>NC_064619.1:253763198-256263198 GCF_023898315.1 Schistocerca nitens | reverse complement strand
TGGAGGCACTATCAGCAGCTGATTGGCCTCCACGGGTACACTTCTGCGAATGGTTCATCCAACAATGTGTCAATCCTCATTTCAGTGCAAATGTTTTCTTTACGTATGAGGCTTCATTCCAACGGGATCAAATTGTAAATTTTCACAATCAACATGTGTGGGCTGACGAGAATCCGCACGCAGTTGTGCAATCACGTCATCAACACCGATTTTCTGTGAACGTTTGGGCAGGCATTGTTGGTGATTTCTTGATTGGGCCCCATGTGCTTCCACCTACGCTCACTGGAGCACGTTATCATGATTTCATACGGGAATAGTCTACCTGTGCTGCTAGAACATGTACCTTTACAAGTACGACACAAGATGTGGTTCATGCACGATGGAGCTCCTGCACATTTCAGTCGAAGTGTTCGTACTCTTCTCAACAACAGATTCGGTGACCGATGGATTGGTAGAGGCGGACCAATTCCATGGCCTCCACGCTCTCCTGACCTCAACCCTCTTGACTTTCATTTATGGGGGCATTTGAAAGCTCTTGTCTACGCAACCCCGGTACCAAATGTAGAGACTCTTCGTGCTCGTATTGTGGACGGCTGTGATACAATGCGCCATTCTCCAGGGCTGCATCAGCGCATCAGGGATTCCATGGGACGGAGGGTGGATGCATGTATCCTCGCTAACGGAGAACATTTTGAACATTTCCTGTAACAAAGTGTTTGAAGTCACGCTGGTACGTTCTGTTGCTGTGTGTTTCCATTCCATGGTTAATGTGATTTGAAGAGAAGTAATAAAATGAGCTCTAACACGGAGAGTAAGTGGTTCCAGACACATGTCCACATAACATTTTCTTTCTTTGTGTGTAAGGAATGTTTCCTGAAAGTTTGGCCGTACCTTTTTGTAGCACCCTGTATATGTGTAGTATCAGGGAATGTAGGTTTTGACGATTCATTGGACTCGATGGAAACAGTGTTATTATATAAGTCACCAATGCAGAGCGCTGGCCACAGTCAAGTGCATGAGAGGCTGTAGAGAGTCATGTGGCCCAGGATGATGGTAGTGACATAAGGATTGACACTGGTTTCCCTTTATTCTAATATTGATCTACATTGTAGTGAATGCGTTTCATACTAGTGTGGAATGTCCAAATAAATAAACGCTTCAGTTTATCGACTGTGATGGTATGTGAAATAATGGATGCGTGATACATTTTTGTCTGATTCATAAGTTGTGCTGGTGTGTGAAATAATGGCTGTGTCTCACATTTTTATCTGACTGTGGATGTTATATGCACTCTATTTTAAAAAGTGCGTCCGCTTCATGAAACGTAAGCGCATCCAAATATTGTTTTATAGACCAACATTTTGACCATTGTTGCAACTAGCCCTTCGCCAGGATTATATATTTTAACTAGAGAAAGCACAACACATCCATCACCCAGCTGAAGGCCACTTCCAAGAGTGGCCAGAAAGTTCGTCTATAGATCGACTTGATGATGTTGTCACGTACCCGGAAATGTTTCTGTTGGAGACAATGAAAATAATGTTTAGTTCAATAGTCGAGTTTAAATCTTTCAATTGCACGCTCTTCGGCGAAGTGCATGTACCTTAATGTACGGCAATTTAAGGTGCAATCTGAATAGGTGTCGTTCCTGCCGAATCTTCGCATCACTGAAAGATAAAGACTAGATTAAAGACAGACTGAAAATTTTAGTGGTCTAACCGGGATTCGGTGCGACCAAGATTCGATTCGATATTGTGTTCTCGGTTTCCTCACGCGCTTTACGGTTGTACCAACAGGCCCGACTGAACTGAAGATAACATCGTCCGTAGAGACCCACACTCACACAATGATTTAAAAAATAGTGTTTGGAAGACGCAGGATACTACGTGGAACTACGTGATATTGGTGTGTATCGTGGAAAGAGTAGGACTGATTTTCTGTTATTCAAATTCGTACACAATTAAGGAAGTACAAATATTATAATAGAAAGAAAATATTCTGTTCGAAAATATAAGAATAAAATTCCGTACAGTGATCAAGATCGCAGCAGCCTTACATTACTGGAAGAAGGAAAACGCGGTTTTCAAACGAATTAGCGTTAATAATATTGAATTTTTTGTTGCAATCAAAATTACCATTTGTTGTATTTATTATATTGACAGAATATATGATAATGTTATTGAGTTGTTCCTAGGACGCATAGTTGACACAAAGGGAATGTGCATTTTTCCAAGCAAAAAGCTGTGCAAAAATTATACCAACGAAGGAGCTGAAAAAATTTGTCGAAAATAAAAGAAATGCCAGTATCCAGTTCAGAATTGCTACCATAATACCCCATAAATAAACGAAGCTGATACTTTTTATTCAGTAAGTTCAACATGCTTTTTAAAAACAGGTACTAGCTACATATTACAACACGTCAATAATACGCACATTCATTCACAGAAAAACATTATTTTACCCTGAGGTGACAAAAGTCATGGGGCGCCTCCTGATATCGTGTCGGACTTCTTTTGCCGGACTTAGTTAAGCAACTCGACGTGGCAGGGACTCAACAAGTCGTAGGAAGTCTTCTGCAGAAATATTGAGCCATACTGCCTCTCTGCGAAAGTGATGCAGATGCAGGATTTTGTGAACGAACTGACCTCTCGATTCGTCCCATACATGTTCGATGGGATTTATGTCGATAGATCTGGATGGCCAAATCATTTTTTCGAATTGTCCAGAATGTTTTTGAAACCAGTCGCGAACAATTGTGGCCCTGTGGCGTGGCGCATTGTCATCCCTAAAAACTCCATCTTTGTTTGGTAACATGAAGTCCACGAATGGCTGAAAATGGTCTCCAAGTAGCCGACCATAGCACTTGAATGATCTGTACTGTTCGACCGGAGGACCCTGTCAATTTTATGTAAACACAGCCCATACTAATATGGAGACACCATCATCTCGCACAGTGCCTTTTGAAACTTGGGTCCATGGCACCGTCGTGTCTGCGGCACATGCGGCACCCTACCATCAGCTCTTGCCAACTGAAATCTGGACTCACCTGACCAGGCCACAATTTGCTAATCGCCTAGGGTCCAACGTATATAATCACGAGCCCATGAGAGGCGCTGCAGGCGATGTGTTGTTAGCAAACACACTCGTTGGTCGTTTGCCGCCACAGACTATTAACATCAGATTTTGCCGCACTGACCTAAGGGATACGTTAGTCGTACGTTCCACATTGATTACTGCGGTTATTTCAGACTGTGTTGCTTGTCTGTTAGCACTGACCATAACCACGGCGGAAGTATTTTCACATGTATCATTAGAGTTCAAATAACAACCCAGCCAATGATCTTCCCTTTTATACCTTGTATATGGGGTCCTACCACCAAGTGTATATGTGCATCACTGTCCAATAACTTCTGTCACCTCAGTAGTTTTCAATTTTTTTTTTTTTTTTTTTTTTTTTTTTTGTAATTATGACACTCATAACAGTTGCAATGTGTGCTGGAAATATACGGATTGCACCTCTATGAATTTTTGTGTTCGTGGAATCGTAATCAGTCTGTAACATCGACTGTTTTAGTACTCCATTGTGTGCTCCCTTTTAAGGGTTAACTGCGCACAGTTCTCCTTTAAAATATTCCCCTAGTAAAAAGTCACAACTACACTGGTCCGGCGAACAAGGCGGCCGCAAATATTTACGTATTGTGCGTTCTTGTGTGAACGGGCGGCTACTTTAACTGAGACTAAGAGTTGTCGAGAAACTGAAGATAGACCTCGCTGTTCACAGTGGTTTCGAAGAACATCGGGCCAGCGATCCGACTACCAGAAAGCGCGCGCCAAACTTCTGTTGCTATGATGAAGAGAAATTTAATGCACAATGTCAGGGCTTGCGGTGTTCCACTTGTTACTAGTCTCGCTAGTCACATGCCAAGGAAGATTAAAGCGTAATTCATCAGTCATGAAATGCGTCGTCGGTTGAATATGGTGATCCATAACCTTTTTAAGCAAGCACTCACTGTTCTTAACCCTCTCTACCTGATCAGCAGGAAGTAGTGGCTGAACCCATGAAACGCAGTAAGGTTTGAGAGGTAAGGTGTATGGACATTATGTACAGAATGAGAAGATGTATCTTAAATACTAGTATGTTGCGAAAGTAAATTGACAGACTTTTTTTGGGCTATAAGTAATTTTCTGCTGTATGTTAGCAGCAACTTCCAGCGTTCAAACTGGAGGCTTTTAAGGCTATTCTTACATTTAGAAAAATCGTTGCTGGACCGCCATTTTGTTGTTTACATCTGAACATTATTTTCTTCACGAATACTAGAGTTTGTGAATAATTCATGAAAAATTTCGCTTGTCTTTTTAAATGAACGAGTCCGGATGTAAACTTCTACTATCCATTCCATTTCATTCACAGAGTACGGCATATTTTACATGATTAACTTACAGAACGACGAAATAACACTCGCAAGAAGCAATATACAACAATCGACACTTTGAAAATTAACCACTCCCGCTTTTTGACTGGAAGTTCGGACGAGCAGGAAACAGCTAACTGATGCGATGCTTACGAGACAAGGCCGCTTTATTCCTGGGCATACTGCAACAACTTCCTGTGGTAAAATCTTACTTACAATCGTGCTATAGTAAAACTACGGTTTTATAGTTTTGTTACAGTACGTAATAGGAGTAGTAAATGGCAGGATTACCCGTAGCATCGGTAACATTCATAGGGGAAGAAACATAAATGTCTTTATTGTAGAAGAACTGGGAGTCAACGAATTCGGTTTTTTTTTTTGTTTTTGTTTGTGTTGCACATAATTAGAAAAGCACATCATTCTGTGTTACTACATATTGTGTCTTACATCTTTAAAGAAAATAGTTTTGCTTCTTATGAGTAATAAAAATTATGATATCATGTAACCGCTGCCCTCTTATGCAACCAATGCAGTTACTTTTCATGCAAGTACAGTTCAAATGCACAAACGTAAGCAAATCTATTGTACTTAATAGAACGTCCTGAATCATGATAAAATATGAGAGTTTCCTGTTGTTATTGATAAATGCAGAAGTTGTTTATGAATAACAGAAACAAGTTTTATATAAGCTCGACGTAGTATTGAAGCGTATTTCATATACAGTAGAGCGTCGATTATCCGAACGTCGGTCAACCGAACGACTGCTTAACCGAACTGTGTACTCGCTCGCACTGTTACTCTCCCACCCTACCGTCCATCATCCCCCTCACTCCCAAACCAAGCTTCCCACAGTAGTCGCCGCACTGGGCCACAGCTGGCGGAACATTGCTTCTAATGGGGCCTTCACAAGGCGCTGTTGACCGGCCAAGCCGCCAGTCGCTGTGTTTCAACAATCAGCACACTTCTGTCGGCTTGGCACTGGCAGTAGAAGTAGTGACAGTATCAAAGCTGTTCACAGCAACAGCTGCGCCAGCTTAGAATTGAGGCGTGCCGCTCCGCGCAGTTTGAAGGATTGCGCGCCTCCAAGAAGAGCTTCTCACAGTGCAAACAGTCACCTTCTGTTCTCTGTTACAACCACTTGTGTGCTTCTGAGGCGTACGTGACTTAGCTGCTCGTAAGCGTGTAGTCTTGCTTAGACAGACCAAAATGAAGGATTTTTTTAAACGTTAATTTTGTAGACTTTGTGTATTGTTCATGCAGAATGTGTATGTAATATGTATATATTTTTGTTTAATAAACTGTGCCTTATACTATATATTCCTACTGAAGTTGCCTTTGTATGTTACTTTGTAATACTAAAAGCGATGTCTGTTTTTATGAATAAATTTACTGTAGAGTACTTCTTTTTGGCAAATAAACCTGTACAGTTCGATTATCCAAACAAACCAGTTTTCCAAACACCCATGTCCCCCAATTACTTCGGATAATCGACGCTCTACTGTACCTTGTTTTGCGTCTTTTTTTATTTTTTTATTTATTTATTAAATTTCTTCTGAGAAAATTGCATTTTCTAGCGCTGTGTGATAAATCTGTATTGTTTTGTACCTTTAGTGTAACATCGACGTGTTTTGCATTACAAATCAACTGTAGAATAAAAACAAAACTAAACATTGACAATTTCAGAATTCCTTAAATACCGATTGTTTTGAAGTGAAAGACAGGAGGGTAACTATATAGAACAAAAGTATCCCTTAGGTTATGCTGCCCTTTCTACACTGATCAGCCAGAACCTTACGACCACTTACCTAACAGCCAGTATGTCCACCCTTAGCACTGATAACAGCGGTGGCGCGTCGTGGTGTGGAAGCAGTGAGGCCTTGATAGGTCGCAGGAGGGAGTTGGCACCACATCTGCACTCACGAGTCACTTCATTTCTGTAAATTCCGGGGAGGGAGCGACGCCACGTTCAATCATATCCCAGATGTTTTGGATCGGGTTCAGATCTGGTTAGTTGGGGGACCAGCAGATCAAGTGGAAGTCGCCACTGCTTTCCTCGAATCATTCTGGCACGCTCCTGTCCTTGCGACATAGCGGATTATCTTGTTGAAAAATGCCTCTGCCGTCCGAAAACATGATCATCATGAAAGGGTGTATGTAGTCTGCAACCAGTGTATGAATCTCCATGGCCGTCAAGGTGCCTTGCACGGGTTCCACTAGACCCATGGATGTTCACGTGTATGTTCCGCGAGCATAATGGAGCCGCCGTCAGCCTGTCTCCGTACCGCAGTACAAGTGCCAAGGAGCTGTTTCCCTGCAAGACGACGGATTCACGTCCTTCCATCGGCACGATGAAGAAGATATCGAGATACATCAGACCACGCAACGCTCTGCCACAGTACCAACGTTTAGTGCAGAAGGTCACTTCCGCATTTCAGTCATAGTTACCGATGTTGTGATGTTAACATTGGCACATGTATGGGTCTTCGCCTGATGAGACCCATCGTTACGGGTGTTCGATGCGCCTCGTTTTCAGACATACTTGTATTCTGCCCAGCATTGAAGTCTGATATCAGTTCCGCCACAGTTCGCCGCCTGCCCTATTTCAGCTGTCTTTGCAGCCTACGAAGTCACATCTGTAATGAGGGGTGACCGCTCGACCCAACGACTTCTGGACGTGGTTTCATCCTGGTTTCGACACGTATTGAAGCACTCACCACAGCAGTCCTCGAACACCCGACAAGTCGTGCAGTTTCCGAAATGTTCGTGTCGAGCCTCAGGACTATCACTATCTGCCCTCCGCCAAACTCAGATACTTCGAGCCCCTTCCCCATTCTGTACACTGTCAGCACGCTTACTGGTACCACACGCACCGTGTCTGTGTCTGACTAACAACCATTCCCCGCCAGGTGACGCTGCTGTCGTCTGGAGAGTTTTATATCGATAGCAGGTCGTGGTCGTAATGTTCTGGCTGATCAGTGTATATCTTCACTCAGTTTCTAGACTGTTGGCCGCTTTCGTTTTCTAGGGGAATCTACGTAGTAAGACACTTATCACGTACGTGAAGGAGACAATCTGTATGAGGTAACGCCCAATATTTATGCAACACCTAATGTAGAGGTAACGTCGGTATGATCTCAACTGATCATCGCTGCTAGGGAAACTACGGTAGTCTGCTCTTACTTATAGTTATCATTCTGGGCACAACCCGCACGAATCCATACCCTGGCACGACGTACAAAGGGGGACAGGCCACTGGAGCTTCCAAAGGAAGCAGGCACACCGTACTGCCTCGAAGATTCTCTCCTGGAGTACATTGTAGCTGGAGCACCGCACTGCCTTGAATTCGAAAGACCTACTTCAGCGAAGCCTGCCCTGCGGCCGAGAACGGACGGGACTCTGTACAGGGAGGAAGTCCCACTTTCGACGTCTTTCCTGGAGAATGGGGAGCCTAAACTGGAGGAGACGCGATTTGTCATCCTCCAGAGCGGTCCAGCACCGCACATCTCGGGGCGGGGGCTCCATACTGCGGGCCGAGGGCGAGTGACGGTGACGGAGGTCCACATCTTGAGGTTGGTGGCATGTGCGATCTAGCGGCTGGCGGAGCAGCCACAGGGCTCTTCACCAATGAAGATAGTGCAGTGAAAGTCTGCTGAACGAAACGCTTGTTCAGTGAATGAATATACGTTATAAATTTATACACATATGATAGCAGATTTTTGTTAGTCCCTTCCCTAGCAGCAAGGATGGCACTGCTAGACGTTAAAAACAATCCTGTGACTAAAACACTTCATATGCAGAGCACCCACAAACGAAATGTTCCGAGTCGAAGAAGAAGGACCGCCGTGACTGTTTAAAATCTTTACTCAAAGGCACGAGTGGTTTCGAAAACCAAATTTTCTTCATCAGGTGTTTATCTGCATACAAATATATAATACAACTACTTAGAAATTTGGCAATGAGACGTAATGGAAAATAAAAACGGTTAGGTTTGTCTCCACTTACAGTCAACTAACAAAACGATTTGTTTAAAACCCGCAGAAATCAACTTCTAACGTTCTCATCAAGGTATTTAAAATTTATAATTCCAAAATGTGCCAATGTCCATAAATAAAAAGATGGGAGTACGGCCACACAGAAGCATAAAAAAGAACCCGCTAAATACGTCAGAATCAGCGGTTCGAAATCAATAATTTATAAACGTATTCTGCCAAAGAACTGTGTTTGAAACTGTTAGAATAAAGTCACATATAGACAGACTCGGGAGGAAGCGTTGCCGTTACCAGTATTGAAGTTACCGTAACAAGTAGTGTGGCTCACTCTGACCACTTTTTATTTATGGCCGGTCGCACATTTGCGAGTTAGAAGTTTTAAACACCTTGGCGTGAATGTTGGGGAATGTGCTTTTTCCACTTTTTAAAGGTATTGCTTTTATGGACTGACTCTAAGTAGACACAAAATTAATCATTTTTATTTTCCTTTGTCTGCCATGAACAAAATTTTAATAATTTTTGCTGTGTATACAGGCAAGCCGGCCGATGTGGCCGAGTGCTTCTAAGTGCCACAGTCTGGAACCGCGAGACCGCTACGGTCGCAGGTTCGAATCCTGCCTCGGGCATGGCTGTGTGTGATGTCCTTTGGTTAGTTAGGTTTAAGTAGTTCTACGTTCTAGGGGACTGATGGCCTCAGATGTTAAGTCCCATAGTGCTCAGAGCCATTTGAAGCATTTGTATACAGATAAACACCTGATGATGCAATTATTGTTTGCGAAATACGTCGTGTCCTTGAATAAAGATTTTTACAGTGCTATCGCTCCTTCTCATTCAATAATCCTGTGACTATTTCATGAATATTACCGTTATCGAGTTCTTTTAACAGGAGCAGATCAAGAAAGTTCAGAGAAGAAGTTAGTGCTTCACCACAGGTACTTTCAGTCAGTGGAAGTAGGTTACAAAAAGGCTCAAAAATGCATTAACACTACGTGCTTTGTGTGTCCGCTTTTCCCCAAACAAACTTTGGTGACAGTCACCATAATCGTTGGATTCTTCATCTATAAGCACTCACAGACAGCGCACTGACATTATTAGCTAGTCTGTTGAATTCTGAAACTTACAGGTACTCTGCTAACAGAGAAGGTAGGTGAGGACATTGCGGAGTAAAGTACCGTCGAAAATGCGATCACTAGTAGTTCAGACAAACAAGAGAAATTTGGAAAAAATATCCTGTGGTCTTCAATTTTTGTACAGTGGTGGAAGGGAGTGTCATGGATAAATGGGTCGTTTAGGGATAAATTTTTTAAGTTACTCTAGAATAATTTGAAAATTTTTTTACAGTACTAAATTAAGCTACATCATATTTCCTACAAAAAAGTTCCTATACATTTTTTTCTCTGGGACTAAATTTTCCCATATTACATGAGACACAAAAATCACTGATTACTAAAACAGTGTTTAATGGTGTAAAATTACTGTTTACTGTTAAATGAAGGGGTTAAGAACAAATATTAATAGTGTGTACCACATCCAGTTGCAGCGGAGCAGTATTAAGGGATACATTGTATTCTGTGTTTGTGAAAGGGTGGAGGGTCTGGGGTGGAAGGTAGAAGCAAATGTAGGTCGCCAGATGTGGTCATGCAGTTGCCTCCTCAAACTGAAGAGCGAGAAGCTGCTCAGCATTCTGTCTATCCTACTACATCATAAGAAGTCACTACAGGCTGTTTCGCAAAGTTACACCGACCCTCTGCAGCGCGCCTTATATATCAATGGCGACGCAGTGACCAGACAGGCCTGGGGGTCTTAACTTTCCACAACGTGCATTAAACTATGTAGAATACAGATACGAGTTACTGATAATACTAACACAAGATAAATATGTCTACAGAAGGTATGTAAATTTGTGAACTAATGTTCTACACCGCAAGACAGGAAACTGATTTACAGCCGTACCAAATGGAAGTTGTAGCATTCTTTCGGGAAAGGCAACTGCAAACGATACTTACTTTTCATTTCGAAAACCGTCTATACCTCCCCAGGACATTCTGTCTAGTCCTCCTATGTAAGTAGACAAAATGACTACGTGTTTATACAGAGGAGTTACTTATTTGCGCGATTAAGTGAACTTTAATGTACAATATGTTCCTATACACAATGGCTGAGATTTGCATAAATTGTAAGTGTAATGTGGTCAGTGACCTCACTCGCATGAGTGACCTGGGCAGGAAAGGCTAGGGAGGTACAGTCTCTCTGCAAATCGAAGTTGCTTTTCCCGAAGGAAATGTAGGTGCAGTACAGGATGAGTAAGAATCAATTTCCGCTCTGGCAGAGGAAAACAGTGTGCAAAAATGTATACAGTTTCTGTTCACATGCGTATCTTGTGTTAGTGTATTAGTAACTCATACCTGTAGTCCATGTACTTTTAATGCTTTTTGTGCAAATAATCACCCCCATCCGCCTCACTCCCTCCGGGGCATGTCTGCACACTGCGCCCGCAGTGATCCATAAGGCACACTATAGAGGATCACTGTTTGTGAAGCACCCTGTAGTTGCTTCTCGTGACGTAGTTGGGTAGACAGAGTGGGGAAGCACCTGCCCACTGTTCAATTTGCAGACCCATGCATGGCCACAACCTGGTGTATTTTCCTTGTGCTTCTACTCTCCAATCCCGTTCCCTCAAACCTTTTGCAACCCCAGAGCACAATTTATCCCTTAATATAATTCACCTGGACGTGCCACGCATTTTTAATATTTGTTCCTAACCCCCTTCATTCAACAGTAAATTGTACTTATACACCATTACATCATTTATAATGTCATGTTGATAAATCTGGTGTCTGCCGGTTATTCGCGTCTTTCCTGCACGATATTTCAACTGTGTGACTCTTAGTCTTCTTCAGGTGCTGTCTGATATTATCAAAAGCAATATTGTATTTTCTGGTCCTCTGAGAGAAAAACTACGTCTTAATGACAGCATGGCAAACCAAGTTAATGAGAATTACGAGATAAAAAATCAAACTATTTTTCCTTGACAACATGATCGTGCTCTAGATGTTGCCTTGCCTGAAAGTTTTTATCTGAACATTTCTTCAGCGTAATAATGAGAGAAAAAAATCTAACTATTGGTGACTATTTTTTTCTTTGAAAAGAAAAGCAACATATATTGGGCTACTATATTAGAGGTTTTCGAACAAAACTTAATGAGCTATCTAGGCACGACTTACGACCAACTTCACAGCTTCCATCAGCCAGTACCTCTCTCGTACGCCCTCCCGGTTGGCCCGTGCGGTCTAACGCACGGCTTTCCGCGCGGGAAGGAGCGCCTGGTCCCCGGCACGAATCCACCCGGCGGATTTGTGTTGAGGTCCGGTGAGCCGGCCAGTGTGTGGATGGCCTTTAGGCTGTTTTCCATCTGCTTCGGCAAATGCGGGCTGGTTCCCCTTCTTCCGCCTCAGCTACACTATGTCGGCGATTGCTGTGCAAACAAGTTCTCCACGTACGCGTACACCACCATTACTGTACCACGCAAACATAGGGGTTACACTTGTCTGCTGTGAGACGTTCCCGGGGGGTCCACGGGCGTCGAACCGCACAATAACCCTGGGTTCGGCGTGGGCCGGCGGAGGAGTGAAGTGGACTCCGATAGTCGTCGTGGGGTTGCGGACCACTGTGGCTGCGGCGGGGACGGAGCCTCTCCGTCGTTTCTAGGTCCCCGGTTAACATAACATAACATAACCTCTCTCGTACCACTCTAACTGGAATGGATACACATACCAACGAAAAATACGAAACACTGAATGAGAGATTTATGCAACTGTGCTCACTCCCCTACAGACTGATAGATTCGTTCTTCGATTGCATAAACTATTAACCTGGCAGCGGCATAGACAGCGCGACGTGTTTTAGTTGTGTATCACAGTACAAAACGATACTATGGTGTTCTATAGTTCAGAGAGCAGAATACAGAGTAGATTTTCTAGTACGTTCCAAATTTCGTGACGGCCAAGTAGAAATTGGTTGCAGGTAGGTTTTGTGAACAGATTTTCTCTACACTTTCAAAGATATCTCTATATCTAACACCTACGGAATATGCGGGTGTGGTTAGCGGTGGAGTCAGTAGTAGCGAACAAACAAATTTCCAACAAATTTCGGAAAGACCTTCTAGGATGTACCAAAAATAACCAATATGTGTTCATATCCAGTATTTCCATCGGCTCAACGAATATTTTACCAACAGAAACAAACTTTAACTTTGTTTCCTCGAGGAACTGTGTGCTCCACAACCGTTTTAATGAGATCGAAGATAGGAGGAAGGGAACTGTCGGTTGTACATTTTTAATCTGTTTAATGAATATCGATTTCAGCTACTGTGTAACTCCCTTCAGTGCAATTATATCAGAGTCATTCTGTAAGTAGGCTGTTTATGTTTTCTTATTGGCAACGTTACGTAGCGCTCTGTATGAAAATCACTGGCTGTGCTGTGTACAGTCTGTGGCTAGTTTGCATTGTTGTCTGCCATTGTAGTGTTGGGCAGCGGCAGCTGGATGTGAACAGCGCGTAGCGTTGCGCAGTTGGAGGTGAGCCGCCAGCAGTGGTGGATGTGGGGAGAGAAATGGCGGAGTTTTGAAATTTGGCATGAACTGCTATATATATTATGACTATTAAGGTAAATACATTGTTTGTTCTCTATTAAAATCTTTCATTTGCTAACTATGCCTATCAGTAGTTAGTGCCTTCCGTAGTTTGAATCTTTTATTTAGCTGGCAGTAGTGGCGCTCGCTATATTGCAGTAGTTCGAGTAACCAAGATTTTTGTGAGGTAAGTGATTTTTGAAAGGTATAGGTTAATGTTAGTCAGGGCCATTCTTTTGTAGGGATTCTTGAAAGTCAGATTGCGGTGCGCTAAAAATATTGTGTATCAGTTTAAGCACAGTCTTGTATAATTTTTCAAAAGGGGACGTTTCAGTTCTATTTAAGATGAGTTATCATGAATGCTATATAATTGCTGAGAAGATTGTCACACAGTAGCTGAAATTGATCTGCATTAAACAGATTAAACATTTACCACTGAAGCTCCCCTTCGCCCTATCTTAGTTGCATAATGTTCAACAGAAACTACAGAAATTAATGTTGCATCAGGTGTTTCCTAAGGAAGCGTCGGTCACATTGCATAAATATTCAGACATAATACTTAGAAACAATAAGAGATGGGATGAACACATGAAATCAGCGTAAGGGAAGACTAATGGAAGGCTTACATTTGTTGAAAATATTTTTCGGAAAGTGCTGTGCATCTATAAAGGAAGAGTCTTACAAGATGCTGTCATTGTTATGATCTTCAATCCGAAGATTGGTTTGATGCAGTCCTCCACACCATTCTCTTCTGTACAAGCCCCTCCATTTCCGAAGAGTACAAGAGGCTAGCGCAACTAATTCTAGAATGTTGGGACAGCGTTACGAGTTGTTATCAGTGAGGCATGGCTGCAGAAACAGATTTAGACACACATTGCTAAAATCTAACGAGATGGTGTATCCTACACAAAAGTGTAGCAGAAATGTTTTGTGAACTTACATGGGAATCTTTATAAGAGTGACGGCGTTTTTCTAGTGAAACCTCGATATTAATGCAGACAAGCGTTATCCGAGAAAGACTATGCGACAATTCTGTGTATGTAAGGGGTATGGGGGCGGCAGCAGCCAGGTCTGGAAAAGAGAGATTAGGACGTATACAGTGGCTTATAGACTTCCATCTTTCCGTCGTTCAACACGCGATATCGAATACGCCAGACATTTGTTAATATTGGCACAAAGTACATTACTCCATACACTGCACAGTCAGTTGTGAAGTATACGAGTAAATAAATGTAAAAGTGAAATTAAAGTACCAGGTAGTTAGAGCCAGAGCTGAAGAAGTTAACAGGAATTATCGTTCTGCAATACGTTTATACGACTCTCGAGTAAAGATGAAACGAACTAAAGACAAGCAACGTCTGCTAAAGGAGCTTCAAGGTTTTTGATGCTGCGTGGGGAGTGACAGCAAGCGTCTGTAACTGTACAGGGAAAGCTATTATGGCACTCAGTGCTGAATCGTAATTCCTTTGTCCATTGCTGCTCGAAGAATACTACTCAATACGGCTGTTTTGTATATAAGAAGAAACGTAAACGATAACTACTAGAAAGCCAATGACAGAATTTGAGTGCCGTAGTGATCCTAACTGCTGAACTCTGCAACATCCGTCCAGTACAATATTGGGACAGGTACCTACGCCAGCTGGCCTTACTTTCATGAAATCCGTGGACAGAATGGCTCAAGAAGGTAGGTAAGTACGTCCCTAGGCGAGTTCGCTAGATTCACCTCTGCTGCTCCAGTTAGCACCCTGAATAAGGGCAGCCACTTACGTCGCCACGACGGCAAACCATGTGGTCTCGTAGAAGACCGTACATTGTCAGACGAATCCCAATGCCACCTCGTCTCTCTAACGGAGTCATTGTTTTTCAAAAGTATTACGAGTGTAGCACAGAACAGGCAAAGTTTCAGTCGACTAAGGAAAGTCATAGTTATAAAAACTAGCTCCGTGTGGACAGACTGTTCTATGACAGACGCACTGTCTTTAAAATTGTGCCTTCATGGAAACAATCAAATCCTTAGCTTAGTTTAAACTATTTTTTTTCAAAAAGAGACAGTTAACTGCACGTTTTCTTGGTCTCGTAGTACCCAATTTTACTAAAATGTCACGAATGTATGGCACAAATTATGCCCTACCCTTTTCTAACAAGGGAACCTCCCCATCGCACCCCCCTCAGATTTAGTTATAAGTTGGCACAGTGGATAGGCCTTGAAAAACTGAACTCAGATCAATTGATAAAACAGGAAGAAGTTGTGTAGAACTGTGAAAAAATAAGCAAAATATACAAACTGAGTAGTTTATGGGCAGATATGCAACATCAAGGAGATTGTGAACGCGAGAGCGCTGTGGTCTCGTGGTAACGTGAGCAGCTGCGGAACGAAAGGTCCTTGGTTCAAATCTTCCATCGAGTGAAAAGTTTACTTTTGTATTTTCAGTTTATGTGACAAACTCTTTTCATCACTTATTTGGGAGTGATTATCACATCCACAAGAAAACCTAAATCGGGCAAGGTAGAAGAATCTTTTTACCCATTCGCCAAGTGTACAAGTTAGGTGGGTCGACAACATATTCCTGTCATGTGACGCCCATGCCGTCACCAGTGTCGTATAGAATATATCAGATGTGTTTTCCTGTGGAGGAATCGGTTGACCTATTAACTTTGCGATCAAATGTTTTCGGTTCCCATTGGAGAGGCACGTCCTTTCGTCTACTAATCGCACGGTTTTGCGATGCGGTCGCAAAACACAGACACTAAACTTATTACAGTGAACAGAAACGTCAATGAACGAACGGACAGATAATAACTATGCAAAAATAAAGAATGTAAAATTTTCACTCGAGGGAAGACTTGAACCAAGGACCTCTCGTTCTGCAGCTGCTCACGCCACCACGGGACCACGGCGCTCCTGAGCTCATATTGTCCATGATGTTGGGGGGGGGGGGGGGTTATGGGCGCTCAACATCGAGGTCATCAGCGCATGATGTTGCCTATGTGGCCTATGGACTACTCAGTTTGTATATTTTGCTTATTTTTTCACAGTTCCACACAACTTCTTCCTGTTTTCTCAATTGATCTGTGTTCAGTTTATCAAGGCCTATCCACTGTGCCAACTTATAACTAAATCTGAGGGGGGTGCGATGGGGAGGTTCCCTTGTAAGAATCACTTTACCCCTAAAACAGTTTTTTTCATTCTGCAGATTATTTGCTGCGTATGTTACTTTATCTTTAAGTAGGCGCTTATCTTTTCCAAATCTCAGATTCTGTACAAACTTTGCTTTGGATATATTTTCTGGTATTACAAATGTTATGACTTGGCAAGACAGCCAAGTCACAATGAGAGGAAGCCGAAAGGCACGCGGTAAGGTCACGCAGATTGGCGTGAGGTCTGGAACGGTTAAAGGAATTAATCGTAGGAAATAAAGTACGTAGTTGATGTAATACTTAACTTTAATCCACAATTGTAGAACATCTCTCTGGACGGTACATGTTATAACCACAATATAAAATAATATCAAATGCTATGGCGCCTTGCTAGGTCGTAGCAAATGACGTAGCTGAAGGCTATGCTAACTATCGTCTCGGCAAATGAGAGCGTAGTTGTCAGTGATCCATCTCTGGCAAAGTCGGCTGTACAACTGGGGCGAGTGCTAGCACGTCTCTCTAGAGCTGCCGTGTGGTGGCGCTCGGTCTGCTATCACTGACAGTGGCGACACGCTGGTCCGACGTATACTAATGGACCGCGGCCGATTTAAAGGCTACCACCTAGCAAGTGTGGTGTCTGGCGGTGACACCACAACAAATTTGTACATTCCTCATGTGATTCAGGTGCAATGACACGGTTGAGGATATGGTTCGGGTCCATTGACACGGTTGAGAAAGAGATTAGTATTTAAGGTCCCGTCGACGACGCGGTCATTAGAGACGGAGCACAAGCTCGGATTAGGGAAGGATGGGGGAGGAAATCGGCCGTGCCCTTTAAAAGGAATCCTCGCGGCATTTGTCTGATGCGATTTAGGGAAATCACGGTAAACCTCCAGTAAATCAGGATGGCCGGACGCGTGTCCAGTGTGCTAATTATTGAGCTACATCGCTTCATGACACTGTTGAACTGTTGCTATGAAGTTATTTGCTGTCGCTGTAGTGCAGACTTTCATTAACAGTAATACTCATTTACAGCTGAAGCTTCCAGTTATTCCACTTTTTGTACACATACAGAATGAGATGTCACTGTTTGGAAATTGCATTTTTTTTTTCGAGGAAGTTCGTTAGTATTTTCGAAATTACACACACAATGGGAAGGAAGAAACCACAGCTACTAATACTTCATTTTAGTCTTGCATTTTTTTTACATGATCGTTTACCAACCTTCTTCTGACTTACGAAAACACGTCCATGGCGTTTACATTCTGAGACAACCTTCGATATCGACACTTCCGTCATAGTTGGTAGTTGCCAATTCTCGTTAAGGGTGTTATGGAAGCAAGCCGTACATTTTCTCAAATACAAGTTGCTTCATTTCTTTTTACTTGCAGTAATTTGAAGCACGGTGAACAGTTATTTAGAATTCATTCTATACCTCTGCCATCTGATAAAAATGTGTGTACTTCAGAAACGCACTCCACAAAATATAATGTGATAAACCTTCAGACGAGTACCGTCTTCAGACAACTAGCCACTGCTTCCACAGCAATCTCGTTTGGTTGAAAGCCCTACGTTTCAGAGCGGAAGTAAATTTCTCACGCTCACTACTCTGAAATAAGTACTCTAAAAACATTCTTCTGCTAACTTAAAGAATATCTGTAGATTAATTTTGTAATGTTTTTCAATCAATAAGTACCAGATTCTCTAGCATTTTGTTGTGTTATTTAAAAAAATCGTAAAATGGCTAATTCATTGTTTTGAACCGTTGAGGCAATAATTATTGCACATTATCGCACGCTCTTGTAATTATATTCTATAGCTATCTTTAAAAAAATATTGGGTGACTTTTAAAAAAGAATCAAGATCGCGTTTAAGATCATCTGTCACACAAGTGACACTGTGATTCTCCCTGATAGCATAGAAGGCAGTCAGGCCCTTCTAAACAAAATTAAGATCACGATTTAATATCAATTTAAAAATAGAGAATGTCATTTGCAACATGATTTTGAACTTGTATTAGAATACTTGAGAAAATTAGTAAAACTGAGTACATAGGCTGTTGGCTAACAGGACATCTGATTATGATGAAGAGTTTATCATAATTAATACTGTGCAAGCAACATTTCAGAAATTGAAACATCATACAATTTTGAACACCGTTACGGTTTGCTGTGTGGAGTAGAATACTGAGCTACAAAAACGTCATCCACTAACAAGATGATGGGTTTGCGATGAAGATGCGTTGTCACCTGCTTAAGATCCCGTGAGTACATCATGTGCCCTACCGTGCCGGTAATAATATATCTTGGAGTCGCAACCACCATCAAATGCAGGAAATACTGCAGCATGCAGTTCTTCATCAAAGGAAGGTAAACGAAAACGTTGACCTGCTCAGAGAAGAGCTATGTGGTCGCATAATTTATTAGAGAGGCCCGATATCCCTGATATTAGCACCTTGATCAGAACAGCTGAAAAGAAGCATCTGTCATGACCACGTCTTCTTTAGAAGAAGTCACTCTTACAAGAACAAGTCGAAGAAGCAGCGCTAACAGCGAAAATATTATGAGCAATCATCCAATGACGAGTCTGTTCACTCACTGTGCTCCACATAGCTGCAATTCATCAAGACCTTTAGTCAGTAATTCGTTCAGCTGAAGTGGCATCGGATGTGAAAAGAGGAGTCGCGCTGGAAATTTTAAGTGAGTTTAGAATTGAAACATCATGACAGCTCAGATGCGTTCAGTACAGTTCATACTACACGAATGTACCAATTAGAACGCGGACGAGATAACAACATTTGTTTCAAAATTTAAAAAAAAGTAAGAAATTCCAATATAAGGCTTGTAGGCTAAGTGATGCAGACTAACCACCGTGACGGCCTGTGAGAAGAGTTGGTGGATGTGGGTTGAAGACCATGTGGCCAGTATCTCCTCCTGTCGTTGTCAGATTTCCGCTTAAGAGCTGTTAATTACCATTACAGGAGCTTCTCAGTTGACGTCTCGGGAGTGAGTTTACCCCCTCCCTCCCAAGGATAGATCCCCAGCAAGTTCGAGAAATGGACCAAGGTCCTCTGCATGGCAATCTGACACGTTAACCAGTGAGTAAATTACGTAGACCTGCGGCATGATCGGCTTAGGTCTCTTCGAAAGGAACAGTTAGGCGCTGTTGGCAAAACGTATCCTAAGTATAGGTCAGGTACGACGAACCAATGGCATATGTGCCAATAATGACACGCGAACAAATAATTCTGTCATAGCGTTAAATGAGGAATTTAGGTGGGCCTACCTAAACGATGTAATTCAATTGTTCGTCTACAGTGGTAGTCACAGTACCAAAGTCCATCGTGAACGGGCTACTGGGTCGGAGATGTCATTAAACATACAAATGATAGATCTTAGTTCGTGCCACTCACTGTAAGTACGGTGAACCCAACTGCGATAGTAACAATGCACTGCTATCCTCTGTTAGACTGCGTAGGTTGGCAGCTGTTCCAAAAACGGTGAGTTCCGACTTCTACCAACAAGCACCGTACTGCCAAATGGTCGCGGAGCAACTGTGTTCACCTGTTTGCTTCTGTCTCTTGAGCGCTTACATCGTTTGCTGAAATTTCACATAGTACCACTTTTAAACTTGTAAGTATTATTAAACACAGCTCGTTTGGCAAAGAAACAAAAAGTGCATGATAAGCGTAATAGAGAATTTCAAATCTGGTGCACTGAGAAATATGACATTATTATTAAAGGAAATTAAATGGTGTGTGTTTCATGTTCGGATGCAATGTGATTTTCCGTTATGTGCCCCATCACTTCTTGAAGATTATGGACCTAAGGGTAAGATAATTGTGGCATCAAGATACTCTTTTATCGAGAAATACAATAGAAGACAGAACTTTAAAAATGGCGGAAAATATAAAAGAAAATAAAAAATCAACATGAAGTCTTTTCCTTATATTTTTCCTTTTCTTATATTTATATAAAGCGAAATTACCGAGATTTGATTGCTGGGAAATTGAAGAAATTAAAATGCAGGTGATAGATTTCCAGTCTAATTCACTACAGGCTCAAAAATTTATCAAAACAAGAAAAGAACTAAAAGTAAACGAATTGGAATGACTGTTAAGAAATACGAGCAAAAATGCCAACATCAAAAATATAGGAATGTGTAATTCAATTCCAGGCACAAAGAAGATCCTATCATGACAATATTTACGTCTACTTACGCCGGTGAGCCATTATTTTCTGAAATGAATAAGATTAAAGACTTGCCAAGAAATCCTTCGTCCAATGAAGAGTTCATCCTGCATTCTGCTAAAAGTTAAAAAGTATGCACATAATATAAACTATTTGATCTCGAACTTGCAGCATGAGAAATCACATTTTTTCTTCTTTTAGATAAACTAAACATGTTTACGTCATTATTTCTATTTAAAAGCTCAGTATTTGGTTACAAATAAAAAGTATAAATATGTAAGTAGTAAGTCCAGTTTTCATTAACTATTCCTATGCACCATCAAATCTGCTGTAGAAGACACTAGATTTGTGCTGAATCTCTGGCACCTGTTGTAGGAGAAGCCAGGTTAATGCTAACCCTGTGGCACGGACTGTAGAAGACGCCAGATTATTGTTGAACCTCCAGCACCTCTTATGAGATGTCAGACTACTGATGGACCTCAGGTATCTGTTGTAGAAGACGTCAGGTTAGTTCTGAACCTCCGGCATCCGGCATACTCTTAGAAGACGCTAGACTAGTGTTCATCGTACAAGATACTATGTTGGTGCTAAAGTGGATTAATTCTGAACCTCTGGTCACTTGTTGTAGTCAGAAGAGAAGCTCACTGCAAGGCACATCGTAGTTATAACCTGGGTGTACTACTTACGTTGCCGGTCACGAAGCCGATGGGTTTTAAAGGTTACAGCACTGCCACATACCATTATTCGGTTTTTACTTTGTGGTACAGTGATCGGTATTTCGTTGTGTAAGGCGTCAGTCATACAATACAATGATCATAAACAAGACTCGTGTAGGTGTTACACATATGGCCAGAATAAATGACCTGATGCAACTCACGTTCTCTAGAATTTTACATTTCCTGACAAGTACGTCGAGTTGATGATTTGAATTGTCTTACAAATGAACTCGTTTCCATTAGTGTATTCTGTACTCACCGTCGTCCATTCACATTGTACTGACGGATGACAAACTCAATTAGTTAAGAAGGCAAGACGTAAGGGTTGCCAGTTGCGAAACCTATTACGGGGTTAATAGTGAGCTCTGAAAGTTTTGCGTCCATCCAGAGCAGTGTAGTCCGTTGACATATGTTGACTTTTCTCAATTACTCGTATCAGCTAAATTTCGATTACGCGAAAAGTCACACAAATCTGAAGGCTGTAAATTCAGCTAAATAGTTAGGGATTACAATTAGAAATAATCTAAATTGGAATAATCACATAGATAATATTGTGTGTAGAGCAAACCAAAGACTGCGATTCATTGGCAGAACACTTAACAAGGTGCAAGGTCTCTTTAGTAGAAGAGGCTGCTTACACCACGCTTGTCCGCCCTATTCTGGAGTATTGCTGTGGGATGTAAGATCCGCATCAGGTGCGGCTGACGGATTACATCGAAAAAGTACAAAGAAGGGCAGCTCGTTCTGTATTATCGCGAAATAGGGGAGATAGTATCACAGACATGATACGTGAATTGGAGTGGCAATCACAAAGAAAGGCGTTTATCGTTGCGACGGGGTCTTCTCATGAAATTTCAATCACCAGTTTTCTCCTCCGATTACGAAAACATTCTGTTGGCACCCACCTACATAGAGAGAAATGATCATTACGATAAAATAAGAGAAATCAGGCCTCGCGCAGAAAAATTTAAGTGCTCGTTTTTCCGGCGTGCCGTTCGAGAGTGGAACGGTAGAGAGACAGCTTTAAGGTTGTTCATTGAACCCTCTGCCAGGCACTTTATTGCGAATAGCAGAGTAATCATGTAGATGTAGATGTAGATTATGGTGTCACTGTAATTCGTCCTGCATCATTCTCAGCTGCTGAACGTGCAAACTCCAATGTGGCTCACGTCGGACTCCCTCTCGCAAAAATTGTGATAGGCACTGTGTTTTCCTGGTCAGGGAACAAGACGACAGTTTTAGTTGTCAACAATGAAACAAAATCGATCGTCCTCTACAAATGTCGATAAGGCTCAGAAATACTATAAGTTTAGTTAGTCAAATTGTGGCAAGCAATGAAAATTGATCTCTTTGGTGATGGCTAAACAATAACTGCCATTGCTGGAATTAATTTTAAGGGATATTTGTCACGTAAACGTATTAGAAATATAAATGATGTGCCGTGATTTCTACATACAAAACATCTCTCGGAGAAAATTATGGGAACATAAATTTATTACTTAGTCCATCAAATTGTCAAAAAAAGCCTGATGAAAATTAGAACACCACTTGCGCTAGGTTACTGCTTTTCAGCACGATAATGGCTATTTTGTCCGTTGACTACCGTGCAGACAAATGCATATGCTGCGAACGAACGAGAACAGTTAATTTTTACCACGACACATGGTAGGTCCTTAGGATTATTTATAGAGAAGGAGAAGTGTCATGATATTTCCACAAATGTCTTATCACTGTGGGTGGAAACACGAATCTATAAATTCGATAAGAATACGCAGTGCAACATGTATCTCAAAATTCTTGGCTCTACTAAAACATTGTAGTAATGTGTAACTATGTTCGAATTAAGAAAAAGTAAAAGACATATCTCATGATGTATAACACAGAGTGAATATTAGCGCAGAGATCCTTTCATATGTAATGAAATTTTTAAAAATGGGTAGAATTCCAAAATTTTAACAAGAAGAGATTTTAGGGAGGTAAGATCTGAAGAAATTTAAACAGGATGCATAAAACAGTGATGAATAAAGGCCTCTAATATCAGGGGCAAAATGTCAGAATGGACGAAGAAAAGATGGGAATATTTCGCACTAATTCAGAGTTTAATTTGAAGGATTTGTGCGGCAGTGCTCTCTCAATAAAAGACACTGATTTTTGTGACAGGAATATTCCGATTGCGTCACCCACAGCATCATCATATTCGCTGCTGCGTCGTCCTGGAGGACTTGAGCCAGCTGTATGAATGGCGTGGGAGTTTTCGGTGGGCTCTCCACGAGACACGGCCTTGGAGTAGCGGCGGGCCGGTTCTACAAAAGGCGGCCTGCCTTTGAACTCTCGCCGAACAGCATTATGTGCTTACAGCAGCGCAAAGTGCTCTTAGCACAGCGATTCCTCTTTGCACTCTTGTGTGGACGCATGGTGCCCCATTCGGCACCCAGTTACGAAACAGATTTAACGAGCTTCGACCGACTTCTTTCCAAGTACTGCCTTTCGTTTACTGAAAGATCGGAGAATGTTGAAGGTCTACGCAGGTGAAATAAATGACAAACTTTTCACAACAATGATGGTGGAGAGTCCTTGAACCACAGCGCTAGTATACCTCCATTCTTCAGCTACAATCATAATTTGTGTATATTTGGATAATTCACTCACAAACGGGGTGACATTCCTTTCGAATTCTTCCGTGAAAGAAGACATTCCCTCCTGTTGGCTGTAAATCTATCTTTTATTTGTTGTGCTATTGGTTAATTTCAACTAAGGCGCCATTATCAAGCATCTCTAAAAGGGTATCAATCACAGAAGAGCAAAAAACGTAAGTAGTGTAACAGTACAAAGATCTTAAACGCACAATGAATGACATCGTCGTAAATTGGGCACAATTGCAGTACATTAATTACATATGCATTAACATTACGAACCATGGTGCATGGCAAATTACGTGCAAATCAATTTGTCGGTCCACATGCGAATCAAATCGACATTTGTGTTATTACGTTACGGCTTTATCTTATTCAGATCACTTACTACCATAAAAGGTACGATGGAGTACAGCCAGTAACATGCTTGGACATTGAGTGTCGATATACGTGTATTTACGTATTATCTTTGAATATATCTTTGACATTAGTAAAAATAATTGATTACGACTTTAGTTTGAGTGTTGATGTAACCGCTGTACACTAGTGGCCATTAAAATTGCTACACCACGAAGATGACGTGCTACAGACGCAAAATTAAACCGACAGGAAGAAGATACTGTGATATGCAAATGATTAGCTTTTCATAGCATTCACACGAGGTTGGCGCCGGTGGCGACACTTAAAACGTGCTGACATGAGAAAGTTTCCAACCGATTTCTCATACACAAACAGCAGTTTACTGGCGTTGCCTGGTGAAACGTTGTTGTGATGACTCGTGTAAGGAGGAGAAATGCGTACCATCACGTTTCCGACTTTGATAAAGGTCGGATTGTAGCCTATCGCGATTGCGGTTTATCGTATCGTGACATTGCTGCTCGCGTTGGTCGAGATCCAATGACTGTTAGCAGAATATGGAATCGGTGGGTTCAGGAGGGTAATACGGAACGCCGTGCTGGATCCCAACGGCCTCGTATCACTAGCAGTCGAGATGACAGGCATCTTATCCACATGGCTGTAACGGATCGTGCAGCTACGTCTCGATCCCTGAGTCAACAGATGGGGACGTTTGCAAGACAACAACCATCTGCACGAACAGTTCGACGACGTTTGCAGCAGCATGGACTCTCAGCTCGGAGACCATGGCTGCGGTTACCCTTGACGCTACATCACAGACAGGAGCGCCTGCGATGGTGTACTCAAAGACGAACCTGGGTGTACGAATGGCAGAACGTTATTTTTTTCGGATGAATCCAGGCTCTGTTTAAAGCATCATGATGGTCGCATCCGTGTTTGGCGACAGTGAACACACATTGGAAGCGGGTATTCGTCACCGCCATACTGGCGTATGACCCAGTGTGATGGTATGCGGTGCCACTGGTTACACGTCTCGGTCACCTCTTGTTGGCACTGACGGCACTTTGAACAGTGGACGTTACATTTCAGATGTGTTACGACCCGTGGCTCTACCCTTCATTCGATCCCTGCGAAACCCTACATTTCAGCAGGATAATGCACGACCGCATGTTGCAGGTCCTGTACGGGCCTTTCTGGATACAGAAATGTTGGGCTGCTGCACTGGTCAGAACATTCTCCACATCTCTCACCAATTGAAATCATCTGGTCAATGGTGGCCGAGCAACTGGCTCGTCACAATACGCCAGTCACTACTCTTGACGAACTGTGGTATCGTGTTGAAGCTGCATTGGCAGCTGCTCCTGTACACGCCATCCAAGCTCTGTTTGACTCAATGCTCAGGCGTATCAATGCCGTTATTACGGCCAGAGGTGGTTGTTCTGGGTACTGATTTCTCAGGATCTATGCACCCAAATTGCGTGAAAATGTAATCACATGTCAGTTATAGTACAATATATTTGTCCAATGAATACTCGTTTATCATCTGCATTTCTTCTTGGTGTAGCAATTTTAATGGCCAGTAGTGTATAATCTGAGGTTCGCACATGATGTACACTGACGAAAAAAAAAGCACTACAGCAAATAATAATTAAGGTAGAGTAATTAAATTTCAGAATACGTTTGTCTAGGAAACATATTTCAGTAATTAACATTGCAAGCTAACAGATTACTCTAAGCCCGAGGTACGGCATTGCAAAATTGAATGCTGGTACATTAATTACCGGTGTAACCGCAGGGGTATTTAGTGCCAACATGCAAAGTTGTTCACATGATGTCAGTTTCTGGGATAGAGTTCCACGCCTGTTTCTGTTGGTCGATCAATGCAGGGACGGTTAATGCTGTTTGTAGATGACACTGGAGTTTTCGTCCAATGATGTCCAGTATGTCCATTGGAGGCAGATCTTGTGACTGAGCAGGCCAAGGCAACGTGTTGATACCCTGTAGAGCATGTTGGATTACAACATGGGCGATCGTTACCCTGTTGGGAAACACCCGCTAGAATTTTGGTCACGAATGGCAGCACAACAGGTCGAATCACCAAACTGACGTACAAATTGGCAGTCAGATTGCGTGAGATAACCACGAGCGTCCTCCTGCTGTCGTACAAAATCGCATCCGTGACCAGCTCCATGTGGAGGTCTAGTGTGCCTAGTACGCAGACAGTTTACTTGCAAGGTCCCCAATGGACCTCCTTCCAACCAATACATGGCAACGACTGTCCCTGAGCAGAGCCACCCTTCATCAGAAAACAACTGGCCTTCGTCCTGCCCTCTCACTTGACACCAAAGAAGTCGCAAATGGTGGTGGTTTGGGGTGAGTGGAACGCACGCTACAGATCGTATGACTCGGAGCTGTCCTTGAAGTAACCGATTTGTAACAGTTCGTTGTGTCACTGTGGTGCCAACTGCTGCTGAAACTGTTGCTGCAGGCGCGATGGTCTTCTCTCACGGTAGTCTCACGTGACCGTCCGGAGACTGAACATTCTCGTGAGCACGGCTGCCAGGAGGCATGTGGCTACATTCCTGCCAATTCCTTCCGCAGTACTGCAGAAGGAACATCCAGCTTCCCGGTGACCTATTACACGATCTCGTTTAAAGTTAGCTTTGTCGCCTTAAAGCCATTCTTGAGTGACGTCAGCTCACCACCTCCAATCTCGAAGGTAACTAATACTCACGTCCGTTGCAGGGTGTGTTTAAAACAAGCTTACTTTGCAACCTCATAGTGGCGCTACTAGCACCAACCTTAAGTGACTGGCGCAAACTTTTAATTAACCTTAATTTTTGGGATGTAGGAATAGGCCTATCAATTATCGTTCATGTCGCACAATTCCTTCTTGGTGATGCGATGTTTTCCTTCTGCAGTGTAATAGTGAAATTTAGTTCTGTAGTTATGCTGTACGTAGTTCTTTCACATACAAAGGGCGTTCAAAAAGTTTTGCACGGTCGTCTCTAATTTTTTATTTTTTGCAGGAGAAGAAATTGTTTGTGAACATACTTGGAACATTTAGCTATACTCAATGTAGCCTCCATCAGCTGTGATGCATCTGGCCCAACGTTCATTCCATGACGTAAACGCACTTTAGTAAAATTCTGGGGATTGACTTTTAAACCATCGCTTGAACAGGAAGTAAGGCCGGACCGAGACTCGAACTCTCCCGGGTTCAAGTCTCGGTCGGGCACACAGTTTTAATCTTCCAGGAAGTTTCATATCAGCGAACACTCCACTGTGGAGTGAAAATTTCACTCTAGGAAATAAGGCCTTTCTCACCATCAAATAGCGTACCGCGCAGGTGGGCCTTCAGATGACCAAAGAAGCAAAAATCAGACGTAGCCAAGTCCGGAATGTAGGGAGGATGAGGAACAATATTCCAATCCATTTTCCTGATTATCTGCTGCTTGCTAAGGGCTATATAGGGTTTGGCATTGTCATGGTGTAGTCTAATGAGCTGATCCTGTGGTCTGTGGGTCTTGATAACGCGTCGCAGGTTTTCTCAGCATGAATAGTTAACAGTATGCTGATAGAACTTCAGTTAGCGATTACGTATAATGACACAACTTTTTGCGTATGAAGAAGGCTGGTTTGTTTGTAGAAATACTGTGTATAATACGGAAACAGAACTCGCATTAGGCGTGCTAACGTTTTTACATTTTAACGTTTGGAAGTCGCGCCTGCAATCTATATGTTTTAACGAAGTCCGATTGTTATTACTATTGCGCAAATCATTTCTTTGCGTTGAAACTCAATAATAAGGCGGTCTGCTCTCACCAAGCTCATTATATTTCATTGGAATCTGCACTTGTGTCTAAAAATTAGATAAAAATAAAGATATTCATCAGAACTTCTTATGCATGAGAGGAGAGAAAAGGAATTCACGCTTTCTTTTCAAATCTTTAATTAAGTGTGTTCTTTCTCTTGTTGTTGGAACGTGATGCGACCTTTCTTCCCCCACATTTTACTTTCTTATTAAAATTCGGAAATCGACACTGATAGAAAGGAGGTAGCATTACAAACGGCCCACAAAATCATAATTCAGTCACAGCTGAGACATTAGTAATTTACAAAATTTTGTCATGCGTGTCTGTTTGAAGCTCGGAAACATCACAGTCCCACAGTCGCCTCTAGGCCCGAAGTTTACTTGGGTGAATTGTCATTATTATCCGAGGATCTGTGTGGTACATAGCGCAAAACAGCATTAGAGAGGACTTATCCATCTGCATGTTTTTGTCAAACACATCAGATTTACCAGTGCCTGAAGATAATGTCTTATTCACCGAAACTGTCACAAGGTTCAAAAATGGTTCAAATCGCTCTGAGCACTATGGGACTTAAGATCTATGGTCATCAGTCCCCTAGAACTTAGAACTACTTAAACCTAACTAACCTAAGGACACCACACAACACCCAGTCATCACGAGGCAGAGAAACTCCCTGACCCCGCCGGGAATCGAACTGCCACAAGGTGTAATCCAAAATTATCTGAATGGAGTTGAAGGACATGAACTGTGTTCTTAATTAATATTGGTAGTCATTCTTCTACGTAAATTCAGAGAAAAAAAGCGCTCATATGTCACTGCCAGCTGGGAGACGGCAAGGAGTAACTTCAGGGTTTCCTAACTCCATGCACAATGGCTTCATATTTCTCAGTGTGTAGGAGCTGTGTATGTGCTGAGTGAAATGAAAGTGTTTATAGTGTGAAATCATGTATTGTGGTATCTTATCGAGAGAAGGGATCGAGTAAAAATGTGCTGGCACATACTGCACTCTCTTTTATAGCCCTAAGGGGACTGCAGGTCATAACTTCCCCCTATATCATCTGTTGTGTCATCCACATATCGAAGCGCATGAAGCAATAGCCACAACCGCTAACATCAATAGGAGATTTGTCACAGCCTTCCAGATGCGGACAGCAGCCTCCTCATCTCTTTATACAAAGGGCGATCAAAAAAAATTTTTTTATTTTTTTTCAGGAGGATAATGAAATTTTTTGTGAACATACTTGGAACATTTAGCTATAAGTTGGTTTATAAAAGTATATTCTTTTATTTACAAGTGAGCCATAATGGAACTTGGAGTCAGTGACGGAGTTCCTTTTCAAGACCGGCGATGACTGCCATATCGATTCACAGGAAGTTGCTCCCGGTCTATGAGGAGGACACAGTGGAACGCAGCAGTATCCAGCGGTGGTTGCAGAGGTTTAATGAAGTTGATTTGTCTCTACTGGACAATCCACGATGCGGCAGATCATCGACGGCAGTGAGTGATGTGAATAAGGAGGCCATTCATCAAATCGTCCGAAATGACAGACGTTTGACGACAAGACAGTTTTCTGAAATGACTCGTTTGTCATTGGGTAGTGTGATATTACTGGTACAGTCACTAGGGTACATAAAAGGATGTGCGCATTGGGTGCCTAGATTATTGTCAAGAGAAATGGAAACGATGAGGAAGAATGTGTCCGAGGGTCTCATGAAGACCTTTACTGAAGAGAGTGTTTTGACAGCGTCATAATCCAGGACGAAGCATGATTGTCTTTGTCCGAACCAGAGAGCAAAACCCAGTCCATGGAGTGGCGTCATACGGGTTCCCCTCGGAAGAAGAAACCAAGACTTTCACGAACATCAGGCCGAAAGGTGATGGACTCGTTCTTCTGTTAACAGTGTGGTGTTATTTTCATTGACTTTTTGAAACCTGGCTTCACAATTAACCGGGATCATTACTGTTTTTCATTGGACAAGCTGCGACGTGCCATCAAGAACCACAGACCACAGCTTCTGGGTCAGCTCATCAGACTACTCCATGACAATGCCAAATCCCATACAGCCCTTATGACGCTGGAGAAAATCAGGAAAATGGGTTCGTAAATTGTACCTCATCCACCCTACAGACCGGACTTAGCTCCGTCTGATTTTTACCTATTTGGTCTTCTAAAGGTCCACCTGGGCGGTGAAACATTTGATACCGAGAGAGACCTTATTTCCTGTGTCAAGAGATGGTGTAAAAGTCAATACCCAAAATTTGACCGAAGTGAATTTACATCATGGAAAGAATGTTGGGACAGATGCGTCACAGCTGATTGAGACTACATTGAGTAGGCTCAATGTATAGCTAAATACTCCAAGTATGTTCACAAAAAATTTCATTCTCCTGCTGCAAAAAATAAAAAAATTAGAGACGTCTGTGCAAAGCTTTTTGAACGCCCTTTGTAGAGCTCTCGTCTCGTAACTGGCGCCAGCATGGGCACCGCTTGTGAGAAAGCCGCTGCCTGCCAGTCGTCGCCTAAGGACATTTGTAGTATCTTCGATAGATGCCACCAGTACGGACACCACAAGAAGAAGTCCCTGCCTGCCAGATGCGACCTACGGCCACATGTGGTGTCTTCGATACATCAAAGCGCAACTGTCACAGTTGGAACCACCAGTGACTCTACTAGAAGGAAAGTCACAACCTGCCAGATGCGACCTACCGAAACGGTCAGTATCATCAGTATATTGAAGTGCATTACCACCGAAACCACAAGAAGGAAAGTAGCTGCGTGCTGGGCGCTGCTTACAGCCATTTACGGCATCTGTATGACTAAGTACAAGGGTCACACCTGGCACCTCCATTGACCCCACTAGGCGCAAAGTCATTGACTACAAGATGTGGCCTACAGCAACATGCGATATCGTGGGTATACCGAAGCGAAAGTGTCACAGTTGGCACCACCACTGATACCAACAGCAGGAGAGTGCCTGCCTGCTGGATATGGCCTGCAGCCAGATGTAGCGATACTGATATATCCAAGCACAAGTGTCATAGGTGGCAGCACTGCTGACACCACTAGGAGCGAAGTGGCTGGCTATCAGAAGAGGACTATAGCCTCATTTGGTACCATCGATATATCAGAGTGCAAGTCACGCAGATGGTACCACCTCCGGCACCGCTAGGGAGAAAATCGCTGCCTGCTGCACTCTGCCTGTAACATATCGGTCCATTGATGTTTCGCATCATCCTTACAAGCTACATTTCTTCCAGAATAGACCTGTTTTATTTAAGTTTGTGTCACGATTTAGGTGTAGATCTGTCGATTCCTTCCCCTAAGCAGTGACAAACCGTGGGTGAGGAGAATTTTGAAATTAGAATGCTGTGTTCCTCCCCTATCAAGGACGACGTTTTTAGTTTACTGTGTTTGTCTGCATTAACTTTAATGAATTATTATTACTGTGCCACCACAAGAACTTTCTCTTGCCAACGTAGTTCAGTTGCAGGGGCAAGAGATGCAGGCAATGCTGCAGAGTGTCAGTCAACTGGCAAAAGTACTTGAAATGGCAGCGACACTCAATGAACCACAGACGTACCCTAACACCGAAAATATCATGGCAGGCTGGACCAAATACTGCGCTCACCATGATGGGCATTTCTGCAATTACGAGATGACAGCTACGGAGCCCAAAGTTTGTTACCTTTCTAGAGTGGGCGATGAAGTATTTCGGTTGTGCATCAAACTGTTTCTGGACTCTCGTCTAGAGGACATTGATTATAATTCGTTAATTCAAAATTTAGATGAGCGCTTAGATGCTCATGTGCACTTAGAAACTGCCAGACACAAGTTTTTTAGACTTAGTAAGCTGCCTCATCAGAAAAATATACATTGTGTCACAGAACTAAGAGGTTTTATAGACTTGGTCGTTTGGTCAATCCTATAGTACCGTCATGCTCAGTGACGCAACTACCCAAAATATATGCATACGCTCTCCTATCTTGAGGATACCGAATCTGATTTAGAGACTGTGCTGTTTATAACTGAGTTTCAGAATGTTGTAGATGCAGCAGAGATAGATTTAGAGTCTCCTGCCATTTCTGTAGTCCATAGTGCACAATACACCCAGTTATCTAATCAGTCAGAGTCAAGCGATAGGCAAACGCAAGTGGTAAAAGCAGTCGCACCGTGCATGCGCCACTTAGCCGTCTAACACAAGTAAGTCATGCCTCCAGTATTATACAGTGAATGACCGCAAAACAGGAGCCAATGCAGAGAGGCAAAGTGCTTTTGCTGTAGCAGATGCGGACGTGCTCAAACAGTGTGCTTACAACACCTCCCTGCCAGGCAGCAGTCAGATACTGTCCCTCAGTAAAAGAAAAGTTTGTATCAGCGGAGCCGGTGCAAGAGACACAATCGTTGGCTTGTCCTTCACATAAACAGAAACGTCCAAAAGTGATTCAACGCAACAGAGATAATGTATGTTCTGTGCAACTGCAGTAATTCGTACAGGTGGCCAACCTTCCCGAACAGAAGAACTTATGAACCGTTAGGCAACCCAGAGTTACAGAGCCTATTGCCTCTATCAGCATACAATGGTCTCATTAATTCAGTACTGGGCGTGTGCAGCTTGATAACATTTGGTAAATTACTAAATCTGTATTACTTGATGAATTGAATTCTCAGGCAAGCCCAAATATTCCTGGTCTCATTTCACTTGTCTAATACGGATGTTAAAGACAATGTGTTTCAAATCAATGCTTGTGTTCCTCAGGACTTTGATAAGTACAGTTATTTATTTCAAGAAGGTTTGGGAAGAGATAGAGATTTCGAGGCACACATTAAAAAATAGAGCGTAAGCATATTTTCATCCCGCACTGCCCGCCCTCATCTCTTTTGTGATCAGGTCGCTTAAGAACTGAAACGATGGCAAGGCAGTGGTTTCACTGAACCGATGTTGGCAAAGCAGTGAGCGTCTCCCACAGTATTTCTCAAAAAGGCATTGAATGGGTTACGACTCTGGGTAGACTTTATATCGACAGTAAACCCGCAGACCGTGGTCGACTCTTTTCCTCAGCCTCGGTCCGATGAACTGATGGACAGACTGGCACAGTGCCCCTACTTCTTCAAAACCGACTTCCAAGGGACATATTTGAAGTTACCCTTGGATGACCAGGCCAAAAGATTCTTCGTCATTAATACTCACTTGGATTTATACCAGTGACACTGCCTCCCATTTGGCAGTGCATCAGCTCGTGCCATTTTCCAACGATTAATGGAACAGTCAACAAAAATGGTTCAAATGGCACTGTGAACTATGGGACTTAACATCTGAGGTCAGAACTACTTAAACCTAACTAACCTAAGGACATCACACACATCCATGCCCGAGGCAGGATTCGAACCTGCGACCGCAGCAGTCGGGTGGTTCCAGACCGAAGCGCCTAGAACCGCTCGGTCACACCGGCCGGCAACAGTTAACAACGAAAGTTCTTTCCTGCACGAACTTTTTAGATGACGTTGTAGTGTCTGGTCACACGTAAGTGGATCATCTAGCCAACTTAAAATGTTTGTTCCACGTTCACTCGGAAATGGGCCTGAAGTGCAATAAAGCGAAGTGTCCATTTTTCCATACGGAAATTGGGACATGTAATGAATACACAGGTCATCCAGCCAGCACAATCGCAGTTGTCGGCGATTAGAGATTTAACGGCGCCTCGTAACGTTAAGCAGTTACAGGCGGTAATGGGAATTCTGACTACATCACGTTTATTTCTTATGCAGGACAAATTGCTACTCAGTTGAACTGGCTGTACCAGAAAGGTGTTCCCTTCGTGTGGTTGAGCGATGGTTATTTAAGGAGGCATAAAATTTCACTATCATTTTTACATACAATGTTTCTATCTCATGGCAGACCACAGAACACTGGCGGCTTTTTGCAACCCCTTCAAATCAATCTCGCCAGTAATAGCAAACAAGTTACAACGTTGGGCCGTATTGTTGCCGAACTATCAGTATGGCTTGTTGTATAGCCCCGTGGCTGAACATTCAAACGCTGACTACTTATGATAGTCACCGGTCAGTGCATTCTGTGTCTTGATTCCTCTGAGGAGATGTGCTTTTATATTGATTCAGAAGATATAGATACCCTTCAGAGGTTTCCAGTAGACTATCGTACCACAAAGGAATCCGTGCAAGGTCCAGCGCTTCGAGTGGTCTTGGAATATTTACGCTGTGGGTGGCCTTTGCAGCTTAAAAGAAATCCACCATTCCCTGTCATACCATTACTTCGTGAATCAACACGTACATTCTGCTCTTTTGGATGCCCTTTGTGGTCCTACTGTGCATAATAATGTGCGGGTTGAGGTCGATCAGTCCCTCCAGAGGGAAGTGTTGATATTGTTGCAGCAGGGTCATCGGAGAGTGTGGTACACATCAAGCAGCTCGCTTGCTGAAATTGTACGGGGTTCGGCATGTTCACCCAAACTGAACGGATAACCTCCCATTGCACAGCCTGTGCATAACACCAATCCGATTCACTGCAATGGTTATTCGAATAGCCACACGGAACAGGACTTGGCAATATGGATTTCATGGGATCCTTTTCGAATACGTGATGGTCGCTGGTGGTAGATGGCTATAGAAAATTTTCCTTTGTAGTCCCAATGAATTTCGTCACAACGCCAGTACAGTGTTGGCCCTCACCTCCATTTTCTGCATTGAAGCATTACCAGATGTAGTGGTTTCCGACAACAGGCACCAATTTACGTCGGCCAACTTTCGACGATTTCGTCTAAAATCAGCATCCAGCATATCACAATGGCACCATTTCACCGACAGCCAAACGGTGACGCCGAAAGCTTTGTATGCACGACCAAGACACAAAGTGAGAAGCTACGTTAATCCAATATATCAGACCCTAAGGAAATTTTTGTTGTCATACTGCTCTTTGCTTCACGAGGGAAAGTCGCCGGTGGAGCTCTTGCACGGTCAACGTCATCGTACTTCCCTGCATCTCCTGCGACCGCCACAGAATGCACATGTTTCACCTCGACCTACAAGGTTTGAGCCGCAGGACAGTGTTTGAAAACGGTAAGCGTAAGGAGCAGGGTGATGAAAAAAGAAAATCGTTTTATACTGTTCAGGGTCCGATGGCGCTGCACTGGCGGCATCAGAACCTGCTACAGCTTTCTTAGATTCGTGATTCTGTCACAGATTTTTTGAGCAGCATTCCACAGCACCATATCTGCCTCTTTTCCCAACTCAGTCATTGCCTCTTGTCCATGCTGCAGTGGAGACGAATGTTGCGCAGTCATCTCCTTCCGCCCATCCAGCAACCCGGGCAGCCACTAGGCTGCCCTAGGGGATCCTGCAATTGTTCAATTGTCGTCGGTATCCCGCCCACTGCATCATAATCACTGGACTTTTTGTCCATTTTGCGAATTAAATTTGGGTTCTTAAACGTCTCCTTCTGTAAAACACAATGTGTTTCGTTTTGTGTTTACCACACCTATGGTGAGCCATGCGGAGCTCGCGGTCATGCCGTTTATTGAAAAAATGGCTCTGAGCACTATGGGACTTAACATCTATGGTCATCAGTCCCCTAGAACTTAGAACTACTTAAACCTAACTAACCTAAGGACATCACACAACACCCAGTCATCACGAGGCAGAGAAAATCCCGGGAATCGAACCCGGGAACCCGTGCCGTTTATTGCTCGTTATCTTGTCTTATCGTTCTGTCTCCTCTTTGTTTTTAATTCGATTTACTGGCGTCACTAAGTTGCTGGTTTGCTTGCCCGTGTGTGGCAGCAGCAGCGCTTATTGGTAAGTGCACTGTCCCACTATCTCTGGAGCGACCGCTAGTATTTCCGGGTCGTGGTCTGTCGGAGTTCAGTCGGCACGCAGCAGCAGTGAGTCGGGGAGGGAGCGCCAGTGAGGTCCGGGCAGCCAGTGCTCGCCGACCGCTGGCGACACACATGAACTGTCCGACGGAAGGAGATTCGAGCAGCACGACCGTTGGTCGGTCGTTCGGTTGGTCGTCTCATCAGGTGCCGTGTATTTGGTCTTTGACCGTTTCTTGGCCTCGTCACTTGATCATCTTGCCGAACGTGAGTCGGCTCCTTCCTTGTGCAGAGATGTCGTGGTCGATGGGCAAGAGTTACCTCTGCATGGATGGGTCCGAGCCAGGCTGCCCGGGTAGCCGTGACCCCGAGTTCCGAACGGACATGGAGTTGAGTCGGGTTGGAGCTGCAGTCAGCTTCGGACAGCCAAGACTCGCCGACCGTTGCCGACACACGTAACTTGAGTGGGAACGACCTGCGTTGGTCGTTCGGTTGGTCGTCTCATGGGACTACGTGTATTTGGTCGCCGACGGCTTGTGGAAACTCTCTGTGTGTCGAATTGATTCGTCCTTGTTGTTCCACAGTGGTTGTTTTTATGATTGTTCGAGTTCTTGTGCAAATGCGTTTTGTTGCTCTGTATTTAGGCCTTCAGCTGCGTTTGTGTCAGAGTCTGTGGCTTTAATATGTAAATCCTTGTCTGTAAGCCGGCCGCGGTGGTCTAGCGGTTCTGGCGCTGCAGTCCGGAACCGCGGGACTGCTACGGTCGCAGGTTCGAATCCTGCCTCGGGCATGGGTGTGTGTGATATCCTTAGGTTGGTTAGGTTTACGTAGTTCTAATTTCTAGGGGACTTATGACCTAAGATGTTGAGTCCCATAGTGCTCAGAGCCATTTGAACCATTTTTGAACCTTGTCTGTAAGGTTTCTCTGTAATTATCTTGAATTCTTGAGAAGGCCTTCAGCCGTTTTCTGTAAATGTTTATCTTAAGGTGGTTCAAATGGTTCAAATGGCTCTGAGCACTATGGGACTCAACTGCTGAGGTCATTAGTCCCCTAGAACTTAGAACTAGTTAAACCTAACTAACCTAAGGACATCACCCACATCCATGCCCGAGGCAGAATTCGAACCTGCGACCGTAGCGGTCTCGCGGTTCCAGACTGCAGCGCCAGAACCGCGCGGCCACTTCGGCCGGCTCTTAAGGTGGTCTTTAATTATTCTTGAGTAGTTGCTTGGACCTTCAGCCGACAAGATACTTCAAGTTTATTAAGACGTTTTTCTGCTGTACTGTGCAAAACCGTTTTTTTAAAGCCTCTCTTTTATTACGTTTAAAAAAAGAAATTATTTGGCTTTCAGCCGAAGAATTAATTTGAATTTTCCTTAATATGGCCTCTAGCCGAAATTTGTAAATGCTTGGCTTTTGAAGAATTTCCTTAGCTGATCTGAAATATTATTTCGGCCTTTAGCCGAGAATATATTGCAATTTTACTTAAGTAAAGCCTTCAGCCGTTACTCTAAATCCTGGTGTTTTTAAAGGAATCATTTAAAATTATTCTGGAGAAGTTACTTGGGCCCTCAGCCGTGAAGTGTTTCTTGTTGTTATAAAGAGAAAACTGTGCATTGGTTTGAGGAATAAAGTTGTGTATTCTTGTATCACTAACAGTAATTGACCTTGGCCCCTTTCCACAACATGATCCTCTCTGTCCTGCGAAACCAGATTTCAATGGGTCAAATGGTTCAAATAGCTCTGAGTACTTTGGGACTTAACTGCTGACGTCATCAGTCCCCTAGAACTTTGAACTACTTAAACCTAACTAATCTAAGGACATCACACAAATCCATGCCCGAGGCAGGATTCGAACCTGCGACCGGTTCCGGACTGAAGCGACTAGAACCGCTCGGCCACCACGGCCGGCCCAATGGGTCATCTTCTATGGATCTTGATTTAGTTTTCTATGAGATCGTACAAAGTTGATGTTTTTGAGGGAAAGGTTATTCCTCCAAAGTCGTTTTGGTTTGGAAAACGTGGTGTACATAACAGTAAGGTGAATTATCAAGCTATACAGCAAGTGCATATTTCTTCTGAACCATTAATCTTCCTTTTGCAATTCGGCGATGGTACTTATCTGTAGGCAATATACACTGAGGCGAAAAAAGTCATGGAATATCTTCTAACGTCGTGTCGTACCTGCTTTTGCCCGGCATAGTGCAGCAGCTCAACAGGTAGTAGGGAGTCCACCGGGGAAATATTGACCCTTGATGCGACTACTGCCGTCCACAACTGTGAAAGTGTAGTTAGTGCAGGACGTTGAACAGGAACTGACTGCATCTTGTGCCCCATATGTGATCGATGGGACTTACGTCGGGCATCTGGGTGGCCAAAGCATTCGCTCGAATTGTCCAGAATGTTCATCAAACCAGTCGTGAACGACTGTGGTCCGGTAACGTGACACCTTTGTTTGGGAATGTGAAGTCCATAGGCGGCTGAAAATGGTCTCAATGTAGTCAAGCATATTTTCAGTCAATGATCGGTTCAGTTGGACCAAGGGACCCAGTCCATTCCATGTAAGCACGGACCACACCATTATGGAGCCAAGATCAGTTTTTACAGCCTTTCTGACAACCTGTGTCCATCTTCGTGGGGTCTGCACCACAATCGAATGCTACCATTAGCTCTTACCAACTGAAAACAGGACTCATCTGACCAAGCAACTGTTTTCCAGTCACCTAGGATTCAACCAATATGGTCACGAGCCCAGGAGAGGTTTTGCAGACTCTGTCGTGCTATTGGCAAACGCACTCGCGTTGATCGTCTATCATAGCCTTTTAACGCCATATTTCGCCGCACTGTCCTGAGATGTACGCTAGTCTTACGTCCCATACGGATTTCTGTGGCTATTTAACGCAGTGTTGCTTACCTGTTAGCGCTGAGAAGCAAATGCCGCTGCTGTCAGTCCTTAAGCGATGCTCGTTGGCAACTGCGTTGTCCGTGGTGAGAGGTAATACCCGAACTTTGGTATTCTCTACACACTCCTGACACTGTGGATCTGGGAGTAGTGAATTCCCTAACAATATCGAAAATGGAATGTCCCATTCGCCTAGCTCCGACTACCTTGCCGCGTTCAGAGTCTGTTAATTCCGTTTTCACATGAATCACCTCAGTACAAATGACATCTCCGCCAATGCACTGCCCATTTATACCTTGTGTACGTGATACATCTCATTGTAATCTGCAGCGAACGTTCAAAGAGTTTGACAGTCAAATGTAGCGTACAGAAAGCACAATAAGAATTAATTTCATTTTATCAAACCACTTTATGGAATGTTTGGACTGGTTCAGCCTTTCCTAATAACATTTTGCTCCCAGATTTTGTTTCTCTATACCTTGTATCGTTGAAAGTCTTCTTACACGTGTGTGCGTCATAGTCACACTGCGCGTACTTATGAAGCCCATAGCAAGGAAAGCGCGTGGAATCCCAATTAGCGAGGCATAATTTGGTACCAGTAACAGCTACTTAGGAGCATGAATTAATTGTACGTGAGCCGATGCTAAGCGCTGCCGCTCGCTCTCCTCGCTCAGCCGCCTGATTCATTAGAATTAACACCCAATTTTCGACCCTGCGGCTGCCGGAGCAAGTCACGACCGCGCGCGGCAGTAAATATGAAAGCTGCCCCGACTCTGCACACGTTGGCCGGCGCGCCATCTCCGATCACTTTGGCGGGCGGTGACGCAAGCGTTGCGGCGCGTCACACGCGGAGGAAGCCCCCGTTCCCACAATTAGGCGGCAAAGTGGACGGCATTGCCCCGCATGGCGAAACGGGCTTTGAATTTCTCTACCCCTCATTAGCTGCTCGCGCAGAAGCGAACACCGCCGAGGAAAGTTACGCCTTCAATCACTGTGCTGTAACTTCAGCATTTAGAGTAGGTCGCATAAATGATCTGAGAACCAATTGCACCCACAGCCTTGAAGCAACATCTATTACAGTACGTACTATGTCAGCTCGATTTCGGATGTTAAATTGAGCAGTTCTGACAAGTAACCCATTGAGTGAGAGGTTTTAAATCCAATCTTTATTAAAGCTCATTTGGAAGTGTCGTGTTAACTATTATGAGATGAAAAGTATTAAGTGGTGACGACTTACCACGTGCATCAGGAGGACGACAGATGCAGAGGTCAGCCTCCAATGGGATGCATCTTTTACACTTCACAAAATGGACATCGTCGATATTCAAGATGCGTTCAGAACAAACCATGAATGAAAAATCGTGCATCACAGTGATCACAAAGATTCGCACCACCGAAATCGAAGGTGAACTTCTTGCGAGTTACAAACCGTGGAGGACGTTCCGCTAGGTATGCACTCTTAAAGAATGCGTATAGATTCATATTGGCTTAACGTGATCATGAGAACTAATAGAATGTGATTCCACACAGCCGAATTCGGAACAGTTTGTCGTCCAACATATCGTGAAACAGGCTATCCTTTAAGGAGTTGCTGCAGAACCTGCAATAATATGTTCTATAGGTATCGGGAAAAAAAATCCGAAGGCTGAATTTGTCCATTGGTTCCAGAAGGTATGACTGGCAATGTCACATGTTATCCAGGAGGGATAGTTTGGTATGGAGCATAATTTTTATACGAAAACCAGGGATCACCAAAAAAAAGTTATTTTGACGAGCTATTGGCCAAAAGCAGCTGTAGTTCTCTTACGCCCTTTTTCCCACTTTGCTTGTTGTGATGTAAATAGTCCCTATTGCTCTTCGAAGGTAACATACACGAGAAAGAATCGTAGGTGGCATAGCACTTCCAACTTCTCGCAGCACAATACATAGGCCTAACTTCCCAGCCAATTTACCATCCACATTAACAGTCGGCATAATTATACACGAATGCATTAAGGTTCAAATGGTTCAAATGGCTCTGAGCACTATGCGACTTAACTTCTGAGGTCATAGGTCGCCTAGAACTTAGAACTAATTAAACCTAACTAACCTAAAGCCATCACACACATCCATGCCCGAGGCAGGATTAGAACCTGCGACCGGAGCGGTCGCTCGGCTCCAGACTGCAGCGCCCAGAACCGCACGGCCACTCCGGCCGGCAATGCATTAAGGCATTGATGTTAGCTGATCTTGATGTAACTCCGTTAGCACTTATAACTTCCAGGGTTCCTTTCATACGTATTTCCTCTTCAAATCGCGACTGGTCGGAGGTGAAAACAAATTCCTTGCTGAAAGATGCGATAGATTTGTTTATCTCGCCTACCTCTTTCGGATCGATTACGCAGTTTGCTATCCATCGTCAAGCTGGCGCTTTGTTTGAAGTTTCGTTATCTTACGTCTTCAGTTTTGTAGTACCGTTCTCCTGAAGTTATGCAACGATTTATCGCTATCCTTCAAGCCACTGCAATCTATGTCGCACGCCGTTTGATATGCTTGACGTAGTAGGCCACTATCATTCACATCCTTGAAACGCGCAAAAGACCAGTATTTACAACAAGTACGCCTTGTCCTTCTGTAATATCCGTAGTTTATCATATACACTACACGACCATATTTCTGCAGATCTATTCCAAATCCGTTCATAATTGTTTTTCCGCTGTGCTGCGGATGATCTTCCACGTGCATAAGTATATAGTAACTGCTCCTTGGACAAAGGTTGTCCATTACTATGTTTCACTGGAGACAGTATTTTTGGCTCTTTGTCCAACAAGGATGAAGAAATACATGGCTCGTCGCCTGTTTCAAATCGCTTTCACTTGTTAAGCACGTGTCGTCATCAGTGTACTCCTCATGTACATTGTACGCACAGTCGAGAGTATACACACCACCACACATTCCTCGACTCACCTTGCAGAAACGCTAATATTTCATCTTCCACTTCTTTTTCACTCTGAGAAATTGCTTGGTTTCCTTTCTGACGATAAGTCAACTTCGGCAACTGTTGTTGTAGACATAACGCAATGTCTGCTTTGTTTAGCGTTGCCATTACTGTAGCACTTTGCTTGCTGAGTTTAGCTTCAGCATGAATGATACTTTCCTGCGTACCACAAGAACTGCAATCTGGCGCTCTCTTTTCGTCCCACTTGATTAAATCATCGTTTGTTCTAGCATCAATGCCGTATTCCCCGTTTCTGTTTGGCGTTCCATTTACCGTTTGTTCTTTCATTTCTTAGCACAAGTCGATTTTTGCCGCTCCATTTTTCTTCATTCTCGTTATATGTCTGTCTACTGTATTGGGTACGGCTGGATAACACTTTATTTTTATCGACTAAATATTAGTGTTGCAGGTAACTTGTGTCAATACTGTCGACATAGGTCAACACAGTAATGTTACATGGTAATTCCTCGGTTGAGTGACCAAAATTTATTGCGCAAAAGGGAAAAATGGAAACTGTTTCAGATTCACGCAAGTACATGTAACAACATATGTTTAAGAATCAGGAACCTAAACCATAATTTCACTTCACATTATCTGGCCAATGAAGTTGCGTATCAAAACTTAATCTGAAATTGAAGGTACGGAAGGATTGAAATACCAAACACACAGCAATACTGTTTCCAAACGAGGATTTTTCTCCTTGACATCAACTTCTACATGGAATTCGAAACTATTAAGGACAAAGTTATACAGATGGTTGAGGATGCTAAACTGTGAAACTTGGGGTAAGGAAATAAGAGCTGAGAATGAATATTTACTTTTATTGATATAAAAGAATTATATTCTTACAGAAACAGTTTTAGTTCATACTGAAGAGACGGTCGCCAGTATTAATGGATGGATTTTTTTTTTTTTTTCAAATTCTCTCGAATATCTCAATTGCCTACCACATTATCATCAGCTTGTACAAACACGTAATGTAAAAAATCCATAGGGGTGAGACTTTTTATTGGGTCATCAGTCTTCTGACTGGTTTGATGCGGACCACCATAAATTTCTCTCCTGTGCCAACCTCTTCATCTCAGAGTAGCACTTGCAACCTACGTCCTCAATTATTTTCTGGGTGTATTCCAATCCCTGTCTTCCTCTACAGCTTTTGCCATCTACAGCTTCCTCTAGTACCATGGGAAGTCATTCCTTCATCTCTTGACAGATGGACTGTCATCCTGTGCGTTCACCTATCAGTCTTTTCCACATGTTCCTTTCCTCTTTAGATTTTGCGCAGAAGCTTCTCGTTCCTTAGCTTACGAGTCCACCTAATTTTCAACATTCGTCTGTAGCACCACATCTCAGATGCTTCCATTCTTTCCTATACAGGTTTTCTCACTGTCCATATTTCCCGCTACCATCTAGTGCTGTACTCCACATGTAAATTCTCAGAAATTTCTTCCTCAAATTAAGGAGGGAGACAAGGTGATCGAAATAGCTGTGGGACACGACCTGTTCAAGGAACGACAGACAGTAATATCGAAGTGGATGTAGTACCGTCGAGTTAAAACCACAAGCTCTCGAGCCCAGAAATACAAGTGGATAAAGTCTCTAAAGTCTATGTCAGCACATCTCGAATGAACACTAGGCAACGTGCACCACTCATATTGGGCGGTGCTAGGAAGACCCCGTTAGTTGATGTCGTACAGTTCCAGACCACAGACTGATAACGAATCATTGACATTAATCTGAGACGACTGCTGAGAATGAGACGTGGCTGTTGTGGCTGTTGAAACACCATCACAACGACAAGAGGCATCATCCGTTAACGAACTGTAGTAACTTCGGCACTGCAGTACTGTGCTGGGTAATGCATTAACTGAAGTAAAGTCTGGGTTCCAAATCTGTTGATTCCAGTGCTGGGGGAACATTTTAATGATAAGCTGTAATTTCTGCTCAGCCTGTAGTGTTCTACCGTAATCTTCCAAGCGCACATTTCGCAGGGAAGTTGACATGCGGATGACCCAGTTTTTCGTAAGCTTCTATTCGTGGATATAAATTACTTCTCGCAATTATCCTACCTGTTGCGAAACATTTCGGCTCCCTGGCATTATATTCCGCTGCACCGCACATTAAATGCGTGTTCGTAACTTCATGTAAAGGATAAATACTTCGACAATCAATAGTGAACTGTAAACAATATTGAGTTCCACCGTGAATATATCACAGATGGTTATGTATTGTTTTTCAGCGAAGCTTCACCAACATCGAAGTGAGTAGGTGTTGTATGTTATGAAGGATTAACATTCGGACTATGCGAACCAGACGCTACAGTTCCTTTTAGACTCATACCACTTTAACTATTCATTTCTGATGATTCATCCTGTATCTTAAAATATCCTCAATTGTCTCCATAGCTCTGGCTCTAATGTCTTGGGGCTCCTTGTACGTCCTTGTGGAAAATGTAAACAGAAACGAGCAGGTTATTTCGCACCTATGATTGGCTAGCATATACTCAATAAATATTGTTTTTCTAATAATGTTTGGAAATTTTGTTCAGTTGATACATTCCAGATGATAATATCTGTCGTGAGTGTGATCCTTGGATACGTGGTACCTCCACGGAGCACTCCTTTTCCAGTTATACCTTTCAGCTTCATAATACGATAGACGGCACAAACAGGTAAAAATCGTCCTATAGCTCTGTTACGATTAAAGTTCAAAGATATGTCTGTTAAAATATTTAAAATACGATTTTCTGAAAGAGGATGTGGAATGGCCGTGGTCTAACTTACCACATGACAATTGTTTCCAATATTCATCTCCTCCACAACGTGTAAATAAATTATCCTTATCGCCCTAGCACAAACCAAGGCGACGTCATGCTCACAATACTAGACTCTGAACGTTACGTCCTTTCAAGGTGTCATTTTCAGATCTCGGGACTAGAGTAATATGTTTACACCGTACATCTCAGTAGTTTCTTATGTAAGGGTAACGATTAAATCATCCACCAATGTAATGTGGTCGCCCAAGCTATCAATAATCCCCTTATATGCTTTATACGTGAAATGTAGAACGTCAAAACATAACTTTTTCTAATTTTCAAATTTACTGTGTAGGGCTAACTGACGTTGCATTTCTCATATGATGAAATATTTTATGGGCCACACACACCTTTCATGCCCTTAAACGCTGTATTCTCTGAAATGGATTTCCAAATCGCCCGCGCCCCAAGACATACAGTATGCGATGAAATCTGTTTCCCTTGGAAAAGGGCACCACGCATTTAGAATAATACTGTGAGGTGTGCTATGTACGATGATTTTAAGTATAATGAACACTAAGACACCCTTCTGTAATACCTACTTAACGAACAGTGACGAAATGTACCACCCTACATTAGATAATCGCTTTCTCCTCTATGACTAGTACCTGGTGACGGACCATCACCAAGGAACAGTACTCAAGAAGCGGTCGGAAGAGGGTGTTGCAAACGATTCTCCACTTTCTTTGGATTATTCCAGTAAATCTTGTTCTGGCTTCTCATCCTACAAGTAATCGTTCAATTTTACGTCGCTCCCGACACATAGCCATAGACACTTCAAGACTGTTGCTCTTCTACTGGTTATCACCAGTTTTATACTTAGAAAATAACGACTGCTATCCTGTATCTATGTGAAATACTTTACATCGGACTGAGTGTCTAGTGACATTCTGGTACCAAGCGTCGATACTCTGCTAGGCTTACTGCAACGCTTCCGTTTTCTGGCGATGGGACTTTGTGATACACAGCAACATCATCCAAGAACAACTTAACGGATTTTCCGATACTATTCATCACATGATTTATGTCTATAGCGAACGGTGACGGTCCAATAATTATCCATTGTGCGCCGGAAGTTGCTATGACTTCTGACAATTTATACCCGTTAAGAATGGCTTTCAGAGAGGTACCTGCTAAGTAAGCTTCAATCCATTCACAAATGTGAAACGATATTCTGTAAGCTACTATTTTGTTTGTTAGGCGACCATGTGTACCCTTAGCGAACTTCTTGCATCAACCTGGGCGTCTTTTATTTACTGGCTTCAGAATTTTATTGACTAGCAGAGCTAGCTCAAGTTCACAACGCCTATCTTAATTGCTACGAAGCAGGTATTTGGTTCCCGAGAAATATAAAATGCGAGAACAAAACATATACACATATTAATGTCAACGATATAAGCCTATAGCTACACGCCTTTTTCCAGTTTCCTGGGACGCTTCGTTGTTCCAGCGACTTATGATCAACTGCTGAAAGATAAGGAGAAAGTGGTCTTTCATGATCTGTAGCTAACAGCTAACAGTTCTTGTCAGTCCAAGTTCCGTTCCCTCTATTGTCTGATTTTCTTTAGTTTTTTCTCCTTCCGTGGTCATGTATGCCGGTGGACGAGGGGGTCCAATACGCAATGTACCACTTTTTTTTTGTGAAAGCAAGTTGGTGTTAATCAGGATTCCACACAACCATATTATTTCCCACTCTTTTGGCTACAAAACCCTATTTTTCAACCTAGTCTCCATTCAGTGTGACTGCCTTACTGCTGATTACTGGGAGGGCTTGCGCGTCCGCATAGTACCACTCTACTGGTCAAATTCGACGTCAACGTCACTCTGCATCAGTAACCTCCCCATCAACAGAAGGTGCAAGATCCGGGCAGAAGAGTGGATGACGAAGAACAATCCAATAACGTTTTGTGTGCACTACCATTACAGACGTCCAGTTGTCCAGCGAGGTCCTTGATTATGATCCGTCTATTACGTACAGTGAGAGTGTCCGCACGTTCCAACGATGGGGGAGTCACAGCTGTGTGCGGCTGGCAGGCTCGTGAGAGGTCGGACATGTTTGCGCGTCCTTGTTGCGATGATTACAGACGGCTCGCCCAATGACTCTCCGTGCTTTTGTTCACTGTTAGGTCTTATGAGACGTTCTGCAAGCGCCTATGAATATCTGCGATGTTCTGGTTTTCCGCGAAAAGAAATTCAGTGACAGCTCTCTGCTTGGAACACACCTCCACTACAGACACCGCTTTTAAGATGCGAAGTATCAAAATTCACGAACTATACGGGCTGAAGCGAGAATATTCCACTACGTCTCACAGCAAGTTCTACATTTTTTCAACCGAAGGTGGCCGAGTAAAAGAGTAGTAACGGCGCTCGTAAGTATTTCGGCTTCAGTATGACGATGAAAGAAGGAAGTTGACGCGTCCAACGAAGCATAGGTTCAAAGGGAACTTCCTTCTTAAGGGAAAGAACAGTTATTGGCGGCCAGTTTCCCATACAACTTCAATATCAGTAAATTTCCTACCAATGACCTACTTAAATTCTGTGTCCAATTCGCCGATCCGCTTAGCTTTATTTTTAGGTGGTATTCTTCTCATCTCAAGACAAATGCTATGTGAAATGCCCACATACTCAGTAGTTGGGCTGGCCGCGGTGACCGAGCTGTTCTAGGCGCTTCAGTCCAGAACCGCGCGACTGCTACGGTCGCAGGTTCGAATCCTGCCTCGGTCATGGATGTGTGTGATGTCCTTAGGTTAGTTAGGTTTAACTAGTTCTACGTTCTAGGGGACTGATGACCTCAGATGTTAAGTCCCATAGTGCTCAGACCCATTTGAGCCAGCAGTCGAACAATGAGCATGCAATTGGAATTCACTTTGCACAATTCACTGTTGGCACACATTTCTTTCCCTGCCCTGACGATTACAGCTGCACAGTGGTCATTCGGCGGCGGGATGAATCGTTTATTGTGTAGTTTGAAGGTGAGGGGGGGAGAGCGGGGGGGGGGGAGGAAAGAAAAGGGAAAGAACTAATGATATAAGCTGCATTGAGACTTTATGAGGAATCAGGGGCGACGAGTGAAAAAGAACAGCTCGGCCACCGCTGCCGGCCCAACTGCTGAGTATGTGGGGATTTCACATAGCACCAACTATTCGCACTACTCGTCTTTCGGACATGTCTGAAAGAACAGACACCACACATTCATACAAAAATATAGGAATTGAAGTAGTTTTCTAATATAACGATTGGTCATACACTCCTGGAAATGGAAAAAAGAACACATTGACACCGGTGTGTCAGACCCACCATACTTGCTCCGGACACTGCGAGAGGGCTGTACAAGCAATGATCACACGCACGGCACAGCGGACACACCAGGAACCGCGGTGTTGGCCGTCGAATGGCGCTAGCTGCGCAGCATTTGTGCACCGCCGCCGTCAGTGTCAGCCAGTTTGCCGTGGCATACGGAGCTCCATCGCAGTCTTTAACACTGGTAGCATGCCGCGACAGCGTGGACGTGAACCGTATGTGCAGTTGACGGACTTTGAGCGAGGGCGTATAGTGGGCATGCGGGAGGCCGGGTGGACGTACCGCCGAATTGCTCAACACGTGGGGCGTGAGGTCTCCACAGTACATCGATGTTGTCGCCAGTGGTCGGCGGAAGGCGCACGTGCCCGTCGACCTGGGACCGGACCGCAGCGACGCACGGATGCACGCCAAGACCGTAGGATCCTACGCAGTGCCGTAGGGGACCGCACCGCCACTTCCCGGCAAATTAGGGACACTTTTGCTCCTGGGGTATCGGCGAGGACCTTTCGCAACCGTCTCCATGAAGCTGGGCTACGGTCCCGCACACCGTTAGGCCGTCTTCCGCTCACGCCCCAACATCGTGCAGCCCGCCTCCAGTGGTGTCGCGACAGGCGTGAATGGAGGGACGAATGGAGACGTGTCGTCTTCAGCGATGAGAGTTGCTTCTGTCTTGGTGCCAATGATGGTCGTATGCGTGTTTGGCGCCGTGCAGGTGAGCGCCACAAACAGGACTGCATACGACCGAGGCACACAGGGCCAACACCCGGCATCATGGTGTGGGGAGCGATCTCCTACACTGGCCGTACACCACTGGTGATCGTCGAGGGGACACTGAATAGTGCACGGTACATCCAAACCGTCATCGAACCCATCGTTCTATCATTCCGAGACCGGCAAGGGAACTTGCTGTTCCAACAGGACAATGCACGTCCGCATGTATCCCGTGCCACCCAACGTGCTCTAGAAGGTGTAAGTCAACTACCCTGGCCAGCAAGATCTCCGGATCTGTCCCCCATTGAGCATGTTTGGGACTGGATGAAGCGTCGTCTCACGCGGTCTGCACGTCCAGCACGAACTCTGGTCCAACTGAGGCGCCAGGTGGAAATGGCATGGCAAGCCGTTCCACAGGACTACATCCAGCATCTCTACGATCGTCTCCATGGGAGAATAGCAGCCTGCATTGCTGCGAAAGGTGGATATACACTGTACTAGTGCCGACATTGTGCATGCTCTGTTGCCTGTGTCTATGTGCCTGTGGTTCTGTCAGTGTGATCATGTGATGTATCTGACCCCAGGAATGTGTCAATAAAGTTTCCCCTTCCTGGGACAATGAATTCACGGTGTTCTTATTTCAATTTCCAGGAGTGTATATTTACACAACGAGACAAACAATGAAGAAGGTGAAAACATTTCATACTAGCATTTGGCAGCAAGCTCAAAAGATTGTTTTATTCAACTAGTTGTGTGCCGTACAAGAACTTTCGTTATTAGCTGTAGCTGAATATATTTCCACAATCCTTAGATATTTTGATATCACGCCACGATGCTACGACCTCACACAGGAAATGTGTGGTAGCAACCGCTCAGTTTGTTAAAGATTCGACGGATCTAAACCATACTATTCACTTTTATTTCAAAATGTGTAAGTTTCATTTTAGATTTGGTAGTAATACAGTGATCTTACACGAAGTACAAAATAAACAAGTTTATTAGCGTTGTCACTTTCGGCAACAGCTGGATAAATATTCGTAAATAAACAATACGCCTTTTCCCGTGTTGCAGTCTTTATATTCATTTATTATTCTACACACGTTTTAGCATTACAATAGACGCGTGAAAAGCAACTAACAATTGCTGGAGACTTCTTTCGTTTAAATGGCGAAACAAGCCAGAATAGGCGTTATGTTTAAGCGACGTTTTTTAAAAAACGATTACACATGTAAAATATCTGCGATATACTATAATTCAAACTAAGTAATATTATTAGGAGGAGTTTGTGAATAATTTATGAATGGTTAGGTACGTTAATTGCAGACAGGGAAACAATTGTAGGCAATGAAGCAATTCGTTTGATAATTTTCGTTTTTTAAGAGTTAACTAACACGCAATGAAGATGTCTCCCAAACAAGGTCCAAAACGTTTGTGGGATGATAAATATCATGAGAAGAAAGACGAAGATTTTTACATAAATGTACATTCATAAAAACCTTTTTCGCCAAGACAGAATTGAGCCAAAATTTTATAATTGTTTTTAACGATTTAGCAGTTGTATTGGTCACATTAACTACAGACAGGAAAAAAAAATTAATCAATATCTTACACGAGTTTTCAAATGCTCATCCTTTGCTGCACCTATAATTCACATGCAGAGGTCAGAGGTAGCTATTATTAGACGTTACAACGTTTAAGTAGATGCTACTTAATATTTGTGGACGGTTATAACGGAAAGCTTTGAACCAATTCACCACGAAAGTAATGGCTGTTGTATCAGGGCTATTATAAAGGAACCATGAGGCTTCTGAGAGTCTCGGACTGCAGACGGACAGTAAAGCATAATTTACCTCTAAGGGGACACGGTAAAGTGGCTATCTGCGAGGATATGTCAGCCATGAAGTTCCGGCAGCCTTCAGTGACAGGCGAAGACTCGACGCAGGAGGGGTTCCATCAAGCGCTGGCTGGCCATGGTGTGACGCAAGGCGTAAAAGAGCCTGTGTGTGTGTGTGTGTGTGCGTGCAGCCTAAGTAGATCACGCGCTGCTCGTATTACGCGCGACCCGCCCACGGCCGCGCCTCCCTCTCGCGTGCTATAAGTAGTGGTCGCCCGACGCTCCACTAGCACACTCCTCCCCGCGCCTGACAACGTTCTACGGAATGAAGGTAAGGACATCTCCTGAAAGGCATGGTAAAGATCCATCGTAGTAGAATAGCCGAGTTAGAAAGTGACCACGAAAGTAAAAAGAGTTTCATCTTCGATTCAAAGTCTAGTTGCACAATCAAATGCTGAACTAAACCAAAATGAGCGTAAGAAGAGCATTGCGACAAGCATATAATGAACGGGAAAGCAAAATTTTGCCATCCGATCTCACTGAAAATCCTAGGAAGTGCGGTCGTAAAGTCTGTAAGCGGATCCACCTTTTCTGTTCAGTCGCTCAGTGACCATTATGGCACCAGAACAGGGTGTGACAGAGAGGAGAACGAAGCACTGAATTCAGTATTCCGAAATTGTTTCGCCTCGGGAGATCGAAATAAGTTCCAAGAATGGCACTAGCGCTGAAATGGCAGATACAAAGATCGGTGATCCTAGAACAGAAAATCAATCAAAATCTCTCATTGGTGAAAAGGCAAGTATACCAGACGAGTTACCTGTGAGAACCTGCAGATATTATGCGAAAGAACGTGCTTCCCTTTTAGCACTAGTTTATTGTAGCTCGCTGGAGCAACGAAGGGTACCTAGCGACTGGCTAAGATACACATTATACACGTTTTCAAGAAAGATCTTAGACACTATGCGTATGATTATAAGCGAAAATCGACGTCGTCTGTTGTGTAATCATGGAACACGTCCTGTGCTGAGGCATCATGATGGTTCTAATGACTGAAAATCTCCTTTATAAAAACCGATACCTATTGGATAAATATAGATGTTACGAAACGTAAGTGTAGCTCGTTCTGTATGTCCAAGAAATCCATAGCACCTTGGAGGAAGGTTCCCATATTGATACTGTGTTAACTGACTTCCAGAAGACATTCTGTCGTTTAGTGAGCAAAATATGAGCTTAGAGATTATCAAACGCGATTGGTAACTGGATACAGGATCTGCTAAGAGATCTCGATACGTTATTGTTAAAGGGACAAAAACGTCTGATGAGAAAATAGTGTCGGAAGTACCCCAAAACGGTGCTGTAGGACCATTCCTGTTCACAATGTATATAAATCAGCTAATGGATAACGTTCGAAGCTCCACAAGACATTTTTTGAGATGACACTCATTTCTATAAGAAGGCTGTTACGCTAGAAGAATGTAGCTAAACCAAGAAGAAATGTGGAGTATCGAGGATTGGTACAGAGAATCGCAGTTGACCCTGAATGTAAATAAATGTTTCGTGGAGAGATCCATTACTGATCCAATACGTTATTGAAGAAAAATATCTCGAAGCACTAACAACCGTAAGACACCTAATAGTAATCATCCGAAGTGACCTAAAGAGGAAAGACCACATAAAACTAATTTACTAATTTCCATCATTCTGGAAGGCGTGACGTCAGCAGCTGTGTAGTTTACCAAATTATGTAATAAATCACAGAGAACTGTCGAAGTTGCAATATTAGTTTTCTTTAGTACTTGATGACTAGTTTCCAGCTAAGCTCATTATCAAATTATACAGTAAGCTATGAAATAATCTACATTACGGCAGCCGTATGAGTGTTCACTCTTGCTAAACACATCTCGTAAAACAGGGATGAACTCTATTCATCTAAGATGAAAGGAGTTCAGTACTGCACTACTTTAGGAGATGTGTTTAACTAGAATGAACAGTCATGCGGCAGTTTTAATGTAGCTACGTTATTGGAAAAGGCCGGGAGATACGGGAAGATTTCAATTAGATTACATCATGGTCAGACAGAGATTCCGAAATCAGATACTGGATTGTAAGGCGTACCCAGGAACAGATATAGACTCAGATCACAATATAGTTGTGATGAAGAGTAGGCTGAAGTTCAAGACATTAGTCAGGAAGAATCAATACGCAAAGAAGTGGGATACGGAAGTACTAAGGAACGAAGAGATACGTTTGAAGTTCTCTAACGCTATAGATACAGCAATAAGGAATAGCGCAGTAGGCAGTACAGTTGAAGAGGAATGGACATCACTAAAAAGGGCCATCACAGAAGTTTGGAAGGAAAACATAGGTACAAAAAAGGTAGCTGCGAAGAAACCATGGGTAACAGAATAAATACTTCAGTTGATTGATGAAAGGAGGAAGAACAAAATTTTTCCGGGAAAATCAGGAATACAGAAATACAAGTCGCTGAGGAATGAAATAAATAGGAAGTGCAGGGAAGCTAAGACGAAATGGCTGCAGGAAAAACGTGAAGACATCGAAAAAGATATGATTGTCGGAAGGTTAGATGGCCTCGGGCAAGTACAGAAAGGGCAACAGCCTCAAAGGGTGCGGGGCAAAGTCAGGACATGCGGGGACCAAGCAGCAATCGGTATTGTAATTCTAAAGTGTCGAAGCTGCATTGGTAAAGTACCGGAACTTCAAGCGCTGATAGAAAGCACCGAAGCCGAAATCGTTATAGGTACAGAAAGTTTGGAAGGAAAACATAGGTACAAAAAAGGTAGCTGCGAAGATGGCCTCGGGCAAGTACAGAAAGGGCAACAGGCATTGTAAGGGCAACATCGAAATGTGGTGCTACCGGAGAATGGAAAAAATCAGCTGGCGAGACAAGGCTATAAACGAAGATGTCCTCAGAAGAGTGAAAGAAAACAGATCTCTTTGGCGAAATATACAGAAAAGAAGAATAACCTTCATAGGTCACATTTTACGGCATAACAATTTCATTAAGAGAATATTAGAAGGAATCATTGAAGGAAGAACTCGCCGAGGACGACCTAGATTAAGCTACATTCAACAAGTAATAAATGACATCGGGTGCCAGACCTATGCAGATATGAAGAAGAAAGTTGACAAAAGAACGGAATGGCGTGCTGCTGCCAACCAACCTGTGGGTTGATAACCGAAGAAGAAGAAGACAGAAAGCTGGCTGAAGCCAGAGATAAATTCAGCCGAAATTTTTACAAAGGCACAGACGGTGTTTAGAAAGGATAGATTGCATGCAACCGGTGGTGGCGTGTTTGTCGCTGTTAGTAGTAGTTTATCCTGTAGTGTAGTAGAAGTGGATAGTTCCTGTGAAATATTATGGGTAGAGGTTACAATCAACAACCGAGGTAGGTTCATAATTGGCTCCTTTTACCGACCTCCCGACTCAGCAGCATCAGTTGCAGAACAACTGAGAGAAAATTTGGAATACATTGCACATAAATTTTCTCAGCATATTATAGTCTCAGGTGGAGATTTCAATTTACCAGATATAGACTGGGACACTCAGATGTTTAGGGCGGGTGGTAGGGACAGAGCATGGAGTGACATTATACTGAGTGCACTATCCGAAAATTACCTCGAGCAATTAAACTGAGAACCGACTCGTGGAGATAACATCTTGGACCTACTGATAACAAACAGACCCGAACTTTTCGACTCTGTAAGTGCAGAACAGGGAATCAGTGATAATAAGGCCGTTGCAGCATCCCTGAATATGGAAGTTAATAGGAATATAAAAAAGGGAAGAAGGTTTATCTGTTTAGCAAGAGTAATAGAAGGCAGATTTCAGACTACCTAACAGATCAAAACGAAAATTTCTGTTCCGACACTGACAATGCTGATTGTTTATGGAAAAAGTTTAAGGCAATTGTAAAATGCGTTTTAGACAGGTACGTGCCGAGTAAAACTGTGAGGGACGGGAAAAACCCACCGTGGTTCAACAACAAAGATAGGAAGCTACTGCGAGAGCAAAGAGAGCTTCACTCAAAGTTTAAACGCAGCCAAAACCTCACAGACAAACAGAACATAAACGATGTCAAAGTTAGCGTAAGGAGGGCTATGCGTGAAGCGTTCAGTGAATTCTAAAGTAAAATACTATGTACTGATTTAACAGAAAATCCTAGGAAGTTCTGGCCTTACGTTAAATCAGTAAGTGGCTCGAAACAGCATATCCAGACACTCCGGGTTGATGATGGCATTGAAACAGAGGATGACACGCGTAAAACTGAGATACTGAACACCTTTTTCCAAAGCTGTTTCACAGAGGAAGACCGCACTGCAGTTCCTTCTCTAAATCCTCGCACAAACGAAAAAATGGCTGACATCAAAATAAGTCTCCAAGAAATAGAAGAGCAACTGGAATCACTCAACAGAGGAAAGTCCACTGGAACTGACGGGATACGAATTCGTTTCTACACAGAGTACGCGAAAGAACTTGGCCCTCTTCTGACAGCAGTGTACCGCAAGTCTCTAGAGGAACGGAAGGTTCCAAATGATTGGAAAAGGGCACAGGTAGTCCCAGTCTTCAATAAGGGTCGTCGAGCAGATGCGCAAAGCTATAGGCCTGTATCTCTGACGTCGATCTGTTGTAGAATTTTAGAAAATGTTTTTTGCTCGAGTATCATGTCGTTTTTGGAAACACAGAATCTACTCTGTAGGAATCAACATGGATTCCGGAAACAGCGATCGTGTGAGACCCAACTCGCTTTATTTGTTCATGAGACCCAGAAAATATTAGATACAGGCTCCCAGGTAGATGCTATTTTCCTTGACTTCCGGAAGGCGTTCGTTACAGTTCCGCACAGTCGCCTGATAAACAAAGTAAGAGCCTACGGAATATCAGACCAGCTATGTGGCTGGATTGAAGAGTTTGTAGCAAACAGAACACAGCATGTTGTTATCAATGGAGAGACGTCTACAGACGTTAAAGTAACCCCTGGCGTGCCACAGGGGAGTGTTATGGGACCATTGCTTTTCACAATATATATAAATGACCTAGTAGATAGCGTCGGAAGTTCCATGCGGCTTTTCGCGGATGATGCTGTAGTATACAGAGAAGTTGCAGCATTAGAAAATTGTAGCAAAATGCAGGAAGATCTGCAGCGGATAGGCACTTGGTGCAGAGAGTGGCAACTGACCCTTAACATAGACAAATGTAATGTATTGCGAATACATAGAAAGAAGGATCCTTTATTGTATGATTATATGATAGCGGAACAAACACTGGTAGCAGTTTCTTCTGTAAAATATCTGGGAGTATGCGTGCGGAACGATTTGAAGTGGAATGATCACATGAAATTAATTGTTAGTAAAGCGGGTATCAGGTTGAGATTCATTGGGAGAGCCCTTAGAAAATGTAGTCCATCAACAAAGGAGGTGGCTTACAAAACACTCGTTCGACCTATACTTGAGTATTGCTCAACAGTGTGGGATCCGTACCAGATCGGGTTGACGGAGGAGATACAGAAGATCCAAAGAAGAGCGGCGCGTTTCGTCACAGGGTTATTTGGTAATCGTGATAGCGTTACGGAGATGTTTAGCAAACTCAAATGGCAGACTCTGCAAGAGAGGCGCTCTGCATCGCGGTGTACCTTGCTCGCCAGGTTTCGACAGGGTGCGTTTCTGGATGAGGTATCGAATATATTGCTTCCCTCTACTTATACCTCCCGAGGAGATCACGAATGTAAAATTAGAGAGATTCGAGCGCGCACGGAGGCTTTCAGACAGTCGTTCTTCCCGCGAACCACACGCGACTGGAACAGAAAAGGGGGGTAATGACAGTGGCACGTAAAGTGCCCTCCGCCACACACCGTTGGGTGGCTTGCGGAGTATAAATGTAGATGTAGATGTAGATGGACGGTGGTAACATTAAGAGTGCAACGGGAATTCCACTGTTAAATGCAGAGGAGAGAGCAGGTAGGTGGAAAGAATACATTGAAAGCCTCTATGAGGGTGAAGATTTGTCTGATGTGATAGAAGAAGAAACAGGAGTCGATTTAGAAGAGATAGGGGATCCAGTATTAGAATCGGAATTTAAAAGAGCTTTGGAGGACTTACTGTCAAATAAGGCAGAAGGGATAGATAACATTCCATCAGAATTTCTAAAATCATTGGGGGAAGTGGCAACAAAACGACTATTCACGTTGGTGTGTAGAATATATGAGTCTGGCGACATACCATCTGACTTTCGGAAAAGCATCATCCACACAATTCCGAAGACGGCAAGAGCTGACAAGTGCGAGAATTATCGCACAATCAGCTTAACAGCTCATGCATCGAAGTTGCTTACAAGAATAATATACAGAAGAATGGAAAATTGAGAATGCGCTAGGTGACGATCAGTTTGGCTTTAGGAAAAGTAAAGGGACGAGAGAGGCAATTCTGACGTTACGGCTAATAATGGAAGCAAGGCTAAAGAAAAATCAAGACACTTTCATAGGATTTGTCGACCTGGAAAAAGCGTTCGACAATATAAAATGGTGCAAGCTGTTCGAGATTCTGAAAAAAGTAGGGGTAAGCTATAGGGAGAGACGGGTCATGTACAATACGTACAACAACCAAGAGGGAATAATAAGAGTGGACGATCAAGAACGAAGTGCTCGTATTAAGAAGGGTGTAAGACAAGGCTGTAGCCTTTCGCCCCTACTCTTCAATCTGTACATCGAGAAAGCAATGATGGAAATAAAAGAAAGATTCAGGAGTGGAATTAAAATAGAAGGTGAAAGGATATCAATGATACGATTCGCTGATGACATTGCTATCCTGAGTGAAAGTGAAGAAGAATTAAATGACCTACTGAACGGAATGAACAGTCTAATGAGTTCACAGTATGGTTTGAGAGTAAATCGGAGAAAGACGAAGGTAATGAGAAGTAGTAGAAATGAGAACAGCGAGAAACTTAACATCAGGATTGATGGTCATGAAGTCAATGAAGTTATGGAATTCTGCTACCTAGGCAGTAAAATAACCAATGACGGACGGAGCAAGGAGGACATCAAAAGCAGACTCGCTATCGCAAAAAAGGCATTTCTGACCAAGAGAAGACTACTAATATCAAATACCGGCCTTAATTTGAGGAAGAAATTTCTGAGGATGTACGTCTGGAGTACAGCATTTAATGGTAGTGAAACATGGACTGTGGGAAAACCGGAACAGAAGAGAATCGATGCATTTGAGATGTGGTGTTATAGACGAATGTTGAAAATTAGGTGGACTGATAAGGTAAGGAATGAGGAGGTTCTACGCAGAATCGGAGAGGAAAGGAATATGTGGAAAACACTGATAAGGAGAAGGGACAGGATGATAGGACATCTGCTAAGTCATGAGGGAATGACTTCCATGGTAGTAGAGGAAAAAAAAAAGAGTTATTGTTTACGTCGTTGGATAATTTGATAGTGAGTTTAGGCTCGAAACTAGTCATCAAGTAATAATGGAAATTATGCTGCAACCTCGATGGTTCTCTGCAGTTTATTGGATAATTTGATAAAAGTAATTGTTGCAAAAGAGATTCCAGCTTGAGATTTATTAGAAGAATCTTAAGGATGTGTAATTCATTCGTGAAAGAATTGTCCTACAAAACATTTGTTCCATTGATGCTTCAGCATTGTTAATGAGTCTGGGGTCGTTAGCACTATACCAAGTAGAGATTACAGAACAGATATTGAAGATCGAACGAAGAGCGGCAGATTTCGTCATGGGATCGTTTAGTTAGCGAGAGAGTTATAAGGAGGTACTCAACGGACTCCGGAGTCAGTCGCTGAGAAGGCGTTTGTGTTGTGTACCACGGAGAGGTTTGCTGTTGAAGATACGAGAGCATATGGTAGAAGAAGAGTCAGGCATTATACTGTTAACTTTCACACATTTCTAGTGAAACGAAACGACGAGAAAACCAGATAAAATGGGAGATCATATGTATGTTTATCGAAAGTGATTATTCCCTGGCATCATCCGCGAATGGTTGAGGTACTCTCCGCCACATACTGTAAGGTGGTCTGTGCAGTACAGATGTAGCTCGAAGATGAACCCCTCCCACCTGGGAACGCAGCCCGTTGCTTCATTATGTTTTAAAACGAGGCATCCGGCGAAGCTCAGTATATAAGCTTGTTAGTGCTTGACTGACGAGAGACAGAAAGACTGCCGAGATATGCCTTCCTAGTTATGTAGTACGTTGATAGTGAAAGGGTGTGGGCGGCTCTAGTCACGCAGTTCGTCTTCGGTAATTGACGACCCGCACACAATACTTCAGTCGGATTGGAAAACAGTAATCTACGTGCTGTTTCTTCGTTTGTGAGACTGAGTATAAGGGATGCGTACAGAAAACAATAGCAGTTAATTTTATGACCGGTCTGGCGGTGTTCTTTTCACCGAGGCGAAAGGGATTTGATTATGTCTGCCGAGAAAGTCCTTAGCGTAGTTAACTGGGGATACAGCGTACGCTATTGGGAAAGATTGCATTTTGTCTGAATCTGTTGATTTTTCTGATAGCATCTGCTGCTTCGGAAGTGTTTTTCTCCGTCTGTGCTTGTGATGAAACTGACTCATTCAGTACAGATTACCCGTGTCGGGTCTGGCAGTCTAGTGGTGCAGTGGGCGACTACAAATCGAAAGGTCGCTGCGTCGAATTCCGGTCCGACCACAGATTTTTTCACCCTTCCTTTAATCTAGCGTTCACCTCTCAGCTGTGTGAGGAATCCTCAGAATCATTGAGCCATACGAAATAATTACCGCTTTCTACTGTAAAAAAAGGTCTCCTCGCGTTTTGAATAACGTAGTACCTTGTTAATACCAACTTTGGTCAGATACAATTATCATCAGATCTAAGGACACTTTATGATTGCAGGAGATATTATTGGTTGAAACTAGAAAGAGGAGTCTTATAAGTACTAGTAGATAAGCAAACAGTTTTTAGATGTGGCCCATTTTATCCTTAAGTAGTCATGAGTCAGTAGATGCTAGAAGATGATTTTTAATGTAGTTACCACTCATTCTTACACATCCTTCATTCTGGAGCCCCACTTCTAAAGTGTCACGAGCTCGTGCGAACACAGATTAAAACGAAAAGGCGTTACATTCACTTTTCAGCAATGTGTTGTTTGTAATGATAACAATTTAATATTGATAATATTGATATTTTGGTTTTGAGAAACCGATGACGTATGATCGTTGTGCAGATGTTTGTTACTCAGTGGCCAACTGAAGTATAATGTCGTTCCACAGACAATTGTTTTATAATGTAAATACCTGTTCTCCTCCTGTGATTGAGTAACTCATTGTAAAGTAAAGGATGCCGTCTTCAACCACTGAACTAAGCGAATCGCCACCCTTTTCTCTTGCTTTTCGTGTGTGGACGCCTTTTCTTTTGGGCGAGGGGATCTGTAGGTTGACCACAGCGTACACAGGCGCTAAAAGGTGTGCCTTTTACCTTGCTTTCCCGTATCTGGATTCCTGTTCGTGGTGTGATGTGTGCAATAGCCAGACGGCGTCGGACGCAATACATAACGGACAGAGTTTGAGTATAATTCACGTGAAAGTGCACTCTGCGTGAAGTTGATGCTTATGTAGAAATATGATGCGATTTATGAAGAAAGTCCACGATTTAGTGCCTTTCGTAGTAGTCTCATACAGACTGTAGCCTCGGACGCCAAATATTTCCTGAAAGAAGTCTGTAGTGCAAGGGTTGCACAACCATTACATCAGGAATTGTTCGAAGAGATAAAAGAATGGTGCACTTTGTCTGTTTATGTAATGCGAGACTTGAAGATCTTGTGGAAGCACTTCTGCACACCACTCGTAACTGTACTGCATCTTAGAGACAAGCTATCGACTCTGAATTTTATATCCAGAACTGCTACAGGAGAGGTGGCCATGTTAGAGAGAGAATTGTGACTGTTTTTTTGGAAACAATACGGTAATAATTTATAGTTATTTGCGTCACAATTTTTCACAAGTACCTCATGTTCATTTTCCTAACTCATTTTAACATACAGTTTACTACAAAAAAGGTATCTTTGTCGGCACAACATTTTGAGTGGTAGTTTTAATAAGAAAGTGGTTAAGCACAAGTATAAGAAGTCACACTGGAATTTTCATTGGTTGAGTTATTTAGTTTCTCAAGCTAAAGGTAGATTTAATGGAAGAAAACGACTAATTTAATTTCTGTTTGAAAAGCTTCATTAATTTGATACCTGAAGTAATTGACGCTAAATGTCTTCCTAGTTTCATTCTTGTCCTGAATGTAAAGCAACGTATCACAAACGGTTAAATCTTCATTCAACTTTTCTCAGAGTTTTTCCTTTCAGAACTGCCTATCAATTTTTATAGGCAGTATTAGTTTCTTTACAGAAGGAAACTGCTCAAGGTGAGCTTGTACTGGCGCCTCACCCAGTTGTAAATGTTGGACCTGTGGTTTAGTGGCAGATACCGGCTTATCAAAACGGTAAGAGTGAAGTGATAAGTGTTAGTTTCTATGTAGATCAGCCCCACTGAATTCCGCTAAATACTCCAGAATAATAAGTGTAGTCTACACAATAGTCAAACAGGTTTTAAATTAACTTTTACGAAAAATTCAGTTTCAGTAAAAGCTTTTCTCAGAGGCGCCGAATTGTAATTGTTATTAATATTTTCGGGCACATAGTTCACGCCACGATAACATCTGAAGGGCTGTAGTAAGTTCATAAATTTCGAAAAAACTAGCCACTCGTAAAACAGATGATAAGACACGATACTCAGAGGCACCACTGAGCGGCGGTCCTTAAAACGTGGCCTCCTTCGAATGAGGTCACCTGTATTGGAAACCCGCTCCTTAATGTGTGGAATAAACAACGCCTTTATATGACATCAGAGGCAGAAATATAAGGCATACGATCAGGTAGATCAGGATGCAATACTTCTGGAACCACTCGACCAACATAGGCGTAGAGAATGATGTGGTACCCTGTAGTGCATAAACAACATTCATTTTTCTTCTGCAAGGGTAACGTTCGTTCGTTCGTTCTAGCGATGTGTATTAACAGGGACAGAAAAACACGAAGAATGACCAACACGTCAGCAGCCCGTGCTGACTGCTACGGCCGTGCAGCAATGATGCCTTGTTTCTGCTGGAGTACTGGCCCCTCTTCATGTTTTATGGTCCCTGTTGATGCATATCGCTAGAACGAACATCACGCTAGATTAATTTTGGACCGCACTGTCGCATGGCTACGTAAACTTCCGCTTTGAAAATCATTTTACTTGTAACGGGAAACAAAGCGACGCTTTCCGTCGACATTTGGCGTTGCATGAAAAGCATGACGAACAGTATTTGGTTGGGATGACTCCAGGTACACAACGCAAAGATGAAACTGCAAATATTTGCCGAAGTTTGAGAGAAAATGCTCCTAGCGACTCGGAAGAGGGACAGGCGTTGTATGATTGCCAACACGAATGCTTTGCCTCGCCAAACAAATTATCTGTTAGCAACTTTCATTGCCGTTGGTTAATATCCACTTCTAGCAAGCAAAAAGAAACACACATTTGCTACAACTGTCCAGTGGAAAACTATTTCTCAATAATGCTCAGTTTGTGGAAATCTGCTAAATTCCAATTTCAAATTTCAGTTGAGTCACAGATTTTGTTAGGTCCTACCCTGGCGTGTCCATAGCTGTTTTCATCGCTATCGACCGATGAAACAATGTTGTATGACTGACTTGTCTCGGCCACCGCTACTGCAATGGCGGGAGTGTAACTGGATGGAGAAATGCTTCCTCTTGTCTCCTGGTTGGTCCTGTAAGTTCTTCGTACAATCACAGCTGGTTATTTCGTAACCGAGTGCAACACGGGAGGACTATGAGCAATAACTTGCGATACATGGGGGCAAAAATTAATTTAAATATGATAATCGAGTATCTTGCATGTTGTGGTGATGTTGGAATGTTAGGTCTGAGGACTGATACTTGGTGTCGTGCCGGCCGCTGTGGCCGAGCGATTCTAAGCTCTACGGTCGCAGGTTCGAATCTTGCCTCGGGCATGGATGTGTGGGATGTGCTCATGTCAGTTAGGTTTAAGTAGTTCTACGATCTAGGGGACTGATGACCTCAGATGTTACGTCCCATAGTGCTCAGAGCCATTTGAACCATTTGAACTTGGTGTCGTGACTAATTACCGATGAGGGAATTCTACAAAAATATTGCATAGTATTTTCGCACTGTACGTAATAATACCGTTTTAGAAAGTGTTGGTCTATGGTAGAGTTCTAACATGAGTGGATATCATAATTATGGCCTAAAAATGAGCGGTAGGGTTACATCAAAATCTACATGCCTACTCCGTAACTCACACGTAACTACTCGGCAGTGTAGTCATACAACGACTTTTACACCATTTCTCGTCCATTCCACTCTCGAATGGTAGGTAGGGAAAATCAACACCTAAAATCTTTCTGTGGGAGCTCTGATTTCTGTTAGATTATCACTATGGTCGTTTGCCCCAGATAGGTGAGAGTCAAAAAAATATTTCCGCATTCCGATGGGAAAGTTGGTGATAAAAATTTCGTGAGAAGATCTCGCAGTAACGATAAACGCCTTTGTTTTAAATATTGCCAGCCAAATTGCTCATAATATTCGTGACACTTTCTCCTCTAATCCATGGTAATACAAAACGAGCTGCCCTTTCTTGAAATTTTTCAGTACCCTCCGTCAGTCCTGTCTGCTAACGATCCAATACCGCCCAGCAACACCCCAGAAGAGGACGGACAGACGTAGCATAGGCAGTCTCTAAGGTTTACTCGTTGCCAGTGAAACGCGGCCTTTTCCGCAACATTTTCCTTGTGATAGATCTAATCTCTACATATTTAGTTGAAATGACATCATTTAAATTTGTGTGGTTTATCGTTAGTACTCATGGGGAGTACCTCACACTTTTTATTGTTCACAGTCAATTACCATTTTTCACCATTCGTTTTGTATTTCGTAATTAACTTCTGACGACTTTACTAAATGGTAAGAGGTAGCATTATCTGTTCATATCCTCTCCTAAATCGTATATAGAAATTAAGAACAGCAGAGTAACGATGGCACTTGCTTGAGGAACCTCATAAATCACTTATATTTCACTCGATGACTTCCAATCGTTAAAGGAACTGACAGGAAAAAAAGAATCCAGTAACACAACTGACAGTATTCTATAGGCATGCTATATGATTAGAACCCCATTTTGAGAAAACATGTCAAAAGCCTTCCGGAAATCTAGAAATATCCAGTTAAATTGTGCAGCCTATGGTACTGGATATGTGCTCGTTACTAAAATCTTGATCCCGTTCACGTCTTTGGCAGTGATGGAACCAACGAATGCTCCACTTTTCGAACAGGTGAGTGTGCTGTTGCTGACTATGGTGGCTGCCGTCGCAGCCGAGCCTCCTGCTAACCGCTCGTACCTGCCACCGAGTGCGCAGTACAACGCCCCGTCTCCGGCGGCTCTCAGCACCCAGTACGGGGCTCCAGCCGCTGGAGCCGCCTTCCTCGGCGGGTCTTTCCAGCGCCCGGCGGCCCGCGTCTCCTCGAGCCTGGGGGCGGCAGCTTCCAGTAGGAGGCTGGGCTCGGGTTCACTGGGACGCGGATTCTCCGGTCTCGGCCGCGCCGCTGGTCTGTCAACCGAGTACGGTGTCCCTGGCTACAGCTACGGGCGTACTGGCATGCAGGAGGACCCTCTTGCAGTACGTAACAACTTTTTATCAACAAGATGTGTGGAATCTTTAAAAGTACAGATTCGTGGATATCGTCTGCAGGGGGATTTTCTGCGATGCTGCAGGTGATAGACTACGTCTGGATAAGGTACCGTACGAAATGGGATGTTTGACAGGTTAAACTAACTCTTTTAAAAAGTGGAGTCGTGGGATGATATAAGTACAGAAGATATTCTGCTCCCCCGTTCTGGCCTAAGACGGGTCGAGCGGGACCGACTGACCTCCATGTCATCCCCAGCAATGGCGTCATTTGGTTGTGGTATAGAGGAGCATGGGGCCATCACACGGCTCTTCCGGTCGTTTTAGGCTTTGCAGACATTGGATCACTACTTGTCATTGAAGTTGTTCCTCGATTGGCATCATGAGGCTGAGTGGACCTATTGTAGTCCTTCCACCGAGGAAAAAGCTACTGGCAGTACTGGGAACAGAACCTTAGTCCTTTGCTTGGCAATCATCCACTCTGGTCGCTCAGTTACGAAGGTGGACGCAGAAGATATCAAGTACACATTCATATCTTCAGAGTTACCAGAAAAGTTTCCTCCAGAGCTTCATCTAGATCAATGGTGTCTACAGTTCATATACATGTTCGTTAATGATGGTAGAAAAGAGACTAGAAAATCACGAGTCTGTTTGCTGAAACAGAATGCTGAAAACATTTTGAACGGAATGAAGAATTATCATAAGACTGTTGAAAATATCAGAATTCCTTATAGAAACAGTATTGCGTCACTTAAGGTAGGTCACCATACTGAGCACTTCATCCAGCGTTGAGCAAAAGAAACAGAAGAAGGGGTCAAGATGTGGAAAAACTAGTTTCAGTTAGGAAGAAATTAAGAATCCTCCAACCTTTCAGCTGAGGGGAAGAACTTATGAACCACTGATAAATGTTTGCTTGATCTCTGTTAAGACCTGTTCTTGATGTGCAATCTAAGAAATGAAATAAACATCCAAGTGAAGTAAACTTATTGTAACCAGGCTTTGGCGTTACTGCCCTAATTTGTCACGAAGAGATACCGATATGTGTGTGAAACATGCATTTACACGCTGGTATTTCTTCGTGTTTCACTAGCTGTAACCTGTAACGGGACACAATCCACACAACCGTCTACAATGGACGTCGCATGAAAGTCGTGATAAGCAGTATGTGCCTGGGCTGGGTCCGGCTGCACAGTAAAAAAACGAAATTGCAAATATCCGGCGAAACATCAGAGGAAATATACCTGACGACTCTTAGGACGCACCCCTTTATAAGGACAGACCTAGAATAAATTTTTCACATGAGTCCTAGAGTGAGGCATGTTATCTTGAAGGTCACTTAAGCTTTTGGTTTTTAGTGTAAGCGGTAATACTCACTGCTGGTAGACATCTGACGCAGTCTGACGCTTTCACAGACACATACTTGGCCAGTGCTGCACACAATAAGCTATACACAGCTCGTGGTCTAGTGGCTAGCGTGGCTGCCTTTTGGTTATGGGGTCCCGGGTTCAATCCCCGGGCGGATTGGGGATTTTTCTCTGCCGGGGGGACTGGGTGTTTGCGTTGTCCGCATGTTATCATCATCATCATTCGTGACAGTGGCTCGATTGGGCTATGTAAAAATTGGAAATTTGTACGTGCGCTGATGACCTGGATGATCATCCAGGAAGTTATTTACTCCGGGATGTGAGGATTCTGGCCTACTCCCCAGAATAGGACGACTCATTTAGTCAACGAATGTGCTCTGTAATACACCTGAAGTGGACATGGTACCTAATGGATGAACAGACAAACAGAAACCATAATACGTGTCTTAATACGAATGGTTACTGCGAGTATTTAATTGTTAATTTTGAATGATACAAGTGAACATAAGAACAGCTCAGTTGTTGTCAGCTAAACCTTCAGAATCATGGTCTCCAGGAACCTCACCTTTGGACGGATTTGGAGTTCGACATCTTTATCGCTCTCATAAAACAGATCTCTAAGTCTGACGTGTTGTTATGAATTAAACCTCTTGTCATTTGCACGTAATATACTGGAATCCCAAGGCACTATGGATCATATCGCCAAGTTACAAACGTAGACGCAGATTCTACGCGCCCATCCCACGCATCAAGGTGCCAATAACTAGGACGTTCTCACGACAGGCTACCTACCAACACAACACACTTGGTACCCGCTCCGATGGTGTTCATCTCCGAATGTGTTGGGTGAATAATTTCAATGAGTTGAATATTATTTGAAACCGTAGATGGTAATTCAGTGTTTTTAATCATAGTAAATATTGTTGGGACCTTTTTATACATATACTAATCTCAGAGAGGATATAAAATGTAGACTGACAATGGCAAGGAAAGCGTTTCTGAAGAAGAAAAGTTCGTTAACATCGAGTACAGATTTAATTGTCAGGATGTCTTTCCTGAAAGTATTTGTATGGAGTGTAGCCATGTATGGGAGTGAAACATGGACGATAAATAGTATAGACAAGAAGAGAATAGAAGCTTTCGAAATGAGATGCTACAGAAGAATGATGAATATTATATGGGTAGACCACGTAACTTATGAGGAGGTACTGAATAGAATTGGGGAGAAGCTTAATTTGTGGTACAACTTGACTATAAGAAGCGGTCGGTCGCTAGGCATCAAGTGATCACCATTTTAGTATTAGAGGGCGGCGCGAAGGGTAAAAATCGTAGAGGGAGACCGAGAGATGAATACACTAAGCAGATTCAGAAGGATGTAGGTTACATTAGGTACTTGGAGATGAAGAGACTTGCACAGGATAGAGTAGCATGGAGAGCTGCATGAAACCTGTCCCTGAACTGAAGACCACAATAACAGCAACATCAAACTTAAATATAAATAAGGCAAATGTTCAGCGATCATACTGACTCTACTCTTCAATATCAGACGTAGAAATGTGATTCCTCCTTGAGTGCACAGGGGTACTAAATCTAGTGCTTAACCGTAACTACCACTGCTGAGTTAACATTAAAACCAACAAGTACATTCATTGTCATCAAGGCATTGTTGTTTTTGAGGACTTCAGTCTGAAGACGGATCTGATGCAGCGAGTCCTCGGAAAATATAACGGATATAGATCCGCTTGACTTTGGATGTCTGCAGCATCACCATAGGAAGGCTGTGTTCGTTAGAGATGCAAGAGCAGATCGGTCACTCATCAGCACTGTTGCCCCTATGACTAATGAAAAGGCTGCTGCTGCCCGTCTTCAGTAAACAAATGTTAGTTGTGCCTCTCGACAGACGTTCATCCGATGTGATTATACCCCTATGATATGCCTGTATCTATAGTTAAAGCATGAAATCCACCCAAACACAGCAGATTGCCTATTTCGTGGGAAACCTGAAGCCAAAATTAATTTCATGTCAGTTTTTTTGTTCCTAAGTTCATGACCGATGATCTACCCGGATAGTTGTGCGTGTTAAAGTGCCCCTTCCGTGATGGGGAGGAGCGCCAGCCCCAGATCGAATCCGTCCAGAGGCTTAACGACGAGGGTCGGTGTGCTTGCCAACCTGGATGTGGTTTTGAGGTGGTTTCACACACACCGATAGGTAGACATTGGACTGGTACCTAAGTCTGGCTTCAGTTACACATTTCGCAAATATCTGGAAAAATTTTGCTCACTTTCACAGACATGAATAACATCACACGCAGACTGTCAGGGTGCACATATTCAGTCCTGGGGGTAAAGGGGTGGAGGGAAAAAGGATATCCGACAAATACATTGATATTCATGGTGACCCTCTGCCGATACAGGTCAAAGACAAAACTAAGAAAGAGAGGAATAGTTAGTTTGTGTTACATGGTACCAACTTGTGTGAAGAATCAGTACTTTTGTTTCACAGGCTCTGATAGCGTCCAACTATTTCCGCAGGAGCCGGCCAACTACGAGTTCAGCTACTCGGTGCAGGACGGTGAGACGCTGAGCGACTTTGGACAAGAGGAGTCCAGGCAGGGGGAGAGCGCCCAGGGCCAGTACCGCGTGCTGCTGCCTGACGGCCGCAAGCAGATCGTCTCCTACCAGGCGGACGAGGGCGGCTACAGGCCCACCGTAGAGTACCAGGACACCGGACTCACCGCCTACTCCGCCGGCGGATACGGCTACGGCAGGGGGCGCGCCGGAGCTGGAGCTGGAAATGGGGGATACCACTACTGATACATGATCGGCTAGTCAGATCTGAGTGCATGGTTGCACTTGTGGTGTGTGCAGAGTAGGAGGGCTACGTGCCACACTTCTTACATAGTTGCTGCTCTTTCTCCCATTATCGTTTTCTGCAAAGCTTCATTTAAATCCTTGCTCCAATTCAGTCTTTAATTCCTATGTTGTACAGTACACTACTTTGTTTTTAGTGAGCAGTACTACCGAATTGTATAGAATTATATGACAGTTTGTTTTCGTATAAACTGTTGGGAACCAGTGCCAAGTGTAATGATTGTTAATCTCCAATAAATTATATGTTACTTAAAATAAATAGTCTTCGTTTATGATGTCACTGCCTGGTGTTCACTAAATTGTTCCACAGATCAAGATATTGCACTCAGAAGAGCAATGTTCAAATTCTTAACTAACTTCTCCAATTTAAATCTTTGTCTGTTTAAATGAATCATTTCGTTTCCTCATAGCATCAGCTGATTCGTTCCACTGTTTTTAATTTTATAATGCGAGGCACCATCTCGACTGACTTTGACGTCAGTCAGTCGAAATACTTGTTGACCTTGACGGTACCTAAAGTGAAGAAGGTGAAATGTGGACTAAAATACTAAACAGTTTCTCCGAGGAAGATGACAGCACATTTGTGATCGAACTTCACTTACAAATAAAAATCACAGATGTAGAAATAAGTGGACTCAGAAATCAGGAAACAGCTTAAAACGCTTGATAAAAGAAGCTTCACAGAGTTTTATGGGTGCCCTTTCGATTGTACACTGGATATGCGGAGCAAATTGTCATTCTTCTGGCATCGCTTCGTGGCGTGCTGAAAAAGAAGCAAGTTCTTATTTCTTGATTTCACGATTCCATGTGCACGTAGTGAGTATTGCTCTACATTTGTCGTATTTCGAAACAACAGATAGTGTGCGACTTGGAAAGAAACTGTCTAATTGGGAAATACTGGTAGAGACTTAAAAAACCTGACTGTACTGTGATGCTTAAACTGGAAACACTTAATTTCAAAATATGCTCTCGCCAAAATACTATAGCATAAAGTTCCAAAAGTAACGTAACAGATATAAAAAGGATTTAATCTGTAAAGTCGAGCAATTTATTTTGGTGACCAGCCACTGTTTCTATAAATTTATTTCTGTGAAAATCCGCTTCAGGTTTTCACCATTTTCAATATGCGTACTTCATTTTCTTGTACATATCCGACTGTCAAACGTAGTTATCAACTGCATTTTGAACGTTGAAAGCTCATTTTATTTAGTAATTCAGTTGATTATCTTCTTTCTTATACAAGGTGACTCAAGAAGTCGTTTACATACTAACGTGGCATATCGGGTATACAACAAGGGTCAATAATCACTTAACAATAGGGGTCGGGAAGGCCGTCCTGGGCTACTAAATGACGTTGCAGTTACACCCATCAAAAAAAGTTCTGCGTCACCTCGGTTCCAAGAGTTCTGGAACCTGTACGGAAAATTGGAATAGAGATCAACATAAACATTATTTCCCCCCTTTTTACTGCTCGTGAAAACCACACATTGCACGTTGTACCACCATACAGCGAGACCTTGTGAGGCGGTGGTCCAGGTCGCGGTAGGCACAAGTGTCTCTAATACCCAGTAGCACGTCATCTGGCATTGATGCATGCCTGTATTCGTCGTGGCGTACTATCTACAAGTTCATCGAGGCCTGTTGGTCCAGATTGTCCCACTCCTCAACGACGATTCGGCGTAGATCCCTCAGAGTGGTTGGTGTGTCACGTCCTCCACAAACAGCCCTTTTCAATCTATCCCAGGCATTTTCGACGAAGTTCATGTCTGTAGAACATGCTGCTCACTCTAATCAAGCGATGTCGTTATCCTGAAGGAATTCATTCACAAGATGTGCACTACGGGGGCGCGAATCGTCGTCCATGAAGACTAATGCCTCGCCAATATGCTGCCGATATAGTTGCAATATCAGTCGGGTGATGGCATTCACGTATCGTACACCTGTTACGGTGCTTCTATGACCACAAGCGGCGTACGTCGGCCCCACATAATGCCACCCCAAAACAGCAGGGAACCTCCACTTTGGTGCACTCTCTGGACAATGTGTCTAAGGCGTTCAGCCTGACCGAATTGCCTCCAAACACGTCTCCGACGATTGTCTGGTTGGAGGCATTTGCGACACTCACCGGCAGGCCGAAGTGGCCGTGCGGTTAAATGCGCTGCAGTCTGCAACCGCAAGACCGCTACGGTCGCAGGTTCGAATCCTGCCTCGGGCATGGATGTTTGTGATGTCCTTAGTTAGGTTTAACTAGTTCTAAGTTCTAGGGGACTAATGACCTCAGCAGTTGAGTCCCATAGTGCTCAGAGCCATTTGAACCATTTGACACTCATCGGTAAAGATAACGTGATTTCAATCTTGAGCGGTCCATTGGGCATGTTGTAGAGCCCATCTCCACCGCTCTGCATGGTGTCGTAGTTGCAAAGATGGACCTCACCATGGAGAAAAGCATTATTCTACATGGTGGCGTAGCTGCCAGTGTTCCTCCGAGGCAAAATCCGTAGGTAGCGGTCATCCACTGCAGTAGTAGCCCTTGGGCAGCCTGAGCGAGGCATGTGATCGACAGTTCCTGTCTCTTAGCATCTCCTCCATGTTCATACAATAGCGGTTTGGTTCATTCCGAGACGCCTGGACATTTCCCTTACTGAGAGCCCTTCCTGGCACAATGTAAACATGCGGACGGTACTGACCGTCTAGGTATGGTTTATCTACAGACAACACAAACCGTGTACCTCCTTCCTGGTGGAAAGACTGGAACTGATCGTCTGTCTGACCCCCTCCGTGTAATAGACGCTGCTCATGCATGGTTATTTACATCTATGGGCGGGTTTAGTGACATCTCTGAACAGTCAAAGGGACTGTGTTTATGATACAATATTCATACTCATCATCTATCTTCAAGAGTTCTGGGAACCGGGGTGATGCAAAACTTTTTTTAATGTGTATTTAGCCACATGCTACAAATATACGCGTACGACAGGAGATGCGATTGGCCCACCGCCACTATTCCTGTGACCGGGAAAGTTTGCCTGAGGATGTGCACTCACCTGGCTGCTGACATGTGCGGTGCCCCCCGTCCTGCTAACATTAAATACGGCGACGAATGTTCACGGGAATATCATTCAGCATGGCCGGCATAACTTCGCGCAGGAAAACGTGATACGTGAGACAATCAAGTCGTTCCGGGAGAATGTCCCACTTAAACCGTAACCGACGATGCGAGCCCACGCATTAAGGGTAAATTTGCGTTGTGAGGTACGCGTACGTGTAGCAAGTGGGTTCACATCCACCCACTCCTGCCGGTTGTGATTGTCCATCACTCCCTTCAATCAAATGTCGCTTCGTCGGTGAAGAGGACACTCGCTGTGGAGCTTCCGTCTGTAGCTGATTCCCGCAGAAACCACCGCGCAAGTCACATGCGCTTGTTGCAGTCCCCGGATTGGAATGCCTGGACGCATTGGAAATGAAACGGATGCGGTACTTTGTCGTGTACAATGCGTCAGACAGAAGTCTGGGAGATATCAGTGGTATGGGATGCACCTTCAGCAGCTGTTGCCTGCCTACGTTGCACCCTTTCGAGAACGCTTTCTTCTGCCGCAACTGTCCGTGTTGTTCGTTGGAGACCAGCCAGCATCCGGCTCGTGCACATAGAACGAGCCAGATTCGCACAATCGGAGATGCAGGTTGGCGAGTAACGTGTGGCACGTCGTCTTTCCATCGGGATATTTTGCACGATACCATCGCACGGCTTCTCGTCCGTTGCAGTTGGCCGCCCATCTCAGCCAATTAGCGGTACTTGCGGCTATCTAAGTTACTCACAACGCTTCCACGGCGTGAATGGTGACGGTCCCCGTGCGCTCCGCCCCTGCTTGTACAGCAACGCCCCTCGTGGCGTTAGTAAATCCTGGTTCCGGTGCGATTACTGGTCATTGTTGTACGCCCGATGCGCGATGTCAGTCTTGTGGACGTTTTTGTGAATCACCCTGTATATAAAAGGCAATAGCCCGACTGAATGACATACAGACTCATCATCACCCAGCCGTAACCGTTAAGGACAGGAACTTGAACTTTGGAGAGAGTGCTGATCTTGTATTGTAGGCATCTTTCAAGAAGAGACTGTTCAAAATTGCACTCCTAAGGGGGTGAAATAGCGGATGAAACGCTTTATTGAAAATATGTCGCTGTTAGGACAATTTCGAAGCTAGAAGTACGGAAATTGGTGTTTGGTTTCTCCGTCAGAGATACCAAGATCCATGTTTCAGCACTTTGTAAATTCAACCACTAACAGGGTAAAATAGTGGGTGAAATTTTTTCGAAAACAAATTATTATTAAAGAACTACTAAAGCGTTTTTGAAGCTAAATCTACGAAAATTAATTTTTGACTTCTCGCTTAGAAATTAAAGAAAATCATGTGTTTCATTGTTTTTCGAAATTCAATCCCCTGCGGGGGTGAAATAGGGGATGAAATTTTTATGAAATTATATCATTATGAAAAAAATTTTAAAAGTTAGTCTACGAAAATTTTATTTGGCTTCTCTGTTACTGTTTTTGGAAATTCAACACATAAGGGGCTGAAATAGGGGATGAAAATATTTTTAGAAAATTTTCGTTATTTTTTTTAAAAAAAACTGAAGTTTAATCTATGAAAACTGGTATTTCAATTCGTCGTTAGATATAAAGAACTATGTATTAGCGTACGAAATTTTTTATGGAAGTATCACCGCAAGAACAGAAACCTTCAAGTCTACCAGTCATAGTCACTTTCTAGGCGTAAGTACATTCGGAAAAGACCACGCTTCTACGGCCTTAATAAGCATTAAAAGCTTAGAAGGTGTTGCAATTTGTGAACAACATAAAAATTCGATTAAAGAAAAACAAAAATATCTGTGCAGACGGTACAGTCTACGAGAGCGATGTAGCGGACGATAAGCTAGGACGTTATATCGATAAAGATATAAATGTATTGCGCCCACTGAAGGAGAGTGAAAGCCAGAAGCGCATCTTGACTTAAATAATGCTCTATAAAACGTGGTTTCTTTTTGTATTTCTTCAAGAAATTCGGTTAACAGACACGGGGCTCACTCACCGTTAACATGAATAAGATAATCGTTTTCGTTACTTTCCTCCATTTCACATTTAAATTGCTTCCACATGGTTTTGCCGGTTCTTGTTTACCATCTATCTTTCACAGATATTCTTCGCTTTCTTGTGTTCGTGTGGTTACCTTTTACCTAGGACTAACTTTTAATTTCTGAAGCGCACACGTTATCTTCAGAGCCTACGAGAGGTGTTTAGTAAGCAACGTAAAAACAGGTTGGTTTTCTTCAGGTTTCTAATACACCATATTATTTCTCAATCTTTTACCACAAAACCCTATTTTTCAACATAGCCGCCGTTCAATGCGACGGCCTTGCGACACCTTACTGGGAGGGATTCTATGCCCGCATGATACCACTCTACTGGTCGACGTGGGAGGCAACGTCTTGCTGCATCAAAATCCTCCCTATCATCCACGTACCCCTTCCCGTAGAGCGCATCATTCTTTGGGCCATACAGATGGAAGTGGGATGCTGCGAGATCCGCGCTGTAGTGTGGACGAGGAAGAACAGTCCTATGAAGCTTTGTGAGCTTTATTCGGGGGCGCTGACTTGTTTGACGCCCTGCATTGTCATGTAGAAAAAAATTTTGTTTGCATTCCTGTGGCGACGAACACGCTGCAGTCGTTTCTGCAATTTCCTGAGGGCGTGGGCGGTAGTCTGGCACGCGGGATGTCGGAGAGTTTGCGTGACCTGGTTGCGATGGTGACAGACGCCTGGCCCAGCAACTCACCGTGCTTTTGTTCACTGGCACGTATCCGCTGGTGTTCCGCAAACGCCTGTGAATTTGTGCGATATTCCGGTTTTCCGCCAAAAGAAACTCTCTCTCTCTGCTTGGAACGCCCTTCCGATCCAGGCCCCATTTTGAAGTATACATATAGCACCACTACCTACCGTAACTTCGTGAACGATAAGTACTGGAGTGGGAATATCTCACGATATCCCACAATAAAAATCCGAATTTTTTCAACCATAATTCGCCGAGAAAAAAAGTGTTCCATTGCTTATTGAAAATCCCTATTAGGATTTCTGAGACACGTAATTCCTTTCACTAGATTGGTTTTTGATATACTAATTTTTACATTTTTGGTAGTTGTTTGCTTTCTCTTACTTACTACTAAGACATTAATATTCTTATAATTTATCTTTAACGTGTGGTATTTAAGAAAATCTGATAATACTCCAGTGTCTAGTCGAGTCTTTTTCCGAATCTGCAGAAACAAAGATTACATCAGAAAATCTTATATAGTAGAGTGATTAGCTGTACATTTACCATTATTGCTTCGATTGCTCTGATGTTCTCTCGTAAGGTGTTTATTCCTTTCTGAGAAAAGATTTTATATAAATATTATGAAAGCTGCGGTTGTGACAAACCTTTTTTATGCGTTTTTTGTTCTCTCGCTCGCATTTACGGTTATTTTTATGGACCGATGCTGACAAAATTTCCAGTAGAGTCAGTCGCTGCCTCCATCATACATTAAAATATTACTTAATACCTAACATTTTCAAACTCTTTCTCCAAATAAGTAAAAGCGACAGTATTAATCTGCATAGTTTGACGTTTCTTTCCAGAATCATTCGCAAAGCTAAAATTGGTTCTCTTGTTCCTAATCCCGATCAAAATTCAATCCGATATTCCTTTTCTTACCTGTCTATCTTGTTTTATATTTTCCTCTTTAGTATGTTCAGTCAAATTCGCATTATTTCAGATGGGAGGGAAAAAGTTTTGTAATTACTTTCCCCAGTGCACAAGACCCCCAACAGTGTCTTCTTGGCATGCCTCGGTGCCAGTGTTCATCACTCATTTTTAAGAGGAGACAGCGTATTTCGATGTGACGACCAACTCGATGAGAAAAGAAGCGGGTATTTTATAACTACGAATCGCGGTCCAAAACGGCACACCTATGTCCACTTCGACCGCAGGTAAGTGATAGGCTCAACGAGGTACATATTTTGCGATGCCTAATCCGCAACAACCTACAACAAATGTGACAAACTAAAGCACATGTAGCTACGTGAGTAGTCTACTTTTGTTATCAGCGAATGGTGTCTTGCTGAGCGAGAAAGACCTTGCAATATGCACCTGTTCAGATGACAGCTGGATGCTAATTGTCTGCTAGGCACTTCATCGTGCATTCCGACACTTCTTACTCACGACACTCAGCAAACATTTCTGTCACACTTGCTCCAAATTGGTAGACTGCTGTAAAAGATTACTGGTTAGAATAGGCTAGTTAAGAGCCTGTCCCTTGTTCTCAATACTCCCTATCTGTGTCTCCTGCATAGTGTACATATCTTTCTTGTTGTGTTAATTCGATCTTAGAAGGGACATATGTGTCATCATACTCACAGTAGAACATACCACAATCGTTGATTGGATTATTTAGTACCCTTTACCGAATTCCTACGATAATTAATAGTTATACAATTATCAGAAAATTCTACCATTTCTGTGAACAATTATAACTGTGTTAAAACTATTAGGCAGTACTTCTGAAATGAAACAATCAGAGTCGTTTCTAGCAGTAAGGAATCTCACTATGAACACTGTCAGTAGTTGACACCACATTTTAACTGCATGTGACGCTAGACCAGACTTTGGCAGGCAAACTATATTTTTCTGTACCTGTATGAAAACAAGGATACATAGTTGTTGTTCTGAGTTTACTTTGAAACGTTTGGGGAAATATGCAAACTATAGGGTGGTGTGATGGTTCTGCGAGCTTGAGATTGTTAAGCAATAGACCTGATGAATTTCTCGTCATCGAAGGGCACTCTTATTTTCTCATTCTGATCTTTAGGGTGGCCACAACAATGTTCATCCGTGCTATGGGCGTAGTGCCTCATTAGTAATCAAATATCATAGTTATCCCTGGGTTCGAACCAAGGCACTGCTTAAATTTTGAATACGAATTATCAGCAACGGTGCCCGAAGACTTCAGACATAAGAAGTCGCCCTCGTTCTGCCAACGGCTTTGTCAGAGATGGCGGAGCAGCGGATAGAGGTTCAGGGCAATGGGGTGGGAAACTACCGCTAAGGTCAAAGGATCAGCAATAATCAACGACATGAGGATTCAGAGTGAAAGGCACATAATGTGTATCCACATTAACATGTGACCTGTAATTCAAAAATGTAATGATGTTCTCCCCATTGACAAAAGATTCCGGACTAGTTCCCCATTCGGATCTGCGGGAGGGGACTGCCGAGGGGGTAAGTATGAAAAAAGACGCTATAACGAACGAAAGTTTAAAATTCTAGGAGCCAAAGCGTGGAATGGCGGATGTTCGGACTTGGTAGGGAAGTCAAAAAATGTGACAACGGGAATTCTAAGGCTCAATTTAATATAGCGGGAGCCATTGAAGTGAAATGAAAAGAAGAGAGGTCTCTGTGGTCAGACAAATGTAGGGTAACATCAGTAGGAGTAAAAAATGGTATGACGGAACTAGGGTTCATTATGAATAGGACAGGAGGGCATAGGGTGGGCTACTGTGAACAGCTAGGTTACAGGGTTCTCTTCATCAGATTCGACGCAAACGAATACCAACAACAACAGATCTGGATACATGCCAACGTCACAAGCAGAGCATGAGGAGAAGGAGAGGGTACATTAAGACATTGAAAGAGAAATTTTTCTCATCAGATTCGACAGCAAACCAACGCCGACACCGATAGTTCAGGTATACATGCTAACGTCACAACTAGAACATGAGGAAGTGGAGACACTATACGAGGATGTTGAAAGAGTATTTCAACATGTTAAACGAATTAAAAATCTAAGAGTCATGGGGGAGTGGAAAGTGATTTTACGGGAAGGAATAGATGAAAGGTTTATGGGACAATGTGGGCTTAGAAGGAGGAATGACAGAGCAGATAGACTGAGTTTTGCAATAAATTTCAGATGAAAAGAGCGAGTACTTTGTTCAAGAATAATAGAATAAGACAATGGATAGTAACATGTACCCAGGTGCAGATACAGACTCAGATCGCAATTTAGTAATCATGAGGAGGAGACTGAAATTTAAGAGAATCGCCTGGAAGAATCAGAGTGGAAGGAAGTAGGATACTGAGGAACGGGGGAGTTCGCTAGGGTTGTGGATACTGCGTTACAGAATAACTGAGTAAGCCGTTCAGTTTAACAGGAGTCAGCCTCTCTAAAATACTTCAATTTATCAACTAAAGAAGGGAGTAAAAAAATCTACAGGGGAATACAGGAGTTCAGCAATATAAATCACTTAAGAGTGAAATAAACTGGAAGTGCAGGGCAACCAAGGCTAAATGGCTGCTGCAAAAGTGTGAAGAAATCGTAAAAGAAATGATCATCATGAGAACAGTGTCACCCTCTTAGGAGATGTAGCTAATAAGAAAGTAAAGACTGGAACTGAGGAAAAAGAAATTGTGGCATAGACTAAAATAAAAAAAAATCGTCAATAGGGCACATTCTGAGACATCAACAGATCACTGATTTAGTGTTGGAAGGAAGTATGGGATGTAAAGATTTTAGAGGAAGACCGAGAGATGAATACAGTAAGCATGATCAAATGGACGTAGGCTGCAATGGTTATTTGGAGATGAAGAGACATGTACAGGGTAGAGTAGCGTGAAGAGTTACACCAAAGCATAATTTGAGCTGAAGACCACAACATCAACAAAGGGATGCAGTCTTTCGCCCCTACCGTTCAAATGTACTTCGAAGATGCTTTGACAAAAATAAAACAAAGGTTCATCAGTGGGATTAAAATTCAGGGTGAAAAGATGTCAAATGGATTTGCTGATGCTTAAAATTAGGTAGACTGGACTGGTAAGATAATGAATGATGAGGTTTCCCGCAGAATCGACGAAGAAAGTAATAAATCAAAATACTGGAAAGAAGAAAGGACAGGATGATAGTAAATGTGTTAAGACATCAGGAATTAATATCCATGGCACTGGAGCGAGCTGTAGAGGTCAAACTGCAGGGGAAGACGGATACTGAAATACTTCCAGCAAATAAATGAGGACGTATGGTGTAACTGCTGCTATGAGATCAAGAGGAATTCGTGGCGGGCCTCAACGAACCAGTTAGAAGACTGATCACTTAAAAAAAAAAAAACTGACAGTACGTGCGTGGTGCCTTCTTTGTGTTGCCTCCACTACCGTTCCACCCCCGAGCACTGTGCTGAGATTGGATCAAGATCCTCTTTCATCAGTGGTGAGTGTAAGCGGAAGTGCCGGCTGTAGTGGCCTGCGGTTCTAGGCATGCAGTCCGGAACCGAGCGACCGCTACGCTCGCAGGTTCGAATCCTGCCTCGGGCATGGATGTGTGTGATGTCCTTAGGTTAGTTAGGTTTAATTAGTTCTAAGTTATAGGCGACTGATGACCTCAGAAGTTAAGTCGCATAGTGCTCAGAGCCATTTGAACCATTTTGTAAGTGGAAGTTTTCTTTCGAATGCTCCTCCGAGTTTTCGGATTCTTGTAACATAATGATTAACATTGTGCTTTCAACTGTTTGGAGTTAGGGAGAATTAATTGCGCGTTTTTCTTTTAATTGTCGCCATTTGAAAATATTAAATATTTCCATAAGGACTATTTGTTCTGACCCGAACTATCTCCATGTGAATTGGTAGTCCAGCGTGGTCGTGCTTTTCGAACTCCTTGTTAACTAGTGATACAACAATAATTCTTTACCGCCTCCGTATAATTTGAACCGAATTATTGCACGTTACAGACTTGGGCCTTGGTTAATTGTTTTCCCACATGGTACTGAATCGGACCTGAGGATTCCCCTCTTCCAGTAAACTTCAGGTGATGCTTGCATCTTCAGTGCCTGCCTAACAACGCGTTTTTTACTTGACTTCTAATCGAGTTTTGCGAATTTTTATGGTAGATGCTTCTTTTTTCCTCATGATCACCACGTGGAACGTCGAGTTCTTCATGCTCGTTTACGTTCTGATGTTCTGTTTACCAGATGTTTCCATCTTCTTGTAGTGTTTCAGAATACAGTTGGTGAATAACTGCAGTGAATGTTGATACCGCGGCTCCTTCTTTATTGTATAGGATCCACGTGGAGAGTAGTGCACATGTTTTTATCTCGCTAGTGACTGCTGATCCAGTTTATCAAGCCAATAATACGCGAATTTTCTTTCTGAATGAATACTTATGTAGCTGGGTGATTGATTCCCCTTTGCTAAAAGTTCGACTTAATGTTTAGTAATCTCGTAGCTGTCCTTGAAATGAGGACATACGTTCTCTGCATGGATGTTATAGTCGTGTGGTTGTTGGTCATAGTGAAGACTATTGCTATCCTCTCGTTGGTCGTATGAAGAAATGCGTGAATGATTCATTTGTGTCCATCCCGTCATTTTTTCATACATCCTCCTATCTTTCTCGCTCCATAACATGGCGCACTAAGTCGTAAGTGCTAAGGAACATGTAGTGTGTGTTATTCATTTTCTGTTAATGGATTTCGTGGAATAATATTTCTCAGGAGATTAGCTGGTAATACTGTTTATAAGATATGTTATCTGAATATTTCAATTTGAATACCCATTGCAAGAGCGTCATAATAAATTCATAATAAAAAACTTAACAAAACCCCTTTTTGCACTGCGATACCACATCAGATACAGTCCCATATCAGGAAATTCGGACCGCTTATTGGTAATAGTTGCTCAGGGATAATTTGTCTGTATAGAAGAAATGTCAGTTCGAAAGAACCCCTGTATTATAGCCATGTGTCCATCCATGTCTCTGTCGTCGTTAACCAACTTCATGTTTACGATCCTGTGTTATACGTCGCACACCGCTATAGCACAGATAGGCGCTACAGGTAATGAAACGCTCATTAAAGTCTCTTAAGAGCGGCAACGCGTTAGTTCGTAGGACGTGAGGTGCACGAGAAGAGGCAGACAGCGAGTGAGAGTAAGCAGCATAAGCGTTTCACTATTATATACGAATTATTAGAAAGATCGTGCGTTTATAGCTCCGTTATTAAGGACAACGGCTAATTTCGTTCTCAAGGATTTCAGATCATGTAGACACATCAAAACTCATAAAGACCTCGGAGCTGAACCCTGTGGAAGTTGTTCGTTACATGCAATAACTTGTTCCAGAGAAGCTCTTGCGCAACATCTTAGAAGTTGCCCCTACTCTGCTGCATTCTTCTCTCTATTAAAAAATTCGTAAGATCGTTCCGTGCCGTCATCTTGCTAAGGAGCACACAAGTTTCGTGGGTCTCTCAATTGAGAGTTAGTAGCCTCACAGCTCACTCGGTAGCGAGTAACGGCTTTTATTGCTGAAGTTAGGTGTCTCGTATTGCTCCATTAACGAGATATCAACGCAGCAATTACGAGAGCAAGGCCACCTCTCACACGGATGTGCCTTCCTCGTCCAGGAGACGAGCACGACCTTGCAGCTGGGCGTCAGCCGCTTTACAACTGCAGCCGCACCAGCCGTGTAGGAGGGACGGGACAACTGAGGTACTTCAAGTGGGAAGGGAGGGGTGGGAGGTCGCCCCCACCACGAGGCACTCTATAAAAGCGAGCGTGAGGCTAGGACGTCGCTCAAACCAGAGGCTTGTGGCTTGGCTGTAATAGCCCGATCCTATGAGCCCGTCTCTCTAACGAGAAACCACGCGATGAGAACATCTGAAAAACTAAATTTAAACACGTACAGCGAATCGGACGATTTTTAGTTATATTCTGTACGACACAACTGCCTGACTCTTGCTTGTACTTGCCCTCAGATCAGTGGAAAAGCAGAGCGCCCCCAGTTAAAAAAATAGGAATCGAATGAGGCCCAGGTATTAAGGGCGGTCACAATTGTGGTGCACAATAACTAAGTCCTATTCCTCTGAAGTAAGTCTGCTGTAGAGCTGCGGCACAGGTTTTCGATCGAATACAACGGGGGCCTGCAAGATCCACAATCAACTGTCAAAACAGTGTTAGCGTGACAAATTTAATTCTGCCTGTTGCAGACAGAAATTTCGAACCGAATCTGTGTTGTTGCAGACTTCAGTACTGAGACTGGTTTGATGCCGCCCTCCACGCTCGTCTGTCCCTCGCAAGTCTTACCATAGCCTCATAACTACTGACACCCATGATCTCATCGTGCATGCTCTGTTAACTGTCCCAACTTTTAGTCAAGTTGTGCTGTAAACACCTTTCATTGCCATTTCGATTCGGTACCTCCTTATTTAGAGTTAATTACTCGTTCTACACACCTAATATTCATTATTTTAAATGCTTCTACATTCTTCTTGTCTTTACTGTTTATTGTCCACGATTCACTTCTGTGTAAAAGCTACTCTTGTGAGAAAAATTTTTTGGAAAGAACTTCTACACAAGCGTGTTTGTATTCGATGGTGACGAATTTCCATAATAACAAATTTCTCTCTGCAACAAAAGATTTTATTGCTGTTACCTTCTGCACTTAATATCATTTTTACTTCTGCCATATTATTTTATATTGCTGTCCAAATATCAAAACTAGTCTGCTAGTTTTAGCTTCACATGTTCTAATAGAATTTCCCCAGGGATCAACTGACCTGTATGTATTACAGTCATAACACTGCTACTATTTTTATCACATTTTTGAAGACAGTAATCGTTCTATTCAACTATCCTTCCAGTTCCCTTCCCTTCTATGAACGTATTAACATATCATCACCGAACCCTTAAGTTTTCATTTCTATTCCATAAACTTTAATTATTTTCCGAATTTTATCCTGTATTTCTTAAATTAATCCATTGATAAGCACATCTCTGAGATTTAGTGAAAGGTCCTACAAGTATATGATCATTTGTTTGATTGCAGCGATGACTGATCAGCTGGAACTTGTTCTTTTTCCGTTGCTTATCGCTTATCTCAGCTCTTGCTAATGCTTTGTGTACGCGAAAACAGCCAAGTTGGACCGTGGTTCTGAAGCTCTGTCTAACTATAGTTACCCCTGTAACTGTCTGGTAAGTAAGCTCTAGGAGAGCAACCATACTGGACTCGCATTCGGGAGGACGACGGTTCAATCCCGCGTCCGGCCATCCTGATTTAGGTTTTCCGTGATTTCCCTAAATCGCTTCAGGCAAATGCTGGGATGGTTCCTCTGAAAGGGCACGGCCGACGTCCTTCCCTAATCCGATGAGACCGATAACCTAGCTGTTTGCTCTCTTCCCCCAAACAGCCCAACCCAACACCAACCCCAGAAGAGCAACGGTAGGGCGCATCCAATCGAACCACACCTAATAAATCAGTGTAGTGTTCATACCAATGAGGACTGTTTTACCTTAGTAACAAACGAAAAATGAATCAATGAAATTATGAAATCGTCAAAGTTGCACAGAAGTTTGTTTTTATTTAAACAGCGACCAGTTTCAGAGCTTAGTCCATTATCAAGCCATCCATGTAAGTGCTATCATAATGTGTGGACGTTGGCCTCATGGCTTGTATGAGTGATTAAATGCAAGGTACTAGTTGCATACGATAGTCCAGCCCCTTGCACTTACCGACTCACAGAAGCTATGTGACCAACATACACAGATTGTGGCTTGATAATGGACTAAGGTTGAAATTACGCTATATTTAAATAAAAACTAACGTCTGAGCAGCCTCGAAGGTTTCGTCATTCCGTTGACTCATAGTAAGTTGCTGCCTGCTGCCATCCAGCATGCTGTAAATGAGTATATAAACGAAAAAGAAAGTTAGTTTCAGAGGAGCGCTATGCCAAGTGAGCCATCATTAGAGACGAGAACATATTTGAAATGATAGGTGAATGGGAAATTTTTGACCGTGGGCGTCCGTTAAGGGACATACCGAAATTCTCCTTAAGAGATGTTCGAAGACCACGGATAACCTAAGAAAGGTTGACCCGACAGTGGTTTGAGCTACATTGCTCCTAAATACAAATTTGTATTAATCTGGTACATTATTTTATAAAAAGACATCATATTTAGGCCAGTAACTGTAACACTTTCTTTATTTCACGATTGCAAATTCTGCCTTAGGCCATTATGAAGTGGAGATTTTTGTGGCTTTAAGCCATGTCAACTTAACATGAGCTTACACATTTATATGTCGTTGTCATTTATAAATTTCTAAATGACTGTGAATCCCAGGTATAAAAAGTGATACATTATTATCTGCATATTTTTCCAAGAAAACTGAAACGAAATATTTTTTAAGGAAATCATCTGGACTGCTTTGTTTTTCTCTTTAGACAATGACACAGATTTTTTAATGCGTCAGAAAGGCTGAGAATGGCGCACTGCATTCCAAAAATTGCATTCTCGGAAAAAAGTTAACTTTCACTGTGGGAGGGTGAGTCACGAAATTCCCATTGTCGGTAATGGTTGCAATCCAATAGTTGAGACATTTCAACCAATATTCATTCTTCTTTGTCATAAGGCACAAGGCTCATCTGCTTGTAGACATAATCTATGGAAAGCCATGTTTACTGTCAACGGTTTGAAATGCGTTAATATAAGTAACCGGAAAGAAAAAGTCGCCTTGTTGTTGGTAAGTTGGAGCTACACTAGCAACACCTATAACAACGACTGCTGAATCTACTTGTTAAAGCTACAAATTGATGGTTAATCTTTTACCTAATTATGCACTGAACATCCCTGACCTCCTTTAAGACTTACGACTATTATACATTTCTAAATTCTACAACACTGCAGTTATATTCTGTCGATGGCTTCAGGCGAATTTCAGCCCTTGTCATATAGACCGACCCCTGAAAGCCATACACTTTACAAATTGCAAGAGCATACTGTATCCGGAGAGGAGACAGGCAATGCATTATTCCCGCCAATGAGGGAATTATATCAGGTAATATGACACTAAAATTAATTTGAAAAAAGCATATTTATGCCATCAGCTGTACAATTGTATGTTTATTCTTTACCGGTTTCGATTATTATAATAATCTTCATAGGAGATCAACGGTGTACGTCAATGGATCGTACACAGATTTTGAGCCAACCAAATGCAGAACGTATATAAGTGCCATAACAGTCTGTCCTATCACAACCCACATTGCAGTCAGTCTATTATATGTCTGATATTGGTTGACTGATATATGACGAAAATGTATTTTTGATCCATTTACGTATACTGCTTTCCTTCTGTGAAGATGACTGTAATAGTCTAAACCCATAGGCAACACGCAATTGTGAAGCTGATGGCAGAAATATGTTGCTTTTTTTTTTTCAAATTATCTGAAAGCTGTAGAAAGTCACCTACGAAAGCTTTACTAAAAGTCGTAGTTCAGCTTTGTTATTTGAGCAGTAGAATATTTGATGACGACCGCAGTAGTGAGAATATAAAACGTAGTTTGGCAGAGACAGGAAGAAGGGTTTATGAAGAGCAGAAATTTATTGACGTCGACTATACGGATAGACTATCAGAGTTTAGCGTCTCGTCGACAGCGTGGTCATTAGAGATATAGCACAAGCTCGTATTACTGAAGGATAGGGAAGGGAATCGGCTGTGCCCTTTTCAAAGTAACCAACCCAGCATTTACCTAGGGCAATTTAGGGAAACCACAGAGAACCTAAATCTGGGTGGCCTGAAAGGAATGTGAAATGTAGTCCTCCCGAATGCGAGCCCAGTGTGCTAAACGCTGTACCATCTAACTCGGTGACAGCGAATATAATTTTAAGTATTAGAAAGTATTTTCTGAAGCTATTTCTCTGGAGTGTAACATAGTACGGATGTGAAACATGGCAGTTACGGCAGCAAGAGAATAGAAGGTTTTGGAACGTGGTGCTATAGAAGAATGCTGAAAATTATATGAGTAGATCGAATAACTAATGAGGAGATGCTGATTCGATACGTGGAGAAAAGAAATTCGTGGCAAACTTGACTAAAATAAGGGGAAACAATCTGAGTCGTCAAAGAAACGTCAATTTAGTATTTGAGGTTATTATCCGAGACATAAATTGTAGTGTGCGATCAAGAAAAGAATAAAGCAGGTTCAAATGGATGAATGTTGCAGTAATTATTTGGGCTTTCAGAAGGTAGAGTAGTGTGAAGAGCTACATAAAATCAGTATTTGGACTGAAGACCACGACAATATCTCGCGAAGCGACCACGACAGTAAAAGTCAGAGAAATTTAAGCTCATACGAAGGATTACCAGCATTCGTTATTCCCGCGCAAAAACGGCGAATGGAAAGGGAGGGGGGAGGCATGATAGTCATACCAGAAGCGCTCTCCTGCGAACACCGTACTGGGGCTTGTGCAGTGCACATGGCGTTTCCGTAACAGCGTGCAAAAATGTAACAGGATATAGAAGATGTCCCACCGAACAATTTGTGGTAGGGAACCTGGGATCGGAGAAGCCAGCTTAAGGAGATTATAGGAGTATAATATTACTGGTACTTTCTGTGTACATTAGTTACAGTTAACTGTAAATACCATCACTGACACGATGAACGTGCCATTTTTACTGTATCTTACAAAATTTGCTGAAACTTATGGTCATCAACCTCAATGCCAGCATGACATCGGCGAACAGGATTCTGGCGCACTATGGCGGATATCGCTGGTGTGTTTCGAATCACATCAGAGGCAACTACAATTCTGGCAACTAATTCCAACTCCATATCTACTAGAGTCTCATACACAGGTGATTTTAGATATCACTATAGGATATAATCAAGGTGGTTCATATCAGGTGACCTAGCAGACCACGGAATTGGATCTCCCCTTCCAATCCAGCGACCAGCAAATACAGGATTTAGATGGTTGCGGACATCCACACACTCTCAAGAACAGTCAAGGGGCATTCTCCAACAACTCAGGTAGAACTCTTTGCACGAACGTCAAGTACATGTGCCCATTCGGATGGCCAGGTAGAAGATGTGGTTCGTCCTCCTTGTTTTCTTGCGGAACATAAAGAATGTATATCTAAATAAACAGCACAGTACTTGCAAACTTGTGCGCATGTTAGATGTAAGTTAGGTGGAAAACAGTAATGCTGGAGGAAGAGGTAAAGAAGTTTACTTCCATATCTTTTTAAGCTGGCTTCATCGACCCCAGGATCCATACCTCAAATTGTTGAGTAGAGCATCCTGTAAGTCCTGTTAAATTTTTCACGCTCCTACGGAAACACCCTGTACATATACATGCTGGGACAGAATTCACGAGATCCCTCGCCAGCTCCTTATGCTGAACTACAAGGTTTCATTTTTCGTCGGATTGCATAACAAGCAAGGAGGCACACAGTCATATCCACATGCTGCCAACTCACAAATGCTCCTACTGTTCCCCACAGGAAACAGAAATGGAAATGCTCTCTGGATCGAAGTTATGGGTTAACAAAAAACGAATTTTTAAGAAATCTGTTTAACAAACTGATGTACAGGGCGTTCAAAAAGTGTCTCTGCGATTGTTAGCCTCGAGTGTCGTATGATTGTTCGCCTGCCTGGGTTACTTCCCTTCAAGTGGACTCTCCCAACATTAAAAAATGGCTCAAATGGCTCTGAGCACTATGGGACTCAATATCTGTGGTCATAAGTCCGCTAGAACTTAGAACTACTTAAACCTAACCAACCTAAGGACATCACACACATCCATGCCCGAGGCAGGATTCGAACCTGCGACCGTAGCAGTCGCGCGGTTCCTGACTGAGCGCCTAGAACCGCTAGACCACCGCGGCCGGCTCCCAACATTAAATGTTTGAAGAACTGAAACTGTGTATTTACCGCCAGTTTTGAACACTTGTTTGACTAAAGACACACGTTCTTCAATGGTTAGCATTTTAACAGTGACAAAAACGAAACAAACGAACAAAGGAACTAAACTTAAACGTTCACGGCAACCCGTAGCGACACACACCAACGATACTATTGACGTTGGCTGAGATAAACGAAACAGAGGAATTTTGGGAGAGTCCACTTGAAGAGAAGTAACCCAGGCAGGCGAACAATCATACGGCCCTGCGGAGAGACTTTTGGAACACCCGTTATTTCATCTATTATAAAACATGAAGTAAAACTAGTCATCTACGATCGTCACAGTTAGTAATAACTACAATCTTCGTGTCGTAAACTTTTTTGTATGACATGACGCACAGCACATAAGCGGATCTAGTAACTGATTGGCAGTGTCATATTTACCATAGCATAAGAAGCTCTCCACCTTGACACATACTTTTCTACAGCACTGTAATGGTAGTTTCAATCACTGGACGCTACAATAAAAGATGAAATACTGCATTCCGGACATATTAGTCAGCCGTATCTTACCTGTTATAATGAGTTAGTGCTTACATTTCTCGGAATTCCGTGAATTAGTTGATGGGAAGCAATCTATTCATAATAGCTAGTACTTCCAGTCTCTCTCATCTTGACCACAAATGACCGAGGACACGAACGTTCGGTGAGTCTGTAAGGAGCTGATAACAACAACTTCAAAAACGCATCAGCAGAAACCTTAAAGCATATTTCTTTTTTATAACTACCATCATTATATACGAATAATGCCCTGTCTGATGTTGTCAACGCAGTTGTAAGAAGATCCAGTATTTTTTTTTCCTTTGATTCCTGGTTGTGCTAAAGCGAAAGTCGCTAACTAGCCCAAGGTACGCCTGGATAGTACGAAGTAACGATTAAAACCTACAGACGCGTCGAGCGACCTTGGTTCGCATCGAGCGACATGGTTTCTATTCGAGACAGCTTTTGCCTATCCGGCTCTACGGTCCAGCACGTTAAGCCACACGGTCACAACAGTGTGTGTCGATAGCCGTGGTTCTCGCTTTTTTAACTGGCTTAACACTTTCCACAAAAGTAATATGTATGGTACTGACAAGTTAGCTGGACCAGTACTAACGGCACTTTTTGGAATGCGCGGCAGACACTCTCACATTTCAACAGTTCTACATACATAAAAGAATACATGCATCTATAAGATGATTGTCTTTTGGTTTGCCTTTTGTGAGTGAATTCCAGAACATCCCTACACAAAGATCAGTAGTAATACAGAAGTATAGAAATATCCTATGTCTAAATGTGAATGGAAAGATGGATTTTGACGGACACGTTGGTCAGATTTGATGGTGTTTTTGTAGAAGTATTGTCACTTACTAAAATGCAATTTTCACCTTCTTTGTTGCCTATCAATGCATGAATGACGCCCTTTAAGTCTTGCCTAGCTTATTTCATTTCCTCTCCAAAACTAGCTCAAACGTAGGACCCTTTACGAGTTGTCAGATTTGTGACCCAAAGAAAACATTTCCTTAACTTTTGCATCAATAGCTCGTAATGTAGGAAACCTGTCTCTTTAGACTTAAACGTCTGTTCTCTATCCCTAATTTTCACAAAATTTTAAATGAAACCCAGCCCCATACCAAGGAGTGGAAGAAGAATATCTTTTGAGTCCACGAAAGGCTCAACAGCGACTTCTTTCTCGCTAGAAATATGATTCCTTGCTGGCCAGTCTGCTTGAATATAATGTCATTTCCTATCCCTACTATACATGTACATAAAAAGCAGCAATATTTAATGCACACCTATTGCATTCCTAAATGTAGAGCAATTACTTTTAGTTCGTCACAGATTGCCGCGGTGTTCAGCATATTTGACTGAGTCAAGGGGGGCTGCCATTTTTCCATGTGTCTCCTTCATGTGAAATGTATCATCAGCCGAAGGGAGATGGTTGCCGTTTTGAAGCAATAAAGCTTTCAATCTAAGCTTAGAGGTCTACGGATAACCTTGAATCAGTAGGAAATGATAAACTATCTGAATATGGAATAGATTGAATAGCGGATGGACGATTAGATAACTGGTAATCCTTTTTTCATTGACTTTCCTGTTTTTATAGGCGGATCAAGCAGAAATAGCTGTTATCCGTAAAACCACAGGCGCAACAAAGGTCATCAACGGATTTTTTTACTTGTCAGCCATTTTCAAAGTATAACTGAACAAGAGTTGCAACATATTGTGGAGCACATAATTAACCCTGGTGCCCTACCCTCATATCCTAATGATATTGATAGGCAATCTTCACAAGAGGCATCAGTTCGAGTTACTGTGACGAAACTGTCATTTTACCATAAATGCAACAAAAATTATTCATTAAATTCACACATTTTCATTGCTGTTTGATTTTAAAGGCTTTACACTTCGAAAGCGCTCTACAGTAGAAATTCTGCACTAATTACAACTCAGAAAATATGAAACTCAGAGAGGCAGCACCAGTTATAATGTTAATAATTTACAAATAGCTGGAGACCGCTGTGTTTTGTCAACAAACAGGTGAGTCATGTGCGAAAACAAAATTACCCTCTAATTAAAAATGTTGGTGGGTGAAAAATTAACGTCGTATCTCCATACCAAGAGCTAAACGATCATTTACGTGATCATTTTTTAATTTATCAGGAAGAAATACATAATAAGAAGCAATTTCTGAGCTTGAAACTTTTTCATTGTTGATAGTATTATTTTATGCTTGACTATGCGAATGAAGCAACTTACGCTGAATATTATACCCCGTCAGTACAAAACAATTCGACATCTGATTAACAAAAAGGAGAAAAGTTAAGACAATGGGGTTAATGCTGCAGGTGTTCTTCATAGTTTCTCCGTTAAAAAAAAATGTCCGTCGATACAACCAAGTGAAACTGCCAGAAAATTGTTTCTTTGGGTTGATATTCAACTCGCTTGTCGTATTTACTTTACACCCTCTCCCTTCTTGACGAATCTGATCACTCTACACTTTGTCGTTTTGTGGCAGGTTTGTATGGATAACATTGAAGCACGTCACCCACGATGACTTTTATCAATTTTTATTAGGAAAGAATTGTCTGCGTTTTTCCTTTCAATCAAGTCACAGTAGGCATCCATATGTTTTATTTGTTTGTGAGTCATGGTGTGAGGGGCAAAGAACACACTTTTATCTTCTTCAAAACATTGTGCAGAAAGTTCTGAACACTTCACTTAGAGACGTTCAGTTCGTTACTCCATTGTGATTCGTGACACAACATCGTTGATGCTCTACGGCCTCATGTGCACTACATACCATCTCCTGCTGATAACTGACTGGTAGAATATACATGCGTTGTTTACAGTAATTTTGAGCTACCACTGTAGTTACAGCGCTGGTGTTGCTTAAATGCCAGGAATCTTTTGTACAGACTTTGTAAGCGCAACCAGACTTTGGCTGCCTTCGGGTGGCCGTTGAGCGATGGCCGTCGTCTGCTGCATCGAGAGGAACTTGGCGCAGATATTGTTCTGATCAGCACAGACAGTCTGGAGATCTTTTGTAGTACAGCTTGTTTTGACATTTTTTCTGTTACTGGCTGCTTGAGGACCGAAGGAAAACGTTTCTCTGGTTCCGTCCGACTGATGCATTTAGCAAACGACACGCGGTTTAAAAAATGAAGGAAGCAGTGGTCTGACATTCTCGACTTATTTCAATACGGGTCAGTCGTCGAGAAGTCAATATATCTCTGCATCACTCTTGTGTGTTCGTGTGACATAGTCGATTGGTTACAGCTCTGAATTCTGAAGGTCTCTTGTTCGATTCTCACCTGAGTCAATAACTTAATGACACATCAAAGGCGTCCATCTCTGGCAGAGCCAAGTGAAGAACGTCGGGTGCCACCGGTGTTTGGAACACCTTTTAAACATTACGTCTACCGGTGCCAACTGCCTTGAAATTGGCCGAGATTGGACCATGACGGGAGGCAGATGTTGTAGCAAGTGACGGCTCCGATTTCAATTACATAAGAAATTTAGTTTCTGTGTCCTTATCTAAATGTAAGAAATAAAAAAAAAAATCATTTCAAGTTTGTGAGCAGATGACTTGGGGAAATTCACTTGGTGTCTTCTTTTTACCAAGTAGAATTTTTCAAGGTTACAGAACAAGAACCTGTATGATCACAATAATTTCTTCGTAAGGTTGGCGGTCCTTCAGCGCTGTTGACGTTGCATAGGCTTTCACCTTTGTGACGCCAAAAACATAGCGAGCAGTATGTAGAAATGCCAGAAAATGGTGATAAGAGCAGGCCACGACCCATCGATGTTTATTTTCGTTGACCAATGTTCTGTCACCTGCTCGTAGTTAATTAGTAAGATAATAATTCTAGGGAAAGTCGGTTGCTGAAGTTGTCGTTTCAAATAATAGTGTGTGTTAATTCTAAGCCGCAATATGACATCGTAAGAAATGGTTCAAATGGCTCTGAGAACTATGGGACTTAACTGCTGAGGTCATCAGTCCCCTAGAACTTAGAACTACTTAAACCTAACTAACCTAAGGACATCACACACATCCATGCCCGAGGCAGGATTCGAACCTGCGACCGTAGCGATCGCGCGGTTCCAGATTAGCGCCTAGAACCGCTCGGCCATATCGTAAGATATTTTAATCATTTTAATAAAAGTCCGATTTTGGATCAGTTAGTAGCGACTGTAGAGGTCCATACAATAGATTGCCAGTATTTTTAGTTGCGGGTATTAGCGTGTGGGAATTACAAACAGGAAGCCGGGCATTTCGCCGTTCTCATTTCAGAAATTAGAAAATCCGGTTTTCTATTACGTGTGCTTTCTAAATGTGGTATGAATAAAACTAAGAACCTCTGCAGGGGATAAGTAAAATAATGTGAACGCATGTGCTTATTTGGGAATGGTTTATTAATAAGGTGTTGGACCACCATTTTCCCGTAATACAACTGCAATTCTTCTTGGAATACTGGCATATAATGAGTGTATAGTTTCCAGTGGAATGTGATACCACTCTTTGATCAGAACCTCTTTTAACTCCTGTAGTGACGAGAGAGGAGGAAATCTGCTTTGTAGTCTGCGCTCCTATATTGTCCACAAGGGTTCGATAATGTTCAAGTCCAGGGACTAGGCTGGCCACGGAGGACGCTGCAGTTCAGTCGCATGCTCCTCATACCATAACTGTACTGGCCTGGCTGTGTGAATGGGTGTATTATCGTCCTGAAAGATGGCATCATTGTTGGAAAACAACATTTGAATCATGGGGTGCACCTGACTACATAAAATGTCCACATAATCGTTGGTTGTAAGACGGCCTTTGAAAGTAATGATCGGACCAGGAGAATACCGTGATATGGCTGCCCACACCCTCATACTTCAACCTCCATGCTTAATCGTTGGAATCAAGCAATCGGGATTGTAGGTTTCTTTCGGAGTTTTCCAGACGTAAACCTAGCTAGATGTTGGAAAATGACGTAGTTCCACTGATCAGCCGTTCCGGATTTGTGCTCCTGACACCATGTTTTACGCTCCTTTGCATTGGTTGTCGTCACTAATGGTTGCCATATAGCAGCTCTTTCATGAATATCCGCTTTATGGAGTTTTCGGCGGACAGTGACGATAGATACGGGGTCTCGAAGATGGCTATTCGCTCTGAAGTTACTTTAGCAGCGGTAGTTTTGTGTTTTTTTTATTTTTATTTATTTATTTTTTTGACATGATGCGTGTTAGCGTACGATGTTATTTAGTTTTGATTTGCGCCCACTACTACATTTACCCGAAGATGTCTATCCATGTTTTGTGTAGGCTGTCACGACTGTTGAAACAGTTGCTCTTGAAACATTCAAGAAGTTGGCTGTCTTGGTAACTAATGCTCCTGCTAATCTGGCTCCCACCATCTTTGTAAATCCGTTAGGTCTTTCGTTGCACGTCGACCTCGGCCTCTGAAAGCAAATACTGAGCTGATTGATGTCTAATCCGTACTGAACACGTAAACTCCAGCTCGACACGTGGCTTACCTGCATTGTTGACCGTCAAATACAACCACCCGATTATACCACTGTTCACAATAATTTGCCTAGCTCCTGTATAATCGTCAGCTCAGAGGTTTGGCTAATGTTACAACAATTTTTTAGACATCATTCCACGTCGTATCAACTATGTATCTATAATTAAAACTGTCACCAATCACATCACAGCTAATTAATATTTGTCCTACACTGAAATTAACATTTCAGTTGCTACGTCTACACCGCGTCAAAACTAGTGGAAACGAAAATTATAAGAAAATTTTCATTATAGAGAAAACCACCATCATATCTCCACGGTAATCGGCTGTCGCCATCTTAGCACCTGACAAGGCCGGTGGTGATTCGGCCAGTCCGAAAACTGTGGTGCTCTGCAGCCTCGGCACCAGAGAGCGCGAATCGGGATCCCCCCTATCTCTTGTGCCCTCGAATAAGTACTGTTATTAATGCTCCATGGAGTGTGCCAGTGGAACACGCAAGGCATAATTTAGGCAGCGTTCCGCCAGCTCCAAGGGAATTTTTTTGAACTCACTCGAGCAAGTCGACAGCGGAGATTGGAAATAGTACGCGGGTATTAAATCGCATGTAACTATAAATTGCCGCCGCCCGACACCAGTGAACGTTACAATGTGTGACCAACGTGATGCGAAGGGTACTGTGTAATTCGAGTAAGATGTTAATTAATTGACATATTTCAACCAGAAAACGTAAGTTTTCAGAAAATGCAAGGTAAGATTTTCTGAAAGCTTGGAATACGTAGTACTCCCAAAATTTCAGAGTCTTGCACAAAGTTAGACAATGTTAATCCCAAGTAGCTGATATTATTATTAGGATATCGTCTACGTATATTATCAAATCCTTCAATAAGTCTCTCCCTAGTGCTTCATCTAACGCACGTATGAATACTGACACAGAGATATTACGTCCGAATGGCAATACATTGAAATATGATTTTCCATCAAACAAAAATGCTGTATACTTCTTGGATTTTCGATGCAATTTTATTTGCCAATATCCAGCAGTCAAACTCATTGTGCTAAAGAACCTGGCCTTTTCAAATTTAGATAACAATTAGTCAATATTAATCGGTCGGTCTCTCTCTGTCTCAATATGTCGATTCAATGCACGAGCGTCTAAAACTAATCGTAGCCTGCCGGTAACTTTCTTTGTCACGATCAGAGGATTATTCATTACGCTGGAACTGTATTCTGAAATGCACCGTTTCACAAAACTTGCAAGTCAGTTTCCAACAAGTGCAGTTAACGAATCAGGGAAGGCATGCCATATTAAACAGCGGTTTCAGAAGAAGAAACACAGATATAATTACGTGAATTATGCCATATTATGTCCAACTGTGGAGTTACTAACAAATTTTATGGCGGTAAAACCGGCTGAATTATAAAACTTGTAGTGAGCACGCGAATTCGGATAACGAGATGCAGTTTGGGTTGGGTAACCAAGGTCACGGGGGTTTAAAGATCACATGGAGATACTCTAACGTTAATGACGCCGAATTAAACCGTAAAGTAGACGTACCAACTTCCCACTTTTTATACTACGTAACTTACTTGAGATTCGCAGCCGACCTTCAGTGCTGGCTAGCTGGCTGCTGGAAAACTCTCTTAACTTCTTCTCCGTAGAATGACGCTAGGTACAGGAATATTTAAGCCTCTCTCTCTATTTGTGAAATAAGTAGATACGCGAACTTTACTTTTCGTCAACCAAAGGTATATTTGAACTTCATACAGAATAAAATTCTCACTTTCCACATACATATACGACCTCCCCCCATCAACCATGGACCTTGCCGTTGGTGGGGAGGCTTGCATGCCTCAGCGATACAGATAGCCATACCGTAGGTGCTACCACAACGGAGGGGTAGCTGTTGAGAGGCCAGACAAACGTGTGGTTTCTGAAGAGGGGCAACCGCCTTTTCAGTAGTTGCAGGGGCAACAGTCTGGATGATTAACTGATCTGGCCTTGTAATACTAACCAAAACGGCCTTGCTGTGCTGGTACTGCGAACGGCTGAAAGCAAGGGGAAACTACGGCCGTAATTTTTCCCGAGGGCATGCAGCTTTTCTGTATGGTTAAATGATGATGGCATCCTCTTGGGTAAAATATTCCGGAGGTAAAATAGTCCCCCATTCGGATCTCCGGGAGGGGACTACTCAAGAGGACCTCGTCATCAGGAGAAAGAAAACTGGCGTTCTACGGATCGGAGCGTGGAATGTCAGATCCCATAATCGGGCAGGTAGGTTAGAAAATTTAAAAAGGGAAATGGATAGGTTAAAGTTAGATATAGTGGGAATTAGTGAAGTTCGGTGGCAGGAGGAACAAGACTTTTGGTCAGACGAATACAGGATTATAAATACAAAATCAAATAGGGGTAATGCAGGAGTAGGTTTAATAATGAATAAGAAAATAGGAGTGCGGGTAAGCTACTACGAACAGCATAGTGAACGCATTATTGTGGCCAAGATAGACACGAAGCCCACGTCTACTATATGCCAAATAGCTCTGCACATGACGAAGAAATTGAAGAAATGCATGATGAAATCAAAGAAATTATTCAGATAGTGAAGGGAGACGAAAATTTAATAGTCATTGGTGACTGGAATTCGGTAGTAGGAAAAGGGAGAGAAGGAAACATAGTAGGTGAATATGGACTGGGGCTAAGAAATGAAAGAGGAAGCCGCCTGGTAGAATTTTGCACAGAGCACAACTTGATCATAGCTAACACTTGGTTCAAGAATCATAACATAAGGCTGTATTCATGGAAGAAGCCTGGAGATACTGACATGTTTCAGATAGATTATATAATGGTAAGACAGAGATTTAGGAACCAGGTTTTAAATTGTAGGACATTTCCAGGGGCAGATGTGGACTCTGACCACGATCTATTGGTTAGGAACTGTAGACTAAAACTGAAGAAACTGCAAAAAGTTAGGAATTTAAGGAGATGGGACCTGGATAAACTGACTAAACCAGAGGTTGTACAGAGTTTCAGGGAGAGCGTAAGGGAACAATTGACAAGAATGGGGGAAAGAAATACAGTAGAAGAAAAATGGGTAGCTTTGAGGAATGAAGTAGTAAAGGCAGCAGAGGATCAAGTAGGTAAAAAGACGAGGGCTAGTAGAAATCCTTGGGTTTTTTTTTTTGGTCATCACTCTGCTGACTGGTTTGATGCGGCCGCCACGAATTCCTTTCCTGTGCTAACCTTTTCATCTCAGAGTAGCACTTGCAACCTACGTCCTCAATTATTTGCTTGACGTATTCCAATGTCTTCCTCTACAGTTTTTGCCCTCTACAGCTCTCTCTAGTACCATGGAAGTCATTTCCTCATGTCTTAGCAGATGCCCTATCATCCTGTCCCTTCTCCCTATCGGTGTTTTCCACATATTCCTTTCCTCTCCGATTCTGCGTAGAACCTCCTCATTCCTTACCTTATCAGTCCACCTAATTTTCAACATTCGTCTATAGCACCACATCTCAAATGCTTCGATTCTCTTCTGTTCCGGTTTTCCCACAGTCCATGTTTCACTACCATTAAATGCTATACTCCAGACGTACATCCTCAGAAATTTCTTCCACAAATTAAGGCCAGTATTTGATATTAGTAGACTTCTCTTGGCCAGAAATGCCTTTTTTGCCATAGCGAGTCTGCTTTTGATGTCCTCCTTGCTCCGTCCGTCATTGGTTATTTTACTGCCTAGGTAGCAGAATTCCTTAACTTCATTGACTTCGTGAACATCAATCCTGATGTTAAGTTGCTCGCTGTTCTCATTTCTACTACTTCTCATTACCTTCGTCTTTCTACGATTTACCCTCAAACCATACTGTGTACTCCTTAGACTGTTCATTCCGTTCAGCAGATCATTTAATTCTTCTTCACTTTCACTCAGGATAGCAATGTCATCAGCGAATCGTATCATTGATATCCTTTCACCTTGTATTTTAATTCCACTCCTGAACCTTTCTTTTATTTCCATCATTGCTTCCTCGATGTACAGATTGAAGAGTAGGGGCGAAAGGCTACAGCCTTGTCTTACACCCTTCTTAATACGAGCACTTCGTTCTTGATCGTCCACTCTTATTATTCCCTCTTGGTTGTTGTACATATTGTATATGACCCGTCTCTCACTATAGCTTACCCCTACTTTTTTCAGAATCTCGAACAGCTTGCACGATTTTATATTGTCGAACGCTTTTTCCAGGTCGACAGATCCTATGAAAGTGTCTTGATTTTTCTTTAGCCTTGCTTCCATTATTAGCCGTAACGTCAGAATTGCCTCTCTCGTCCCTTTACTTTTCCTAAAGCCAAACTGATCGTCACCTAGCGCATTCTCAATTTTCTTTTCCATTCTTCTGTATATTATTCTTGTAAGCAGCTTCGATGTATGAGCTGTTAAGCAGATTGTGCGATTATTCTCGCACTTGTCAGCTGATGCTTTTCCGAAAGTCAGATGGTATGTCGCCAGACTCATATATTCTACACACCAACGTAAATAGTCGTTTTGTTGTCACTTCCCCCAATGATTTTAGAAATTCTGATGGGATGTTATCTATCCCTTCTGCCTTATTTGACCGTAAGTCCTCCAAAGCTCTTTTAAATTCCGATTCTAATACTGGATCCCCTATCTCCTCTAAATCGACTCCTGTTTCTTCTTCTATCACATCAGACAAATCTTCACCCTCATAGAGGCTTTCAATGTATTCTTTCCACCTATCTGCTCTCTCCTCTGCATTTAGCAGTGGAATTCCCGTTGCACTCTTAATGTTACCACCGTTGCTTTTAATGTCACCAAAGGTTGTTTTGTCTTTCCTGTATGCTGAGTCTGTCCTTCCGACAATCATATCTTTTTCGATGTCTTCACATTTTTCCTGCAGCCATTTCGTCTTAGCTTCCCTGAACTTCCTATTTATTTCATTCCTCAGCGACTTGTATTTCTGTATTCCTGATTTTCCCGGAACATGTTTGTACTTCCTCCATTCATAAATCAACTGAAGTATTTCTTCTGTTACCCATGGTTTCTTCGCAGCTACCTTCTTTGTACCTATGTTTTCCTTCCCAACTTCTGTGATGGCCCTTTTTAGAGATGTCCATTCCTCTTCAACTGTACTGCCAACTGCGCTATTCCTTATTGCTGTATCTATAGCGTTAGAGAACTTCAAACGTATCTCGTCATTCCTTAGTACTTCCGTATCCCACTTCTTTGCGTATTGATTCTTCCTGACTAATGTCTTGAACTTCAGCCTACTCTTCATCACAACTGTATTGTGATCTGAGTCTATATCTGTTCCTGGGCACGCCTTACAATCCAGTATCTGATTTCGGAATCTCTGTCTGATCATGATGTAATGTAATTGAAATCTTCCCGTATCTCCCGGCCTTTTCCAAGTATAACTCCTCCTCTTGTGATTCTTGAACAGGGTATTCGCTATTATTAGCTGAAACTTGTTACAGAACTCAATTAGTCTTTCTCCTCTTTCATTCATTGTCCCAAGCCCATATTCTGCTGTAACCTTTTCTTCTACTCCTTCCCCTACAACTGCATTTTCGTCCCCCTCTACATACTGCATTACCCTTTCAATATCCTCATACACTTTCTCTATCTGTTCATCTTCAGCTTGCGACGTCGGCATGTATACCTCAACTATCGTTGTCGGTGTTGGTCTGCTGTCGATTCTGATTAGAACAACCCGGTCACTGAACTGTTCACAGCAACACATCCTCTGCCCTACCTCTCTATTCGTAACGAATCCTGCACCTGCTATACCATTTTCTGCTGCTGTTGATATTACCCGATACTCATCTGACCAGAAATCCTTGTCTTCCTTCCACTTCACTTCACTGACCCCTACTATATCTAGATTGAGCCTTTGCATTTGCCTTTTCAGATTTTCTAGTTTCCCTACCACGTTCAAGCTTCTGCCATTCTACGCCCCGACTCGTAGAACGTTATCCTTTCGTTGATTATTCAGTCTTTTTCTCATGGTAACCTCCCCCTTGGCAGTCCCCTCCCGGAGATCCGAATGGGGGACTATTCCGGAATCTTTTGCCAATGGAGAGATCATCATGACACTTCTTCAAATACAGGCCAATTGTCCTGTGGATACACGTTACGTGTCTTTAATGCAGTGGTTTCCATTGTCTTCTGTATCCTCATGTCGTTGATCATTGCTGATTCTTCCGCCTTTAGGGGCAATTTCCCACCCCTAGGACAAGAGAGTGCCCTGAAACTCTATCCGCTCCTCCGCCCTCTTTGACAAGGCCGTTGGCAGAATGATGCTGACGTCTCATGCCGGAAGTCTTCGGCCGCCAATGCAGATAATTTATCAAAATTTAGGTAGTGGCGGGGATCGAACCCGGGACCGAAGACGATTTGATTATGAATCAAAGACGCTACCCCTAGTCCACGGGTAACAGAAGAAATATTGAATTTAATTGATAAAAGGAGAAAATATAAAAATAGAGTAAATGAAGGAGGCAAAAAGGACTACAAAAGTCTCAAGAATGAGATCGACAGGAAATACAAAATGGCTAAGCAGGGATGGCTAGAGGACAAATGTAAGGATGTAGAGGATTATCTCACTAGGGGTAAGATAGATACAGCCTACAGGAAAATTAAAGAGACCTTTGGAGATAAGAGAACCACTTGTATGAATATCAAGAGCTCAGATGGAAACCCAGTTCTAAGCAAAGAAGGGAAAGCAGAAAGGTGGAAGGAGTATATAGAGGGTCTATACAAGGGCGATGTACTTGAGGACAATATCATGGAAATAGGAGAGGATGTAGATGAAGATGAAATAGGAGATATGACACTGCGTAAACAGTTTGACAGAGCACTGACAGACCTGAGTCGAAACAAGGCCTCGGGAGTAGAAAATATTCCATTAGAACTACTGACAGCCTTGGGAGAGCCAGTCCTGACAAAACTCTACCATCTGGTGAGTAAGATGTATGAGACAGGTGAAATACCCTCAGACTTCAAGAAAAATATAATAATTCCAATCCCAAAGAAAGCAGGTGTTGACAGATGTGAAAATTACCGAACAATACTAACGCGAATTATTTACAGACGAATGGAAAAACTGATAGAAGCCGACCTCGGGGAAGATCAGTTTGGATTCCGTAGAAATAATGGAAAACGTGAGGCAATACGGACCCTACGACTTATCTTAGAAGCTAGATTAAAGAAAGGCAAACCTACGTTTCTAGCATTTGTAGACTTACAGAAAACTTTTGACAATGTTGACTGGAATACTCTCTCTCACATTCTAAAGGTGGAAGGGGTAAAATACAGGGAGCGAAAGGCTATTTACAATTTGTACAGAAACCAGATGGCAGTTATAAGAGTCGAGGGACATGAAAGGGAAGCAGTGGTTGGGAAGGGAGTGAGACAGGGTTGAAGCCTTTCCCCGATGTTAGTCAATCTGTATATTGAGCAGGCAGTGAAGGAAACAAAAGAAAAATTCGGAGTAGGCATTAAAATCCATGGAGAAGAAATAAAAAGTTTGAGGTTTGCCGATGACATTGTAATTCTGTCAGAGCCAGCAAAGGACTTGGCAGAGCAGTTGAACGGAATGGATAGTGTCTTGAAGGGAGGATATAAGATGAACTTCAACAAAAGCAAAATGAGTATAATGGAATGTAGTCGAATTAAGTCGGGTGATGCTGAGGGAATTAGATTAGGAAATGAAGCACTTAAAGTAGTAAAGGAGTTTTGCTATTTGGGGAGCAAAATAAGTGATGATGGTCGAAGTAGAGAGGATATAAAATGTAGACTGGAAATGGCAAGGAAAGCGTCTCTGAACAAGAGAAATTTGTTAACATCGTGTATAGATTTAAGCGCCAGGAAGTCGTTTCTGAAAGTATTTGTATGGAGTGTAGCCATGTATGGATGTGAAACATGGACGATAAATAGTTTGGACAGGAAGAGATAGAAGCTTTCGAAATGTGGTACTACAGAAGAATGCTGAAGGTTAGATGGGTAGATCACATAACTAATGAGGAGGTATTGAATAGGATTGGGAAGAAGAGAAGTTTGTGGCACAACTTGACTAGAAGAAGGTATCGGATGGTAGGACATGTTCTGAGGCATCAAGGGATCACCCATTTAGTATTGGACGGAAGCGTGGAGGGTAAAAATCGTAGAGCGAGACCAAGAGATGAATACACTAAGCAGATTCAGAAGGATGTAGGTTGCAGTAGGTACTGGGAGATGAAGAAGCTTGCGCAGGATAGAGTAGCATGGAGAGCTGCATCAAACCAGTGTCAGGACTGAAGACGACAACAACAACGACATAAGACTTCCAGTAAGTCACTCGCTCCGTCCAACGTCAGAAACAAATTTAATTACATATATAAAAGAGATGGCTTAATAACTATGAGTCTACTTCACTTGAATCATAAAATAGGTCTTGCCTCTAACAAGGCTGGATAAAGAGTCCACAAGATTACTTTCCGCCGGCCGAAGTGGCCGTGCGGTTCTAGGCGCTGCTGTCTGGAACCGTGAGACCGCTACGGCCGCAGGTTCGAATCCTGCCTCGGGCGTGGACGTTTGTGATGTCCTGAGATTAGTTAGGTTCAACTAGTTCTAAGTTCTAGGGGACTAATGACCTCAGAAGTTGAGCCCCATAATGCTCAGAGCCATTTGAACCATTACTTTTTCACTTGTTCTTCTTTCACATAACAGTAGTCAATGACACAATAGGCACAGAGCTGCATAAAAACTCCATGGTTCTTCCTCTAAAACGTCTATGGATTGCTCTACAAGTACTTGTCGGTGCCGTTCGACCGCAGCATCTACTTTCTTCCCGCCACACACAAACATGTGACGCTCAATAGGTAGATTTTACCATCCCACACTCGTATCTAGAATATCGTATGCTCGAGACGGTAGAAGTCTGAGTGGTTCAAGAACTTACACAGAAATTCTCGAATCACTACATTACCGTATAGATCCACAGAAGGTCTATATTTGAATCTTTTGAAGGAGTTCCAAATATACACTTGTCTTCGACGGTGCACAATGGTAGAGCAGAGTGAGTTTCGATAGAATAGTTAGTATGAAATATTTAAGGCTTACCTGTGTTAGTGTTAATATTAAACCGATTTAGATCACCCGTGTTTACGACGGGACACGGATGGCACGTGGCCCACGTCGACAGACGCTGGCATGGCAGTAGGCCAGAGGAGACTGGATGCAGCACAAGTCGGCACAGGAGCCTCTGTTGTGCCGGCGGAAGAATATGGATGACTATTAGGTTAGTTGACGGGACCTGTTGATAGTGCAGTTATATTTTTACAACCAACTCACGGATAAACTTTTGAAGAGTATTATGTTATCCTAACTTAACATAAAACTAGGAAGCTGTGCCCCGTAAAGAAGCCAAGGTTCCCCTCATACCCCAGCGTTCATCCCCTCTCCCTATTCCCCCTAACCTACTTTTTTGCATAACTATTGATTAATAATTCCAAATCACATTATAGGAGGCCAGCTCCTAATTCCTAGACTCATGTTCAATCATTAAATCTTGTGACATGTGAGGGCTACTTTGTTCCTAAACTGACGAGTTGCTTCGTAAAAAGGATAGGAATGCTTGAATCCGAAAGGCGTGCGCGAGGGCATCTTGCAAAATTCATGAAGTTCCGTATTTACTAATTTTAAACAATTCTGAAAATGATCTGTTCGTAAATTCAATACTGGTCATATGTGAGGAACCTTGCGATTCCACACTGCTAAATATGTGTTGCTTATGTAAAGTGCTTAGGCAGTTTTCGAATTATTTCACCAGTATCTATCGACAACAATTGAAAAGAGACAGCAGTAATTCGAAATTGCACATAAAATGTACCAGTTAAGACCACTGAAAAATGTCAATACGGTTGTTTGACACCACCAAACAACAACAATCTGGTGAAATCAATAGTAAATGGCCATGTTTCAGTAACTGGGCGTCTGCTAGTCGACTGTCCTTTGAACTAATGTGGTGTTACTTTACATATTAATATTCATTTGTTGAATGTGAATTCGGATTTTAGATTGACCGTGTGTTGTATCCCACATAAAACCTCAGTCGACGAAGGAGTTTAATATCTCAGTTTTTGTGGTCTCTTCTTCCAACCTAGATTACTTCTGGTCGATATAGCGGTCACTGGATGGCAATTAATTTTAAAAACTATTGTGGCAGGTCCTCTTTGTATCAACAGGAAAGGTAAAAGTCGGTAGAAGGACATTAGTATGTTGAAAGTGGTTACATTCTGCAATCTGAACTGCCACCAATTGACTCAAATATTTACCTCAAATGGTTCAAATGGCTCTGAGCACTATGGGACTTAACTTCTAAGGTCATCAGTCCTCTAGAACTTAGAACTAATTAAACCTAACCAACCTAAGGACATCACACACATCCATGCCCAAGGCAGGATTCGAACCTGCGACCGTAGCGGTCGCGCGGTTCCAGACTGTAGCGCCTAGAACCGCTCGGCCACCCCGGACGGCTATTTACCTAAGAAAGGATAATATGTTGTATACTAAGTTGAAAAAGTCAATGGAAATTAAATTCTTTCCACTCCTAAAATCTATTGAAAGTTTGGAAAACAAAATAAAATAAACTTCACTTTCAATTTTAAGTATATTGTAAATACAGCCTCCGCTTTATAGTTTGCAAAAAATAAAATATATAATTCGTTGAAAATAATCTTTGTAATATTAATAAATCGATCTTTTGTTCCCAGATACTTGCCAAAGCTGCACATAAATGAGCATGGGCAGCTTGCGTTCAACATTAACTTTTCGTCACACCTATCTAAATCTGATCATATCTGAACAACATCCCGTTAACAACTGAACAGACTGATACAGCAGAAACAAGAAATCAGCAATTTTATTTTTGAAGTACTTATGCTTTAAAACGGATGGTAGACTACAGGGACAGTAAGCGAGCTCTTCTTTGAGGAGCGACGGCTTTCGACGCATAGCAACTTGTGACCAGGCGCGGGGCACAGCTCGGTCTTGACTGGCGTCATGCAATCTCCTGGTGATTACCAGTTACATGAAAAAGAAATAGAATTTTTTTAGTTGTATAATACACATACATCTAGTTAAAAAAGACATAATAAAATATGTAGTGCATGCAGCTGAGAGTCGCAAATAATTTTCTGACTCAACACTATCCGAGATCCAGGGAGTAAATGAAGTGTGTTGCGAAATCCAGTTGCACTGTTACATGAGGATGTGATTTAGCGTTTTACTAGAAATTGTTTCAAGAATGCACAAATTGTGAATAAGTCTTGTTACGATGTGGTAACTGAAAGAGATCATAACTAGGCATTACTTAAGGAAGGAAGGAATATTAGGGTTTAACTTCCCGCTGACGGCGAGATCGTTAGAGACGAAACAGCCGCGGACTCGAGTGATATAAAGTAGGAAATCGGACTTGTCCTTTTCATTGCAATCATTTCGGCATTTGTTCTAACTAATTTAAGAAAATTACGGGAATCTAAAATCTAGAGTCTAAATCCGAACGGTCCATTTCCCCAAACCGGGTCCACTGCGTTACGACTGGGACACCTCGCAATATCTACATCTTTATATACGCTCTGCAAACCACTCTACAGTTCTTGGTGGTGGGTAGTTCGTATTTAAAATGAATTTCTGTCAAGTTTCATTTGCTTATTGGGCGATAAAGAAATGCCTATTTTCTCTCGTTTCAAACTCGTCAACACTATGAAAGATCTACGATGGGTGCAGGAGAACTGACTCGCATTCTCCTTCCAAAAAAGGTCCTCTAAATTTACCCAACATCTTTTCGGGAGCTATGATACCGTCCTTCCAAGGATTCATGCTAAAATTTCACGAGCATTTAAGTTATGCTGTCATATGAAGTATACAGACTATTACGAGACTCGATGCGGGTTTTTGAATCCATTCGGCGTTTAAGGTCATGCATAGTTAATAAGGCTCCAGGCGTTGGACTTTAGACTGGGTGACACTAGTGTCTTGTACGTAATTTCAGTTACAGATGTACTATATTTTCACAGAGCGCTTCCAGTAGATCTAAGTCTTCCGTACGCATTCCTCAATACTGATGTTACTCGATCGCACCATTCCACACGGCTCACTACCATTATCCCAGGCTGCTTCCACCGGGTGATACCTCCTCAGGAAAAGGCACGGGAGGTTTTCTTCTTCATACTTCCTCAATCCGAGTTTGTACGCTGGTTGTAATGACCTCGTTTCGACGTGCTGTTAACCTCTAATCCTCCTTCCTTGTAACGTGCTGACCGCTGATCTTTCAGCTAGACACTGACGGGTTACAACTACATGTTATAGTCATTATCTTATATTTATCTACATTCTAGGAGAAATACCATTCACTGTAAAAAGAGGAAATTTTGTTCAAGTCATGCGTTCCCTTACGATCGTCCAGCTACGAAAACATTTGCGAACAGCCTTATAGAGATGCTGATCCTGACCAAAGTGGATGGTCAGATGTCAACGTAACTTCGTACATATATCGGCGGTTATGTAACTGACTGGAGTTTCAACTCTGTGTTGAATAGAGCGGCCACCAGACTACATTATATGTTTCAAATAACTTCCGGGAATTCAGCCACGTAACACTTTCAGCGACCGCCGATATTTCGGCGGGAGAACACCCCGCCATTTTCAAGGCAAACTGCAACGGACAGGCGGCGTACATGCACGTTCTCATCGCGCGGAGTCGGATGTTATATCTCGACGTTCTGTGATAAATCTCACAGAGAAATCTTTTGACGACGCAACCTTATCCGTGCTAGGGAAGGGTTTAAATTTTGCACCCACTCCGAAGAATTTGCCGGTAGTTGATTTTATTAGTTCAATTGAACAGGCAGTTTGCAAACTACCTCCTGACGCTACAGAGGAAGTTAGGAGGGAGGCATGCTGTGTTTTGACTAGGGCTCGTCCACCCAAGAGTAATGTAACAGCAGCAGAGAGGGCTGCTTTACGCTCTCTCAAAGTTGATCCTAGTATTGTTATTTTACCTGCTGACAAGGAAAATGCCACCGTTGTTTTAAATAAACATGATTATGTACAAAAGATGCGACGTTTACTATCTGATTCCGCGTATCGCAGAATCGATGCTGACCCCACGAAAAGCGTTGAGAGAAAGACCAACAGCCTCCTGAAGAAAAGTGGTTTGTCGCAGGACACTATCAAGAGGCTTAACACCTATAGTGCCGTTCTCCCTAGGTTATATGGCCTTCCAAAGGTTTATAAGGAAGGGGTTCCTTTCCGTCCTCTAGTGAGTAACATCGGCGCTCCGATATATCGTGTATCCAAGCATCTTGCTTCTCTGTTGAGTCCACAAGTAGGACGGTGTGAACATCATATCAGGAACTCAGCTGATTTTTTACTTCTTTTGGAGGGACTGAGGCTGAATCACTCTGATATTTTAGTGAGTTTCGATGTGGTCTCTCTCTTCACTCGTGTTCCTCTGTCTGATTCGTTGCGGTTAATTGAGGCCAGGTTTGGTGCTGATTTAACTAATCTCTTTAGGCTCGTGTTGACATCCACTTACTTTTTATTTAATGACCAGTATTACGAGCAGACAGATGGAGTTGCGATGGGTAGTCCGTTGTCTCCTGTGATCGCAAATTTGTTTATGGAAGACTTCGAGGAACGTGCATTGGAGTCGGCGCCTTTGAAACCCGCCTGTTTCTTTAGATACGTTGACGATACCTTCGTTGTTTGGCCTCATGGTAGGGAGAATTTGAATGTCTTTCTAGAACATCTGAACTCGATCCACCGGAACATTCGTTTTACGATGGAGGTGGAAGAGGATGGTTGCCTTCCCTTTCTCGACGTGTTGGTTAGGAGGAAGGATGATGGATCATTGGGACATGGAGTCTACAGGAAACGTACTCACAGCGACTTGTACTTACAAGCTAATAGTTGTCACCATCCGGCTCAGCGTGAAGGGGTACTTCGTACCTTGGTACACAGGGCACATGTCGTTTCTGGCGCTGAGACTTTGCTAGCTGAGCTGTCCCATCTTGAAGTTACATTTCGTCAAAATGGTTATAGTGATAGACAAATTGAACGTGCATTGCGCTATCGACCAACTGTACATCGGGTGATTGATGATAATTCTGAGTCAACACCTAAGTCTACTGCCTTTTTGCCTTACGTAGGAAACACGTCCAATAAGATCGGTCGTATTTTACGGAAATACGATGTGAAATGTGTTTTCCGACCTCCATCTAAAATTAGAGCACTTTTGAGTTCCGTTAAGGATGATGTTGGACTGCGTAAGGCGGGTGTATATCGTATTCCTTGTAGCTGCGGCATGGCATATATTGGTCAAACTATCAGGACCGTGGAGGACCGATGTACTGAGCACAAACGGCACACACGATTACAGCAGCCAAATAGATCTGCTATTGCCGAACATTGCTTGGATACTGGTCACCCCATGTTAAATAATAACACCGAGATATTGGCATGCACGTCCAGCTATTGGGACAGTGTTATTAGGGAGGCAGTTGAGATTAAATTAGCGAGCAACCTCGTTAACAGGGATGGAGGTTTCTGTTTAAACTCTGTTTGGAATCCGGCTCTCTCCCTTGTCAAAAAACAGAGGGACAGAGTCAATGCTGCCTCACCTGCGAATTCATAGTCTCACTATCGATAGCTCTGACTTTGGTCATCTTTGGTGGCACTAGTGTTCAGTGTGTGTGTGTGTGTGTGTGTGTGTTATCTTTCCTGCTTCTGTCCGAGAACCGAGGTATTAAATTTGCATGTGCGCCGCCTGTCCGTTGCAGTTTGCCTTGAAAATGGCGGGGTGTTCTCCCGCCGAAATATCGGCGGTCGCTGAAAGTGTTACCTGGCTGAATTCCCGGAAGTTATTTGAAAGTTGTATACGCCAGGAGAAACTCAGGTCTTACATTATACAGTATGTGTTAGTGTATGGTGTACTTTCCAGGTCTGATAGGTATTGCATGGGGTGTGAACTTCGTCAGATTGTGAGTGATAATTGTGAAGAACCCGAAGATGCCATGGACTAACATGGGAGAACATTACCAGCACCTGAGAGCGACTGTAATTGGCCTGAGCCTCGATATGGTCTGCTGGTAAAATTGTGCAATATCCAGATTTTTGAGGAATTCTGATGTGACAGTGGCTCAAGTTTGGTCTGCATGGAAGCGTGAGAGCACTCATACTCGGCGTCAAGCTTCCAGTCGATCACATCTGACCACCACAAGGGAGAATCGCCTTATCGCGCTCAAGCACATAGTACCCCGTCCACATCTGCGTTTACCATCCGAGAACAAATAATGTACTCAGTGCAACATTCTGTCATCCCATTAGCAGCAACCGGATTAGGCAACCACACGTAGGCAGCTGTGGCCACCACAACATAAAGGGCCGGATTTGGATTGGCGCAATTACTAAGAAGAAAGGACTGCTGTTTAAGGGCGGCTCATAGTTGTCACTGATGAATCGCGGTCCTGCACTACAACGGATGGCCATCGTCGAAGGGTACGGCGCTGACGTAGGAGGATTTGCTGACCACTGGACTACTTCAAAACAACGCCGACAGTTCATACAGAGACGTGTCACGTGTAGACGAGCAGTGTCGTATTGAAAATGGCACCACAGTACTATTCATGAGAGATAACACATGAGAGCGCAGGATGTCTGTGACGCACCATTCTGCTCTTCGAGTTCCCCACTACCAGCCGTGACCACCTGAAGTCATACACAATGCGTGTCCACACCATGACGCTTGGAGTAGCAGCACTGTGCCTCTACGAAACATTGGACGAATGGGAGGAAGGGGGGAGGGAGGAGGAGGCGGTGTCCCATGGGACAACCAGCGCCTTCATATGTTACCTCTCATGAACTGCATTGTAGCCCCATTTTTAATAGAACACTGTTTGTCTACATGTGTCACATGTCTGTATAAACAGTCTGCGTGATTTTGAGGTACTCACATAGTCAGCACATGTGTGGGACTGTCTCGGACGTCATCTCCGATCCATAGCCTGTATGCTGGATCTTAATAACTACCTACAACAGTAGCTGGACAGCTTGCATCACGAAAGGATACAACGGCTCATTTACACTGTTCCCCAGCGAATAAGTGCATACATCCATGACAGATCGCGTGCAACATCATAGTTGTAAGTGGGCTCACACTGCCAAGTTCACCGTAAAGCTGACTCGTTTCTGTGACCACTAAAATAACAACAGGTACCTTCTCAACCTGCAAAATTTCATTTCGTTTCCTTCTCCCCGTGTAGGTGCATCAATTTATTTGTCAGGCAGTGTATGCTGAGAACATTTGAGATCCCACTGCGCAAATAATGTTTTCTTCGCATTAATGTATGACGTACTGAGATCTTTTAGCCAAATTTTCAGCGACCACATCACATATATTGCGTATGATCATATCTTTTTTAATAGTCAACTAGGAAACCTAGGAAGACGGAATCTACATGTTCACCTCCACCTGTTGTTTAAAAGATGTCGTGTATGAATAATACAAAGTATGTTTCAAGCCACTGGTATGAGCAGCCCTTAGAGTCTCGCCTTTACAAATTCCTTCTAAATATTTTATGAGTAAAGCCCTTCTGGCCTTTTATTTATTTTATACGTGGCATGTAAGTACTGTCTCTGTCTTGTATTGTTAGTCAATACTTTCACATTTTTTTTAGATAAAAAAGAGTTTCGCATAAATTTGTAATTATGTTATAGACTACTTTAAATGTCTAAATTCTGATGAAGGCACTCTTAGAATTGTTGAAACGTGGTTAATAAGACTAATAAATTGTGACCGAGGGCTCATTTGTTTCAATTTTAATTTATAAACGCTCACTGAACCAAGCAGCCATGTTTAAAACTTTGCGACAGTGTGTTTCTCTGGAGTGGCTTTTTCGGAATTCGTGTTGATCCTTTCCATGAATTTTGTTTGACTCCACGGATGCCGTAAGGGTTCAGCTTACAATATTGTTTAGGATCCTACGACAGACAAACTCAGTGTGCCGAAACAGTAGCAGAAATTCGCCATGTGCCCCCATCTAGCGGCTACGGAGATGAGTATTCTTGCATGCAAATGTTTGTAAAGGTGCCCAATGGCATCCTGCGATCGTGCGATTAAGAATCACAAGCATTTTGCGTCTTTTGTTGCAATTCGGCAATGGTTCTTGCATGGTCTAGAGAACGAGAAAGTTCTGACTTGATCATGTCCCATAAGTGTTCAAATGGCGAGAGCAGGTGATCTCGCGGGCCAGGGCCGTTGTTGTACACCAGGAAGAGCACGTTGCGTTGCAGCAGACCTATATGCCAGTGCATTGTGCTGCTGAAAAAGCAGGTCACTTTTCAGTCGAAGAAGTAGCAGGTAGTACGGGGATGAAAGCCGATGTAACGCAGCGGGCACTGATTACATTTCCATCCAGAAACGCCAAATGTGGCTACGAATTCTAACTGATGGTCTCCCGAACCATGAAGCTTGGGATGGGGCCTGTATGCCGTAGGCGCACGCACTGCGGGGTAGGCAGCTCACCAGGTCTACGCCATACAAGTGCACGTCCATCACTCACTTATAGACATAACCTACACTCATCACAGACGACAAAAGAGCGCCATTACAGTCTCCAACCAACTCTTTCACACCAGAGTAACCATGCTTAGTGAAGTTATGGAGTCAGTGGTAGTTTGGCCAGAGGCATGCATGATCTTAATCAAGATGCAAGCAGAAGGTTCCCAATCGACTATGTGCAACATGCATCCGGATATCGTCCCAGGATGAAGTTCGATCAGCCGCCGCTGCTCGCATAATGCGTCGACCTTGACGTGTGTCTGTAGTAATGTGACGTTCAGAAAGTTGTTTACGGGTGTGGAAATGTTCCACAGACCACTGTTGAAAGCGGGGATACACCGCTGATACATTGTGCCCAACATACACAGCAACCAGTCGATACGTACGTCGACTTTCCCGCAGGCGCACGATGAGTCCCCGTTCAAATGGCTGAAGCTTTTAGGCAGGGTATGCTTGTACCCTAGAACAAATGTTGCATACACTTTTCACCTCTAAACTAGGGTCCGCAGCTCGTGGTCTTGTCGTTGCGTTCTCTCTTCCAGAGCAAGGGGTCCCTGGTTCGATTCCCGGCGGGGTCCGGGATTTTCTCCTGCCTCGAGATGACTGGGTGTTTGTGTTGTCCTCATCATTTCATCATGATTCATGAAAGTAGCGAAATTGGGCTGAGCACAGGTTTGCAATTTGTAAGGGCGCTGATAACCTCGCAGTTCAGCGCCCCGCAATCCAAACATCATCATCACCTAAACTCGGCACAGCTACTGCCAGCAGAGTCAAAACAGAGGGTACGCCGACAGGCTTCCTGGGCGGTTTCTGATCGCCTATAACCGTCAAAAGTGAGTCACTGACATTGCAACCCTCCAACATGCACATATTTTACCGTGGTGCCACTGAACACAAATCTTGATGGATTTTTTTTCCAGTAGTGTAAAATCTAACCGTAATTGCGTCACGACTACGGTGCTTAAGATGTTGGTACAGGCGAGATTTGAGACACCAGAAAAGATTAGAATAGTTGGGATTAAGCAACGACTATAGCACAGCGAACTGGCACAGTAGGAGAGGCAATAGTAAGAGCGTAGTCGGGAAATTAGTAAAACAAGTTAAGCCAACCTATTTAACCTGCTTTATAACTTTAGTACGGAGACTTTTCAGAAGACTAAATAAATCGAAGGAAGACTTCGTGTCGTCGGGGTGGAAAGAAACGGCACGCGCCCACTGCAGTCGTGGCCAGTGCAACTCTGCTCAGGCGAGGTAATCGCAGCGCGTCGCTGCACCGCGCTTTCGTGTCGCCCGCCTGTAGCAACCGTCTGCGGCGACCGAGCTGCCTGCCGCCGAAACGCTTGTGGTCGTTCCGGGCGTTCAGCACTTTCTGCCATCGAGGTTAGCAGTCGCAACGTAACTTACACCTCTTCGCGTTGGAAACGGCCATGACTTACATTCGACAAACAGTAGCGCGGCAACTGAGTTATTCACGAAAAAGGCTATTAACGCGCACTTCTTGGTAGCGAAAGATCTGATACCTAACACTGATTTCAAATGGAATGAAGGCTACAAACGAAACTTATGAATTCTGTAGAGATATGTTCATTGGATATTGATAAGAGTTTCAATTGGTTGTTGAAAACTTCATGCTTCTCCTTGTTGTAGAAATCTGCATTCAACTTCCGTATTCGCAGAAAAATTAACACATTCAGATTATCCATTGATTATTTCAGTACTTCTATTCAAATGAAAGGAAGACACAGAAGACCTGTTAAACCGTTTTCTGTTAGCACAGAATATGGCTTAAGGCTAAACACAACAACGACGAAGGTAAGTTGAAAGAAGAATAATGACTTGCTCTAAACCACATCTGGGAACAACTCAGCAATGGAATAAGTCAAAGAAATCTTATATGTGACCAGCAAGGTAGCATACACTGAGATGACAAAAGTCCTCGGATAGCGTGATGCACATATACAGATGGCGGTAGCATCATGTACACAGGGCGTAAAAAGACAGTACATTAGCGGATCTGTCACTTGTACTCAGCTTATTCACGTGCAAAAGTTTCCAGCGTGATTATGTCCGTACCAAGGGAACCAACAGACTTTGAGCAAGGAGCCAGCCGCGGTGGCCGTGCGGTTCTAGGCGCTTCAGTCCGGAACCACGTGACTGTTACGGGTGCAGGTTCGAATCCTACCTCGGGCATGAATGTGTGTGATGTGCTTAGGTTAGTTAGGTTTAAGTATTTCTAAGTTCTAGGGGACTGATGACCTCAGATGTTAAGTCCCATAGTGCTCAGAGCCATTTGAACCAGTTTTTTGAACGAGGAGTGGTAGTTGGGGCTAGATTCATGGGACATTCCACTTTGGAAATCGCTAAGGGATTCAATAATCCGAAATCTACAGTGTTATGAGTATGCCGAAAACAACCAAAGCGTTACCTCTCACCAAGGACAAAGCAGTAACCGAATGCCTTCCCTTAACGACCGAGAGCAGTGCCGTTTGCGCAGAGTTGTCAGTACTAACAGACAAGCAACACTGCGTGAAATAGTGATAGAAATGAATGTGGCACGTACGACGAGCTTATCCTTTAGGATAGTGCGGCGAAATATGGCGTTAATGGGCTATGGCAGCAGGCGGCTGTGTCGAGTGCCTTTGCTAACAGCGTAACATCGACTGCAGCGCCTCTCTTGACTCGTGACCATATCGGTTGGACCCTAGACAATTGGAAAACCGTGGCCTGGTCAGATGTGACTCGATTTCAGTTGGTAATAGCTGATGGTGGGATAGGCACAGACAGGAGAAGGAAGAAATGGACGGAGATAAGGGAGGGGGAAATGGACAGAGAGAGGGATGGGGAGCAGATGGATAGAAAAAAAAACAAAGAGGAGTAGGACAGAGGTGGAGGAAGAGAAAGGCACAAAGACGGGGGAAAAGGAGATGATCAGACAGAGGATGTGGCGCAGACCACTCAAATCCATGGACGCAAGTTGACAATAAGGCCCCAGCAAGTTAGTGGTGGCTCCATAATGGTGGGGGCTGTGTTTACGTGGAACGAACTGATTTCACTGGTCGATCTGAACCGTTCACTGACATGGTTGTTTTCAGCTACTTCGAGACCATTTGAAACCATTCATGGACTTCATATTTCCCAACTACGGAATTTGTATGAATGACAATACGCGATGTCTCCTCGACACAATTGTTAACGATAGGTTAGAAGAACATTCTGGACACTTTTAGCGAATGGTTTGGCACCCAGATCACCAGACATGAACCCCATCGAACACGATATTAGGAGGTATCCCATGACTTCTGTCGCCGGCCGCGGTGGTCTCGCGGTTCTAGGCGCGCAGTCCGGAACCGTGCGACTGCTACGGTCGCAGGTTCGAATCCTGCCTCGGGCATGGATGTGTGTGATGTCCTTAGGATAGTTAGGTTTAAGTAGTTCTAAGTTCTAGGGGACTAATGACCACAGCAGTTGAGTCCCATAGTGCTCAGAGCCATTTTCTTTTACTTCTGTCATCTCAATGTACAATGTCCGAACGGAGGAAAATACTGAAAGTATATTGGGACAGTCAAGGAAAGCTTTCTTCAATAAAGGAACTCTAATCGTACCAGATACAGAGTAGGTAAAATTTTCACAAACACAGAATTTCAGAAGAGGTAAAACAAAGTATTTGTTATGTTCTAAAATATCACCGATGGACTGTTTCCCCTCTATGGCTCCTGGGAGGTTTTGAAAGTCGTGATGTTCATGTACTGTGTTCAAACTGCCCTGTGATGAGTACTGTTTTATAGATGTCACTGAAAATGTGATCCATTCACATAATGGACAACTGGAATTGCCTAACAAGCTCAAAGTAACCAGGTATCTCACGAATAATGGCTACAGCTTCAGCGAAACTGGTAACCAGCTTTTCTGAAATGTCTGTCCGGGTTTCGTACACCACGCGCTTCGTTTCCCACCACAATAACGAATCCATAAATGTGAGGTCGGCTAAATATGGTGGTCATGGTATTGGGCAACACCCTCCCAATCCAAAGACTGGGGGAAACATTGTCAAAATGTATTGTGACATCGACGTGAAAAATAGTGGAGCCCCATTATGCTGGGTGTATAATCTTTGCTTGGCTGCTAGGTGGGACTTTCTCCAACATTTTTAGTAGTACTTCTTGGAGAAAGATATTGTAATTTATCGCATAGAGAGTGCTGACATTGTCATGAACAACGCCAGCCCCCACATTTTTGGTTAATCTGCGTTGAAAGTGGACCGCACGAGTTGCCTTAGGAATTTCCAAATCACGGACATGGGTATTGTGGGTGCTGAATGTTCCATCCCTTTGAAGGCAGCCTTGTCAGTAAACAAAACACGTATGTGGAATACAGGGATTTTTATAATTTGCTATAGAAACCATTGGTAGAATTCCACATGTCGGCGGGAGCCATCATCTGATAAATCTTGTACCTCCTGATATGGGATGCATGCCCGTGTCGTGCAGGGCATTCCACACATTGGCGCTGGGTACTTGGTCCCTTCGCTACGGATTATGTGCTACTGCTAGAGTTATCCTCAATTCTCTGTAATATATGCTATGTGATCAAAAGTATACGGACAACCCCACAAAACATATGTCTTTCATATTAGGTGCATTGTGCTGCTACCTACTGCCAGGTATTCCTTATCAGTGACCTCAGTAGTCATTAGAAATCAAAAATGACTCTGAGCACTATGGGACTCAATATCTGAGGTCGTGAGTCCCCTAGAACTTTAGAACTACTTAAACCTAACTAACCTAAGGACTTCACACACATCCATGCCCGAGGCAGGATTCGAACCTGCGTCCGTAGCGGTCGCGCGGTTCCGGACTAAAGCGCCTAGAACCGCTTGGCCACCGTAGAGGGCAGAATAGGTCCCTCCATGGCACTCACGGACTTAGAACGTGGTCGGGGACTTGGATGTCACTTGTGTCATACATCTGTACGCGAGATTTCCACACTCCTAAACATCCCTAGGTCTAGTGTTTCCGATGTGATAGTGAAATGGAAACGTGAAGGGACACGTACAGCACAAAAGCGCACTGGCCGACCTCGTCTGTTGACTGACAGAGACCGTCGACAGTTGAAGAGGGTCATAATGTGTAATACGCAGACATCTATCCAGACCATCACACAGGAATTCGAAACTGCACCAGGATCCACTGCCAGTACCATGACAGTTAGGCGGGAGGTTGAAGAGGAATTCGGGGATGGTGACTGCATATTTCAACACGATGGAACACCTGTTCATAATGCACAGCCTGTGGCGCAGTGGTTACACGATAATAACATCCATGTAATGGGCTGGCCTCGACAGAGTCCTGACCTGAATCCCATAGTACACCTTTGGGATGTTTTGGAAATCTGACTTCATGCCAGGCCTCAACGACCGGCTTCGATACCTCTCCTCAGTGCAGTACTCTGTGAAAAATGGGCTACCATTCTGCAAGAAACCTTCCAGCGCCTGACTGAACGTATGCCTGCAAGAGTGGAAGCTGTCATCAAGGCTAAGGGTGGGCCAACATCAAATCAAATTCCACCATTACCGATGGAGGGCCCCACGAACTTGTAGGTCATTTTCAGCCAGGTGTCCGGATACTTTAGATCACATAGTGTATCTTCCATTCAAAGACCCCTAGCGAGGAAACGGTGCGTCTATGACATTTGTGTCATACAGCAAAATTGTTTCCTTTTGTCTTTTATAGTAAGTCTTCAGATTAGTATACATACAGAAATAAGGAAGATGTTCGTCAAAGTCTACGTCCTGAAGGATTACACTATATGTAAGTCAAATATGGATCCCCTGAAATCCGGGGAACAAGAAAGTGCAACTATTTGAAAAAGTGGATCTGTCGTAGCATCTCAAAAATTAAGTGAAAAGAGGAAATATCATATGATGAATTACCGAAATGAGCGTGTGTAAAAAGAAGAAATATTACGGAATCTCTTTCTAGAAGAAGGAACAGGTTCATGAGACATCGAACATGGAGTTCAATAATAGTTAACTTGTCGCGTTGGAAGGAGCAGCAGGAAGAAGAATAGATTATTCGAAACAAGCTATGAGGGCATTTGGTGGTTAGTAACCTAAAGATTAGAATGAAGTTTAAGTTAGACAAAGATGGACAGAATCAAGCCAGTCGAAAGGTTAATAACATAATGAAGTTCAAATTAGTTTTCAACATTATGTAAGGAGTTTTCGTGTTTGACAGGCCTCTCAGTTAGAAATGACAACGCTTAAAAACATCTTCTCATATTACTAATAGAAATATTAGAGAGAATTAAATTCAGAACTGAAGTTTCACTGTGCACCTGTGAGCGTATTCAAAGACCAAACTTCTGACCTAATTTTGGATGCAGTCTCTTATTAGTCATTGATTGATTGAGCGTTGCCTGCAAAAGTCCGTCTTTCGGTTCCTGTGTGACACGCTGTCCTAATCTCTCAGATCTTAACAACTAATTCTATGAACTGCCGTGGTGCAAAACTATTTAAAATAGTTTTTTCGCGTATTTCTTTAAGACACATTTTCATAAATTTACCCATTGGCCATCATATTGGAAAGATGAAAAATTAACAATAATTTCCTGCTATTTCACTATAATGTTTTTTCCTAACTCGTTGCTCTTTTCAATGCTTGCATTTAACTATTTAGACTACCGCAGACACCGCACTACTAAAGCACACATGGATGTCTATAATCAGTAGACAAAATATTCTGCTCTGCAATTCCAATGAAAGTAAGACACTAATTTTTTCTTCTTGTTACACAGAACAAAGGCGAAGATGTCAGACCTGATATGTCACGTTCAGTGAGATGATATAGGGATATTGTCTACGTGTGTTCACTATTTTCCTTCGTAAACACCACTGCGACTAAGACATTTGTCGCTAACTACGTACCCGTTTTTCTTTGACACCTACAAAGAAACAGTTACCTGCGTGTTACACTACAACATGAATCCTGGAAGGAGTTGTCGAGTTGATATTCAGTGGCGGTTGGCGACTGCAAGACATTCCGTTTGTTGTGAATGGATGTGCGTAGCTTTAGCAACAACTGACAATATGTAGTGGCAGTGACTGACTTCTTCAAAAAAGGAGCCTTAGAGCATGTTGCCGTCGTGACTACACAAACTGGTGGCAGTACGTTTAGCGGAGGGTATATATCAGTAAATATACTTTAAGAAATATAAGCCAGTAACAATAGAGATTTTGTTGGATAAGATAAGTATCTATTGGTAAATGTTTCCTGGTGTCCATACTTGTTTTAGTTTCCAGTAATACTGCAGATTGTAGAAAAAAAGTTGCTCTCACATCTTTGGGGCCTGTTGATGGAACAATGGAAGTGAAGTGCGAAGCTTAAAATGAAGTCATATTAAGAGACGTGGAAACCATAAAATGTTGATCGTTAGCACACAAATTCCTTCTTTCAGGACATTGCAAGGTGTTAAGAATAAGTGGTTTTAGGAAAGACTCACACCAATTTACAGCATTTAAAATATTACTTATTTTTACGTGTACACGAGTAGTAGAATGGTACTTCACGTATGGAAATTTATATCTCTACCCCATTCCGATTGCAGTTATGACAGGGAAAATTTTCAGTACTGTTTCAGAACATTTCCACAACAAAGAGTGTCTGATTGTGATGGCAGTGGATGAACTCAGTTAATTAATTAGATATTGGCACTCCAATTTCATATTAAATACGCTCGTGTCCAAAATTAAGCAATATACGGAAATATTGCAAGGTTACGATTATTTTGCCACAAAACAGTATAAACAGTGATAGCAAAGTAGAGATAATGTAAAGAATACTGAACGTAAACAGCAGCAACATGCATAACGATGGACAAAAATGTTCTTTGTTTTTCCCAGCTTAACGGATTTTAACACACATTCCGACAACTGGTTATGTACTCAGTATGGGGTGTGACCTCCTGGGGCAGTAGTACAGGCCTGACAACAATGGGGTATGCTGTAAATGATGTCATCAGTCTCATGTTGAGACAATGACGCCCATTCTTGCTGCAGAGCTGCTCGCAAGTTTTGCCGAGTGGTTGATGGATGTTGACGTGATGCAACCCGTCTCCCTAGTACATCCCAGACATGCACTATTTGATTCAGATCTGGAGAGCGAGCAAGCCACACCATGCATTCAAATTCTTCCGTTGTCAAGAAAACATCAAACACCCGTGCTCTATGAAGTCGAGCATTGTTGTCCATCAATACGGAGTTGGGCCTCGCAAGAACCGCACAAGTTCCAAGATTTTGTCACGATATCTGACAGCAATTAAACCTTGCTGATACATCCTTACAGTTTCATGAGGTGATATAGGACTGGTCAACGTAAGCCCTGCCCACACCATTAGGGATCCTTCTCGATATCGGTCTCTTTCCCGATGTTTGGGTCCCGAAATCGTGCTCTATGTTCCCTCCAGATGCGAAACCTTTGAGAATCACTCTCCAGACCATATCGAGACTCATCTGTGAAAGTAACACTGCCACACTGTTCGACCGTCCAGGTGGCGTGTTGACGACTCCACTCTAGACGCATCCTCGTGTGTAGACGCGTTAGAGGTACAAATGCAACGTGTTTCCCACCATAAAGCCCACTCTGCTGAAGCCTTCTGTACACCATTTTCCTCGATACAACACGTCCAGTGGATGCTGCAGTGTCAGATGCCACTTTCCGTGCAGTGCTAAGGCCGTGACGTAGTGTCCTTACAGCCATACAAAGATCCTCTCTTTCTGATGTCTTATGTAGTTGGCTCTGCCTGGTGTTCGGGATATGGTTTCGGTCTCTATAAACTGTCGCCGCATCCGAGAAACAACAGAACAATTCACATTAAGCCATCAGGCCACATCAGTTCGGGTTGTTCTGCCTCCATTATTGTTGAGGCCTTCCACCGCAGAGAGTCTGGTAGGCATCTTCTCTATGCCATACTGCACCGTCTGTGACTGAGTACACAGTGACTGATTGTGGATATGGGAGTCCCGGCGAACATTGTCCCGTTTGGGAGGCGCCATGACATCGTTGACGTTGTCCGTTGACCGTAACGCAACCTTACCGTCATGCAACCTTCAGTGCAGAACCCGATGGTACGGAACTGCACGATTATATCGTGAGTTAGACACAGGACGAGGAAATAGCGGTTTTTTGCTTTAATTTTGAACAGCTTACAGTTTAATTTTTTCTTGGTGTTTGGATTAACCGAAATTCTTCTAGGTTTCTTTGATTTGTCTATGAGAATGACATGATACCACATCTTCCGATGAGTATGAATTTGTACTTGAGATACAAAGTGTAATAAAATGATGGTCGAGAGCGATAAGCAGCAGTAACCTGTGACCCTGCAGCTCCGGAGAAGCGCCGTGCGAGCAAGTGCGTTGCCAGTCAGTCGATAAAGAGTCAACGATGCAGGTCACTTACCAGTTCCGTTCCTTTCAAGCTGCTCCGAGTGTGGATAGCCTAAGGTAAACATAATGTCTGTCTATTGCTTGAGTACAAAACAAATGGTTCAAATGGCTCTGAGCACTATGGGCCTTAACTTCTGAGATCATCAGTCCCCTAGAACTTAGAACTACTTAAACCTAACTAACCTAAGGACATCACACACATCCATGCCCGAGGCAGGATTCGAACCTGCGACCGTAGCTGTCGCGCGGTTCCAGACTGTAGAACCGCTCGGCCACTCCGGCCGGCTTGAGTACAAGACAGCTAAGAAATATCGATGACCTGGCTAGACAGCCGCGGAAGCCTAGGGCAATAAAAATATTTAAGAAAATCATACCGTAACAAATGAACATAATTTGTAAGTTGATTATGTACAAGAATTCCCCCCCCCCCTCCCCCCCCTCCTCCCCGTCACAGGTTAATGCAATACCCATCGCAGGCTAAGGCTGCAACAGAGACTGTCTGTATGCTAAGTCTATTACGGAAATTTTGGAAATTTGTGGTAAGATCTTATGGGACCAAGTTGCTGAGGTCATCGGCCCCTAAGCCTACCACTACTTAATTTAACTTAAAGTATCTTACACTAAGGACAACACACACACCCATGCCCGAGGGAGGACTCGAACCTCCGACGGAGAGAGCTGCGCGGACAAATCTGTTACGATTAAAATTGTTGAATTCGCTACATATTACCGGAGCGTCAATGTTAGAGCCACAAGAAAAACTAATTTACCCTTTTTTCATTTAAATAAACATCGTTTTCAAAGCATAAATCACGAAAATAAATGCTAACTTAAATTCTGTGACAAAAGGTGAAGTAGCGACGGATTTTTACATAGTAACTATCAATAAAATTTGAAGCTTGTAATTACAAACTGATGAAGAAACTTTTTACACCACTCTCATGGCATGTGCAATTTACGTTTGCGGTTAGGAGCTTTTTCCCTAATCCCATTTTGAACACAGGAAGTCGCTACGCACGGCCACCCACCTGTGTAAAAAAGGTAAAACTAAGCCTGAATTTTCATTGTGTGTCAGTGGAGCTCGTTGTGACTTCAGTAACACTTGTGAGTGCTGACTTACGTGTCAGAAGTCTCTAATAGTCCAGCAGAGACAGCTCTGGAAAAGGGGTTTGGCTGAAAAGGTGGGATAATGGTGATTTTCAGGTATGTTGTATGTGTTACCCCTCTCGTGAAAAATACAAGTTTTAGGCCTCGTCCCTCTTATGCGATATCCGCCATCCTTAAAAAAATTACTGAGAAACTGAACTTTTTTCAGTATTTCCTCAGTAACTCGCTTCCAGTCCATTGCCGGGAAAAATATGCCGGTATCAGTTTCAAAGAGTGTTAAATTTCATTCAAGCTTCATACATGATACGATGGAAAATTTGGAACAGCTACTGAGATACGAGGCTGCGAAAATCAGCAAAAATGTCAAGAAATCACAAAAGGTTAGATACGGCAACTGATTCGCCTTAACTTTTTAGGGTAGTTTTGTGCACAATGCGTAATAAAAAAATGTTTTACAGGATTTAATCTCCTCCAAAACTCGTACATAATATTTGTCATTAGTCCCTATACATGTCGAGAATGTTGCATCAATAATTTTAGTGGATGTGGACTCCAGACTGAAAATACCATTCTCAACAAAAATAATGTTCCTGAATGTAATATCATCTTTAAGCCACTACGTATACAATATATACATCCAAATTCCGAAATACTGTCTCTACTGGGTTATAAGTATGATTATCGCTTAGACCGTGTGCGCAATGGCAATCTTACCGCGCGAAGTTGCACGTAAAATTCGCTCCATACTTGTCTCCCATCGTCAACAACCAGTCGATGATATCTTCCCACAAACAATGCCACGCCGGAAGAGAATTCCCAGCTGCCTTTCTGGAAGCCCACCACCATGGTGACTTCAAACCATGTGCAACTTTGAACAGAATGCCTTATTTTTGCTATATCTTTGTTTTTAATTCACGTTGAAGGCTTTTCAGTAGTTTCATATTGACCATAATACGCTTTCCTATTGATTGTTGTGGTTCGACATGTTATTGATACACTAGGAGGCCCAGTAATAGCAGAGATTTATCAAGGAAAGTAATCAACCATCACCCTGTCGTTGTTAGTATCCCGCCAACTTCGGTTACTAGGAAATCACATAGGGGTCGCTAGTAGACTTACGATTGGTACGTGCTACGCAGCGAAACGGATAAGAAAATAATTGACAATTTTCTGCTGCAGACAGTTCAGTAAACTTTGATGCCTTTCGTGTCTAATACACCTTGATGACTGTAACTGGCGAAACGCCAGAAAACAGTAGCGACATTCCGTAACGGTTTTAAAGGCGTCCTGTTCCAGATAGTGCCGACGCGGTTGCGGCTGTGAATTAGTCACAGTCGATCGTCGCCTCTTCTGTTTCGAAAGCTGCAGTGTTACTGAAAACAGGGGGCAAGCGTCTGGCAAAGGTCTCTGTTCACGTTACTGGAATAGCAGAATGGAACCCATTTCTGAAACAATTGTAGAACGTTCAAAGCAACAAATGTTATTCGTCAGGCATATCATTCACATCCCTCATTATTATTAAGGAAGTAAAATTGTAAATTTCTTAACGTGTCATTGAGATTACGGAATTATGTTTTTTTTTCATTGAAGTGATGATCGTTCCCAGGTTATGGAAGTTGCAAATTCGTCTCCGAGATAGTTATTTTCACTGCCCATTAAAGGCAGTACAATGAACCATTTACTATGAGACTGCAGCAGACGATTTTTCACGCCTGTTTTTTCCGATATCGATAGCTTTCCTGTACACTCAGTACAATTTTTATTTTCGTCTGTGTGTGCTAGTAGAAACATTCATATCATTTCAAAGGCGATTATGCTCTCAATTTCTCATAATAAAGAGGAACATTACTTACTTCACAGGTTTCGCTGACAAGATTAATACACTACTGGCCATTAAAATTGCTACACTACGAAGATGACGTGCTACAGACGCAAAATTTAACCGACAGGAAGAAGATGCTGTGATATGCAAATGATTAGCTTTTCGCCGCGCGGGATTAGCCGAGCGGTCTTGGACGCTGCAGTCATAGACTGTGCGGCTAATCCCGGCGTACGTTCGAGTCCTCCCTCGGGCATGGGTGTGTGTGTTTGTCCTTAGGATAATTTAGCTTAAGTAGTGCGTAAGCTTAGCGACTGATGACCTTAGCAGTTAAGTCCAATAAGATTTCACACGCATTTGAACATATGGTTAGCTTTTCAGAGCATTCACACAAGGTTGGCGCCGGTGGCGACACCTACAACGTGCTGGCATGAGGAAAGTTTCCAAGCGATTTCTCATACACAAACAGCAGTTGACCGGTGTTGCCTGGTGAAACGTTGTTTTGATGCCTTGTGTAAGGAGGAGAAATGCGTACCATCACGTTTCCGACTTTATAACGATCGGATTGTAGCTTATCGCGATTGTGGTTTATTGTATCGTGACATTAATGCTAGCGTTGGTCGATATCCAATGACTGTTAGCAGAATATGGAATCGGTGGGTTCACGAGGGTAATACGGAACGCCGTGCTGGATCCCAACGGCCTCGTATCACTAGCAGTCGAGATGACAGGCATCTTATCCGAATGGCTGTAACGGATCGTGCAGCCACGTCTCGATCCCTGAGTCAACAGATGGGGACGTTTACAAGACAACAACCATCTGCACGAACAGTTCGACGACGTTTGCAGCAGCATAGACTATTAGCTCGGAGACCACGGCTGCGGTTACCCTTGACGCTGCATCACATACAAGAGCGCCTGCAATGGTGTACTCAACGACGAACCTAGGTGCACGAATGGCGAAACGTCATTTTTTCGGATGAATCCAGCTTCTGTTTACAGCATCATGATGGTCGCTTCCGTGTTTGGAGACTTCGCGGTGAACGCACATCGGAAGCGTGTATTAGTCATCGCCATACTGGCGTATCACCCGGCGTGATGGTATGGGGTGCCACTGGTTACACGTCTCGGTCACCTCTTGTTGGCACTGACGGCACTTTGAACAGTGGATGTTACATTTCAGATGTATTACGACCCGTGGCTCTACCCTTCATTCGATCCCTGCGAAACCCTACATTTCACCAGGATAATGCACGACCGCATGTTGCAGGTCCTGTACGGGCCTTTCTGGATACAGAAAATGTTCGACTGCTACCCTGGCCAGCACATTCTCCAGATCTCTCACCAATTCAAAACGTCTAGTCAATGGTGCCCGAGCAACTGGCTCGTCACAATAGGCCAGTCACTACTCTCAATGAACTGTGGTATCACGTTGACGCTGCATGGGCAGCTGTACGTACACGCCATCCAAGCTCTGTTTGACTCAACGCCCAGGCGTATCAAAGCTGTTATTACGGCCAGAGGTGGTTGTTCTGGGTACTGATTTCTCAGGATCCATGCACCCAAATTGCGTGAAAATGTAATCACGTGTCAGTTCTAGTATAATACATTTTTCTCCAATGAATACCTGTTTATCATCTACATTTCGTCTTGGTGTAGCAATTTTAATGGTCAGTAGTGTACTAATTTGTATTTCATGGCTCTTTGAATTCCAAATCGGCCGTGCTAACTTACGAGCGCTGTTGTCGCTGAATTTGCACACTTTAGTCTATCGGATGACTGCATGAACATCTTCCGCAGCAGTTGGTGTAATCAGTTGTTATTGATTTCTCCGCTTTCAGTTTACCGGAGTTTCGGAATATTTTCCGTCTGACGCGTTTTGTCATTGTTTATAAAGCATCTTCTGCTTTCGTATCTAAAATTCTGCTCCGTATACTTAACACGTCTCTACATTCTGGTATTTATAGGTTAAAAAGAGTACATTTCTATAAAACTGATGCACAATTTGAGGATGGCAAGTGACAGTTATGATTGTGCTCCAACAATTTTCATGATTCCATAATGCAGCTACAAAACGGCCCGCTCTAGCTAGGAAAGCGAGTAAAGAGTTTTGTCGTTTCGAAACGCGTCCTGTTTTCTTTTTTTGTATAGAAACTGGAAATCAAAAATTCTTCTCAGGAAGACAGACACAGACATCTGTGAACGACGCACACCGCTCGCGCCTGTCGCTGACGAGGTGAGTCGCCAAGGTGTTTGTGGGTAGGTCTAGGAGCAACGAGACGAGCGAGCACCTCCCTGCGGGACGTACCAAGTCTGGAAACGGCTACTTCTTTCTGAATCTGTGCAGGAAGCTACAACCCCAGTGGCAGGGCACTAACAGCCCGACAACTGTACAGTGTTCCTTCTACAGGAGAAAAAGCATTCTAAAGTAATTCCAGGACACAGTCGAAGCATCCAATAGGAGAATTTTGGATTTATTGAACAGTATGTTTCTGTTTTATTAAGTAGGTGAATCATTGGCGTCCGAAGTGTGGGTGGGGTGCAAGGGATCCACTTGCCGTCTCCTGGAATCTAGGATACAGACATTTTATTCTTTATAAATTTCTAGAAGATTTCTAGATATGATTGATTGTGATGGTACTGAACCCAAAGACACAAAAATAGTCGATTCCGACTGGTAATTGGTTGGTTGGTTTGTGGGATTAAAGGGACCAGACTGCGACGGTCATCGGTCCCTTGATTCCGACTGATAATACTGTGGCTTTATGGACCACTATGTAACTTTTTTTTTGTCAGCCTGTTCACGGGAAATGAGCCTTTTCCTTAGCGCAGCTGTTTACTTTGGTGCTGTCCTGCAATCAAGGTGGACGTGTAGATTCATAAAACACAGCGAAAATAGAGTTTTCAGTATATTTTCTGTCTCTAACTCATACCGATGGAGGAAGAGACCATTCCAACGTGTTGGTTTCATGTGCCAGTTCCCAGCAGACTATAAACCTAAATGTAGTGTTGCGACGCAATTGATTTAGCGGGAATATAACCTGTGGAGAGGAGGCGGCTGGGGTTGCGAAGTCATAGTTATAGCACACCAGCGATCCCATTTATTAACAACATTACTACAGAACACAATCACTAAAATATTAAGTGAAATTTTACCAGTACTGTTATTTGAAATGAGCACAATAATTATCAGAAAATTCTCACTGGTTATAAATCAATAATAATAACAAAAATATCCGAAACAATAATACAGAAAATGTTCAGTGAGAGAAGTAGCATTAACAATAGTCCACTAACAGTGGAAATATGTCACTCTCCAACATATCTTAAAAAATCTCAATTTCGTAATTGAGTTCTGGCTGTACCATGTTAGAAACCCACAACTAAAGTATGAGCCGTAAGCTAATACCATAATTAAAATTTAATACAGAGAATAAATACAAGCGAACAAGATACACCACAGGCAACCTTGAGTCAAATTATCACACAAACAAAAAACCTTCGTTGCTCCATTTGCGAGTCGAACACGAAAGGAACTGATTAGTAGTGGTACAATTTCGTAATTGAGTTCTGGCTGTACCATGTTAGAAACCCACAACTAAAGTATGAGCCGTAAGCTAATACCATAATTAAAATTTAATACAGAGAATAAATACAAGCGAACAAGATACACCACAGGCAACCTTGAGTCAAATTATTACACAAACAAAAAACCTTCGTTGCTCCATTTGCGAGTCGAACACGAAAGGAACTGATTAGTAGTGGTACAAAGTGCTCTTCGCCATGCGCCGCGTGGTGGCTTTCAGAGCTTGTACGTAGATGTACATGTTGATATAGACACATGTATGTCTTACAAAATTATGAATAACATCAGATAGTAACCTTAGAACCTTGGGAATTTGAGAAACATTGTTTTATCAGCATCAACATGAATCCTCTCCAAGGCCCTCTCACAACTAGTTGCAATGAGACTGTAAAAATTCGGCAAAGTCTCTGTGCTAACCATAAAGCATCAGCAATCGCACTTTCAAAATACAAGCAACACACAACTAAACAAAGACTCCGTGGCACACAGCTGAATCTGTAACAAGTATCAAGGCCAGAGGGCTTACTTGAACTATAGCTGGTAATATACTGTACCAGCCTTGGCACTTCTTATCGGAGCTTTTTACGATGTGCAGATGCCGCAATGCGCAGACAGCCGACTGTTACCAGCTGCTATTTAATATGAGTTAAACACGCAGCACCAACCGACTCAGCTGTTTGGAGTTGAATAAAACTTAGGTATTTCGTAAGTTTCTGTAGCAAACGAAGCCGTCCGCTAAGGTACAACTGGTTAGAAATATTTACACACAACAGCACTGACATTTATTGGATACTTCTCTCCACTGTTGCAACAAAAACATGCCGTTTTTTTCTCGTTCTGGCATTGTACACATTTCCAGTTGCTTTCTTACAACAAGTACAGGAAGTACCTGACGTAAAATCATACACTGCTTTTAGCAAATTCACGAAGAACGCTGACGGATAACACATGCTGTTCCCTGTGTCGTCAAGGGAGTACATCAAATCCATTAATGGAGGCTTATGCAAATTGGTTGAAATCAGATTTTTATAGATTGAACAGGAAATTACCTTCAGTACTTTAATTACGAGATAGGCCAATGATGAAAGCTTAACAGCGTTAAACCGTGTATTTGGAAACAAATACGAAATTCTTAATTAGCGCGCTTAGTTGAGAATTTATTGGTTCTTAATTATTATTAATAAGTTATTTATTTAATGAATACGTAAATTTTAATTCTTTAAAAAGGTAATATTACATTATTTTAATAATGGTATGAGCATCAAACAATAATTATTAGACAATCAAAGACCTACGCTGTATTTCGTGCGTAGCAGCTGGCTTGTTGACTTTCCAAACAAATCTCCGAAAAAATTTGTTCACTGCGATATGGTGATGGTTCCATATGTGAATTTTTCCATACTGAAACTGATGTTTTGTCCGTGATCTTAGTTCTTTTTTCCGGCTTGTTAGTTTGGAATGCACGTAGTCTACGGTTTGAATTCCAGATTCTATCTGTGCATTTAATAGAACATCTGTACGAGGTTCTTGCTTAGGGTTGCAGTTCTCTTACGTTTACGACACACCGGATTATTGGAATTATTGGGAGGCTGCTTTTCAATTTGTAGCTTAGCACTGGCTATTTATCTATCACGGATTACTGTCACTGGAGAAAGAATTACCAAAATGAGATAAATTACCTACCAGGCGGGACCTGTACTCAACTTTCCACCTGCCATTCAACATGGGACTGAAGTGACGTTGCAACTACATTTAATGTTCTTACAGGCTGACAATTATTGAACTGTATGAAAAAATAAACATAAATTACGTACAAACTACGGGGTGCACACACTTTATTCAACATGTACAGTAAACGTCATTACAGATATTCGGATGCAGGATATGATATGTTCGATACGCCTACCACAGTGCCGATGATGTGGGGCAGACGAACAGCGAAATTCTATATGATCCGCTGAAGTGTCGGAACATCGACGCTCTCGATTACCTCCTTACTCCTTAATGGCTGTTTTCAGCTCAGCAATGATTTTGGTGTTATTGCTGCACACCTTGTAAATAATATAGCCGACAAAAGGGATTCGCTTGTGTTCAGATTCGGAGAACAAGACGGGCAATCGAGGCCCGTGTCAATGGCCTCTGGGTATCCCAGAGCCAGAATTCGGTCCCCAAAGTCTCCTCTCGCACATCAAATACTCTCCTGCTTCGATGGGGTCAAGTTCCGTCTTGCATGAACCACATATTGTCGAAATCGGTGTCACATTGGATAATGGGGACGAAATCATTTTCCAAAATCTTTATGTACCGTTTGGTAGTCATCGTGCCATCAAAGAGTATCGTATCGATTATTGCATGACTGGACATTGCACACCACACAGTCAGCCGTTGAGGATGAGAGACTTCTCGAACGCGAAATGTGGATTCTCAGTCCCCCAAATGCGCCATCTTTGCTTATTGACGAACCCATCCACACGAAAGTGAGCTTCGTCGCTAAACCAAACAACAATGCGCAAACTATTTCCCATCATGCCTCAACGCCAACCGTGCAATTTGAACGTCATAACGCAAACCGTTCAGAAGTTATGGCGGTTTCATTTCCTACAGTTCAATAGTTGTCATCCTGTATACATCCAGGTTGCAGATATTTCTGCTGATCACTGAGGACAGTTACTGAATATTACATCAGGATTTACTTCATTTGTCGACTAATAATTATACCTGTTAGTGTCTCCAAGTATGGGTGGCACAAATGAGCCCCAGTGTAGTAGGTCAGGTGTTCAGGTGTGGACACGAGGACGCAAAACAGTTATTCTGTACAGGTAGGCATAGTCCTCTTCGTACCCCGGTTACGGCGGAACAGAAAAAATCAGTTAGTAAATCATGTGATGTGTTCACAGGAAGACTGTTACACACTTAGAAAAACAACTTACATGCTGAAGCAGATGCTGTTCATATTAACGTGCCAGCCGGCCGAAGTGGCCGTGCGGTTAAAGGCGCTGCAGTCTGGAACCGCAAGACCGCTACGGTCGCAGGTTCGAATCCTGCCTCGGGCATGGATGTTTGTGATGTCCTTAGGTTAGTTAGGTTTAACTAGTTCTACGTTCTAGGGGACTAATGACCTCAGCAGTTGAGTCCCATAGTGCTCAGAGCCATTTGAACCATATTAACGTGCCAATGATCACAATATCTGAACGTACACCCCTAACACTATGCAGTAGGGACACAATGAACTTGAGCGTTGATCGACACTTAGAATCGTTCCATCGTGGTGTGACTGTCGGTGTTATAATGTTTGTGTTTAGTGTCAATCCGAAGACTGAACGATTTTCATCTCCTGACATAAGCTGTATTATCGATTATTTGATTTATATGGCTATACACTGTATTGAGGGGTGGAGCTATTTACATTCGATTAACTCCTCTGATAAGATTAATCACAAGTCTGCAGTTAGTGTGTGACAAAGCAGACTAAACTATGGTTACTGAATTTTAAAAATTGTTGTTGGAAATATTATTTAGATTACTGAACTTACATTGTATAAATTCTGATTTATATATCAGAAACAATTTATTATTTTATCTAAGAAAAATCAACACAGAAACAGAGTCAATAACTTTTGCTTCAAAATATTTAACTGTACTAGCCGCAACTATTTTTTTAATAAATAAATAAAAGTTCGAATTTGTAGGCCTGACAAAGCACCAGTGGCTACGTAATGTCAGAGGCTACAGATGCTCACATGTCAGCTCTTACCGACTGACAATTATTGAACTGTATGAAATTGAATCGTCACAACTTTTGAACAGTTTGCGTTACGACGTTCAAACTGCACGGTTGGCCGTGGGGCATGATGGCAATTAGTATGCGCATTGTTGTTTGGTTTAGCGACGAAGCTCACTTTCATTTGGATGTGTTTGTTCAACAAGCAAAATTGGCGCATTTGGGGGGCTGTAATTTTCATCTGCTGTAATTTTCATCTGTTGTGTTTCTTGCACCGTATGTTCAGTACGTGCGGTTTCCGTTTTAGTTTATGGTTGAGGGATAATCCGAAGCATTTCTGCGAATTGGGTAATTGGTTACTACGGATGTAAATGATGTCGTAGAAGTCATGGGGGATGATACTTCGGGTCCTTTGTCTCGTAACTCTTGCCTAGGCCTTGGAATGGTATCTACTGAGGGATGAATAGTTTCGGCTGCTGATTTGACTAACATATTGCTAGGGGTGGTCATAAAGTTTTAATCGTCATCTCTAAACAATAAAGTTGCATGAGTAATTTTCTGTTTATTTACGGGTACATGTATGTACTGTACATGCCCGCTCAACATTGTCGTAGTTCATCGCTACAAGACCCAAAATAAAATGTCGAAATTCATAGATAAAATGGAATTTTGTTTGATAATTGGTATTCTGCATATGAAAGCGAACAACGCTGCAAGAATCAATGCTGGCCGCGCGGGGTAGCCGCGTGGTGTAGGGCGTCTTGTCACGGTCCACGCGGTTCCTCCCGTCGGAAGTCCGAGTCCTCGCTCGAGCATGGGTGTGTGTGTCGTCCTTAGCGTAAGTTAGTTGAAGTTAGATTAAGTAGTGCGGAAGCTTCGGGACCGATGACCTCAGCAGTTTGGTCCCATAAGACCTTACCATAAATTTCCAAATTCCCAATCCATTCTTATTTCGTGGAAGTGTACGGAAGCAATAAGCAATGTACAAACACATGACGCATTGCATGGATGATGGGGACACTTCCATTTTGGTCAGACACGTCCGAGTGACCGACCACCTGTGTGTGTGAAGAACCTCACATCGCAATAGAAATGGAGACCTTTCTGCTCAAAGCCCAACGTATCATTATTGAGACAGTACTGAAACTTAGTCATGGATCTGTTTTAAAATTTTGCATGACCTGTTGAGCATGAAACAGGTATATATATATATATATATATATATATATATATATATATATATATATATATATATATATATAAGAACAAATCGTCCCGGAACACAGGACAGAGCTGCATCACATCCACGTGACAACAGGTGTTCAAAGTGGCCTTTCTGGGATGCAAAGTACGCGTGCACACTTAGTGTCGTGCAGGATACCCACAATCGCACTATATTTTACATTATGTTGACAGGCCACACAAAACGGTTCCTCAGATCTGGTAGGTGCCCAGTCCGCTGCTTCCTTGCACGTTCGTCTGCCCGAAAGGACCGACGATCACACAAAAAGGGCTTGAAATGTTGTTTGATGTAGTTGGTGTCTGTAGCCGTGTTGCCTGTCTACCGTTTCCATCTGCTTGGCCATTCACAAACGCCTCCTCGGCTTAATCCTGACATGATAACGGAACCATTCTGCTGCGTCTGTCACACAGCCTGCGACACACACAAGAAACACATGGCATACGGTCACAGGAACCGTCATTCGTTATCTGCTGTGACAACGATGCATTTCCGATCACATATTTATAGGACCTTTTTTCTTCGATTTTCAGTCATGAATCGTTCCACGCAGTTTCTTGGTTTCATTAATGTTCGTCTCATATAGTGAATATGTTCGAATTCGACGAGCAAAACAGGTAATAAAGAAAATGTGTGCAACTTGTGACTGCTCCACTGCTTTATTTCTTAGTGTCGCGGTTCTCTCTGCAGGCGATGCCTGCTTTCGCTAAATTTTATCTTAATGTAATAGCACTGCGTGAAAAGTAAGTGCGCTGTCTTTGCAGCCTGCTGTCTGTGGAGCGTCTGTTCGGCGTTTACAGGGTGACCCGGCGCGACACGTCGCCTGACATTTCATTTCGTCGCGTTGCCTCACAGCGAGGCTCAAACCGCCCGGGCGACACCTTGCCTCACCTCGCCGTCTGCGGCGGACGAGCCACAACGGGGGCGGCCGCCGGCCTCCCCTGCTCCCCTTGCAGCTTGCAGCACTCCACCGCCGAACCACAGAGGCCAGGGACACCCAGGGGCGGCGCCGACCGCTATAAAAAGTCTGCGCGCCCAGCAGCGGCCAGACTCGTCCACAGTCCTCCAGCATCCACAAACATGAAGGTGAGTGCACCAGCCACCACTTCTACCAATCAGTGTCTCGTTACGCTTTGGCACGATGTGCTCCAGCGACACTAGTAGAAAAGTACTTCAAGCTCCGATAAACACGAGTATTATTTGTCGGCATTACTTTTGAACGTAACTGCACCCCTTTACTGCATCCCTGGGAAACATCAATTCAGCTTTTTGTTATAGGTAATCAGTAGTAAATTTTTGAATTATTTGATGTAAAAGAAATCTCAAATGTATTTGCCAAGTGTACTAAAATAGTTCTTTAACTTCTTATTCTCTGGTCACTACTTCATTGGCATTACTCTTGAAGGCAACTGTGCCTGGATACAGCATCCCTGGGTGAACGCGAACTGAGCTTTCTCTTGCAGAGAATCGATAGTAAACTATTGAAATATGTATTTGATGTAAAAGAAATCTCAAACGTATTTGTCAAGAGTGCTACAAATAGTTCGTTAACTTCTGCTTCATTATTCACTACGCTACTTGTGTTGAAATAGTTGTGAGTATAGCTACCTGCTGCCAATATATGGGTTCCTAAATAGCACACTGAGTGAAAAGTAATAAAAAATAATAATTTAATCGTCAAATCTCCTTATGCGTCTAACTGGGGTACCGTAAGTAAATCGAATAACGAAGTTAACATGATTCCCTTTGAAACTTCCTGGCAGATTAAAACTGTGTGCCGGACCGAGACTCGAACTTGGGACCTTTGCCTTTCGCGGGCAAGTGCTCTACCAACTGAGCTATCCAAGCACAACTCACGCCCCTCCTCACAGCTTTAATTCAGCCAGTACCTCGTCTCCTACCTTCCAAACTTCACAGAAGCTCTCCTGTGAACCTTGCAGAACTAGCACTCCTGGAAGAAAGGATATTGCAGAGACATGGCTTAGCCACAGCACGATTACCTTTAGTTGCTAGATTTTAATAGAAAAACTCCTGTAGAAAAAATTTGTCTAGGAGATATTTAGATTTTACTCAGATACTTATCTGAAATAGTATGTTGTTGTTTTCTGTAGATCTGTGGCTGCATACTGAATACTTTTGTGAACAAATCACGGGTAATAAACATCATGCTTATTTTTTGTTCTGAGCTGCACTTGTGGACATTACTATACTTTTCAGATTGTAAAGAAATCCTCGTTACTATCACCAGCCTTTTCATATTGTTTGGTGGATAAAGGCATCCTCTACACTTTTCCATGCAGCGTTACGCATGCAAGAGAATCCGAATCGAGAAAACAACAGGTCGGCTTCTCGGGTGCTACTTCACATTCACATCGTTCTTCGGGTAGTTCTCTACTACAAGAATAGGGTCTCAACGTCCACTCTGGGAGCTGTAGTTACACCTTTCCCTTCACGTCGCTCCTATGTTTCCTCAAGAGGAAACCGAGTGAAATCATCCTCTAGACTTTTCCATGCAGCGTTACGCATGCAAGAGAATCCGAATCGAGAACACAACAGATCGGCTTCTCGGGTGCTACTTCACAGTCACATCGTTCTTCGGGTAGTTCTCTACTACAAGAATAGGGTCTCAACGTCCACTCTTGGAGCTGTAGTTACAACTTTCCCTTCACGTCGCTCCTAAGTTTCCTCAAGAGGAAACCGAGTGAAATCGTCCCAGTTCTCACACTTAAGTAAAAGCCAGTTTCAAGGTAATGTACAATTCGTGTACCATGAATCATTATTAGCTATTGTTTTTCATATTCATTCGCGAATGGAGTGGAGGAATAGTACCATGTGCGTAAAGGCTACAAAAATGATGCTTTCCCTCAGTCTTTTACAATAATGACATGGTTTATATTAAAAAGACTACAAGTAAAACTGATTGATCCTACCCGCAATATTTTTTTGCTACGTAAAACAGTGAGTAGAGACTCTAGTACGATGACTCTTCTGAATTCCCAGATAATTCATCATCAGTGGATACTAATATTTTGTGATAAGTTAAGGCGTACGCTCAAGGTTTAGTGATTTACAGCAGATGCAAGCGTTCCACTGCTGAAAAAAGTTACGTGTCTTGTGTATCCCCAGGGACTACTAAATGTGAACGTGTTGCCTAACAAATTACATTTCTTGTTTTCTTGTAGGACTGTAATTTTATGAAATTCAGCAAACGCATTTGTATGGTGTAGTGCAACAAGCTGCGGAAACTATCCGGCTATGAAAATGTACATAGAAATGCAAAATCAGGATGTAGAAAGTAAAGCAGGCGACGCAGTTATAAGTTTTTTTTAGTTAATTAAGTTCCATACCTCCTCAGCCCAGAATGTTTCGAGACTGAATTCATGAAAGGTAGAGAAAAGTTAAGATGGTGTTTTCAATGCTTCACGTGTTTTACAATCTTCTCCCACATGCTTACAATGCACAAATGGTTCAAAATGGTTCAAATGGCTCTGAGCACTATGGGACTTAACATCAGAGGTCATCAGTCCCCTAGAACTTAGAACTACTGAAACCTAACTAACCTACGGACATTACAAACATCCATGCCCGAGGCAGGATTCGAACCTGCGACCGTAGCGGTCGCGCGGTTCCAGACTGTAGCGCCTAGAACCGCTCGCCCACTCCGGCCGGCTACAATGCCCAGAAGGTTCCTTCACTGTTTGAACATTTCAGGAAAGTCCTGTCAGAAAAATACTACTTTGGGATGTTGTTCAACTCGCACGACACATTGGTTCGATTGTCGGTTAAATAGGCAAAGCGTTGTTACGTGAATCTCTGTATTTTCTCGTTTTGTAGTAGGTCCGTATTGATAACACCAACTATCGTATAAGAATTTCCTCGTATAGCTTTTCAGTCATGTCATTTTCGGGAATCAAGGTGTTGGGGACGAATCTTACCCACACTTTTTTTTTTTCAAGAAATTCTGGAAAATGTCTTAAACATTTCATTTAGAGATGCTGCTCCATTGCGATTTTGGACGGAATATGTACGTTATTGTTGCTTAAGGGATATTCGTTCTGTTTGCTTTGTTAACACCTTCAGCTGGTCTCCTCATTATCTAATCCAGTTTCTGTTAACCAAACGTTTCTCTGATAACAAATAACTAAATAAGAATAATGTAGCTTGGTGCAAGTGTTTTGTCGGATGCGTCCCAAAACCACAGCTTTATTAGGTTCTGAGTGTACATTCTTTCATAGCTCTCAAACTCAGAAAAATATATCGTTACTGTGAATCTAACCCTTAACTTCTGGGTCATGGATGTAAAACTCTAGAATTAAAGATCGATGGTATACGCTTGGAGCGGATTTTTCTTTCAGTGCCAGCAGTTACCTTTCGGACTGAAGTACCATGAGGTGAGACCCTCGAACAAACTAGTAGGCCGCTAAATGAAGGACTTACAGGTCTGCAGCGCTGCGGGGTGCAACCGCCACACGCAAAGGTAGAGAATATCGCATCAATTGAGGACTTATTCATCCCAGTTCTTCATATTTTCATTAATGATATGTAATATTCTCCGTAATGGAGGCTGATGAGGGGCACAAATGTTAAACGCAATGGAGTTTAATTCATTCCTGTCCTTCATACAGGAATTTACGGCTTTCGTTATTTTCATATACAACTTGAGGCTAATGCTTCTGACAAAGGGCGTCTCCGATTTCCTACCATAACTCTGACCATTTCGGCCGGCCGAAGTGGCCGTGCGGTTAAAGGCGCTGCAGTCTGGAACCGCAAGACCGCTACGGTCGCAGGTTCGAATCCTGCCTCGGGCATGTATATTTGTGATGTCCTTAGGTTAGTTAGGTTTAACTAGTTCTAAGTTCTAGGGGACTAATGACCTCAGCAGTTGAGTCCCATAGTGCTCAGAGCCATTTCTGACCATTTCGAGCTTGTGCTTCCCATCGATATAGTCGTCAACGAGAGGTTAAATCTTAAAGAGTCTTTTTTCCTAGGATGAGTCGCTTTTGCTGCAATTACGACACCTTTACTGACGTGATGGTTCTCGAGACCATGGGGTGAGCCTAAAACTCATTATTATTGCTGCCAGTCTCGACTGTTACTAATCATCTTCAGGCATCACAAACTGTACAATTGTAGTACTTTTGAAGATGCGTACACGACTTTTCATGTCACACCAGATACCGTCTAAAACATGAACTGGTCTCCAGTTATACGTTGAAGTTATGTAAAGGGGAATGAAATGTCGTATGTGTCTCAAAACAAATACTGTAAATGTACAATTTCTTGTGCCAGATCATGGTTTACTAACAATCGAACCTGGCAGCAGCAGTAAAGATTTTTACAGCAGTTGAACGTGGTTTTCGGCAGATAAATGCGAGCTGCAAGGCATCAGCTATTGGAAGTGGAGCAAGTGTTTGTTGTGCAGCAGGTGTACGTGTTGTTATCGGCGCTGCTGGCGTGTGTGGTGGCGGAGGCACCTCTGGGCAGACAGTACCTGGCGCCGAGCGCGCAGTACGGCCCCCCTGGCGCCGGCGGCGGAGGCGTGCTGTACGCCGCCCCCAGGCCCTCCGCCCCCGGCGGCTCGTACGGCGCGCCGGGCCCAAGGCCGTTCTCGGCCAAGGCGGGGGCTCCAAGGCCCTTCAGCGCGGGTGGCGGACCCTCTACCTCGTACGGCCTCCCGCGACCAGGAGGTATGGCGCCGGCCCCCGTGTACGGCGTGCCAGCCGGCGGGCGCCCAGGAGCGAGGGAAGACCCCTACTATGTGAGTAACACCGCACCATGTAGCTTTTCGTCCATATTGCTGTTTCATTTTTTTCGCGCTGAAGGGATGGCTAGCAAGCGGGAGACATGGTGAAGGATAGAAAGAGAGGCAGAGTTAGAGAGGACGAAGGGTATGAGTTATACACTTTCAAATCATTGATTATTAGAAGGGACTTTTAAAACTTACAATACAAATAGCTTAATTTGTATTTTGTCATTAAATTGCATCATATCGTTATTTACTAACAACTGTGGTAATCCTTAAGCCTAAGGACATCGTTACTTTACTTACAAAGTACTATGCCATAGAGGTGAGGGATGGCAAGTGAGTGGGATTTTGTGACTCTGAGGCTCTGAAACTCGAAGAAAAAGTTCTGGACATGGTAAATTTCCTGACGTGAGCGAGATTTTTTGCGATACAAGGGAACATCAACCAAAATGCTTGAAAACTGCCTATAGGGAAGGAGATTGGTAGCTACATTTGGAAGGATGGGTGGAGACCAGTATGAAATTCATGGTCATGAAGAGTAAGTTGATAACTGGTTTACTGGGCAACTGCTAATTATTTCGAAGCGTGCTTCGTATGGTGAAATGTAAGCGGACAGGGAAAACTAGTCAAGGTGAAGTGATAGTGTTTTGAGGAAACAGAAATAAGGGCGATGCTCACGTATACTTCATCACATGTGAGTAGAATTATCACTAATTACAGTAAATTTGGTCCAATGCAAACGTCCATTTGTTTCGTTAAATGGGATGGATTATAAGTTAATTTAACTTTGGGTTTTTGGTGTATAAGTGAAATATGATGGTTACCATTGGCTTCTATGAAATCATGGTTATGTAGACTGCTGATTTTTCGTCCTGTAATCATTTGCAGTGTTTCGGAATTGTTTCATTTAAGAAGCTGCTGACCGAGAATGTTTCGGAGGTATTGCTGAGATTTATAGACAGTACGATAGGTTAAAGCAAAGCGGATACATTAAGGAAAGGGGGCGAGGATAAAGTAAAGCGGTGTGGTTCACATACTGAAAGCTATGAACAGGAAGATTAAGTTTAGGCACGTCGGATCATAGGCGAATGGAAGCCGCAAAGGGATGCTGTTAACTGAATGGGCATACGTCAGAAACGTTAACAGGGGATCTACAGGATCTTTTCAAAGTTACAGGATTGAAAGACGATAGGCTTGTAGTAGATGTGTTAATGTTCAGTAGATGAGTGAGTAGCGCGAATTGTTCATCAGAAGGCGGAGGAAAAGCCGACTGGTTGGAAGAAAATGGTGGGCGAGATTGATAAGTTGGTAGGAGGAGGTGGCACTGGGGCTGTTTGTTGCGTTTATGGGACGAGAGTTACGATTCGGAAATTATTCCAGGCTCAGAAAAGTAGTATGCGTGGGAATTCACAGTGTACTGGGTGACAAGATTTGCTAGGAAGGAACAGCGATATTTTATCCGATGTTTGTACGTAATTCCGTTGCATGTGATGTTCTTTTATTTTTATGGAGTATTGCCTAACATTATGGGCTGTAGAGGGTGTATCATCTATGAGGGTACAATGTTGAGTATGTTCGGAAGCCTGGAACAAGAGTTGTAAAGAGCAAATATTTTTTTAACTTGTTTTCTTTTTCAATTTTTTCGAATAATTTTTTGTAGATGCCATACGCGATGACATCTCGTTACCGTTTTCTATGTCGTTCACAATAAAACATAACTTTTGTTCTATGCAGCGAGAGCATGCACGCTTACGTTCATATTATACCAGTAAGTCTGTTAGGAACTGGTGTATAGGGAAGGTATTGCAACAAAAGGTTAGGTAACAGCTATAGCTGTTCAGATAGTTTCAATTAACTTCATCGTTATTTGTAAGCATTATAGTTCAGTCGTGCAAGGAGATTTCTTTGGAGAGTTTGGACATTAATATAGTTAGCCTTATTTTTGTAAGCTTGTTAATGGATGCTTCTCATCTGAAAGTGGTCGTCGAAAATTTTAATTTTCTAGTGAGATGAGTACTATATAAGCACACTCGACAAAATATTGGTCACGCCCTGATCAAATCACACTAAACCTTAACAATGCCTCATTTCGTGGCTCAGAGAAACCACAGGTTTCTTCAGGCACGCTATATGCAACTGCAGCCACTCGTTAATGATTATATGCAGTAGAGCAACTGAATTACGCGGCTATTGATTACTACATTTAACTCACTGTTGCACATAGTTCCAGGCATTTTCTGCATGATTACAATCGGGTGATTTAGCGGGCCAAGAGAGGTCTGATGCCGTGCCTGAGTGTCCGATAGACCAGGAACGAGTATACGCGAAGCACTATGAACGCGGATGTTGCGATCTTAGAAGACGGGAGTGTCCACAGCCTCGGCTGAACAAATTCATACTTGATTACTACTTGCGATCATATGGAATGATGATCTTGAGATCTGATTAATCACGAATAGCGAAAAGGCAATTTTTTTCAAATATTGACAAGTCGTAATCAATCACTCTGAAAATGATCATTGTTTGTTGTGAAAACAATCAAGCGTCAATATATCTTACCGAAACTGTAATAACAACTACTTTTTAAAATATTTTAAGAGTTGTGGAATCTCTCAGACAATATCTACATCTACATCAATACTCCACAAGCCACATGACCCTGTGTACCAGGGAGTACTTCTGGTATGGCTAACTGATTCCGCATTCCCTGTTCCACTCGCGAATAGAGCGTGCGAAGAATGAATATCCGTATGCCTCTGTATTAGCTCTTGTTTCTCGAATTTTTTTCATTCTCATCAATTCACGAGATATATGTGGGAGGAAATAGTATGTTTTCCGATCATTGTGGGAAAGTACTCACTCGAAATTACCATAGTAAAGTTCTCCGTGATGCACAACGCAACGCCTCTCTCGTAGCGTCTGCCACCGGAGTTTTTTGAGCATCTCAGTAATGCTTTTCAATCGATTAAACGACCCCTTGACGAAACGTGCCGCTTTTCGCTGTATCTTCTCTGTCTCTTCTATCAGTCCTACGTAAGAATGGTCTCAGACTGATGAACAATGCTCAAGAATACGTCAAAAAAGCGCTTTTTAAGTCACTTGCTTCCTGGACTGGTTACATGTGTTTAAGATTGTTCCTACGAATTTAATTCCTACTTCTTCTTTTCCCACTATTTGTATAGTCACTTGTAGATACTTTACGGTAGACTGTTTCCAGCAATTTGTCGTCAATAGTGTAGTTGAAGAGCAGTGGCTTTCTTTTCCTGTCTACGGGGAGTGTGTTACATTTATTTACATCCAGAGTTAACTGCTAGCCTGTACCATTCATCAATCCTCTGCAGATCATTCTGCAAATAGATACTGTCTTCTGGCGCTGCTACTGTGTCATAGACAACCGCAACATCTGCGGACGGTCTTACAATGATTGTGACGCTTTCTACTACTTCATGTAAACAGTAACGCTCCTATCGGACTGCCTAGCGATGCTCCGGAAATTACTTTTACACCCGTTGATTTTGTAACCTTACGAGCGATATGTTGAGTTCTATCTGCGAGGAACTCTTGCATCCAGGCGCAAATCTGGTCCGATACTCGATAAGTTCGTATTTAGTCCACTAACCGACAGTGCGGGGTCCTGACAATTGCCTTCCTGAAGTCAAGGAACACGGCATCAACCTCAGCGCCGTCGCCTACAGTGCTACGGACCGTATGGAGGAACAGCGCCTACTGAGTTTCGCAACACCTCTCTTTGCACAATCCATTTTATAGAGAGGATTTTCATCCCCCAAAGGCGTGAAAACTCTTGAGTATAAAGCATGTTCAATTATAATACAAGAGATTGACATCAATGATACAGACTCATAATTATGAGCATCTGTTCTACTACCTTCTTGAAAGCAGGAACGACCTGCGCATTTTTCCAGTCGCTAGATACCTTCCGTTGCACAACTTCATTATTGTCTTACAGATGTAATAGAAAGGGAACACACGGTCAACGAGAATACAAGAGTGAGCATCATGGATCAAGTTCACTGTAACCTTGATAGTGGACCCAAATCGTTGTGCGAGTTGGCGCAGTGGTTAGCACACTGGACTGGCATTCTGGAAGGGTTCAAACGCCCTTCTCATCATCCTGATTCATGTTTTCCGTCATTTCTTTAAATCACTTCACGCAAATACCGGTATGGCTCTTTTGAAAGGGCACGGCCGATCTCCTGCCCCATCCTTCCCTAATCCGAGCTTATGATCCGTCTCTAATGATGTTGTTGTCGACGGGACATTAAACACTAATCTGCTCCACCTCCCTCCTCCCAAGTCGTCGTACAAACAACACCCTTCCGCCTCCCCCCCTCACACACACACACACACACACACGACGTGGAGCTTTACTTGCCGCTGAGAGCAAGGACCTTTTGTTACCTTTTGTTGGTTATGCACTGCACGGCATGCAATTCCAGTTTTGTTGGTGCAGGACGGTCTCGTGGACGTGTGGTAGCAGTTGCTCTTCATCTACAGTGAATGAAAGCGACCAATGACGTCTTTCGAGAGGGTGACAAATACTCATTCCAGCGAGCTTTTCTGTTCTGGGGCAGTGTTATGTACAAGGGTCAGTCCAAAAGAAATGCACACCATTTTTTTTAAATACATCTTTTATTCTACATGTTTGAAAGTTTTAAAGTGTGTAGATACATCCTTTAGGAACAATATCTACATTTCTCCACATAATTTACATCCCTCTCAACTGCCTTACGTCATCTTGGAACCAGCGCTTGAATACCCGCACGGTAAAATTCTGAAACAACATGTTGGAGCCACTGTTTGGCAGCGTGCACAAGGGAGCCATCATCTTCAAACCTTGTTCCACGAAGAGAGTCTTTCAGTTTCCCAAAGAGATGAGAGTCACATGGAGCCAGGTCAGGGACTGTAAGGCAGGTGTTTCAGTGTTGTCCATCCGAGTTTTGTGATCGCTTCCATGGTTTTTTGACTGACATGTGGCCGTGCATTGTCGTGCAACAGCAAAACATCCTGCTTTTGCCGATGTGGTCCAACACGACTCAGTCGAGCTTGAAGTTTCTTCAGTGGTGTCACATATGCATCAGAATTTATGATGGTTCCACTTGGCATGATATCCACAAGCAAGAGTCCTTCGGAATCGAAAAACACTGTAGACATAACTTTTCCAGCAGAAGGTGTGGTTTTGAATTTTTTCCTTGGGTGAATTTGCATGATGCCACTCAATTGATTGCCTCTTCGTCTCTGGTGAAAAATGATGGAGCCATGTTTCATCATCTGTCGCAATTCTTCCAAGAAATCCATCTCCACCATTCTCGTACTGTTCCAAAAGTTCACTGCATACCGTTTTTCTTGTTTGGTTGTGGGCCACTGTCAACATCCTGGCAACCCACCTGACACAAACCTTTTGTAACGCCAACACTTTCAGTATTCTGCAAACATTTCCTTCCCCTATCCCAACGTAGCGTGACAATTCGTTCACTGTGATGCGTCTGTCGGCAGTCACCAATTCGTTAACTCTCTGCACATTGTCTGGAGTGTGTGCAGTACGAGGACTGCCGCTGCGAAAACAATCCTCAATATTGCCGTGCGCGCTTTCATCACGTAACATGCTTGCCTACCGACTAACTGTACTGCGATCGACAGCAGCATCTCCATACACCTTTTTTCAACCTCTTGTGGATGTTTCCCACTGTCTCGTTTTCACAACACAGGAATTCTATGGCAGCACGTTGCTTCTGACGAACGTCAAGTGTAGCAGCCATCTTGAAGACATGCTGTGACGGCGCCACTCACGGGAACAGGTTGAACTAAGTTTGAAAGCACACTGTAAAACTTTCACACATACAGAATGAAAACTGTATTTTTACAAAAATAGTGTTCACTTCTTTTGGGGTGACCCTCATATTCCACGAATTTGACATGAGTTCACTGATGAGAGTGTGTGGCCTGTCGCAGGAGCCGGCCAACTACGAGTTCAGCTACACGGTGCAGGACGCCGCCAGCTACAACGACTTCAGCCACCAGGAGACCCGTAAGGACGAGAGCGCGCAGGGCGAGTACCGCGTGCTGCTGCCCGACGGCCGCGTGCAGGTCGTCTCGTACCGTGCAGACGAGGACGGCTACCACCCCACCATCCAGTACGAGCAGACGGGCCGGGCAGCGCCCGCGCCAGCGCCGGGCTTCGGCAGCGACGGCTACCGGTACTAACTCGCAGGCCTGCCAACACACGCGCAGTGACTGCAGGACGGCCGGACTGCCACCTGGCCTCCTTCGCTAATTATTTATTTTCTTATTTATTCATGTATTTCGTATCGCTCTTGAACAAGTGCACGACGTTCGGAAACTTAGTCTAGTTTTTGTTTTACATCTCGCTACATTTCCGGCTAATGAAGCCAGAAGCTGTACGTGTACGTGTACCAAGACGGTATGCTCATTTTGGTATCAGATGCGTGGTGGTGATAAACAAATATATAGCGCACTTAGCTACCTCCAAACTTGCCTGCTTTTAGAACACCTGTAATTAAGTCAGTAATTCTAACTGGGTGATCTCTAATGTTAGAGAGTCATTTTCTCTATGAAGCCCCATTATTCTTAAGAGCTTAGGGACTGCAATTTCAAAATGCAATTATGATATTTCTGCAGCAGGTCGCAGACATCCACGTATACTTCCACCCCGCAAGTTCATTGCTCAAGGTACAGACAGTAATTAATCTGTCCGCACTCAGTGCTTTTAATGTACTGTAGTAAAAAAAATGTCGTTGTTAGTACTCCGTATATTTCGTCTCTTGCCCTGATGACAACTAATTTCAAGACAGCGCTTAGTGGATACGTATTTTGATGTTGAATGCATGTATTTATTCTATGTAAGGACAAATGGCAAAACGAATAAAATGATATTTTGATACAACTGTTTTTATTTCATACATTTTGTCACTTCGATGTATAGTAAGCGTTCAGAGAAACGTAGATAGGCCTACCTTTATATATCTTATACTCTATATTGGGGCAATTTTTGCACCATACAAGACTAGTAAATCTGAACTTAAAACTTGTTCCTAAAACACAGAGATATGTGGTTTGTCCACAAGTTAAAAGATCTTCAATAATCGCGTGAAAGAATAAGTGTGACGGTACTAAAAGGTGACTTGGTCCTATTCTGAAGTCGGTCACAGTGACACACAAAGAAAGGTTAGCGGAGTATTTGCCATGTGGTGCATATAGAGTGAGCTGGTGAATGTCGACAAGAAGGAGATGCGGGGAGGCGCCCTTGGATGTAAACTCATGGTGCAAGATTCCCCATGATGTGAAGCAGGCGCGGAAGCATTAAGGGCTTCTGCCAGTGCAGGTACTGCGGTGTTCAGACGTATTTGGCAATTAAAGCAACTGATTGATCAGAGTTCTGTGCTGTGACGAGTGGACCTCGTACCACCATACCTTCGGAGCTTTCTACCCCGCCTGGGATCTCAAGCACCGATGTGAAACGAAGTCTCAGTTCAGTCGCTCACAAAATACTGTCGGAGCAATTGGCCTCTACTTACACTGCCTGTTTGGAGTTTCATATTGACGTTCCATAAATGACACGTGTTCCGAAGTTGTTCTGCCATAATTTAGTGCGCACAGTGTCGCCACAACATATTAATTTGGCGTGGAACTCCAAAATCTTTAACAAAATGGACGTGAGTGTACTTTCATCGACTCTAGGTCCTTGTAGTCGATTACTGCTGTGGGTACCGATATAAGCAGATGTTTACACTAATTAAAAGTAGTTCTAGTCCAATAGTTGCGACAAAGGTTTTCGTTAGGTACAAGAAAACATATCGAATACGTATACCACGTTTCATGGCCACAGTTTGATGTTTTTCGAGAGAATAATTAAAAATTTATGACTGGAGAAGCACCACTCCCCTAGATTGTGGAGATTTTCATCATATAGCGGGTGTTAATGATTGAACGTTCATTGCACTGGGAACTGAATACTCTCCTGTATTCGTTGTGCCATGAAAGCAAATAGCCTTCGAATATCATCTCGTCAAATTTCGTTGCTTGTCTGACTGGAGAAGCACCACTCCCATACATTGTGGAGATTTTTATCATATAGCGGGTGTTAATGATTGAACTTTCATTGCACTGGGAACTGAATACTCTCCTGTATTCGTTGTGCCATGAAAGCAAATAGCCTTCGAATATCATCTCGACAAATTTCGTTGCTTGTCTGAGACTCGTGATGTGTTCTTGAAAAGTGCTTACAGGAGGATGGTTTGAAAGCATACTTCCCATCCTATCACAAACAGAAGACCTGACATTCCTGAAGACTTCTGTGATATGAACTACAGAGCGTCATCTTACTTTACCCTGCTATAATATGCAGTTTGTGCACAGGTTATGAAGCGTGCGAGGAGAGAGTTTACCGTTTTTTGCCACGTACTCGCGAGCTATCGACTTTTTTTCAGTATTTAGCAGATTTTCGAAATTAATTCGCTTCCAAATTAATTCGAGATGTAGATTTACTACCCAATAGTGTCGTATGAAAATTTGTGCGAGACCTGGACTCGAACCTTCATTTTCCGCTTCTCACGGGCGATCACCTTAATCCCAGTGCGCATTCCTCAGCTCGACCCATACTTCCGTGCGTCATAGCGTCCACATCCGTAAATCTTATTCTACCAAATTCATCACTTAATGCTCGGAGCATTACTTGATTCCCTCAACAGGGAGAATGAGACAACTACTGGGTAATATATGTATCCCAAATACAGCTGCTCCTAAGGAATTCGCCGTCGGTAAATTGATTTCGAAGGAGGTGTTAATAAATTAGTTGTACAAAAGTAAACTTTAATTGCGAAAAGGGTAAATAGCTTACAGAAATGTTTGATGCAGCATCGGATGCAGTATATCTTTAAGTTTTATCTCCGCCTAACACTGGTAGTTCCCAGTGTTCCTGGTGGTGGCATGCGCGAATGAGTTATTTCAACAGGCATGATGGAGACGTGTAACGGCGCAGGGCGTGCGCAATGTTGTTTATGGATTCATGAATACAAATCCGTTACTACAGCTCAGAGACAACTCAGGACTATCGCAAGCCACGACCTCAAAGACAAAGTGTTATTAATTGATGCAATCGTTTCACCGACACTGGCTGTGTATCACATAGGACGGCGGGTCGGCCAGCAGTCTCTGAGGCAGCAGTTCGACAACTCCGGCAGTCTTACACTCGTAGTCCGGGCAAAGCAAAGTGACGTGCCGTCTTAGAACTGAATGTGACAAGTGTTGCAGTACGGAAGGTATTAAGGAAACGCCTGTCATTTAGACATTGCAAATTGGAACTGCTGCAACTTTTAAGAGAAAGTGAGAAAGAAAATTGAGCAAAGTTTTGTGTATAAATAAAAAACTGCAGATTGAAGATTATCTTTTTGATAGCTTTGAAAAAGAATTCAGTGTCGAAGCCACCCTCCATACCTGCGGATATGAGGTGAACAGGAACCACGTCATGTAAACGAATATGTTCGGGGCTCGCCTAAGGTAATTTTTTTTTCCACTGAAACGGTGCTTCCTTTTTTTACCGTTGCTGAAACTGGCATATCGTACCTGGACATGCTGTAACATTATCTAATGTTAAAATTACAATAGTGTATGGGTAGAGGTAGCGATCCACTACATTATCGTCGTGTAGTTGTCGCGTATCTCCGTAGGAATTACCGACTTGGATTGGCCATGGTGGAACAACATCCTGGCCGCCATGATCACCTGATATAACCCCGATGGACGTCTGTGTACGTAATTACGTTAAAGGTAGATTGTTTCTCCGCTTCCGGGAAATGGCGACGAGCTTCGTCAACGGATAATACAAGCAGTTCCCACCATACGTCATGAATTGCTACATATGATACGGCAGGGAGTCGATTACAGATAGGACATTTGTCGTGTTAGAAAACATAGCCACAATGAACCGCCGGCCGGTGTGGCCGTGCGGCTCTAGGCCCTTCAGTCTGGCACCGCGTGACCGCTACGGTCGCAGGTTCGAATCCTGCCTCGGGCATGGATGTGTGTGATGTCCTTAGGTTAGTTAGGTTTAAGTAGTTCTAAGTTCTAGGGGACTGATGACCACAGATGTTAAGTCCCATAGTGCTCAGAGCCATTTGAACCACAATGAACCTTTGTAAATAAGACACCAAGATATACGGAATTCTATGCTGTATCAAACATTTCTGTAAGTTGCCTTTTTCCAGATTAAAGGTTACTTTCGTATAACTAATTTATAAAAAACATGTATTTCGTACATCTGTGGAGCGTGAACAATATCTGTTCTTACAGACAAGCCTAGGCGGGCACACAATGGTAATAGCATTGGTCTCGATATTTTATCGTTACATTATATAAGCGGGACATCTGGATTTGAGTCCCAGTCAGGCACAAATTTTCGTATCATACAATTGGGTAGTAAATGTATACCTAATACAGCTGATGTGAAGTAATTTTGAAGTATTTCGTACAGCTAAGGAGCGTCGACAGAGTCTCTTCTGACATGTATGTAACTGTTTACGAGGTTAGTCCTGTTGTCACATCCTGTAGTTCCCAACCACTTCCTTTTAGAATTTTCAGAGGTACAGATCTCGAAAATCGCTCTTTCCTATGACCTTGCATGAGGTCGTCAGCGAACACATTGTCGTCGATCTCATCATCACAAATAAAAATGAGGCATCACTGATTTCCACAGAATGACACTTTATCTCCTGATTGACTCTGTCGGTACTCCGCGCAAATTTCTTTTATCTGTGCTATGGCGTTTAGCGCCAAGCGACTAATGGCAACTCGAGATTTTAACGTAGCTTCCAGAAATCTACTCCCTATGGTTCATGTTGACATCCTGTCGCAACGTCTGCCTGATTTTTAACTGTTGTCATCTGTCTAATCGTCAGAGCCAAGTGAACAATCCACTATTTCTCGAGCTCAGTCTTTCTGGAGTGACCCATATACTCTTCTTGCGACACTGTATTCCAGAGTACGTGTCGCCATCACAGTCATTACACTACAGCATATTGCGGGATCTGTCGGTTTGATGAGTATACTTCTCTCATGCCAATCATTGGACCATTCTCAGATTTCTGAATATGGTGATATACTACACGTTCACGTTCCCTGCGTGTGCAGTGTTACTATCTACTTTTGAAAAGTTCCAGCAGCACCAGACACACCCAGAAGCGCGTCAGGCACACACAGTAGCTCAGTGCACTCGTACTAATCTTCTTCTGTTGCGATGGTCTTTTTTTATGCAAAATTAGCTCCCACACAGACTAAATTTTAAACAATGTCTACTAAGGCAAGGAAATACTAGACTATCAGCTTGGTAGTGTTCGGTCAAGGTTGTCCAGGGTATAAAAATTCCCATTTCCGTATATATATATATATATATATATATATATATATATATATATATATGTGTGTGTGTGTGTGTGTGTGTGTGTGTGTGTGTATGCGTGCCTATGTTTGTTTCGATCATGTAACTTTCAGACTATACGCACGCAGATAGACTGTTATCGTAATTGTCTCTTAAAAGTCAAAAGTGTGTAGACAAGAAACAGACACTTCAGTTTTACTTTTAGATAAGAAGACAACATTCTACCGGCAGATGTTCGAACCTGGAGCTTTGCTTTCGGTGGGTTATGTGACAGCTGAAGACCAAAGCCCATTCAACAGACAACTGCAATCCATCATGTAAGAACCAATCAGCGAGGACGTCACTCTAAGCAAGCGGTTTGTTTCATATATCGTTAATGAAAAGCGTACTGCAGTGGTTGCATTTTCCTCATTCCATTTTGGGTAACGTTTATAGAATGACACTACATATCAGCTACTAGATGCAAACGTCAGACCACTCATGGTAACCAATAACACTCAGATTTATAAATTTTGCAACCGACTACACAAGAAACGTGGTCAACGGATAATTAAGTACTGGAACACAAGCAAATGTCTTATTCATTAATACGTTAATGAAAGAAGATACTGTACGACACATGTGAAGGTCGCTGGGTTAGGTGGAAGACGAATTGAAGGGGTCTGCAGAGGAAAGTGCTGTCGCGCCAGAACATAAATCTAAGTTCGTGCATGTTATACGTTGATGAAATTCTAAGACAAGAATATATACACAACAAGTTAAATTAATTTACTCAGTAGGCAGTTCATTCTAGCGGTAAAAATGGAATTTCTTGGTATTCGAATAGGTGTATTCGAAAACAAAAGACACCGTTATCAAACGATTTCTTGCTAAATTGATGGTTAGTATTTTATTTCTCCAGCTGCCCTCTAAAATTGTATTTTGATTGTTCCGTAGAGGCCCTTAATGTGATTTTAGGAGTATCACGGTTCCAAATAGTCTTAGAGATTTCCTGTGGGATTAAGATAGGGTGATTTAGCAGGACAGACAAGATGTAATGGGGTGCGAGATTATTTGTCAGATCAGTAACGTATACGTGCAGCCCTGAGAACACGGATGTTGTCGTCTTGGAAGATATCAGTGGGCAAAGATGAATTCAGACATTACCAGGGGACCGAATTTTCTGAAAATCACCGACGATTGCCATCAGGATAATTATATACTCGTTTATTATGCTTGCAGCCAATTTTAACTGTTTTATCTGCCATCATGTTTAGATACAACTGAAATATCAGTTTTCGGCAATTTGTGTCACTGTCTTCCATTGACGAAAGGTCGTACTGACTGCTGAAGCGTCTTATTTCCTCCGTGTTTATCGACTGTTCTGTTCTGCACCACAGTTCATTAGACACATCTGAGTGTCTAAAAGTCGCCCTAGACGGTTTCCATCAGTTTCTCAGGCGTCATCTGTTTTCTCGTTCAGTAAGCATACACCGTGTCCGGTATCATCTTAGGCAACACAACACTGCGTGTGAATAAAGCCAACGAAACAACTGTTTATGTTTTAATTGCACCTCACAAAATATAACACCCTCATATCTGCTTACACTAAAAGCAACTAAAGAGGAAGTAGAATGGAGCAGGTATTGTGATAGTTAAGAGCTTCAGAAAGTCATGCGAATGGGATGGCATTCAGGGGAGCATTGTAGTTTCCAATGGTGATTGGTGAGTTACTGGCTGGGTCAGTGTGCAACGATTTTTGGATATTTAGCTAAGAGAAGCCCTCACACAACAAGGCAGGTATCAGCATTTTGCTGCTCTACTCTGTTACGCACATAACTATTAACTCGTAAATGTTACACGACTTATTGCAAGAAATGATATAACAGCCAAGACTGAGTTCTACTTCTCACCATAAATAGGGGTACAGCCGCTGGTGCAAATTATTTTGTCGTCTTCGAGAACAGCAGGTTTTAAATCCCTGTCCGGACATTCTGATTTCGATTTTCTTCGGTTTCTCTGAATGAACTATAGCGAATGCTGGGATGTTTCCTTGAACAAAGCAGCTGATTTCCTTTACATTAATGTAAAATCCGAGGATTTACTTTGTCCCTAATGCTTTTGTGCCGAGAGAAAGTTAAAATACCACCATCCCTTCTCCTGAAAAAAAAATCTGTAAGACATAAATTGATGTATGTATATTATGTCGCGATCTTTTGCTGTCATTATGTGAATGATACATTTTCGTTTCATGTGAATGTTCTCTACGTGAATTATGCAGTAATAATACAATTTTTTCTTTACGATAACTGTACACGAAGAACCGAGGAGGAAAACTGATGATGCTACAAAAAGAGAGGAAAAGAAGCAGTATGGCGATTTAATCAAGAAATAATAATCAGCCAATATGTTTTTGTTCTCGCCTCCTTATTTTCCTATGAAACGTACATTAGCTTGCAAATTTCGTGGAAACAGAAGGCAGAAAGAGGTTATCCTGTGCATTTGAAACTGTGAGCATAGAAGGTCTGTTACGAAACATGTATTTGCTCAACGGCAGGCCACTAACCCGGATGACTCCCGGTTCTGCAAGAGATATAATAGATACTCTTGTCGTTTAGCGGTAGGCGCAATAATTCCAGAGGTCTGGATCGTCCACCGTTAATATTTTGCAGACAAAAAAGTTAGTAAGAAACTCGTTCGCAGTATGGCCTTTCACAGGCTTTCTCAAGAGTTCTTCTGAAACATTCCATTTGAGATATTATCAGCACTCAGGGAGAGCTAAATGGTGCAGGTTTCAGGCACGCGATGTTTATGTCATTGTCATTTAAACTTGATCGAATGTTCTATACACAGCATGGTTTTTATAAAACACTAAAAGAGTTTTTTCCATTTTCAATCTCCACTCAAGCTAGTTAAGCGGTCTGTTATAGATCCAGCCCAAAACAGATTATCGGTTCTTAATTAAAACGGAATTTTACTAGAAAAATACATTTACCTGTGAGCAGGAAGGTAAAAGTGCTATTTGCGACATCTTTTCAGATTTTTTCCAATTGCATTTTCATACCTGACTCTCAAAGTACATAGTTTTCAATTGTGTAGCCGTATACTACCAAAGCCTCTTAATACATTAAGTAAAAAACAATTAAAGGAAAACTTGCAACTTCTTGATAGAATGGCATATTTTTGATTTATCGGTTGAATTATTTTCACTTTTACACACAAAATTAGGACGACTAACATCATCGTCTTATCATTTGTGCAAGACCACTACCTGCAGAACCTGAAGAAATAACCCAGAACAAAGATCGAAGCACTGAGTGCAAAGATGAAATCTTCGACGGTGTTAGAAATTCGAAAACGTGTCGTTAGTTTATCACGTCGAAAAAGACCTCAGAAATCTTCCGTCCTCATTTTAACGCAATACTCACGTTACTACATCTCCACAGTTATAACATCCCGTCTGCTTGTTTCTTTAGTTATTGTTCGCGATCTATTTCGTCCTTTCGACTAAACGACTACTTGTCCATTCCAGTTGCCAGTTATCACCTTACTTTTATGTTTGTGTCCACGTCGCCTGACGAATCTTAGAAACTGACACACCTCAAAATAGAAATGTTGCAGTGGGCCTCCTACAGCGTATTGTGATAGCCTCTCCCAATGAATACTCTGTAACTTTTTTTGTATTTTTAAAAGCAGTTTCATTTTCCGTGTTGGCTATTAAACACTCTGTCATTTGCATTACACGATCAGCTGATTACGGGGCTGTGCCATTTTCTAGTGCTTCTCCTGTCGTCGTAATTTGACACCTGCCACCTGTGTGAGTTCATATACAAATGTGCGTCTGTCATTTCCCATCCGTGGGACTCCGAAACATATCAGCAGACATTTCTCCTTGTTACACGAGGTATAGCACGATCTCCTTACAAGCAACCAGTATTCAAATGAGACGTCTGAATGAGAAACGCTTTGAAACTCTTCCATCAGTTTTCTTTCTGACATGTATCCGTTTTGTATTAAATTTCGCCATTTTGATTACATATGAATGTGAGAATATGAAAGAATAACAGAAATAATAGTACTGACAAGTTTTATAGGAGTAATGGACACCGGAAGATCCCGAGGATGACCCCAGCAGAGGGGTAGAAACGTCGGTCATTTTAGAGGAAATATGACGCGGCCTAATAACCCAGAAGATTTTAACTTCAGTGACAACGGCCACGAAAGCCTGCAGACTTATATACTGACAAGTAGTTAGCTCCTTTATATCATGTCCATATCTGGGTAATAGGCGCATCTCTTGCACAGGCAATGTTACTGTGGTGTCACCGCCAGACACTACACTTGCTAGGTGGTAGCCTTTAAATCGGCCGCGGTCCATTAGTATACGTCGGACCCGCGTGTCGCCACTGTCAGTGATTGCAGACCGAGCGCCACCACACGGCAGGTCTAGAGAGACTTACTAGCACTCGCCCAGTTGTACAGCCGACGTTCATAGGAATGGTTCACTGACAATCACGCTCTCATTTGCCGAGACGATAGTTAGCATAGCCTTCAGCTACGTCATTTGCTACGACCTAGCAAGGCGCCGTATTCAATTGATATTTATCTTGAAGCCTGTACAGTCAAGAGAGATGTACACCAATTATGGATTAAAGTTAAGTATTACATCAACTACGTACTTTATTTGCTACTATAAATTCCCTTAACTGTTCCAGACCTCACGCCAGTCTGCGTGAGATTAAACGCGTGTATTTCGGCCTCCTCTAGCAACACGGTGTTGGCTCTTCTGCCAACACTTCAGTTTCAGTATCCGGAATGAAATTTTCACTCTGCAGCGGAGTGTGTGTTGATGCGAAACTTCCTGGCAGATTAAAACTGCTTGTCGGACCGAGACTCGAACTCCGATAGCGAATATTGTTCCGGCACACCGTTTTAACCGGCCAGGAAGTTTTAATGTTTGTGTAATTTTAAAAATTACAGCCATTTATGGAGGACAGATATTCGTGGTGATCCTCGGTTTGTTATTTGGAGTTTCCCGAGGCAGAGGGATTCACGAGGTCGGTTTCCTGTCATGTTCATAGGATGGCAAAGGGGCAAGTGCCTTACTTGACTGTTATCAGTTTACGCGCTCGTTTTTCGCGGGAACATCAAAAGGACCAACTGTGGCAATTTCGCATTTTTATAGCTTATAGCTTTTTATAGCTGGTTTTCAAATGATGTAGCCTGAAAAACTCAGTGTGAGGATTTAACATATTTTCTAGCAGTTTTTCTTGATAATTCGACGCTTGTGTATTTTTATTAATAAAACGAAATTGTTCTGCCAGTGATGTTTTAGTTTCTACCGCGTCGCCGAACGGCTATCTTGACATTAGACTTGCCATCTAGTGTCATGATGTCAGACCCGTTCGTTATCGCTGGGTAGGGAATCCCAAATGTTCAGGACCTAAACTTACATACAAATCTTTATCGGAGATGTTTTGTTGATTTTGTTGTTCGTTAGCAACTGATCCACGCGTGATGGTGATGTTGGGCTAGTGATTAGAGTTCACAGTAATTTCTTGATTCAGGCTTCAAAATATAGCCAGCATTGTCGTCCAGAGTGGGAGCTGATGTCCGAGTTTAAAGAGTGGCGTCAAACAGTCGAAAACGACTCCACAAAAGCATACTGGAAGAATTGCAAGTGCAGTATTGTGGCAAAAATCAACTGTTTAAAACAAGATTTTTCATCTTCAAAACACATCAAGGCTTTGGAACCATTAAATGGTCAAAGAAAGAGTGAGTTCCCGAAAGTAAGAAAAGAACCTGAACAGGCAGAAAGCTAAAAGCACATTAGCTATATTTGTATATGCGTATGCTTCTACTTTTACAACTGACCATTTATTACAAGACTGGTGTAAAAAAAAAGGAAAAAAATCAGCGTTAGTCAAAGTGCAGACTACATAGAACAAATTGCACATATACAATCAAGAAAGCATTGACACCAAAGTTTATCAATAATTAGTAAACGAAATTGGAAATCAGGAATACAGTACATTAATTTGCGAGGCAATTACTGTTTCAGTGATCATATTATTAGACGTGTCAGTAAAATATTTCAACAAATCGTTGTAAAAAGTCTTGCTACTTCTTTAGGAATAGTTAAACTCGAGGATGGAACAGCCAACAGCATAGTGGATGGCTCGAAGTCATTATTTTTCGGATTAAACTTGAACATGAAAAAATTAATCGGTGTTGATACTGAAAAACGTCTCTTTTATGACAGAATCCACCAACGGTGTTCACCAGTTGCTTAAAAATTAATCCAGTATTAGATATTCAATATTAGCATTCTGTCTGTCACTTCCTACAGTTAGCTACGTCGCATACCTCGGTAGAAACATTACGCAGGAATATTGATTTTCTGATTCACGAAAGCAATAGTTGCTTTAGTCGTTCACTGAAAAGCCAAATTTATTATCTGGATTGTTCTCCACTGAGCAGCTGTTTATCGCATTCTAGAAGAGGGAACTTTTGTTTTAAGTTGCCAAAGGAAATCGACGTTGTTACATGCTGGAAATGTTGTGCACCATGTATAGCGACCATACAAAACGCCAATATTTAATATCAAGACAGTTGTGCAGCACGCCCATCATGTGAATAATTATTGTGAAAGCAATGATGCTGAAATAACCAAACTTTAAAAGTTCGAATAATCTTAATGAAATCTGTTAAGTGGTCACGTTCTGAACCCTACAGCCAGAGATAAAGTACTGTTACAAAATATTGCAAGTTACGTTGATCCACCGTTGCACAGAAAGTACACTTTCGAGTCAACGTTATGTGAATATAACTAACAGCCGAAGTGGCGCGAAACACTAAGAAGCGATTTGTAAATTTTACTCGGAAACTTTTTAATGCATTACGAGAAAGACTGCCTAGAAATGTGAAGCTCTACAAAAAATGTCGATGTTTTTTGTACAAAACAATCTTGTTGTTGTTGTTGTGGTCTTCAGTCCTGAGACTGGTTTGATGCAGCTCTCCATGCTACTCTATCCTGTGCAAGCTTCTTCATCTCCCAGTACCTACTGCAACCTACATCCTTCTGAATCTGCTTAGTGTATTCATCTCTTGGTCTCCCTCTACGATTTTTACCCTCCACGCTGCCCTCCAATGCTAAATTTGTGATCCCTTGATGCCTCAAAACATGGCCTACCAACCGATCCCTTCTTCTAGTCAAGTTGTTCCACAAACTTCTCTTCTCCCCAATCCTATTCAATACCTCCTCATTAGTTACGTGATCTACCCACCTTATCTTCAGCATTCTTCTGTAGCACCACATTTCGAAAGCTTCTATTCTCTTCTTGTCCAAACTGGTTATCGTCCATGTTTCACTTCCATACATGGCTACACTCCATACAAATACTTTCAGAAACGACTTCCTGACACTTAAATCTATACTCAATGTTACCAAATTTCTCTTCTTCAGAAACGATTTCCTTGCCATTGCCAGTCTACATTTTATATCCTCTCTACTTCGACCATCATCAGTTATTTTACTCCCTAAATAGCAAAACTCCTTTACTACTTTAAGTGTCTCATTTCCTAATCTAATCCCCTCAGCATCACTCGATTTAATTTGACTACATTCCATTATCCTCGTTTTGCTTTTGTTGATGTTCATCTTATATCCTCCTTTCAAGACACTGTCCATTCCGTTCAACTGCTCTTCCAAGTCCTTTGCTGTCTCTGACAGAATTACAATGTCATCGGCGAACCTCAAAGTTTTTACTTCTTCTCCATGAATTTTAATACCTACTCCGAATTTTTCTTTTGTTTCCTTTACTGCTTGCTCAATATACAGATTGAATAACATCGGGGAGAGGCTACAACCCTGTCTCACTCCTTTCCCAACCACTGCTTCCCTTTCATGCCCCTCGACTCTTATAACTGCCATCTGGTTTCTGTACAAATTGTAAATAGCCTTTCGCTCCCTGTATTTTACCCCTGCCACCTTCAGAATTTGAAAGAGAGTATTCCAGTTAACATTGTCAAAAGCTTTCTCTAAGTCTACAAATGCTAGAAACGTAGGTTTGCCTTTTCTTAATCTTTCTTCTAAGATAAGTCGTAAGGTTAGTATTGCCTCACGTGTTCCAACATTTCTACGGAATCCAAACTGATCTTCCCCGAGGTCCGCTTCTACCAGTTTTTCCATTCGTCTGTAAAGAATTCGCGTTAGTATTTTGCAGCTGTGACTTATTAAACCTGCTTTCTTTGGGATTGGAATTATTATATTCTTCTTGAAGTCTGTGGGTATTTCGCCTGTCTCATACATCTTGCTCACCAGATGGTAGAGTTTTGTCATGACTGGCTCTCCCAAGGCCATCAGTAGTTCTAATGGAATGTTGTCTACTCCCGGGGCCTTGTTTCAACTCAGGTCTTTCAGTGCTCTGTCAAACTCTTCACGCAGTATCTTATCTCCCATTTCGTCTTCATCTACATCCTCTTCCATTTCCATAATGCTGTCCTCAAGTACATCGCCCTTGTATAAACCCTCTATATACTCCTTCCTCCTTTCTGCCTTCCCTTCTTTGCTTAGAACTGGGTTGCCATCTGAGCTCTTGATATTCATACAAGTGGTTCTCTTCTCTCCAAAGGTATCTTTAATTTTCCTGTAGGCAGTATCTATCTTACCCCTAGTGAGACAAGCCTCTGCATCCTTACGTTTGTCCTCTAGCCATCCCTGCTTAGCCATTTTGCACTTTGTGTCGATCTCATTTTTGAGACGTTTGTATTCCCTTTTGCCTGCTTCATTTACCGCATTTTTATATTTTCTCCTTTCATCAATTAAATTCAATATTTCTTCTGTTACCCAAGGATTTCTATTAGCCCTCGTCTTTTTACCTACTTGATCCTCTGCTGCCTTCACTGCTTCATCCCTCAGAGCTACCCATTCTTCTTCTACTCTATTTCTTTCCCCCATTCCTGTCAATTGTTCCCTTATGCTCTCCCTGAAACTCTCTACAACCTCTGGTTCTTTCAGTTTATCCAGGTCCCATCTCCTTAAATTCCCACCTTTTTGCAGTTTCTTCAGTTTCAATCTGCAGTTCATAACCAATAGATTGTGGTCAGAATCCACATCTGCCCCTGGAAATGTCTTACAGTTTAAAACCTGGTTTCTAAATCTCTGTCTTACCATTATATAATCTATCTGATACCTATTAGTATCTCCAGGATTCTTCCAGGTATACAACCTTCTTTTATGATTCTTGAACCAAGTGTTAAAACAATCTTAAGGTTATTAAACCATCAATAGTCGAAATAAAGCATGGAATATAAAAAGCATGAGTCAGTAATTGACGAATTTATATCTCAATTCTGGTACATTTTACATATACAGCACCATTAAACTGAATCTTATGTGTAAGATTTTGATTGAAATGGGGGAACAAATATTGTCACTCTTGTGATGTCCCAGACCTCGACTTACGAGAGACAGGAACAATGGAGACATATGGGACCACGTCTCATGCGCTAGACACACTGGCTGCCTATATTCAGGAGCATACTAAGGAGAGTCTAAATATTTTATTTGTGTCACAGAATGACTGATTTTAATAAACCAAAGATGTCCCTTAACAATGTTAATAGGTAATAATTTTTTCACTTTAATTATATAACGACATAAACTGATATTATGTACAAAAATATTTTACTAAAAAATAAAGTTGATCTCCATGGAGTGATGAAATTTTATTATTGTACATTTACTTAAGTGTCAAAGTAATTATTAATGACAAATTGTTATTAATAATTATAAATTTTAATTTTATTATTTTGCTCATTTTGCAACTGCAAAGCATCTCTATAAAGTGACTTAGTAAAGAAAAACTTTTTAAGAAATTGAAATACGTCAGTTACTGCAAAATATTAGGATGTAGTGTTTATCATTAGTTGTATTTTTCTAGTAATCCACTTGCTATAAAACATTAAACATGTACTGTTTATTCTTATTTGTGACTAAAATGTAATTAAATTTTTTTCAGACATTTGTCAAGATAATATTTTCATATTATGGTACCTGTCTTACTTACGTAATCTAAATAACATTTTCTGCTCTTTTCATCGCATTATACATAGTCATAATATAAAAAAGGTTTTTTTCGCTCGTAGAGTTAAATTATAGTAGAATTATGTTTTGATACTGTTGAAAAACGGTAAAGTTACTTAACTGCTTTTATTTTACTTTGTAAAGGTATTTAGGGGCATAGAATTATTCTTGTGAAGTTTGATTTTCATGTGTTTACGATTTTGTGGACGCAGTACGCTTGTGATTGGTAGAGTGTAACAGTGGTAAACATATTCGTATTTATGGCAGATGTTGTACATTGTGGTACCCGTGGTCTAAGGGACACAGTCCGGCTTTCGCCGCCGTGCAGTGCGGACGTGTTGTTATTTCCACCTGCGGAGCGCGCGCGCTCGCTGTTGTTTACATTTCAGCGGCCGTCACTTACGTGTCGCTTACGTGCACTAGAATCATGGCCAACCGTTTTCGAAAATCAACTTTACGTTTCAACTTCTGCAACGACTACGCACGACCAAAGGCCTTGGAAGTGGAACGCTTCCTACGCGACGTTGCTAAGATCCCAGCTTCTGACATCTCGGGCATCCATTTGTCCATATTAAGCAGTACTGTGTACGTCAAAGTCGTCAATGACGCGGTATGTGAAAGAATACTTCGTGACACCAACCATGGATTACGCTTTTGCCACGCCGACGGCAATGTCGGAGCGGTCACTGTCGACCATGCCGGCTTAGGAATGCGCACCATACGAGTTTTCGAACTCCCGTTCGAGCTTCCAGCGGAAGACGTTATCGCGGTTTTCCGCCCCTATGGCACTCTACATGGCCACACTGCCGAACGCTGGGCGCAATTCCAAACGTACCCCGTTCTTAACGGTGTACGGTAGATCACCATCGACCTCCATCGCCACGTGCCATCTTACCTGCAAATTAGCGGGTGCCGCGCGGTTGTCATATACGACGGCCAACCCAAGACCTGTTCCGGGTGCGGCAAAGAAGGCCACCTCAGATCTGAGTGTCTTCAGCGACGAATCACCCAATTGCCAGCCGCTACCGTGGCACCTCCGGCTCCGACGACGGTATTACCGATCACCTACGCATCGGCGCTCTCTTCTCCTCCCACCGGCCGCCGCCCATCGGACCATGCACCGGTGACCCTTCCAGCTGCTACGGATACCGCTGGGGCCGACGCGTCGCGCTCAAAGCCTGACGCTACTCCGGCGCCACTACCAACAGCGACGACTTCCGACACCCACCCGACTGAACATATGGACGCCCCTTCATTTGACGTTCCCGCGGCGGCCTTCCTCTCAGAGCGACGCGACTCGCTCCCGTCTTCCGACACGGAGGGGCGAACCCGCAAACAACGTTCACCTAGGAGGCGCAAGAGGAGGCGCCGTACGGTCTCGGAACGAGACGGATCACCACCCCCCGATGCTCCAGAGGCCGTCCGACCCGACGAGGCCTCGGAGAACCTACACGACGATACGAATGACGACAACATGACGCCGACTGTGGATACGTCGATGCCTACTCTACTGGCTCGCTCAGGTGCTCCTGAACCAATGGACTCCACAGATGCGACTGCCGCCGAGACGTCCTCTGCCCCTACGACCGAAGTGGAACGTACGACCATCACAACGACAACGCCTTCAATGGTGTGGAGTGAGGACGTCGATGAGGACCCGGACCACACGCTGGGGACAGAGTTACCCCAGACGGAAGCATCGTTACGCCGCTGATAACGCCGTCGGTTGGCGTACGGCACGACTCACCGTTGCCTCGTCCCTCTTCATCCTCCGCCGGTGGAGTTCCCCTCCACGGCGGGATACGGCTCCAAACCTACCGAATAGCGACGATCAACACTAACACCATTAGCTCACCCGTGAAACTTCAACTGCTGCGAGAGATGATATGGGCGTCGGACGTCGATATCGCACTACTACAGGAAGTACACCTGGCCACACTTCCAGACGTCGCGGGATAGAACACTTATCCTTCTCCTGGTGACCACCTGGGACGCGGCGTAGCCATCTACCCAGAGAAGGCATTCCAGTGGCCGATATCACATACCTTACATCTGCCAGAGGCATGGCCGTCACCGTCATGGGGACCCGTATCGTCAACATTTACGCTCCGTCAGGCTCCACCCGCAGACGCGACAGGGCACTCTTCTATTCAGAAGACATCGCTCCTTTGTTTCTTGGACGCTGCGACCATTACTTGCTTGGGGGTGATTTTAATTGTGTCTTGCACCCTAAAGATCAAGTGCCCCACTACAACACCTGTCAAGAACTGCGTCTTGTCGTCCGAGATCTGTTGCTCCGCGACACTTGGGAAGTTCGGCACGGCGACGCGCCTGGACATACTTACCAGACGAGTCACTCCGCGAGCCGCCTTGATAGAATTTACGTCTCTCGGGAACTCACGCCTGCAGTCCAAGGTGCAGAACTTTGGCCCCTGGCCTTTTCGGACCACTGTGCCCACATCTGCAACATTCTCTTCCCCAAGCAAGTGGTCTGGCGTAGTCGTGCACCGTGGAAGCTAAACACCTCCCATCTTCATGATCCCGAATGTCTTCAACGTGTTACCGAGACATGGGCCACCTGTGAACGTCGCTTACCTAAATACGGCACGACCTTGACCTGGTGGCTAGAATGTGCCAAACCTGCCATTCGACGTACTTTGATTCAGTATGGAAAGGAAGTTGCTATGTGGCGCCGGCACACTACCGACTATTTCTACGCCGTTCTCCGCGACCTGGACGCCCAACCGCCCACCCCCGACACCCAGAGGGAACGCAGCAGGATTAAGGCGCAAATTGTAACTTTGACACGCCGTAGACTGCAGGGGGCTACGGTGCGAACCCGACGTCAAGATTCGGCGGAATAATAACATCCGACCATGCATCATATCGCCTCCGATAGGAAACATCGACGACGACAACTCATCACCGAGATCACCTCCTGTCGCGGCCAGCACGTCACTTGCCAGGCCGAAATCGTCAGTGCCTTTGTCGACCACTACCGCACAATGTACCAGGAGGAGACTACCAACAACCACCCTGAGGAGTCTGTGTTACCACACGTAACTCGCACCCTCACCAGTGACGAAGCGGACGAGCTGATAGAGCCCATTATGCGTGACGAAATCCACGATGCAATCAAAAAAGGTGCTCTGAATAAGTCACCTGGTGTCGACGGATTACCGATAGAATTTTATCGCGCTTTCTTCACACTAATGGCGTCACGGTGGACAACGATGTTTAATGAACTGCTGACGATGGGTAACGCCGTACCGCCGTCCTTCGTCACGGGAATTATTATACCCATCCACAAACCATCACCAGGTGTGACGACAGCACATTACCGTCCCCTGACTCTGCTTAACGCAGACTGTAAAATTTTTACACGCCTACTGGCAACGCGATGCCGCAAGATCCTGCCTAGCATTCTATCCCCGGAACAGACAACTCCGGGCGGCTCAGTTAATATACAAACGGCCACAGGAGAATGTCGCGATTTAATTCCACTGGCAGCGGCGTGCAGACTCCGCGCAGCGGTGGTTGCCATTGATTTTGACAGCGCATTCGACAAATTGCGGCATCTTTTTCTGTTCTCAGTGATGAACCGCTTGGGTTTTCCACCAACCTTTATCGACGTGATCCGGCGCCTGTACGGCACCGCCGAATCTCTGATTCAGGTTAACGGCCGTGTGGCGGGACCAGTGGCGATCCGGCGTTCCGTACGGCAAGGCTGCCCTCTTTCGACCCTACTGTATGCCATAAGCCTGGAGCCACTCATCGGGAGTCTGACGAGCCACCTTTCTGGTCTCACTTTGCGACAGCACAGTTTTCGATGTCGTGCGTATGCGGACGACCTCCTCCTCTTGATCCGCTCACGGAGTGAAGCACACACGGTACTTGATTTGATATCAACGTACGGCACTGCAGCGGGCAGTAACATGAATGTGGCTAAATCCGCGGCGATGCCCATTGGACGCGGCCTCTCACACGACGACTTAGCACCTCTCCCGTGTGTACAACAACTACGATATCTTGGTATCATTTTCACCTCCACCGTGCGCCGCTCCGCTGCCATCAATTTTCGGCGTGCACTCCAAACTATCCGCACGACGGTGCGACAAAATCTTCTCCGACGACTCGATTCTTTACAACGTCTCCAATACCTCAATCAACATGTGGCGGCCAGAATGGTCCACATCGCACAGGTCCTCCCGCTGCCATCAACTATTGGACGCAGCCTCCAGGCTGCCCTCGGATACTTCCTTACAGCCGGTACGATCTTTAAGGTCCGCTGCGACACGCTCACCCTTCCCCCGCGAGCAGGAGGCCTCGGCCTTGTCAATGTGCGACTCCGAGCGGCGTCCTTGTACATGTCCACCATGCACAAGCAGTGGCACGGGGGCACCTCCCTTACGCGCAGCTTCCTGGAAATTCTTGTGCCCGCGACCATAACACCACCAGTACCAGTCGGATACATCAAGCACCATTTGACCCACATTTCTGATTTCATCGTCGACTTCAGTTATGCTCACACGCACTTACCGACCACGCGTTCTCCTCGACCTAAAGATTTTTACACCCCACTCCTTCGTTCCATATCCGGCAACAATATCGAACTGAGACATCCGTCCACGCGGTGGCCAACGGTTTGGCGTCACATCCACCAGCCTTTTCTTCCCTCCAACGTCCGGGCAACATGGTACCAAGTCGCAAATGAAAAATTCGCCACAAACCATCGCCTTCACGCCATCGGACTACAGGACTCTCCACTTTGTTCCATTTGCCACCTCGTGGATGACGATGTCCACCAACTGACGTGTGCTGCCACCAGTAACGTCTGGAAACTTGCCCGACAGTTTGTTGCCTGTTACCTCCGCGTTCCGCCGGACTCGATTGACCCACGGACTTTTATCCATCCTGAGAATTCTTATTTCCCCGCCTCCAAAAATCATGCGATTATATGGGTCAAGGGGTGGACGATCACCTACATGTATAATGGTGGCGACAAATCACGCCTTGATTTCTGGCAGTACTTACAAACCGCCCACAGTGAAGTTGAACAGCGACCGTGCTACCGCGCCTTCTTCGCCAACTACCTACATGCGATCTTTACTTCACCCCCGCTCAGTTGGATGGTGCCACACGCCGACAGCACTCCCGCCCCCCCTGCTGACATGTGAGACTCCCCGCGCTACTTTCTACATTTGTAACCCACAGTGGAGTAGGCGCATGGACACGCGCCTCCTTTCTTCAATGCACTACCCCAGACAACACTGGCCTTTCCCTCACTCCACTGTATATTGCTTCACACCTCTTAGATTACATCAGAATTATTATTCTTTTTTTCCCTACACCTTGTTCATAAAAAAAATTCCTCGCCTTGTACGAGTATATTGTCTTGTGTTATTTTCGCCGGAAGGATGGCATTTCTGTTGTATTTAAGTTTGTACCAATAAAGATCTTTTTTTTCATTTACCCTTTTCCTGGTGAAAAAAAATCATAAATAAAAATAAAACAAAAATAAATCAAAAAGCTACTTTGCGGGAGTGCTTCAGGGACGGGAGGGGGGAAGACATCGCGGCCAGGCCTCGGGTTTCGACCCCTGCCCGCCTTGTCTCCACCTACTCATAACTGAACACTCTTTTTTTACTAAAAGAAAAAAGTGGTAAAAAAAAGAGGTTCAACGCTCTACGGTCTGGAACAGCGGGACCGCTACGGAAAATAATAATAATAAAAAAAAGGGGGTAGCGTCTTTGATCCGTAATCAAAACGTCTTCGGTACCGGGTTCGATCCCAGCCACTGCCTAAATTTTGATAAATAATCAGCATTGGCGGCCGAAGACTTCCGGCATAAGAAGTCAGCCTCATTCTGCCCAACGGCCTTGTCAAAGAGGGCGGAGGAGCGGATAGAGGTTCAGGGCACTCTCTTGTCCTAAGGGTGGGAAATTTCCCCTAAAGGCGGAAGAATCAGCAATGATCAACGACATGAGCATGCAGAAGGCAATGAAAACCACTGCATTAAAGACACGTAACGTGTATCCACAGGACATGTGGCCTGTAATTGAAGAAGTGTCATGATGATCCCTCCATTGGCAAAAGATTCCGGAATAGTCCCCCATTCGGATCTCAAGGAGGGGACTGCCAAGGGGGAGGTTACCATGAGAAAAAGATTGAATAATCAACGAAAGGATAACGTTCTACGAGTCGGGGCATGGAATGTCAGAAGCTTGAACGTGGTAGGGAAACTAGAAAATCTGAAAAGGGAAATGCAAAGGCTCAATCTAGATATAGTAGGGGTCAGTGAAGTGAAGTGGAAGGAAGACAAGGATATCTGGTCACATGAGTATCGGGTAATATCAACAGCAGTAGAAAATGGTATAACCGGTGTAGGATTCGTTATGAATAGGAAGGTAGGGCTGAGGGTGTGTCACTATGAACAGTCCCGTGACCGGGTTGTTCTAATCAGAATCGACAGCAGACCAACACCGACAACGATAGTTCAGGTATACATGCCGACGTCGCAAGCTGAAGATGAACAGATAGACAAAGTGTATGAGGATATTGAAAGGGTAATGCAGTATGTAAAGGGGGACGAAAATCTAATAGTCATGGGCGACTGGAATGCAGTTGTAGGGGAAGGAGTAGAAGAAAAGGTTACAGCAGAATATGGGCTTGGGACAAGGAATGAAAGAGGAGAAAGACTTGAGTTCTCTAACAAGTTTCAGCTAGTAATAGCGAATACCCTGTTCAAGAATCACAAGAGGAGGAGGTATACTTGGAAAAGGTCGGGAGATACGCGAAGATTTCAATTAAATTACATCGTGGTCAGACAGAGATTCCGAAGTCAGATACTGGACTGTAAGGCGTAGCCAGGAGCAGATATAGACTCAGATCACAATATAGTAGTGATGCAAAGTAGGCTGAAGTACTTCAAGACATTAGTCAGGAAGAATCAATACGCAAAGAAGTGGGATACGGAAGTACTAAGGAATGACGAGATACGTTTGAAGTTCTCTAACGCTATAGATACAGCAATAAGGAATAGCGCAGTAGGCAGTACTGTTGAAGAGGAATGGACATCTCTAAAAAGGGCCATCACAGAAGTTGGGAAGGAAAACATAGGTACAAAGAAGGTAGCTGCGAAGAAACCATGGGTAACAGAAGAAATACTTCAGTTGATTGATGAAAGGAGGAAGTACAAACATGTTCCGGGAAAATCAGGAATACAGAAATACAAGTCGCTGAGGAATGAAATAAATAGGAAGTGCAGGGAAGCTAAGACGAAATGGCTGCAGGAAAAATGTGAAGACATCGAAAAAGATATGATTGTCGGAAAGACAGACTCAGCATACAGGAAAGTCAAAACAACCTTTGGTGACATTAAAAGCAACGGTGGTAACATTAAGAGTGCAACGGGAATTCCACTGTTAAATGCAGAGGAGAGAGCAGATAGGTGGAAAGAATACATTGAAAGCCTCTATGAGGGTGAAGATTTGTCTGATGTGATTGAAGAAGAAACAGGAGTCGATTTAGAAGAGATAGGGGATCCAGTATTAGAATCGGAATTTAAAAGAGCTTTGGAGGACTTACGGTCAAATAAGGCAGAAGGCATAGATAACATTCCATCAAAATTTCTGAAATCATTGGGGGAAGTGGCAACAAAACGTCTATTCACGTTGGTGTGTAGAATATATGAGTTGGCGACATACCATCTGAGTTTCGGAAAAGCATCATCCACACAATTCCGAAGACGGCAAGAGCTGACAAGTGCGAGAATTATCGCACAATCAGCTTAGCAGCTCATGCATCGAAGCTGCTTACAAGAATAATATACAGAAGAATGGAAAAGAAAATTGAGAATGCGCTAGGTGACGATCAGTTTGGCTTTAGGAAAAGTAAACGGACGAGAGAGGCAATTCTGACGTTACGGCTAATAATGGAAGCAAGGCTAAAGAAAAATCAAGACACTTTCATAGGATTTGTCGACCTGGAAAAAGCGTTCGACAATATAAAATGGTGCAAGCTGTTCGAGATTTTGAAAAAAGTAGGGGTAAGCTATAGGGAGAGACGGGTCATATACAATATGTACAACAACCAAGAGGGAATAATAAGAGTGGACGATCAAGAACGAAGTGCTCGTATTAAGAAGGGTGTAAGACAAGGCTGTAGCCTTTCGCCCCTACTCTTCAATCTGTACATCGAGGAAGCAATTATGGAAATAAAAGAAAGGTTCAGGAGTGGAATTAAAATACAAGGTGAAAGGATATCAATGATACGATTCGCTGATGACATTGCTATCCTGAGTGAAAGTGAAGAAGAATTAAATGATCTGCTGAACGGAATGAACAGTCTAATGAGTTCACAGTATGGTTTGAGAGTAAATCGGAGAAAGACGAAGGTAATGAGAAGTAGTAGAAATGAGAACAGCGGGAAACTTAACATCAGGATTGATGGTCACGAAGTCAATGAAGTTAAGGAATTCTGCTACCTAGGCAGTAAAATAACCAATGACGGACGGTGCAAGGAGGACATCAAAAGCAGACTCGCTATGGCAAAAAAGGTATTTCTGGCCAAGAGAAGTCTACTAATATCAAATACCGGCCTTAATTTGAGGAAGAAATTTCTGAGGATCTACGTCTGGAGTACAGCATTTAATGGTAGTGAAACATGGACTGTGGGAAAACCGGAACAGAAGAGAATCGAAGCATTTGAGATGTGGTGCTATAGACGAATGTTGAAAACTAGGTGGACTGATAAGGTAAGGAATGAGGAGGTTCTGCGCAGAATCGGAGGGGAAAGGAATATGTGGAAAACACTGATAAGGAGAAGGGACAGGATTATAGGACATCTGCTAAGACATGAGGGAATGAGTTCCATGGTACTAGAGGGAGCCGTAGAGGACAAAAACTGTAGAGGAAGACAGAGATTTGAATACGTCAAGCAAATGATTGAGGACGTAGGTTGCAAGTGCTACTCTGAGATGAAGAGGTTAGCACAGGAAAGGAATTCGTGGCGGGCCACATCAAACCAGTCAGCAGACTGATGACAAAAAAAAAAAAAAAAAAAAAAAAATTGTACATCGTAGAGACGCCAGTGTTGGAGATGCTTATGACAGAGTTTTCATGTGATAGATTTCGTAAATGGTAGAGGTTAAACTACTAAGTTAAAGCATTTTGGATCCTCAGTGAGTAATAGTCCCTGCTGTTGGCGGGAAGGCTTACGTGCCTAAGCGTTACAGACAGACACAGAGACGAGACAAACGTGTGATTCCTGAAGAGGAATATCAGTCATTTCAGAAGTTACAAGAGCAGCAATCTGGATGATTAACTGATGTGGTCTTGTAACATCAACCAAAACGATCTTGTTTTGGTGGTACTGCGAACTGCCGAAGGCAAGGGGAAACTACAGCTGTTTTTTCCTTGGGTGTGCAGCTATCAGGAGAAACAAAACTGGCATTCTACGGATCGGATCGTGAAACATTAGATCCCTTAATCGGGCAGGTAGGTTAGAAAATTTAAAAAGGGAAATGGATAGGTTCAAGTTAGATATAGTGGGGATTCAAAAGGGATCTGAGCACTATGGGACTTAACTTGTGAGATCATCAGTTCCCTAGAACTTAGAATTACTTAAACGTAACTAAACTAAGGACATCACACATGTCCATGCCCGAGGCAGGATTCGAACCTGCGACCGTAGCGATCTCGCGATTCCAGACTATAGCGTGGAGAACCGCTCGGCCACCCCGGCCGGCTAGTGGGGATTAGTGAGGTTCGGAGGAATACGACTTCTGGTCATTTGAATAGAGGTTTATAAATACAAAATCATATAGGGGAATGCAGGAGTTGGTTTAGTAATGAATAAGAAAACGGGAATGCAGGTAAGCTACTATGACAGCTTAGCGAACGCATTATTGTGACTACGAGAGACACGGAGCTCACACCCATCTCAGCAATCGAAGTGCGTATACCAGCTACCTCGGCAGATGATAAGGTAAAAGAAATTTAATACTGATGGCGGACTGGAATTTGATAATAGGAAGAAGAAGACAAGGAATAATATTAGATAAATATGGACTGGGGGGAAAAGAATGAAAGAGGAATCCACCTGGTAAAGTTTTGCACAGAGCATAATTTAATCGTGGCCAACAGCTGGCTTAAAAATCACAAAAAGTGTTGTACACCTGGAAGAGACCTGGAAGCACATGAAGGTTTCAGCTTTATTGTGTAATGGTAAAACAGAGACTTAGGAATCAGATTTTATTCTGTAGGACATTTCCAGTGCTAGATATGGAATCTGACTACAATTTATTGGTTGTGTACTGCAGATTTAAACTGCGGGAATGGCAAAAAAGTTAGGTAACCAAAGAGATTGGCCTGGATAAATTAAAAGAACCAGAGGCTGCTGAGAGTTTCAGAGGGAGAATTAGGCAACGACTGACTAGAATAGGGGGGAGGAATACAGTAGGAGACGAATGGGCAGTTTTGAAACATGAAATAGTGAAGGACATACAGGATCAAAAAGATAAAAAGACAAGGCCTAGAACAAATCATTGAACAATACAGAAGATACTGATTTTAATTGATGAAAGGAGAAAATATAAGACAGCAGTGAATGAAACAGACGAAACAAAGAACAAACGAAATTGTCAGGAATTATAAATAAACGCCGAAAACATGATTTGTAAGGAAGTGTAAAATAGCTAAGCAGGACAAATGTGAAGATTTAGAAGGGTATTTTACTAGCGGAAAGATAGATACCGCCCACAGGAAAATAAATTAGGCCTCTGGAGTAAACGGAACACGCTGTATGACTATAAAGAACTCAGAGGGAAAGCCAGTCTTAAGCAAAAAAGGGAGAGCTGAAAGGTGCAAGCGCTATGTAAAGGATTACAAGGGAGATGTACTTGAGGGAAATATAGAAATCGAAGAGGACGTAGATGAAGATGAGATGGTGTGTGGAGGGGGGTTGTATGATACTTTGAGAAGAATTTTATAGAGCATTGAATGACCCAGGTCGAAACAATGTCCCAGGAGTAGACAACTATTCCGTCAGAACATCCGCTGCTCGTGATCTAGTGGCTAGCGTTGCTGCCTCTGGATTATGGGGTCCCGGGTTCGATTCCCGGTCAGGTTGGGGATTTTGTGCGTCAGGGGACTGGGTCTCTGTGTTGTCCTCATCAATTCATCATCTTTCGTGAAAGTGCCGAGATTGGACTGTGTAAAGATTGAGAATTTGTACGGGCGCTGATAACCGCGCAGTTGAGGGCCCCACATACCAACCATCATCATCATCATCCGTCAGAATTACTACAGCCTTTGGAGCGCCAGGCACGACATAATGCTTTCATCTGCTGCGCAAGGTGTATGAGACAGGCGAAATAATCCAAACTTTAAGAAGAATATAATAATTCCAACTCCAAAGAAAGGAGGTGCTGACAAGTGTGAATATTACCGAAGTATCAGTTTAGTAAGTCACGGCTGCAAAATACTAACACAAATTCTTTACAGAAGAATGGAGAAAACTGGTGGAAGCCGATCTTGGGGAAGATCAGGTTGGAGTTCGGAGAAATGTACGAACAGGCGAGGCAATATTGACCCTATGACTTATCGTATAAAGTAGGTTAAAGAAAGGCAAACCCACGTTTATTGCATTTGTGGAGTTAGAGAAAGCCTTTGACAGTGACGATGTGGTATTCTCTTTGAAAATCTAAAGGTAGTAGGCGTAAAATATAAGAAGCAAGAGGCTATTTATGACCTGTGTGAAACCAGATGGCAGTTATAAGAGAAGAGTTGCATGAAAGGGAAGCAGTGGTTCAGAAGATAGTGAAATAGGGTTGTAGCCTATGCAGTTGTTATTAATCTGTACATTGAGCAAGCAATAAAGGAAACTAAATAACAATTAATAGTTGGAATTTAAGTTCATGGAGAAGAAATAAAAACTTTGGGGTTTGCTGATGGCATTGTAATACTGCCACAAATAACGAAGAAGAGCAGTTGAGCGGAATGGACATGTCTTGAAAGGAGGATATAAGATGAACATCAACAGAAACCAGACAAGGACAATGCACCTTAGTCAAATTGGATGATTCTGAGGGAATTAAATTAGAAAACGAGACAGAATAGTCGATGAGTTTTGTTATTTGGGCAGGAAAATAACCATTGACGGCCGAAGTAGAGAGGGTATAAAATGTAGACTGGCGATGGCAAGAAAAGTGTTTCTGAAGAAGAGAAATTAGTTAACACCAAATATAGATTTAACTGTCAGGAAGTTTTTCCTGAATGTGTTTGTATGAAATGTAGCCATGTAAGGAAGTGAAACATGGACGATAAACAGTCAAGACAAGAAGAGAATAGAAGCATTTGAAACTTGGTGCTACATAAGAATGCTGAAGCCTAAAAGAGTACTCAACTAATGAGGAGGTTCTGAATAGATATGCAGAAAAAAGTAATTTGTGGTACATCCCGACAAGAAGAAGGGACCGATTGACTGGATACAATCTCACCAGTTTAGTATTGGAGGTAATTGTGGCGGGTAAAAATCATAGAGGAAGGTCAGGAAGTGAATACAGTAAGCAAATTCAGGAGGATGTAGGTTGCAGTAGTTATCCGGAGATGAAAAGGCTTGCACAAGATGGAGTAATACGGAGAGATGCACAAACCAGTCTTCAGACTGAAGACCACAACAACAGTATTTACTGGTATACTTACTGTATGGTAATTAAGGTACTTGTGTTGGCATTTATTTCAGCATTTTCCGTAAACTTCAGCATATTTTTGGCATTTTATAAACGTAGATTTGGTGTAACATATTTTTGTAGAATTGGCAGCACTAGGGAGGAGAGAAAAGCAGAGGTTTTTCGTCATTCTGGACGTTGGTTTGGTTGGGTCCTCATCTAGCCAGAATTAGTGCTGCTTTCCCTCCGATAGTTAGCTAGTACCAAAGTTGGGAAGATGTAGATTCAATCAGTCATTGGTTATTTTTAGAGTCTTTATAGTGATATTTCATTTTATTGGTAGCGTATCGTTAATTTTGGGAGCTTCACGAGTGAATTTTATCTCAATTTCTCAATGATTCTGTGGGCAAATGCTTCCATATGATGGGATGGATTTGTAGAGTATTTTGTTACGATAGAGCTCGTAGAGTGGTACACACTCGGAGTTTCTCATCGGATTAATGTTTGTATTTCACTTTACATATTATAAAACAGAGGTCTGATTTTCTTTTACAGTCTATACAGATCAATGAACTGAACTCTACAGAAGATAGTGGGTACATTTGTTTACATCGGCTTCTCATTTGGCAATGCAAAATACTTGATACGTGTCCAGATATGGCACATTTCTGCAAATACTTCAAACATATTTCTACATAGTGCAGATAATTTTATATAGTTAGACATTTAATTATTTAGGTTTGAAAAATGAAGAATTTTCTCTCTGTCAGTTAATTACCATTTCTATCATTTTTGGCATTTTATAAACTTATATTTAGCGTAATATATTTTTTTAGAGTTGGCAGCACTGGGGAGGGGAGAAAAGCTGCGGTTTTTCGTCATTCTGGACGTTGGTTTGGTTGGGTCCTCATCTAGACAGAATTAGTGCTGTTTTCCCTCCGATAGCTGACTTGTACCAATGTTGGGAAGATGTAGTTTCAATCAGTCATTGGTTATTTTTAGAGTATTTATAGTGATATTTCATTTTATTCGTTGCTTATCGTTAATTTTGGGCTGTATGAAATTTTTGGGGCACATTTATTTTCTTAATTCTAACTGATCCTTCAGTATGCTGACTGGTTTATTGTGAACGTGGTTGTATATTTCTAATTCCCTATCAAATTCATCTATACTTGTTTTTTCACAAAATGTAATATTTCTGAGTTTTGATCGATGTTTATCTCTCTCGTTTCCTTGTTGGTCCAAGTGAGTATCGAAAATTCACTTATTTAGGCCGTTGAGCCTGAGATCATCCATGCGTTCACGAAATTGTACGTTGAAACTTCTACCAGTTTGGCCTAACTAAAATTTGGGGCGCACAAGGCAATCTAGTTTATGAATGGTGTAGCTCAGTTTCTAAATATAAGCTGTGAACAATTTTGTGTTTAATTTTATTGTTTCTGGAAAACAATTATTGTGGGTTATTAGTTTGATTGTTTTTAGGTCTTGTAATTTATCTTCAGTATCTAAATATATTTCTTCCATAACATGTTATTTTGTGTTGCTCAAGGTGGCATGATAATCTGTTGATTGAGACATCTGTTTTAGTAGATTTTCTGAATATTTACAATTTATGGTCACCATTGTATTTACTGATTTTTCGTGTTCAACATGAAATATTATGTGTTGGGAGCGTTTCTTAAGCTCATTCGCAAACTAATAACTTTCTTCCACATTTCCATCAAATGAGGTAAGTGTGTCCTTCACATAGCGTTTGCAATGTATTATTTTTTCTTTACTGTCAAAATGGCGCTGAAACAGAATGCTTCTAATTGATTTGCGTAACTGTTGGGTAGCTATGTAACTGCCCATAGCGAGGTCATCTACCTGTTCATAAAATCTTTCATTAAAGCTGAAGTAGTTATGCAAAAACAGACATAATGTCTTATGGGATAACAGCAATCAGTGATTTTATAATTTTACTTAAAATCCGTCTTGACTGCATTTTTTTTTTATTCATATGACCGGTTTCGGTTCATTCAGAACCATCTTCAGATCTGTAAAATTAATGATACTAATTTACTATTTCACGGAAGCAAATCTTTTTCATCCTATCTAATCAACATCAAATGTATCAGAACGTACCTGATATTTCAGTTACAGGAGTACCCGTCAAATCCAGCAACTTTCACGTGCTACGTAACATAAAATTGGTTGGCAGAGTGCACGTCATTTATATTAATTATAACACTATTACCGACAGGTGGCGTCTGGTACATTTGTTACATTCCATTTGCACATACTGTATTCAGTAGATCTTTTTTTATATATTAAAAATACTTAATTAAAATATGTAGATGTCAATGTTAAAATCTGTACTTATCAGAATTAAAAAACAGTAAAATTATCATTTTTATACGATCTAAAAAACATAGGACGATTTATATATCTATGGTGCTGGTGTGGTTTTCCTCTACGGTCTGCTTCCGTGGTTCCCGCCATTTCGGTGTTGTGCCGCGGTCCGCTCAGTCGTCTGATGTCCATCGCCGCGGGCAAGAGGGCCGCACAGGAGCGCCCCGTCAACGACGCCAGGCGCTGCACGCGTCTTCCGGCTTCTCCGCCGCGCAGCACCTCTCATCCCTCGGCCTGGATCTCCACACGCAACAGTTGTCATCTTAGTAGGTCGTCATAAATGCTGAAATAGGCGTTATGATTGAATTCGCTTTGCTCGTTGAGGATTAAATCCGGATCTTTATCTTTGTGGGTGTATATTTCAATGTCTTCCAAAATGTTAAGAAACCGTCCCTTATGAGCTCTATGCAGGATGTCTAAATTGTGTTCAATGTTCGTGACTGAGTGCTTTGTCGCAGCCATATGCGCCCCAAAAGCTGTTTTGTTTTGAGTGTAGGTGTGCTCCCTGAATATACACTCCTGGAAATTGAAATAAGAACACCGTGAATTCATTGTCCCAGGAATGGGAAACTTTATTGACACATTCCTGGGGTCAGATACATCACATGACCACACTGACAGAACCACAGGCACATAGACACAGGCAACAGAGCATGCACAATGTCGGCACTAGTACAGTGTATATCCACCTTTCGCAGCAATGCAGGCTGCTATTCTCCCATGGAGACGATCGTAGAGATGCTGGATGTAGTCCTGTGGAACGGCTTGCCATGCCATTTCCACCTGGCGCCTCAGTTGGACCAGCGTTCGTGCTGGACGTGCAGACCGCGTGAGACGACGCTTCATCCAGTCCCAAACATGCTCAATGGGGGACAGATCCGGAGATCTTGCTGGCCAGGGTAGTTGACTTACACCTTCTAGAGCACGTTGGGTGGCACGGGATACATGCGGACGTGCATTGTCCTGTTGGAACAGCAAGTTCCCTTGCCGGTCTAGGAATGGTAGAACGATGGGTTCGATGACGGTTTGGATGTACCGTGCACTATTCAGTGTCCCCTCGACGATCACCAGTGGTGTACGGCCAGTGTAGGAGATCGCTCGCCACACCATGATGCCGGGTGTTGGCCCTGTGTGCCTCGGTCGTATGCAGTCCTGATTGTGGCGCTCACCTGCACGGCGCCAAACACGCATACGACCATCATTGGCACCAAGGCAGAAGCGACTCTCATCGCTGAAGACGACACGTCTCCATTCGTCCCTCCATTCACGCCTGTCGCGACACCACTGGAGGCGGGCTGCATGATGTTGGGGCGTGAGCGGAAGACGGCCTAACGGTGTGCGGGACCGTAGCCCAGCTTCATGGAGACGGTTGCGAATGGTCCTCGCCGATACCCCAGGAGCAACAGTGTCCCTAATTTGCTGGGAAGTGGCGGTGCGGTCCCCTACGGCACTGCGTAGGATCCTACGGTCTTGGCGTGCATCCGTGCGTCGCTGCGGTCCGGTCCCAGGTCGACGGGCACGTGCACCTTCCGCCGACCACTGGCGACAACATCGATGTACTGTGGAGACCTCACGCCCCACGTGTTGAGCAATTCGGCGGTACGTCCACCCGGCCTCCCGCATGCCCCCTATACGCCCTCGCTCAAAGTCCGTCAACTGCACATACGGTTCACGTCCACGCTGTCGCGGCATGCTACCAGTGTTAAAGACTGCGATGGAGCTCCGTATGCCACGGCAAACTGGCTGACACTAACGGCGGCGGTGCACAAATGCTGCGCAGCTAGCGCCACTCGACGGCCAACACCGCGGTTCCTGGTGTGTCCGCTGTGCCGTGCGTGTGATCATTGCTTGTACAGCCCTGCCGGCCGAAGTGGCCGTGCGGTTAAAGGCGCTGCAGTCTGGAACCGCAAGACCGCTACGGTCGCAGGTTCGAATCCTGCCTCGGGCATGGATGTTTGTGATGTCCTTAGGTTAGTTAGGTTTAACTAGTTCTAAGTTCTAGGGGACTAATGACCTCAGCAGTTGAGTCCCATAGTGCTCAGAGCCATTTTTGTACAGCCCTCTCGCAGTGTCCGGAGCAAGTATGGTGGGTCTGACACACCGGTGTCAATGTCTTCTTTTTTCCATTTCCAGGAGTGTAGTTTCTAAGTTCCTACTAGTCTGCCCTATATATTGTTTACAGCAGTCATTACATTTGATCTTATATACACCTGAATACTGAAATTTATTCCTACTATTACATATTCTATGCCGGAGCTTCAATTTTAACGTGTTATTTGTTCGGAACCCTGTTTTAACGTCCGATTTACGAAAGCATTTTTCAATTTTATCTGTAATTCTTCCATTGTAAGTGAGAGCTACATATTTTTTCTTGTTGTTCCTCTTAACTGTGACTTGACTTCCTTCTATTTGTTTAATTTGCCTCTTCTTTATCTTCCTATAAATATTCATCACCTGCTTACACTTATATCCGTTCGCTACGGCCACTTGTTTTAAAATACTTAACTCCTTTTCTACTTCCTGTTGGCTTAGTGGCAATCTTAGTAGCCTGTATACCATCGAAGTAAAATATGCCCATTTGTATCGCGGTGGGTGACAAGAGCGCTCATTGGTAACTAAATCTGTACATGTAGGTTTTCTGAATATGCTAAATTCATGCTTCCCATCTTTCTTTATTAGTGTTAAATCTAAGTAATCTATACGGTTGTTTTCTTCAAATTCCATGGTGAATCTAATTTTCGGGTGTTGAGAGCTCATTTTTTTGTGCTAAGTTTTCGATATCATTTTTATCTCCTTTGTATAAATAAATGGAGTCGTCAACATATCTCCAGTAATATACAATTTTCTCTGCGATATTAGGATTTTCATCAAAGAATTTGTTTTCTAAGTGATTTACAAAAATGTCAGCCAGCGTCCCAGCTAAACTGTTCCCCATTGCCAGCCCGTCTTTCTGTTGATAAATTTTACCATTGGAAGTAAAGTAATTGAACGACAAGACTTGTTCCAACATTTCCACTAGTTCAATCACTTCCCCCAGTGCCAATTTACCATGAGTGAGGAGATTGTTCTTAATGATCTCAACCGTTTCTTTTACGGGAATGTTTGTGTCCAGATTGGTGATATCCAATGAAGCTAGTGACGCATTCTGAGGTATAAGTACGTCTTTAATTTGCTCGGCAAATTCGTAGCTGTTGCTAATGTTGAAAGTCCGACGATATGTATCTGCCGTGTTCAATCTGTCATTTACTTCTTTATTTAATTTATAACTTGCACTGCTGGTATTATTAACGATGTTGATTAGATAGGATCAAAAAGATTTGCTTCCGTGAAATAGTAGATTAGTATCATTATTTTTACATATCTGAAGATGGTTCTGAATGAACCGAAACCGGTCATATGAATAAAAAGAAATTGCAATCAAGACGGATTTTAAGTGTTGTTGTTGTTGTGGTCTTCAGTCCTGAGACTGGTTTGATGCAGCTCTCCATGCTACTCTATCCTGTGCAAGCTTCTTCATCTCCCAGTACCTACTGCAACCTACATCCTTCTGAATCTGCTTAGTGTATTCATCTCTTGGTCTCCCTCTACGATTTTTACCCTCCACGCTGCCCTCCAATGCTAAATTTGTGATCCCTTGATGCCTCAAAACATGGCCTACCAACCGATCCCTTCTTCTAGTCAAGTTGTGCCACAAACTTCTCTTCTCCCCAATCCTGTTCAATACCTCCTCATTAGTTACGTGATCTACCCACCTTATCTTCAGCATTCTTCTGTAGCACCACATTTCGAAAGCTTCTATTCTCTTCTTGTCCAAACTAGTTATCGTCCATGTCTCACTTCCATACATGGCTACACTCCATACAAATACTTTCAGAAACGACTTCCTGACACTTAAATCTATACTCGATGTTAACAAATTTCTCTTCTTGAGAAACGCTTTCCTTGCCATTGCCAGTCTACATTTTATATCCTCTCTACTTCGACCATCATCGGTTATTTTACTCCATAAATAGCAAAACTCCTTTACTACTTTAAGTGTCTCATTTCCTAATCTAATTCCCTCAGCATCACCCGACTTAATTTGACTACATTCCATTATCCTCGTTTTGCTTTTGTTGATGTTCATCTTATATCCTCCTTTCAAGACACTGTCCATTCCGTTCAACTGCTCTTCCAAGTCCTTTGCTGTCTCTGACAAAATTACAATGTCATCGGCGAACCTCAAAGTTTTTACTTCTTCTCCATGAATTTTAATACCTAATCCGAATTTTTCTTTTGTTTCCTTTACTGATTGCTCAATATACAGATTGAATAACATCGGGGAGAGGCTACAACCCTGTCTCACTCCTTTCCCAACCACTGCTTCCCTTTCATGCCCCTCGACTCTTATAACTGCCATCTGGTTTCTGTACAAATTGTAAATAGCCTTTCGCTCCCTGTATTTTACCCCTGCCACCTTCAGAATTTGAAAGAGAGTATTCCAGTCAACATTGTCAAAAGCTTTCTCTAGTCTACAAATGCTAGAAATGTAGGTTTGCCTTTTCTTAATCTTTCTTCCAAGATAAGTCGTAAGGTCAGTATTGCCTCGCGTGTTCCAACATTTCTACGGAATCCAAACTGATCTTCCCCGAGGTCCGCTTCTACCAGTTTTTCCATTCGTCTGTAAAGAATTCGCGTTAGTATTTTGCAGCTGTGACTTATTAAACTGATAGTTCGGTAATTTTCACATCTGTCAACACCTGCTTTCTTTGGGATTGGAATTATTATATTCTTCTTGAAGTCTGAGGGTATTTCACCTGTCTCATACATCGTGCTCACCAGATGGTAGAGTTTTGTGAGGACTGGCTCTCCCGAGGCCATCAGTAGTTCTAATGGAATGTTGTCTACTCCCGGGGCCTTGTTTCGACTCAGGTCTTTCAGTGCTCTGTCAAACTCTTCACGCAGTATCTTATCTCCCATTTCGTCTTCGTCTACATCCTCTTCCATTTCCATAATATTGTCCTCAAGTACATCTCCCTTGTATAAACCCTCTATATACTCCTTCCACCTTTCTGCCTTCCCTTCTTTGCTTAGAACTGGGTTGCCATCTGAGCTCTTGATATTCATACAAGTGGTTCTCTTCTCTCCAAAGGTCTCTTTAATTTTCCTGTAGGCAGTATCTATCTTACCCCTAGTGAGACAAGTCTCTACATCCTTACATTTGTCCTCTATCCATCCCTGTTTAGCCATTTTGCACTTCCTGTCGATTTCATTTTTGAGACGTTTGTATTCCTTTTTGCCTGCTTCATTTACTGCATTTTTATATTGTCTCCTTTCATCAATTAAATTCAATATTTCTTCTGTTACCCAAGGATTTCTACTAGCCCTCGTCTTTTTACCTACTTGATCGTCTGCTGCCTTCACCACTTCATCCCTCAGAGCTACCCATTCTTCTTCTACTGTATTTCTTTCCCCCATTCCTGTCAATTGTTCCCTTATGCTCTCCCTGAAACTCTCTACAACCTCTGGTTCTTTCAGTTTATCCAGGTCCCATCTCCTTAAATTCCCACCTTTTTGCAGTTTCTTCAGTTTCAATCTGCAGTTCATAACCAATAGATTGTGGTCAGAATCCACATCTGCCCCAGGAAATGTCTTACAATTTAAAACCTGGTTCCTAAATCTCTGTCTTACCATTATATAATCTATCTGAAACCTGTCAGTATCTCCAGGCTTCTTCCATGTATACAGCCTCCTTTCATGATTCTTGAACCAAGTGTTAGCTATGATTAAGTTATGCTCTGTGCAAAATTCTACAAGGCGGCTTCCTCTTTCATTCCTTCCCCCCAATCCATATTCACCTACTATGTTTCCCTCTCTCCCTTTTCCTACTGACGAATTCCAGTCACCCATGACTATTAAATTTTCGTCTCCCTTCACTACCTGAATAATTTCTTTTATCTCGTCATACATTTCATCTATTTCTTCATCATCTGCAGAGCTAGTTGGCATATAAACTTGTACTACTGTAGTAGGCATGGGCTTTGTGTCTATCTTGGCCACAATAATGCGTTCACTATGCTGTTTGTAGTAGCTAACCCGCACTCCTATTTTTTTATTCATTATTAAACCTACTCCTGCATTACCCCTATTTGATTTTGTATTTATAACCCTGTAATCACCTGACCAAAAGTCTTGTTCCTCCTGCCACCGAACTTCACTAATTCCCACTATATCTAACTTTAACCTATCCATTTCCCTTTTCAAATTTTCTAACCTACCTGCCCGATTAAGGGATCTGACATTCCACGCTCCGATCCGTAGAACGCCAGTTTTCTTTCTCCTGATGACGAGGTCCTCTTGAGTAGTCCCCGCCCGGAGATCCGAATGGGGGACTATTTTACCTCCGGAATATTTTACCCAAGAGGACGCCATCATCACTTAATCATACAGTAGAGCTGCATGTCCTCGGGAAAAATTACGGCTGTAGTTTCCCCTTGCTTTCAGCCGTTCGCAGTACCAGCACAGCAAGGCCGTTTTGGTTAATGTTACAAGGCCAGATCAGTCAATCATCCAGACTGTTGCCCCTGCAACTACTGAAAAGGCTGCTGCCCCTCTTCAGGAACCACATGTTTGTCTGGCCTCTCAACAGATACCCCTCCATTGTGGTTGCACCTACGGTACGGCCATCTGTATCGCTGAGGCACGCAAGCCTCCCCACCAACGGGAAGGTCCATGGTTCATGGGGGGGGGGGATTTTAAGTAACATTATAAAATCACTGATTGCTGTTATCCCATAAGACATTATGTCTGTTTTTGCAAAGTTTGTGCCACGTCAGGCTTCAGGATACATTACGAAGTTCTTACGTATTAGGACAAAGATAATGAAAGAAAACTTGAAAATAAAATTTTACAAAACATGCTTGGACGCAGGGATTACTCCTAATTACGCAAAAGTAAAAATCCGGAACATGTCAAACATAGCACAAATAGTAAAACGTAAAAGTGACGTATTATGCGTTAAAACTCAAATTCGAGAAGCATATAAAATGAAAGACAAGTTAAATAGAGAAGCTTTTAATCATCACTTGATTTTAGGTGACATTTTATCTCAATTACAGTTCACATACGTAAGCAGAGAGATTGAAAATAGAATTGACAGGGAGCGAGAATTAACTCCAAACAGACATCGGAAGAAGCTTTTTGACCTAGGTGTAGATTTTAATATTGATAACGAAACGGCGTATAAAATGTTGCATACTTTTTGTGAGAGGGTCGTGAACTTAACTGAGATAGAATTAACAGAAGATGAGCAGAACCTTTTAAATAAAGGGCTGCAATATAACCTAAATCCCGCAATTAACTCAAATACAATAAAAAAGACTGTCGCAGAAGTGATAATTGCATGTGATATCGCAAATATGAATAGATACGAACAGACCAGCACGGCAGTTAAAGTAAAGAAATCGATTATAGATTAAATGCACTCTGCTCACAAGAACAGAATCGAACTACTAACTCTTAAGGGCTTGAACAAGAAGTTAAAATCACGTAAGGCTATCGTCACAAAGGCAGATAAGGGCGGCACTATGGTTTTAATACATGATACAGACTATATAGATAAAACTGAAAAGTTCTTTAAGGAAAACGGAATAGTAGAAGTCAAAAAAGATCCAACCAAGAAATTTCAAACATAAATAAGGAAACAAGTAGATAACACTGTGTTTCTATTCACAGAGGAGGAAAAGTTTAAAATGAAAGTAATGAATCCGCGAGTCCCCGAATTACAGTCACAAATAAAGCTCCATAAAGTTGAAAAGTCGATTCGCCCAATCGTTAATAATACCAGCAGTGCAAGTTATAAATTAAATAAAGAGGTAAATAACAGATTGAACACGGCATATACATATCGTCGGACTTTCAACATTAGCAACAGCTACGAATTTGCCGAGCAAATTAAAGACGTACTTATACCTCAGAATGCGTCACCAACTTCATTGGATGTCACCAATCTGGACACAAACATTCCCGTAAAAGAAACGGTTGAGATCATTAAGAACAATCTCCTCACTCATGGTAAATTGGCACTGGGGGAAGTGATTGAACTAGTGGAAATGTTGGAACAAGTCTTGTCGTTCAATTACTTTACTTTCAATGGTAAAATTTATCAACAGAAAGACGGGCTGGCAATGGGGAACAGTTTAGCTGGGACGCTGGCTGACATTTTTGTAAATCACTTAGAAAACAAATTCTTTGATGAAAATCCTAATATCGCAGAGAAAATTGTATATTACTGGAGATATGTTGACGACTCCATTTATTTATACAAAGGAGATAAAAATGATATCGAAAACTTAGCACAAAAAATGAGCTCTCAACACCCGAAAATTAGATTCACCATGGAATTTGAAGAAAACAACCGTATAGATTACTTAGATTTAACACTAATAAAGAAAGATGGGAAGCATGAATTTAGCATATTCAGAAAACCTACATGTACAGATTTAGTTATCAATGAGCGCTCTTGTCACCCACCGCGATACAAATGGGCATATTTTACTTCGATGGTATACAGGCTACTAAGATTGCCACTAAGCCAACAGGAAGTAGAAAAGGAGTTAAGTATTTTAAAACAAGTGGCCGTAGCGAACGGATATAAGTGTAAGCAGGTGATGAATATTTATAGGAAGATAAAGAAGAGGCAAATGAAACAAATAGAAGGAAGTCAAGTCACAGTTAAGAGGAACAACAAGAAAAAATATGTAGCTCTCACTTACAATGGAAGAATTACAGATAAAATTGAAAAATGCTTTCGTAAATCGGACGTTAAAATAGGGTTCCGAACAAATAACACGTTAAAATTGAAGCTCCGGCATAGAATATGTAATAGTAGGAATAAATTTCAGTATTCAGGTGTATATAAGATCAAATGTAATGACTGCTGTAAACAATATATAGGGCAGACTAGTAGGAACTCAGAAACTAGATTCAGGGAGCACACCTACACTCAAAACAAAACAGCTTTTGGGGCGCATATGGCTGCGACAAAGCACTCAGTCACGAACATTGAACACAATTTAGACATCCTGCATAGAGCTCATAAGGGACGGTTTCTTAACATTTTGGAAGAAATTGAAATATACACCCGCAAAAATAAAGATCCGGATTTAATCCTCAACGAGCAAAGCGAATTCAATCATAACGCCTATTTTAGCATTTATGACGACCTACTAAGATGACAACTGTTGCGTGTGGAGATCCAGGCCGAGGGATGAGAGGTGCTGCGCGGCGGAGAAGCCGGAAGACGCGTGCAGCGCCTGGCGTCGTTGACGGGGCGCTCCTGTGCGGCCCTCTTGCCCGCGGCGATGGACATCAGACGACTGAGCGGACCGCGGCACAACACCGAAATGGCGGGAACCACGGAAGCAGACCGTAGAGGAAAACCACACCAGCACCATAGATATATAAATCGTCCTATGTTTTTTAGATCTTATAAAAACGATAATTTTACTGTTTTTTAATTCTGATAAGTACAGATTTTAACATTGACATCTACATATTTTAATTAAGTATTTTTAATATAAAAAAAGATCTACTGAATACAGTATGTGCAAATGGAATGTAACAAATGTACCAGACGCCACCTGTCGGTAATAGTGTTATAATTAATATAAATGACGTGCACTCTGCCAACCAATTTTATGTGACGTAGCACGTGAAAGTTGCTGGATTTGACGGGTTACTCCTGTAACTGAAATATCAGGTACGTTCTGATACATTTGATGTTGATTAGATAGGATGAAAAAGATTTGCTTCCGTGAAATATTAAATTAGTATCATTATTTTTACAGATCTGAAGATGGTTCTGAATGAACCGAAACCGGTCATATGAATTAAAAAAATGCAATCAAGACTGATATTAAGTAACATTATGAAGCAATTATGTGCTAGAAGTACAAAACGCTCATAAATTTCAGGCTGTTGTGAGCAATGGTCAGGGAGAGCGAACGCCCATCATGGGTCGACACGGTACTGACAGCAGGTAATGCCATCGTTGTAATTCTGCAAGAGATGACCGATGCTCCCACGTTCCTAGAGCGTTTTTCTGCAGCAAGGGTGTTGTAAATTACAATCAAAGTCCCACTAAGGCGGGCACCAAAACGCATTGGGCGGTGTTAGCAGAGAAACGGCACCAGTCTGGAGGTAGGACAGCAATATACCGGGGGACACTACGCAGGCTCTGTGGAAGCTACAGGTAGTTATGGCTCCATGCTCTCGGTGGAGCACAGCAAGCAAGGTGTATGTTTTGTATAAGTGTGACGGTGCAACTCTTTCGCCCCAAAAACAACTACAGGTGGTACCTCATATATATAAAGAGCATAGGAATATTTTCAGGGTCTTCGGAGACAACATGTTATTACGTAACTTTAAGGTACTGGTAGGACAGAACCGAAACACATTCATTTCTTTAGCTGTAGACCTCTGGGCGCGAAAACGGGGAAATTACATTGGTCAGCCTGGTCCGACATAGTAGTTATTGAGAAGGGGACGATGCTCCACGAAAATTGAGTAATGTAACTGGATGTCTGCTGGTCAGTAGCTCTGGAAGAAGAGGCGAATGTTACGAGGGAATAAAGGAGGAACTAAAGTAGGACTTCGTCCGCTGCTAATGAGAGAATTACTTCGTAATCTGCTCGCTTGTAGCTATAATTAGAGAATGACGTAAAGTTTGCGTCAGGTAGTCTTTCGGGATTCGCAGGCATCGTCCGACACAGCGGCCTCCAAAAGCAGCAATGGCGGATAACACAACGAGGCTGTAAGACCTGCAGTCGACTTCAGCGTGCATAGGTCGCAATGTATTAAGTAAACTTTATTGAGTTAATGGGTAGGGGGAAGACGCCCTTCTGGTATGCCTAATTTTACAAAAATTTTGGCAGACACTGTCATCAAATCACGAAAACGGATCAGTGTGCTATCGGCTCCTTGTCTTGAATCTCCTCCAACCTTAGTTATTTGTAGCTCTTCCATGTTCTTGTGATAATTTGTCAGTGAATAGGATGTTATCAAACATTTTCGTGTTATAGTTCAGAGAAACTACTGCACTCGTGTTATGTGAGGATTTATAATAAAAAATAGAGCTCATGGTAAATTTGGCTTTCGATCACACATATCTCACCTGGTCACAAAATTAAATTAGTGTCACTATTCCACCAACCTTCTGAAGCCTGTAGAATTGTAATTCAGCATTAATAAAAAAAAATTCTTCTGTGACAAAATATAGTTCACAGTCGTCCTTGGGCATCTACATAACGATACAGGTTAATTGCGTAACGGCTTATGCGGTGGGGTGGGACATTTTTGGCATACCCAGGCCATGGAGACTTCGTGACGCAATCAGAAACAAAAAACTTGTAGTTTTAAATTTTCAGAAATATTTTAAAAAGTTTTTCCTAATACAATGCTCATAGTGCAAAGAGAGAAGCAAAAGTTTTCCACAATTCAAATTAGATTGGTTTACAGAGATATAAATCCGTGTTAATCATAGAACGTCGGCTGGCTTTCTGGTTTGTATGGATTCTGCTTCACATCCTATCGATCTGTGGGCACTCGTACAGCGTAGAAATTTTTTAGATGGGTTTAATAACATGTTATGTAACTGTACGTCAGGTGTTTTGAATACATATTTGAATGAGGAGTAATAGCCAGACGAAAGCAACTTGGGAGTTATTTGAGTTAACGGAAATTTCCAATATGGAGCGAGATCAACATAGGGATTTATCAGGTATGGGGAAGGTGTAGATAAGGTTTTCCACGGAACTGAATATTCAAAGTTCATCCATGCTTCAAATTGAACAGACGGAGAATTCTGAGTCGGAGGCTGCGATCTGATATGACAGGGAGAACGAGAAAGGGTGTCCGTAGCTCGTGGTCGTGCGGTAGCGTTCTCGTTTCCCGCGCCCGGGTTCCCGTGTTCAATTCCCGGCGGGGTCAGGGATTTTCTCTGCCTCGTGATGACTGGGTGTTTTGTGGTGTCCTTAGGTTAGTTAGGTTTAAGTAGTCCTAAGTTCTAGGGGACTGATAACCATAGATGTTAAATCCCATAGTGCTTAGAGCCGAGCCACAAATGTGAGAAGCAGGTCAGTCATTAGAAAATCTGCTGAACAGTTCGGAGCAGACCAGGACGATGTAGATTTAGTAAATATGCCAGAGCGGGACAAGCAAAGGAGAGGCGAAAATGATGGGGGAGATGCACAGTATGAAGACGACAGCAGTAATGAAGAGGTACGAACTGTAAATAATGATGTTCGAAGAGCACAAGCATTTGAACGTTAAGCTATGCTTTATAGAAGTGAGAAAATGTGGGAAAAGTGGACAATGAAGTTTGGAAGTTGATTCCAGACGTTGAACAACACGTAGATGAAGAATTGTATTTAGGACATTGGAAAGAGTATTTTGAGTATGATGAGGACAATTAGGAAACAGAGGCTGGACCAAAGACAGTGTAAAACCTTTATCAGAGCGGAAGAGATGGGAAAGAACTAAACTGCTATCAAAGAGGTGAACTCACAGAAATATCATGCGACCATAGGATGAAAACACGAAACTCACTTGTGCTCCACCGTACCAGCTACGTCATGCCCTTCACGGAATAAGAAGGAGTTTGAATGGGGAACAAAGAAATGCAGAATTTAAATGCAAGAAGAAGGTAACTCGTCTTGCATAATGGGCCAATAGTCGATGTTACAATTTCTTTTGCAGGTAACATTCAGCTCACCTGGAAAAGATTTGGTAGGATGATTATTTCGGAGTGAAATGACAGGTTAGTGATTGAGAGGAGTAGTGACTGTTACCTAGACTTTTGTGATGTTTCCTTCTGTCATGGTTGCTATTTATGCAGTAATTAAAATAGTTTGTCACATTATCGACATTTGAGATGCTAATTGTGTAGAGTGGTATGTAGATTGGATTAATTTAATTTGAAAAAAGCATATTCCTTTTTTTATTAAAGATTATCCGATAGTGATTGCCAATACATGGAGTACTTGTAGGTGTTTTATTTCTTAAGAATTTATTCTAGGCTGGCAAATTCACAAAAAATGGTTCAAATGGCTCTGAGCACTATGGGACTTAACATCTGAGGTCATCAGTCCCCTAGAACTTAGAACTACTTAAACCTAACTAACCTAAGGACATCACACACATCCATGCCCGAGGCAGTATTAGAACCTGCGACCGTAGCGGTCGCGCGTTCCAGACTGCAGCGCCTAGAACCACTCGGCCACACCGGCTGGCGGCAATTTCACAGACAGACAGTATACGAAAGCGGGATGATGGGCACCATTAAGTTAACGCAGGCATTAAAGATGACGCTCACACAATGTAGGACAGCGTTCGCAGGAGGCTGTTGTTTGCACTTGACAGGGAGAGCGGACGCCCATATAATGCCGTCGGAATTCTGCACGAGATGGCCGATGCTCCCACATTCCAACAGCGTCTTTCTGCGGTGAGGGCGTTGTCCCAGACGGCGGGCAAAAATAAGATTTGGGCGGTGGCAGCAGACAAGACGGTTCCAGTCTGTCGGTGGGAGAGCAATATACCAGTGGACAATACGCAGGGTCTGTGAAAGCTACAGTTATTTATCGCTCTATGCTCTCGTCAGAACGCGGCAAGAACGTGTGTGCTTTCTATAAGAGTGACGCTGCAGCTCTGTCGTCCAAAAAATACCTACAGGTGGGCCCTCATATATACACTACTGACCATTAAAACTGCTACACCAAGAAGAAATGCAGATGATAAACGGCTATTCATTGGACAAATATATTATACTAGAACTGACATGTGATTACGTTTTCACGCAATATGGGTGCATTGATCCTGAAAAATCAGTACCCAGAACAACCACCTCTGGCCGTAATAACGGCCTTGATACGCCTGGGCATTGAGTCAAACAGAGCTTGGATGGCGTGTACGTACAGCTGCCCATTCAGCTTCAACACGATATCACATTTCATCAAGAGTAGTGACTGGCGTATCGTGACGAGCCAGTTGCTCGGCCACCATTGATCAAACGTTTTCAGTTGGTGAGAGATCTGGAGAATGTGCTGGCCAGAGCAGCAGTCGAACATTTTCTGTATCCAGAAAGGCCCGGACAGGACCTGCAACATGTGGTCGTGCATTATCCTGCAGAAATGTAGGGTTTCGCAGGGATCGAATGAAGGGTAGAGCCACGGGTCGTAACAAATCTGAAATGTAACGTCCACTGTTCAAAGTGCCGTCAACGGGAACACGAGGTGACCGAGACGTATAACCAATGGCACCCCATACCATCACGCCGGGTGATACGCCAGTATGTCGATGACGAATACACTCTTCCAATGTGCGTTTACCGCGATGTCGCCAAACACGGATGCGACCATCATGATGCTGTAAACAGAACCTGGATCCATCCGAAAATATGACGTTTTTCCATTCGTGCACCCAGGTTTGTCGTTGAGCACACCATCGCAGGCGCTCCTGTCTGTGATGCAGCGTCAAGAGTAACCGCAGCCGTGGTCTCCGAGCTGAGAGTCCATGCTGCTGCAAACGTCGACGAACTGTTCGTGCAGATGGTTGCAAACGTCCACATCTGTTGACTCAGCGATCGACACGTGGCTGCACGATGTGTTACAGCCATGCGGACAAGATGCCCATCTCGACTGCTAGTGATACGAGGCCGTTGGGATACAGCATGGCGTTCCGTATTACCCTCCTGAACCCACCGATTCCATATTCTGCTAACAGTCATTGGATCTCGACCAACGCAAGCAGCTATGTCGCGATACGATAAACCGCAACCGCGACAGGCTACAATCCGACATTTATCAAAGTCGGAAACGTGATGGTACGCATTTCTCCTCCTTACACGAGACATCACAAGAACGTGTCGCCAGGCAAAGCCGGTTAACTGCTGTTTGTGTATGAGAAATCGGTTGTAAACTTTCCTCATGCCAGGACGTTGTAATTGTCGCCACCGGCGCCAAAGTTGTGTGAATGCTCTGAAAAGCTAATCATTTGCATATCACAGAATCTTCTTCCTGTCGGTTAAATTTCGCGTCAGTAGCACGTCATTTTCGTGGTGTAGCAGTTTTAAAGGGCGGTAAGGTATAAAGCAGATAGGATTGGTGGTATTAGGGAATACCATGTTAATACGCTCCTTTCAGGTGCCGACAGGACAGAGCCAAAACACACTCCTTCCTTTTTCTGTAGGCTTCTGGGCGCGAAGATGGGGAAATTTCATTGGTCAGCCTGGCCTGACGCAGTAGTTTAGGAAAATTACTGAGAAGTGGGAAGACGCTCCGGGGGAAATGAGTACTGTGATTGGATGACTGCTCGTGAGTGGCTAGGATTGGCTCTCGAAGAAGAAGGGGTGAATGTTACGAGGGAATAAAGGAGGAAGTAAGATGGCGCTTAGTTCCCTGCTAGTGAGAGAAACTTCAAATTCAGCTCGCAATCATTTCACTTTGCAGCTACAGCTGGATTCTGTGCTAAAATTTCCGTTGGGTACACTTCGTGATTCACAGTGGCCCCCGACAGCAGCAATGGCGAGCAACAAAACAACGCTGTTAAAAAAAAGTGGAGATCTGTAATCGGCTACGGCGTGTACAGGTCGCAATGTATTAAGTAAACGTCACTGTGTCATTGGGGGAAGACGCCCTTCTGGCGTGCCTACTTTTACGAACTCAAATTTTGGCAAGCACTGTCGTCAAATCACGGAAACGGATCAGTGTGCTAATCATTTAGTAACCTACCTATCGATTCCTTGTCTTGAATCACAGCCAACCTTAGTTACTTGTAGCTCTTTATATTCTTGTAATAATTTGTCAGTGATAAGGATGTTATTAAAGATGTTCGTGTCATACTTCACTGCAACTACTCATTTTGTGTATGGATAGAACTTCTGGTAACTTCGACATTCAATCACATACGTAATTCATATGGTCATAAAATTAATTTACACCAGCCTTCTGAAGTATATAGAGCTGTAATTTAGCATTAATAAAAAAATTCTTGCCTAGCAAATCAGAGTTTACAGCCTTCATTGGACATCTACATACCGACACAGGTTGATTGCCTAAAGGCATAGGCAGTGGGGTAGTACAAAACCTGTGTCTTACAACATGTAAAGGAGGGCTCTTCAGGAAGTAAGAGCAGTGTATATAGTGTATGTAAGTTCAAAACTATGTAATCACAAAAAGTGTTATATTTTAGGACACAAATGTAAAATATTTTGTAAACTACGCACGACAAAAATTGTTATATTTAGGACACAACGTAATACCTGCAAAGACGACGATATCTGACGATAGGCTCAGGCCGGAAACTAGTAATGGTACGATAAGATCATTTCAAAAAGCTTTTGGCTGTTTTCAGTATTTCGTACAGTGTAATTTACAAATATAGTGCAATGTTCGCCAACGAAAAGCGGTAAATAAGAAGTGATAGGTGTCTTAAAGGCTGATTCGTACAACACAACTGTTTCCCATGTAGTAGGTGTTATTAAAAGGTAAAGAGTATTTTTTGTTTTTCTTAAAGTACCCCTATTTATTCAGTAACATTGACTTTGTCTCCTTGAAAGTAATCCGCTTCACATATAATGAATTTGCGCCAGCGCTTTTGTTAAACTTGGAAGCACGTCTGGATTCACTTTTCGCTCTAGTGTTCAGCCCCTTGAGCGGTTTCGTTTTTATCTCATCAGTGGTGCCAAAACGACGTCCTTTGTTGGTTCTCTTCAGCCTTGGGAATAGAAAGCAGACGTAGATGGCCATGTCTGGTTAAGGCAACATAACTGTTTCACTTTTTTGCCAAAAACCCACGAAGGAGAATTGAGCTGTGAACGCGAGCATTATTTTCATGCAATTTCTACGAGTTGTTTTGCTATTATTCTGGTCGTTTTCTCCGTGTTGCTTCACTAAAACGGCAGATAATTTCCAGGTAGTACTCTTTATTGTCTATACGGCCATAATGCAGACCTCATGATGCAGTATCTCATTGTAACCGAAGGAAAAAATACGGCCGTAAGGCAGACCTCATGATGCACCATCTCATTGTAATCGAAGGAAAAAGTGAGGCCGGCCGCGGTGGTCTAGCGGTTCTAGGCGCTCAGTCAGGAACCACGTGACTGCTACGGTCGCAGGTTCGAATCCTACCTCGGGCATGGATGTGTGTGATGTCCTTAGGTTAGTTAGGTATAAGTAGTTCTAAGTTCTAGGGGACTTATGACCACAGATGTTGAGTCCCATAGTGCTCAGAGCCATTTTTTTTGGAAAAGTGAGATGTACTTTCACTTTTTTCTATCTTTGCTCTTCAGGCAGTTCCAGTTGGACGAATGGGCCTTGGTTTCGAGGTCATACCTGTACACGCATGATTCTTCACCTTCTTTGGAATTTGTGAATCGTTGTCGACTTCATTCGTAAATTGCTGAGCGATATCAACGCAACGCCGTTTTTGGTCAAAATTTAACAATTTTAAATAAACTTTGCTGCTACACGTTTCATGCTATAAACATCCGAAATACTGCTTCACAAGAGACAAGGGATATTCCAACATTAACAGCCATTTTTATGATGGTGATTCGACAATTTTACAGATCTATTTCCTTACTTCTTCCACATTGTCGTCAGTAACTTATGTCCTAGGGAGCCCCAGCTAGCCGTCGTTTTCGTCTTCTCGGCTCTCTTGGAAATGTTTATACCACTCAAAAACTCTCGTCTTACTCATAGTAAGGTAGAGTCAACATCTGAAATCCATTTTTCCAGCAAAATTTATGCTAATTCTTTGCTTTATCTTTTTCGAAAGTAAAATTCACAGAGATTACTTTTCTAACCAAGCAATTGTACAAACATGTTATAAACAGTTCTGTTTCTTTACGTAAATAGTGCTGTAACTATAGAATGCTCCAAAAGGAGACAAAAGATCTTATTGGCATGAGTTTACTTTCTCAGTTTTTCAATAACTTTCGACGTATAGTTAACTATAGCTCTGATTTACGAAACAGGCTAGGTTAGTGGTTTGACTCTGGTGCCACAAAAAATGTTCAAATTTGTGTGAATTCTTAAGGGACCAAACTGCTTAGGTCATCGGTCCCTAGACTTACACACTACTTAAACTAACTTATGCTAAGAACAACAAATACATTCATGCCCGAGGGAGGAGTCGAACCGCCGGCGGGAGGGGCCACGCAGTCCGTGACAAGGCGCCTCAAACCACGCGGTCACTCCACGCAGCTCTAGTGCCGCATGTGGCGATTTGTGTGTCCGAGATTTGTTTAAAACTGTTGAAATAATGCAAAAGGAAGTCTATTAAGATGTTTCAAAATGACCGCAACGATTTCTATATGTTTTCTCGTAAGTAGTTACATGACGATATTATGAAAATTACAAATGGTGGTCAGGTTGAAAGTGTCTACACTATATAGAGGAGTACTCACGTGACCAAACGTTTAAACAAGCGTGCAGGGCAGAGCTCATGGCAGAGCTCATGGTTTTCCATCTGTCGTCTTGCGCCTGGAAGTTTGCTGAGGTATTTTCGTCTTAGTTTCGTTTATAGTCGGTAAACAAGCAATGGGCGGTGTGTATACCTAGAACGTTATTTTCGTGTAGCGGGACTTACAATAACCTGGGGCGCGTGTGATAACTTCTAAATGGACTCTGATTTTAATCTGGGCAAGTCGGTGACGAAACCTCATATGAGCGACATTAGTTTCTATTGCACATCATTGCTGTTGTGAACCAGTAAAAACTTGTGAGTTAACGGATTTATATTGTGATGGACTAACACTGATATAGATGGAACAGCACTGATGGTTATAAAATTTAGATTCGCTGGCAGTCAAAAAGCTCATGATAGTAAACTTTGAGAGACAGTTCAGGTTCTCGAGAGTTTATTACAATGATCTACTTTCTTATTTAACACATACTGCTGAATGTAAATACTGTGTCGGCACAAAATAACTCCAAATATTGCACTGCTGATAGATAATGAATAGTTATTCAGTGAGTTATTTGTATGTGGCCACAATTCGCATAAATTATACTTCTCTGAAAAATAAAAAGGATTTATACCAAAACTAAAATCAATTTGTTTTGAGAAATATTATTATCCTTCGAGATTTCAGCCAACGGACCTTGTGTCAGTACATATTTTATCAAGTTTTTCGTAAACAAATTTTAATGTTGTGTTGGCCTACAGAGCGACAGTGTACGGCGACCTCGTATTGATGACAGAGAGCCACGCACAACGTTAATACATTAACGGCCGTACATTGCCCACACTCCAGCGGAACAATTGTTTGCCTCGAAAGGGATACACACACGACGTAAGGACTAGGATCTAGCTCCTACCCCTAACGTCGTGTATCCCCTTCGATGAAAACAATTACGATGTAGGATGTAGTTCCTGTTTCTCACATCGTGTATCCCTTTCGATGCAAACAAATATAACGCTGTAGTAAGTTCCGCTGAAGTGTGAGCAATCTATGACCATTAAGTTTGAGCATGGGTCGCTATCATCAAGTGGGAGTGGCCATACCCATAAAGTCATATGTCTCGCTGTTTAGACAGCAGAATAACTGGCAATGGCCTAAGTAGACAGTACATAAAAACTTAGTGACAGTAGCGAGAAAAGGGAGAAGTTTCTTAAGCTCCAATATAAAATTAAGAGTTAGGAAGTATTTTCGGAAAGTATTTGTCAAGGATAAAGTCTGATAAGGAAGCAAAAAGTGTATGTATCTGACAAGAAGGGATTAGACGTATCTGAACTGCAACGCTATAGATGAATGCTGGAGCTTAGGTGAGCTGAAAACTAACGAAGAGCTACTGAATGGAATACGGGAGAAAAATGTATAGCAGATGTTGGTGAGAAGGGATGTAGAATTCAGTATTTATGTGGAGATAAAGAAGCTTGCAAAGTAAAGACCAGCGTGAAGGTCTCCATCGAACCAGTTTTCGGTCTGAAGACTACAGAACATTAAAATATTTATATGTAGAGTTGTGAGTAATTTAGTACTATTTCAAGTTTGTTATCCTTCAAATTCTCCCAGTAACAAGACAGAAGGTTATAGTATGAAGTAGCACTTAGCTGGGTTTCGACTGATAACCGAGGATCCCCTCCAGAACTCTAAGTTCATTTACTGCTTCCACAAATCTTCCACAGTGAGACATGAGGATAGACAAAGAAGGCTCAGAGTCAACGACAGTGGCTGAACATTCTCCAACACGAATACTGTAGCATTCCTTTTGGTATGGTCAATGTCTCGATCTGCCATTGCTAATCTTTCCGAATCCCTTATTTTCTGTTTTAAAAGCAATTCACGCGACCTACTTCGCGTCAACATGCACTCATACGATCTCACGCGTTTCATAAACTTTTTGTTCACACGACTTGACACTTATTATACCCAAGACTGACAATCCATTCACTTACTTGTTGGGTCAGAACCAACTTGTCAACGATGTATCCGCCACCTGTACACTTGCATTGGAGACAAAACTTAATTCTAACAATATTCAAATTCATAACTTAATTATGCTATTGTCTCTGCTAGAATGTCTCACTTTCTATTGAATACTTTCTTACTATCTATCGCTGCAGCTACTGTTTTCAACTATTTATGCCTTTCAAAAAATATTTTATCAAGAAAATTTTTAACACATTTTTCTGACCTAGTTGGGCATGTGGTCGACCTTCAATCATGGTATTTTACCATCCTGGCAGGGTCGCCATTCTCTAACATTCTGCATGGTGTCTGTTGTTCTAAGTCGTGTCTCCCTACCACTTTTGCGCAACGATGCTCTGAGCGTGTTTTTTGTGGAATTGACTAGTTTGAACCTGGGACCTGTTGCTGGTAAGGAGACGCCAGACCACACATGACATGTAGGGTTCAGAAGAGTTCAGTGAGACTAACGATGATATAATCAAATACTTAATGATTTCAGTGTCAGCTCCACTGCACTCCCTGTAAAAGAATCTTAATACTAACTAAATTTAGAGGAAGGGGTTCAAGGCTTTCCTATTTTTAGTTAGCTCGTAAAATAACGTCAAGAAGCAGTTAAGTTTACCATTGGAAATTTTATTCTACTCACAAAACATTGTTTACAAATTGCACTATTGATAAAAGGAAATATTTTAATACAGGATGATAAAAACCAACTGCGTTCAACAAAAATGTGAACGAATATTCCCTGAATGGGTTTCCAAGTTCTACAATGGATTGAAGGATGACCTATGCCATATCACATCTATAATCTAGATTTAAGTTTCATAAAAGAGAAAACTATCAAAATTGTCTACAGTGAATCTTTAATTACTTATCTAACTTGTCGTAAATTACAGTGGCTGATATGGCTTCTCAATAATTATATAACAGAAAAATCATCACGTTTCAGATTTTAACTTCTAGTGGCAAATTTGAATACCGTGAGCTTTAATTGACGATCGAAACTAGTATTACGTAAAAAGGGGGTGTAACAGATGAGACTTCTGCAGTTCTGAGTGAAGGTTTATGCGCTCTCATGCGGCATCACGTGCGTTCATTACCTTGTCGTTGGTTAGGCAGCATCAGGGGGTGGCGGGCGGCACAGCTCCACGCATCTCGCCGTCTCGGAAGCAACTCTCTCTTAACTTCTCCTTACTACAATTTACCGAAGTTGGTTTAAAAAAAGCTATCTGGCTGTGTTTTCAACTGACCAATCTCAATGTTAACCTTAAGCTCCGCCTACAAAAATTCTGTCTATCGAATGAGAAACGTTATACTTTTCGTGGTGGGCAATGTTTTTAACGTTTGCAAAGTAACAGAGACGCGACAAAGTCTCACGCTAAAGCTTGCAGCTGGTGTGGCCCTTTTAGTGTTATCGTAAGATCTATACTGTTCTTCTGGAGGGCTCTATCTTTTAACATGGGCTGGGGGGTGGTTTTGGCGGTCAGTCGGCGATGTGGGTGTCTGTCCCTTATCGTAGGGCCTTCTAGCTTAACTCGGTTCTGCTCTCGGCTTCTGTTCTCGTTTCTTCCCTCGGAACTGCGTCTGTTTCACGGTGGGAAGGTATGACATGCATTTAGGCGTTCTTGTGTTAGTCTGTGGTATTCCATTCGCTCACTCGTTGATCGTATTACTTTGGTTAATTTAATGTCAGGATTTATTCGGAGCTATGTGACATACTGCTGGATTTGCTTATCATGTCAGGGTTTTCATGGAAGGTGTTGGATTTGCCTGACACCTTACAAGATGTCTACTCACACGTCACGTACATCGCACCGCTGATTTGCGTTCGTGCCGACAGCGACCCAAATGTTTTGCATAGGATTTACATCAGGCGAATTTGATCGCCGAGACATCAACGTGAGTTCGATATAATGCTCCGCAAACCACTGTAGCACGGTTTTAGTTCCAAGACACGGACAGTTATGCTGCTGAAAGATGACATCGAATTTGGGGAAGACATCAAGCATGAAGGGATGCAGGCAGATCGCATCTGTCAGAGTGTCTTTTATTACTAACACAGGTCCCACGCAAGCGCAGGAGAATGTTTCCGATAGCGTAATACTGCTTGAAAAAACTTGAGGCTTCGGCGCGATGCACGTTTCGAGCCGCCATTCACCTCGATGACCCCGTTTGTGGAGACGACCATCGACGTAGAAAAAATGTGATTCATCCTAAGAGCCGACACCTTTCTATTGATCGACGGTCGAACTCCGATGATCCGGAGCAGACTGCAATCGTACTTGACGACGTCGTTGGGTCCACATGTGAACAAGTAGAGGTGATCTGACTGCGGAGCTCCTTGTTGAACAATGTATGATGATCGCTGTGCTCTGAAACACTTGGTGCGTGCACGAGCACTGTGCTCTTTCGGCAGAGATGCCACAGATCACCATCTGTCCTACTTTACAGAGAAGACAAGAGGCCGAACTTCAAGTTATGTGTTGTGGATGTCCAACCATTTAGCGCCTAGTGGCATTTTCACTGTCCTACCTCTTGTATGTATATCAACGCCTGCTAACGACAATAGCACGTGAGCATTCGACCAGCTTCCCTGCTTTCGAGATATTTACAGGCGCTACGTAATAATAATCTGAAATTTGTCAAAGTCCCTTATCTCAATGGATTTCCCAATTTGCAGCCTATATCTTCGCTAGAGTGAACCGTCGTCCGTGTCTACTCCGCTTACGTACTTTTATTACAGCGTCACGTGCCCGCAACGTCTTCTGGCATTCAATGTCGTCTTATCAGTGTACACAATAAGTGAAAGGGTAGTAAAAAATTGTAAATATCAAGAGGAATCACAGATTGTTTTGTATGTTACTACCTTCATACATAGTTAAAATATGGCCATTGACCATCTTGTGCGAGCGCTCACGCTATGCCCCAACTCGTACGGGACTTGGTAGATTAATCTGCCACGAGTAATGAGTGTGATGGGCAAACATCTATTAGGCGCACTACGAATGTAGTGGTGTGGACATGTTGGGAATGTGGGTCTCACTGGGAGCGTGCAAGGGATAAGTCCCTGCAGGCGCACTATCCTCTGTGCCCTCGGTGTCACAGATGGATGCCGGCACAGTAGCTCAGCGTGTTTGGTCAGAGGGTTAGCTACCCTCTGTAACAAAAAACTGAGTGAATCGGTCAACGAGGAACCTAAACGGATGACATTGGACATCCTCCCCGAACAAATTCAATGAACAATATAGAACAAAATGAGATCATAAAAAAAATGATAGTGTCTGCCCCGTAAGCAGATCACGGGTTCGAGTCCCGCATTTTCAACAAGTCCCCAATGATGTATATCAACGCCTGCTTGCAGCTAGGTTGTCGGTTTAATTATAATTTCATTCCAGAGAAGCTGCGCGGCCATTAACGGTATCTGTGCTTTCGGGAACAGATACTACCTTCATACATTGTATGTTACTACTTGGCGCATCTTGGGATGGAAATGCAATGTTGGAAGACCAGTTTATTTGGAATTTTTGCCACTTTAAGCATCTTTGCATGCTGAACACATCAGCGATACACAATCTCTGGTTTCCAGAGGTTGCATTATCGAGTAGAACGCGGGAGAGCGAATAAATTATAGTCGAGTCGAGTCGCAGACTCGGGCAGTAGTAGCTGAGTCATGCAGAGATGGCGTTGTAGCTGTTTGTGAAGATACACGATTGTTAAGATGATTGTATAAAGATGTAGCACTTCATGAAAAAGTAATTTAATTCGAGTTTATTAGCTGCTAGCCCGAGTTCAGTAATTATTGCGCCCTAAAAAAAAAAAAAAAAAAAAAAAAACAAGTAATTATTGTTGTGCAAGGATTTCATTGTATCTAATAATATCTACGCGTTAGTAACTAGGAAGAGTTATTAGACATGGGTTCAGTACTCCAATTAGACTTCCCCCATTTAGATTAGTTGTATAGCTCTAAAGAAACAAATTTTGTAATAGATTTGTAGAACAAAATTTATGGTGTGTGACAGTGCGGGGAAAGACAATGCTGTTTACTCGTATTACTTTTGAGTTTACTTTCATCCCATTAAAACAGTTCAAAACTATTTTAAATACTTCGTTTCATCGTTTATAAATGTTTCACAAACCATATCAATACTGTTTAGAGAAAAATGTGTTTAATTAAACTTGCACTGTCGCGCTTTGCACTGCTGCGTGAGCAGCAATTACTAATTTTGAAAAGAGATTCTGAAATTAATTTTCAAAAATGACAATTTAAAAGTAACAGGAATAAGACGGCAAATTGCCGCTCAGTGATTTGTTTCCGGCGGGGTCAGGGATTTTCTCTGCCTCGTGATGGCTGGGTGTTGTGTGCTGTCCTTAGGTTAGTTAGGTTTAAGTAGTTCTAAGTTCTAGGGGGCTGATAACCATAGATGTTAAGTCCCATAGTGCTCAGAGCCATTTGAACCATTTGAACCATTTGATTTGTTTCCGCTCACCATTCTTGCAGTGCAGCCAGAGCAATTTCAAGTTACCCGTTGCAAGGTAAGAATCTGTTGCACGGTCTAAGTGAACATTTTCACAGAATTTTAGGAACTGTTTACATTTAGTGAAATTTCATGTAAATTCATCAGATGCGTTTTTGTAATAGGGCACATTTAAATTATGTAACAGCAATTCTGAGTATTCTTGTTCTTTTTATACCATTCAGTTCCAGATATCAGATGTTTTTCATAGTACATAAAATCACATATTGAAAAAGTTATTTCCACAATTAAGTTCGTGTTCAAAATTAGGGTAGCTCCGACGATTCCAGATGAGAATCTGTTAGCGGAATTTAGAACTGATGCCGTTTTCAGATTGTCGGCGAGACATTCAGTTACACACAGTTTCAGCATACATATTTCAACATATATACACACACCAAAAATATTTTTGCATCACTCCAGTCTCCCAGAACTCCTTAAGGTAGACGTTGGCTGTGAATAATACAGGGATTAGCAATCACAAGGCAGTTCCTGCTAGGCTGAATACCGTAACACCTACAACCATCAAAAAGAAACGCAAAGTATATCTATTTAAAAAAGCTGATAAAAATGCGCTTAGCGCCTTTTTAATAGACAGTCTTCATTCCTTCCGATCTCACCATGTAAGCGTAGAAAAGTTGTGGAATGCTTTCAAAGAGATAGTATCGACAGCAATTGAGATATCTATACCACAGAAACTAATAAGTGATGGTACTGATCCGCCATGGTACACAAAACGGGTCAGATCGTTGTTGCAGAAGCAACGAAAAAAGCATGCCAAATTTAAAAGAATGCAAGATTGGCAAAGTTTTACAGAAGTTCCAACTATGGCGCGTACTTCAATGCGAGATGCTTTTAATAATTTCCACAACGCAATTCTGTCTCGAAATCGGGCAGAAAACCCAAAGAGATTCTGGTCATACATAAAGCACACCAGTGGCAAGACGCAATCAATACCTTCGCTGCGCGATAACAACGGTGAAGTCACTGATGACAGTGCAATTACAGCAGAGTTATTAAACACGGTTTTCCGAAACTTCGGCACCGAAAAAAGACGAAGTAAATATTCGTGAATTCCAATTAAGAAAAACTGCCAAGATCAGATACATAAAATCACATATTGAAAAAGTTATTTCCACAATTAAGTTCGTGTTCAAAATTAGGGTAGCTCCGACGATTCCAGATGAGAATCTGTTAATATGAGAATCTGTTAATATAGCTTAAATCACTTAACAAAGGCAAGGCCTCCGGTCCAGATTGTATACCAGTCAGGTTCCTCTCAGAATATGATGACAAAATAGCTCCATATTTAGCAATTATATACGGCCACTCGCTCACAGAAAGATCCGTACCTAAAGACTGGCAAATTGCTCAAGTCACACCAATACCCAGGAGTAATCCGCTGAATTACAGGCCTATATAAAAAAAAAAAATGGGTCAAATGGCTCTGAGCGCTATGGGACTTAACATCTGAGGTAATCAGTCCCCTAGAACTAAGAACTACTAAAACTTAACTAACCTTAGGACATCACACAGATCCATGCCCGAGGCAGGATTCGAACCCGCGACCGTAGCAGTGGCGCGGTTCCGGACTGAAGCACCTAGAACCGCTCGACAACCGCGGCCGGCGCTTATGTCACTAACGTTGATATGCAGAAGGTTTTTGGAACATATACTGTGTTCGAACATTATGAAGGACCTCGAAGAAAACGATTTATTGACACATAGTCAGCACGGTTTCAGAAAATATCGTTCTTGTGAAACACAATTAGCTCTTTAAACTCATGAAAGAATAAGTGCTATCGACAGGGGAAGTCAAATTGATTTCATATTTTTAGATTTCCCGAAGGTTTTCGACACCGTTCCTCACAAGCGTCTTCTAACCAAACTGCGTGCCTACGGAGTATCGCTTCAATTGTGTGACTGGATTCTTGATTCCCTGTCAGAAAGGTCACAGTTCGTAGTAATAGACGGAAAGTCATCGAGTAAAACAGAAGTAATACCCGGCGTTCTCCAAGGAAGTGTTATAGGCCTTCTATTGTTCCTTTTCTACACTCCTGGAAATTGAAATAAGAACACCGTGAATTCATTGTCCCAGGAAGGGGAAACTTTATTGACACATTCCTGGGGTCAGATACATCACATGATCACACTGACAGAACCACAGGCACATAGACACAGGCAACAGAGCATGCACAATGTCGGCACTAGTACAGTGTATATCCACCTTTCGCAGCAATGCAGGCTGCTATTCTCCTATGGAGACGATCGTAGAGATGCTGGATGTAGTCCTGTGGAACGGCTTGCCATGGCATTTCCACCTGGCGCCTCAGTTGGACCAGCGTTCGTGCTGGACGTGCAGACCGCGTGAGACAACGCTTCATCCAGTCCCAAACATGCTCAATGGGGGACAGATCCGGAGATCTTGCTGGCCAGGGTAGTTGACTTACACCTTCTAGAGCACGTTGGGTGGCACGGGATACATGCGGACGTGCATTGTCCTGTTGGAACAGCAAGTTCCCTTGCCGGTCTAGGAATGGTAGAACGATGGGTTCGATGACGGTTTGGATGTACCGTGCACTATTCAGTGTCCCCTCGACGATCACCAGTGGTGTACGGCCAGTGTAGGAGATCGCTCCCCACACCATGATGCCGGGTGTTGGCCCTGTGTGCCTCGGTCGTATGCAGTCCTGATTGTGGCGCTCACCTGCACGGCGCCAAACACGCATACGACCATCATTGGCACCAAGGCAGAAGCGACTCTCATCGCTGAAGACGACACGTCTCCATTCGTCCCTCCATTCACGCCTGTCGCGACACCACTGGAGGCGGGCTGCACGATGTTGGGGCGTGAGCGGAAGACGGCCTAACGGTGTGCGGGACTGTAGCCCAGCTTCATGGAGACGGTTGCGAATGGTCCTCGCCGATACCCCAGGAGCAACAGTGTCCCTAATTTGCTGGGAAGTGGCGGTGCGGTCCCCTACGGCACTGCGTAGGATCCTACGGTCTTGGCGTGCATCCGTGCGTCGCTGCGGTCCGGTCCCAGGTCGACGGGCACGTGCACCTTCAGCAAGTTCCCTTGCCGGTCTAGGAATGGTAGAACGATGGGTTCGATGACGGTTTGGATGTACCGTGCACTATTCAGTGTCCCCTCGACGATCACCAGTGGTGTACGGCCAGTGTAGGAGATCGCTCCCCACACCATGATGCCGGGTGTTGGCCCTGTGTGCCTCGGTCGTATGCAGTCCTGACTGTGGCGCTCACCTGCACGGCGCCAAACACGCATACGACCATCATTGGCACCAAGGCAGAAGCGACTCTCATCGCTGAAGACGACACGTCTCCATTCGTCCCTCCATTCACGCCTGTCGCGACACCACTGGAGGCGGGCTGCACGATGTTGGGGCGTGAGCGGAAGACGGCCTAACGGTGTGCGGGACCGTAGCCCAGCTTCATGGAGACGGTTGTGAATGGTCCTCGCCGATACCCCAGGAGCAACAGTGTCCCTAATTTGCTGGGAAGTGGCGGTGCGGTCCCCTACGGCACTGCGTAGGATCCTACGGTCTTGGCGTGCATCCGTGCGTCGCTGCGGTCCGGTCCCAGGTCGACGGGCACGTGCACCTTCCGCCGACCACTGGCGACAACATCGATGTACTGTGGAGACCTCACGCCCCACGTGTTGAGCAATTCGGCGGTACGTCCACCCGGCCTCCCGCATGCCCACTATACGCCCTCGCTCAAAGTCCGTCAACTGCACATACGGTTCACGTCCACGCTGTCGCGGCATGCTACCAGTGTTAAAGACTGCGATGGAGCTCCGTATGCCACGGCAAACTGGCTGACACTGACGGCGGCGGTGCACAAATGCTGCGCAGCTAGCGCCATTCGACGGCCAACACCGCGGTTCCTGGTGTGTCCGCTGTGCCGTGCGTGTGATCATTGCTTGTACAGCCCTCTCGCAGTGTCCGGAGCAAGTATGGTGGGTCTGACACACCGGTGTCAATGTGTTCTTTTTTCCATTTCCAGGAGTGTATATTAACGACATAGGAGGCAGTCTGAGTAGCCGTCTTACAAGGGGAGGCCGCCAATTGTGAATTTCAGATTCGATTCATACTGCGCATAATAAAAGCTCATGGCCAGAGGTGTAATGTGGCAAAGCACCAAGATGCACTTCTCAGCCTTTGTCGAGAAAATCTACAATTAAAAAAAACCGTTGCGGTGAAATACTCTCTACGTTTAATGACTGTTTCATAGCGTCGTGGTCGTGGCGCAGCGATAAGCGCTCGGGTTTGTAATCCGAAGGTCGCCGTATCGAATCTCGTACCATGCAACTTTTTTTTTAGTATTTGTTTTTTGTAATTCAGATTATATATATATATATATATATATATATATATATATATATATATATATATATACATATATACATATATATCCCGGCAATCAGTTGCAAACAATTATGCATATAATAAGTTGTTGAAAGTAGTTTGTCGTGGAAAAACCGGCGATTTCGAACATCATTATGTTTTCCGCAAACAAAGTTCTATTTCACAAATGTTATTAACTGTCTTCATAATGTTAACCACGTATAGTTAACGGAAGACGTAGAAACGATATTCCGAAACGAATACGTATAACGTAAGTCAAACGTTCGAATTAGAATAGAGACCCCACGAACACAAATTCGCTGTGGCAGGTATGAAATATAAACTCCGTTACTCGCTCGTTACACTTGAAGGACAGATGTTGAATGGGTCGAAACGAGCCGCCGCATAATAGCGTAGTTGCCTGTTAACTTCGAAAGAAGGTAGATGCGGTCCCTAGCGCAACTTACAACATCGTCGAAAATCAGTGGGGACGGGAGAGCTTTGGTACACCCTGTTAAAAAAACGGAAAAATGGAGGCGGTACAATTGGAGAGCGATCCGCCTTCACCAACATGCATATGCAATTCATTAATAGTTTATATTTGAATTACAAAAAACTAATAATAAAAAATTGCATGGCACGAGATTCGATCCGGCGACCTTCGGATTACAAACCCGAGCGCTTACCGCTGCGCCACGACGCTGCAGAAAACTATTAATCGAAGAGATTATTTCACCGCAACGATTTCTTTTAACTGTCGATTTTCTCGACAACGGCTGAGAAGTGCATCTTGGTGCTTTGCCACATTACACCTCTGTCCATGAGCTTTTATTATGCGCAGTATGAATCGAATTTGAATTTCACAATTGGCGGCCTCCCCTTGTTAGTTTGTTTCCAGATGATGCTTTCATCGTCTTGTAAAGTCATCAGACGATGAAACCGACTCTCAAAATGATTTAGATAAGATATCTGTATCTTGCAAAAAGTGGCAATTGACCCTGAATAAAGAAAAGTGTGAAGTTATTCACATGAGTACTAAAAGAAATCAGCTAAATTTCGATTACGCTATACGTCACACAAATCTGAAGACTGTAAATTCAACTAAATACTTAGGTATTACAATTACAAATAACCTAAACTGGAACGATCACATCGGCAATATTGTGGGTAGAGCAAACCAAAGACTGCGATTCATTGGCAGAACACTTAGAAGGTGCAACATTTCTACTAAAGTGACTGCTTGCACCACGCTTGTCCACCCTAACCTGGAGTATTGCTCTGCGGTATGGGATGCGCATCGGGTGGGACTTACGGATGACATTGAAAAAGTACAAAGAAGGGCAGCTCGTTTTGTATTTTCTCGAAATAGGAGAGATAGTATCACAGATATGATACGTGAATTGGAGTGGCAATCATTAAAACAAAGGCATTTTTCGTTGCGACGGAATCTTCTCGTGAAATTTCAATCACCAGTTTTCTCCTCCGATTGCGAAAACACTGTGTTAGCGCCCACCTTCATAGGGAGAAATGATCATCACGATAAGATAAATCAGGGCTCGCACAGAAAAATTTAAGTCCTCTTTTCTCTTTTCACTTCATTGTGACTAGCAGAGTAATCACGTCTTAGACGTAGGCTGTTCAGAGATGTCAATAAACCCGCCCAAAGATGTAAACAACTATGCATGAGCGACGCCTATTACTCGGAGGGGGTTCAAATGACTCTGAGCACTACGGCGCTTAACGTCTAAGGTCATCAGTCCCCTAGAAATTAGAACTACTTAAACCTAGCTAACCTAAGGACATCACACACACCCATGCCAGAGGCAGGATTCGAACCTGCGACCGTAGCGGACGCGCGGTTCCAGACTGTAGCACCTAGAACCGCTCGGCCACCATGGCCGGCTACGGAGGGGATCCGACAGCTGATCAATTCCAGTCATTCCACCAGGAAGGAGGTACACGGCTCGTGTTGTCTGTAATTCATCCATGCCTAGACTGTCAATATGGCGGTTCGATCGCGTCCGCATTGTTACGTTGTGCCATGAAGGGCTCTCAACTAGCAAAGCGGCCAGGTGTCTCTGACTGAACCAAAGGAATTTTGCTCTGACATGAAGGAAATACAGAGAGACATGAACTGCCGATGACATGCCTCACTGAGGCCGCCCAAGAGCTACTTCTGCAGTGGATGACCGCAACCTAGGGATTATGGCTTGGAAGAACCCTGACAGTAACGCCACGAAGTTGAATAATGTTTTTCGTGCAGCCACAGGATGTCGTGTTACGACTCAAACTGTGCGCAGTAGGCTGCATGATAAGCAACTTCAATCCCGACGTCCATGGTAAGTTCCATCTTCGCAACCACGAAACCATGCAGCGCGGAAGAGATGGGCTCAACAACATGCCCAATGGACCGCTCAGGATTGATATCACGTTCTCTTCACTGGTGAGTGGCGCATATGCCTTCAACCAGACAATCGTCGGTGACGTGTTTGGAGGCAATTCGTTCCGGCTGAGCGCCTTAGACAGACTGTCCTGCGAGTGCAGCAAGGTGGAGGTTCCCTGCTGTTTTGGGGTGGCATTATGTGAGGCAGTCGTTTGCCGCTGGTGGTCATGGAAGGTACCGTAACGGCTCTACTATACGTGTATGCCATCCTCTGAACGATAGTGCAACCATATCGGCAGCATATTGGCGTGGCATTCGTCTTCATGGACAACAATTCGCGTCTCCATCGTGCGTATCTTGTGAATGACTTCCTTCAGGATAGCGACATTGGTCAAGTAGCGTGGCCAGCATGCTCTCCAGACATGAACCCTATCGAACATGCCTGGGATGGATCGAAAAGGGCTGTTTATGGACGACGTGGGTCAGCAACCACTCTGAGGGACACCGAAAGTGCCTTGATGAACTTGTGTATAGTATGCCACGACGAATACATGTATGCATTAATGAAAGAGGACGTGCTACTGGCTATCAAAAGTACCGGTGTTTACAGCAATCTGGACCACCACCTCTGAAGATCTCGATGTGTGGTGGTGAAACATGCAGTGTGTGGTCTTCATGAGCAATAGAAAGGGCGGAAATGTTTATTTTGATCTCTATTCAAATTTTCTGTACAGATTCCGGAACTCTCGGAACCGAGGTGATACAAAACTTTTGTCGATATGTGCACAACTTTCAGGGTCTCATACTAAATTCAAAGACTAATCTTGTATTGTAGAGCACAAATTGCACACTGCTCATCATGTGGCAAATATTTCATGATGTTACATAACTTCATGTACACGCATAAAAGGCTGTTTGTACGTTCAGCCTGCATGCCAAAGATATCTAGGATTTTAATAACAATGACAAACATGTTCATACACCTCCGATAAACACGAACTACATTGTCAGCGATCATTCTAATGAGATGACACTATCCTAAGCGGAAAATAAGTGCGGTGAGCGTGTGAAGCCACAAATGATGGAACACACACTTCTGTCAGGGGAGAGCCTAGTGAGCGGCATACCGCTCATGTCGGTGTGTGTGTGTGTGTGTGTGTGTGTGTGTGTGTGTGTGTGTGTGTGTGTGTGTGTGTGTGTAACAACGTAGAAAGCACGATGAGTATCAAGTCGTGAGACGCTCTCTATTAGATACCCTTCACGTAAGAAAAACGATATGTGACTTACTTAAATGTCAAAAGAGTTGTTACGAAAGTACGGAAGGTCGCTCCAGTTCTGATTACTCACTCTTTCTGAAGCTGGACTTAATTGCAGAAAGCGGAGAAGCCACGAAGTTACTGTAGAGTCATGCGGTGGACGCTCGTCCTCCAGCGAAGCGAGAAATAGTCTGTCAAGAGGTCGCTTTTTGCTTGCAGTTTTCCAGAACAGCTGGCTAATTACGTGGGAACAGTCCCGCCACACAACTCAAGACGGAAGGTGAATCTGTTCAAGAGGATAGCAGGAGTACTCTAGCTTTTCCTCTCTAACAGAAAAACGCAGCTCCACGAGAGCCGTAATGCCGATCATTGGCCCACAAAGAGCATGCCACTAAAAGCGTTCATATTCTCACATGTTATTGCTTCCAAATATTTTCAATTCACCTTCAAAAAACAGAAGTGTGTAAAACAGATGTTCTTGAAAACGACAAGGATTGGAGAAAATTACAAACCGTGTTCGTCGGGTTCCATTCCATACCGTCCCAGTCCAGTAAAAGGGTCCTACGCATAGGGTGAACACAACTGCTGAAAACAACGAAATGGACGCGTCTCGTGAATCTACAAGAAGCAACGACATACCACGGGAAATTGGGTAAAGCAAGAAAGGAAGATAAATACCCCCTACTAAGAACAGCATAAGAGAGAGATGGGAACGACTGAAAGTACAGTATTCTCTTTTCTGTGTCCTGTTTTCCACTACATTCAATTTGGTGTTTTATTCTGTGTATAAAGAAACCATGAATTATGTTGAAAGTGCAAGAAAACATCTAGCTTGACGTAGTGATACTGCTGCATATAACGTCCTCTGAGGAGGACGTTTGGAGCCCCCTGATTTGCAAGCTAGTGCGCTGCACGTTACGCTCTCACGAGATCAATGTACAGAGCACAGCTGTAAACAAATCATTATTCTTAGAGTAATGTTAAAACATCTTACGTAATCTTATTTTTATTATTACTAAAATCTTAGATGGAAAGCCTTCAACAGACTGTGCCACCCAAAGCCTTTCCCAAAATCGATCCCTGAATACACACGTGCTGATGGATGTGCACCGACCCCAGCAAATTCTGTAGGCGACACATATACGTGCAAAGAACTACAAATAGTATTTATATACAGCTAACATTACTACTTTTGTCGTTATATATTTGAACAAAGTGTGAGTATGGAAAAGTCTCCTGTCTCTCTCTCTCTCTCACTCTGTCCATCTCCTCCTCCTCCTTTCTCAGTCAATCTGGCCGTCTTCTCGTGCCCCCCATTCTTATTACACCACCTCCTCCCCTCTCTCCATTCTTTTTCTGCTTTTTAGTTTCTCTATCCATCTCCTCCTCTTCCCTTTCTCTGCCCTTTCTCTCCTCCCACTCTCTGTTCTTTCAACCCGCTGTCTCTGTCCATCCCCTCCTTTCTTTCTCTAACTCTTCCTCCGTCCAGTCTGTGTCTATCTCCTGCTTCCCCCTAACTGTCTCCCATCTCCTTCCCTCCCATTTCTGTCGACGTTATCACACTCGCCCCAACAGGAGGTAGGAGGTTCTTACACCTACAGTAGTTCTTTCCAGACTGTAAGTGGTGACTTCGTCTGAATATATTCAAGTCAATATATTTCATACACACACACACACACACACACACACACACACACACACACACACATATATATATATATATATATATATATATATATATATATATATATATATATATATATATATAAGTTGTACACAAATCTCACTTGTATTCCTGCAATTTTACTGCATTAATAGTGAAAGTGTAGTAAGCGATCAACTTATTTCCTTTCATCATATTGTAGGGTCATCAGCGAGAAGAAGTTTCGCGAAGTTTTTAAATTGTGTGTAAGATGGTCTCATTAAATTATGGGGATTTGCGCGTCGTGGGCTGTGCTGCTTTTTCACCCCATCGCTCCTTTTCTTTATAAGTAGGTGGTTCTTAACACCATGAAAGGGTCCTGTAGCCACCTTTCATTGCCAACTCTCGTAGTGGTCAAGTCGGCAAAGAGGTTTCCGCTACCTGTAAGAAATCCACCTGCGATAGGTTGGTGGCGGAAATGGCATCCTGGGGTTTTCCGGTCCACGCGGAGCGTGGAAGAGGCTGGAGAAGCGGGAGGCAGTCTGCCGCCGGTACGGGAAGCGTACACAGCTGTGCTCCAGTCGAAGAAGGGTGAGTTGGACTGACCGCGTGGCGCGTTGTCACATAGAGAGGGGAGCTTTTAGATTTTGGTCTCGAATTTCGTCTTATAAAGATTTACTTGCTGGGTTGCAGCAGGGAATGCAAGGCTTCTGTAGACTTTCAGTTTGATTCCCAATGCAGTCTTGACTTTGATCCGTGAGGGGAACGCAGCACAAAGGAGTTGCATATGTTGAAGTGCCCTCGGTTCAGTGTGAATGTTTATGTGCCTACAATTGTGTGTGTATGCTTCTAATCTTTTCCGGATCTTGGTTTTTTTTGTGTATTTGTGAATTTTCTTTGTCTCATGTGATTAAAATTTGGCCACAGTCCATAGAAATTGTCTCCGCGGACCGAGTGGGCCCGCGAGTCTGTTATGAAACGTGTCGTATTTCACAAACAATTGTACATAGTTAGCATGCAACAGCAGGCTATAGATGCACTACATCAATGTTTTAAGGAATAAATAATTTTGCCTTCAATCTTATCTTGTGTACCGATGTTACGTCGCCGTTACCTTCGCCATTTACCTTGTAGTTTTCCTTGTTGGCCCACCGATAGCGTTTCCATGTGCACAGGTGTAGTGATTAGTGTCCCTTTTTTTATCTGAAACAAATGCTCTGGAAGAGATTGTGTTTTCACGAATCTTGCTGCAGGCTGCACTTACGCATGGTGTTCACGCCCTCTTTACTTTACTCAATATTTGATTCACGGGAAGAATGCCTGGATCATATTAATAACTACATCCCATTCTTTATCAATGACTTTACAATGAATGTTCTTTTGTGAGTTTTTCTTATTAATAAATTAAGTAATTTTCCGACTCTGTGCTACCCCATTTTGTCCTGTGGCTAGAGTTGGTGGCGACCCTATCTTTTATATTGATTTCAGTGTCAAATAGCATTTACTTATTCAAAGCGCGCGTGGCTCTTTTAGCTATAAGGATACATTGAAAGGGCGCTTCATGCTTCTTGCACATAGCGTCCTTGTATTCACGCCACTTACACATGGCTTACCCTGCTCACGGATTTCGGTAAACCAGAGATCTTCTGATGCGCAGTGAGGATTAGTTATTTTCGGTTGGAAGTGCTAATTGGTATATTGTCTTTCTGTGATACTGAATTTACGTGAATTTGTGATATAGGTGTGCATTTTCTTACATGTTTTATCTTGTATATGTATTACTGTATAAATATTGTGATTTAGTATTCAATTGTGTTACAATTTTGGGTTGATTCTTGTCCTGTGGCGTGTACCGGTGTCATATAGTAAATCTTGGGTGCTTTTTGGGGACTGTGAGTCCATTAGGAGACTTTGGCATTATTCTTGTTGTATTTTGGAGCACGGAGTAACTATCCTTATGATGGAGACGCGTAGCCGTTCAGGGAGCCGCGATCGGAAAATCCTGCCAGAAAATAACCCTGAACAAGGACGAGGTCATAACGTCGAGTCCGACCAGGAACGAAACGCGGAAAACGCAAGTACAAGTGTTGTCCATCCTGAGCCCGCTGTAGTGATTTCGAATCATTCGATAGATGCAAATTCGTTACAGGCTATGCTACGACAATTACTAGACAGTAATAGGAGACATATCGAGGAAGTGAATAAAAAACAAGCAGAAGAAAATAGGAGATATAGCGAGGAAGTGAATAAAAAACAAGCAGAAGAAAATAGGAGGCATATCGAGGAAGCAAATAAAAGATTGACTAGTGAAATAGTACAGGGTGTTGGGTAGAAACTGGCGATCATTGACCAACGCATCTCCGCCTTAGAAGAGGGGCAGCAAGTCATTAGCAAGCAGGTGATGGAGCAAGAAGAAAGGTTCGCTGGGAATATACGTATACTAGCAGAACAATGCCAGAGTGAACGAGCGGCTCTTGAGTCCCGAGTAGGACAAAATTCCGCCAGGGATCTCCGCGCGTTAGCAGAACAATGCCAGAGTGACCACGCGGCTCTTGTGTGCCGAATAGAGGACACTGCGGCTAAGTGCCCGGTCCATATTAGCGCGCAGGTAGAAACCCTCAGCCAGGCGATAATAGCTCTCGAGCGAGAGCAAGGGCTTACGCAAACAAAACAAGACACGGCCCACCGAGAGATGCGAGAAGAAATAGCCAGGATCTCAGACGCAGTGGCGCGTAAGTCTGACAATAATAGGGAAACGATTACCTCATCATCAGCGGATGCAGACGAAATACGGTCGATAACGAAATGTCCGCGTGGACAGTGTGAAATAAAAATACAACAAAGAGGGGTTACCGAGGGAATATGTGAGCGCATGGCCCGTTTAGAACTTCATCTAAAAGGGTTAAAGGCCCATGAAGTTGAAAGAAATGAACGAAAGGGCCATTATTCCGACGATGATTCCGGGAACGATGGCGAATTTGATCATCGTCATGATCTCGGATCTCGTACCAGGTGGGAACGGCGCGGATCCCCTCAGGAACGTTCGCCAAGGGAAACTCACGAATTTGACTTTAAACATTTTCTGACCGTGAGGAAGTTTGAAGTCTTCCGTAACTCGGCTACGGGGATTCACCCGCGGGCCTGGTTACAGCAGTTCGAGTTCTCCCTCCCTCCTACGTGGCCCAGTGCGCACAAAATAGAGTATATGTGCGGCTACCTCGAAGGTGAGCCAGCGGCGCGGATGAGGTCAATTGCACGCAATTGCTACACTGTTGGGGAGTTTCGTCAACACTTCCTGTCGATATATTGGTCAGTGGCAGCGCAAAGTCGTGTAAAACACGGACTCATTATGCTTCCAGAGTTAAACAGGTCGAAATTCTCCAGCCCTGTGCAGATGTTCGAGCACATGCTGCAGGCGAATGAACATCTTGACGATCCTTATGGACCTGCAGAAATTATTCGTATTTGCCTGGGAAAGTTTCCAATGCAGTTGCGGCACGTTATCCTTGCAGGACGATGTAAGGATGACGTAGAGGGGTTTCGCAATTTCCTTTTAGAGCTTGAGTGCGATGCGAATGGCACCACGCAGAATTACGGTCAGAGCGCCTACGAGCAGCGGCCGCGCGAGCGAAGCCGCAGCCGTAGAGACAGATGGCACTCCAGACGTAACGGGTCGCCTCAGAGTTACAGGGCGCGCGAGCGTTGGCAGCGTCGCGATTCCTCACGGAACGCGGGCAGAACGAACGATGCCAATCGTCATCATTCGCCGAGAGTAAATCAAAGACACCCCCGGGAGTTTAGAAGATGTGGTAATGAGCAGAGATATTGGAGTAATTATAGCGGACCTAGGAACGGTAGTCGCAACCGACCACAAAATAATTATCGGACAAGCGACAACAGGGGTGCTCTAAACAGTACGGGTGGTCCGCCAGTGGGTGTTGAAATTCGTTCCGCAAACCCGCTGCACAATCAGCCAAATACCTCTAATCAAAGGAATCAATGACTATTGGCTGACTCGGTTGGCGTCAACTTAATGAGGACCGGTGCTATTGACGATACTGATGTGCATTTGATAAAGGAAGACGTTATTATGGAAGATTTGTTGAGGGAGGGCCACAGTATTGGTGTGCCTGCGGTAAACCCAGTCGTGTCTGTTTAGTACATTTACAGTGTATATTTTCCAATGTTTTGATTCACTCTGGTGTGTTTAAAATTAAAGTGTATATTTTCTGTGAATTGTAAAGGGTCCCCCAATGTATGCGTAGTTATTTCTTCTTCTGAGCAGAAAAGAGTAGTGTTGTACAGCTTCATCACGTATGAATGTGAATGATTATGAGGCTCATATGAAGCGTTTCCTATTACAGTAAGATGGCTTTCGTTCTTTGATGACTAAAAAGGTATCGGGTGTGTTGGCGTGGCGAGTCAATGGTCGTAAGGTAATTCTTGATGATAAATTGCAGTTTTAGTGTTCTTATTCCCCTTAGGTGAGCATGATTCAGTGAGATTTTTCAAATGTACTGCGATGTTAATGAAGCAACTTGGTGACTTGTAGGTGAAGGACTTGTGTATGAAGGGAGACTAATAGTGTTTGATTTTCAGAGTTGCCATCTTATAAGATATTTGGAAAGTGTAACTTGCCGTCACATACTACTAGGTACGGTTGAGGACACCAGAATGTGAAACCCCAGAAGATGTATATGGAAACAGCTTATAAACTCAAGCAGCTTGATATTCAATAGAGAATCAATGCTACTACCTCCAAGCTAAAATAACATGACGGTAGGTGAGGACCCCTGGGGACATGTGGTGAGTAAGTGTGTAATCATTATGAGTATCTTATGATAGCAGTAAGTTGGGTACTCATGGCCCTGGACAATGGATTTCTTTTGACAGTATTTTTTTATATACTTATAGGACGAAGTGTTTATGTGTTTGCTAATAGGATAGGATGATTTTTATTGCCATTTTTATGCCCACTGACCTTTTGCATTAGGCTGATGAATAGATGTTGAAACATTTACCATTTCAGATGTGACTTGAATGAACCTTCTGTGTCTCATTAATCATAACTTTTATTATGCAATGTCCATAGAAAAGAAGTCTCGGAAATTTTTCACAGATCAGCAAACATGTTCTACAAACCTTGGAGGAGCAGTCAATGAACAACGATATGGGTATTGGTGTTGAAAGGAATATTTTGTTTATATGTGGGAATTGTAGTCGGGCTATATGGTGATGGTGACTAGTACGAGCTGTGTAGATTGTGCGTGAGAGCGTAGTTGGGAGTAGGTAGAGTTTTGTGTCTGTAGCTAGCAGCGGCGCCAAATCCTATCCAAATCCTGACCAAACCTTGTACAAGATCTACCCTGAATGATTGACAGCAGATGTAATGCTGGAACTATATTTTATAAAAAGGATTTTTTGTTTGTTTGAATATTGGTTATTTAATTTTCTTCGTTGTTCTTCTTATTAGTAATGTTAAGAAGGCCCTTTTTGTCAAGTTAATTTTGGGCACTATTCCATGTATTGATCAGGAGTGATAAACTCCGAAGATTTTGTGGTAATCTGTACACATGATATTTTGTAACGATCCCTGTGAGCGCAGTTCTTAAGAGGGTGCAAGGCCGCCTAGGGAGCCTCCGCATCAGAAAGCACAGGGCTTGGTCCACCGGCAGGCGTTGCCGAAGCCTGGTATCAACGGCGAAGCAGTGATGCGGCGAGCGGTCACAGCAGTTTCCCCGTCAGAGGGGAGGGGATGCTGGTCTTCCCCCAGGCGCAGGCTCACACCGGAGCCCGCAGGCGTGTCACCACGGCAGCGCCAGCTGATGGCCGGCGTTCCACCCCATGCGCTAGTCATCTGACAAGCGAAAGGGAAAGTATGACGCACACCAGGCGAGGCCGCCGATCCCTGAGCGCCGCTAGTCCAGACGGCTGCTGCGGTGAGGTAACGCCCACTGCCCGGAGGGACGCGGGTCCCACCACTGACGCATCAGCTGAGACGGTGCAAAGAGGTGATAAGCGGGTCTCAAGCCCGACACCCGCACGAGTTTACGTCGACCTCGATGCGACGCAGAAGAGCGCGTGTCTCCCCATTGACACGACAGGAGACGGGGGCGTGTGTCGGTAAAACACATTCCTCCACAACACACGGACGACAACCGCCAAGCCGCCTTCTCGATGATGAGGCAGGGCCCACAAGTGGCGATGTCCTGCAAATCTGCAACGCCGAACCATCCCACAGTATGGACGCAGAGGGTGGAAACGGGCACGAGGCAACGTCGCGGGGTGCTGTCTAGGATGAACAACCTGGGTTACAACGGACGTTACAATCAACACCGCTGCGAACTCCCCAGTTCAGTGTTGTGGTCCCCTAGTAGCTTATCCTCCAAGTCGCCTTTAGAAGAGACGCCCACCCCAGCACCTAAAGAGAATACCCAGTGAAACAACCATGTGGCGAAACTGAAAAATCACAGCGTGTCAACGAGTTGATTTCTGGATGTGTTTTTGTACTCATGTCTTATTTTCCATAGGTGATTATTTACCAGCTGTCATACCATTGGGTTCATTAATGATTTTGTATCACTGTATTTGTTGTGAATATTGTATTTTGCACTTTCACTTGCATGTTTTTATATATGTCAGCACCAGATGATACTGCTTTGGTTCGTGATAATGATTTTGCATCATTGTATTTGTTTATATATTTATATATGTTATGTACCTGTTCACCTATGTCTCTATGTTAACTTTTGATAGTTGGTTAAGGCAATTTTAAAATAATATCTCATGGTTGTGGTCGTAGTAGGTCAGATGACATGATGTTAGCGTAGGATGTCACGCTTAATTTAATTTGTTCTGTTTGCTTTGCGGACCGCATGAGGTCACAATTATTGACTAAGGTCAGATAAAGCTCACTTGGATATAAGAGATTAATCAACTCTTTTGTGCTGCTGTTTACTGTTGCAATTGTTACTCGTTAGGGTATGTTTGTTTCGAAGACTGTTGGCGAATCTCCTAGCATGGCGAGAAAATTCGCGGCACAGTCTTCTCCGGGACGTTTGGGGTGATGAAAGGGTCCTGTAGCCACCTTTCATTGCCAACTCTCGTAGTGGTGAAGTCGGCAAAGAGGTTTCCGCTACCTGTAAGAAATCCACCTGCGATAGGTTGGTGGCGGAAATGGCATCCTGGGGTTTTCCGGTCCACGCGGAGCGTGGAAGAGGCTGGAGAAGCGGGAGGCAGTCTGCCGCCGGTACGGGAAGCGTACACAGCTGTGCTCCAGTCGAAGAAGGGTGAGTTGGACTGACCGCGTGGCGCGTTGTCACATAGAGAGGGGAGCTTTTAGATTTTGGTCTCGAATTTCGTCTTATAAAGATTTACTTGCTGGGTTGCAGCAGGGAATGCAAGGCTTCTGTAGACTTTCAGTTTGATTCCCAATGCAGTCTTGACTTTGATCCGTGAGGGGAACGCAGCACAAAGGAGTTGCATATGTTGAAGTGCCCTCGGTTCAGTGTGAATGTTTATGTGCCTACAATTGTGTGTGTATGCTTCTAATCTTTTCCGGATCTTGGTTTTTTTTGTGTATTTGTGAATTTTCTTTGTCTCATGTGATTAAAATTTGGCCACAGTCCATAGAAATTGTCTCCGCGGACCGAGTGGGCCCGCGAGTCTGTTATGAAACGTGTCGTATTTCACAAACAATTGTACATAGTTAGCATGCAACAGCAGGCTATAGATGCACTACATCAATGTTTTAAGGAATAAATAATTTTGCCTTCAATCTTATCTTGTGTACCGATGTTACGTCGCCGTTACCTTCGCCATTTACCTTGTAGTTTTCCTTGTTGGCCCACCGATAGCGTTTCCATGTGCACAGGTGTAGTGATTAGTGTCCCTTTTTTTATCTGAAACAAATGCTCTGGAAGAGATTGTGTTTTCACGAATCTTGCTGCAGGCTGCACTTACGCATGGTGTTCACGCCCTCTTTACTTTACTCAATATTTGATTCACGGGAAGAATGCCTGGATCATATTAATAACTACAACCCATTCTTTATCAATGACTTTACAATGAATGTTCTTTTGTGAGTTTTTCTTATTAATAAATTAAGTAATTTTCCGACTCTGTGCTACCCCATTTTGTCGTGTGGCTAGAGTTGGTGGCGACCCTATCTTTTATATTGATTTCAGTGTCAAATAGCATTTACTTATTCAAAGTGCGCGTGGCTCTTTTAGCTATAAGGATACATTCAAAGGGCGCTTCATGCTTCTTGCACATAGCGTCCTTGTATTCACGCCACTTACAACCACAGCGATGATTTATAGACAGTAATTGGTATGTATACCAAGTTTGGTGGAAATCGGTCTAGTGGTTAGGGAGGAGATGTGGAACATACGTACATGCCTATGTAACTACATTCATTTTTATAATATGTGAAACGTCCCCTTAGAATAATTATACATGACTGTGTTTAAACTGACACACAATATTTTTTAGCGCAACGCAATCTGACTTTCAATAATCCCTACAAAAGAATGGCCCTGACTAACATTAACCTATACCTTTCACAAATCACTTACCTCACAAACATCTTCGTTACTCGAACTACTGCAATACAGCGAGCGCCACTACTGCCAGCTAAATGAAAGATTCAAACTAAGGAAGGCACTAACTACTGATATACATAGTTAGCAAATGAAATATTTTGATAGAGAACAAACAATGTATTTACCTACTCTCTCTCTCTCTCTCTCTCTCTCTCTCTCTCTCTCTCTCTCTATTCGTTTAGTCGGTTCCGACTCTTCGTAACCCCATGAACCAAATCACGCCACTTTTTCCTGTCTTGCACTTTCTCCCGTAGACCTTCCAGGTTGGAACACATTGTTTCTGTGATGCCATCGATCCATCTCATCCTCTGACGTCCTCTTCTTCTAGTTCCTTCAATCTTCCCCAGCATTAAAGTTTTTTCCAGAGAGGCATGCCTTCGCATTGTGTGTCCAAAGTAGGTCAGCTTTTGTTTTAACATTAGATATTCCAGAGATAAATCTGGTTTAATTTGCTCCAATATTGATCTGTTGGTTCTCTTTGCAGTCCATGGAACTCTAAGAAGTTTCCTCCAACACCACAATTCGAAGGAGTCAATTCTTCGCCGTTTGGCCTTTCTAATAGTCCAGGTCTCACATCCATACATCACAACTGGAAAGACCATAGCCCTCACAATACGGATCTTTGTTGCTAGTGTTATATCTCTGGACCTTATAACCTTGTCAAGGTTTGACATCGCCTGTCTACCGAGCAACAGGAGTCTCCGGATTTCACGGCTGCAGTCGCCGTCAGCAGAGATCTGGGAACCGAGATAACTGAATGTGGTCACTACCTCCATGGTTTCTCCTGCTATATCCCACGAATTGGTAGGTGTGGTTGCCATAATTTTCGTTTTCTTCACATTCAGCATTAGACCGGCCTTTTCACTTTCGTCTTTCACCTTCAGTAAGAGTGTTCTCAATTCCTCTTCACTTTCTGCCAACAGGATCGTATCATCGGCGTACCTGAGGTTGTTTACATTTATTCCAGCTATTTTAATTCCTGTTTCTCCTTCATCTAGCCTCGCATTCCTCATGACATGTTCTGCTTACAGATTGAATAAGTACGGTGACAGTATGCAGCCTTGCCGGATCCCTTTCTGAATCTTTATCCATTTCGTTGTTCCATACATAGTTCTCACCGTGGCTTCTTGGTCAAGGTATAAACTCCGTACCAGATGAATGAGGTGATCTGGTACACCCATGTTTTTCAGTACGTTCCATAATTTGTTGTGATCGACGCAGTCAAAGGCTTTGGCGTAGTCAATAAAGCAGAGGTACACATGTTTCTGGAATTCTCTCGCTTTTTCCATAATCCACCGAATGTTAGCAATTTGATCTCTAGTTCCTCTTCCTTTCCTAAATCCAGCTTGTTCTTCTGGTAGCTCTCGATCTAGATATTGGCGAAGTCTATTTTGTAAGATTTTCAACATAACTTTGCTAGCATGTGAAATAAGTGCGATTGTTCGGTAATCTGAGCATTCTTTAGAACTTTTCTTCTTTGGAATGGGGATGAATACTGTTTTCCAGTCTTCTGGCCACTGCTGCGTGATCCATATTTTTTGACATATTGAGTGCAGCACATTCACTGCATGCTTTCCAGTGACTTTAAACAAGTCTGCTGGTATTTCATCATGTCCACTAGCTTTGTTATCAGCCATATTTTCAAGGGCCCACTGGATTTCGCTCTCCAAAATATCTGGCTCTAGTTCTAAATTAACATTAACATCAGCTGTAGGAGCCCTGCCATGATGCAGTTCTTTCTTGTATAGGTCTTCTACATATTCTGCCCATCTTTCCTTAACATCCTCTGCTTCACTCAGATCTTTCCCGTTTCTATCTTTTATCATTCCAATTCTTGCCTGGAATTTTCCTTTAATTTCTCTAATTTTCTTATGAAGATCTCTTGTCTTCCCCATTACGTTACTATCTTCAACTTCCTTGCACTATTCATTAAAGAATATACACTCCTGGAAATTGAAATAAGAACACCGTGAATTCATTGTCCCAGGAAGGGGAAACTTTATTGACACATTCCTGGGGTCAGATACATCACATGATCACACTGACAGAACCACAGGCACATAGACACAGGCAACAGAGCATGCACAATGTCGGCACTAGTACAGTGTATATCCACCTTTCGCAGCAATGCAGGCTACTATTCTCCCATGGAGACGATCGTAGAGATGCTGGATGTAGTCCTGTTGAACGGCTTGCCATGCCATTTCCACCTGGCGCCTCAGTTGGACCAGCGTTCGTGCTGGACGTGCAGACCGCGTGAGACAACGCTTCATCCAGTCCCAAACATGCTCAATGGGGGACAGATCCGGAGATCTTGCTGGCCAGGGGAGTTGACTTACACCTTCTAGAGCACGTTGGGTGGCACGGGATACATGCGGACGTGCATTGTCCTGTTGGAACAGCAAGTTCCCTTGCCGGTCTAGGAATGGTAGAACGATGGGTTCGATGACGGGTTGGATGTACCGTGCACTATTCAGTGTCCCCTCGACGATCACCAGTGGTGTACGGGCAGTGTAGGAAATCGCTCCCCACACCTTGATGCCGGGTGTTGGCCCTGTGTGCCTCGGTCGTATACAGTCCTGATTGTGGCGCTCACCTGCACGGCGCCAAACACGCATACGACCATCATTGGCACCAAGGCAGAAGCGACTCTCATCGCTGAAGACGACACGTCTCCATTCGTCCCTCCATTCACGCCTGTCGCGACACCACTGGAGGCGGGCTGCACGATGTTGGGGCGTGAGCGGAAGACGGCCTAACGGTGTGCGGGACCGTAGCCCAGCTTCATGGAGACGGTTGCGAATGGTCCTCGCCGATACCCCAGGAGCAACAGTGTCCCTAATTTGCTGGGAAGTGGCGGTGCGGTCCCCTACGGCACTGCGTAGGATCCTACGGTCTTGGCGTGCATCCGTGCGTCGCTGCGGTCCGGTCCCAGGTCGACGGGCACGTGCACCTTCCGCCGACCACTGGCGACAACATCGATGTACTGTGGAGACCTCACGCCCCACGTGTTGAGCAATTCGGCGGTACGTCCACCCGGCCTCCCGCATGCCCACTATACGCCCTCGCTCAAAGTCCGTCAACTGCACATACGGTTCACGTCCACGCTGTCGCGGCATGCTACCAGTGTTAAAGACTGCGATGGAGCTCCGTATGCCACGGCAAACTGGCTGACACTGACGGCGGCGGTGCACAAATGCTGCGCAGCTAGCGCCATTCGACGGCCAACACCGTGGTTCCTGGTGTGTCCGCTGTGCCGTGCGTGTGATCATTGCTTGTACAGCCCTCTCGCAGTGTCCGGAGCAAGTATGGTGGGTCTGACACACCGGTATCAATGTGTTCTTTTTTCCATTTCCAGGAGTGTATTTTTATCTCTTCTAGCTAATTTCTGAAAATCTTTATTTAATTCAAACATAGCTGATCTATCTCCCTTGATTTTTGCTTTCCTTCGTTCTTCTGCAACTTGCAGTGCCTCAACTGATAGCCATCTAGCCTTCTTACTGTTCCATTTCTTGGGAATGTGTTTCTCTGCGGCCTCCTTGACAGTATTAGCTACTTCTGTCCACATCTCTTGCGAGCTTTTGTCCTCCAGCTGTAATACCTTAAATCTGTTTTGTACCTCTACAGCATAGTCGGAGGGTATAGAGTTAAGGTCGTATCTGCAAGTTGGGATACTTTTTGCTACATTCTGAAGTTTCAGCCGAAATTTTGCAATCAGGAGCTCATGATCTGATCCGCAGTCAGCCCCAGGTCTTGTTGTAGCTAAATGAACCGCGCTCTTCCACCTCTGATTACAAAGTATGTAATCAATTTGGTTCCGGTGTTGGCCATCTGGCGAAGTCCAGGTATATAGGCGTCGTTTTGGTAGTTGAAACAGTGTATTAGTAATTATCAATGAATTTTCTTAGCAGAATGCTAGGAGTCTCTGTCCAGCTTCATTTGTTGTACCAAGACCATATTTCCCTGTTATACCTTCTACAGCTTCATTTCCCACTTTTGCATTCCAATCTCCAACTATGAAGACGATATCCTTTTTTGGTGTTGACAGTAGTAATTCTTGTAAATCTCCATAGAACTGGTCAATAATTTCCTTTTCAGCATCGGTTGTTGGTGCATAAACTTGAATTACTGTGATGTTGAGGGGCTGACGTTGAAGTCTGATGGACATTATTCTATCATTTTTATATTTGCATCCCATCACAGCTTTTCTCACTTTATCACTAACTATGAAGGCTAATCCATTACTTCTGTTGTTATCATGCCCAGAATAATACACCATATGGCCATCTGAAGCAAATTCTCCCATGCCAGTCCACCTCATTTCACTTATTCCCAATATGTCGATGTTAATTTTCTCCATTTCTCTTTTCACTATGTCTAGTTTTCCTTGATACATGGATCTTACATTCCATGTTCCTATGCAGTGCTTCTCTTTGCACCATCTTACTCTTCATGAAGCTCCTCTCAACCTGGTTCCCCCCGGAGATCCGATCGGGGAACTTGAAACTCCGGAACATTTTGAGCTGAGCGAAGCCATGGGGTTTTCTTGGGATAGTTCAGTGGTGGTTTCCCGTTGCCTTCCACTGTCCTCCAACTCCTATCTGCTCACCGACTCAGTTTCCCGCTGGGGTTGGTTACCCAACCTTCCGCTGAGTTGCTCGACTTAACAGGGGCACCAAGTGTAGGTAGGAAGTTGGAGAATTGAGGTGACAGAGGCTGTGAGAACTCTCTTGTTGAGTTCTTGTAATCGCGTATCACCCCCATTTTATGCCAGAGTCTCATGATGCCTGCAGAGATCCCCCCAGGTCATTTCCTTACCAGTGTTCAAAAGTCAAAATATATATATCAGTTCATGACAACCAGTCTTACAAATTTCAAAATTCTGCCATCTCTCTCCCCACATCCACCACTGCTGGCGGCTCACCTCCAACCGCGCAACGCTATGCGCTGTTAACAGCCAACAGCCCAACACTACAATGGCAGACAACAATGCAAACTAGCCACAGACTGCACACAGCACAGCCAGTGAGTTTCATACAGAGCGCTACGTAACGTTGCCAATAAGAAAACATAAACAGCCTACTTATATAGCCCCCATGCTCCCCACAAAAAAATTTTACAAATTGTTTTGGGCAGTGGCCAATAATGATTTGATAAAATTTTTCATAATTACAATAACAAAGAAATCAAATGCACACACTTATTGATACAATGTTGGTGAAAGTCCATAAAGACAGTCCTGATCGATCATCACAGTAAAATTGCAGTGTTTTTCTCAAAGTCTCAGCAGTAAAAGAAAATGCACATGGAAGTAGTGGATTTCCATGCAGTCTTGAAGAAGTCGTGTTGTCCTTCCAACGGTAAGACAGTGCTGACTCTCGACATGCACACAGGTAATGGGCCACAACAGAGCAAACCCACAGCTGAGTCAGTCGAAGTTTTGAAGAATATGTCCACTTAGAAAAATTATACATGACTGTGCTTAAACTGACACACGATATTTTTAGCGCAACGCAATCTTTTCAAAAATCCCTACAAAAGAATGGGCCTGACTAACATTAACCTATACCTTTAATGAATCACTTACCTCACAAAAATCTTCGTTACACGAACTACTGCAATACAGCGAGCGCCACTTCTGCCAGCTAAATAAAAGATTCTAACTACTGAAGGCACTAACTACAGATAGGCATAGTTAGCAAATGAAAGATTTTGATAGAGAACAAACAATGTATTTACCTTAATAGTGTTCAAAAGTCATAATATATATAGCAGTTCATGACATCCAGTCTTACAAATTTCAAAACTCCGCCATTTCTCTCCCCACATCCACCACTGCTGGCGGCTCACCTCCAACTGCGCAGCGCTACACGCTGTTCACATCCAGCTGCCCAACACTACAATGGCAGACAACAATGCAAACTAGCCACAGACTGCACACAGCACAGCCAGTGATTTTGATACAGAGCGCTTCGTAACGTTGTCAATAAGAAAACATAAACAGCCTACTTACATAGCCCCCATGCTTCCCACAAAAAAAATTTACAAATTGTTTTGGGCAGTGGCGAATACAGATTTGAAAAAAAATTTCATAATTACAATAACAAAGATATTAAATGCACACACTTATTGATACAATGTTGATGAAAAGCTAAAAATTTTTTACGGTCCATAAAGACAGTCCTGATCGTTCATCACAGTGAAACTGCAGTGTTTTTCCCAAAGTCTCAGCAGTAAAAGAAAATGCACATGGAAGTAGTGGATTTCCATGCAGTCTTCAAGAAGTAGCGGTGTCCTTCCAACGGAAAGACAGTGCTGAATCTCCACATGCAGACAGGTAATGGACCACAACAGAGAAAACCCACAGCAGAGTCAGTCGAAGTTTTGAAGAATACTGGTAGGTAGGTCATCACAGAGCAGACCCACTGTAGTCCTGGTAGAGATTGTGGTATTGGTGGGCCACCAGAGGTGCAGACCCACTGCAGTCCTTGTAGAAATAATGGTATTGGTGGGCCACCAGAGATGCAGACCCACTGTAGTCCTTGTAGAGACGGCCAGCTACCATCTGTTGCGACTGTGCAGGTGCACAATCACCATCGGAAAGTCTTGCGGACAATATAGCAAGTCCATAAACCACCACTTGTGCACACACAAAAAATGTTTTTGAAATGTCTTTAGAACCAGCAATGCTGTTATCCAGTCTCTTGCTGAATTATTAACACACGTGCAAACACTAACAGTTCCTACTTCTCACATATTGTCCATAAACTATGACCAACAGAAACGAGTGCAGTGAAATGGAACTTACAAGTTACTTAATTTGATGAACTGGTGTCAATTACAATTTTATAACATATGAATAAAATTACAAAGGTACAAAATACATCATTAAAGAACATAACAATACAGATAACATTTGTAGTAATACAGGCTTTACAAAAGAATCGAAATAACATATACAACAGTGTTACAGGAATTATGACATAAGTAAATACATAAAAGATCAGAATAACTTTTGAAACATCAACTTCACACATGAGCATTAAAACTAAACAGAATAAATAATGTCTAAGCATCTTTACAAAGAAAATAACATATTATTAGAAAAATTCCACAACATATCTCATATCAGCAAAACACATAAAGACAGGAAAAACACAAATATACAAGAGTACACAAACACATAGCAAAATAACACAAGAGGAAAGGACAGGGTTTGTTTTCAGTGTAACATTTGGTACTGCAGTATTTTGCAAACAAAACCTTTTTTTCTTGGAGATGTCCCTTCGTTCCTCATTATTCCCAAAAAGTCCTATCTATACCTGGTTTCTGTACTTTTTTCGTATAATTTCTCAATGCATTTCGTCCTATTCATCGCAACTCATTCTCTTATATAGTCTACCCCCTCTTAAGCTAACTTAAATCTACTGAGCTCAGATGCTAAACTAAGGGACGAGGCAATGCAGCAGCACAAAACAATCAACACAAACAGCAATGACAAAAAATGGAAATTGTCAAAGCAAGCAGCAGTAAATGTAAATTACCAAAGCAATTGCAATATTACAACTAATATAAGGCAATGTGCAGCAAACAAGAGAAATAAATCAGTAGTAAAACTGGCCTAACAGAGTAATACAAAGTCAAATTCAGTAACACTATGCCTGGCAAACAGCAGCAGCAAATGCTATAACTTATACCTAAACATGACAAAGCTCAAGCAGAAAAAATATTACACTAAAGATGGCCATGTCTAATACCTATGTCACATCTTAATGTCTATGTAATTAAAGTCGAGCACCACAACAACTTATTGTAAAAAAATATTACCATGTACTTGAAAAGAAAATTATGTATGCAGTTACTGTTATTAATCCCTTCTTATTGTTCTTTCCATTCCAAGTGCTTCTTTTTCAAAGAATATGGATCATAAAATTAGTATTTATTAGATCTGTTGGCAGAAAGTGTTCACATTAGTAAATGCACTTAATTTTATTTTATAAAGCCAATGGTGCAACACAGCTGGAAACCAGATATTAAACAAAATGAGCAATCTCTCAACTAGAAAGACAATAGATGTAAAATGTTTCTCATCATTTCATTAGGCATTTTGGTAAATATCATAAATTAAGAGCTCCACAGTGTAATCATATGTCTTCAAGTTTGAGCGTGTCATATTTGCGATGCTTTCGACAAAGAAATTTCAATATCGAGGATAATGCACTCTTTTTTTCTTCTCCACCTAATGGCTTTCTTTTGTCAGATGACTATCTCTCAGCTGGGCGCCCAAAACGCATCATGTCAAGGTGACCTACCTTCCTTACCGAAATATTTACGACATCAGTTTCCGCTACAGTGACAGTCTCATATAAAAAATTTCACAGGTCAAGAATTTGCGTTACAAATGTGTAGAAACAAAATCCTATTAATATAACAGTGTCCAAAAATATTTCGTCGCATTGTAATACATTCACGCATTTACATACATTTCATAACTCTTAAAGTACGATTCTTGGTTTCCAACATCCTTTTCCACAAGTCAGAGTCCCTAACCTCTACTCATTATTTCTTACCTTATTACACATTCGCCGACATTTCTTCAATATTTCATCATAATAAATACGTAACATAATCAAATTCCTCATACAGCATCAGCTTATTGATCATAAACATACCTCAGCAGCATAATACACATTGTCATCGTAATAATAACATCATAAAAACTCAACCAAATCTCAAAATCGTCATAGCTTCCTCCAATAATTTTAAAACCTAAAAAAAATTCTCTGCTCATTTCAGTGGTGTCATCTACTTCAAACGTACTTTAAAAATCGTGATCCCATACCAAATATATCATTCAAAGCTCTCATAGTATCACAATAGTTCCTGAAAAAAATATGAAGAGTTCACAAAGTACAGACAAAATACAGTTTCATAAGTGTGAAGTTATCAAACTGTGTAATTGCGTAAACATGTCACTGATGTAGTAAAAATATGTTTGTTTTTCTGTTAAATAATCAGATAGCTGTGTGATTTTGTGTTAGAGAAATATGGTACCGATGTGTAAAGTTGTATAAGCAAATACCATATTAGCTAGGGCTCCTTGTGCTTGCCAAACACATGGTACACAAAGTAAGCGTGTACCCCCCTGAGGATTAATGTAATTATACCCTCAGATGTTACAGATTACAGCAATGGAATGAAATGTATCATGGAAAACCTTTGTATCATTGTACTTCAAATATCTTTAAAAATAAATGTTTTAAGTACAAAATTAATCACTCAAATACGTGTAATGTAGTGCTAAACTGTGCGTCTTGTTGTAAGATAATCTCTGCAGAAGTGTCGTAGTTATCGTCCTCCAAAAGCTAAGTTCTGCAGAAGTCAATGTACTTACCTCATGATAAACAAAAGTGAAATGCTTTGCGTATAGATATCTTAGTTATTACACTTATTGCCATGATGAAGAAAGTACTGTACTGTAACGTATTGTTGTGCTATGGAAAAGGCTGTCTCCTTGTAGCTATACCACAAAAGTTACTACTAAAACATGTTTTCCTTTCCAGAAGAATTCAGAAAAACTGTGCAGATATAAAAGAGATACAGCGCAAAAGCAATATTGTAAATTGTGTCACATATTAGTAGTGTCATGATATAATTGTGTAGCTGTCAAATAAACCAAATGCTAAGTCATCTTTAATCTCACAGAATGTACTTCAAATCCAGAATGTATTTTCAAGTAAACCAAAGTCTTGCATTAAAATCTCATTAGCAGTACTGGTAAATGTTCTAAGTATGTGAGCCTTATAGTCGTTACGTAATCGTGCAACTAATAAGCAAGAATGTACACACACAATAACACTGTGTCGTCTGTTCACAATAACAATGTATTCGTAATTTCTGTTTGAATAAGTTCTCGTGGTTCTTGACTGGATATTTAACTTCAAACATTGTTGCATGTTAACAGATTCTAAGTCTGACAAAACATACTAGTAACGTAAAGTGAAAAGTTATATGGCAAAGACAAAGTTAAAAAGCAGATTATCTTTCAATAAACGGTTTTACATGTGAAATGTGGTGTAAATCTTTACTCTTCCTAGTACGCAGAGTTTCAGCTTTTGTGGAATTATAATGTGGTATATGGTACATCGGTAAAGAATGCTAAAATTTTTCTCAAGGTTAGCGTCTATGTAATTTTTCCCTTAGCTAGCCGGCGCACGTGGCTGCCTGCGGTGCGAGTCATTGTCTGTCTCTTTGTTGGCGTGCGTCGTTATTGGGATTAGGAGACCTAACTTCTACAAATTCACCTTGTTGAGAGTGCCCTGCTCTGTTTGAATCCCGCCAGTTCTGATGGAATTCAGGTCTGTCGTTTTGTCGGTAGTTTACATAGTTTCTTGTTTGTCGGTCATGTGGTGGAGAATTTCTCCCGGAATCGTAACTGCGCGCTGAACTGTTGCATCTGAAGTTATTCTGTCTCCCTTGATAATAATTGTTTTTGTTCCCATATTGTCTGTTTCTATGGTAATCTCTGTCATATTCATTACTACAGAAATGCGATCTTTCTCTGTAACTATTATTACTCTGCCAGTGGTTGTCATATGGGTGGTGTCTGTTTTGGTCACAATTTGCGATGTAAGAATAGACTTGTGTTCAGTTATTGTTTCTGTCGTCACAGAATTGTGATGGATGTGACCTGTATTGATTGTTTTCCTGTTTTCGCATCCCGCGACTGTCTGTGTCAATTTCTAATTCTTGTAAGAGTCCCTGAAAAGCTTCATTGTCGTCTTTGCAACGTCCTGCCAAAATAATATGTCGTAAATGTTCAGATAATTTGATTAAGCAAATGTGGATGAGTTCTGAGGGGCTGTATGTGTTTGACAGGTATTGATTCTTGTGCAACATGTCTTCAAAATATTTCACAAGACTAGAAAATTCAGATTGTTCGAAATGTTTCATCATTATGATGCTATGTTTTACTCGGTCTTGTGTAGCTTGAGACCAATATGCTGATAGGAAGGCATGATAAAATTCTCCTTCACTGCGACAATCGTGAATGACCGATCGCATTCTTACAGCTGGTTCATTCTCTAAATAGCCACACATAAATTCTAATCTGTGCTCTAATGACCAGTTGGGAGGAAAACAATGAGAGAATTGATGGAGCCACGCTTGCGGATGAATGTCGTTGCCAGAATTCTTAAATGTTTTAAATTTACGTGTAGTAATGAACAGCTTATAGTCAAAATTATCATGTCGGCGAGTCGCATATCGGTCATTGTTACGTCGTTTCGGCGGTTCCATTTCAAAATTCGGTGCACCTTGCCAAATTCTTTCATAATTTCCGAAATGCCCTGTGTTATTATTTTGTGGCTGTTCCGTATTTCTAAGTCCCTCTTCCCGTGTTGGAGCGCGAGTGTCATCTGAAACATATAATTTTTGTATTACTTGTGCCAACTGATCTTGTACTTCCCGGATTTCTCTTTTGTGTTGCGTATTAATTTGATTCTGATTTTGTTTGAATTTCTTAATTTGTTCATACTCTTCTGCGTCAGTGATGGCTACAGGTCTTGTGTCATTCAGATCATCATCTACCTTTGTAGATAAGTTAGTTAACTGATTTGAAAGTTCGGCTACTTTATCCGATAGTGAAATTATTTCCTCTGTGTGTTTTTCTGAACCAAGTTTCAGAGTGTCCATTTGTGTTGAAATCATATCTACTGTGTCCTTTAAGTTTTCCTGAGTTTTTGCAAGTTGCGTAACCGAATCGGTAGTTGCAACGGTAGTGTTGGCAGAAGAGCCAAAACTGTTTTTCTAGAGGAGGCCGAAATGCACGCGTTCAATTACACGCTGACTGGCGTTAGGTCTGGAACAGGTCAGAGAAATAAGACTAGCAAAACAGGAGGTAACTGGTAGAATACTTTAATCCACAATTGTAGAACATCTCTCGTTACGGTACATGCTTCATAATATTAATTATCAATTGAATACGGCGCCTTGCTAGGTCGTAGCAAATGTAGCTGAAGGCTACGCTAACTATCGTCTCGGCAAATGAGAGCGTATTTGTCAGTGAACCATTGCTATGAACGTCGGCTGTACAACTGGGGCGAGTGCTAGTACGTCTCTCTAGACCTGCTGTGTGGTGGCGCTCGGTCTGCTATCACTGACAGTGGCGACACGCGGGTCCGGCGTATACTAATGGACCGCTGCCGATTTAAAGGCTACCACCTAGCAAGTGTGGTGTCTGGCGGTGACACCACAGCAACTGAGTCAATTTTAGCTTGCAAGGTGTCGTGATTTTCATGAACAATAGTTTGCAGTTCTTTTATGGGTGCTTCGTGATTCTGTAATGCATTTTCATGACGCGAAAAAGTAGGTTGGAAATGCTCACAAATTTGTGTTTTTACGTCATTACAGACTTTTTGACATTTCGATTCAATGTTATGTAACTCAGTAGTTAAATCTTCACGTGTTTGTTCAAGTGTGGTGTCTAACTTCCGAAGATTTTGTACCATTGTGTCTAACTTTTGAAGCTTTTGCTGTGCTTGTCTCTGATTTTGTTCCATTGTGTCTAACTGTTGCTGTGTTTGTCTCTGGTTTTATTCTATTGTGTCTAACTTTTGAAGATTTTGTCCCATTTGTTTCTGATTTTGTTCAAGCGTTGTGTCTAACTTTGTCCCATTTGTTGCATTAACTGTAATAACAGTGCACTGGTGTCTGAAACATGTTCCTCAGTGCTATTCGGCAGTGCATTTGAAACGGCAATATTCGGATTTTGAAAAGCAGAAAATGTGTCTTGATTTATTTGAGAAAACGGTGAGGACGCAAACCCTGAATCTACAGTATTTGCAAGATTGTGTCCTGTCATTCCGGAATCCTGAGGCGAGCTGTTGCCGACCGATCGATCGATAATGCTTCCCTGTTCACTAATTGTTTCACTGCCTACACCGTTATTTGCAGCCCGCTCCATTTCCCTATGCACAATTAACAAATTACTACTTTGATTCATTACATGGTGGCGCTAACACACTGCTTTCGTCTTCACTATCATTTCTCAGTTGGAGCCTAGTATTACGTTTTTCACACGCCATTATTGTCACAATATTTCACACGACAACACAGAAAAACACAATTTGAAAAGCAAAAGAAGAAAACATAACATTGAAAATAGCATCTCGTTAATTGCAAGCGCAGCTGCGAAATACTTTGTGCAAATCTACATGCATGCCACAACTGTTTTACTGTATAAGAACGAGAAACTACAACTACAAAGGAAATTCTCTCTACAATTACGCGCTAGCAATAAACTAAGGCTGCACTAATTGCACAAACTACAAGAAAAAATCAGAAGATTCCAGTGAGGTATCCTCGGCTAAGGGTCGAAATATGAAACGTCCCCTTAGAAAAATTATACATGACTGTGCTTAAACTGACACACGATATTTTTAGCGCAACGCAATCTGACTTTCAAAAATCCCTACAAAAGAATGGGCCTGACTAACATTAACCTGTACCTTTCATGATTCACTTACCTCACAAAAATCTTCGTTACACGAACTACTGCAATACAGCGAGCGCCACAACTGCCAGCTAAATAAAAGATTCTAACTACTGAAGGCACTAACTACAGATAGGCACAGTTAGCAAATGAAAGATTTTGATAGAAAACAAACAATGTATAGTGTTCAAAAGTCATAATATATATAGCAGTTCATGACATTCAGTCTTACAAATTTCAAAACTCCGCCATTTCTCTCCCCACATCCACCATTGCTGGCGGCTCACCTCCAACTGCGCAACGCTACACGCTGTTCACATCCAGCTGCCCAACACTACAATGGCAGACAACAATGCAAACTAGCCACAGACTGCACACAGCACAGCCTGTGATTTTCATACAGAGCGCTACGTAATGTTGCCAATAAGAAAACATAAACAGCCTACTTACATATGTATAGATTTAATCCCAAAATGACTGTGTATTCGATATAGGCTGTGCCGTATTGAGCGCCGCAGTTGTTCATCCCTCCCCCCCCCCCCCAACCCACCACGACCACCACCACTCTCTCCCCACCAGAGACTCATTTTGAGTGCAGTGTTGTGCAGGAGCCCTGAGTTGGTCGATGGCGTGGGCATGTGATTGCCATGAGCGGAGCGAATCTGCAGCCAAGCTGGTGACAAACACGGATAGTGGTATGAATCCGTGGTGTCGCATTCATGTGATCGGTTCGCCTCAATGCGCAAAGAATTCATCTTCTTCATTGTGGATGCACAGTACGTCCGACCTCCTGCGGGCATCTCAGTGTAGCGAGCATGGAGGACAGGGACCGTGATGTGACTAGGTGACGCTGGGTGGAGTGTGGGTCAGTCGCTGGATGTTCCTAGATAGTCCGCGCATTTATGATAAACTGTATGTCCGGATGGTGCGGTGGTTAAAGCAACTGCCTACAAATCAAGCGATCCTGGGTTCGAGTCCCGGTCCTGCATGCAATTTCTCTCTTCGCAGCTGATTCTGCGCCAAGTCCAGAAGCAGGTGACATCAATAATCACTTTTCTTTCCGTTCTCTCCAACCTCCAACTTTAATTTATATATAACGGACGGTGGTGTTGCCAGCCGCTGCACAGAGACAAATGGGCGACTTCTGGACAGAACTAGGAGGAAGAGCCTCGACAAGCTGATTAGCTGCGTTATGATCAGCCGTGCGTCACGTGCATTCTAATTATTTTCATGTCTTCTGTGAGGCCGGCCGGTGTGGCCGTGCGGTTCTAGGCGCTACAGTCTGGAACCGAGCGACCGCTACGGTCGCAGGTTTGAATCCTGCCTCGGGCATGGATGTGTGTGATGTCCTTAGGTTAGTTAGATTTAATTAGTTCTAAGTTCTAGGCAACTGATGACCTCAAAAGTTGTCGCATAGTGCTCAGAGCCATTTGAAACATCTTCTGTCAGTTTTGAGGTGTATTTTGGGGTAGAATTGTCTGTTGTGGATCCTCTGTTTATGTCCTGTCTTTTGAAAGTGTTGGTGATATTATGTGTGAGTTTGTGGTTGTATGTCAGCGTGTACCATTTTGTCCCTTCTCTTACATTTTCCTGATTACTCTGCATAGTTGCTATGGTACTGTGTATTTGTGACTGTGTTTGATTCTGTTGTGTTTTTGTCTGTGATTTTGGTTTTCTGCTTTTATTATATTTTTGATTTTGTTGTTTACTTTTCTACGTTACTATTGAAACCATTGTTTCTGGTTATCTGCTTTATCATGTCAAGCTCTTTTTGGTAATTTTCTTTCTTGAGTGACACTGATACTGGATTTCAGAAATTTTCCCAGTTGCAAGCTTGCAGGATAAGTATTGTATCGAAGTGTTGTTTGATTTTTTGAGTGTGAGTGGTTCAACGATTGCGGAGTGAACATGTCAATTACTGTGGATTTACGGTAAATTTCAAATATATACTTATTGTTTAGTTTTTTGGATTTTTATATCCAAACAGTTAATTGGTTATAGTATTCTCTTTCAATTGTGACTTTTGTATTTTTATGTGCATTGTTGATGTTAGTATAAAGTTTTTCAATTTTTGTTTGTGGTTCATCTATTGAGCAGAGGTTGCCATCCCAATACTTGAACCAATATAATACGTTACATTGTTTTGCTACTACTTTTGTTGAAAATGCGGTTTTTAAATATATTTGCTAAGGCTCCTGGAATTGGGAATCCCATTGGAAATCCCTCTTCTTTTAAATAAAATTCATTATTGAACTGGAAGTAGTTCTGTTCCGATATATGCTTTATTAATATGACTATTTCATTAATCTCTTCATCAGGGAATTCACTATGTGTTTTCAGGTTTTTATCTATGATGTCTATTGTTCTGGAATGGTATACTGGTATACATGCTTTCAGGACGAGCTTGGGCTAACCTTTTCCTTGAGAGAGAGACAAGGATCAGATGTCAGTTCGCAAACATAGTGGAACTTCATATGCCAGAGCCTTAGGATTCAATACAGAGAATGTGATCGTTTTCTGTGGTTTATTGGCAGACGCTTTCAACAAACACTCATACGCAGCAGACAGAGTGTACCACGCGGACGAGACAGGCCTGTCCATTGCAAAAAGCAAAATTCCAAACATGGTAGGGATGAAAGGGAAGAATCAAATTGCAGCTCTAACGTCTGAAGAAAGAGGGGTTACAATCACATTTTTCGCACGCATGAGCGCTTCGGGACATTATGTCCCGCCAATGATAATTTTCAATAGAACCAACTTGTCCCAAGCTCTAATGAGAGGCTGCCCCCAGGTGCAACTGGTAAGGTCCATCCTTCAGGATGGGTTCAAAACAATTTGTTCAGCGAATAGTTCGTTCACTTAATTGAGAAAACATGTCCGACTTAACAAAGACCTGTTCTATTCATCTTGGATGGTCATTGTAGCCACGTTCAAATCCAGATGTGATTGACTTGGTGAAAGGACACCACGTGACTATCATCTCAGTTCCTCCACATTCCATCCACGAACTGCAGCCTCTAGATGAGACGTTGACGGGACGTCTGAAAACGTACTACAGTGAGGCTGTGAGAGTATGGTTTCATCAAAATGGGCGTCCTCTCACACCTTACGACGTTATGGAGGTTTTTTGCCAAGCCTACCTTCGTACGCAATCATCTGAGATATCAATAAACGGATTCAAAGTAACTGGATTATACCCTATGAACCGTTACATCTTAACCGACGCTGATTTCATCGATGGTGAGTTGGTTGCAGGGAAAGCTTGCTCCACAGTGGAACGTAGGCCTAATGTTTCTCAATCAAATGGTCCTCTACTTGCTATCTCTGGACCCTCGACATCATCTGCATCTTCTTCGTGTTATCCTGATGTACTGTCACATTAAGCTCTAGCTATGCCAGTTGATGAAGCCATTGAAACACCGGGATGCTCTCCAGGACTTCAACAAATGCAGTTTCACCATTCTACATATCTCTTGTTCCGAATACTAAGAAGAGAACCACGAAGCGGGGACGAAAAGCAGCAACTGCCTGCCACATCACTAGAACGCCATACAAATATCAGTTCAAAAATGGTTCAAATGGCTCTGAGCATCATGGGACTTATCTTCGGAGGTCATCAGTCCCCTAGAACTTAGAAATACTTAAACCTAACTAACCTAAGGACATCACACACATCCATGCCCGAGGCAAGATTCTAACCTGCGACCGTAGCGGTCGCGCGGTTCCAGACTATAGCGCCTAGAACCGCTCGGCCACAAAGACCGGCAAAGATCAGTTGACAAAGTCGCTTGACAAAAGTGCTCTCAAGAAGAGGTCGTTGAGTTTCTCTGGGGTTAGAGGCCACCCTGCGGACAGAGGTGCAAAATCCAAAGGCCTTCAAGAAAAGAAAATTTGTTCCACAAAACTATCTGATTCATCATCGGACTCTTGAGGCTTCTGCAGCCCTCACCTTGTGGACAGCGATAATGACCTCGATGTGATCGATGGGGATACACCAGACTCAAGCGATGGAAGTTGCATCTTTTGTGATGAAAAGCTCTCTCAAGACAGGAGAGGAGAGATGTGGAAGTGTGATGTGCCAAATGTGAGCACACTTAAATTACGCTAGGGCTGAACGAGCTACTTACGTTTGCGATTACTGTAAATAATTTCGGATTTCATGCATAAATGTACGAAAGTTGTCTTTTGTAGACTAGTCTACGATTTTGTATTGTTTTAACACATTTCACTAAAATATTTCGAAAGATTTCTTGCACCTGTTTGTGGATCCCCGTATTTGCACCCCCTTTTTTTAAGTTTCATTTTATAAGCTTTTTGTAAATCTTGGTTTTCGAATAGAGATAATGGATACTAATAATTGTTTCGCGTCTCATCATTTCTTAAACTTGTTGTAGTTGTTAACGAAGGTGTAAAACCTAGAATTTTTACAAAAGAAGGTACCTTGAAGTAAAAAAAAAAAGAGGGTGTCCATGTTTACACCTTTTCCCCCATTATGTATTACTGTTCTTACTAGTTCTCTAGTTAATCAGATATTGACACTGCTGGTTTCTCTCCTATCGGCCCATGTCAATACACATTATGCTTCTAAGATTCGGAAGGATATGAACGTATTGTACAGCATTTTGCACTCTATACAGAAACGATGAGTATATCAGCATTACAATGCACCATGTCATAAAGCATCATCTGTGAGGCAATGCTTTGTGATCAGTGACATTCCTGAAATGAACTGGCCTGACCAGAGTCGTGATCTGAATCAATTGGCACATTTTTTTGATGAGCTGGAACGCTCCAGACCGCAGCGTCCAACAACACTACATGCTGTGCTTTCTTCGCTTGAGGAAGGCTGGGCTGCTATTTCTCGACAAACATTCACACACCTATTGTGTGTGAATCCTAGCAGAGTTAAGCCGTCATTAAAGCGATGGTTGGGCACTTCAAATAATAACGTCCACTAATAGGCATCCGGATAGTTTTGATGAGATAGTGTAAGACAGCTGTTTTCTAAAGATGAATTCAACAGTGCAGTTCACTGACAATGCAGTCGTAAACTTCTTGCCGCCATTTCTCTATTACCTAAACGTTACAGTATTACTTTCGCCTAGTTGTGATTATGTTAATTGCTTTGTGAAGGAAATACACAAGGTGGGCAAGGACTTGTCGACATGCAAATTTCAGTGCAATGTTCTTATTACTCATGCCGAAGTGACCTGTAAACTGCAAATGTATGCTAACGGTAAGCATTAAACTTGATGGACAAATCGATTGTAAGGATGGTCGCTTATTGTATCAGGTATGCTGCGTCACGTAAATTAATTCTCAGAGAACTTCTTTAATAAGACGTTTACGATAAAAAGTTTCATCACATAATATTGTGCAGCATGCGTACGTGACTGTGATATTTTCACCTCCTATTTGGCACGGCACGTTGGAAACGGTAAATTGAATGTTGTTGTTTTGCCTTTTTTATTCGAATGTCCAACGCGTCTATACCAGTGTTTACAGGAACTAGGTCGATAGAACAACTCACATCTGGTTTCTCTTTCACTACAACTATTCCGACGAAATGTGACCTCAAGATAAGCTAGTTGAGTTGCTCCAGGTACGAAGTATGTCCTCACGCAGAGCCGGATGGTGACGGCAAACAGAAGCAGGCTGAAGTCAGTGTGAGTGGCCTTCTCGTAAACTGCATGTCTCGACGTCACCCTTCCTCCTCATCAATACATCAAGAAAGGTAAGGCACCTCCCTCGTGAAACAAATATTCGGGTGGATAGAATTCTCTCTTCCATGAAGTCTGTTCTGTGTATATGAAAAAGTAGACAAGCCTCAAAACTGCCTACTCAGAGGTAGCTTTTTTGGGGACAGGGAAGAAATTTGTCACAACTTGACTAAAAGAAGGGATCGGCTGATAGGACACATTCTGAGACACCAAGGGATCACCAATTTAGTACTGGAGGGAAGTGTGAGGGATAAAAATTGTAGAGGGAGATCAAGAGACAGTAAGCAGATTCATAAGGATGTAGGGTCTAGTAGTTATTCGGAGATGAAGAGCTTTGCTCAGGATAAAGTTGCATGGAGAGGCCGGCCGCGGTGGTCTAGCGGTTCTAGGCGCGCAGACCGGAACCGCGTGACTGCTACGGTCGCAGGTTCGAATCCTGCCTCGGGCATGGATGTGTGTGATGTCCTTAGGTTAGTTAGGTTTAAGTAGTTCTAAGTTCTAGGGGACTGATGACCTCAGAAGTTAAGTCCCATAGTGCTCAGAGCCATTTGAACCGTTTGCATGGAGAGCTGCATCAAACCGGTCTTAGGACTGAAGACCACAAGAACAACAACACCCCAGCGAGGGTATACCAAATGTAAATTAATAAATCTAATTTTATATACGAAGATCTCCTGTAACCTTACATTTCTTTCGTCGATTGTTTTTACAAACATAACTTGACCTTCGTCTTTTCTTTTCATGCCTTTTATGAAAATAATAACAAATAAAATACACACTGTAATATCCACAATATGTTCTAGGCACGAGATGTTAAAATGAACTAAGTGAACAAACTTCAACAAATATTATCGATACTACGTATAAAAGAACTGTATCGTGTGAAAATGACGATAATTATTTCATTATTTCTGTAGTAATTTAGTTTCTGTATGAATTAAAATTATTATCAGAGAACTACACTCATGGACAAAGACAATTATATGTATATTTTTTTTTTGTTATCTGTGGTAATTGTGGTTCAGTTGTTCTTCCTGTGCTAACCGATGAACTGTTCGGACGTGAGAGTTGTGAGGTCTGTAAAGAGAAGACCTGTAATTATATATTGTTAATTATTATTTTAAAAATAGAATCGCTATTGTCTAGACTTGGAATTGTATTTATTTCAGTTGTAATCCAATCTAATCAAAGTGTTAATTTTCAGCTCCGCAATTAGGAGCGCAGCCATTAGTGCTAGTAACTTACAGCGGAGTTTACTAGTAGCTGGTATAAATAAATATGTCGGTATTTATCATTGAAAATGATTTTAAATGCTAAAGAATAGAGGTAAAAGGCTTAAAGAGTTTTATCTAAATATATTACGTTGATAACATAAATCGAGAATAACAATAGACAAATTGACTTTCGTCTGTCTGCCGCCATCTTAGAAAAAATATCTCAGCGGAAGTTTTGAATCGAGAATTTTAACAAACATAATTGTTGTTAGAAATAAATGTGCACCGGTGGTCCCGAATCTACTTTAAAAGACAGAATTTAACTTAGATTGAATCTTTAAAAATAGTGTTCACAGCACGTTACGTAGTATCAATTTCTTTTTTGCTGATGTGTGAAGCCTAATTATTTCGGACGATTTACATGAAATATTTTAATAGGAGACATACGTCAGTGTTGTGCGCGGGTAGTATTTTGTGACTAAATGTTCCCTTTGATAGAGAAAAGTGCATCCATGTTAAGTAACAGTTGTGTAAAATCTGATAAATGATATGCAATTTAGTGCCACTCACACGACTTTACAGACATTTCTATACAACGTCAAGTGGAGATTTCCTTAGCAGAGTGTCAAATATTAGCCGGGATAATCATTTTTGAGATCAAACGAATTGTTACGCTGACAATAGGTAACTGGTTTTATATTTTTTTGATCTACTTGAAATATCATTTGTAAGTAATTATAGTCACGAAATACTACAAACCGGTTCCGCCACAATGGCGCCCAACGTGGGGCCACCAATGCACATTTACTTATTTAATTATTGAGTATTGTGATTTCTTACCGGTACAGTGTACCATGACAAAATATTAATGTTTGTTTGTGTTGTTCTTTATTTCATCACTGAACTTTGTTTACGTGTGTATATGTCAACTGTGGAGCAAGAGACGCTGCACACACACACACACACACACAGAGGGAGAGAGAGAGAGAGAGAGAGAGAGAGAGTTGGCATTCGTTGCTTGTGTGCTTGTAAGAATTAGCACCAGTAGCGGTAGCCATGAATAGCAGTACTTTTCTATTTCGGCTGCGATGCGAGTGAGATATTTTCAAGTATAGTTATCTGGTAAAATTTTGTTCACACGTTTGAACCATTTTAGTATTGTTTGTTATCTATGCATATGTGTTAGATATAAGATTATTTTGTGTCAGTCCTGTCATTGTCAGTGATATCTCTATGTATTGTGCAAAATTAGTGATAAAATGGTTAAACCAAAGAAGCAGATAAACCGAAAGAGCAGGCTGATGCAGAAATGGCGTCAGATCCTCAAGTAGATCAATCTACGCACACTTCTGTGCAATTACTAGACAATGTAATAATTGATGATGGCAATCCATTAACTGATGTTCCACTCGAATGTGAAACTGAGGAGTTGTCAAAACAAGCAGACATTCCTGCAGTCAAAGAGTTTGAAATTAATGATGAAATTTCTACTGGGCAAGGGGCAGAAGTTAGCACTCCTCAAGCTGTGTCTCTATACGATCAAAACAAGCAGACATTCCTGCAGTCAAAGAGTTAGAAATTAATGATGATATTTCTATTGGGCAAGGGGCAGAAGTCAGCAAACCTCAAGCTGTGTCACTACACGATATGCTATCGTCACTATTTGAGAGGTTCACTATCAAGGGAAGGGAGCAAGAGCGTGAAAAGCAACGCGGGCTCAGGGACCAGGAGCGTGAAAAACAATTTACGGGACAGATAAACAGTATTTTCGTACAGAGAGATAAGGAGATTGTTCACAGAATAAATCAGGTATTGATCGATCGTGATAAAGCTATCACTACTCATTTTAACAAAGAGATCAGTGTTATAAAAACTACTATCGAACCATTAACAACCATACCAGTTCAAGTCAATAGTCTTCAAACTGAAATCGATAAATTAGAAAACCAGTTCAAAGCTTTGGCTACTACTGTGGAGTCAATGCAGGATGATATTCCAACAGAAATTCAAAAACAAGTCCGAACGGAAGTAGCGAAGGTATTGAAGTTTGAAAATCAAAATTTTGAAACAATGTTAGCACACAGTAATGAATACACTGGTACTGACAGGCAAAGATGAGTGAAAACCTGCCAACGAACTTTAATGCTTCACAAGCCAAACCAAGTTTTGGTAATCAGCCCATAATACCCCAGCATTATGTATCACCAAGGAAATCGAACTGTGAAGCAGAGTGTACTTGTAATAGAGTTAGTACACCGTCTGCTAAGGGCAATAACTCCAGAGACTTAACTACCTTGATGCATGAAGAAAGCTTGATTAAGCATCGACAGTCGCAAATATTTAGCGAAGAGAGTAAGAAAATCATTCATCAAGTAGTTTTTATTCGGAACATCAAAAGTGTTCTTCCAAAGTCTTGGACGGAGGAACGCGTTAAATGCAGCAGAAACCTGCAAGACTTTCAATGAGTTTGAGAAGGCGTTTCTCGATCAGTTCTGGTCAGCGTCGACTCAAGAATGACTGCAAAAGATTGCCTATAATGCAGAAATATATAATCCGAAGACAGGTTCCTTAGGAAAATACTTCGAAAAATATATTAATATGACATGGTACTGGAATGAGCCAGTAATCACACGGAAGGAATTTTTATCTGTGATCGATACCCTAGATTTAGTTCAAGAGGACGCCAAGAAGAATTCTGACGCGACAAGTAGTACCAACAGTCCTAATGGAAAATGTTCAAATGTTCAAATGTGTGTGAAACCTTATGGGACTTAACTGCTAAGGTCATCAGTCCCTAAGCTTACAGCCGGCCAGAGTGGCCGAGTGGTTCTAGGCGCTACAGTCTGGAACCGCGTGACCGCTACGGTCGCAGGTTCGAATCCTGCCTCGGGCAAGGATGTGTGCGATGTCCTTAGGTTAGATAGGTTTAAGTAGTTCTAAGTTCTAGGGGACTGATGACCACAGAAGTTAAGTCCCATAGTGCTCAGAGCCATTTGAACCATTTGAACCCTAAGCTTACACACTACTTAACCTAAACTATCCTAAGGACAAACACACACACCCATGTCCGTGGGAGGACTCGAACCTCCGCTGGGATCAGCCGCACAGTCCATGAGTGCAGCGCCTAAGACCGCTCGGCTAATCCCGCGCGGCTAATGGAAAAGCTTCCTGGAATGGAAACAGTGGAAATAGGGGCGAAGGTAGTCCCAAGAAAAATAAAAACTAGACTTATAATAATGGGAAATGTAATAATAGTAGATATTCCTACAGCCAAAATTCTGACTATTTCAATAATAATAATAATTCCCACAAGTCCAATGACTACCATCATCCGAATGGTAATCAGAGGCAGTAAAATAACGAAAATGCTAATAATAATAAAAACAATAGTAATCATAAAAGACGAAATGACAATTGATCAGACAGTCCGTACAAGGATAAACCTAAAAACATGCGAGATGACAATGAGTATTGGCGACAACCAGGTCCAAGTCATTGGCAGCAGCAACAAAATTCTATGAATCCATGTCAGCCAATAAATTATATACAGGCTATACCCATGACAAATAATCAGTATCCACAATGGTGAGAGCCAAGTAGGCCACCTCCGACTGTAGACTCACAAAATGTGAAAATAGTGGAGGTACCCTCTGAACCAAAGCAGAATATACAGAAGCCAACAAACTAACTCGGTCCCTGTAGGCCTTCGCCAGGTGACCGAGACCAAGAATGAAGGCGATAGGTCAACAAAACAGAAAACAAATAAGATTCGCTATCAGGATGGTAAGAGGATCGAAGATTAACTTTATCAAGAATCTGCTGTCCCTGATTTTAAGAAAAAGAGAATATTCAAGCAAGTGTCACTGCCATCAATGGTGTAGCAACTATTATTCTCCTCGACACAGGTGCAAGTGTATCAGTAATAATACACAATTCTTCAAGAAGGTAACGCAAATAAAAGGACTGCCGATTTTGCCTGTTACGAATTGTAAGGTTATAGGAGCGCTGGGAAAAAAAGTACAGATTATAAAGCACCAGACACAGGTTGAAGTTTCCTTTGGAAAAGATAGCGTTTTATGCACGTTGCTATTAATGGAAAACTTGTCAATACCGGTATTACCAGGTCTTGAGTTTTTACGGGACAGAGAAGCTATAATTGATCTCGCCCGTCGAACATGTGTACTTAAGAGCCAACAGCGACCAATAACATTGTAGCTGAACCGGGAGTTCAGTGCCAACCTTCCGCTGACAAGAGAAGTGTATCTATCGGTCAGCAAACAGAAATTGTTAGTGTTAGAATATGAGCACCCACGGAAGTGTCACAATAACCGAAGTAATGATGCGCCCAGTAATATTAGTGACATAGCTGCAACAATCGAGGAAAAGATGAAAGCAGCAACTTGCATTGACGCTTCAGGGGCTGCACAATTAACAAAATTATTATCCAGATAGCATGAAGTATTTAGTGAACGACCAGGTATCGTAAAAGATTATGATATGAAGGTCTATCCACATAAGACCTATTGCAGAGCTTCATTCTCGGTCCCCTGGACAAAGAAAAACGAAGTAATGAAAGAATCCGAAAAATGCTGGACTGAAGAATTATTGAAAATAGTTCATATAGTAAAATTCTTAGCGTAAGAAATGTCATGCTGTTATGTGTGTATTAGTCTGCAATCTTTCATGACAATTATTACATTATAATATTCATGAAACATTATGTGAAGAAGGGAGAATCTTAATGATAAGCATTCTTACTCTGAAAAGGTCATTAACTTGGCATGTGTTCTTTGTCAAATACTATTTTATTAAATATAAAAATTTTCACCTTTTCTACGTAGGATAGAGAAATGCTCAATATAAAAAAAATGTATCCTTAGATAATGTATTTGTTCATGTAAGAGAGTGAACGTGTAAAAAATATTTCCATGAACCTGACCCATGTAGTCGCACACACGTAACGGATGTCAATTGTGTGTGAGTTGCGCGTTTGTCAGAAACCGCTTTCACTATTAGTGAACCGATTTGTGTACATAGTTTTCTTTACGTGCTCTTATGAGCATCTCTCTGTTAGGCGAACCGAACGTAGACATATGTCCCATAATCTGGTAATATTCCTAATGAAAACATGTATGAATGACTACAAAGGAACACTGATAAATGCATGAGATGAAAAGGGAAATGTACTGATATCTACACAGTTCAATAATGATCTTATGGTGAGAACAATGTAGCAGATTTTAAACTCATATTGTCTCATATTTTATGTGACATCTACGATTTTTATTATCTTGTTGTAATAATACGAACTGATGTGCCAATGTACAAGACCTCACTATCTTGTAAAGTGTCATTTGCATATAAGATTTTCTGTCGAGTACTTTGAGTAGTACAGGCAGCAATCAGGACAGGGAAGCGTGTTTCACAAGAACTAAAATGGTCTAGTGGACGCGTGAAAAACTGTGTTCTTTTTTGTAAAAAGTGATAAAGAGTGATTAGAACTGTGATCATAGAACATATGAACTCTCATAGAGTGTTAAATGTTAGCAGCAATGACATGGACCTTGAAAACCTGTTAACAGCATTTATAACAACGTAGAACTGAAGACCTCACGTTAAAGCGTTATAAATCGTCTTCGCGCGCCGAATATTATGTGACAGACTGTACAGCCAGCCGCGCGGCAACAATGTAATGCACCGCTGGCTACGCAGCGCCTCCATGGAAATGTTTACATATCGCAGGAAATAAACAAGAGAGCACGATGGACACCAGTATGAATAACGGTGCAGTGTCGCATAAGTGCATACTGTGTTAAACCTAATTGTGAATCACAACATTTAAATGAACAGTGTAAGGGTACAGCACATCCTCCAAAAACAAACTGTTTCCATCCATGTGAATGAAAGTGAAATTGAGACTAAAAAACTTCTTCCACAGGATGAGTATAATTATTATCTTGTCACTGATACCCATGTTTCGATATTTCATGTACCGATCTTGTACGAGAGGGACGTGGAAAGAGAGAAGGAAGACCTGCTGCAGTACTACTTCCAGACAGCAGCAGATCCAATCAGGATGCAGCCGGCGGCAGCCGGGGGCGGTCCACCTGCCTGCGACCCAGAGGCTCGACAGGGGGGGGGGGCGGTTCCACGACATCGGCGAATTGTTATTTGAACTTTTAACCTTCATGAAACGCCACCATAAAAGACATTTTCTACCTCAGATGCAATTAACCGAAGTATAAAATTTGCATTTTCAACGTGTTACATGTTATCTTCATGTCTAGGCTGATAATTGAGAGTAGGTAACTGTATATACGATGGGCCTCCACAGCCGACGAGCCATGCACGTGGCAATGTTAACACCATGGCATCAGCAATTGCGACTGAAATAGGCTTGTGACCATAAGCATGTAATTTGGCGCAGTGGCAGAGCGTTGCATGGTCTGATGAATCACGATACCTTCTTCATCACACCAACTGGATGGCGCGAATCAGTCGTCGTTCAGGGGAGCAGCCCCTTTTCACCTGTACTGCAGGGCGGAGACAAGCTGGCGGCGTCTCCATTAAGCTCTGGGGAACCTTCAAGTGGGCATCCATGAGTCCGGTGGAGTTCGTGAAAGGCACCATGACGGTGAAGGAATATTGTACACATGTTGCAGGCCTCATACATACCTTAAAGCGATCATGTTCTCCGACGGCAGTGGCATTTTTCAACAAGATAATGCACTCACGTCACAAGACCATTAGTGTGATATAGTGATTCGAGAAACAGAGTGGCGAGTTCCAGTTGATGCGCTGGACCCCCAACTCGCCAGATCGGAACCCGATTGAACACACCTGGGACATGACTGAACATGGCGTCAGAGCTCCTCGCCCTCCTTCCCGGAATTTATATGGATTAGGTGACATGTGTGCATATGTGGTCTACCGACGTACCAAGACCTCATTGCTTCCATGCCACGACTCGTCGCCGCTGTTATCCAAGCCAAAAGTGAACATACCAGTTATTAGGTCGATGGTCATAAGGTTCTGGATGATCAGTGTAAAAATAGAAAATTTCAGATATTGTTGTTTTTTTTAGAGGCTCATCACTATAACAGAGATCGATTCTCGAGAAACGGGTACCATCCATCGACAGACTAATGTCGCCGTTTATGCACTCCTCTCAGCCAGCGTGGGTTTTCAAGTGAGCAGTAGTGGATATTACATACGTTGATTCGTCAATGATTTGTAGCCGTTGCGCATTCGTAAGGAAAATTTTATATAGAGACGACACTTCATTTTGCAGTTTTTGTAGCGACCATTTGGAGAACTGGTACCGATTTTGAAAGTCACAGCTATGAAGCTGTAGATGTATTGAATGTGCAAAGGATGAAAAGCTTTGGAATATACAGTGATCAGCCGTAACAATACCTATCTAATAACCAGTATGCCCACCTTTGGCACGGATAACCCCGGCCACGAGTCGAATCATGGACGCAATGTCGTCTTAGTAGGTCCTTGGAGGGAGTTGGAACAACATATGCACACACACGTTACCTAATTCCCACAAATTCCGAGTAGGAGGGCGAAGAACCCTGTCGCCACATTTAATCACATCCCACATGTATTCGACCAGGTTCAGATCAGCGAGTGGAGGATCCAGCGCATCAACTGGAACTCGCCATTCTGTTTCTAGAACCATCTTGTCACACTACTGGCCTTGTGACATGGCGCATTATCTTACTGAAAAATGCCACTGCCGTCAGACAACATGACCTCTTTAAGGCATGTATGGGGCCTGCAATTCATGCACGATACTCCTTGACCGTCATGGTACCCTTCACGAGCTCCACAGGACTCATGGATGCCCACGTGACTGTTCCCCAGAGTTTAATGGAGCCGCCGGCAGCCTGCCTCCGACCCGCAGTACAGGTGTCAAGAAGCTGTTCCCCTGGAAGACTAAGGATTCGCGCCATCCCATCGGCTTGATGAAGAAGGTATTGGGATTCATCAGATCATGCAAAGCTCTGCCACTGCGCCAAATTGCAGTGCCGATGGTCACGTGCCCTTTTCAGTCATAGTTGCCAATGTCGTGGTGTTAACATTGCTACATGCATGGGTCCTCGGCTGCGAAGGCCCATCGTTAGGACTGTTGGGTGCACTCTGTTTTCAGGCACCCCTGTATTCTGGCTAGCAATAAAATTTGATGTTAGTTCATCCACACATCGCCACCCACGACGTCCGACATCTGTAATGAGGGGTGACCCGCCGACCCCACGACGTTTGGACGAGGTTTTACCTTGGTTCCGCCACGTGTTGACTACACTAACCACAGCACTGTTGGAACACCCAACAAGTCGTACAGTTTCTGAAATACTCGTATGGAGCATGTGGACTATCAGAGAGAGCCCTCGGTCAAACTCAGATACATAGTGCGCCTTCCCCTTTCTGTAAGTGCCTACGGAAACCACGCTGACTGGTACTACATCCACCGTGCGAATGTCTGAGCAGCAGTTATGCCTTGCCAGGTGACGCTGCTATCGTCCGGACAGCTTTATATCGATAGTAGGTGGGTGGTCATAATGTTCTGACAGGTCAGTGTAGTGTTAGCAGAACACGTCTGTGGGTGATCAAACTCGCACTTCAAGCTTCCCCATAGTGACATGAGGATAGAGCGTTACCAAAGCTCAAATTATAGTTGTATTTCACTCATCAATTCCTGCTCCTTTACGTCGGTGTATTTTACACTTCACACTAGTTCAAATGGTTCAAATGGCTCTGAGCACTATGGGACTTAGCATCTATGGTCATCAGTCCCCTAGAACTTAGAACTACTTAAACCTAACTAACCTAAGGACAGCACACAACGCCCAGTCATCACGAGGCAGAGAAAATCCCTGACCCCGCCGCGAAGCGAACCCGGGAACCCGGGCGTAGGAAGCGAGAACGCTACCGCACGACCACGAGCTGCGGACTTCACACTAGTATTTTCTTGCTTTTACTAAAGTTTGTAAACATTTATGGCAAGGATTTGGCTTGATAAGGATAGTTTTCACCACTAAACCCCACTGCAGCTCTCATCGTTTGCTGTCATTCGCCATACAGGGAATCATGTTCACTTTTTCGACGGTCCTTCTGTTTCTTTCGTTTGGGAGGGGATGTGGGGGAGGGGGAAATCATTAGCTCCTCGCGAATTCCTCTCTTGTGCCTTCCTCTTCGTCTCAAAGTGGTACTTACAAAGTACGTTCTTAATTATTTCTTGAATATATTTCAATCTCTACCTTCCTCACTTCTTACACACTAAGGATCCCTCTAGTACCATGGAGTTTATACCCTGGAACCCTAACCTATGTCCTGCACCTTCTTGTTGTCAGTGTTTTCCATATGTGCCTTTCTCGAACGTTCTGCGGAGAACCTATTCATTCCTTGTCTTACTAGTCCACCTGATTTTCAAAGCTATTCTGTAACAGAGATCCCACAGTCCATGATTTTTTTTCACAGATCCTGTGCTCCGAACGCACGTTGTGAGAAATTATTACCTCAGAGTAGGGCCAATGATTGATACTCTTGGCCAGGAATGGTCTCATTCTCTGTGATAACCTGCCTTTTATATTCACCTTAGTTCGTCCGTCCATGGTCCAAAATGTTGATGTCAAGATTGTCGATAATCTCATTTCTGCTACTCCTCATTGCGTCTTCCTTTGATTTACACTCAATCCATATTCTGTACTCACTAGACTGTTCATTCCATTCGACACACCCTGAAATTCTTCTTCACTTTCACTGAGGATAGCAACGTCCTCAGCGAATCTTATCATTCGCATCCTTTCACTGTGATGATCTGACTCTTGAACCTGCCTTTTATTAACGTAAAGTAATGGTAATCTCTGTAAGAATGTATTGGACATTTTATAGTGAAGAGCTGCTTATTTGGTGTCAACAAGTGTTCTCTGTGATTTAATACGATGAATAATCTTATTTAGAAAGAGAAAAATCTTTTATGGGTTTACTTAAGTGTTGTGGCCGGTGGTAGGGATCCAAAATAATCTGTGCATAACGCTTCCTGATTAATTGAACAATTTATTTAAAAAAAGGAAAGAAACATCATTTAACTTCTCATCATGAGGTGGCTTCCTGTGCTTCCTGTGCCTCCCACATGCAATTACGCTTACTCTCTACTACTACTAGCAGAACGTAGGCCAAGTATCGTCTTCATATTATTCAGCATCGATGCTCTCGAAGTCCGCGACTGTACTGGGCGCTACCAGCGATCGGTGGCTGGTTAAGTCAGCGTTGACGATGAGCGCTGAACTGTCTTCCTGGAGGTGTAGCGCTGCTGGCACTGACCAACGGCGCGCGAGTCAGTGCCTTCTTGACGCCTTCTGTCGGCGATGCAATGGTCAGCGTGCAGTCGATGTCTTAGGACTGCAACTATTGCTGATACAGTTTTAAATATGGATCTGTGCTATCCCAGTCTGGGGAATCCCACCAACAGAGTTAGCAGTTCAATGTGCTTTAGTGTTTTAATTAACATCGTGAATTTATTATTGCTTTCCCATTCATTAGTTTCAAAACCAACTGTAAATTAGCCAACTGTTTTAATATGTGCAAGTAGAACCGAGAAAGTTAGTCTGCTTAAAAGAAGAGAAATTGTTTAATCATGTTAATTATGATGAATAAAGATAGAAATTAATCGTGTGAAAAAATAACGGAAATTTTATTGTTTTTAGTCAGGGAGAGAAATACGTGCGCTTTGTGCTGTGAAGATTAGAATTATTAGTTTTTGTCTGACAGTGGAATCGTTAAGTGTGGAATGGTGCCATAATTTAATGAAAAATGAGAGAAGATATTCAGTTCGAAAGAGATGGAGAGACGACAGCCAGTGCCAAATTTTTAAAACGATTCTATCTGACTTTCTAAAACAATTCTTATTGTAACAGACTCAGCTGCAGTTAGTTATACGTGATATATCAGTTTCGATCTCAATTAATGGTCATATTCAGACTTAATTACAAAAGGAAATTAAAATTAATACGTAAATATGTCTCCAGGTGAAGTAGATCGAAAAATTTAAATATAAACTTATTAAAACAATATCTGAAGAAGCAGATAACAGTTTATCAATATTAAAGAATATTAAAATCTTAACTGATAAATTAGGAGCTGTGGAAAGTTAAAATTCTTTGAAAAGAGTATAGTCATAAGCCGTGACATACACATATCAAAAACAGTATTGCATCATCTCGGTTCCGAGAGTTCCGGAACGTGTACAGAAAAGTGGAATAGAGATCAACATAAACATCATTTCCGCCCTTTTTATTGCTCATGAAAACCACACATTGCATGTTGTACCACCGTATACGAGACCTTCAGAGGTAGTGGTCCAGATTGCTGTACACACGGATACCTCTAATACCCAGTAGCACGTCCTCTTGCATTGATGCATGCCGGTATTCGTCGTGACATATTATCCACAAGTTCATCAAGGCACTGTTGGTCCAGATTGTCCCATCCCTCAACGGCGATTCGGCGTAGATCCCTCGGAGCACTTCTCAATCTATCCCAGGCATGTTCGACAGGGTTTAAGTCTGGAGAGCTTGCTGGCCACTCTAGTCGAGAGATGTCGTTATCCTGAAGGAAGTCATTCACAAGATATGCACCATAGCACGATAGGGACACGAATTGTTGTCCATGAAGACGAATGCCTCGCCAATACGCTGCCGATATGCTTGCACTGTCGGTCGGAGGATGGCATTCACGTATCGTACAGCCGTTACAGCACCTTCTTTGACGAACAGCGACGCACGTCGCCCCACATAATGCGACCCCAAAACAGCAGGGTGCCTCCACCTTGCTGCACTCGCTGCACAGTGTGTCTAAGGCGGGCAGCCTGACCGGGTTGCCTCCAAACACGTCTCCGACGATTGTCTGGTTGAAGACATATGCGAGACTTTTCGGTGAAGAGAACGTGATGCCAATCCTGAGCGGTCTATTCGGCATGTTGTTGGGCCCTTCTGAACAGCGCTGCATGGTGTCGTGGTTGCAAACATGGGCCTCGCCATGGACGTCGGGAGTGAAGTTGCGCATCATGCAGTATATTGCGCACAGTTTGAGTCGTAACAGTACGTCCTGTTGCTGCACGAAAATCATTTTTCAACATGGTGGTGTAGCTGTCAGGGATCCCCCCAGCCATAATTCCTAGGTGGCGTCCACCCACTATAGTAGTAGTCCTTGGGCGGCCTGAGCAAGGCGTGTCATCAACAGTTCCTGTCTCTCTGTATCTCCTCCATGAGCGAACAATATCGCTTTGGTTCACTCCGAGACTCCTGGACACTTCCCTTGTTGAGAGGTCTTCCAGCCACAAACTAACAATGGGTACGCGATCGAACCGCGGTATTGACCGTCTAGGCATGGTTGAACTACAGACAAGACGAGCCGTGTACCTCCCTCCTGGTGGAATGACTGGAACTGAGCGGCTGTCGGACCCCCTCCGTCTAATAGGCGCTGCTAATGCATGTTTGTTAACATCTTTGGGCGTGTTTAGTGACATCTCTGGAGAGTCAAAGGGAATGTGTGTGTGTGATACAATATCCACAGTCAACGTCTATCTTGAGGAGTTCTGGGAACCTGGGTGATGCAAAACTTTTTTTGATCTGTGTAAAAGGAGCAGCACTGTAGTACACGGCGACAACAAGGTGTTGGCTCTAACATTTTACCATACCATCTTGTGTCATACAGACCTATTCGTCATGGACGTTGGGTAGAAGAGGGAGGAAGGTGATGGACCGGGGGGGGGGGGGGGGAAGGATAATCATTGATTCTGTGCGTATTAAAATGTTTGTTATCTGCTTACTCAGAAAAAATTTTTAAATTCTGTATTTGCAATGTTTTAAGCTGAGTTCTCTACAGAAATTGTTGTTGATAAATATTATATTTTATTTTGTGTTAGATCTGAAGATAATCATTATATGTAATTGAAACAACTGAGACTGATACCATGAATAACTTAAGAAGTTTATACAGTTGCGGATGTCATCCATTATTAAAATGTTGTGACAGCACTTATTATTTTATTTTATTTTCGATTTTTATGACCGTTTGATAAACAGACGAAGTGCTACATTATGATTATTTTTTTATTTTATTTTCCCCACTACATTTGTGAAACTTTGTGGACAAAGTTGCCTGATGTAACATAGCGGATCCTGAGGACACACGTAGGAGAGCCCCTTCCAAACGCACGTGCCTGTCGGAATGGTTGGTGGCACTCCAGCCCAAGGGGCGGAGCTTTGCAAGGCTCCATGTTACCAGGTAAACGTCGAGGTGCGAAAGACACTGAACCCGTGGCGGATTTCCTGCCTGGCAACAAGCGTCACATCTGCGCTCACTGAAAGGGGTGTGGTGGTGAGAATGCTCACGGAAACAAAATACGTCAACGTGAAAATTCTGAATATTTAATGTTATCAGGTACAATAACGGTACATTCATTCCAAAACTACCAAACAGAGCGTGTCTGTGATGCAAGACCAGTGCCGCTTAGAATGTTTTATACGGAAGTTACAACTACATGAGATGCTACGAAATCAAACGAGGTGGCAAGTGAGTTATGCTTTATTATATCATAATCTGTGAGCACCAAGCTTTTGTACACTAAATAATTCTATCGTTACAAGCTGTTTGCTGTTGGACGTATTAAGATAGGATACGCAATTCTCCACAGTAACAAGTGCTATGTCAGCGCAATGTAAGGAAATTTATAACCTGATTCCTGTCTTAATGGTTTTACAGTATTCTGCGTTTTAATAGTAACATTAAATTGCTTTAAGATGGCCATTACTAACAGCTTCTGCCCTATGAGCATGACGCGAGCATTGTAAATTCTGAGGCAAACAGGTGAAAGATCATCGAAAGACGATTCGAAATAACCGACCACTTAATATTCATGTTAATTTGTAAACATATGTTGTTTCTGTATGCAAATATTGCAATAAAGTTTCAAAACGTATTTTGTCAATAAAAGGGGACAATGAATAGCAGAAAGAAAAAGAGGTTGTGGATCCCCTCGAAAACAAAATTTTAAGGTAGCAATGGAGTTATAATGTAGTTTGTAGGCGACAAATAAATGCAAGCTAGAGTGCTGTCTTTATACATGTGAATTTTTATTTGCAAAAATAGGATTTTGGTCGCAAAAATAATGTTTGTTGTAAGGAAAAGGGCAATGTGACGTCAACAATGCTTTGTAAGCGAGACGCAGCAATGACGCACAGTCTGTTAGATCTGAGACAACGTCGCCGCCTCGGCGCGCAGGAATGAGCTTTTTGTACGAAATATCGGCCGCTCCCAGTGCGACAGACTTTAAATTTTACGCTGTGTTGAAATGTGCCTTAATTCATCATTTGTGGTAACGGCTTACCGTAGACTGCGGGGATTTCAACTTTCGGTCACTGAAGCATACTGAAATGTTACGTCACGATGTGTTGTAGTTAACTACAGCCTGTCTAAATTAATATCTTAAGAATCAGTAGCGTTAGTGAGAAACTAAACAAATATAATTTGACAGTTTTATTACTGCATTTCAGTGATTAGAAAATCGTTTGACGAACTTTAATCTCCAACTTCCCAGAAGCACTTTCGGATTTTGGAATTGAGCGCCCTTGTGAGATAGTTGTTCAGATCTGATCTACTTCTAGCATTACTGCACGCACATACGATTATGAACCTTGCTGACGAATTGTTCAAGTTATAATTGCCTTTATGTTATTTCCTTTATTGTGAAACCATTCTTTGCGAGTAACTTCAGTTTCATTCAATAAAATTAAATTTGTCCAACTGCAATCATAAACACTTGCCGCATCCAACTGCTTAGCTGTTCTATTTTTTTATTTTTATTTGAAAACGTTGTCTTTTGCAATCCTTATCCTGTTGGGAAATACACACGCAAAAAGGAGTCTATCAATTCTACAGCCAAGTTGACCAAAACGTGATAAATTGAGCAACGTGTAACCATCCCTCACACATGTGTTTGAGGCAAAGTTCCTACTGGGTTACATATTTACCCAACCCTCAGGTATTACGACTACAATTTTCAACACTAGTCTTTCAACACTAGTCCTTCAACACTAGTTTCCTCAATCAAAACAGAGAGGGTAGTTCAGACTGAGAAACGATAAGCCACGATACGTTTCTTTTGCTTCTCTGACGTGTGTTTGATGTGTGTGTGAATACAATTCTTTAACTATCACGACACTGGAGTTAAACTGATTCCGCCCCCACTGCATGAGTGTTCTAATTTAAAAACGGTAGTTATCCCCGAATTCCAGCTGACGGAATACTAAATGTTTGAGCTGCGTAATCATAAGAAAGACCGGCACGATAATTAACAGCTACCAAATTGGTCTTCTATGTAATGCATTTAAATTACGACAATGATTTTAAGTCTTCCGCCATATTGTATCAAAACAATGAGGAGACGCCTTTTTCCTGTATGAAATGTGAAAATGACACACGTGTGTAACTAATTGCCTGAAAAAAACATTTATATTCAAACTATCGAAGTTGTTTCTTCCACCTATATAAGATTTCATCGGCAAAAATCCTGCATATCATTCTACTACAGGTGATGATTCAGTTTTTAAGGATTTTTCTAATACGTATTGCACATCTGGTTCCAAATAGTATTAGCGAAGTTGTGTGTCTTGTAACAGTGAACCCGAAGTTTAGACAATAAAGCATCCCAGTTTCGATATGCTCTGGGATTACTAGGCGACCGTCCTGTGCTTGCGGAACAAAATGCTCGACAGGATTACCTGTTGTGTCGGGAATCCTCTAAATTTTAACATCGCAAAACACATTGGAAATTAATAAAACGATGGTGTATGTGAAGTTGCACAGTTTATATTGCCATATTTGAGATAAATCAAGTGATACCAGTAGGGTTGCCAACTGATTTAGTGTTAAATCTGTATATTGGTAGGCGTCAGTAGATTTCGTAGTTATAGCTCAGCATGGTGAAACTACTTGTACTCTTTCACATTTCTAATTATAACGAATCTTATGGATTACAGACTCACTTAACAGCATTTTGCAAAACTTCAGTGCGAACAGCAATCTTTTCTGTCGTCATTTTGTTTGTGATCGACGCCTCTTACACTTCATTACATTTGAGCTGAAATTTGTGCTGTGTGTGTGTTTCTGTGGAACCAGTTGCTCGTAGCAGTTCACTTAAAGCGTTGAAAAGTGTTTTGTTGCAAAGTGTTGTTCGTTGACTGTTGAAATTTTTCTCTATGTTTTTAGACTGTGGTTGTTTTCGTCTACTGTTAGCGATGGATACTAGTGATGGCTTTACCTTGGCATTTGTAGTTCTGTTTACATGTAATTACACTGGTAATAGTGTAGTTTGAGGTGGTCTGCAAAAGGGAATGTGCATTTTCACATTTCGATGCGTGCTTTATCGAATTTAGCCAGATTACGCTATAATATATACTACTTTATTCTTCGCTTTCTCATGTTACTTACGCTCTGTTACATTCCTGAAAAAAACCGCCCCTGTTATTTATTATTCCTTTAAGAACCACTTATTTCCATGACAATTCGAATGGTTCTAAGCAACATCTCCCTGATGAAATTTATTCTAACATGTACTGCTATGATTGCAGTAAGTGCATTGTAGTTTGCTAATAAGGAAAGCGATGTAGGCGTACATCTCTTGCTAATTAACGATTCTGTAATAAAGAGCGATATTTCACTTAGTGACTCTGCTCCTGTAATGTAAATGGATGACCGAAAAATACGGTCGTAATGAGGGTACATTTTGTAATAAACTTGTTTTGTTGGAGACACATGTTTGATTTTACTATGTTTGACATGTTGGTTGCTAGCAATTGTTTTTTATTTTTGTGAGATTCACAGGTTGATTATAATTAAAGCTGAACTTCCATAACGATGTAGAAATAACACCACTGGTTAGAATGAAGTCAAATTGCAACGGAATATTATCGGAGAAGAGAGAAAACGTACGGCAGAAGAAAAAAGCCGTGTGAAAATTGATCAATAGATGCCACTGTATGTATCAGAATACGTAAATGAAAACACCTGTCATGCGCACGACCCACTGAAATTGGTATAAACATGCCGGGTACACGGCTTTTCCTCCTTTCGCGTCTGCGACGTTCGCCAAGACTGTCTCAATGCAGGGTTGTGTTCTGCTTGTAAAGCTGTATTATAAGAATGATGACTGTGCACACGTCGCTCTGAAAAAGTTCCGAAACACTGAAAGGTATGAAAAAAGGCGTTGGTCCGATGACTGCCGTGGGTCTGGAGAAAATGATTCGGAAATTCGAAAAGACGGGTTCTTTTGGTGTGCAACCTGGTAGAGGGAGGAAACGAATTGATTCTATGTCAGTGGAAGCAGTGGCCATAGCAATGCAGGAGGACATGAGTGGTGGTGTGCAAACGTGTAGTGCACGAAGAATTGCCCGAACATTGGACATACCCGTGAGCACGAAAAATCTTACGAAACATCCCTCTTTGTCGTCCATTCAAAATTACCCATCTGCACGATTTGCTTCCTGTTAACCTGACAGCGAGAGAGACCTTTGCTTTAGAATTCCTTTCTCGCACGGAAGTGGACAATGATTGGCTGTGGAAGATTTTGTGGACGGGCGAGCCCACTTCCATCCGACAAGGTATGTCAATATACAGAATTGTCGGATATGGGCAACAGAAAATCCACACGCAAATCAACCAGTACGACTTCATCCTGGAAAGGTCACTATGTAGTGCGTGTTTACGGCATCATTTATCATAGGGCCATATTTTTTTCAAAGAGACAGGTACTTCCGGTCCTGTTACCTGTACCGTCACTGGTAAGCGCTATGAGTATCTTTTGGGCAACCACGTCATTTCAGCTCTCCAACAGCGTGGAAGTGTGGATGGGATCATTTTTATGCAAGATGGCGCACCTCCGCACATTACAAATACAGTTAAGCAGCTGCTGAATCGCCGTTTCGGAAATGCTAGAATTATCAGCCACCATTTTCCTACAGCCTGGCCTTCCCGATCACCTGATCCTAATTAGAGTGACTACTAGCTGCGGGGCAATCTGAAAGATGTGGTGTACAGTGTTCCGATTGCAAACTTAGCTGCACTGAAGGCACGCATTGCGCTGCACATTCTGAACGTGGACCCAGAAACGCTTAGATCAGTTGTGGAACATGCTGTTTCTCGATTTCAACTTGTGCAGGAAACGATGGACAGCATATTGAACATGTTTTGCACCAGTCATTCAGATATTAATATTCCGATTTGATTGATGCAGTTTATGCGGTTTTTTGGCCTCAGGACGATTAAAAACCGATTTTTCCCATCCGATGTGATATGACTTTACCGTGGTGGATGGGCTTACGTAAGAACAGTATCACACCTGTACACCCATGCACACTGATTAGTACAGTTTGTTTAACGTCAGACGTATAACTTAGGCATTGCTGTATGATTCATTTGTCATTTGTAGTCGACCACTATTAAATTATGATTCTTACAGCGCCATTTTTTGCTACATTTTTCTTCTGTCATACGTTTTCCCTCTTCTCCGATAGTATTCCGTTGCAATTTGACGTCATTCTGACCAGTGGTGTTATTACTACACCAGTTTGAAAGTTTAACTTTAATTATCATCAGCCTGTACATTAACAATTTAGAAATAAAAGTAAAGCGATAACAATGGAACAAAATGAAGTTCCTGTCAGATTAAAACAGTGTGCCGGACCGAACCTCTAACTCGGGACCTTTGTCTTTCACGGGCACACAGTTTTAATCTGCCAGGGTGTTTCATAACAGCGCACGCTCAGCTTCAGAGTGAAAATTTTATTCTGGAAATGTGACAAAATGTTTATCATTTAAATCTACAGTACTAGAATGTATTATTTTATCATCCTTTATCAGATATACGTGGCTGAATTTCACTATTGTAAAAAGCGGAAAGGATGAAGACAATCTCATACATATTGAAAACTAAAAACTTAGACAATGTGACGCACTGACACACCCCCACCTCCCAGTTTCCTTCTCTATCCACCCCACCCCCCCTTTCCACCTCTCATACACACAAGCTAAACAGTACACTGATTGCAGCACAGACCTTATTCTGCTAACGTGGCATAGTAACGTTACATGTGTCACTTTCTAAGTTCTTCATGGCGCAGTAGGAAGTAGCGGGTGAAAGGGGAATGAAAGCGCAAGCTAGGGCAAACTGAGTCAATCTTTGCAGCAATCGCAAATGTTCCCTTGAGGTATGAATCACCACACTGGTGTAGCGGTGCAAAGGTTAGCTGAAATGACGGTGCTTGTTGGAGTAGCTCATCAAGAAAATGTAACCTTCGTACAATCTAGAGCAGTTCTTGAGATCAGCCAGGCGTGAAGGGCTTCTTCCAGGCTCTCTAATACCACTATAGTTAGGAAATGGGAACAGTAATAGACCAAAGTCAACCGATGATGTATGTTCAGCTGCCCATTTTTCGATAGCTGACAGGCACTGCCATCTGTGACTGCATTGTTCAGTAACGAAAATCTTTTGTTGCTGATTTTTGAAGGATGCTTCGATGTAGATTGTCCTCCAAATGTAAAACAATAGCTTGTTGATGTTCATTAGCAACGAGACAATGGTTTAACTAGAAACATGTCAGCTGATTCCGAACCATGTTTTAACCCTAGGACGCCCAAGCCTTTTTTTCTAACTAGGATGCCTAAGAGGGGAGGGGGTGGGGGCTTCGGCGAGCCCACAGGTATTAAATAAGTTTACTGACGAAAAATTACAACTTTCAAAATGGTTTATGTATTTTAACTAAGGCACCGGTTTATAAATGTTGTCAATTGTTATAAATATTGGAATGAGTGAATAAAATATTTACATATTACAATACAAAATACAGATGTGTTCATATATAATAGACTACTCTGAGTCCTCAACTTCGAGGCAAGATAGACACTTCACAATTTGTTCTGAATGTGTGTTACACACATGTTTATGACACTGTCCACAATATTGTTTTGGTTTAGTTAGATTGTTGTACTTCTGCTTCTTTGTTTTAGCCTCTGTTACACAAATATGGCACCGACCTTTCCCTGCAGGAGGCTGACGTGCTTCTGTTGTCACTTCTTTGATTTTCTTTTGTAGAATAGTCTCCATTGATTGAACAATTTGGTTAGATAACCCTCTTGCATTGGCACTTCTTTCTTCTACCTGCAGTTTCACTAGTTCCATCCCAGCTTGCAGAAGATAAAGTTTTGTGTATTTCTTTTCATTCCATCTTGGATGTTGCTGGATGAATATGGTGTTTGCATTGATAGCACAAATGTCGATGAGAGAGTAAAATACAGATAGAGGCCATCTCTTTGTTCCCCTCTTGCAGGTGTACATACGCGCTATTTGATCATGGTATCAATTCCTCCTTTAGTGGAATTATAATATGCATTTATCTCGGTTTTACTCTTCTCTCCTCCAACAGTGCCTTTATCTTGGTGCATTGTTGACAACATCAGTAAGCTTTTACTTGGTTTCGTTTTTGCTGTGTAGGACACCAAAGTTACTGGAGGCCTACGTGTTCGGAACTGCACTAACTCACTGCAAGTTTACAAGATAAATAACAGCTGACTGACATCAAAGATCACTTCCTCTGAAAGTAAACCGATTGTTGTGAATATCAAGAATACCAACCAATAATAAACTAACTTGCATTGTTGTAGACATGAGAAATACAAAATCCTACTAAGGGAAATATTCTATAGCATGGAAACCTAAGGGGTGGGTCTGTTGGACCCATAAAAAGTTTATTTATTTTTTCTTTCAAAGCAGGAATTTTCTATAAAATATATTGACACTAACGTTTCATAAAATGGGCCAACAAACGATAACTCAAAGGGAATATGTAGTATGAAAGTTACTTGGGCAAAAGCAGGGGGACATAAAAAAATTGTGGGTTCAACGAACCCCCCCCCCCCCCTTAGGCGTCCTAGGGTTAAACTACATAGAGGTTTTGGGATTTGCATGTAATATTTTTATTTAGAATAACCCTTTTGGAGGGTACGATAAAACAACATTGTTTCTGCTTCTTATTCAATTGCAGCCTCCTTTCACCAACACTTCTTTCATTCATCGAGAATGTTGTTCCTTCTCGTCTTGTGTCCACTTTTTTCCAGTTCTTGGTTCCTTCTGTCCGAGAAGCTTACCTTTTCTGTTGCTTCTTGGTAGCATGTGCCAAGTCCACTCCTATATTTGCGATATATCTTCCTACTTCTCCTCCATGTAGTTTGGGATTTCTAACAGTGTAGGACATGAAAGATTTGCTTCGTGATTCTGCCATTATTTACCCTGAATATGTGTCCATAGAATTTTAATCTTGTTCTTCACGTTACATGTGTTACCTTTTCAGCTTTCACATACAGTCCTTTATCATATCTTAATCTGTATTCTGATTGACTGAATTTTGGTCCTATGATTTCTCTTAATAATCTTCATTGTTTTTTTTTTTTGTTTTTTTTTTCTAATTCTTCAAGCTCTCCCTTCAAAGTCAGTCCTTCGTGGTGTTTAAAACAGTCTACCTCTGTTACAGTATCATTTTTGTAAGATTTGGAAGTGCTTTTTTTTCAAATGACACTTGTAATCCGCTTCCTGTTGTTTTTCTCTGATTTGTTCTTGTACACTTTCAGATGAGTCCGTAATGAGTGCCATATTATCTGAAAATACTACACAAGCTACAGTGACCTTGTTTGGCTTTCTTCCTACATGTGTACCCTTAGTATTTATAGCCTTCCTCTATTCTCTAAATAATTTCTGTAATGCACAATTCAGAAGTAGAGGCAAGAAACAATCTCCTTGGTTTCCTCCTCATTTTGTTTCAAAATATTCTGATAATTTTCCCATAGATTTTACTTTTGATGCTGTGCTGGTAAAATTTCCTTTCATTATTTCTGTCATTTTGTTGTGTATTCCAAACTCTTTTGAAATGTCGCGTAATGTATTTCCATCAGTAGAATCGGACGCCTTTTTAAAATCTACAAATATTACACAATATTTCAAGCTTGCGATTGTCGTGATTCCGAATGTGTGCTTAATATTTACGACTTGTTACACATGAGCTTCTCTTCCTAACTCTCTTTGATATTCCCCTAACCGTGGATTAGCCGGCACGGTTGCTCAGTGTGTTCGGTCAGAGGGCTGGTTGGCCTCTGTAATAAAAAAAAACTGAGTGGAAGAATCAACAAACGAACTTGAACGGATGTCATGTGACGTCCACAACGACCAAACACAAAGAATAACAACGAACAAAATGCAAAAAAAAAGGTGTTATTGTGCTTGCCTTCCAGGCAGCGGGCGCGGGTTCGATTCCCATCCGGGTTGGCGATTTTATTCGCTCGCGGAATGGGTGTTGAGTATTCCTCATCATCATTTCATCCTCATCACCGGCACGCAAGTAGCCCAATGTTGCGTCGACTGAAATAAGACTTGCTCTCGGCGGCCGAACGTCCCCGGATAGGGCCTCCCAGCCAACAATGCCACACGCTCAGTTCATTTTTCCACAATTCTGAATCTATATTGTCTTTCCCAGATTATTTTTTATTTTTCTCCTATGATTTCTTTTGGTGGCTTCGAACCTCGGTTTCCTGATGCTGCGTAGTCAAAATTGAAATTTTCACGAGGGTCAAAATGTGTGTGAATTCCTAAGGAACCAAAGAGCTTAGATCATCAGTCCCCAGACTTACACACAACTTACACTAACTTAAACTAACTTATGCTAAGATCAACACACACAACCATGCCCGAGGAAGGACTCGAACCTCCGGCGGGAGGGACCGCGTAGTCCGTGACATGACGCCTCGAACAACGCGGCCACTCCGCGGGACTCATGAGGGTCACAGTTGTGCAGTTTCTTGAAATAATATGCAAGGATTTTACAGTTTTCAGTGTTGTTGTATGCAGTTTCGAACATTTTCGACCTTTACCCTGCATACTTCATGGTGTGTATTTTGTTAATCTAGTTTTGAACGCTCTGTACAAGCCCCTAACGTTGTTTTCATTAAACTCTGATTTTACTGATTTCAACTGAACTTAAAGATGATGCAGTTCCACCATCTTAAAACTTTTTGTTTGATGTTGCTTTCTTGGCTTCCGCGCATTTATGTATTTTATTTACTTATTTCGTACAGAGAATGGATCGCAGATTTGACACCGACGTTTCAGTGCCTCTGTAGCGTCATAAAAAGAAGTAATTTTATGAGTATTGATCAAAAAGTTTGCGTTTGAGGGCGTTTCAGCAGCGTTTATACAACGTAACGCGACTATTACGCGGGTCAATAAGCACCGACCTGTAGGAAAGGGATAATTGTGATTTTTCTGACGTGGGTGCGGAAAATTCGGAAACGCGAACTATGGCGACGTTATTATCAAAAACGTCGAAACAGAACGGACGTGCTGTTATTCTTCTCTTGGTCGCCGAAGGACACACGCTGGTGGATATCCATCAGAGAATGAGGAATGTGATGGGGGCAGCACGCCTATAGGAAACCACATACACTCCTGGAAATTGAAATAAGAACATCGTGAATTCATTGTCCCAGGAAGGGGAAACTTTATTGACACATTCCTGGGGTCAGATACATCACATGATCACACTGACAGAACCACAGGCACATAGACACAGGCAACAGAGCATGCACAATGTCGGCACTAGTACAGTGTATGTCCACCTTTCGCAGCAATGCAGGCTGCTATTCTCCCATGGAGACGATCGTAGAGATGCTGGATGTAGTCCTGTGGAACGGCTTGCCATGCCATTTCCACCTGGCGCCTCAGTTGGACCAGCGTTCGTGCTGGACGTGCAGACCGCGTGAGACGCCGCTTCATCCAGTCCCAAACATGCTCAATGGGGGACAGATCCGGAGATCTTGCTGGCCAGGGTAGTTGACTTACACCTTCTAGAGCACGTTGGGTGGCACGGGATACATGCGGACGTGCATTGTCCTGTTGGAACAGCAAGTTCCCTTGCCGGTCTAGGAATGGTAGAACGATGGGTTCGATGACGGTTTGGATGTACCGTGCACTATTCAGTGTCACCTCGACGATCACCAGTGGTGTACGGCCAGTGTAGGAGATAGCTCCCCACACCATGATGCCGGGTGTTGGCCCTGTGTGCCTCGGTCGTATGCAGTCCTGATTGTGGCGCTCACCTGCACGGCGCCAAACACGCATACGACCATCATTGGCACCAAGGCAGAAGCGACTCTCATCGCTGAACACGACACGTCTCCATTCGTCCCTCCATTCACGCCTGTCGCGACACCACTGGAGGCGGGCTGCACGATGTTGGGGCGTGAGCGGATGACGGCCTAACGGTGTGCGGGACCGTAGCCCAGCTTCATGGAGACGGTTGCGAATGGTCCTCGCCGATACCCCAGGAGCAACAGTGTCCCTAATTTGCTGGGAAGTGGCGGTGCGGTCCCCTACGGCACTGCGTAGGATCCTTCGGTCTTGGCGTGCATCCGTGCGTCGCTGCGGTCCGGTCCCAGGTCGACGGGCACGTGCACCTTCCGCCGACCACTGGCGACAACATCGATGTACTGTGGAGACCTCACGCCCCACGTGTTGAGCAATTCGGCGGTACGTCCACCCGGCCTCCCGCATGCCCACTATACGCCCTCGCTCAAAGTCCGTCAACTGCACATACGGTTCACGTCCACGCTGTCGCGGCATGCTACCAGTGTTAAAGACTGCGATGGAGCTCCGTATGCCACGGCAAACTGGCTGACACTGACGGCGGCGGTGCACAAATGCTGCGCAGCTAGCGCCATTCGACGGCCAACACCGCGGTTCCTGGTGTGTCCGCTGTGCCGTGCGTGTGATCATTGCTTGTACAGCCCTCTCGCAGTGTCCGGAGCAAGTATGGTGGGTCTGACACACCGGTGTCAATGTGTTCTTTTTTCCATTTCCAGGAGTGTAGTTTCGTGCTGGTCGGGATTCGACGCATGGCGCCGGTCGATCTGCGCCAACAGGAGTGTGAGTCACTCGAGCACTCTCCCTACAGTCCTGATCTCTCCTGTGCGATCATCACGCCTTCGGTTCCTTAAACAAGCCTTTAAGGGTCGAGGATTCCTGTAGGCTGAGGATGTGTAGCAGGCAATTACTGACTTCATCACGCAGCAGGACACGTTGTTTCATCATACGTGTATATTCAGCCTGGTGAGTCTGTGGAAAGAGTGCCTCAACGCTGACAGCCATTTTGTCTTATTCTGAACGCTCCTTACAAAATGACACCTAAGATTTAACGACCAAATCATACGAAAAATTTGTTGTACTGTTCATAACTTTGTTGACAAGAGTAAGTCAGGCACCGTTTGAAACAAAAAAGGAATTCATATGAAGACGAAATTAACTCATGAGACTAGACAATCGCAAACCACTGCAGTAATTAGGTGGAATGTCTAAAGGACAGTGCATACAATATATCTGTCACTGACAGGAATGGAGTGACACATATCATCTCTTTTTTTGCGTAATCCCGAAGTGATATTATTAGGAATACTTCAACCACTTATGAAAGTACTACGTATCGCTATGGTTCTTACTGCACAGTACTGTGTCAAGAAGTTTTTAATTCTGCCAGAGACTCACCTTGAAGATTGGTGGGAGATTATCAGTCGAACAGTTGAAGAAGAAATAATACTATCCCGAAAGCTCATCCTGAAGATGATGAAATAAAAAACTCCGTGTTGACATTTTATGCGCCTTTATCGGGAAGTGAATGTAAAATATATCACTGAACGTTCATAACTGACAAACAAAAACAAATTACTCACTGAGGTGACAAAAGTCATGTGGTACTTTCTAATTACGTGTCAGACATTCTTTTGCCCGGCGTACTGCAGTAATTCGATGTGGCATGGACTCAACCAGTTGTTTGAAGTCCCTGAAAAAATATTGACCCATGATACCTCTACAGGTGTTCATAACTGCGAGAGTGTTACCGGCCCAGGATTTTCTGCACAGACGGACCTCTCAGTTTTGTTCCATCAATGTTCAACGAGATTCATGTTGAGCGACCGGTGTGGGCAAATCATTCGCTCGAATGTTCTTCAAACCAGTCTCGAAAAACTGTGGCCCCGTTACATAGCGCAGTATCAACAATAACAGTTTCATCGTTGTTTGGGAACATGAAGTTGACAAATGGCTGAAAATCGTCTCCGAGTAGCCGAACATAATACTTTCGAGTCAATGATCTGTTCAGTTGCACCAGAGAACCCGATATATTTCATATAAACACAGGCCATATATTTATGGAGCCACCACCAATTTGCACAATGCCTTTTTGACAACTAGGGTACATGGCTGCGTGGGGTCTGCGCCACATTCGAACCCTATCACCAGCTCTTACCAACTGAAATCGGGACTCATCTAACCAGGCTACGGTTTCCCAATCGTCTAGTGTAAAACCGTTATGGTCACAAGCCCAGGAGAGAGGCTGCAGGCGATGTCGTGCTGTTAGCAAAGGCACTCGCGTCGATCGTCTGCCGCCATAGCCCATTAACTTCATATTTTGCCGCGTTGTCCTAACGGATGCGTTCGTCGTTTGTCCCACATTGATTTCTGCGGTTATTTCATGCAGTGTTGCTAGTCTGTCGTGAGAGGTAATGCCTGAAATTTGGAGCTCTCGGAACTCTGTGGCTCTCGAAATACTGAATTCCCAAACAACTTCCGGAATGGAATGTCCCTTGCCTCCAGCTCCAAGCCCCATTCCTCTTTCGAAGTCCGCTAATTCATGTTGTGCGGCCATAATCACGTCGGGACCATTTTCACATGAATCACCTGAGTAAAAATGAAAATTCTGCCAATGCACTGCCCTTTTTTATCCTGTGTACGCAATACTGTCTCCATCTGTATATATGTATGCTCCACGACTTTTGTCACTCAGTGTAGGTGCTCCGAATATAACGAAATTTAAGAAGTTGTTCGAAATGAGGTACAGATGAACAGTGCGTGGAAGACTGTGCTCCCTTCACAGGAACAAATCCACAATTATTGTCCATTTAAATTAGCAAATTTGGCACATTAATGGCTTTTTGCTGCAGAATCTTCTTGGCATGATGTTAGTAACTAAAAAATAATTGAAATAATTGTTGGTATCTTTGTTCTCCATAATAAACAGGGATGCAAACCGAAAGCTGTCCAACGAAGAAGCTAAGTAGACTTACACCTCTGAATGAAATCCCACCGCGTTCTTTGTGTGTATGGAAGGAATCACAGAATGCTGGGGAGAGGTGGCGAATACCTAAGATCCTACACACAACTCAGAACGGCCAGATTACAAATACAAAATTGTTCTCTAATGGCGGCCATGGACTCTCCACATTAATTAAACGCTAATATGAAGCCTCTCTCAATATTTTATTCCTATTATAGCACCTGTAGTGTCTTATATGACTTATATATCAGCACGTTTTGATGCAGTTTTCCTACAGATAAAATGCAATTAATAATTTTACTTTTAATGCTCTATTATTTTATGCCTATTTAAAAATTTGAATTTTCAGTGAACATGATCTACACAAAACCGGCTCTTGGCTACGGCCATTTGGATGTAATTATCTACATCTACATCTACATCTATACTCCGCGAGCCACCTTACGGTGTGTGGCGGAGGGTACTTATTGTACCACTATCTGATCCCCCCTTCCCTGTTCCATTCACGAATTGTGCGTGGGAAGAACGACTGCTTGTAAGTCTCCGTATTTGCTCTAATTTCTCGGATCTTTTCGTTGTGATCATTACGCGAGATATATGTGGGCGGTAGTAATATGTTGCCCATCTCTTCCCGGAATGTGCTCTCTCGTAATTTCGATAATAAACCTCTCCGTATTGCGTAACGCCTTTCTTGAAGTGTCCGCCACTGGAGCTTGTTCAGCATCTCCGTAACGCTCTCGCGCTGACTAAATGTCCCCATGACGAATCGCGCTGCTTTTCGCTGGATCATGTCTATCTCTTCTATTAATCCAACCTGGTAAGGGTCCCATACTGATGAACAATACTCAAGAATCGGACGAACAAGCGTTTTGTAAGCTACTTCTTTCGTCGATGAGTCACATTTTCTTAGAATTCTTCCTATGAATCTCAACCTGGCGCCTGCTTTTCCCACTATTTGTTTTATGTGATCATTCCACTTCAGATCGCTCCGGATAGTAACTCCTAAGTATTTTACGGTCGTTACCGCTTCCAATGATTTACCACCTATGGCATAATCGTACTGGAATGGATTTCTGCCCCTATGTATGCGCATTATATTACATTTATCTACGTTTAGGGAAAGCTGCCAGCTGTCGCACCATTCATTAATCCTCTGCAGGTCTTCCTGGAGTACGTACGAGTCTTCTGATGTTGCTACTTTCTTGTAGACAACCGTGTCATCTGCAAATAGCCTCACGGAGCTACCGATGTTGTCAACTAAGTCATTTATGTATATTGTAAACAATAAAGGTCCTATCACGCTTCCTTGCGGTACTCCCGAAATTACCTCTACATCTGCAGATTTTGAACCGTTAAGAATGACATGTTGTGTTCTTTCTTCTAGGAAATCCTGAATCCAATCACAAACCTGGTCCGATATTCCGTAAGCTCGTATTTTTTTCACTAAACGTAAGTGCGGAACCGTATCAAATGCCTTCCTGAAGTCCAGGAATACGGCATCAATCTGCTCGCCAGTGTCTACGGCACTGTGAATTTCTTGGACAAATAGGGCGAGCTGAGTTTCACATGATCTCTGTTTGCGGAATCCATGTTGGTTATGATGAAGGAGATTTGTATTATCTAAGAACGTCATAATACGAGAACATAAAACATGTTCCATTATTCTACAACAGATTGACGTAAGCGAAATAGGCCTATAATTATTCGCATCTGATTTATGACCCTTCTTGAAAATGGGAACGACCTGCGCTTTCTTCCAGTCGCTAGGTACTTTACGTTCTTCCAGAGATCTACGATAAATTGCTGATAGAAAGGGGGCAAGTTCTTTAGCGTAATCACTGTAGAATCTTACGGGTATCTCGTCTGGTCCGGATGCTTTTCCGCTACTAAGTGATAGCAGTTGTTTTTCAATTCCGATATCGTTTATTTCAATATTTTCCATTTTGGCGTCCGTGCGACGGCTGAAGTCAGGGACCGTGTTACGATTTTCCGCAGTGAAACAGTTTCGGAACACTGAATTCAGTATTTCTGCCTTTCTTCGGTCGTCCTCTGTTTCGGTGCCATCGTGGTCAACGAGTGACTGAATAGGGGATTTAGATCCGCTTACTGATTTTACATATGACCAAAACTTTTTAGGGTTCTTGTTTAGATTGTTTGCCAATGTTTTATGTTCGAATTCGTTGAATGCTTCTCTCATTGCTCTCTTTACGCTCTTTTTCGCTTCGTTCAGCTTTTCCTTATCAGCTATGATTCGACTACTCTTAAACCTATGATGAAGCTTTCTTTGTTTCCGTAGTACCTTTCGTACATGATTGTTATACCACGGTGGATCTTTCCCCTCGCTTTGGACCTTAGTCGGTACGAACTTATCTAAGGCGTACTGGACGATGTTTCTGAATTTTTTCCATTTTTGTTCCACATCCTCTTCCTCAGAAATGAACGTTTGATGGTGGTCACTCAGATATTCTGCGATTTGTGCCCTATCACTCTTGTTAAGCAAATATATTTTCCTTTCTTTCTTGGCATTTCTTATTACACTTGTAGTCATTGATGCAACCACTGACTTATGATCACTGATACCCTCTTCTACATTCACGGAGTCGAAAAGTTCCGGTCTATTTGTTGCTATGAGGTCTAAAACGTTAGCTTCACGAGTTGGTTCTTTAACTATCTGCTCGAAGTAATTCTCGGACAAGGCAGTCAGGATAATGTCACAAGAGTCTCTGTCCCTGGCTCCAGTTCTGATTGTGTGACTATCCCATTCTATACCTGGTAGATTGAAGTCTCCCCCTATTACAATAGTATGATCACGAAACTTCTTCACGACGTTCTGCAGGTTCTCTCTAAGGCGCTCAACTACTACGGTTGCTGATGCAGGTGGTCTATAGAAGCATCCGACTATCATATCTGACCCACCTTTGATACTTAACCCAGATTATTTCACATTCGCATTCGCTAATAACTTCACTGGATATTATTGAATTCTTTACTGCTATAAATACTCCTCCACCATTGGCGTTTATACTATCCTTGCGGTATATATTCCATTCTGTGTCTAGGATTTCGTTACTGTTCACTTCCGGTTTTAACCAACTTTCCGTTCCTAATACTATATGCGCACTATTTCCTTCAATAAGCGATACTAATTCAGGAACCTTGCCCTGGATACTCCTGCAGTTTACCAATATTACGTTAACTTTTCCTGTTTTTGGTCTCTGAGGACGGACGTTCTTTATCAACGATGCTGATGTTCTCTCTGGTAAGCCGTCAGGTATTTTATCGTTTCGCCCAAGGGGGGGTCCCTCTAACCTAAAAAACCCCCGTGTGCACGCCACACGTACTCTGCTACCCTAGTAGCTGCTTCCGGTGTGTAGTGCACGCCTGACCTGTCTAGGGGGGCCCTACAGTTCTCCACCCAATAACGGAGGTCGATGAATTTGCAACCATTATAGTCGCAGAGTCGTCTGAGCCTCTGGTTTAGACCCTCCACACGGCTCCAAACCAGAGGACCGCGATCGACTCTGGGCACTATGCTGCAGATATTAAGCTCAGCTTGCACTCCGCGTGCGATGCTGGTTGTCTTCACCAAATCAGCCAGCCGCCGGAAGGAACCAAGGATGGCCTCAGAACCCAAGCGGCAGGCGTCATTCGTTCCGACATGTGCTACTATCTGCAGCCGGTCACACCCACTGCGTTCAATAGCTGCCGGAAGGGCCTCCTCCACATTACGGACGAGACCCCCCGGCAAGCACACCGAGTGCACACTGGCATTCTTCCCCGACCTACCCGCTATTTTCCTGAGGGGCTCCATAACCCGCCTAACGTTTGAGCTCCCTATAACTAATAGGCCCGCCCTCTGTGACTGTCGGGACCTTGCCGGAGAATCGGCCACTGGCCCAACAGGCGAGGCATCCTGTGGTGGCTCGGAAACGATGTCATCACCACTAGGAAGCACCCCGTACCTGTTGGAAAGGGGTAAGGCAGCTGCCACGCGGCCAGATCCCACCTTCGCCTTTCGGCCAGGCACGCGCGAGCCCACCACTGTCCGCCATTCACCCTGGAGTGATGGCTGACCGGTAAGATGCTCACTGCCGGAAGACGCAGCGACATCAGGGGTTCCATGTGATTCCAAGGCCACCGAAGTAGGCATAGGTCTCACCACAGTTGCCCCAACGCCACTACGAGCCGACGCCTGCGCCTCGAGCTCGATGAGCCTAACAGACAAAGCCTCCACCTGCCCCCGAAGAGTGGCCAATTCTCCTTGCGTCCGCTCACAACAACCACAGTCCCTACACATGACTATGTTTACCCTACTCTATACGGTGACAAATTCCCAAGATAATCTTCTGATGAGCTACTCTGATAATCAAGAAACACTCACTGAAATACGAGACGCGAAAACTACGCTAGGTTTTCCCAGAAAAACTATTTAAAAGCTAAGCGCAGCAAATAAGTACAAAATAAATTTCTCTCCTAACGATCAAGAACTGTTAGTTTCTATGCAGAGCAGATAAACACAAATAGAATCCCTTCCTTAGTGGAAGGTCGTAAACAAAATGCAAAATAAACGCTTTATACAAACAGTACTCGCTGCTGCTGGTGCTCTCGCTCTGGCTGTCACAAGACACTGCCACGCATTTATGATGAGATGCAATTAAACATTACATTTTCCTTTCCGTTTACTGGCTATTATTAGTTCTTAAATAGTTGCGAGGATCGTAAATTTGATAAACACTGTAATTATACGATATCATTCCAGTAATAACCGACCTTTAGTTAGTAATATGGAATGCGTACGTGTCACGCATGTTGTTTAATACATCATCTACAGTACATAACAGGAATTTCTGAGAATTGAGGCAACAAGAATCGTTGAACGTTCATAACATTAAACCCATTAACTGAAGTATCGATGGAGAAATTTTGTACCTCCTAATTTACACTCATAAATTGTAAGACAAATGAACATTCTTTTAATGTGATACAAAAACTGTGTAAAATGATTAAGAGGAGAGGTGTTAAAGCTTTGTTGTGATCCATAACACGGCTTCAGCGTTTTTGGAACTACCACTTGACGATGCGATGCTAAATACTTGTAAATGGTGAATATTAAAGAATGTTATCAAGCGTAATACTGTTTCTCTGAACCAAAGGTTTCTGTTCAAATCATAAAATAATGCTTGCAGTTCTATTTTAGTAATTTCTCAATAGTAATTTTGGTGATTTGATTATGTTCTGCTCTCATGAAAATGAATTATTGTTACCTCTACTGAATGAGACGTCTCCAGCAATACGCTCAATGGTATTGTATCTTAAAAATGCAAGTTTAGCACTCGTGAATTCTGAATATATACAATCATTACGTCATACAATGTTCTTAAATTAAATAATGGTAATATACGCGAATTCCTATGATTCTGGCACAAAACTATTGGTATAATGTACCAAAATAATACGAAAGCAATAGCTGAAGCCACCTATATTAATGCGTACTAGGGGTTTTTGGTAGCTCTAATTCCTTTCTAGTGTTGTTTTCATTGCCCCTAAAGGCGGAACAATCAGCAGTGATTATCGGTATGAGGATGCGGAAGGCAATGGAAACCACTCCATTAAAGACAGTAATGAGTATTCACAGGGTATGTGTGTAACTGATAATGTGTCATGATGATCTCTCCAATGGCAAAAGATTCCATAACAGTCCCCCATTCGGATCTCCGTGTGGGAACCGCGAAGGGGGAGGTGACCATGAGAAATAGATTGAATAACCAACGAAAAGATAATGTTCAGAAGTCTGAACGTGGTAGAGAAGCTAGAAAATCCGAAAAGGGATACAGAAAGCCTTAATCCAGATATAGTGGGGATCAGAGAAGTGAAATGGAAAGAAGACAAGGATATCTGGTCATATGGCTATGTAATATCAACAGCAGCAGAGAATAGTATAACGGCAGTAGGATTCCTTTTGGATAGGAAGGTAGGGAAAAGGGAGAGTTATTGTGAACTGTTCAGTGACAGGATTGTTCTTATCAGAATCGACAGCAAACCAACACCGACAACAATAGTTCAGGTATACTTGCCGATGTCGCAACTTGAAGAGGAAGAGATAGAGAAAGTTTATGAGGATATTGAAAGCGTAATACTATACGTAAAGGGAAATGAAAATCTAACAGTCATGGGAAACTGTAATCGAGATGCAGAGAAAGGAGAAGGAAGAAAGGTTACATGAGAATATGAGCTTGAGACAAGAAATGAGAGAGAAGAGAGACTGATTGAAATCTGTTATAAATTTCAGCTAGTAATAGCGAATAGTCTGTTGACAATCGGACTAAACTATTAACTGGATCGTTTTACCGACTCCCCAACTCAGGAGACATAGTTGCTGAACAGTTCAAAGAAAACTTGAGTCTCATTTCAAATAAGTACCCCACTCATACAATTATAGTCGGTAGTGACTTCAATCTACCATCGATATGCTGGAAAAATTATACGTTTAAAGCCGGCGGCAGGCATAAAATATCATCCGAAATTGTACTGAATGCTTTCTCAGAAAATTATTTTGAACAATTAGTTCATCGGCCCTCTCGAAGCGTAAATGGTTGCGAAAGCACAGTTGATCTTTTAGCAACAAATAATCCTGGACAAATAGTGAGTGTTGTAACGAAAACAGGGATTAGAGACCACAAGGCAGTTGCTGATAGGCTGAATACCGTCACACCCACAATCATCAAAAAGAAACGCAAAGTATATCTATTTAAAAAATCTGATAAAAATGCTCTTAACGCCTTCTTAAGAGACAGTCTTCACTCCTTCCGATCTGATCATGTAAGTGTAGAAAAGTTGCGGAATGTTTTCAAAGAGATAGTATCGACAGCAATTGAGAGATATATACCACATAAATTAATAACTGATGGCTCTGATCCGCCATGGTACACAAAACGGGTCAGATCGTTCTTGCAGAAGCAACGAAAAAAGCATGCCAAATTTAAAAGAACGCAATATCCCCATGATTGGCAAAGTTTTACATAAGTTCGAAATATAGCGCGTACGTAAATGCGAGATGCTTTTGATAATTTCCACAACGAAATTCTGTCTTGAAATCTGGCAGAAAGCACAAAGAGATTCTGGTCATACATAAGGCACACCAGTGGCAAGACGCAATCAATACCTTCACTGCGCGATAACAACGGTAAAGTCACTGATGACAGTGCCACTAAAGCAGAGTTACTAAACACGGTTTTCCGAAACTCCTTCACCAAAGAAGACGAAGTAAATATTCCTGAATTCCAATCAAGAACAACTGCCAAGAAGAGAAACATAGAAGTAGATATTCTCGGTGCAACAAAGCAGCTTGAATCAATAAAGGCAAGGCCTCTGGCCCAGATTGTATACTAGTCAGGTTTCTCTCAGAGTGTGCTGATAAAATAGCTCCATATTTAGCAATTATATACTACCACTCGCTCACAGAAAGGTCCGTACCTAAAGACTGGAAAATTGCTGAAGTCACACCAATACCCAAAAAGGGAAGTAGGAGTAATACGCTGAATTACAGGCCTGTATTACTAACGTCGATTTGCAGTAGCGTTTTGGAGCATATGCTGTATACGAAGGTTATGAAGTACCTCGAACAAAACGACGACTGATCCTGGCGGAGGTTTGAGTCCTCCCTCGGGCATGGTGTGTATGTTTGTCCTTAGGGTAATTTAGATTAAGTAGTGTAAACTTAGGGACTGATGACCTTAGCAGTTAAGTCCCATAAGATTTCACACACATTTTTGATTTCAAGAAAACGATTTATTAACACATAGCACGGCTTCAGAAAATATCGTTCTTGTGAAACACAACTAGCTCTTTATACTCATGAAGGAACAATTGCTATCGACAGGGGATGTCAAATTGGTTCCATATTTTTAGATTTCCAGAAGGCTTTCGACACCGTTCTTCACAAGCGTCTTCTAACCAAACTGCGTGCCTACGGAGTATCGCCTCAGTTATGCGACTAGATTCGTGATTTCCTCTCAGAAAGGTCACAGTTCGTAGTAATAGAAGGAAAGTCATCGAGTAAAACAGAAGTAATATCCGGCGTTCCCCAAGGAAGTGTTATAGGCCCTCTTCTGTTCCTGATCTATTTATTAACGACATAGGAGACAATCTGAGTAGCCGTCTTAGATTGTTTGCAGATGATGCTGTCATTTACCGTCTTGTAAAGTCATCAGACGATCAAAACGACTTGCAAAATGATTTAGATAAGATATCTGTTTGGTGCGAAAAGTGGCAATTGACCCTGAATAAAGAAAATTGTGAAGTTATTCACATGAGTACTAATAGAAATCAGCTAAATTTCGATTACGCGATAAGTCACAGAAATCTGAGGGCTGTAAATTCAACTAAATACTTAGGGATTACAATTACAAAAAACCTAAATTGGAACGGCCACATAGATAATTTTGTGGGTAGAGCAAACCTAAGACTGCGATTCACTGGCAGGTGCAACAGGTCTACCAAAGAGGCTGCTTACACTACGCTTGTCCGCCCTTTTCTGGAGTATTGCTGTGCGGTGTGTGATCCGCATCAGGTGGTACTGGCGGATGACATCGAAAAAGTACAAAGAAGGGCGGCTCGTTTTGTACTATCGCGGAATAGGAGAGACAGTGTCACAGACATCATGGTCAGACAGAGATTTCGTAAGCAGGTACTGGATTGTAAGGCGTAGCTAGCAGTAAATACAGACTCAGTTCACAATTTAGTAGTAACAAAGAATAGGCTGAAGCTTAAGAGATCAGTCCTCTCTAAGGCTATAAATACTGCGATAAGGAATAGCTCAGTGGGCAGTTCAGTTGAAGAGGAATGGACATTCCTGAAAGGGCAATCACGGGAGTTGGAAAGGAAAGCATAGGTGCAAAGAAGGTACCTCCGATGAAGCAGTAGGTAACAGAAGAGATACTTCAGTTGATTGAAGAGAAAAGGAAATGCAAACATTTTCAGGGAAATTAAGAAACACAAGTTACTGAGGAATGAAAAAAACAGGAAGTGCACGGAAGCTAAAACGAAATGAATGCAAGAAAAACGTGAAGAAATCGAAAAAGAAATAACTGTCGGAAGGATTGAATCAGCATATAGAACAGTCAAAACAGCTTTCAGTGAAATTAAAAGTGGTGACATTAAGAGTTCAATGGGAATTCCATTGTTAAATGCAGGGGAGAGAACGGATGGTTGGAAAGAGTATATTGAAGGCTTCTATGAAGGAGAAGATTTGACTGATGATCTGATAGAAGAAGAAACAGCAGTCGACATACAACAGATCGGGGTTCTGTATTGAATCAGAACTGAAAAGAGCTTTGGCAGATTTAAGGTCGAATAAGAAGTGATAGATAACTTTCCACCGGATTTCTAAAATCCTTGGGGGAAGTAGCAAAAACCGACTACTTACGTTGGTGTGCAGAATGTATGAGACGGGCAACATACCATCAGACTTTCGGAAGAACGTCCCACACAGTTTCGAATATAGCAAGTAGTACTACTACAGTGGTTCTCACGTGAAGATGGCCAGAAGACTCTGAGCCGAAATATCGTGGCAGGACGTTATTGACATCCGGCAGTTCTCCCGTGTTTTTATGGAACAATCAGTACGCCGGGAAAGCTTTAAACATCACATCAAGCAACTTTACGGGGAGGAAGTGATGGAATGTATTCGAAGATTCGACAAGTTACATGAAAGAAGAACGAGGCTGCTAAACTCATTGATATTCTTATTAAATAGCAGAGACAAGGACATTATTCCAAAGTTTGCCAAAATTGTGCATTTCATAAATACCGCTGCTGCAAACAACATCAAACGTAAAGCAAGCATGGCTTTGGTGAGAGAAAGGATTCGTTTCCGTCGGCGTGATTTGGATTCTGTGTCAAAGGACATGTTCCACATACATTTGGAATTGGCAGCAAGACTATGTTCTCTGTCGAGGGACTGGGTGGATGGTGTGACATGGGCTAAAGCAAACTGGAGCCATGATAAAGGTGTGACGAGGCAAACTGCCAAGACTGGCAGACCTTCTACACAGATGCAACAGGAAGTTCAAACTCGACGATCTGTTGTTAATTTGATAGAGAAAACTTTAGATGACGCGACTGTGTCTGTGCTAGCAAAAGAACTGAATTTTGCTCCCACACCTGTTTCATCACCACTAGTGGATTTCGTTACTGCCATCGAAGAAGCTGTACGCCGTCTTGATACAGACCCCATATCCATATAAGTATATGGTTCTGGAAATACCGGCCATGACCTTCTTCTTCTCTGCGGATGCACACATATTCGCCGAACTTGGTACGAATGTCTTCCACGAGTAATGAGTGTGTTGGGGTGGGACACTACGAATGTTGTGTGAGGACATACAAGGTGAGAATGTGGGTCTCGCGGGAGGCGTGCGCGAGATAGTCCCTGCAGTCGTGCTATTCTCTGTGCCCTCGGTGGGTCAGATGGATAGAGCATTTTCATATAAGCAGGAGATCCCGGGTTCGAGTCCCGCTCAGGGTACACATTTTCACCTCTCCTCGTTGACATATATCAACGGCCGTTAGCAGCTGCAGGTATTCCTACAATTCTCATTTCGAGAAAGTAGTCTGTGTTGAGACTCCGAGAAAGTAAATGGTTGGCTGCTTAGCGGTGCGGATTTCAGCAGGACGCCAGACTGTGGTTACAATTGTTTAACGACTGTGCGTATCACCCAACGCCATGGGCTTGACCACTGGCAAATATGTAAATGGCTTTAATTGAGTGATTTATTGGTGTGTTTAAGTGTTCATTTACGTCCCGTGATTACGCGACAACCACACTGGGCACCAACGATTTTAATTGCACTGAGAATTGTGCATTCAGTGCTATATGAAGAATATTGGCTTGTGACGATATTAATAGGCGACCTCTGATGAATTAATCGTTATTATTTTGTCAAACGATGGGCCTCATTTGTGCTGTTTCGACAATATATATAGAACCTTAACAACAAAGTGTGTACCGATTATCGCTACCTGACATCCTAATTAGCTTCGTAGGATTTGATAAAAAACAACTCCCGTACAGATATTAACTGATCAGCCTTTATCAGTTGCACTTGGTCAAACTATCCTAAATTGTTTGGCTATAATCCACTAGTTAGTAACGGTGGATTAGTAAGGTAGCGTTTAAAGTTCCTCAGGTGGAGTGTGATGTCAGCAGAGTTGGTGAGGACAGTTCATTCAGGCTTTGTGGGGAAGTATGGAAGAATGCTTACTCCTGTATTTATAGGCGTACATTGTGCTCAATTTTTAGCTTCATATTCAGATTTTGTGGGAATCACCCCTTAGCAACAGTGGTTGGTCTCTCCCCTGGCCCTGAAGAGTGGAAGAAGGAAGAGTAGTTCGTTCAGAAAAATAAGTTTAGCAGCAGACAGAGCGGCTGCAAAATTATTGTAAGGAGGTTTCAGAGTGAGTAACACATAAGGAACACGTATGGAGCGTCGTAATATCGAAATTGGTTATTGTCGGGAAAGAGAGATATCTTACATTGCGGATACCTAAAATATTATAAATAGTGGCCAAACTCCCTTGACTTGAGCTAACAGCGACTGGTGTTAGCAGAGGAAGGGTCTGTAGCTGTTGTCAGCGTACTCCTCCCGAATGTCATAAGCTTTTGGGTCAAATGATTCAAATGGCTCTGAGCACTACGGTACTTAACATCTGAGATCATCAGTCCCCTAGAACTTAGAACTACTTAAACCTAACTAACCTAAGGACGTCACATACATCCATGCCCAAGGCAGGATTCGAACATGCGACCGTAGCGGTCACACTGTTCCAGACAAGTGGCTAGAACCGCTCGGCCACAACAGACGGCTAACCTTTTGGTAGTTCACATGAAGTTTGCAAAAGGAAATATGACTTTAACTGGTTCTCAAAGTTATGTTTTTGACTGTGATTAGATTTTCTTGCGCTGTTTACATTATCTGTCATACTGATGCTGGTAAGTAAGAAATTCTTCTTCTGCACCTTCTCACTGTTGAATTAAATAATTACAGATGAAATTTTGTTTGCAGTTGTAGATGTCAGATTTATTCTCTTGGAGGTTACTGCATGTTGTGGTGCTAAACCGTTTCAGATACGTCCCGGTGGTTCATTATTTGATATTAAACTGGTCTTTCCTAGATATTAATAGGCGACCTGTGATGAATTAACCGTTATTATTTTGTCAGACGAAGGGCCTCATTCGTGCTGTTTCGACAATATACATAGAACCTTAACAACAAAGTGTGTACCGATTATTGCTACCTGGCATTCTAATTAGCTTTGTAGGATTTGATAAAATGCTTATGCGAGAATGATATTTCTAGGAATTAGTGGCTACTGTGCAGGCTCTACGAAATTGTTTTGAAAGTTGCGTCCCAGTTCTGGATCAGAGTCAAGGAACACAAGTGCAGTTCTCATTACACACAAATCTTTGATCATATGAGTGAGTGCAATGATCGTTTATATCTCTGAATTGTTAATATAACTGATCGTTGGGTTTGGTCACTGTGCACAACGATAACGCCATCACTCTGAGAACAACAAATTTAGATGCGCACCAAGTTGTATTATTAGTGGGTCATCTAAACATTTACAGTATGAAGGTCCTTGTAATATAAGACTCAGATTAAAAGATGCTTATTTTCTCTAATTCCCAACAACAATCACAATACAAATTGTGTCCAAGTTCTCTAGAATCAAAAATAAATTACTAAATGACACTAACCCTGTGGGACGCTAACAAAAAGTTTGGAAGACTGTATGGAGAAAGCGCAAAAAGCCCGGATCATCTGGGCAGCTCGAAAGAAATCGAAGTTAACGATGTAACAGATGCCTCAAATTAGAATGAAATTAAATAACACAAGTTGCGTAGCAAAGTAAGTAAGTAGCGAGTTATTCAGAATATGGAGCGCAGTACCCCAGTTGCCTTACTTACATTTCCTGGGAGAACAGTGACACTCATGGGAGAGTCGACTGAATGACCACCGAACATAAGGTCTCTCTGCATAGCTCTCCACTTTCGAAAAGCTCAGTTTGGAAGGAACGACTCAGTACTGTTGCCAATGTGAGTGACGTTAATACCACTTATTCTATTGAAAAACGGCAGATTGCGGCAGAAACTTCCCACCCTTGGCGCACAAACTAAGCCTTAATAAATGGGGTAGGCACTGGACTGGAACAGTGTCTCATCGATTGCTTGACTTCTTAGCACTCAGCACGATGGCAGGCTGATTTAACTCTATTGAGTACACAAAATTTTGAAGAGAAATCAAAGGACTTCCCCCGCTAGTTGGACGGCACCTCAGTGTCTCGTCCTTTGAGGTAAAAGCGCTCAGTTATTCCCTGGGATGGCACTTCAACCGAGGCACAGCTCCTTCTGCTTATGGTTAGGAGAGTCGCTGGCTCTGCCGACAGAAATTTGACATACGCCGCAACATCATTTTCACAAAAGTAGCCTAGCTCCCAGGGGAGTTTCGTCCTTCCTAATGGGATTTAATGACAGCTTCCTGACGAGAAGAAGGACTCAGAGACCACACTGAAGAACATTTTGCCAGTGAGAAAAACGCAAAGCTTTAGTCCTAGTAAATGTGTCCAGTTTACTCTATATATTAACCACGAAATGGTGGCAAAAAGGAATCAGTGTCACTATTGTTGTGTAGGGCTAAATGGCTCTGAGCACTATGGGACTCAACTGCTGAGGTCATAAGTCCCCTAGAACTTAGAACTACTTAAACCTAACTAACCTAAGGACAACACACACATCCATGCCCGAGGCAGGATTCGAACCTGCGCCCGTAGCGGTCGCGCGGTTCCAGACTGTAGCGCCAGAACCGCTCGGCCACCAGCGGCCGGCTATTGTTGTGTAACATTAATGTCATAGTTTATGTTGTTGTAAATGTACACCAAAGTAATAGGACATAAGACTTCGACAATGTAGACTGTTTTTACCAGGTTTGTGTATGGCTTAGTTGATGGAGTACAAACCTCTCCAAGAGTTGTAAAACACTGCAAAAAATAGGTATGCTACCCCAGGCAGAATGCATCGTGAGGAAGAATGCAGACCAGGTTAGATCATGTAGGTCGAGTGTAAGGTTCCATCATGTAGTTTCTCAACAGATGGTAGCAATGCATATAAAAAAAAGCGAACTAAACCAAGCAACCAATAGTTGGGTGTCCGGTATCACTAGATTACGCACGCCTGTTGCTGCCCCTCAAGGCTGCAGACAGTTCGTTCTAAAAGATGTTGCAGGATTGTTTTTATCGTCTTTCTCCTATTTGTTTTAAATCGATGCACTAATTATTAATGGGCAAAGAGGATTGACGTTACACAATCTCCAAATTTAGACTTCGCGATTTCTCTCAGTGGAAGATTTCTTTCCCTAAAATTATGAGTTCCGGGATTGATTTCTATTGCTGATATCTTAAGGAATAAAGAGAAAAAGCGATACTGAGCATCAGGTGTAGGATCATACGACAGACGACATTAACGACATATAACGTCTATGACGTCATGTGATTGTAGTGATACGTTGAAACACACATTAAATAGACAATTTTCATTACGAGAATTCACTAAATATTGAAAAAGTAGTTCTAATTACATCATGTTCATGCACTTAATAATAAGAAAAACTTGGAAAGAAATAAAATAGTATCGCAAACGCAAGTTTAACTGCTGTAGTAGATACCAAGATAAACAGTACAAAAAATATTTATCGCAAATAAATGGACGTTATTATCAGAAATCCACTTAGCTATACAGCTCAAGTGGAGACTGCGATACTTGAAAATTCAACTGCAAACTAATATTCAATATGTATCACAAAAATCAAATAACCAAATATCATGTTCCCAGAAAGCATGTAAGATGGGAGTGGGGTAACCTGTAACAGTCAGGTCACTATTTAAGGAAAAGAAACTCAAACGAATCCAAGCAGGATAGCTCAAAATCACCATATACAAATGTTGCTGGGCAAATAAAAATTACAATTACAGGATATTCAGCAGTACCTACCAATAGCAGCTGAGTATTTCCACATAGTGAGACATACACTATGGATCAAAAGCATCCGGACACCAATAAAAACATCCTTTTTTCACATTAGGTGCTTTATGCTGCCACCTATTGCCAGGTACTTTATATCAGTGACCTCAGTAGTCATTAGAAATCGTGAGAGAGCAGAATGGGGCGTTCCGCACAATTGACGATCTTCAAACGTGGTCAGGTGATTAGGTGTCACTTGTGTCATACGTCTGTATGGGAGATTTCCACACTCCGAAAGATCCCTAGGTCCACTGTTTCCGATGTTATGGTGAAGTGGAAACGTGAAGCGACACGTACAGCACAAAAGTGTACAGGTCGACCTCGTATGCTGACTGACAGAGACCGCCGACAGTTGAAGAGGGTCGTAATGTATAATAGGCAGGCATCTATCCAGATGATCACACAGGAATTCCAAAGTGCATCAGGATGCAATTCAATTACTATGGCAGTTAGGCGGGAGGTGATAAAACGTGGATGTCATGGTCGAGCGGCTGCTCATAAACCACACATCACCCCAGTAAATTCCAAACGACGCCTTGCTTGATGTAAGGAGCGTACACATTTGACGATTGAACAGTGGAAAAACGTTGTGTGGAGTGATGAATCACGGTACATAGTGTGGCGATCCAATGGCAGGTTGTGGATATAACGAATGCCCGGTGTAAGTCACCTGCCGGCGTGTGTAGTGTCAACAGTAAATATCGGAGGCGGTAGTGTTATGGTGTTGTCGTGTTTTTCGTGGAGGGGGCTTGCACCCCTTGTTGTTTTGCATGACACTATCACGGCACAGGCCTACATTGATGTTTTTAGCACCTTCTTGCTTCCCACTGTTGAAGAGCAATTTGGTGATTGCGATTGCATCTTTCAACACAATCCAGCACTAATTCATAATGCACGGCCTGTGGTGGAGTGATTATACGACAATAACATCCCTGTAATGGACTGGCCTGCACAGAGTCCGGTCCTGAATCCTACAGAATACCTTTCGGATATTTTGGAACGCCGAGTCCGTGCCAGGCCTCACCGTCCAACATTGATACTTCTCCTCAGTGCAGCACTCCGTGAAGAATGGGCTGCCATTCCCCAAGAAACCTTCCGTCACCTGATTGAACGTATGCTTGCGAGAGTGGATTCTGTCGTCAAGGCTGAGGGTGGGTCAACGCAGTATTGAATTCCAGCATTACCGATGGAAGGCGCCACGAAGTTGTAAGTCATTTCCAGCAAGGTGTACGGACACTTTTGATCACACAGTGTACAAGCGATCACGGCCAACTACGAAATTACAAGGAGTGTGAGAAAAGTAATGAGACAACACTGTGAGCTATTTGGTAATTCAAAATGTGAAGATCGGTATCTTCGCCCCTTCCTGGTGCTCAGTCCAGGTTCTAACTCTGTACAGTTATCAAGCGGTTTTCGTTTGAGAGCGCCATTACTGAACTTGGTTTTTCTTGTGCGTTACAAAAATGGAACAGCGGAGTTTAGAGGATCGTTATGCCATCAAGTTTTGTGTTTAACTTGGGGAATCCGCGAATGTGACCTCTGAAAAACTGAAACAGGCCTACGGGGAACACAAGATTTTTCTCTGGCACAAATCATTTTTGGAAGGCAGAGAACACTGAAAATGAACCTCACTCAGGGAGCTCTTCAGCTTCAAAAAACCGACCAAAACTTCGAATGTGTGCGACCTCTTGTGACATCAAATGGTTCAAATGGCTCTGAGCACTACGGGACTTAACATCTGAGGTCGTCAGTCCCCAAGAACTTAGAACTACTTAAACCTAACTAAACTAAGGACATCACACACATCCATGCCCGAGGCAGGATTCGAACCTGCGACCGTAGCCGGCTCTTGTGACATCAGACTGATATCTAATAATAAGAAGGATGATGGGTGCCGTGTTAAACATAAACACTTTCACCATACTTCTAATTTTGACCGAAGAGTTGCACATGCGAAAGGTTTGTGCCAAAATGGCGCGGAAAAACCTTGCAACTGAGCAGGACAGTCGAAGAATATGAGTTGATCTTCTTGAGAGGACTGACAATGCCAACAGATGTATCATTAGTCTGATCATAGGTGATTCCTGGATTTTTGAATACGATCCTGAGGCAAAACGGCAAAGTGAGAAGTGGTAAATTGAGATATCTCCACAACCGAAAAAGCTCGAACTAGCAAATCAAAGAGCAAAACTACTCTAATTTGATCTTTTGACAGTAGGGGTAGCGTGCATAAATAATTTGTTCTTCCAGGACAAACTGTCCATTAAGTGTTTTACGAAGATGTCCTTGAAAGGCTCAGGAAAAGAGTGGATGCTGCATCATGAGAACGTCCCGTGTTCCACAGCCCCGTGTTCACCTGATATGAGTCCTTGTGACTTTTCTCTTTTCCCGATACTGAAATATGTCTTAAAAAGACGAATGTGACAGACATGTTAAAGACCCTACCAGTTAAAGCCTGTCAGCGCTGCTACCAGGACATTAAGCAACGACTCCGCTGGTGTTCAGGTACCTAAGGGAGAAAATATTGTTGTTTGAGAAAGAAAAGAAAAACTTTGGTAGATAAGCAAATCAGTCTCATTACCTTAGTCACACACCTTGCGTTCAGACAAGAGAAAAGCCGTAACACTATAAAACGAAACAGAGAACAGTAGCCGGCCACGGTGGCCCTGCGGTTCTAGGCGCTGCAGTCCGGAACCGCGGGGCTGCTACGGTCGCAGGTGCGAATGCTGCCTCTGGCATGGATGTGTGTGATGTCCTTATGTTAGTTAGGTTTAAGTAGTTCTAAGTTCTAGGGGACTGATGACCTAAGATGTTAAGTCCCATAGTGCTCAGAGCCATTTGAACCAATTTTTTGAAGAGAACGGTAGTATCCTACGAGCTGCTCAGCCAATTTTAGTGTAGCGAACCGCACATGAGGAATTACCCTTTCAACTCTACCGCTCTCTTCAAAAATATCATCCCAACCTGAAACTGTTCTATAACCCGCGATATCCTCCGTATCCAGATCACCTTCAACGGTGTGATATGTCCTTATTCCATGTGATACTTGCAGAGAAACTTAGAATTTAATCTAGGACAATGGTAACAAGAGCTGACCTCCCTTCGACAGCCAAATATTGGCTGTGAAAGTTTCTTCCAACACGACTTACAAGTAGACTGTTTATGTTATTATGTTGGTAACGACACGTACTGCTCTGTTTGAATATCGCTGACTGCACTGTGTGCAGTCTGTGGCTGGTTGGACTCATTGTTGAAATATTCGCTAGTGTAGTGTTGGGCAGTTGGATGTGAATATCGCGTAGCGTTAGGCAGTTGGAGGTGAGCCGCCAGCGGTAAATACAGTGTTTTTTCTCTAGCGCCGGCCGGAGTGGCCGAGCGGTTCTAGGCGCTACAGTCTGGAGCCACGCGACCGCTACGGTCACAGGTTCGAATCCTGCCTCAGGCATGGATGTGTGTGATGTACTTAGGTTAGTTAGGTTTAAGTAGTCTAACTTCTAGGGGACTGATGACCTCAGCAGTTTACTCCCATAGTGCTCAGAGCCATCTGAACTTTTTTTTTTTTTTAGCATAGTCTTTCGTTCGCTAACTATGCCTGTCGGTAGTTAGTGCCTTCAGTAGTTAGAATCTTGTATTTAGCTGGTAGTATTGGCGCTCGCTGTATTGCAGTAGTTCGAGTCACGAAGATTTTTGTGAGGTAAGTGATTCATGAAAGGCATAAGTTATTGTTAGTCAGGGCCATTCTTTTGTAGGGATTATTGAAAGTCAGATTGCGTTGCGCTAAAATATTGCGTGTCAGTTTAGTGATGATCAGAATAAGTAAAGAGGAAACTGTGTGAGTATGTTGAGTTTTGCTCAGCTGTTTGAAAATCAAATACGTAAGAGTTTGTCTAGCTCTGTCATTCTTTAGATACAAAGGGGAAGTTTCAGACTGCTTAGTTGTGCGTTAGGGGCAACAGCCACTGGAGCTGGTATTCGCGCCTACAACCGAGGGGAGGTCCAAGATACGTGGTTCACCCATTATGTACATGGACGTGGATGTGGAAATGAACGGTTAATGCTATGAGCAGACAGCAGCTACGCTCTAAGAAAAAGAAGCGAGAGGTCATTTTACAGAAGCGATTGCCTCCCATTAACCGTCTGACCACTAGAATACTCTCTTGACGAGCTCTTTACGCGAAGACAATTAACGTCTACAGGGCTCGGAGAGTGTTCCGCTCTGGAGTAATTTATTCGCACAGCGAGTCCGCGCTTGCGCAAGTAGCAGCGCCGCGGGTGCAGCGCCTCTGGAGATGGACCACGGCGACCACCGGCGGCCGGCCAGCTTTCTCGAGCGAGTCCTTGCCCCCGGCTGCGCCGCGCCGCACCTCAGCCCGCGGTCGGCTTACGCAGCCGGCGCTGCTCGCAATCATAATACGCGGCCGGCGCGACGCTCTGCCGCCGCCATGAGGCAACGCACAGGCGGCCAGCCGCTCGTTACGTGCTCTGTTCTGCTCTGCCGTGTTCTGCTCCGCTGCAGGTCGCGGCCCCGCCGGACTACTTTGGGGGCAGCTTACAAAATGGAGGGCTTACCGCAATGGCGCCAACAGCGACCGAACATGTCGTGTGCGAATCAACGAGCCACTAAATGTGCCTTTTGTGGGTAAGAAATGTACCGCAAACTCGAAGCGTCTGCTGGTGGAACTTCAGTTACAGCTGTTCAGAGTGAAGGCCAAGTTCTCATTCAAAATGGTCGAAAATTCGGTTCGCATTTCTTCAGAGGTATACAGCTCGTGGTCTCGCGGTAGCGTTCTGGCTTACCGCACGTGGGGTCCGGGGTTCGATTCCCGGCGGGGTCTGTGATTTTTCCTGCCTCGTGATGACTGGGTATTGTATCGTCTTCATCATCATCATTCATCCCCATTACGGTCTGAGGAAGGCAATGGCAAACCACCTCCACTAGGACCTTGCCTAGTACAGCGGTGCGGGTATCCCGCATCGTCCCCTACGCTCCTAGGGGTATGGGAACTCCTCATCATGTGTCTAGAATGTTGGGACTGAAAGGTTTTTTTTAATCCGTGGGTTACGAAAGTTTATACAGCCCACTGATCGTAGCAGTGTCACCGCCGGCGAGGGGCACTCTCAATGGAGACGTCTGGCTGAAAGGGAAAACTTGTGGTGTCGAGACGCACGTTCACAAAATGATTTATATTACAGCATGAATTGAAAATATACTCGCAGAAAAAGCTGACGTACAACGTGTGCAGGCTGCCGTGTGTAGCACATCCAGCTCAGCCAGATCGACTTTTTTCGCTAAGAAGAATGGGGGAACTACTCTCCGGGAACTGTTCGAGTTAGAAGAGGGATTGATATACGATTATGGAAGTGCAGACTAAACGTAAGTAAGGAAAACCCTTGTTTTTGGTCAAACTTGGGTCAAAAACCTAGTTTTTGGTATGCCATATTGAATTAGCCTTTTGAATTTTGAAAAGCTGACGTCAGATTTGCGTTCAGATTCATAAAAACCACATACATTGAAGAGTCACAGAAACTGATACACCTGCCTAATATCTTGTAGGGCCCCGCAGAAGTGCTGTAACACGACGTGGCATGGACTCGACTAATGTCTCAGGCAGTGCTGGAAGGAATTGACACCATGAATCCTGCAGGGCTGTCCATAAATCAGGTATGAGGCGGTGGAGATCTCTTCTGAACAGCAAGTTGCAGGGTAGCCGGCGGAAGCGTTTGAACTCAGAAAAATGTTTTGCAGTGAACACACAGTGTGTAGTGGGGCGACCACTCTGTTGTAGAAATAATTCAAAAGCCTAGATCGCTTAAATACTGTTTACTGGATGACCGGTTTCAACACACTAAAGGTGCCATCATCGGATCTGAATGTAGATTAACATTTATAAGCCATTAGGAAATAACGATACATGAGGCACACCAGCTCTTATAAAATCATTGCACAAAAAATTAAGAAACAACTGCTCTCCTGGTCATTCTTTTCCATGAGATATGTAAAATCTAAGTTACAGGATAAAACTATTTGGTACATTAAGAACGCTGTCAGCCGAGCAGCGGTCATGTACCAAATACTTTTATCTTGTGACTTCGGTTCTACATATCTCATGGAAAAAGAATGACCAGGAAAGCAGTTATTTCTTAACGTACAAAATAGTTTTATCTTGTGACTTCGGTTCTACATATCTCATGGGAAAGAATGACCAGGAGAGCAGTTGTTTCTTAATTTTTTGTGACAATGATTTTATATTAGCTGGTCTGCCCCATGTATCGTTATATCCAAATGGTTCATAAATGTTAATCTACATTCAGATCCGATGATGGCGCCTTTAGTGCGTTGAAACCTATTATCCAGTGAACAGTATTTAAGCGGTCTTGGCTTTTGAATTATTTCTACATCAGAAAAATATTCCTGAAACCATTGTGTGAGGCACTCGCCCCACACCATTACAGAGCCTCCAACAGCTTGAACGGCCCCCTGCTGACATGCAGGAGCCACGGATTCATGAGGTTGTCTCCATACCGGTACACGTCCACCCGTTCGATACAATTTGAAACATGACTCGTCCGACCAGGCAATATGTTTCCAGCCATCAACAGTCCAATGTTAGTTTTTACGGGCCCAGGCGAGGTGTAAAGCTTTGTGCCGTGCAGTCATAAAGCGTACACGAGTGGACCTTCTCCGAGAGTCCATATCGATCATGTTTCGTTGAGTGGTTCGCACGCTGACACTTGTTGATGGCCCAGCACTGAAATCTGCAGCAGTTTACGAAAGGTTGCACTTCTGTCACGTTGAACGATTCTCTTCAGTCGTCGTTGGCCCCGTTCGCGCAGGATCTGTTTCGTGTCGCAGGGATGTCGGAGATTTAATGTTTTACCCGATACCTGATATTCAAGATACATTCCCGAAATGGTCGTACTGGAAAATCCCAGCTTCATCGCTATTTCGGAGATGTTGCGTCCCATCGCTCGTGCGCCGACTATAACACCACGTTCAAACTCAAATCTTGATAACCTGCAATTGTAGCAGCAGGAAGCGGTCTAACAACTGCGCCAGACACTTGTTCTCTTCTACAGGCGTTACCGACAGTGGCGCCTGTTTACTTATCTATGTATTCTGCCTGTTTACATATCTCTGTATTTGAATACGCATGCCTATCTCAGTTTCTTTGGCGCTTCACTGTAATAACGTTACTTTTTATGCAAATTAAGCTAGTAATGCACATAAAAGTTTTGTTTAAACTTTAAGGAGGCTATTGTCGAGGAACGATATTTTGAAACTGCGTGCAGCATAAAATAAAAACACTTCAACTTGTTAACTTTTACCTTTGTCTTCATAAAGTAATACCTTTCTTGGGAGCTTATACCTTAAACGTATGAAATTTGTTAACATTAACTAATTTTTGTTAAACCATAAAGAGTGAAACAAAGCACCCCAAATCGAACACGAAGTTCGAGTCACCATCATATCATTAAATGTAAGGTTATTTCATTGTGGTTAGGTGTAAGCGCCCATAAATTTAATTTAGTTTCGACTGACGTTGTCTTTTTTTATTTTTTATTTTTTAGATAACTCCTAAGGGCCTACACTTCACACACTCTGCGTGGTGGACCGCATGAAAACAGTCTGAAGACTGACGACCCAAAGGAAGAAAGTTTGTACGAGGGCGGTTCAGAAAGTAACCTCCGATTGGTCATAGTGCGGGTTGTGGGGGGGAGTAGCGACGCCATCTGTGCGTTCACGCACTCAACAGGTCAGTCGGCATCAAGCCGTGGTCGAGTGAACGTCGTACCTGCGCTAGTTTAGTTTTTGTGGCAGTTTGAAATGTGTGCTGCAATAGAAAACCCCGCCAAATGTGAAGTGCGTGCTGTCATAAGGTTTTTTACAGCCAAAGGATATTCTGCAGCAGCTATTCATCGTGAGCTTTGTGCCGTGTACAGACCAAGAGTTATGAGTGAAGGAGTTGTCCGTGAATGGGTACGTTTATTTAAAACTGGACGAGAAAACGTTCATGATGAAGAGAGGAGTGGTAGACCATCATTGGTGACTGACGAACTCGTTCAGACAGTTGATGCAAAAGTTCGTGAAAATCGACGTTTCTCAATGTTGGAGTTGTCTACTGGTTTTCCACAGATTTCTAAGACTCTCTTGTACGAGATAGTGACAGCAAGATTGGGTTACCGTAAGTTCTGTGCACGATGGGTGCCCAAAATTCTTACCGACCACCACAAAACTCGAAGAATGGCCTCTGCATTAGACTTTCTGTCACGTTATGAGGACGAAGGAGAACCATTGTTAAACAGAATCGTGACCGGTGACGAATCCTGGATTAAGTACGTGAACCCTGAGACAAAAGAACAATCAAAGATGTGGGCACATTCAAATTCGCCTACCAAACCAAGAAAAGCCTCGCTAGATTTTTCTGCCAGAAAACTGATGGCAACGGTGTTTTGGGATGCCAAAGGGGTGTTGTTGGTTGAATTCATGGAACGTGGTACGACCATTAATCAAGACGTGTACTGTGAAACAATAAAAAAGTTACGACGGGCTATACAGAACAAACGCCGTGGTATGCTGACTTCCGGTATCGTTTTTTTGCACGATAACGCCCGTCCTCACTCTGCTCGCAGAACAACGGCCCTTCTTGAGTCCTTCAAGTGGGACGTTATCAACCATCCACCTTACAGCCCAGACCTGGCGCCAAGTGATTATCACCTCTTCATGCATTTGAAGAAATGGCTCGGGTCACAGCGGTTTGATGACGACGAAGAGCTCAAAGATGCGGTCACAGGCTGGCTCCAGGCACAAGCGGGTGATTTTTATGCAGAAGGAATTTCAAAGCTTGTGAAGAGATACGATAAGTGCCTCAATCGCTATGGAGACTATGTAGAAAAATAGTGCAAAGATGTAGTTGTAAGATGTATATATTAAAATATTTTTATTTAACTTGGTGTATTTTTTTAAATCAACCGGAGGTTACTTTCTGAACGGCCCTCGTATTTATTCTTGCACTGTAACTCAGCGCTATTGAAATGTAGTTTTGCATGATTAAATCTTGTTGCATATTTTTATTCTTTGATAAAATATAGTCAGCTTAAGTACGATTTTCAGTTGGTCCTGGCCAAATCCATCTTATATATGTTATTTTTGTGCAATATTGTGCTGAGAACACACATGTTCTTTTGGAATTTTCTGCTGATGTATGACCATTATCATTCCTGGCACGCCCCCAAGTCTCCTCCTGAAGAACTGTTTTGTACTTTTTCTCCTCCTTTCATGTTGAAGTGCCTCGGTGTCATCTCGTAGAGGGGTTTGTTGTCATTTATCAGTATTTTTAACTCTTCATAGAGGTCCTTTGCCTGCTCATTAGAACGTGAAACTGTTTGCGCATATATCTGAATTGTTTACCTGGAATAGATTTTGCTTCCTTTTAAGATTACGTTTCCACCTCGTCTTCATTTGAAGGCCGCTACACTAAACCACAAATTGTGGCTGGGAATGGAGGTCCGAATATTAATTAATATTAACTTACCTTTGGTAGCATTTTCTTGCAGTTCAACACTGTTAAGATGTGCTGTATATATTCCGTACTGTTGTAGTGAAATATGTGATTTAACTTTTATGATTTTGTAGTTCTTTGGAGTGAATATCGCTGTCCAGTTACTCCAAGTATTATCATGATTTGATTTTTGCACCACAGCGGAGAAGGCAGAAGAAATTATGTCAGTGATATTACTACTTGCAGCAAATCACCTGGCATACTTGTTTCCATTACTACGAGATAATCAGAGATGCCTTCACCAACTTTTAGCATCAAATCGGAGAATGTTTGTGCATTCTGCTTTTTATCGTCCGCCCGTTCACAAGTATCACATGATTGTAAATTTGATAGAAGTTAGAAGTCGGTTTGCCCGTAGCGCTTGAGAAATCACCGCTGAAAAATATATGAGTAGTCCTTCCGTCAGTGTGTGTCAGACGCTTTGTTCAACAACTTGTAAATTCGGCAAAATCAGAGGAAATAGTGATTGTTGCATTCTCGGTTGCCGGCCAGAGTGGCCGATCGGTTCTAGGCGCTACAGTCTGGAACCGCGCGACCGCTACGGTCGCAGTTTCGAATGCTGCCTCGGAAATCGATATGTGTGATGTCCTTAGATTAGTTAGGTTTAAGTAGTTCTAAGGTCTAGGGGACTGATGACCTCAGAAGTTAAGTCACAAAGTGCTCAGAGCCATTCTCGTTGAAAAAAGAACGTGGAAATGCCGACAGACAAAGTTAGCAGAAATTCGAATTGCGAAGCAAACAATGACTTCCACAGTCATGTGTTACTGAAAAATCTTGCTGAGGACCCGACAAAACTCTTGTCCTACGGGTCGAAGGCTTCTACTCGGCCACTTGTCAACCAGCCTGGTTTTGCAATAGAAGACAGCAAAGGAAAGCTGAAATATTAACTTTCGCGTTTAAAGAAAATCATTCATGCGGCAGGATCGTACAAACGTACCAACGTTTGACCTTCGCACAGTCGGCCGGAGTGGCCGAGCGGTTCTAGGCACTACAGTCTGGAACCGCGCGACCGCTACAGTCACAGGTTCGAATCCTGCCTCGGGCATGGATGTGTGTGCTGTCCTTAGGTTAGTTAGGTTTAAGTAGTTCTAGGGGACAGATGACCTTAGAAGTTAGGTCACATAGTGCTCAGAGCCATTTGAACCATTTGAACCTTGGCACAGAGTCCTGGATGAAGGGAATGCAAACAGCCATCCTTGGAACGGAAAAGGTACCGAATGAGCTGGAAATAAATAAATTGCCAATTCCGGATGGAATTCGGTGTTACACAGATTACTCATCGGCATTGGCCCATTACTTAACTTGTTCTGTATTTATCGTGAATCTCTCGTCAAAGGCAAAGTCCCAAGCGACTGTAAAAACGTGCAGGTATCTCCTGTACACATGGTGTTTAAGAAAATTTCCACACCTTTTCTGCAGTGTAGTAAAGCACAGAAACGAAAAGGCTAGTATCCATATTTTATGTTCGAATATAGCAAACTCCCTTGTAGAACAGATTTAGAAAGCATCGATGGTGCGAAACTCAGTTTGCCTTTTTCTCGCATGAACAGTGAATGACGAGCAACAGGCAGATTCCATATTTCTCGAGTTCCTGAAAGCCTTTGACACAATGACGAATGGGAGACTGTTAAGGAAAATCGTAGAATACGGCATGGGTTCTCACATACTTGAGTGATTGGAAGACTTCTTGAGTAATACACACATCAAAAATGTTATGCATCATGCCAGTTCCCAGAACTCCTGAAGATAGACGTTGACTATGGATATTGTATCACAGAGACAGTGCGTTACTGACGTGCAAATTCCGGCCTTCGTCAGCAGTGATCAGTCGTCAGCATGGGTGCATGAACCAGGCGCCCATAATAGTAACCGTCAATGCATTCTTCAGCTCAGTCCAGTACAATGAATTCAGACTTCAATTCGACAAACTAGGAACGTTTATGAATTTGTGTCAGTACTCTAAGTACGGGAATAGTGAATTTTCCTGTGAATATCTTCTGCGTAACGGAGACCTAAACTTCAAATCGCCTAAGGAGCCAATTTGTTTCTCTATTTAAGTAAATATCTGTTTATTTATTTCATTTATTGATTTATGTATCCTGGGAAAATTAGAGTCGACTGTTCAACCCTTAGATCCAACCAAACATCTTCATAATTCACATGACATTTATTATTACGTACAGATTTTACGATAGCTTGTATTTAACATGAAATCTAATACTGAGAAATATAGTGTGTCCATAATTAAACTTGCTATTAAGAACGCTGTAGCAAGAGAACCACTGCCCAGAATGACGTCAAATTTGCTCTTGCTACAGCGTTCTTAACAGCTAGTTTAATTATGGACACACTATATTTCTCAGTATTATATTTCATGTTAAATACAATTTATCGTTCATGGGGACAAAAACCCCATAAAAGGTAGAGTGACATCGGTTTCTATTTGTCGTGATAATGGCGCAAGGCATGCGCAGTATGCTGTGCTCCGTTTTCTGCCACTAATTGAAGCATCCCGTTCCACAACAGATTGTCGGTTGTCGCGTTCAGATGCGCTGCGCAGTGCGTATATTCAATTCAGTTACGTTCGTAATTGGAACACTGAAGACAACTTCATTCAGATAATTCAAACGGATTAAGATCAGGTGATCTGCACCGCCACGGTGTAGGGAAAAGACGGCTAATAATTATATCATTCCTGAAATGGCTCAGCAGCAGCCACTTCACTGGCTGTGCAAAGTGCATAAGGCCGCCATCTTGCATAAAAATGATCCTACCAACATATCCACGGTGTTGAAAGGTTGGAATGACGATGGTGCGCAAAAGACTCTCATAGCGTTTACCATTGACTGTAACAGGATCCACAGGTTCAAATGGCTCTAGTCAGTCGTCTGAGGTCATCAATCCCCTAGACTTAGAACTACTTAAACCTAACTGACCTTATGACATCACACACATCCATGACCTAGGCAGGATTCGAACCTTCGACCGTAGCAGCCGCGTGGTTCCGAACTGAAGCGCCTAGAACCGCTCGGCCACAGCGGCCGGCCGGACCCACAGGACTTAACTCCTCGGAAAAATACGGCCCTACGGAAACGATCCCATCAACCTGCACCACACAGTCACCTTTGCAGAATGAAGTAGTAACGGTTGATGCACGTGCAGATTTTCCGTTAATCGTATTCTGCAGCTATGGGTATTAACATTTCCTTGGAGACAGAAATGGGCTTCGTCTGTCCACAGAAAGTTCAATTGCCATTCATTGTCCACTTCCATGCGACCAAGAAATTCCAGAGCGAACGTTTGTCTTGCTGGTAAGTCAGCAATACAGTGGATAGCAATACAGGACGTTTCATAAGATTTTATGCACCATGCTCGCAGGAATCTCCAGTGTTCGGGCAATTCCCCGTGCACTACATTGTTGCCAGCACTCGACCCCTCCCACAATGCTGTGGCCACATCTTCGACAGACGCAGGATCAACTGCTTTCCTCCCTCTTCCGCACTGCGCTTCAAAAGAACCTGTCTTTTCGAATTTTGTAATGACTTTCTCTAGACCTTTAGACATTGCACCAATCTTTGTTTCATACATTTGCGTGTCCGGTACTTCTGCAGGTCTACTGGTACACAATCACCGTTCTTGTAAAAGCAGCGCGCGATCCTTCATGGTGCCTGTAATGTTGGGGGTCTCGGGTGCTAACGGAGAAAAGTCGTATGCCTCATGTCTCTTGGCGTGCACATAATGATGCTTACAGTACCATCCATCGGTCAAATTTTCGATTTTTTTTTCGTGACATTCCCGCTGCTGTTCAAATTTGACGTCATTCTGAGGAGTGATTATCTTTGTATAGAGTTTTGACTTGTAACTTTAATTATGGGCACACTGGACTTAAGACGGAAGTAGAGGATACAGTAATGGCTATATCAAAAATTGTTCACTGTATTTTATTTCTGAATAGTAGAGTAACGAATAATCTACAGCCAGATCGTTATATACAATGTGGGTGTTGGGAGCAAGAGAAGTGAAAGTAATGCGAGAGAGGATAATTGGTTGCTGGACGCGTCATAGGGTCGTCTATGTACTTGACTTGCATCATTTAAACAGAGGCAAGTTGTTACTTGTCGGACCACACAGCACGCCTCCAATGAGGTACGGTCCAGTTTCTGTGTTGTTTGTGCCAAGTGAGGATAAGCAGCTGTATCTGCAACTTTGAGCAATGGTGTTCTCCGATCTACCCGCCTCAGTACGTCCATTACATCTTTAGTCCTTTTTGTAATGTTCACTGGGATGGTGGCTGAGATGGACCTGCATTCACTGACAGCGGGTTTGAAACCGACTGTCACAGACACTTGTCCGAGGACCTTGTCGGTTAGGATCTTTTTACGTCCACGGTTATTGCACTGTTTTACGTTGCTACATGGGTACGTAATTCCTTGTGGACACTCTGGACAGTTCACGTGGCTTTACCAACCCACGCTGATTCACTAACAAATCGAGCAACTACGCTCACATGATAGTCACGGCCTCGTCTCAATACGATAGGTCCTTTCTGCCAATTTGCGACGTCACGGCATCGATCCATCGTACTGTGCTGATTTCATAAAACACACTAGCACTTACACACCGCTTCACTGCCATGATTTATGACGGCAGGGGAATGTTACACGATACCCTGACACCAGTTGTACATCATCTGTAGAGCTCCAAAGGGACCAGAACGCTCTTTCAAGGTGCGTGACTAATATTTTATCCGGTGAGCTTACCTAGCTTATTACGAGAGTATAAAATTTGCAGATGAATAAGCCCTGTAACGTAAACATACGATACACCTCTGAAACAAGTGTAAACTGTATACTAACGCATCAAGCTCTGCATTTAATTCCGCAACACTCAGATTTGCTCTGCTCTGCCAATAGCACAAGCGTGAGAAAATGTGCAGTGCGCTTTAGAGATCAGAAATGCGGTCCGTATACTACCTTTGAACACGCCAGCTGGTCTTGTCTAGTTATCACCGAACTGGCCGTCTCTATGCGCCCGCAAACTCGTGAGTCTCGGTCGAAGGCCACACGTCACATGAGTCTGTTGAGGGTGCAAGTGGACTCTAATCGCTCAGAAAGGTGAGCGAATACAGGAGTTTGCGAGTATAACCATATACTTGCGGAATTACCGCTAAAGACACAACTGTTCTGAAAGAAATTTTCACCATGAAACAGTAAATTACTGTACAATTACACACATCAAAAAAAGTTTTGCATCACCCCGGTTCCCAGAACTCCTGAAGAAGCTCATTGACTGTGGATATTGTATCACAGACACAGTCCCCTTGACTGTTCTGAAATGTCACTAAACCCATCCAAAAAAGTAAACAACCACGCATGAGCAGCGCCTGTTAGGCGGAGGGGGTCCGACAGCCGATTACTTCCAGACATTCCACCAGAAAGAAGGTACACGGCTCGTGTTGTCTGTGGTTCGACCACGCCTAGTCGGTCAATACCAAGGTTCGATCGCATCCGCGTTGTTACTTTGAGCCAGGAAGGGCTCTCAACAAGGGAAGTGTCCAGGCGTCTCGGAGTAAACCATAGCGATGTTGTTCGGACATGGAAGAGATACAGACAGACAGGAACTGTCGATGACATGCCTCGCTCAGGGCACCCAAGGGCTACCACTGCAGTGGATGTCCGCTACCTACGGATTATGGCTCGGAGGAACCCTGACAGCAACGCCACCATGTTGAATACCACCATGTTGAATAATGATTTTCATGCAGCCACAGGACGTCGTGTTACGAATCAAACTGTACGCAAAAGGCTGCATGATGAACAACTTCACTCCAGACGTCCACGGCGAGGTCCATATTTGCAACCACGACACCATGCAGCGCGGTACGGATTGGACCAACACATGCCGAATGGACCGCTCAGGTTTGGCATCACTTTCTCTCTACCGATCAGTGTCGCATACGCCTTCAACCAGACAATCGTCGGAGACGTGTCTGGATACAACACGGTCAAGCTGAACGCCTTAGACACACTGTCCAGCGAGTGCTGCAAGGTGGAGGACCCCTGCTGTTTTGAGGTGGCTTTATGTGGGGCTGACGTACGCCGCTGGTGGTCATGGAAGGCGCGGTATCGGCTGTACGATACCTGAATGCCATCCTCCGACCGATAGTGCAACCATATCAGCAGCATATTGGCGAGGCATTCTTCGTGGACGACAATTCGCGCCTCCATCGTGCACATGTTGTGAACGACTTCCTTCAGGATAACGAAATCGCTCGACTAGTGACCAGCATGTTCTCCAAACATGAACCCTATCAAACATACCTGGGATAGGTTGAAAAGGGCTGTTTATGGACGAAGTGACCCACAAATCACTCTGAGAGGTCTACGCCGAATCGCCGTTGAGGAGTGGAACAATCTGGACCAACAGGGCCATGATGAACTTGTGGATAGTATGCCACGACAAATACAGGCCTACATCAATGCAAGATGGCGTGCTACTGGGTATTAGAGGTACTAGTGTGTATAGCAATCTGGACCACCACCTCTGAAGGTCTCGCTGTATGGTGGTACAACATGCCATGTGTGGTTTTCATAAGCAATAAAAAGGGCGGAATGATGTTTATGTTGATCTCTATTCTCATTTTCTGTAAGGGTTCCGGAACGGTGGGAACGGAGGTGATGCAATTTTTTTTTTTTTTTTGATGTGTGTATTACACGCACACATGATTTCGGTCTTGTAGCCATTCTCAAGCGCAAGTTGAAATGTCACAAAATGTCCGACCTGCCTGAATGGCAGAAGCATGTTATATACCAATATAACGACTGATCTGTTGTCAGTGAGTACTGTTCTGTTTGCAAATATATTTATATGGATGAAAATTTGAGAAGACTGCTGTAAATTTATTTTAATGTCTAATATCTACCGAGCGGGGAGACGGGGGGGGGGGGGGGGGAGAGGGGCGCAGCGGTTAGCACACTAGACTCGCACTCGGATTCGGGAGGACGACGGTTCAATCCGGCGTCCGGGCATTCTGATTTAGGTTTTCCGTGACTTCTCTAAATTACTCCAGACAAATTCCGGAATGGTACCTTTAAAAGGGCACGGTCGACTTCCTTCCCGGTAGTTCCCTAATCCGATGTGACCGATGACCTAGCCGTTTGGTCTCCTCTCCAAAACAACCCAACCCAACCCATTCAGGGAATGCCTAACAAATACATTGACATATAGACACTTTACAGGCCTTACCGAGTCTGTAGGGACTGTATCGGAAAACGACACTAGGATCAAGCGCAGTCTCTGAATGGTGGTTAATTACTGAAAGAATTTACAGAAATGAATGATAAGGAACACACCTTGCTATTAGGCCATAAACTCAAGTTGTCTAGAGCAAATGAAGACAAAAATATCGCGATTTTATGTCGCAGGAATATAATAGTGAAGAAGCAGGGTTCCCAGTTTTCGTTTTGACGCGACACATACGTTTTCTCATGGCGGAAGTGGAATAAACAAGAATACCGTCATTTTTTTGCATTGGACGAAATTTTTATGATTTTCGTCTGAAGCGAGCACTATAGCGTGAAACTTACTGCAGGTATCACTCCTCTCCTAACGGAATGCATTTGCAACTGTATACTTAGCATCTTAATTTTCGTCTTACGCCCTCTACAGACTAACAAAACACAGCTCCTTAAGGACCATTAGATTCCGACAATCAGTCACTTCGCCTTGTCAGTACTACTTTACAGCAGCAAGACCGTGTGCTCATCTTCCGTACTAACAATAAGTCGTGACTAGCTTTATACTCCTGCATCCTTAAGTAAGACTGAACGAGTCGACGAGTATGAAGCGACCACAACGCCACAGTTCACAGAATCTTCATAATCGCAGAACTACAGCGGAAATGAAGGAAGTCCGTTAGCACTGATGTAATAGCGGCGCGCCGGCCGCGATGGCCGAGCGTCTCTAGGCGCTTCAGTCCGGAACTGCGCTACTGCTACAGTCGCAGGTTCGAATCCTGCCTCGGACATGGATCTGTGTGATGTCTTTAGCTTAGACAGGTTTAAGTAGTTCTACATTCTAGGGAACTGATGACCTCAGATGTTGAGTCCCAGAGCCATGTGAACCAATAGCGGCACCTGGTTTTGTGAAGTATGCAACCCGAACATTAGACTCGTACTCGCTCCATTTATGAACTCTAGTCCGCTGAGATGACTTCCATTTACTAGCCGATTAAGGCCAGGTCTCGTTCATTTAAACAAAACTTCTCAGAGTAGTACGTGCAACTTACGTTCTCAATTATTTTCTCGGTGTATTGCAAACTCCGTCTTCCTCTATAGTTTTTGCCCTCTACAGCTCCTTCTAGTACCATGGAAGTCATTTCCTCATGTCTTAAAAGATGTCTTACATCCTGTCCCTTCTTCTGGTCAGTGTTTTCCACACATTCCATCCTCTCCAATTCGGTGCAGAACCTCCTCGTTCTTTACCTTATCATTCCACCTAATTTTCAACATTCGCCTGTAGCATTATATCTGAAATGCTTCGATTCTCTTCTGTTCCGATTTTCCCACAGTCCATGTTTCACTACGATACAATGCTGTGCTCCAAACGCACATTATCAGAATTTTCTTCCTCAGATTAAAGCCTATATCTGATACTAGTAGACTTCTCTTGGCCAGGAATGCCCTTTTTGCCAGTGCTAGACTGCTTTTGATGTAGTCCTCGCACCGTCCGTCAATGGTTATTTTGCTGCCTAAGTAGCACAATTCACTAACTTCATCTGTTTCGTGATCATCAGTCCTGATTTTAAATTTCTTGTAATTCTCATTTCTTTTGCTTCTCATTACTTTTGTCTTTCTTACTCTATTCTTTGCTCAATAAATTGTTCATTCAATTCGGCATGTCTTGTAATTCTTCTTCACTTTCAGTCAGGATAGCATAGTGATCAGCTAATCGTATCATTGATATCCTTCCACTCTGAATTTTAAATCCATGCTGAAACTTTATTTTGTTTCCATCATTGCTTCTTCGATGTACATACTAAACACTGGGGGGAAAAGGCTACATCGCTGTATTACACCGTTTTTAAATCGAGCGCTTCGTTCTTGGTCGTCCACTATAGTTATTGCCTCTTGGCTCTTGTACATATTGTATGTTACCTGCATCTCCCTATACCTTACACCTATTTTTCTCAGAATTTTGAACATCTTGCACCATTTTAAATTGCGGGATGCTTTTTTAGGTCTACAAATACTATGAACGTGTCTTGATTTTTTCTTAATATAGCTTCCATTATCAACTGAAACGTCAGAAATTACTCTCTGGCGCCTTCACCTTTCCTAAAGCTGCACTAACGTCATCTAGCACATACTCAATTTTATTTTCGATTCTTCTGTATATTATTCTTGGAGCAGCTTGGATGCCTGAGTCGTTAAGCTGATTGTGAGATGATTCTAGCACTTGTCAGCTCCTGTAGTCTTCGGAACTGTGTGGATATTTCCGAAAGCCAAATGGTATGTCTCCAGACTTATACTTTCTACACAACAGCATGAGTAGCCGTTTTGTTGCCATTTTCCTAATGATTTTAGAAATTCTGATGGAATTTTATAGATCCCTTCTGCCTTATTTGGTATTAAGTACTCCAAAGCTCTCTTAAATTCTGACTCTAATACTGGATGCACTGGATGCCCTACCTCTTCTAAATCGACTCCTGTTTCTCCTTCTATCACACCAGACGAATCTTCCCCGTCATGGAGACCTTCAGTGTACTCTTTCCACCTATCCGCTTTCTCCTCTGCATTTCACATTGGAATTCACGTTGCACGCTTAATGTTACCACCCTTGCTTTTAATGTCACCGAAGGTTGTTTTGACTTTCCTATACGCTGAGTCAGTCCTTCCGAGAATCATTTCCTCTCGATTTCTTCACACTTTTCAAGCAGTCATTTTCTCTTAGCTTCCCTGCAGTTTTTATTTGTTTGATTCCTCACCGATTTGTATTTCTTTGTTCCTGAATTTCTCTGAACATTTTGTACACCCTTTTCACATCGATCTACTGAAGTAGTTCTTCTGTTACCTTAAATTTATTCGCTGTTACCTTCCTTGTACTTATGTTTTTCTTTCCAACTTCTCTAATTGCGCATTTTAGAGATTTCCATTCCTCTTCACCTTTACAGCCTACTGAGCTATTCCTTATTGCTATATATATAGCCATAGAGAACTTCAAGCGTAACTCGTTATCCCTTAGTACTTCTGTATTCTATTTCTTTGCGTATTGATCTTTCCTGACCAATCTCTTGAACTTCAACCTATTATTCATCACTACTACATTGTGATCTGAGTCTAAATTTGCTGCTGAGTACGCCTTACAATCCAGTCTCCGATTTTGGAGTAACTATAATGTAATATAATTCTCCCCGTATCGTCCGGTATTTTCCAAGTATTTCTACTTCTCTTGTGATTCTTGAACAGAGTATTCGCTGTTACTAGCTGAAATTTATTACAGAACTGAATTAGTATTTCTCCTCTCTCATTCCTCGTCCCAAGCCCATACTCTCCTGTAACCCTTTCTTCTACTCCTTCCCCTACAACTGCATTCCAGTCTCCCGTTACATACTGTATTTTCCTTTCAACATCCTCATATATTTTCTCTATCTCTTCATCTTCAGCTTGCGACATTGCCAAGTATATCTGAACTATCGTTGTCGGTGCTGGTTTGTTGTGGATTCTGATAAGAACAACACTGTCAGTGATCTATTCACAGTAACTCACTCTTTTCCCTAGCTTCCTATTCACAACGAATCCTGATCCAGCTACACCATTTCCAGCTTATGTTGATATTTTCGCATAGTCATCTGACCAGAAATCCTTGTCTTCTTTCCATTTCAGTTCATTGATCCCTGCTATATCTAAACTGAGCCTTTACATTTCACTTTTCCGATTTTCTAGCTTCCCTATCACATTCAGGCAACGGATTTGTCGCACTGGATACACCGGTTCCCGTGAGATCACCGAAGTTACGAGTTGTCGGGCGTGGCCGGCCCTTAGGTGGGTGAGCATCCGGGCCGTTATAAGCTGTTTCCGTTTCTCGTGGTGCACTCAGCCCTGTGCTGCCAATTGAGGAGTTATTCGACCGAATAGTAGCGGCTGCGGCCAAAGAAAACCGTCATAACGACTGGGAGAGCGGTGTGCGGACCACACGCCCCTTCTATCCGCATCCGCAGCTGAGGATGACACTGCGGTAGGATGGCCCCGACGGGCCACTTGTGGCCTGAAGACGAAGTGCCTACCACATTCAGACCTGCCATTCCACGTCCCGACTCGAAGAACATTAACCTTTAGTTGATTATTCAGTCTTTTTCTCGTGGTCACCTCCCTTTCGTGCCATAAGCCTCTGATTTAACAACTTTTAAACGCTTCATGCGATTTCAACAAACGATATCTTGGATGATAGCATTGCACTACAGTTATCATCCCTGAAAGCCACGTGTCCTATGCTATTTCTTGGTTTATTACGTTTTTATTTCATTTTATTACGCAAATATTTGTCAGAACATCGCATCCCCAACAATGACACAGAATCTGAATGCGGCATGAATATCCATGTATTGACATACATAATTAATGAGCAGATTACTATTTTGACAGTAGGTTTATTTAACTGTTGAGGGCAAGTGATATTAAAAGCTGTGCTAATTTAATTGCATGTCTTACCTGCCAAAAGACATTTCCGACAAGCAAGTTTAAAGGATTGTTTACATATTATTAAACGACAGTCTGTTGCCTTTTATTGTGAACAAATTTACGCAAGAATACTGGCTTATTTAGAGTGAATGGTCTGAGCCTGAATGAATGTTTATAACATTTCTTTAGTTAAATATTGTTTTACTTTATTAGTTTAGTCTGGAAGTGGTCAAGCTGAGTCAGATCCGTATGGGGGACAATTTCGGAATCTTTTGCCAATGAAGAGATCACCATGACACTTTTTCTATTACAGGCCACATGTCCTGTGGATACACGGTATGTGCCTCTAATGCAGTGGTTTCCGTTGCCTTCTGGATCCTAATGCCTTCGATAACTGCTAATTCTTCAGCCATTAGGGACAATTTTCCACCCCTAGGACAAGAGAGTGCCACGAGCCGCTGTCCACTCCTCTGCTATCTTTGACAGAGCCGTTGGCAGAATGAGTGTGACTTCTTATGCCGGAAGTCTTCGGCCGCAAATGTTGATAACCAATCAAAATTTAGACGACGCCGGGTTTTGAACCCAGGACCAAAGACACTTTCATTACGCTTCCCATAGACCATGGGAACAGAACTTCAAACTAGAGAATACAAAAAATACGGTATGTATTGAGAACATTTTGTTAATTGTTCTATTTTTACAGGGTGTTACAAAAACGTACGGCCAAACTTTCAGGAAACATTCCTCACACACAAATAAAGAAAAGATGTTATGTGGACATGTTTCCGGAAACGCTTAATTTCCATGTTTGAGCTCATTTTAGTTTCGTCAGTATGTACTGTACTTCCTCGATTCACCGCCAGTTGGCCCAATTGAAGAAAGGTAATGTTGAATTCGGTGCTTGTGTTGACATGCGACTCTTTGGTCTACAGTACTAGCATCAACCTCATCAGTACGTACCATCAACAGGTTAGTGTTCATCACGAACGTGGTTTTGCAGTCAGTGCAATGTTTACAAATGCGGAGTTGGCAGATGCCCATTTGATGTATGGATTATCACGCGGCAATAGCCGTGGCGCAGTACGTTTGTATCGAGACAGATTTCCAGAACGAAGGTGTCCCGACAGGAAGACGTTCGAAGCAATTGATCGGCGTCTTAGGGTGCACGGAATATTCCAGCCTATGACTCGCGACTGGGGAAGACCTAGAAAGACGAGGACACCTGCAATGGACGAGGCAATTCTTCGTGCAGTTGACGATAACCCTAATGTCAGCGTCAGAGAAGTTGCTGCTGTAGAAGGTACCGTTGACCACGTCACTGTATGGAGAGTGCTACGGGAGAACCAGTTGTTTCCGTACCATGTACAGCGTGTGCAGGCACTATCAGCAGCTGATTGGCCTCCACGGGTACACTTCTGCGAATGGTTCATCCAACAATGTGTCAATCCTCATTTCAGTGCAAATCTTCTCTTTACAGGTGAGGCTTCATTCCAACGTGATCAAATTGCAAATTTTCCCAATCAACATGTGTGGGCTGACGAGAATCCGCACGAAATTGTGCACTCACGTCATCAACACAGATTTTCTGTGAACGTTTGGGCAGGCATTGTTGGTGATGTCTTGATTGCGCCCCATGTTCTTCCACCTACGCTCAATGGAGCACGTTATCATGATTTCATACGGGATACTCTACCTGTGCTGCTGGAACATGTGCCTTTACAAGTACGGCACAACATGTGGTTCATGCACGATGGAGCTCCTGCACATTTCAGTCGAAGTGTTCGTACGCTTATGAACAACAGATTCGGTGACCGATGGATTGGTAGAGGCGGACCAATTCCATGGCCTCCACGCTCTCCTGACCTCAACCCTCTTGACTTTCATTTATGGGGGCATTTGAAAGCTCTTGTCTACGCAACCCCGGTACCAAATATAGAGACTCTTCGTGCTCGTATTGTGGACAGCTGTGATACAATACGCCATTCTTCAGGGATGCATCAGCGCATCAGGGATTCCATGCGATGGAGGGTGGATGCATGTATCCTCGCTAACGGACAACATTTTGAACATTTCCTGTAACAAAGTGTTCGAAGTCACGCTGATACGTTCTGTTGCTGTGTTTCCATTCCATGATTAATGTGATTTGAAGAGAAGTAATAAAATGAGCTCTAACATGGAAAGTAAGCGTTTCCGGACACATGTCCACATAACATATTTTCTCTCTTTGTGTGTGAGGAATGTTTCCTGAAAGTTTGGCCGTACCTTTTTCTAACACCCTGTCTAATTGTTGCTTTTAGAATGTCAGTTTACGTAACCTATTGTAGTTGTGTTAATCACGTTCCTAACAGGACATATTATGTACTAATTTAAACGAATTGCAATCGGGCCGGAAGTCCCTACGAAAAATAAAAATGTGTAGCTTTGTCTTTGAAATTCGCTTAGATGCTTGAAAATCTGCGATATTGACGTTAAATTGATTTGGGTGAAGACCGAAACAGATATTTTGATTACTTACTTTCTAATGCACGGTGGTCAGTTGCTGTTGCAACTGAATGGCCAACATCCGGTTTTGGTAAGACAGCAGGACGCGAGTTTTGCATCTCATTACTCCAACGGCCTTGCCTTGCTCCCTTTACCGTGACCTTCGCCCGCGTACCTGTTGCGATCCAGTTACACCACAACCGATAGAACGGAAGAGTCGCTATTAGGAACATGCTATTAGCGTCCAGATGTGTATCTGGAAAGGGAAATCACGAACTGAAGTTTAACCTCTTTTCGCGGCGGGTGCTGCTTTTGCGTAGGTAACGGAGACTATCACTGCCAGTCATTGTGTCAACAAATGAAGGCATCCTCTTGGAAAAAAAAAATCAATAACGGACTATCGTGAGGGCGATCAGAGGCTATTTGTAGTTATTACAGAACTTAGCGGGTTCTGTCCCTTGTGAAAAAAGAAAGAAACGAACAGTTACTGCCACATTATCTAACTGTGTAACAAGGCGAGTGGCAATCTAAATAAGAACACTGCATTTGCTGTAACATGAAGCCAAGCTGTTCTGTGAACTAACATTGCCTTTCCAGATCAGCTGTCACTATATTAAATTAACTGTCTTATGCTGTAGCTGTTCACGGATTACGAATGAGAACTTAACCGAGTTTCAACACCAGGAGATAAATTGTGCAATATGCATCGGTCATAGTAGAGATTATGTAGTAATTCTTGTTCCAGGACTCGCCTGCGTCTGGAGTTGATCTTCAATATCGCAGGTATTATGTTCGTATATGCAAATCTCAGCACAGTTCGACCACAAGTGCTTGATGAACGGATGTCATGTCACGTCCGCAGAGCCGTACTGTTCGATATATGGTCTGCTGTGACTCATGTAGCCGTGGATTTGAATGTGAGGTGTGAGAATCCATTTCTACCAAGACTATTTGGAGACGAATGCACCGCACAGCATTCAAGAGCCGACGACCGACGTCACACTACACATCACCACTATACGCCCAAAAAAAGTAAAACTATCCTATTTGCGAAGTTCACCATTACATAATTTTTATATAAGTATAAAAAAATGGCATGGAATGCCTACACAATTGGAAACATGTTTCCCCACAGAAATGAAATGAAATCGAGAGACAACAAGAGGAAAATATAAAACTACCAGCACAGGCCTACAGCTACAAATGGATGACTAAACTTTAAGAAATTATTATGTGCAAATCTGTACACACTTTTTACCAATTATGACTAAAAAGCAAGCTGAACAATATAGATTACTTTCCATAATCGTTGTCTTTTCCTCATGTACATGCCAAATTGATTCCCTCTAGTTCAATTCTCTAACAGAGATGTAGAAGTAAAATCGATTTTCATCAACCTGGTTTCAGCAAGAGAACAAATGAACCTGAGTTTTCCCTAAAAGGCAAGGAACTGGATAAATTTTCAAGAACACTGCAGTAATATTTTTCAAGATCACAACACATTAAAAGAAGAAGTCTCGCATTTGAAAATTTTCAGGAAAGAAAGTCATGATTAGGAAAACAAATAATCATACACAAAACAGACCTAAGCTGAATTACTCTTGTCCATATGAGGAACAAACACATAAATAGTGAAGAAGAGCAGATAAAACCAGATCTGTTTCAATATACACAAGGAATAAAGCATCAATTTTAGCTTAAGTTTGTTCAGTACTGTGATACAACTCGCACGCAACTATAAGCTGACATAAGAAAGAACACATTATCAGACACGGTTGTCTTACTACTAATACGCGCCTTACTTTCTTCGTACCGAATTTTCAGACACAAAGCCAGAGCTTACTCAATATCCGTTGTAAATCTTCGCTAGAAAAAGTGACTGTTTCTTGTAGGCTGTGTTGTAGAATAATGATAAACAACTTCAAAAATTAGAATAAGTAATTCGGGTTGTATCTCCAAGGCAGCAAAATAACCCATGATGGACGGAGCAAGGAGGACAGCAAAAGCAGACTAGCACTGGCAAAAAGGGCATTTCTGGCCAACAGAAGTCTGCTAGTATCAAACATAGGTCTTAATTTAAGGAAGAAATTTCTGAGAATGTACGTTTGGAGCGCAGCGTTGTATGGTAGTGAAACGTGGACTGTGGAAAAACCGGTACAAAGAGACTATAAGGGTCTGAGATGTGTTGCTACAGAAAAACGCTGAAAATTAGGTGGAATGATAAGGTAAACACTAAGAAAGTTGAATGCAGAATGAGCGAGGAAAGGAATACACTGACAAGAATGAGGGAAAAGTTGATAGGACAGCTGTTAAGACATCAGGGAGGGAGCTGTAGGGGTTGTAAAAACTGTAGAGTTTGGAATACATCTAGCAAATAATTCAGAACGTAGGTTGCAGTAGAAAAGAACAAAAACACGTGCAGCCTAGTACTAAAGTGATCATCATTACTATAATCATTGTCTTCATGGGTTAAATTTAATTCTGTAATTCTTTCTGTTTCACACTGAGTGTTCGTCGGTGGGTAGGTTGGAGAAATTTTTTTGGGTCTGATTTTCGTATACGACTCCAGTCACTTGTTTGAAACACCTATTTCTGTAATCGTTAATTTTTATTCCTTTTTGCAACTTTCTCATTACCTATGTAGGTCCTTCTTGAGCTACCTATAAACCAAGATACGATAAATACTCAGGTAATCAAAAGTTACAATTATCTCCTGGAAAAATCCAGCTTTGACTATGAAACTTCGCACTGTGTCAGTCCTTCTTTACTGACGCGCCACTCAGTGCGACACGTTTTTCCCAGCCAAGGAAGACAGTGGACACCTTGGTTGTGGAAGTGTGTCATTTCTCTGTCCAGGAAATGATTCATTTCGAAAATAATCTCGACATCATTCGGAAATAGCTGTGACGATGGAAACAATATGTAGGCTATGACTGTGTCCTGTGCGGAATGATCTTGGGGGATTTTGCTGTGCAAAGACAGTCCTTTGGATAACTTCCACCCACACTTCTTGAGAGCTTGTAGGAAACTCTCCAAGATATTTTTATTATGAGTGGATTTCAATAAGTGATACAACATTCTTTTTCTGAAATCAGATTGGTTTTATTTAGGATTCCAGTACATCACGTTATTCCCTATTCCTTTGGCTACAAAACCCTCTTTATCAATATGATATCCGTTCAATTCGACGATCTTAGGCCACTATAGTGGGATAGCTGGTATGCCCCCATGGTACCACTCTACTGCTCGATGTCGGAGCCAACGTCTTGCTGTATAAATAACCTCCTATCATCCACTTGCTGCTTCCCGCAGAGTTCATTCTTCATCGGTTCAAATAGCCAGAAGTGTGAATGTGCGGGATCCGAGCTGTAGGTTGATATGGAAGAACATACCATTGGGGTTCCCAACTGGTCGACGAGTGTTTGTCAGTACAGCCAACAGAGACGTACAGCTGAGCAAAGAGGTGTTCGATTGTGATTTGCCGATCACTTCAAATGAGAGTGTCCGCACGTTCCAACATTGCAGGAGTCCCAGCTGTGTGCGGGCGGCTGGCACGCGGGAGATCGGACAGTATTGCGCGATCGTGTTGCGATGATGACAGACGCCTCGCCCAACGACTCACCGTGCTTTTCTTCGCTATTATGTCTCCGTAGACATTCTGCAAGCGCCTCTGGCCTTCCGGCAAAAGAAACTCAATGACAGATCACTGCCTGGAACGCACCTCGTTTACAGAAGCCATATGGAAGGCAACATATAGCGCCGCCACATATCGGAAATTCATGAAATTATTGTGGCTGAGGTAGAAATATTCCACGATGTCCCACAACATATTTCGCTTTTTTTAACCAAAATTGGCTGAGAAAATAAGTATTGCATTACTTGTTGAACGTCTCCGTAAATGTTACTTTTCGATTAGTGAGTAAAACTATATCATTTACTCGAATTCGAGAGGAATTCTAAGTTTTTTCGTGTGCGTGATTTCTGTTACACTTCATACCTCTCCCAGTTCTGATACGTTAGCGACACACCATAAGAAGAAGATAAAACATCTTGATGGCGCGTCTACATTAGCTGCGTTAAAACTCTAATTCGTCCTCATGTTTGCCCTTTTGCTCTCTCAATCTGTCAAAAGGCATGCTTTTAGCGGGACTACCAAGTGAGGTGCGTAGGCTTAATACAATATAGGGGCGCTTTTTGAAAATTTTGTCAATTAGCCAGCTATTTAATGTTTTAAAATTTTGAAAAAATTTATTTTTAATTAATTCTTGTATCATATTCGGTAAATATTATAAATTGTTCAGTTAATGTGATATCCACGTATATACTAATTCTGAAAATTATTTACGACATCACTGTGTGAGCAATCTGAGTGAACATTCTCGTAATATGAGTGAAAAAAGGACTTCATCCTTACTAAAGTAACAAATAATTATTGTCAGTGACATAATTTTATATTGTGTAAAAACCTGTATCTCAGACGATACCTATGGGAAAATATAATGAAAATCTCCATCTTTTGTTATCTATGATCCTTCTAGAATAATCCTTCTTCTTGTTCGATCTGTTGTGATTGATGTCTTGTAGCAATGAGGTCTGTAAAAACTGTATTATGTTGTTAAGTTATATTTGAAAAATAGAGTTTCTTTGTCATTGAAATCAACATGTATGTTTGAATTTTTATTTTAATATGATTCTCGTCCTATACAAACGTTAAGTTTTCTGTTCAGCTACAATGAAGCGCAACCATTAGCGCTGTTGATATACAGCGCGGTTTATTGGTAAAATGCTGAGGAATAACTGATTAACATTGAGAAATACTTTTAAATGTTAATGCATATAGTAAAGGTAAAGAAAAGATTTAATATATATTATTTGTTAATAGTAAAACAATGCCTGAACCAGGTTGGATAAGTGATTGTATTATGTTAGCCACCATCTTAGTGAAAAATTGCAGCCGCAGTTTTAAACTGAATTTTTAAACAAACATAAATCTTGATGGTCAGTTATTCCGATAATAATTGTGTATTCATGGCATAGAACCCCTTAGAGGTAGTAAATTCCACTTAGTTGTGAATGATCTTTAAATATAGTGCAAACAGCATCTTACGTGAAAAAAGTTGTTCCCTGCTAATGTATGAAGCATGAGTATTTCGTAAGAACTTTTATGAAATATTTTTGACAGGAAAGAATACATTAGTGTCGTGCGCGTGTGGTATTGTGCGTAAAAACTGTTTATTTAGCTTAATGAAAAATGTTGCCACCTCGAATAACAGTAGCGGTAAATTGTATAAGACCACTTTTGTGCAAGAACTTAGTGCCATTTACACTTCTTGACAGACAACATTGCTAAACGTTCCCAGGTGGAGATTTCTTTAACAAATTGAAGGACCATTGGCCGGGAGAAGCTAATTGCCCCAATAAAATCTCATGTTACGCTGACAATAAGCAATTGGTTTTGTTGTAGTCCTGCCCAAAAAGCAAAACACTCAGATATACCACTGCACGCCACATAAAGTATACCCAAAATTTAAGTCTTAGTAGTAGATATAACTTTCCACGGTAAAACTCATATTCAGTATTTTCAGGTTCAGGATCTTATTTACACATCAACATATCTTTGAAAAGTATGTGCGGTTAAGCGTCTCTGGGCTCAATAATGACTTTTAGTGTGGCTTACTTTCGCTCTGTCGAAGGAAGTATTCTCTCGAAAGCCAAGAAATGTACTGAATATTACAGTCGGAAGGAAGGAAGATTGGGGCTTAACGTCTCGTCGATTTATAGGTCATCAGAGACGGAGAAGAAACTCGAAATGATTCAAGGATGCGTAAGCAAATCGGCTGTGCCCTTTCAGTTGCCTGATTCGATTTAGGGAAACCTAAATCAGGATGGACGGGAGTGGATTTCTAGTATTCTAACAACTGCGCAACCACTATTGGTTCGTGTCGGAAGAATACATGACTGTAGGTCACAAGAGAGAAATCTCGTCCAAGATGTAGCATTTATGCAAGATCAGATTCGAATGCTTTGCTTACCACATTCCAATAATACATTTCAGCAAAGGGAATAATAAGCTAATAATGACATCTCAATCTACTGCTCTTTATGAACTCCACCCAGCAGATTATAATTAATACTAATGATGAAACAATTAGTCATCGACAAGGAGAGGAATCATTATGGACGAACTGAGCTATGAAGAGGAACCTCACAACATTCATAATAAATGCATTAATTCATGTTGGATATTGCTACAAAACGCGAACCAGTACATTGCAAGATCACTTTCTACATCTCAGGCTGTACACAGAAGACGCGGTATTGAAATACAGCTTAAAAATGGTTAACCAACACATTTTGTGTTTCTTCCATTAAAACCTGTGTACGAAAAGATGCTACGTAGAGGTGACGCCATGTTAAAGATACATTGAAAATGCGTGGCTCTTTGTACTATTTGCTATAGTAAAATCTCGGAAGACAATACATTGGTAATTAAAAGTTGTTGGTGTTTTAGCCTTCAGACCGAAAGGTAGCTTGTTGTATCTCTTTACACTAGTGTCTCTTGGACAAGTCTCTGCATAACTACTGCAGTCTGCATTCATTTGAACTTACATAGTTTAGTCAAGCCTTGGTCTCCCTCCACAAATTTTTACCAATCACACTTCCCTCCATTATCAAACAAGCTATTCCTACATGTCTTAAAAAATGACCTGTAAACCTGTGAGATACATGCGTTACTCATGTACTCCAGTTCTGTATCAGTTTATCGAATGCTTTAGTAGTGTGTCTGAGTTTTCTGTTTTGTGAATGTGGGAGTGCTCCGCTCTCTCTTTCTGGTCTCAGCAATGGTGCTGGTCTGACGCACGCCTGCGTGCAGGTGATTGTTGTGCAGAAGTATGCGCTTCTCTGTATGGCCACCTAATTTCCTAATCGGTTTCTCTCTGCATCGCTTCGTTAAATCTTACTACATTCTACTTCTCTTGTTGTGTTACAGCTGACCTTCATTTTATAGCCCATTTTCAAGACACCATCCATTCCATTCACTGAGCTTCCAAGTTATTTGCCATGTCTGACAGATTAAATTGTCAATTGCAAACAGCAAAGTTTTATTTTCTTATCTCTGATCTTTAATTCCGTTTCAGAATTCTGCTTTAATTTCCCTCGTTGGTGATGAAAGAAGAAATTGAATAACACGGCGGACAGGCTGCAACACTGTTTCATTCCCTTCTCTACTACCGTCTGTTCATGTTCATGTTCTTCGATACTAATAACTACAATCTGCTTTTTGTACAAGTTACTGTGCATAACCTTTATCTCTCTGTGATTTATCTCTGCTATCTCCAGAACTTCAAAGAGAGTATTTCAGCAGCACAGTCAAAAGTGTATCTATATCTACATATATAAACACGTGTTTGCCTTTCTTCAGTCAGTCCTCAAAGGTAAGTCCAATCAGCGGGTACTGTACATAATTACGTACATGGAAGAACATCCGCAGCACAGTAAAAAAAAAGCAATTATGAATATATTTCGAACAAGTCAGCAGTAATACGACCGTATAGTTCATAAGAGAAACTACGGATTTTCGAGGGAGGACAAGGCGCACTTGTTACAAAAACTAGTGTTTGGGCGTTTCAAGGATGCTCATTACAGTGTGTAGGATGTGGATGCTACTGACCTACTACGTCGTGCACATCATATTCGCGTGACATAGATTGTAGTGATTTCAGGGGATGCAGTGAATGGTTGTATAACTTCGAACCGTGCTACAGAATTCGAAAAAGGAAGATAACGAAATGGTAGATGAAATAAACAAATTTATCCCATTGCTGAGTCATGAATTCGTTTTCAACTACGACCAGTCGGGTTTTGAAGAAGTACGAAGAGAGTTTTACAAAGATCTACTAACATAAATGCCTGAACGCATTCGTATACCATTAAACCGACTGTTAATCTGGATGGTAAATTGACCCGAAAGTTATTTACTGTACTGCGAGATGCTGGAGGTGCTATGCTGCTTACGATTCTTACTACTGTGTGTTTTCTTCCAAGGGCAGTAGACAATATTAACGTCACAGCAAGAGTGGGAAAACGGATGTAAGAGAACTAGAACTATGGTATGAGCACTACTTTTGGCCAAAAGCTGGTAAAAATAACATGCTTTTCCTTGATTCCTGGTCTATTCGTAAATGTAATAGTCGTTTAGAACAAACTATCCCTCCTGAAAAGAGCGTACATTGCAGTTCATACCTATCAAAACCACTTGAAAAATTCAGCTCCTTGATGTTCGTTTTCTCCGTGTCTATAAAATACATTATCGCACTATATATTGATACGCCTTAAACGATAGCCAGTTTCATGATAAACTACGCGAGAGATTGTTTCGCATTTCGTTGCATGTCATCACATTCCATCGGTTCTAATCACCGCATTACACCAATATTATTCTATACGCATTCTTTAAGAGCAGATAACTACCTATACGTCCTGCACAGTACGTACTCCCAAGGAGTTCACCTTCAATCTTGATAGTACTAACCTCTGTGATCACTATAGTGCGCCATTTTTCATTCGGTGTTCGTGGTGCAAGTTCATGGTTTACATATATTTTGGATAAATGGCAGCATCTGTAGTAAATACTGAAATCCTTTATCTTACAGATCGATTTCGGTCAATGGGTGACCATCTTCAGTGCTAAAAATGCCTAAGAACCATCACACCTGAGGATCTTAACAGGAATGTGGCCAGAATGATAACCACCATTAAAAAATACAGAAACAGAAAAATATATAAAATATACTGGTTCTCGTACATCGAAAATATTGGAACCTTGTAGACCCATATCATAACAGCACAACACTGTATACAATAATTTTTAAATTTACCGAATAGTCTTTCTTGTAACCTTAGCAGTTAACCTTAGCAGTCGCCTATCCAACGTGCAATGAGTTTGTAGATTACACAACCAACTAGCTAAGCTCAGTACTGCAAAAACATACATCATAGTGCCCTCTATATTCCAAATCGTACGACACGCATACATAAAGTACAACAAATGCCATCAACAGAAAAACCAAATCTTAAATAAGAAATGACCTCTAAAGTCTAATGACGATTTTTCACCGTCGTAAGTCAAAACAAAACTTTGAAGACGCAGTACAGGCGTAATAAAAAAAAAGCAATAAAGTTACGTCGTCTGACGTAAAGTAAAAGATAAAACTTTTTAGGAATATACCGAACGTAAAAGCACTTAGTAATTTGTTAAAAACAAATACAGAAAACTTATCATCAGGAACAGCCTTTTTACATTCCTAAAAACGCCAATCAAATGTGAAAACATTAACCCTTTGAAATGGAACGTTACGCCTTCTCTTATCATACTCGAAGACTTGACCGACCTAATGATTGACATTATCAGGGTCAATTCTTAACAGGCATTTGCAAACAATAACAAAAAGACATGAACAAAAATACAATTATCTCCCATATGATGTACCAGACCTGCAAGACTGTTATTTCTCAAGCGAGCAATTGACGCCAATTTCAGAAACGAAAAAGTGGGCTACTGTGGTAACGTCAATGAATAAACAGGAATGTTCCAAATATATATTGTAAATAGAGCTCAAAAATAATACTACACCAATTCGATCTTACGTTTTCTCGGTCCTAAGAACTAATGTGTACCAATTCAAGATTACGTTTTCTCAATCCTAAGAACTTTATATTCTAGAGAAGTTTACTAAGCGTATGTTAACAACTCACTCAAACTACAAAAGTTGCTGAAGAAGAGGCTTGCCAAAATGCGCACCAAGTTTAAGCTCATATCGTGATTCAGCGTGTTGCACTGTGTAATAGCTTCATAACAGTTTATCTTCCACTCGTTGCTGGCCTTGCGGACGGCCCTCTTGCCTTGCGCCAAACACCTCTCAAAGTGCTCCCAGAAATGGGTACTTTTCGTAACTGTCTTCACGTTAAGCAACGTGCAGTTACGAGATTTCCAACTGCATAAAATCTCCATCTCCTAAAGGAAGTCGAGATATCTGCGTTTTTCTCCCCTAGGCAGTAATTTAAGCGGCAATGTCAAGTAAGGAGAATATTGCCCGAGACATAACAGCTCAAATTCACCAGAAATCGACGCACATAGTCAAACGATTCACTGGATCTCGACCAATATTGCTTCGACGAACGTTTAACTTTCCCAATATTCACTGAGGACATGTGGAAACGTCTACATACAATTTCAACGAAATCTGAGAAATTCGATCAGGGAGGCCTCAGTAAGTTGACATGGAATGACCCACTATTTAAATTAAGATCAATCAACCCGTTGTGTTATAGATTGAAAGAGAACATGGACCTCTTCCTTTCCTAATATTGTACGTTCTTAGTTCTTTCTAATGCCGGCCGGAGTGGGCGAGCGGTTCTAGGCGCTTCAGTCTGGAACCGCGCAACCGCTACGGTCGCAGGTTCGAATCCTGCCTCGGGCATTGATGTGTGTGATGTCCTTAGGTTAGTTAGGTTTAAGTAGTTCTAGGGGACTGATGACCTCAGAAGTTAAGTCCCATAGTGCTCAGAGCCATTTGAACCATGTTTTTTCTTTCTAATCCCGTGCATACATAACCAAAAGGCACGAAATAACTTTTTGACATGTACTAGCCGAGAAGCGGCGTGGACTGAGTATCAACCCCAATATGTGCTTTGCTATGTTGAGTTCGTCCATGAGAGTAAAATGTTATCGAAGTAATGGTACATCACATTGCCGATAAGAAAAGAAAGCATGCAATCATAAAGTTAGACAGAAATTATTGTTTCTTTTACTCTAAGCCAAATAATATACAAAAAGTTCGTTAGTAGAGGAAAGCAAGGTTGTGGACGATAATGCAGAATAAAGGTGAAATTACTATTATTTCGCTACGGAATTCGAGATGGAAGAATAATACAACCTTCTAACAATGAGACTTAAAAAAGAAGGAAAAATCGCTATTTTTTATTATTTTTGCCAAAAAATATCAGAATGATTTTTACGGACATAATCAATAGAAATATGACGTTCTATGAGCAGCGACGTAGTTTCCCTTTCATTGTCAGATTAAATCAGGATTGCTGCTTGAAATGAAATAATTTGCTACAAGTGTTGAAAATATACTGAAAGCTTACCGATACACATAATGATACAGGGTCTTATTTTCCTGATTCCAAACCAAGGGATGTAGTCAGCAGTGTGAGCGTCCAGACATCCTGATGAGGCCATCACTCCTTTGTCAACTGCAGTAGCAAGTGTGCGCCTAGACATAATCCTCTACGAGCCCCGTTGTCAGTGGTAGCTAGCGTCACGATATTGATTGCCCTCACAGCACAGTGAAACTTGAACTCGTATTGTTTCGTAGCAAATATTAGAGTTTACATTGATATGCGGTGTCTTGCAATTACGCATCCAGTCCATTCTCGAAGAATCCTCTAATTTATAAACAGACCATTTACTATACTGCTAAGACGCAGGCACAAGTTCGGATAGGGGTGAGCCTATAATACGTCTCGAAGCGTGTCATAAACCGCAAAAAGTATTTAGAATAATTGCTAAATTTACAATTTAGCCTGACATGAAAACTTTTCTATTTATTAGTAAAATCAAAAATCCGCTTCAGTTGTCAGTTGTTTTTTGTTAACTGAACGACGGTTACGAAGCCTACGACTTCATCTTCAGGTGCCAGCAAATAATTACGGAAAAGTAAACGTGTCGTTGGCAGGCTAGTTAGTCGTGAAGGGTCTCTTCCACTTCAAGAAACGCGTGGGAGGGCAGTACCAGCAACCGCTGCGTCCGTCTCAGAAACACTACGCGGAAGTGTTGGCTAGCTAATTACTGCAGTCATTACTTTTCCGCCATTGCCTGCAGCCCTTTCTTGTTCAATTCTCCAAGTGCAGTATCTCCTTATTCACACACACAGTAAGGCAACCATAGATACAGATTTCAGTGCGGAAAATGTTATCTCGCATGCATCGTCCTCCCGAGTGCAGCGGGGAAACCTTCAGACGGCACGCTTTCGCCAAGGATGGGACCATGCAAAGTGTCGTTGCAGTCATCTCCGTTGTATTGCCTTCCATCTGCCTTTTTCAGAAGGCTGGCAACGCTTTAGGTATTATTATCTCTGTCCTCCAAGTTCATTGAGGACTTTACCTTCTGCCTCGGCAATACTTTTTTGTAAGACCTCGGCAAGCTTTCACCGTTAAACCTTAACTGTAGTTGTACAAAGCAGTAGCGCTTGTATAATCATCGGTCCGCTGGACCCAGATATTTTTAAATAACGAAATTAAAATTGGTTTTGTCGTAAAATTTTTTAATTAATTTTGAATTTAAACATGAACAAACGTATTATTTAGCACAATCAACGGTAGGAATATTTATTATTTACAGTAATTTTTAATTATGTACAGCAGTATAACCTAAGAAAACGTCTCTGACAAAAATGTGTAGAAACTACTAAACAAAGACAAATAGGTGAAAAAACTGAAATCTTCTTCAATAAAACCTTTGACAATGAATAAATTGAGCCAGTTTATACGCAAGAATTGCACAGTGGCTCAGAACACGTCATGCAAATAGGCAGCTTGAATTTAGCACGCTAGTGTAGTCTTTTCTCTTTTATTAAGCGGACACAATGAGCATCTCTTTCACATATTTGTACTCGAAACATGAATATGCGCAGTTCTTAACTTTTCACCAGTTTCCTTAGAGTTACGTAACTATCGTTCAACGATTCCTCTAACATGTCATGTTGTTAACCAAAAACACTCTTTAGGTATTTCCATCCCGAGTATCTATATTAAAACACAAAATCTGAAGACATAACAAATACAAATACCCGCTATCTATAGTCATGGGTCCAGTGGTTCTGCCCTTAGAAGCAACGAGCAAACTGCGTCCGTTACGCAGCGCAGTCTTCGGCTTACTGCTGTGTTGTTGCCAGGAGTGTGAGGAATTCTGGCCACCACTCCATATTTTTTTGTACACTTTCAAAGACAAGACATTAATTCTCTGGACTCAAGTTTATAGTTAAGGGTTAAAATTGTACACACTTCGTCTGAAATAGTTTTTGTTATGGGTAGTGTCTGGCAGCCGTGTTGAATGCAGTTATTGTCTCCATTCTAGAAACTGTAAAAAATAGTGTTAAATACACTGGAGAGCCAAAGAAACAGGTACATCTACCTAATATCGTGCAGAGCCTCCGCAAGCACTAAGAAGTGCCACAAAACGACGTGGCATGACCTCGACTGTCTGAAGTAGTGCCGCAGGCAACTGACACCATGAATTTTGCAGGGCAGTCCATAAATCCGTTAAGAGTACGAGGGGTTGGAGATCTTTTCTGAACAGCACGTTGAAAGCCATACAAGATATGCTAAATAATGTTGTGTCTGGGGAGTTTGGTGGCCAGCGAAAGTGTTTAAACTCAGAAGAGTGTTCCTGAATCCATTCCGTATCAGTTATAGACGTGACACATCGTACTGCTGGATTTGCGCAAGTCCTTCGGAATGCATAGTGGGTATTGAAACGTCCCTTAGAAAAATTGTACAAGACTGTGCTTAAACTGACACTATTTTTGGCGCAACGCAATCTGACTTTCAGTAATCCCTACAAAAGAATGGCCCTGACTAACATTAACCTATACGTTTCACAAATCACTTACCTCACAAAAATCTTCGTTACTCGAACTACTGCAATAGTGCCATTTACACTTCTTGACAGACAACATTGCTAAACGTTCCCAGGTGGAGATTTCTTTAACAAATTGAAGGACCATTGGCCGGGAGAAGCTAATTGCCCCAATAAAATCTCATGTTACGCTGACAATAAGCAATTGGTTTTGTTGTAGTCCTGCCCAAAAAGCAAAACACTCAGATATACCACTGCACGCCACATAAAGTATACCCAAAATTTAAGTCTTAGTAGTAGATATAACTTTCCACGGTAAAACTCATATTCAGTATTTTCAGGTTCAGGATCTTATTTACACATCAACATATCTTTGAAAAGTATGTGCGGTTAAGCGTCTCTGGGCTCAATAATGACTTTTAGTGTGGCTTACTTTCGCTCTGTCGAAGGAAGTATTCTCTCGAAAGCCAAGAAATGTACTGAATATTACAGTCGGAAGGAAGGAAGATTGGGGCTTAACGTCTCGTCGATTTATAGGTCATCAGAGACGGAGAAGAAACTCGAAATGATTCAAGGATGCGTAAGCAAATCGGCTGTGCCCTTTCAGTTGCCTGATTCGATTTAGGGAAACCTAAATCAGGATGGACGGGAGTGGATTTCTAGTATTCTAACAACTGCGCAACCACTATTGGTTCGTGTCGGAAGAATACATGACTGTAGGTCACAAGAGAGAAATCTCGTCCAAGATGTAGCATTTATGCAAGATCAGATTCGAATGCTTTGCTTACCACATTCCAATAATACATTTCAGCAAAGGGAATAATAAGCTAATAATGACATCTCAATCTACTGCTCTTTATGAACTCCACCCAGCAGATTATAATTAATACTAATGATGAAACAATTAGTCATCGACAAGGAGAGGAATCATTATGGACGAACTGAGCTATGAAGAGGAACCTCACAACATTCATAATAAATGCATTAATTCATGTTGGATATTGCTACAAAACGCGAACCAGTACATTGCAAGATCACTTTCTACATCTCAGGCTGTACACAGAAGACGCGGTATTGAAATACAGCTTAAAAATGGTTAACCAACACATTTTGTGTTTCTTCCATTAAAACCTGTGTACGAAAAGATGCTACGTAGAGGTGACGCCATGTTAAAGATACATTGAAAATGCGTGGCTCTTTGTACTATTTGCTATAGTAAAATCTCGGAAGACAATACATTGGTAATTAAAAGTTGTTGGTGTTTTAGCCTTCAGACCGAAAGGTAGCTTGTTGTATCTCTTTACACTAGTGTCTCTTGGACAAGTCTCTGCATAACTACTGCAGTCTGCATTCATTTGAACTTACATAGTTTAGTCAAGCCTTGGTCTCCCTCCACAAATTTTTACCAATCACACTTCCCTCCATTATCAAACAAGCTATTCCTACATGTCTTAAAAAATGACCTGTAAACCTGTGAGATACATGCGTTACTCATGTACTCCAGTTCTGTATCAGTTTATCGAATGCTTTAGTAGTGTGTCTGAGTTTTCTGTTTTGTGAATGTGGGAGTGCTCCGCTCTCTCTTTCTGGTCTCAGCAATGGTGCTGGTCTGACGCACGCCTGCGTGCAGGTGATTGTTGTGCAGAAGTATGCGCTTCTCTGTATGGCCACCTAATTTCCTAATCGGTTTCTCTCTGCATCGCTTCGTTAAATCTTACTACATTCTACTTCTCTTGTTGTGTTACAGCTGACCTTCATTTTATAGCCCATTTTCAAGACACCATCCATTCCATTCACTGAGCTTCCAAGTTATTTGCCATGTCTGACAGATTAAATTGTCAATTGCAAACAGCAAAGTTTTATTTTCTTATCTCTGATCTTTAATTCCGTTTCAGAATTCTGCTTTAATTTCCCTCGTTGGTGATGAAAGAAGAAATTGAATAACACGGCGGACAGGCTGCAACACTGTTTCATTCCCTTCTCTACTACCGTCTGTTCATGTTCATGTTCTTCGATACTAATAACTACAATCTGCTTTTTGTACAAGTTACTGTGCATAACCTTTATCTCTCTGTGATTTATCTCTGCTATCTCCAGAACTTCAAAGAGAGTATTTCAGCAGCACAGTCAAAAGTGTATCTATATCTACATATATAAACACGTGTTTGCCTTTCTTCAGTCAGTCCTCAAAGGTAAGTCCAATCAGCGGGTACTGCACATAATTACGTACATGGAAGAACATCCGCAGCACAGTAAAAAAAAAAACAATTATGAATATATTTCGAACAAGTCAGCAGTAATACGACCGTATAGTTCATAAGAGAAACTACGGATTTTCGAGGGAGGACAAGGCGCACTTGTTACAAAAACTAGTGTTTGGGCGTTTCAAGGATGCTCATTACAGTTTGTAGGATGTGGATGCTACTGACCTACTACGTCGTGCACATCATATTCGCGTGACATAGATTGCAGTGATTTCAGGGGATGCAGTGAATGGTTGTATAACTTCGAACCGTGCTACAGAATTCGAAAAAGGAAGATAACGAAATGGTAGATGAAATAAACAAATTTATCCCATTGCTGAGTCATGAATTCGTTTTCAACTACGACCAGTCGGGTTTTGAAGAAGTACGAAGAGAGTTTTACAAAGATCTACTAACATAAATGCCTGAACGCATTCGTATACCATTAAACCGACTGTTAATCTGGATGGTAAATTGACCCGAAAGTTATTTACTGTACTGCGAGATGCTGGAGGTGCTATGCTGCTTACGATTCTTACTACTGTGTGTTTTCTTCCAAGGGCAGTAGACAATATTAACGTCACAGCAAGAGTGGGAAAACGGATGTAAGAGAACTAGAACTATGGTATGAGCACTACTTTTGGCCAAAAGCTGGTAAAAATAACATGCTTTTGCTTGACTCCTGGTCTATTCGTAAATGTAACAGTCGTTTAGAACAAACTATCCCTCCTGAAAAGAGCGTACATTGCAGTTCATACCTATCAAAACCACTTGAAAAATTCAGCTCCTTGATGTTCGTTTTCTCCGTGTCTATAAAATACATTATCGCACTATATATTGATACGCCTTAAACGATAGCCAGTTTCATGATAAACTACGCGAGAGATTGTTTCGCATTTCGTTGCATGTCATCACATTCCATCGGTTCTAATCACCGCATTACACCAATATTATTCTATACGCATTCTTTAAGAGCAGATAACTACCTATACGTCCTGCACAGTACGTACTCCCAAGGAGTTCACCTTCAATCTTGATAGTGCTAACCTCTGTGATCACTAGAGTGCGCCATTTTTCATTCGGTGTTCGTGGTGCAAGTTCATGGTTTACATATATTTTGGATAAATGGCAGCATCTGTAGTAAATACTGAAATCCTTTATCTTACAGATCGATTTCGGTCAATGGGTGACCATCTTCAGTGCTAAAAATGCCTAAGAACCATCACACCTGAGGATCTTAACAGGAATGTGGCCAGATTGATAACCACCATTAAAAAATACAGAAACAGAAAAATATATAAAATATACTGGTTCTCGTACATCGAAAATATTGGAACCTTGTAGACCCATATCATAACAGCACAACACTGTATACAATAATTTTTAAATTTACCGAATAGTCTTTCTTGTAACCGTAGCAGTTAACCTTAGCAGTCGCCTATCCAACGTGCAATGAGTTTGTAGATTACACAACCAACTAGTTAAGCTCAGTACTGCAAAAACATGCATCATAGTTCCCTCTATATTCCAAATCGTACGACACGCATACATAAAGTACAACAAATGCCATCAACAGAAAAACCAAATCTTAAATAAGAAATGACCTCTAAAGTCTAATGACGATTTTTCACCGTCGTAAGTCAAAACAAAACTTTGAAGACGCAGTACAGGCGTAATAAAAAAAAAAGCAATAAAGTTACGTCGTCTGACGTAAAGTAAAAGATAAAACTTTTTAGGAATATACCGAACGTAAAAGCACTTAGTAATTTGTTAAAAACAAATACAGAAAACTTATCATCAGGAACAGCCTTTTTACATTCCTAAAAACGCCAATCAAATGTGAAAACATTAACCCTTTGAAATGGAACGTTACGTCTTCTCTTATCATACTCGAAGACTTGACCGACCTAATGATTGACATTATCAGGGTCAATTCTTAACAGGCATTTGCAAACAATAACAAAAAGACATGAACAAAAATACAATTATCTCCCATATGATGTACCAGACCTGCAAGACTGTTATTTCTCAAGCGAGCAATTGACGCCAATTTCAGAAACGAAAAAGTGGACTACCGTGGTAACGTCAATGAATAAACAGGAATGTTCCAAATATATATTGTAAATAGAGCTCAAAAATAAAACTACACCAATTCGAGCTTACGTTTTCTCGGTCCTAAGAACTAATGTGTACCAATTCAAGATTACGTTTTCTCAATCCTAAGAACTTTATATTCTAGAGAAGTTTACTAAGCGTATGTTAACAACTCACTCAAACTACAAAAGTTGCTGAAGAAGAGGCTTGCCAAAATGCGCACCAAGTTTAAGCTCATATCGTGATTCAGCGTGTTGCACTGTGTAATAGCTTCATAACAGTTTATCTTCCACTCGTTGCTGGCCTTGCGGACGGCCCTCTTGCCATGCGCCAAACACCTCTCAAAGTGCTCCCAGAAATGGGTACTTTTCGTAACTGTCTTCACGTTAAGCAACGTGCAGTTACGAGATTTCCAACTGCATAAAATCTCCATCTCCTAAAGGAAGTCGAGATATCTGCGTTTTTCTCCCCTAGGCAGTAATTTAAGCGGCAATGTCAAGTAAGGAGAATATTGCCCGAGACATAACAGCTCAAATTCACCAGAAATCGACGCACATAGTCAAACGATTCACTGGATCTCGACCAATATTGCTTCGACGAACGTTTAACTTTCCCAATATTCACTGAGGACATGTGGAAACGTCTACAGACAATTTCAACGAAATCTGAGAAATTCGATCAGGGAGGCCTCAGTAAGTTGACTATTTAAATTAAGATCAATCAACCCGTTGTGTTATAGATTGAAAGAGAACATGGACCTCTTCCTTTCCTAATATTGTACGTTCTTAGTTCTTTCTAATGCCGGCCGGAGTGGGCGAGCGGTTCTAGGCGCTTCAGTCTGGAACCGCGCAACCGCTACGGTCGCAGGTTCGAATCCTGCCTCGGGCATTGATGTATGTGATGTCCTTAGGTTAGTTAGGTTTAAGTAGTTCTAGGGGACTGATGACCTCAGAAGTTAAGTCCCATAGTGCTCAGAGCCATTTGAACCATGTTTTTTCTTTCTAATCCCGTGCATACATAACCAAAAGGCACGAAATAACTTTTTGACATGTACTAGCCGAGAAGCGGCGTGGACTATCAACCCCAATATGTGCTTTGCTATGTTGAGTTCGTCCATGAGAGTAAAATGTTATCGAAGTAATGGTACATCACATTGCCGATAAGAAAAGAAAGCATGCAATCATAAAGTTAGACAGAAATTATTGTTTCTTTTACTCTAAGCCAAATAATATACAAAAAGTTCGTTAGTAGAGGAAAGCAAGGTTGTGGACGATAATGCAGAATAAAGGTGAAATTACTATTATTTCGCTACGGAATTCGAGATGGAAGAATAATACAACCTTCTAACAATGAGACTTAAAAAAGAAGGAAAAATCGCTATTTTTTATTATTTTTACCAAAAAATATCAGAATGTTTTTTACGGACATAATCAATAGAAATATGACGTTCTATGAGCAGCGACGTAGTTTCCCTTTCATTGTCAGATTAAATCAGGATTGCTGCTTGAAATGAAATAATTTGCTACAAGTGTTGAAAATATACTGAAAGCTTACCGATACACATAATGATACAGGGTCTTATTTTCCTGATTCCAAACCAAGGGATGTAGTCAGCAGTGTGAGCGTCCAGACATCCTGATGAGGCCATCACTCCTTTGTCAACTGCAGTAGCAAGTGTGCGCCTAGACATAATCCTCTACGAGCCCCGTTGTCAGTGGTAGCTAGCGTCACGATATTGATTGCCCTCACAGCACAGTGAAACTTGAACTCGTATTTCTGAACTCGTATTGTTTCGTCGCAAATATTAGAGTTTACATTGATATGCGGTGTCTTGCAATTACGCATCCAGTCCATTTTCGAAGAATCCTCTAATTTATAAACAGACCATTTACTATACTGCTAAGACGCAGGCACAAGTTCGGATAGGGGTGAGCCTATAAGACGTCTCGAAGCGTGTCATAAACCGCAAAAAGTATTTAGAATAATTGCTAAATTTACAATTTAGCCTGACATGAAAACTTTTCTATTTATTAGTAAAATCAAAAATCCGCTTCAGTTGTCAGTTGTTTTTTGTTAACTGAACGACGGTTACGAAGCCTACGACTTCATCTTCAGGTGCCAGCAAATAATTACGGAAAAGTAAACGTGTCGTTGGCAGGCTAGTTAGTCGTGAAGGGTCTCTTCCACTTCAAGAAACGCGTGGGAGGGCAGTACCAGCAACCGCTGCGTCCGTCTCAGAAACACTACGCGGAAGTGTTGGCTAGCTAATTACTGCAGTCATTACTTTTCCGCCATTGCCTGCAGCCCTTTCTTGTTCAATTCTCCAAGTGCAGTATCTCCTTATTCACACACACAGTAAGGCAACCATAGATACAGATTTCAGTGCGGAAAATGTTATCTCGCATGCATCGTCCTCCCGAGTGCAGCGGGGAAACCTTCAGACGGCACGCTTTCGCCAAGGATGGGACCATGCAAAGTGTCGTTGCAGTCATCTCCGTTGTATTGCCTTCCATCTGCCTTTTTCAGAAGGCTGGCAACGCTTTAGGTATTATTATCTCTGTCCTCCAAGTTCATTGAGGACTTTACCTTCTGCCTCGGCAATACTTTTTTGTAAGACCTCGGCAAGCTTTCACCGTTAAACCTTAACTGTAGTTGTACAAAGCAGTAGCGCTTGTATAATCGTCGGTCCGCTGGACCCAGATATTTTTAAATAACGAAATTAAAATTGGTTTTGTCGTAAAAATTTTTAATTAATTTTGAATTTAAACATGAACAAACGTATTATTTAGCACAATCAACGGTAGGAATATTTATTATTTACAGTAATTTTTAATTATGTACAGCAGTATAACCTAAGAAAACGTCTCTGACAAAAATGTGTAGAAACTACTAAACAAAGACAAATAGGTGAAAAAACTGAAATCTTCTTCAATAAAACCTTTGACAATGAATAAATTGAGCCAGTTTATACGCAAGAATTGCACAGTGGCTTAGAACACGTCATGCAAATAGGCAGCTTGAATTTTGCACGCTAGTGTAGTCTTTTCTCTTTTATTAAGCGGACACAATGAGCATCTATTTCACATATTTGTACTCGAAACATGAATATGCGCAGTTCTTAACTTTTCACCAGTTTCCTTAGAGTTACGTAACTATCGTTCAACGATTCCTCTAGCATGTCATGTTGTTAACCAAAAACACTGTTTAGGTATTTCCATCCCGAGTATCTATATTAAAACACAAAATCTGAAGACATAACAAATACAAATACCCGCTATCTATAGTCATGGGTCCAGTGGTTCTGCCCTTAGAAGCAACGAGCAAACTGCGTCCGTTACGCAGCGCAGTCTTCGGCTTACTGCTGTGTTGTTGCCAGGAGTGTGAGGAATTCTGGCCACCACTCCATATTTTTTTGTACACTTTCAAAGACAAGACATTAATTCTCTGGACTCAAGTTTATAGTTAAGGGTTAAAATTGTACACACTTCGTCTGAAATAGTTATGTTATGGGTAGTGTCTGGCAGCCGTGTTGAATGCAGTTATTGTCTCCATTCTAGAAACTGTAAAAAATAGTGTTAAATACACTGGAGAGCCAAAGAAACAGGTACATCTACCTAATATCGTGCAGAGCCTCCACAAGCACGCAGAAGTGCCACAAAACGACGTTGCATGACCTCGACTAATGTCTGAAGTAGTGCTGCAGGCAACTGACACCATGAATTTAGCAGGGCAGTCCATAAATCCGTAAGAGTACGAGGGGTTGGAGATCTTCTCTGAACAGCACGTTGCAAGCCATACAAGATATGCTAAATAATGTTGTGTCTGGGGAGTTTGATGGCCAGCGAAAGTGCTTAAACTCAGAAGAGTGTTCCTGAATCCATTCCGTATCAGTTATAGACGTGACACATCGTACTGCTGGATTTGCGCAAGTCCTTCGGAATGCATAGTGGGTATTGAAACGTCCCCTTAGAAAAATTGTGCAAGACCGTGCTTAAACTGACACAATATTTTTGGCGCAACGCAATCTGACTTTCAGTAATCCCTACAAAAGAATGGCCCTGACTAACATTAACCTATACGTTTCACAAATCACTTACCTCACAAAAATCTTCGTTACTGGAACTACTGCAATACAGCGAGCGCCACTAGTGCCAGCTAAATAAAAGATTCAAACTACTGAAGGCACTAACTACTGATAGGCATAGTTAGGAAATGAAAGATTTTGATAGAGAACAAACAATGTATTTACCTTAATAGTGTTCAAAAATGATAATATATATACAGCAGTTCATGACATCCATTCTTTCAAATGTACTGTTGGTTTCTGATGGACACACGTCCAGATCATCCGCTCTCAAAAATGCGCCATCTCACTTTCCCACATCCACCACTGCTGGCGGCTCACCTCCAACTGCGCAACGCTACGCGCTGTTAACAGCCAACAGCCCAACACTACAGTGGCAGACAACAATGCAAACTAGCCACAGACTGCACACAGCACAGCCAATGATTTTCATACAGAGCGCAACGTGGCGTTACCAATAAGAAAACCTAAACAGCCTACTTACAGTATGAACGGGTGGCGGTGGTCAGACAGGATGCTTAGGTATGTGTCACCTGTCAGATTCGTATCTAGACGTATCGGGGGTCACATATCACTCCAACTGCACACGCGCCACACCACTGCAGAGCCTCCACCAGCTTGAACAGTCCCCTACTGACATGCAGGGTCCATGGATTCACGAGGTTGTCTCCATACCCGTACACGTCCGGCTGCTCGACACAATTTGAAAGGAGGCTCGTCCGATCAGGCAACATGTTTCCAGTAACCAACAGACCAATGTCGCTGTTGACAGGTCAAAGTGAGGCGTAAAGATTTGTGTCGTGCTGTCATCAAGTGTACAAAAGTGGGCCTTCTGATCAGAAAGCCCATTCAATGCTGTTTAGTTGAATGGTTCGCACTCTGACAATTGTTGATGGCCCAGCATTAAAGTCTGCAGCAATTAGCAGAAGCGTAGCACTTCTGTAACGTTGAAAGATTCTCTTCAGTCGTCGTTGGTCCCGTTCTTTCAGGTTTCACTTTCGGCCGCAGCGATGTTGGATATTTCATGTTTTGCCGAACTCCTGATGTTCACCGTACACTCGTGAAATGGTCTTACGGGAAAATCACCACTTTATCGCTACCTCGGAGATGCTGTGTCCCATCGCTCGTGCGCCGACTGTAACTCAACGTTCAAACTCACTTGCAGCTCGATAACCTACCATTGTTGCAGCAGTAACCGATCTAACAACTGCGCCAGACACTTTTTGTCTTACACAGGTGTTGCCGACCGCAGCACCTTAATCTGCCTGTTTACATATCTCTGTACTCGAATATGCATGCCTATGCCACTTTCTTTGGTGTTTCAGTGTATTTTAAAATTAGGTGTCACTGAGATTAATTACTATGATCTTATACTTCAATCTGCCACGTATTTATTCATTATTTCAATGCTAAGTTATTCGTCTTATTGCACAATATACATATTGAAAACCTTTCTTGTTGCTGTAGGTTTTTGACTAGCGAAACCCGTCGGACGCTGTCCTGATTGGGTATTTTTATTTACCTCTGTGTCCTCTGTCGTGTGATATTCCGAAGGAGCAGTAATGGTGAGCCAAAGTTCAACGTCGCTATGTTCGGTGGCATACCAGCGGGCTCCAATGAACTGAGAAATTCTACTACATAATTAACACCTTGGTCATCTTCTGTAAGTATGTCAATGGATTTGTCTTTCGTAACCGCCCCCGTCAGAGGTTCGAGTCCTCCCTCGGGCATGGGTGTTTGTGTTGTCCCTAGCGTAAGCTAGTTTCAGTTAGATTCCATAGTGCTTAAGCCTAGGGATCGATGACCTCAGCAGTTTGGTCCCTTAGGAACTTACCACAAATTTCCAGTTTCCAAATTTCGCAACCACAGCAGGAATTATTAGTTGAATGTTAATATTGATTCACCGATGTCATCATTGTCTGGGGCTAAGAGAACTCGCTCGCATTGCCACTCGTGATATCTGAAATTGTTAGTGTTGTTCCGAAAAACCATCTTTACTATATCTTTGGTTGATGACTAAAGTTGACAAAAGTGCAGTGGGAACGATATCCCCTGCGTTTCTGGAAGAACCGGTAGTTTGTCGTTCCCCATACCAAAAAGTAGCCTCGCAAATTTTTGTGCAGCATCTCCAAATAAATGCCCACGCATGTTGGGCGACAATATAGTTTTCTTTACAAGTCTCCAGAGAGCCCAAAACTTTAGTCATGCGTTCAAGTCTTTTACTATTGTTAATACTGGAATGACGGGCACAGTTTGACAGAAATCACGGTGAGTAATATCAGAGCTTCACCCACTGGACCCCAAATTGCTTCGAAAATATCTTTGTTATAGACCTTGGTACTGTAGTTCCAAATAGTAATTTGAGATGTTCTCGGTATTGTTGTAGCTAAATTTAAATTCAATGGTAGCTTGAGAATAGTGTGCGGCTCGCGTCCTCCATCAAGAAGAGTTGCCTTAGCTCCCCATTCCGCCCCAGCCAGAGCAGTCTAATTCTTCGTTAGCATTTCGGCGACTATCAGACTAAGTAGAAAAAAAAATGGCTCTGAGCACTATGGGACTTAACTTCTAAGGTCATCAGTCCCCTAGAACTTAGAACTACTGAAACCTAACTAACCTAAGGACATCATACACATCCATGCCCGAGGCAGGATTCGAACCTGCGACCGTAGCGGTCGCGCGGTTCCAGACTGTAGCGCCTTTAACCGCTTGGCCACCACGGCCGGCGACTGAGTAGAAATGTTTGCTCTGTGCCATCTGGTGCACCGAGAAAAGTCCACTATTTCTGCCTAGCATATGGTCTATAACTGTGTCGTACCCGAATCGTTCATCATTTTTTTTCTTTGCCTCAACATGAACTTGCAGTGCATTGACGTCATATTGTTTTTCTCGCAATACGTCCCTATCGACAATATCGTTTTGTCACTTTCGGTAATAGCAGCCCAAAGTGTGCATTTTGTTATTAATCCACATATACATATCTTAAAGTGATGTCAGTTTTTAATTCAAAATGTCTTCTGAATACTGTCCATCCAGGTCCAGGTCGTATTTGCGTGTTCCGAAAAGTACACAGAAAAGATAAAACAGTGTGGCCACTGAAACTTCCCAGCAGATTAAAACTGTGTGCCGGACCGAGACTCTACTGGTAGAGCACTTGCCCGCGAAAGGCAAAGGTCCCGAGTTCGAGTCTCGGTCCAGCACACAGTTTTAATCTGCCAGGAAGTTTCGTATCAGCGCACTCTCCGCTGCAGAGTGAACATCTCATGCTGGAGTGTGGCCACTGCCCACTGCAAAGTTGGATGCTGCCTGGTGCCGTTGCGGGCACATTATGCGATAACAACAGAATGTAAGCGGAGCAGACACGGACGGGTCATCACCTTCGCGAAGATATGGGCTGCAACTGGTAAAATCCATTGAGATAAGCGATTTTGATAAAGGGCAGATTATTGTTAAGCAGAGCCCGTGAACTAGTACGTCCAAAACGGTGAAGTTGTCCGAATGTCCACGTGCTACTATCATGAGCATCTACGGAAAGAGGAAGAAGGGTTGTGAAATTACCGCTAGGTGCTAAATGTTTGGACGTGCACGACTCTTCACAGAACGTGGGGTTCGGAGGACTGTCTGCTCTATAAAGTAGGACAGAGCAGAGATGAAAGAGCACAATGCTGGTGCACGCACAAGTGTTTCGGAGCACACCGTCCATCGTACATTGCTGAACATGGAGCTCCGCAGCAGACCACCCCTACGTGTTCACATGTTGACCAAACGACATTGTCAGTTGCGATTGCAGTGGGGAAGGGGCCATCGAAACTCGACAGTCGATCAATGGAAATGTGTCAGCTCTATGTTGGCGCAAATTGAGACGCGTATAGCGCGTGTGGCACGGCGCAGCGCAGAGGGCATTTTTGTAACTTCACAGGTTTAAATGGGACTGCGCAAATTGGGACGTGACGCGAGGGGGATGCGACATGCGCCTGCGGCAGATCTCGCGGCGTTGTGGTTGTGACAGTGTGTCACGCGCTGAGAGCCACACGAGCATGCGGGAGGGATGAGGCGGGAAAGCGAGTGGGAAGGCAGTCCGGCAATATCACTTCGGCATGGTGCATGGGGGCAGTGAAAGTACCGCTCATATGAAAAATATAGCCTTACACTATACTGAACTTCATTGTTACTGACAAGGGAACCTCCCCATCGCACCCCCCTCAGATTTAGTTATAAGTTGGCACAGTGGATAAGCCTTGAAAAACTGAACACAGATCAATCGAGAAAACAGGAAGAAGTTGTGTGGAAGTATGAAAAAAATAAGCAAAATATACAAAGTGAGTAGTCTATGCATAAGATATGCAACCTCAAAGAAAATATGAGCTCATGAGCGCCGTAGTCCCGTGGTTAGCGTGAGCAGCTGTAGTACGAGAGGTCCGTGGTTCAAATCTTCCCTCGAGTGAAAACTTTAATTTTTTATTTTCAGACAATTATTATCTGTCCGTCTGTCCCTCCCATGCGATCACTTTTTTGGGAGTGATTATCACATCCACAAGAAAACCTAAATCGAGCAAGGTAGAAGAATCTTTTTACCCATTCGCCAAGTGTACAAGTTAGGCGGGTCGACAACATATGCCGTCACCAGTGCAGTATAGAATATATCAGACGTGTTTTCCTGTGGAGGAATCGGTTGACCTACGACCTTGCCATCAAACTTTTTCGGTTCCCATTCGATAGGCACGTCCTTTCGTCTACTAATCACACGGTTTAGCGGTGCGGTCGTAAAACACAGACACTAAAGGTTGTGGATTGGCAGGAGCCAACCCACGGAGTTTGGAGGAAGGCGAAAGGCACGCCTTTAAGCTCACGCCACACTAAACTTATTACAGTGAACAGAGACGTCAATGAACGAACGGACAGATAATAATTGTCTGAAAATAAAAAAATTAAACTTTTCTCTCGAGGGAAGACTTGAACCAAGGACCTTCCGTTCCGCAGCTGCTCACGCTAACCACGGGACGACGGCGCTCCTGGACACATACTGTCCTTGACGTTGCTTATCTTGCACATGGACTACTCAGTTTGTATATATATATATATATTTTTTTTTTCAGTCTTCCACACAACTTCTTCCTGTTTTCTCGATTGATCTGTGTTCAGTTTTTCAAGGCCTATCCACTGTGCCAACTTATAACTAAATCTGAATGGGGTGCGATGGGGAGGTTCCCTTGTGAGTACTGTTTCGTTTTTCGCCATTTAAGTGTTCCATCTCGTTTCGTTAGTAGATAATAGTTTTCAATTTAATGTACCTGTATAGTTTTTTGTTTTGTTTATTCTTTTGTCAAAAACAATACACAGTTTAAATAACTAGCCAGCCTAGAAGCAAGACAGGAAAGTAAAACAAGGTTATGTATTTGCTGCCCGCTACGTTGGCATATCTCTACGATATGCTACGAAAAGTAGAAAAGGTATAATCTCCAGAGGTATGACCTGATTGCGTTCCTGGTAAAAAGCGTCAAAAATCTGAAACAGATAAGTTTCACTACCATTACTTGGTTAAGGATGTAATAACAGACATTATACTACGTACACGTGGACATCACTTTTCCACTGCAAGCTAGAAACATTGAAAAGCCCTCACGAATAACAGTGTTTTAATTGGCTCATCACGTCGAAAAAAAGCATTTTAGTGGATGCATACACACTATCAGCATCAATGAAGTGTAATTATACAACAGGTTATAAAAATAAAGAAGTAGTCGGGTATTATTCCGAAAGTATGAGTATCCTGAAAGAGTGTGGTGATTTGATATATTTAATTTGTTGAAATGTATTGCTGATAAAGGCAGATCCACTTTCATGACAATGTTTTTAGAACGACGTGAACTCTTCCGCTCACAAGGCACACCTGGCTAGCTTCCGCATTCTCAGATGCTGACAATGTACTGACCATTGTGTTGCGCTACTCTCAGTAATAACTGTTTTATCTGCGAATCACACATTGTCAGTTTGGCAAGCAGTAGGTGAGTAATCAGCATTTGGCATTTGCCTATCATTCGGCCTGAAGGTTACCCTCGTCATTATTTTAAAACTGCTGAGATGAAGAAAAGGAATAAAATCCTTTGGTATGTCCGCATTCCAGTCATTCAGTGTTAAAAATATGATGGGTCACGGGGATTCAACCAAAATTCCAACAGAATTGGCGCTTCCTTTTTGTGAGAACAGAATTGTTAACCTTTTCTCATTCGAAGAAGCATCGCTATTTATTTGTGACTGCCACATTTCTCTTGTTGACGGGTTTAATTGTACTTATTTTGCCAAAACACAGTATAATTTACATAAACTCATCTTGCAGCAGCTATTGCCACAGAATTCTGAAACAGAGTGTCTCATTAAACAAGTAATTGGCGACCAGAGAGCTCAATAGCTTACGAAAAACCTCATTGTGTCGGTTTGCAGTAACGTAAGAGAAGAAATATCATGTTTATTTTCATACTAGGAAATTCCTGTTTCACTAACTGTTGATAACTTTTTAAACATTAGTCACTGGACTAAAAAAATATAAAATAGAAAATATAACTTCTGATATATTGCCATAGATAAGAAAGTTCTATGTGTTCAAGAATTGAAAAAATACTCTCCTCCTTGTGTGCTATCATTCGCTAAAATCTCGTTTCGATATCTAGAGCAATTTAGGAGATATGAGGGATGTTATGAATATTTCATTCTCGCTGGCGTGAGATCGGGAGTGAACGCGCTACATAGGATCCATTTTCTCGAGATCGGAGACAGATAGAGACTTCCTCCCAAGTCTAAAGAAAAATTCAATATGTTAACTAAATTTGACACTCAGCAACATATTGTATAATAGGCAACAAATGTAGAATCATAGCGACCCCTCTTTTTCATTGAAAATTTTTCGAATTTTGCGTAGTTTGTTACTGAAATATCTATATCACAGTAATTATGACAATTAGCGAGATGATAGGCACTTCGCCACGAAGCTCACACATAACGATACAAGTAGGGCGCAATCCAAATAGCTTTACAGATTAGTTTGTGCGAAAACGTTTGAGAAAGATCACAGGGTGCGCGCGCATCGATATTGTCAGCGCAGGGTGTTGCAAACTATCGTGTGCAAATTAAATGTACGTGTCTCAATATGCGCAAGATAAGCGCGGTAGGTGCAGAAGGTGCGCTGTAGTGTCGTGTCAGGTCACACGTGCTATACGCGTCTCAGTTTGCGCTCACCCTTGTGAATGACATTTTTGCTACACTAGGTCCATGATTATCTCCACAAAAGCCGTCATCGAGGTGGACTGCGGTTCGAAAAGTGCAGGGCCACAGACGCAGGCTGGTGGGAGTAGTATTATGCTATCGGCGACATTCTTCTGCGCTTGAATGGGACCTGTCGTAATAATCGAAGACACGCTGACACCTGCGATCCACCTGCATCCATTCATGCTTGATGTCTTCCCCGACGGCGATGTCATCGTTCAGCAATATAATTGTCCGTGTCTCGGAGTGAGAACCGTGCTACAGCGGTGTGAGGAGTATTATAGTGAACTTTGATGTCTCGGCGACCAAATTCGGTTGATGTAAACACTATGGAACCCATCCGTGTCGCTATCGGGCACTATCATCTCGTCCTTAAATCAGTGGCCCCTTATTTACGCGAATTACATGATTTGAGCGTAGAAAAATGGTTCAAATGGCTCTGAGCACTATGGGACTCAACTGCTGTGGTCATAAGTCCCCTAGAACTTAGAACTACTTAAACCTAACTAACCTAAGGACAGCACACAACACCCAGCCATCACGAGGCAGAGAAAATCCCTGACCCCGCCGGGAATCGAACCCGGGAACCCGGGCGTGGGAAGCGAGAACGCTACCGCACGACCACGAGATGCGGGCTGAGCGTAGACATCTAATGCCACATATCCATAAAAACCTATCAACAAACTGCCGGATCAGTGATGCGCAGATACAGTGATGTATTCCTGACAAACAAGCTATTAAGGTTTGTTTTAGCTCATCACTGTATGTCTTCGCTCATATTATTTTTGTGGTTTTCCAGTAGATGTTTCGGATCAGAAGGCACACAGATTCTCAAAATTATGGTGAACAGAGCTGATATTTGGAGAGCATGAAGTGTTTCAAATGCTTCTGTCAATGTGTTGCCCCGATGTTTATAATTTTCAAGCAGACCGAGTTTGAGAATGCTTCCCTGTATGTCTTACACATTTGACTGTCGATGGTTTTGACTGCTTGAAATGTTGGTCCTAGGTTCATGTGAAGCAGCACTCGCAAATATCAACATTCACTATTATAAGGATTAACAGTATTCCTACTTACCAATCCCATTATGCCAGTAGATTATATGTCATCTACCGGAGAATTCTTAACGTCTCTTTTTCTTCTGCAAAATTTCTTCGTCGTTTGATTCCAAGTGTAAAGGTGCGGGGCTTAGTGATACAGCATCATCTTTGCGAATTCGTCAGTTTCATATAACTACAAACAAACGATCTAATTTGTGTTTGGTGGAGTTGCAGATCTCTGGGCTGCATTATCTTCCGTGTAGTAGACCCGTTGACCGTTTTCCAAATAAACACTGAGACGCAAGGGATCAGAAAAGCGTTCATGTATGTCGAAACCAAAATTCGCCATACAACTTCATTACCGCTGACATAGGGTCCCACCTCAAATTGTTAGACTTCACTGACGAGTGCATTGGGATCCGGAAATCGGAAAACTGTCATATCACTACCTTTATTCACATATTGACATTTTTATTGGATCGGTTTAACTTAACTGAAAGCCTCTTTATTGATACGTGCATCGAATGATTTCGTAAGAATACGACAGTAGGGGAGAATCCATTAGTTACCAATCTCGAAATCAATGTTATTGATTTTAATAGTTTGTTGTGTATCCTCGAAAAGCTGGATTTCGATGTGTAACCTTCGCCATCACGTTGTGTTTTATTGGGACGTAAGAGGCGGATACTTTTGTGGTGCGTTTTCCATCTTCCAGTATTTGTTATTGTTGAGGAACGAATGTCGATATGATTTTTGCTATCGACAGAACGGTACAGATGTTATTAGGCTGTAGCGCCAAGCAGTAGCGAGTTACAGGAAAGTGGATAGTGCGAAACCATGCTATGTGCTCAAATGTCTATGTATACCCGTTTTCATGGCGAGTGGTTGAACGCTATAGAAGTTGATGTACTGCAGCGCTAGCTACTGGCGAGTTACAGAGAAGTGGAAACATTTATACATCTGCCAACTTTCGTGGTAATCGATCAAAGGGTTTCGAGATCTGTTAACCTGAAACAGATGTACCAACTACCATTTTTAAATAAGAAGATGAGTGAGTTAACTACAACAGCGCATTATTCTGGAATTTATACGTATTTGTGTCGCTTTATTTCGGATTATAATGCGGAAGCTCATTGTAATTTGAAAACCGTAAAACCTATCAATACTTGGGATTGGTTTTATTCTTTGTGAGGTCCTTTTTGCATTCATTTGGCTTTTATAAAGGTACGTTTTAAGTATACATACCGTTAAGTCGTGACCACAATCAAGACAAAATCTGAAAGTAGGGTCGTCAGTGCAGTTCAACGCATAGCACTGGACGCACGACTATTACGGCCGCCAACGTAAAGACGGAACACAACTGCCTGCTGAACGGATGGTGCACCTGTTTATATAAACATCGAGTTTTCCAGAATATGCAAACATTTTAATGTCGAGAATTTTCTAGAAACGATAACTTCTAAATAACAAAATGAACGCCGATGATCGGGTCTGAACTGACTTAACGGAACATGCCAGCCAGCGACGCCAATGGCTACTGAACAACGCTTGCAGCACAAGTTTCATCAATATGCAGGATATCTAAAAACTGTTCGGGCAGTACAGATATCAAAAAGGACAACAAAAACGGAGAAAAAAGAAGGTAATGTTAAAATCCTTAGAACATTCATGCATGAACATTTATTTTAATATAGGTTGCAATAAAGTAACATATTTCAATCTATTTAGTCACATAGTTCGTATATACATATAGTAAGAAACAGAGCTGTGTATATTTTTCCTAAAGTGTGTGGCAAAAAGTAAGCAGACTTGTATACTTTTTGTTTTATGAGACACGGGCTCCTAAGTGGTTTGATATACCCCCCCCCCCCCCCCCCCCCCAAGATTTCCTCTCCTGTGCCTTCTCCTCACCTCATAGTACCACCCATACACAGTACCCTCAAATTATTTGGTGTAGGCTATGTAAACTTGTCTCCCCTGAAGCTATAGCCTTCTGCGGCTCTGTAATGTAACAGTAGTTACTCCATGGTGTCTTACGACAAGGCCTGTCATACTATACTGTGTTGTAGTTAGTATTTACTACAGCTACATCTACATCTGCACCTACACCTATATCTTCATAAGTACTTTGCAATTCACATTTGATTGCCTTGCTGAGGATTCATCGAACCACCTTCACACTATTTTCTCTACCGTTTCACTCTCGAACAGTGAGCGCGAAAAATGGAAATTTAAATCTCTCCGTGGGCGTTCTGATTTCTCGAATCATGATCATTTCTCTTTATGTCTGTGGATATCAAAAATATTTTCGCATACGGAGGAAAAAGTTTTTTATTTCAATTTCGTGCAAAGATCTCACCGCAACGAAAAACACCTTTGATTTAATGACTACCATCCCATCCAGCGTGACACTCTGTCCTCTATTTCGCGATAATATAAAACGAGCTGCCCTTCTTTGAACTTTTTCGATGTTCTCCGTCAATCGTGTCTGGCGAGTATCCCATACAGCGCTGCAGTATTCCAGAAGATGACGGACAGTCCTAGTGTAACCGTCTTTCTAGTGGACCTGCTTCATCCTTGCAGTATTCTGCTAATAAAACACAGTCCTTCGTTCGACTTCTTATAACTTTATCTGTGTGACTGTTCCAGTTTAAATTGAACCTAATTGTAGTCCCTATTTGTTTAATTGAATTGATAGTCTTTAGAGTTGTGTCGTTTAACGTGCAACGACATGTTCCATTTCTCTCTGATTTTCCGAGGTACCTCTCCATTTTCTCATCTTATCAGTCCCTTTAATTTTCACTGTCCTTCTCTACCACCACAAGTACTGGGATTTTGCTCTATGCAACAATGCGCCCTAGATGCAAATTCTCATTAATTTCTGTTTTACATCAGTGTATTTCTTTTGGCGGGGAAAGTTCTCTCGTTGCGTATTTCTTATATTTTCGCTGCTTTCCGCCGTCATGTGATACATTGCTCCTGAGGTAACAGAATGTCTTGAAATTGTCTAGGAAGATTTCCCCAATTTTTGTGCTAAGTTGGCCGCCAAGGTAATTTTCCTCTGCTCCTCAATACATTTATCTCTCTTTGGTTTACTCGCAGTTTTGAAATAATAAATGTCCCGAATTATTCTAATAAAATGCCGTGTAATTTTATGTACGCAAGCTGAGTAAATGAAGTTATGAACATTAAACGATACGTACGCGAATGTAATACTACACTGTAAGAATAGGAGCGTCTGACAAAGAAATGGCCGCGCGGGTTTGGCCGAGTGGTCTCAGGCGCTGCAGTCACGGACTGTGCAGCTGGTCCCGGCGGAGGTTCGAGTCCTCTCTCGGGCATGGGTGTGTGTGTTTGTACTTAGGATAATTTAGGTTAAGTAGTGTGTAAGCTTAGGGACTGATGACCTTAGCAGTTAAGTCCCATAAGATTTCACACACATTTGAACATTTTTGAACAAAGAAATGAAATTTGTTCCGAAATTTACTTAAATTTAATGTGATAATAATTCTACAGTACAAGGATTAACTGTAACTGATCTTATTGTGTCCCGACTTTAATGTTAAACTGGTCCTAATAATTAGTCATGACTGACCTTGTGGCACAGGAAACTCGATACTGCTCGAAAGTGTTGAAAATAAAAGAATGCAGCGCAGCAGCAAACCAGATACAGAAAACAAACATAACCCAGTGAAATGAAAGGAAAAGCTGCCGTGCTAGGCACATCCTGGTTTACTGTGAATGGCTGTGTTCCGCCGGTGCAATGTGGCGACACACAATTACAAAACAAAATTTTTCGGGGAGATGGTGGTAGAAACTCGAATTACTAAATGCCTGAAAAAGCACTATTTGGTCTAAAACTTTGCTTCCGCCGTTTAGCAGTAGACGGCATTAGTGAAAAGCAGTGGTGCAAGTCGTAGGTCGTAAGTGTCATACAGTAAGATTAGGCATTTGAGAACATAACGCCATCAGAATATTAGCGATAGCCAATACTTTGAAATGTAAATTTTTTGTAAGATGCTCAAAATAAAGCCTCGAATTTTGAGAAAAAACGGCGGAGGCGAAGTTTTAGCCCCAGTAGTATTCAAAACTATACTGAAAACATCTTCCTTGAGAATTACCATCATTCTTACAATAATCAATTCTTATAAAAAAACATGATAGTACTACAAAATTAAATAATATAATGGTAACGCTGAGTGTAATTTACGTGAGCAGATAACTTTGTTTAATCAAGTTTTCTGGACAATCAAAGTAACTAATCCAAAGCAAAAACGAAACATCACTGACATTTTCACAAACTCATCATAAATTACACACAGGCAGGATGTGAAACAAAGACAGTCCTCATTCTGAACAGAGATAATGGTTCACTACACGATAAGGAGTGTAATTAATTAGGAACGAAGAATGTGCGCAACTGTGATAAAGGTTTGATTCTCACATGGAAAAGATCAAGCTGCAGATAATGTTAGTTCTTCATTTCATATGTTTACTTCACTGAAACCCATTTTTTTTATGATTGGCGCCTAGGCAGAGAATTGGCTGTAGAGGTCTGCACTTTGGTTCTTCAGGAAGAGTTCGATCTCTAGAATCACCTGTTCCTCATGTCTAGATATGCATGCTAAGTAAAGATTTCTTCACTGCAAGTCAAGAGTATGAACGGGGTGTTTTCTCTGGTGACGGGGCGGGGGGGGGGGGAGGGGGGAGGAGGAGGAAAGATGGGTAAGAAATTAATATGAGAGCCCAAAGAAGCTGGAAGTGCGAATGTGTCCAGTGAAGATTTATCAAGGGCGCTGTCGTGGAGCAAAAACACCGGCTTCGACGACTTCCCACGACGCTGCGTCTTGACAGCATAATGTGTTACAACCACACCACGGCAGTCCCAGCCAACGTTCAACATCACCTAGGACAACGATGGTTGGACATTCACCTTTTTCAACGGTGGCGGACTTTGGTCCTTTGTCTTGGCCTGTAGTGAAAACCCTCAGCCCATGTCCATGGCGATAAATTGATTGTATAACTCACCAGTGGAGCCCTGATTTTCGTCCACTATCAAATCGTTGAACATGCATACGTTTGAGGCGAAACATTCAAAGACGAACATGTCCACAAAGTGCAGTTTTTCACAAACTTATTACAGGCATACGTATGAATGAAAATGACTTATCGCAAAGCAAAGCGCCTTTTCTTTTGTGCCAAAAGGCAGTTCATATTTCTAAATCTACAATGAAAATACTCCTTTAAAAAACATGTTCTCATTTGCATGAACTATTTCGACATGTTCGGCTTTGAATGTCTTTCAAAAGCAAATAAATTTTTTTTGGAACAACTGTATCATATTACGTATCTGTAACAACTTATATGATATCATAGAAGAAAAATTATAAATTGGCAACTGTAACCTTAATATACAATGTTTTACCGAATGTTCTGATTTTATTGTTCCTCCACTTACTTAAAACGTTTGGTATCACGTAACACAATGCAATGATGTATCAGTGCCATTACCTATTGTTAGAATGGTACCTTGAGGTAACTGTTAGACTTAAACATAAACAGGATCATATTCTAAAAAGTAGTTTCCTTTAACTCTGTTTTGGAAACGTGGGTATATCGTCAATGACGGATGTATACCAAATTAAGTCCTCTCGATTTTGCGTCTTCTCCGAAAATAGGTCACAGTAAACCATTAACATCTTATCTTCTACTCATCTATGATTGGATAGTTGAGAATTACTTCAGGTAGTGGTTAGGAAAAGAGTTTCGTAATGGCCCACACGCGTTTTGAAAGAGACTTCCGCTGTTGTACGTATAGCTGGGACCTCTACGATGCAGTTGCTTCAGTATCAATTTGTTTCTCATAGATTCGTAATTGTGTGTGATAGTTCGTTTCATTTCACTTTTTCTTAATATATATATATATATATATATATATATATATATATATATATATATATATATATATATATATATACTCCTGGAAATTGAAATAAGAACACCGTGAATTCATTGTCGCAGGAAGGGGAAACTTTATTGACACATTCCTGGGGTCAGATACATCACATGATCACACTGACAGAACCACAGGCACATAGACACAGGCAACAGAGCATGCACAATGTCGGTACTAGTACAGTGTATGTCCACCTTTCGCAGCAATACAGGCTGCTATTCTCCCATGGAGACGATCGTAGAGATGCTGGATATAGTCCTGTGGAACGGCTTGCCATGCCATTTCCACCTGGCGCCTCAGTTGGACCAGCGTTCGTGCTGGACGTGCAGACCGCGTGAGACGACGCTTCATCCAGTCCCAAACATGCTCAATGGGGGACAGATCCGGAGATCTTGCTGGCCAGGGTAGTTGACTTACACCTTCTAGAGCACGTTGGGTGGCACGGGATACATGCGGACGTGCATTGTCCTGTTGGAACAGCAAGTTCCCTTGCCGGTCTAGGAATGGTAGAACGATGGGTTCGATGACGGTTTGGATGTACCGTGCACTATTCAGTGTCCCCTCGACGATCACCAGTGGTGTACGGCCAGTGTAGGAGATCGCTCCCCACACCATGATGCCGGGTTTTGGCCCTGTGTGCCTCGGTCGTATGCAGTCCTGATTGTGGCGCTCACCTGCACGGCGCCAAACACGCATACGACCATCATTGGCACCAAGGCAGAAGCGACTCTCATCGCTGAAGACGACACGTCTCCATTCGTCGCTCCATTCACGCCTGTCGCGACACCACTGGAGGCGGGCTGCACGATGTTGGGGCGTGAGCGGAAGACGGCCTAACGGTGTGCGGGACCGTAGCCCAGCTTCATGGAGACGGTTGCGAATGGTCCTTGCCGATACCCCAGGAGCAACAGTGTCCCTAATTTGCTGGGAAGTGGCGGTGCGGTCCCCTACGGCACTGCGTAGGATCCTACGGTCTTGGCGTGCATCCGTGCGTCGCTGCGGTCCGGTCCCAGGTCGACGGGCACGTGCACCTTCCGCCGACCACTGGCGACAACATCGATGTACTGTGGAGACCTCACGCCCCACGTGTTGAGCAATTCGGCGGTACGTCCACCCGGCCTCCCGCATGCCCACTATACGCCCTCGCCCAAAGTCCGTCAACTGCACATACGGTTCACGTCCACGCTGTCGCGGCATGCTACCAGTGTTAAAGACTGCGATGGAGCTCCGTATGCCACGGCAAACTGGCTGACACTGACGGCGGCGGTGCACAAATGCTGCGCAGCTAGCGCCATTCGACGGCCAACACCGCGGTTCCTGGTGTGTCCGCTGTGCCGTGCGTGTGATCATTGCTTGTACAGCCCTCTCGCAGTGTCCGGAGCAAGTATGGTGGGTCTGACACACCGGTGTCAATGTGTTCTTTTTTCCATTTCCAAGAATATATATATATATATATATATATATATATATATATATATATATGCGTGATCAGTCTTCTGACTGGTTTGATGCGGTCCTCCACGATTTCCTCTCCGGTGCCAGCCTCTTCATTTCAGAGTAGCACTTGCCATCTACGTCCTCAATTATTTGTTGGATGTATTCCAAACGCAGAACCTCCTCACTCCTTATCTTATCAGTCCAACTAATTTTCAACATTCGTCTGTTGCACCACATCTCAAAGGCTTCGATTCTCTTCTGTCCCGGTTTTCCCACAATCCATGTTTCACTACCGTACAATGCTGTGCTCCACACGTACATTATCAGAAACTTCTTCCTCAAATTAAGGTCTACCTTTGATACTAGTACACTGCTCTTGGCCAGGAATGCCCTTTTTCCCAGGACTATTCTGCTTTTGATGTCCTCCTTGCTCCGTCCATCATTTAGTAGTTTGCTGCCTAGGTAGTAGAATTCCTTAACTTCATCTACTTCGTGATCGTCAATCCTGATGTTAATTTTCTCTTTGTTTTCATTTCTGCTACTTCCCATTACTTTCGTCTTTCTTCGATTTACTCTCGGTCCATATTCTGTACGCATCAGACTGTTCAATACATTAAGCAGATCATGTAATTCTTCTTCACTTTCACTCAGAATAGCAATGTCATCAGCGAATTGTATCATTGAAAGCCTTCTCCTTGAATTTTAGTTCTACTCCTGAACCTTTCATCTATTTCCATCATTGCTTCTTCGATGTACAGGTTGAACAGTAGGGACGAAATACTACATCCTTGTCTTACATTTTTTTTTTAATCCGAGCGCATCGTTCCTGGTCGTCCACTCTTAATATTTCGTCTTGGTTCTTGTACATATTATATATTACCCTTCTCTTCCTATAGCTTACCCATAATTTACTGAGAATTTAGAACACATTGCATCATTTTAAATCGTCGAACTCTTTTTCCAGGTCGACAAATCCTATGAACGTGTCTTGACTTTCCTTTAGTTTTACTTTCATTATTAACCGCAACGTCAAGATGGTCTCTCAGGCCGAAACCTGGATCGTAATTAAATAAACATCAATACAGTGAAATTGCGGTGTGTTCATTTAAAACATAAAAAATAGTTAGATTCTGCTTATCCTGTGTTTTGCGTTTCATTGCGTATGCCTTTTTTTTTTTAAAAAAAAAAACTGTAGACATGTCAGCATTTGTGTGCCACATCCTCATTTATTCAGTATCATACAACGTAACATGCACAGTGAGGTAGCAAAACAATAAAAATCTTCATTATAAAAATCCAGTTGTATATTTATTTCTATTATCTTCTAAAACAATACACAGCAACCAGTTTCTCAAAATTTTCTTCAGCTGACTTTATGATCTTGACTCACACATCTCTCAACATCACAAGAAGTGGCAGATGCACACTTAGGTGAAGAAATTTTGGACATAGTCAGAAACCCTAAATAAATGTTACAATTCATCTGAAGATATCAGGTACTCAAGTTTGTTAGAGTCCGGTAGGTAAAGAATTTCCGCTTTCCTTTATCAGCGACACTGAAAAGTGTTTCACTGCAGACCGACTTTGTAATATAAATGGCGGATGGAAATGGTTTAGTGACATGTTGTTGTCTTGTTTTGCCCGCAGTTCCACGAAGCTAGGTCGTGCACACAACTGATAAAATTTTTCACTTTTGTATAATAATTGCTACCCAGTCTGTAAATTTCGCACTGAGCACACCTCAGAGGCGAATGCGGCGAGAGGGTAAGCAACGGAAGATAGTTGCGCTGCGGTATTTTGGCAGTGCTGCCAAGACGCTCTTCGTGGCGCATAACTCAACTATAACAATTCGTACCACTTACCGTAGTCAGCAGGGATTGGCAGCAGTGAGAGACGGCACGAAGTATATTGACTTAAACCGACATCTGCTGCCGAACCAAGGCTGTTGAGGTCAGCACCGAAATTCACGAATTTACTCATGTTCAGCACTTATTCACCATTCATATAGAAAGTATCAGTGAAAGAGTTATCACGGTATAAGTGTATATTTTTATTTTTATAATTATATATTTTGTGATTTTGGTTGGGGTGGCTTTTAATATTGTGGGCTAGCATGAGACTTTTAATTAACTTATACCGCGATAACACTCGTACGGACATCGGCTGCCCCGAAGTACGCACGATATAATATTTTTTTAAACACAACGCGCAACTCACCTCCTTCCAATAAATAGTTTGCGTGAGCGGTGCTATTTAGAAAAGAAAATATGCGTATTCTTACGCAAACTGTAATTATTAATATGGGTCTCAGGGGCTACTGGTTATTTATGTACCAAATTACACAAAGATTAACTGAGATATTGCGGAATGTAATGTTTTTCAATATTTCTTGTTCATTACTTGCAAGGCAAAACTGGAGAGAATCCAATCTGCCGTTAGGCGGCCAAAAAGAAACATACTGAACTCACTCAGTATTCTAAATATTAATAAACAAAATCTATTTTGACTCTTTTTTCTTTGAAATTAATGAATGATAGAAATTGAGAAGTCTCTCGCATTTACATTTAATATTATGACATGATGTTTTAATTAAATAATACAGTCAGCGTAATGGCCGACTAAATCCTGCTAGGGGAGATGAGCTGCCTGCACTGCGAAGTTCTGTAAAAACTTTGTTAATTATAATTAATGGTTGCGATCGTGAGAGGTGACAACTAAGTCAATAATGCACACTTTCTAATAACAATTTCTATTGTATTTTTCAAAAATACAGATAAAACTTACGTTAATTATTATCAGACAGCACTAAAATGGCGGCCTACCGCTAGACGAAACAAAACACGAGAGTTAGTTCAATCAAAGCATTGTCTCTGATCTTCATGGCCTATGTTACACAGAGATTATACCAAAAAAACTGTCTTTTGTTGATTACATCGATATTTGTGTTTTGATAATAATAACTTACGTTCTTTACTATTTGTTATACATCGTGCAAACGTAAACAGTCTTGAAATAATTTAAATTCAAACGTCTCATAACAAAAACTTCCTTTTCCTTTCTCCAAATGTCCATTTATGTGACGTACCGTCACAGAGTCAATCATGCAAGTTATTGTAATATATGCAAATGATATAATATACTCTACAAGAATCTAACTCTGTACTACCACACTGAAGAAATTTTCGAAATGTACATTTACTCCCAAAATGGCCAAAACATACAAAAACGCACGCAACGTACACTTGCACGGAAATCCGAGTTCTAGTGACCAAAACTGGCCTAACACAGCTGCAACTTGTCTGCTCCTGCCCCGATTAGGCAGACTTTTTGAGTGGGTATGAGCAGTCGTGGCGAAATTGTCATTTACAAAACGTGCAGTATGATAAATACTGGTTGGCGACTATTTTTCATCCTTTTCGTGGTCACCTCGATTATCAACCATCGCTCATCGAGTTCCAAGGCCCTTGTCATTCCCGGTTCTTCACAGAGAAACGACCTATCAATTCGTTCCTCGCCAATCAGACTTGTTCGAACACATTGGAAGCACCTGCAGTACTTAACCATTGTGTTATATGTAGTATTGTACATTTCGAGCTTCTTACAAGGGGATGGCCAGTCACTATTTGGCTGGCATTTGGCAGGTGGATCATGTGCAACCTAAATTTATAGATACGATACTGCAGTGCCTATGTGGTTTTGACGTACGATGCAATGTTCGTTCGGACATGCAATACAGGCACTGCAATATCGTATTTATCCGCCGATACCGATCAAGGGTTTTTCGATTAAAATGTTGATATTTTAAACATTTCTTGGCTGTGTGCTCAGCAACAGCGTATGCAAATACATAAAATGTAACAGCCAGCCAACCGGTTGCACACAACTTTTTTTAAATATAAAAACACATTAATCAGGTTTCGATAGCCCTAAGCCTATCTTCAACAGATTGATAAAAGTTGCATGAACTCACATGACAATCTTTAAATTTTCAGCACTGTTTGCTGAAAATTTAAAAGTTGTCGTATGAATTCATGTCACTACTCATGAAGGTAGTGTTAGAGCTATCGAAACCTGATTAATGTGTTTTTATATTAAAAAGTTGTGTGCAACGGTTGGCGAGCTGTTACATTTTATACACTTATAGTGTAATTAAACATAACGGATGTACGAGTGTAGGCTGTAGACACATAGTTGACGACGTATGGAAATTAGGGTATGGCAGTAGGTTGTGCTCGGGCAGCGTAATGGTAAGGAGACTGCTCGTGATAAGTGGGACATTCCGGTTCAAGACCGAGTCCAGTACAAAGTCTCATTGTCGTCACTCAACTATATAGCTGATGGTTGCCCTATTCGCAACTGCGAATGTATTACACGCATAAAACGAAAGACTCTCAGATATTTTAGTTCAATATCAACCTGTTTTTAGTAACCATCTCTGAAGTTCAAGACGCGCAATCATCAAATCTAATGTCCGCAAACGCATATTTTCGTAGAGTTTGAGGAAGGAAACTGTAACGGCTGCCTCTTACCTATTCACAAAGTAAATCCTGTTCAACGAAAGCGCCGTTGTAAAGTGGCCAAAGCATATGGCTGAGTTCAGAGAACAAGTATTCGACTCTCAAATGCATTCTGCTGTGTTTTTATTTGCATTTTTCGCGTGTCTAAATTGATACGAATACGATGGTTATAACGTAATCAGTAAGCAATAACAACAAGGTAAGCAAATACATTTCCGAAACAATTTGGATTAGTAAGAATTAAAAGCCTCGTAGTAGGAAATAAGTTCCGGGTAATAGTGGTGTAAATTCGTAACGAGGGTCCACAGACAGCCGACTGAGCGATGCTTGCAAAACATGATACTGGCATTATTTGGAGGTTTAAAAATGCATTGTACTTCTACAAACCCAGCGGGAATTGCACAATCGCACGAATGCAACAGAAGTTGTCAGTATAACACACAATCAACTCTCAGGAAAGATTTTTCAGGCTGCCTACAAGGTATGCAGAAGCATACAAGCAAACAACAAAAAGTTACACAATTTGCGACATTGTCGCGAAAAAACAGTGACCCGTGTATGTAATAAGTTTCTTTTAATCTACATCTATGGCCACAAACTTTTTTTTTAACATATTACCGGTTTCGGTCTTTAATGAAGATCATCAGATCTGCAGCAAAAATGAGAAAAACATAAATACACGCTCAAACTGCCTACAAATTAAGAACAATACATAGACTATAATGAAAAGTAGTTTTGACAAAATTTACATTTGTGCGCTTTAAATATGAAGAGGCATACCTGTTTCATAAAAACAAAGTCCTAATGTACTGCAGCCATAGTGGCATCGTCAAATGTTAAATGCGGAATCAGCACCAGCATCGTCAAATACATACAAATCAGATCACATGCACGAGTCATGCTGTCAGTAGCACTACTGTTTAAGACAAGCTGCCGTACAATATCCAGAACATGTTTGTGTTGTAAGTTCACCAGATGTAGCTAATGTCGGCATTAATCAGATAATGTGGGCCATCCACTGTTTCGGAATTTTATCATTCTTTTCTTGCAACGGAGTGCCGCAGGGTACTAGGGGCTCTCTGCCGGTCACGTTCCTCCAACCACTTCCCGCCTGTGCGCAATTCTGGCGTTAGCGCTAACAGAGGGCTTTGATTATGTGCAGCACTATGTTTTCTTTCATTTGTGGCTCCTTTAGAGATTTGTTTTATGGTTGTTTAATATTACCCGGTGCACTATCAACGGTGCTTAATATTTATGTCATTACCTAGAATATTGGCACTAGAGCACATGTCAACCACTGTTTCTTAACTCTTCCTCTTTTTCACAATCTAACTTTTGTCGTGTTCTTCTTTTTATTGCTTTTTATTTACTGTAATGCCTTCTATGCGTCATAAGCTTATTAAAGACTTCAACTATTGTATCCCCCTTTATTTTCACTGTTTCAATTAATTATTGAAAACTGATATATGCCGACATTAGCGACATCTGGTGAACTTACAACACAAACATGTTCTGGATATTGTACGGCAGCTTGTCTTAAACAGTAGTACTACTGACAACATGACTCGTGCATGTGATGTTGTTTCTATGTATTTGATGATGCTGGTGCTGATTCCGCATTTAACATTTGACGATGCCACTATGGCTGCAGTACATTAGGACTTTGCTTTTATGAAACAGATATGCCTCTTCATACTTAAAGCGCACAAATGTAATTTTTGTCAGTACTACTTTTCATTATAGTCTATGTATTGTTCTTAAGATGTAGACAGTTTGCGAGTGTTTTATGTTTTTCTTATTTTTGCTGCAGATCTGGTGATGTTCATTAAAGACCGAAATCGGTAATATGTTAACAAAAAGGTTGTGACCATAGACGTAAATTAAACTTATTAACAAAAAGTTAATCCACACCTTCTTTTGTAGAAGTGATGATTAGGACTTCATTACTGCCCCTTCACACGATATAGTCGTTTCAGCCGACCGCTGTGGCCGAGCGGCTCTTGACGCTTCAGTCCGGAACAGCGAGACCGCTACGGTCGCAGGTTCGAATACTGCCTGGGGCACGGATGTGTGTGATGTCCTTAGGTTATTTAGGTTTAAGTAGTTCTAAGTTCTAGAGGACTGATGATCTCAGTTGTTGAGTCCCATAGTTTCCAGGGTCATTTGAACCATTTTGTAATGGTTTCATGTAGAAAAGTGACTACTTTGTCGGGGCGAGTGGGCCTCCTCTATTTCGTGAGCACACAGTAGCCGCAACAGCGACACGGACGAAACGGTCGTAAAGCTGCCGGGAGCAGCGCGCCGTATTAGGCGGCGAGGTGACCTCGGGGTTGCGAAGAGCCACTCGGAGTGGTCCGCGGCGAGGGCGAAGGCAAGCCGCGCTCCTGGAGGTGTGGCTCCGCCGCGCTCGCCGTGAAAGTGTCTGGCGCAATGCACGCTGCCCATCATCGGCGCGCGTCCGTCCCTCACAACTGGTGCAACTGGAACGCGCGCAATCAACGCAAAAAGAGCTCCACGCCACGAGTGGGGCCACCGGCCAGTATAAATACGCCGTCCGCAGCCGGGAGGATCATCACATCCATTTCCATCCTCTCGGCGTATACACCTCTCTGAGCTCATCATGAAGGTAAGCATCCAGCAATCTGCTGGGATTAGCAATGTCTGAGTGCCGGTTACCAGCCTACGGATTCCCGAGTATAGGTCTTTGTTCTTCGCTACGGGTAGTTTTCTCGCAGGAACGGGACGTTACAGGAACAGCTGACGCTATTTCCCAAATCAAACGCGAGATGGGTTTCGCATTAGATTTATTCGTGCCAGCTATCGGGACATCCTTTATCGACATAACTATTACTCTGTCCACAGCGGTACACCTAATTTGATATACGCTTGTGTTTTATTTGAACTGTTTATTTGTAGAGCCACGAGTCTCCTGACTGGTTTGATGCGGCCCGGAGCGGGTTCTTCTCCAGTGCCAGTTTATTCATCTAAGCTTAAATCTTACACTTAACGTCCACCGTTAAATCTTTTATTCGAATCTCCATCTGCCGCTACAGTTTTTAGTCTATTACGGTTCCCTCTTTACGGTTCCTTCTTTAAGGTTCCCTCTAGTTCAATCGAAGTTTTCAAGTGATGTCTCAAAACAGACCCCATCACCAAGCCCATTTCACTCGCCATTGTGCGGAGAATCTCCTCATTTGTTATTAGTACGTATCATTTTCTGCTTTTTTTTCTACACCAAATCTCAATACCTTTGATCCTCTTCTGTTCGGGTTTTCCCATTGTCTGTGGTTCATTTGCGTAAGGTGCTCTGCTCCACATGTACATTCTCAGAAATTTCTTCTGCAGTTTAAAGCCCATAAGTGATAATAGTAGATTTGCTTCGGGCAGGAATATCGTCTTTGCCTTTGCCAGTCCGCTTCTCATGGCCTTTTGACCTCCTTGCTTCCAAGGTAGCACAATTACACTAAGTGGTCCTCGTATTCAATGTAGAGTTCCTCGATACTCTCATTCGTGATTCTCTTCCGTCAGTGTTTACACATGCATTCCGTCTTGGCCCACTTTATGTCCCTAGTAAACTGCACTTTTGATTCAAAATGTCCTGTAATCCTTCCGCATAGCGGACATGCCTGAAAATGAATCTGGCAGCTCATGTATGACAAACGTAACTACTATAGGAGCATATCGCTGCTACATATACAACAGTGATAACACAGAAACATATTACGCGTATCAAATATATGTATAAAACAAATTCCTGGTTACACAGCCAAACGGGAAAAATGTTAAGTAATGTAGAAACATAATACCACGAAAGCATCTTCATCTGCCAAAAGTTTGTCAATGTATCCGTTAATTGACAACGCAAAAAAGTACAAATTATATTGACCGTTCAGTTTTAGTTACAGGGAACGTTACGGTTCAAAGGCTGCTGTATTACCTATGTATGCTTATAGCTTTCAGTCTTTCTTCGTCCATCGTTTAAGGTGTTCCACTGAACTATTTTTTCTTTTTATGGATCCAACGTATTAGTAGCGTACCATCAAATTTTGAAATTTAAGGTTGTTGAAGATAATCGCTAGCGTAAATCCTTTTACGCGGATGTAGAGTAGAATATAAGAGAAAAAATGCAACTTTGTCATATGATGTCCGCCCCAGGTAGCTCAATGCTCAGCGCGACAGAATGTCATACCTAACGGCTCGTGTTAGACTCCCGGCTGGGTTGGTGATTTTCTCCGCTCAGGGACTGGGTGTTGTGTTGTCCTTATCATCATCATTTCGTTCCCATCGACACGCAAGTCGCGGAAGTGGCATCAACTCGAAAGACTTGCACCAGGCGAACGGTCTGCCCTACGGAAGGCCCTAGCCACACGGCATTTCCATTTTTATATGATGACATCGTTGGAGACCGTGGCTGTTATTTGAAAACAAATGTTGGTGGTGTTGTAACAAACATCGATGGAAGTAATTGTCGAGCGATTTTATTTCAGTGTATGATGTCTGCAGATCGCCAAATCTGAATGCTTTAGTAGCTGAGTATTGTGTTTCACTTGCTGAAAAACTGGATCGAATGATTAGATAATGTGTAGAATGAAAACACTAACAACTAGCGTAACTGTTACTACATAAGTTACAATGAAGCTTATCTAGCAACTAAAGTAGATTGGCATTAATGTTTCCATTTGCTTCACATTGTTCTTCATTGTCAATGCTTGGAAACGTCTGAAACAATCATTCAGTGCTCCCTCTCTCGCTCTATCTTTTCGTTTCTTTATACTTACCGATACAAAAATTCACGATTCCATACTTCTTCTAACATCATTCAATCGCGAGCTAAGTATTCGTCAAGTACTTAGTATAAATCACTGAACCACATAGGCTATCCTTACGTTTAACGTTGCTTTCGCTCAGAAGAGCGAACCTGAGCGTAGGTCTCGATTAAAGCAACAGGTTTTTCCCTCAGATTAATTCTTCACGTCATAATCATTGTGTAGCATTATCCGTCGCCCACCTCCTCTCTCCCTTTTTCTATTGGTCTTTTTAACGATCTCCAGAACCTCGATCGCTATTGAAATACTAATCACAAAGTGTAGTATCCGGAATTGTTCATGTTAACTTTTCGCGTGAGTTGCCTCTGGTACGTTCCCCACGATTTCTTCGACAGCCTACCAGAAAACGATAGGCTCCCGAAATTTCAGGTCACCGAAATTAAATGAAATTTTACACAAAGATTGCGGGTTCACGTCCTTCTTCCGTCCACACTACCTTAATCTGCAAGAACTCTCACAATTTAGTCAATTTACCAATTTTCGAAAACTGGAGCAGCACTCAGGGCAACCGTCTGTCTGCCAAATTATGTACAGAAAATTCATAAAATTTCGTGCAAAAACAAATTTTTCTCACATAAACTCACAAATTCTCTACTCCACGAAACCCCAAATCCGTTTCATAAAAGCTGACTTTCACAGGGTTTCACAGGACAGACTTGCGAACTACATAAACAGTAAAACTATGCACAAATAATAATGCCTCATTTTCTAATCTTCAGTCCCAGGTCAGATGTGCGTAATGGCCTGTGTAGAATCTACGGCATAAGAACTATGTCACTACCTGAATATATCTGTCAGGTGCCGAAAACAAATGTCGTACCTGCTAGTAAACGCCCACTGTCCACACTCCCGAAACGTCATCGAATATTTCGAAATTCACATATATAAAGTCTGTCAGGAAGCTGAAGACATTACCGAATAGATGCCTGACGGAGTTCGTGCCACGTCAGTTTATATTTAGCCTCGAGCTTTCGATGAGTTCCTCCGTCGCTGTCATCATGAGACTTCTGTAGGACGTTGGGTACTTTATTTAGTTGGCCAAAGTGTGTTACGGAGACGTCTCGAAGTCACAGAACTTCCATATGATACCAGATATTAAGTCGATGGCTATGACTGAAAATCATTGGCAGCAATGGTGGTTTTGGTTGACGGCTGGATCAGCTGATTTTTCTGTTGTCTTTTCCGTTCCCAAGCACCATTAAGGCTGTAAGCCAATGTCTCGCCGTTGTTACCATTGTCATCTCAACGGCTTCCTTGGTGACAGGATCCTAGTAGGCAGATGCATGGGACAATAGTTCCGTTTCATCAAACACAATCGTATGTTTGTTCATGAGCTTGTGTTCGACAGCAACAGATTTGTCGAATTGCGATATGTAGTATGGCGCAGGTACTCTGTGTAGCGTTCTGTATTGTTCGTATTAAGTGACCAGTATAACTGGTATCACAGTCATAAGGATTAATGACACAAAGGCTATCTTTTACTGTGTGAAACATCTGTTTATTTCTATTGGGTGATCGGAAAATTGTTTGAATGCCGTGTCTGCTCAGGACCGTGCTTATTTTATTTGTTGTAGAAAGGAAGACATGCTATGAACGAATCACCTTCACGTGACTGAGAATCATTGAGGTTTTGTTCGCTATAAATGGCTAACTTAACATATCGGTCACTATAGCTCTTCTTACGGAAAGTGTTTTTTAGATTCCTGATCTCGGAATCCAGGTTTCCTTAACACAGAAAGTTCTAACACCGTGTATCAGCGTTTATAAAGCTAATTTCGTACGGGATGTATGATGACAGCTTTGTGCATCGGAAGGAAGTGCATCTCTTGATGATGACATCAGTCATCGAAAATGCTAGACGGAATGCAAATCTGACGCGGCAAAACTTTTCTGAAGCTGTTATTCAAGAAAGCTGATAACCCAAAAACAAATATACCGTGTTACACTAGCGAATCCTGAGAGAGCCTGTATACGCCCACTGAAGTGGACCCTCTCTTTAGCGTATTGCGAATATGGAAGTATTACAGCTTTTCTTTATTGAAACTTCTTTCACAGTTGCGTATAATTTATACTGGTGACTAGTTTCGAACATAGCTGTTCGTTTTTGAAAACCTGATGTGTACTAAAGTTGCTTATCAGAGCCAAATTCCATCGACACACTTGGGTGATGTCCACACAAGACACAGCCTTGCAAGAGATACAGAGTGTTCGTATTACATGAGCTATACATTCAACATATGAAACTGCACTGAACCACAAATCAGATTACAGAAAGTCAATAGTTGTCGCCGTATTCCTTCCATATGTTGGATAGTTAGGAAACTAGCAACACATGTTGATTTCCTGTAAATGTGTTTGTCGTACAAGCATTCAGCGCAATTTCATGTGTTGAAGATGTCACACATGTAATAAGATCACCTATATGACTGTGTATCGGTGGAATTTTGCTTTCATAAGGACTTTTAGTGGAGGTCTGGCTTGAAAATACATGGATCGTCTACCATCTTATAAAATTTCTGTCCCTCCTCAACAACATCGCATAACTCCGCATAAACGAGATTCAGATAAGCCCATTGTCTCGCCTCTGATCACCAACCCTGGTATGCTGCCGCGCCTTCACAAACACAACCCTCTAAGCTTACACAGACATACGTTCCATATCCTATCCCGACTCACTCTCCAAACAATGAGATCCGCCCCAATATTTATCCCTTCTATCTACCTTAAACCTTCTCCACCTATCCCATTCCACATCAGGGCTCCTCTCTACTTCCCTCTACTCCCACTCTATCCCTTTCTTCTTGTACCACCACTCTTCCCACACTCCATTACACCTCCTGACCTTCTGTCCTTTCCACCTTCTGTATCTCCACTACCTGCTTCACCGCCTACTTGTCATCTCCATAGTTTCCCCACCTAACGAGCCCCTATCTCCACTCGCTGCTCCCAACCTCTGTAGAACATATTCTCTCCTCCCAGAATATTTTTTCACCCAGTGCAGGTCCTTCAGATGTTGAGTGAAAGTGCAGTGTTCCAGCGTTTTTTCATATCACCTCCTTTTAGCTCACCGTCATTAATATTTTTATCTTAGAACGTAAACAGGCCTCATATTTTTATTTTTCTGTCATACTTGTAATCTCTTTATAAATACTCCTAGCTGAAGAGCGGTGTATTATATCTGTGACAGCCCAACCCCCATCCATATGGGGTATTGGGAATGAGACATCAGTAAACATTTTTAACCGTTGTGTTGTCTGTTGTGAGCAGGGGGAACCTGGTAAGCAGAAGTTGTTAAGATGTGCTCACCTTTCCGTTGCAGACCGTGTTCATGGTGCTGGCCGCCGTCGTGTCGGCTGCGGTGGCTGAGGCCCCCGTGGACCGGCAGTACCTGCCGCCGTCGCCCTCCGCACGCTACGGAGCCCCGGCCATGGGAGGCGCCTTCGGTAAGTTGCCCCACGGACACTGCGACCAGCTGGTGCGGTCTAACGCGATCTGCTTCGCAGCGCTGATTTTCATCGTTTGTCACTGCACTCGTCCACAATCTTTCGGACGATTCCTCTTTATGATCAGTAAATGAATTTTACTGTCAAATTCCTTCTGGATCAATTAATAACGCACCATGACATAGCGCATTTTTATTCAGAAATTTTTCCACAATTTTAACCGTGTAATGTTCTGAGCAAGAGGTTTGTCGGAAAGATTCAGACATTCCACTGGTTTTATTAAGAGGAGGGTTTCAAATTCTGACGCTGTTCACCTTTCCCACAGTTTCTGTCTGTGACTGAATACATAACGACTGACATTCTTGTGAATTATCGACCAACTATTCCTCGCTGTCAACAAGACGTCAGATTCTAATCTCGCTTCAGACATCCTGTCCAAAAGATGCTCAATTCGTACAAAGAATTGCAATACGTTAACGAAGAGTGGTGCTGAGATTAATGGGCGCCTACAGCATTAACCCAATTGATGCCCTGTAGCCGGCCGCGGTAGTCTCGCGGTTCTAGGCGCGCAGTCCGGAACCGTGCGACTGCTACGGTCGCAGGTTCGAATCCTGCCTCGGGCATGGATGTGTGAGTTGTCCTTAGGTTAGTTAGGTTTAAGTAGTTCTAAGTTCTAGGGGACTGATAACCACAGCAGTTGAGTCCCATAGTGCTCAGAGCCATATGATGCCCTGTAAGTAAATCTAGCAATATAGCCATTGGACTTGAAAATTAGGAAAAGGGAAGACCTTAATTGGTTAAAGAAAGGCAATCAAATGGAAGTGCGAAGTATACGTGGAACTGAGGCAAATACGGAAAAGTAAATAAAAAATCGCGTATTGCAGCTGTGGTAAAATGAGTGGGACACTTCAGGCACAGGCAGAGGAATATTGTATTTCCCCATAATGACAGGGATACACTAAAAATGTTATATCTTAACCTGACCGGTCATGTCTCGTATGCTTCGTACAGTATCTACACAAACTCAAAAGACAGATGAATGATGTTTGAATGATATATCCGCCGTATCATGATTTAGCCTTAAGCCATTATCGGGCACTACAATGTTGGCTGCAATTAGACTCTGTTAAGTGAAGTCATCGTCAATATATATTCTCGTCCGATGATGACAGGATAGAACTGTCGAAACCGGTAATAGTCATAAAAAGAAATACTAGCGAACTTGACAAACTTATTTTTTCAAGAATAACATAACCTTCACATCGCCGCCAATGACTGACGCAAAGTCAAACATATGTAAAATAAATTAAAAATCATCAAAATGTGTGCAAGACAGGTAACATAAATGTTTTCCAGCCGTAGAACATGACTACGGTATTTACATGTGCAGTGAACATGGTCTGCAAATATACTGTGGAAATTACTTCGTGGGTCGTGGTCAAAGATGAACAGGAGTTTAAATAAACCAAGGTAAAGGAACAAAAGGAGAATAGATTACGTAGTTCTAATAGTAGTAGTAGTAGTTGGGTGATTCGTTGAGGCCTTTATTGTGGTATTGTTTTATTGTGGTCCAGTTTTGCTTCTCGTATGATAGGCTGTAATTGTGAATAATATACAAATAAATAGCAATAAACAATGATGTGCCAACGGCATTGCCACCGGCTCCCATCTGATCACAGAAGTTAAGCGCTGCCTGGCTTGGCTACCCCTTTGATAGGTGACCGTTCGGGCCTGTCCAGCGCTGTTGGCAAGAAGGGTGCATTCAGCCCTTGTGAGGCCAGTTGAGGAGCTCCTTGAGTGAGAAGTAGCAGTTCCGGTCATGAAACTCACAACGAGCGGGAGAGCTGTGTGCTGACTACCTGTCTCTACTTATCTTCATCCAGCGACGCCTATCGGCTAAGGATGACACAGCGGTCGGTTGGTACCGTTGGCCCTCTCGTGGCCTGTTCGGACGGAGTTTAGATTAATAAATAATAATAACTAGAGTGCTTAGCGCGCTGGCTTGCCATGTCAGAGGCCCCGGGTTCGATTCCCGGCTGGGTTGGAGATTTTCTCTGCTCAGGGATTGGGTGTTTGTGTTGTCTCCATCATCTACATTTCATCCTCATCGACGCGCAAGTCGCCGAAGTGGCGTCACCTCAAAAGACTTGCACTAGGCGATCAGGTCTACACGCCAGGAGGTGACTTTTCATATCAGCTGGTGTAGAAGATGGGTTCAGGAAGTGGTTGACGTGTACCGTTTTGCAGGCGCTGGTGGGGCTGGAGGACGTTTCGGAGGCGTCGGTGGACTGTCCACCCAGTACGGAGCACCGGCGGCTTCTGCCGGCTTCGGAAGGGTAGGCGGTGTCTCCACGCAATACGGCGTCCCGTCGGCCGCAGGAGGCTTCGGTGGAGGCATCTCTAGAGCTGGTGGTCTCGGAGGCATCTCCAGAGCTGGTGGACTCGGTGGACTCGGAGGCATCTCCAGAGCTGGCGGCGCCTTCGGGCGCACCGGCGGCATCTCCAGTCAGTACGGAGCTCCGTCAGCATTCGGTGGGTTGGCCGGCGGCAGAGGCCTCGGGGTGGGTGCTCTCTCTGGAGCACGCGGCATCTCCACCCAGTACGGCGCGCCCTCAGCTCTGGGCGGTGCCTCTGGGTTGGGCGGCGGTCTGGCTGGAGCTGGAGCTGGAGCTAGGGGAATCTCGACGCAGTACGGCGCTCCGTCCGCGGCAGGTGGCCTGCTGGCTGGAGGCGCTGGAGCCCTGTCCACCCAGTACGGCGCCCCTGGCGCTGCCGGCGGCTTCGGTGGCCTGGGAGCTGCCGGCCGCGGGATCTCCACGCAGTACGGTGTCCCGGGAGCTGCGGGCTACGGCCGCGGCGGAGCCCAGGAAGACGCACTCTCTGTAAGTAACTCGTAGCAAGTGCAGATTCTGCCTTGTCGCATGTCAGTTGAATGTAGAGAGTCTTGTTGCGCGGTAAACACTTTGTTGTTGAATCTACAAGTGAGAGTCCGGTCAGAATTTTGAACAGTTGCTGGATATCTTCAAAATGGCTCTGAGCATATGGGGCTTAACATCTGAGGTCATCAGTCCCCTAGAACTTAGAACTACTTAAATCTAACTAACCTAAAGACATCACACACATCCATGTCCGAGGCAGGATTCGAACCTGCGACCACAGCAGTCGCGCGGTTTCGGACTGAAGCGCCTAGAACAGCGGTTTCGGACTGAAGCGCCTAGAACCGCTCGGCCATCGCGGCCGGATTTCCAGTGAGCTATTGTGAGTACTAGTCATTGTTTTTCTGTGAATGCCAACACTATAGTTCTGGAGAAGTTAACTGCCCTTCGTAAGGCCCCTTTACGTTAATCAAGACCAGTTCCACAGTGGGACTACGTTAGAGTGTTAACCATCGTTTAGCTCCGTGTTCTGCCAACGACTATTGTAGTGTTGATACGGTGTCACTGAGTTTGCTCATATCCCATTGTCTGCAAACAATGAAAGGAAACGGTATACTTCTGCCAAAGAAGAACGTGAAATTGCTTATATCTTCACTACTATCTGGAATTATCGAGTAAGTACAGGTAGCGATAATGACACTAAACAACGTGTACAGATGATTGCGTGGCCCATCTAGGTAGCTGCGTGGTCAGCGCAGCAAATTCCAAACCAAAGGGGCCCGAGTTCGATTCCCCTCCACATTGGAAATTTTCTCCTTTTAGGGACTGGATATTGTGTGGCCCCTAATTTCGTATCATCATAACTGAAACGGAAATCGTCTGCATGGCTTCACATGAAAAGTCTAAAGCTGTTTATTGATTTCGTAGCAGGATATTGCTTGGCCCTAATGGATGTTCTGAACTGTCGAAACACACTGTCGTACCTACCACTGTTGAGATGGCTAGATGCGCACGTCCAGAAAGCCAATTTAAAAAATGAAAACAGACTGATTGCAGGAGACAAGATAGAATTGTATGCCAGACTTTGATTCGAAAGGCAGGGATATGTGTTATAACCCCGTTTCGGCTTATGGTCTTTAACTGCCATGTACAATCATTGCACCAAATACTTCGCTTAGAGAAAATGAATTAATTCAGTATCTACCACAAGGAAGTTCTATAGTACTGTTACCATTCACTGTGTATTTTAACGGCTTGTGGGTATTTAGTGCATTCAGTAGAAACAACAACAACATGGTCTATTGGAGGAATATATAAGACAAACATTCATTTGTTTCATTACACCATTAGCGATTAACCATAGGAAACAATGAAAATCTTTAAAAACTAAAGGGTATGCGGTCGGAGAGAGACGAGATGTCATGAACATATAAAATCAGTCATTGGGGATAGCATATGCCAGATTGAAATTCAGTAGAAGAATTCTAAAATTTAGTGATTCATTTCCGGAGCTACCTTCATTATCGCTCGAAAATATGAGATTTTACGACGTTTGATAGAGAAAATACCGGGAGTAGTTGGGCGTTTCGTCATAGGTTCGCTTTGTCAACGCGAGAGCGGTGGAGAGGCATGCAGTCAGCTGCAGTAGAATACACTAAAAAACCAGGTGCTGTACTAACTGCTAAAAAACAAAGAGAAGAAATTACAAAGATAGTTAAAATATTATTTCGTCCTACATTTATCTCATGTGATACCGGATTATAAATAGACGTTCATTCCTCCGACGCACTACTCTACAGGAGTAGGATAGGAGATGGAAAATAACAGTGGTTTCTTAATTACACTCTAACACATATAAGTTATACATCTCAACTGCAAGAATGTTTTTACTCCTCTCATTTTTCATGGCGTCCCGCTTTGCACGGTAGTAGCTCATTAGCTGTATTCTCACTTAATGTCTTTGTAGGAGCCTGAAGTGTTAAATTTTGAGTGTTCTTTTAAGTAAACAAGCATGTCTCGCCGAGCCCGAGAAATGTAAGGAGATGCAGAAGCCGTGTATATTTCTCTGGAACCCCACGTTTCCAACGACTCCGGCGACCGTCCTCTTTGTCTGTGAGGCTTGTAGTTCGGTCCAGGATAAGCACAGTGCGATTTGTTCATCAATATTGTGGCTGAGCCCTTTGCTCGACGTCGAGAAATGACTCACCGACATTGTCTCTATCAAGAGATTCTAAGCGTGCGTCTTCCGGCAGTTTCTAAGAAAAGATGTTGTAGCCAGTACTGATTTAGCTGACGGAACTTAAGTGAGATAAAAGTAAACGGGAACTCAACATGTATTTCTGATCATTTTGAAAATACCGCACTCCTCTTTACACGAGTATAGCTGAATTACCAACATCTAGAATATGATGTGGTCTGTTTAAAGCACTTCGTTAATATAAATTATGCAGGCCAGTAACAACTATATTACAAGGTAATAGCTTTAAATATGGTAACACAAAAATCAAACATTCACTTGTTAGAAAGATAAGCCTTGACTGGACGAGGAAGAGGACGGAAATGCCAGTCTAAGACATAACCACAGAGCCCTCTAGTTTGCTCCCATAAGTAACTTTAGTCACCTTATCATTTCTCTCTGTACGTTTGGGCTAATCTCAGGTACTAAAGTCGGAATTCTGATGTATTTTTGCTACTATGTAGACTGATTTACGAGGAAGGTTTCTCTGTATAATTCGTAATATTTCGTGCTACGTGACTGAACTGTGGTAAATTAAAATCAATTGCCACCGTGAGAACGACGCCATTGCCGTCTACAGGTAAACGTCAGAACTCGCAGCGCTGGCTGTTGCTGTATGATCGAGAGCAACCGTTTCATCTTCAGCGCTCCGCTTCCCTCAGAAGACGTACAGACAGCAAATCCATATCGATTCAGATCTGTGTTTAGCAATACCAAATTCCTGCGTGAACGAAAAAGCCCCTACAAGATTCCTGTACGATTCATCAGTAATCATATATTTCGCAGACATAGATGTGTTCCACAAAACGTTCTGTGGGGTACCGCAGTCACGCTAGGTGTCTTTGCAGGAGCCGGCCAACTACCAGTTCAGCTACTCAGTGCAGGACGCCGCCTCGCTGACCGACTTCGGCCACGAGGAGGCCCGCCAGTATGAGAGCGCCCAGGGCCAGTACCGCGTGCTGCTGCCCGATGGCCGCAAGCAGATCGTTTCCTACGAGGCCGACGAGGGTGGATACAGGCCTACCATTGAGTACCAGGAAACCGGACTCACCGCCTATTCGGCTGGCGGAGCCGGCGGCTACGGATACGGCAGAGGCGGCGCTGGTGGCGCCGGAAGCGGCAGCGGCAGTGGCGGATACCACTACTGAGGGGGCCCCACCACAGCACAGTACAAAGCGGAACAGCCCGGCCACTGACCACACGTCCTAGAGGAGTTTCAGAGGACGCATTCCACAAGATACGTTTACAATAGCCACTCCTATATGCTTTCCATGTCTAGTACCCGCTGAAACAAGCCATTTAGCGACTCTGTTCTTCTAAGTCACTAGTATTTTGTAGTGAACTCTATTCTTTATGAAAAAGTGATTTCAGTTTTCTCCTCTCCTGTAGTGAAAAACTACTACCGCTACTCAGTAGTACAGCGCATCTCGTGGAATATGTACTCAGAAAGTGAAACGAGCTTATTTACATTTTATACAAAATAAGTTATATTGTTTATACAGAAAATTTGTAATTTAACTCCAAATAAATCGATAAAAAGAATGTATATTTTGTCTCATTTCATTTCTATGTTTATTATTATCGTATGCATCAATTACAGTAATACATATTTAGCAAAACAAAGAAACATATATAAAAATGAACATCTGAAATTATATATAGTACACAAGTTTTAAAACTGCTCAGACTACACTCGGATGTTGATGGAGTCGATCCAGTGGAGTGCCTCGTGGGATGCTTGATGAAGCTTCTCAATGTCACCAGGGAAGCGTCTGATTGGACATTCATTCACAGTGTGGCTCATTGTTTGGGTGTCACTACAGTCACACACACTGTCGCTTGAGAAGCCCCACTTGTGCATCTTGTATTTGCACCTACCCTCTTCAGTCCGATATCTGTTTAAGTGCACCCACACCTCCCTTAGTTGGTGGAAGCCTGGAACTGGAACTGTATTTTGGATTGTCTTCGTGGTTTTGGGTTCCTGTATCTTGCCACTCACGTTTCCACTCTGCGTACTGGTCGAAATCCTGTGGATAGCATTTGGACTCCTGTTTCATATGCTGGTCTTCTAGATTTGAGGCGTTTCCTGGGCAGTGATACCACTAATTACTCTCATAACTGAGTTCAGTTGGACATCTACTTTCGCTACGTGGGTGCTTCTATGTTGATTGTTTGACAGTAGTCTGATAATTTTTTATTGCCCAAGTCAATAGATACTATATTAGAATCTGACATCTAGAAACTATATACAGGAGGATTTTTCCCATCATGTACAAACTCAAGGGGTTGTTCGATGAGAGGGTACGGAACAAAAGGGCCTAATGAACTTATGTCTGGAAATGAACGGTTTCTATGCTAGAAGAAGAAGAAGAATCATACTATCTTACTGAGAATGCAGTGTAATATGCGCTGAACCATGCAGCCACAGTTACGGTATGCCTGGTTTCCTCCTAGGGTACAGTACTATTCCTCATACGTCATGCCCTAGCGCCCTCTCCTGCCGTAGACATTGGCAATGTTGTGTCTCATTCGGTTCTCTTGATTATTCGCCTTGTAGTGGATGTGATAATACAGCGTCGTACACAATGGTTCCGTATTCGAATCAAGAGCTTGCCGACATGCTGTTTACTTATGGAAAGGCAACGGGCGACGGGCACCAAGGTTGTGTCAGCAGATCTATCTCCGTCGACAACAACCACAGCATTCAATGTTTGCAACAGTGTTTCGCCGCTCGTCTGCCGTTTCAGTAAGCAGAAATCATGAAGGATGTATCAGACGTGTTCAGACGCCAGACTTGAAGCAAAATGTGATTTACACAGTGGAAGGCAACCGCCGTGTCAGTAACGGGCAGATTGCCCGCCGGTACAGGGTAACTCAGACGACCGTGTGGAACATTTTCCATGACAATTGTTACTATCCTTATCACTTACAGCGTGTACAGGGCTTACTAGCAACAGAGTTTCTACTTCGTGAGCAGTTTTGTCACTTGTTTCTTCACCGGGTAATCATGATTCCAGGATTTGTTCAAAATGGCTCTGAGCACTATGGGACTTAACATCTGTGGTAATCAGTCCCCTAGAACTTAGAACTACTTAAACCTAACTAACCTAAGGACATCACACACATCCATGTCCGAGGCAGGATTCCTACCTACGACCGTAGTGATCACGCAGTTCCAGACTGAAGCGCCTAGAACCGCACAGCCACACCGGCCGGCCCAGGATTTGTGTCATCCATCCTATTCACAGATTTACGCGGAGTGGTATCTTCAACTTTCATAACAGTCGTCTATGGGATAGTATGCTACAGTATGCATAACCCGCCGTAGAATGGCGACAGCGGATCATCGGCATCGATGCAGCCAGAATGTGTGGGCCGGGACAATTGGCGTCTGTATTTTGGGACCAGTCTTCCTTCCACGTCACCTAACAGGCCGGAACTATCGGCGTTTCTTGCAGGTGACTTTGCCTCCCCCGTGTGAAGAAGTGCCATTCATGATTCGAAGGGTTATGTAGATGCTACACGATGGTGCTCCAGCCCACTTCGCCGTTGCTGGCCGGTGTGGCCAAGCGGTTCTAGGCGCTTCAGTCTGGAACCGCGGGAACGCTACGGTCGCAGGTTCGAATCCTGTCTCGGGCATGGATGTGTGTGATGTCCTTAGGTTAGTTAGGTTTAAGTAGCTATAAGTTCTAGGGGACTGATGACCTCAGATGTTAAGTCCCATAGTGCTCAGAGCCATTTCAACCATTTTATTTTGCTCAGAGCCATTTTCGCCGTTGACGTCCAGACGCATGTCAGTCGTGTCTTCCCTGGTCCATGGATCGGACGAGCGGGTCAAGCTGCATGCCCTCCTCTTTCACCGGATCTCAACCTATAACTGTGGCTGCGTGGTACAACGCGTATCAGACAGCAGTGTCTGTAACAATGTAGAATTGTATAAATGGAAACCATGCATTTTCGGAGATAAGTTCATTAGACCTTTTTCGTTCCGTGTCCTACCAACGATCAATCCTTAAAAGTTTGTACACGGTAGAAAAATCACCCCATAGAGCGTTAGTTAATGTTACTTCTTTTCAGGAAACTTGATGTACTCTCTTGAAATAAATCAATTTACTCTCTTTCGCGTCATATAATTTCCGATAACAGTCCCTGCTTCAGTTAGTTGACTCTTTGAAGTCACACTTACAATACATGCCTGTCTGTCGGATTCTTATAATGGGAGATTTGTGCCGATAAACCAGCTTTCCGATAGAACTCTTCAAATCAAGCCTTACCTTCAGTTATGTTCCACCTATCTGCTCCCTCCTCTGCATTTAACAGTGGAATTCGGATTGCGCTCTTAATGTTACCAGCCTTGACTTCAATTTCACCGAAAGTTGTTCTGACTTTTCTATGTGCTGAGTGAGTCGTTCCTTTTTCATACATATCATCAAGCCATTTCTCTTTAGCTACCCTACACTTCTTATTTATTTCATTCCCAAGTAACTTGTATTTCTGAATTTCCCTGAAAATTGTTTTACGTCACTCATTCGTCGATCAACTGGATATTTCTTCTGTTACCCATTGTTTCTTCTCAGCTATCTTCTTTGTCCCATATTTTTCAATCCAACTCCTGTGATTTTCCTTCTTACAGATGTCCATTCCTCTTCAGCTAAACCGCATACTGAGCTATTCATTATAGCGCTATCTATGGTCTCAGAGAACTTCATGCTTATCTCTTCATTTCTTAGTATTTCAAATCCTGAATTGTTTTTCCTGCCTAGTCTCTTAAACTTCAGCCTGCTCTTCATCAATACTAAGTTGTGATCTCAGGCTGCAACTGCTCCTGGGTACGCCTTACATTCCAATCTCTGATTGGAGAGTCTCTGCCTAGCCATGAATAAATCGAACTGGAATCTTTCCGTGTCACCCAGGGTTTTTAAATGTATCTCCTCCTTTGTGATTACTGAACAGAGTATTCGCTACTACTAGCTGAAATCTTATGCGGAACTCAATTAATCTTCCTCCTCTCTCATTCCTACTACCAAGACCATATTCTCCTATAACCCATTTCTACGAATCCTTCACCCAAAATCGCATTACAGTGCCCCTTCGATATTCCATTTTCATCTCTCTTTACGTACCGATTTACCCACTCCTCATTTACTTTCTCTTTCTCTTCATCTTCAGCTTGCATCGTCGGGACGTGTTTCTGAAGTATAGCTGTCGATGTTAGTTTACTGTCGGTTCTGATGAGAACAAATCTATCATTGAACTATTCACAGTAATTCACGCTCTGCCCTACCTTCCTATTCATAACGAATCCTACTCACTGTATACCATTTTCTGCTGCTGTTGATATTACCGTACACTCGTGTGACCACTTATCCCCGCCTTCTTTCCTTTCCATTTCACTTACTCCCACTGTATCTGGATTGAGTCTTAACATTTCCCTCTTCAAAAAAAGTTGAGGAAGACATTAAATACATTTATCGAGGCAACAATACTGCCAAGGTACTTCAACAGAGTTGTATGATTTCACAAATTCTCAAGTCGCTCATGCAGCGGAAAGTACTGTAAATTCTACTTTTACTTCTACTGGAAACAAATTGCCTTGCTATAGCATAATTTATTTTATTTAATTGACTGTAACTGCAGATAATAATATAACGAAACAGATCCCTCTGGCAACATCAGTACGACCAGCCGACCGTGGCCCTGTGGTCGATAGTCGGATAATAGCTCAAGGGTTACTGATGGAATGGAGGATGCAGGTCATCCTGGCCTTATCTGTCAGATAAACGGATCGCAGTCTGTGTCGAGGACTGCATGTGTCAAGGTTCAAAAGTGGTCCTAGAGCTCTGTATCTACACACACCATATCAGCGGTGAAGACACTACAACGGGGCTAACGAGTTTCTAATCTTCTTTCAGTAAGCCCGGAGATTCCTCAGGAAAACAAATTGGTCAGTTTCGTTTCATCGTCGTTGTTCGGTGCTCTCATTGTTGAACATTCTAGGAAGTTTTTGAAAATTCTGGAACATTCTAGAAAATTCTCGAACCTTATAAAAGATTCTTCAATTAGAAGTCCATTGATGTGATGCCCTGTTTTGACACCACTATCTTCGAACCTAACCCCTGCATTTCCCAAATCTAAACCTTCTTCGTAGATGCGGGATGGAGGCCTACCATACAACATAATTCCAATGGGGCTGCGGACGTGGTTGTTATGGCGATGCACACAGAGAACGCACACTTACATTTACTGCAAATGTATTGGTTAGCCAAATTTGTGATGGCTTTTGTTTTACTTCAGTGGCAAAATTGCATTCACAAAGCCCATACAAGAGTCATGCATATATACAACATTGGATCTGTAAGCTCTGAAAACTATTGTAGTTACTCATATCTAAAATTTTAATATTTGTATTACTGGTTCCAAAACTTAACTTACTGTTAGCTACAGGATTTAGTACAAGCTATAATTTTTTTTTTCCGTGAGAGCTTGGCGGGCTGTTGTATAAATTCGTCTGTTGCAGCCAAAATTCAAAAGACTGTGAGTAGGACAGTTTTATTACGTATCAGCTCAATAATATATCGACTGTCCAGTTAGTTTCACTTGCAATTTCAAGTCTACATAAACATTTGAACTGTATGTTGATTCATGTCCACTTCTGCTTAACGTTTTTCGAAGCCCAAAGATACATGCAGAGAAGTCTTTCCTACCTGATACCGCACGTATATAATGGAGGTATAATAACGGGACTTGTCATGACGTAACAAACTTGAAGCCGATGTCCGCCACATTAGTAGCCCCGACCATTAGGTTCTGGTGGAAGTGCTTTGATAAAAAATCCAGCTTCCATCATTTACAATTGTACTAGTCATTCTAATTATAGTGTGAAGTGTAACTGAATCACATATCGTTCGTAAGTGGACTGATTCAAGCGATATTTTCGTTTACACACATCAAGTTTAGTTTTGCTTGTTATTTTTACTGTAGTGATTTCATTTCTGTAATTTGACTTTAGATTTCCTGTCACTATGAGTAGAAGGGCGCTCTGGCTGAACACTGTGAGAAGGAAATGGAGGGAAGAGGACATAAATGTAGCATCAGCATCGTCATTCTTTATTAAAGAAAATGCTGCATTACGAAAACAGTCTTCTCGCGTCACACACTTCGTTTATGTCTTATTCGAAACGTGTTACAAGGTGGAAGTTACTTTGGAAGGCAAATGCATAGTTTTACAGGATCAAATGTGCCTTTAAGATCAGAGAAACGTCTAAAAATTCTTTCCCAACACTGCGCTATTCAAAAAAGCACTGTAACGTATTTATTATTTAAAGCAACTGTAGCCTCGACACGACAGTAATTAACAACAAGAAGAAACTGTAAACAGTAGTCTGCTAACGTTTAGGGGTTAGCAACGAGGCGCCGCCGGCTTTAAAGCATTGTACAGCGTAAGTCTGTAGCGCCACCTCAACTGATTATACGTCCATGACGTAGATGGTGGCTGGCACTACAATCCTTTCCTTCGCCAATTTGCTAAGATGGAGTAACGCCTCTCTTTATTTTATGTGAATATACACGAAATGGTTATTGAGGCTCTCGGGCGATAATTTGGCTTGACTTAAACAGATTTTTTTGAAAATTACAAATAAATTCGAAGCAGTTTACAAGGACTTACATTTTCAGTTTACTTCCAATCACAGAATTTTACCCGTATTTGGTCGCAACGCTCGATGAATAAATGTATTGGCACGGCGTTTAAACGGAGAAGAAACACTAAGCAATTACAACAGATGTACAACGTCCTAACGAAAGTATCTTCCAATAGTCCACCATTCATCCCCGTAATTCAATAAAAAGCCACATTCTTCCGTCTTCTCTACGCTCATAATTCGCTTGCATACTCTCTACAACTTTAATCACTTGGTATCGCAAGTTTTTTATTCCAAGTATTCCACTAGCTGTTGGACCCCGAATTGTTGAAATCCCTATTTACATACATTCGAGGTCCATAAAATGTCGTATCTATCCTTTTTTTTCCTACTTCTCCTTGTACTTTCCTTCAGTTGTCCGTTTCTTTTATTTTACAATATTAACTTCTGTGTGCATAACATCCATGCGACAGAAAATATGACTGTATAACAAAAACTGATTACATATAAACTTACATCTTTTAGGTAACATAGAAAACGTACACGAAATCTGAGAAAAAGTTAACATCGATAAACAACATAGGAAAAATTCCGTATTATCATAACCCAGAAACATAAAGATTTTTCTTGATCATCGCTGATAGAATACTGAAGTCTCCTATTTTGTGTGTAATTCCGCTATCTGTGTTATTGTCCATTAAAAGAAATCAATTGTAGACTAACGCACTTCAGGAATTTGTAATTTATACAGAATAATTGTGACAGCATATTTCCATGTGGATGAATGACTAAAACTATCTTACTTTTATTTTTTATGTTTAATTTTGTTGTATTTATTTATTTTTAATTTATTTACCTATGTTTTTGCAAGGATATTCCTATATTCAGCGCCAATAAGATTTTAATAAATTTTGTGCAGGACTAAGGAAACGACACAGTATTTTGGAAAGGTTTGATTAAAATCTAGGTTCTGTAACTACATGTTTCATTTCCATGCTCTAAACTGCTTTAATGAGTTAACATAATTGTGCAATATCTCACTGCTGACGGGAAGTTTAACCTAATAGTGATAAAGCCACGCCGGCCGGAGTGGCCGAGCGGTTCTAGGCGCTACCGTCCGGAGCCGCGCGACCGCTATGGTCGCAGGTTCGAATCCTGCCTCGGGCATGGATGTATGTGATGTCCTTAGGTTGGTCAGGTTTAAGTAGTTCTAGGTTCTAGGAGACTGATGACCTCAGAAGTTAAGTCCCATAGTGCTCAGAGCCATTTGAACCATTTGATAAAGCCACGTATAACTAGAGTCGTCCTATTACACCATCACACTAGAGGCACAGGTACTGTTACTCATGTAATAAATGTTTAGTATAGATCCTAGGAGACTCTTCGGAGGTGCATTTGGTAGGGGCGTGAAGTGTTATAACTTCATATGAATTTCGGCAATGGCTCACAAGTGATTTCACAGTAGAACTGCATGAGGTACGGGACCATCGGTTATAACGTCAAATTTTTCTTATAACTGCCATGAGGTACGAGAGTTTTCAAAATTATTAACATTCATCTTTAAGAAAATGTATGTTCAGTGCGATTAATGGATTGTTACATTTTAGAATGACGAGGATATTTAACGTCCTGGCGGCGTCAAGGTCATTGGAAACGGAGCACGATCTTGGATGGAGAGGAATGTTGAAGGAAACCGACTGTAGCCTTTTCAGGGTAATCAGCCCGACATTCCTCTTCAGGGAAATGACTTAGAGAAGCCACGGGGTGATCTGACCTTCCGACCTCCCGAATCCAATGTGTTACTACTGCGCCACCTCGCTCGGCGTTAATGAGCTACACGCAAGCTAAAGTAGTGGAACACAAATTAGTTCAAGTGAGTCGAAAGTTGCTGAAGAAATATCTCTTCTTCCTAACATGTATCTAAGCAATAGGGATGGTTACCACTGCCGTCTCAAATACACGAAGAATTAAGTTTTCCATCGTTTAGATATCGATATTTAAACTTCACATTTCTCATTTCGCAATGCGGTAACACCAACGGACATGTGAATTCAGCCCCACCGTAAAATGCCATCACGAGCAGATGTATTGATCTTAAAGTTGTCCAGCCTGCATATCTTTATTGCTTACAATCACTGTCCGATTGTCTTGAGGAAGCCAATTTACATTAGAGTATTACTCCTGTTGTGTCTACATTTGCCACATAATACGACGTTTGTCCAGAAAATACGTATAAAAGTTGCTTAATAACTTTATTTTACAATTATTCAGGTATTAAAATATGGTCTCCTTCAAAGTACTCGCCCTGAGACGCGATACACTTCTGCCGACGCCGTTTCCACTGCTGATAACATTGCTGAAAGTCTTCAGTTGTGATGCTGTTCAGTTGCCGTGTCGTTTCCGCCTTGATGGCTTCCACATCTCTCAAGTGCCGCCTCCGAAGCACCATTTTGCATTTCGGGAACATGAAGAAGTCATACGGGGCTAAATCGGGTGAATAAGGCGGGTGGTCTGTCACGGTGATTGAGCTCCGGGCCAAAAACTCGCGCACAACGAGCGACGTGTGAGCCGGCGCATTGTCGTGATGAAGGATCCACCTGCCCCCTTTTGCCAACTCCGGTCGAACTCGGGCCACACGAGTTCTGAGACGTGTCAGAACTTCAACGCAAAAATTCCGTTCACTCTCTGGCCGGGAGGGACAAATTCCTTGTGAACAATGCCTCTAGAATCAAAGAAAACAATCAACATTGTCTTCACATTGGACCTTGATTTTCGGGACTTTTTTGTTCTCGGTTCTCCTGCAAGTTTCCATTCCTTGCTTTGAGATTTGAGCTCCACATCGAATTCGTAAAACCAGGACTCGTCTCCAGTGATGACTCGGTTGAGAAAGTCACCTCGTTTCTCTGCTTCCAACCAATCCTCACAGCACTCAACCCTCTTAGCTTTCTGTTCTGGCGTCAAGAGCTTCGGTACGATTTTCGCACACAATTTTTTCATTTCAAGTTTTTGTGTCAGGATTTCGTGAACGATTGTTTTGGGGATTGACAGCTCGTCAGCAATCATTCTGACTGTCAATCTACGGTCTTCAAGAACACAAGCCCGAATTCGTTCAACATTTGCATCGGAACTCGATGTCGACGGGCGTCCTGGGCGAGGGTCATCGTTCACTTCTTCTCGGCCATTCCGGAACCTTTTTAACCACTTGTTCACGGTTGGTTCCTTCAGAGAATTGTCTCAGTAAACCTGTTTCAAACACTCAAAAATCTCACGGCCATTTTTGCCTAGTTTTGCAAGAAACTTGATGTTGACGCGCTGTTCCTCAATCAGAGATAGCTCCATGCCGACGGCAGGTGAAAAAGGGTAACTGTCAACAAGCTGCCGCACACTCCCACCTTCACGCAGAGTGCTCTGACTCGAACTGAGCGTTGATGGGATTGATTACAGCAGTAGTCCCACCTGGCGGTGACTGCAACTTGTAACATAAAGACATTATTCAACTTTTATACGTATTTTCCGGACAAACCTCATACTTCAACCGTAGGCATTGTCGCTGAAAATTACTGTATTCTTTTACATATGAAACAAGTAAGATCCATTACTTATGTGGCATGTTGTAATTTGAGAACAGAGACATTAGTGGACACGATAAGAGCGTGTATTGAAATTGGGAGACTACATTTAGGAAAACTATAAAGTAAACCTTTCTCCCGCAAGCGTGCCTTCACACAAAAATAATGGAAATGACGGGAACTTATTACATATTTTACGATTTAATTGTATTACGGTACTATGGCTACTATTACAATAAATCATAGCAAACCAATCGTTTTCTTCATCTACATCTATATGGATACGCGGCAAATCCCACTTAAGTGCCTGGCAGAGGATTCATTGAAACACCTTCACAATAATTATCTTATTATTTCACTCTCGAACAGCGCACGGGGTTCTGTTTTCTCTTATATTATTGTGATGAACGTTTCTCCCTATGTAGGTCGGCGTCAACAAAATATTTTCACATTCGGAGGAGACAGTTGGTGACTGAAATGCAGTGAGAAGATCCCCCCGCAGCGAAAAATGCATTTGTTTTGACGTCCATCACAAACCCTGTATAATGTCCGTGACACTTTCTCCCTTATTTCGCGATAATACAACACGTGCTGCTCTTCGTTGAAGCTTCTCGATATACTCGGTTAATCCTATCTGGTAAGGATCCCAGGCCTCGCAGCAGTACTCCAAAAGAGGACAGATAATCGTAGTTTAGGCATCCTCTTTAGTAGATCTGTTACATTTTCAAAGGTTTCTGCCAATAAAACTCAGTCTTTGGTTTGACTTTCCCACAATATTTTCTACGTGTTCTTCCAGATTTAAATTGTTCATAACTGCAAATCCTAGGCATTTAGTCGAATTTACTGGCTTTAGATTAGACTGATTTATCGCGTAACCGAAGTTTAACGAATTCCTATTAGCACTCATACGCATGACCTCACACTTTTCATTATTTAGGGTAAGTTGCCAATTTTCACACCATCCAGATATGTTTCCTAAATCATTTTTAAATTTCCTTTGAACTTCTGATGACTTTAATAGATGATAAACGACGCCATCATCTGCAAACGACCTAACACGGCTGCTCAGGTTGTCTCCTAAATCGTTTATATAGATAAGGAACAGCAGAGGCCTATAATACTACCTTGGGGAAAGCTAGAAAACTCTTCTGTTTTACTCAATGACTTTCCGTCAGTTACTACGAACTGTGACCTCTTTGACAGGAAATCACGAATCCAGTCACATAACTGGGACGATATTCCATAAGCAAGCAATTTCACTACGAATCACTTGTCTAGAACAGTGTCAAAAACCTTTTGGAAATTAGAAATACGGAATCAACAGGAAATCCCTTCTCAATAGCGCTCAACACTTAGTGTGTGTAAAGAACTTGTTGTGTTTCACAAGAACGATGTTTTCTATGTGTTTCAATAGACCGTTCTCTTTGAGGTAATTCGTAATGTTTGAACACAATATATGTTCCAGATTCCTACTGAATATCGACATTAATGAAACGGGTTTGAAATCTAGTGGATTACTACCACAACCTTTCTTGAATATTGGTGTGACCTTTGCAATTTTCCAGTCTTTGTTTACGGATCTATCGTTGAGCGAGCGGTTGTATATGATTGTTAAGTATGGATCTATTGCATCAGGTAACTATGAAAGGAACCTAATTGGTATACAGTTGGACCAGAAGACTTTCTTTTATTACCTGATTTAAGTACCTTCACTATTCTGAGGATATCTACTTGCATGTTCCTCATGTTGGCAGCTGTTCTTGATTCAGATTCTGAAATATTTACATTGTCTTCTTCGGTGAAAGAATTTCGAAAGGCTGTATTTAGTAACTCTGCTTTCGCAAAGTTTTCCCACAGCCGTATATCTGTTAAAAGACTTTCTGAAGTTTTCCACCTCGGTTGTTTTTGACAAGTATTCACTTTAATAACTCTTGCTCGATTCGCCCGTTTCGGCGTTCCAGGCCATTTTCAATCACAGTCGGTAGCAATACATCGTACAATTATCCAATTACAAATGGATGGAATAACAGGTAAGAAAGCTTTCACATAGCGTGCAAGCGTTAGAATTGAAACCGGAAAGAGTACTGCGTCAATAATAGTCATCTTCATAACTAATGCCACGTACAACGAAAGCGAGGACACGCAGTGCCCTATGACGTGGAATTACTTATGAATGTGACTATTACTGCACGCAGTAAGCTTTCTGACACTTCCAGAATGAGATTTTCACTCTGCAGCGGAGTGTGCGCTGATATGAAACTTCCTGGCAGATTAAAACTGTGTGCCCGACCGAGACTCGAACTCGGGACCTTAGCCTTTCGTAGGTAAGTGCTCTACCATTTGAGCTACCGAAGCACGACTCACGCCCGGTCCTCACAGCTTTACTACTGACAGTATCTCGTCTCCTACCTTCCAAACTTTACAGAAGCTCTCCTGCGAACCTTGCAGAACTAGCACTCCTGAAAGTAAGGATTCAATCTCATCCTGGAAACATCCCCCAGGCTGTGGCTAAGCCATGACTCTGCAATATCCTTTCTTTCAGGAGTGCTAGTTCTGCAAGTTTCGCAGGAGAGCTTCTGTAAAGTTTGGAAGGTAGGAGACGAGATACCGGCAGAAGTAAAGCTGTGAGGACCGGGCGAGAGTCGTGCTTCGGTAGCTCAGATGGTAGAGCACTTGCCCGCGAAAGGCAAAGGTCCCGAGTTCGAGTCTCGGTCGGGCACACAGTTTTAATCTGCCAGGAAGTTTTCTGACACTTGTACGTTATGTGGTCACTTTCTGATCAGTTATTCGGCAGTTATATAAACGGATAGTTATACGATGTGTTGACACATAATGCGCTTCAAAATGGCCTGATGGGGCGAAATTGGCCAATAGTACAAGATTTAGTGAAGTGAATACTTGTCAAAAATAGTCGAGGTTGAAAACTTCAAAATGTCATTTAACATTGCAAACTATTTTAATCCAAAGAATCTTCTCAGGCTGCATATAGTCTCTATATGATTACAAATTTTCTGTGTTTGGTTTCAAATCATACAATAAAAAATAGTTACTTCACGCATCCCAAACAGGAAATAACGTGTAGTACAGAAACGGTATGGAATCGCGTTAAAGATGCTGAGATGCTGGGAAAGACTCCGAAAAATAATTTTTGTGCTACCGTTTGTGATAGTGCAACGTTCAGAGAGAACGAATCGTGTTAACGCAAACTAGGGGGAAGTGCAGGACAGTGTACGAGCATTACGTTAGTTGGCACAAAGATGGCGTACAACTGAGTCCCACGTCACCCTCTACAGCACAACAGACAAGGCCCGTGTTGCAGGCAGTCCAGTTACTGTGTTGCAGCACTGGACTCACGTACGCCGTCACAGTGAGGCTACGTAATTCTGCAACTGGACACTAAAATAGAGCTCACACGGGAGACAATGACTCAAGCTCACTGCCGACCATTACAGGTAATGTCAGATCGTTACATCTAGAAAGCTTTCTGACGGAATGGGATTGTGAATGCTCATTCCATTATGTCTTTCCGACCCTATGGAGCAAGGAAGCTTTGGGAGTGGTATGAGGCTGGGACTTTTGTGGGCGTAAATACACGTCAGCTGCAATATTAACTATTAATAGTATTATCCAGCTAACATGAGCGCATCAGTTTGAATAACAAACAAAGAAATATTATTTGAACTCGTCTTCAACATACAAAATGTGAGCAGCATATCTTCCAGTCACCTTGACAAAATCTTGATAGGTTAAGTAAATGTTGCTTCAACAACAAAAGGAAAGCACAATTTAATCAGCAAGCCTATAACTAATTAACTACACAATCTGGAAAAGAACGGTAATAAACAAGGTTGCTGGGCACAAAAATATGGTTCAAATGGCTCTGAGCACTTAATTTCTGAGGTCATCAGTCCTCTAGAACTTAGAACTACTCAAACCTAACTATCCTAAGGACATCACACACATTCATAACCGAGCCTGCGACCGTAGCGGTCGCGCCGTTCCAGACTGTAGCGCCTAGAACCGCTCGGCTACACCGGCCGGATGTTGAGCACTAGCTCAGGACATTACTTCATAAGCAAAACATAAATGAGAGGTGACATCGAAATTCCAATGCTAATTCTGCAAATAAATACTAAACATAGCATTAAATAGTCCATGTAAAGAGCACAGAAAAAGGTCTCCACGCTGCTGGGATATGGGGAAGAACAGACTGGTTCACACTGGACTCATATTGGGGACTACGACGGTTCAAACCAGCGTCCGGCCATCCTAATTTAGGTTTTGCGTGATTTCACTAAATCGCTTCAGGAAAATGCCGAGATGGTTCCTTTGATAGGGCATGGACGGCTTCTTTCCTCATCCTTCCCTAATCCGATGGGACGTATGACCTGGCTGTTTGGTCCTCTCCCCCAAATCAACCAACATACCAACAAACTGGTGCAACACATGCAAAAACATTAAGCCATCAGTCTGCATATAGTTAAAATAACCAGTCACACAAATTCCAACATCCCTATGTTTGTAATTTAACATAGAAGTTTCCACAACTGAAACGTATTTCAAGCAATCACAGCTTGACGTTGCAGTGACACCCCCGTTAAGACGAATAGTAAACAGGGAAACAATGAACTCTACAGTCTCTAGCACCACCTAAGGATAAATCGCTGCCAGACCAGCCTGCCGGTTTGTTAGTAATCCTATACATCAGTACTAACTTTGCCGGCCGGTGTGGCCGAGCGGTTCTAGGCGCTTCATTTGGAATTCAATATAGCAGATTACAGCAGCGCTTGTCGGCACTATTATAAAGATTCGTCTACCACGGAAGCAGGCCGTCCGCGGTGGTCTAGCGGTTCTAGGCGCTCAGTCAGGAATCGCGCAACTGCTACGGTCGCAGGTTCGAATCCTGCCACGGGCATGGATGTATGTGATGTCCTTAGGTTAGTTAGGTTTAAGTAGTTCTAAGTTCTAGGGGACTTATGAGCACAGATGTTGAGTCCCATAGTGCTCAGAGCCATTTGAACCATTTTTGAACGGAAGCAGAGCAACTTGTGCTTTCTTTCCGAGTGTTATTATTGAGTACGATAATAAATCCCATCTTATCTGGCGGCAACTGACATTGGAAAAGATTTTAATTATTGTAGGCTTCCATAACCGACATGTATAGTAGGTTTCTATACAATCAAAATAAAATTTTGTCTGAGGAGTGGTTATGAAATTCTGCCCTCCAGATAATGTCATGAAATTGCACAAGAAATACAACTTTTCCAGATTATCCCTTTCCTGTCTTCCACATTTCAGAGATGAGCATAAGTAAATAATTTACACAAACATTTAATAACAGTTGTCTACAGATTTATTCACAGTAAAACTTAGGACAATTCTGAATGCGTTCAGAGTGCCTCCATCACAAAGCTTAAGTCTTGAAATAATTCTCAAAAGATGTATTCTCTAAGTAATTAAATAAGCTCGGATATTCAAGTATGACCGAGGCAAAAATCTGTCGCACAACGGGGGTTCATAAAATGGCTGTTATGGCTTTTATACTTTCTGGCTGTCAGCGGGTAAAATAAAAATGACCGCAGCGATGCTTGAACTACGCCTGGAAACGATTCTGGACTCTAACTCATCCAGTAGTCAAAGATACGGATAACACTTACAATAACTCGAAATAAAATGATACTTTACAAGATGAAACTGTTTGTTCTTGTTTGTTGAGTTGTTCATATATGACTCATCACGACGTATCCTCACAGTTTCAGTCTAAAGTGGCATTGTGTGAATGTTTTACCCTAGAAAACTGCAAAAGTTCCCAATCTTGATACTCCGAATGATTCAAAAAACATATTTTACATTTATACTGTCAAAAGTCTTTGAAGAATTTTATCACTAGATTTATTTCTATAGTTTTAATTCTACATGACTCTTTTTTTACGTACGATGCCCTTGAGTGAAATTTAAAATTTGCTTCCAGTATTCGTCATCTGTGTTTGCTAAAGATTGCTGTAAACTTTCTTTTTATTATCGTAGCTCATTGTCGATTCCTCTTTCCTTTTTTATTGTATGCTAGCTTAGCTCCCGCTGCCTCACTTGTGTAGACTGTATGGACTACAAAGTCTTTATTTTTTTTTCCTTTAATCGAATTTTTTTGTTCTTCACAAATTGCAGCATCTTCCAACCGTTTCAAACTAACTAAAATTTTAGAAGTATGATCTTTTTTGAATGTACTGACCAGAAATCGATTCGGGTAGCTGAAGTCGAAGGTCTTTGTTAATCCTGTCTTTTGAGTCGTTGTGATGATATTTCCATAGAAACTTACATACGCTAGAGCACGTCTTTTTAGAAGTCAAATACCAACTTTTGTAGAGTTAATCTTAAAAATATTTTTATATAACGAAATACTTTCATAAATATTTTGATCCTTTCTTTAACCACCTAAGAGGTTGAATTTCTAAATTACGAAGAAATACGTATTCCTTTTATTTCTAACCGAGAAACCAAATACAATTTGCATAGATTTCCCTTTAAAATGTTTGTATATAACGAAATATTTTCATTAAAATTTCATCCTCTGTTTCACCTGTTTAGGGATTGAATTCCAAAAATACACTGAAAAATTTTTTTTTCTAACCGAGAAGCCAAATACAAATTTGGCGTTAAAAATGGTTTCATAATGAATTATTTTCTTAGAGATTCTCAAGCCCTATTTGACCCCTTTAGGGGCAGAATTTCCAAAAACACTGAAACTCGTATTTTTTTGTTTCCAACCCAGAAGCCAAATACGAATTTTAATAGATGCTAAAATGCTTTATTATTACTTTAATAATGATTTATTTTCAAGAAAAGATTTTCACCCACTATTTTAGACCCTTAGTAATAGAATTTCCAAAAATTCTGAAGCACATACTCTTTTATTTCTAACCGAGAAGCGAAATGGTAATTTTCGTAGTTCCAGCATCAAAATTGCGTTAATAGATATATATTTTCAAAAGACTTTTCATCTCCTACTTCACTCTATTAGGGGTGGAATTTCGAAAAATCCTTTCTTAAAAAATGCCCACGGCATAAGATCAACACCATCTCCAAGTTTTAAGTTCCTGCCCTTAGCGATTTAGGCTGGGTGATGAGGAGATTTTGCTTTTTGTATAGAGACTGTTAGAAGTTTCGTTGGTCCTTTCTTGCTTCACTTCCAGGCAGCAAGCATAAAATATGCTTCAAATCGTATGTTTTCCTGATTTTAAATTCAGTAAAGCTGGTAGTGCTTTTCGTGGAGACCCTCGAAATTTTCCGGTCATTTAAATAAAGCTGTAGGAATGATTAGCACCATTTCAGGTGGTGTAGTGCTATGACGCATTGCGATTCTGCGAAACTATATGTGACAAGTAACATTCTACTTTTTTTATATCCCCTTTCTCGCCACATTGGATAAGTAGTGGGAGTGATTGTATATTCTTAATAGTTAGCACATACGAATCTTTGAATTACAAACCTATCTATTTTGGACAAGGGATCTTTGTAATTGTTATTGAGATTTTTCGCTCTAGACAAACTGACTCTTGCAAAAGAAGAGTTCATGATGTGCAATATTTCGCAGCTGTGTTAGATGAGACGAGACTTCTGGGCACCCTCCTTTAGTAACACCTTTCACTAACGCTTGTGGATAGTGAGGAATGCTCTTCGAGGCTAAACTACCGTTGTGAAAGGTAGTATCTCTCACAAGCCATTTGCTACTATTATTCTTTTGACTTTGTTAAAATGCGTAGCCCATTTACCTAAGGGTCTTATAAGTATGAGCTAGCGTCAAGGTCATTGGAAACGGAGCACGATCTTGGATGGAGAGGAATGTTGAAGGAAACCGACTGTAGCCTTTTCAGGGTAATCAGCCCGACATTCCTCTTCAGGGAAATGACTTAGAGAAGCCACGGGGTGATCTGACCTTCCGACCTCCCGAATCCAATGTGTTACTACTGCGCTACCTCGCTCGGCGTTAATGAGCTACACGCAAGCTAAAGTAGTGGAACACAAATTAGTTCAAGTGAGTCGAAAGTTGCTGAAGAAATATCTCTTCTTCCTAACATGTATCTAAGCAATAGGGATGGTTACCACTGCCGTCTCAAATACACGAAGAATTAAGTTTTCCATCGTTTAGATATCGATATTTAAACTTCACATTTCTCATTTCGCAATGCGGTAACACCAACGGACATGTGAATTCAGCCCCACCGTAAAATGCCATCACGAGCAGATGTATTGATCTTAAAGTTGTCCAGCCTGCATATCTTTATTGCTTACAATCACTGTCCGATTGTCTTGAGGAAGCCAATTTACATTAGAGTATTACTCCTGTTGTGTCTACATTTGCCACATAATACGACGTTTGTCCAGAAAATACGTATAAAAGTTGCTTAATAACTTTATTTTACAATTATTCAGGTATTAAAATATGGTCTCCTTCAAAGTACTCGCCCTGAGACGCGATACACTTCTGCCGACGCCGTTTCCACTGCTGATAACATTGCTGAAAGTCTTCAGTTGTGATGCTGTTCAGTTGCCGTGTCGTTTCCGCCTTGATGGCTTCCACATCTCTCAAGTGCCGCCTCCGAAGCACCATTTTGCATTTCGGGAACATGAAGAAGTCATACGGGGCTAAATCGGGTGAATAAGGCGGGTGGTCTGTCACGGTGATTGAGCTCCGGGCCAAAAACTCGCGCACAACGAGCGACGTGTGAGCCGGCGCATTGTCGTGATGAAGGATCCACCTGCCCCCTTTTGCCAACTCCGGTCGAACTCGGGCCACACGAGTTCTGAGACGTGTCAGAACTTCAACGCAAAAATTCCGTTCACTCTCTGGCCGGGAGGGACAAATTCCTTGTGAACAATGCCTCTAGAATCAAAGAAAACAATCAACATTGTCTTCACATTGGACCTTGATTTTCGGGACTTTTTTGTTCTCGGTTCTCCTGCAAGTTTCCATTCCTTGCTTTGAGATTTGAGCTCCACATCGAATTCGTAAAACCAGGACTCGTCTCCAGTGATGACTCGGTTGAGAAAGTCACCTCGTTTCTCTGCTTCCAACCAATCCTCACAGCACTCAACCCTCTTAGCTTTCTGTTCTGGCGTCAAGAGCTTCGGTACGATTTTCGCACACAATTTTTTCATTTCAAGTTTTTGTGTCAGGATTTCGTGAACGATTGTTTTGGGGATTGACAGCTCGTCAGCAATCATTCTGACTGTCAATCTACGGTCTTCAAGAACACAAGCCCGAATTCGTTCAACATTTGCATCGGAACTCGATGTCGACGGGCGTCCTGGGCGAGGGTCATCGTTCACTTCTTCTCGGCCATTCCGGAACCTTTTTAACCACTTGTTCACGGTTGGTTCCTTCAGAGAATTGTCTCAGTAAACCTGTTTCAAACACTCAAAAATCTCACGGCCATTTTTGCCTAGTTTTGCAAGAAACTTGATGTTGACGCGCTGTTCCTCAATCAGAGATAGCTCCATGCCGACGGCAGGTGAAAAAGGGTAACTGTCAACAAGCTGCCGCACACTCCCACCTTCACGCAGAGTGCTCTGACTCGAACTGAGCGTTGATGGGATTGATTACAGCAGTAGTCCCACCTGGCGGAGACTGCAACTTGTAACATAAAGACATTATTCAACTTTTATACGTATTTTCCGGACAAACCTCATACTTCAACCGTAGGCATTGTCGCTGAAAATTACTGTATTCTTTTACATATGAAACAAGTAAGATCCATTACTTATGTGGCATGTTGTAATTTGAGAACAGAGACATTAGTGGACACGATAAGAGCGTGTATTGAAATTGGGAGACTACATTTAGGAAAACTATAAAGTAAACCTTTCTCCCGCAAGCGTGCCTTCACACAAAAATAATGGAAATGACGGGAACTTATTACATATTTTACGATTTAATTGTATTACGGTACTATGGCTACTATTACAATAAATCATAGCAAACCAATCGTTTTCTTCATCTACATCTATATGGATACGCGGCAAATCCCACTTAAGTGCCTGGCAGAGGATTCATTGAAACACCTTCACAATAATTATCTTATTATTTCACTCTCGAACAGCGCACGGGGTTCTGTTTTCTCTTATATTATTGTGATGAACGTTTCTCCCTATGTAGGTCGGCGTCAACAAAATATTTTCACATTCGGAGGAGACAGTTGGTGACTGAAATGCAGTGAGAAGATCCCCCCGCAGCGAAAAATGCATTTGTTTTGACGTCCATCACAAACCCTGTATAATGTCCGTGACACTTTCTCCCTTATTTCGCGATAATACAACACGTGCTGCTCTTCGTTGAAGCTTCTCGATATACTCGGTTAATCCTATCTGGTAAGGATCCCAGGCCTCGCAGCAGTACTCCAAAAGAGGACAGATAATCGTAGTTTAGGCATCCTCTTTAGTAGATCTGTTACATTTTCAAAGGTTTCTGCCAATAAAACTCAGTCTTTGGTTTGACTTTCCCACAATATTTTCTACGTGTTCTTCCAGATTTAAATTGTTCATAACTGCAAATCCTAGGCATTTAGTCGAATTTACTGGCTTTAGATTAGACTGATTTATCGCGTAACCGAAGTTTAACGAATTCCTATTAGCACTCATACGCATGACCTCACACTTTTCATTATTTAGGGTAAGTTGCCAATTTTCACACCATCCAGATATGTTTCCTAAATCATTTTTAAATTTCCTTTGAACTTCTGATGACTTTAATAGATGATAAACGACGCCATCATCTGCAAACGACCTAACACGGCTGCTCAGGTTGTCTCCTAAATCGTTTATATAGATAAGGAACAGCAGAGGCCTATAATACTACCTTGGGGAAAGCTAGAAAACTCTTCTGTTTTACTCAATGACTTTCCGTCAGTTACTACGAACTGTGACCTCTTTGACAGGAAATCACGAATCCAGTCACATAACTGGGACGATATTCCATAAGCAAGCAATTTCACTACAAACCACTTGTCTAGAACAGTGTCAAAAACCTTTTGGAAATTAGAAATACGGAATCAACAGGAAATCCCTTCTCAATAGCGCTCAACACTTAGTGTGTGTAAAGAACTTGTTGTGTTTCACAAGAACGATGTTTTCTATGTGTTTCAATAGACCGTTCTCTTTGAGGTAATTCGTAATGTTTGAACACAATATATGTTCCAGATTCCTACTGAATATCGACATTAATGAAACGGGTTTGAAATCTAGTGGATTACTACCACAACCTTTCTTGAATATTGGTGTGACCTTTGCAATTTTCCAGTCTTTGTTTACGGATCTATCGTTGAGCGAGCGGTTGTATATGATTGTTAAGTATGGATCTATTGCATCAGGTAACTATGAAAGGAACCTAATTGGTATACAGTTGGACCAGAAGACTTGCTTTTATTACCTGATTTAAGTACCTTCACTATTCTGAGGATATCTACTTGTATGTTCCTCATGTTGGCAGCTGTTCTTGATTCAGATTCTGAAATATTTACATTGTCTTCTTCGGTGAAAGAATTTTGAAAGGCTGTATTTAGTAACTCTGCTTTCGCAAAGTTTTCCCACAGCCGTATATCTGTTAAAAGACTTTCTGAAGTTTTCCACCTCGGTTGTTTTTGACAAGTATTCACTTTAATAACTCTTGCTCGATTCGCCCGTTTCGGCGTTCCAGGCCATTTTCAATCACAGTCGGTAGCAATACATCGTACAATTATCCAATTACAAATGGATGGAATAACAGGTAAGAAAGCTTTCACATAGCGTGCAAGCGTTAGAATTGAAACCGGAAAGAGTACTGCGTCAATAATAGTCATCTTCATAACTAATGCCACGTACAACGAAAGCGAGGACACGCAGTGCCCTATGACGTGGAATTACTTATGAATGTGACTATTACTGCACGCAGTAAGCTTTCTGACACTTCCAGAATGAGATTTTCACTCTGCAGCGGAGTGTGCGCTGATATGAAACTTCCTGGCAGATTAAAACTGTGTGCCCGACCGAGACTCGAACTCGGGACCTTAGCCTTTCGTAGGTAAGTGCTCTACCATTTGAGCTACCGAAGCACGACTCACGCCCGGTCCTCACAGCTTTACTACTGACAGTATCTCGTCTCCTACCTTCCAAACTTTACAGAAGCTCTCCTGCGAACCTTGCAGAACTAGCACTCCTGAAAGTAAGGATTCAATCTCATTCTGGAAACATCCCCCAGGCTGTGGCTAAGCCATGACTCTGCAGTATCCTTTCTTTCAGGAGTGCTAGTTCTGCAAGTTTCGCAGGAGAGCTTCTGTAAAGTTTGGAAGGTAGGAGACGAGATACCGGCAGAAGTAAAGCTGTGAGGACCGGGCGAGAGTCGTGCTTCGGTAGCTCAGATGGTAGAGCACTTGCCCGCGAAAGGCAAAGGTCCCGAGTTCGAGTCTCGGTCGGGCACACAGTTTTAATCTGCCAGGAAGTTTTCTGACACTTGTACGTTATGTGGTCACTTTCTGATCAGTTATTCGGCAGTTATATAAACGGATAGTTATACGATGTGTTGACACATAATGCGCTTCAAAATGGCCTGATGGGGCGAAATTGGCCAATAGTACAAGATTTAGTGAAGTGAATACTTGTCAAAAATAGTCGAGGTTGAAAACTTCAAAATGTCATTTAACATTGCAAACTATTTTAATCCAAAGAATCTTCTCAGGCTGCATATAGTCTCTATATGATTACAAATTTTCTGTGTTTGGTTTCAAATCATACAATAAAAAATAGTTACTTCATGCATCCCAAACAGGAAGTAACGTGTAGTACAGAAACGGTATGGAATCGCGTTAAAGATGCTGAGATGCTGGGAAAGACTCCGATAAAATAATTCATGTGCTACCGTTTCTGATAGTGCAACGTTCAGAGAGAACGAATCGTGTTAACGCAAACTAGGGGGAAGTGCAGGACAGTGTACGAGCATTACGTTAGTTGGCACAAAGGTGGCCTGAGTCCCACGTCACCCTCTACAGCACAACAGACAAGGCCCGTGTTGCAGGCAGCCCAATTACTGTGTTGCAGCACTGGACTCACGTACGCCGTCACAGTGAGGCTACGTAATTCTGCAACTGGACACTAAAATAGAGCTCACACGGGAGACAATGACTCAAGCTCACTGCCGACCATTACAGGTAATGTCAGATCGTTACATCTAGAAAGCTTTCTGACGGAATGGGATTGTGAATGCTCATTCCATTATGTCTTTCCGACCCTATGGAGCAAGGAAGCTTTGGGAGTGGTATGAGGCTGGGGCTTTTGTGGGCGTAAATAATTGTCAGCTGCAATATTAACTATTAATAGTATTATCCAGCTAATAAGAGCGCATCAGTTTGAATAACAAACAAGGAAATATTACTTGAACTCGTCTTCAACATACAAAATGTGAGCAGCATATCTTCCAGTCACCTTGACAAAATCTTGATAGGTTAAGTAAATGTTGCTTCAACAACAAAAGGAAAGCACAATTTAATCAGCAAGCCTATAACTAATTAACTACACAATCTGGAAAAGAACGGTAATAAACAAAGTTGCTGGGCACAAAAATATGGTTCAAATGGCTATGAGCACTTAATTTCTGAGGTCATCAGTCCCCTAGAACTTAGAACTACTTAAACCAACCTAAGGACATCACACACATCCATACCCGAGGCAGGATTCGAGCCTGCGACGTAGCGGTCGCGCGGTTCCAGACTGTAGCGCCTAGAACCGCTCGGCTACACCGGCCGAATGTTGAGCACAAGCTCAGGACATTATTTCATAAGCAAAACATAAATGAGAGGTGACATCGAAATTCCAATGCTAATTCTGCAAATAAATACTAAACATAGCATTAAATAGTCCATGTAAAGAGCACAGAAAAAGGTCTCCACGCTGCTGGGATATGGGGAAGAACAGACTGGTTCACACTGGACTCGTATTGGGGACTACGACGGTTCAAACCTGTGTCCGGCCATCCTAATTTAGGTTTTCTGTGATTTCACTAAATTGCTTCAGGCAAATGCCGAGATGGTTCCTTTGATAGGGCACGGACGGCTTCTTTCCTCATCCTTCCCTAATCCGATGGGAACTATGACCTGGCTGTTTGGTCCTCTCCCCCAAATCAACCAACATACCAACAAACTGGTGCAACACATGCAAAACATTAAGCCATCAGTCTGCATATAGTTAAAATAACCAGTCACACAAATTCCAACATCCCTATGTTTGTAATTTAACATAGAAGTTTCCACAACTGAAACGTATTTCAAGCAATCACAGCTTGACGTTGCAGTGACACCCCCGTTAAGACGAATAGTAAACAGGGAAACAATGAACTCTACAGCCTCTAGCACCACCTAAGGATAAATCGCTGCCAGACCAGCCTGCCGGTTTGTTAGTAATCCTATACATCAGTACTAACTTTGCCGGTCGGTGTGGCCGAGCGATTCTAGGCGCTTCAGTTGGAATTCAACATAGCAGATTACAGCAGCGCTTGTCGGCACTATTATAAAGATTCGTCTACCATGGAAGCAGAGCAACTTGTGCTTTCTTTCCGAGTGCTATTATTGAGTACGAAAATAAATCCCATCTTATCTGGCGGCAACTGACATTGGAAAAGATTTTAATTATTGTAGGCTTCCATAACCGACATGTATAGTAGATTTCTATACAATCAAAATAAAATTTTGTCTGAGGAGCGGTTATGAAATTCTGCCCTCCAGATAATGTCATGAAATTGGACAAGAAATACAACTTTTCCAGATTATCCCTTTCCTGTCTTTCACATTTCAGAGATGAGCATAAGTAAATAATTTACACAAACATTTAATAACAGTTGTCTACAGATTTATTCACAGTAAAACTTAGGACAATTCTGAATGCGTTCAGAGTGCCTCCATCACAAAGCTTAAGTCTTGAAATAATTCTCAAAAGAAGTATTCTCTAAGTAATTAAATAAGCTCGGATATTCAAGTATGACCGAGGCAAAAATCTATCGCACAACGGGGATTCATAAAATGGCTGTTATGGCTTTTATACTTTCTGTCAGCGGGTAAAATGAAAATGACCACAGCGATGCTTGAACTACGCCTGGAAACGATTCTGGACTCTAACTCATCCAGTAGTCAAAGATACGGATAACACTTACAATAACTCGAAATAAAATGATACTTTACAAGATGAAACTGTTTGTTCTTGTTTATTGAGTTGTTCATATATGACCCATCACGACGTATCCTCACAGTTTCAGTCTAAAGTGGCATTGTGTGAATGTTTTACCCTAGAAAACTGCAAAAGTTCCCAATCTTGATAATCCGAATGATTCAAAAAACATATTTTACATTTATATTGTCAAAAGTATTTGGAGAATTTTATCACTAGATTTATTTCTATAGTTTTAATTCTACATGACTCTTTTTTTACGTACAATGCCCTTGAGTGAAATTTAAAATTTGCTTCCAGTATTCGTAATCTGTGTTTGCTAAAGATTGCTGTAAACTTTCTTTATATTATCGTAGCTCATTGTCGATTCCTCTTTCCTTTTATATTGTACGCTAGCTTAGCTCCCGCTGCCTCACTTGTGTAGACTGTATGGACTACAAAGTCTTTATTTTTGTTTTCCTTTAATCGAATTTTTTTGTTCTTCACAGATTGCAGCATCTTATAACCGTTTCAAACTAACTAAAGTTTTAGAAGTGTGGTCTTTTTTGAATGTACTCACCAGAAATCGATTCGGGTAGCTGAAGTCGAAGGTCTTTGTTACCCCTGTCTTTTGAGTTGATGTGATGACATTTCCATAGAAACTTACATACGCTAGAGCACGTCTTTTTAGAAGTCAAATACCAACTTTTGTAGAGTTAATCTTAAAAATATTTTTATATAACGAAATACTTTCATAAATATTTTCATCCTTTCTTTAACCACCTAAGACGTTGAATTTCTAAACTACGAAGAGATACGTGTTCCTTTTATTTCTAACCGAGAAACCAAATACAATTTGCATAGATTTCCCTTTAAAATGTTTGTATATAACGAAATATTTTCATTAAAATTTCATCCTCTGTTTCACCTGTTTAGGGATTGAATTCCAAAAATACACTGAAAAATTTTTTTTTCTAACCGAGAAGCCAAATACAAATTTGGCGTTAAAAATGGTTTCATAATGAATTATTTTCTTAGAGATTCTCAAGCCCTATTTGACCCCTTTAGGGGCAGAATTTCCAAAAACACTGAAACTCGTATTTTTTTGTTTCCAACCCAGAAGCCAAATACGAATTTTAATAGATGCTAAAATGCTTTATTATTACTTTAATAATGATTTATTTTCAAGAAAAGATTTTCACCCACTATTTTAGACCCTTAGTAATAGAATTTCCAAAAATTCTGAAGCACATACTCTTTTATTTCTAACCGGGAAGCGAAATGGTAATTTTCGTTGTTCCAGCATCAAAATTGCGTTAATAGACATATATTTTCAAAAGATTTTTCATCTCCTACTTCACTCTATTAGGGGTGGAATTTCGAAAAATCCTTTCTTAAAAAATGCCCACGACATAAGATCAACACCATCTCCAAGTTTTAAGTTCCTGCCCTTAGCGATTTAGGCTGGGTGATGAGGAGATTTTGCTTTTTGTATAGAGACTTAGAAGTTTCGTTGGTCGTTTCTTGCTTCACTTCCAAGCAGCACGCATAAAATGTGCTTCAAGTCTTATGTGTTGCTGATTTTAAATTCAGTAAAGCTGGTAGTGATTTTCGTAGAGACCCTCGAAATTTTCCAGTCATTTAAATAAAGCTGTAGGAATTATTAGCACCATTTCAGGTGGTGTAGTGCTATGACGCATTGCGATTCTGCGGAACTACACTCCTGGAAATGGAAAAAAGAACACATTGACACCGGTGTGTCAGACCCACCATACTTGCTCCGGACACTGCGAGAGGGCTGTACAAGCAATGATCACACGCACGGCACAGCGGACACACCAGGAACCGCGGTGTTGGCCGTCGAATGGCGCTAGCTGCGCAGCATTTGTGCACCGCCGCCGTCAGTGTCAGCCAGTTTGCCGTGGCATACGGAGCTCCATCGCAGTCTTTAACACTGGTAGCATGCCGCGACAGCGTGGACGTGAACCGTATGTGCAGTTGACGGACTTTGAGCGAGGGCGTATAGTGGGCATGCGGGAGGCCGGGTGGACGTACCGCCGAATTGCTCAACACGTGGGGCGTGAGGTCTCCACAGTACATCGATGTTGTCGCCAGTGGTCGGCGGAAGGTGCACGTGCCCTTCGACCTGGGACCGGACCGCAGCGACGCACGGATGCACGCCAAGACCGTAGGATCCTACGCAGTGCCGTAGGGGACCGCACCGCCACTTCCCAGCAAATTAGGGACACTGTTGCTCCTGGGGTATCGGCGAGGACCATTCGCAACCGTCTCCATGAAGCTGGGCTACGGTCCCGCACACCGTTAGGCCGTCTTCCGCTCACGCCCCAACATCGTGCAGCCCGCCTCCAGTTGTGTCGCGACAGGCGTGAATGGAGGGACGAATGGAGACGTGTCGTCTTCAGCGATGAGAGTCGCTTCTGCCTTGGTGCCAATGATGGTCGTATGCGTGTTTGGCGCCGTGCAGGTGAGCGCCACAATCAGGACTGCATACGACCGAGGCACACAGGGCCAACACCCGGCATCATGGTGTGGGGAGCGATCTCCTACACTGGCCGTACACCACTGGTGATCGTCGAGGGGACACTGAATAGTGCACGGTACATCCAAACCGTCATCGAACCCATCGTTCTACCATTCCTAGACCGGCAAGGGAACTTGCTGTTCCAACAGGACAATGCACGTCCGCATGTATCCCGTGCCACCCAACGTGCTCTAGAAGGTGTAAGTCAACTACCCTGGCCAGCAAGATCTCCGGACCTGTCCCCCATTGAGCATGTTTGGGACTGGATGAAGCGTCGTCTCACGCGGTCTGCAAGTCCAGCACGAACGCTGGTTAAACTGAGGCGCCAGGTGGAAATGGCATGGCAAGCCGTTCCACAGGACTACATCCAGCATCTTTACGATCGTCTCCATGGAAGAATAGCAGCCTGCATTGCTGCGAAAGGTGGATATACACTGTACTAGTGCCGACATTGTGCATGCTCTGTTGCCTGTGTCTATGTGCCTGTGGTTCTGTCAGTGTGATCATGTGATGTATCTGACCCCAGGAATGTGTCAATAAAGTTTCCCCTTCCTGGGACAATGAATTCACGGTGTTCTTATTTCAATTTCCAGGAGTGTATATGTGACAAGTAACATTCTACTTTTTTATATCGCCCTTCTTGCCACATTGGATAAGTAGTGGGAGTGATTGTATATTCTTAATAGTTAGCACATACGAATCTTTGAATTACAAACCTATTTATTATGGACAAGGGATCTTTGTAATTGTTATTGAGATTTTGGGCTCGAGACAAACTGACTCTTGCAAAAGAAGAGTTCATGACGTGCAATATTTCGCAGCTGTGTTAGATGAGACGAGACTTCTGGGCAGCCTCCTTTAGTAACACCTTTCACTAACGCTTGTGGATAGTGAGGACTAGAATGCTCTTCGAGGCTAAACTACCGTTGTGAAAGGTAGTATCTCTCACAAGCCATTTGCTACTATTATTCTTTTGACTTTGTTAAAATGCGTAACCCATTTACCTAAGGGTCTTATAAGTATGAGCTAGCGTATCCGCTGTTTTGTTTCCCAGATCTCTGAAGTGTAAACGTTCTGCGGTGCTACAGGATTTGCGTCAAGGCACTTTAGCACGAAATTATGGGTGGTTGTGCTGCCATAAACTGTTCTAACCATTCTAGAAGTGGATTTAGAATGGTTCCTTTCACATAAGATTCAGAGAGAAGAAAAAAAAATAGTCTGTTAACTGTCCTCGCGAGCACTGGGAACCCGGACGGAGCGAACAGTTATGTATTGTAAGTAAATAATATTTATTATGACCTGAATCAATATTTAATAGTAAAAATCGTATATGATATTCGAACGTAGGTTTTTCTTCAGCTGTTTTGAAAGTACTACTGCAAACTCCCCACATCCTGTAGGGAGTCAACAGCCCCAAAATATGACGCACCAAAATATTCCAGAACATACACTATTTAGAGCACAATATATGTGTCTTATAGTATATTGACAGGACAGTCATTGATCAAAAACAAGCCACTAGCGCTTAAAACCTTTATTTAGATGACAGTTTCGGCAGAATTAGACCTAAGCTGCCGTCATCGGATCTGTATCACAATAGTAATCGTAACACTTCAGAGCTATCTGCTATTTTTAAAGTTGAGAAAGCTCACCAGTTCCACTAACGGCATTTCACAATATGAACACATAATGTAGAACATTAAGCCCCTGGACTGATAGGGCCTAGGTCATGTCAAAAGCTATGTTTAATTCTGTCGAAGCCGGTCATCCAAGTAAAAGTTTTAAGCGATCTTGGCTTGTATTTCAATCATATCATCGATATCTGATCGCCCCCCAGAAGTCATATTGACTAACTTTGTTACTGACAGTACCTCTGCAGTAATGTTTGTTGCTGTATCTGTAGGGTTAGTAGCCCTGTAGCATGTAGGACTCTACCTTGAGATGGGAATTTGGTATTGTCTGAGATATGTACCTCGTATCATCAGGGAAAACTGGTACACAAAAACATACAATTTTACATCAACATAAGAGGTAACGTATGGGCTCATAAAATACTCAACTTCGTGGTATTGGTCTCATCCTATAACAATGTATGTACCAAAACTTGGCTAGTAATATATTTCAATTTGAAACATAGTACTAGAAGTTTAGTAGAATCAGCAGGTCAAAATCTTTATTTATATAGTTGATTTACATTTCTTGTAAAATCTGACTTATAAAAATTGTTGACACACACACACACACACACACACACACACACACACATATATATATATATATATATATATATATATATATATATATATATATATATATATATATATATAATTAACACAAAACGAATTCCCTTTCGAAATGTCTGAAATAGTGTAGATAGTGGATGCCTCAAATTAACTAAGATAGTTGATGGCCCACGAAGTGGCATATTCGGAAATATAATTTACATGATTGACAAGTGGGATGCCATTCAAATTTTCATATAGAAACTGAGGAAGCCACTACTTCAACAGAGTTTGAAAGCATTAGTAAGTGTCAAACTTGTGTTTCCATTTTCATGTAAGGGTATTCCTTACAAGGTAACCTCCCCATCGCACCCCCCTCAGATTTAGTTATAAATTGGCGCAGTGGATAGGCATTGAAAAACTGTACACAGATCAGTCGAGAAAACAGGAAGAAGACGTGTGGAACTATGAAAAAATAAGCAAAACATACAAACTGAGTAGTCCATGGGCAACATACGCAACATCAAGGCATATCTGGGCTCAGGAGCGCCGTGGTCCTGTGGTTAGCGTGAGCAGCTGCGGAGTGAAAGGTCCTTGGTTTAAGTCTACCCTTGAGCGAAAAGTTTACTCTCTTTGTTTTTGCAAGTTATGATCTGTCCATTCGTTCATTGACGTCTCTGTTCATTGTAATAAGTTTAGGGCCTGTGTTTTGCGACCGCACCGCAAAACCGTGCGATTAGTAGACGTGCCTCTCCAATGGGAACAGGAAACATTTGATCCAGGAAAACACGTCTGATATATTCTATACAACACTGGCGACGGAATGTGCGTCACATGACAGGAATATGTTGACGACCCACCTAACGTGCACACTTGGCGAATGGGTAAAAAGATTCTTCTACCTTGCCCGATTTAGGTTTTCTTGTGGATGTGATAATCACTCCCAAGAAAGTGATGAAAACATAAGAGTGTGTCGCATAAACTGCAACAAATGAATGCAACAGTTTCACAGTCGCACAGTTTTCTCTGTGCTCTGTCAAAACATACGTTTTTAACGTTTTCAAATTTTTCCCTGTGTAGATCGTCAAATCGTGCATATGTCCAAGCAAATCTGAACAGGTCCTGGAATTTTGGAGAGCGAAATTGATTATGTGTGTGTGCCTGAACTCTGATAATTGTCTGAAAATAAAAATTAGAACAATTTACTGGAGGGAAGACTTGAACCAAGGACCTCTTGTACCGCAGCTACTGACGCTAACCACGGGACCACGGCACTCCGCAGCTCACGCTGCTCTTGATGTTACCTATCTTACACATGGACTACGCAGTTTGTACATTTTGCTCATTTTTTTCATAGTTCCACACAACTTCTTTCTGTTTTCTCGATTGATCTGTGTTCAGTTTTTCAAGGCCTATCCACTGTGCCAACTTATAACTAAATCTGAGGGGGGTGCGATGGGGAGGTTCCCTTGTTAGTATACTTCCACATTTTCTTGTGTTAATTATGTATGCATAAGCAATCTTCAGAGCAGTATCCTGTCTCTCTATAAGAGTTTTTAATAATGATTAAAAAACAGTAAAATTTTATTTAGAGTTCGTAGTTAGTTACAATAATTAAAGCAAAATCCAGCCAACAACAAATTACAGGCAAACTTCGAAGAGTCTGAGTTTGAGATTCACAGACAAGATGGCTGGAAAAGATTAAAATTGACAGCAGTTCCAACAGTGTATTTAATTTTTCTTTATTTAAGTAGTGGGAGGAAAAAATTTAAAGTATTTTTCCATATTCAAATGTGACCCTAATCCCATCACTCATTTAAACTTCGTCCTTACAAATACTTGTAATTTTTGTTATTTTGATAAATGTATGTTGTTGTTATTGTGGTCTTCAGTCCGGAGACTGGTATGATGCAGCTGTCCACGCTACTCTATCCTTACAAGCCTCTTCATCCCTGAATAACTACTGCAACCCCCATCCTTTTGAACCCACTTACTGTACTCATCTCTTGGTCTCCCTCTACAGTTTTTACTCCCCTTCCCTCCAATACTAAATTGGCTATCCCTTGATGTCTCAGAATGTGTCCTATCAATCAATCCCTCCTTTAGCCATTTCCCATATTTACACATAACTTGTGCTTTACCTCTGAGAAGGATTTGTGTAGAGCGTAAGTGTTAAGTGTGTTCTTGTGTGTCCTGGAAATTTAACGAAGCAAGCCTTCATTCGATTATAAGTGCAGTATTTGGTGAGTTTCGTGTTTGTACTTGGTTATGAATGCACTTTAGATGCAGCCGCACCAACTCGTACTTTAGGAGCCTCGTATGTGATTTAATAAACGCCATTATCGAATATTTAATTTGACTTCCGCGAAGAAAATAGAACGTAAGCATAATACGCGATTCTATTACAGAAATAGACTTGTTTCTTGCACCTTTATTCCTCATTCGGACAGCTAAGAAAGTAGCAATAAGCAAATAAAACGCGAGATTTTTGTGTCTAATCCACATGTTGATTGAGCCGTGGCGAGCTGGCGCCAGTGTTATTTTTTTCATGTATCGTTGAGATTGTGGTTGAGCTAAGTTATCTTTGCTTTTCGCGTGTCTTATCTTCCGGGTTGGCGGGTGAAGTGAGTTGGTTGTTAGCCTTCGACAGATAACCCTCGAGATCTCGTCACATTCTCGGTGAGACGAGTGTCAACGGCTGCCGAACGACCGTTACACGTTGTGGTGTGAAACTGATTGGGCGTTTTGCCGACATGGGCAGCTTGGAGATAAAAGTTCTGTGACTTCTCTGGGAACAAAATTTGAAGGGAAGCGGTGAAGCTGTGGAACCCGCTCCCTCGTATTGTGTACCTGATATGGAGTGAGTCGTCGTAATTGTGTTTGTTCACCGACGCACTCAGAAATTTTAAACTTTATTATTATGGTGATACTTTCATAGTCGAACCTTAAGTCGGTGTGGAAGAGTTCAGTTGGCCTAGTTAAATGGTGGCCGTTATTTGAAAATTTTCTCAGAAGTTTTACTAGTGCTTTGTGTCTCTTGCAATTAAATGATTTTATGTTGCCGTTTTTAAAGCCTGCACTCTATTAATACAGTTGTCGAAGTGTGAGTCAAAAGTTCTGCCGTGTGTTTCTATGTTTCAGAGTTATTGTAATGTCTTTGTGATTCGGGCAGACACCTTTGACTGTGCCAGCGCCTTAGCGGGGAGTGAAATGTCATCCGAGGTCTAGGCCTGGCAGTGTTTAAGAACCTGGCCACTACCGGAGTTGGTCACATTTCCCCTTCCAAAGTTTAATATTTATCTTCCTTCCGTCAAGGCGGGTTAAGCTGGTATATATATATATATATATATATATATATATATATATATATATATATATATATATATATATATATTGTATGTACCCTGTTTGTATATGAACTTGATTTCCTAAACATTATGGACTGGTGACTGGCTAAACCCTAAACTGCATAGCATCTGCTGCTGCTGAGTTCCTTGTGCGGAATTTTTGGTAATTTTTTATTAACACGTCTGAGCACGTGAACGTTTATTTTTTTTAGATCAGTGTTTCTACTGTAGGTTTTTTTTATTTAAGTGGTTATATCATGTTATGTAATGGTATCTTAGCTTGGCAATAGTGTTCAAGTGTTATTAAGTCACTCTTTACCTGTAATTGTTTTCAATATATCTATTTTGAGGGAAGTCCTATATGGGAGTTTGAAGTTCACTAGTTTGCCAGTAATCCTGTTTTCTTAATTTGGAATTGTTTGTCAGAGTACTCAGTACGTTGTGTTCCTAATTGTATTTTCAAAGTTTTATCGAGTGGCTCGTCCACAATTTGTAATTTTCAATCTTTTTTTTAAAAAGAGGTTATGTCAATAAACTGTCTTAATTATAAATCTGTGACTACCAACCTTGATTCCATCCCGCTTCCTCTTTTATGGTATTTAAGATATGGTGTTAAGTGTGTTACGATTAAGTAATCACGTATCATTGATGTAAATATGAGAGGAATGAAAGCTGAACATAGCACGATCTAAGGCTCTATGCAGGACACTTTTAAATTTTTTCAGAAAAAATGAACAAAACTGCAAAATTCGCATAAGCTTCGTGCTGTGTTTAGCATTCGTTAGAAACAAAATGGTGGTGTGCAAGTCTGTGTTTTTAGGAGCTCTACATTTACCGATAACGTCATATGAACACAGTGTAATCCAGGCAAATCCTTGTACATCCAATTCCAACGATGTAGTATAACGGATCATAATCGCTGATGAGAGGAAAATTTCCCTGTCGTCTGTCACACTAGCCTCACAGCAGTAGTTTGAGAACAGAGAGAAAACCATCTCTTTCATTCTTTCCAACAACCACAAGTCATCATGAAGTTACTAATTACTGCAGCGATTGAATCAAGGAGGGTTCAAAATGGTTCAAATGGCTCTGAGCACTACGGGATTTAACAGCGGAGATCGTCAGTCCCCTAGAACTTAGAACTACTTAAACCTAACTAACCTAAGGACATCACCCACATCCATGTCCGAGGCAGGATTCGAACCTGCGACCGTAGCGGTCGCGCGGTTCCAGACTGAAGCGCCTATAATCGCTCGGCCACTCCGGTCGACGACTATGAAGGCATAATGGCTTTATAAAAAATAATATTTTCTACAAAACCAAGCAAAAATCATATATTAGAAGACTACAAATAAGCAGTTCCATAGATTAAAATGGAATCGAGATATTTGCATCGATCTTTTATTGCCGATGTTGGGGTCTTCAGTCCGAAGACTGTTTTTAAGCAGTTGACCACTCTGTATATCCATTGAATCTGCTTATTATATTCCAGCCTTGGTATTCTTAGACTATTCCCGATCCTCCAACCCCCCCCCCCCCCCCACCTTCCTTACCTCACTCTGTTACCAAGTTGTCGACCTCTTGATACTATCAACCGATCCCTTCTTTTAATCAGGTTGTTACACAAATTTCTTTTTTCCTTAATTAGACTCGCTACTTCCTCACTAATTATACGATTTACTAACCTAATCTTCAACAATCTTCAGTAGTGGTTCATTTCAAAAGCTTTCATTCTCTTCTTGTCTGAACCGTTTATCGTCCTCGTTCCACTTCCGTACAAGGCTCATTCCAGACAAATACGTTCAGAAAGTGCTCCCTAATCCTTAAATATATTTTCTCTTGTTCAGAATTCCTTATCTTATTATTACCAGGCCGCACGGTATATCTTCTCCATTCCAGCCATCATCAGCTCATTTCTGCGCTAATAACAAAATACATTTATTACTTTTAGTTTCTCATTTCCTAATCAAATTCTCTCAACATCGCGTAGTTTAATTCAACTGGTTTCTATTACTCTTCTTTTACTTTTGCTGATGTTCGTTTTGTAATTTATTTTCAAGAAAATATCTATTTGCACAGCATCTCTTCTAAGTCCTTTACCGTCTCTGTTAGAATTAGTGTCAAGCGGAAACCTCATTTTTTCTCCTTGAACTTTGTTTCCCAATTTTTCTTCTTTCGCTTCACAGTTTGGTAAATGTACAGATCGAGAACACCTGGCTAAAATCCTGTCTCATTCCTTTCCCAACTGCTGTTTTCATTTCAAGTCCTTAGATTCTTGCAACTGCAGTTTGCCTTCTGTGGAAGCTACGAATACCGCTTCACTACCTGTATCGTATGCCTGTTACCGTCAGACTCCTAAAGGCTGTAGTTCAGTAAACAATCTCACAACGTGTTCTGTTTCTATAAATACTATAACCGTAGATTTGCCTTCCTTCAACATATAAGCTGTAGCGTAATTATTTCGTCTCATGTCAGTACTTTTTTCAGAAACCCCAAATGATCTATTCCAAGGACGACATCTAAAGTTCCGAGAACACCGACGATTTAATTTGCCGTTATCGGCGTGAGCAGTGCAAACGTCGGTCATACATTGTCACTTTAAAGACCATATATTTAATACAGAGTTTAATCAAACCCTTCGGAGTTAATAAACAAGTAAGCGAATTACTTATAAGTATGTGAAATTACTGGACAAGTCCCATTGAATTAATGATATTGACAAACCCATAGGATCATAGTTTCATCCAGATAAGTATTTATTGGATAATATTCACACATATGTGAATGGTGGTCTTAAATAAATTGTGAATTCAAATTTAAAAAAAAAAGAATTTAAAAACAACTGTTGAATGTAGTGCCGGCAGAGCCTCGAATGTAGAAACACGTGTAAGCAATTTTCAGTTAACTGCACATTAATTCGCTAAATTCAACAGCAAACACTCAAAGTCCGAAAGTTCAATATCCCACTATTAGTCTTGACGTAAACCATAGTCCGTTATCCTGACTAACCACTGCAAAAATATGCAATAATTTCATCACACACGAATACAAATAACAAATGCAGCAAAAGATCACAGTTCACAGGTGCCTCAAATGTCATAAACAATTTTAAAGCTCATTAAGTCTCTCAAAATTACAGAAAACACAGTCAAGCAATCGAAGTATTTAATTTGCACTAGCAAAACTATCCCAACAAAAAGTTAATGCTACCTGCACTCACACAACTACCCCAAGTCTAACGAAAAGTTAATACACGTAATTCGCGAAGCTGCTCAACTAAAACAAAACGAGCACTGACCAGCAAAAGATCATGCACATTTACAGTTCACCCATAAATATTTTATGTGACATCACTAACTACTGAATTTCCGTTAAATAGATTAATAATGACTACCATTCATATTAAAGCTACCTGCACACTCATAGAAGATACTAGATTGTTGTGAAAATTATTTAGGTCATTTTGCCATCATTCATTGAACAGACAACACAATAATAAGTTATAAATAAAATTAAAAAAGCATTCATATATCTGGTTCCACAATGAGGCTAGAAATTACGTAAATTAAACATATCGCCTGTTTGAAGAACGAGTTTCCTTCTGCTCTTCAGTCCTAATGTTCTTTATTTTCATACTTTATTCATTACAACTTGCCACTCCCTGGCGGTTTTATTCAGTTTTTTCCCTCGAGTGGGCGGGCCTGTGTATAAAGTTCACCAGCCACAAATAACATTACCTTGTACTGTTCCATTGTTTTATAATTGCGAGTCTATGCTTGTTTCTCCATGATTGCTTCATCTAACGCCACACGTCAGAGTGAGCAGCCTTGCCTTAATATAAAATAAACAGTGAGATGGATGAGAAAAAATTTAGGATCCGAGCAAGAAAATGCCCCAGATTCCGAGCTAGCAGTACAATCCCAGAGACAGGGAACTGTCTACGGGATAATTAGTAGTCGAAACAGCGTTTTGGCTTGGGTCTGATGCGACTGCATTGCTTAATGCTTCGGATGGCTCATTACTGTTGGGTAACACTTGTACGCGGCCACAGAGTGTTATAATGAAAGTTTATTTCATTATTGTTTAATTTAACAGTGGTTTAGCTCATATAATGTATGTTTATTTTATCGTTGTTTAATTAAACTAAGATTAGACTGTGATGTTGCTCATAATTTTTTTAAAGCTGCATCAAGAGTAAAAACACTGGCTGCCAGGGCTGACACGGTTTTCCGTTTATATAGTAACGATTGCGGCTTTGTTCACCAATCAGAGAGGGCCGAAATGACGCCTGCACGGAATGTAACTGGGCAGTCAACAAAGCATTGGGGTTGCGTTAGAAAAGAGGCGGCTTAGATTAGAATGAATAGCCACAGTTTTAACAGGAACCAGGGGTACCCACCCAGTATGGCGTGGGTGAGGGCTTTGAATATCGAAAGGAAGCAACGACGTATACTTGACTGTTGTAGGGAGGCGTGAGCGGCAGTTTCAAACGTGACGCCGACCCCTCGCACCGAGGCCCACGAGAAAGACACGCCGCGGCGTTACATCATGGAAGTAGGCCGAGTTCGCTCAACTCAGCAGCCAATCTGCGCTTCTACACCAGTCAACTTGTAACTAGAAATGTATGTGCAAACGAGAATTACATCTTCTACTGGAAGCCGTTGTTATGGAGTCTTACTGTTATTAGTCCTACAATTATAGCAAGTCCACAAGCCTACTGATAGTTTATCACGGCTGTACTGGGGTATAATAAAATTAAAATCATGTCAACATGATTATCTGTTGCAAAAGGCGCCACATCTCGTATGACATGAGGACTGTTAGACAGAAGAGACTAAATGCTATAACACGCCATTATTCCATTTATGTCGAAAGTTGATCTTAAATTTTGTTGTACAAGTAGTAATCAGTAAGACCTCATAATAGTAGACTACGGTAGAAGATGCAGTTCTCGTTAGTACGTACACATCCAGTTGCGAGTTAACAGGTTTAAAAACACATTTTGCCTGCGGATTTGAGCGAACGAGTGAGCTCAGGCCTACATTCGTGACGTACGCGCCGCGGCCTGTCTTTCTCGTGGGCCTCACCTCGTGCCATCTGACGTCACTCTGCCCCGGGCGGAGCCGAGATATACGGGCCCTGCTACGAATTTGTGATTCGTCCGCCACACTTCGCCATCCCACGGCTCCGTGCAGGGTCCACGCGAAATCAGTAAGTAAATGAAAAGGTACTCACTAAATGTGTTCATCTTGTCGTGTGCTATCGAGAACTTGCATGTGTTTAAACACGCAGTCAAGAGTCATTAAACTCGTCTGACGTAGTTACTCGCTCCCCGCCGGAGACGCCAGCTGATACTCGTAAGGCCTCCGGCGTCACTTGCTGTGACGTGCGCGCCACGGCCTGTCTTTCTCCTAGGCTATGAGCGGCTCCGCGCAAGCGTCGTTTCGGCCCTCTCTGACGGGTGCCAGAGGCCGAAATCGTGGCTGTATAAACAGAAAACAGTGCACGTATGGAGGAGGGGGGAGAGGGTCACCATGTAGGGGGGCGGGTGGTAGGGGGCCCTTGTCATCATTGCATCTTCATTATGCCAATTTTTTTCTCGTGTCACATTGCGTCACCATTACACCATGGCACCATTCACGTTGAAATGTGACTGTGTTTTAACTGTAGTATAAACTCGTCACATGAGTTTTAAAAACCATCAGTATTTTCATCTATGTGTATTTTACAAATCGTCGTTTATTGTCACTTGTTTTTTAAGCAAAAACGTCACTTTCGTCCATTTACATATTTTTTACAAAATCCTCTGTTACTGTCATCTTTTACATATTTTAACCCTTTTTGAACAGTTTTTGTAAGCTTTGGCTGAAGAGCAGTTTTTTCGGCTGCCAGCCTGCCCCCGTTGTGGGGAATTGAAATAACAATAAAGGAGAAAAAAACAGACTCACTAATCAGTAGTTTACTCCTGTCGACGATTGCGGAGAATTTTATTCGAATTGATGCGGCTCGAAAACCGAGATGATTTTATTCAGACATGCCAACTCGAAAGACTCAGAGGACATATGGAAGCAGCCAATCTTTTCATGAGTACAAACTACACCAGGCGCCCGCTCTGGGGTTAATGGCTATTTACATAACGATTATATCAAACCGTATCGAATAGGTAATTGTGAGTACTCGTCTACTAGGAAGATCAGATAAGGATCTAGAAAACCAATCCTGTTTTCAATGTCGTCGCATTATATGTAACTGTGGAGGATCTATGGTGTTGGAACATTTGCTAAACAACTTTTAATAAACTCGTCTGTAATTCTTTATAAACATGTGTGATTGGGAAAGTAGCTTGTTATGGTGTTTTGTGCCGTCGCCAGATCTGATTTCATACTTTGAAAGTTGGCTGTTCCATTAACAACTTTCACTATTTAATCTGAAACTTTCATCATTCACTTACTTCGTGTATAAGTTAACACAGGCCTTTTGTAAAGATACAGTTCTGTATCCAGTTATCGATTTCAAACAGGATTGTTAATGCATGGGTTAATCTGTGAGGCGTTCAAGGAAGTACTCCTTGAGTTGCGAGTGGGCGGATCAATTGCGAATTCCGGCTCAGTGGTTTGAAGAGGTGCCTTTGTGTTCTGACAAACGTAATGGATGTTCTCTTTTTTCAGTCTGATGGAGTGGTTAACTGTTTGTAACTTTGCTGAGTAGGAAGATGTACTTCGACAGTATGCAGTATGAGTAAATTTGTTGTATGAGTTTACTGTTCTTTCATGGAAATCGTGTAGTTGATGCGTAATTGTTTTCTTTGTTCGCATAACAAAACTGAATGTGGAGAATTTGACTGAAGCTTTCAAGGCTTGGAACTGTGTCTTCCGTGTGGAGTTATGTTCTTTGTGATTTTCTAAGGAGAATGAGTTTCGATACTTGGCGAATAATGTGTTTGTTTTTAATTCATTCAATTGGTAAAACATTTAATACCGTCACACTCCCTAATCAATGAACAGTGTTTTACGACTTGTGTATCTTTGCTTTGTTTAAATTGCTCGCGTCTTGGAATTCAATGTACCACATAGTTTATTTACATTAATGTTACACGTGCTGTTGTGGCTAAATTGTCTGTAGAGACAAATGTAAAGATTTATTCTCAAAATTTCTTTCAGATCAATTTTTCCTAGCTAAGCACTTTCCTATTAAATAAAATAGGACATTTACGGCCGTTCTTGTTGTGTTACTTATTATATGACTACCGGGTTTGGTGCTTCAGTGCAGCATCTTCATGGTTTAACTGACGCTGAGGGGAGTAAGTCCCGAAATCTTTTTACCAAACATTCGTTGTCCGTCAAAACAAAACACTGCTAAAAGACGGTATGTCATAGATTAAAAACTGTCAGTTTCCGATATGTTGGATGGGTCCAAAAGAAATTGTAGCATAGTGATCCATTGGTAAAAAATCGTTCAAATGGATCTAAACACCATGGGACTTAACATCTGAGGTCATAAGTCCCTTAGACTTAGAACTACTTAAACCTAACTAACCTAAGGACATCCATGCCCGATGCAGGATTCGAACCTGCGACCGTAGCAGCAGCATGGTTCCGAACTGAAGCGCCTAGAACCGCTCTGCCACAGTGGACGGTGATCTATTGGTAAGGAGAAAATAAATGAGAACTATTAAGACCTAATTTTGGGCCACAATCAAAAACCATAAACTGGTTGCCACACAATGGAAGGATGCTCTACCTAGACAAAATTTTCAAGTAAATAGCTAATGGCTGAAAACCAGAACCTGAAAAGCGCACTTACCACTTCTCCGATCTATACGAAACCGCGTACAGGGGAAGTGGACGCGTGTTCAGTCACCCTGAAGGCAAGAAAGTAAACAGCTGGCCTGTGGACGCCTAGCACATGCGCTGATGATGCACGGACTTGACCGAATGATTGGTGGTTTGGAAATTTTAGGAAATTTGTGGTAAGTTCCCATGGGATCAAACTGCTGAGGTCATCGGTTCCTAAGCTTACACACTACTTAATCCAACTTAAACTAACTTACGCTAAGGAGAACACATACACCCATGCCCGAGGGAGGACGCGAACCTCCGATGGGGGGAGCCGCACAAACCGTGACAAGGCGCCTCAAACCGCACGGCTATACCACGCGGAGAATGGTGGTCTTTTGGGGATTACACGAATGGTAAGGAAATACCGTGCGGCTAGGGCCTCCCGTCGGGTAGACCGTTCGCCTTGTGGAAGTCTTTCGGCTTGACGCCACTTCAGTGACTTGCGTGTCGATGGGGATGAAATTATGATGGTAAGGACAACACAACACCTAATCCCTGAGCGGAGAAAATCTCCGATCCAACCGGGAATCGAACCCGGACCGCTAGGTATGACAGTCCGTCGCGTTGGCCACTCATCTACCAGAGGTGGACACACAAATGGTGAACGAGAACAATTAATGTTGGGATAAAAGGTACAAAAACTTTTTTGTAAAACAATCTGTAGAATTTGAATGTAATATCTACTGACAGCTGACATTTTTCGTTAATAATGCCCATAATATATATATATATATATATATATATATATATATATATATATATATATATATATATATATATATAATAAGTGCCAAATATATATATCTTAGGGCAACGAAACAGGTGTACCAGCAGAGTCCACTGAATTAACCTTAAATAAACCTTGAACCTTAAATAAACTTCGAGTACATTAAAAATCTATAAATTTTGCTTCGTAAAAATGCCTTAAAAATTCTTTACTTTGACAGTTAAAAGAATCCAAGACTGTAGTGAATTTTGTTACTTATTAACAGTAGATAAAATTAAAGGAAATTTACAAAACCTTTAAAAACATACTTGAAAGGAAGACGTGTAAAACCTATGATAATAAGGCGGATGCATAAGAGGTGGTGAGGTGAGGTGAGAAAAGAGAAAGGCCGAGGAAGAGCAAAGGGACTGGGTGAAGAAAGTACAGAGTATTACGTCAACTAATTTAGGCAGTTGAAATTTGCCAAAATGCTACGATGCCATACACGATCTCAGATGGTATCTCATTTTGGGCTTTTATTCACTGATGATTTTATCTCACTTTAGTTCAGATTTAAGTTCCTTACTGTTGGAGTGATGGTAGTGTTTCACACAGGGTCGTAACAATGGATTTACTTCTTCGTATATAATGTACTTACCACCAATTGATATCTGTCCGTGTAATTTGTGTAATGGAATGGTAATGATTTTCGTAAATAGTTAAAATATCAATGCATTAATCGCGTACAATCATTATAAATTCTGTACTTATTTGTATTCGGGTGAACAATGTGAGTTCAGCAGCCGCCAAGCGACTTGCCTTAAACATGTCGTTGCTGCTAACTGCATAACTACTGTGTAGTGTTGGTTGCCTACATCGAGCTACTTACTCTTGTTGGTATTGGCATCCTTGGCCTGCGCAGCAGATGAAAAAGTTCAAGTATATAGTTCGAGATCCTCACTGTCTCGCAGTCTACTGTTCACCCTCGTTTTAAATAAGGAGTTCTTATATTTTCATCCTTAATTGTTACCTTCCGCTACTTAACTTTTAGTACAGAGAGTGATTTATTACTTATTTTCATTTCCAGTTCGTGATTTGATGTTTGGGGAACATTTTATATCATTGTGAAGAGAAATTTAGATAAAGCACAGATATGACATTCTTTAACGCTTCACTAATCTTTTTAATATTTCGGCTTTAACACAGAATGACGTTTCCTACAATAATATAGTCAACCCCGCTGTGACACACGAGCAATTAAACTTTACGAAGTGTGTTTTAAGGGAGCAGAAAAGCCATTGAAGCCTTCTCACTGATAGTGGGGCCCCTGAGTTTAGAAAAATACCATTACTAAGTGAAGAAACTTCATGCTATAGATCATGTTAATTGTTAACGACTTACTGTTATAGAGAATGTCTTCGGGGTCTTCAATATATAATAAAAATTGATTCAACGCTGTATATTTCTACGACATTGTGAAGATGAACCAGTCTCTTGACTAGACAAATTTTGAACTTTCTCACGTTTTCTTCATAAATGCTTTGGTGCAGGTGTTTATATAAACACTTGTGAAATGCAACTGTGACTGCTGACGACAAACTACTTTTACTCAAATTCTTTTAACCTTCTTGTCGCTTCAGTCAGTAAACATCCATATCCAGCATCATTTTAACTTTAAATTATGCTTTAACACTGGATTTTCTTTACTTTGGAATATTTAGACTTCAAACCTATTACGAAACACAGAAGTAAAGTCCACGATGCGTGATAAGCAGTCATACTTTCTGGTACAAGAAATACGACAAGAGACAGTTTGGATCGTAATGCTTACCCAGAACTTAAGGAAAGGCGTTTCTGCTCCACATATCACCTTCAAATTCATCCACTGTTCGTTTCCTTAGTATTATTATTACATTATAACGTTAAATGTGTTTCATTTTGAAGCTTTATTTTAACTATATACTGACATATATTTCTACTTTACCTGAAGGCTATACCTCTACTAGTACGTTTTACCAGGATCGTTTCTTAATGCTTTTTGTAATTACCCAACCCTTAAGCCATTCTGTTACACTATTAAGGAGACATTATAGTTTATTGATTGTAAAAAGTGTTCTTTATTCGTCATAATGATGATAAGCAATTTTTAATTTTTTCTCTGGCTCTCTCTCTTTTCCTTTTCCTCTCTTTCTCTCTCTCTCCTCCACCTACCTCTTCTCCCCCCCCCCTCTCTCAGTTCTCTCTCTCTCTTTCTTGCTCTATCTTCCGTTGCCAGAGTTAAAGTTATTATATGCCAATATTGTAGTTCATTCGCCAGATACACGAGTACTATGGTTTTCATTCAATCTTCCAGTACTTCTTTCTTTTGGGCGACAGTCCGGAACCCACTCCATATTTTCCTCTATTGAAAGGCAGTAATATGTGACACTTAGCATAATAGGCTATCTGCTACGAATAGGTAGGTGGTTGAGGCGATGTCGTCTGGTTTTGGAACCATGTAGCCTGCAGAGAGATTCCACTATATTCCGACACAGCGCATAATTGTCCTCGCTGGCAGAAAGTGGAGTCTGGTTAGATTTTTTATCCTACTTGGATGATTGTTGCTGCTTGTTTGCTAAACTAATTAATCACGCATTCTATCGACATTGTAATCTACTACAGGAAGTTCAACTTATTTCATTTCTGACTTGTTTTCTGGACGACTCTGAACAGAACATCAGTTCACCTAAATTTGAGCACCTTTATGTACCACCACACCTCAAACGCTTCGTTTCTTTTTCCGCTGTTCACATAATCCTTGATACACTTTGGCTCAATGCTGTACTCCAGGCGAACATTTCTTCCCCGAAGATTCAGTGTTTCTTAGTAAGTAAACTTCTTTCGATTAGGAGTGCTCTCCTTACCTGTTCTAGTTCCCTTCCTCCTTTTTTGTCTTCACTTAGAACGTTAATCGTTATTTACCTACCAGATATATCAGAATCCCTACATTTTCTCTACAACTTTGACGTTAAGCTTATGAATACCATTATTTATGCTGCTCCTCAATACTCTAACTTTTCTTTAGTTTATCGTCAGTCCATATTCCGTTATCAGTACACCATTCGACAAGTTCTGTTATTCCTCTACATTTTCAAAGAGAACAGCAGTATCAAAACAGTGAATCTTATCACTGATACGTTTTCTCTCTGAATTTGTATTCCATTTATGAAAACTTCATCATTACGTCTTTTTAACGCAGAAATGTGGATTGAACAGCTACGGAGAAACATTATTTCCCTACGTGACCTGGATGTCGACAGGACGTTAAACCCTAATCTTCGGGTCTTTCTTTCCTGTTTGACGACATCTTAATCCCAGAACTACCCATTACGACTTTCATGGTAGTTATATCCTACTGGGTCTTGCACACATTGAATATTAATCTTTTTTTTTTCATAATTTCAAATATCTTGGTCCACAAGTTGACAAATCTGAAGAAAGAGTAATGGTTTGCCATAAGTGTTACTTCTGTTACCAAGAGTGACGACACGACAGCCTTTGTAGCGGCACAGTCTCCCGACATCTAAGTAATCGTCTACTAAGACACCCTTAATTGGTGCACTAGTTCTTTCATTTATCTGTCGTTACTATTGCCTTCACTCTTATGCGACATAGACAATAGTTTGAAAAGTAGTTTAGTGGTAACGCCCTAACCGTTTTAAAAATTCTAACGAAAGTGTCTAGCTGTTTTGCGTTATTTACGCAAATGTCTTCAAAAACTTAGTCAAACTCTAATTCTTCTCAAAGTCCTCTGAATAAATGAACACGTTTTCTAACACGTCAGAAGACAGTTTCTCCAATTCGACATACATCTGTTTTGGATTCATGTTAGTCCTATCTGCTCTCTGTCTTGCTTTCAATGGTAAAAAAAGCCTTTGTACGCTTTACGTTGATTTAAATTTTCGACAGTTATTTTGACACTTGTCTATGTTTAACCTCGCTATTGATAGGCATATTTCAATTCCTTCCTGCAGCAATTTCGCTTCAGCATCCGTGTGTGTTATGGAGATATCGGTTCTAACTTACATAACAGTACTCCTCTCCTTTCTTGAATAAATCTTTATTTCCTTCTTACGTCGATTTCTTCTGTTACCCACAATTTCTTCGCAGTTACTGTTATTCCGTCTTCATTTGTCCGTCTGACTTCAGTCATTATCCCCCCCCACCAATTACTCTGGTGTGTATTATCACACAATCTACAATCTGAGGGAATCTCAAATGCACATTAAAATTCCTCAAAACTCCAGTATTCCACTCACTTGCATGCTATTGATCCTTTAAACTTTCAGCCTACTCATGATCATTATTAATTTATGATGTAATCTGATGTAGTATAATAACTAAACACAAAACTGTCTCTAACGCAAGTGAAGCGATTATGATATTTCATAAGCTAAAGAAAATTCATAATAGATCGGCCGGTACCAGAAATAACACACGTGTGCGTTGAGTAACAGGAAAGTTCTTGAACGGCATGAGAAATTCCCACTGTCACCGAATGTTAACCGTTGACTATTCATGTTATTCTAAAACTACAGTTATTTGTTCTTAGAAGGTTGATTTCATATGGAAAGTGCAGCTCCTCGGAAGAATTTTCATCTCACATATATTGAAAAACTAAATCTCTCAATTTTAAGTTATATTGAACTATGTAACAGTTTCAACAGTAGTTAGAAACTGCACGTGCCCTTGTCCGAAACAATTTATTGCTTGAAAAGTTCTATCCCTTCGGTTCTGTTTTAATGCCAATTGAATTCGTTAAACTGATCTATTCTACACCTGTACGTAGCTATAAACAGTTGCCTTCAACTAATTTGTTACAGAGCTGTTATATTTTCTAAAGTGGAGATATTAATTTCATAGACCGACGTAATAATTCCTTTTCTCTTTTAGCAAAGTACCTGCACATCACAATTTCCCAAACATAGATCTGCTTCCACATTCAGCAGCCTGCAGCTTCTCCGTGCATTTAGACTTTGAACCTCTCTGTGTCCAGTGACCTGCCTGGCGTGCCTCTGTCTTAGTCTAATGCAATAATTTAAAATGTGTTCGCTTTTCTGAGCTCGTCTGTGACGCTGCGACATCCAGCGCGGGTCAGATGTCAGCCTATGATTAGATCTCGTATCCAGCGTGGCATCACGAGCAGGCAACGGCGAGGGCGGTGTGTTGGTTCCACGGTCCGCGCTCCACAATGGCTGCACCCGTCACGACCAGCGGAACATCATACGCGCAATAAAGGCAGCCACATTCTGTAACGCCGCCGTGCGCTGCAAATACATTTTCATGAAACAGCCAACATAGGAGGTCTGACAGTAAGAATGTTGCATAGCGTAAAATAGAGCGTATCTAGTGAAAGGAGGCGGTGTAGTCATTTAGCAATTGTCATATACACAGCTTGCTTGCTGGGAGTTACGGCATGCAAAGAGTTTCAGGTAGCGAACTCGTTAGCTGTCACTATTTCTGACTCATTAAAGAAATATTAATACAGTGACACTTGTGAAATAAAATTCGTGCTGATTGATTGCCATTGTTTCTGTTGGCGAGGATTATTTCAAACGTCATAATCCTCACGTTTTATATTCGACACATGTTGTGTTTTCTACACACAGGGTGACTCATCTGCCCCTACCGATGTCATATTATGCAACCCGCTGTATTATATTTAGCTTTCAAAAACCACTCGCGAGATTTTCATATTGTCTCGGTAGCTATGCGCTAACTATTAGTCCCAAAGAAAAAACGAACAGGACCTGCTTGTGGGAAATGTAATGTTGTTAAATTGTCTGTTGTACTATACTTTTACTAGAGGCCGGTATTTTTCGATTTATTCAAGAAAAACGCACAGAACAGACTACAAACGCACCCGCACCCTGACACACAGACCCCTCGAGGTTGGGCTTATAGTACGTTATTCACGGGAAACCCTGCTACCAATGCACAAAAATTTAATACTATACGAACCATTTCCCACATTCATTCTTTTATAGTCTTCATTGACTGACCTTGTTACGCCACCAGCTTATTTCAGCACTTAAAAATCGTAGAACTGACGTTTGTGTTCATTTTACCTAAAGTTTTGTGAATTTAACAGCACGCAGTAAACAATTACATTGTTGCATCCGCCAACCACTCTGACTACGAAATTGCCGCTTTTGTAAGCGTTAAGTCTCCATCGAATTGTCAACGCAGTTAGTTTTAGCGTAACGTTTATAAAAGTCGTTTTCCTTTCATTACCCTCACGGGCATCTTCAAATTAATGTCGTTAACGAAACAGCCGACTGTGCTGGTGACGCGATAGTACAAGAAGTAGAGACCAATAAGGTCGAATGTCTGGTATAGTTCGGGAAGTCGGAAATTTTTGTACAGTGGCAGGAGGGAGTTCTATTGACAACATAATAGAAATTTTGACTGGTGAGAGATGGGTATGGTACTGGAGATATGTTTGAAGGTCACTTTAGTACGTTTTTCTTGAATAATTCGAAAACCGAGATTTCTAGCAAAAACCCCGCTACAAAAATTATCTATTTTAAACTTCCTACAAAATAGCCCTTATCATTTTGTCTGTAGGACTACTAGTTTGTCCCTAGCGAGCGAGAGAATATGCTAATCTCTCGCGTGGTTTCTAAAGGTCAGATAAAAAATTGCGAGGCGCACAAACGACGACGGTAGGGCCAAACGACCCATTCAGCATACTGAAGATGTGTTCTAGTCTATTGCATGCTCTTATAATTCGCGAACGTTTGACACTCTGTGGGGAGTGTTGAAAGAAGAAGCTGTAACGCCACAGTGATTATATTAATAAATTCTACACATTATTTATTTTTTATATATTTTCTATTTCACCAAAATTGTTTTGAATGATGTCGGTGTACACGCCAGATGCACTACAGTTTTTTTAATTTTTTTTTTTTTTGAATGATCAGTCTTATGATTGGTTTGATGCGATCCTCTTCCTAGCCAACCTCTTCATCTCAGACCTCAGAGGAGCAGTTGCAACCTACGTCGTCAATTATTTGTTGGGTGTATTCCAGTCTCTGTATCTCTCTACAGTTTTTGCCCTCTACAGCTCCCTCTAGTACCATGGAAGTCATTCCCTCATGTCTTAGCAGATGTCCTACCATCCCGTCCCTTCTCCTTGTCAGTGGTTTCCACATATTCCTTTCCACTCCGATTCTGTACTGATCCTCCTCATTCCTTACCTGATCACTCCATCCAATTTTCAACATTCGTCTATAGCAACACACATGAAATACTTCCGTTCTCGTCTATTCCAGTTCTCCGACAGTCTATGTTTCACTACCATACAATACTGCGCTCCGAACGTACATTCTCAGAAATTTCTTCCTCAATTTAGGCCTATGTTTGATACCAGTAGACTTATTTTGTCCAGGAATTCCATTCTTGCCAGTGGTACCTGCTTTTGATGTCGTACTTGCTCCGTCCGTCGTTGGTTATTTTGCTTCCTATGTAGTAGAATTCCTTAACTTCATCTACTTAGTGAACATCAATCCTGATTTTAAGTATCTCGCTGTTCTCAGTTCTGCTACTTCTCATTACTTTCGTCTTCCTTCGATTTACTCTCAATCCACATTCTGTACTCATTAGGCTGTTCACTGTATTCAGCAGAACCTGTGATACTTCCTCACATTCTCTCAGAATAGCAATGTCATAAGCGAATCATATCATTGATATCTTTTCTCCTAGAAAATAAATTCCACTCTTGAACCTTCCTTTTATTTCCGTCCTTGCTTCTCCGATGTGCAGATTGAACTGTAGGGGCGAAGAACTACATCCCTGTCCTACACACTCCTTAGTCCGAGCACTTCGTTTTTAGCTCTTGTACATATTGTATGTTACCAGTATCTTCCTATAGCTTACCCCTATTTTTCACAGAATGTCCATCATCTTGCACTATTTTACATTTTCGAACGCTTTTTCCAGATCGACAGATCCTATGAACGTGTCTTGATTTTTCTTTAGTCTTGCTTCCACTACCAACCGCTACGTCAGTATTGCCTCTCTGTTGCCTTTATCTTTCCTAAAGCCAAACTCATCGTCATCTAACATATCCTCAATTTTCTTTTCGATTCTTCTGAATGTTATTCTTGCAAATAAGCATGAGCTGTTAAGCTGATTGTGTGATAATTCTCGCACTTGTCAGCTCTTGCAGTCTTCAGAACTGTGTGGATGACATTTTTCCGAAAGTCGGATAGTATGTCGCCTGACTTACACATTCTACACACCAACGTGAATAGTCGTTTTGTTGCCACTTCCCCCAATGACTTTAGAAGTTCTGTGGAACGTTATTTAACCATTCTGCCTCCAAAGCTCTCTTAAATTCTGATTCTAATATTGGATTCACTATCTCCTCTAAATATACTCCTGCATCTTCTTCTCTCACATCAGACAAATCTTCCTCCTCGTAGAGATCTTCAATGTATTCTTTCACCCTATCCGCTCTTCTTGTCTGCATTTAACAGTGAAATTCCCATTACACCTTTGACATTACCACCCTTGCTTTTAATGTCACCGAAACTTGTTTTGAGTTTCCTATATGCTGAGTCAGTGCTTGCGACAATCATTTCTTTTTCGATTTCTTCATATTTCTCATGCAGCCATTTCGCCTTAGCTTCCTTGCATTTCGTATCTATGTCATTCCTCAGCGACGTGATTTATATTCCTTTATTCCTGAATTTCCATGAACATTTTTGTACTTATTTCTTTCATCCATGAACTGAAGTATATCTTCCGTTACCCATCGTTTCTTGGCAGCTACCTTCTTTGTGCCTATGTTTTCCTTTCCAACTTCTGTGACTGCCCTTTTTAAAGATGTCAATTCCTCTTCAACTGTATTTCCTGCTGAGCTGTTCCTTATTGATAGCTTTAGAGAACGTCAAGCGTATCTCATCAGTCTGTAGTACTTTATCCCACTTCTTTTCGTATTGATTCTTGATGACTAATCTCTTAAACTGCAGCCTACTCTTCGTCACTACTACATTGTGATCTGAGTCTATATCTGCTCCCGGGTATGCCTTACAATCCAGTATCTGAATTCGGAATTTCTGCCTGACCATCATGTAATCTAACTGAAATCATCCCGTTTCACCCGGCCTTTTCCTAGTGTACCTTCTCCTCTTATCGTTCTTGAACAGGGTATTCGCTATTACTAACTGACATTCTCCTCTCTCATTCCTTGTCCGAAGCATATATTCTCTTGTAACCTTGTCTTCTATTCCTTCCCCTACAACTGTATTCTAGTCCCCATGACTATTAATTTTCTTCTCCCTTTATGTACTGTATTATCCTTTCGACATTCTCATATATTTCTTCTCTCTCTTCAGCTTGCGATGTTGGCATGTGTACCTGAACTATCGTTGTCGGTGTTGCTTTGCTGCCGATTCTGATAAGAATAACCGTGTCACTGAACTGTTCACAGAAACATACTTTCTGCCCTACCTTCCTATTCACAACGAAACCTACTCTCGTTATAACTTTTTCTGCTGCTATTGATATTACCCCATACTCATCCGACCAGAAGTCGTTGTCTTCTTTCCATTTCACTTCACTAGGCCCTACTATATCTAGATTGAGCCTTTGCATTTCCGGTTTCAGATTTTCTAGCTTCCCCACCATATTCAAGCTTCTGACATTCCACGCCCCGCCTCATAGAACGTTATCCTTTCGTTAAATATTCAATCATTTTCTCATGGTCACGTCCCACTTGGCAGTCCCCTCCCGGAGTTCGGAATGGGTGATTACTCCGGAATCTTTTGCTAATGGAGAGATCATCATGACACTTCTTCAATTACAGGCCACATGTCCTGTGGATACACGTTACGTGTCTTTAATGCAGTGGTTTCCATTGCCTTCTGCATTCTCATGCCGTTGATCATTGCTGATTCTTCCGCCTTTTAGGGACAGTTTCCTACCCCAAAGAGAAGGGAGTTCCCTGAACCTCTGTCCGCTCCTCCACCCTCTTTTGAAATGGCTGTTGTCAGAATGAGGGTGACTTCTTATGCCGGAAGTCTTCAGCCGCCCATGCTGATTAGCATGGATAGCTACTTGTATTCAACGTTGTAACACACCGCGAGCATTGCAGCATCATGAGGGTGGAATATAACATAAATCACATTTTCCTGTCGGCCGTGCAGCATCATATAACCACGTCGCTTAGCGTCAGTCAGTAAATGAGGTTGTATTTAGGGAGAGGAGGAGTCTCCAGACAGAGAATGTGCCAATTTGTGGAACGTATGTCAGCACTGTGGCCATAGTTGCCGCTTTCCTTGACGCGGCAGAAGTGAAGAGCCCGATAGAAAACAGTGGACACGACACGGTGGTCCTGCGTCGTCTTTTCAGAAGAGTCCCGATAGTGCGTGTAGCACAACAATGGACGTGTCCACGTATGGAGATTCCGAGGAGAACGAAAGTGGTCAAAGTGCATTCGTTATCATCATAGGGACGCAGTAGCTGACGTGATATTACGTGGTGCCATTGGATACACAATTTATCACCGCTGGTTCGCACAGCCGGCAATTTCGGTAGCAGGCGTTTTATTTATGACCTCATAAGGCTGTTGGGTGAGACTTATCTTCTAGGACTCCGTTACATTTCGACAAGATAATGAAAGACCGCATGTTACCCACGCTGTCCTAACGTACCTAGGTAGAGCGGGCGTTCGACTATTGCCATGGTCAACACGTTCTCCAGGTATTCCATCCACTAAAAACATCTGGTTGTGGGTTGCTGAGAGTCTGATACGTCAACACTCGTCAATCACCAAGACTGAAGAACTCTTTCATAAAATTGAAGTAGCGCTGAATGATGTACCAGCCCCGGATCTACGACATTTCCGAAACGGGGCAATAATTTTACAGTGGCGCGCCGCCTCCCACCCACTCAAAATTAAAAAAAAAATCGATTTTTCAAAAATATTTTCATGTTGTAGCGCCCATTCCCCTGAAGAGTTTGATATATAATACAATATGTTCGACGAAATGTAAGACACGTTATTTGTTCTTAAGTGTGCCAAAGTGCAGTGCCATCTCTCTCCACACAGCATTCTTCTATCAAAAGTCACTATATTCTTCTCTGTGGAATTCAAACGTGTATATTTTGTAATGAGAGCTATAACCTATAATCTGGACAGTGGTAATAAAAATTCCTCTGGTGCCTCTCCTGCACCCAGTCATTCTCTTTGACATCCTACCCCTCCTTTTCGCAAAAAAAGAAAACACCTCACAATGGGTGTCATTGATTTTGACTGGGAGAATAACTCTTGAGAAAACCCCACTCTTTGTAGCCTATTAGCGAATAACTTTCTCTTTTGTGTGACATAAGGTTAAATGTATGAAACATAAAACCAGTGAGGGCACGAGACAAAGCTACAGCTTTGCATGGGTACATTTCTTTCTGAGAAGGAATCTATTACCTCATCAAAGTTCGTCGAACGTTTCGCTACTTGAAAAATCAAATGTCGTCTAATAATGAAAAAACTGCTAATATAAATAGTACCCAAGCCTGGTGTGATTTATAGTTTTGATTAAGTCTGTTGTGTCACTGCTAGATAAAACGAAATGAGCCCTTCTAATATTGCAGCAATTGTAACACACGCGAAGAAAGCGAGACTATTTTGGCAGAAATGGTCATTATTCTCTATCTCGTTTACATAAATAACATGACAGAATGTAATTCACGAACTATCAATATGAAATACCTATTAGGCCTACTACAAGGAAAATGTTTTACATGTCATTCATACACTCCAGTTTCTCAAGTATGAGAACGAAATTTTTATATAAATTTGGAGTCGTCATATGCTTTCATGTAATTTGTGTGATGTCCCGGTTTCTTCCCTTCCTCGTTATAACAAACAATCTTGTCACCATTAATTCTGTAACTATCCATGCATTCTCAGAACTTATTCTCCAGTTAACTTCACTAACCCTGTCAGAATCACAGGTTTAGTTATCCGCTTTTATTCTCCGGTGAGGCGTTATTAGGTGCACGTACAACACATTTCGCCCGCTATTCCGAGAACAGAACTTAAGCTGCTGCCAACCAGAAGCTGTACAACTGGCCCTTAGTGATGTAACGATCTGGCAAAAAGTTTCTGTCAAAACTCCATTTTCCAGGATAAGATAATACGTAATCCTTCTTACCTCTTACTCCTGTAGTCGTCTATTTCCACTCCTGTAGTTTGAATCTATGGATTTCGGTAATAAGTATAATAACGCTTATCATTTGCACACCCAGTCAACCACGTAGACAAAAAGCAATTGGCATTCACCCGTTTGGGTTATTTCGGCTGATACCGTACAACCCCGCCCCCTTTTGTCTGCGGGAAAGTTTTTTATTTCTAAATGCGACGGGGATTCACCTGGCAGAGACATCATGTACAATGTGCACTCATTCAAAAATCAACTTTTGATTTGTTCAGAAATCAACTTACAATGCATTCAAAAATGTTGAAAAACCAACAGGAATGCGTTTCGAAATCGTATGAATAATCAGTACACCAAAGTGCTCTGGATGCTAGACGCTCTGTGAAACAAGGTTTTACTCTTCAAGAATATGAATTTGGCACCCCCTGAAATTCTCATCCGGGGAAGATGGGCAGATATCCCGGTTTACCTCCCCCGTCTTACCACCCCCTCTTCCCACCCACTCTCCCGCCGTAGTTCCGCGGGCCTGTGATGGGTCAAATGGTTCAAATGGCTCTGAGCAATATGGGACTTAACATCTGAGGTCATCAGTCCCCTAGAACTTAGAACTACTTAAACCTAACTAACCGAAGGACATCACACACATCCATGCCCGAGGCAGGATTCGAACCTGAGACCTTAGCGTTCTCTCGGTTCCAGACTGAAGCGCCTAGAACCGCTCGGCCACAATGGCCGGCTCTTTCTTGGCACAATATTTGTTTCAAAAGTAGACTCTACAACTCAAAGTATGCTAATATGGCCTGTGATGTGCGCCTACCTGTCGTCCAATTCATTTCGACTCGTTATCCACCGGGTTAGATCAATTTTTGCTGAAAAACAATGCAGCTCTATGAAGTAAATTTATCACCCTACATACCACCAAACAGATAAAAATTTAACAGTCTATTCTTCCTGCTGTACTGTATAGTACAATAACAGAAATTGTGTTACTTGCTGTGCCTACACTTGTTGCGGTTTTCAGGGTTAGCTGGGTAGAGGTAACAGCATTAATCAGTTTGGGATCCATCCCACGTCATTGCCAATGGCATTGCCAAGTTATGCTGTGATCAGGAACGGCATCTTACCACCCACGTCTATTCTGAAAGTTCTTATTGAGATGATGAGAATTTCTCCTGTTTACTTTCCTATTTTTGACCACTGCTACCGCCTGCAAGAATATGGGACACATTTTTTAAACACCCATGTCGATATTCCAGGAACAATTGCACAGTAAACGAATTCGGAAAAAGTGGTGGTGGGGGGGGGGGGGCTTCCCGTGTTCCGTGCCTCTCTCAGGGAGGCAGCTTTCTGTATCCTTGCAGCCCGCGTCATAATCTGTCTTACCGTGTAACAGACGCTGTGTTAGTGTAGCACAGTTAATCTAGTAACCGCCACTTCAAACTCCCAAAAAGCTATTCACCGAGAAAGAATAAATATAAATGTAAGCACTTATGACCATGGTACACTTTTGTATGGAAGACATTGTCCGCACTAGACATTACAGTGAACATTCATCAGTTGTGCGATAGAGTTCATTTCGAAGCTGGACTCATCACTGAAGACAATACTACTCTAGTGAACCTAGACTGCGTCCAAACATGTTCAAACACCAGCAGGGATGCGAGGCCGGAGACGAGTCTGGACACGCCCTGGACAGCGGTGGAATACCAACCTGAGTGTCGCCCGCCATTACTGCCTGACAACCAGAAGTAGTGGTCTAGAGTGCCATTGCTCTCACAAGGGGGAACCTCCCCATCGCACCCCCCTCAGATTTAGTTACAAGTTGGCACAGTGGATAGGCCTTGAAAAACTGAACACAGATCAATCGAGAAAACGGGAAGAAGTTGTATGGAACTATGAAAAAGATAAGCAAAATATACAAACTGAGTAGTGCATGCGCAAGATAAGCAACATCAAGGAGTTTCTGAGCTCAGGAGCGCCGTGGTTAGCGTGAGCAGCTGCGGAGCAAGAGGTCCATGGTTCAAGTTTTCCCACGAGTGAAAAGTTTACTTCTTTTATTTTCGCAAAGTCCGTTCGTTCACTGACGTCTCTGTTCACTGTAATAAGTTAAGTGTCTGTGTTTTGCCACCGCAAAACCGTGCGGTTAGTAGACAAAAGGACGTGCCTCTCCAATGGGAACCGAAAACATTTGATCGCAATGTCATAGGTCCACCGATTCTTCCACAGGAAAACACGTCTGATATATTCTATACGACACTGGTGACGGCATGTGCGTCACATGGCAGGAATATGTTGTCGACCCACCTAAATTGTACACGTGGCGAATGGGTAAAAAGATTCTTCTACCTTGCCCGATTTCGGTTTTCTTGTGGATGCGATAATCACTCCCAAAAAAGTGATGAAAACATAAGAGCTTGTCAGATAGTAATTGTCTGAAAATAAAAGATCAAACTTTTCACTCGAGGGAAGACTTGAACCAAGGACCTCTCGATCCGCAGATACTCACGCTAACCACGTGACCACGGCGCTCCTGATCTCACCATATCCTTGATGTTGCCTATCTTGCCAAGGACTACTCAGTTTGTATATTTTGCTTATTTTTTTCATAGTTCCACACAACTTCTTCCTGTTTTCTCGATTGATCTGTGTTCAGTTTTTCAGGGCCTATCCACTGTGCCAACTTATAACTAAATCTGAGTGGGGTGCGATGGGGAGGTTCCCTTGTCAGTAGCAGAACCCCATTCGGGGTCATCTGCGCCACTTCTACAGTACAGTGGTGCATCGACAATATTCTCAGCACTGTTTTCTTGCCCTTAATGGCGAGGCATCCTGGGTTTAAATTTCAGTAAAATAATGTCCGCCCGCACTCGGCGATAGTTTCTGCTGCATGTCTCCGATCCTGACGAACCCTACCTTAGCCAGAAACGTCGCCGCATCTCTCTCCAGTTGAGTACGTTTAGATCGTTACGGGCAGGACCTGTAACAATCTAGGGATTTTGATTATCAAATTTTTTTTTCGAGTCATCAGTCTTCTGACTGCTTTGATGCGGACCTCACGAATTCTCCTCCTGTACCAACCTTCTTTCTCTGTTCGTCATTGATTATCTTACTTCCTAGATAGTACAACTCCTTACCTTACGCTGCTTCGAGACCAGAGTGGTACTTGCAACCTACGTCCTCAATTATTTGCTTGACGTATTCCAAGCTGTGTCTTCCTCTACAGTTTCTGCCCTCTATAGCTTCCTCTAGTACAGTGGAAGTCATTCCCTGATGTCTTAACAGATGTCCCATCGTCCTGCCCCGTCTCCTTGTCAGTGTTTTCCACATATTCCTTTCCTCTCCCATTCTGCGCAGAACCTCCTCATTCAGTACCTTATCAGTCTACCTAATTTTCAAAATTCGTCCACATCACCACATCACAAATGCTTCGATTCTCTTCCTTTCTGGTTTTCCCACAGTGTATGTCTCACTACCATACAATGCTGTGCTCCAAACGTACATTCTCAGAAATTTGTTTCTCAAATTAAGTCGTATGTTGCACACTAGTAGCCTTCATTTGGCCAAGAATGCCCTTTTTGCCAGTGCTAGTCCGCTTTTAATGCCCTTCTTGCTCCGTTGGTCATTGGTTATCTTGCTACCTAGATAGTACAACTCCTTACCTTTAGCTGCTTAAAATCCTGATTTTAAGTATCTCGCTGTTCTCATTACGTTAATCTTTCTGCGATTTAGTCTCAATTCATAGTCTGAACTCATCAGACTGTTCATGCCATTCAGTAGATCTTGTAATTCTTCTTCATTTGCACTCAGGATAGCAATATCATCAGCGAATCGTATCACTGACATCTTTTCTCCTAGAATTTTAATTCCATTCCTGGACCTTTCTTTTATTTCCGTAATTGCTTCTTCGATGTACAGACTGAAGAGTGGCGAAAGACTGCATCCCTGTCTTACACCCCTTTTAATCCGAGAGCTTCGTTCTTTGTCTTCCAGTCTTACTATTCCTTCTTGGCTCTTATAGATGTTGTACACTATCCGTCTCTCTCTATAGCTTATCCCTAATTTCCTCAGAATTTTAAATATCTTGCACCATCTGACAACGTTGAACGCTTTTTCCTGACCATATCGATGAATGTGACTTGATTTTTTTTATGTTGCTTCCGTTATCAATCGCAACGTCAGAATGGCCTCTCTGGTGCCTTTACCTTTCCTAAAACCAAACTGATCATCATGTAACACATCCTAATTTTTCTTTTCCATTGTTATGCGTATTATTCTTGTGAACAACTTGGATGCATGAGCTCTTAAGGTGATTGTGCCATAATTCTCGCACTTGTCGGCTCTTTTAGACTTCGGAATTCTGTGGATGATATTTTGCTCAAAGTGAGATGATATTTCGACAGACTCATAACTTATACGCAGCAACATGAATAGCCGTTTCGTTGCCACTTCCTCCAATGATTATCAAAATTCTGATAGAATGTTATCTATCCCTTCTGCCTTATTGGATCTTAAGTCCTCCAAAGCTCTCTCATATTCCGATTATAATACTGGATCTCCTATCTCTCCTAAATCGACTTCTTCTTCTTCTATCACATCGGATAAATCTCCCCCTCACAGAGGTCTTCAAAGTACTCTTTCCACTAATATGCACTCTTCTCTGCATTTAACAGGGGAATTCATGTCGCACTCTCCAGTAGGACAGAATTTGGGACGAATCCTTCCGCGGGACATCCAAGAACTTTGTCAATCAGTGCCAAGCCGAATAACTGCTTCCCTACGGCCAAAAGTTATACCAACGCGTTACAGACTTGCGCAGTTCTGAAGATCGTTTTCTGGAATAAATAGTATAATTTTTCTGAAACTGTAACCATTTGATTGTCTGCACGTTTACATTAAATCTACGGATTTATGTCCCATTCGGATAACTCCTTCTGGTGCGTCCCCCCCCCCCATTTTTTTTTCTTAGAGTGTACATGGAACTTAGAATCTCTTAAAAATTTCACTACTGCTTTATACGTTTATTTCCAATTTCTGACAGGAGGATAACAGTGATACTAGAAGTTAATTCGTGTTACGGTTCACAATGTTATTTCCTGATCATTCTACAGCTCACACGAAAAGGAAATTTGATTTAAAATACATTCTCATAATGAGTCTGACAGAAGACTTGATAATTATTTTAAACAAAAATGTTTCAAATGACTCTGGGCACTATGGGACTTAATATCTATGGTCATCAGACCCCTAGAACTTAGAACTATTTAAACCTAACTAATCTAAGGACATCACACAACACACAGTCATCACGAGGCAGAGAAAATCCCTGACCCCGCCGGGAATCGAACCCGGGAAGCCGGGCGTGGGAAGCGAGAACGCTACCGCACGACCACGAGCTGCGGACAATTATTTTAAACCTACTCCATAGAGGTGACTGGAGAGATTTCCATCACGGAAAAACATTCTTATCATTGCTGTTCGATATCGACCGTTGTATGTGCAACCTGTGACGTACGATATTTTCAGGGAGGGAAAGATTGCGGAAAGGGAAGGAGGGGGGGGGGGGGGGAAGCAGATTACACGTTAGTGTACTGGCGGCATGTATGCCATCGTGTTCCTTCATCTTCTTTAAGTAAATCTTTTATGTACAGTGATACGAACACCTTTCCTTTTGTAGGTGTTCGAGCCGCTCCCGATCTTCCATTCGTCGTGTTGAATATTCATCGCATATTTTATTTGCTGAGTTTAGTCAATGTAAATATCATCGCAACTAAAACACACATTTACAATGATGAGACCTTGTTTGTCAGTCAACAGCCACAATAGTCCTGTTAATCTGCTAGTGTGTAAATCCAGTCAAGTCTTCCGGAAGAGGAAACCGTGGGATCTTTATGCTGGATTGAGAATTGGAAATGCGTGACACATCGGCGGCGTCTGGTGAGTGAGTGCTCTCGTTTTGTTGCTCCTGGCCAGTAGAGAAGCTTGCCAAGTTTCTCGGGGCACGTGATGTCTCAATAGCTGCAGTGCTGTCGGATGTCACGGACGAGACGTCGGCTCCCGCGGACAACATAGGCAGTCGCAGATATGGATCTCTAAAGCAGAGCTCGGTGCAGTCCTCTGGGTAACTGCCGGGACGCCCTTTTCTCGGCGAATACTTGGCGTGGGTCGTGATGGCGGTGAAAGCCACAGCTCCAGAGATCCGTGTGAGGGGAGGGCGCAACAAGTATGCATCCGTTGCTCAACTGATTTCGCATTCCAACTACACCCAATAGATTCCTACGCAAATACACGTACACGGTACTTTCCCAGAACTAATTCATTCTTTCGTCTTACAAGGCACAGCAGCTGTCAACGCTGTTACGTTTCTGAACGGAGCCAGGTCTCCATTGTTGTTCGGAACGTTCTGGGAAAGTACAGTGAATCTATAAAGAAAATTTTGTGTAATACGAGGCCTGTTCAGAAAGTAAGCTCCGATTGATTGCCAAATTGAAACCACAGTGAACATCAGAAATGTTTTACTTGTAACAATTAGCTACACCTTTCAGCTACTTCTCTACGTAGTCGCCGTTCTGACTTTGACTTTTGTCATAGCGTTGTACCAACTTTTCAATAGCCTCATCATAGAAGGCAGCCGCCAGTGCTTTCCGCCAATTCTCCACGCTGGCCTACACCTCGTTGTCTGTGTCAAAATGTTGTCTTCAAAGACAGCGGTTCATGTGACCAGAGATGAAACTCAGGGGGAGACAATTGCGGACTGTATCGTGGGTAATCTCACATTTCCATTTGAAAACGATGCAGGAGCATCTTCATTGCCCCTGCAGAATGCGGCTGAGAACTGTCTTGAAGAAGAAACAGCACGACAGTTATGTAATGTTAGCTGCATAGCTTCAGGCGAAATTTCTCACCAGGCCCTCGTACTTGGCGGCAGACACTATTTTCTAGACATCTTTACGCACTCACTGCGAGCTCAGAAATGAGAAGAGCGACGTGATGCTAACTGGGGTTATACTAGAGACACTACCCAACACATCTGTGCAAAGCTTTATCGGATTTTCATAGTCGTTTCCATTTCGCGACCGATCGGAGCTTACTTTCTGAACGCCCCTCGTACGTTAGTTCAGACAGTCCTTTTGAGATAGATGTCACAATAGACATACACGTGTTAAGTGAAGCGCTGCTACAGGGCGGTGTAGCCAGCATTAAAGTGTGAAATACTCGGAGAAATTAAAGGCAAATTCCTATAAGAAATATGCAGAATATCCGACGAAACCCTCTTAGGTAAATTTAGAGAAGTTGTATCTCATGTAGGGATCGTAAAATAGTAATTACGGGTCATATATGAAGAAACAGTTAGCCTTCCCACCCTGTATAATCGAATGGGTCTTATGTGTGGTAGTGGTGTTGAGAATAACTTTTTAGACCCTCTCGACTGATGGACATCCTATCGATACAGAAATGGCGCGAAAATCGCCTCTACTATTTCCAAAATGTTTACAAATGTACCATATGTTCCTTGTGATGAGAAAGTAATACAGGTCACAACCATACATATGAAATAAATTAGAAGTTGCAAAACGTCCTTACAAACAGGTGATGTATCAGCCGCTACCACTGTCGTTTTATGCAACCAGTTATGTCATTTATGGCCTTTAAAAACCATGCGCAAGATTTTCATATTCTCTTGCACGCAAGCTAATAGTCCTACAGAGACAATGAACAGTGCGTTTTTGTAAGAAATTTAATGTAGTTAAATTTTGTTCTGGGATACGTTTGCGCTGGAGGCTACTGTTTTCAGGATATTCATGAAGAACATAGTAAAGTGACCTTCAGGCGCACACTCACCTCCATACTCATCCATCATCGATCAGGAGTTCTAGTATGTTGTTCATAGTACTACCCCCTTACCACTGTACAAACAATTCGCGACTGCTCGAATTGTTTCCCGCATTCGACCTTTTTGGACTTCATTAATTGGCCTTATGACACCAACGGCGTAGTCGAATACTTACAAATTATGAAACTGACGCTTGTGTAAATTTTACCTAACAATTTTGGGAATTTTAACAGCACAAAGTAAAATATTACACAGTTCTATTGGTTGTACTTTCTTACTGCGAAACTACTGTGCTTCTTAGGGTTATGTCTGGATCGAAATGTCAACGTTATTAGTTTTAGTGTAACCTGTAAAAAAGTAGTTTTTCTTTCATTATCCTCACGGTCACGTTTAAATTAGTAACATTACGAAATAGCCGACTATGCTGACGGCGTAATAGCCCGATCATCTGAGACCGTAAAAGATCGAATATCGGGTCCAGTCACGTGTAGTCGGAAAATTTTCTACATTAGTAGGAGAGAGTGCCGTGAACAACGTGCTAGGAATCCTGAGCGGTGAGGGATGAGTGTGAGGGAGGAGATGCGTATGGAGGTCACTTTGATACTCTTTTTCTTCAATTACTCAAAAACTGTGGCCACCAGCGAAAACGTGTCCCAGTACAAAATTTAGCTACATTCAATTTCTTAAAATGGAGCCTCTTTCATGTTTTCTGTAGGAATAATAATTTGAGCGTAGCAGGCGAGAGAATATGAAAATCTCAAGTGTAGTTTCTGAAACCAGATATAAAATTGTAGGTTGCATAAAATTATATCGGTGGTATTCCTCTTATTTTGGACATTTTATTAACAGTCTACTGGGACACTGCAGTTAACAGGACCAATTAGCTTTATTGGGCAGTAATGTGCAAAGCTATGGCGATGAGTGCGAAGACGTTCCCACGTTTGAAATATAGGCAGCGTGGCAGGCCGCCCCACATGGCACTGAATTCCAACAGCGCTGTGGGGAAGTATGGTTAAGCGGTGGGACTGGATTCTACTCGGCGATTGTATATGATGAGGAGCCACCAACATTTAGGCGCAAAACTAAGACTTTTCTTCATCAAAAATTAATTGTCAGACTCTACTTTTTGTCTATTGAATATCAGGGGCTGCCTAAGTGTCTTTAAAACTTTGTTACTGCAGTTGTATTGTGCAGTAAAATATTCATATAAGGAAACAAATGGAGATTATTAGTATGCCGACAACGTACGAATAGCTCTCAGGCTATATGAAGTGTACCAATGATTTCTGTTGCGCACCAAGCTCTTCTGTTGGCGTCTAACTGACACGGCAGACTTCATCTCTCTGCAAGCTGTGTTCTCACTTTTTCGTAATTTTGAAGTTATTTGTGTCTGAAGGTGTGACTGTTATCTGTTTAACGGTATTTGACAAAAAAATGCAAACCGTAATTTATTTAAAGTACAGGGTGTATCAAAAAGATTTATCCGATTTTTAAAGAAAACATAACTATTACGTTATTAGAGATATGTGCGAGAACAACGTGCTGTCGGTAAGAGCAAACTCTCGAATTTTACATGGTTCCCGCTAGGTAGCAGCAGTGTGCGCCCACTTCAGTTTTGGTGAAAACGGGTGTTCGGGACAACAGAATGCGTTTAGTGTTCTACGTTTTGGACAGTGCGAGTCAGTAATACTCGTAGCTGTTCAGCGTGACTGTCGTACAAGGTGTAGTGTGGATCCTCCTACAGCATAGGGCGTTAGACGATGACATAAACAATTCCGAAAAACAGGTTTTTTGTGTAAAGGCAAATCGCAGGGCCGTTATCGAGTGTCTGGCATAGACGTCGAACGCGTCCGCCATACATCCTCAAGAAGTCCGCAGAAACCTGTTCGCCGTGCAGCTCGAAAGCTCGACGTGCCGCCCGATGTCCGTCTGGCGTGTATTGCGTCGAACTTTACACATTAAACAATACAAATTTTAGCTACTGCAAGATCTTCGTGAGGGTGACAGACAACAACGTGTTGAGTTCTCTAATTTCGCTCTTGGCAAGACGGAGGATGACAGTTTTCCTCCACGCTTAGTGTTAGTGACGAGGCAACATTCCATGTAAATGAAAGGAGAACGGTTATAATGTGAGAATATGGGGTACGGAACAACTACATGAAGTTCTAAAACATGAGAAGGGCTCTCCAAAAAGGAGAAAGAGTATGGTCCATTTTTCATTGCCGAGAACACTGTTACAGGAAGCAAACATCTCGATTTGCTTGAGAGTTTTGTTTTCCCACAGTTTGATTCAAACGACTTCATTTTCCAACAGGATGGAGCACCACTAGACTGGCATCTGGCAGTGCGGGAATTTTTAAATCACAGGATTACTGAACGATGGTTCGGTCGCACTGGACCAAATATTCAGCCGTACATTACTGAGGGTCACCGCACCTAACTGTATGTGGTTATTTCTTATAGGGGTTTACAAAACATTCTGTTTATGTGCCTCCGTTACCAACAAAAATGAATGAACTGAGACATCGAGTAACAGCTGCTATGGAAGCTGTAACTCAAAACATGCTCGCTGCAATGTGGGAACAGTCAGAATACCGCATTGAAATATTCCGTGAATCTCAAGGGGGGCATATTGAACACCGATGAAAAGTATGAAATAAAACATTTAGACTTTCCCGTTTATCAAAAAACAAAATTCATTGTATACGTTTATTAGTTTCAGAAACATAGAAGTGGCAAATCGGATGATTCTTGCTAATACACACTGTATATTAGTTACCCGCATTTCCAGTTATAGGCACACAGGTAGACGGCATCTTCGAAAGAATTCAGTAGCGATACAAGAACGGCTACAAGGGACATCAGTGAGAGAAAGATATAGAGTAGGCACGGACGAAATCTAATCGTCGATTCATTGAGTTGATGTAGGGAAAGGTTAACTTAACTATTGCAATCTCGGATAGGATCGAACGACTAGTTGTACAGTACAGTGCCTATACCACCTTCTACAGACTCCTAGGTAGACTGCGTAACTATTACGAAGGTTTAGTTATAGCAGAGTACCTTCTCCTCTACAGAAATTCAAATCTCATGTTCGCTTCTTTCTGTATATTGAGGGAGTTTCTCTCTTGGTGATTACTAATAGGCTGGTTTACAAAGAAGGTCTGTGTATACAGTTTATAACTATATCGTGCTATTTTCTGAACTCTAGTGAATTTGCTAACCGCCACTGTGGAAAAGATGCCATTCCCATCTAGAGGAGAACGGCAGAACTCGGATTCACAGCTCTGCGCGGCGCGATCCAGCCACGGACGGCCAGAGTGCACGCGAAAGCTCTGTTTCCTTTGGTGTGCCGATAATAGGAGGAACGTACCAGTGTGGGCGAGACTTAAAGTATTGAGACGTTATTTGTTTGGGTGCTTTGCAACTAAGATCTATTCCGCGTGCATCACTGTATAACCTAAAGTGCGCCAGTGTAAAAGTGACAACTTTGCTCATAAATGTTGGTGGATTCGTAAATTCTCCGAGGAGGAAAGGGGCTCTATATGAAATCTAGGAGATGGAACGGCAGTCAGAAATTCCTAGAGGATGGCTAAGAAAATTTCGAAAGACTTATACAGATGGTTGGAGGACGTATTTCGAAAAAAAGAAATTTCACGCTGTCAATTTCTGCTTCTCACACATTTGCAGTGGCTATGGCAGTGGCTCTTCCCTCTCCTCTAACTCCTGTACACTGCAGATATGCCAAGTCACCCACACCTGTCCACCTTCTCCAATATGCTGATGACACCGCCTTCCTGGCTCTCATCCTACCCTTCAACAGTCCCACCCTCCAAACCCACCTTGAGCAGCTCACCACTTGGTGTAACCAGTGGTTTCTTCGTCTCAAACCCTCCAAAACCCAGGCAATCATCATACGCCGCACTACCTAACAATTTATGGTCATCCCATCCAGCTCACCCCCACCTTGAGATACCTTGGCCTCATCCTCGACTGTCACCTCACCTAGACCCTCACCTCCTGACCATCCAGCAGAAAGCCCATTATCCGCCTCTGCCTCCGGAAACTCCTGTCTTCCTGGAGATGGGGATTGCCTCCTTCCACCATCTTCCAAACATACAAATCCCTCATCTGTCCTATCCTCTGTTATGATAGCATTGCCTGGATCTCCGCACCTGCCCGCTTTTACAGGGCCCTCCAATTCCTCTAACGCCATCCGCACTGCCTTGCCTTCCATATCCGCAGTCCTTCCCCCACATGGCTCCTGTATGACCTCATCCCCTTCCCCCATCTCCTCCTTTTCACCCAACATCTCCACATCCTTTACATTGTCCGCAGGCTTGATCCCCTCGACCCCTGATTTTCTCCTTCCTCTCCACTGCCCGCCTGTTGCCACACCTCTAACGCTGTATCCCTCCCTCTCTTCTAACCTCCATACCCTCCATCTCAGAGCAATTTTCAGAACCTCCCCCTCCCAGATGTTTAACTTGGTCATGACATCTACCCTTCCGCCCAACTGTAACCCAGACTTGTTCCACCCCTCCCCTCCCCCTTTTTCCTCTTCCCTCCTTCTCCCAGAGTGGATTTTTCTCCTTCCCTCCCTGAGTCCCTGCACCCACTCTCGACTGCTTCCTTCCCACGTGTTTCCTTCCCCAGCCCTCTTCGGCGCGCCCCGCACCCGTCTCCCCCTTTCCTCCCTTCTCTCCACCCCTTTTTCCCTCCACCCCTTCTCCTCCCATCCTTCTTCCCTCCTCCCTCGTCTGTATGCCCTTGGCAGATCCTCTCTGTTTGCTCATCGTCATCAGTGTACTACGGCAGTGTTGTTTTTGGTGATGTTCTCCTGTGCGTCAAGAGCTGTGGTTTTCATCGTGTGCTGGACTTGTACATGGTGTTATTACCAGTGGTTGTTCTGTGCTACGCCGTCCGTCGATACTTTTATGATCCAGTGTATAGTTCTGTTTTGTGTGCACTAATTTTTTACGGTATTTATCTTCATTTTACAGTCGCCCCCTTTTTTGTTCCCTTCCATGAAGTTCCACCTTTTTTAAATCGATGTACACCATATTTTCTCCTTTATGCTATTTTACGAAAAATGTCTTCTATTGTATGATTAATGTCTTTCGGCTGAAGAGACGCGTATATGCAGCTGCCAGCCCACCTCAGATGGGGCACTAACACACAATAAAGGGAAAAAAGTGTTACTTCTCACGCTCTGAGAACAACAAAACATCTATGAGTTTTGGGCACGCGCTGGTTAATTTTAAAAAGTAGGGAGGTCCAACAGCTTTATGCTTGATGTCTTTGTTCTACACAATGCACTCACAGACATCTTCTGGCTGTCATCAACGACAAGGTTGTAAACGTGAAATGAATAATTGTATCGGTAGTTGGAAGAAGGGAATAAATTCCGAAAATAATAAATCGAGATTTTGCTGAATTCGAGTCATGACAGGGTACACGCAACTATACAGGGTGGTCCACTGATCGTGACCGGGCCAAATATCTCACAAAATAAGCGTCAAACGAAAAAACTACAAAGAGCGAAACTTGTCTAGCTTGAAGGGGGAAACAAGATGACGGTATGATTGGCCCACTAGATGGCGCTGCCATAGGTCAAATGGATATCAACAGCATTTTTTAAAATAGGAAGCCCCATTTTTTTATTACATATTCGTGTAGTACGTAAAGAAATATGAATGTTTTAGTTGGGCCACTTTTTTCGCTTTGTGATAGAAGGCGCTGTAATAGTCACAAACATATGGTACATATTTTTAGACGAACAGTTGGTAACAGGTAGGTTTTTTAAATTAAAATACAGAACGTAGGTACATTTGAACATTTTATTTCGGTTGTTCCAATGTAATACAACTACCTTTGTGAACTTATTATTTCTGAGAACGCACGCTGTTACAGCGTGATTACCTGTAAATACCACAAAAATGCAATAAATCCTCAAAATGATGTCCGTCAACCTCAATGCATTTGGCAATACGTGTAACGACATTCCTCTCAACAGCGAGTAGTTCGCCACCCGTAATGTTCGCATATGCATTGACAACGCTCTGACGCATGTTGTCAGGCGTTGTCGGTGGATCACGATAGCAAATATCATTCAACTTTCCCCACAGAAAGAAATCCGGGGGCATCAGATTCGGTGAACGTGCGGGCCATGGTAAGGTGCTTCGACGACTAATCCACCTGTCATGAAATATGCTATTCAATATCGCTTCAACCGTACGCGAGCAATGTGTCGGACTTCCATCGTGTTGGAAGTACATCGCCATTCTGTCATGCAGTGATGCATCTTGTAGTAACATCGGTAGAACATTACGTACGAAATCAGCATACATTGCACCATTTAGATTGCCATCGATAAAATGGGGGCCAATTATCCTTCCTCCCATAATGCCGCACCATACATTAACCCGCCAAGGTCGCTGATGTTCCACTAGTCGCAGCCATCGTGGATTTTCCGTTGCCCAATAGTGCATATTTGCCGCTTTACGTTACCGCTGTTGGTGAATGACGCTTCGTCGCTAAATAGAAGGCGTTGAAAGTGTCTGTCATCGTCCCGTAATTTCTCTTGTGCCCTGTGGCAGAACTGTACACGACGTTCAAAGTGTTCGCCATGCAATTCCTGGTACATAGTAATATGGTACGGGTGGAATCGATGTTTATGTAGCATTCTCAACACCGACGTTTTTGAGATTTCCGATTCTCGTGCAATTTGTCTGCTACTGATGTGCGGATTAGCCGCGACAGCAGCTAAAACACCTACCTGGGCATCATCATTTGTAGCAGGTCGTGGTTCACGTTTCACATGTGGGTGAACACTTCCTGTTTCCTTAAATAACGTAACTATCCGGCGAACGGTCCGGACACTTGGATGATGTCGTCCAGGATACCGAGCAGCATACATAGCACACACCCGTTGGGCATTTTGATCACAATAACCATACATCAACACGATATCGACCTTTTCCGCAATTTGTAAACGATCCATTTTAACACGGGTAATGTATCACGAAGCAAATACCGTCCGCACTGGCGGAATGTTACGTGATACCACTTACTTTAACTTTTGTGATTATTACAGATCCATCTATCACAAAGCGAAAAATTTCTTTACGTACTACACGAATATGTAATAAAAATGGGGGTTCCTATTTAAAAAAACGCAGTTGATATCCGTTTGACCTATGGCAGCGCCATCTAGCGGGCCAGCCATAGCGTCATCTGGTTTCCCCCTACAAGCTAGACGCGTTTCGTTCTTTGTAGTTTTTTCGTTTGATGCCTACTTCGTGAGATATTTGGCCCTGTCCCTATCAATGGACCACCACGTAGAATACAAGAAAGGAACGAAAACCATCCCATCAAGCCTTGAAAACCACGTCTGAATTTTCCGTAAGTTGGATGAAGGAAACAAAGGCTGGATTTATTTCTGTCTTCCAAATATAGCCACGCATGGCCAAGAAATGGCAGCAGGGCACGGAACAAGTTCGTTATTGATCCATCTGCTGTATATCTTTTTAACTAGTTAGTTTGCAAATAGTAGGTTATGTGATTACGTGTTTGTGTATAGCTTTTAATAATCACTAATTTCTTTGTACTACAACAAACATATATAATGTCATCGACTTCCGAGAGTGATTCTGAAGTGGCTTCATCGTTCAGAAACAAGCGGAAAAAAGGATTCCGCGATGTTCACTGCTATAAACGTGAAGTACAGAAGAGACAGCGTCTTTTTGGTCAACAATATGTGAGTACCTCCTCAAGTAAAACTATTACAGCAAAATCAAAGACCAACATTTCGTGTTCTTCCAAGTAGAAATGTACAGACAACTTCCCTTCTGAAAAGATGAAATATTTTCTAGGTAATTTATATGATGAACGAAACAAAAATGAGTAAGGTACATTCCAAATGGGTCTGATAATACGGCGTGATCCAAAACGCCGCCGTTCAAAGAACAAAAACCCTAAGAAACGAAACAACGTTTTCGATTTCTTTGTTCTGAACAATGCCAACAAAAGAATTTAAGTTTGTAGATGTGCATTTTCCTTTTTATATGCCATCAAAAATAAGGCGCTTTTCCGTTTGACTACTTTAATTGCTTCTGGAAAATCTGCAATTGATATGCGCGGTAAACTTGTGAAGCGGGGTAATGTGTTACCTCCACAAATACTAGGTCCCAATACACCTTTCTCATTACTGCAGTAAGGAAATTAAATAGCTAAGTGCTGAGCTGGACATAAAAAGTCAACACGGCCTGTTTTGTAAGAAATATCCGCATTACGCATATAGTGTCAAATACAATTTTCAATGGAAATATTATAATGAGAACCATGGATATAGATTTGGGAGGTTCCAAAATGACGTCTGTAGCACATATGAGGAGTTGGAAATGAAAGATCAAATCACCGGTTCTCAACGACTCAGCAAAACGTGTCCCAGTCCCTGAAAAGATGGTCCATTTACGTCGAGCCAAGAAATTTTATTCCAAACAAAAAGAAGTGTTGCAACTGTGCATTGAAAAAGAAGTAGGGTGCCTCGTCTTTGACTACATGCAAAATCTTCCACTGCCGTAAATTTCGGTGCAAGAGACGTTCTATCTAAGAAAGCTTCAGTTGTACGTTTTCTGTACCCATGATGTGAAAACACGATCAGCAATTTTCTACACATACCCAGAAGGTGTGGCTAAAAGAGGCCCTGATTCGGTATGTAGCTTATTTTGGTTGAAGATGTATTACATGAGTCCAACTGTTAAAGAACTTTTCATTTTTACCGACCCTTACGATGGACAAAACCAAAATAATACTGTCGTCAGGTTACTACTTGCCTTGGAATTACTTGGGCGTTTTGCTACAATTCACAAATGTTTTCCTATTCGTGGACATTCGTTCCTGCAGTGTGATAGGATCTTTGGTACCGCCAAGCGTAAGATTAGGAAAATGGACAGAATATACACTCCGGACGAGTACTGTGAGTTGATACAGACAGCGAGAGAATCTGGATACTCAGTGAGAAAGTTGACTTCGGAACAAATCGTGAACTACAAGGATTGGTGGCCAAAGTTTTTCAAGAAATCAATGAACAACAAACATTCAAACTTTTGTATTTCTAAACGCCGACACCTTCAATATTCAACTGATTCGAAGCGTTCTGTAATAGCCTCCGAATCCATTGATGGCGTCGTTCAAACAAGATTTGTGCTTCAAAAACCAAAGTTAATGAATGAAATAACGCTTCCTAAAGAGACTGCATATATAAGAAAAATACCCATAAATGAGAAAAAATGCAAGACGTAGAGAAGATAATCACCTACATACCTACAGGAAAGAAAGACTTCTACGAGGACTTAATGACCTGGCCTACCACCTCAGATCCAGTTGACCATGATGATGAGTGATTTTTGTGTTCATTTTCTTTCTCTATAACTGTCTGCGCTTCCTTGGAGTCAAATAGTTAATGCCGTTTTATAGTTTTCAGCTATATACATTTTTCCAATAGCCTATAGTGTTATGCTTTTACAATTTTGAATAAAATTTTAAAGACATTATTGATTTATTTCTTTATTTTTAGTCACATTTTCAATCAGTTGGAAGAGGTAAACAAATCCTTCAACTTTTTTTAATTGTATGAGGCAAAGTACAACACCTGGAAATTTTCCGAACACTGCAAACGGATGGAAATGTTGTTCTCTATGTGCAGTAAAAAGTAATTTCTGGTTCAATGAAAAATGCATAAGTTATACTTTTTTTAAATTTCCTAACAAACAGATTTATGGAGTCATTTCCTTCTTCCAATTGCCCATTCAATTAGTGTTCTGCCTTTCATATTTGGTATGTCCTGGGGAACCAGACACCTTGAAAATTATAATACCTATAGTTATGAGATGTTTCTTATTCACTTGTACACTGTGCATATTTTGAGAAAATTCTGTCACTAGCCAGAAGTAACCATGCAAAGGAATATACTTCCTCTCATCTAAATTCTGGACATGAACCCCGAGCGGAAACAGTGTTTTGTAACATTCCAATGCTGTTTAACAATTGCGAGTCCATACCTGTTCTTTGATTACTGCTTCAACTAAACAGAGAGATAAGCTGTGTTGTCGCAGGTCCAAATGAACAACAGTAATATTAAACAAACAGCGAGTTGGGTGAGAAAGCCGGCCGGAGTGGCCGAGCGGTTCTAGGCGCTACAGTGTGGAACCGCGCGACCGCTACAGTCGCAGGTTCGAATCCCGCCTCGGGCATGGATGTTTGTGATGTCCTTAGGTTAGTTAGGTTTAAGTAGGTCTAAGTTCTAGGGGACTAATGACCTCAGAAGTTCAGTGCCATAGTGCTCAGAGCCATTTTTGGGTGAGAAAAAAATTTACGATCTGCACGAAAAGATGATACAGCTTCTGAGCTAGCAGCACGATCGCACATGAAGGCAGCTGTCTGTGAGATAATCAGTAATGGAATAAATGGTGGGCAGTGATCTCATGCAACTGCCCTATTTAATGCTTGTGGTGAATCATTAGTGTGGGGTAGCGCGGCAACAGAGTGAAATAATGAAACTTTATTTTAGTATTGGTCATGTAAACAGTGATTTCTTTCATCTAATGTACATTTATTTTACCGTTGTTTAATCAAACTGAGATTAAACTGTGATTATGGTCTTACATGTTTACGAAGTGTGTACGAAGTGCGCAATGAATCTACTCATGTTAGTGGTTAATACGAGCATGATTAGCGGAAGTATCATTCGGGAGGAGGATAAAACTGGACGCTCCATTAATTCGATCACAGAGATGCGAGTTTACATCAAGGTGGAGTATATGGTTCTGTGCCTTACCGGACCCTCTTACCTCCATGTCGAAAAAATGGCACAGTAAGAAACTCTTTATAGAAGTGCCGTACCACTATGTGATTGAATTGCTCGGTGATACCACGCCAGGTCTCCAACAAATTTTTACGATGCTCTTCCCCTCTCTAGCATCTCTGCCCTCCTTTGGTGTGTGCGTGAGTTCACAGTACAAAACTGTGTTACAGTTAATGGCAGGATATTGCGGGTCAATGATAATTTCGTGGAGCGTCCTTTCCAAATGTTTCGACAGTCATTGAGAAAAGTTGCAAGTTTCAGTAGCCCACTTTCATGTTACCAATATGGGTTTATGAGACAAAGCCCCGTCCGCAGCTCGTGGTCGTGCGGTAGCGTTTTCACTTCCCACGCCCGGGTCCCCGGGTTCGATTCCCGGCGGGGTCAGGGATTTTCTCTGCCTCGTGATGACTGGGTGTTGTGTGATGTCCTTAGGTTAGTTAGGTTTAAGTTGTTCTAAGTTCTAGGGGACTGATGACCATAGATGTTAAGTCCCATAGTGCTCAGAGCCACTTTTTAGACAAAGCCCCCCAAAATTGCGTAACCACAGAATAGTCAAATGTGTCTGCAGGACGTACTTGGTTATCCGTAACAGAGCATGCAAGGTTACTGCTACTGCTAGGCCCAGAGTACTGTCTCAGAGCTGCCTGATGCCCTGAAGGTCCACACTCACAATGACAGACCTGGATGTGGTGGTCTTTGAAGACACAGCGACGAAATGGGCAAGTTGTTAATGCATCCTAGTTGGGTCAGGAAGGGCAATAGTTGCAGCTGCAAAACCGCGCGGGGTAGCTGCGCGGTCTACGGGCGTCTTGTCACGTTCCGCGCGGCTCCCCCCGTCGGAGGTTCTAGTCCTCTCTCGGGCATGGGTGTGTGTGTTGTCCTTAGCATAAGTTACATTATTGTGTAAGCTTAAGGATCGATGAGTGTAAGCTTAGGGACCGATGACCATAGACGTTTGGTCCCATAAGGCCGTACCACAAATTTCCAAATTTTGCAGCTGCAAACTTGTATCTCCATATGCCCTTCATATCATGTGTAAAGAACGAAAACTTTTGATAAGCATAATTAATAATTAAAACAAATGTTATGTCCAGCTGTCTATAGTAGTTTTACTCGTGTTCTAAATGAGTCTAAATATCTCCAGCTAAATAAGTCCATGGGCCCGTGCTCACATCATTTGTGCTCACAATATTTTGAAAATATTTCGAGTAGATTTCCCCACCATGTTATAGTTCTGGGTGGAGATTTTAATTTGCCGGATATAGTAGATCGGGAGACTGAAACGTTCATAACGGGTGGCAGGGACAAAGAATCCAGTGAAATTTTTTTAAGTGCTTTATCTGAAAAAAAACTACCTTGAGCAGTTAAACAGAGAACCGACTCGTGGCGATAACATATTAGACCTTCTCTAGATTGTCGCACGGTCCGGACACTTGGATGATGTCGTCCACAGGTGACAAAATGGTAGATATCGAAATAGACGACAGAGGGATAGAGAAACAATTAAAATCGCTCAAAAGAGGAAAGGCCGCTGGACCTTTATGGGATACCAGTTCGATTTTACACAGAGTACACAAAGGAACTTGCCCCCCTTCTTGCAGCGGTGTACTGTAGGTCTCTAGAAGAGCATAGCATTCCAAAGGATTGGAAAAGGGCACAGGTCATCCCCGTTTTCAAGAAGGGACGTTGAACAGATGAGCAGAACTATAGACCTATATCTCTAACGTCGATCAGTTGTAGAATTTTGGAACACGTATTATGTTCGAGTATAATGACTTTTCTGGAGACTAGAAATCAACTCTGTAGGAATCAGCATGGGTTTCGAAAAAGACGGTCATGTGAAACCCAACTCGCGCTATTCGTCCACGAGACTCAGAGGGCCATAGACGCGGGTTCACAGGTATATGCCGTGTTTCTTGACTTCCGCAAGGCGTTCAATAATTCCCCACAGTCGTTTAATGAACAAAGTAAGAGCATATGGACTATCAGACCAATTGTGTGATTGGATTGAGGAGTTCCTAGATAACAGAACGCAGCATGTCATTCTCAATGGAGAGAAGTCTTCCGAAGTAAGAGTGATTTCAGGTGTGCCGCAGTGGAGTGTCATAGGACCGTTGCTATTCACAATATACATAAATGACCTGGTGGATGACATCGGAAGTTCACTGAGGCTTTTTGCAGATGATGCTGTGGTGTATCGAGAGGTTGTAACAATGGAAAATTGTACTGAAATGCAGGAGGATCTGCAGCGAATTGACGCATGGTGCAGGGAATGGCAATTGAATCTCAATGTAGACAAGTGTAATGTGCTGCGAATACATAGACCCCTTATCATTTAGCTACAAAATAGCAGGTCAGCAACAGGAAGCAGTTGATTCCATAAATTATCTGGGAGTACGCATAAGGAGTGATTTAAAATGGAATGATCATATAAATTTGATCGTCGGTAAAGCAGATGCCATACTGAGATTCATTGGAAGAATCCTAAGGAAATGCAATCCGAAAACAAAGGAAGTAGGTTACGGTACGCTTCTTCGCCCACTGCTTGAATACTGCTCAGCAGTGTGGGATCCGTACCAGATAGGGTTGATAGGAGAGGTAGAGAAGATCCAACGGAGAGCAGCGCGCTTCGTTACAGGATCATTTAGTAATCGCGAAAGCGTTACGGAGATGATAGAGAAACCCCAGTGGAAGTCTCTGCAGGAGAGACGCTCAGTAGCTCGGTACGGGCTTTTGTTAAAGTTTCGAGAACATACCTTCACCGAAGAGTCAAGCAGTATATTGCTCTCTCCTACGTATATCTCGCGAAGAGACCATGAGGATAAAATCAGAGAGATTAGAGCCCACACAGAAGCATACCGACAGTCCTTCTTTCCAAGAACAATACGAGATTGGAATAGAAGGGAGAACCGATAGAGGTACTCAGGGTACCCTCCGCCACACACCGTCAGGTGGCTTGCGGAGTATGGATGTAGTTGTAGATGTAGATCATTAATTGCAGCAACTGCTTGTGATATAATATCCTGCCAGTACATCGCAATATTATCATAGACTGTATCTAGGAACGCAGGTCTGTAATCACGATGTGATGGTCCATGGCATGGCTGCAATGGTAAACGAGAGGGAGTCATCTTCCCACACCACTGCTATGATGACAGATTGGGCTGCGGTGGTGTTTGTAAGCCTGGCAAAGAAAGTACCGACGAAAGTGTGATGAATGCATCATCATCTTATCAGGTCGCGGAGTATATGTTGCAATGGCAACCCAAGTCTGCGCACATCCATCACATCTACAACAGAATCAGCAAAAACATGAAAAAAAATCTTCTAAAAGACATACCTTTGGGGACACAGGGGTCAAATTTGAGTCGTTTATTAGTCCCTGATGAACCAAAATTTTCATTGTGGCATTTAATCTCTGCTGATTTTATCGGCGCTCTTGAAGTTTCTGCTAGCAAGTGTCACAATGGAATGATTTCTCACACTGAAACAACACGTATTTACGGCTGTAAATTACCGTTACGTTCCTAGCCTCCAAATGTGTTTCGAAAAGTATGCCCGAATGTTCTTGCCAATAGCAGTCTACGACTAGCTGTTATTAATCTTTCTGTGTTATTTTAAATGAGCACAACTTTGTTAAACGATTTACAAGTTAAATATTTAAACTATAGACAAAAGTTATAGGGATAACATTTTATATTAAACTCCTGAGTGTCAGACACAGTTTGATCGATTATCCAAACCGGTAGCAAAAACGTCTAGATTGTAGCAAATTCAGTCAAACCCTTAAAGTGTGGAGGTACACTGGTTTTTGTGGATGCGCTGCGGCGCTGATATCCCTGGAACAGGGTTAGGGTGGACGTGTCTTTTTTATTGTGCGTGTGTTCAGAAACAGGCATAACCCGCCTCACCATAGCGATGAGATATGGCCAGTATCTGCAATGACTGCATCTTCGGCCATCTCTCTCCAACATGCGGTCACTCTAAGCGGTAAAGCTCCTGCAACTGATTCTGCTGGACACAACAATCGAAAAAATGATTAAATGTAGGATAAATGGTTTTACAAATTAGACAAACGCTGAGCAATACCATCAGGTGCTAATTTCAGTCTTGTAGATAAAATGTATGCCACCTGTCATCAGCAAACTTCTCGTGAGTTCATCTATAGTACTGTCAATGTGCGATCCGTGTGTATCGCTTTTCGGTTCTGTAATCATACCGGTTACATTGCATCCAAATATTTTTAAGCTTCCAAATACATATTGCCTGCAACTCACATGTATCGCGAGACAATGCCACAACTTTCAGAATAAAGAGACGTTACCGTTTCCTCACACACACACAGAACTAGTGGGACGATGACGTTAGTATTGTCACCATGTCTCTCTAAAATGCACCGTCATTACGCTATTAAAGCCCACATGGTGTCATTCCCTCTCTTATATATACTCTTTACAGTCTTTCTTTACCGATTACTACAACTGACTGATGCTTTTTTTTTTAATTTCTGTGTGTATATGTGACGCCATGTCGCTCATAACCCCCCACCCCCACCCCCACCCCCCTCCCACTGCACCAATAACAAACTCCATATTCGTTTTTCAAATGGGCTGTGAGCTCTCTCAAACTTTAGTACAGATCTCTGTCATTATTTAGGAGCAGATGGTGCTGTGATCCTAATAGTTGTCTTTCCTAGGTACAAACTGGTAGCTTTCTAGGAAAGCATCCACGATATCTCGTGGCACCTTGATACAGTGCTTACGTCATAAAAAATTTCAGCTATTTCCTGAATATAAATACAATTACCCTGCATTATAGTGCTGTTTCTGGATTTTATCATATTTTTTTACATTTTCACCATTTTTCCACGTTTTTCATATTTTCCAATTTTTGCGTCTTTGTCCAAATTCTATACGTAAATGTACAAGTGTATACCTGAGCTTATTGCTTTTATTACCATCCAGCGGTCATACAGAGTCTGAAACCAGCTACGGTATCCAAAAGCAGTACTTCTTCCAAATATGACACACATAACACTAAGTGCCAAGGCCAGTGCTAATGAACGTTCACATACATAGTTTGCTGTGGAGATTTAATGTTGACATTATCCTGTTGTAAACACGCAGAGTGTTAATATTATCCTGTTGTAGACACTCACACATAGCTCACTCTCTCCTTTTCACGCGTGTGGGGCCACTTTTACCTTGCCCAACACCGACTTGGCCAGCCATCACACCGATACAGGCAAATTTTAAAATATGGCTCTCTAACCACAAGCTTCACCTATCAGCAATTTGTCCTAAATGAACAGAGAACGTCCTCGTTACATCTTACTCCCCACATTATTGACAATATTCACTGAATAGTAATTTTGATTAGGAACGATGGACATGCTTTGATCTTTTAACGTTGTTACACCTGATGATGTGGCTTTAGGCCGCGAAACCGGCTGCGTTTTAATAAAAACAATTTTACTAGCTATTAGTGGAATTCTTCCTAACACCATGTCTTTCAACAGCGGCGGATGCTCAGAATATAAACAGTTAGTCAGTTGCACTAGGCTACGTCTCTGCTGCCCGTGGGAGTGTCATATTGAGCCATTTTTCCGACATGCAAGAAATACGGTAGGGTAAGGCACTAGCCGTGTACCCCACCGTGATGCGTATTCATATCTCTATGACCCACTTACTGGGGGTCCGGTTTCATCACTATTCCGAACGATAATGTCGTTAAACGTGGTTGCATTAATCTCCAGAATGTAGATGAGAGGGATATATATTGCTTTGCATGGTCGCTTCTGGATAGCGATAGAATTTGCCCGAAACATACACAGTGTACAAGTAAGTACAAAACTTCTTCTGTCCGCAGTCATTGCAATTTCCTAGACATCTCATTCCCATAAAACTCGGGCACATACCAAAACAGGTAGAAACATAAATATGCAATTCACATTTACACCTTCGAGTTTCATGATAATAAGCCAGGAGATAACCATATCCACACTCTACAGAAATTTCTAAAATTGTCATTACTCAAGGCACATAGATTTTTTGCTGTTCTGCAACGACAGTACCATGTGTGTATCAAAAGCGTGTCCCACCTACTTCCCACCCAAGTGAGTGCAAAGAATTGCGAATTATTTTTGCCTAAAATGTCTCAACTTCTTTACCCAGAGTGAGTGTCTGGAAAGGCATCACATTGACGGCCGGCACATACGGAATTGCCTACAAAGGATAAAAAGTTCTTAAAGTTTAAGGATGTCTACCACTAGGAGCAATGTCGCTTCATATTGCGAGCGCTACCTAGCTCTTGTGGTGCATAGTGAAGGTGACCCCATTGTTTACCACACGACCTTCACAGAACGCCACATAACGCCTTTCGACTCGGTTCCGCGGTTGTAGTTAGAAAATGTGCAAATTTATGATGCAGTTCGGAGTGCTCTGGGATGAAGTTTCAAGGCAGGTGAGCACAGTATGGTCATTACTCTCCTGGTTCTTACGAGACACCAGAGGTTGAAAATACCGCTACAGTTGTAAAGTCATTTTATTATCACACGAAAGGTTTCGGGCTCTTATACGCCCACCTTCAGGTGTCGTAACTTGCTGCTGTGAGCCCCGAGCGCGGCAGTGGACGTGTACAAGGAGCGGTGTGCTACCTACGAGCGCCGAGACAGATGGATGACCGTATTCACTCACAGCTTTCAGCATCGTATCAAGCTGTATGTTCACATTTCTGCAGCTGCAATAAATTCTAATCACACGTTGGAGATAATCCTGCGACATGGCTGGCTGAGTCGAAAAACTGAGATGAGAAGATGATAGGATTTATCACAACGATGTTACCGTGATCGACTTGCAGGAGACTGATGCCCTATATGAGCAGGCAGTTGACTGTGCGAGCGACTTCCGGCTATCTCCAGAACGCCCAGTGCCACGAAATGGTTCCATCCAAAATCTTTTTGTGATGCAGCAAAATTCTCTGCATTACAATAATCTCGTGTCTCAGATCATGGATGGAATTTCTTAGTATCACCCATGGCATCTACTTCAAGTACCACTGCTGGCTGAAGCAGTACATTAATGTAAACACCCAACAGGGGGCTCTCTTGACGTGTGACTGTGAGAAAGATTACTACGAGTTAATGAATAATTCCGTTAATGAATAATTCTGTTAATTAATTTTTGAAAAAACCATGGGAAATGTTAGAGAATACAGCGAAATTCACTCAGTTTATCTGTGGGATGGACGTTATGGTATAAGAGTTCCCATCGATAGGCTAAATTTCAAGCATGTTCGGACCTCTCCAAACTCCACATGTCCCTCTTATTCTATGAGCTGCGAAACCAATCTTGATCGATTCCAACTGAAAATCCATGTCGGCTGCTTCAAGTCGCTCACCAAAAACCGTGATTGGTGAATATATGGTGTGGGATTCTGGAGGATAGAATCATAGGCCCCTATTTCTGCGAAGGAAATCTTAATGGTAGGAAGTACACCACATTCCTGCAAGAAACATTGCGTCTGTTATAGCAAGAAATACCTTTAGGTACAAGGAACAGAATGTGGTATCAACACGATGGGTGTCAGGCATATTTATCGCTTATGGCTAGAAATGAGTTGCAGAGACAATTCCAAAATCGTTGGATTAGATGCGGAGGAGATGTGTCGTGGCCGGCTCGTTCGCCAGACTTGACGCCTCTGGATTTTTTCTTGTTGGGATTCGTAAAAGGTATTCTTCATTAAGACGTTCCAGCTACACCTGAAGATATACGAGAGAAATCTCAGAGCATGTACTTCGATATGTGCCGATGTGATAAGGAATACCACTCAATCCATGATACGAAGACTGCAGCGCTGCATTGATACCAATGGTCATCACTTCGAGCACCTTCTGTAAATCGACGTTCATGCCACCCTTTTGACGTTCGTTGACCATCAAAGACGTGACTATTACACATCAGTAGATTCGTCTCAATAGCCACTATCAGAAAGTAAGTACCAAACTATAGCATCCCATTAAAAAAAAAGAAAGCAACGAAGCTGACCTTCATATCTCTGACGCCACCCCCCCCCCCCCCCCCCTTAGAAACAAAAAACCAACGTCATATTACGGCCTCTCTGTCCCACAAACGTTTCAGCTACATTCATACTTTCGGAGTTATTCTAGGTGACAATAGTTAGTGACTCGCCCTGTATATGTTGTGTGCACACTACATCAATATCTACATGGCTACTCTGCAAATCATACTGAAGCGCCTGCCACCGAATATGTGTGTGTGTGCGTGTGTGTGTAAATATTGTGTGTATTTTGGTGTCTGTATGTCTGTGTGGTGTTTTCTTCTTCTGATTCTGCTGGTTTCCATTTCCGAAGAATATACTGTATATACAAAGAAATGCTTAAAATGAAAATACTATATATACAGAATGAAGTGCCTGAAATGTGCGTACTATATACAAAATGATGAAGCCGGTAAGAGAGAAAATGCTTACGAATGTACGTACTGTATATGGACAGATAAGTTCTTATTGTAGCTTTAGTATATTACTACCTAATAGTCATAAGTCTTAAAAATACTTAGTAAATAAACTCTCTCTCTCTCTCTCTCTCTCTGTGTGTGTGTGTGTGTGTGTGTGTGTGTGAATATGCCAACAAGGGTGGAAATTATTGTACTTAAAGGAGAGTTGTAAAAGAAACACTGTGTGAATAACAAAGAGAGACGTAAATTTAAAAAAATGTTAATAACCCACGACTTATTGTAAATAAGAAGTATTCGATTTGTGTAACAAATGGCATTGTAAACAGGAAAGTAAATTGTTAATAAGCAACAACCATAATCGAATGTAAAAATTTATTGCAAAATAGAAATGGTTTATAATAAGCTTTTAGTCAATCTGCTAAGATATTGTTGTTATTTGCAAACCATGGAACTATAGAATTATTGTTACTAACAACGATGCACAGACCTCGAATGAAGAAGCCTACGCAGTTGAGCTAGTTATAAAATTGGGAGTGGAGCTCGGTTGACCTTGATTATAAGCCGTCAAAGCATGTAACATAGCACCAGAAGCCCTTATCAGTAACCTTGAGAGATAAAGCCGGTCAAGGAGATCACGGTTTGAATCGGTAGTTATAATTTACTGATAGAACGACGAGGACCACTATCGCAGAGTCGGACAGGCTTTAGGGTTCACGTGATGAGCTTTTGGACAGCAAGCTGGGCAATGTAAAAAGTACATTGTTGCCCAGTAGCAGATTTTCATCTCACAAGTTTTGCAAATATTTTAAGCTCTGAAATGACTTCACTTATTTTGGTTATTTTTTATGTGAAAGATTTTAAGTTTTGAGAAGGTGTATTTCATCATCACCTGCTCCCCTTGAGCAGACACGTTCACAGATATGCAGACCATACAGCCCAGACACAATGCTGTAGCCGATAGGGCACGCAAGGCTAACGCAGACGGGCGTGAAGTCTGGAACATGAGACTTATAAATGCACTAAAGAAAAATACGTAGCTTTTTTAATACTTAACTTTATTCTCTTGTTGGAATACATATCTCCTGCATACTCGTAAGCTATTGGCACTGATACAAATGGCGCCTTGCTAGGTGGTCGCCATTTAACTTAGCAGAGGGCTATTCTACTGTCTATCTCTCGGCAAATGAGAGCAAGGCTTAGCACGTCCAATCGCTAGCTATGTTGTCTGTACAACTGGGGACGAGGTCTCCTCAGTCTCTCGAGACCTGCCTTGTGGTGGCGCTATGTTTGCGATCCCACAGTGGCGACACGCGGGTCCGACATGTACTACAGGACCGCGGCCGATTTAAGTTACCACCTAGCAAGTGTGGTGTCTAGCGGTGACACCACATTCCTCCCCCGCAAATCGGCGAACGGTCGTGAGATAAGGCTTCCGCCCGCCGTGGGGAGGACCGCATGTTGACGTATGCGATGAGGTGGGGAGCCTAACAACAGGCGAGGCTGTGCCACCCGCACCCGGCCATTCGGTCCGAGGGGAGCCAGGAAACGCCTGAAAACCTAGTCCAGGGTGCACGTCAACATGCGGTGTATGCGCACGTAATGAGACAGGAGGGGCCGAAGGGTCGACCTCCATTGCGTCGGGGAATCCGACGCGCGATGACGACATCTGGTCCGGAGCGGGCAAGAGGTCCATGACGGAGGACGGTTGGTCGCGGGAAGCGAGCGGCGGCGCGTGACCCTGGGAGGCGCCGGGCGGTTGCAGCAAAGCGTCCACTGCGGGCGGCGCCGGCAGCGGCTGTGGCGGCGGCGCGACGCCATGAGGCAAAAGGGAAGGCAGCGTCGGTAACACCTGGGGATGAGGCGAGCCAGTAGATGGGTCCCCAGGGCGCTGACCTGACGGCGCCGTCGCTGAAAGCAGACGGGGAGCGGCAGAACCCAGGCGACGACAGAGGCGCAGCTGATTGAGATGCCGACGCACCTCACCAGAGGCCCCCAAAACCAAATACATCGCGCGGCCGAGGCAGCGAAGAATGCGCCCTGCGAGCCAACGCTGTGAACCGCGATAGTTGCGATAATAGACAACGTCGCCAGGAGCAAAAGCAGGAGTCTGCCGCTGCACAGGAACCTGATGTGGCGGATGCAGCAAAGACATCAAGGTGCGATGAGAACGACCATGGAGCAATTCAGCCGGCGAGCGACCATCGCGGGGCTGAGAGCGATACAAAGACAAAAAGAGCAACAAAGCGTCCTCCCGAGAATGCGACTCTTTCAATTTCAACATCTGTGACTTGAAAGTCCGGACCAATCGTTCAGCGGCACCGTTTGACTGAGGCGAAAACGGCGCGGATGTCAGATGTTGAATACCATTGGCCTCGCAGAAGGACTGAAATTCTGCGGACATGAATTGTGGGCCATTGTCGGAAACAATAGTTTGCGGAAGACCTTCAATGCAAAAGATAGCAGACAAGGCTTGGATTGTGGCAGAAGACGTCGTGGAAGACATCCGGACAACAAAAGGAAAATTACTGAAAGCATCGACCACAACCAACAATCGAGCATTCCAGAATGGACCAGCAAAATCGATGTGCAAGCGGTGCCAAGGGGAAGTGGCTTTCGGCCATGCAAAGAATTGCCGCGGCGGTGCGGATTGCTGTTCGGTACACGCCACGCAAGAGGAGCACATATTCGTAATCGCAGCATCGATTCCGAACCAAGTACAGTGCTGACGAGCAAGTTGTTTCGTACGCACTATACCCCAATGTCCTTGGTGAAGAAGCTTTAAGACAGAGGACTGTAACGAACGTGGGACCACGACTCTGGATTGATCATTATCGGAACGCAACAACAAAACACCACGTCGTACAAAAAGTCTCTCCTTGTGAGCAAAAAAACGGCGAACCAAAGGATCCTCGATCTGTGACTTTGACAAGGGCCATTGCGTAGCAACAAAACGCAAAACAGTAGCAAGGACAGGGTCAGCAGCTGTGGCTGTAGCTACACGACGAAAATCAATCGGAAACGATTCGACCACGTCATCGGTTTCCGAATCAATGAACATGCAAGCAAGTTCGGAAGAATCGAATGCTTTATCCTCAGCAACAGGCAAACGGGACAACGCATCAGCGTTTCCGTGCTTAGCAGTGGACCGATACAAGATATCGTAGCGGTACTGCGAGAGAAAAAGAGACCAGCGAATGAATTTCTGCGCTGTACGTGGAGGTACAGGCTTGTTCGGATGAAAAAGCGATGTCAAAGGTTTGTGGTCCGTGATGATTGTAAAGTGACGACCATACAAGAAATCATGAAACTTTGTAACACCAAACACGAGAGCTAAAGCTTCTTTCTCTATCTGGGAATAATTTCGTTGCGCAGATGAGAGCAATTTGGACGCAAAGGCAATAGGGCGATCATGCGAACCATCTTTGTGCGCAAGCACAGCACCGATCCCAAAATCCGAGGCATCTACCATCAACAAAAGAGGTTTTCGGGGATCGAATGGCGTAAGGCACGTATTTGAAAGTAACGCCGATTTCAACTGGCGAAAGGCGCGGTCGCATTCCGTCGTCCAGACGAACGGAACACCTTTACGGCGTAAGCGATGAAGCGGAGCTGAAATGGAAGAAGCGCGCGGCACAAACTTTGCATAATAATTAATTTTACCCAACACACTCTGTAGCTGTTTCAAGTTCCACGGTGCAGGTAAATCCTGTATGGCACGGAGGTGCTCTGGACTCGGATGTATACCTTGGGCATTTATGACATGCCCCAGGTAGGGTAAGTCCCGAGCAAAAAACACACATTTGTCCTTCCTCAAGCGAAGACCATTCTGACGCAAGACCTGAAATAATGTTCGGAGATTTTGCAAACGTTCGGCTTCTGTCTTTCCTGAGATCACAATATCGTCCAGATAGTTCGCAGCAGTAGGGACCGACGCACACACAGTTTGTAAATATTGCTGAAACAAAGCAGGGGCGGATGCACACCCGAACGGTAGTCTTTTGAAGCGATACAAGCCAAGATGCGTGTTAACCACTAAGACGCGCTGGGATTCTTCGTCCACAGGTATTTGCAAGTACGCATCTGCTAGGTCCAATTTGGAAAAATATTTTCCCGGGCACAGTTTGGCAAAAAGATCTTCCGGGCGGGGCAAAGGAAAAGTGGCAGTCACAAGTTGTGGATTCACTGTTGCCTTGAAGTCCACACAAAGTCTCAGTTAACCGGAAGGTTTTGGCAAAATTACTAAGGGTGAGGCCCAGAGAGAAGCCTGCACACGTTCAATTACACCTTGAGATTCTAAATCGGCTAATGTTCTGGCGACCTCATCACGCAATGCGTGGGGAACATTGCGCGCTCTGAAAAATTTCGGTTGCGCGTTTTCTTGCAGTTCCAAATGCGCTTCATAGTTCTTAGCGCAACCAAGGCCCGGTGCAAAAATGTCTGCAAATTCTTCACAAAGACTAGAAACACTGGCGGAAGGCACAGTCTGATTCACTGATAGGACCTGATTTACTATAGACATAGTAAACAATTGAAATAAATCTAAACCAAACAAGTTCACTGCAGAAGTAGAACGAAGAACGTAAAATGATACAAGTTTTGTCTGTCCCATGTATGTGGCAAGAAGGCTGCACTGTCCTAACACAGGTATATGCTGTCCAGAGTAACTATGTAACTTAACATTTGCGGCACGCAATGGCGGTTTGCCCAGTTGTTTGTACGTGTCGTGATTGAGCAATGAAACTGCAGCTCCGGTATCGAGCTGGAAGGATATCACTTTGCCTTCAAAGTCTAAGTCCACAAAAAGTTTATTGTCCTGCTGACGACAAGAGCGACTGTCACGTGCAATTTGAACTGATACAGGTACAGAAGCACTTGCGACTTCACGGGATTTTCGGCGACGTCGACGCACACTGTTTGTGGGACGAACACAGTCACCGTTAGCTAAAGTGTCACTGGACGGGTGGGAATGAACTACATGAATGTCCATGGGCGAAGGTCCACGAGCCTGATTGTCCTGGGTTCGATTCCGGCGCGAAGCAAAGGGCCTGGAATTATTGTGATTGTCTGATCTAAGCTTTTTCTGGCAAACACTTTGAACATGGCCTTTCTTTTGACAGTAAAAGCAAATAGCTTGGCGTGACGGGCAATTTTCACGCGAATGTCTAGCTGCACACCGCGGGCATGATTTCACTACAGTTGCTTGCTTACGCGGCGCACGTGTTTGCAAGGTAGGCTGCCGCTGCTGTGACGGGCGCGAGGGCCGCGTAGCGTCCCGTGCAGCGGGCCCGGCGGGCCGGTTAATGTGACACACTGCTGGCGAAGTTTCAAATGAGTCCTGAGCAGAGTCAAGTGTGTCTTGCCTATCCAATATGTCTATCACTTGTTGAAGGGAGGGATTTACTAGTTTCAAAATCTGTTCCCGTATGCGAACATCAGAAACGTTCTGTGCAATTGCATCACGCACCATAGTATCTGAATAAGGGAGGCCACATTCACATTCAAACGCACACTCCCTAGTAAGTCCTTGCAATGTCGCAACCCACTCCCTATTAGTCTGACCGGCCGTACGTTTTGTACGAAAGAACGTATACCGTTTTGCAACAACATTTACTGTTTCTTTGAAATAGGCATCTAACGCCGACAAAATTTCTTCGTAGGACAGAGTTGCTACGTCGCGCCGGGGAAACAACTTCACTATCACACGGTAGGTGCACACACCGACACAAGAAAGCAAAAACGGCTGCCGCTCATTACCTTGAATTCTGTAGGCGGCTAGATGAAAGCTGAACTGGCGGGACCATTCCGGCCAGGACTCCAAGGATGAGTCAAAATGACGGAAGGGCGGTGCAATGGTGGTTTGTGGCTGCGGTAGCGATGAAGCGGCGGCTGCCGCATCGTGTTGCAGCACACGTTGACCCTGGACGAGCTGTCCCAGGGCATCCAATAACGCCTGCGACTGCTGATTCTGCAAGCGAAAAAATTCGGACAGTACATCCGGAGATTGTGGCGAAGCCATGACACAAACGAATTAATACAAACTCTTTTTCTCGTCGCCAATAATGTTGTGTCTAGACCATACAGCCCAGACACAATGCTGTAGCCGATAGGGCACGCAAGGCTAACGCAGACGGGCGTGAAGTCTGGAACATGAGACTTATAAATGCACTAAAGAAAAATACGTAGCTTTTTTAATACTTAACTTTATTCTCTTGTTGGAATACATATCTCCTGCATACTCGTAAGCTATTGGCACTGATACAAATGGCGCCTTGCTAGGTGGTCGCCATTTAACTTAGCAGAGGGCTATTCTACTGTCTATCTCTCGGCAAATGAGAGCAAGGCTTAGCACGTCCAATCGCTAGCTATGTTGTCCGTACAACTGGGGACGAGGTCTCCTCAGTCTCTCGAGACCTGCCTTGTGGTGGCGCTATGTTTGCGATCCCACAGTGGCGACACGCGGGTCCGACATGTACTACAGGACCGCGGCCGATTTAAGTTACCACCTAGCAAGTGTGGTGTCTAGCGGTGACACCACACAGACTATGCGAAATGATTTTGTGTAGAATGAAGGGTGGAGACAAAGAGCCGGATAATGTCAGAGAAGGGTAAGGGCCGACAAATAGAACTAAATTATCCAGATAAACATAGGTTGGGGATGCTTCGCTGAAGAACTATGGTCATAAATCGACTGCCAAGTACTGATCACAGGAAAGCAAACGTATGTGAGGTCGCGCCAGTCATTTTCAACAGATTAGATTAGAGATGGTGCGCCGATCATTTCTTTGTCGTCGTCAACTTCGTAACAATATTGTAGGCAGCAATTTCGAGCATTTTGTTTAAATATTTGATCCTAGAAAAAAAGAGTGTTTTAAAATTTAATTTCTGTCGTCATTTTCACCGTAGTCTTAGTTCACACTTGACGACCTGCCGCGCTTGTTATATTAAAGATCAGTCTTATTCTTGGGACGTAACTAAGAATAAACATGTGGCTTTGTGTTTCATTAATAATAACACCACATCATACGGTATTACATTTCGACCATCTTATGCGGTGCTGTTTCTCACATACAGCTTATTATCTCATCAAACTAGTGGCGTAACGGTATACATGCCAACAGTAAAGCCGTACCCACTAAACATTACAATAAACTCGCGCCAAACGTAATCAGCCTGGGATGGGAATTTATGGACTGATTCTCTTTGACTGTTTAACTGAAACCAACAACTTCAGCTAATTTAATCGCTAACTGCACTATATAGCATTTATCTTGTGTGTCATGAAAGGAGGCGATTGTAACACACTTCTTTGGTACATGCCTCAAGAGGCTGATGAAGTCTTCAGTCTAATCATAAAGAATGCAACATTCCTCACGCTCGTATTCTGTTCTCTAGGCGTCATTAGGTGTACGTCTGTCACCTTTAGATTCACAGTTACGTCTTCTTATCGAAAACTGCGATTTCAAAATTCTGCAAACACACGGAAAAGTAAGATGCTACAGCTCTATGTGTTTCTGTATATTCGTTGTAGCACAGTGTTCGGTAGGCCAACGAATTCTCGCTAACATCTTTCAATTAAGCATGACAATAAAATAACAAACACCAACGGCCGCGTTATAGTCTCCAAGGTCATTTGATTTCATACTGTTGTTTTTGTAGGTCTTCGTGAAAGACTTCGTCTATATGCGCCCATTCAAATATCTTTCTTTGGTTAGCTGTTGTGTCGCATAGCAACACCCGAGAATGAAGTATCTACTCATACGCTCGCAAAAGTGTGGGACGAGTTTCACTATCGTCCGCTTGTTCATAGTCCATACGGTCGAAGGAATATTGAAAATCCCTGAAACTTAAATGAAAACATTGATCCTAAAAGTATTTCTAATATTTCCTCCAAAGTTTGCATGTGCGTAGATATTAAAGCTATACCCTTGTAAAATCAGATGGATGTGCATCATATACAAACGCTTGTCTGGTCACAATTTCTCAGATGAATTTGAGCAGTGAAATGTCTCCAGAAGTACTGCCAATGTAATTTAGTGGAATTGGGAACGACACATCAGTCAATTAAATGACACATGAATCCAGACTACACTTACCATTAACTAGAAGCTCATAAAAATGATTAATAAGTACATCGGGGGTAGGCGTAGACTCGACGTCAGGGAAGTTCAAATCAGAAACCACACGTTACAGACTACTTGCGTTGTTGAATTCTACGGTTTATATGGTTGAGAACAGGATGGTTAGAAGTGGAATACTGACAACTTCGTTATTGAAGAAATGAATTATCATAATTCGGAAACCCACATTCGACACCGCAAAACATCACACAAGTGGAAAACCTGCATTGCAACATACTATAGCTATAATTGATCAGAAACGTTATCCGAACGGTACAAGGGCGTTTACAAACACGGTGACTACTAAGGATGCTATCAGAAAGAATTGCACGTCTTGGTTGGAGAAGACTCTGCAATTTCTGTTCCATGTTCTACTCTTTACGTCGCGCTGCTCCACGACATTTTGTCATGGAGCATTTCATCCACCTGAAAAAGTGACTTGTTCCGAAAATAGCTGAGCGGCTATCTAAGTACAAAAACAACTGAGCTACTTAATTCAGTTCCGACGATTTCCGTTACCATGTATGACTTCGCACTCTATACTACACCTACGTACTACAGCCACGTATTCCGTGTAGTTTACCTTGCAGAACTCAATGTAAAAGCGGAATATTGTGCCGCAACATCGTTTCCCAACAAATAAGTTTAATTGTATTACTCGTACATTTATCTGAAATCAATAATTTAATGCGTTTGCATTTGTTGCGCCTACCATGATGTTTTCTTATGATATATTATCAGTTACTATGTTCTCTACAATGTGTCCGCACAATGTAATTTCAGCACCAGATATAACTCTAGGCTGCATGGTATGTACACCAAACGCTAATACATAAAAAAGAACTTTCTCCAGTTATTTTCACTACTATGACTGATACAGGTGCTTTCGTTGAAATGAAGTAATTACTGTAGGAGTTCTTAAAGATATGAAGATTTTCTTGTTTATCAGATCCCATATTCAGCTAATTAACCAGTCTTTCAGAAAAATTTGCATTTGGCATCTCGACTATACTAGATTCGTTGATTAGTTGTACTAAAGTGTCAGTCACTCTTCAGGTGCACATGTACCACCTAAATCGTGTATGTTTTACTGTACTTCCTTTGTCATTACGTTGGCAATTATTTCACCAGCGTTCGAGTTGTATAAGCTTGGTAACAGTACAAGTAAAGTGTACATACCACATGCGCAATCGACAATGCTACGCGAATGCCACGTAAACGACATACATTAAAAGTTCTGAAGTTATGAGCCATAGGAAATGTGGGTAGACGGCGGCATAGCTTTTCAGTGCATGTCGTCGTTGACCTCCTTCCGCACGTCTAATTTCAAACGTGCAGTGAAAATTTTACGCAGACATAAGCTTATGTGAAACTGAGAAATACTGCATTCTATTTGTGTTCTACCGATCGTGAGTCAGAGAAGTACCCGAAGACGTTCAACATACTAAGTCGAAAATACGCGTATACATTTGTCTCTTGGGTTATGTATAAGAGGTACAGTTATTCCCGTGCTCTGTATATATTATCTCTGTATCTATGACGAAGAGAAGAAGAAACACACGTAGCTAAAAATGAAAATAATCACTTTCCAAAGAAGTTCTATATTATGTGCATAACGTACACGGGCTATGAAGAAAAGCAACGTTCTAGGAAGTGACGATTTTTCAAAAGAAATACTTAAAGTTGTACACTTAATAAAACGACATGGATTTGTAGAATTATTTATTATGTGACTGCCAAGGAAGAAATGTCCCAAAAGCAGAACAGTGCTGTAATAATTTTACTGCACAGGAAAGCAGAATAAACGAGCATGACAAATTGTAAACCCAGCAGTCACCCCTCTCCGATGTACAAGATACTCACTAAGGGTCCAGAATGAAATTTTCAGTCTGCAGCAGAGTGTGCGCTGATATGAAACTTCCTGGCAGATTAAAACAGTTTTAATCTGCCAGGAAGTTTGATATTCATTAGAGTTATAGAAAAAAGTAAGGAAAGGACATTAGAACTTAGTTAAGAAAACAAAGAGCTTACTTTTGAACACAGTGCACCAATTTTAAGATGCGAACGAAGCTATCGAAGCGAGCAGTGTCAAAATTAGCTGTATTTGTGATAACAACGCCTGAAAAATAATGGAGCTAATGCTGGCATACTAAAGAATCCCTCCGACAGTGTGACAGTTTCCATTAGATCTCAAGTGATAGTGAGTAATTGGAAGTGAAAGATAAGTCAGAGTTTTAGATAGCACGTCAGTAAACTAATAGCCATAGAGAAAGGTGTCAGAGCCTTAAACTGACAAGATGAATTAATGATTTTTAAACGAACTTATCAGAACCACTGTATTTGTGATGCTAACATTTTTTATTGCTTATTGAGCCTGACGTGATCAGGGCTTTAAAGCTCTCTCTTATATGAGGACAGGAAGAACACATACTACAGATATTACAAAATATTCACAGCAAAAACAACAATGATAATAATAATAATTGACAATTTTTAATAATAATAATGATAATAAGTGACACTAATAGTAATAACAATAGTATTACAGGGCATTAAGAATGGTACAGATTAGTTGAGCACATATGAAGCCTTAGTTAGTATTAGCAGAAACGGAAATGATAAAGAAAGAGTAAAGTATTGAAATGACAGGTACAGCAGCTATTAGGAGAGTACAGAATTTAAACAGAGGCCTCTGACGACGTGAGGGAGGGAAAAGTTGGGTATGAGGACTGACGATAATGAGTTGCGGAGTATATATAGGTGTAGTTAGGGTGATGGTGGTATATTAGCTTTGTTTTGAAGTTTGTAGGGGATTTAATTTCTCTTACATTTTGAGTAAGGCTGTTTCAAGGTCGGGTTCATGAAACAGAAAATAATTTAGAGAACCTAACAGAATTATGTAATGGTACACAGAGAATTTGAATTTTTTGAGAACTTGTATTTCTTCTGTTACTACAATGGTAAAAGATAAACAAGAGTAAGTGCAATGGCTGAGAAAGCGACAGAGCAAACGTAGCATATGATAGTCAACAAATGGTTCAAATGGCTCTGAGCACTATGGGACTTAACATCTGAGGTCATCAGTCCCCTAGAACTTAGAACTACTTAAACCTAACTAACCTATCACACACAACCATGCCAGATTCTGCGACCGTAGCAGTCGTGCGGTTCCGGATTGAAGCGCCTAGAACCGCTCGGCCACCGCGGACGGCTGTGATAGTCTCTATGGCAATCAGAACCTAGATGTCTCGTACAAAACCATTCATTACCAGTCACAGCCGACGTCAGCATTTGTACGAAAACTCACCGTAACTGAGTATGGGCGACATTAGTGACCCTGAGAGCTAGTTCTTAAGTTCGAAATAAATACTTCGTTATATTTCTGTAGTGAATTAAGTGAAGCTGACACAGTCTTATAAACTGTAGTTGTGTGTTAATTTTGTCTAAGGGACGGTCCAGAAATACCCCCAAGTTCCATGAAGAAAATGTTATTTCTTTGCTGTTTAGTATTAAGGATGGAAGATATTCTCTGAACGGAGGCGTAATGAATCATTTGTGAATGACTAATATTATTTGCGTTTTAGATGCGTTAAGTTTCAAACCTACATTCCGCTACCATGTTGATAACGTAAGTAAATCCGCACTTACATACTGGGTGGTTGTGCACAAGTTTATTACATTTGTACTGAAGGTCATTAGCGTATAGAAGATTTTGCAGTGGGACACAGTTGTGACACATTATTTACATATAAAGAGAAAAATAATGGGCCCAATACTTATCCGTTTGGGACCCTGACGCCACCACATCCCTCCATTGTGACCATTTTATTCGTGTCTGTTGGTGGGATGTGAAACATGAGTGGAACAACTGCACAGAACTTGAAGAAAAATTTTGACTAGTGAGTTGAGCAAAAAGAACGTCAAAGTCCACAGTGTCGAAAGCTTCGCTGTTATTCAAAAAGCACATAATAGTCGCCTGTTGTTCGTCCATAGTTAGTTTTATTCTGTCAGTCACTTTTATAGGACATGTCGTCATGCTGCGGATTTGCAGGAAACCAGATTTGTTTCCGGAAAATCCGCGACATGACGACAACTCCTATGAAAGTGGCTGACGAACCAAAGTTTACTGTTAAATAATTAGTAAGTTGTTGGTCAACAACGTATTCTAATGGCTTGGATAATGCTGGTAGAATGCGTATTGGACAGTAGCCGGAAGGGTGTTTGGGAGATTCCTTCTTGGTTAATGCTTTTATGAGTCCATGTTTCCAAGCTGTTGGAAAAATGCTGGAGGTCAACTAAGGATTAAAGATGTCCATTATTTTGAACAGTAATGGATCCACTAGAAAATTGATCATTTTAACTGTAATAGTATCGTGCCCTGCGTCTGCCGAACGAATTCGCGCAGTTGACTTTGTAAGATCTCCTCACAAAATTTATTTTTTGTTGTAAGATTTTGTGTATGATTGTGCAAAAGAGCATGTAATTGATAAATTGATTGGCGACCAAAACGTCCATATGTCAATATTTACAGTATCTGTACAAATAAAAAAGAGCACTGCGTTCAATTTTTTCGAGGGCAGCTATGAGCCGTTTGGCTGTTCTCTTTTGTCTTTTACTATCATGATCTTCTCATGTAAGCATCGTTCTCTGTAGATCTGAATAATTGCTAAGATAGTGAAATAACTTTTATTCAAAATGTGTCCAAGTACTTTATTACAATACCAGTTCACATGTTTACGTTAACTACTAGTTCCATTTTAAGCTTTTTGTGGGAAAGATGCCACGTTTAGACGTGGCATAGATCCGTCATTGGCGTGACTTTGTTACTTATTTTCAGCATCTTTATTCTCTTATCGTGCAACCGGAACGTGCAATCATTCGAAGAAGAAGTCCGAGAACCTAAATTACACGGAATATAGCGGTTATCAGATCGTGATATGCAATTTGCATTTTCAAAACTTCCATCGATCCACATCTTAAGTTACGCTGCTCCCAAAACCAATCTGGGATAACTACGTCTTTTCTTCATAGTTTCGGTACTTAGCCGGCCGATGTGGCCGTGCGGTTAAAGGCGCTGCAGTCTGGAACCGCAAGACCGCTACGGTCGCAGGTTCGAATCCTGCCTCGGGCATGGGTGTTTGTGATGTCCTTAGGTTAGGTAGGTTTAACTAGTTGTAAGTTCTAGGGGACTAATGACCTCAGCAGTTGAGTCCCATAGTGATCAGAGCCATTTATTTGTTTCGGTACTTATTAAGTGAGCGGAAGTAAAAGCCACCTCACATCTTCCTGACCATGTTAGCGCTTGTCTGTTACAGAAAAAGTTTGTAGTTTGTAGCACCAACTGGGCCCGCTCAGTTCTCACTGTGATTTGCATGGGCTACGACTTCACTTTCTATTTCTTTATCTCCATTCCTAGGCACACTGTTGGTGCACTGGATATTCTGTATGTTCTTCTTTATGTGTTTGACTAACCAACGTAGTGTTGTTTGCTACGAGTGGAATGTGCTCTCATTACAATGGTGGCTTGTGTACATGTTAATAAGAAATTCTAAAGATCCAATGATGACAGCAAGATTCTGTCGTAATAGGTCGTTTTAGGTTAGGTTAGGTTAGGTTAGGTTAGGTTAGGTTAGGCAATGGTAGAACTGGGGAAGGGATTTGGAGGATTCGACTATGTGGCAGCAGTTGTAAATGAGGTTCACACTCTGAGGGGGTCATTGGCAGAGGGGACAGACTGTGAAGACTCACATGAGAAAGGTGGGATATGACTCATTGTAGATTTCTAGGGCAGGATTGGAACTCAGTTTGGAGACTACCTCCTCTGCTGCGATCTCAGTATCAACCGATCTTGGCTGCAAAGGATTTTCTATTCGCCAATGACATATCGCTCCCTGCAGCATATGCAACCTGTATTTCGTGGACTCTTACACGTTTTCTCCTTCCTGGATGTTGAAGTTCGACAGTTCCTGGTAACATCTGATACCGTGCATTGGTAATTACTTATCATTTTTTAATCAACCGAGGCACGATATCCTTTCAGACTTGAACAGCATTTCTGTATTTTAGATTGAAATTTTCACTCTACAGTGGAGTGTGCGCTGATATGAAACTTCCTGGCAGATTAAAACTGTGTGCCGGACGGAGACTCGAACTCGGGACCTTTGCCTTTCGCGGGCATGTGCTCTACCAGCTGAGCTACCCAAGCACGACTCACGCCCCGTCCTCACAGCCAGTACCTCTTCTCCTACCTTCCAAACTTTACAGAAGCTCTCCTGCGAACCTTGCAGTACTAGCACGGGGTGTGAGTCGTGCTTGGGTAGCTCAGCTGGTAGAGCACTTGCCCGCGAAAGGCAAAGGTCCCAAGTTCGAGTCTCGGTCCGGCACACAGTTTTAATCGGCCAGGAAGTTTCATATCAGCGCACACTCCGCTGTAGAGTGAAAATTTCATTCTAGAAACATCCCCCAGGCTGTGGCTAAGCCATGTCTCCACAATATCCTTTCTTTCAAGAGTGCTAGTTCTGCAGGGTTCGCAGGAGAACTTCTGTAAAGTTTGGAAGGAAGGAGACGAGGTACTGGCAGAAGTAAAGCTGTGAGGACGGGGCGTGAGTTGTGCTTGGGTAGCTTAGTTGGTAGAGCACTTGCCCGCGAAAGGCAAAGGTCCCGAGTTCAAGTCTAGGTCCGGCACACAGTTTTAATCTGCCAGGAAGTTTCATCTCTGTATTTGTACCACGGATCGCCATCCTTCATACAGAAATGCCAGCTGAGCCTGCTCACCCAAGATTCCATTGCACCATGGTCCGCCAGTGGTATCTGCAGTGACATAAATGAGGTATAGCGTAATCAGTTCTACCATTGCGAGGAACAAAACTTTTTTGATTTAATTAAATTTAAGTATTAAAAAGTTGTAATCAGTTTTCAATAAGGAGTTATTCTCGCCCGCCCCCTCCCCCCTACCAGCCCCGCTGTAGATAATATAGGCTTGTGAAATCAGATGAATCAACATGTTACACTATGGATGTCCGTGAAATAGCAGCCAAAAATCATAATAACTGAAATCGGTATGTTCTCATCATCGGTAAATCATGTTAAAAAGTTGAAGAGCTCAGCAGATACCTTCAGGTTCATCCAATTACAAATCGGAATAGCGAGGTGAACATTTGAGCCAAGGACAAACCGCTACTTTTTCCGGCTCCGCGTGCGCTACTTTACTCCCACCACATCGGCTTCAGCTCTCTGTGGCTCGACAGACACTCGTTCGTTGACGCATGCCTCCCCCACCGGAGCTCCACGCGTGGTGCCACTGCCGGCGCGGCGCCTGCGAGCCTGACCTGGTCGGCTGACAGTTCCTCCTCTCGAGATCCGGACGCGCGGTTAACGTGAGCGCCGGTCGACCTTCGACTGTTTTTACGGCTCCCGAAACGAAGGCCGTGGTCGAGCTGTCGGATCTTCTTGCAGAGCATCCTTGCGACTGGCGTGCAGCCGGGCTTCCGCATCTCCAGCGACGGTAGCCGAGCCGGTCGTCAAACGTATCCTCCTCTTTGGCAGGCAGTAACCTACAGCGCTGCCACGAAGGCCGTCGCTTACGGTATCCTTCCCTCACGTCTCTTCTTGGGGTAAACAGAAATCCATCTCCTGGGGACATCCGCATGTGCGAGCAAGTCCACTTGGGTACCGTGTGGTCACATGGTTGTAAGTGAAGGGCACCTACTCACAGAGGTCCAATGTGGGCTGTAATTATCGTATGGCATCGAAACTTTGTAGATATTTCAATACGTTAATGAGTAACTAATTTACACTGAAAAAAGAATTAGTTCCAATTTTCGCCACCAGTTGCAAAGCTGGCGCTGTGAATTCGTGAAAGACGTAGTAATAGTAGCTTTATTCATCCGTAGATCTCTTTTTACAAGGCTGTAGGACATGTCAAAGAGTTTACAAGTTCAGATCAATTTAAAATAAGCTAATTCGTTTGCACATATATTTACAGACTTCTAGTTAGAGACAATCATTAGATTTACTCCTGGTATACAATACTGTTTTTACAAATAACTTAAATTAAATAATGTAATGCCACACTTTTCACTCATATCTCACTATCACTCACTGCACACACTAAACACACATTGTTTCATAACATTTCACTCACTACACACATACACTACACTACATAGAAATGTTTTCATATGTAATGGATTGGGTACAGGACGTAAGCAGAATAGGCCAGACAACTGAAAAAGGCATAATGTTGATTTTATTATTAATCCCCACTCACACATTTTGTCAATATGAACACCGGAGACGTCGATGATATGGTACATCCGTAAAACGGATCTGTGCACCGTGATCTATATGTTGGTCTTCACATCATGTAGAGACTGAACCTGTCTCTCGTTAAAGTATTCTTTTAGATATCCTCACAGCCGAAAATCGCCTGCGTTCAGATCAGGTGATCCTGCAGGCCATGTAGATAAAGCGTTAGTGGAAGATTGCATTAAGCACAACTTTCACTTGGCGAGCGACATGAGGTGTTGCCCTCACTTCCACGTACACAGTGGTTTTTACACAGTCGTGCTCTTCCAAAGCAGGAATCACATGCTGATAATGTGCCGACGTCACGGTACACCAGACGGGTTCTCTGGGTATATTATCAAAGAGAAACGGACCGAGAATAAAGGAACTTGTTAATCTACGTCACTCACATCAAAATTAAAGGAAATGAAATGATTGTATGGCATTATTGGCCGGGATGCCCCATCCGGGAAGGTTCGGCCGCCGTGTGCAAGTCTTATTTCCGTCGACGCCACATTGGGTGACTCGCGTGCAGGTGAGGCGTATGAAATGATGATGACTCACTCACATATAGCGAGTCCAATGGCTCTTCGTGCACGACACTAACAGTGCCCAATTCACACTGCATCCTGCAATGTGAAATATGCCTTGTCACTCCATGGAATACTGCCCGGCCACATGTTATCACATTCGATTCATGTCATACTGAAGAACGAAGTCAGAACGTTGATGCGAATCGTGGGCTTTGAGTTGCCGCATGGTCTGGCTCTTGTGCGGGTACCAGTGTAAAATAGGCCGCAAAACGTTCCGTACTTTCGACTATAGAGTTGACAATTCTCGTGACACTGCACTGGTAGTACCCATCCGCAGCTTGTGCTGCCCCGAGATCCCGGGTTCGATTACCGGCCGGGTTGGGGATTTTCTCTGCCCGGGGACTGGATCTTTGTGTTGTCCTCATCATTTCATCATCATCATTCGTGACAGTGGCTAGATTGGACTGTGTAAAAATTGGGGCTTTGTAGGGTACTGATGACCGCGCAGTTGAGCGCCTCACAAACCAAGAATCTTCATCACTAGTAATACCCGGAGCACGTGCTGCATGGTCAGTTAGAGCAACAGGAACGTCGTCAATAACATCCATCGCGATAGCGCACCTTGCTCTTTCAGGTTTCACACCAAGCTCACTTGCCGGCCGAAGTGGCCGTGCCGTTAAAGGCGCTGCAGTCTGGAACCGCAAGACCGCTACAGTCGCAGGTTCGAATCCTGCCTCGGGCATGGATGTTTGTGATGTCCTTAGGTTAGTTAGGTTTAACTAGTTCTAAGTTCTAGGGGACTAATGACCTCAGAAGTTGAGTCCCATAGTGCTCAGAGCCATTTGAACCATTTTTGAACCAAGCTCACTTGTGTTTTCGAATCTCTTTATCATCTTCTTTAAGCCATTTAATGAGATCAGACCCCTCCTCGCATCTTTCAGCCGGCAATACTCTCTCAACGCATCATTGTAATTGCTGACGTTCACATAAAACAGTTTTATTAGCTGTGCACGGTCTCTCTTCTCGATAGCCGTACTTTCCACTTACGTAATGGCTTTTTAAATGACAGCGTGAATGTCTTACCGTCATACAACAGTGTACAGCGCTACATTTGCACCTGATGGTCAAAACTGGAACTATTTTTTCCATAGTAAATCGATTCTGCATTAACTCATTGGCATATCTACCAAGTTTTAATGTCATGCGACAATTTCAGCCCACGCTGGGCCTCCGCGAGTAGTTGCACTTTAATTACAAGCGCCCAATGGAAGCTAATCTACAGGTAAGATAGCTTGGAATAACGGCAACGTCTGCCCAAGTATAACATACACTTGATACACTGATAATTTTTCTTTTAGTCTACAACCTCCAATTTACATGTAAATTGTTTCTACACTGTAATTAGAAACCTTCAGCAATGACATAAAGGTAGCACTGACACTAATGGAATAAAGCTGATAATGAACTTTTTACTGCAATAAGTGTTCAGTAATACACTCTTTGACAATGTGAAAGTAGTACGGACAAAATGCAAGAGGCGAATGTTTAGCTGGAACCTATACATAAATCAGAAAATAGTTGTAAATATCGAAGGATATGAATGGAAGTCAGTAGTCGTGAATTGAATGAGACACGTTCATTTCCCATCGCTGATGTTATTCAATCGACAGTTTGAGCAAGCAGGAAAGGAAATCTAGCAGATATTTGGAAAGGAAATTACAGTTCAAAGGGGAGAAACAAAAATTATGAAGACTATGATGACATTGTAATTCTGTTAATACTACAAACTTGTTAAGGCTTTCGTGCTCACTTGTTGACAAACTGAGTATTTGCTTCTGTCTCGGGTTCTTCGGCCGACGTTCGTCTGATGATTTTATTGACGTTCCGCCAGCCAGAGTGGCAGGCATTGTCAAAGCTTCACACTCCATTGCCGGTGGTGAACTGGAGTCGGCATGCGGCCGCAGACTGTCTGTACCGCGGAGAAGCCCTCGAATGTTGGCGCTACAGGTACATATAGCATGCGGCCGCGAGCTCGGCTCCACTTTACCCCCGGCAATGGAGGGTGAAGCTTTGACAATGCCAGCCACTGTTGCTGACGAAATGTCAGTAGAATCATCTAACGAACATCGGCCGAAGAACCAGATACAGAAGCAAATAGGCAGTTTATTTGTTAATACTGTTGGAAACGACAAAGGATTTGGTAGATCAGTTGAACGAAATCGATAATGTCTTGAGAGGAGGACATAAGATCAATATAAAAAAGCGTACAAGGGCTAATTAACAGTACTCGAATTAAACCAGGCGATGACAGGGCATAGCGTTAGGAGATAAGACACTAAAAGTAGTTTATGAATATTGCTATTTAGATAGAGAAAAACTGAAGATGACTGAAGTAGAAGGACGCCGGTCTTGATGTGGTTTATATAATAAAAGTTGCTTAAAACTAAAAAACTTTTAATGCCTAGATTGCAAATTTTACTATCTAAATTAAGCTACGATTGATATCTGCAACCATCTTCAGATCGTTCAAACTATGAAAATCCGTTGAATACGCATTGGAAAGCATCGTTAGCTGTAGTCATGCAATAATATGCATTCGTAAGTACCGAAACAGTAAGAGTATATAGTTGAAAACGTCATCGCGAACAAGCCAGATAGTAGTCAGTAATGCCGCAGGTTGACAAAAATTTTGGAAATTTGTGGTAAGGTCTTATGGGACCAAACTGCAGATGTCATTGGTCCCTAAGCTTACACACATTACTTAATGTTCCCCCCCCCCCCCCCCCCCCCAACCATGTCAGACTTCACAAGTATTTTTCCTTGAGGAATAACTTTAGTGTGCGGCAGACTCCACAGAGAAGTTAAGAACTGTCACTCTAGTAAACTGAACAATAAGTCTGTTCGCAGAGAAACGACTTCACGAGCTCCTTGTAGCACAAGCAACACTTCTAAAAATCTGATCGCCGGAATCTCCCCTGTGACTCTCACCAGCGAAGTCCCTACGTCGATCCCCAGAGGGAAGAGTCTTCGATCGATCCCCATAGGGAAGTACTTTCGATCGGTCCTTGCAGGAAAGTGTCTCTCCATACATATACCCGCACCCTTCTAGACACACAGCGTGCATGTCCAAACGACGAATCCCAGCGGCTATTTTAAGAACAGTAACTCCCAATTAATGGGTCATGAATCTGCCAGTCAATCACCAGAAGCTCATACTTCCTTTAGAAGATTTTCTGGAAGTTTCCGTTTTCCCTCCTACAACATTAGCACTCTGCCAATAAAATATGTTTCTCTGCTTTTCGGTGGGAAGCGTATCCAGACGCTACCTGTACCGAGATTCCTCAAATGTCCATTTTCGACCATCATTTGTGATCCTGAACATTCCTTCACACTAAAAGTATGTCTGTTCGCCTTCTTTTATCCATAAAGCTCTTTCGCAACAAACGATGTTCTGAAATTCTTGTTGCCCCATAAGAGTGCAACCTCCCACCCACTCTGAGTGTGGGAGGGGGAGGGGGGGGGGGTCTGCTGACTCAAGCGTTGTAAATCTCTGATTCCTCGCTCTGTTCTCTCTGAGAGCAGTAAATGTCAACCTCTTCAGAACACAACAGCTCTCTTTCCAACCCCTATTTAGACGATAGCAACCTCTGAGGAATACCCAGCCAACATCGTCCTTTCTGTGAGTGGTCAGCTCTAATTAACACCCAGACAAGCAGTACTGCAGAAATGAAATAATTAATAATCCGACTGTGCATCTTAAACAGTGATCTAATATAAATATAAACCGAAAATGATTTACAGAATATTAAAATTATGATCTCAAAATACTGTCGTGTTACCTCAAAGGAGTACACACGTTACTTTGGAGCGCTCTAGATGGTTTAGAATTGTTGCAGGTTGGGCATGTAACAATCCGCGTTGGTGCAATCATTGTAGTGAAGGAATGTGTATATGACAGTCAGTTGTATGGAATCAGCAGAGTAAAATTAGTACACAGGAGACGTAAGAGAACGGCAAAAGGAAGGTATCATGTCTGCGCATTGCTTTGTGCACCGTGAACGAAGTTGCTCGATTGGTTACTGTACCAACACGGACTGTCGAGTGCCTACTGGGAACCGTATACCACTCGCAGCATAGTAACTCGGCTAAGACCATCGGTTGTAGTCTACAGGGACCTCGTCAACGACGAGCTGCTGTCACAGAAGCCGAAGGCAATTGCATTGCAGTGGATACTTGGATACAGGTAACCTTTAGATGCTCATGGATCACAGCGACACATCGAGCTACACGCCTTCTGTGGGCCAAAGCACATAAACGGAAGATTATGAGTGGCTTGGTCCGATGAGTAACTGTTAAGCGTCTTTTCAAATGACGCTATTTATAAAAGGCATTGCTCGCCAAAGACTTTAGAGGTTACAAATGAGGCCACAGATGGTTCTGTGATAATTAAAGGGTGTTTTTCGTGATATGACTTCGGATATCTCGTTTATGCTACTGTGAACATAAGCAAAGATGTTTATTTCAATTTTCCCAAAGGTGAGACGTTACCCTTTCCTCTACATCTTCGACGGAAAAAAATTCAGTCGGTAAGAAACAGATAGGAGATTCAGATTTAGAATTAAAAAGACTTAAGATGAAATAAGGGAGTAGCGATAGATAACATTCCATCGGAATTTCTGAAATGATTGATGGAAATGGCAACCAAACGACCATTCAAGCAGGAGTGCAGAATCTATGAGATAGTTGACATAACACCTGGCTTTCGGAAAAATATCGTCCACATAGTTCCGAAGGTAGCGAGGACAGATAAGTGTGAAAACTATTACATAGTCAGATTAACCGCCCATGTATCCACATTTTTGACCACAATAAAGCACAGAAGAATGGAAAAAAATTGAGAATCTGCTAGATGACGATCAGTTTGTCTTTACTAAAGGTAAAAGCATGACAGAGGCAGTCCTGGCGCTGAGGCTGATGATGGGAGCAAAACCGAAGGAAAATTAAAACACATTCATAGGATCTGTTGACCAGAAGAAGCATTCGACAATATAAAATGGTGCAAGACGTTGAAATTATGAGAAAATGGTCTATGGGTAGAGTCTTTGATTCAAAATCAAAACGTCTTCGATCTCGGGTTCGATCCCCGCCACTGCCTAAATTTTGATAAATAATCAGCATTGGCGGCCGAAGACTTCCGGCATAAGAAGTCAGCCTCATTCTGCCAACGGCCTTGTCAAAGAGGGCGGAGGAGCTGATAGAGGTTCAGGGCACTCTCTTGTCCTAGGGGTGGGAAATTGCCCCTAAAGGCGTAAGAATCAGCAATGATCAACGACATGAGGATGCAGAAGGCAATGGAAACCACTGCATTAAAGACACGTAACGTGTATCCACAGGACATGTGGCCTGTAATTGAAGAAGTGTCATGATGATCTCTCCATTGGCAAAAGATTCCGGAGTAGTCCCCCATTCGGATCTCCAGGAGGGGACTGCCAACGGGGAGGTTACCATGAGAAAAAGATTGAATAATCAACGAAAGGATAACGTTCTACGAGTCGGGGCGTGGAATGTCAGAAGCTTGAAGATGGTAGGGAAACTAGAAAATCTGAAAAGGGAAATGCAAAGGCTCAATCTAGATATAGTAAGGGTCAGTGAAGTGAAGTGGAAGGAAGCCAAGGATTTCTGGTCAGATATCGGGTAATATCAACAGCAGCAGAAAATGGTATAACAGGTGAAGCATTCGTTATGAACAGGAAGGTAGGGCAGAGGGTATGTTTCTGTGAACAGTTCAGTGACCGGGTTGTTCTAATCAGAATCGACAGCAGACCAACACAGACAACGATAGTTCAGGAATACATGCCGACGTCGCAAGCTGAAGATGAACAGATAGAGAAAGTGTATGAGGATATTGAAAGGGTAATGCAGTATGAAAAGGGGGACGAAAATCTAATAGTCATGGGCGACTGGAATGTAGTTGTAGGGGAAGGAGTAGAAGAAAAGGTTACAGGAGAATATGGGCTTGGGACAAGGAATGAAAGAGGAGAATAATTGAGTTCTGTAACAAGTTTCAGCTAGTAATAGCGAATACCCTCTTCAAGAATGACAAGAGGAGGAGGTATACTTGGAAAAGGCCGGGAGATACGGGAAGATTTCAATTAGATTACATCATGGTCAGACAGAGATTCCGAAATCAGATACTGGATTGTAAGGCGTACCCAGGAACAGATATAGACTCAGATCACAATATAGTAGTGATGAAGAGTAGGCTGAAGTTCAAGACATTAGTCAGGAAGAATCAATACGCAAAGAAGTGGGATACGGAAGTACTATGGAATGACGAGCTACGTTTGAAGTTCTCTAACGCTATAGATACAGCAATAAGGAATAGCGCAGTTGGCAGTACAGTTGAAGAGGAATGGACATCTCTAAAAAGGGCCATCACAGAAGTAGGGAAGGAAAACATAGGTACAAAGAAGGTAGCTGCGAAGTAACCATGGGTAACAGAAGAAATACTTCAGTTGATTGACGAAAGGAGGAAGTACAAACATGTTCCAGAAAAATCAGGAGTACAGAAATACAAGTGGCTGAGGAATTAAATAAATAGGAAGTGCAGGGAAGCTAAGACGAAATGGCTGCAAGAAAAATGTGAAGACATCGAAAAAGATATGATTGTCGGAAGGACAGACTCAGCATACAGGAAAGTCCAAACAACCTTTGGTGACATTAAAAGCAACGGTGGTAACATTAAGAGTGCAACGGGAATTCCACAATTTAAATGCAGAGGAGAGAGCAGATAGGTGGAAAGAATACATTGAAAGCCTCTATGAGGGTGAAGATTTGTCTGATGTGATAGAAGAAGAAACAGGAGTCAATTTAGAAGAGATAGGGGATCCAGTATTAGAATCGGAATTTAAAAGAGCTTTGGAGGACTTATGGTCAAATAAGGCAGAAGGGATAGATAACATTCCATCAGAATTTCTAAAATCATTGGGGGAAGTGGCAAAAAAACTGTTCGCGTTGGTGTGTAGAATATATGAGTCTGGCGACATACCATCTGACTTTCGGAAAAGCATCATCCACACAATTTCGACTACGGCAAGAGCTGACAAGTGCGAGAATTATCGCACAATCAGCTTAACAGCTCATGCATCGAAGCTGCTTACAAGAATAATATACAGAAGAATGGAAAAGAAAATTGAGAATGCGCTAGGTGACGATCAGTTTGGCTTTAGGAAAAGTAAAGGGACGAGAGAGGCAATTCTGACGTTACGGCTAATAGTGGAAGCAATGCTAAAGAAAAATCAAGACACGTTCATAGGATTTGTCGACCTGGAAAAAGCGTTCGACAATATAAAATGGTGCAAGCTGTTCGAGATTCTGAAAAAAATAGGGGTAAGCTATAGGGAGAGACGGGTCATATACAATATGTACAACAACCAAGAGGGAATAATAAGAGTGGACGATCAAGAACGAAGTGCTCGTATTAAGAAGGGTGTAAGACAAGGCTGTAGCCTTTCGCCCCTACTCTTCAATCTGTACATCGAGGAAGCTATGATAGAAATAAAAGAAAGGTTCAGGAATGGAATTAAAATACAAGGTGAAAGGATATCAATGATACGATTCGCTGATGACATTGCTATCCTGAGTGAAAGTGAAGAAGAATTACATGATCTGCTGAATGGAATGAACAGTCTACTCAGTACACAGTATGGTTTGAGAGTAAATCGGAGGAAGACGAAGGTAATGAGAAGTAGTAGAAATGAGAACAGCGAGAAACTTAACATCAGGATTAATGGTCACGAAGTTAATGAAGTTGAGGAATTCTGCTACCTAGGCAGTAAAATAACTAATGACGGACGGAGCAAGGAGGACATCAAAAGCAGACTCGCTATGGCAAAAAAGGCATTTCTGGCCAAGAGAAGTCTACTAATATCAAATACCGGCCTTAATTTGAGGAAGAAATTTCTGAGGATGTACGTCTGAAGTACAGCATTGTATGGTAGTGAAACATGGACTGTGGGAAAACCGGAGCAGAAGAGAATCGAGGCATTTGAGATGTGGTGCTATGGACGAATGATGAAAATTATGTGGTCTGATAAGGTAAGGAATGAGGAGGTTCTACGCAGAATCGGAGAGGAAAGGAATATGTGGAAAACACTGATAAGGAGACGGGACAGGATGATAGGACATCTGCTAAGACATGAGGGAATGACTTCCATGGTACTAGAGGGAGCTGTAGAGGGCAAAAACTGTAGAGTAAGACAGAGATTGGAATACGTCAAGCAAATAATTGAGGACGTAGGTTGCAAGTGTTACTCTGAGATGAAGAGGTTAGCACAGGAAAGGAATTCGTGGCGGGCCGCATCAAACCAGTCAGTAGACTGATGACTCAAAAAAAAGGAATAAACTACAGGGAAATATGGGTAATATACAATAATATACAAAGACCAGCCGGGGAAGACTGCAAGACCCAGAACGAAATTCTCGGTTCAGGAAGGATGTAAGACTGGGAATCAGTCTTACGCCCTTACTATTCAATCTACACGTCGATGAAGCAATGACGGAAATAAAAGACAGGCTGACGAACGGGAATAAAATTCAAGGTGGGAGAGTATCAATGATAAGATTCTCTGAAGACATTGCTATTCTCAGTGAACGCGAAGAAGAATTACAGGACCAGATGAATGGGCTGACATCTAATGAATGAAGAATATGAGTTGAGATAAACCGAAGAAAAACAACAGTAATGAAAAATAGCGGAAATTAAAATAGCGAGAAACTTAACATCAAATAAGATGAAGAAGTCGACGAAGTTAAAGATCTCTGCCACCATCGAGGTAGGATATGGACGAAGCAAGGAGGATATAAGTAGCAGACTAGTACAGGCGAAAAGGGCATTCCTGGCCATGAGTAGTTTTCTAATATTGAACTTAGGTCTTAATTTGAGGAAGAAATTTATGAGATTGTTCATTCGGAGTACAACAATTTATGGTAATGAATCTCAGGCAGTGGTAAAACCGGGGCAGAAGAAAATCAAAATATCTTATATGTGGTGTTACATAAGAATGTCGGAAATTAGGTCGGATTCTACGCAGACTCTGTTAACAAAGGAATGTATGGAAAACACTGAGAAGAGGAAGGGACAAGATGATAGACGTATCTTAAGCCATTAGGCAATAACTTCCACGGTACTAATAAGAGATTAGAGACCGTACAAACAAACTGTAGAGGAAGACACGGACTGGAATACTTCCAACAAGTAATTGAGGACGTAGGCTGCAAGTGGTAGTCTGAGATGAAGAGGTTAGTACAGGAGAGGAATTCATGGCGGGTTCCGTCAAACTGCTGACACACAAAAAAATGTCAGTAAATATGGGCTCGAAGGTGCATACATTAAGAACTTTTTACTTGTTCGTCTTCGCTACCGTGAAATACATCTCTTCTACCGATGAAGAGCTCTTAAGGTATGCATCTTTGAGCTCATGTTTATTAGATAATTGTATTGGTCCACACTATCTCTTCCAAAAATACGGAAAGCAAAGATCTGGCAGCAGAAGAGATTTACTTCGCATTATCGAAGATGAAAAAGTCCTCGTAGCTCTTTCGGCATGCCCGTGTTAATTACATTTTTTTAGCTTCGAATGATCGTTCTCGTCATATCCCTGAAAATTTACCATTTCTCCTGGTACACTTCGTATACAGTACCAGACCTGGTAACAATACTAAACATGAACAACACTAACTCGATCTTTTGGCCGTTCTACTTCCCACAGAGATGAAATGGGCCTTCACATTTCCCACAGACAAAACATACTATAAACACAGTGACAGTGCGACATGCACTCATAAACGAACAAAAAAAATGGTTCAAATGGCTCTGAGCACTATGGGACTTAACAGCTGAGGTCATCAGTCCCCTACAACTTAGAACTACATAAACCTAACCAACCTAAGAACATCACACACATCGATGCCCGAGGCAGGATTCTAACCTGCGAGCGTAGCGGTCGCGCGGTTCCAGACTGAAGCGCCTATAACTGCTCGGCCACATCGGCCGGCACAAACGAATAAACTTTTTGAAAAATTTAAACATGTATCTTATGCGAATATCTGAAAAAATATGAGCATAGATATCTTCCTTTTAGGATCCGAATACATGTCTTAAATCAAATTCCTTGTACAGTGCGAGAGGGAAGCAAGACACGATTACATACGTCGACGGCGCACTGTGCTTTGTCACGATTTGTTCAAAACTGCCAGCAAATAGTCACCCATCCTTGCTTTCCTTTTTTTGTGCGAAATTTTCGTGTACTCTTGCATGATGTCGTATTGAAATTCGAATAGAGACTCTCTATTCCTGCCCAAGCAGAACTCCAGAACTCAACGAACTTACTCATTAACCATTAGGCCGACTGGATTTTCTGATTCGGATAAGGCCATCCTATTGGAGGGAGCAGTTCTTCCAAAGCGATGTTTTCCGTCGTACGGTTCATGATGACATGTTTATGTCGTGTCCATTGCCATACCTCGTTATCGGCACCGCAAGTAAGACGGTGAAGTAGAGTATCAGTCTACTGAAAGTCCAAGCATTGGTTTGCATTTGACAAGCCGATCCTGAGGGGACGCTCATTTGTGCTTATGATGTAGTATAAAGCGAAATACTACTTAGCTCTTACCTGTGACAGTTAGGCTCTAACATGAATGTTTTACCGAGCTCTACTGCAAGTGATTGTAGCGACGTTCTTCCCTAATTTACTTGTACATTTATCTGCCATCTGCACTTCACAAACGTCCTTGCTTGTGTTGTTACTTACCCTTTGTCTGATGTAGCTGTTCTCAATAACATACGTTTTAATATGCGGCAACCTATAACCGATATGGCCGACCATTACTGGCACCCTGTTGTCTGGAGGAGACTTTACATTCACAACTTAAGCTGTGAGATTCCCATCACCTGCTGCTAGGGCCTTTGCCGTCCTGCATTTATCTATAAAGTTGGTGAGAGATAAATCATCTTTTGTTTCAGGTAGAGTCATTGATAATCAACCCTACGGACTTGCTCTCTCCATATGAACCTCGCTAGACATATTTGTTTCCCTATTGTTGGAGGCAAGGGGCCAATACTTGCGAGGTAGTACACCATAGGAAGTATACTGAGATTTATCAGCGTAATTTTTTTGTATCGTGTCTAGAGAAATGGTGGAATTCTCTCGGAGACTATTGAGCTTCATTTTTCAATTCCGGGCCCCTGTCTTGGTAGGACATTTGCCAAACTGTATCCCCAGAAGTATGACGTTATTTGCTTGCAGCTGGTCCTTTTTCAACGAATCCTATCCTCTGTCTAATTGTACAATGCTAGATTTACCTACATTAATTTTAGCTCCAAAACAAGAGATCTATGTTCGAACCACGTCCCGTATCTTCGTAACATCGGTTGGATCAGTCACGTGTACGGCCAGGTCATCAGCGTAACATCAACATAAATAATTGTTGCCTCCAATTTTGGTCCTAGGGAGTTTGACAATTAACGATCGTAGAAGAGGCTCGACTGATAACGAGAACGCAGCATCAAGAGCGGGTAGCCTTGTCGTATCGACGCTAGGGTGGGAATTTTTGCGGTGTTCTGTCCATTGACAAGAATTCTTGAAGTTAATGAGTGTCTGATATTGACCGATAAGGAGAGCAGCAATTGTGTTCAATCGATGAAGCAATATCGTGATGTCATACCCTCTTCTCTGTCTTCATAAATTCCTATCTTCCAATCATAAATCGCTGATTTTAAGGTTATCGTTTCTTAGTTACTTTTAAGTTTACATGTATTTAAAGCAGCAATATTATTAATCCTTGTTAAGAATAATAAATAAGAAGTTTCACATTTTGTACATATACAATTTCGTACTATGAAAGTACGAGCTGCCTTAGTGACAGGTGATAGGTCATTTGTAAACGGCAGCAAATAAATAAATAAATAAATACCCTTTCAGCTAGCTTGTAGTCAGCGTTTAGGAGCGGTATAGGACGCATCGTTTGCAAATCGTTAGTGGATCAACTTTTATGAACCAACACTATGAGTCCTTCTAAAATCCCACAGGGGATGGTGGCACACGTGCGTATTTCGTCGAGCACTGGAGTCAACGTACTACCGATTAAATTCCAGTACTTTAAGTAAAACTGTACTGATAACCCATCGGGTACAGGGGATTTGTTCCTCGCGCTTACTTTCAACGCTTCGTAAAATTCTTCCTCAGTGATATGAGCGTCCAGTTCTGTGTTTTCTGCTTTCGTCACAGTGAGGTCAATGCAATTTAAAAGGCCTCAAAATTGTCGTTGTCGTCAGTGTTCCTTTCAGCATACAGTCTAGTGAAATAATCATGGGCAAACTTTTTGATATCCGGTTGGTGGATAAGTTATTTTCAGTCATGTTGCAGAGAAGTTATGTGCAGTCGGCGTCCTCTTTTGAATTCGGATAGAAGGTGGAAAAGCGCAGTTTTTTCATCCTCAATAGCGCTGTTGTCTCTCGACCTTACTTTAACTCCTTCTATTTGCTGGCTTTTCAGAGCGGTTTTTATTCTCATGATGTGACGTGGTACATTGGTGGTATCTGCGTCTAGTTCTCTTAGACACTGGAAGTAGAGATCCATTGTGTGTCTTTCCAACCGTTTCTTTTCAAAACCGCAGCTTTTGAGTAAATATCGTGTTTTAGTTTTTGCATGCGTTACCCATAATTCCATCTTTTTTCTATTGCGCCATATATTCCTTAAGCTCATTTCCCAAACCTCGCTTTAACTTGTGCTCAAGCTCAGCGTCCATTAGGTGTGAGGTATTGAATTTGCAAACATCCCTACCTCTAAATGTCTCTTGCCTTGGTGTGTTAATCTTAGCCACAACTACCAAATGGTCGGATAAACTGACGGAACAAGTTTCGGCGCTGAGAACCCTATTTTTAGGGGACTAGGGGCGTAGATTCGGTCTATCCCATTCCTGGAATGGCAAGTAATATAAATGAATCCTGGGTTCCCTCTTGGCTGTCTGTGCCAGGTGACGAGCTGCAATGCTTTCAGGAAGTCTGCCAGTTTCAGGTATATGTTAGGATTAGATCTTAGATCGGCGACGAGAAGAAAACGGTTGATGGTATTCTCTTCCGTGGGATTGATTAACTCTACTTTGCTGAAAGAAAGTAGATCTATCCTGTCTGGCTTGCGAACAGAACGGAACACAGATATTAATGATCTGAGCTGTGTCTGTTTCGACAGAAATTCCTCGTCCACTTGCTAACTGTTTAACACCTCTAGGTATAATTAAATACTTGAGTAACGTAGTGGTGCCGCTTTCAGTTCCTCTATTGAGGAATTGTATCCTTGCGATATGTTCCACTCTGTCTTGTTTGTTTGGTTGATTCGGGGAAGGGGACAAACAGCAAGGTCATCAGTCTGATCGGGTTAAAGAAGAATGGGAAGGAATTCGAACTTGTCCTTTCACCGGAACATCCCTGAAGTTACCTGAAGCGATTTAGGGAAGTCACGGAAAACGTAAATGAGGGTGGCCGGCGCGGGTTTGAACCGTCGTCTTCCCGAATGCGAATCCACTGCGCCACCTCGCTCGGTCACTCTGTCTGTACACATTTCTATATCGAATGCATATATAAAATATCGTACGCATTCAATTTTAGTCAAACTAGTGATTCTGTTAATGTTAACTGTAGCTGTACTATACGACTGTAAATCAGTGCCAATACTCATACCGGTCAGGCTTCGATTCAAAGCTGTGCGTTAATGGAAGTTATCATCCATGTCTGCATCAATCCCACCGAGCCTAAACGTATCGCATCCGCCACTGTGTGTTGCCGGCGGATTGCACATCTCCATTTCTTCATGTCAAGGTTAGTTGTGTGGTGTTACAGACACGTCCTTACTCTTAGGAGTGACATTGTCAGTACTACTACTACTGCGTTCTGCACCTACAATCGATTCGTTACTTTTGGGTTTGTTACGAATAGTTTCGTCAGAGACGGTACATTCGGCGCTTGCTGCTAGTGATGCGGAGTCTCGTGTCTGACGAATTCCTTCTCCTCCGATTCTTCGTGCCTTGTCTTGATTTTGAATATCTGCTTCTCTATCCTCCTCCCATGCCTCCGGATGGTTGGCTTTCCGTGTTCCTCTTTTCCCCTTCGGTGCGTCCGTAGATTGGTTGTTCATGTTTGCTGCACCTTTTTCAATCATTATGGTGTTTGTGGATTCCTCTGATTTTCCTATTCCTCGGTCCGACAGTTATGCCGTTCGTGTTATGGTTCAAATGGCTCTGAGCACTATGGGACTCAACATCTGTGGTCATAAGTCCCCTAGAACTTAGAACTATTTAAACCTAACTAACCTAAGGACATCGCACACATCCATGCCCGAGGCAGGATTCGAACCTGCGACCGTAGCAGTCGCGCGGTTCCTGACTGAGCGCCTAGAACCGCTAGACCACCGCGGCCGGCCGTTCGTGATATCTTCGACATTTTTTGATGTTCTTCCTAGCTGTCCGATTGCGTGTCACGTGGTTTCCGTCACACACGCTTTGCTTTTCCTCTTAAGTTGGGCGCTCTGTTTCAGCTCAGTGATGGGTAATCATCCCTGTTTTGTTTTCGTTGCTGGAGCTTTCTGCTGTTTCGTCGATTGACATCTGTGATTGAATGTCAAGTGCTGACGGCTTTCAATTGTTTGGCGCTACGGTTATGCCACCGTTCTTTGCGCTGTTGTGGGCAATATCTGCCTCACTGCCACCTTCAGTGTGACAGGGATGAGCTGAAATTGTATTTTCTAGAGTTTATTTTGCACTGTTCTTTCCCACTCGTGGCCCGTAGTGTCATCAATAACTGCCTCTGATGTCGTAGCTGGGGTTCCATGAGCTGCTGCTCCGTACGTTATTGGCAGCTGTGACATATTGGGTGGGACAGCTGCCTCCCCCTTCGGTAGTTGTCACTCGGCGCTGCAGACCATCAGCGCATACATATCCTGTGGAACCACATCATGCGCACGTTCTTGGCTGCCCCTCATAAATAACAATAGCCCTATATTCACAGGCAACGGCCTTGTCGCAGTGGATAACCGGTTCCCGTCAGATCACCGAAGTTAAGCGCTGTTGGGCGTGGCCGGCACTTGGATTGGTGACAATCCGGGCCGCCATGCGCTGTTGACGTTTTTCGGGTTGCACTCACCCCCGGCCATCTGAGGAGCTACTCGACCGAATAGTAGCGGCTCCGGTCACAGAAGACCATCGTAACGGCCGGGAGAGCGGTGTGCTGACCACACGCCCCTCCTATCCGCATCCTCATTGAGGATGACACGGCGGTCGGATGGGCCACTTGTGGCCTGGTGACGGAGTGCTATATCCACAGATGTTAATATGTTAATATGATAAATCATGTCAATTGTAACGTGCCTCACACCATTTAAGACAACGAATTTATGTGCACCGGTCCACTTCTCAGCAGTGTTGTTTAGAATGGTGCCATAAGACCTCAACACTGCGTTAATTTGCTCTGAGGTTATTTCAAACGGTAGTTCGAAAACTCTAATGCTTCTGATTCCAAGTCCTGCGTGAGTAACTTTAAAATTACCGAGATTGCCGTCAGAATATTTGAACTTTAAATTGTTTCCATATATTCCTACAATTTGGCTACGTTTTTCCAGATTATTGAACTTAAGATAAACGGTACTCTTTCTTATCGACAGATGAATTCCAGTTATATCCATTGTTGTTAATTACTTCTTCGGGAAAGTCCTCTACTTCAAACGATTCAGGTCGTGAATAATTATTGTCAAACAAAAACTTCAAAGAGTCTTTCCTCACAGGCTCTGCCATTAGAAATCCAATCTGATTGGTGCAAATAAGTTACCAACGCGTTACACTCACCGACAACAACGACCACTAGCAGGGGAGACGTAAACAGGGCTCACTTCTGCACGCTAAGGCCGCCAAGGACCGGTTGACCACCATGAACTCTAACCTGCGCCACCTACACACAGGTACATCAAATAATTAATGGACACGTAATAGTTCTCTTGCGATTATCTCGGAACTGCCAGAGGAGTGCACCTTACTATTTGCACATTATGTTGTTTTAATGGCCTGCTAAATGTGGAGAAAATCTGATGTAAATCTGTGATCCCAACTTCGTGGCCTCGCTTTGTGAGTATATAACAGTGAAAACTCAGTTTTTTTTATAACTGCGGTTAGTGACGATGCCTTACAATTATAACATCTTAAATTTCTTATACACTTCAATTTTTCCTGAAGTGTCATTTTATGTGCTAAAAAGTCTCTAATAATACAACTGCGACTGTGAACTTGTAAACTTGGTAATATTAAATCTTGGACTGTGAACTTGTAAAGTTGGCCAGCATGAAGTAACTTCCGTAGATGTCGGTACTCTTGCGCTACATTTAACGTTTATGCAATCTCCCTGCTCGCCATAATGGCTGTTATATTGCCACAAGCCTTCGGCAAAAAAGCTCTAGTCAATCGAGAACGTGTAATGATGCTGTTGCACTGAGGAGTTTATAGGGTGGGAAGCGCAATTGAGCCGCCACGTAGCATTACGATCCACAGACCGACTACACAGAGTACTGTCAGCTCCAAATTGAAAGTGACCGCAATCGCTGGCATTATGGGATTGCGTCGAAGCTGTCATTGTGGATTTATGTAAGTGCATCCCCACAAATGGCGCTCCAGTTTGCGGTTACCTTTGACCACAATTACCCCGAGGTGGCGCCGTCGGGTGTTGCTCATGATGCTTGCGCTTCAGTGGAATAACAGAAGTTTGTGGCACTACACACTTCTGCTCGCAATCTGTAGAATGGAACTTTGGTATATAACGGCGTTCTGAAAGTAAAATTTGGCATATCGCCACTTCTCTTACACATGCAATACACAAAATTTCATTGAAACATTAAAAAAAATATTATCTGAAGTACTCATTATTATCAGACATTTTGAGCCACACTGTGTCATCCATTAGAGGTTTAGTGAGTGAACGTTACATGCAAATTAGTTTTTTGTAGATACTTTTGTGAAGGGCGTATAATGGAACGAACCATTAAAGTAATTCGGAAATTGACCAACACGCAATAAATAATTTTTCACTTTCTAAAAGCATAAATCTTTGGCTTTCTGTTTGCTTCTCTCTTTGTAATTATTAAGTGATGACATTAACAACCATATCATTTAAGGAAGTGTGTTACATACCTTGACGTTTTTTCGTATGACTTCACGAATTACATCACCGTCCTCGTTTATTTTTCCGTTGCATTCGACTTTTGAATAATTACCAAAAGAATTTCCCTGTAATCATTTGGAATTTCTTAGAGACTAATTTCTCTTTTCTCACACCGCCTCTACACTTAAATGTAATAGGGGTTGATTTTATTGGAAGATACGAGAGAATGATGCTTCAAATAGTGAATCTTCGAAATTAATAGCGTTTCAAGTAAAGCTACTTCTTTCGCAGTATGCTGAAGAATAAAAATAGTTTTGCACAATGTTGTTTGTGAATGTTGTTGCTAAACAAGGAGATGGTTTCTAATATTCGAACAACAATTATAAACGTTTCCTAAAGGCACAAACATACATAAAACGAGAATAAACGTTACACAAAAGTCCATCGGATTAAGGCTGTTCCGGTCTTGGATGGAAACGTCACAACTAGTGTCATGTTCCACTAGCACAATATTATTTGACGGTGGAACAGCGTAGGTGCACATAAGTAGGTTATCAGTGGGCATTCCGGCTGCAGAGCGATGTTTTTCTCAAGGTCAGTAATAAGGACAGCTGGCGTCAGTTTACATAAATTGCACTCGTTATATTTAAGGTCACCTCCCTCTCCGCTCTCCCTGCTGAACCACCGGCAACTAATCAAGATCATCAAGGTAACCTATGTTCTTTCCACACATCTTAGCCAAGTCTTATCCAGAGTCGTGATGTAACTCAACAGCGGTCACGTGGTCATCCCTGTCCCATCCACATACCTCAGACAAGTGGAGTTGTTCGTGGTATAACTCAATACCGGTGTTATGTAAGTCTGGTGGGAAAACCCCTCCACCAGCGCGAACACATTGAAATGGCGGAAAACCCTTCCCTTCCCCCTGCACCAACAAAATTCAAGCTCACCTACCCCTTATCGTCCTTTAAAAGCAGTTCTGTTGCATGGACTTATTCATTTGAGATCCATGCATCATGTTGAAAAGTTCAGGTTTCTTATAAACAAATGAACAATAATTCTGTAGTGGCATGTATTTTAAATAACCATTTAACAAACGGTATACAACAAACAATTTATTTTTTAAATGCAATTTTACAATATTAACAACAGCTGCAATATGCAATAAATATTTTTTTCTTGATGACTTATATACATTCATTTATTCACAATCAGCAAAGCAATTTTTTTTCTGGTGACTTACAAATATCAGGTATACTTATTTGAACTAAAGCTAGTAGAGATAAAAATAAGTTAAATACTACGTTTCCAGTTTTTTTCTAGGTACACTTGTTACTCCTTTATCCAATATTTACATCCTCATGATTTTCTTTGTGATTATTATGCACACAACATTCATTTTGTAATCATTTCTTTCTATAACCAGTAAAAATGTGAAAAGAAGTATAGTAACAACTTTTGAAGAAAACCCACAAAGACACACGCACACAATTATATAGGGTGAACATTAATAAAACCGGCAAACTGCATGGATGGATTCATAACTGGAAATGGAGGAAGAAAGGTCCTATGACTGTGTGCGGAAATGTATTCATTGCCATAGTAGATGGCGCTGACGAATGAGAGTTCCTCTGACCTTGTGCCATGTGTTCCTTGTGTGCTGCAAGTTGTGAGTCTGACACAGAGTACTGTTAGAAGCACAATGGTCCGGTATGCATACCTAGAACAAGGCGAGATGGTGTTTGTGTACGGTCAAGCAGATGGAAACGGACGAGAAGCAGAACCCGGGCCTCCAAATCTGGTGCAAGCATAGACCGACGCCTTCCTGCACGTTCGTCTTCCTGAAAGAACCCAAGATCACGCAAACGTCTAAAAACGTTTTGACATGTTGTGTGATGTGGTTGGTGTCTGTGAGAGAACTTGTTTTGGTATAGCCGTCCTGTCTCTCGACCGTTTCCATTTGCTTGGAAACGCCATCTCGCCATGTTCCCGACATGAATACCGCACCATTCTGCTGCTTACAGTACGCTGCGTCAGTCACACAGCCTGTAACACACAATGAAAACGCGGCACATGGTCAGAGGAACTTCCATTCGTCAGCGGCATCTACCGTGGCAAGAATGCCTTTCTGGACACATGTTCATAGGACCTTTTTTCCTCCATTTCCGATCAGCAATCCTCACGAATCCGTCCATGCAGTTCGTTGGTTTTATTAATGTTCTCCTTGTATATGACAGGCGATTAAAAAGTTTCCATTCGATGGTGTTGCTGCAGTGTACAAGTAACGAAGTGTGACCCACAAGTTCGATTAGAAGCACTGACATGTAATCAAGGGACTAGTGTGGGTTGCGTGTCTCTCCCGCCTACATGCTGTATTTGCAGAAACGAGAACTTGTTACCAAATGCGTCCAAAAAGGACCAAAGTGCTGTGATTATTTTCTTGTCTGGCGAAGGACAAACACTGTTCGAAATCCATCAGAGAATGAAAAATGTTTATGGGGCAGCATGTTTGTCAAAAATCAACCGTTGTGGTATGTTGTGCCATGTTCTGTGCTTGCAATTCGGCACTCTGTCGATTTAAAAGTTACGGAAAAGTTAACTCCTAATTCAAGTGGGAGACCCTGGAACATCCGTTCTGTAGTACTGATCGTTCCCCATGTGATTATCACGCCTTCAGCGTCGTATAAAAGGTCTTGAAGTGTTGACGATTTCTGTCGAGTTTGGATGTGCAATATACAGTTATGGTTGTCTTCGCGAAGTTATAACAAATGGATATCTTCAACCTGGTGCATCAGTGGGATAATTGTCTTAATACACACGATGATTCTTCCTGATTGCCGTACTAATTCTAGACTGTATGGCCTTCGAACAGAAACTTTTTGATCGCCCCTTATACAATATTTAAACGCACACATAGGAATACTCTCTTTCAAATTCTGAAGGTGGCAGGGGTAAAATACAGGGAGCGAAAGGCTATTTACAATTTGTACAGAAACCAGATGGCAGTTATAAGAGTCGAGGGGCATGAAAGGGAAGCAGTGGTTGGGAAAGGAGTGAGACAGGGTTGTAGCCTCTCCCCGATGTTATTCAATCTGTATATTGAGCAAGCAGTAAAGGAAACAAAAGAAAAATTCGGAGTAGGTATTAAAATCCATGGAGAAGAAGTAAAAACTTTGAGGTTCGCCGATGACATTGTAATTCTCTCAGAGACAGCAAAGGACTTGGAAGAGCAGTTGAACGGAATGGACAGTGTCTTGAAAGGAGGATATAAGATGAACATCAACAAAAGCAAAACGAGGATAATGGAATGTAGTCGAACTAAGTCGGGTGATGCTGAGGGAATTAGGTTAGGAAATGAGACACTGAAAGTAGTAAAGGAGTTTTGCTATTTAGGGAGTAAAATAACCGATGATGGTCGAAGTAGAGAGGATATAAAATGTAGACTGGCAATGGCAAGGAAAGCGTTTCTCAAGAAGAGAAATTTGTTAACATCAAGTATAGATTTAAGTGTCAGGAAGTCGTTTCTGAAAGTATTTGTATGGAGTGTAGCCATGTATGGAAGTGAAACATGGACGATAACTAGTTTGGACAAGAAGAGAATAGAAGCTTTCGAAATGTGGTGCTATAGAAGAATGCTGAAGATAAGGTGGGTAGATCACGTAACTAATGAGGAGGTACTGAATAGGATTGGGGAGAAGAGAAGTTAGTGGCACAACTTGACTAGAAGAAGGGATCGGTTGGTAGGACATGTTTTGAGGCATCAAGGGATCACAAATTTAGCATTGGAGGGCAGCGTGGAGGGTAAAAATCGTAGAGGGAGACCAAGAGATGAATACACTAAACAGATTCAGAAGGATGTAGGTTGCAGTAGGTACTGGGAGATGAAGAAGCTTGCACAGGATAGAGTAGCATGGAGAGCTGCATCAAACCAGTCTCAGGACTGAAGACCACAACAACAACAACATAGGGTGCAGTCGTGTACATATTGCACAATGCACACACACACACACACACACACACACACACATACACAGACACACATGATGTGCAGTCAGGTGTGCATACTCACGCACATCTATCACATGTGATCCATTCATCTCTCCCGCAGACGCTCTCATACGCATACACTATCTAAAAATAAATAAATACATAGCCACAATCCTCCTGCTTAGCTGAGTGCTAACGTGTTTGCCTACCATGCAGCCAGCCCGGATTCGATTACCGGCCAGTTTGGAGATTTTCTTCGCCAGTGGTCTGGGTGTTGTGCTGTCCTCATCACTACCTCATCATCACCGACGCGCAAGTCACCAAATGTGGCGTCACCTGAAATAAGACTTTCAACCGGCGGGCGAACTTATCCGGATGGGGCCTCCCGCCCATCAATGCCACATGATCATTTCATTCTTTTAGAAAGCCACGTAGTCAGTGTGAATATTGGAGCGTCCCTATCCCATCTCCACGGATGAACAATTTGTCGTCATGAAGTGACAGACTAACTTTCAGTTGCAGTGTTCTACGTATAACCTGGCCTCGTGATCGAGAGACTACGTGGTGCACCATTTGTGGACATCAATCCTCTCGAGCAGGCACCTCTTGTAATCCTTGATTGTGACGCTGCACGATGGAACCGGAATCCCGTAGCCCACTTCTGAGTGGCACCTGTGTACATGTGATAGCCGGCACGGTGGCTCAGTATGTTCGGTCAGTGTTAGCTACTCTCCGTACAAAAAAAAAAAAAAAAAAAAAAAAAAAAAAAAAAAAAAAAAAAAAAAAAACACAAAGTGAACGGATCAACGAAAACCTTATCGGTTGATCGGTTGTAATGGGACGTCCGGTCCGAACAAATGCAACGACCAATATACACTCCTGGAAATGGAAAAATGAACACATTGACACCGGTGTGTCAGACCCACCATACTTGCTCCGGACACTGCGAGAGGGCTGTACAAGCAATGATCACACGCACGGCACAGTGGACACACCAGGAACCGCGGTGATGGCAGTCGAATGGCGCTAGCTGCGCAGCATTTGTGCGCCGCCGCCGTCAGTGTCAGCCAGTTTGCCGTGGCATACGGAGCTCCATCGCAGTCTTTAACACTGGTAGCATGCCGCGACAGCGTGGACGTGAGCCGTATGTGCAGTTGACGGACTTCGAGCGAGGGCGTATAGTGGGCATGCGGGAGGCCGGGTGGACGTACCGCCGAATTGCTCAACACGTGGGGCGTGAGGTCTCCACAGTACATCGATGTTGTCGCCAGTGGTCGGCGGAAGGTGCACGTGCCCGTCGACCTGGTACCGGACCGCAGCGACGCACGGATGCACGCCAAGACCGTAGGATCCTACGCAGTGCCGTAGGAGACCGCACCGCCACTTCCCAGCAAATTAGGGACACTGTTGCTCCTGGGGTATCGGCGAGGACCATTCGCAACCGTCTCCATGAAGCTGGGCTACGGTCCCGCACACCGTTAGGCCGTCTTCCGCTCACGCCCCAACATCGTGCAGCCCGCCTCCAGTGGTGTCGCGACAGGCGTGAATGGAGGGACGAATGGAGACGTGTCGTCTTCAGCGATGAGAGTCGCTTCTGCCTTGGTGCCAATGATGGTCGTATGCGTGTTTGGCGCCGTGCAGGTGAGCGCCACAATCAGAACTGCATACGACCGAGGCACACAGGGCCAACACCCGGGATCATGGTGTGGGGAGCGATCTCCTACACTGGCCGTACACCACTGGTGATCGTCGAGGGGACACTGAATAGTGCACGGTACATCCAAACCGTCATCGAACCCATCGTTCTACCATTCCTAGACCGGCAAGGGAACTTGCTGTTCCAACAGGACAATGCACGTCCGCATGTATCCCGTGCCACCCAACGTGCTCTAGAAGGTGTAAGTCAACTACCCTGGCCAGCAAGATCTCCGGATCTGTCCCCCATTGAGAATGTTTGGGACTGGATGAAGCGTCGTCTCACGCGGTCTGCACGTCCAGCACGAACGCTGGTCCAACTGAGGCGCCAGGTGGAAATGGCATGGCAAGCCGTTCCACAGGACTACATCCAGCATCTCTACGATCGTGTCCATTGGAGAATAGCAGCCTGCATTGCTGCGAAAGGTGGATATACACTGTACTAGTGCCGACATTGTGCATGCTCTGTTGCCTGTGTCTTTGTGCCTGTGGTTCTGTCAGTGTGATCATGTGATGTATCTGACGCCAGGAATGTGTCCATAAAGTTTCCCCTTCCTGGGACAATGAATTCACGGTGTTCTTATTTCAATTTCCAGGAGTGTAGAACAAAATGAGATCAACAAAGAATAAAAGACGGGGGGGACCGTCTCAGATTACTAATTACAACGTCCTCGGTCCCGCGAACGAACCCCGCCACCGCTCCCATTTTGAATAAAAATCATCAGCAATGGCGGCCGAAGACTTCTGGGGTAGCCGGCCAGAGTGGCCGTGCGGTTCTAGGCGCTGCAGTCTGGAGCCGAACGACCACTACGGTCGCAGGTTCGAATCCTGCCTCGGGCTTCGATGTGTGTGAAGTCCTTAGGTTAGTTAGGTTTAATTAGTTCTAAGTTCTAGGCGACTGATGACCTCAGAAGTTAAGTCGCATAGTGATCAGAGCCATTTGAACCATCAAGCGACTTCTGGGGTAAGAAGCAGCCCTCATTCTACTAATTTGCTTGTCATAGAGAGCGGAGGAGTGCACAGAAGTTCAGGGAACTCTCATGCTCTTGGGGTCCCCTAAAAGTGGAAGAATCAGCAATGATCAATGGCATGAGGATGCAGTACGCAATGGAAACCACTGCATTAAAGACACATACTGTGTATCCACAGGACATGTGGCCTGTAATGAAAAAGTGTCAAGATCATATCTCCACTGCAAAATCTTTCGCAATAGCCCCCATTCATATCTTCAGGAGATGAGGGGGAGGTGACCATGAGCACAATATTGAGTAACCAACATAAGCGTAATGTTGTTCGAGTCAGGGTGTGGAATGTCAGAAGCTTGAACATGGTAGGTTAACTAGAAAATCAGCAAAGGGTGTTGCTAACGCTCAGTCCTGATATAGTGGGGGACAGTGAAGTGAAACCGAAAGAAGACAAGGATTTCTTGTCAGATGTGGTTAGGGTAATTTCAACAGCAGCAGAAAATGATATAACGGAAGTAGGATTCGTTATGAATAGGAAGGTATGGCAGAGAGTGAATTACTGTGAACAGTTCAAGGATAGAGTTGTTATCATCAGAATAGATTGCAAACAACAGCTCAGGTACTTATGTCGACGTCGCAAGCCGAAGATAAAGAGATAGAGAAAGTGTATGAGAATACTGAATGGGTAATTCAGTACGTACAGGGAGATTAATAGTCATGGGGGGATTAGAATTGGTTGTAGGGGCAGGAGTAGACGAAGGAATTGCAGGAGAATATGGACTTAGTCCTAATAGAGAAAGAGGAGAAAGACTGATTAAGTTTTGCATTAAATTTCAGCTAGGAATAGCGAATACTCTACTCAAGAATCACAAGTGCAGGTATACTTGGAAAATGTCGAGAGATACAGAAAGATTTCAGTTAGATGGTTGGGCAGAGATTCTGAAATCAGATCTTTTATTGTAAGACGTACTCAGGAGCAGATATAGATCCAGATCACAACTTAGTAGTGATGAAGAGCAGGCTGAAATATAAGAGATTAATCAGGAAAAACCAGTGCTAAAAGAATTGGGATTCGGAAGTAATAAGGAATGTGGAGATACGCCTGAAGTTCTCTGTGGCTGTAGGTACTATGATGAGGAATAGCTCAGTAGGCAGTTCTGTCGAAGAGGAAAGGTCATCTCTAAAAAGGGCAATCACAGAAGTTGGAGAGAAATACATAGGTACAAAGTAGGAAACTGCGAAGAAACCGTGGGTAACACAAGAAATACTTCAGTTGATCGACGAAAGAGGAAAGTACAAAAATATTCAGGAAAAATCAGGAATACAGAAAAAAATGGCTCTGAGCACTATGGGACTCAACTGCTGTGGTCATCAGTCCCCTAGAACTTAGAACTACTTAAACCTAACTAACCTAAGGACATCACACACATCCATGCCCGAGGCAGGATTCGAACCTGCGACCGTAGCAGTTGCACGGTTCCGGACTGCGCGCCTAGAACCGCGAGACCACCGCGGCCGGCAGGAATACAGAAAACAAGTCAATTACAAATGAGGAAAACAGGAAATACAGGGGAGCTTAGGCGAAATGGTTACAGGAAAAATGTGAAAAAATCGAAAATGAAGTGATTGTCGGAAGGAATGACTCAAAATACAGAAAAGTCAAAAGAACATTACATGAAATTAAAAGCAATGGTGATAACATTAGGAGTGCAATGGGAATTACACTGTTAAGTGCAAAGGAGACGACAGACAGGTGGAAGGAGTATACCTAAGGTCCTTTTGGGGGGGTGGGGTGGGGGGTGGGGTAACTTGTCTGTTGACGTGACAGGAGAAGAAACAGAAATCGATATAGAGGATACAGATTTAGAATTTTAAAGAGCTTTGAAAGACTTACGATCGACTGAGACGGAGGAGACGGACAACATTCAATTATTATTTCTCAAGTCACAGGGCGAAATGGCAACAAAACGACTGTTTCCGCTGTGCGTAGAAAGTACGAGTCTGGCGGTGAAACATTTGACTTTCGGGAAAACATCATCCACACGATACCAAGACTGCGAGAGAAGACAAGTGCGAGAACTATCGCATAATGAGCTGACCAGAATAGTATACAGGAGAATGGAAAAGAAAATTGTGGTTGTGTTAGATAACGAACAGTTTGGGTTTCGGAAAGGTAAAGGCATTAGAGAGGCACTTTTGACGTTGAGGTTGATAGTAGTAGCGAGACTAAAGAGAAATTAAGACACGGTCACAGGATGTGTAGATCTGGAAAAAGCGTTCGACAATGTTTAGGTGGTGGAATATGTTCGAAATTCTCAGAAAAATAGGGGTAAGCTATAGAGAAAGACAGGTAACGCACAATATCTAGAAGAACCAAGAGGTTATAATAAGAGTGGGACACGAAGAACGAAGCTCTCGGATTAAAAAGTGTGTTAGAATCTAAAGTAGGATATGAATGATAAGACTCGCTGATGACATTGATATCTTCAGTGGAAGTGAAATAGAAATACAGGTCTACTGAATGGAATGAGCAGTCTACAATATGGACTGATAGTAAATCGAAGAAAGACGAAAGTAGTGAGAAATAACAGAACGGCGCAGAATAGCGAGGAACTTAACTTCAGGACTGGTGATCTCGAAGTAGATGAAGTTATGGAATTCTGCTACCTGGGCAGCAAAATTTAAACCATGACTGATAGGGCAAGGAGGGCATCAAAAGCAGAATCGGCGGGGAAAGTAATACATAGAAAACACTAACAAGAAGAATAGACGGGTTGGTAGGACATCTGTTAAGACATCAGGGAATAGCTTTCATGATGCTGGAGAGAGCTGTGGAAGGTGAAAACTATAGAGAAAAACAGAGTTTGGAATACACCCACCAAATGAGTGCGGAGGTATGTTGCAATTGCTACTCTGAGGTGAAGAGGTTGGCACAGGAGACGAATTCGTAACAGGCCGCATGAGACCAGTGAGAAGACTAATGACCCAAAAAAAAAGGAAAGTGGAATCGGTACACAGGTACATATTGAGTGTGGACACACCATCCGATTCCATTGAGCTTGCTTTGATTGTCTTCATTTTTTTTCAGTGTATAAATAAATGTTTATTATAATCTCATCAGAATGAAAACTTTGCATAGATAAACATGTAAATTTATCCATTTACTTACACAGTTATGTACTGATGCATTGCCTTTTGTGCAGAATCTCCTTTGAGTTTCCGCTATATATGATGTCATTCAATATCTTCGTTTTATCAATAACGAGAACTCCATACTGTAAGTTATTCCAGCAATCCCCACATATAGTAACAAATTCATTGAATAGCACGTTGTTTCCTATATGCATTTGGTAAACAAACATTGAATCCAGATTGTCCTATTTGAAAGTGATAGTAAGGTTCGCATTATCCCTGACCATTTGCTTCAGAATGTACATATATAATTGTCTCAAGTGAAAGATGTCCACTTTCATACGACAGCCAAAACAGAAATATTTTCAGATCTGATCCTGGTTTTCCTTGCGACATTGTCAAATATGAATAGTCTGTCTGGCATGACTTTTTCAACTGGTGAAATATCGTTGATTTTGCTGAACCTCTCGTATGTTACTCAATCAGTATCATGCAAAACTTACTGTAATAGCTGATATTACAGCTGAAACAGTGTTTATGAAAAAACATATGCACAGTGGAAGTGGATCCCTTCAGAATGTGTAAACAGTAATCAGTCATACATAAAGATTAGTCTCCCTGCTGTCTGAAGGTCCTACAATTGAAGCACATATATTTTCGGGCAGTAATGATCCATTCTCTTCATTCTTCTAACAGTTTCCTTCATCATAGAAGGGCTTGTTAGTTACTACAAGATTCTTGTGACGGTTATGTTTCGTCCACTCGGTTTTGACGACGAATACATGCTAGCACTGGCGTACCACGTATTTTATAAAGAACATACAAATATAGCTTTTAAACCTCATTTACCAACCTTCATTGCAGGGTAAATCAACAGGCTTCAATAGGAGCGCACTTCCTTGGCTGTGTCTGGCACACTAGGCTCATATATGAGCATCTCCGTAGAAGCATCGTACAGTTGAGCGAGATGATCGACGGTTTCTTCTGGGAGGCGCAGAATTTGGTGAGCCGACTGAAACAGTTTACTCTGCACTGTCTCAGAGAATCAGTGTACGTATGATTTCGATCTTAGTCGACACCCTACAGCATACTTTATAGCCTAATTTGTGTACATTGGGTTCCTAAACGTCTGTTCCTGCAGATGTATGCACTTTCACCTGCTGAATATTTTAATTCAAGTCCCCCGCTGTGATTCCCCAGTACTACTGAGAGAGAATGCACGTTCCTGTGGAACAAAGCGGAAATCTGCATTGGCGTATCACATAGTCCAACATATCTGTTTATAATATCACTTTAGCATCACTAAATTGTAAATTTTCAAATACAGCCAGCAGATAGAGTTCCAATTTCGATGTCTATCAGACAGCATTTACAGCTGATGTTGTTTAAATTATAGCTAACGTTAAGCGACGTAATAACTGCATTATGTGGCTGCTTCATCTCACATGTTACGCGCCTTGACACTCTTTACCGTTCCTCTCACGACTCATCATCATAATCATCATCATCATTTAAGACTGATTATACCTTTCAGCGTTCAGTCTAGAGCATAGTCCCCCTTATAAAATTCCTCCATGATCCCCTATTCAATACTAACATTCGTGCCTCTTCTGATGTTAAGCCTATTACTTCAAAATCATTCTTAACCGAATCCAGGTACCTTCTCCTTGGTCTACCCCGACTCCTCCTACCCTCTACTGCTGAACCCATGCGTCTCTTGGGTAACCTTGATTCTCCCATGCCTTTAACATGACCCCACCGTCTAAGCCTGTTCGCCCTGACTGCTACGTCTATAGAGTTCATTCCCAGTTTTTCTTTGATTTCCTCATTGTGGACACCCTCCTGCCATTGTTCCCATCTACTAGTACCTGCAATCATCCTAGTTACTTTCATATCCGTAACCTCAACCTTATTGATAAGGTAACCTGAATCCACCCAGCTTTTGCTCCCATACAACAAAGTTGGTCGAAAGATTGAACGGTGCACAGGTAACTTAGTCTTGGTACTGACTTCCTTCTTGCAGAAGAGAGTAGATCGTAGCTGAGCGCTCACTGCATTAGCTTTGCTACACCTCTCTTCCAGTTCTTTCACTTTGTTGCCATCCTGTGAGAATATGCATCCTAAGTACTAGAAACCGTCCACCTGTTCTAACTTTGTTCCTCCTATTTGGCACTCAATCTGTTTATATCTCTTTCCCACTGACATTACTTTCGTTTTGGAGATGCTAATCTTCATACCATAGTCCTTACATTTCTGATCTAGCTCTGAAATATTACTTTGCAAACTTTCAATCGAATCTGCCATCACAACTAAGTCATCCGCATACGCGATACTGCGTATTTTGTCTTCACATATCTTAATCTCACCCAGCCAGTCAATTGTTTTCAACATATGATCCATAAATAATATGAACAACGGTGGAGACAGGTTGCCGCCTTGTCTTACCCCTGAAATTACTCCGAACCATGAACCCAATTTACCGTCAATTCTAGCTGCTGCCTGACTATCTATGTAAAGACCTTTAAATGCTTGCAAAAGTGTACCTCCTGTTCCATAATCTCGTAGAACAGACAATAACTTCCTCCTAGGAACCCGGTTATATGCCTTTTCGAGATCTATAAAGCATAGATACAATTCCCTGTTCCACTCCCAACCCTTCTCCATTATTTGCCGTAAACTAAAGATCTGGTCCTGACAACTTCTAAGAGGCCTAAACCCACACTGATTTTCATCCAATTTGTCCTCAATCAATACTCGCACTTTCCTCTCAACAATTCCTGAGAAGATTTTACCCACAACGCTGATTAAAGAGATACCTCTGTAGTTGTTACAATGTTTTCTGTTTCCATGTTTAAAGATGGGTGTGATTACTGCTTTCGTCCAGTCTGATTGAACCTGTCACGACTCCCATGCCATTTCAGTTATCCTGTATAGCCATTTATGACCTGTCATTCCACTGTATTTGATGAGTTCCGAGTTAATTTCATCCACCCCAGCCGCTTTATTTCACTGCAATCTAGTGACCATTTTCTCCACTTCCTCAAATGTGATCCTATTTCTATCATCATTCCTATCCCATTGTACATCGAAATCTGAAACATTACTGATCGTATTTTCACCTACATTGAGCAACTCTTCAAAATATTCCCTCCATCTGCCAAAGGCATCAACATGATTCACCAGCAGTTTTCCTGACCTGTCCAAAATACTTGTCATTTCCTTCTTACCTCCCTTTCGACACTCCAGAATGGTTTTCCGGCAGCTTGAAAGTCTCCAACCTGTTTCCAAAGTCTTCCCAAGATTCCTTCTTGGATGCTGCAATTATCTGTTAGCAATTCTCATGACTGGCTGAACTACTTATTAATCACCGATAATATACGAGTACACTATTTCCAGCAACATATACAACTTTTGAAAAAAAAATGGCAATATAAAAGACGAATATGCTGGCCTCTACTGCTAGTTCATCATTAGAATGATAAATGTCATGATCTCTTGTGGAACAATGGTGCTCGTCAATAGTTTGTGTGAATGCAGTGAGCATACACTGCAAATGATGTCTGCTGATGCGCCAGCCACTACTTTACTATTAAGGGTGAAAAGAGACTCCACTAGTTTGGTGTATTCAAGAAATCGATTTGACCCAGACTTTCTGAATATACCCGAATATGTTGTGATGCTTCAGCTGAAGAACTAAGGCTTTCAAATGGCGACTATGATGTTACTGTCTATCTTATGTTCGAGCGGCTGACATCAAGAAATATGTGTAAAATACTTTTGAATTTTGATAGGAAACTTACTGAAAGATATAGTAGTTTCAATACTGGAGCCTACTGTCTGTTTCCTTTTCAGCTTATATCTTTGCTTCAAATGGTTCAAATGGCTCTGAGCACTATGGGACTTAACATCTGAGGTCATCAGATACTACTTAAACCTAACTAACCTACGGACATCACACACATCTATGCCCGAAGCAGGATTCGAACCTGCGACAGTAGCGGTCGCACGGTTCCAGATTGAAGCGCCTAGAACCGCTTGGCTACACCGGCCGTCATATCTTTGCTATGGGATACTTCACACAGATTTAATTTTGTGGCTCAAGTGTTTAAAATTGATGTGCTTCTTTCTATGTATAAGTCCTGTTGCAAACATTATGGTGTGGATGCACGATGCCAGATTGGGGGACCTCCTGATGTTATGCTACGTTGGTTGTAAAAAGGAAAATAAATCATTTTTTCTATTCAATGTACTTTTTTTTTAAAAAAATTGTAGATGCAACAGCTTAACAAGTACATAGTAATGTTTAGACTTAAAATACACTATTCACTAAACCATAATGTCTACATCATTTATCAACTGTTGTTTCATACTTTATTGATGCGGACACAACTATTGGTCTGCCTGTCTATTATGGAGCTCTGTGCCTTTGGAAGGCGGCTGATTATGGAGACCCAATAAGCTGCGAGTCAGAACCCTTCACCCCATCTCTCTTTCTCTCTCTCTCCATCCCTCTCGCTCTCTGGCTTTGCGGCAAGGGCACTGATTCGGCGATGGGGGATTGGAAGGACAGCTTCGAGAACAGTAGCGGCGTTGGGTGCATGTGAGGGCTGACTCTTGTTACAAAGTTATTTTAATAATTAATTGGGCAGGATATTGGGATGTGAAACAATAAAGTAAGAAGTTATATACATCGTGTGTTATTGTTTTTTGTGTAAACAAATTCCACTGTGTAGTGGAAGCACAGAATCTTGACAACAGCAGTCTTCTGTAAGCTTTAAATTCTGCTTGTAATGCATTCATTCCAATAGGCAGAATTACTTACACAGGAAATCCTTCACCGAATTCAGCTCCTCATACATCACAGATTCTAAAGTTATACGCATCAGTGCAGGGGACTGCAGGTATTGATACACTGCACTAATTGATATATCGTTACGCTATCTTTGCTCAAATAGTTAATAACCCCCTAGTGCACCCCTCTTACATACAGATGCCAGCGGCAAGGAAAAGTGGTCATGGTTTGGATTTTCCTTTTCATTTCAGTTGCTTTCAGACCATCTACTTTATAAACTAAATTTCCCGTTACACTTTTTGCAAATTCGTTGAAGACAGTCTGGTCCAAGAAACAAATTTGGAATAAATTTTGAAAATTACACTAATAATTAAATCTTCATTGGAAATTATTTCCTAGGGTAATCAGTTCTTGATTGATACAACTTCAAGTCAACAATGTTACGTACACCTAACAGCTTCCCAGGATTAGGAAAAGCTAAACAGGGAGCGTTAGCGGGAGGTATACTGACAATCTCAAATGGTCCATTACAAATGAAATAAAATTTTTAAATCTCGTTATCAATCTCGCTTCATTCCTCGTTCGCTTTAATGAGAACGAGGTCGCCAAATGCAAATTTAGCAGACCGTGCTTTCCCGTCATGGCGCCGTATTTGCGCCTCGGATTTCTTTTTCATTACGTCTCGTAAACGTTCTTTCTTCAGTTCAATATCAGTATTCTGGCGCTGCAGTCCGGAAACGCGGGAATGCTACGGTCGCAGGTTCGAATCCTGCCTCGGGCATGGGTGTGTGTGATGTCCTTAGGTTAGTTAGGTTTAAGTAGTTCTAAGTTCTAGGGGACTTATGACCTAAGATGTTGAGTCCCATAGTGCTCAGAGCCATTTGAACCATTTGAACCAATATCAGTACTATCTCGCGGAAGGAAATTAATTATCTCTTCCACCAAACTCCTAGACTTGTGTTCTAATAGTATTTCCTCAGGTATGAGTAAGGTAGATTCGGGCGTCAAAGCATTCATAAACTTTTCAAAATCTTTTACATATTTGCCCCACGCTATGTGATTGTGAAGACAATACGTTCGACAAAGTCGCCCCAGCTCGCGCATGCATCGCTCCGCTGGATTTCCGACCGGGCAATAGGCTGAGATGTGTATCACTTCAACCCTATTGCTTTCCATACATTCATTAAATAATTTGGAAATAAACTGTACCCAATTATCGGATAAAATCGCTTTTCGTTTAACGATACGGTACAAAGTAATCGTCTGCAAATTTGTTATAAACCGCTTTAGCTGCTGCCTTTCTTATCGGATATAGCTTCATAAACTTCGAAAAGGCTTCCAGCACTAGCAGTATGTAAGTAAAATTACCTGAGGGTTTTTTTACAATGTTGTTAAAATTCATTGCCTCAGCCATTTACTCTGTACATTTGTTTGGTCCGCAATGACCAAAGGCTAAGAACCAATAGTCTACCATTTCAGAGATGTGGGCCAACACACCCACCAAGCGTCACTATTTTCATCTTTGCGTATATACAGGATATTATTGTAAATTCTGTCATACTTTCTCAACTTTTCTCCATCTTTATTCTTTTCGTCATACTTGGTCTTCACAATTTTCACGCAAGGGACGCAAATCTTTAGAAATACTCTCTATCTTCTTTCTTCCTTCTACGTCTAGAAAGTAGAACAATTTCAGTACAGCTTCCGAGTCTTTATCCCGTAACAAGTCCTCATTCACATCAAGGTCACACCAGAAAATTCCGTCAGGCTCTGACACCGACAGCGGTTCATGTGGTGGGTTTTTAATTTTCTGTTTTTGGACATTCTTAATGTCTATCCTGCGACTGTTGAAGCCGTTTTGACACAGACACTGAAACCCTTTCATCAATTTCTTCGGTTAACGAACCTTGTATGACCAACAATATGGTAACCGTCCAGTCAGCAAAATTTTCTTCGGAAAGATGGCTATCATCTTCCAAATTTCTTGTAGAAATGTGCTCTGTTTCTGCTTCTAATTGATCTTTCGAGCTCACGCAACCAGTACGACTCTCGTCTGACTGTATGACGTCAGCCTTAACCTCGTAGATATAATGTACGCTGCCGTCAACTAGTAGTACTCGGTCATCATCGGCGAACTCGTCTTGCTCCTCTTCAGAAATGTCGCCTCGATTTTCTTTAGGACGAAGAGCGTTAGGGTTGCCTACTTCAGTTTCTATGACATGTAGACAAGCCTGTTTATTCGGTACAGAGCTTTCCGTTTCTTCATAAAAGCTAATTTCATGCTGGTTGAGGAGCGTCAAATATTGTCCGCTCTTCCCATACCTCTCATAAAATCCTCTGTAATTTTTCAGTTCGTTGTATATCCGACCGAACTGACATAGCCACACCTCTTCGTGGCCTTGTGTATTAACGGAAATTTATCCAGCATCGGCATCTTTAATTCCTCCTGCAAATTTCAGGGTACTGGAGCCTGCGGCACTATTGTTGTGTTAACAGCGGTAGCCCCTTGACCGGTACTCCATTTTCATCGTTATTACGGACAGTGATCAGACGTTGCCTAGGCTTCCTTCCGGGCCGCCAAGGTCTCCCCACGCCCGATGGGCCGAAACCGACAAGGTTCATTGTTTCCCTCATTAAATACGACATGCCCTTTTCTATCCGGGTGTCCCAATTGCTGATTTTGCTCCTGCCTGCAACCATTCTGCTGAGAACCATGTACCACATTCATACTCTGTCATTTCTACTATTTTGTTCCCACTATGTGTTATTGTTATAATGGTGTGAGTTATTATTACCAAGGAGATGGTTACCATTATTGCCAATGCTATTGTTGTTATAATTGTTGCCGTTGTGATAACTGTTGTTACTACCATGACTATTGAAATTTTCGCGATTATTCCAGAACTTCAACTTCGACCTTTTCTAAGATTGCTGTAATTGTGCTGTAGCTACTGCCTATGTATCTCTTGGAATCATCTGGAACCTTCTTTCACAACTTCCAGACAATCTTCGATTCAGTCCGTCGATCCAATTTTGACAAAAGTCTTTCATCGAGCAGTGAGAATTCGCGTCGTGGGGTTTTGACACTTCGAAATCGCTTAATCTCGCCCTCTAGCACGTCGATTACAGAGCAAATTTTTCTCTTATTCGTCCATGATTCAGGCAATACCACTTTCGCAATTTTTAATCAAGTGGGTAGCGTGCACTCTATCTTCTTTGGGGGGAGGAGGAGGAGGGGGGGATCGAAACGCTCTTTCTTCGCTAAGATTTCAGCGTTATGTGCGTGGCATAGCACATAGTGCTGTTTTTCTTCTAATCTCTTTTCTAGTTCGGTTACATTTGTAACTAGTTGGTAAGTGGTCTTCGCTAGTGTTTCCACTTCCCTGTTTTTCTCATCACACGTAGTCAGCTGTTTCTTCGCTCTAGTATTCATGTCTGATAATAAAGTTAGTAAATTCGTAACCTTTTCCCCATCGTCTTTTCGCGCTAATTCTACCTTTTCAATTACTTTATTTTCAACAACGGGATCAACGGTCTGTTGCAGTTTCTGTTCGATCCTCTGTACTTCCGTCTCAAAACGATTATTTATGCTTCCTATTTTTGTGATGCTAGCCGCCGGTCTCTTAACAATGCATTCCGCTACCAGCGTTCCCCTCCGTTCTACCGATTATTCCCCGTTAAGTAGAATCAAATTATCAGTTTCGTTTGTGTCTATCATGTTGACTGTTTCGCTCATTAATGTAACTTCAGAAATTTTGTAGCTTAATTAGACTACTTACTCCTACCGTGCGTGAACGACTTTATTCGTAGAGGAAGGGTTTAATTTGCTATGAATATGCACAATGCAAAATCCGTCACAAGAACAATACCAGATTGATATTGTCCCGTCACTAGTGTCGCCACGTGTAATTTCCCACTTCCTAGTCGGCCTACTGGACTGCGATGTAACTGACCGTGATATCATATGCCTAAGGAAATTTTATAATTAGTAATACTATCATTACCGAGGAAAAACAACACCGGTTAGTTGGAGAAGAGTGTACAACGGACTCTTCTGAAGGAAGAATATATTCTAAACTTAAGCAAAATAATGATGGTAATTTTGAAATTGGTGGAATATAGTGCAATCGCTCATGAACAGCACAGGGGGAAAAGGGTACCACATAATATTTCCTACAAAAGTCACCGATAACACAAGGAAAACACTGATTATCAAAAAAAAAAAAGGCAATTAAACGATCGCCAGCCCTCTAGGGCAGTGAATCTCCAGAATCTTCGGAAATATAATGGCAAAGGAATTTAAGGAAATAATCACTGGCGTGTCAACAGAAGGTTGTAACGCGTTTCCATAGCACAGCAGTTCACGAGAAGATAAATGAATCAGAAAGCACTGAGTCTGCAGTTGCTCATTGTGAAATACTAAATTCTGAAAGTAACGTTAAATGAAATTACTGGTTAAATGAACGACTGGCTTAACTTAAACTTCGTTATATAAAAAAAAAAAAAGAAAGAAATACTTTCAGTAACCTCAGTGTAACGTACTGCTAAATTTAGAAAAAGGCGAGCAATTTAGTTTTGATTATTGAAAGATTGAACTGAATTTACTTTAAGCAAATGAGCAATTGGTTTTACTTTTAAAATAAAATACATAGCAAGCCAGCAGAAGTCACTCTCTAAGCTAAATACAGAATAAATGAAATTGCGCACTCTTAATTTGTGTTGTATCTTTAGTTATCAATATTGCCAGTGAAATTTTACTTTACCCTAAGTAGCTTCTGTTATACAATGCAAGAATGAACAGTTACTGTGGCAGAAAATTTAGACTGAAACTACGTTTTAGCAAACACACTGACTCGCAGTAAGTAGGTAATCACTTTTCGTATTTTTACGACACTCGGTGAATGCATGGAAAAGAAAGAGACCCTGCTTCGTAATAAAGTCTAAGGACAATTACAACACAGGTACCCTCAAGTTATTGTTCAAGTTATTCGTACTTTGTGACAGAAATGTTGCTGGGCAAAGAGCCTCTACGTTACTATATTTTTTCGCTTAACAATCTTACGATCTTGTAGCTTTGCGGTTGGCGAAGAATGTAGCCGACGACAATGCTGAGCTGTTGTTGTTGTTGTTGCTGCTGGTGTTCGACGAGAGGAACACCGAGTCGTCTTCAGAGCCACGGATAATTATGGGAGAGGCAGTAGTTAGAACTGCAGCTTCCCCCGCCTGCCCACTCATACCTGCTCTCAGTACTCGCACGGTAACGAATCAGGCGCGTCTGCACTGACGCGAGCATAGCTGCACACCACGTCGGCCGGAGCGCTCAACACCCTTTCGCTGTTCTTGATAACACAGGCTGCCCTGCTTTCATCCTGCTCGCAACGCGACAGAGATCCTCGATACGCGAAGAAAAACAACGGCACAGCTACTACCATTTCGTCACAGCTATCGGTACATTTCAATGAAGTTCCCTTGGCTCTTACCCAGTCATTTGAAATATTGTCATTATAATAATTACAATCAATTATACACAGTCAACATTAAATACACTAGCACTTCGATTACGTATTAAACAGAGTTTCTGTAATACAGCTTACAGCTTCAGAATAAAAAGTACAGTTATCAACGAATATACAGCGGGGAAAATTTTGGACGTTACAAAAGGCATTTTATCTGCATTTTCGGCGTTACAATGTCTTCTCCGAAAATTACTTCGAGCAGATAGAGAACCAACTCGTATGGATAACGTCTTAGACCTCCAGATAAGAAACAGACTTGAATTTACCAAATCAGTTAATGTGGAGCACATATTGGTCTCACCGTGGACTTCTAGTACTTAGCCCCACACAGTTGATATCATCAAAGTGTACGGGCCTGAAGATGACAATGACGTAATGCCGAAACTAGAAGCCAAATAAATATGAAATCTTAAATACAGCTGGAGGAGTTTCATTCTCAATAAAAAAAAAATTATACCAGCTGATGGTCCACCATCATCCAATTTAAATGATGATGTACGAAGATTAATGAAACTTTATTATAATAGTGAAGTGCCTTCTATAGTAGGATACGGGGCGGAAGAGTGGGCGCACAGGATCGTGAGAGTGATGTCCGCAATGGCTGTAAGCAGGATGCAGCGGAATATGGTGTTATGCTCTGTAGGGGTGCAAAGAACAATTCGTGGGGGGGGGGGGGGGGAGGGGCTCTTTGTTGAAGTTGATAGGGCTGTTTCCTTTAGACATTAAAATCCGAGAACAGGCAACGTGGTATTGGATAACATATGTCAAAATTGAAAAGACCTTGGTAATTATGGGGTTGCATGTGGGAGACAAGTTCGCAGTTAGGGGAAAAGGGGAGTAGTTATGGCAGGATGGATACCGGATAAACAGAGCGAAGGGTTTTCCAGCTGCTGCCTGATATAAGAGAGAGAGTACAGATGGTATATTTCAAGCCGAGTAGCGGTCTGCTGCATCTCCTTTCAGGGCTTGGACCATATCTGACATGTCTGCACTATGTAATCAAAAATATCCGGACACCCCCCAAAACATACGGTTTTCATATTAGTTGCAGTTTGATACCACCTACTGCCAGGTACTCCGTATCAGCGACCTCAGTAGTCATTATACATCGTGAGAGAGCAGATTGGGACGCTCGGCTGAGCTCACGGACTTAGAACGTGGTCATGTTACTGGGTGTCACTTGTGTCATACGTCTGTAAGGAAGATTTCCACACTCCTCAACGTCCCTAGCCCAACTGTTTCCGATGTGACAGTAAAGTGGAAACGTGAAGGGACATGTACAGCAAAAAAGCGTACAGGATGACCTCGTCTGCTGACTGACAGAAAGCGCCGACAATTCAAAATGGTTCAAATGGCTCTGAGCACTATGGGACTCAACTGCTGTGGTCATCAGTCCCCTAGAACTTAGAACTACTTAAACCTAACTAACCTAAGGACATCACACACATCCATGCCCGAGGCAGGATTCGAACCTGCGACCGTAGCAGTCGCGCGGTTCCGGACTGAGCGCCTAGAACCGCTAGACCACCGCGGCCGGCTGCGCCGACAATTGAAGTGGGTCGTAACGTGTAATAGCCCGACATCTATCCAGGCCATCACACATGAATTCCAAACTGCATCAGGATCCACTGCAAGTAGTGTGACAGTTACGCGGGAGGAGAGAAAAATTGGATTTAATAGTCACGCGGCTGCTCACAAGTCACACATCACGCCAGTAAATGCCAAATAACGCTTCGCTTGGTGTAAGGAGCGGAAACTTTGGACGATTGAACAGTGGAAAAACGTTGTGTGGAGTGACGAATCATGGTGTACAATGTGGCGATCCGATGTCAGGGTGTGGGTATGACGAATGCCTGGTGAAAGTCATCTGCCAGCGTGTGTAGTGCCAACAGTAAAATTCGAAGGCGGTGGTGTCATGGTGTGGTCATGTTTTTCATGAAGGGGCTTGCGCCTGTTGTTTTTTTGCGCGGCACTATCACAACACAGGCCCACATTAATGTTTTAAGCACCTTCTTGCTTCCCACTGTTGAAGAGCAATTCGGGGATGGCGGTTGAATCTTTGAACATGATCGAGCACCTGTTCACAATGCACGGTCTGTGGTGGAGTGGTTACACTACAATAACATCCCTGTAATGGACTGGCCTGAACAGAGTCCTGAGTTTAATCCCACAGAACATCATAGGATGTTTTGGAACGCCGACTTCGTGCCAGGCCTCACCAAACGAATGTCTACTTACTGCATCACTCCTTGAAGAATGAGCTGCCATTCCCCACTCACCTTCCAGAACCTAATTGAACGTACGCCTGCGAGAGTGGAAGCTGTCATCATGGCTAAGGGCGGGTCAACATTCTGTTGAGTTCCAGCATTGCCGATGGAGGGCCCCACGAACTTGTAAGTCATTTTTCAGCCAGGGTTCTGGATACTTTCGATCACATAGTGAGACACAACGATACCTTCCAGATAATTAACACATTGGCAAACGATATATCACTAAAGAACCTGAGGAAATTCATAAGAGACCCCAATGGTCTGTGAAAGAAATGAATCACTAGAGGCTAATCCACCTGCCCAATACCGCCGGGCGCGGAATGCCCTATGGCCATTACGGTCGAGATCCGCTGCGCTTCTGGGTTAGGGGGATAGATGTGTCACAAATCCCGGACTGACAATGTCATTTAGTTAGTAGTTTTAGGCTCTGGTAGTTCTAGAATAGAATTTAGACATTAATTAGCAATTATTAAATTGTTAAAGACTGCAGTGAGGTACAGTAATTGTGCAAACCCAGTGCCAGGGCACGCGCACTGGCATTTGATCGGTGGGCAGGCCAAAGCTGTAGGTTTATAAGATCTGCTGGCACACATGTAACGCAGCAGAGGTTGTAGCTTCTCAGTATACCTGTAAAGTAGATTAGTAGTAAACACCAGCCTTGTCCATAGTATTAGCAATTAAGAATGTATGTAGCTGCAGTTGTTTATATAGTAGTTTAAGACCAACTAATTACCTTAAGTAGTGTGTTATGTTGTATGTTTATTGTATTTGGAATGTTACGAGTAAGGTCTTAAGGGATGTGAAAGGCCCCTATGTTTTAACAGCCGCGTTAGGACACTGCTACGTAAAGAAAGAAAACCTCATCTCAAATTCACCTAGGTGACAAACAGATGCCGAATGAAGCGAAAATGAGCGTAAGGAGAGCAATGAGAGAACTTTTCAATGACTTCGAAAGTAAACCTTTGTCAGCCGATCTGAGTACAAACAGAGAGAGCTTTTCGCCGTATGTAAAATCAGTAAGTGGGCCAATTTCACCTCTTCATTCACTCAGTGACCATGTTGGCACAGAAATGGAAGACAACAGAGAGAAGGCCGAAGTACGAATTTGGTCTTACGAAATTGTTGTGAAATGGTCCCTCACTTCAATTCTCGTACGAACGTCGAAATAGCATGTATTGAGTTATCCGATCGCGGAACGAAGAAGCAACTACAGTAACTGAATAGTGGAAAGGTGTCAGGACCAGATGAGATACCTACAAGATTCTACAAAGATTGTGCGAAAGAACGTGCTCCCTTCTAGCAATAGTTTGTCGCAGATCACTCGGAACAAAGCGCAGGTCATCCCAGTATTTAAAACGGGTCGTAGGACGGATTCAAGCAATTAGAGACCTATATAGTTGACGTCAATGTGTTGTAGATTTATAGGACATGTTACACTCAAGAATTATGACGTTTATGGAGAATGAAAATCCCCTTTATAAAAAGCAGCATGGATCCCGCAAACAGAGGTCCAATGAATCTGAGCTTACTCTGTTCCTCCATGAGATCCATAGTGCCGTAGACAACGGCGCTCAGTTTGATGCAGTGTTCCTTAACTCCAGGAAACCATTTGACACTGTCCCGGACTGCTGCTTACTAAAAACAATACGAGCTTATCGAGTATCGGGACAGATTTGCGACTGGGTTCAATACTTACTTGCAGACAGAACTAATTTTTGTTTTATTTTTTTTATTTTATTTTTTTTTTTTGAGCCGCCGGTGTTCTGACTGGTTTGATTTAGTCCGCCACGAATTCTCTCCTGTGCCAACCTCTTCATCTCAGAATAGCTATTTGCTGGAAGTATTCCAATCTCTGTCTTCCTTTACAGATTTTGGCCTCCACAGGTCCCTTAGTACCAAGAAAGTCATTCCCTTATGTCTTTAAAAAAAATTAATTTGAAATTTAAATTTATGAATTTTTAAAATTCGTCTATTCATTTCTGTTCCGGGTTTCCATGTTTCACTACCACACAATGCTGTGCTCCAAACGTACGTTCTCAGAAATTCCTTCCTCAAATTAAAGCCTATGTTTGATATTTGTAGACTTCTCCTGGCCAGTAATGCGCTTTTTGCCATGGCTAGTCTACTTTTGATGTCCTCCTTGCTGCCTAGGCAGTAGAATACCTTAATTTCATCTACTTCTTGTCCATCAATCATTACGTTAAGTTTCTCGCTCTTTTCATTTCTGCTGCTTCTCATTACTTGCATCTTTCTCCGATTTACTCAGAATCCGTAGTATGTACCCACTAGATTATTCATTCCATTCAGCAGATGATGTAATTCTTCTTCAATTTCACTGACGTTAGTAACGCCATCAGCGAATTGTATCATTGATATACTTATAGCTTGAATTTTAATTACACTCCTGAATATTTCTTTTATTTCCACCATTCCTTCTTCGATGTACCGTTGAACAGTTGAGGCGAAAGACGACCTTTTTAATCCGAGCACTTCGTCCTTGTTCACCCATCTTACTATTCCCTCTTAACTCTTGTACATATTGTATATTACCCGTCTCTCCCTATAGCTTACCCCTGTTTTTCTCGGAGTTTCGAACACCTTGAACCATTTTAAATTGTCGAACACTTTTTCCAGGTCGACAAATCCTATGGGCTTAACTTGGTTCTTCTTTAGTCTTGCTTCCATTATCAACCGCAACGTCAGAATTGCCTCTCTGGTGCCCGTACCTTTCCTAAAGGCAAACTGATCGTCATCTAACATATCGTCAATTTTCTTATCTCTTAACAGAACGAAATGACAGATGTACAGGTAAGTTCCACAGTACCTCAATGAAGTGTGATAGAACCTTTGCTATTTAAAATATGTGTAAATTATCGAGTATAAACGTCGGATGCTCTTTTAGGCTGTTCACAGAAGACAGTAATGATTTGCAGAATGACTTCCAGAGAATTGGTGAACACTGCAGGCTCTGGCAGTGACCCTGAACATAGATAAAGTAACATATTCCCTACTCATAGGAAAAGAAATCTACTGCTTACAGTTACACGACTGTAGACAAACCGCTGGAAAAAGTATCTACTGTAAAATATCTAGGAGTAACTATCCAGAGCGACCTTAAGCGGAACGACCACATAAAACAAATAGTGGGAAAAGCAGATGCCAGACCCAGAGTAATAGGAAGAATCTTAAGGAAATGTAACTCATCCAAGAAGGAAGGGGTTTATAAGGCGCTTGTACCAATTCTCGAGTATTGTTCATCTTTCTGGTTTCCCTACCACGTAGGACTGATAGAAAAGATAGAGAAGGTCCAACGAAGAGCGGCGCGTTTCATCACGGGATCGTTTAGCCGGTGCGAGAGGGTTACGGAGATGCCCAACAAACTTCATTGGCAGACGTTACTAGACAGGCTTTGTGCACTACGGAGAGATTTACTATCGAAATTTCGAGAGAGCACTTTCTGCAAAGAGTCAGACAACATATTTATTATAAACCCGCCCCCCCCCTTTCCCCCAATCATGTAACGACCAAGCTGACAAGATTCGAGAAATTAGAGCCAATGCAGAGGCTTACCGACAACCAATGTTACGAAGCCATATTCGAGAATGGAACAGGGATGGAGGACTCAGCTAGTGATACAAAAGTACCCTCCGCCACACACCATTAGGTGGCTTGTGGAGTGTAAGGTAGATGAAGATATAAATTTATGTTGGGAAGAATCCAAACCCCCATCTGTTCAAAACGTTGCTGACCTGCTGAAGCGTCTTCAGAATATTGGTCGTTTCTTAAATGTAAAAAATTGCGATACTGAATAATAATCGTTACTTAACAATACCGCTTTCTTCCCGAGGAAACCCAACACTGAAAATCTGACTTCCCGTCTTCTCACTTTGTTCATTATCTATCTAACCTCTAAATGTGAAAGATCGACAACTGTACAAATGTAATGACTAAAAGCAATATATGAAACCGTATACGGGCAATGTCTTTCTTTGTGCTCATCCGCAAGTCGATGAAACGTAGTCTCTCGTTCTCTCAGAACAGGTTAATGTTTACAGCCCACATGCAGATTCTCCAGTACAATAGGTAGCTAGTTTGTAAGGTGTTTCTGATCATATCTGCCTTGTTAGATGTAACAACATCCCGGCAATAAGGAGAAGCAGCTGTATTCATCTTCAGAACGTAATACAGAGGCTGACAGAGCTGACGAAGCCATAGCGGCTTGGAACCGAGGTGATCTACCTCTGAATACCAGAGCCACAAGCCACCGAAGAAAATTGGTGTGCAGATCTTCTGGCAAACGAAGTGACTCACAGTAAGCACTTATTTGACTTAAGAATGCGCCTTCATTACAACAGCCCTCGTGATCTACTTTAGAGGCTCCCCAACTCGTTCGTGAGACTCAGTTGCAATATAAGGTTTCAGTAACGTATTCCTTATATGTGAACGTTATCGCAAGCACCACTCTCTTTGTGATAGAGGCTAAGGAAACTGAAATATCAGTTGCTCAGCAGTAGTGAATAGTAGATTGTTATCGTTTTGTCAATAAAAACGCATTTTTATTGCTGCAATGTATTTTATTTGTTCCAGACGTGTTTCGCTATTTATTTCGAGGCGTTAGCTATGGAATCTAGAATAAGACAGTTTTATTTTGATATACGACATTTATAGACTATAAAACAAATCGCTTCTTATTTTTTACGTATATAAGTGATTACATTTATTTGAGTTTTTGACTGGCATCTGCGTTTTGCCTTATCTGATCTCGTGCTGGACGACGTACTGTAACTTCAGTTGCGAAACATAAGCATATTTCCAGGCTACGAATTTTTTGTTCACAATTTGAATGTTCTTTGCATTAATTGCTACGGAGCACTATTTTTCTTCTGTAGATATTTTGCTGAAAGTTGTGATTTAAAGTCGTAACTAGTGTGGGTTTACTTTATGTCTCTTCCTAATTCATTTATGTACATGTTGCCAACTCAACGAAGTAATGTTGAAAACTAACGTCTGTGCATTTCTGTACCTCTTATCTTCCTCTCTCTCTCCCTCTCTCTCTCTCTCTGTGTGTGTGGGGGTTGTGGGTAGGGGTGGGGGAGGGGGGGGGGGGGGAGAGGCACTCAGGGTGAGACGTAAAATGCTGAATGTGATTGTATTAGGTAGCAGGGAGTGGCTGCATGTTTAAACGTTTCGTCGAGGGGTTCATGGATGTGTGAGGGGAAAGAGCTTGAGTCGCATTATTATAATAGTCATCTCTTGGAGTGTTATTTACTACTTTATCTACTAATACAAACAGTGAGTTGTTTGTTACCCGTACTTTATCATTCCATAGGGTATTCAGCTTTGGTTTCTTGTATGTAGTAACTGTCTTGCAGCATTATATGGTGTTCGTTATTGTTTATTCTAATTATTTTCATGTCTTCTTCCCTAGAAATCGACTTGTGGTTGTGTTCTGTTAGATTTCTGTAAATGTGGTGTGGTTTCTCCCATACTTCCACACTCTTATGATTCTCTTTGTACCTGATGTCACACATTCTGCCTGTTTGTCTTACGTATCTGCCATCACGTTGAAATACACCTGCTTCCTGGTATATGTCTACATCTTTCGTCACTTTTGGGGTGTGGTTTTGGATAGAATTTTCTGTTGTGTTTGCGACGTTTATGCCCTGTCTTCTGAAAATTTGTAGTTGTTATTTGTGATTTTGTGTTTGTATGCCACTGTGTACCATCTTGTGTCTTCCGGTATATTTTCCTGGACTCAACGCGGTACATAATGACGTACAAACACAAACTAATATTCAAAAGCACCAACATTTTTAAAAGACAGGGCATGAACATAGCATCCTGGACCAAATATTAGATGCAAGAATACACCGAAAATCTGACAAAATATATACGCATATACTAGCAAGCGGGTATATATCAATTACATTGTAAAGCTTTTGATGGCAGATACGTACAAAATGGACAGAATGTTTGTTGTCAGATACAAAGTAAAGCATTAAAGCTTGCAAGTAGGGAACACACCACTCTACACTTAAACAATACCTAAGAGAACACAATAACAAGTCAAACTCTAGAGAAGAAGACATGAAAATAATTAGAATAAACAACAAAGAACACCTTATAGCCCTGCAAGACAATTACCACAAAGAGAATTCGATAGAAGATAAGAAAACCCTGTTGAATGATAAAGTATACATAGCAGACAATTCACTGTTTACAAAAATAGATAAAACAGTACAATCACACTCCAACAGCTACACTCCTGGAAATGGAAAAAAGAACACATTGACACCGGTGTGTCAGACCCACCATACTTGCTCCGGACACTGCGAGAGGGCTGTACAAGCAATGATCACACGCACGGCACAGCGGACACACCAGGAACCGCGGTGTTGGCCGTCGAATGGCGCTAGCTGCGCAGCATTTGTGCACCGCCGCCGTCAGTGTCAGCCAGTTTGCCGTGGCATACGGAGCTCCATCGCAGTCTTTAACACTGGTAGCATGCCGCGACAGCGTGGACGTGAACCGTATGTGCAGTTGACGGACTTTGAGCGAGGGCGTATAGTGGGCATGCGGGAGGCCGGGTGGACGTACCGCCGAATTGCTCAACACGTGGGGCGTGAGGTCTCCACAGTACATCGATGTTGTCGCCAGTGGTCGGCGGAAGGTGCACGTGCCCGTCGACCTGGGACCGGACCGCAGCGACGCACGGATGCACGCCAAGACCGTAGGAACCTACGCAGTGCCGTAGGGGACCGCACCGCCACTTCCCAGCAAATTAGGGACACTGTTGCTCCTGGGGTATCGGCGAGGACCATTCGCAACCGTCTCCATGAAGCTGGGCTACGGTCCCGCACACCGTTAGGCTGTCTTCCGCTCACGCCCCAACATCGTGCAGCCCGCCTCCAGTGGTGTCGCGACAGGCGTGAATGGAGGGACGAATGGAGACGTGTCGTCTTCAGCGATGAGAGTCGCTTCTGCCTTGGTGCCAATGATGGTCGTATGCGTGTTTGGCGCCGTGCAGGTGAGCGCCACAATCAGGACTGCATACGACCGAGGCACACAGGGCCAACACCCGGCATCATGGTGTGGGGAGCGATCTCCTACACTGGCCGTACACCACTGGTGATCGTCGAGGGGACACTGAATAGTGCACGGTACATCCAAACCGTCATCGAACCCATCGTTGTACCATTCCTAGACCGGCAAGGGAACTTGCTGTTCCAACAGGACAATGCACGTCCGCATGTATCCCGTACCACCCAACGTGCTCTAGAAGGTGTAAGTCAACTACCCTGGCCAGCAAGATCTCCGGATCTGTCCCCCATTGAGCATGTTTGGGACTGGATGAAGCGTCGTCTCACGCGGTCTGCACGTCCAGCACGAACGCTGGTCCAACTGAGGCGCCAGGTGGAAATGGCATGGCAAGCCGTTCCACAGGACTACATCCAGCATCTCTACGATCGTCTCCATGGGAGAATAGCAGCCTGCATTGCTGCGAAAGGTGGATATACACTGTACTAGTGCCGACATTGTGCATGCTCTGTTGCCTGTGTCTATGTGCCTGTGGTTCTGTCAGTGTGATCATGTGATGTATCTGACCCCAGGAATGTGTCAATAAAGTTTCCCCTTCCTGGGACAATGAATTCACGGTGTTCTTATTTCAATTTCCAGGAGTGTATTATAATAATAATAAGAATCATCACCTTTCTTCTCACTCTTACATGAACTACTCCACAAAAAATTTAAACCAAAACTCAAATTAACTGAAGACTAGAACTTTCAAGCACTGTCTGACATCTATCATATTAACATTCATCTTGCTACAGCTCACCCTGATTAATCTCTCTCTCTCTCCCTTTCTTTCTCTCTCTCTCTCTCTGACACACACACACACATATATAAACAGAAATGACAGAAATGAATAGACGTTAGTTTTCAGCATGCACGTTAGTAACATGTACATAAACAAATCGATTACGAAGAGACATAAAATGAACATACTGTAGTTACGACTGAAATCAGCTAATGACAGAAAACTAATAGTGCTCCATAGCAATTAACAATTAAGAAAGATGTTCTTAACTCAGAAATAAGCTTATATTTCGTATGTGAAGTCATAGTGCGTTATCCAGCATCAGATCAGATAAGAGGAAGAGCAGTCGCTTGCCAAAAACTGAATAACTGTAGGTAATCCGTTAATTATGTAACAAACAAGAATTGGAATGTATTATAATGTATAAATATCATGTATCAAACCAAATTATATCATTCTAGGTACCATTGAAGATGCCTTAAAGTAGAAGGCGGAACGCGTCTGGATCAAATCAAATACATTGCAGGAAGAAAAGGGGTATTTTACTGTCAAAGAGAATATTTATGTGCTTGCTACAGATGGTGGCCGCGCAAATAGACTTGTAGATTTTTTTTGTTAATATCTACACACACATATGCATATGGAATCGATTGTTTGTTGTTAAATTTTATTGTGTAAAATGTCCTTTATGTTATTAATGTATGTCTTGTGACAAACTGTAGAACTATATTCTGTTTTATACAAGTCTAAATATTGTCAAACTTGTAATTATAATGTAATCTGAAAAATTATACTGTATATAAGTTAATGTATTTAAAATATTCTCGAGATTGAAAATGTTTGTTGTTGAAAGAAGAGAATGTGAACTATCGTGTCGGTGGGAGGACGCGTGAGTACATGTAGACAAGCTATGTGAAAACTTAATTTGACTGTGAGACATTTTGCTAATGTACTTGAGTTGTGACTGTGAGTACTTTCGGAAGTGGTCCGACATCCACCTTTTGATTGTACTTGGCTGAGTGAAAGACGTTGTGGGATAGTAATCTCGTACTCCACATTATTATGTTAAGGGAATGTCATGTTAAATCAGAGTAGTAGCAACAGGTTATTCTTGTGGATCTGAGCTGTGCGGTAAGTGACAGTTAAATATTTGAGGATTATTGATAATAATTGTGATTTATGTTGATTAGATGATGAAGCGTATCGAACTGCGATTTTGTTCTTTATGATTTCAACCGATCGTCTTTTGTGCGCACAGGAAAGTGAAACTTAAACACACGGAAAGTGACCAGTTAAGTGGGTCAGTAGCGCATTTTACAATATGTGTGTGTCTGCACTAAAATAAAGGGACGCTCTGATAAAATAGATTTGGGAGGGCCTTGTACTCTTGACTATATTCACCTTATTTTACCCCAACTCAACATCAAATTCCTAGTGCTAGAGCACAAAAGCTTCGTTAATCCGGGAAGCGAAATGAAGAACTGCTTGCAGAACTATTTGAAAATCGGTCTCCACGATAACGGGCCAAAAACCTGTACCCGAAAGTGAATGAGGCAAATTTACTATTGGTAAAGCAATGGGAGGCGAAGTTAAGATTCGTGTTTTACAAGAAACATCTTTGCTTTCAAAATTAAAATAGAGCAGGTTTCAGTACACAGATTGCATAAGAAAAATGTTTATTCTTATTTTTGGAACAATGCTGATGCTTCACCCGTGTTGCACTTTATGAGGCAAGAGCAGTCACACGCATAGAAGAGCGTGAGGATGTATGCATAATAGAAATCATCACGCTAGCACAGCCCCTCTCTCTTCTGTAACTTTATGAGAAAAACCAGAGGCCAACTGCCAAAATGCGAGTTAGGGAAAGTGTGGGAGAACCGCCACATGCGGTAGAGACTATTCACCACTCGTAGATTCGGCAAACAAAGGTCTATTGGGCTCATACCGGCAATGCAGTTGCTCAATGGACGCCAGGTCATAACAAAATTGTTTGAGTTTCGATGCAGTACGTTTTACATCAGGTCTGGGGGAATAACTGAGGCAAGTTTACAAATATCCTTCCAAAACCTTTTCAGCATCAACATTATTTGTTAGTATATGCTAACCAGCCAGATACTTTTAAATGTTTGAGTTGTTTTATTAACAGTAAGTTCTTTTGGGAGTGTTTTGATTCTAGTATGGCAATCTTGGCTATGCCTTACATGCCGCAATAAAATCTAGTACATATGCCACACATTTTTTCGTTAGGAATACATATAGCAAATATCAAACAACAATTTGAAATAAGCGAAAACATTCCTGCTTTGTTTTTCTTTGCTTTTGCAGTTTTTTAGGATGCGATATATCACATACAGGATAAGGAATAGACGGCACAATGTAAATGTTTTCAGTGTCTTATATTACGTTGAAATATTATACTGAAAAATAAAAAAAATTGTCCTAGAAACTGGTGTGTTTGAATTTTTTTACTAAAAGTGCACCATGGAACGTCAAATATACGATTTTGAAAATGTGTGCCAGCTCCCCGCAATTATCCCACTCTCTTGAAAGGTTTTTCGGTAAAAGACGTCGGTTTCTGTCACACTCTCTAAATAAAGTCGTACTCGGTTACACAAGGGCAATGTGGTCCGATTTGAAACTAATTTTTTATTCCATCAGAGCAACAGAAAACTCTGGGAAACATTTTTCGCTAAATGCTCTAGTTGAAATCATTATTATTAAAAAAGTAGCAGGATACATTCAGCTTAATGATGTACTTCAAATAACTTACACTGTATTCTAGTATTCAACCCAACACTATCAATTCCTTTTGTTAACATTCCTAACAGAGGTTCTGCATCTTATCTCCCTTTTTACACACCATTTAGCATCGAAAAATTCTTTTAATACACATTTACAAAAAATTTCTCTATCGCTATTCCAGAAAACCAGAATAATCCTTCACAACTATCAAAGCGCAGAAGTACTCTGCTATTCACAATAAAGTGCCCGGCAGAGGCTTCAATAAGCCACCTTCAAGCTATCTCTCTACCATTTCACTTTCGCACGGCGCCCGGGAAAAGACAGAACTTAAATTTTTCTGCACGAGCCCAGATTTCTCCATTTTATCGGGCTGATCATTTCTCCCTATGTAGGGGGTACCAACAGAATGTTTTCGCAATCGCAGAAGAAAACTAGTGATTGAAATTTCATGAGGAGATCCCGTCGCAACGAAAAAGGCCTTTGTTTTAGTGATTGCCACTCCAACTGACGTATTATGTCTGTTGCACTATCTCCCCTATTTCACGATTGTACATAACGAGCCGCCATTTTCTGAACTTTTTCGACAGCATACGTCAGTCCCAGCTGATGCGAATCCCACACCGCACAGCAATACTCCAGAATAGGGTGGACAAGCGTGGTGTAAGCAGTCTCTTAGTAGACCTGTTGTACCTGCTAAGTGTTCTGCCAATGAATCGTGGCCTTTGGTTTGCTCTACCCAAAACATTATCTGCGTGATCGTTATTTGTAGTTGTAATCCCTGAGTATTCAGTTGAATTTAGAACCTTATGATTTGTGTGACTTATCGCGTAATTTAAATTTAGCGGATTGCTTTCAATACTCATGTGAATAGCTTCACATTTTTCTTTATTCAGTGTCAATTGCCCGTTTCGCACAATATAGATATCTTACCTAAATCATTTTAAAAATGATTTTGATTATCTGATGACTTTACAAGACGGTAAATGACAGCAACATCTGCAAACAATCTATGATCGCTGTTCAAATTGTCTCCTATGTCGTTAATGTAGATCAGGAACAATAGAGGGCCTAAAACACTTCCTTGAGGAGCGCCGGATATTGCTTCTGTTGTACTCGATGAATTTCCGTCTATTACTACGAACTGTGACATTTCTGACAGGAAATCACGAATCCAGCAGCACAACTAAGACGATATTCCAATAGGCACGCAGTTTGGTTAGAAGACGCTTGGGAGGAACGGTGTCGAAAGCCTTCTGGAAATCTAAAAATATAGAATCAATTTGACAAACCCTGTTGACAGCACTCATTATTTCATGAGTATAAAGAGCTAGTTGTGTTCCACCAGAACGATGTTTTCTGAATCCGTGCTATGTGTCAATAAATTGTTTTCTTCGAGGTAATTCATAATGTTCGAACACAGTATATGTTGCAAAATCATACTGGAAATCGACGTTATTTCCCTTTTTGGGTACTGGTGTGACTTGAGCAATTTTTCCGTCTTTAGGTACGGAACTTTCTGTGAGCGAGCTGTTGTGTATAACTGCTAAATATGGAGCTATTGTATCAGTCCACTGTGAAAGGAACCTGACTGGTTTACAACCTGGACCGGGGGCCTTGCCTTCATTAACTGATTTAAGCTGCTTTTCTACACCGAGGATATCAACTTCTATGTTTCTCATCTTGGCAGTTGTTTCTGATTGGAATTCAGGAATATTTATTGTACTTCATCTTCTTTGGTGAAGGAGTTTCGAAAAACGGTGCTTAATAACTCTGCTTTAGAGGCACTGTCGTCAGTGACTTTACCGTTGTTACCGCACAGTGGAGGTGTTGATCGCGTCTTACCACTCGTGTAATGTATGTATGACCAGAATCTCTTTGGGTTTTCTGCCAGATTCCGAGATAGAGTTTTGATGTGGAAATTATTAAAAGCATCTCGCATTGAAGTACGCACTATATTTCGAATTTCTGCAAAACTTTGCCAATCTTGGGGATTCTGCGTTCTTTTAAATTTGGCATGCTTTTTTCGTTGCTTCTGCAACAATCTGATCCGTGTTGTGTACCACGGGAGATCAGTACCATCACTTATTATTTACGTGGTTTTTATCTCTCAATTGCCGTCGATACTATCAATTTGAAATCATTCCAAATATTTTCTACGCTTACGCGATCAGATCGGAAGGAGTGGAGAGTGTCTCTTAAAAAGGCGTTAAGAGCATTTTTATCAGCTTTTGTAAATATATGTACTTTCTTTCGGCTGAATGTAGGTGTTACGGTATTCAGCCCAGCAGCAACTGCCTTGTGGTCGCTAATCCATGTATTCGTCGTGATACTCCCTATTTGTCCAGGATTATTTGTTGCTAAGAGGTCACGTATGCTTTCGCAACAGTTTAAGCTTGAAGTGGGCTCATGAACTAATTGTTAAAAAAAATTTTTTCTGGGAAATCAATCAGTACAATTTCGGATGACGTATTATGCCTACCGCCGGCTATAAACGTACAATTTTTCCAGCATATCGCGGATAGATTGAAGTCACCACCGACTATAATTGTATAAGTGGGGTACCTGTTTGAACTCAAGTTTTCTTTGGGCTGTTTAGCAACTATATCTTCTGAGTCGGGGGGGGGGGGGAGGGGGGGTCGGAAAAACGATCCAGTTAATATCGTCATTTTTATCTATTTTCCATCTTTCCCTTAGTTGCTCTAAATTCGTGGAGGTATGTACCGTGTATGCAACTAAATGAAGTTTTTTATTGCCATTCGCATTTCGCTTCTTTTGTTTGGGAAGCATTTACAATGGCCTGAAATACATGTTTTCTTTCATACATACAATAATGGTATTATATGACAGCTATAATATGCTGCTATATTACATTTTGTCGTGTTTCTCTCTTGCCTTTTACGTTAGAAGCAACTTTTGTAGACAAGTTCCGTATTATGAATGTATCGTTCGGTGTTACGTACGATTACCACCGCTGTTAACACATGTGTGTGGTCCTGGAGATGTATTTGTTAGTTTTCGTACTGCAGCTGGACGATTTCTGGCATTCTTTCATCCAAATTTCTCTCAGAGCATGGCTCTGAGCACTATGGGACTCAACTGCTGAGGTCATAAGTCCCCTAGAACTTAGAACTACTTAAACCTAACTAACCTAAGGACAGCACACAACACCCAACCATCACGAGGCAGAGAAAATCCCTGACCCCGCCGGGAATCGAACCCGGGAACCCGGGCGTGGGAAGCGAGAACGCTACCGCACGACCACGAGATGCGGTCTCAGAGCATGTTTCACTTTCACTTTCCATTTGGTGATCAACATATGGGTGTTTTTGGTGTGTAGTGTTACCGACTGTTGTTGTGTGTTTGTCTGTCTTTTGTTTGCGTTGTGTTTGATGTTTCCATTTGTTATGCGTCTTTGTGTGTGTGTGTGTGTGTGTGTGTGTGTGTGTGTGTGTGTGTGTGTAAATGTATGTTTTTTAATACCTTTGTGTTTGTGTGCGTGTGTGTGAGTGTGTGTGTGTGTGTGTGTTTTGCAGTGTAGAAACAGAATACACCCTGACAGAGGACGAGAAAAAAGAAAATAACACTTTAAATATTGGGCTAACACGAGAACTAGTGAAGAAATGAATAAAAAATATAATCATCATTTCAAAGAAAGAGCAAAATAGCAAACTTCAAACAGAAAAAAACACCACTATGGAATTAAAAGGAAAACTACAAGCTAAAAAAAATCATAGTCACGTGAGCTGCCCAATGGAACAGCACAGTACTGAGCAATAAAGAACAATGTATAGAAAAACTAAAGATTTCATCTCTTTTAACAGTATCACAAAACTAAAATCTGACCCAACAGTATGCCTCCAGACATACATAAAAACAATGTCAAATATATCAGACATATGCTCACATATAAACAAAAACAACACATCACACAGAGGAATCCAAAAGCACCAACACTCAGAAGCCAACCCAAGGTCCACAAACCCCACATTCCATTGAGGCCTGTTTATTAATTTCATGAATGCATCATCGTACTATGTGGCAAAACACATGAACAAAATCATAATGCAACATTATGAAATGAAAAACAGCAGGACTGTGAAAAACATAAATGAACTCATAACACAAATAAAAGACTTAGACATCCCACAAACAGCATCGCTCATCTGTTTTGACAGAGAACCTGTACACCTCAAAGAAAACTTACTGACATACAACAAACTACCTGCAGATAATATTAATGAAATAACTAAAACCCTCAAAGCAATCACATCCCAAAATTACTTACAATTTGAAAAGGAATTTTACTTACAAGAAGATGGGCTTCCAAAGGGATCCACAATTTCAAGAACACAGGCAAACGTATTCATCAACCACATAGAAAACACAATCTTTGATACAGTCATCACAAAGAAAGGATACAAAATTATACCGTTACAGATATGGGGACCCCATAATCTATATGTTAGATGACCCAACAGGAAAAACTGATAAATTTCATACAGATATAAACAACACACATAAAAGTATTCAGTTTACCATGGAAAAAAACACAAAAGCAAACACATTTCTTGGATATAACAATAAAGGGAGAGAACACTAAACACACATTTAACTCTTCAGAAAAACAACAGCTACAGACATAATTATACATGCTCTATCCAATCACCTGCAAAATCAAAAATTAGCGACCCTGCGAGACACGTTATACAGACTAAACAACATCCCACTCAGTAAAGTTAAAAACTATGAAAAAGAATTAAAAACAGTACAACTCATAGCCACAAACAATGGTTACAGTACCCTTATAGTACAAAAGCCCAACCAGAAAATTAAAACACAATTAAAAAAATCAAATCAAGCAAAGAGCGCAGAACCCCTCAGACACTACAGAATACACGGTAACACACACTAACAATCATGACATGAATAACATAAAAAGTGGTACACTCTTACATACAAAAAGAAAGCAACTCCCAAGACAGCAAATATACTAAAGAAAGATAAATACCAAGGAGCAGGATATACTAGTTAGAGTGCCAAGAATGTAAATCAGTATATCTGGGGATGACAAGCAGAAACTTTAAAGCTATATATAAAGAACATATAAGAAGTTCGAAATATGAAAATAGCCATTCTACCTTGGCTGAACACCTGATAAAACATGGACATGAACGATCCAACAAGGAATGTGACATGACAGTTATCAGAGTGAATAATAACAACAAAATGCTCCTGCCAGTGGAAAAAACTTTCACGTATAAAGAGAAACTGCAATGGAAAAACGGTACTCAAAGACCAAATCCATATAAACAATAACACTCTGATCATACTAGCCAGCAAAACACTAACAAACCGAAATGTAACCAGGATAAATAATTTATGAATCTCCTTCTCCTCTTCTCCCCCCACCCCTTACACACACACACACACAAACGCACACACACACACACACACACACACACACACACACACAGACGCACGCACACGCACATACACAACAAATGTAAACATCAAACACAACACAAACAAAAGACAGGGAAACACACAGCAACAGTTAGCAACACTACACGCCAAAAACACACATATGTTGACCACCAAATGGAAAGTGAAAGAGAAACGTGCGATGTGACAAATGTGGATGAAAGAACGTGAGGAATTAGCCAGCTAGAGTATGAAAACTAACAAATGCATCTCGAGGAGCACACACATTTGTTAACAGCGCTGGAAATCGTAAGTAACACCGAACGATACTTTCACAATACGGAAATTGTGCTGCAAAAGTTGCTTCTAACCTAAAAAGCAAGAGAAAAACACAACAAAATGCAATATGACAGCATATAGTACCTACAGCATAATACGTTTACTGTATGTACAAAAGGAAACATGTATTTCAGGCCACTGATGATGCTTCCCATATAAAAGAAGCGAAACGCGATAGCAATAAACAAGCTGCCTTCATTTAGTTGCGTAGAGGGTACATAGTTCCACGGATCCTATTAATAGCTTAGTCCGATTGTCAAGTATAGCCTCTACCCATACTATTTCGCAGGAACTATCTACTTCAATTTAACTACGAGGTAAATTACTTCCGACAGCAATAAATACTCTTCTCCAACTGTATTTAATCTACGCTTTCCTGACAGTGTTAGGTCGTTTGAAAAAAATTCCGCTGAACTTTTCTCCGGCTTCAGCCAGCTTCCCGTATCTATAGCTATTTGAGCTTCAGTACTTTCTATTAGGGTTTTGAGCTCTAGTTCTTTCCCAACACAGCTAATACAGTTTATCAGTACAATAGCGATCGTTTCTACAACTACCTTATTATGTTTTACCTGCCCTCTTTTAGAAGCACCCCCTTTCTATGGTTTACTGAGGCCTCTAACCTAGAAAACCGCACAATCTCTTCCACACAGCCTCCGCTACCCATGTAGCCGCCTCCTGTGTGTAGTGGACTCTGGGCCTATTAAGCGGAACCCGGAAACCCACCGCAAGTCAAGGAATCTGCAACCTACACGGTCACAGAACCGCCGGAGCCTCTGATTCAGACCCTCCACTTGGCTCTGCACCAATGGACCACAGTCGGTTCTGTCGACGATGCTGCAGATGTTAAGCTCCGCCTTAATCTCTCAAGCAAGTCTGGCAGTCTTTTCCGGTAACCATCCGAAATCAGACGGAATCTGCTCTGATCCAAAGCTACACACGTCTTTGGTACCGACATGGGCCACCACCTGCAGTTGGCTGCATCCTGTACTCTTCATGGCAACCGGAAGCACCCTTTCCACGTCCGGAATGACTCCCCCCGGGATACACACGGAGTGCACACTTGCTTCCTTCCCCTGACTGGCAGCCGTGTCCCTAATGGGCCCCATTACGCGCCTAACGTTGGAGCTCCCAACTACCAGCAAACCCAGCCTCTGTGAATGCCCAGACCTCGCGGGCCGAGAAACTTCCTCTGGAATAGGGTGGACGACTGCATCCAGCTCAGAGATTTCGTCAGCCACAGATAATATCCGAAACCTGTTCGTCAAACAAACCGGAGAGGTCCTACGATCGTCCCCTCGGGAAGTCTTTCGCTGTACACAGCAGTCACAGTTCCTATCCATGACTGAAGTCGCTCCTGCTTGAAGCTCGTAAAAATATGTAATAAACGAACGGTATACTCACGTTATTAGCAGAAGGAACTCATGGTGCTCTATCACTGACGGTCTAGCCGATACTGAGCTGTTCCCCCAAAAACAAACAAAAGCCTGTACGATACGAGGGTCGACACAAGGGTCGATAACAACGGCAGTACTCTACGCTACTCTGTTATTAAAATAAAAGGTTGTGCTTGTAAACACTTAAACTCGCAAGGAATTACAAAAATTAATTACTAACTATACGGATAACGGAAAATAAGTCGCTCCTGTTTAAGGCTCGTAATAATATGTAATAAGCGAACGGTGTACTCGCCTTATTAGCAGCAGAAACTCGCGGTGTTCCCTCACTAACGGTCTAACCGACACCGAGCTGTTCTAACTCTACCTAAAGCGAAGGGTAATTACAGTTTTTACAACTAAACAGAATCCGTCACTTATTTAAACATAGCTCGTTTTAAGTTTATGTTATTCACTCACAGACGTCACTCGCTTCGACTGTCACTGATCTTCATTCAAGTTCTTGTAACTCACAAAGCGTGTCGATTGTCGCTTGTAAAGGACGAGATAGCTAAGACAGGGCAACTCATATATGTGAAGAGTGAATAAATATACCGAGGTGCCGTTTTCTCTGAATTATAGTGCCTACTGTAACGAATTTCCTGATGTTCGCAAGTAATTTTTATTGGTTATAGTCGCTGAATTACGACAAGAACTTTGTTTTTTTTTTCTGATGCAACTATATACCTTTTATGCGGCATTTGAAAGAAATTTCTGAGAGAGCATCAATGACATAATATGTATGGAGCTTGACCAAACAGAATCAAGATAACACCGCCGAAAACCACCATCCCGCCGTCAGGAAACGAGGTTCCACAAACATATGTCCTATTCTACCAAATGTAAACGAACACGCATTAACACGGCTGTCATTGCAAGTGCCCAACCTGTTGACCTTAAGCACTGCTACACGCTATACAATGATTCTGAAGAAGAAAAAAGAACAATGCTAAATGTTGAATTTCATCCGAAGTTAACGACAGCACAGCCTCGTGTTGTAAGGTATTACGTGTCTCCAGAAGTCCTCGATGTTTCCTAACAGACTCACTGTTTTAATTTTCGCCACAGATGAAACTACAGAAGCGTTAACTTTGTTGAGTGTGCAGATGATTTTGCTTTTCCTCAACGACCTTCCAACGTTCTGTAAATCTCCTCTTATGAAGGTCTGACATTGCGTATGTGGAATGGGTGTGTCATCCGTCATGTTGGCATCACTCTGCTTGCCTTTTATTCGGTGGGATGTCTTCCAATAACAGCGCCAGCATCATATTTTAGCAACTCGAGATACCTGTATGTATTTATAATACCATCAATAAAACAGACTGCAATGATGCTGGTATTGAAAAAGGCGCACCAAACGTTGAAAGACCAAGAGCATTTTTGTTTATCCACTCCTTTTAGTGAACGTCGATTTTCAGCTGACGATTGGTGCTTACTGCGAAGATTGACTTGCCCGTGGATTGAAGAGGATGGTTCTTCCTCAAACAAAATTTTTAATAGAGACACCACAACACTTTGCAATTTTTATAAATAACATTCTGAGAACTGTAATCAATTTCGTAAGTCATTGCCATGAAGCTACAGATGCAGTGAAATGTGAAGAGCATGAAATATGATGAAATGTAGTGCAGATCACTAGTTTGACAGATCCCTCTTGCACTTCCGAGGCGTCTCTTAGCGACATTTGCAATGTGTGTTACTGCTGCTGAACTGTTAGCGTCGTTTCTTTCATCAGTCGGTCTTCTTTCTCCTTCTCGTATTTTATTCTCCAAACTTCCAGTTTCAAGAGCGTCTTTTTATAATGTTTGGCCGGCCGCGGTGGTCTCGCGGTTCTAGGCGCGCAGTCCGGAACCGTGCGACTGCTACGGTCGCAGGTTCGAATCCTGCCTCGGGCATGGATGTGTGTGATGTCCTTAGGTTAGTTAGGTTAAAGTAGTTCTAAGTTCTAGGGGACATGACCACAGCAGTTGAGTCCCATAGTGCTCAGAGCCATTTGAACCATTTTTTTTATAATGTTTGCATAGACAGATCGTGAGTGCTCGTCACGTACTGAATACCGTTCAGCATACAACGGCACCGCTGCTGTAATGGTTTGGCGACATTCGCCTTAAACATATTCACTTCTTCGACGGTCGTATACATTGTAAATGACTCAATTGCTTTACGAGAAAGTTATTTGATTGCCGCAACAGCAGGACGCATATAAATGTATGACAGATGAACACAAGAACCGCACCCGAGTTACATGCTTGACTGCATTTGGTATAACAAGGCAGCAGTTTGTGAAAGCTCTTCTCCTAACGACAGAACTGTGGTTTTCGGCGATATTATCTTTATACTGTTTGATCAAGCCCCTTATATTTCATGTCGAAGTTCTCTTGAAAGCTTCTTTCAAATGCCTCAGCGAAAAGGACATATATCGATTAGAGAAAGGAACAAAGTCTGTGTCGTAATTCGGCGACTATAAACGATAGAACTTACTTGAGGACCCTCAGGAAATCGCCATATCGTCTACAATAACTTGGCGAAAACCACACCTCACTAGTACTGGGATAAGTGTGGCACTGACGCAATTTTGATATCAAATTAATAAAATTGATCAGTTAATTATCACCACATCCCTGCCCCAACCCAACCCCACGCCAACACCCAGATGATGTCATGAGTTTGCCCTAGCAGGCGTGTGAGTCCCTGCCCCCTCCCCCTACCCATATCCCCCTCCCCTTCTCCCACCTACCCTATTGGTGGTAATTTGGAATTTTCGTCGGAATTTCATTGTCACTGGGCTGTGCTGACGTCCCATCGCATCCCCCACCCAGGAACTGGATGGAAATAAAAAAAATTGGTGTACCCTTTCTGGGAGTAGAACCCCTTTCCTTCTGGACAGAAGGCACAAGTGTACCCACCAACATATGGAAACTGGCCAGATTCAGGAGAGGAAGGTTATATTAGTGTCCTTTATTTTTTTTTTGGTGTCCGCCCCGATAGCTGAATGATCAGCGTGACGGACTGCCGTCCTAAGGGGCCCAGGTTCGATTCCAGGCTGGATCGTGGAATTTCTCCGCCCAGGCACTGAGTGTAGTGTTGTCTTCATCACCATTTCATCCTCATCCGGCACGCAGGTCGCCCAATGTGGCGTCGAATGTAATAAGACCTGCACCAAGGCGGCCGGACCTGCCTCATAAGGGGCCTCCCGGCCAATGACGCGAAAAGCTCATCTCCATTTTTATTTTGGTTGGAAAGCTGACGTAATGATCGGTCCTAATTATGTAAATAATCACACTGATTGGGCCTAATTATACAACTATAGGCATAGCGCTACACAGAGAGTTCCTAAAATCGCAATGGGGTTCGAATATTGATGATGCCGTATAACTAAGGTTAGCCTGCTGGGAAAAATTTCACAATACCATTCGAAACTAGTGGAGAACATACTCAAACTCTACCCTTGACCTACAAGCTGGTGGGAGAAATGCTGGTGTGGTAGGTACTATCTTTATTTTTTGGTAGGAAATATGTTCAGCTGATAAGATATTGGTGTTGGACAGGGAGGAGGTTAAAAGTGTACAACCTGTAAGCATACAGCTGAGGACTGTGACTATCACTGTTTGATGTCAGGTTTCGCTACAGACGCCTCCCCCTGTATTGCTCGACGATCACCCTGCAGCTCAGGTAATCTAAATTCAGGAAAGCCGATATCCACTACCACAATTGGTGGGAAATGCTTCCCTGTTGTAATAACACATCGAAATTGATGAGAAAAAAAGCACTTGAAATCAACAGGTCATAGTGCAACACATATACTGGTGACTAGGGAAAATCGTTGTCCCAAAAGATTGCATTAGGAGAGAGGGACGGCAGTTGAACATGCATTTTCCTTGAAGGTCAAGCCATTCTTACCTCCCCTCATCCCTCCCTTTCCCTGCTGGAGGTGCAGATACAACCTTTTTCAAATGGCCAGCTACTACCATTTTTGTGCACCACACCATGGATTACAGCTTACCGGCTTCCCGGAGGCAGATGAGTCGGCTGTCACCATCCACAGCCCGCTGGCCTCCATGGCTTGCCTTGGGACGACTGCAACAGTGAGATAAATGACGACCACCCCAAGCCCAACTTGTTTGTCTAAAATTTTGTCACGCCACACCACCCCCTGGCCAAACCACCGCTGCCTCGGTGACCACACAGACTAAGTCCACCTTCCACCTGAAACAGAATACCATTCTGCTGCGATGAAGAACGTTTTTATTCAACTTCCTATAAGCGAGATGTATTAAAAAAAGAAAACACAATCACGATGATAATAAATGTCCTCTTTCTACGAAAATAGGCACAGTTCATTTTCTTTTAGCTATACATATAAAACCGGCATAGTTTTGATGTTCGATTGCAGGATACAATTTGCACCTCCCTCTCCCCCTGCCCCCCATTATTTTGTGACATCCAACGTGACATCCAAAGTGAAAAAAAAAATTACAGCACTGCCACCGATTACAGAGTGATTTCTTTCAGTTTAATGGACTAAATTACGTGGCTTGGCAGTGTCTTTTACATTCTATCACTGTCTGTAAACAAACTGTCATGCACAAATGTATTACAAACATTTCATACATGTGAAACATTACAGAATTCGGCTTTTCACGCTGTTTGCTCATATGTCAGAAAAAAACACAAATTTTATATGTTCAACAACAAGAAGCTATGATTGAAGGGGACATTGTAGTTTTGTACACTACGATAGGTCCCATTTTACCAGTACGATGCTGTATCACATTAGCATTTACGAAACAGATCGTGAGGGCATGTGTAGTTAAAGAACCTCCTATTTTCACCCAGTACAGAATACTATGAGATTCCTCCAATACGTCGGAAACAAATACTGTGTGTGTTACGACATTAGACATTTTTTGCTTCATAAGCCGCCTCTTGCGGCCTGAGTGTAAAGTTTCTGTCATGCAGTAGACAATCATTCACAACAGCTGCAGATTCTTGCATTCTGCTTTTAGAAGTAATTTCATAATCACGGAACAGCCTGTTTCACGCAATCTTCTCACATGTCAGGAAAATTACTATCACTTCTAGGTTCCACAACGATCTATAATTCAATTGGTGTCTACTTCATAATTAGAGGTTGTGAAGTATGATATAACACAGAACTTGCAGTAACACCTATTTTTAAACATACAATCGTCACAATAATAATAAAACCATTCATCATTCCATGATAAATGATACAGCAGATTTCTACTAGTTTTATGGGCAAAATCAGTCTAGTCTGAGAGCATTCTACATGTTCAAATTATAAATTCTCATCCACAACGACATCACATTTATTTCAGATGTATGAAATACCGATACATATCAGCGCCTATACAGTCATTTAGTACATCTGAGGGAATTCCTTATCCTTATTTTGTAACGTCTAGAATAGGTAAGAACTATGAATACCTGCATCCATACTTTAACCAGTTATACAACTCCTTATAATAGATCCTCCTACAAGATTTTACAGTGTTTCACTCCTCCGATACATTGAGAAACAACTAGTGTCTGCTTGTTGATATCGAGCATATACACAAATCACTCCATTGGGGCAGGTGGTCAGTTGCTTGCACAGACCTGTGTTAAGTTCTGTCGCCTCTACTAGAGGAAGAACATATTCAATAGACTATCAATTACGAGAGAGGATTCCTTTGTTTTTCTTTCATAAGACATTTCATACATTGGTTTTTAGCTGTAACTCATTCAAGCAGTGTGTGACTACACATTTGTACAAAACCATACACTTTGTTTTTCTACCATGACTTAGAGGTCCGTGTCATGTGCTAAACTGGCATTAACAGGTGTCAATCCTTTGGCTCTCACAGAAAACTGAACATTGCATGGTGTAAACAGCACTGCTCCCACAAAACACAGGATTGTAGAATAAAACACATAGGCGATATTTCTCATTGACAAAAAAATGTGGAAGATATCGCAACATAAGTAAACTGGAAGAGGTTGCAGCATCGTAGAGCGTTTCCAAACAACTCTCCATAAGCGCTGACCTATACAGCTAATCAAAATCTTCCACAATGAGTGCCTCCGTGTTTTTGAAGAGCATTGTGTCCTCATTTTTCAGTCATGTACCTTATTACTGTTCTGGTCTTGACCATCCCTGGAAGCTGCTCTTCACAACACATGTGGCATAGCAGAAATAAAAAGATGTGATGTTATCATATCAGTGAAAAAATTAATAATATGGCGTGCATCGCACCATATGAAAAGAGGACAAATCTGCATCATTCAGAAACACTTTCAAACATCTGTCTGATGGAGATAAAATCTACATTTAATCCCATGCTCCACAATGACAAGTAGCAGATGTCCAGTTTCCCGCCATGGCTCTCACCATTTCAAGCAGGTGGCGTCAGTAAATCATTACGTGATAATCCCTAGCTTACCAGTGACAGATGGGATGGGAAAGAAACCACCGATATGGGGCTGTAATAAGCACCACAGTTGAGAATGCGATCAATTTTAGAGATTTTACCAATTGTTCAGTATTTTCAACACCAGCCGATGGCGCAGCAGAAAGCTTTCCAGTTGCTGTACCATCGCTAAATCACCTCTCGACTACTTAGCAAGTTCCATATACCAGATTTAGAATGCAGAAAAACAACTGTGCCATACATCCATTTGGTCATTCACACCACAGTATACAAGACAACATCCTATACCGATGCAGTTAGATTATCTACTTACTTACATCGATCATAGTGCAGAATCTACAATTATGACTTGCCATCTTTCCCTGTGTGGACGAGAGTCATAGACAGTTGTTTCATTCATAGCATAAAGTTGGAAATTGACAGATCCTCCTCACATTGTCCTTGACAGATACACCCTACAACGAAGTCGCCAATTTAATCTGCAACTGACCAGAAATATTAGGGTATTATACCCACTACATTCCATGTCCCATGAAAGAACAGAGCGAACTTTATCTGTAACTGCTCCTCAGTGAAGAATGTTCCACAGCAGTCTTACACATGACATCCATCCAAGAGCGCAAGACTTTCCAGATGTGTGCATACCAAGAAGGGTAGCACCCCTCATCAGTGTAAAGTCATGAGAGTGTTGCAGTGATGTAACAGATGCTTAAGAGGAAATGGTGGAGCTACAGAATGATGGACTTTGAAAACCTTCATGTAAATCATCTGTGCTGTTAATTCTGGCTAGTGTCTGGAGTCCGTACCAAGAAGGTACCAGCACAAGAGAAATGCTAATACAATATAAATGTACATTCCTATGGCTACACGGTTCTGCACTTAAAAGTGCTGTCTTGTTAAAGCAATGTGGTTTCTGAAGTATTAGTCATCCGGAAGCAATGCTCTTTATACTCAAATGGAGGATTTATTTGTTCAACATCAGACAGGTCATCACCTTCAGATAGCGGTTTGAAAATGCTCTACAATGCTGCAGACTTCCAGTTCCTATATGTTCCCATGTCCTCCACATTTTTTATCAATGAGAAACATCGCCTCTGTGTTTTATTTCTACCATCCTGTGTGTTGTGTGCGCAGCATAGTTAACACCAAGTGATGTTCAGCTTCCTGTAAGAGCCCATGATTTCAGATATGTTAATGTCAGTTGATCACGTGGCCTCTTAGAAGGCGCTTCAGTCCGGATCAGCACTGCTGATATGGTCGCAGGTTCGAAGCCTTCCTCGGGCATGGATGTGTGTGAAGCCCTTAGGATATTAGGTTTCAGAAGTTCTAAGTCTAGGGGACTGATGACCTCAGATGTTAAGTCCCATAGTGCTTAGAGACATTTGAACCCTTTGAACCATGGTAGAATAACAATGTGTATGGCTGTGTACAAAGCTGTAATCATACACTGCTTGAAATTGCAATGAAATGAACACCCTTAGCTGCTTACAGACGTTGACATACGCCAACGGGGACAGATGAAAATGTGTGCCGCGACCGGGACTCGAACCCGGGATCTCCTGCTTACATGGCAGACGCTCTATCCATCTGAGCCACCGAGGACACAGAGGATAGCGCGACTGCAGGGATTTATCTCCGGCACGCCTCCCGCGAAACCCACATTCTCAACGTATTGTTCCGCACTACATTCGTCGTGTATATATACACTGCTTGGATGTACTACAGCTGAAATACAATGTATTAAATGGCTTGTGAAAGAAAAGAAAAGGAATTCTCTCTTGTAATTGCTAGTCTTTGGATATGCTCTTCCTCCAGTACAGGCGACAGAACTTCACACAGCCTTGTGCAAGCGACTGGCCACCAACCCCAAACGGGCGACATGTGTGTACATAATATGCTCAGTGTCAATAAGCAGACAGTTGTTTTTGATATATCAGAAGCAAGAGATGAGCTAAAATCTTATAGGAGGTTCCATTACAAGTAGTAGTGTGACTGGTTAAAGTTTGGACGTAGATAGGTCATAGTTTTTTACCTACTCTACATGTTACAGAATAAAGATGAGGAGTGCTCTCAAACATACTAAATGACTCTATAGATGCTGATCTGTATCTGTGTTTCATACATCTCAAATCAATGTAATGCCATCATGCATGACAATTTGTAGTTTGAATATGGGGAATGTCCTCAAACTACACTGGTTTTGCTCACAAAAGTAACAGAAATCGACTGTATCTAAACTCATGCAACCATGACTGTTTTTACTATCATCATCACGATTGCAGGATTGAAAAGAGGCGTTACTGCAAGTCCTTTGTTATTTCATGCTTCATAACCTCAATTATTGAGCAGACACCAACTGAGTTATAGCTTGTTGTGGAATCTGGAAATGATAGCATTTATTCCGACATCAGTATAGATTGCGTGAAACAGTCTGTTCTGTGATGATCAAATTGCTTATGAAACTAGAATGCAAGAATCTACTGCTATTATGAATGAGTGTCCTTTGGATGACAGAAACTTTACACGAAGGTAGAGGCGAGTTATGGAGCAAAAAATGTCTGACGTCATGACGCATACAGCATTTGTTTTCGATGTATCAGAGGAATCTTATAGGGTTGTCAACTAGGGGATGCTACGATATTCTGTTACAAGACATGCTCTCACGACTTGTTTCATAATCGCCCGTGTGGTATAGGATAGCACTGTTAAAATGGAAGATGTCATAGTCCGCAGCTCGTGGTCGTGCGGTAGCGTTCTCGCTTCCCATGCCCGGGTTCCCGGGTTCGATTCCCGGCGGGGTCAGGGATTTTCTCTGCCTCGTGATGACTGGGTGTTGTGTGCTGTCCCTAGGTTAGTTAGGTTTAAGTAGTTCTAAGTTCTAGGGGACTGATGACCATAGATGTTAAGTCCCATAGTGCTCAGAGCCATTTGAACCATTTTGAAGATGTCATAGTGTACAAAACAAAAACGTCCACTTGAGAATTACAGCTTCTTGTTGTCAAATGTAAAACGCTTGGGTTTTTTCTTACATGTGAAGAAGTGGCATGAAAGGCTGTAGTCTTTAATGTTATTTCGCATATCGGAAATGTGTTCTCCATCGTAGAATGGCTTGTGGTTGTGGTTGCTGGTGGGACGTGGTCTCAGTGTATGTGATCGCCTGAGCCAGCTGCTGATCAGCTGGGGAACAGTGCAGCACTACGTACTGGGCAAACACGTTGCACTTGGGCAACCATCATTTATCTCGCTTTGTTCAGGGGGTGTTACAGCGTTGTGTGTATGCTGGCATCATTAGCACAGAACCGCCACCTGAACAGTACAGCTACGATCGCCCATAAGCGCTCCATTGGAGTCAGCTGGTTGTGGATGGCGAGCACCCACTTTTCCACCAGCTGGGAAGCTGCAAAGCAAGGTATGGCGCCCATAAGCAGTAGCAGCTGGCCATTTGAATAATCCTGTATTTGCACCTATAGTGGAGAGAGATATGGATGAACAGCGGTAAGAGTGTCTTTAAGTTCGGTAGTTCATGATCACGCATCAAGGAGAATGCACATTCAACTGCTGCCGCTCTCTCCTGGTTCAATCTTTTGGGCAATGATTTTCCCTAGTCACCAGTACAAGTGTTGCATGATGACCCATTGAATACAAGTGTTGTTTTTTTTACGACAATTTCGATGTGTAATTAGAATAGGAAAACATTTTCCGTCAGAAGTGATAGCGTGTATTGGCTTTCGTGAATTTCGATTACCTCAGCTGCAGGATGATTGTTGAACAATTGCAGGATAATTGTCTGTAGCGAAACCTGACGTGAGACGGCGACAGACATAATCCTCAGCTATACGCTTACAGGTAATACACTTTTAAACTTCTCCCTATCCAACATCAGTTGTCAGCTGTGCATAGTTCCTGCCAAAAATACAGATTGTACCTTTCAGATGGGCCCCATTTCAACTTCTCCTTCAGTGATGGTCGCTTAAGCATTCGATACTGTCTTGGTGAAGGCAATGGGGCAAACTGTATTGTCGAGCAGTGTAGCAATGAATATCAGGTGTAATGGTTCAAGGCACCATTGCCTATAAAACGTGATCTAACCTCCTATGTCTTGAGGGCAATCTGAAGAGCTGTCACTACGTCTGGGAGGTTTTACAGCCCGAGACACTGCTCCTTCTGCAGGCCGTTCCACATGCCAGATTTCAGCAAGAAAACGTCCAGCCGCAAGTAGTGAGATATGAGCAATCATTTTTTTTTTACGTGGCCTGCCAGTTCTTCTGAAATGTCACCCATCGAACATGTCTGGGATATGGTTGGTAGGCACCTTGTTTGGTCAGGTACTCCTGCAGCCACAGATGAAACTTTGTGGATGCCCCGACAAACCACGTGGCAGAGTGTCATCCAGTAACATATTCAGGTACTCTTTGATTCCGTTCCACGACGTGTAGCGGCTCTGATTGCAGCGATCGGTGGCGTTACACCATACTACATTTCCACAGTCACATCCATGTACGCGTCCATAAATCTAATTATTTGTTCAGTGTCGTGTCCCTAATCGATGGAACAAATGTCATTGTGATCACATTTCTCGGCCTTAGAGTCCTACTTTCTCCAAACAGGAACGTGTAATAACAATCGTGCTATAACATCAATATGCTCCACAGCTTCTCTCTTCACAGTCTTGCAAGTGTAGAAAGAGACGGAGGCGGCCACCGTGAGTGTTAATGAGAGCCGACGGATCGTTTACTGCCACTGCATTCTGCTGCTTCATTTCGCCGGCGGGCGCCGCCAGAGAAAGTGAGTGGGGCTTTGTCGTGACCGTCGGGGGCGGACTCTGCCTGCTACTGGGCCAGCTGACAGCTAGCTGCCTGCCCGCCTCCACGCAATACGCGGGTGCGCCAAATACCGGAGCGCGTTAGCCGGCAGCTTCTGCCGAGCAGCGCCGAGGATCATGACGGAGAAATCGAGGTCTTTCATCTCAGTAAGAGAAACCAAGAGGAGCAATCTGATGCGCCCACATCGAAGAAGGAATGTCGTAATCTGAAATATTAATGAAAATCGTCATCAGCAGATTTGGATGTAGCTCTTTGGACCACCATCCATAAATGAGTTCCCACGACTTTGACTTGTGCGCCAATGGCATAGACACGGTGAGTTTCTCAGACACCCAAGTTATGGACCTCAAATGTATTCTCCTATTCACTACACTGTTTCTCCAGGATGCTACCGCAGGCGCGTGTAAAATGAATGTGCGCAACGGAAAATAATAAACGCTAAAATGATGATTTAGCCCTGCCTGACTACCCCCTGAAGCAGATCTTAGGATCTCTTAATTCCATAAACTACAATATAAACATAAATTAATGATGAAGGCAGCTAATACTACTAAATGATAAACATTGTTTCTTATTATAAGTTTATTGCAGATTAAAAAAAAAACATCCTTTATGACGAATGTCTATATTTCCTAAGTAAAATTATTAATCAATTGCCCAACTCTGCCCCCTTTTATGGCCACGCGATCAAACATAAATAATGCGAAATGACTGAGAGTATCTACGTACCAAACTCTAGAAGACACTACCTCCAAAGGTGATTTACAGTGGTGTGGAACCTCAGTGGAAATAAACCAACCTCATCACAGCTGTTTCCCTTATAGCCCTAATAAGCCGAAGCGATTTGCTATATCACCGTATCTACTGCATGTGGTGCGTCGGCGTGCTGGTTCTCGTTCACGTCTGCGTCGATGGAAGAAATCCAGCCACAAAATAAAACTCTTTCAGACACTAAGACGGCAGAAGGCGGTCCTCTGACTACTATACTCTCTGTGTTCTACAGACAAGAAACGCCAACTCCCAGCCTCAAGGACAGAGTTCAGATAACGGCTCAATGTAATTATAGGCAGAAGAAGTGCTTTCAATTATTGAATGCTGCGTGCTCAACGACGACTTCCAATCCGGACGTGAAGTCCACAATCGTATAGGTTCACAACAGTGCAGCGCCTAACTGTTCGAACTATAAACTCTCCTGTGAGCAAGGACAGGAAGTTCGTCTGCATCAACAAAGCTGAAACCAAGCGACCGTCAGACACGGGCGCTCACAATGGAAGACCTCGTTTCTGCATCGCTGGCTTCCCAGCAATGCTCGGCTCCCCACCCTCGCAATTCCGAAAAAGAACCATAGTCCCGAAACCACGGAATATGTTCCCTCTCTAGAAATTCTTCCGAACGCTAACCAACCATATTTTAGTCTTTTGTCGTCCAGCGCGGATAGTTTCCTTCTGAGTAAAAATCCGCGATAATAACCGAGCCTGCGTGACTTCCAAGGTGACGCTTCCTCGTTCCTCTCAGCTGCGTCCAAGATTTTCGTAGTTTCTGAAGTATAATCCTTCCCGTCCGGCTACAATACCGCCCAGTCGCGACTCAATTGTGCTCCAGTGCTCACGTGTCCCAACGTCCGTCTTGCTACTTCCTGTGTTTAAGCAGGACCAACACACCTGCGTGCGCCTTCCACCCAGGGCTTGTGTTCCGCTTGCCATTACATTTCCACTGTCGTTCCAACCTCTACTAGTATAGGCAATCATTCATTACGCCCTTCTCATAATAAAGACACTCCGTCCCTTTGATGCAATAAGCGTTAACATTTATTTGCAAGGCGTACGTGACAACGTCAGTCTCCTTTATATATTCATATATACGATGTACAACCTATCACGTGATACCTAATTGTGTTTGTAGATCATGGCAAAGTATGTGGATGAGTGCTTGTAAGGTACGAAATTATAGCCGCCTTACAACTTGTTGTACGTGGAGAACATTATTAAATTTGTGGGTGATTTGAAAGTATACATTGTATCAAGGCGTTCGTTAAGTAACGCAATAACGTTAGTTTTTTTTCTCGTCCAGTTTCAGTTGGAAAACGTGGAATTTGTTGTGGAACTTCGTGAAATATTCCCGCCGGCCGGGGTGGCGGTTCTAGGCGCTACAGTGTGGAACCTGCCTCGTCCATGGATGTGTGTGATGTCCTTAGGTTAGTTAGGTTTAAGTAGCTCTAAGTTCTAGGGGACTGATGACCTCAGAAGTTAATTCCCATAGTTCTCAGAGCCATTTGAACCGTTTGAAATATTCCCGCTTGGCCCCTACAGTTCCATGACGTTCCGAAAGGGCATGGCGTTGTATGTAGCCTTCAAAATAACTTCTGCGTCGGAGGCCCTTTCAAAGCAGAGAGCTGTCATTGAGTTTCCTTTGGCGGAAAACCAGAGCGTAGCAGATATTGATAGGCGCTTGCAGAACTCTACGGAGACCTGGCAGTGACCAAAGGCACGGTGAGTCGTTGGGCGCCACGTCGGTCAACATCGCAACAAGGAGTCGCAAACGTGTCCCATCTCCCGCATGCCGGCTGTCTCCTGACATATTCGTCCACAGGAGGGGTTCTCATAGGTATGTGCCCGCTGCGCTCTTCAGCGCCTAACAGAAGATCATAAAGATCAACGAGGACCACCAGCACGGAATTGCTTGCGTCTTACGAGGCTGATCGTGACAATTTTTTGTCGAACATTGTCATAGGTGATGAGACATGGATTCATAACTTCGATCCGGAAACAAAAGGGCAATCGATGGATCGGCACCAAACCGCCTCTCCTTCAAAGAAAAAGTTCAGAGTGCATAAGATCACAGTGACGGTCGTCTGGGATTCTGAAGGAGTTGGTGAGTTTGATGTCTTCCAGCATGGTGCCACGATGACCTCTGAAGTGACTTGTGTTACTTTCAGGAAATTGAAGAAATGGCTTCAATGTGCTCGTAGCCACAAAAATGCAATCGAACTTCTTATCCAAGACAACACATGGTACCATACAAGTCTCCAATGAAACTTCATTGGACTGATCTTCCTGATCCACCCTATAGCCCGGATTTTGCACCTTCCGAATCCACCTGCTTGGCGCAATGAAAGATGCATTCCGCGGGAAACAGAAAGTGGATGACGGGGTGGACACATGCAGCAAGACGTTGGCTGGGACATAGAAAAGTAGAGTGAAACCATGCGCACACTGGACCTCGCGGTGAGTTGGCGAAAGGTCGTCGCTTTGAACGGAGATAGTTTTGAACGCACAGAAATTCTGATGCAGCCTAATCTCAGTTTCACGAAACAAAGAACAGCAACTTCACGATTTTGTTCTTCACCTGAATCCAAAATGGTTCAAATGGCTCTGAGCACTATGGTACTTAACATCTATGGTCATCAGTCCCCTAGAACTTAGAACTACTTAAACCTAACTAACCTAAGGACAGCACACAACACCCAGCCATCACGAGGCAGAGAAAATCCCTGACCCCGTCGGGAATCGAACCCGGGAACCCGGGCGTGGGAAGCGAGAACGATACCGCACGACCACGAGATGCGGGCTCACCTGAATCCTCAAATCATTTTTGCTGCAGACTCAGGGTCGAATTTAGTCATCAAAATTTGCCCGTTCGCTACCTCTTAAGTGATAAATAGCGAAGGGTTTCAACGTTCACATGACCTTGACCTTCGCAGTCGGCAGTTCTTTGCATGACACATTAGAAGCAAGTAAAACATGCTCAACAGCGACATGTTTAGATCGACACACGAGGTAAACTAAGAAAAAATGACGAGCAAACTGTGGTGTCACCGCTAGACACCACACTTGCTAGGTGGTAACTTAAATCGGCCGCGGTCCTGTAGTACATGTCGGACCCGCGTGTCGCCACTGTGGGATCGCAAACCTAGCGCCACCACATGGCAGGTCTCGAGAGACTGAGGAGACCTCGTCCCAGTTGTACGGACAACATAGCTAGCGATTGGACGTGCTAAGCCTTGCTCTCATTTGCCGAGAGATAGACAGTAGAATAGCCCTCTGCAAAGTTAAATGGCGACCACCTAGCAAGGCGCCATTTGTATCAGTGCCTATAGCTTACTAATATTCAAGAGAGATGTATTCCAAGGACTAATTAAAAGTTAAGTAACAAGCATCTACGTACTTTTCTTCTTATTCATTTATAAGTTCTCATGTTCCAGACTTCACGCCCGTCTGCGTTAGCCTTGCGTGCCCTATCGGCTACAGCATTGTGTCTAGGCTGTATGGTCTAGACACAACACAAACCACTCCACTGTGATCAGAAATCCGACCCCAGTCTCTACAGCGCACATGCACAATGGTTCGTTACTTCCGGCATTAACCTCTTACACGTATACTAGGAGAGCCCCCAAATGAGATGTGGTGGAAGTCGTTTAAATGAACTACTTTCCTGTTCCATTCGCGAATTGTCAGAGAGAAGAATGTCTGTTAGTAATCCTGTACATCAGTACTAACTCCTTTGATTTTCTCGCCATCGCCATTTGTCAGATGCAAATCGAAAAAAAAAAAGGATTCTGATTTAACGTCTCGTCGATAGTGACCCCATTAGTGACGGAGCTCAACTCAGATTGGGGACAGATGGGGAAGAACATGTGCCGTGAGTTTTTACAGAACCCATCCCGGCATTTCTCTTACTAGTTTTAGGGCAATCACATGAGGCCTAAATTTATATGGTCAAAAGGGGACATACATTGTTCGGTATGTATGTGGTAGGAAGAGAAACGTTACACAGCTGCTTTTGCAAGTTATACTCCCTGAACGTTATTACCTCTCCGTAGTGCGCAGTGCCTCTCTTACAGTGGTTATTACTGCACCTTTATGAACATGCCTATAACGATTTCATGTATAATAAATTAACCGGGACGAGACATGGCACTCTCCTATGTATCTTCCCTACTTCTTCTCTTTATACTACCTGATATGACTCCCGCAGAGGTGTATGGTTCCAATGGCTCTGAGCAGAGGAGAGGAGCCGGTCAGGGACAACAGACAGGCTCCCACCCCTTTTTTATCACTCGTTACTTATGATGGCTGAGAACGAAACGAGTGATTTGAGTGCGCCTTTACGGGCATCTGCGATGTCTGCTCCCTCTCCACACGACGGGACGGGACAGGCAGAGGATGAAACAGTCGTACAGAGACACGCGAGAATCACCATGCCTCTTGGAGCAAAACGTGAAGAATTGGAAAATGAGTCAAGCGGCTCTGAATGTAATTAAAAATGAGCTATGAGCTTGGGCTATAGCGAATGCAAGACTCGAAGGCTGCGTCATGGAACTAGAAAAAGAGAATGATAGGCTGAGAAAGCAACCCACCAAGACGTGGGCGGCTGTGGCTGCGCAAGCACCAACTAAGTCGCATACAACAAACGACACAATTGAAAGAGTTTCCAAACGGCCAGACACGGCTGTCTTTCTCAGGACCCTGCCTGGCCAAGACACTAGTGTCAAGAAAAATTCAGGAGCTACTCACTACTAAAATCTATCCAGTTAACAAGAAGATCAAAATTAAAAGAGTAAAACCAAGTAGAAACTCGGTAATTGTGGAAGTTGCTACTGAAGAGGATAAAGAGAAGCTATTAAGTAATCAAAAGCTAAACTCTGTGGTTAAATGTGAACCACCTAGGAAACGAAATCCATCAGTAATTTTGTATGACGTACCGGCAATAGTGACGAAGAGCTACATGAGACGATCAGGACACAGAACTTTGACGAAATGGACGAACAGGAATTTAAAAACTCTTTTAAACTAACATTTAAAACACGGCCTCGAGATCGTGATGTTGTACACCACGTCACCGAGGTCTCTGCGCAAATGTAGAAGAAAATTAAATCAATGGGCAGATTATATGTAGGCTTTCACACAATAAACACAAGGGATTACATCGTGGTACCTCGTTGCCACAACTGTGGTGACCTGGACCACATTCTGAGGCAGTGCATGCTCCAACTGCGGTGAGAGTGGACTCACTCGCAAAGAGTGCAAAGCAGCGGGAGTTTGCATTCCGTGCAAAAGTAGAGGGAAGAAATCCTGTGGTGCCACGGGACGGAATTGCCCCACTTACCGGATGCTCGAACAAAGATTAATTTGCAGAATTGACTACGGCTGAGCAGGGCCCAGTAAACAGGATGCTTAGCGTAAATCCCCGAGTAAAAGGAGGAGGGATGCTGTGAGGGCAAACAGATTCAAAGAATTCTTAAGGTACCTTACGGGCGCTGAAAAAGTGACAACAGCAGAGAAAGGAATCCAAACAGATCTTCCTATGGTGGACAAAGGCATACAAACAGATTTCCCTGTAAAGATCACAGCTCCCCCCTCCCAAAACCGGGGAACGCGGCCGATAGAAGATCAACTACGGCAAGAGCATCCTGTGGTGGCGGCAGCCCCCTGGCCCTTACCAAAGAAGAACCAAAAGAAGTAGAACGTCAGCCACTCCAAGAAGGTACAGTTACTAACACCAATGCACACGCAACCGCAGTAGAGACCGCCGTAATCAGGCTACCGCCTGTAGACCCGGTTAGGGTGTATCCCAATATAGAATATACTATGCAACTGGCAAGACTGGAGCAGCCGACTATCCTGACCACTGCCTTACGAGATGTGGTCCGGTTGGGACATGAGAACGTCAGAAATGTCACCTTCTCGGTAATGGAGGCTGTAGATAGGATACAATTTAAGTCAGTGAACCTTCCCACTGACTTCGGAGCCCTGCGAGACTTACTCAAGAAAGTATTGGAAAGACGCGGGGAAAAATTTGACCTAGACGACATCTACACTCAGTCAGTCCTAGCTCACGGTCGTATCGCCTTTGATTGGAGCATGACTTGGCCTGACGACGGAATGCATACCTATTTCCCACAGTGACCAAACGAACTGTCGGGCAACTAAATACACACAACAGCAGACTTGTGATACAGGAGCTTCGAAGGGAGGTGGAGGAGAGGAGGCTTGATGTACTCTGCCTACAGGAGCCGTACTCTCAAGCTGGGAAACTATCATTTGCAGCCAAATGTCAAAGAAAGGTTAGGCATGAGGTATTTCGAACCAAACCGAGGTCTAATACATTTTCTCACTGGTCATGGGCCTTACCCAACATATCTATGTCGGTTTGGGAAAAGGGCTGCACCTGACTGTGACTGTGGCGCTTTGGAGGGTACTCCTGACCATATGGTTTACGAGTGCCCCCTTTTCAAAGATGTAGCAGCTACATTAAGACAACAACTTCCAAACAACAACACATACGACTTATTAAGACACGAAGAGACTTTTGAAACCCTGAACAACTTGGCAAATGAGGTAAGTTCTGACTGCATACCTGAGGGACTTTCGCGACTAGAACCAACCACTGAACGTGTCCTAGTACCCTAATCCTGTACCACCTGTGCGTGGACAGGTCGACTTTTTAGTTGGAATCCGCCACGTGCAGGGCTAGGGGGACTTGGGTACACCTTTTCTCGGCTAAGATAGCACCGGATTTGACGTAGGTTAGTTAGTAGCATTATAAGTAGATACTAAATTAGGAACCTCGGGATTAACTCGATGAGCAAGGCCTTGAAGTAGGTTTATATCTAGGCTGACACACCTGTAACTCTGCAGGCAGTTAGGAATATTAACAAGTGGGTAGGAAAATTAACAACTAGGTAGTAGTGTATAGATTAACAATCGTAATCTACCTATTAACATGTACTGTGTCACACTGTCTGTAGCTCACAAATTAACTGTAATATTGTAATAACTGTAATAGCTGCTGGTAACATACAATTTTGTATTAACATTAGGACCCACTAATCACTAAGGTGGTGGGTTAATTTGTATACTTATTATTGTTGCTATTGAAATAAAGATTTTTTTAAAAACATGGCTTGAGCACAATGGGACTTAACATCTGATGTCATCAGTCCCCTAGACTTAGAACTAATTAAACCTAACTAACCTAAGGACATGACACATATCCATGCCCGAGGCGGGATTCGAACCTGCGACCGTAGCAGCAGCGCGGTTCCGGACTGAAGCAGAGATGTATAGTACTCAACTTCGAACAAGTGTTTCGTAAGCTATTTCCTTCATGGGTGAGCTACATTTTATTAGTAATCTTTCAACGTGAAAAAATGTAAGTTACTGCAGATGGGCAGAAAAACAATTGTGTGAATTTGAATATATTGTTAGTGGTATGATACTCAATTTGGTCATGTCAAATAAATATCTAGGCATAATGTTGCATTGCAATGGAAAATGGAAAATGTTCACGCATACTTCTAGAAATTTTACCATTGTTACAGTTTCGCATAACTGATCGCTAATTTCGTAACTGAACGATAATCCAATACATATGACGGGTGTTCAAAACAAAAGATACGTAACAATACTGTGGCTATAATGGAAGTCTCTATTCAAAAATAATCACAGTGGCAGGCTTAAGCACAACCATTCCACTGTTCCCAGAATTCCTGTGGCTGCGGTGTCCTATATCCTTCAGTTCGTCGCAGTACGACATGTTCGGGCTGTAGGGCGGATGCTCGACGGGCTTCCATTTTTGATCTTGGCCGTTAGACTTTATCTGACCTCGGAGACATGTAGACGCTCGTTATCATGGAGCAGAGTCACACCTTCCTGATCAGCAGAAGCAATTTCCTGTTGACGTACTTCCTCAGGTTACAGAGTGTCTCACGGTACGTGTCACTGTGTAATGGTGTTTCCGTGCTCGAGGAATTCGGTCAGTATCGGACCTCGGCAGTGGAAAAAGACGGTGAGCGTCATCTTGCCTACTGAGTGCAAACAGATATGAATTTTTTAGGGAGAGATGACGACATTACATTCGTCTCTCTATACGTCTCACTAGTGAACCAAAACTGTCATATGCAAATTTCAACAGTTTGATTGTTACGTTACGTGCTTTTTCATTTGAACATTCCTTATAATAAAATAATATGCAGTGAATAATATAGTAAATAATATGCATAACAAAAGTTTTTGACTACTTCCGCAACAGAAAACCAACCAAACTTGCTTAAGAAAATGGAGAAGGACTTAAAAGAACTCGAAATCATAGAAAATATGGTCATAGTTAAAACTGAAAAAATTACAAGAAAGAGAAGTTCCAAGTGAAATGACAACAAAGCAAACAATCTAAACCTCTGAAGAAGAAACGGAAGCGAGATCGGAAAGAATGAAATGGTACTGGGCTAATAGAAAGGCACATACTGTTAAAAATTCATTGATTTTACATACCCCAAAGTAGGCTGCAAAGAGGAAGAAGAAAAGAGCATAATAGGTACTATGTTCTTTCTTATATGACGTGCCACTGCCAGAGGTTAAATAATGTCTGTATCCTCTATTACTTTAGTAACATATTACAAAACTATCATGTTAATGCATTTTCAAATACATAAAGAAGTTTTTGGGATTTGTTGAGGTCATTACGGGATTATCTAAGAAAGCTTTTCCTCTGCGAGAACACGGATCATTGTAAGTTTTGTAATAAAGTAAAGTAAAAAAGCAAACACGACTCACGACGAGTTAGGTCTTAGACCTTCTCCGACTGGCCGACTGCTGCCTACAGCGGAGTACGAGGAGCGATGTATGAGATCGTAGGAGATGCGGACAGCATGTCTCCAGTCTCTCCAGCTGTTACTGCCAGTAGATGAATCCTGATGATGCTGCTGCTTCAAGCAGCTTCTCATTTGGCCTCACATTGGCTGTGTGGACCCTATACCACACCTCAACAGCTCAGAAAAAAAGCTGAGGAGGTGACGGGAATCGAACATGAGTGACTCCGCTTCGGAGGCACACGAAAATTGTGAACAAATCAATGAGGATTTGCAGAAAATAAATGCGTGGTGTAATGACTGGCAGTTATCTCTCAATATTAGTAAGTGTAACCTACTGCGTATAACAAGGTGAAAATGCCCAATAATGTATGAGTACAAAATAAATGATCTGTCTTTGGAAGCGGTAACATCAGTCAAGTATTTGGGTGTGACTATTCGAAATGATCTCAAATGGAATGATCAGATTACACAAGTAAAGGGTAAGGCGAACTCTAGATTGCGGTTTATTTGTGTAATTCTGAAGCGATGCAGTCCTTCAACAAAGGAAATACCTTACAATACGTTAGTTGGTCCAGTCTTATTGTTCGTCTCGATGGGACCCTTACCAGTTGGGTCTGATTCAAGAGACTGAGAAGGTCCAAAGAAGAGCGGCAAGATTCGTGACTGGTACATTTAGCCATCGCGAGAGCGTTGCAAATCTCATACAAGGTTTGAAGTGGGACACACTTGCAGATAGACGACGCACTAAACAGAAGGGGCTGCTCACTAAATTCCGAAATCCAATCTTCACCGAGGATGTAGAGCATATATTATTACCACCAACTTTCAAATCACATAATAACCATAATTCAAAGATAAGGGAAATAAGAGCTCGTACTGAGGTGTTGAGAAAGTCGTTTTTCCCTCGCGCGATCCGCGAGTGGAACAGGGGGGGAGGGGGATATGACTTTGGCGCGAATTGTGCCCTCCGCCACACACTACTTGGTGGCTAGCGGAGTATATATGTAGATATGTAGGAGGCAGTGACGCTAACATTTCTTTTGTCTTATCTCTGTAATTCTATTTCTTTTTCGTTTTCTTCTTTTTAAAAAAAAAATGTAGATGGAGCTAGCAGCTCCTTCAATAGCTTAGGAAACGATCGACCCACTATCGAAAATGTGAAAAGTCTCTAGATGTGTGGACCTGTTCCACAAGCTATTCTTTATGTTATTTTGCTTGTGTCATTGAATTTATAAGTTACTTAAGTCAGCGTTTGTAAATAATTCATTGTTTTGTCTTGGTGGTAAATTTGTTGTGAATCGCATAGTTTTAATTTCACTTCGTTTCTCCCATGTAGGCAATTTCACGCACGAAGATCTCAGTAGTATCATCATTGCTACCAACTTACATTTCTTTTAGTTTCGTGAGAGCCTAGTTATATATGGTCACTTGATTCCTGTGCGTATTATTACCCAACATAAACCGGTTAGCTGCAAGTGATGTCAAGTACCGAGTGAGCGCAACCCGCCCGTTACACGCTTTGTTAATTACAGACCTCGGCCAGCATTGAGAGCGGCCGATTAACGAGCCAGTTTAGCGCGGTTTGATTTTGCAAAACGATGGAGCGTCCAGCGCGCGCGGAGCTCGTTAGAGGAGTGGTGAGGTGGGAGGGGGGAGGATACTCTGCACGGGAGAATCCGAGCGTCTCATTACCGATCCCGTGGAAGACGTTAAATCATTGCGGCGGACGGGGGCTGGTGAAAGCCAAGCACTAGCCGGCTGTCGTCAGCGAGGCGAAGGGGCGGCAAGGGCGTGAGAAGGGAAGCAGCCCGGCCCGTGACGCAACGGCCTTTCTTCTGGCTCGCGGCGGTCGCGTGGGCAGGCGTGGCTCGGCTCCACCTAGCTCGGTGCCTGGGATTCCCTCACACTCACAAAGCGCAGGCGAGGCGTCGCTGGGATGCGATTCCTGTCATCAAGGTCCCACCGCACCAGCTACTCACTCTGCCTGAAATTAGCCTTCGGATTTCATGCCTTCGAAAGTGGAGAGGGAGATAATAACGAAAGGAATAGACCAGTGAAACTTTTCGGCCCCTGTCATTTTATTCACTGCGCGATGCTAACGGTGATTTTGCTGATGAGAGCGACACTAAAGTGGTGTTCCTGGACAAGGCTTTCCGAAATGCCTTCACCAAAGAAGATGCAGGAGATATTCCACAATTCGAATCAACCTCTGCTGTCATTATGAGTAATGTGCATCTACATCTACATGTACATCTACATTTATACTCCGCAAGCCACCCAACGGTGTGTGGCGGAGGGCACTTTACGTGCCACTGTCATTACCTCCCTTTTCTGTTCCAGTCGCGTGTGGTTCGCGGGAAGAACGACTGTCTGAAAGCCTCCGTGCGCGCTCGAATCTCTCTAATTTTACATTCGTGATCTCCTCGGGAGGTATAAATAGGGGGAAGCTATATATTAGATACCTCATCCAGAAACGCATCCTCTCGAAACCTGGACGGCAAGTCACACCGCGATGCAGAGCGCCCCTCTTGCAGAGTCTGCCACTTGAGTTTGCTAAACATCTCCGTAACGCTATCACGCTTACCATATAACCCTGTGACGAAACGCGCCGCTCTTCTTTGGATCTTCTCTATCTCCACTGTCAACCCGACCTGGAACGGATCCCACACTGATGAGCAGTATAGGTCGAAAGAGTGTTTTGTAAGCCACCTCCTTTGTTGATGGACTACATTTTCTAAGGACGCTCCTAATGAAACTCAACCTGGTACCCGCCTTACCAACAATTAATTTTATATGATCACTCCACTTCAAATAGTTCCGTACGCATACTCCCAAATACTTTACAGAAGTAACTGCTACAAGTGTTTGTTCCACTACCATATAATCATACAATAAAGGATCCTTCTTTCTATGTATTCGCAATACATTACATTTGTCTATGTTAAGGGTCAGTTGCCACTCCCTGCACCAAGTGCCTATCCGCTTCAGATCTTCCTGCATTTCGCTGCAGTTTTCTAATGCTGCTGCAACTTCTCTGTATACTACAGCATTATCCGCGAAAAGCCGACACTATCCAGTAGGTCATTTATACATATTGTGAAAAGCAAAGGTCCCATAACACTCCCCTGTGGCACGCCAGAGGTTGCTTTAACGTCAGTAGACGTCTCTCCATTGAGAACAACATGCTGTATTCTGATTGCTAAAAACTCTTCAATCCAGCCACACAGCTGTTCTGATATTCCGTAGCCTCTTACTTTGTTTATCAGGTGACAGTGCGGAATTGTATCGAACGGTTTCCGGAAGTCAAGGAAAACTGAATCTACCTGGGAGCCTGTATCTAATATGTTCTGGGTCTCATGAACAAATAAAGCGAGTTGCGTCTCACACGATCGCTGTTTCCGGAATCCATGTTGATTCCTACATAGTATATTCTGGGTTTTCAGAAATGACATAATACGCGAGCAAAAAACATGTCCTACAATTCTACAACAGGTCGATGTCAGAGATATAGGCCTGTAGTTTTTCGCATCTGCTCGACGACACTTCTTAAAGACTGGGACTACCTGTGCTCTTTTCCGATCATTTGGAACCTTCCGTTCCTCTAGAGACTTGCAATACACGGCTGTTAGAAGGGGGACAAGTTCTTTCGCGTACTCTATGTAGAATCGAATTGGTATTCCACCAGGTCCAGTGGACTTTCCTCTGTTGAGTGATCTAGATCTAGATAGCCTCAGTGTACCTAAGTCTCCCGGTCGAGATTGTCCGAGGAGCGTTCAATAAGTTAGGTTAGGTTGTTTGGGGGGAAGAGACCAGACAGCAAGGTCATCGGTCTCATCGGATTAAGGAAGGACATGAAGGAAGTCGGCCGTGCCCTTTAAAAGGAACCATCACGGCATTTGCCTGGAGCGATTTAGGGAAATCACGGAAAACCTAAATCAGGATGGCCGGACGCGGAATTGAACCGCTGTCCTCCCTTTCAATAAGTAATGCAACACATTCTTTCTCGGCTAATTTCGGTTGAAAGAATGCAAAATTTGTTGTGGATCATAGTGAAATATTACCGATTCAGCACCTACAGTTACATGAGTTTCCGACCAGTGACTGCTCAGAGCTGTCACTGAGTTTCTTTTGGCGGAAAAACAGGGCATCTTTGGCGCTTGCAGCCTGTCTGTGAAAAACACCACAATGAGTAGATGGACGAGGCGGGTGTCATCACGGCAACAAGCTCGAGCAAACCTGTCCGATCTCGCGCGTTCCTGCTAACCACACACAGCTGTGACTCCTGCAAAGTTCGAGGCTACATTCTGAGCCGGCAAAGTCATGGTGACGGACTGAAGGAATTATTCTGGTGATGTGCATTCACAGGGTGCTACGGTACACTCTGAAATGTATTGGGCTACCCTCAAGAAACTGAAGAGACGACTCCAACGTTTTCATCGCCATAAAAATGCAAACGAAGTTCTACTTCTCCATGACAACGCATGGTCTCAGGCAAGTGTGTGCACCCGAGAGGAGATCACAAAACTGCATTGGACCGTTCTTTCTTCCACCCTACAGCACAGATATCGGAGCTTCCGACTTCCCCCTGTTTTGCCCAATGAAGGATACATTCCGCGGAAAGCAGTTCGTGCACGGTAGGGAGGTCATTGATGCAGCAAGACTTAAGCCTAGTTTACACAACGACACTAGGTTGTAGGCAACCGCACTACCGATCACTGCGCATACGCGCCGCGCAACTCAGTGAAACTAAACACTTTCGGCGTGTTCCAATTTTGGCGACACTAGGTGCATGACTTTTGAGGTTATGTGTGTTCGTGAGTGTAGACAAACTGAAATATGAAGTGGGGAACGGAGAATAATGTTCACTTTTTGGATATCTATGTCTTGCATAGGTGTTTGTGAGATTTCAGTGATGCTGATTACAAAAATAAGCCACATATTGCTGCCGCTGAGACCGTCATGAGCAATCATAACATAGATGGTCTGACAATATCTGAGCCGCAGGGAAAAATTTATTGAGTTAGGAGCACATATACAACTGAATTAAGAAAATACAAGCAAGTGTAATTCTAGCTGAGGAATGCTCTCATCTACAAGACTAAAATCCCATCGTTCGAGTTGGCCAACTCTTTGTTAAGGAATATTGTTGACAGGAGGGAAGACTATACAAACTTAAGAAACTGCATTCTTTATTCAATATTCATCTAATTAAAACGTCGCTGCAGTGGTCCCCATTCACGTATGTTACAATTTTGAAATATTGTCACTGTACAGATATATCTTCAAGAGGGTAGTTTACAAACCATTCTCTTCTTAATACGGTCTGCTTCGAATAATTATTGTTGCTAATGTTAATAATTATTACTGTTGACGTAAATAATTATTGGTGTTAATTAAATAGCGTCATAACCAACTAAAACCGTATTTTGTAGCATTCCGAGTGTTCTCGATTGTAATGCACGCAATATACATAATTTCAATTCTGGCGACAGTGTTTGATGCATTACAGCACCTTTATTCCTTATCGCATAATTAACTCTATGTAGAAGAAACGTCACCAGTTCTGGTGACATTCTAAGATAATTAAAATAACTTCTTGGATCTTCCGCTATAAATTATTCCAGCAAGGATGCTGAACAACCGAGCTGACGTCTTTTCTTCATCCAGTCACAAATCGAAACATGTTTCTTATTTTTTTTCTTATGCAGCGATTCCACGCAACAAGCTTTAACTACATCACATCCCGTGCGACGTGCAGCTGCCAAAACTTTCAATACAGACACGACTAAGGGACCCACAAAACGATGAAACTAAAGTGTATACTGGTGTCGCCGTGTGCACAGTCATATATGAAACTACTTGCGTGCAACTTGTTCCTCGCAACGACTGGCGCAACCCAATGTCGTCGTGTAAACCAGGCTTTAGGGTCCGACGTCGACCAGTACAGTGGTACCATGTGGGCATTCAGCCCCTCCTAGTAAGGTGACGTAAGGCCGTCGCACTGAACAGGTGTTATGTTGGAAAATAGTCTTTTTCAACCAAAAGACTGGGGAATGATATTGTGTCCTAGAATACTGAATAAAACTGAGCTGCTTTCAGAAAGAAATGTGTTGCATTACTTATTGAATGCCCCTCCCATACTGACTGGGTTATTTCGAAGTATACTGACGAAACAGCTTCATTTTTTTAGCAACCACATATGGCCACTAAAAAAATGGGAAAGCCGTGTGGCTAGGGCCACCCGTCGGGTAGACCGTTCGCCTGGTGCAAGTCTTTAGAGTTGACGCCACTTCGGCGACTTGCGTGCCGATGGGGATGAAACGATGATGATAATGGCAACACAACACCCAGTCCCTGAGGGCAGAAAATCTCCGACCCAGCCGGGAATCAAACCCGGGCCGTTAGGTATGACATTCCGTTGCGCTGACCACTCAGCTACCAGGGGCGGATATACGACCACCAAATCGACGAAATATTCGTACCAAAAAACTGGAAACTGCGCTGATCATCCAAATACACAATACGTAATCATCTGAATTATACACTCGTTCATTGACATAGATTTGCAGCAGGAATTTGGAACGTGCACTGTGTGAAAGTACACTATGTTCAAACATTACGAAATTACTCGAAGAAAACAATGTGTTGACAAGTAATTAGCACGGATTTAGAAAATATAGTAGTTTCGAAACGCAACTGGTTCCGTATCCATGTGAAGTAACGAGTTATATTGTCGAGGGATCTCTATAAGCTTGTGCTTATTCCCGACTGATGCAAACATCTCGTTTTCTTCACGTCTCCAGCTGGTACTTTTCAGTGCTATGGAAACCTTCTGTTTCGTTTCCTGTGACATCTGAGTTCTTCTGTCTGACACATTATATTTTTTCCATCACTTATACAAGGATGTGAATTTGCTTTAAAAACTGACAACCAGTGGAACGCAAGTGAATTCCACCTGAACGTTACTGAATGCAGTCTGCACACTCGCACCTGTCGCTAGAGTTCTCGTCCGTTAGTGCTCTCCGAGTAAGCCTTGCCCTGTGGAATGCCATGTGTAATGAGTGGGTGCCTTACTCGCGTGGATTTCGTGCCGTTTGTATTTAATACACATAATTACAAATGTTGTGAATTTACTACTTTTCTCACTGGGAATGAACAGCAGTTGCCGGATGCCACAGTGCAACCAGCGTCTGAGTAGAATATAACCGCGTGTTATTAGAAATTTGCTTGTACTTTTTGAAGAGTTTAAAAATAAGTTACCGAAAAGTTGTGAAACACACAGTATGCTTATCCGTTTCATGTTGCTCACGAGAGATGAAACTAGAGGTGGACTAGCATGTTGAAACACGCCTGGAAAGTCGTGGGAACTTGAGTAGGTATTTCGCACGAGGTAAGGAAATTCCAAGAACGGGCATCTGCAGCCTCATTATCTTCTCAGGCGGTAGGAAGGTTTGGGTTTGAAGGTAGAACTTCAACTCACGGAAGGCACTGATGTGTTGTCGTAGCTGACAACTTTGTGAGCTCCTGTCCAACAGAAAAACATGAAGTCTGACATATATATATATATGCATATATATGTCAGACTTCATTCTTTCTGTCGGACAGAAGCTCACAAAGTTGTCAGCTACGACGACACAATGGTGGTCCGTTGATCGTAACCGGGCCAAATATCTCACGAAATAAGCGTCAAACGAAAAAACTACAAAGAACGAAACTTGTCTAGCTTGAAGAGGGAAACCTGATGGCGCTATGGTTGGCGCGCTAGATGGCGCTGCCATAGGTCATACGGATATCAACAGCGCATTTTTTTAAAATATGAACGCCAATTTTTTTATTACATATTCGTGTAGTACGTAAAGAAAAATCCGTTTGACCTATGGCAGCGCCATCTAGCGGGCCAACCATAGCGCCATCTGGTTTCCCCCTTCAAGCTAGACGAGTTTCGTTCTTTGTAGTTCTTTCGTTCGATGCTTATTTCGTGAAATAATTGGCCGGGTCACTATCGATGGACCACCCTGTGTAAAACAGAACGACTAGGGACAAACTTCATATTTACAGGTCATGTACACTAGTATATTCTGCAGAAATGATTAGCATGTGAGCTTTGTCAGCCGGCGGATTCAAGGTCGAAATCGATATCGCGGATCGACAACACCTACCGGTAAAATGTGCCTACGGCTCTCGTTGTTGCTATACACGGAAGGTAACGGATCATTGTGAGTTGAACAGATGTAACAGACGTGCAGAATGTCTCGCAGGCGTACGCACGACCCGTACCGTCAAATCAGTGAGTTTCAAAGAGGGCGCGTTACTGGCATGAGAAAATGTGATCCATTCATCAGGGAAAATGCTGCTCTTGTGCCATGAAAGTGTATCGGCAGTGTCAACGGGTGTGTGCAAGATGCATTACGCAACGCCTCAGACCACGACGAGATGTGTCAGGTCGAACCTAAAGGGCAACCTCCCCGAGAAGATCGACACCTCACCTAAATGGCATTACAGGACAGATCTGGGTCCTCCTCGGCTCTGGTGCAAAAGTGGAACCGTGTAGCGTACACTATTAAGGGTGACAGTCCGTCTCCGTTTATTACGGCATGGGATACGTGCGCGTCGTTCACTTCTCCGCCTACCTTTGACGAATGTGCAGATACATGCTAGACGGAATGGCGTATCGAATTACGTCACTTGGGACAGGAATGGCATCACTTAGTGTTTTAGGACGAGCCCAGGTCCTATTTGTTTGAAAATGATGGCCGCAATTTGGTTGGCCGCAGACATGTGGAGCGGCATCACAGAGACTGCATTCGCACAAGACATACAGCGCCAACTCAAGTCCTTATGGTGTGGAGTGCTATTGGCTAAAACACATCTGATGCGTGTCCTGGGCAGTGTGACCTACGAGAATGACATCCTGCGTCCCGTTGCCATGTCCTTTTGCGCAACACCCCGGACACCAGTTTTGAGCAAGAAAAAGCACGACCACATGTTGCTGCACTAACACATGCCTTCTTGATGTCACAAGATGTCAGCCTTTTGTTCTAGTTCGGCAGATCACCAGATTTGCTGCCAGTCGAAAATATGTAGGGCATGGTAAGTAAATGTAAGTATCGTGTGACTAGGGCTTCCCGTCGGGCAGACCGTTCGCCGGGTGCAAGTCTTTCGAGTTGACGCCACTTCGGCGACTTGCGCGTCGATGGGGATGAAATGATGATGATTAGGAAAACACAACACCCAGTCCCTGAGCGGAGAAAATCTCCAACACAGCCGGAAATCGAACCCGGGCCCCTTGAATTGACATTCTGTCGCACTGACCACTCAGCTACCGGGGGCAGACGTGGGACATGGTGAAACGACGAGCTGAACGCTGTGACCCAGTGCCGAACACCACAGATGACAGTTGGAACCAGGTAAATGCAGCATGGATGGCTATACCGCAAGATGCCATTTGCTCCTTATACGAGTCGATGCCATCACGCATGGAACGAGTTATCAGGGCCCACGGCGGACCCTGTGCCTACTAGAGAATAGGACACATACTGAACAGAGATGACTGAAATGCTAATCATTTCTGCAAAACATACTGATATACATGACCTGTGAATATGAATGTCCTATGTCTAGTCGTTCAAGATGTTTTTCTTTTTCTGAACATGAGTATATTTTAGTATTGACGGTATCAGATCTTTAACTTATTGGTGATTCATGCATGTTTTATTGTATTGCGGTTACTGCAAGAAGTTGCAGAGAGCAATAATTTCCCGGAAAGATACATCAACATTTGACACGCGTGGTAAAAAAAAACCTACAAATGCCAAAGGTGATCTCGAATGGCTTGAGTCAAGTTTAAATCTGGAAGTCATTTATGTACAGGTGTGATAGATAATAAGCCTTCGGTTTAGAAGCCAATACATATCTTGGATGCCTGTCTACACGATTTCGAGAACAAGATTTGTCTGATAAAAAAATTTCTTAAAATAAATTTTTTGTTTAGCCGCAAGTTTCTGTTTCCCAACTCAGGTTAGAAAAAAAAACTGTATCTCAATATAAAGAATGCGAGTTCAGTGTCATCCGATGTTTGTGATGATTGGTATTCGACTAAAGTCATTGATAAGGTGTTAAGGAAACTTAAGACTTTTTCCAACTGGACATTGAAGGAAACACTTTCATTTTGTTAATGTAAATGTAAGTAATACATGCTATGCAGGGGAATATGTAAAACAGCCAAACGTGATCTATATAATAGAAATGAATATGTTTGTTCAAAATCGTGTATCTCAAAAAGTTCTCGGCCTATTGCTATAAAATTTCGACTCAACGCTGCTTATAATGCAGACTTGTTTTTAGGTACCTGCTTCTCAATACACGATATCTAATATACACATGTAACTTTTTGAGATTTTTTTGTAGAAATCTATTTTATTAAATTTATAAAAAATTATATATCACATATATTTGAAAAATAGGTATATAAAAACGCAATCGTGTTCCAGTACAACGTTATGTTAAAATTTCAGAGCATTACATTCTGAAACTTTCGTAGTTTTGTGAGTAGGAACATTTACAGTTTCTCTGTAATTACAAACGTAGATGTTCGTTCATTCAAAAGCTCTAATCTTCCAAAGTTCTTCGCGGATTTGTTTGAAAGTTTGACTCACGTTTTCTTCCTATTTACCGGAACGTCATCTGCTATATGTGTAATATATGCGCCGGCCGTGGTGGCCCAGCGGTTAAAAGCGCTACAGTCTGGAACCGCGCGGCCGTTACGGTCGCAGGTTCGAATCCTGCCTCGGGCATGGATGTGTGTGATGTCCTTAGGTTAGTTAGGTTTAAGTAGTTCTAAGTTCTAGGGGACTGATGACCTTAGAAGTTAAGTCCCATAGAGCTCAGAGCCATTTGTAATATATGCGTAACAAAAGGTGAAACGTCATTAAAATGTAAATATTGGTTTGTTCAAAATCATTAATCACCGAAAGTTCTTCACCGATTGCTCTGAAATTTTTAAGTAACATTGAATTCTAACACAGTCATGTTTCAAATATCTAATTCTTTAGTACGTGATGTGTAACATACTTAATGAAATAGAACATTACACATAAAACCAACTAAAAAGAAATGTAGGTCAGAGGCAAACTAAATCAATGTTATGTTGGCAACACTGCAAAATACAATACACACTTAGAAGTATAAGAATAAACAGTGGTACTTGAAAACATACGCTGATTAAAAAGTAAGAAATGCATGGCTGTGCGGAGCAACGGAAAAGTAGACATCAAGCATCAGTGTCTAGTGAAAAAAGACACCAAAGACATGCTAGCAGACGGCATTTCATGATGTAGGCGAGAGACTAAGCAGGAATCACCGTAAGTAAAATCCAACAAATTGTTAACTAACTGTTTTTTATAGTAAAAATAAATCAAATTCTGAACATCTTTAATTGCGGCCCACTGGTGATGCTTTACTTCAATAAAGCAAGACTAGACTGGTGAAAAAATAGCATTGTTTTGTAGTTGTAGCGACGGAAGGGAAATACACTCAGGACTTCATATTCAAAGCACATAGACCAGCTACTGGCTTTAACGGTAAACAGTACCCACCATACAGTACTCGCAATCTGACAAATAGTGAGCTGCACACCAAACAAGTACCTGGCTGTGGTACAGACACGTCTACGCTCCAGATAAGCGATGTCCATGACAAATACAGTAGCTCGTACTCCAAACCGTCCAATGATTGCACAGCCAGTCAGGCTCCCCAGCACACCATGTCCCAGCTGAACTTCTGTCTCGATTGCTGACCACCAACCAACTTCCATTGGAAGACAGCCCCAGACGTGCTTGCGTCGAGGCCTGTGCAAAGAATTAGCCCTATGGCAGAATGCGCCATCCAAAATACACCAAACACACGGCACTGGTGGCAGGAAGTCAAATAGTGTCAACTCACGTGACTCGTATGAAGATAAAAATGTCATAAACATTATTCAGCTGATGAAGTTTGCATATTTTTGGCAAATTCTTAGCCATAGAATGAACATTGTAACACTCAGCAAGCGTCTTATTTTAGCTAGAATGTGTTTAGTACAGTCGTAGAACAATAATACAGACAATTTTGATGTGGAAAGTTTTAATCTGAGGGTCCATTGTGCCTTACACCAAGTGTGGTAAAATGATTGAACTATGCTCATTGACAAGTGCAAGTTTCACCTGTAAGTTCGATCTACAGTATTGTCACGTGCGTTTTGGCAAGTAATACACATATCCAAAACGTCAAAATATTGAATTTTTACATCCATTGTGCTTTTCAGCAAGTTTCTTACTAAAATCTAACTATTCTTGTAGACAAGTCGGAGGTACTGAGTACGAGATGGAGATGGACTGTCAGGTTTTAATGCCAGGTAACATACTTGCTTGTCATGGTCTTTATCATTATAATAGAAAGTAAAGCAGTCTAGAGGTAGCGTCTTTAACTAGCCGTCGAATTTAGAATAAAAGTATTCAACAATAACTGCTTCAGACTTCCGGCATAAGAAGTAACCCTCATTCAGCTAAAGGCCTTGTCAAAGAGGGCAGAATAGCGGTCAGAGTTTCAGGTCACTGTCTAGCCCTTGAGGTGGAAAACTGCCCCTAAAAGGCGGAAGAAACAGCAATGATCAATGGCATGAGGATGTAGAAAGCAGTGAAAACCATTGCGTTCAAGACATGTAAAGTGTACCCATAGTGCATGTGGCCTGTAACTGAAAAAGTGTCATCATAATCTCTCCTACGGCAAAAGATTCCAGACTTGCCCTCCATTAGGAACTCTGGGAGGGGACTGCCAATGGGAGATGACCATGAGAAAATGATTAACTAACTAAAGGAAGGGTTAAGTTATACGAGTCAGGAAGTGGAATGTGAGCAGTATGAACATGGTAGGAAATTTAGGAAATGCTAAGGATCACTGTAGACATACTGGGGGACGGTGAGGTGAAATTGATAGAAGCCAACGATTTATAGTCGGATAAGTATAGAACAATGGGAACAGCAGAAGGAAATGGTATGAAGGAAGTAGGATTCGTTATGAAAAGGAAGGTCGAGCAGAGAGTGAGCTATGGTGAACGGCTCAGTGACAGGGTTATTCTCATTGGAATCGACAGCTAACGAAAACCAACACCAATAGTTCGGGTGCACATGCCGATGTCCCAAGCAGAAGATGAAGAGATAGAGAGAGTATATGATGATATTGCATGAATGATTCAGTACGTAAAGCAGGGGCGCTGAAATGCAGTAGTAGAATAAGGAGCAGAAGAAACGGGTTAGGGAGAATATGGTCTAGCAAATAGAAATGAACAAGGAGAAAGACTAATTGAGTTCTGCAATAAATTTCAGATAGTAACAGCCTATATACTATTCAAGAATCGCATTAGGAGGTATACTTGGAAGAGGCCGGGAAATATGGAATGGTTTCAGTCAGATTATGTCATGGTCAGACAGATATTCCAAAATCACATACTGGAGTTTAAGGAACACCCATTAGTAAGTATAGACTCAGATGACAATACTGTAATTATGGAGAGTACGCTGAAGCTTAAGAGATTAGTCAGTAAGAAACAATATTCAAAGAAGAGAGATACGAAAACACTAAGGAATTAAGAAACACATTTTAATTTCTCTGAGGCTGCAGATAAATGTGATAATAAATAGCTCAGTAGAAAATTCAATTCAAGCGGAATGGACACCTCTAAAAAGGGAAATCACACAAGCTGGATAGGAAAACATAGGTCCAAGGACGGTAACCGGGAAGAAACCATGGGTAACATGAGAAGTACTTCAGCTAATCGACGAAAGAAGGAAGTACAACATTTTTCAGGGAAATTCAGGAATACAGAAATATAAGTCACTAGTAAACAGGAAGTGCAGGGAAACTTACGCCAAATGGCTGCATGAAAAATGTGAAGAAATCGGAAAAGAAGTGATTGCCGGTAGGACTGACACAGTATGTAGGGTAGTCAAGACAACATTCACAGAAATTAAAAGTAAACGCGGTAACATTAGAGTGCAATGGTAATTCAGCTGTTAAACACAGAGTACGCTAAATTCTTCTATGAGAAAGAGAACTTGTCTGATTATGTGACAGAAGAAGAAACAGGAGTCGATATAGAAGTGATAGGGGATACAGTATTATAGTCACAATTTTAGAGAGTTTTGAAGGACTCGAGATCAAGTAAGGCAGAAAGGGTAGACAAAGTTCCATCAGAATTGTTCAAAATCATTTATAGAAGAGGCAACGAAACGACCATTCACGTTGATGTGTAAAATGTATGAGAATGGCGATACACTATCTGGCTTTCGGAAAAACATCATCCACACAATTCCGAAGATGGCAAGAGCCGACAGGTGCGAAAGCAATCGCACAATCAGCCTAACAGTTCATGCATCCAATTTACTGGCAAGAACGAAGTATAGAAGAATGACTAAGAAAATTGAGGTTCTGTTAGATGACGATTAGTTTGCCTTTAGGAAAAATAAAGGAAACCGCGAGGCAGTTATGGCGTTGCGGTTGACAATGGAAGTAAGTCTGAAGAAAAATCAAGACCCATTCATAGGATTTGTCAACCTGGAAAAACCGTTCCACAGTGTAAAATGGTGCAATGTGTTTGAATTTCTGAGAAAAGTAGGGAAAGAGGGGTAACGTGTGTTGTATAATATACAAGAACCAAGAGGGAAGAGTAGAGGACCAAGGAAGAAATGCTCGGATTAAAAACTGTATAAGACCAGGAAGCAATCTTTCACCCTTGCTGTTCAATACATAGGAGAAACGATGTTGGGTATAAAAGAAATATTCAAGTGCGGAATGAAAATTCAAGGTTGAAGGATATCAGTGATAAGATTCACTGATGACGTTGCTATTCTCAGTGAACGTGAAGATGAATAACAATATCTGTTGAATGGAGTGAACCGTGTAATGCGTACACAGTACGAATTGAGAGTAAATCGAAGATAGAGGAAAGAAATCTCGAAGTGGTCGAAGTCAAAGAACTCTGCTATCTAGGCAGCAAAATAACCCATGACAGACGGAGAAAGAGGACATAAAAAGCAGACTAGTACTGGTAAAAAGGGCATTCCTGGCCAACAGAAGTCTGCTAGTAACAAACGTAGGCCTTAATTTTAGGAAGAAATTCCTGAGAGTATGCGGTTGGAGCACGGAATTGTGTGGTAGTGAAATATGGACTGTGGGAAAACAGTAACACACCATAATCGAAGCATGTGATTTGTGGTGTTACACAAAAATTTTGAAAATTAGGTGAACAGATAAGGTTAGGAAAGATGACGTTCTCCGCAGAATCGCCGAGGAAAGTAGTATATGGAAAAGACTGACAAGACAAATGGGCAGTACATAAGACACCTGATAAACAACTAGGAATGACTTCCACGGTACTAGAGAGCCGTAGGCGGTGAAAACTCTAAGAGAAGACAGAGATTGGAATACAGCCAACAAATAATTGAGAATGTTGGTTACAGTGAGACGGAAAAGTTGGCACAGGAGAGGAATTCTTGGCGGTCCGCGTTAAACCAGTTTGAAGACTTACGATTCAAAAGAAAAAGAACTAGATTTTGATTAGAGGAGAGGGAATGGATAGAGGAGTGGGAGGGCAAGTGGAGAGGACTTGGTTAGTAGAGGAGAGAAGGGATGGATTTGTCTTGGCTCAGGAAGAGGATGTAGTTTACAAGCATCTTTAATTTGACGTCATATGATACTTTTTGTAGCAGAATGTACATTTCTGTTCTTTTGTACTTAACACTCGTTTTTGCATCTTTGTATGTGGGCTAGAATATATGACACATACCTTCAAGCGTCCACCAGTTCTTGGTTTTCATCTTGTCCATGTCACCCTCTCTTGGATCACACAAATCTGTGGCCATTCCATCTGCCTTTCTAAGCATACATTCGGTATCCCATTTGGAATGTGTACTACACATTTCAGCAACATTCTGGTACGGATAGCAAAAGCTTTTTATAAGCAATTTCCTTTGAGACTCGATTTTCCCAGTTCCCTAATCGAATTCTGCCACCTGCATCACTCACAGCTGAGCCCATGTGGTTATTCCATTTCATGTTCTTACAGACTGTAGTATCTGGATATTTGTGTGAGTTGACTGATTCCAGTTTGTGACCCACTGATACTCTATATATAGGATTCCATGTTTTCTGATATCCGTGAAGTGTACAGTTATACAGTTCTGAATGTTTAAAACAAGTTGTTAATTTTTGAACCATTTTAGAAATCTTATCAAAAAATTATTAAATATTTGTGAAGATTTCTTCAGACGGTTTTTCATTAAATATAAAAGTATCGTCTGCAAACAATCTGAGGTTATTATTAATATTGTCCGCCAGGTCATTAATATACAACTTGAACAAAAACGGTCCTAACATACTTCCCTGGTGCACGTCGATGTTAAATTTTACATCCGTTGATTTTCCATCCAAAATATGATTCGTCCCTCCTGACAAAAAATTAATAATGTAGACATATATTTTGATTAGTATGCACATACGACAGAACTTCCTTTAATAATCGTTCCTGTGATGGGTATAGGCATTTTTTGTATGCACCACTAGCTGAAAACACTGGCTGAACGATGATATACCGTAAACTCACTTCTCACGCATTAGCAGTGTTAACTCAACGAATAACTCTATTCTCGTTGATTTCAGAGCATTTTATGGTGAGTGTCCTGTTCTCCGTACGCTCAGAAGAAGTCGTCAAGAGTTGTTTACTCTGAAGGGACTGAAGCTACACAGATTAATATCACAACACAGCTGCAGTATTTTGAAAAATTTCTTAATGAAGCAAAAATCAGCAAGTCAATCAATCGCTTCTAACAATTCTGACCAAACATACTCACTAAAATTATGAAGGTATCGCCGGCCGGTGTGGTCGAGCGGTTGTAGGCGCTTCGGTCTGGAACAGCGCGACCGTTACGGTCGCCGGTTCGAATCCTGCCTCGGGCATTGATGTGTGTGATGTCCTTAAGTTAGTTAGGTTTAAGCAGTTCTAAGTTCTAGGGGACTGATGACCTCAGATGTTATGTCCCACGGTGCTTAGAGCCATTTGAACCACTTATGAAGATATAAGGTACATATTACAGGGAGCGAAAGGTTACTTTCAGTCACGATCGAAGATGGTGAAACGGAAGAGTAGTTCAGACGTGAGTGGACATGTTTTAGTACACCCCCTATGTTATTCAGTCCATACATCGCGCAAGAGTTGAAAGAAACCGAGGAGAAATTTGGAGAAAGAATTAAAGTTCAGAGAGAAGACATCAATTTTTTAAGGCTTGCCGATGACAGTGTAATGCTGTTAGACGTAGCAATGGATTTGGAAGACCACTTGAACGGATGGATAGTGTCTAAAAAGGGGACTATAAGACCAACAACAGTAAAACAAAAGTAATGGAGTTTGCTCAAATTAAATCGAGCGATGAGGCACTAAAAGTAGTAGACGAAATTCGCGCTTCAGGCAGAAATGTATGTAACACAAAGAAATTGCTGACGTTGCAAGCGATCATCGGTTAAAAACAATGGGGAAAGTTGAAAGTTTATCCCGAACGAGGATTCGAACTGGAAACAACAAACGCCACGTGTCATTAAGTCGAAGACCCTCAATGATCTCTTCATTGCGGATGCGCTCCATGCTCGAACTCATATGGGAATTGACGAAATGCCGCGAGCAATGACGTTAATGAGCAAGGGGCACTACATGAGCTGTATGTAGGTAAGTTGAGAATTTGGGTCTGACGGAAGGCGTGCTAGGGTAGTCCATGCGATTCCAATGACTACGGTGTTCGATTCGCTTAGTGGTCAGGGCGTCCGTCTAGTAAAGAAGTGACTTGGGAACGAATCTCGGTCCAGCACAAATTTTCAACTTTCCCAATTGATTTCGATCAATGCCCGCTCACAGCCAATGTCTGTAATTTCTTTGTGTCTTAATTCAAAATGGCTGCTGGATCAAAATGGTGTCTGTTCTTTCGGACATGTCCTGAGTGTAGCCTCGTGCATGAGTGAAATGTGGACGATAAAGAGACAAACTAAGAATAGAAGCTCTTAAAATGTGGCACAAATGACTGCTGAAGATAGATGAAAACAACCGACAACCAATTATAGAGAGAGAAAATTTGTGTGACAGCATGTCTATCAAGGGATCGTTTGATAAGACAAATCCGGTTAAGTAATAACAAAAAAAAAAATGGTTCAAATGGCTCTGAGCACTATGGGACTTAACATCTGAGGTCATCAGTCCCCTAGAACTTAGAACTACTTAAACCTAACTAACCTAAGGACATCACAAACATCCATGCCCGAGGCAGGATTCGAACCTGCGACCGTAGCGGTCGCGCGGTTCCAGACTGAAGCGCCTAGAAACGCTCGGCCACACCGGCCGGCGTAATAACCAATTTGGGAATGAAGTGACCTGTAGGGAAAGAGGACGGGGATAAAAATAAAAGAGGGAATACCTGCGTTAATTCAAGTTTTCGTCGGGTGACGAGGCTCTGGAGGCAGTGCAAGAGCTAAGTAGTAAACACTGTGATCTCGAGCTGAAGTGGCATTCTGACTAATACTAAAGGTGTTCCATTGGGTTGGTGTCGAGACTCTGGGTAGGTCAGTTAATTTCAGGAATGCTATTATCCAGGAACGATTGCAATGCTCATAGAAAGAGTCATCGTTTCCCCATTGTTCCTTTACTTACGCAGTACACAGTCCTGCAAAATATGTTCATACCCTTCCACATTTACCGATTTCTAAAGAAAAATAATGACACCACACCCTAATCACGAGAAGCACCCCCCATACCGTAACACAACCTCCTCAGTACACACACATGATGGCAGGTATCGTTCTCCTGGTACTCGGTAAACCAATCCTTTCATTTGGATTTCAACAAGGTACATAGTGATTCATCACTCCAAATCACTCGTTTCTAACCATCTACTGTCAAGTGACGTCACTATTTACACCACTTCAAGCTTCGCTTAGCATTTACTACAGAAATGCGCGTCTTGTGAGGAGCTGCTCGATCACTGTTCCTCATCCCTTTTAAGCTCCTACGGACAGTCGTAGCGCTAGCAGGACTACTAGCAGGACTTTGTCACTTACCAGATTACTTCCGCTGATTACATGCTCTTTTTTATAATCTTTCTCAGCATTGCTCGACGGCCTCTGTCCGTCAGATATATTAGGTCTGCCTTTTATTGGTTTAGCAGAGGCTTTCTTTCGTGTTTCCACTTCCCGATCATATCTTCAACTGTCGTCTTGATCAGCTCTGGAAAGACTGAAATATTGCTGATGGATTTGTTACTCATGTGACATACTACACACATCAGAATAAGTTTTGCATGACTCCGGTTTCCAGAACACCTGAAGATAGACGTTGACTGTTAATATTGTATCACAGACACAGTGCCTTTGACTGTACAGAGATGTCACTAAACCTGCCCAAAGATGTAAACAACCATGCATGAGCAGCGCCTATTAGAAACACGGGATCCAACAGCCGATCAGTTCCAGCCGTTCCACTAGGAAGGAGGAACAAGGCTCGTGTTGTCTGTGGTTCAACCATGCCTAGACGGTCAATACCGCGGTTCGATCGCGTCCGCTTTGTTACTTTGTACCAGGAAGGGTTCTCAACAAGAGAAGCGTCCAGGCGTCTGGGAGTGAACCAAAGCGCTGTTGTTCGGACATGGAGGAGATACAGAGAGACAGAAACTGCCGATGACATGCCTCGCTCACGCCACCCACGAGCTACTACTGTAGTGGATGAACGCTACCTACGGATTATGACTCGGAGGCACCCTGATAGGAACGCGTCCATGTTGAATAATGCTTTCCGTGCAGCCACTGGACGTCGTTTTACGACTCAAACTGTAAACAATGAGCTGCATGATGCGCAGCTTCACTCCCGACGTCCATGGTGAGGTCCATCTTTGCAACCACGACACCATGCCGCGTGGTATAGATGGGCCCAACAACATGCCGAATGGACCGCTCAGGATTGGCACGACGTTCTCTTCACCGATGAGTGTCGCATACGCCTACAACCAGACACTCGTCGGAGACGTGTTTGGCGGCAACCTGCTCAGGCTGAACGCTTTAGACACACTGTCCAGCGACTGCAGCAAGGTGGAGGTTCTCTGTTGTTTTGGGGTGACATTATGTGGGGCCAACCTACGCCGCTGGCGGTCATGGAAGGCACCGTAACGGCTGTACGATACGTGAATGCCATCCACCGACCGATAGTGCAACCATATCGGCAGCATAATGGCGAGGCATTCGTCTTCATGGACAATAATTCTCGCACCCATCGTGCACATCTTGTCAATGACTTCCTTCAGGATAACCTCATCGCTCGACTAGAGTAGCCAGAATGTTCTCCAGACATGAACCCTATCAAAATGCCTGGTATGGATTGAAAAGGGCTGTTTATGGACGCCGTGACCCACCAACCACTCTCAGGGATCTACGCCGAATAGCTATTGAGGAGTGGGACAATATGGACCAAAAGCGCCATGATGAACTTGTGGATAGTATGCCACGACAGATACAGGCGTGCATCAATGCAAGAGGACGTGTTGCTGGGCATTAGTGGTACCGGTGTGCACAGCAATCAGGACCATCACCTCTGAAGGTCTCGCTGTATGTTGGTACAACATGCAATTGTAGTTTTCTAGTTTTCATGAGCAATAAAAAGGGCGAAGGCGAAAATGATGTTTATGTTGATCTCTATTCCAATTTTCTGTACAGGGTACGGAACTCTCGGAACCGAGGTGATTCAAAACTTTTTTTCATTTGTGTGTAAGCTGTTTTCCTGGTAAATTATCGAAAATCTATGCATGTACGTAAACGTTGCGGTGAGGTTACATATAAGTAGGAATGGCTAGAGGACAAATGTAAGGGTGTAGACTCATAAACCACTAGTGGTAAGATAGATGTTGCAAACAGGAAAATTAAGGAGACGTTTGGAGAAAAGAGTACCACCTGTATAAATATCAAGAGCTCAGATGGAAAACCAGTTCTAAGCAAAAAAGGGAAAGCAAACAGGTGGAAGGAGTATATAGAGGGTCTATCCAAGGGAGATGTACTTGACGGCAACATTATGGAAATGGAAGAGGACATAGATGAAAGTGAGAAGGGAGGCATGATACTGCGTGAAGAATTTGAAAAGGCACTGAAATAGAAAAAAGGCCTCGGGAGCAGACAACATTCCGTTAGAGCTACTGATAGCCTTGGGAGCGCCAGCGATGACAAAGCCGGCCGCAGTGGCCGTGCGGTTCTGGCGCTGCAGTACGGAACCGCGGGACTGCTACGGTCGCAGGTTCGAATCCTGCCTCGGGCATGGGTGTGTGTGATGTCCTTAGGTTAGTTAGGTTTAAGTAGTTCTAAGTTCTAGGGGACTTATGACCTAAGATGTTGAGTCCCATAGTGCTCAGAGCCATTTGAACCATTTTTTGATGACAAACCTCTTCCATCTAGTGAGCAAGATGTATCAGAGCAGTGAAATATCCGCAGACTTCAAGAACAATATGGTAAATCCAATTCCAAAGAAAGCAGGTGCTGACACGTGTGAAAATTACCGAACTATCAGCTTAATAAGTCATAGTTGTAAAATACCAACACGGACCCTTCACAGAAGAATGGAAAGCTGGTCGAAGCCGACATAGGGGAAGATCAGTTTGGATTCCGAAGAAATGTAGGAGCATGAGAGGCAATACTGATCCTACGACTTCTCATCGAAGATAAGTTAAGGGAAGATAAACCTACGCGGTCTAGGGCGCTGCAGTCATGGACTGTGCGGCTGGTCTCGGCGGAGGTTCGAGTCCTCCCTGGGGCATGGGTGTGTGTGTTTGTCCTTAGGATAATTTAGGTTAAGTAGTGTGTAAGCTTAGGGATTGATGACCTTAGCAGTTAAGTCCCATAAGATTTCACACACACACAGATAAACCTGCGATTCTTAGAGAAAGCTTTCGACAATGTTGACTGGAACACTCTCTTTGAAATCCTAAAGGTGGCACCCAAAGCCTATTTACAGTTTGTACAGAAACCAGATGGCAGTTAGAAGAATCGACGGGCACGAAAGAGAAGCAGTGATTGAGAAGGGAGTAAGACAGGCTTGTATCCTATCTAGGATGTTATTCAATCTGTATATTGAGCAAGCAGCAAAGGAAAAAAAAGAAAAATTTGGGGTAGGAATTAAGGTCTAGGGAGGAGAAATAAAAGCTTTGAGGTTTTCCGATCTCATTGTAATACTGTCAGAGACAGCAAAAGACTTGGAAGAGTAGTTGAACAGAATAGATAGTGTCTTGAAACGAGGATATGAGATGAACATCAACAGAAGCAAAACGAAGATAATGGAATGTAGTTGAATGAAATAAAATGATGCTGATAGACGTAGATTAGGAAATGAGACTGTTAAAGCAGTAGATGAGTTTTGATACTTGGGAAGCAAAGTAAGTGATGATGGTCGAGGTAAGGAGGACATAAAATGTAGACTGGCAATGGCAAGAAAAGTATTTCTGAAGAAGAGAAATTTTTTGACGTCGGGTATAGATTTAAGTGACAGGAAGTCCTTTCTGAAAGTATTTGTGTGGAGTGTAGCCATGTACGGAAGTAAATGTGGACGGTAAACAATTTAGACAAAAACAGAATAGAAGCTTCTGAGATGTGGTGCTACAGAAGAGTGCTGAAGATTAGATGGGTTGATCATGTAACTAATGATTAGGTATTGAATAGAATTGGGAAAAGAGAAATTTGTAGTACAACCTCACAATAAGAAGGGATCGGTTGGTGGACACATTCTGAGGCAACAAGGGATCGCCAATTTAGTACTAGAGCGAAGGGGATGATGGGGGGGGGGAGGGGGTGAAAATCGTAGAGAAAGACCAAGAGATGAATACAGTAAACAGACTGAGAAGGATGTAGGTTGCAGTAGTTACTCGGAGATGAAGAGGCTTGCACAGAATAGAGTGGCATGGAGAGTTGTAACAAACCAGTCTATGAACTGAAGACCACAACCGCAACAACGAGGTTATATGATAACCGCTATAACAAAAGTTTCTTCCAGTCCATCACTTCGGTAATGAGAGTTTATTACTGTTCCAAATTATTGTATTTTGATATATTAACGATTCAAAGCAAGTGCTACAACTTTTCCATTCTTATTTTATATACGTTCATACAGCGGGGCATGTTTATACGGGAATGAGATTCTCACTCTGCAGCGGAGTGTGCGCTGATATGAAACTTCCTGGCAGATTAAAACTGTGTGCCGGACAGAGACTCGATCTCGCAGGAGAGCTTCTGTTAAGTTGGTAAGGTAGGAGATGAGGTACTGGCAGAAGTAAAGCTGTGAGGACGGGTCGTGAGTCGTGCTAGGGTAGCTTAGTTGGTGGAGCACTTGCCCGCGAAAGGCAGAGGCCCGTACCGAGCTACTGAGCGTCTCTCCTGCAGAGTCTTCCACTGGAGTTTATCTATCATCTCCGTAACGCTTTCGCGATTACGAAATGATCCTGTAACGAAGCGCGCTGCTCCCCGTTGGATCTTCTCACTCTTCTATCAACCCTATCTGGTACGAATCCCACACAGGTGAGCAGTATTCAAGCAGTGGGCGAACAAGTGTACTATAACCTACTTCCTTTGTTTTCGGATTGCATTTCCGTAGGATTCTTCCAATGAATCTCAGTCTGGAATCTGCTTTACCGACAATCAACTTTATATGATCATTCCATTTTAAATCACTCCTAATGCGTATTCCAAGATAATTTGTGGAATTAACTGCTTCCAACTGCTGACCTGCTGTTGTGTGCTATTATGCTATTATGTGCATTGTGCTGCCACCAACTGCGAGGTTCTCCATATCAGCGACCTCAGTAGTCATTAGACATCGTGAGAGAGGAGAATGGAGCGCTCCGCAGAACTCACGGACTTCGAACGTGGTCAGGTGACTGGGTGTGACTTGTGTCATAAGTCTGTAAGCGAGATTTCCACACTCCTAAACATCCCTAGGTTCACTGTTTCCGATGTGATAGTGAAGTGGAAAGGTGAAGGGTCACGTAGAGCACAAAAGCGTACAGGCTGGCCTCGTCTGTTGACTGACAGAGACCGCCGATAGTTGAAGAGGGCCGTAATGTGTATAGCCAGACATCTATCCAGACCATCACCAAACTGCATCAAGATCCTCTGGAAGTACTATGACAGTTGGGCGGGAGGTGAGGAAACTTGGATTTCATGGTCGGGCGTCTGCTCATAAGCCACACCTACACTGGTAAATGCCAAACGACGCTTGGCTTGGTGTAAGGAGCGTAAACATTGGACTACTAAACAATGCAAAAACTTTGTGTGGAGTGACGAATCACGGTACACGATGTGGCGATCCGATGGTAGGGTGTGGGTATGGCGAATGCCCGGTGAACGTCGTCTGACAGCGTGATTAGTGCCAACGTGTTCATAATGTACGGCCTGTGGCGGAGTGGTTACAGGACAATAACATCCCTGCAATGAACTGGCCTGCACAGAGTCCTGACCTAGGATGTTTTGGAACGCCGACTTCGTGACAGGTCTCACCGACCGACATTGATACCTCTCCTCATTGCAGCACTCCATGAAGAATGGGCTGTCTTTACCCAAGAAACTTTGCAGCACCTGATTGAACGTATGCCTGTGAGAGTAGAAGCTGTCATCACGGCTAAGGGTGAGCCAACACCATACTGAATTCCAGCATTACCGATGTAGGGCGCCACGAACTTGCAAGTCATTTTCAGCCAGTTGTCCGGATACTTTTGATCACATAGTGTATGTAGTGATCGTTCCTGCTGCCTATAAGAGCAAGCTATGAGATGTACTGTAGAGAACACAGTACTCCACCTGCCTCATAAGTGTCAGGTACATCTCCAAAACGAATGTTGAGTAACCACCGGCAAGTTGTGTTAGCCTCGTAAACGGGAGAGTAATGAGCGTATTATGCTGCACCTGCCTTGAAATTTCATCCCAGAGCACTCCGAACTGCGTCGTAAATTCTCATACTATCCACCTACAACCGCAGAGCCCGGTTGAGAGGCTCATCTCGCACTGGCTCTGCGTCTGAAGCGGCTTCCAAGGCTGACAGGGCATTTTGACAAGACTGCAATCTAACATGCGAACGCTACCTCGCTTCTAGTGGGGAGCTCACAGAGAGCGAAGGGATGCCCAGGCATTTAGAATCAAAATTGTGCTGATATGTAAGCAACAACTGTGGAGGCTAGCAGCAAAATATTTAGTTTTCTTTTTTTCTTTTTTTGTTTGACACAAATGTATTGCTTATTGCAGCAAGTTGAGGTACTTTTAAATGCTATTATATAATTACGGCGCACAAGTTGATAGAAAATCGTTTCCGGTCATCCGAGGCACGCGTGGATTGAGCGTTTTCGTGATTCTAGACTTGGTGGTTGTTGTATTAATAGAAACCTCCAGCACGGGTGGAAGAGGCCTCATCTTAGAGCGAACAATGCAAACTGCAGAAGATGTCGCAACTGTAGTACCAATTAACATAATCCGTTGGCAGAAACGAGACCTGGATCAAAATGTTCGACCCTGTTGCCTACACACGATTTTTACGGCAGGGGCGCTTCTGCTGTTCAGACACTGCTCTCCACACATTTGGCGGGAGTTTAACGATAAATCCCCTCTCCATCCAAAACGACCTTCTCAGACTCCACTGTGCGGAATGATTTTTGTCGGGTGTCTTGGTCAGCTTCCAAAGGCTTGAATGACTAACTTTCTCATAACTTCCTTTTCATAACGATAAATTTGTTAAAGTTTGGATGACACCTGCTTACGAAACCTTCCTCTTACGCAATTGTACGTTTAATTTGAATAAAATATTCTCAGGACCCTTGAAGCACGAGAGTGTGTTCGTAACGTTACAGAATCCCATTACTCTCCTGTCTTAGCAATATCATTGCGTCATGTTATCGAACTGTATTGATTAAAAAACTAATGTGCGTATAAAATTATTAATATAATAGTGAAGAAGATTGTAAAATTGCTTTAATGCACCCGTTGAATAAAAAGCTAGACAGATGTAAATAACTACGCTTTTGTTACTGATTTTATTGATTAAGAAACTGATGTACATATAAAATAATTAATATAATAATAAAGAAGATTGAAAAAAATGTGTTAGTCACACGTTGAATAAGATGATAGAATAGATGTAAATGACTACAGGGGAAGACATAAGAGAATTTATAGCAAAAACTCGTATAAATCAATGCCCACTGGCAACCTACTTTCTATAATTTATTCGTTTGTGTATTCCAAGATTTTATGATCATCTAACTACAAATCTTGGTCATCTTTGTATTTCACTTCACTAACGCTCACTAAATTCTGCTTAAGACTATCCATCAATTTCTTCACAGGGGAAGACATAAGAGAATTTATAGCAAAAACTCATATAAATCAATGCCCACTGGCAACCTACTTTCTTTAATTTATTCGTTTGTGTATTCCAAGATTTTATCATCATCTAACTACAAATCTTGGTCATCTTTGTATTTCACTTCACTAACGCCCACTAAATTCTGCTTAAGACTATCCATCAATTTCTTCACAATCTTCAATTTGCCAAAGGCATTAAAATTTCAAACACTCCATGCTCTGATTATCAGGACAGCTTCATTTTTCCACACTGTACGAATCCAGAATTTGCAATATTGTACACCTGGTGGTTCCATGACGACGGATGCGATTCTACCACATACTAACCCTGTAGCTGTCCCTCTATAAAATAATGGACGAAGCAGTTTTTTACTTTCCATAATTAGAGGAAACCACTACAATCACTTTCTGCAGAAAATCCTTACTGATGTGCTTATATTAAGTTTATCATTGGAATAACCGTGAAATAATTTCGCGAAAGGGAAAGTGAAATGCTATTAATGCGAGTACAAAGAACTTGCCCAACGAGGACCGTATTGCAAAAATTCAAAGTGTGTAACTTCTAAGTTTAGAAAATAGAGGATCAGTTAGATGACGATTTATTTGGCTTTAGGAAACGTTAAGGCACCAAACAGACAGTTCTGACGGTGCGCTTGTTAATGTAAGCCGCACTTGACAAAAATCAAGACACATACATTGGATATGTCAACCTAGAAAAAGCGTTCGACAGTGTACAATGGTGCAACATGTTAGGAATTCTCAGGAAAATAGGTGTAAGCTGTATATGTAAGATGTGTAGGAACCAAGAGGGAAAAATAAGAATGGACATCTAAGAAAGAAGTGCTCGGTTCAGAAAGGGTGTAATAAATGATGTAGTCTTTCGTCTTAGGACAATGACGTAATGACAGATTTAAGTGAAATGTTCGGGAATAGGATTGAATTCAGTGTGAAAGGATATCAATGATAAGATTCACTGATGGTGTTGCTGTACTCATTGAAAGTGAACAAAAAGTACAAGGCCTGTTGAATAGAATGAACAGTCTCATGAGCAAAAGCTATAGTTTGAGAGTAAAGACGAAAGCAAAGAGGAGTAGCAGCAATTAGGGTACAATAAACTTAACATCAAATTGGGGGGTCACGAAGTAGACGATGTGAAATAATTATTCAAAGTAACGTAGCCTATGACACCCGAAACAAGGAGGACACGAAAAGCAGATTAGCACAGCAAAGAGGGACTTGGTGGCTATAAGAAATGTACTAGCAGCAGACATTAGCCTTACTTTGAGAAAGACATTCCTGAGAACGTACGTTTCTAACAGAGCACCATATGCAAGTAAATCGTGGACTGTACAAAACCGTAAAAGAAAAGAATCTAAGAGTTTATAAGAAGGTGCTATAGAAAGATGCTGAAAATTAGATGTACTGATAAGAAACGAGGAGGTTTTCCGCAGAATCGACGCGAAAGGAACAATGCATAAAACATGGACATGAAGAAGAGACAAGAAAACAGGACATGTTAAGACAACTAGAGATTCTTAGTGCCTGAGGGAAACGTAAGGAGTAAAAATGTAGGAAAAGACGTAAAATGGTTCAAATGGCTCTGAGCCTAGAACTTGGAACTACTTAAACCTAACTAACCTAAGGATATCACATACATCCATGCCCGAGGCAGGATTCAAACCTGCGGCAGTAGCGGTCGCGAGGTTCCAGACTGTAGCGCCTAGAACCGCTCGGCCACAGTGGTAGGCGCAAAGACGCAGATCAAAACGCAAGCAACAAATAATTGAGGACGGTGGGTAGGCTACTAGTAAGAGATGAAAAGTTCGGTAGAGGAGAGAAATTCGTGGAGGGGCGCATCAAACCAGTCAGAAGACTTATGACCCAAAAACAGAAAGTCTGCTTACGCCTACGCTATCCTAATCAACAAACACTACTTGCTGTTGTCAGAGAAACACAGATGTAACAAGCATCGCCGTGTATGCTTAAAAATGTATGCGGATGAAGTAGGATACGCACTAAGTACTCCGAAAGATCGCGTCACTTAGCAGTATGGCAGAAAAGCTCACTCTATTTTATACATTCTCGTTCTATTATACAAGCTGCAGCTAAATTTTTCTTTCTTGGCCCTTCTGTTGTGATAGTATGTGAAAGTTAAATTGAGTTATCTACACTCTTTTAAAAAAAAGAAAATAGCACGCACCATGAAGGATTTACTCGAATGGAATGTAAATCGGTAGATGTGATGTAAATGCACAAACAAACAAACGTTTACAATTTCAGAAAAACTTAGAGTTATTGAAAAGAAAGAGCTTCTCCACAAATTGAGCAAGTCAGTAATACATTGGACCACCTGTGGCCCTTATGCAAACAGTTACTCGGCTTGGCACTGACAGAGTTGTTTGACATCCTTCTTAGGAATATCGTGCCACATTCTGTTCAACTGGCACCTTAGTTCGTCAGAATCCCGAGTTGGTTGGAGAGCCCTACTGCCCATAATGCTCCAAAAGTTCTCAGTTAGGGAGAGATCTGGCGACCTTGTTGGCCAAGTTAGGGTTTGGCATGCACGAAGACAACCAGTAGTTACTTTCACCGTGTACAGGCGGGAATTAAGTTACTGAAATCTAGGCTAAGCCCAGGATGGCTTGCCATGAAAGACAGCAAAAAGGGTCGTAGTACGAAAAGGGTCGTAGTACGAAAAGGGTCGTAGTACCCATCGACGTACCACTGTGCAGTAAGGGTGCCATGCATAAGAACCGATGGGACCCTGATGTGAAAAGAAATAGCACCCCACACCATCACTCCTGGTTGTGGGGCCATATGGCGGGCAGCAGTCAGACTGGTATCCTACCACTGTCCAGGGCAGCGCCAGACATGTTTTCGGCCTGCAATCCAATTGACTGAAGTAGGACTCTCTTCAGTGATGAGCCCCACTTCCAACTGAGCCCCCATGACCAGCGAAGACGACTCTGGAGACGCCCCAGGAGGCGGTGGGATACCAACGTGACTGTCGTTCGCCATACCGACCGACAACCAGGAGTGATGGTCTCGGGTGCCACTTCTTTTCATAGTAGTACTCCCTTGGTTGTCGTCCGCGTCACCCTTACTGCGCAGCTATGCGTCGACGATGGTCTACGTCCGACTTTGTTGCTCTTTATGGCAAGGCATCCTAATCTTACATTTCAGCAAGGTAATGCCTGCCCACACATCGCGAGAGTTTCAACTGCTTGTCTTCGTGCATGGCAGTCTCTTTCTTGAGCAGTAATGGCACGGAATCTCCCCTTAGTTAAGCACGTTTGAAACATTTTGGGCGGGGCCCTCCTATGAGCTCTTGTTTTTGGCGATATAACGCACCAATTGGATTGAATTTGGCATGATAGCCCTCAGAAGGACATCCGATAACTCTGTCAGTCACGTATGTGTGTGCGTGTGTGTGTGTGTGTGTGTGTGTGTGTGTGTATGTGTGTATATGTGTATATGTGTGTGTGTGTGTGTGTGTGTGTGTGTGTGTGTGTGTATGTGTGTGTGTGTGTGCGTCTCTGTGTGTGGTGTGCATGTGTGTGCGTGTGCATGTGTGTGTGTTAAAGGTAATACGACATTGCATCAAAATACATCTCTAAATCACTGAAGTGTCGATGTACACATTGTTATGTATTGTCGTATTTCATCTCCAAATTACTGAAATTTTGAAGTTCGTATGTGCGTGGGTAAAGCCTGCTGTTTTAGGTACGGTTATACATTATTATCGCTTTCTTCTATGACTTAGAAGTTTTATCCTCTGGGAAGGGTTTGATATCTCCACTGAAATTCGATACAGAATTGCACGTCTCCCAGAATACATGTAAAGGAATAATTATTACGTTTTCAGTTCAAGTATAGTAACAACAAATCGAGAATAGAACCAATTGTGCTAGGAGGTCTTGGAGGTAACTTTCAAGCACCATACAACATTTTGAATACCTGTCCACTCTCCGAGCAAGTAGGGGGCCTTCCTCCTGAGCTTAGTCTGCTGGAGCGCTCACAATAGAAGAAATAATTTGCATAAGTTTTCAGACGGTTTTAGGATACCTTACAAATTATATATTTCAAATTAACGGTGAAAAATAATGAACTTTGAGTGTAATTGGAGTGGAGTTTAAGTTCTTTCAGTGTTTGCAATGAGGTACTGCAGTTTATATTTCACCTTCTGTTCTTGCCCAGTCACTAAATTATAAATAGCTATTACTGGTTTGGAAAAAAATCGCTAAGAATAGTACAGTGACACATGTCTGCATTATTTGTCAGCGGCAAGTTTATGTCGTTCAACAACGTTACCACTTGAAAATGATCCGGGATGTTGGCTGTCTATATACCCATTCTTCCATTCATATTTGTGTTTTACTTGGTCTCCCTAAATCGCTTTAGACAAATACCAGAATAGATCCTTTGAAAATGACACAGTCGATTTCATTATTCACCCTTCCCCAGTCAGGGCTTGCAGTATGTCCCTACTCGTCTATGCACATTTTACCCTACTCTTCCTTCCTTCCTTCTGTCTTGTTGTGACAGTTTCGTCATTAAGTAGCCGACGTTAGCGCTAGAGTGATGACATTCGAGGAGAACTGTTAGTCTGCTACAAGAAAACATACCCAAATAAGAACAAGCTGAGATCAAAAATGGACCATGTTCAGTCCTAATCCTTGATTGATATTCCATTTTAGTACTAAATCGTTTGCATCTATTCTCTACTGACTGATCACCTGAACAATATGAAACAAACACTGTTTTCAGAAGATTGTTTATGAAAACAGTAGTGAATGCATTTTGAAGTTCTCAATATCTTGGCGGAAGAGAAGACAAACTGATGAGGTCGAATAGCTTCTGAAGGACTCTTTAATTTGCGAATAAACAGTTGAGTATTGCATCATTGACATTTAATTTATTGTTCTTAAGAGTATATACATAAATACATGTCTCTACAGAATATATTTACAGAACTATAGAATATAAGCGAGATAAGATGCCACAGAGTATCCCATTTTCACTGGTATCAGTATGGACCATTTCCAGAGGACTGCAAACCATTGCCATTTCTGCTGGGATAGCCACCATTACCATTGGAATATCCACCGTTGCCATTGGAGTAGCCACCATTACCATTAGAGTAGCCACCATTACCATTGGAATATCCACCATTGCCGTTGGAGTAGCCACCATTGCCGTTGGAGTAGCCACCATTGCCTCTGGAGTAGCCACCATTACCATTGGAGTAGCCACCATTACCATTGGAGTAAGCACCGTTTCCTCTAGGATAACCTCCATTGCTGCTGGGATATCCGCCGTTCCCACCATTGGCATAGCCCCCATTGCCGTAGCCTCCATTACCTAGTCCAGTCTCCTCGTAGTTGACGGTCGGCCTGTAGCCGCCCTGATCGGCTTCATAGTCCACCACCTGCCTGCGACCATCAGGCAGCAACACGTGGTATTGACCTTGAGCACTGTCTCCCTCTCGAGACTCCTCGTGGCCAAATTCAACACCGCTTTCAGCGTCCTCCACTGTGTAGCTGAACTGGTAGTTTGCAGGTTCCTAAAAAAGAGAGGATGGTCGTTAAATATGTGGATGACGACCACGTACTTGAGAAGAAAGTGGAGAAAGCGAGAGAATGTCTTGCCTTTGGGAAAGATATTGTCTTGTCTCCTGCCTTGGATCAATAACCAGCATGTGTTTTATGTTGCAATTGAATGCAGTAGCTTGAAGCAAGAACAACAAAGGGAACCTATACATCACAGATAACATACATATACTTTCCACGAAGTAACGAACTATTGTAGTATAATCAAAAATAATCAACGAGTTAGTGTGCTCCTATTGGGCTATTGGGATAATAATTCCTCAGCCATTAATCCCACAGTATTCGACAAGTATCAGCATCTATTGCGCATAACTATTGGTGATCGATTACTCCCTACTGCCTCAGCAGTGTCAAGATGTAAGCACCGAAGGAAGTGTTGCGGCGAAGAAAACCCTGGACTTGTATTTGGAAGAAATACCGTCAACACTCATTGTAATCATCTGGAGTTTCCATAATTTTCCGTAGTTTAGTTAAATCTCTTCACGTTATCGTCTATAAGACTTTCTCGTCAATATTTCCTTCGAAACAGCTCTAAGCTTTCAGTTGGAAAGCTTTTTTAAATTAGTCTTAAGTACCTCACAGCAACCGCAGGAAGGCCTCCAGATTTGGTGGCCTATTGAGAAAAATATGACCTATCTGCGAAATACGGCAAGTAACTTCATGGTACTGAGGCAGGTTTGTCGATGAGAAATTTCGAAAATACAATCTTTACGAACATAGGATTTCATATAAACATCCTAATAAAAGTTATATTCATGCTGCCATTACATCAAAAGTGATTATGAGTCACCCAAAGTGAGCTGATGCCATGATTCAGTCATTAGAAATCTTATTTAAGTGCCTCACAAGTTGTTTAAATTGCTTCAGGAGAAAGCTGAAAAGAGCTATTTAAAAGTGCCTCAAACAACAAGTTATTGTCCCTTTCTTGTCCGACTGAGCTCCACTCCTCTGCTTATTATGTCAATGTCAAAGGATCATTCAACTCTACTAGTCCATACTTTTGTAAACAGAAATAAGGAATAGAAGAAAATGATTTCATTATAATGTTAAACATACCAATTTACCAAGAGTACGAAAGTAATTTTAGGAGCCGTATGTACCACTGCAGCCTACAGTATCTGTGCATTATTTGATTTTGTCCATTTGTATGTTTCCTCAGCCTGCTGTAGTTTCCTTGCAAACCACTACATGCAACTTCCGAACCTCTGTGGTAACTGTGTTAATGTTGTGCATAGTCATCGGAAGAATATCATATATTGCAACGACGTAAAGAATAACAGTGACACATATATCCAATGTTAGATCCAAATATACGATGCTTTGCACAACATCATCAGCTTTAGCAAGCACAGTTATCAAGATCGTAAGTCGTGAACTTATTTTCAGGCTACCAATACATTAGAGAAGATAGAGCAGAATATGACTTATACTTACTGCAAGATCATCTTGGGACGCTCCTCCATTGCCGTAGCCAGCAGCTCCAGGTACTCCGTAGACGCTGGACAGCCCATTGGCTGCTATTCCATTGCCTCCACCATTTGGCGCACCGTACTGAGCCGAAAGGCCACCATTGGCTCCCAAAAGACCTCCATTCGGGGCTCCGTACTGCGTGGCAAGCCCGTTTAGACCTCCTACACCGTTCCCATTTGGCGCTCCGTAGACTGATGACGGTATCCTCGCGCCATTGTAGCCATTTCCTCCACCATTAGGCGCCCCGTACTGTGTCGACAGGCCGTTTCTTCCTCTCAAACCATTCGAAGCTCCATTGGGAGCACCATATTGGGTGGACAGACCATTCGACCTGCTTGAACCACCGTTCAGGGCACCTCCATTTGGTGCTCCATATCTGCTAGACAGAGCTCCATTCGCCCTTCCAAAGCCGTTGCCAGAGATAAGTCCATTAGCTCTGCCATTCAGAGCACCTCCATTGGGTGCTCCATATAGGGATGAGAGGCCTCCATTTCGACTCCCAAAACCATTAGCACCAGGAGCACCATACTGAGAGGAAATTCCGTTGGTGCCGCCGAGTGCGTTGCCATTGGGAGCGCCATAAGTTGTCGAGAGCCCATTTCCATTGCTGAATCCATTAGTGCCTGTGCTGGGAGCCCCATATTGGGTGGAGATACCACCGTTTCCTGCTGGAGGTAGGTACTGCCGGTTGACTGGTGGTTCGGCCAATACGCCGACCATGGAAAATGTTAGAAACAGGAGAAACTGCAAAGAAAAAAAGTTTCACAATATAATACTGTCAGCTAAATCAAAACATCTACGAATTAATTTCGCTTTTAGGACACACTAAGTAACTTCCAAATGCCTATTTCGGAATAAAATTTTAGTGTCTATCACAGTGCATATTATTTTTCATAATATAGCAAACACTCACGAAAAGTTGAAGCTCGTCTTACACCTTTGAGAACCCATATTTTCTTTAATTTGGAGGCCCATAAGTACTGGCGTTCTTTTCTAAAACAAAATTTTGCATGAAAAATGACATTTGTCGGCAATATGCTTTATCTTATTCCGTCATTAAACTGGAGTCTCAGCTCGACACGAAAGAGAATTTGCGAAACCTTATGCTTTTTCGTTTAATCGAGGTAACAAAGCAGCGGAAGCTGCTCGAGAGCTTTGCGACGTACCTCTTAGGACGGCTCACAATTGGTTTAAGTGTTTCAAAGACAGCAGTTTCGACCTCGTAGAAGTGCGTGGTCCATCACGAACTGCTTGAACAAAACCAAACACTGAATGCGAAAATTTACATCCAACAAATTCAAAAATAACGCTACCCAGCAGCAACTGGCATGGCGTGGCGCTACAGTCTGGAACCGAGCGACCGCTACGGTCGCAGGTTCGAATCCTGCCTCGGGCATGGATGTGTGTGATGTCCTTAGGTTAGTTAGGTTTAAGTAGTTCTAAGTTCTAGGGGACTGATGGCCTTAGAAGTTAAGTCCCATAGTGCTCAGAGCCATTTGAACCATTTTTTGCAACACGACAACACCCTCACATCGCAAAGGAATCCATTCAAACGCCTGGTTGGGATATACTGCCACATATTCTGTATTCTCCCTCCTGCAATGGGTGGCGTTTCGCTCAGGAATCACGTACAACTGAAGGCACGGCTAGACCACTTATTCTATTGGTAACCAGGTGCTTTCTACCGTCGAGGCATTGAGCAGATTGCTATACCTTGGGTAGAAATTGTAAACAACGAAGAACACGTTATCGCTTGATTTGTTGTTCAATTCTTGTTTATTTTGGAGGAAACTTAAGAAAAACGCCACAACCTGTGGACCAAGCTAATATACAAAATAATGTATGCCTGTGTTGTAAGAGAAATGAACCACTGTCACTGATGCAGAATGAAGGAATAAAGAATACCGGAACCGCGCGACTGCTACGGTTGCAGGTTCGAATCCTGCCTCGGGCATGGATGTGTGTGATGTCCTTAGGTTTAAATAGTTCTAAGTTATAGAGGACTGATGACCTCAGATGTTCAGTCCCATAGTGCTCAGAACCATTTGAACCATTTGAAAGTAGTACTGGTTGTTTGGGTCAGGAATCGTTACAGCATTCGCATGGGATGAATTAACGAAATTACAGAACAATCTATATCAGCATCAGCGGATAGGGGTTTTCATCATTCTTCATCCCAAAAGGAGCCCAGCGCCTCAATCACGATGGTTGATCTAACATTTAAAAGTAATATCAAAGAGCTTAATGTTTTGGCAAGCATATTTTCTAATAATATGAATGATTTACTTTCGCATGCATATGATGAAGTAAAATAACTATTTGGTTCATAGACTCCGAAGCAGCGAATTCGATTAAAACTGATGGTTTTTGTATCTTAAAATGCGTATCCAAGCCTTGCAGCTACAGGAAGTTTAACGTGAGAGACTTCTCAAAACGCAAAAGTTACTATGATGGATGAGAATCAAAAGATTACAGTGCACTTAGCAGATTATATGGCACCAAATTCAAAGGGGAACATGAAACACCTATTGAATTCAAATTGTCTTATTGTTTCAGAACTGAAGTAGAACACAAAAATATTTAACGTCGCTGCCCGAAATTGCTTTCTTCTGGACACTTTCATTGGATAAAATTTGTCTACGTTCACTTCAAAATGAAGATTTGTGTATAACTATCAGCACCTTTATTTTATTATTTTCTGGCCAGAATGTCTCTCCAGAATTAACAGCATGTATCACTGCGCTGTGAGCAGTAGCCTGTGCCTAAGCTGTTGTATCTCTAAAGACGTCACCGGGAAACTATGGAGTGACATGGTCCTATGGTAACACGTTAGACTCGCATTCAGGGGATGCCGGTTTAAATCCACGCCCAAATAGCTAGAGTTAGGTTTATTTCCTGTATTTTCTCTAAATGGCATAAAAGGCGGCTGTCAGTAACGTTCCCCAATCCGAGTTGACCTAACCATCAATGGTACTTCAGGCTGTAAACTTACTCCTTCCCTTCGAAGGGAAGTTCCTTCAGGAAAAAATCCCTGCCTCTGAAAGTACCTCGAAAGATAGAAGGTAAGTTTACTGAAGGAAGAAGGTGAGTTTATTGAAGATGATGAGTTTATAGAAGAAGGACAGTTTATTGAAGTACGAAGGTGAGTTTATTGAAGAAACAGAAGAAACATAGTTTTCCTTCTTCCTTAAGGCGTAAGTCTTAAGTCTTCGTAAGGAAATCAAGTGTTCTTTAAAGGCAGAACGTCCGGAGACGACTTACCGTGGCCATGATGTGTTGGTTGAGAAGGCGGTGGGAACTCTGGCGACTGCAGGGTGGCGATGGCCAGTTTATATAGGCGTGTGTGTCCGTCCGCCGAACTGGATGAGGGGCGCGTTGCGTCAGCGGCTCGGCTCACGCGCCGCCCAGGCTGCGTTGCGGCACAGCCCCCCGCCCCCGCCCCTGCTCGCGGATCTGCCCGTGTATCGGCTGCTGCCGGCCCGTCTCTCACCACGGCCTCAGCCTTCCGCCGTCAACATACGTCACGTCGCGCGCAACTGGAGCATTACGGAGGGGCGCGAGGATCTCAGCCTTCGCAAGACCAGGCTCATTCTAAATCTGGAATGTGCATACTTTTACTGCCACACGCTTCGTGCAACCGTTTACACACGAATGAAAATGTTTCTAGCTATTTGCGCAAATGCGCTGTTGTATCTCTAAAGACGTCACCGGGAAGCTATGGAGTGACATGCTACCTAGTTTACTATGTAAATAAATTACGGGCTGCATTTTTCTGATCTACAACTAAATTCGTACTCCACAAGCCAACATTCCGCACATTGCGCAGGGCGCATTTTACCATTGCAAGTCACTCTACGTGTGCATCTACATACAACACCGCAAACCGCAGTATGGTGCATGGCGGAGGGTACCACATATCACTAATAGTCATCTCCTTTCCTCTTCCACTTACAAATAAAATGAGAGAAAAAATTACAAACGAAAATCCTCCATAATCAACCTAATTTCCAGAATTTTTTCTCCGTGGTCCTTACGCGAAATACACATTGGAGGCAGTGGGAACCTTCTGTAATCGGCCTCAAATGCCAGTTACCTAAATTTCCGATATAGTGCCGATATAGGTTCCAACCCTCGTATTTTTCTTGAACAGAAATTGATAAACATTTTTGGAATACAGTGATCAATTAATTGTTATATTTAGATTAAAGTTCAGTCTTGATCACGTTATGTCTGTTTTAATGAGTAACCGGTTTCGGTTACCGGTTACTCATTAAAACAGACATAACGTGATCAAGACTGAACTTTAATCTAAATATAGAAATTGATGTTTCCTGTATGGCTTTTACCAGTCATTCTGTTATTCTGTTGATAATTCACGGAAGCATTCTACAACTGTTACTTGTTGCACTCACGAGGAGATAATAGTCGCACCCGTCACCATCTGCCTTTTCTGATACAAAGATTATCACTTTCTTTTTGATGTGTTGCGACGTATCGCCTGTCTTATCCGTCCAGTATATCAGGTGGGATAACTTTGTCTTGCAGGCTCTCACAAGGATATTAATAATCCTGAGGGGATTTCGCCCATTCCAGGTGTCTTGATTCGATTTAAGTCGTTCAGAATTGTGGCCGATTCTCCGAATAGTATGGCGTCAACCTTTTTATCTTCGTCCTCTTCATCACATCTGTTCCGTAATGTTGTCACCAAAGTTACCTCATTTATTTTACACGTATCTATTACTATCAGCCTGACTTCCATATTTAGAATTGCGTTGCCATCAGGGCGTTTGATGTTTGTGTAACTGCTTCTCTGTTTTCCAAAGATTTATTTAATTTACCTATAACCGCTATCTACATCGTGACTTTTCAGGCTTTCCCAGCGACTCTGTTGCAAATTCAAATTTAATGTTACTCGAGTTTAAATTCAGTGCTTGCACAGTGTGTATACTGAGCGCATGGTTTCATATTTGTCCGTCCACTTTTATGGAAATCTTCCCTTGTCTGTCCCTTGTCTCTTACATCAGATCTGGTTGCTGATGAACATCAATGTAAGCCTGCTCATTTACTCCAATAGCGTACGAGGATGAGAACAAGGGTAATACTGGATTCTGGATTGACCCCAACATCAAAAAACTTACCATCCGCAATTTATTTTTTAACGTATACTTCATATGACTGTTCGGGAAAAGGGCCTTCAACTGTAAAATATTTGGAGGAATAACATTACGCGGTAGGTACCTAATTACACTATGGAGTCTTTATATTTATTCCGTAAACTATAGTATTTCACGTATTCTTCTACTGTTAACTGTGTGTTTAAATGATTCACAAAAAAAAATTCAAACACAGAATTACATAATTTTACCTGAGAAGTAGTTCTAACAATGTACGAAATTTATTTATAGGAACTGACATTAGAATTTCTCTCAGCACAAACAACGAAATAAGAAAACGTTTAAGTAACAAGTTCAAATCAGATAAAGGAATAGTTATACATTTAAAGTACGTGCATTAAAGGGATTTCGCAGATCGTCGATCTAAAATCTTCTCGCATTACTCAGATTTTTCAGATTTCTGCAGCATTTCGGCAGAAGTATGTCTCTCCTCCCATCTCCTGGTAATAAATTATTATTGAGAGTCTTATGACAACATTGACTCTCTGTCTGCTTTGATGCTGTCACTAGCCAAGGATTTTTTATGGGCTGGTGACAGTGCTTTATCTGTCAACGCAGGTCAACGCAGGTATAGCCATTACACAACAAATGGGAACAATGACTAAAATACACTTGGTTAAAATTAATTTGTTTACTGATATTCATGGCAAATATGAAAAATATTTACTGTTATCTATAACTATTTTATTGCATAATGTATAAACTATTGTGTTAGAGTTGGCTTCATAATTGGTCAGAGATCTCTGTTCTCGCCATAGTGTGTGGTATTTTCGAGCTTGTCACGTGAGTGTGATTTACTGGTTGCCGCCGTGAAAGCATGAGCAAGACGGGCGATATTCGCGCAACGTGGAATACTTTTTCGGTTGCCGGAAGCTTTCGGCACTGTGTCAGTTGAAGCATTGCAAGTAATACTAGGAATATGTCCTTTCGATCTCCAGATACAGAGAAAAGCGGTGTGTATTGGCTGAAGAAAGGACATGATCATGAAATGGTGAAGTACGCTATTGGCCATTAAAATTTCTACACCAAGAAGAAATGCAGATTATAAACGGATATTCATTCGACAAATATATTATACTAGAACTGACATGCGATTACATTTTCACGCAATTTGGGTCCATAGGTCCTGAGAAATCGGTCGTAATAACGGCCTTGATACGTCTGTGTATGAATGAAACAGAGATTGGATGGCGTTCACAGGTACAGCTGCCCATACAGCTTCAACACGATACCACAGTTCATCAAGAGTAGTGACTGGCGTATTGTGACGAGCCAGTTGCTCGGCCACCATTGACTAGACGTTTTCAATTGGTGAGAGATCTGGAGAATTTGCTGGCCAGGGCAGCAGTCGAACAGTTTCTCTATCCAGAAAGGCCCGTACAGGACCTGCAACATGCGGTTGTTCATTATCCTGCTGAAATGTAGGGTTTCGAAGGGATCGAATGAAGGGTAGAGCCACGGGTCGTAACACATCTGAAATGTAACGTCTATTGTTCAAAGTGCCGTCAATGCGAACAAGAGGTGACCGAGACGTGTAACCAATGGCACCCCATACCATCACGCCGACTGATACGCCAGTATGGCGATGACGAATACACGCTTCCAATGTGCGTTCACCGCGATGTCGTCAAACACGGATGTGACCATCATGATGCTGTAAACAGAACCTTGATTCATCCGAAAAAATGACGTTTTGCCATTCGTGCACCCAGTTTCGTCGTTGAGTACACCATCGCAGGCGCTCCTGTCTGTAATGCAGCGTCAAGGATAACAGCGGCCACGGTCTCCGAGCTGATAGTCCATGCTGCTGCAAACGTTGTTGACTGTCCCTGCAGATGGTTGTTGTCTTGCAAACGTCCCCATCTGTTGACTCACGGATCGAGACGTGGCTGCACGATCCGTTATAGCCATGTGGGTAAGATGCTTGTCATCTCGACTGCTAGTGATACGACAGCGCTGCGATCCAGCACGGCGGGCCGGCCGAAGTGGCCGTGCGGTTAAAGGCGCTGCAGTCTGGAACCGCAAGACCGCTACGGTCGCAGGTTCGAATCCTGCCTCGGGCATGGATGTTTGTGACGTCCTTAGGTTAGTTAGGTTTAACTAGTTCTAAGTTCTAGGGGACTAATGACCTCAGCAGTTGAGTCCCATAGTGCTCAGAGCCATTTGAACCAGCACGGCGTTCCGTATTACCCTCCTGAACCCACCGATTCCATATTCTGCTAACAGTCATTGGATCTCGACCAACGCGAGGAGCAATGCCGCGATACGATAAACCGCAATCGCGATAGGCTACAATCCGACCTTTATCAAAGTCGGATACGTGATGGTACGCATATCTCCTCCTTACACGAGGCATCACAACAACGTTTCACCAGGCAACGCCGGTCAACCACTGTTTGTGTTTGAGAAATCGGTTGGAAACTTGCCGCATGTCAGCACGTTGTAGGTGTCGCCACCGGCGCCAACCTTTTGTGAATGCTCTGAAAAGCTAATCATTTTCAGATCACAGCATCTTCTTCCTGTCCGTTAAATTTCGCGTCTGTAGCACGTCATCTTCCTGGTGTAGCAATTTTAATGACCAGTAGTGTACATAGTAATGCGGACCACAAGCAAGCAGAAAATTCACAATCAGAAGCTAGATCTATAGCAGAAATGACGGGATGATGCCCAAACATTGAGACGCACCTATGGTTTCTTGCCGAATATAAAGCACAGACTGGGAATGAAGCACCTGAGTTCCTCAAGAGGCCTGACACATTTATTGACTGGTCATGGGCGCTACGCCGCCTACTGGCATCGTAATGGTAGGGGACAAGCCATAATATGTGCCTTTGGTGAAGAAGGTACACCAGAACTTACTATTTGTGATATTGATCGGCAGCAACTTAATCAGCACAGAAGAGTCGATTCCATTGAAATATTGCGTTTCGATTGGTTTGCTTCCTACGATGCATTCTGTATGCTTCACTTTTTTGTCATGCAATATATAATATTAAAATGATTTAGGACTGAGGATGTCTGAATTTACAGAATCCCTAGCTATTGTGCTAAACTTTGTACTATGTAATTAAAAGCATCTAGACACCTCATGTGGCGCAGGGCTGATCGCTAGATGTCACGAGACGGGGACCAGCCAATGTAAAAGGAGTCGGAGAAAATTGCTTTGTCAGTAGAGCAGTCTTAGCAGAATGAGTCGGAGAGGAGGGATCATTAACTTGAAACATGACAGAGGCATTGGATATCAGCTCAGTAACAAATCCAACAGGGATATTTCATCGCTTCTAAAGCTGCCCAAGTCGACTGCTGGTGTTCTACTGTGACGTACTTAAGGAAATGGTTAGTGTCGCTCGCACCACGTCTAGTTGCGCTAGTGATGTTTTGGAATTGACACCCCGTAAAGTGGAGGGAAAGCATCGAACTTTCTAATGCGTCCGCGGTAGCACTGATAGGCGGCTCCTTCTGATGTACAGATAGAAAGGCAAATTTCACCGTCTGTGGCCGCCAATGACGTCTCATCTGTTGCGAAGAATTAGCGCCAGGAGCAGACCACAATAATATTTCAGGAAAGCTGTGTTCCTCCCAGCAGGATGCCATTGCCTGATTCCCTGATTTTAATAAATTAACACGTAATCGCACCTCATCTGAAACAAAAGTCGTGAAGCGGCATGTGACAGTTAAGTTACAAAGTGTTTGTTTTTTCCATCCCTAAAAAAATACATTTTTATGATACCAGACATCATTATTATCAGCTGTAATAGTTACCAAACACAAGATACGCTAAGAGTGGTTGAGGCTTGATGTTTTAGTGCTACACGATTTTTATGACTATTGCTTTCACGTGGGTTCCTGGTATATAATGCAATGGAAGAATGTTATTTCGCTGTACAGACATGTCTCACGAACAGTTTGTCGAATACTGTTCAGATGGCCGATATTCATGCTGATCAGAGTTATGAATTTATATGTATTAAACGCTTTAGCTTTCCCCAAGGAACACCACGCTTCTCGCGCCCCCTTTAATTTTCATAACAAAATGTTCTTCTGTAGTGGTCCCTCTCGTTGGCTATATCTAAAGCAATTGCTGGGATATACCGCAGTTGCCATTAACACCACATTAAAAATATTAGTGGACATGGGTGTTTATTCAGATTGCTCACCTGAACCTCCAACAACTTGATAATACGTGCTACAGTGTTCTGGTATATTCCTTGATATCCTCATTCTCAGTTAACCATCTAAACACAAAGGTACAAACTGACATATTAGGCATTGTGTGGTGTACACCGACAAACGTGTTCTGGAAGTTTTCTGTCGTAGGTCATACTATCTTCTTTTTCCTTGCTTAAGGGCTACACGACATATAGAGGTACACGCCTTTGGTTGTTCTGATTGTAATGAGTGCTTTCTAATAAATTACGTATGTATCGCAGTACTTTTCTTTAGACTTATTTCATAGCTTATGATTTTCTATATAACCTAGCCACACGCTTGTTTACCAGCGGACGTTTCACTTTCGTGATAACGTTGGCTTTGCCTTTTCCATATATTTCAATAATTACCGCTTAGTCGGAATTCATTATGGTATTTTATATTAGATTCATAGTTCGGCTCACTTGAAATCTTTTATTAAGTAAGTTGCATCTTATGATTTTGTGATCGATAAATTGCACTGACGTATTTTTATACGTCCTTTTATTAGTTATTAGTTGTATATGGAACTTGATGATTAAGATAGTTATAACCTCCAGTAAGTAAGTGGTATATGTTTTACTAGTATACGACAGCATGTCATCAAAAGTTCTATGTTCGTTCTGTACTAGACAATATACGACTATATTGATTTACTCCAGCTGTTTCACGGGCATTTCATTCGCATCTATCCTTAACATGAATTATTGGCCTCAGTTTTGTAGGTTCCCTTTTTTACGATTAAATGACGTATATACTTTGTTCACTAGGTTACGTTAATACAGTGTGCAACTGTTCTCATATTTTGTTCCTTAAATTATCTGTAACTTCATGTAACTTTTATTATATATTACCACAGTACCTAAGACTTGCACCACGTCTCTTTTTTGGTTATCTACTTCATGCTGGTACCATTGTTGTCTGTACACAGGGCCAGAATATGGTGTAGTAAATCACCGAAACTGGTAGCCAAATACGTTTGGAAACTAGAAGGCTCACAGGTATTTGATTTGACATCCTACATTAAAAATAAGCTGTTGCACAGTGTCAGTTATATCTGTACTTTCACCTATTGTGAGAGAATTCCAGTCAGATGGCTCACACATGCGTCTCAACTGTTGAAACAAATTGTATCTTATCTCCTCTATTTGGCATGTCAATACTTCTCTAAATACCCTTAAACTTTCAGTGATTTTTTTTTCAGGACTGACGTTTTTTACCACTTCGAGACGTATATACCTGCTCTCCTTTTGGAATATTATGTACCACAATAAAATTAGTTTCGATCGTCATACATGTTTGTTCGGTTTTGTTGCTTCTTCAATTCAACTCTCATTCTACATGACTTTTTTATCCTTGCATCATCTAGACAGCAGTGCCCGGAATGTTATATGTTAAAATGCTCTCTGAGATTGTGCTCATTCGAATAGGCGATGATCTATACGCAAATTAAACACGTAGCCCTATGACTAACGCATGGAAAAAGTAGGTCTACAGGATTATTCGAAAAGAAGCAGGACATTTCAACAATTTACCTCTCACCAACCGCAAGAGACGGAAACATAGCTCTAACACTCCTAGAGTGAGAGAGTCTACAGTTTTGAACAGTCTACGTAAAAGTTCAAGACCCCAGTGACGCTGCTGCTTGTTAATAAGAAAATGGCAACACTACAGGGACGCTCATTTTGTGTGCTGTAGTTAACAAAATTAGAGTCAATTTTCCATTTTCAGCGTGCATTTCTCCTACGGTCTCACACACAGCTTTCTCGACGTAAGTAACTGTCCGAGTGGCATCAAAAATAGAAGATGGTTGCGTCTGGAAATGGGAAAGCACGGGACGTCCAAGCATATTGCATGAAGATGTCGAGCACTCCATGTACTTGCAAAAGGAGTCCTAGGTAAACCCGAAAACAGGAACCAATGGAACTAAACATCCTCTGATAAGGGTATGGCGAATTATGGAACAGCGTCTGCGTGTCTGCAACAGAAGCAGTACAAACTGCAATAATTGCAAGTGTTGCATACTGACTATCAGAAAACCAATAACTACGAATTCTGCATAGCTGTTCTAGAGGATTTTTTTAAATCCACTTTTTATCATTCTGGTACAGTTAATCGCCATAAGTAAAATCGATAATTTAGCGAGTGAAAACATTACGGTAGTTTGTTAAACATGGAAGAATCTCTCTGTGTCATTTCTGTAAACGAAGTTAATGAACCATTAATTTTTATTAAGAATGCTGTCGCAAGTGTGTAGCATCTAGAAAATGACTGTTTTACCAATTTCACAGCATTCGGCGCAAGGTAGCGCTCTGGCTCATTTCTCCAACGACATCTGAAGTTATCTGAGTAACACCATTAAAGGATATTAGATTAGAAGAGGAAGAGCGGAAGATCAGTTTCGTCGTCTGTGGCTTCTATGAGCGTACAAAAGACCATAATCATGTCACACCAGCGCCAGCCACTTTTTAAGATCTGTGACATTGAACTACTGAAGGTGTGAAATCGCTAGAGACCAGCTGATCGATGTATGGCAAGGAATGATCCACCATTCTGACGTCTGACGTGTATAAAATGCCGCTCACGTTGATGGATTAGTCGTTTGAACCTTGGAGTCTGAAGCTTTTCGGGTGAAATACTGTAAGTGGATTACATCAAAATTTCGTAATACGCTGCGCAACTCATGGTTTAACTTGTGCATCAAGTGGATCTGTCACTTTATAGTTGTTGTCTGAAGTCTTCGAAACTCATTTCAATTCTGATACCTTATCTCAGTTATAGTTAGTGTGTAAAATTAGTGGTTACAGCTTGGTTTCATGTGGATCACCATCAGACTGTTAAACTGTTATTTCTTGTGCCATAATGTCATTAGAAATTGTGTTATGAAACACAGAGCCCTGTTATTCATTCTATAGAAAATAATACAAATTTTTTAGGTTTTAATATTAAATTTTTAATTTCTGTGTAATAAGTTATTTTAAATTAAATGTCTTGGGTAATTTCGGTCGAGCAACGTACCACAAGCTGTCTGCTTCTTACACTTCAATAAAAACCCTATGTGATCAATATTTGTTGAACATCGGCACCCCAAGTCGGCTTTCCTCTTTTCACTATGACAATAGTTCACTGTGAGAAAACTGTCACGCTCCACACAAGTAGACCTTAAACAAATGAACATATTTGCCGCCGTCATCTCAAAGCAGTTAAGGGGAACACAACTGTACAGATGCATCATTCCCATTATTGGTTTCCTACGTGGAGTTTAGCTTTACACTGTCGTATAGACAAAAATAAAACGTAACCTTTAGAATGTTGCAGAATAATGCTGCAGTTTAGATGAGTTGATCGAATAATTATCTACTGAGGCACCAAAGAATAGTTACTGTATGTCCATCTTTCCAGAGATAGTTGCAGGACTCGGCTGTTCGATAGAGGATATCAAATTATCCACGTTTCAGCAGTCTAGTTTCCATACTTACTTTATTTCGTTACCAGCTTCGGCGATTTACGTCATCTTCAGTCGCCTGACAGACGTGTAGGGTGATTCCACCTCGCTTCTGATCAAAACAGGGGTCAGCAATACTGGCATTAGTAGATTTCTGCTTGCTATAGCGATACCTTCAACCATCACCTGCTGACCACAGAATGGGTAAGTTGGTAACAGAGGGTAGTGTCTATGAGTGAACGTATGCGTGGGAAGAACGGAAGGAGAGAATTACAGAAGGAAATCAAATGCTTGAAAAATGCGAGTGGTTACGCTTAGATGGAGTGACATGTACAGGATGGACTAGTGTGGAGAGCTTGGTTCAAATGGCTCTGAGCACTATGGGACTCAACTGCTGTGGTCATCAGTCCCCTAGAACTTAGAACTAAGTAAACCTAACCAACGTAAGGACATCACACACATCCATGCCCGAGGCAGGATTCGAACCTGCGACCGTAGCGGTCGCACGGTTCCGGACTGCGCGCCTAGAACCGCGAGACCACCGCGGCCGGCTTGTGTGGAGAGCTGCTCCATAAAACTTTTCGTACTGAGGACTACAATAGCAATAGTTGGCGTTCTGTTGATTTAAGCAAACGGTCTTAACAATTTAGGTACTGAATTCATCGGCTGGGAATAACAGGTTTCATATCCTGCCTGTGTTACTTTTCACTGAGTTCCGTCATCTAAAATACTCTGTGTTCATCCAGAGAAACATTTTGATCTTCTCTACGATATAGCGTTATCGTTTCTGGCTATTAACACAATGCATCCTATTTCGGTTCCCAGTGACAGTCTCCGATTTTTCTTTGATCCAAAGGTGTGGAAACAGATCTACTCATCCTGATAAGTTCAAACGACAACCAGCTCCATATAACGGTGGAAGCCGACACACGAACCGCAGAAGTAGATTCATATCGAATCGGTTCAAGTCGATGCTGAAATTGTTACATAAACAAGCTGCGGTCGTTTTCTATACCCGTCTTCCTGATACTGCGATATTAACATCAATGAATAGTGAATTTGGCAATGGAGGAAAACAGGATGCATAAAAATTATATAGGAACATTAAATCTTGACTATAGTAAACAGTTTCAATTAAGTGTCCGTTTTTATATAGAGGCTAGCTAAGGTACCCAGCTTCGCTCAGTGACTTTATATGAGGTTGTGTGGTAGTTGGAATAAAAGGATAAATTTTAAAATATAAGAGCTAACAAAACTTTATTGACACCATATTCTACCTATTTACATTATTTGTTTATAATTAACATTTTTCATTTTGTTATCCGGGATACTTGCGTACAAATTTTTCGAATTTTCAAGCTACGTTTAGTTGACAGTGAAAGAAGCAGGAGCCTTTGAGGTTGATGGCGCAATAATTTAAAGTTTGTCCTTGTGCTTTGTTAAGTGTAAAACTGTATGCTAATTTGATTGGAAATTGCAGTCTTTTACGTTGGAACGGGAGTTCAGTAGAGATCAGTGATGTTTTGGGGATAAACAATGTGTGTCCTTTGTACAATCCAGTCATAAATTCGGCTTCGATGTTGTTTTCGATAGCTGTTTGACAATCATCCTTGTTCCGTTACTTGGTTTTGCTGAGTTGAGATTTCTGAGTTGTGTGATAAGAAATCCAATTTTAAGTCGATGGCAGCGTCATGGCATTCCAGAGAGTGTAGAATTTCTGTAGGGAAATCCACGCTTCGTTAAACGTTTATCATCGTGTCGATCGATTCGTATATTCTCTCTTCACCGGGAATTTTCTTTTGAAGTTGATATCGTCGACAATATTATTTGTAGTTGCTAGAATTGCCCTTTCAAGTAGCTAGTCCGGACTGGTATAGTTGTGACCAATATCTGGACAAATTCGGTCGATGAGTTCGTTTCCAGCAGTGGATTTGTTGCAGAAATCACTGTTGAGTATAATGAGGCCGATCGTCTGTCAGTAGGATACGTGTCTTCATCTATTTGTAAATGTTGTTGAGCCAAATACGTTGTTGTTGTTTCGTTTTTCGATAATTAGTTTTCATATGTTTAGTTAGTCGCAGTACTTGTAGTTGTAGTCAGAGACGTGATCTTTTTAAGCGTGTATTACCTCGTCTGTTGGTGTTAACTTAGGGATAACTGGAAGTGTTTGTCGAAAATGAGTAGAGCTCCTACCAACATTTCAGAGTTTCCTCGCAAGTCTTGTAATGTTCTATCCATGGCTTCGAGTGATTTTTACGTGCTATTGTGTATTTTTCCCAGAAGAAAATTTTAGCTTGTTTTAGAAGTTCACCCCGTCCAGGTGCTCTTGAGATTTTACATCTCGGGAATTGTTCTTCGGCTATATTCGACAGTAGCTGTAGGACGGAATGGGCAGTTCGTCCGCCTTCCATATGTGTGACTGCAATGCCGGACCACACGAGTGCAAATACGATGTGTTCTTTTGTACGTATTTCCACCAGCAATAGATTTATTTGAAAAGCGTTCCTGGTGCCGCTTGGTGCATCCAAGTAGATAATTCCGCCAATGTTGCTGTCGATCCGGTCCTTGATAACGTTGTAAATTTCCTTTCGATTGTCATTAGGAGTGGTTTGTTGTGAGCAATGTATTGAAGAAGTTCATTGATGATGTAGTTTTCTCCGTTGTGATATCGAAGTTTAGCACACTGATAGCATCCTTCGGTGGTGCTTGCATCCAAACTTGTACTAATGTCTGGTTGTTTATTGCTAAACATTTATCTTCTAACCAAATGAGTGTTTCATTGAAGATGTCATCGTTGAATTGGATGACAAGTTCAGCATAAGCTTGTCGGATTTGGTACAGTATGTCATCATTCATAATCTCTTTGAAGGAGTCCCACAGCCTTTTGGATTCGATGCGTTACATGTTGTTAGAATTATGGCGAATAAGTCTCTCACTTGCACACCTGAGGTTCTGAGTGACTCTTCTTGTAGTCTTAACTCGCAGTGGTTGTCGTTTTCCAATAGTCCTAAGCGCTGGCGTGCTTCCCTGAAGGTCTGGCATGGGTAACCGTCAACAGTCTTGATATCTGTGAAATTTTCTGGTCCCCGTACTTCGTGTTGCAACATCCGGAGATAGAAACATCCGGCGGACTGTCTGAGACCGCGTGGCTTTAGCGGTATGTATAGAAGTCCTTGGAAGTGACTCTTTTGTTTGTTTCTACATCTACATCTACATCTATACTCCGCGAGCCACCTTACGGTGTGTGGCGGAGGGTACTTATTGTACCACTATCTGATCCCCCCTTCCCTGTTCCATTCACGAATTGTGCGTGGGAAGAACGACTGCTTGTAAGTCTCCGTATTTGCTCTAATTTCTCGGATCTTTTCGTTGTGATCATTACGCGAGATATATGTGGGCGGTAGTAATATGTTGCCCATCTCTTCCCGGAATGTGCTCTCTCGTAATTTCGATAATAAACCTCTCCGTATTGCGTAACGCCTTTCTTGAAGTGTCCGCCATTGGAGCTTGTTCAGCATCTCCGTAACGCTCTCGCGCTGACTAAATGTCCCCATGACGAATCGCGCTGCTTTTCGCTGGATCATGTCTATCTCTTCTATTAATCCAACCTGGTAAGGGTCCCATACTGATGAGCAATACTCAAGAATCGGACGAACAAGCGTTTTGTAAGCTACTTCTTTCGTCGATGAGTCACATTTTCTTAGAATTCTTCCTATGAATCTCAACCTGGCGCCTGCTTTTCCCACTATTTGTTTTATGTGATCATTCCACTTCAGATCGCTCCGGATAGTAACTCCTAAGTATTTTACGGTCGTTACCGCTTCCAATGATTTACCACCTATGGCATAATCGTACTGGAATGGATTTCTGCCCCTATGTATGCGCATTATATTACATTTATCTACGTTTAGGGAAAGCTGCCAGCTGTCGCACCATTCATTAATCCTCTGCAGGTCTTCCTGGAGTACGTACGAGTCTTCTGATGTTGCTACTTTCTTGTAGACAACCGTGTCATCTGCAAATAGCCTCACGGAGCTACCGATGTTGTCAACTAAGTCATTTATGTATATTGTAAACAATAAAGGTCCTATCACGCTTCCTTGCGGTACTCCCGAAATTACCTCTACATCTGCAGATTTTGAACCGTTAAGAATGACATGTTGTGTTCTTTCTTCTAGGAAATCCTGAATCCAATCACAAACCTGGTCCGATATTCCGTAAGCTCGTATTTTTTTCACTAAACGTAAGTGCGGAACCGTATCAAATGCCTTCCTGAAGTCCAGGAATACGGCATCAATCTGCTCGCCAGTGTCTACGGCACTGTGAATTTCTTGGACAAATAGGGCGAGCTGAGTTTCACATGATCTCTGTTTGCGGAATCCATGTTGGTTATGATGAAGGAGATTTGTATTATCTAAGAACGTCATAATACGAGAACATAAAACATGTTCCATTATTCTACAACAGATTGACGTAAGCGAAATAGGCCTATAATTATTCGCATCTGATTTATGCCCCTTCTTGAAAATGGGAACGACCTGCGCTTTCTTCCAGTCGCTAGGTACTTTACGTTCTTTCAGAGATCTACGATAAATTGCTGATAGAAAGGGGGCAAGTTCTTTAGCATAATCACTGTAGAATCTTACGGGTATCTCGTCTGGTCCGGATGCTTTTCCGCTACTAAGTGATAGCAGTTGTTTTTCAATTCCGATATCGTTTATTTCAATATTTTCCATTTTGGCGTCCGTGCGACGGCTGAAGTCAGGGACCGTGTTACGATTTTCCGCAGTGAAACAGTTTCGGAACACTGAATTCAGTATTTCTGCCTTTCTTCGGTCGTCCTCTGTTTCGGTGCCATCGTGGTCAACGAGTGACTGAATAGGGGATTTAGATCCGCTTACCGATTTTACATATGACCAAAACTTTTTAGGGTTCTTGTTTAGATTGTTTGCCAATGTTTTATGTTCGAATTCGTTGAATGCTTCTCTCATTGCTCTCTTTACGCTCTTTTTCGCTTCGTTCAGCTTTTCCTTATCAGCTATGATTCGACTACTCTTAAACCTATGATGAAGCTTTCTTTGTTTCCGTAGTACCTTTCGTACATGATTGTTATACCACGGTGGATCTTTCCCCTCGCTTTGGACCTTAGTCGGTACGAACTTATCTAAGGCGTACTGGACGATGTTTCTGAATTTTTTCCATTTTTGTTCCACATCCTCTTCCTCAGAAATGAACGTTTGATGGTGGTCACTCAGATATTCTGCGATTTGTGCCCTATCACTCTTGTTAAGCAAATATATTTTCCTTCCTTTCTTGGCATTTCTTATTACACTTGTAGTCATTGATGCAACCACTGACTTATGATCACTGATACCCTCTTCTACATTCACGGAGTCGAAAAGTTCAGGTCTATTTGTTGCTATGAGGTCTAAAACGTTAGCTTCACGAGTTGGTTCTCTAACTATCTGCTCGAAGTAATTCTCGGACAAGGCAGTCAGGATAATGTCACAAGAGTCTCTGTCCCTGGCTCCAGTTCTGATTGTGTGACTATCCCATTCTATACCTGGTAGATTGAAGTCTCCCCCTATTACAATAGTATGATCACGAAACTTCTTCACGACGTTCTGCAGGTTCTCTCTGAGGCGCTCAACTACTACGGTTGCTGATGCAGGTGGTCTATAGAAGCATCCGACTATCATATCTGACCCACCTTTGATACTTAACTTAACCCAGATTATTTCACATTCGCATTCGCTAATAACTTCACTGGATATTATTGAATTCTTTACTGCTATAAATACTCCTCCACCATTGGCGTTTATCCTATCCTTGCGGTAGATATTCCATTCTGTGTCTAGGATTTCGTTACTGTTCACTTCCGGTTTTAACCAACTTTCCGTTCCTAATACTATATGCGCACTATTTCCTTCAATAAGAGATACTAATTCAGGAACCTTGCCCTGGATACTCCTGCAGTTTACCAATATTACGTTGACTTTTCCTGTTTTTGGTCTCTGAGGACGGACGTTCTTTATCAACGATGATGATGTCCTCTCTGGTAAGCCGTCAGGTATTTTATCGTTTCGCCCAAGGGGGGGTCCCTCTAACCTAAAAAACCCCCGTGTGCACGCCACACGTACTCTGCTACCCTAGTAGCTGCTTCCGGTGTGTAGTGCACGCCTGACCTGTCTAGGGGGGCCCTACAGTTCTCCACCCAATAACGGAGGTCGATGAATTTGCAACCATTATAGTCGCAGAGTCGTCTGAGCCTCTGGTTTAGACCCTCCACACGGCTCCAAACCAGAGGACCGCGATCGACTCTGGGCACTATGCTGCAGATATTAAGCTCAGCTTGCACTCCGCGTGCGATGCTGGTTGTCTTCACCAAATCAGCCAGCCGCCGGAAGGAACCAAGGATGGCCTCAGAACCCAAGCGGCAGGCGTCATTCGTTCCGACATGTGCTACTATCTGCAGCCGGTCACACCCAGTGCGTTCAATAGCTGCCGGAAGGGCCTCCTCCACATTACGGACGAGACCCCCCGGCAAGCACACCGAGTGCACACTGGCATTCTTCCCCGACCTACCCGCTATTTTCCTGAGGGGCTCCATAACCCGCCTAACGTTGGAGCTCCCTATAACTAATAGGCCCGCCCTCTGTGACTGTCGGGACCTTGCCGGAGAATCGGCCACTGGCCCAACAGGCGAGGCATCCTGTGGTGGCTCGGAAACGATGTCATCACCACTAGGAAGCACCCCGTACCTGTTGGAAAGGGGTAAGGTAGCTGCCACGCGGCCAGATCCCACCTTCGCCTTTCGGCCAGGCACGCGCGAGCCCACCACTGTCCGCCATTCACCCTGGAGTGATGGCTGACCGGTAAGATGCTCACTGCCGGAAGACGCAGCGACATCAGGGGTTCCATGCGATTCCAAGGCCACCGAAGTAGGCATAGGTCTCACCACAGTTGCCCCAACGCCACTACGAGCCGACGCCTGCGCCTCGAGCTCGATGAGCCTAACAGACAAAGCCTCCACCTGCCCCCGAAGAGTGGCCAATTCTCCTTGCGTCCGCTCACAACAACCACAGTCCCTACACATGACTATGTTTACCCTACAAGCGAACGGTGTACTCGCCTTATTAGCAGCAGGAAATCGAAGTGCTCTCTCACTGACGGTCTAACCGACACTGAGCTGTTCTAACCAAACAAACAAAAGCCTGTACGATACGAGGGTCGATAGCAACGGCGATACTGTACACTACACTGTTATTAAAATAAAAGGTTGTGTCTAGTAGGCACTCAAACACGCAAGAAATTACAAAAATAAAATAGTAACTACCCAGATAACTGAAATAAGTTGTACCTGTTTGAAGCTCGTAAAAATGTGTAACAAGCGAACGGTGTACTCGCCTTATTAGCAGCAGGAAATCGAAGTACTCTCTCACTGACGGTCTAACCGACACTGAGCTGTTCTAACCAAACAAACAAAAGCCTGTACGATACGAGGGTCGATAGCAACGGCGATACTGTACACTACACTGTTATTAAAATAAAAGGTTGTGTCTAGTAGGCACTCAAACACGCAAGAAATTACAAAAATAAAATAGTAACTACCCAGATAACTGAAAATAAGTTGTACCTGTTTGAAGCTCGTAAAAATGTGTAACAAGCGAACGGTGTACTCGCCTTATTAGCAGCAGGAAATCGAAGTGCTCTCTCACTGACGGTCTAACCGATGTTTTGGGTTGGATGTGTTTCATGTTAACAAACTATGCGTCCCCTCCCTGCAGGAACATTAATGGATACTGGAGGGCACCACAAGAACGCTGTGTCTGTGCAATGCGCTTTCAGTCCTTGTCTTCTTTGTTGTACAATTTTGTCACGGCTTGTGTATTCATTGTCCACAATTGGGATGATGACTTCGTCCATCTGAGATCTAGTAAATCGACGTTCGTATTCTCCAGGTGGTCTTTTGTCGGCTCGAATTATAGCTTTATAGTCATTAGAAATTATTCGGTCTTGTGTTGTTTGGAACACGTGACTCAGTTGACTATATTTACGTAAGATTCTGTATACATCTTGGACTACTTCTCGCCTCAATCCACTGATGTCTGTGCATCGTTGATCAATTTCTGTTTCTTCATTTCCGATGAAATATACTTGCAGAAATTTATGGTCTTCGTTGGGTAGCGGCAGTAGTGGTCCAATGATGTGATAGATTTGTCCTTGGAGGGAAAAAACATAATCGATTTTTTTCTCTGTCAGTGTTGATTGAAGTGAGGCCGAGGGAAGTCATTTGGAAGCAGGCGTTGTATGCTTTTATATTTGGAAGAAACTGTTTTGATTCTGGAGTTTTCCAGTTCATGTGAAGTAAAAATTCCCACGGAATTTTTTTCGCGTTGCAAAACTGACAGATGTCAGCCATTTTTGCAATTACGACGTGTTTTTGTTTGATAAATTCGTTCTTCGGGTCGTAGTGAAATGCTTCACTTGTTAGGTTGTACTGTTTACTTCTCGTTGTCCGCACTTCCCGTGCGTCATATTTTCATGGCTGGTTTTAGTTCGCAGTCTTTTATTATAGGATTGTGTCGCAATTCTTCAATCTATTCATTTCGTTGTCCTTCGATTTCTCTGCTTCTTTATTATAGGATTGTGTCGCAATTCTTCAATCTATTCATTTCGTTGTCCTTCGATTTCTCTGCTTCTCTCGGTGCTTCTTGTAGTCCGTTGGGCACTTAAACGTACTTCGCGCTCGTTTGTTTCGTTTTTTCGCTGTTCTTTTCATTTTCGCCGTTTAGCTTCAGTGTGGCGAGATCTCCTCCTCTTTTACGCTTCGACAGTGACTAAAATGTAAATTAAAAAAAATACTTTGTATTATCAAATACACTAAGTACTCGTTACACACTTTCCACACCTTCGGTTTATATTAAGTCACTGTACCACTTTGACTACTCACACTTCACTGTTCGTTTTTATTCACTCACTCAACTATTTTTTCTGTTCCTCTCTTCGTCACTGATACGATACTGACCTTAGAACCTAATACGGGTCTTGCTTTAAATACCCCTACCAACAGGTAGATCCACCAATGGCGAATTCCAGAACATGCCAAAATGGCTTCGATCAGTGCACAATGCTTCAGGACATTCCACAATATTCGACAGTGCTCTGGAACGTTCCATAAAGATCTGGGATGCTCTGGGAAGTTACCGAACATTGTGGAATCTTCCCGAATGTTCCCGACTATTCCCGAACATTGCAGAACATCCCGCACCATTGTGGAACATTCCGGAACGTTCCGGAATGTTGTGGAATACTCTCGAATGTTCTGGGTGTTCTAGAAATTTCTAGAGGGTGAAAGTTCCCAGCGCTTATACCTACAAAAGCACGACCTTTATGTATAAATGGGAACCTTCTTCATGGATGGGGGGATAGAGGGTTGCCACACCATATAAGTCCCTTGATCGGAACGGGACTCGTTTCTGTGTTTTAGCGCAAGCATATTGTACACTTACTTTTATAATACATACCGATGAAGAGACTTGCACAGTGTGGACTACCAGTGTTGTACCTGAATGCTGCCAGAATAACATACTTCCTTTTTGATGTTCAGTTGAATACTAACTGCAAACAGTTGTTTAGAAAAATACGATAGTTCATAGAAAGGCAACACGATTTTAATAATTGCGTGACGCATTATCTTGATATCACTGATGGGTACGCTGCGGTTTTTTAGTCCATGGTCGAAAGACACAAATGAACCAGTCTGACGACGCCAGCAAGGCAGAACTGGGCCTGGGACAGCAGTTGGCACAGACTTGTCTTAAAGATAGAACTCTTCCCTACCGATCAGTCACATCCGTGTGCCTTCTGCTGCATGAGGTCAGTAGGCCCTATAGTACTTGTTGTTGTTGTGGTCTTCAGTCCTGAGACTGGTTTGATGCAGCTCTCCATGCTACTCTATCCTGTGCAAGCTTCTTCATCTCCCAGTACCTACTGCAACCTACATCCTTCTGAATCTGCTTAGTGTATTCATTTCTTGGTCTCCCTCTACGATTTTTACCCTCCACGCTGCCCTCCAATGCTAAATTTGTGATCCCTGATGCCTCAAAACATGTCATACCAACTGATCCCTTCTTCTAGTCAAGTTGTGCCACAAACTTCTCTTCTCCCCAATCCTATTCAATACCTCCTCATTAGCTACGTGATCTACCCACCTTATCTTCAGCATTCTTCTGTAGCACCACATTTCGAAAGCTTCTCTTCTTGTCCAAACTGGTTATCGTCCATGTTTCACTTCCATACATGGCTACACTCCATACAAATAATTTCAGAAACGACTTCCTGACACTTAAATCTATACTCGATGTTAACAAATTTCTCTTCTTCAGAAACGATTTCCTTGCCATTGCCAGTCTACATTTCATATCCTCTCTGCTTCGACCATCATCAGTTATTTTACTCCCTAAATAGCAAAACTCCTTTACTACTTTAAGTGTCTCATTTCCTAATCTAATCCCCTCAGCATCACCCGATTTAATTTGACTACATTCCATTATCCTCGTTTTCCTTTTGTTGATGTTCATCTTATATCCTCTTTTCAAGACACTGTCCATTCCGTTCAACTGCTCTTCCAAGTCCTTTGCTGTCTCTGACAGAATTACAATGTCATCGGCGAACCTCAAAGTTTTTACTTCTTCTCCATGAATTTTAATACCTACTCCGAATTTTTGTTTTGTTTCCTTTACTGCTTGCTCAATATACAGATTGAATAACATCGGGGAGCAGGAAGAGGCAGGAAGAGGCAGGAAGAAGAAAGCTGTAGGCGGGCAGCCGTGTGACCTTGCTCCTGCTCTTGCGTCTTGTGCGCGGTGCAGTGACCGTGCTCCGTGCTGCCGGCTGGCGTCGTGACGTGACGCTGGACGTCGACCTTGAGCGGGCGCTCAGCGCTGCGGCTCCCTCCGCTGCGTCTCACCTGTTACGGTGCCACTGGCAGCTTGGTTCCCGCCCGATCGTTAACTGTAAAATGACGATAAACAACCTGATGGGGGTTACGAAACCCTCCTGGCTTTTTCAGCTCCCTTATCATCTGATGAAAGCTTATCATCACATATCACTAAATTTTGTATTCTCTCTTCTCTCTCTCTCCACTCTCACTCTCTGTGTCTGATGGAGAAGTATTTTGTTATCGACTGAGCTTGGGCTAAATATTTTATCAACATAAGCCATTGGAACGGCTTCTAAGTGAAAGCGTTTCTACGTAGATCAGTGTTTTTGTCCTCGATTCGGCTGTATTTGGGTGTTTACCGAGTCGTGATTGTGTCCTTACCTACCTAATATCCGATAGAACATCAGTGTAATCCTTATAGGATGTTTTCGCGGGGAATTTTGCTGATGAAATCTTCTCGGGTATCGGCCAAGTGGCAGTGTTATCTCGTAGCAATGTTTCATTGCCTGAAGATAGCGAGTTTGAAATCATTGAAATGTTGCCGCAAGACGAAACTGCTATTCGACTGATATAACGAGAAGACTTTATCGATCCATATCATCTGTCCAATTGCCTGTTTCTTATGCTTCATGTTTCTTCCAGACTTATTCGATTTCTTGCTCGTTTATCTGTCTCAGTATATCTGAGGTTTTTTGCCTCTATGACAACATGACGCAGTTACAATTACAACACAGTTTCAGTATCTTTCAATGAGAAATATGACTCGTGTAAAATTGTTTGGAACTTATTTTTCGTTGACAAATTTGAGGAACTTGTAAACTGCGTAATTTTATCTGTCAAAATATGACGGAATTGCATTGTTTTGGATATGAAACACAAGATATGTTTTTAACTCGATTACTCCTTGCCTGCACCATATTGCTCACATATTGATAGTCTCCTAAAGTAAGGTTACTAGAAATTTTATAATTACTATTTGAAATTCGATTCAGACAAGTCATGGAGATGCGATAAGAATATGGTTGGTCAAATGAAGACTGTCAAAAATTAGTAAAAATTGAATTACCAGTAAATGAAGGAAAATTAACTGATTGAGAACCATTTGTTGTGAACTAATAATGGACATGTTGAGAATATATAAGGATCAGTGCTGTACTTAAACAGTGAGTTCTAATCTTTTTTATTGTGCCAACATTGATAACTTGCGTGACTGTACAAAGGAATTATACCTACTATTAGTTTTAAGTCTAAAAATTTGTAGTGAATGGTCGCTCGTGTTTTATGATAATGATGTAAGTCACAAAAGAAAGAGAAATTTTAGAGAGAATTGCTTAAGGAAGTTATATGTTTGTATTTGAAACATTTGTAGCCAGGACATACCAGAGCCAAAAATCACTGCGCTAAGAATCCGTAACTTAATTACAAAGGAATAGGAACAATGACTTTTAATCTTAACAGTAAGTTAATAATTTAAAAATATTATTCTGGTTCATGGTCTCAACTATATTTTTATTTAAACTACACTATTTGCATTGCATTTTGGGCTAATGCACTAATTTTGTTGTTAACACTGTCAGAGAATCTGGCAGTCACGTTACCAAGACTTAATTCTTGATGGGAAGTTCTTAGTCAATACAGCACGAATTAATCTTCGGCATGTGGATAAAATTTGTTTTATAATTTCTGTAAATAACTGAAGTACAACTTTACGTATGTATCTATTATTGACTATAGATGGATTTCAGTGGGATGTTATGTGTATCGAACAGAACATAGTATATCCATACTTCACAAAGGAAACTAAGTACTGAACAAGTTAAAATACGCTGATGTGCCAGAAGTCATGGAATACCTCTTAATATGGCGTCGGGCCTACTTTTTCCCGGATTAGTGCAGCAACTCGACGTAGCATGAACTCAAGAAGCCGTAGGAGGTCCCTGTAGAAATACTGAGTCATTCTGCCCCTATAGCTGTCCATAATTACGAGTGTTGCTGGAGCAGAATTTTGCACGCCAACGAACCTCTTGATTACGTCCTATAAATGTTCCATACGATTGATGACGACCTATCAGGGTGCTCCAATCATTCGCTCGAACTGTCCCGAATGTTATTAGAATCAATAGCTAACATTTGTGGCCTGGTGATTTGGTGCATTGTTATCTACAAAAATTGCATCGTTGTTTGCGAACAAGAAGTCCATGAAAGGCTGCAAATGGTCCCAAGCAGCTGAGCCAGTGCCACACTCGGGCCCTACCAGCAGCTCTTATCAACTGGAATCGTACCTCATCTGACCAGGTTACGGTATTCAAGTCACCTAGGGTCCAACCGATATGGTCACGAGCCCAGGAGAGGTGCTGCAGACGACGTCGTGCTGATAGCAAAGGCACTGTCTTTGGTCGTCTGCTGCCATCGCCATTAACACCAAATTTCGTCGCACTATCCTAAAGGATCCGTTCGTCGTACGTCGCACACTAATTTTATTTTACGCATACCTACGTATATTAAAATCGTTTTTGTTCGGTCCTAGCCGTTCGTGTTGGGGCACCTCCACTGATATATGGAAATGGCGCGACGTATGACAGGGCCACACTGACCGCACGGCGGGGCGTTCAAGGGGCGCTGACGCAGGCGATGCCTGACTTTCCACGTGATTCTGACTGGTCTGAATTACGCTGGAACGGAGCGAGGTGGCGCAGTGGTTAGCACACTGGACTCGCATTCGGGAGGACGACGGTTCAAACCCGCATCCGGCCATCCTGATTTAGGTTTTCCGTGATTCCCCTAAATCGCTTGAGGCAAATGCCGCGATGGTTCCTTTGAAAAGGCGTGGCCGACTTCCCCTCCCAACCTTCCCTAATCCGATGGGACAGATGACCTCGCTGGTTGGTCCCCTCACCAAAATCAGCCAACCAGCACACTGGACTCGCATTCGGGAGGACGACGGTTCAAACCCGCATCCGGCCATCCTGATTTAGGTTTTCCGTGATTCCCCTAAATCGCTTGAGGCAAATGCCGCGATGGTTCCTTTGAAAAGGCGTGGCCGACTTCCCCTCCCAACCTTCCCTAATCCGATGGGACAGATGACCTCGCTGGTTGGTCCCCTCACCAAAATCAGCCAACCAGCACACTGGACTCGCATTCGGGAGGACGACGGTTCAAACCCGCATCCGGCCATCCTGATTTAGGTTTTCCGTGATTCCCCTAAATCGCTTGAGGCAAATGCCGCGATGGTTCCTTTGAAAAGGCGAGGCCGACTTCCCCTCCCAACCTTCCCTAATCCGATGGGACAGATGACCTCGCTGGTTGGTCCCCTCACCAAAATCAGCCAACCAGCACACTGGACTCGCATTCGGGAGGACGACGGTTCAAACCCGCATCCGGCCATCCTGATTTAGGTTTTCCGTGATTCCCCTAAATCGCTTGAGGCAAATGCCGCGATGGTTCCTTTGAAAAGGCGTGGCCGACTTCCCCTCCCAACCTTCCCTAATCCGATGGGACAGATGACCTCGCTGGTTGGTCCCCTCACCAAAATCAGCCAACCAACCAACCTACGTTGGAGGTCGTGGCTGCGAGCAGACCAACCGTTGACCATGTGTTGCTGTAACAATTTGAATAGTATGATTCACCACTATAAATTTAGACGTGCGCTATTGAGACAATGTTATGTATATACACACTACCTGTCAAAAAAGCATCTAGAAGGCACGGTCAGATATCAAAGTTCTTTCATTGTTTTTCTCATGCTTACTGTCGTTATTAGCCGTGGTAGGTCATATAAGGCGAGTAAACAGCGTCTGTTGTAATCACTGTGAAAGACACGTAAATGTCACGTATTCATGTGAGGCAGCATTATAAGAACATCATTGACTGCACCAGTTTGACCGGGTATCTAGATTTGTGATGCATTAGGATATGGTAGCCAGATTATGAACTCGGTGGGCCACATCTGACAGTTACAGGGGAGGATCGCCATACCGTGCGCCAAGCATATCGTAACCCCCTCACATTTGCACCTGAGAATACTAATAGATTTCCTCCAGTTCTCTGGTATCAGATCATTGTAGGCTCATCTTAAGATTTATCTGTCAAGAATACGAATGACTGTGTCGGGTTTTTGAATGGTAGAAACACAGAACTATAGTGTTGGCATTCACAGAAAAACAATGACAGTAATCACAATAGCTCACTGGAAAGCACCCGAAGCCATTTGTCAGATTTCTTCCATTCTCGACTTTCTATTCCATATTAGAGTATTATCTTTTGGGTGGTATTTCCCATGTACTTTTCCCAGATGATATTTAATTTTTAGTCCTTACATAGCCGGCCACTGTGGCCGAGCGGCTCTAGCCGCTTCAGTCTGGAGCCGCGCGACCGCTACGGTCACGGGTTCGAATCTTGCCTCGGGCATGGATGTGTGTGATGTCCTTACGTTAGTTAGGTTTAAGTAGTTCTAGTCTAGGGGACTGATGACCTCAGATGTTTAGTCCCATAGTGCTCAGGGCCATTTGAACCACTCCTTACAGCCCTCTTCACAGTAGTGTCCATTCATTATCTGTTTCTCCCTCGCATTTTTCTAGGCCTGTCTCATTCAGCAGTCATGCTTCGTAGATTTTGACAAGATCTTTTGGGTGAACTCAATTTTATTATGACAATTCACTAATGTGGTTTGACTCTTAGCGTGGACATCTACCCGAAAGCTGGAACACCTTAATTGTCCATCTACAGTGTGGAAACGCAGCCACTGTGAGTACTTGTCATTAGTTTTCTGATGAATGCCAACACTATGGTTCTACACTGAAGCGCCAAAGAAACTTGTATCCAAACAGGCAGAATACGGCGATGCGGTCGGCAACGCCTACATTAGACAACAATGGTTTGACGCAGTGGTTACAACGGTTACTGCTGCTACAATGACAGGTTACAAGACTTAAGTGAGTTTGGACGTCGTATTACAGTAGCTTAACGAGCTATGGGACATGGTTTCTCCGAGGTAGCGATGAAGTTGGTTTTTCCCGTACGAGCATTTCACGAGTGTACTGTGAATATTAGGATTCCATGAAACATCAAATCTCCGACATCGCTGCCGCCGAAAAAAGACCCAGCAAGAACGAGACCAACAGCGACTGAAGAGAATCGTTCAGCGTGACAGAAGTGCAAACGGTCTTCAAATTGCTGCAGATTTCAATGCTGGGCAATCAATAAGTGTCAGCGTGCAAACCTTTCAACAAAACATCGTCGATATCGGCTTCCGGAGCAGAAGGCCCACTCGTGTACCCTTGATAACTGTACAACACAAAGCTTTACACCTTGCCTGGGCCCGTCAACACCGATATTGGACTGTTGATGACTGGAAACGTGTTGCCTGGTCGGACGTATCTCGTTTCAAATTGTATGAAGCGGATCGACGAGTAAGGGTTTGGAGACAACCTTACGAATCCATGGACATTGCATGTCAACAGGGGACTGTTCAAGAAGGTAGGGCGTGTGTAGTTGGAGTGATAGGGGACCCTTGATACCTCTAGACATGACTCTGACAGGTGACACGTATGTAAGCACCTTGTCTGATCACCTTGATCCATTCCTGTCCATTGTGCATTCCGACGGACTTTGGCAATTCCAGTAGGACAATGCGACACCCCACACGTCCAGAATTGCTACAGAGTGACTCCAGGAACACTCATCTGAGTTCAAACAATTCCGCTGCCCACCAAACTCCGCACACATGAACATTATTGAGCATATCTGTTACGCCTTGCAACGTGCTGTTCAGAAGAGATATCCACCCCCTCGCGCTATTACGGAGTTATGGACAGCCCTGCAGGATTCATGCTGTCAGTTCCCTCCAGCACTACTTCAGACATTGTCGAGTCCATGCCACGTCGTGTTGCGGCACAGCTGTCTGATCGTGGGGCCCTAAACGACAACAGGCAGCCAAAAATTTCACACAGTGATTTCATTCTTGACAGATAAACCTGAAGTTGCGTCTATACTGACCCAGAACTGGTAGTTGCGAACAAAGCATCTTCATAATACTGCTGTGAGTCTTTTGGAAACATTTAATCATTCTTGACTTTTTAGTTATTATAATTTTTATGATAATTTTAGTAATTATTGAGTGTTGAGTGTTGTTATTCATACTTCAAACATTTGTCTACGTTTCTATCATATTGCCAGTAACGTAAACCAGGATAACAAGAAAATATTCAAGTAAGTGTCTGTATCTTTATTTCGAATAAGCGTATTTACACAAGCATATTCATCCGGCATTCGTAGGATATATTTACAGAATAAAGTATAAATATACGTGTTGAACAAAATATTTGTGCGCTATGAAGAGTATCCATGTGCATCAGCTTTTAATACGGCCCGTTTCCAGAAGACTGTCCGCCATTACCGTTGGGATAACCCCCATTCGCTCCAGGATATCCACCGTTGCCGCCGGGGTATCCACCATTCGTTCCAGGATATCCACCGTTGCCGCTGGGGTATCCACGATTCGCTGCAGGATATCCACCGTTGCCGCTGCGGTATCCTCCGTTGCCGTTCGAGTATCCACCGTTACCATTGGAGTAACCACCATTGCCGCTGGGGTAGACCCCGCTTCCTCCGTTAGCGTAACCTCCGTTGGCGTATCCGCCGCTGCCGCGGCCCGTCTCCTCGTAGTTGACGGTGGGCCGGTAGCCGCCCTCGTCGGCCTCGTAGTCGACCACCTGCCGGCGGCCGTCGGGCAGCAGCACGTGGTACTGGCCCTGGGCGCTCTCCCCCTGCCTGGACTCCTCGTGGCCGAACTCGGTGCCGGTCGCAGCGTCCTCCACCGTGTAGCTGAACTCGTAGTTGGCTGGTTCCTGTAAAGACACAAGACACTCTAGTTCAGTCAGTCCTGCAAATCGCTGCGTTTTAAGCGGTTTCTCTTGATCTGCCACTGTCAGTTAAGTTTCTCGATGCCAACTTTGTTCAAAGATAGTGGAAAATTTAATGTTGAGTCCGGGCTGCAACTCTTTCCTGCGTTCTTGGCAAATATCTACTATTAAGGGCTGCTCCTATAGCCTTCATGAACACGCGAGTGAAGTATAAAATTTATTTACGCAAGTACGACTGTTATGAACCGCTGGGCCATGTAATACTTTGAATTTTCTCATTTTGAGAATACTGAAGCCCATCTGTTTTAATTGTAAACAACCACGCAACAGCTAATGTCGCATAAAATAATTCTTGATTTTATACCCCCCTTTCAACAGACTAAGATGTCATTTTCTGGTCTTAAAATATTTTGTTGCAAAACATTTTCATTTTAAGCTGAACCTCACGCACAAGATGCGAAGTGCTGATTTTTATCCACACATGTTGTGCTTGAGGTTCGGCGTAAAATGAACGTGTTTTAAATCAAAAGATTTTAAGACCTGAAGATGGCAACTTAGTCTTTTGAAACCGGCTGTCTTAAATAAACAAATATTTTATGCGCTCTTAGCTGCTGAATGGTTTTTTTCAATGTAATGTGTTTGTTCAAATGGTTCAAATGGCTCTGAGCACTATGGGACTTAACATCTGTGGTCATCAGTCCCCTAGAACTTAGAACTACTTAAACCTAACTAACCTAAGGACATCACACACATCCATGCCCGAGGCAGGATTCGAACCTGCGACCGTAGCAGTCGCGTGGTTCCCGATTGAACGCCTAGAACCGCGAGACCACCGCCGCCGGATAATGCGTTTGTATTACTGATATCGTTGAGGTCGAGACAGAAGGAAGGGAATGGGTGAAACATGGTTGCGTCTCACAGCCCACTTTTCTTAAATTCTGCTAGTTGACAACAAGACTTAACGATTCCCTTCCAACAGACAGTCCAGATCAAAGTGCCAAATGCTTACATTCGATGAGGCACTACTGAGTGGTTTTATACATGACTCCGGACAGTGAGTACAGTCTTCCTGTCAAGAACTGTACCACATCAACTCTATGGTTCCTGAGCGTCAAATTATAAGGATGAAAGTTCATTCCAGCTCCAGTACTGAAATTTATTTGCCTCAGGATCCAGCAACACAAAATTGGCAATGAGAATGCGAATAATAGCTCTTTGCCTGTACCATATAACTGAAGTATTTCTGTGCATGACAGCTAAAACATGTCAGTTATCTCTGGCGCGTCTTTCAAATAGTGTGTTCGGGTGTCATGCGTTATTCACTTCTCAGTTCAAAGAAGATCCGATGTTTGCTATCTGATGTTGCTTCCTAGTAACACACTCCCCTCCTCCTCTCCGTTGCACTTTGCGAAAGTTTTCCTATTTCCGGAACGTCTGGAGGTTATTTCAAGGTAAAAATCTCGCTGAAAATCTGATATGAACACAAAGGTTCAGTTTCGAAACAGTTTCGCAGTTAAACTGCAAAAGAACTATTAAAAATTGTTCAAAACACGTATAGTTAGTGTCTTGTAGAAATGTAACGCTATTTATGTAACTTAAATTTCGTATGCAGGAATCAATCACGTCTGGACAGAATAAGTGTATCAGCTAAAGCATCTGAACATTGTACAACAGTCTGTGGCTCTGCATCATTTTCTGTTTACGTAGTGCTCAGTTTCTTCCCCGTTCTGTCATCACCTAGGCAGCTGTATGAAGGAGCGATACATACAACTCAGGTTATGTAATTCCTAAATGGAACATATACTTGAGGTATTTGCCGGTGAAATAACATGTTGCTTGCATGATGCTAAAAACGTGAAATTCGTGCATTTGGAAGAGATCTGTTTCGGTACTAAAAAAATAAATAAGTATGGGGAACGAACATCATCAGTTTCTCAAGGCCCTTAGGGCAATGACATTCGCCTGAGAGCTGAACTATAATAGGTAGTTATCCACCATCTCTTCATTCAGATGTAAGTAGTTGATTGCTCCGCAATGCTGAGCACTAAGGTTGAAAGCTTTTATTTTCACTCATTACATTATCTCTGGTACTTACTATGGCGATTGCTGCAGGAAGGTAATATCTAGCGCAGTGATGCTATAATTAAGAAAATAGACTTTAATCAGGTTTTACTTAAATCGCTTAAGACCGATGTTGGGATAGTTCGAGAAGGGACATTACCAGTTTTGTTTCAGATTATTCTATAGTCTGAGATTGTCCCCCCGTCAGTACTGATCCTCTCTTCTTTCCATCATTCACCAATGTCGAGAATTTAAGAACCTCCAGCATGCTGGAGTAGCTTGGGTCAGCAACTTCTGTTACTCAGTAGAACCAAAAACCAGTCCAAGTTGAAAATTTTTACTTTTTATTCATTCGATGACTAGTTTCTAGATACCCATTTTCAGATCATCATAACACAGTTGAAAATGGCATTTCTGCAGATGTAAAAAAAAATTGCAATGAACATTTTCAGTGCATACAGATAACCTGGACTGGTTTTTCGTTCTATTAATGTCAAGAATGCCTTGTGGGTGGTACGTAAGCCACATTTCACAGGTAAGATTGATACGACTATGTGAGTGGAGTACTTACTTATTTGAGAAAACATTGCTCAAACAAATCCTGCTACTGAAAAATGTTTCTGATGATAATTATGTGTAATTCTCAGATTCGTTTCAAGAGGTAATCTTTTGTAACTAGGAGGGAGAGATAAGTTTCAGTTTCACGAGTGGGTTGTTTGAATACAAAGTCAGAAACCAGTGATAAGTACCACAACTTACCGAAAGGTCGTCTTGGGAGGCACCTCCTCGGCCATAGCCGGCTGCTCCAGGAGCACCGTAGGCTGTAGAAAGACCGCCATTCCCATTAGAAAAACCGTTGTATCCTGCGCCGTTGCTCCTTCCATTGGGTGCTCCATACCGGGTGGACAGGCCACCGTTTCCTCCAGCAAAACCGTTACCCGCACCGTTTGGGGCACCGTACTGTGAAGAGAGTCCATTCATCCTCCCAAAGCCGTTACCATTCGGAGCGCCGTAGAGTGATGACGGCGTCCTCACACCGTTGTATCCATTCGCTCCTCCGTTCGGAGCACCATACTGCGTCGACAGGCCGTTAGATCTTCCGAACCCGTTAGTGGCTCCATTTGTCCTCGCAACTCCGTTTGGAGCGCCGTACTGTGTGGAGAGCCCGTTTCGTCCGTTGAATACTCCGCCACTGGGTGCTCCATATCGTGATGATGGAGCTCCATTTGCCCTTCCATTACCGCCGCCGAAGCCTCCGTTTAGAACACCACTGCTGGGTGCACCATAGGAGGAGGAGAGGCCACCATTGCTCCTGCCGAAACCGTTGCCGTTGGGTGCTCCGTACCTCGTCGAGAGCCCGTTTGTCCTCGACAATCCGTTGGCGCCACCATTCGGGGCCCCATACTGCGTAGATATGCCACCGTTCCCTCCAGGTGGCAGGTACTGACGATCCACTGGGGGCTCGCCCGATACGGCCAAAATGGCAATTGTTAGAAGCACCAAAATCTGCGAGAAAAAAATTGATAATATATGAAGGAGTTCATTTAGGTCCTGATGAATGGAAGCAAATTCTGTTCATCGTTACATCTCTATCCTGCACATGAACATGAACCACAGTAAGCTATCATTGATGGTACTAGTTGAATAGAATGATTGAACAGAGTCGCATAATAGCTGCTAAACTTTTTACTGGATGACAACCAAGACTGAGGGTCAATCAAAACACTCCAGTATCTTAAACTCTCATTATTCTGTTTGTAATACAGTAATCTAAAAAATAAACACACCAAAAACAACACGCTCATGAAAATTTTAGTGCAACCTACTTCTGTACAGAAGACACTGGGAAGAAAAATATAGTTGTGTTCAAGATGAGAGTTGAAATTTCAGCTCGCAGGAAGAAAAAACCCGGAAATTATATACAAGCTTGGAATGGAGAATAGGGACAAATCCTCATCACATGCAGCGGCTGTGCTACTGTTCTGCGTAAAAGTGAGTTGGTAAAGAGATATTTTCAACTAATCTTTCTGTTCTTCAAAGCTGAAAATCACGAAGGCATGGCCACCAGTCGCAACCAACTTCCTTGGAAGGATTGTGTTATCGAGGCTTAGAAGAGAAGCGCATATAGAAGTAAATTTTGGCATGAGTATCACAATCCTTTACCAGGCATCTTCTCCTTTTGGAAACGGTATGACCACGACTTATCATGGACTTAAAGTTAAGACTTTCTGGGTTGTTAGGCCACGTCATATTTCCTTCTAAAATAACCGACATTTCGATCCCTCTGCCGTGATCTTCTTCAGGATGTTTCGGTGTCCACTATTGCGAGAACACTAGTTAGGGAACTGCCAAATAATTTTAGTTGCGAAGGATTTGTAGATCATTCCAGAATACGAATCAGGCTTTGTCTTGGCTTTCTGCCACACATAAAATGTTGCTAGAATTATAAATTATGTCGACCGAAGAGGGAGGGAGGAATTGGTAACACTTAAAGAGTGGTACTAGCGTTCTGGCAGTTAATCAGTTAACAGGTACAGCCACTAAGTGATTCAGCATAACATTATGTTTCACCATAGGAAAGGGAAACTTTCTATTGGAAATATATCTGAACATAAATTTTGCACCTTCTGCCGGCCGGGGTCACCGAGCGGTTCTAGGCGCTACAGTCTGGAGCCGCGCGACCGCTACGGTCGCAGGTTCGAATCCTGCCTCGGGCATGGATGTATGTGATGTCCTTATGTTAGTTAGGTTTACGTAGTTCTAGGGGACTGATGATCTCAGCAGTTAAGTCCCATAGTGCTCAGAGCCATTTGAACCATTTTGTGCACCTTCTCTATTGACTGATAATTGACTTAAACCGCAAAGCTGGTAGTCAGTTTCTTAGCATTAGTAAGCTACACTGTGGGTTATAAGTACTTGAGTGATTCTGGACTGAGTCTTGAGGTGAGAGCATGAAGGCTCCGAATTTCTTGAGACGATAACGTATGTTGTGACATCCTGCATCAGAAAACGGAATAATTGAATTTAGACAATTTATCTTTTGATTTAATTTTAGGTTTCCTGAAAACACTGTGTTGAAATACTCCATCAGATGCCCCCACGGTTAGGAATTTCGAATTTGCTAAATAGTCTTCACTCGATTTCGTTTCTCCGTTGGGAGAAACGCCTGTTACCGAAACAGAAATTTCACCGGTTAATGGTTAGACTATGTTATATCACTACATACAGAACACTGTTGCACTGAGGGACGGGGCAAGAATGTGATCTTTGCCGGTTTATGAAACGATTCCAGTGCTGACCTGAAATTGTATACAGCTTGTTCATAAAGTTAAATATTGTCACAGGCGGCAGAACTAGAGGAACATATAATGACATAAATCAGGAAACCAATATCTGTTGATATATGGGGAAATGTTTCGTCTGATTCCCTTTTGTCTGTTACGCGGAAGTGGGCACTATAGACAGTGCTACCTGTTGTTCCCACCAATCCTAACAGTGAGCCACGCACTCTTTCAAATATACCCGGATCCAAGAGGATTGCGTCACAAGCATTGGTCACATGCCTCTGTCTACACACTATTGATTGGTTATGGACAAACCGTCGCGTTTAAATGTCCCTAAATCCCGAAAATGAACGGGTTTAGTTGCGTCGAATGGGAAGGCCATGCTACAGAACTTCCTCGAGCAATCCATCGGCCATGTGACGTTGTGGTGAGGTATCGACACACGATCCATAGAAGATAGGATAGTGTCCGTCGTATATAAATCACATTCGTTGTCCTTCTGGAAGGCTAATGTTCTCCAATACCGCTGGTAATTTTTGACGCATAAATCGGTGATACACAGCACCTGTTACTCTAGTAAAGTGTATGGCCCTATGAGTCTGTCATCGACAACTGGTACCCATTCAAAAACTGTAGGGATTCTGATGCCCCACCTCCATGGCTGCTCGAAGATTCGTATTTCCTCGCATGTGTTTTGAAGTTTTTTGCTATTCCCCTCTTGTACACTTTATTCATGACCAGTAGAACGGCTCCTATATCAGCAGGTGTTGGTTCCTGGGCATATAATCATCGGAACATTTCTTCTGCAGCCGGCCGGAGTGGCCGTGCGGCTCTAGGCGCTGCTACAGTCTGGAACCGCGAGACCGCTACGGTCGCAGGTTCGAATCCTGCCTCGGGCATGGATGTGTGTGATGTCTTTAGGTTAGTTAGGTTTAAGTAGTTCTAAGGTCTAGGGGACTGATGACCTCAGAGTCATTTGAACCATTTGAGCTATTTCTTCTGCTTTTGACCGATAGGTATAAGTGAAACCCTTTTAAAAACATCCTGCATAAACATGTGATGTGCTCCACATCGTGGTGTTAGCCTTTAATTGTTATGTCACGACTTTATTTAGATTCTCACTGGAGTTAACAAGGTACTCCACAAGATGATCAGTGAGAACCGAACAAGTTATCTTCTAAGCTAGCAGGCAGTGAAGTTAAGCACTTTACCAAGGAGATTGATCAAAATTGTTTGGTGCGGGCAGGCTCGGAAATTTTCAATGATTGACTTAACTGACGAAAGTCACTGCCTCTTATTTGAACCATATCCTCCCGATTGTGGTTTAGCCATATCCTCTCGGTTGTGACTTCAGCACTTTAACTATGATGCCCCGTTGCCAAATTCACAACACTGACTCTTCCAAAAAACGGTTACAATTAATTATAGAATATTTTGAGCTCCTGTTCCTGAGGATGTGAATTTCGAACTATAGGAATTTAACAGAATTCTAAAACAAGCCCCCAATGGATGCTGACCGGTCGCCGTGTCATCCTAGAGCCATTTGGAGTTATGTGGAGGTGATATGGACAGGCAAATGGTTAGCAAACCCCTCTCCCGCTCTTTCCATTCCTTGGAGCCGCTACTTCTCAATCAAGCAGCTTGTTATTTGGCATCACGATGCCGAGTGCGCCCCGTACCACTCCATACATCAACGAAAAATCTTTGGCAATGCCAGAAACCGAGTACTCAACATGCAGCCATTCAAGCTGACCAATAATCCGCGGAGGCGAATATAGAACTGTAAGAATTTTGGAAAGCCTACCTCTAGTCTAGCCTACCTTGTCCATGCTGGTGGCTGCTCGGTGGTCAGACGAGAGTGTGCCGTGTGGAGGGATGCGGCCGCCACTTTATATAAGCCGGTTGGACGGACGCGCCGTGTGTGCCCCCGAACTGCGGACAGGGGGAGCGGCGCGTTGCGTCAGAGCCCAGCCAGCGGTGGCCGGCGTCCCGCGCTTCGCCGCTCACTGCGTTGCGACAACGCCCCAGCCTGCTCACGGATCTGCCCGCAGATCGGCTCGTGTGCCCGTCTTTCACGGAGGACGATCGCTTCTTTTAGACGTCAGAGTACATCACGTATATCAGGTTCGGCGCAATGCCAGTTGCGCATAGAGATGTCTCATTTCCTATCCCAAAGATCTTCTGATGCCGCGGCTAGAGGGGTAGAGAGCGTAAAACGCTGGAACGGCTTCGCTACTAGTAGCGGTATTCAGTCATCGACAGACAGCTTTAACTGTGCAATGGCAATGACGACGCACGTGACTGATAAAACCGTTTCCCTTCGTATTATAAAGCCTCCGTTGAAAAAAAAAAAAAAAACTTCTTTGCTACTACTACTAGGTTAATTACCGTTTAACTCTACAGGACCTTTATACTGAAATGTTTCCCACACCATCTTGTATTGTCTTCCTATGTGTGTGAGTAACTGTATGTTCACTGTTGTGGATAAACACATACAGCGTACACAGGGCGATGTGTGAAACTGATAGCGATTACACGCTTCCGCTGTTGTAGAAATCTGCTCCAGCTGCTGCAGATACCGTGTTGAGCTGAAAGTGGTAACCGAAGTACGGAGAAATATTCTTCGGCGCTCTGTTGCATAGCAATCAGATTGCTTTCAGTTCTGAGAAATGTCCAGGTACAATTGTGGATTTGAATGATCCATGAAGTGACTTCTTTTCCGAAGAAAGCATCGAACTACACTCCTGGAAATTGAAATAAGAACACCGTGAATTCATTGTCCCAGGAAGGGGAAACTTTATTGACACATTCCTGGGGTCAGATACATCACATGATCACACTGACAGAACCACAGGCACATAGACACAGGCAACACAGCATGCACAATGTCGGCACTAGTACAGTGTATATCCACCTTTCGCAGCAATGCTGGCTGCTATTCTCCCATGGAGACGATCGTAGAGATGCTGGATGTAGTCCTGTGGAACGGCTTGCCATGCCATTTCCACCTGGCGCCTCAGTTGGACCAGCGTTCGTGCTGGACGTGCAGACCGCGTGAGACGACGCTTCATCCAGTGCCAAACATGCTCAATGGGGGACAGATCCGGAGATCGTGCTGGCCAGGGTAGTTGACTTACACCTTCTAGAGCACGTTGGGTGGCACGGGATACATGCGGACGTGCATTGTCCTGTTGGAACAGCAAGTTCCCTTGCCGGTCTAGGAATGGTAGAACGATGGGTTCGATGACGGTTTGGATGTACCGTGCACTATTCAGTGTCCCCTCGACGATCACCAGTGGTGTACGGCCAGTGTAGGAGATCGCTCCCCACACCATGATGCCGGGTGTTGGCCCTGTGTGCCTCGGTCGTATGCAGTCCTGATTGTGGCGCTCACCTGCACGGCGCCAAACACGCATACGACCATCATTGGCACCAAGGCAGAAGCGACTCTCATCGCTGAAGACGACACGTCTTCATTCGTCCCTCCATTCACGCCTGTCGCGACACCACTGGAGGCGGGCTGCACGATGTTGGGGCGTGAGCGGAAGACGGCCTAACGGTGTGCGGGAGCGTAGCCCAGCTTCATGGAGACGGTTGCGAATGGTCCTCGCCGATACCCCAGGAGCAACAGTGTCCCTAATTTGCTGGGAAGTGGCGGTGCGGTCCCCTACGGCACTGCGTAGGATCCGACGGTCTTGGCGTGCATCCGTGCGTCGCTGCGGTCCGGTCCCAGGTCGACGGGCACGTGCACCTTCCGCCGACCACTGGCGACAACATCGATGTACTGTGGAGACCTCACGCCCCACGTGTTGAGCAATTCGGCGGTACGTCCACCCGGCCTCCCGCATGCCCACTATACGCCCTCGCTCAAAGTCCGTCAACTGCACATACGGTTCACGTCCACGCTGTCGCGGCATGCTACCAGTGTTAAAGACTGCGATGGAGCTCCGTATTCCACGGCAAACTGGCTGACACTGACGGCGGCGGTGCACAAATGCTGCGCAGCTAGCGCCATTCGACGGCCAACACCGCGGTTCCTGGTGTGTCCGCTGTGCCGTGCGTGTGATCATTGCTTGTACAGCCCTCTCGCAGTGTCCGGAGCAAGTATGGTGGGTCTGACACACCGGTGTCAATGTGTTCTTTTTTCCATTTCCAGGAGTGTATTTCACTAGAACCGAACGCTCCCGTCGGAACTGTTCTCAAGCTGGTATTTATTATTAAATCACAATAGAAGTATAGGCTGGTTGTAGAATAACCCGTACCTTCTTGAAATGTACAATATTTTATTGTTCTATTAACTGATTTCCTTCCATATAAATATATATTTTATAATGTGAATAAAAAACTCGCAATGGCGTCGATTTTTACATCACAAGAATGGCTCTCTTCTTGTAAAAGTTACTCTTAACCGGAACAAAAGCTCTATATCCTAAGAATAATTGTGTGAGCGCTGACCGCCACAGAGTAATAAACAATATCTTCGTTCCTCTCTCTCTCGCACTGTCACAGCAAGTTACGCTGCATGATACATCTCCTCGAGATTGCTGTGTAAAGCCATATTTGCTATCTTAATATTTTAGGAGTGATATCTTGAGTGTTGCATGTTTAAGTTGTAAAAGATGTTCAGCGTCTTTGCTATAAAAGATACGTATTACAATTAAGCATGTCTGTGAGCTAATTATTTATTTCAAATAAATTTCTATATCTCGTTAGACTTCCCATTTCATTACCTACTTGTGGTCTAATCAAGCGAAACATTTTTCTTGCCTTCTTCTACAAAAATCTGCAAGGTACAGCGAAGGAATCTGTATTAAATGTGGTAGTGTCCGGCCGCAATGAGATTCTTAATGACGAAATGCAGGCTGACTAAGATGGGGAAGAACTCGTTATTTCTTCTTCATTTTATAAACAAGAGGGCATTCCATGATAATTTTCAGCTGAATCCAATATGTCATGCAGACTATAAAAGTTTGATCTGGGAGGATGCTACTGATAATATTTAGGGATACGATGGTCGACAATGCCAGTGTTGGGAAAGAAGGTGTTGATGAGGAGTATAGCCGTCGGTTGTCATGGACAGACGAGCAGTGCTGCAACAAATAGTCAGTCAGTGGTGGAGAACATCAAACGATGTACGATTGTATCATTGAGAGCCATCTCCTCGCCATGGCCTACCTCAGATTCAAAGATTATCATTTGCGCAGGATTACCGACGACGCAAGGAGAATTTCGCCTGGCTAATGGAGCCGCCGTACGTGTTGGCTCACCCTAATCAAGAAATACCAGTAGGTCGAAAACTGCAAGAAATGCTGCATTCTGGTTGTCAGCAGAGCCCATAAGGTTTGGTTGTGGAACTGTTTCCGTTCATTGTTTAAGAGGTTTCTACGTCTGTAATTTTTTAGGATAAATAACTTGAATTTTCTACATAATTTGTTAAAGTTATGTTCGAGTAGATTTCCAACAGGTTGTAATGCCTCATTCCACATATAGGCCGCTAAAATGTTATTCTGCCATTCTGATTTAATAAAATGTAAATTCACACATTAATTTTAGAATACTGTTTATAAGGTTACTTTAGGCTAATAGGTTAAATTAATTCACTGATTTGGGTGTCTAGCTTATTAATACAAGCAAAAAAAAAAAAAAAAAAAAAAAGAAAAAGAAGAAGAAAAAGAAAAACGTGCTGCAGTGTATGTACAACCCTGCAAGAGATATGATAGGAATTTGATATGAGATCTTGAGTATCTGGTAGTCAAACCTTAACATCTATTGAGACATTGCAGACAAGCGTAAGCAACATTAAATATTCATTATATTCTAATGACTGAATTAGAAAATCGCATACGCAATTGCTTCCTACTTATAGAGCAAAATTCTCATACGGGTTTTGCCTCGATAACATTTGAGAAATATGTTACGTTACTAAAAGTTTTTATCTAGTGCAGATTGAGCCTAGTTAATAACCGGAGGAGGTCGGTGGTATTCGACTGGGGATTGTGTTGGGTAAGAGCTGTTTCTAATTCCAGTGGTGTCACAACACTGCACTGTGAGCTATGGACAAGCAAAGCAACTCATTTTATTTTGAATTAGATCCACAGAGACTCTCGTAACTGTAACAAGTAATCTGTTTCTAGCGCGTTCTGGCGCACGATCTTAGTTTTGGAGTGTTGTGTTTTCTTTGCAACGAAGTAATACTAGAATTTTATTGTATCTCTAGATACAAATGATGTTAATTCCTATATTTTAGCCCAAGTAATAGCAATGGGATTTGTTAAACAACCATAACGGTGCATTTTGTTTGTGTTGGACGAAGCAATTTCGCGTTATACCGGATAATACAGTTAGCATAAAACTCAAGTTTTTAAGACTGTTTACACTAAGAGAGAAAGATGAGAAGTCCGGCTGCAAATGAATGAAAAAGTCAGATGTCTTGAAATGCCAATCAAGAAACCGAGTGAGAAATATTCATTTCCAAGAATGCATACAAATAAGGACAGCACGAATGGTCACAGGTTTGTTTGACCGGTGAGAGAGTGCACCGAGATGTTGATGAAACTGAAATGACAGACACATGAAGGTAAATGTAATCTACCCGGAGAAAGCTTGCTTACAAAGTTTTAACGATGACTCTTAGGAATATACTTCAGTACTGGTCGTGAGAACAAGATTAGACTAATTACAGCGCGCACAGAGTTGTTTGAACAGTCGTTCTTCCAGCACTCCATACATGAATTCAGCTGGAAGAAACCCTTGTAACTGCTACAACGGGAAGTACCTTCCGCCATGGACTTCACTGTAGCTTTCAGAGGATGTTTGTAGACGTAATGCGGAAGTACATTAGGTGATATAGATAAAGCTTCATGGCACAAGAAGGTGGACATCAAAGAGCCAACCAAACCCGTTTACGAAAATAATAGATTCTTTTCCAGAGAACACTTAATGACGGACAGGAAACATTATTGTAGGAGTTTAGACAGGTAGCTTATGCCTCTTAGTAATGATGAGTTTTTAAATCTAGTGGGCAAATATGCAGAGGAACTGTAAATAAGACGTCGGTTCAATAAGATAAAAATGAAAGCTGATAAAGACTTTTACTGTGTTCTTATGAAAAGACATGAAGACTGAAGGCTGAGGATAGCTGGACCCACGAATTTGTAGCGAGAAGCAGGTTTCAGTGAGAGACAAGTAGTCAGACTCTATGTCAAAGTAGGTGAGTCGATGAAAAAGTTGGTGTTTACAACCATTTACCATCCAATTAAAACTTCTCTTGCTACAAAAATTAATTTATTACACACTATAATTTTTTGTAGCCAATGGCCGTGCCGCAGTGGTAACACCGGTTCCCGTCAGATCACCGAAGTTAAGCGCTGTCGGGCTGGGCTAGCGATTGGATGGGTGACCATCCGGACTGCCTGAGCGCTGTTGGCAATCGGGGTGCACTCAGCCACTGCGAGACACACGGAGAAGTTACTTGACTGAGAAGTAGCGACTCCGGTCTCGTAAACCGACATACGTCCGGAGAGCGGTGTGCTGACCGCAGGCCCCTCCATATACGCATCCGGTGACGCCTGTGGGCTGAGGATAACACGGCGGCCGGTCGGTCCCGTGGGTGTCTATGGCCTGTTTTAGAGTTTAGTTTTATAATTTTATGTGCGTTATAACCTTCAGAAATGTAAACAACCAAACTAGAAAGGATGGGAAAATATTTTAAAGAAATCATCGAATATACACTCCTGAAAATGGAAAAAAGAACACATTCACACCGGTGTGTCAGACCCACCATACTTGCTCCGGACACTGCGAGAGGGCTGTACAAGCAACGATCACACGCACGGCACAGCGGACACACCAGGAACCGCAGTGTTGGTCGTCGAATGGCGCTAGCTGCGTAGCATTTGTGCACCGCCGCCGTCAGTGTCAGCCAGTTTGCCGTGGCATAAGGAGCTCCATCGCAGTCTTTAACACTGGTAGCATGCCGCGACAGCGTGGACGTGAACCGTATGTGCAGTTGACGGACTTTGAGCGAGGGCGTATAGTGGGCATGCGGGAGGCCGGGTGGACGTACCGCCGAATTGCTCAACACGTGGGGCGTGAGGTCTCCACAGTACATCGATGTTGTCGCCAGTGGTCGGCGGAAGGTGCACGTGCCCGTCGACCTGGGACCGGACCGCAGCGACGCACGGATGCACGCCAAGACCGTAGGATCCTACGCAGTGCCGTAGGGGACCGCACCGCCACTTCCCAGCAAATTAGGGACACTGTTGCTCCTGGGGTATCGGCGAGGACCATTCGCAACCGTCTCCATGAAGCTGGGCTACGCTCCCGCACACCGTTAGGCCGTCTTCCGCTCACGCCCCAACATCGTGCAGCCCGCCTCCAGTGGTGTCGCGACAGGCGTGAATGGAGCGACGAATGGAGACGTGTCGTCTTCAGCGATGAGAGTCGCTTCTGCCTTGGTGCCAATGATGGTCGTATGCGTGTTTGGCGCCGTGCAGGTGAGCGCCACAATCAGGACTGCATACGACCGAGGCACACAGGGCCAACACCCGGCATCATGGTGTGGGGAGCGATCTCCTACACTGGCCGTACACCACTGGTGATCGTCGAGGGGACACTGAATAGTGCACGGTACATCCAAACCGTCATCGAACCCATCGTTCTACCATTCCTAGACCGGCAAGGGAACTTGCTGTTCCGACAGGACAATGCACGTCCACATGTATCCCGTGCCACCCAACGTGCTCTAGAAGGTGTAAGTCAACTACCCTGGCCAGCACGATCTCCGGATCTGTCCCCCATTGAGCATGTTTGGCACTGGATGAAGCGTCGTCTCACGCGGTCTGCACGTCCAGCACGAACGCTGGTCCAACTGAGGCGCCAGGTGGAAATGGCATGGCAAGCCGTTCCACAGGACTACATCCAGCATCCTTACGATCGTCTCCATGGGAGAATAGCAGCCTGCATTGCTGCGAAAGGTGGATATACACTGTACTAGTGCCGACATTGTGCATGCTCTGTTGCCTGTGTCTATGTGCCTGTGGTTCTGTCAGTGTGATCATGTGATGTATCTGACCCCAGGAATGTGTCAATAAAGTTTCCCCTTCCTGGGACAATGAATTCACGGTGTTCTTATTTCAATTTCCAGGAGTGTATGTTAGTATGACGTAACTGCGCAATCCTCATCTACATCAACATCTACATGGTTATCTGCAATTCACACTTAAGTGCCTGGCAGAGGGTTCGTCGAACCATTTTCATACTACCTCTCTCCTCTCTCGAATGGAGCGTGGGAAAAAGGAACACCTAAATCTTTCAGTTCGAGCTCTGATTTTTATTATTTTATTATGATGATCATTTCTTCCTACGTAGGTGATTATCAACAAAATATTTTCGCATTCGGTAGAGAAAGTTGGTGATTGGAATTTCGCAAATAGGTCTCACCGCAAAGAAAACCGCCTTTGTTTCAGTGACTGCCACACCAACTCGCGTATCATATTAGTGATACTGTCACCCCAATTGTGCGATAACACGAAACGAGCTGCCCTTCTTTACAGTTTTTCGACGACCTCCATCAATCCTACCCGATAACTATCCCACACCGCGCAGCAATCTTCCAGCAGAGGACGGACAAGAGTAATGGATGCTATCTCTGAAGTGGGTTTGTCGCATCTTCTAAGTGTTCTGCCAAAAAAGTGCAGTCTTTGTTTCGCCTTCCCCACAATATTATATATGTGATCTTTCCAATTTAAATTGCTCGTAATTGTAATTCCTAAGTATTTAGTCGAATTGACAGCCCTTAGATTTGTGCGATTTATCGTACACCCAAAATGTATCGGATTTCTTTTAGTACCCATGTGGATGACCTCGCAATTTACTCTATTTAGTGCCAATTGCCACCTTTCGCACCATACAGAAATTCTTTCTAGATCAGGGGCGGGCAAACGTTGCACGCGGCTCATGAGCACACAGCGCTGCACGTGTGCTGCTCGCGTGCAATCGTCGAACGGAGCAGTGGCGACAGCCGGCAGGTTGCCGCAGTGTAGTTCCAGGCTAAGCTGCGGACGTTGAAGCGAAGCGACCACTACGTAGTGAATTTCAGTAACCGGAAAATGCAGAGTGAATCAAGGAAACGGAGAATTGGAGATTTGCTATCTTTTAAAAAGGAATGGGAGAATCATTTTTTCTCTGTGCAAAAACGTGAAAATTGGAAATGTATAATATGTGACAGTATTCTCGCTGGTCAGCGGAAGTTTAATATTGAACGCCATTATAATAAATTTCAGTATGTTGCCGTTCTTAGTGCAATAAAAGAGGAATTTCTCAAGCGCCTTGGGGATATATCTTACTTATCCCAAGGTTTTGAATAGTTCTCGAGACAATCTGCTGTTTCTGTAGATGATATTCATCCCAGTTTGCAAGTGGAATTAATAGGTCTACAGCGTAATTCTCGTCTGAGAGACAGGTTCCTTTTGGCAAGACGTGTGATAGATTTTTATCACGACTTTCCACAGCAAGTTTCCTCGTCTCCATCGTGAAGCCGCGAAGATAACGTCAATGTTTGGCTCGACATACGTTTGTGAGAGATTTTTTTCTGTTATGAAAATTAATAAGTCTCGGTTAAGAGCAAACATCAGTAATGAAAATTTGCGTAACTGTTTGCGTTTGTCTGTATGTAGAAATTTTGTTCCAGACATTAAACGTATTGTAAACTCCACCTCTGATAATTAAATAAAACGTATCGTAGGTAATAGGTACTCTTTCATACGATGATTACTTTCAAGCACTCCTACTACCCTTATTCCTTCATTCAATAAAGCAGGCCAGGAAACAAAACGCATTACAGAGGAAGAAGCGGAGAGACGGTATGGTGGGGAGGGGAGAGAAGCGGGTGGCCAGCTTGCCCCTGTGTGCACGCAGAACACCTGTTAACTGCACACGTGCATGTGCACCGCACACGTGCAGAATTCCTGCCCGCCCCTGCTCTAGATCATTTTGTAATTGGAATTGATAGTCTGATGATTTTACTAGACGGTAAACTACAGCATCATCTGCAAACAATCTAAGGGGACTGCTCAGATTATCACCTACATCATTTATGTAAATCAGGAACAGCAGCGAGTCTATGACACTACCTTGCGGAACGCCAGATATCACTTCTGTTCAACTCTATGATTTACCGTCTATCACTACGAACTATGACCTCTCTGAGAGGAAATCACGAATCCAGTCACACAACTGAGACGATAATCCATATGCATGCAATTTGGTTAATAGTCGCTTGTGAGGAACGGTATCAAAAGCCTTCTGGATATCTAGGAATATGGAATCGATCTGAGATCCCTTGTCGACAGCACTCATTACTTCATGGGAATAAAGAGCTAGTTGTGTTGCACAAGAACGATATTTTCTGAATCCGTGTTGGTTATGTATCAATAAGTCATTTTCTTCAAGGTGATTCATAATGTTCGAGTACAGTACATGCTCCAAAATCCTACTGCAAATTGAGGTCAGTGATATGGGTGTTGTAATTCAATGGGTTAGTCCTATTTCCTTTCTTGAATATTGGTGTGACCTGTGCTGCTTTCCAGTGTTTAGGAACAGAGCTTTCGTCAAGTGTGTGGTTGTATATGATTGCTAAGAAAGGCACTATTGCGTCCTCATACTCTGAAAGGAACCTGATTGGTATACCATCTGGACTGAAAGACTTGCCTTTCTTAAGTGATTTGAGTTGTTTCTCAACACCTAAGATATGTACTTTCTTGTCACTCATGCTAACAGCTGATCTGGTTTCGAATTCTGGAATATTTACTTCGTCTTCTTTCGTGAAGGAATTACAGAAAACTGTATTTAGTAACTTCGCTTTAGTGGCACCGTTAAGTGGCATCCTATTAAGTATTTTTACATAGTATTGGGCTGGTGAGCCGGCCAACTCGGATGTGGCCTTAGGCGATTTCCTACATCCAAGTAGGTAAATAGTGGTTTGGTACCCAGGTCCAGCCTTAGACACACGCTTGAACATGAGATATACTCTAGACGGAGACCGTTTAGGTACACTGGTTCCGTTCCCGGCGGAGAGGGGGGGGGGGGGGAGGGGGTCGAGAAGGGTGTCGTCAGGTGGGGCATCCGACCACTCACTTTCACTAACAGTGCCAAAACACCGACGCTGTAGACAAACGGAAGAAAAAGTATGTATCCTACTGAAGACTGTTCTGACACAATATTCATAAAACATTGTAATTCGGAAAAAAACTCGGCTTCCCCCCTGCAGGATTACTACCGGGTCCGGCTCAACTGTGAACTTTAGGGAGCGTGCAGATGGTATACTTGGATGGAAGACCCCTTCTGGGGAATTCGACCACCTAACGTATCTCTTTTTATTCGACACCAGTTCGGCGAATTGCGTGTCGACAATGAAATGGTGATAAGGACAATACACACACCGTCTACAGTGGACAAAATCCCCAATCTGACCGGGAATCGAACACAGGGCCCCGTGACCGAGAGTCAGCAACGCTTAACACAAGAGCTCTGAGATGCAGCGTTCACTAACAGCGAGCTGTGGAGCGGCTGGCCTAGTTCGCGATGTCCACGTCAACGGCGGCCTACGAAGAAGCTCGGTCAACGTGGACGTCCGCCACACCGCCATCCGTCGAGTGTAGACAGAATGACAACCAAAATACGACTAAGCTGCTATCCTGGAGCAGTAGTAGTTAGTGAGACATCTAGAATCTCACAACACTCCAAAGGAGCAAAGCTTTTTGTGTCAACTTATTTTCTCCCAGCCTCCAAGCGATCTAACCATTCCAAATGCTCTTCTCCAACCCTGTAACAGAGAAGAACCACAAAGTGTTTTCCTGCTCTTGTTCTTCCTCTAGTAGAGTTACTCTCACTGTTTTGATCGTTCTACGTTCTACAGCCATTGAAGTATTGTTTTAGAAACTCGTGGTTTGCCATGAGTCTCCTTAGTGCTAGTTCGTACATCACTCAAACATGTACCCACAGAAACAGGTAGCGATCAGAATTTACTTGTTACTTGTAAGGCTGTAACGGTTGTTTTTTTTGGGGGGGGGGAGGGGGGCATGGGAAAGTTCATTACATAAACGGCTAGGTTCCCATAGACTTCTGTCTTCAGTGCGATTATGATTATTCCATCCCGACAATTACGTTCTTGAGAGAGAGAGGTTCGCTTCCTTTCCCCAACTATATGGCCTAGTGCTTATGAGTTTATAGAGTTCTACCAAGCCGTCTGTCGACAAACAGCAAATCAGAGGTTTCCAGGAGATATCGTTTTTTGCAGCAGTATGCCTTCCTTTACCACGAGATGCAGTTGTAGACTGAATCGAACACATTTGCTGCATGGGCACAGTTACATCACTTGCAAACAGGATCAGTGGCTTGTGAAATGATGTCCATCACCTTTTTAAGGTTAGATTATCTTCTCTGAGTACTTTATTTGACATTTTTATTCCAGTAGCTATCCTACACATGACAAAGTTCTGTTTCGTGTCGTTAAATGCGTCACTGAGCAAGCGATCATTTAGGTCCTGGTAGCAACTGATGTTATATACAACTCATTTTTTGCGAGAAAAAGAAGCTAAGTTAAGGAACATTAAATCACCCACTGGGCACATCCTGCCTAACAAACAGCTATGCTTGCACATCTACACAGACTTTCGCTGGAATTCTCTGTTACTAGAAACAACTGTTGAAGAGTAGAGCGACGGTGACTACATCCATCTAAGTTAGTGATAAGTAAATGATAAGCTGCTGCAGTTGCCTGTATAGGCAGAGCAACAAATTCAAGAGGATGATCACATACCTTCAAACTCAAAACTCTCCGGAAATCTTTCTCTCACTATCTGTCGTGTCATCTTCAAAATTAATTCAACTCCCAGACAGAATTCTCATGACTAAGAATGAGGGCACACGCAACCACTCTAGATCTACATTTTTATTAGTATGCAATAGACTTTAACATGCAGAAGTGATTTTGGTAGCTGTAATACAACACACATTCGCTAGACTGTAGCTCTGTAAACGTTCTCTTTTACGTCTATGGCGGTCCAGTTACGTTTCTTTCCCTGCTAAGATATTAATTACAGATATAAGCTACGAACGTATTAATTACAAACTGTTGCTTAGAAGGGCGAGTGATGCTGAAAAACCCTTTTTAACGATTTCTGAAAACTTTGTAACATGCAATCTAGAAAGAATTTACGAGCCGCCACCCAGCCCCATATTCCGGGCAATGCAGTATCCGGCAGAATGATGTACGTACTTACGGTCGACGCGCTTAACAATCGTCTAAAATGCAAGTAGTGCACAAACGCTGCTGCTGTGCAGAAACAAGCATATTTTGTGATTGTACCAGCCAGTCTTTGTAAAGTATCCATTTTGGACTTACGTGTAGGTAGTTGTATAACGAGTGGGATATGGCAATTACTTCTCATTATTTTTCAAAGACTTTTAGGATGTTATGAGGCTCATCGCCTTTATTATTACAGAAAAAATTGCAACATTACAAAGCAATTAATGTAAAGTAACGGAATTCCGAGAGAGCACATGTCTAGGCAACATATTTAATCGATTTACATTGCAAGATCATAGGATAATGTAAAATCTAGATAAGCCACTGCGGATGAGAAACGCTGGTACATTAATATGTGCTGTAAGCGCCACAATATTGAGTGCAAGCATGCAAATGTGCATGCGTTGTGTTGTACAGGTGCCGGAAGTAACTTTGTAGTATGGTGTTCCATGCCTGTTGCTGTTGGCCGGTCAATACAAGGACTGTTTAGTGTGGCTGTGTATAACGCTGGAGGTGTCGCACGATGATGTCCCATTTGTGCTCGGTTGGAGACAGATTTGGTGGTCGAGCAAGCCAAGGCAACATGTCGACTCTCAGTAGAACATGTTCGTTTGCATCAGCGGTACGTGGGCCAGCGTTATCCTTATGGAAAGCATCAAGGCTTCTAACCAACACACAACCATCAATGACACCCAGGAAGAACCGTGTTCATCATAAAACGCAACAGACCTCCATGCTGGCTCTCTCTTGACACTCGTGAAGCCGCAAATGACGGGGTATGGGTCAATGGAATTCACGCTATGTTGCGTCTTGCTGGGATATGTCCTTGAAGATACCCAGTTGTAACGGTTCTTCATGTCACTGTCGTGCTAACTGCTGCTCAAATCCCTGCCGCACATGTACGAGGGCTATTCCGAAAGTAAGGTCCGATAGGTCGCGAAATGGAAACCACGGTAAAAATCAAAAATGTTTTATTTGCAACAGTTAGATACACCTTGCAGCTACTTATCTCCATAGTCGCCGACCCGACTTAGACGTGTATCGTAGCGTTGTACCAACTTTCCCATACCCTCGCTATAGAAGGCAGCCGCCAGTGCTCTCCGCCAATTCTCTACGCTGGCCTACGGCTCGTTGTCTTGTGCCGAAATGTTGTCTTCATAACCAGCGGTTCATGTGACCTGAGCTGAAACTCAGAGGGAGACAATTACGGGCTGTAGTGTGGGTAATCTCACATTTCCATTTGAAAACGATGCAGGAGCATCTTCATTGCCCCTGCAGAATGCGGCTGAGAATTGTCTTGAAGACGAAACAGCACGACAGTTATGTAATGTTAGCTGCATAGCTTCAGGGGAAATTTCTCACCAGGCCCCCGTACTTGGCGGCAGACACTATTTTCTAGACATCTTTACGCACTCACTGCGAGCTCAGAAATGAGAAGAGCGACGTGATGCTAACTGGGGTTATACTAGAGACACTACCCAACACATCTGTGCAAAGCTTTATCGGATTTTCATAGTCGTTTCCATTTCGTGACCGATCGGACCTTACTTTCGGAATAGCCCTCGTAGTATCCAGTACGATGCTCGAGAGCCACACACCGAACACAACGGTCTTTCCTCTCGGTAGCGCCAAGTAGCCCTCCGGAATGCAATCTTCTTGCGACTCTAAATTTTCGTAACCACCGCTGCCATCAGTCTGTGCCATGGCTACATTCCTGCCAAGGCTTTCTGCAATATCGCAGAACTAACTTTCAGCCTCTGTTACACGACTTCTTCAAACTCAGTGAGGTGTTGCTAATGGCGCCTTTGTCAGCTGAGAGGCATTTTTGACTAACTCACCACGTCCTGTTTCAAAGGTAACTTGCGCTCACGTGTATTTAAAGAAATCCTCGATTTGCATCCTCATAGCGGCGCCACTAGCTCCACGCCATTTAGGCGACTGGCGCGAAGGCTGAATAGACATCATCTTTCAGATGTAGCAACACGCTTATCAAAGTCAGTTTGTGTCGCATAAATGCTTCTTGGTATTTTCGATTCTTTTACGTCGTTGTGTTTGCGGAATATGTTAAGGTCAATTGTTTATTTTACTAACTTTTTTACTGTAGTCAGCGTTTCCACTTTTGAACAGTTATTTTTTTGTCACATTCGATGAACTTCTATCCGGACAATCTTCTTCTGATAGACCTCATCTTTCCAAGGCTTTCACTATAGTTCCCATCCACATTGCCCTCGGTCGTATATGAAAGTACATTGTGTTTTGAGATTCGTTTTTCGGAACATAGTAAAATTATGAGCTGCATTCAATTTGGAGACTTGCTGTGCTTTATACACTTACGGCGAGGTTATTATATGTATTTATATCGTAGGAGTTTGCGCCATGACCATGGTTAAATATACATATATGTGTTTAATTTTCAAAATCGTGAATTTATATCAGTCATCTGTTGTGAAACAAATTAAACAATTCAATGTAATGCTTCGAAACGCTGTTTCGAAACAGTGGAACACTTACTGTTTTGTAATCGTATAGGCCTTCACATTATATCAACTTGGTTGTCCACTGTATAAATATACATCGCAGAAAGTATGAAACTTTCACTTTGTCGTCTTGGCAGCTTCGTAATTCCTACAGGAAATGCGCTTACTTTCGTGTCACGTGACTTTCATACTTTCCAGTTTGCTGAGGACACACTTTGCATGTTTGACGTAACAGATTTTGCCAAACTCGTTTCCCTGTATTCTAGTGCATAATTTTGATAGGTTTTATGAGTGATAATCTGTATGCGCTCTCGAAAAGGCATATCCTGAGATATAATTTATTGACATAATATCCTGGGAAGCGAGACACTGAATTAACGTTTATGAGTGTGCCACTCACACTTTTCATATTCACAGTTAAATTTTCCATTGTTTGTCACACAGAGCAGGATGCAAAGTGACTGATGCACACAGATCAAAAAATTATCATAACAGACTGGAGTATGTAGCACAATGGTAGAGTCTGGCAGTTTTTCATCAAACATTCACAAGTTAGTAGGATACAAATCATAATATGTACACTTGATAGAACTGGAAAACATGTTTAAATATTTCAAGCTAAATGAAATGTAGAGATCGGTACGTTGCCCTGAAGTATAAAACCCAGACTAAAATTTCAAACAATTCGTACAGTGTAATGCCAATGCGATAGTTATATCATTGCAAATCTGCTCTACACCACTTATAGTTCTTGCTAAAGAAGTTTGTTTGAGGTACAGGTATAAGGATTTCCCTTAACTACTCACAGCAAGCAAGATATATTATCATTTTATTATAAAATACCACAAGAAATCAGAGATGAGGTTACGTTGCAGTTGGAATGCAATTTTTATCACAGTATCTCAACGCAAAAAAAAGTAAATCAAATTATCATTGTTGATTTGCCTGAAAACTATTTATGATACACAAGTATTAAACTGCCTTTAGTGTAAAAACCAAACATAGTACATTTACAAAAATAAAGATAAAAACATATACATACATAAATCAGATAATTATTCTCAAACACATAAATGAATAACACACCCAAAACAATTAAACCCACCAAATGGCGAGAAAAAACGGAAGTGTCTTTTGTGTGCAACACATGTGGCAAAAATGTTCTTGTAAGGTAGCGACATGTAAGATTTATTGGACTGAACAAAATACAGTCAAATACAAATTCAGTCCACATTGTCCAGAGAAGAACAAAATCAATTGAGATTTTACTGTTCATTTCTGAGTAGATCTACTGTACCTATTCTAAGTTGTAATTTAGAAACGTCATTTTTGATGCTTTTCCTTTTGAAAGCAGGGATCGTCTGTCTGTTATTGTTAGCCCCTGCTTTGAAAATGTGCGCTCTAATGGAACAGAGTTGGCCATAATACATAGATGTCGTTTCAATATTTCAAACAACGTAGAAAGTAACACATGATTTTCTTTCCACCACAGCAATAGATCTTGTGATCTGTGTACCAGTGGCATCTTGATATATTATCAAGATCAACTATACTTTCAGCACGTGGATTGTCTATACTTTGGCTCAAGCCTCCTACAGCTTGGTCAAAATCTTGCGAAATGTTGTCACTGCTAGAGCTGAATGTTCTCACCACAAGTAGTTTGGCTGGTGGTGGATTGTCTATAGAACATCGAGTGGGTTTCTCCAGTATTGCACAGCACTCGCTAATTATGGCATGTTTTGTTTCTTTTAATCGATGCCCCGTTTTCGGAAATCCATGCTCCCTGAAGCGAGGATCGAAGAATGTCGCTTCACAAGCAACTACTTTATCTGCAAATTTTTGAACGAAGCGATTAAAGATTCCATCCTCATGTTTAGCAATTACTGTATTAACGGCTTCACTGCTTAATCTAAGTTTTTCAATCTCAGACAATGATTTCGTAAACCTTTGCTTATTAAGACAACTTTTGACAAAGTTACATTTCTTTCACTGCCAATTTCTGTTGTGACTTGCTCAAAACGAGATAGTAATTCACAATATTTTTCAATAACCAGTCTTCATTGGACAGTTTTGTTTGTGAATCCACGCTGAGGATGGCAAGAGTGCTTTGCAAAGACTCTTTGATTTTCAAAAGCCTGTCAAACATTTCATACATGGAGTTCCATCTCGTAGGGCAATCTTGTTTCGGTGTTGTATTGGGGAAGCCTATTTGCTTCGGAATATTGTGTAATTTCTCAAGCGCCTGTGGACTTCTTTTCAAAAGTTCTGTTATTGACTTCACTTTTGCCCTTGTGTCTGTAATTGGGTCAAGGCTGGCTTCCACAAATAATTCCAGTGTATGTGCAAAACAAGGTACACGCCACCATTTGCACATCACCACTGCCTTTGCCCCATTAGGGGAATATTTGTAGTGAAAGCTGCAATTTTATTGGTTATACCCAAAGTTGAAGTTACATTTTGTAGCCGGTGATGTGGCTGAGAGGTTCTAGGCGCTTCAGACCAGAACCGCGCGACTGCTACAGTCGCAGGTTCAAATCCTGCCTTGGGCATGGATGTGTGTGCTGTCCTTCGGTTAGTTAGGTTCAACTGGTTCTAAGTTCTAGGGGTTTGGTACCTTAGATGTTAAGTCCCATAGTGCTCAGAGCCATTTGAACCATTTTTTCACGTTTTGTAATTCACTGAAAATGTTTTCAGCTGTTTGCTTGTCAAGGAATTTAGAGGTAGATAACGAATTCTGAATGTGGCAGGGGTAAAATACTGGGAGCGAATGGCTATTTACAATTTATACAGAAACCAGATTGCAGTTATAAGGGTCGAGGGCCATGAGAGGGAAGCAGTAGTTGGGAAGGGACTGAGACAGGGTTGTAGCCTATCCCCGATGTTATTCAATCTGTATATTGAGCAAGCAATAAAGGAAACAAAAGAAAAGTTCGGAGTAGGTATTCAAATCCATGGAGAAGAAATAAAAACTTTGAGGTTCGCTGATGACATTGTAATTCTGTCAGAGACAGCAAGGGGCTCGGAAGAGCAGCTGAACGGAATGGACAGTTTCTTCAAAGGAGGGTGTAAGATGAACATCAACAAAAGAAAAACGAGGATAATGGAATGTAGTCGAATTAAGTCGGGTGATGCTGAGGGATTTAGATTAGGAAATTAGACACTTAAAGTAGTAAAGGAGTTTTGCTATTTTGGGAGCAAAGTAACTGATGATGGTCGAAGTATAGAGGATATAAAATGTTGACCGGCAATGGGAAGGAAAGTGTTTCTGAAGAAGAAAAATTTGTTAACATCGAGTATAGATTTAAGTGTCAGGAAGTCGTTTCTAAAAGTATTTGTATGGAGTGTAGCCATGTATGGAAGTGAAACTTGGACTATAAATATTTTAGACAAGAAGAGAATAGGAGCTTTCGCAAAGTGGTGCTACAGAAGAATGCTGAAGATTAGATGGGTAGATCACATAACTAATGAGTAGGTATTGAATAGAATTGTGGAGAAGAGGAGCTTGTGGCACAACTTGACTAGAAGACGGGATCGGTAGGTAGGACATATTCTGAGACATCGAGGGATCACCAATTTAGTATTGGAGGGCAGCGTGGAGGGTAAAAATCGTAGAGGGAGACCAAGAGATGAATACACTAAGCAGATTCAGAAGGATGTAGGCTGCAGTAGGTACTGGGAGATGAAGAAGCTTGCACAGGATAGAGTAGCATGGAGAGCTGCATCAAAGCAGCAACAACAACAACAAATATGTCTTCAGATTGCAATTTTCATCAGTGAAGTGAGCAGTCACTGCAATATAATTCTCATTTTTCACAGCTTGTAGGATGCAGCTTGCACTGCAGATCTTACTCGCGCTAGAGTGTTGACGAACACTTGAGTGAGTAAACTGTTGGTGAGTGTTTTTCCACTGGGAAGTACATAGTTTTCATTCAGTAAATAAGTCATTTTTCTAAACTCTACACCCTCAACTATATCAAATTGAAGATATTCTTTAACAACAAGTCTAAAGATCTGTTGGGCTATTTTGGCTCGTTTGCATGAAGTCATTGACCTTGATGCAAATCCAGTAATCTTTTTTTGTCTACCTCATCTATCCGGAACTGAAGCTGGGTATTTTTTGCACAGATTGTTCATCTTGACGCACAGGCATGGAAATGGAAGATTCCTCAACAGTTGCTGTGGAAACTGAACTGGCTTCGTCACTGTCCAGATTCATAAAAACTGGTTTCGAAACCGTTTCATTTAAATTAACTGTTGGATGCTTCTGTCGCAAATCTCTGTTTAAGCGAGAAGTTGAATACTTTTAACCGGTAACATTGAAATAATCCCACACCGGGCTTCGTAACGCCATAGTTGAGGACAGAAGAACCAACACAAACGGAACTGTAGGAAAGAGCAAACTGCAGAAACAACGGATACGCTACTGGGATTCACACATTCTGTTAGTATGGATAATATACACGTCCTGCAAATTTTCATGCACCAAAAGGAATGATTGTAGAGAATAGGCGCATTCACTGTAGACTCACAAATAACGCCACGTAGTTCGAATAAATAGCAAAATGTAAGGGAAAAAGTTTTTGTCCTCCAACGTGTTTCGAACCATTACCATAACTCCACCATGCTTACCAGCCCTACCCGTTCACCATTACACAATAATTGATCCGTCAATCAGATTGCTTGCAAGTATACGTACATCCAATTTATGTATATGTCTAAAAACTGCCACTCCACGACTTTTTTTTTCAAAAATTTGTAGGTTTACTTGCGTTTTTAAATATGATTAGTGTACATGAACAGTGAAGCGTGTGTTATAAGAGATGTGTAATTTAACTGAATGTTTTTCACACTTTTATTATTTTGAATGAGAATAGTGTGTGTTATTTTATTGTTTGCCAATGTTTATAAAGCAGATATTACGCCATTTAGGAATAGGGCAGTCAATAACAACAAAGCTTCATTTTCGGAAATCTTAAGCTTCATGCTATTGTCTGTCAACAATATTTTGGCAGTCTTGAAAGTGTTTTAAGAAGTAGTATATTAAACGTGTTTGAGTATCTGTGCCGTGGCCGAATCTCGTCCGAGACAGAGCGGAATCAACCATCACCGTTTCGATACAATTAGTCCAAGTACAAGTGGACTGAAACAGCGTTATTTTGAAACAGCAATACGGTTTCTGTGCCTGTCTCGAGATCGAATCTGGTCCCGTTATCCGAGACAGAGCAGAATCAAACACCACTGTTTCGAAACAATGAAACACAGTCGTTGCGAAACACTAAAACAGTTCCACGTATCGATACACTGTATCGAAACATAGAAACAGTGACCAAGTCTAATACTGAGTGGGATGTGCTTGCGGCGGTTGACAACTTTTGCCTCTTATGTAATCTGAGTAGCTTTCATAATCACTCGCTACTGATCATAAGGTTAAATAATTTCACGTTAACCGTTTAAGTAGCTCTGTAAACGGCTAATGTGGCCATGGACTTCCGATCAGAATAGCCTTCCCATTCCGGCGAGGATTCCTAAGGGAAGGAAGGCTAATTTAACCTTGTGTTCCACTCAGTAATTTACAAAAATTATTTAAAATTTTCACTGACAGATCTGAAAGTGTCTTTAGACAATGTGTTCTGTCATTGGTGGACTCAGATATAAACAAATGTGAAGATATCGTGTTAGCGACGTCTCGTGGAAAGTGCAGGGCTGGTGTGGAGAGAGACGGAGGATGACCCTCTTGCTACTGAGTGTGGGATGGTAGGGATGATCAGAAACAGTGTTGATCCTCAGGCAGAAGAAAGGTTGGATCAGACCCTCATACGGACATCCACAGGGCGGTAATTTGTGAACAAGTAACATACCCCAGAACATGTATCAATGATAATCATTACTGATGGAAAAGTGCTGTGAGAGAACGGGTTTGTACGTACACTTTTCATACTCACGCTACTGGTCTGAATTCGGAGATTCGGAAGAAGTAGTAACCAACTTTATTACTCAGAATTCTGGTAATTTTTGTATTTATGTAGTCGCTTATGAATATCAGAGTACCACATCAAGACACTCACGTTGTCCGTGGTAAACTCTGGTGATAGTTCCCTTTAGTGTCTTCATATACTGTTTTAATAAAGCACAATAATTGTTATCAAATGGTTCAAATGGCTCTGAGCACTATGGGACTCAACTGCTGTGGTCATCAGTCCCCTAGAACTTAGAACTACTTAAACCTAACTAACCTAAGGACACCACACACATCCATGCCCGAGGCAGGATTCGAACCTGCGACCGTAGCAGTCGCACGGTTCCGGACTGCGCGCCTAGAACCGCGAGACCACCGTGGCCGGCTGTTATCATATATGCCGCATTTCAGTATATCTTTGCTCTTTAGCTCACAGATAATCACTCTTGCGTCTCTTCGCTAGTTTCCTTTTATGATACTGCACCAGGGCGTGTTCATAATTGATTTCGCACCTGGTAACACACAACACGTCAGATGATGTATTCTTCTAATCCTTCTGGAAGACGGGATAACGCATCTGCTATGATATTCTCCTTTCCTTGGATACATACAATACGAACTTGTTATTCCTGAAGAGCGACCGTCCATCTTCCTAATCTCGCCTATAAAGTTCTTGCTCTATATAAATAATAATGAAACTTTTTGAACACCCTCACTACTGCAAGAACCTCCTGTTCTGTTGTAGTATAAGATCTCTCGCAACTGGACAGTGTCCTACTAGCAAAAGCTATCGGTAAGATGGTGGCTTGCCATTTATTATTCGAATTTGGAACAGACATACTCCAAAATCAACAAATAGAGCATCAGTCATCAATCTAAATTCAATTGACATATCAGGATGATATAGAATCTTAGCATTAGACAAAGCTTGCTTGATTGCTTCTAATGCTCGTTGACATTCCTCAATCCACTACCAAGAAACATCATTCCTTAACAAATTTAATAATGGCTCACATTTCATCGACTGATCCTCAATGAATCGACGAGAAAACGATGCAAGACTTAGAAATCCCAAGCTGGTCCCACACATAAATCGGCGACAGATGTGGCCTTTTTGATGGAAACTGGTGTACGTCAACAACACGCAGACATTTCATAAACAACGTTCCATGTGTGGACGGGCATTGTCCTGTTGACGACAATTTCTTCTTCAATCACTTCAGACAAATCTTCCCTCTCAAAGAGGCTTTCAATGTACTCTTTCCCCCATTCCACTCTGTCCTTTGCATTAACAGTAGAATTCCCACTGCACTCTTAATGCTACCACCCTTGCTTTCAATGTCACCGACGGTTGTTTAGACTTTTCTATATGGTGTGTCAGTCCTTCTGAAAGTCATTTCCTTTTCGATTTCTTTACATTTTTCATGCAGCCATTTTGCCTTGGTTTCCCTAGATTTCCTATTTATTTCGTTCCTCAGTGACATGTACTTCTGTATTCCTAATGGTCCTAAAAAGTTTTGAACTTTCTTCTTTCATTAATCAATTGAAGTATTTCTTGTGTTGCCCATGGTGTCTTCGTAATTACCTTCTTTGTACCAATGTTTTTGTCTCCAACTTCTGTGATTGCTCTTTTTCAATGTAACAATATTTCTGAGATATCCCTTATTGCAGTATCTTTAGCGTTACGGAACTTCAAGCTAATACTCCATTCCTTAATATTCCTCTATCCCACTCCTTTGCGTCAGAAGCTGATTAGTCCCTAAAACTTCAGCTTACTCTTCATCACTACTAAATTTTGATCTGGGCCTATATCTGCTCCTGGTTACGCCTTACAATTCAGTATCTGATTTCGGAATCTCTGCCTGACCATGGTGCAATGAAACTGAATTTTTCCCATGCGTCCCTGCCTTTTCCAATTATTGTGAGTCTTGAACAGAGTGTTCGCTATTACTAGCTGATATTTATTGCAAACTCAATCAGTATTTCGACTCTCTCTCTTCTCACACAAAGCCCATATTCGCTGTAGCCCTTCCTTCTACTCCTTTCCCTAAAACAACATCCCAGTCCCCCATGTTAGATAACGAGAGTCACTTATGACTAGGAAGCTAGGACAGAGGGTGTGTTACTGTGAACAGTTCAGTGATGAGGTTGCTCTCAGCAGAGTTAACAGCAAACTAACGCCGAAAACAACAGTAATATGCCTCTATTATTGCGACTAAGATACTCAAAACAATTCTACAGAAGAATTTTCTGTAAGGTTAGGAATGATATCATCGAGAAACCACTTCGAAGACATGAAAGCAGTCCAACGTATCCCCACTAGCGTTTCCACTAAAGTGGAATCTGCAGCGGTTCAAACTGAGGATCTTACGAGATATTCGCTAAAAATAATTATTCTAAAAGTACGAACTGCGTTATGAGTAATGTTTCCTGTAAAATATTTCGTTTAAGGATTAAGTGTTAGTATTGCCTTGTATAATTGTAACAATCTCTAGTATAGCAGATGGAAAGTTGTGTAAGAGTGGTAACTGAAAGAATTATTTTAGTAACTGAGTAACATCAGAGCCATAAAACAGGATTTAGAGTGTATCTCTTCGCAGTTCTTCAAACTGAAAGTTCACTGTGTACTCAGAAAGAAACATTGTTTAAACTTTCTATATTTCCATTTATTTGGAATAAGCGTATTTACACAATTGTTGTACATTCACATGGCTCTACATTGGATATTTACAGAAAAAAGAACATTGAACATACAATGCCATAATCGATTCCTGTTTCATCGGAACTTAATAAGGGCCATTTCCATTGGAGTAGCCACCATTGCCCCTCGGGTATCCACCATTTCCATTTCCATTGCGACTGCCATTGGCATAGCCACCATTAGCTCCAGAGTAGCCGCCGTTGCCGTTCGCGTAGCCACCGTTGCCGTTGGAGTAGCCACCGTTGCCGTTGGAGTAGCCACCGTTGCCGTTCGCGTAGCCACCGTTTCCGTTGGAGTAGCCACCGTTGCTGCTGGGATAGCCACCGTTTCCACCGTTAGCGTAACCCCCGTTGGCGTAGCCTCCGTTGCCACGACCCGTCTCTTCGTAGTTGATGGTCGGCCTGTAGCCGCCTTCGTCAGCCTCGTAGTCGACCACCTGCCTGCGGCCATCTGGCAGCAGCACGTGGTACTGGCCCTGGGCGCTCTCGTCCTGTCGCGACTCCTCGTGGCCGAACTCAGCACCTGTTTGCGCATCCTCCACAGAGTAGTTGAAATCGTAGTTAGCTGGTTCCTGCAACAGAGATAAGCATACGCTCTCTTAGATAAATGAGCAAATTATGTCAAAGAGAAGCGTGCACAAACATTGTAGTGCCGGAGAGCTCCCCCAGTTAAGTGTACACAAGAATTAGGCAGAAGCGAAGTTGTCAGAAGGGGTCATGAGTCATGGCTGGACAGCTTCGTGGATACAGGCGCTATCCACGCAAGGTACGTTCCCCAGTTCGAGTCTGTCAGACAGACAGCTGTAAAGTGCCAGGAAGTTTAAAACACACACTCATCACAGCAGAGAGAAGGACTCATTGTAGAAAAAGTCCAAGAAATTCTTCCAAAATAATTACACTCAGAATGCCTTAATACGCTCTAATTTGGGTCTTATGGCAACGAAATGGGTTTCCGGGCATCCTTGCAGTTCTCTGAATGTGCTTTCAAGTGCTGAGCACTAGTTCAAATTGATGATGACGAATTGAAGTAACAGTTTTGGGACCCAAAGAATTGTCGTCTCTATGAAGACTTGAATAGACAATGATCTAGCTGCATTAATTCTAGTAAGACTTTGCTGTAATTATAGTTGACCAAAGAATAAAAGTCCATAAAAAGTTATGCCTTATGTCACGTATTAACAGATCTTCTTCATAATACTTTATTAGCTTGTTTTCAGTTTTCAAATGTGAATTTACTCTAGAATTTTCCAAAAAAGAAAAAAGAAGCATATGTAACGTATTCTAGTGCCTTAATTATGTGAAACAGTAATCTATTCTTACCGCCCCCCGCCATTGTTTATAATTAAATTCTTTTCAAATACTTTTCTATAATATAATATAATGAAGTAGCCGTGCTACCAACTTCTACCCTTGAAGCTCTAAATGCACCAATTTCTGGGCGTAAAAGGCAGCTTCTGAATTTAGTATACAGTAAGCAATAATAAACTTGGCAATATATTTCGCGAGAACTATGGTACACTAGCAAAAGTATTGAAAGTCTACGCTAACAGTCTGTGTCCAAGAATGCTAGCCGCATAGTCTGAGGCGTCTTGCACGGTTCGCGTGGCTCACCCCGTCGGAGGTTCGAGTCCTACCTCAGGAGTGTGTGTGTGTGTGTGTGTGTTGTCCGTAGCGTAAGTTAGTTTTAGTTAGATTAAGTAGTGCGTAAGGTTAGGAACCGATGACCTCAGCAGTTTGGTCCCATATGATCTTACCACAAATTTTCCAAGAATGCTAAATAGAATTATTAATTGTTTTTGTGAACGGAATTTACTTAATATAATATTTTAAATGTACCATTAGCCTCATCTACAGAAAAATACAAATCACTCTTAACTATAAGTTGACAATATTCCCTGAAATGTGTGTATTCGCTATCAGCGGAACTGAAACTAAAGTTTACTCGCAAGGGTAATATTTAATTTGCAATAACTGTAATACATTTAACTAGCCCCAAGGGAAAACTTACGGCCACTACATACAACGGGAATGTTGTAACGTAGAATGGAAGTTTTTAAAATGCTCTTGGAGCTATATGGTGAAGCAGGTATTCCGTCATTGTGGTTTGAAACAGACTGAGGCTACTTTCGGGAATGCAGACATTCTAAACATTGTGCTGCGAAGCTCTGGCAATGAAACTGGTGCTACGTTACTGGCTTCTGTATTTTCTATCTTAGAATGCACGAGAACGAGATGGTCACATTCTACGACGATTGGATGGCAGACATGCGTACTAGCAGTGGCGTCATCTCGAAATAAGATTTATTTTTCCAAAATCTCCGAACGAAATATCTACAATAAATTTGCTAGTCGAAATTTCAAGTTACTCTGGTCAAGAAAAATTTTGCACCATGCACGTACTGTATGAGGATATTTACACTTCGGTATCGGTACTCACTTTATAATGCATCAGTCACAGAAGAACATTTGTAGATCGACGAATATAGTATTTGATTCACGGGAAAAAGATGTTCAGAAAAAATAGTTGTGACATACACTGTCAAAAATTGCAGTAAATGAGACAAAAGCAGATCGAGGGGCCGCGGACAGAAAAGCAGTTTGTGGGTAATTCTATGTGGCTTCTTAAGCGTGTGGTAATGTAAGACATTTGTCTACAAGACTTTTTTACTAGTTCCGGTTAATACTGTTCCCTGTAAGAATATGCGAAACTCGTTTCATTGTGGAACTGGGCAAAAAATGATATAAATGTCAAAAGAACTCCTGGAGGTAGAATACAATATTTTGGTATAATTAATGACAGTTATCGGAAACACTGTTTCGGCATGCTGTACTCACAGAGAGATCGTCCTGGGAGGCACCTCCTAGGCCATAACCAGCTGCACCAGGGACTCCGTACACTGGAGAAGCAGCGCCGAAGCCATTGGCCCCTGCGCCTCCATTGGGGGCACCGTACTGGGTAGACAGGCCGCCGTTTCCTCCACCGAAGCCGTTCGCTGCTCCACCGTTCGGGGCGCCATACCGTGTTGATAGCCCGTTCATACTGCCGAAACCGTTACCGTTGGGAGCGCCGTACACAGAAGAAGGGGTCCTAGCCCCGTTGAAGCCGTTTGCTCCTCCATTGGGTGCGCCATACTGTCTCGAAAGACCGTTTCTGCCTCCAAGTCCGTTTGACGCTCCATTAACCCTTCCAAATCCATTTCCATTGGGAGCTCCATACTGAGTGGATATGCCATTGGATCTTCCGAAACCTCCGTTCAGGGCACCACCATTCGGGACTCCATACTGGGTGGACAGAGCACCGTTTGTTCTGCCAAAGCCATTGGACAGGCCATTACCTCCACCAAAGACTCCATTAGGTGCCCCATACAAGGAGGAGAGTCCTCCGTTGGTCCTTCCAAATCCATTGGCACCAGGAGCTCCATACTGAGAGGAAATTCCGTTGCGTCCGCCGAATCCGTTCCCATTGGGAGCACCATATCTGGTCGACAGGCCATTCGTTCGGCCAAACCCGTTGGCACCGCCGTTTGGAGCACCGTACTGCGTGGAGATGCCGCCGTTTCCTCCAGGAGGCAGGTACTGGCTGCTGACTGGCGGTTCTGCCAGCACGCTGGCTACAGCCAGTGTGAGAATCAGGAAATTCTGTGGAAGAGAGAGACATACATAATCAGTCACTGGATTCAACATAGTGGAAGAAAATTTTGTGAAGAAAATTTTGTGTTATTGAATATCCTACAGTTTGCTTATAAAGGAGCAGTGAAGAGAACAAGCATGTGAGAATCACTCACACGTACTGTGGGCAGTACAGGGAAGTGGGATGGGGTTTTGTCGAGATCGTCTTTCAAATTACCTATTCACTCTTTAATTCCTGGATAACCAGACTGCATCAAATATTGTAGCATTAGAAGAAAGGCTAAATGCGCTCGCTATGACAGGGGACTATTATCTTCGTTTCCTAATGTTAGCGGAAATCAACAACTATTCTTAACATAAATTGTGAGGGAAGAATAAGGAGGTTATGTTAATGCTTTAAGCCTACTGAGAACGAAAGATGAATCGCTGCGTCGAAAAACATTATACTAGTTAGACGTCATACTCGTTCAAGCTTTTGCTTTCTTCGGCATTAGTTATGACGCAAAATGGACAGGATTTTCAACGAGAATTAGACACTGCTGAGTGTACGAAAAAATTTTCCTAAAAAACGATGTAGGCACTCGTCGCCTTATGGACTACATTTTGCAAGAGAGAATGTATGCAGCAGTATCTTACAAAGACGTATCCCTAAAATTGTTGGGACACCTTTTCTGCATTGTAAGATCCTCTCACAGTGGTCTACACAAGGGGAAAAGGAAAGAAGTAAGCAACGAATCGTCTTGTAAGAACAAAGTAACTTTAACGAAAAAATTGCCTTTGTTAGATAGCTGGCTAACGTATTGAACCCAAGTCCGCCTAGAGCAGAAACGTTTTTATGCCTTTTTTACTGGATTAACAGGAAGTATCAAAAAAATCAATACATAGAAAGCTATTTCTAGTCGTGCAATTTTTTTAGTACAAAAGCGTGGATCAAGGGTCAATCTTAATACAATTGTAATTACAGCTTATTTGAACACTCAGGTCTCTACAAGAAAAGGATGCCCAGGTGAGTTAGTTTCAAATTTTGTTGTCATCTTCATACATAACAAATTGACTTATTTTGGTTGTCACTAATACAGAGCAGTTCTTGTCCGTAAAAAGCGACAAACATTCTTTTTTTCACGAAATCATGAAGGACAAATCTCTAAGCTAACGAATCCCCACTACCTATTTCTATTTCATGAAAGTTCTGGAAACGATTTATTGCTATTTCCCTATTCTTCAGTGTTAGATAATTGTTATTTCGACTGTAGATAATGAAACAACGTAAAAAATGATCAAGGAACGATGATAGGGATTCAAGTTGAACGTCACCAGCAACAAATTGTGTATAAATGTCTGGATATATCGAAAAAAATACCAAGTCAAGGAGCGTTGCTGTTACACACTTAGCAGGCACGCTGGATGAAGTCCGAATGAGGTTATTGTCATCGTTCCCCAAATTAGCTCAGGCGAATGTTGGAGTGATCCCTTTCAAAACAACAGGCGGGACTTACCCGTATCGTAGCCCGTATGATACTGTGCTCTGTCATTAATTATCTCACCACTGACAGATTTTAAATTGGAAACTTTTCTTCGTTGATACATTTCTTTGCTATGCCACTCCTATAACAATGGCGAAAAAGGTATGAGAGATATGTGATCAGAAAGGCATCTTGCACTGAGCAACTACCAACTAGAGTTGTATACAGGAAAACTGGAAGACAAATTACCGTTGTACTGGTAAAGACTGTTTCACCGTAACTGAGCGGCCTGAAGGATCTAAGTTCGCTTCGGAGTACTTGAGTACTATTAAAGAGCTTTCTTCTTGCTGGGGAAACGCGGCAGGCCGTACGGAGCCGCGTCACACCAAGTGATGAACTACTTCAAGGAGATGTAGCGGTTCTAGCCCGAAATCTATATACTACAGAGCTAGAGGTGTAGTACCAACATCCGCCTCCATTCAATTGTCCATTGACGTCGCAGACAGAAGATGATCCAGCTATCGGTAGGCAGAGCGTAATACTTGGAAGAAGTGAAGACACTTTTTCATGTCCAGATACCTATACATGAGCTCACCGACCATCCAATGCTACGAGGGAGAGCGACTGCTCCAAAACACCATTTAATTCCGAATTTTAAACATTTATAAATACATGGTCCAGATAAATTAATGTGACCAACTGTCAGGAGCCTGAATAAGCACCTTTAGCTCCGCATAGGTGCAGAAAGAGAGTGAAGTTCTGGAACGTACCGACATGAATGTGGAGCCATGCCGTTTCCATTGCCGTGGCAAACTGCACTATCTTTCTCGGCTGAGGATTTATGGCGCCAACAGCCCTATCAAGTGGTCCCACAAATTCTCGATCGGGCTTCAACATGGGACGTTTGGTTTACTACGGTAAAATCATGTTGGTGCTCTTCACACCACAGACGTACACTGTGAGTTGTGTGACATGTTGCATTGTTCTGCTGGTAGATGCCATCGTGTCGAGGAAAAAATAAACTGCATGTGGAGACTGACATGGCCCCAAGGTTAGATTCACACTTTTCTTGATCCACTGTGCCTTCCAGAATGACGAGTTCACCCAGAAAGCCGGCCGCGGTGGTCTAGCGGTTCTGGCGCTGCAGTCCGGAACCGCGGGACTGCTACGGTCGCAGGTTCGAATCCTGCCTCGGACATGGGTGTTTGTGATGTCCTTAGGTTAGTTAGGTTTCAGTAGTTCTAAGTTCTAGGGGACTTATGACCTAAGATGTTGAGTCCCATAGTGCTCAGAGCCCTTTCACCCAGAAAATGTTCCCCCTGACCATAACGCTGCCTCCTTCGGCCTGATTGCAGCAGGGCCGTACACGCCATAGCATCTGTCCGATGGAGCGTTTCGGAAATGCTTTCACCTGAAAGCCAATGAGCATGCCCCTTTGGACGTCAGATAAATCGCTCCGTTTCCGCATTGCGACAACGACTTCGCTGTTTTCCCCGCCCGACACGCATTATACCTATACACTCCATTGTTAGTGCTGCCACTTGCCATCGCCGTCTACAAGTGGCAATTGCACGTTGACATCTAACATAGGCTGTGGTCACGTTAATGTGACTGACTACGTACATGTTTATTGTTAAATTTATCAGGATCTGGATAAATTGTAAGTTGTGAGTGGAATGAGAATTTGATTACGTGCACCTTCAGCTGGGAATAGGGTGAGTCTTGCCCAATTTGATACGTAAGACGAATAAACACAAAGGTAATATGCTCTTTCCATGGTATGAATGGTCTGGGAAAGAAAGAAATATTGATTAACAATAGTCGATCGCAGAGGAAGATGCATTGGCAACTCAGGATTATTCAGCGAGAAACTGAATCATTTTCGTTTTGTGATAAAATATTGAGTGCATTTTCGAGCGGTAAGCACTGAAGTAAGATTCTAAATAAGTCTCGTTAGTCTCAATCCGCCGGCCGCTGTGGTCGAGCGGTTCTAGACGCTTCAGTGCGGAACCACGCGGCTGCTACGGTCGCAGGTTCGAATCTTGCCTCAGGCATGGATGTGTGTGATGTCCTTAGGTTTAAGTAGTTCTAAATCTAGGGGACTGATGACCTCAGACGTTAAGTCTCAAAGAGCGTAGAGCCATTTGAACGATTTTGTCTCAGTCCACTTTTTGCGAGCTCTTGTGGAATGAACGAAACAAACCCTCGACAGAAATATTCCCGTAGGTAGATCATTGCTCAAAAGAATTGTTCCAGAACTAGCCATCAAAGAGAAAATTTCAGATAACATTCGTTAGCTAGACGGTTCTCAAAAACCTGATCTCAGTTCTGCACGGATTCTCTATCGTGTTTCTTCTCATTTCTTAAACCTCCCTATGTAAGAGACATAGCTGTCAGTCTTGCAATAAGTAAAAGTTGCAGTGAGATGCTAGAATGCGAGTTACTGAGAAACCTTTATAAGCGAGAAAGAACATGGCGCTTCGAAATCTTAATTACCCAATGCAAATGTATAGTACTATCTTTAAGAAAGAGGAATTCTGCTTGAAAGCTTAAAAGCTACCTGGGAATCAATTTTACGTTTACACGTTACAATGAAAGAAGAAAAGGAAAAGTACGATACTTCCTAGGCATTTATCTTCCTAGAGGAAGCCTTCGACAGGGCAATATGAAGTAAAGTATTTGAAGACGTAATAGAATGGGGACTACTGAAAAAGATGGACAAGAAGCCTGGCATGAGAAATCTAGAAAGACAAACCAGTTCCTGTAAGAGTTTGAGACATAGTTTCGGGCTACATCCACATTTATTCAATGTGAATGTCGATGAGTCAATGGAGGAAGGGTCGATGAGTCAATGGAGGAAGGGAAAGAAAATTCGAGAATAGGGGAAAGAATGTAAAGAAAACAGACAGCAGTGATTGGTGGGCACAGTGGATGAATAAATAAACAATTACTTCAATATCTCAACCAAGAGTGTGTCCTTCTCCTCAGGTTTATGTCACATAGCCCGTTTACAAAAACTGTTTGCAATAAGGTCACTCTCACTCACATTTTTTATGTCGTAATGCCGATAAATTACACAGAAATTCCAGCCGTTTAATCACAGTCTCCACTGATATCGCTGTTAATATCACTGCCGGTATTTGGTTCATCAGTGAGAGTATTGTCGCTACTCTCCTCCCATGGAACATTTTTCTCGCCACAATCCAGACCATCTTGAACTACACTTTTCCATAAACTGTGTGCTAGATGTAGTCTTCACGTAAGGAACAACTGGTAGTTTGAAGGATGTACAATAATTACACCGAATCCAAGCACTGTTGATTTCCTTTCGATGTTACCAGCCACTGGCGAAGACTAAATATTTCTTTTTAGTTGAGCAGGAACTGTGTCTGTCTGCCTGATTCGAATGGGTCTAAAAAACCGGTTAAGGATGCTCCAAATGATAACGAAAACGATGAGCAGTAGTGGGAAAGATAAAATTTGACCAAAACTTTCGTTACCCCCGCCCCCGCACAAGATGACTAACATTATCCCGGGGTGGCCACGAAGAGAAATGAGAGAAGCTTTACAAGATGAAAGCCGCCACGAGAACGAAGCAGGTGTGAGCTGCAGCGGACTGGGAAGCTGAGTCTGCTGTGAAGAGGACCTGCCGTTGAGAGTTAACGAGGAGCAGCTCGGCGGTGAAGACTTACCTTAGCCATGGTGATGCCTGCTCGATGGGCGTGGGACGAGTGGTGCTCGCAGGTAGGCCGGCCGCAGTTTATATAGTGCGCCACGCGGATGGGGGAGGCTCCCCGCGTGTCTCCCAACTGGATTATGGGCCCGTTGCGTCACGGAGCAGCGAGGCGATCGGGCGCCCCGCTCTCCCACACGCTGGCCATTCCCTAGCCGGGCTTCGCCCGCCGTTGCGACAACGCCCCCTGTCAAGGCGCTGCGTGCGTGTGCTCTCCTCAGAACGACCGCGGCCCGTCGCCAATGCACTACGTCCTCTCGTCCGAGCTAACCGCTACCTGCCTCTCAGTTCTCGCTCTGTCTCATCTACAATATTTTTGTTGCTACGTCATCACCAAAACGATTGATTACTTGCTATATGATTTGCTCTTATGCTTTGTACCGATGACAGAACGAGACAGTAAGGTAAGGGGCCCTACAAATGTTAAGCCGTGCACAGTGACCTCTGTGCACAGTATTGTTGAGAGATTTTGTTACGTGGAGCACGCGTATCTAGTGACTACGAAGTATTTTATTTGTATATACAGGGTGTCCCATTTATCTTGACCACCCTAAATAATTGTTTGTCCAGATGCAAATTACAAAATGTTTCAAGCAAATGTTCTTTAGCCTTCGTTGTAGCTTTCGTTTTTCTAAAGATAAGAACAGCGGTATGACTTTTTTATATGGCACCTTGTATTTTTTTTTATTCGGTTATTCATTTCCTCTCCCAAAGACCTATTCGTAAATGTATCACAGTGTACCATTCACTGAAACACAACGTTATTAATTACGTAACACAAAATAGACGTTGAGGCTCCAAGTTCTTGCTTAGTGCAGGTACTCGGGATAACGGAACACATCGACGTGCTGACGTTAACAGAGGACAAATGTAAAGACAAGTAGAACGCACGCCCGTCACTCTGTCAACCATCATCGGTTGAAAAGGTGTGTGAGTAGAATGTGCACCTATGAAGAGAAGGTAGCAATGCTACTCATCAATGGGGAATGTAAGTTAGCAGAACAGTAAATGCAATACTGTTTTCTTATGTACGGGTACATTTAGTAAAGTAGTTTAGTCCTTTTAAATACTATTGTGTACAGTAGGCATACAGAAAATCTGTCCTTCCTAAAAACTGCATCGACATAACTTTTCCTTTATTGTTGTTGTTGAAGGTAGGCGAAATGCTACGCATGCAGCGGAACTGTACAGAGAGTGATATCCTGACAAGAACCCACCTTACCGACGGATGTTTTCTCGTCTTGTTGCGACGTTTCATGAAACTGGAAGTTTCAACCCACGGCAACGCAATCGGTGTAGCACTCGCACAGACGAAGCTGCCGAAGTTACTGTTCTCGCTTCCATTGCTATGAATCCACATGTGAGCACACGACAGTTTGAACACGAGATTGGCATTCCTAAAACCAGTGTACATCGTATTCTTACATGTCCCTGACGGCTAATTATTTGAAAGATTTAGTAATTTGCATGTGGACAAACAGTTATTTAGGTTGGTCAAGATAAATGGGACACCCTGTATACACAATATGCTGAGATGATTAGCGTAGCAGTTACAATTTAACAGCTTGCAATTCCTTGTGTGAGCACTGATTTGTTTTCAAATAGTGGGCTGTATTTCTGTTACAGTTCCCGGTGTGTGATCATTACAGACATGGGGTTTGCCTGTGTTGCTACAGCGGCCAAAACAACAAATATGGGGATGTTTGTAAATTCGCCACCCATGGAGTTCCTACTTCTGTCCCGAAGACAAAATTTGGAACTGGCATTAAACATATTTAATTTGAGCTATGCAGTCACGATTCACGACCGGTCCTCACAGCTTTAATCCAGCCAGTACGTCGTCTCCTGCCCTCCAAACTTCACAGAAGCTTTCACGTAGACCTTGCAGAAATAGCGCTCCTGGAAGAAAGCGTATCGCGGAGACATGGCTTAGCCACAGCCAGGAGGATGTTTCGAGGATGAAATTTCCACTCCTCAGCCGTGTGCGCTGATATTAAACTTCCTGGCAGATTGAAACTGTATGCCAGACTGAGACTCGAAATCGGGACCTTCTTCCAGGACTGCTAGTTCTGCAAGGTCGTTAAGAGAGCTTCTGTGAAGTTTGGAAGGGAGGAGTCGAGGTACTGGCGGAATTAAAGCTGTGAGGAAGGGTCGTGAGTAGTGCTTGGATAACTCAGGTGGTAGAGCACTTACCCGGGATTGGCGAAGGTCCCGAGTTCGAGACTGATTTAATTTGCTATTTATGGAAATTACTTTACTTTTCTGATGTAGAAAAACACATGGCGAGAGAAATAGTTTCGTTGCACGGAATATTTAGTTTGTTATCTTGAAACATACTACGTGTACACAGACACACAAATTCATATGATACCAATCTTTGGAAGGCTGAAAAAACTTGAAAAGATTGTTCAGTCATGACATTCAAGTGATTCATAGTAGTGAATCTGCCTGGCAACGTTAGAAAGAAAAAAATAACTGTACTTTACAGAATTTTTATGAGAGACGAAATTACGAACACTTTTTTTGTAATTCTGCTTTTGCAGTGTTAACTTTATGTGAAATACTGGGTCTAGCACGTTACAATAATTTAACTGTAATTTACCTTCAAGTGGATCATAAAATCAGGAACATATCTAACAATTTGTAACCTTTCCTGTAACCTTTCAAGACTTACACAGGTCCGAACGTATTAAGGTGACGAAATTTGGTTTCCCTAATTTAAATTACATAAATGTATTTATGAGCCCTGGAACTCATTTTGGATTCTTGCAATAACTGGCATTAGCTCAAATATGCAACACATCTTGAATCTTGATGGAGGAAAAAGAGAGAATTTTAATGGTGAGAAATTTATGTCACCAGATTTTCCACTCCATGGCGTGGTGGTACAACAACCACTGAGCAGAATGAGGAGTAGAAAACCATCTCCGTCGCGCAGTTAAAATTACTCATCAATGACGCACGTTTCGCCTAATTCAAGGCATCTTCAGACTGGCCGATGAATGTTGACAAGTAAGTTACGGATAACGTTGTTAAAATATCCACAAAAAAAATGTGTCCACCTCGTGCGCAAGAAAAACGGTAGAGGCAAATATATGCTACCTTCACGTATTAAAAGCATGACAGTTGCTAACCCTGCGATGCATATTGTGTTCCAGTACGACAGGTTCAGGCCTGTACAATCCGTCAAATAGTAAAACATGCTGGAAACGTCGTTCTACATTATGCGATCACATACACAGTATTGCATAAACCCGTCATTGATGAAGAAACAAACAGTAATTCAACACCGCAAACAAAACTATTTTCTTCTCAAATTTATGTCACATTACCCATTTACTAAAATTATTTGCAATACGATCGCTCTCATTAACATGTTTTGATGTTGTGATGTCGATAAATTACGCAGAATTAGCAGCCTTTTAATTACAGTCTCCATGTTACTGTTATTTTCACTACTCGTATTTAGTTTATAACTGCCAGTACCTTCGCTCCTCTTCTCCCATAGAATGTTGTCCTCACAACGATCCAGCACTTCTTGAACTGCACTTTTCGAAAAACTCTCTGTTAGATGTGTTCTTCATGTAAGGAACAACTAATAGTTTCCCTCCCGCCGGAGGTTCAAGTCCTCCCTCAGGCATGGGTGTATGTGTTGTTCTTAGCATAAGTTAGTTTCAGTAGTGTGCAAGTCTAGGGACCGATGACCCAAGCAGTTTGCTCCCTTAGGAATACACACACATTTGAACAACTAATACCTTGCTAGCTGCCTTTATTAATTACACCGGATCCAAACTACTGTTGATTTCCTCTCAACGTTACCAAGCACCGGAGAAGACTAAATTTTGCTGAAAATAAGGAAAAGCTTTGCCTGTCCTGTCGTATAAAATAGCGAAACAGTGAGGACGATAGTAGTGACTAGCAAAATAAAATAGGTACAACCGAAGACAGGTGCTCCATTTCCATACAAGAAACGTGCACTACCATTAAATTTCTTATAACGTGAAAATAAACGAGTGTCTGTGGGGTCGAGCGTATTACCCGCACCCCAAATTTTCCTGACCGAATTTTGGGGAAAAGGGCGGCTTTTGTGCGAACTAATACAGTGTTTCCAGTGTTAATTTTTTTTTTTTTTTGCTTGATGCCATTGATGTGGAAAAGTAAGATGGACTGAAACACGTGAGGCAATACTGACCTTACGACTTATCTTAGAAGAAAGATTAAGGAAAGGCAAACCTACGTTTCTAGCATTTGTAGACTTAGAGAAAGCTTTTGACAATGTTGACTGGAATACTCTCTTTCAACTTCTAAAGGTGGCAGGGGTAAAATACAGGGAGCGAAAGGCTATTTACAATTTGTACAGAAACCAGATGGCAGTTATAAGAGTCGAGGGGCATGAAAGGGAAGCAGTGGTTGGGAAGGGAGTAAGACAGGGTTGTAGCCTCTCCCCGATGTTATTCAATCTGTATATTGAGCAAGCAGTGAAGGAAACAAAAGAAAAATTCGGAGTAGGTATTAAAATTCATGGAGAAGAAATAAAAACTTTGAGGTTCGCCGATGACATTGTAATTCTGTCAGAGACAGCAAAGGACTTGGAAGAGCAGTTGAACGGAATGGACAGTGCCTTGAAAGGAGGGTATAAGATGAACATCAACAAAAGCAAAACGAGGATAATGGAATGTAGTCGAATTAAGTCGGGTGATTTTGAAGGTATTAGATTAGGAAATGAGACACTTAAAGTAGTAAAGGAGTTTTGCTATTTGGGGAGCAAAATAACTGATGATGGTCGAAGTAGAGAGGATATAAAATGTAGACTGGCAATGGCAAGGAAAGCGTTTCTGAAGAAGAGAAATTTGTTAACATCGAGTATAGATTTAAGTGTCAGGAAGTCTTTTCTGAAAGTATTTGTATGGAGTGTAGCCATGTATGGAAGTGAAACATGGACGATAAATAGTTTGGACAAGAAGAGAATAGAAGCTTTCGAAATGTGGTGCTACAGAAGAATGCTGAAGATTAGATGGGTAGATCACATAACTAATGAGGAGGTACTGAATAGGATTGGGGAGAAGAGGAGTTTGTGGCACAACTTGACCAGAAGAAGGGATCGGTTGGTAGGACATGTTCTGAGGCATCAAGGGATCACCAATTTAGTATTGGAGGGCAGCGTGGAGGGTAAAAATCGTAGGGGGAGACCAAGAGATGCATACACTAAGCAGATTCAGAAGGATGTAGGTTGCAGTAGGTACTGGGAGATGAAGAAGCTTGCACAGGATAGAGTAGCATGGAGAGCTGCATCAGACCAGTCTCAGGACTGAGGACCACAACAACAATCTAGTTTCGTAAGACACGATTTTCCTCTTGTGGTTACTAGGTAAGACCTAACTATTAATTTATCTATCCCAGAAGTACCGTCATTCCATCAATTTGTAAATATACAAATGCGAAACTGAAATAAAGTAGTCGATATACGTCCCCCGAAATCTTTTTAAGTAATGAAATGCAGAGAACACGAATTTTAATTTTAGTTGATGTATGGAGAGCAAGAATTAACTTTTATTTTAAGAATGAAGATTAAAATAAACCTGAAAATTGCTGAAAAAGAAAGAATGATACAGAAAAAAAATTAAAACATTCTGTTCTCCTCATCACTTTTTTTCAGTAAAAGCTCTAAAATTGTGCTTTCAGCTTTTCTGAAACGATGAAATCGCCAAATAAATGCATGCCTTACTTTTCTGAAACGTTCTTGCGCGTTGCGAATGCTTGTCGCGGGCTCAAAAATTACTGCCACTAGGTCTTCATGAGTGATGAATTCTGCGGTCATGCTGTGACAAGTTGCCTGTTTACGGGTGCAATTCTGCAGTGATGAATTTCGGACGTACGAGTACGCAGATTATCCTGCGCTCGATTAGTGAACTTAAGACTTCAGGTGGCTGTAAAAGATGCTCTACTTAAGAACCAGGAGGTGAAAAATCCTTAAAAAATCCTTGAATGGCCTATGGAACGACTGGGATTATCAATCGTAATTGCACTTGTCAAGAAAAGTAGTATATGTGTTGCAGCTTGTAATCTCCCCCCTCCTTCCTTCTTCCACCTATTGCCCACATTAAACAATGACCAGTCCAAGCAATTAATAAGCAAAGTCTTTTATGAAGATTTGAGGGAAGCGAAGAGTAAAACAAACTTTCAAGTTTACTGAGGTTATCATGTTGAGACGGCTCCAGTCCTTCTTGTCTAGGGGTCTGATTCTTGAAGCTAAAAATCTAGCATCAGGTCCTCAGGATTGATTTGAACTAAGTAGATTGGAACACTGTTGCTGCGTAAATATTTTTACGTAAATGTATTTTCCACAGATTTTCTCACAGTTTAATATATCATACAGTATTCAGATTTTTCACATTAAAAAAGCCTAAATTATATTGTTCGCAACTATTAAATAAAAATACGTCGGATCACATCAGAGGCTTACGATTCCCTCACTCTGCGGAAATTACAATATTCAAAAGAGTTTACATTTTTTCTTAACAGTTGAATTCCTACTGGTTTTCGTTATATTATTAATTTCGATTATTATTCCCCAAATGGACGGCCGCTGGTAGCCGAGCGGTTCTAGGCGCTTCAGTCTGGAACCGCGCAACCTCTACGGTCGCAGGTTCGAATCCTGCCTCGGGCATGGATGTGTGTGATGTCCTTAGGTTAGTTAGGTTTATGTAGTTCTAAGTTCTAGGGGACTGATGACCTGAGATGTTAAGTCCCATAGTGCTCAGAGCCATTTGAACCATTTGAATTATCCGAACAGTGAACTTCAAACAACCGAGGTGCTAGTAAAGGAGCAGTGTGACTGAAAAGCACAATAGGTTTCATGCAGTAAGGGAGCGATTAGCAATGTAATGTCCGGTTGCATACTTCACAGACCAAGGCGCCGTTGTTACGTCAGCGCTGGCGGGCTTCCTTCGTTCCCGCTGCATTTCCGCGAGTATGAAGAGTCTGAGAACTGTCACTCCACGCTTTGTCAACTCGTCCCCTCTTAACTGTAGCTTACAGCAGTGTGCGGCTAGTCGTGACTTACTGCAGAGTGCTTGATCCTGTGCTGTAAAGTAGTAACGACAAGAGAAAATGACCGACTGTCGGAATGAGTTGGTCTTTAACGAGGTTGTGTTTTCTGAGACTATGGAGGGCGCACGAGCAAAATTAATTGAAGCGAAGTACACAATTGCCAAAGTGATCCATCAGAGAAGGAGTGATGTCTGGAATAAGTTTAACGCTATAGTCCACGCTTCAGACGAAAACCACAAACAAAATGGTTTTATTCTTGGTTTTTCCACCTCCACCACGAGAAAACGTACGTGCTTTGTCAAACAAAAACTGGACACAGAACAACGTCTCTGTCAAGCCCCTGCGACAAGAAAGAGCCCCATTTTTGTATTCATTTGCTCATGGAAACTTGCGTTTATGGGTTAACAGCGAGTAGTGTAGCTTATTATTCATTTCTATAATTTATTTTAATAATTAATCACCAAGTAGAGTTGGTTTCGTGTACTATCGTTACAGACACGGTAAGGCATCGAAGGTGTGTTTAGGTCAACGTAATTGCTAGACGTCTTCTGAATAGATATTACATAATACAATAAATTTACAACAGTCTCCGAAATAGCCTTATCTACATAAATCTATAAGCAGAGCAATATTTCCTGTTAACCGATCACTCGTATATAGCTAGCTTCTGTCATTTAGGCCGGTGGGACACTTTGTGACATTTCAGCTTGCATTAGAGAATGGGTATAAATCCGAAATCATAACTGCGTGAAATAGTTGAATAGTGCTTTAAGGTTTAATGACGGCATCTTCATTTAAAACGGTTGCGAGCGTAGCGAGAATGCCGTGAGTCCGTGGTTCTACTTGGGAACTCGTGTACTCACTCTCCTTTCTCAGCGAGTCCACTTGTGCTTGAAACCGGACTCAGGTGACGAGCAAGCGGCAGTGGGGACTCACGGTTTGAGTCTACGGACACACGGAGCTGGCGAGTTCGGAGACGACATCACAAGACCCGCTAGATGGAAACGAGCATACGGAGCTCATTGCTGATCTCTGGTTTCAATTTACTGCAAGTAGACCACTGTGACTGAAGTGCTAATTACCACATACGTCTACTGTGTGGTCAAAACAGTATATGAACAGCGCGATCCAGGTGCTTGTGTAACGTTAATTGTGTGGGTAATCTCCGTATTTAAGGAAAACTGACAAATGGTTTGCCCCAGCCTCTATGTATTACACCCCTGGATCAGTTAGAAAGTATTATGTAAGTAATCAGAATGAGATTTTAACTCTGCAGCGGAGTGTGAGCTGATATGAAACTTCCTGGCAGATTTAAACTGTGTGCCGGACCGAGACTCGAAATCGGAACCTTTGCATTTCGCGTCTAAGCTACCCAAGCACGACACATAGAATTTTGTAAGTAATGTCCTGTAACATTAGATGAGTTTCAGCTTTTAAGAAAACCATTATTACACAACTGTTGACTGGATTAAAAAAAGAAAAAAAAAACAACGCCGATAAGTGATAGTAATCGAGTGGACGGAGGATTACAAACTTGTTCCTGGATTCAGCCCTAGGTTTTCCACCTTAGGTTTTCCACAGCGTTCATGCATCACTTAAAGTGAATCCCACGATAATTTCTTTAAAGTGATCACAGGTGGCTTTCAGTTAATCCTAGTGCAAATCGAACTTAACGATATAACGACTACAAAGTCACACCCATAAGCATCATGGGGAACGTTGCTCATTTTCAATTCTACCAGTCTCTTCGATTACTCTCTACTGTTACTTGTAGTACAGATTCTATTGATTGGCGACTACATGGAGTGTTCTGTGCACCGCGACCAGATAATGGATATAATTGGAGGGAGAAACAGCATGTGATCGCTCTAAGCTTGTTGATACCAGTGCCTACCAATTTTAATTGTATATTACAGCACTGATGATGGTCACTGTGTCCGAAAACCGATTTTGCGGATAATAAAACCAAAAAATACGGCCAATGCTGTTTCTCCCTCCAAGTACAGATTCTGTTCATTACTCTAGGATATTTCTCGCACGTAAACGATAACCTCGATAAACAAACTCTGCCTCTTCATTGCTCTGTCTTGTGTTTGTTTGCTTTTTTCTCATATTCTTTACGTCGTCTTTCTGTCTCATACAGGTTGTCAAATTCAAATGGCTCTAACCACTATAGGACCTGACATCTGACGTCATCAATCCCCTAAACTTAGAACTATTTAAACCTAACTGACCTAAGGACATCACACACATCCATGCCCGAGGCAGGATTCGAACCTGCGACCGTAGCAGCAGCGCGGTTCCCGGCTGAAGCGCCTAGAACCGCTCGGCCACAGCGGGCGGCATACAGGTTGTCTATCCACGTTCCTCCACTGAGCCCGCGGTAGTGACTTAACTTTTTGGAGTTGTCAATCAGTCTCAAATGGCTCTGAGCACTATGGGACTTAACATCTATGGTCATCAGTCCCCTAGAACTTAGAACTACTTAAACCTAACTAACCTAAGGACAGCACACAACACCCAGTCATCACGAGGCAGAGAAAATCCCTGACCCCGCCGGGAATCGAACCCGGGAAGCCGGGCGTGGGAAGCGTGAACGCTACCGCACGACCACGAGCTGCGGACTCACTCAGTGTCATGTAACTTGATCTAATCCCCTACCTGAACTTTCGCGCCCCTACGATTAGACTCGTATCAGGGCATAAAGGGATGTCCCGTACGTAAGTATTCCTCAACTGGGCGACAATTTTCATCGGCCACTTCCACTCTACAAGTAAAAGCATATTCCAGGACAATTATTAGCTTTGTCTCAGCTAATATCTTTGCCTGTGTTATGAATATCAACATCCATCAACAGGATTTGCTACATTTCCTTTTAAAAGCACGTAGTCTACATCAGTCACTAGAAAATTACCTCCTGTTTTAACTCCTGCATCTTTTGACACTAATCGAGATTAACTTCATACAAAAAAGTTTGACGTCCATGTACGGAAATCATTATGAGATGTCAGAAATCTATTCTAACTTCATAATTTACTTTAATTTTAAATATAGAGAACGACATGGTCGGATACTGGGTTAATTACGTGGTTTAGCTGTAACCACTTTCTTATGGTCTTCAACGTAAATGGAAAGAGAACATAGTGAAAAAAAGAAAAACGTTTTTCCAGACTAAAGAGCTCGATTGAAACTCTTGTATAAAAGCTCATTTATTTCAGTGTGTAAACAACAGCTAGGATCACTTTTCACTCATTGACATTTAAAGAATCACTTCATGACAGAAAACGGCCACAGGTGGCGAAGAAATACACTCCTGGAAATTGAAATAAGAACACCGTGAATTCATTGTCCCAGGAAGGGGAAACTTTATTGACACATTCCTGGGGTCAGATACATCACATGATCACACTGACAGAACCACAGGCACATAGACACAGGCAACAGAGCATGCACAATGTCGGCACTAGTACAGTGTATATCCACCTTTCGCAGCAATGCAGGCTGCTATTCTCCCATGGAGACGATCGTAGAGATGCTGGATGTAGTCCTGTGGAACGGCTTGCCATGCCATTTCCACCTGGCGCCTCAGTTGGACCAGCGTTCGTGCTGCACGTGCAGACCGCGTGAGACGACGCTTCATCCAGTCCCAAACATGCTCAATGGGGGACAGATCCGGAGATCTTGCTGGCCAGGGTAGTTGACTTACACCTTCTAGAGCACGTTGGGTGGCACGGGATACATGCGGACGTGCATTGTCCTGTTGGAACAGCAAGTTCCCTTGCCGGTCTAGGAATGGTAGAACGATGGGTTCGATGACGGTTTGGATGTACCGTGCACTATTCAGTGTCCCCTCGACGATCACCAGTGGTGTACGGCCAGTGTAGGAGATCGCTCCCCACACCATGATGCCGGGTGTTGGCCCTGTGTGCCTCGGTCAGACGCAGTCCTGATTGTGGCGCTCACCTGCACGGCTCCAAACACGCATACGACCATCATTGGCACCAAGGCAGAAGCGACTCTCATCGCTGAAGACGACACGTCTCCATTCGTCCCTCCATTCACGCCTGTCGCGACACCACTGGAGGCGGGCTGCACGATGTTGGGGCGTGAGCGGAAGACGGCCTAACGGTGTGCGGGACCGTAGCCCAGCTTCATGGAGACGGTTGCGAATGGTCCTCGCCGATACCCCAGGAGCAACAGTGTCCCTAATTTGCTTGGAAGTGGCGGTGCGGTCCCCTACGGCACTGCGTAGGATCCTACGGTCTTGGCGTGCATCCGTGCGTCGCTGCGGTCCGGTCCCAGGTCGACGGGCACGTGCACCTTCCGCCGACCACTGGTGACAACATCGATGTACTGTGGAGACCTCACGCCCCACGTGTTGAGCAATTCGGCGGTACGTCCACCCGGCCTCCCGCATGCCCACTATACGCCCTCGCTCAAAGTCCGTCAACTGCACATACGGTTCACGTCCACGCTGTCGCGGCATGCTACCAGTGTTAAAGACTGCGATGGAGCTCCGTATGCCACGGCAAACTGGCTGACACTGACGGCGGCGGTGCACAAATGCTGCGCAGCTAGCGCCATTCGACGGCCAACACCGCGGTTCCTGGTGTGTCCGCTGTGCCGTGCGTGTGATCATTGCTTGTACAGCCCTCTCGCAGTGTCCGGAGCAAGTATGGTGGGTCTGACACACCGGTGTCAATGTGTTCTTTTTTCCATTTCCAGGAGTGTATTTGTGATATTTCTTAACTGTGATCTGTGTTGTTATCTCGTAAACCGCTATACGTTTAAATAGTTAAAATTAATCTTCTGTAGTCGTATAATTCTAAACATCGCTGATGAGAGTCAGCATGATGTTTCTCTCAGATATTTTAGTGTGTTGGTTAGTAGTACAGGAACAGCATAAAAGATGATGTAGAAGCAGCAGGTAGTTCGTCCTATAATTATTTCTTGGGCTTTGAAAGCGTTGAACTTGTGGAGGTAAACTGGTTAAGGTGGATTTAAAGAGATAGGTGGGACTTTTGGATTGCAGGATAGAGGGTTGAGAAGCGATGTCATAGCATACTGAAGGAGGTGGGCGGGTGGAAGGGTTTTGGGTATAGAGGATAAAGGATGGAGCTTTGAGGCACGCCAGCACTTGGATGAAAGGTATGGATGGGCTACGAGATAATGACGTAAAAAGGAGGACATAGTTAACTGAAAGTGCATTAAGTCTGGGGTTTCGAAAGGAGATCTGAATGTCATGCACTGTCACAAGCTTTCTCCAGGTGAAGGGATACAAAATTAGCGCATTTCTGGTTGTGAGCTGTTTGGACAGGAGATGAGTGAGGCACCAAAGTTGGTCGTCAGAGGAGAAGCTGGGATGGAAGCCACACTGGTTAACACGATGGGGAAGGCGTTGGTCCGCGTGTTGATGGATTCATCGGAAGAGCGTTGATACAATGACCTTGTTTAACACTGAGATGAGGCTAATGGGGCGACAAGAAGCATCATCAGGGGTTTTGTATGGTTTGAAGAAATGTAGGAGTCCTCATGTTTCCCACAGCTCATGATTGTAACATGTGGAGAGGATCTTGTAAAGAGTTGCGATGGTGACTGTAAATGGAGAGGGGATGGTATTCGATAGGTAATGCCGTCGTGGCCAGTGGATGTATTGCATCTTTTAAGTTCTTTTATGTCATGTGCTGAAATCGGTGTCTTTAATTCTGTTTGTGGAATGCTGCCCAAGTAATGGAAGCTGGGAGCCAGGGTTGGCACAATGTTGTGTGTTCATGGATTGTAGGAAATTAAGAATAATAACTAGGAAGATTGTTAGGAGAAGTGAAAATGTCAGATAGATAGGCTCAAAAGTGATCAGCTTTCAGCATTAGTCATTTTTTCCTGATTATTATTTCGCTTCTTCACGAAGGTCAAATTTTTTACCGGTCTTGATAACTTTGTACGGTACCATTCACTACTTTTCGTTTTATGTGCTAACAGTGGCAATTTTATCTCTAAGATATGTATTTTGTAATTAAATTAGCATTAAACCATCCCAATAGCTCTTCTGACTTCTTTTTGCCGTTCGAATGGATTGGAAACCAAGAAATATAAAAAGGAGACGGAGACAAAAGGCCAGAAATGAATAAAATTAACTGAATAGTTAAATCGAGTTCCTGAAGCCATCCACATTGCAAACATTATTCTCCTCCTCGTTGCATCCCTCCTCCGTAAGGAATTATGTACAGTTTTCCTCCCTTTTCGCCTCGAAACGAACAACCAAAAACACCGCACTGAGGCAATATTCTACTTAAGACCTAAAACATACATAACACTTCCTATGCTTCACACGTAACGCTTGGGCCCACAATGGCTGCTCATGTCACGTGACGCGGTTTCAGCCAATCCTGAACTGCGGACGGCAGCAAACGCAGGGGAAAGGATGGCCATACTTTCCTTCATACAGAGCTTTAGAAACAGTTGTCCACATGGTTGAGTGGAGCCGGCCGGTGTGGCACAGCAGTTCTAGACGCTTCAGTCTGGAACCGCACGACCGCTACGGTCGCAGGTTCGAATGCTGCCTCGGGCATGGATGTGTGTGATGTCCTTAGGTTAGTTAGGTTTAAGTAGTTCTAAGTTTTAGGGGACTGATGACCTCAGATATTAAGTCCCATAGTGCTCCACGTGAACCATTTGGTCTGGTTGAGTGGGCATGCACCATTGGGTCCACGACTGCTATCGGCATCTAATGGAAACCTGCAGTTCCGTTGCCAAATGAAGGATACCATGGGATGGTATCGACATGTGATACCACCCATAACAGATATCACTGATAATAGAAGCAGAGAAGATCCAAAGAAGGGCACCTCCTGTCGTTACAAATTCATTTAGTAAGCGCGAAAGTGACACAGAGATGCTCATCCAATTCCAAAGGCAGACACTGCAAGAGAGGCGTTCTGCATCTTAGTGTGGCTTACTGTTTAAGTTCCCAGAGCCTATATTCCTACATGAGTCAACCAAGATATTGCTTTCTGCTACATATATGGTACGACACATGGACTTATTAGCATTTGTGCTTTCATGTACTTTTATCAACTGTGTATTATCATACACTATGTGACCAAAAGTATGCGGACACCCCCAAAAACACACGTTTTTCATATTAGGTGCATTGGGCTGCCACCTAGTGCCAGGCACTCCATATCAGCGACGTCATTAGTCATTAGACATCGTGAGAGAGCAGAATGGGGCGCACCGCAGAACTCACGGACTTCGAACGTGGTCAGGTGATTGGGTGTCACTTGTGTCATATGTCTGTAAGCGAGATTTTCACACTCCTAAACATCCCTAGGTCCACTGTTTCCGATGTGTTAGTGAACTGGAAATGTAAAGGTACGCGTACAGCACAAAAGCGTGAGCCGTGCGGGGCTCGTGTTCGTGCCATTTCTTATTTTACATCTTGTTTTTACCGTACTGCCACCTCGTTATGTTAATTTTCAATTACTAGTGTCACCGTGTTGCTGCCTTGCCTGCCCGTGAGTGACAGGAGCAGCGCTTATCGATATAGGCCCTCCCGTATTATCTTTGCTAGACTGCTATTACTTCCCAGTCGTCGTGTGTGGTCCAGCAAGTTGGAAAGCGCCTGCAGTGCAGTTCGGACACGACAATGAAGTCAGTTGGAACGCGCCAGCAGTGGAGTTCGGGCCTGGCAGTCGGATAGTTGGGTCCGCCGCTCGTGGTCTCGCGGTAGCGTTCTCGCTTCCCGAGCACGGGGTCCCGGGTTCGATTCCCGGCGGGGTCAGGGATTTTCACCTGCCTCGAGATGACTGGGTGTTTGTGATGTCATCATCATCCAAGAAAGTGGCGAAATTGGACTGAGCAAAGGTTGGGAAATTGTACGGGCGCTGATAACCACGCAGTTGAGCGCCCCACAAACCAAACATCATCATCATCATCATCATCATCGGATAGTTGGGACGCGGCAGAAGTTCGGTCAGGTTGGAGCGGCAGTGAGGTTCGGATAGCCATGTTCGCCCGACCGTTGCCGGCACACATGTCTGGGGACGGTCTCGGTTGATCGTCGGTTGGTCGTCTTACCGGACGACGTGTATTTGATCGCCGATCGCTTATGGGTTGGCGGAGTGTGTCTCAACTCGTGGTTCGTCCTGGTGATTCCACAGCCACTGCTTTTAGCATCGGTCACATTCTTCGTCCAAGTGTTTGTGAAATTGTGTGTAGCCTGTGACGTTCACTGCCCCATTATTTTAGTGCTGTCTCCGTGGTGATATGTAGCAGTTGCTCGGTTGGCGCAATCGCGTTGTAGAGGCGCGAATAGCCATCACTCACCGATGATTGCCGACACACATGATTTGAGTGGGAACGACTTTGGTTGATCGTCGGTCGGTCGTCTTGTCGGACGACGTATATTTGGCCGGCGACCGCTTATGAGTTGGTTATGTGTGCCAAGTCATAATTCGTCCTTGTTTTGCTCAGTCACTGCCGTTAGCATTGTCTAGTTCTTCGGGCAAGTGTTCGTGAAGCTGTGTGTAGTTGATGTGGTTTGACTGACAAGTTATTTAAAGATTGTCGGCGTACTGGCTCTGAATTGGTCAGATGGCGTGGAGTAGTGAGGAAGGACAGAATAGCCATCACTCGCCCGACGATTGCCGACACACACGTTTCAGTGGCAACGACCATCCTTCGCCGTTTGATCGGTCGTCGGATTAGTCGTCTGTACTTGAGTCGTCCACTGCTTATCGGTTGTCTGTGATCCGTTCGGGTTCTTGTTCCAGTCTCCACTGTTAGCATCGTTTGAGTTTTGGTGCAAGTGTGGAGCGGAACTGATCTTGATAATTGGTCTGCTGACTGTCTGTCGGTTGGGTTCCCAGCGGATTGAAAATGGTTGGCCCGACTACCTGTCTCCCCTAAGCGAATGTCAATATTTAAAGAGCAGACCGACCCCCAGAAAGTTCTGAGCACCACTGGCTGTACTGCCTTTTCTTATTGGTGTTTGATTGTGTATTTTAATGGTTCATAGCCGATGGTTTTAATTTGTATGCTTTTAGTTGGGTTTTAAATAACGGGCCTAAAGCAGTTTTAAAAATGAAAGAGGTAGTGCTCTTAAGCCATAAGATTGTATAACATAGTTAAGCTCGGAAAACTGCGCTGTAATGTTTGGCCAACTAAGTAAAGTTACATGTGTTCGAGTGTAACTAACAGCCGCTCATTTTTGGCCCCTTTTCACAATTCCTACTACCTGTTCTGTCGTGCGGATTTAGTCTGGCGTTTCAAAGCGTACAGGCCGACTTCGTCTGTTGAATGATAGAGACCTCCGGGAGTTGTAGAGAGTCGTAATGTGTAGTAGGCAGCCATCTATCCAGACCATCACACAGGAATTACTAACTGCAAGTAGTATGACAGGCGGGTGGTGAAAGAACGTGGATATCATGGTCGAGCGGCTGCTCATAAGCCACACATCACACCGGTAAATGCCAAACGACGCCGCGTTTGGTGTAGGGAGAGTAAACATTGGACGATTTAACAGTGGAAAAACCTTCTGTGAAGTAATAAATCACGGTACACGATGTGGCGATCCGATTGCAGGGTGTGGGTATGGCGAATGCCCGGTGAACGTCATCTGCCAGTGTGTGTAGTGCCAACAGCAAAATTCTGACGTGGTGGTGAAATGGTGTGGTCGTGTTTTACATGAAGGGGGCTTGCACCCATGTTGTTTTGCGTGGCACTATCACAGCACAGGCCTACATTGACGTTTCAAGCACATTCCTTCTCTCCAATTCGGGGATCGCGATGGCATCATTCAACACGATCGCGCACCTGTTCATAAAGCACGGACTATGACGGAGTGGTTACACTGCAATAACATCCCTGTAATGAACTGGCCTGCACAGAATCCTGACGTGGTACACCATTGGGATGTTTTATAACGCCAACTTCGTGCCAGGCCTTACCGACCGAGATCGATGCCTCTCCTCAGTGCAGCACTTGGTGAAGAGTGGGCTGTCATTTCCTGATCGAACGAATGCCTGCGAGAGTGGAAGCTTTCATCAAGGCTAAGGGTGGGCCAACACCGTATTTAATTCCAGCATTACCGATGGAGGGCGCCAGGAACTTGTAAGTCATTTTCAGCCCGGTGTCTGGATACTTTTCATCACATAGTGTAGATTCATATGCCCCACTGGCAACCCACAGTTGGTGACGGTAAAGCAAGTTTCTTCCTACAGTCCTGTACCACGATTGCTCTCTGCCGCCACGACACAAGGTGGTCTGTGACAGCCACATGGCCCATTCACAACGAGGTGCGGCGCTGTCGCAACGGAGTTGCCACCAGTTGTGGCCCTGAACGTCGCTCGTAAATTAGTTAAGAGGCCCTCTCTCTAAGACACTTTTGTTTCTTTTGCATTAACGCCACACACCGTCAGGTGGCTTGCGGAGTGTGAATATAGATGTAGATGTAGAGAACTGGACTTTATTGCTGAGTGTTCAGTTGTAGCCGCACGCGGTAGCCGCGCCGTCTAGGGCACCTTGTCACGGTTCGCGCGGCTACCTCCGTCGGAGATTCGAGTCCTCCCTCGTGCATAGGTGTGAGTATGTTGTCCTTAGCTTCAGTTACTTTGAGTTAGATTAAGTAGTGTATAAGGTTAGGGACCGATGGCCTCAGCAGTTTGGTCCCATAACACCCTACCACTAATTTCCAAATTTTTCAGTTGTAAAAAGTCTTCGTATATTTGGAGAAATCTGACTTAAATTAACGTTTACTTTAATGGATTTGCTTGTTCATTAATCTTCTCTGCTCCTGTCTAGCTTCTTTCTTGCGACAACTGCCGCCATACCACTGTAACTTACTTCTCCTTACCGTTGTGTACGAAGTAGTACAGGATAGATTGGAACATGAAAGTGATAGTGATACACAGGGATTCCTCCGTAGCACACTGTAATGTGTCTTGCGGGGTAAGGATATAGACGGTTTCAGACCGAGTCGTAAGCCACAGACAACGTGGATGGGAAGCAGAGCGGAGCCCGCTGTAGCTGAGACAGCTGCCGACTGGAGCGGTGACAGGCAGCCTCGCTCCGCTTCCACCTGCTGATGGGAGGCAGAAGCGCAGCCTCCAGTGTGCCTTTCCAGTGCCGCGGGCCGCATCACACCACGCCGCGCCGCGCCGCGTCTTCCGTTTCGTAACGGGCCGGCCGTCCGCGGACGGTGCTGTCAGCGGCCTCGCCTAGGTCCGTCCATCGGCGGGCGCTCTCCTTTCGCTGGACTGCGCGGCGCACAAGGTTACCGCGCTACCGACTGCCGACTGCGGACCACTTCGGTCCATCCTCCGGGGCGTCCTCCACACACACACTCTGCACGCACATTCTTACGCACACGCAGGCGAGTGAGGTGCGATGCGAGAACACCGTTACGTCATTACGCTACTCTCACCGAACTACCGTGTGTCGCAACTTCATTCACGAGATTTATCGGCGCACCTGGTGTCACAGGTCGGCAAAGAGCGAACAGTACCGTCAAAATTAGTGAAAATTTCGTGGCAGTGGAACTGTCTTTGAGATTACTCTCTATTTGAAGAGCGTCATCAGGTACCATAAAATGTAATTTACGGCGTCGCATCAAGCTATAATTTCGACTGCATATAAATCAAACCTATGGCCGTTAAGATGCAGTAAATCAGCGACCCAGTTACTGATTGCTAACTTAATGTGACGACATAATGATCTATAATGCTTGAAGAAGGTCATTTCTGCAGAGATGCAGAGCTACAGTGCATTTTATAAGACGTGGGACTTCGTAAGTCCTCCTCAATTCATAGCGCTCCTCACACTCACACACACAACGCGCGCGCTCACACACAGATACTGCTTTCCTCAAAAATATGTGCAGAGCGATAATGCGTAATAATTTTTCGGAAAAAAAATTAAAAAAAATTTGTTCGTCTGCACTTAAGCCGATAAAAGTGTTAAATCAGAAGAATGTGAGTAACCTTCAGGTAGATAAATATTAATGGTAGCTGGAAGAAAGTAAACAAAGAGCCCAGGGAAATTGTCGCAACCTGTTCAAGTGATGATTACCAATTGTGCTTCAGAAACATATTCATTTGCTAAATATTTATTCATTCACAGAATATGAGTCATATCTTAGGTCTTGATCACACAGAGAGGATAGGACATGCCTCTCATAGAACGGAGAAATTTTAATTTCCATAAGTCTTTTCAACAAATGTACACCAGTTGCCCTTGAGAAATGAGCTACACTGATGTATCGTACATTGCTGAGCTATATGTTCAAACTAACAATGCTGCATTATTTGCTTGACAGAATGTGAAACATTCCGTTGCTTTTTGTAATCCACAGGTAATGCTTCAAGCGTTTAACAAGGCTTTGATGAATATTTGTGAAGCCTAAAGTTCTGTCAGGGATTCTACGATAAGGCATGTACACACTTCAAAAAAAGTTCTGCATCAACTCGGTTCCGGGAGTTCCTAAACCTGTACAGAACATTGGAATAGAGATCAACATAAGCATCATTTCGATAATTTTTATTGCTCATAAAAACCACGCATTGCATGTTGTACCTCCGTACAGCGAGACCTTCATAGGTGGTGGTCCAGATTGCTGTACACACCGGTACCTCTGATATCCAGTAGCACGACCTCTTACACTGAAGCAAGCCTATATTCGTCGTGACATACTATCCATAATATCATCAAGGCGCTGTTGGTCCAGATTGTCCCATTCCTCAACGACGATTCGGAGCAGATCCCTCAGAGTGGTTGGTGGGTCACGTCGCCCTAAACAGCCCTTTTCAATCTGTCTCAGGCATGTCGATAGGGTTCATGCCTGGAGAACATGCTGGCCACTCTAGTCGAGCGATGTCGTTATCCTGAAGAAAGTCATTCACAAGCTGTGCACGATGGGGGCGCGAATTTTCATCCATGAAGACGAATTCCTCGCCCATATGCTGTCGATATGGTTGCACTATCGGTCAGAGGATGGTATTCACGTATCGTACAGCCGTTACAGCGCCTTCCATGACCACCAGCGGCGTACGTCGGCCCCACATGATGCCATGCCAGAACATCAGTGAACCTCTACCTTACTGGACGGTGTGTAAGGCGTTCAAAGTGACCGGATTTTCTCCAAACACGTCTCCGACGATTGTCTGGTTGAAGGCATATGCGACACTCATCGGTGAAGAGAACGTAATGCCAATTCTGAGTGGTCCATTCGGCATGTAGTTGGGCCCATCTGTACCGCACTGCATGGTGTCGTGGTTGTAAAGATGCACCTCGCCATGGACGTCGGGAGTGAAGTTGCCCATCATGCAGCCTATTGCGCACAGTTTTGGTCGTAACACGACGTCCTACGGTTGCCAGAAAAGTATTATTCTACGTGTTGGTGTCGCTGTCAGGGCTCCTCTGAGCCACAATCCGTAGATAGCGGTCATCCACTGCAGTAGTAGCCCTTGGGTGGCCTGAGCGAGGCACGTCATCGACAGTTCTTGTCTCTCAGTATCTCTTCCATGTCCGAACAACAGCACTTTGGTTCACTCCCAGACGCCTAGACCTTGCCCACCTTTCACTACTAGAAAACAATTAAGTTTACCTAACATATGTCTGATTGACAATGCGTATGTCCTCCTTTTTATAGTTCAATATTAAAAAAAATATTTACACTGTTCGACGCCTATATTGTTATCCATTAGAATAACGGATTGTCCCATTTTTTAATATCTGACATTAACCTATCATAAAACGATTGTGCATATACGGTTTCATGTGTATTTTAGTGATACCACGTAAATGGTTAATGTCCAGAGTGATGGCATTTTAACGGAAATGACCAAAAATATAATTAGTTCATTAAATTACCCATTATGTAATATGGTTATGATAGAATTGTTTTGCATAATAACTTATAAATTACTGTTGTTGCATTGGTTGTTTATGCATGGTATGTTGTATTCAGGGCCTGAAGATGATTTTGTAACAACATCGAAACTAGTCGCCAATAAAACCAACACCTTAACACAGCTGGAGGAATTTCGTCATTTTTTAACGTATATTATACTAGCTGACATCCCAAACCGTCCATTTCAATTATGGATATACGAAGATTATAGTTCCTGAATTATTACTGCTGACAGACAAGAGTGTATTGATGTATGGACTTTTTTGTGGCATTACACCTTCATGAATCCCACACTGTACTTCCCATCCCTTCAGTAGCACAATACATGACATTTTATTTCATCCGAGAACTTTTGTAGATATGCCATGACATTATGTGTAGCTTCACTCTATGTAGTGTTGTATTTTATTTTCTAGCGTATGGATGCGGGTAAGTTTTAGCCACAGTTCAACTGTGATAATCTTCGTTTTACACATCGCATCAAAGAATACATGTTTATTTGTTACCAAAATTTTGTATCAAGATACCTGCGTGCATCTGAAATTTTTTCATTAGAAAGGAGAAAAATTATTTGAAGCCGGTAACCGCCAGTTTTTGACTAGCACGGTGTACACTGCTTACATCAACAGAAATAATGAATGTGACGTCGTTCCACTTTAAATCGCTCTAACACATAGTCCAACGTCTTTTATGGATGAGGCAGCTTCCAGCATTTATTCTGCAATTAGGTAATCATGGAATAACGAATCGTCGGTCTGCTTATGCGTCACAGCTGTTTATGTCAAGGGCCCGTTCGCAAATCCCTGCACCAAGCGTCGATCCTTTGCCGCTCATCCTGCATTTCGCTACGTATTTCTAAACTTGCGACTTCACTGTATACAACAGCAACATTCACGAAAAGACTTACCTTATCCGCTATGCCAGCAAGTGGTGTGGAACCCAAATGACTTCCACGCCAATCACTATCTAAATAATCCTAAAAACCCTTTTCGTATTCTAGATGCGTCACTGTTCTTTTTTACCTTTTAAGTTCCAGCACCGCTGGCCATGAGTGGTATTCAGGAGTTGGCTGAATCAGCCCCCAAAAGGAGATGCTCTAGTAGTAGGACGAAACTGTCAGATGAAGATAACATAGCATTTTCGCGGTACAAACATTCCGATAGACTCGTATTTAAGTTTTTCTACACTGTGGGCGTCACCTGATAAGAGCGACTGCTGATTCATCATTGGAACACGCCTCACAAACATGTAACTGATAAGATCAGGTCACCCTTAGTTCTCTCAGCGTTTGAAGAAAATGGCCAATAGACCACCGGTTCGCTGGAGAGAAACGAACTGTTGTATGAGAATACAATTGCCAAACGACCTGCCAACAGAAGATAATGGCCATCAGGAAAATTTGAGGAAACAGCTAAATAAGGGGTACAAAAACGATCATGTTATTACTCCAGTTAATGAAGGCTCTGAAAATCCTCAGCACATTGGAAAATAATAAGGTACTAGGCACAGTTGTCACTCCAGCAGAGCTATTGGTTTAGGTATAGGTATTACTTTTACTTTAAGCAACTTGTTCAGTTGTGAATTTCCCAGGGAAAATTTCTCTTTTGGAAAATTTCAGATGTTGTAATTTGAAGAACTGGGAGGCTAAATGTCCTACGCAGACAAAATCCTTCAGATCCATCTGCCTGCTACACGTTTTTCGCAAAAAAATGCTTTACGTTCGCAGGGGCGAAACTGGAATGAATGACTCTGTATGGAACTGGAACGAGGTATAGGATGTGATCAACCTGTTCTAGATCTGGTGCAGTATACAGTGGCGCGACGTGTAGTTGTTGGTATGAACGATATGTCTGGTGCCCTTCTTTAATTGCGCAGTTGAGGCACTTTAACTTTCCAAGCGAAGTTTGACGTCGCTCTTCGTTTGCTTCTATATTCTTGCAGATGTGGTGCGATTTGTGTGGTACGCGTTTAGCTTCTTTTAGTTGTGAAGCATCTTCATTGGCCTGCTACTGAGCTATCAGAGTCATTAAATTATCAGTATGATATAATTATTACGGTTACGTGTCCGGTACGTCAGATATTTTGTTGCTGCAACCGTTCCCGACACTTTCTCAGCCTCCACTATTTTATGACTGTTCTTTCGTTTTCCAGTATTCTGCTAACGGGAAGAAGGCATTCCCTTGGCCCAGGTCGGTAAAGTCACGCTGTGTCGTAGTCATTTCGTTCAAATAGCACCATAAAGAAACTCAAGTTTCTTTATGATGCTACTCGAAAGAAATGACTCTTGATAATAGTGTGTCTTTACTGTTACGGTCAGACGGACAGGCTTCTTCTCGTGAATAGAAGATTGCAACACGAAAGAACAGCCATAAAATAATGGAGGCTAAGAAAGTATTAGGACCTACTACAGCAACAAAAGATCTTACGTATCCGACATTACACATAACGATTACATGATTCGATGACTTAGAATGATAATTATATGATGCTGATGGTTCAATAGATAAGTAATTATGAAGTAGGAGGCCGCTCAAGATGATCCAAAAACGAAAAGGAACGAAATGTATTGGAACAAAGGATAGAGTATGTCATTTTTAAATGTCAAAGCTAAATTTCTTGTTTTATTCTAATTGTGCTACCAGTTTCAGTTACATTACGCGTCTTCAGGTCAGTGTGTACAGACAATGATGATAACGCAAAATAAAAAATAAAAGGGGTCGTGTAAATGTTTTAAGACATGAAATTTTATACAGTGGTCAGTAGTCCATTACACACATGATGCGGCTACAAGGGTAGCGGTTACTGTGTGGAAGGGACGGGGCCGTTTTTTAGGTTAGAGAGTCTCAGGAAACCACAGGAAGGGCGTCTGTCTAAAAGAGGGCAGGTAAAACACAGTAATTGGTATTGTACATGCAAATTGTCGTTGCTCTGTTTTAAAGGAACCAGAGCTCCAATCCCTAATAGAAAGCACTGAAGCTCAAATAGGTATAGGTACGGGAAGCTGTCTAAAGCCGGAAATAAGTTCAGCCGAAATCTTTTCAAACGACAGCGTTCAGAAAGGACATATTAAATGCAGTTGGTGGTGGAGTATTTATTTCTGTCAGAAGTAGTTTACCTTGTAGTTAAACTGAATTAGATATTTCCTGCGAAATAGTACTCCTAGAGGTTATACTTGACACTCGGACTAATTTACTGATTGTATCGTTTCACCGAATCCCCGAGTCAGAAGATTTAGTTGCTGAACAGTTCAAAGAAAACTTGAGTCTCATTTCAAATAGGTACCCCACCCATACAATTATAGCCGGTGGCGACTTCAATCTGCCTCCGATATGCTGAAAAAACAATACGTCTAAATCCGGTGGCAAGTATAAAATGTCACCCGAAATTGTACTGAATGCTTCCTCAGAGAATTATTTTGAGCAATTAGTTCATGAGCCCACTCGAAGTGTAAACGGTTGAGAAAGCGTACTTGATGTCTTAGTATCAAATAATCCTGGACAAATAGGGCGTATCATGACGAATACAGGGATTAGCGAGCACAAGGCAGCTACTGCTAGGCTGAATACCGTAACACCCACAACCATCAAAAAGGAATGCAAAGAAAAACTATTTAAAAAGCTGAAAAAATGCTTTTAACGCCTTATTAAGAGATTCCTTCCGATCTGATCACTTAACCATAGAAAAGATGTTGAAATATTCCAAAGAGATAGCATCGACGGCAGTTGGCAGATATATACCATAAGTTAATAAGTGATGGTACTAATCCCCCATGGTACACAAAACGAGTCAGATCGCTGTTGCAGAAGCAACGAAAAAAGCATGCCAAATTTAAAAGAACGCAAAATCCCCAAGATTGGCAAAGTTTTGAAGAAGTTCGAAATATAGGACGTGCTACAATACGAGATGCTTTTAATAATTTCCACAATCAAACTCTTTCGAGGAATCTGGCAAAAAACTCGAAGAGATTCTGGTCATATATAAAGCACACCAGTGGCAAGACGCAATGAATACCTTCACTGCGCGATAAAAACGGCGAAGTCACTGATGATAGTGCCACTAAAGCAGAGTTATTAAACACGGTTTTCCGAAACTCCTTCACCAAAGTAGAAGACGTAAATATCCCTGAATTCCAGTAATGAACAACTGCCAAGATGAGAAACATAGAAGTAGATATCCTCGGTGTAGCAAAGCAGCTTAAATCACTTAATAGAGGCAAGATCTCCGGTCACGATTGTACATCAGTCAGGTTCCTCTCAGAGTACGCTGATACAATAGCTCCATATTTAGCAATTATATACAGCCGTTCGCTCAGAGAAAGATCCGTACCTAAAGACTGGAAAATCATTACCCAAAAAGGGCAGTAGGAGTAATCCGCTGAATTGCAGGCCCATATCACTAACGTCGATTTGCAGTAGAGTTTTGTATTATCGCTAAATGTGGGAGATAGTGCCACAGGCATGGTACGTGAAATGGAGTGGCAATCATTAAAACAAAGGCGTTTTTCGTTGCGACGGGGTCTTCTCATGAAATTTCAGTTTTCTCCTCCGATTGCGAAAACCTGTTGGCACCCATCTTCATAGGGAGAAATGATCATCATGATAAAATAAGAGAATTGAGAGCTCGCACAGAAAAAAAGTAAGTGCTCGCTTTTTCCGTGCGCCGTTCGAGAATGGAACGGTAGAGAGACAGCTTGAAGGTGGTTCATTGAAACCTCTGCCAGGCACTTAATTGTGAATAGCAGAGTAATCATGTAGACGCAATATGTAGTAAACATGTAACAAAAAGAAAGTACAGGGAGTGATTAAAGAGGAATTAGGGAACAAAAGGGAGGAAATAGTTGCACACTGTATGAATATAAGCTAAAAGACTACGCTCCGCCAGAAGAGACCATGAGGGTCCAACTGTACCGACCGGCCGCCGTGCTTCCCTCAACCCACAGGCGTCACTGGATGCGGATATGGAGGGGCACGTGGTCAGCACACCGCTCTCCCTGCCGTATGTCATTTTACGAGACCGGAGTGCACCCCGCTTGCCAACAGCACTGGAGTGACCGAATGGTCACCCATCCAAGTGCTTGCCCCGCCTGACAGCACATAACTTCTATGATCTGACGGGGACAAGTGTTAGCACTGCGGCAAGGCCGTTGGTGCGAATATAAACTAGGGAACAAAATATGTATGCCACATAATTGTAAAAGAGAATCTGTCAGTCGGGGGTCTTACGTGTTACGCGTAGATAACCACGATGTAATTCTAATGTCAATGCCCGTGAAACATCTGGAGCAAAACAAGCATAGACATATACTGGCGAGGTCAAACTGAAGGAAAATATTATCTGTGCATTCCTATGCACCAGTAAACATAAAACCACTTACTGCTTGTCAACCCAACGTTATCTGCCTGTATCATCATGTTCCATATACTGATAAGAAATCATAAAGCCAAAATAAAAGGTTACGTCAGCGTAATCTGTCAATCACAGATTCATAAGGGGCCATCTATTTAATAAAAATGTAATACACCATAACGAATTTCCATTAAGCAGGAGGTACTGAAACATCATATGGATAAGGTAGTAACCAATATTATAATGAAAGTAAGAAATCTACTGCTAGGCAGGCGTGTGGCTTGGTGATAAACCAAACTATAAACTATGAAGTAAAAAAAGAGTACCGCCGTACATACTTGTAGACAGTCTATCAGCAAGACATTCATTTCAGTCAGAACAACCGACGACGCATACCTCTATACTACACGTAGCCCCTATGCAGGATAAGATAAATGAAAGTGTGACTTACAAGCAGAAAATGAAGCAGTAAAATGGATGTACACTAAGAATTAATCCGCTGATCATATCGTAAATACAAGATTATGGTTTGGAGAATATTAAGATGCTTATGAGGACAAAAGCTATGATGTGCGAATCAACACATGTCAAATTATGTCGAACAGACATCCCTAAGCCAAAAACATGTGTCAGGCTGTACTAAGCAACGCGTAATATCTCAGTCGCTACCTTCATGAGTAAGTGGTTAAACAAGAATATGATTGTCAAGGTGTATTCCAGAACACTATGCCGGGTATTATCACAGCATAAGAGGTACAAGTGTGTAATCTGAACGATATCACCGCGTCAACTAATGCAACTGAAGACGCGCGAAAACAAACATGTCATGTACCATCAAAACGATGTAATGAGGGAAGAATTCACAACATTATCACCATAATGCCAACAAATGTAGTGTAGGTTCTATCGTGGTTACACGTCGAAGAATGAAAGTAAGCATGTTAGTTGGTCAAGGCAACGTTAATCTGCGTCACACAGGAATGGTAAAAGATTGGAAAGTTACTAAAAACATAAACATCTATGTTACATGCAATAGTATTCACGAGGTCGTAGTGCAGCCTAGAAAAATAACGTTAACAGCCAGGTAAGAAATACATGTGAAAAAACATCGCAGTGCATATTGGAGACCAGTAAAATAGGTGTAGTTACAAGCTAAGCGTACATAATTGCTCGTGAGAAGTACGACAATCACATTCTACAATTAGGTATCGTTCCTAAAGTGATATCCCACACATACAGTGCACATGAACGCACTGCAACCATCAGTACTTGTCACAACGAGGAAACTGTGTTATATGTTCTAATACACAGACAAACACATATCTAAAATAGAACCTCGCTGCAATTAACTATGAATTAAATGATTACAAGTGTATAACTTCCAATATGTGGCATATCAGTCTGCAACTACACACGTCAACTCAAGCTCCTGTACGTAATGCAGACTAATCTCAAAAGAAAGAAGCAATTAGGGCAAGCCAGCAACGGTGGTCATGGTATACAAACACCATATGTGACTGGAATCTTAAAATAATGACACGAACCGATGAAGGAAAGATAAAAAAAAGTGCGTCCATATCACATTGAGAAGAACACGTATAAACAGGAGATAAACATTTACAATATGAATAGTTTAAACTAGTATCTTGAGACTCTTGTAATCAACACATAAAATGATAAAGACAACGTAATGTTGCCTGGACATAAAATAGTAATTCAACAGACCCTATGAAAATCCAGGTGATGATCCACTAAACACTTTTAAAAGGAGGCGAGCACATGACATGGAAAAATGAGATTATATTTGAGGTTATAGTAAACAACTGAAGAAGCGAGAGAACAAATAGTGGAGATTATAGAGTCAGTAAGAATAGTTCCATTTGACCAAATCAAATGACGTACTGAACCTGATATAATCTACTGAAAATCTGCAGAGAGTAGCAAGCCTAAGGATCTGAGCATCATGTGGGAAGGTAGGTCCCCCTGTTACATGTGCCGTACGATGTCTATAGACGTACATAAATGGTTTACGCCATACAAATATATAATTTGAAAGACTTCTAAAACCAAAAGCACATCAAAATACGTAACCTTTCTTTAAAAGAAGGGACATAGTTTCACTTATGGAAGGTGGACATCTTACAAGCGTAATAGCTCATCGTTCAAACTCATTCGTTTGAACCTTACCTAAAATACCTGACGTTAATGCAAGCGCTGTTTTAATTAACTTTTCATATTTTACCTGTATTGAACCTATTAATGTCATGAATTATCCCATAATACGACATTTCCCTCCTCCTTTATCCACCAACCGTGAAAGTAAATGACGCGTCCTCAACCGTTACTGGTTCCTTAAGTTAGTTGTGTTTGCTGCTTCATTCCTTTTGGCCATACCTAGGTCCCATGGAACTTCTTGGATCACGCACTCATTCGCTAGTTTCCACTGAGTTATGCCAAAGCTTGCCTATGGCTTGCCGAGACATTTTTATATCTTGGTCTGGATAGGTGCACTGAGATATTTACGTTTTACTGGTATGCTTCAGTCCTGTTTTCTACCATTTACCTTAACAGTCAGTGCTGAGTCCCAAACAGTTTTGGTTCCTGGGTGAGAGTACGCCTTTACTTATCGGCTTCCAACGGTCAGTGTTTTCTTAACTTTTTTTTAGGCTTGTTCGATGGCCACCTTCCATAAGCAAACCTACTTCCGTTCTTTTAAAGAAAGGTTATATCTTTTGATGTCTGTTTTGGTTTTAGTGAGGTTTTAGATTTGTATGGCTTAAACCGCTTATGTACGTCTGTAGGTATAGTATGGCACATGTAGCAGGGGGACCTACATTCCCATATGATGCTCAGATCGTTAGGCTTGCTATTCTTTGAGGACTTTCAATAGATTACATCAGGTTCAGTACGTCGTTTGACGTGGTCTAATGGAGCTATTCTTACTGATTTTGTGGTCTCTACTAGTTGATTGTGTTATCGCGCTCCATCAGCTGTGTACTATAATCTCAAATATAACGTCATTTTTCATGTCATTTGCTTGCCTCCTTTTTGAAATAGCTTAACGGTTCGTCAACCGGGTGTTCACAGGGTTTATTGAATCAGTATTTTTTTGTCCAGACAACATTACGATGTGAAACTTCCTGGCAGATTAAAACTGTGTGCCGGACCGAGACGAACTTGGGACCTTTGCCTTACGCGGGCAAGTGCTCTACCAACTGAGCTACCCAAGCACTACTCAAGAACCGTCCTCAAAGCTTCAATTCTGCCAGTTCCTCGTCTCCTACCTTCCAAACTTCACAGAAGCTTTTCTGCGAACCATACAGAACTAGCATTCCTGGAAGAAAGGAAATCGCGGACACATTGCTAAGCCACAGCCTGGGGGAAGTACTGGCAGAATTGAAGATGTGAGGACGGACAGTGAATCGTGCTTCGGTAGCTAATTTGGCAGAGCACTTGCCCGTAAAAAGCAAAGGTCCCGAGTTCGAGTCTCGGTGCGGCACGCAGTTTTAATCTAGCAGGAAGTTTCATATCAGCGCACACTCCGCTACAGGCTGAAAATCTCATTCTGGAAACATTACGATGTCTTTGTCACATGATGTGTTGGTTGCATGAATCTCATGACTCTGGTTTAACTTACTCAGGCTGCGTGTAGTGGCCGCGCGGTTTGAGGCACCATGTTAAGGACTGCGGGGCCCCTCCCACTGGAGGTTCGAGTCCTCCCTCGGGCATGGGTGTCTGTGTTGTCATTATCAAAAGTTAGTTTAAAGTAGTGTGTAAGTCTAGGGACCAATGACCTTGGTAGTTTGGTCCCTTAGGCATTCACAAACAGCAACAGTTTATGAGTTATTAGCGGATTCTAAAACAGATATCGTGCTATCCTGTTTATACGTGTTGTCCTCAGTATGATATTGATGCACCTTCCTTCCTTGGTTCGTATCATCATTGTAAGCATCCACTCACGTATGGTGTTTTTATACCATGACCACTGTTGTAGTCCTGCGCAACGTGCTTCTTTCTCTTAAGACTGGTCTGCGTAATGTAGAGGAGTTTTGGTTGACAAATATGATTGCAGACTCATGTACAACTGTAGTTGCAGATCTGATGTGCAACATAGTGGAAGTTTCACATTTCTGATCATTTAATTCATTGTTATTTGCAGTGGGGTTCTCTTTACATTTGTGTTTGCCTGTATATTAGAAAACATTAACGTAGTTTCCCCGTTATGACTCAATACTGATGATTGCAACGCTTTCATGTATACTGTACGCACTCTACGCACTCATCAGCCTGCACATTATCACCATCGACCTACTACCAATATAAACCAGTCCAGGCGACAGTAGCGCTATCTGACGAGGAATGACTGGTAGTCAGACACATGCGCGGGTCATGCAGTATCAGTGAGTGTGCTGTCCGTGTATAAATGCTGAAGGTGCGCGATCTGTATGAGTTTCATCGCGAGCAGATTTTGATGGCCTGGAGGCTCGGTACGAGCATTTCGGAAACTGCACAACTTGTCAGGGCGTGTAAGGAGTGCTTTGGTGAGTCCAGACCTCGTGGGGTTCGTCGGCCACCTCATCAGACGTCGTTGTCTGGGCAGACTAGTACAACAGAATAGGCGGCAAATTGTATCGGAAATAACATCAGACGCTAATGATAGACAGGGTGTAAATGTATCCGAACACACAGTTCACCGAATGCTCCGAACTATGGCCCTCCGCACTTGACAACACAAGAAAGGGCCAATGTCAATATCACATCGACAATTACGACTGAAATGGTCATGGGAGCATTGGCACTGTACGTTGGTGCTATGGCAGAGCGTTGCATGGTATGATGAATCCCGATAACATCTCTCTCTCGCCGATGAGAGGGCGCGAATTTGTCGTCTTCCAGAAGAACATCTCCTTGATACCCGTACAACTGCGGGATGGGGTGGAGACAATCTGCTGGCAACCCCATTACGCTCTGGGGAGCATTAATATGGGCATCGATGTTTTCAGTGGAGCTCATGCAAGGCACCATGACGGCTAGGGAGTATGGTACACATGTTTCAGACCACGTACACCTCTTCGTGACGATCGTATTTCCCAATGGCAGCGGCATTCTTCAACAAGAGGATGCGCCATGTCACAAGGCCAAAAGTGTGATGGAGTGGTTCGAGGAACACAGTGGCGAGTTCCAATTGATGGCTGACGCCCAACTCGACAGATCTGAACCCTACAGACCACATCTGGGATGGGACTGAAAGTGGCGTCAGAGCTCATCGCCGCCGTCCCCGGAATTTACGGGAATTAGGTGACTTGTGCGTGCAAATGTGGTGCCAGTTCCATCCAGCGACCTACCAAGGACTCATAGCTTCCATGCCATGACGCTTAGCCGCTGTTATCCATGCCAAAGGCAGACACACTGATTATTGGGTTGAAATTCCTGATAGATTAAAACAGTGTGCCGGACCGAGACTCGAACTCGGGACCTTTGCCTTTCGCGGGGAAGTGCTCTGCCAACTGAGCTACCCAAGCACGACTCACGCCGCGTCCTCAAAGCTTTATTTCTGCCAGTACCTCGTCTCCTACCTTCCAAACAGAAGCTCTCCTGCGAACCTTGCAGAACTTGCACTCCTGAACGAAAGGATATTGCGGAGACATGGCTTAGCCACAGCCTGGGGGATGTTTCCAGAATGACATTTTCACTCTGGAGCGGAGTGTGCGCTGATATGAAACTTCCTGGCAGATTAAAACTGTGTGCCGGACCGAGGCACGAACTCGGGACCTTTGCCTTTCGCGGGCAAGTGCTTAAGTTTGGAAGGTAGGAGACGAGGTACTGGCAGAAGTAAAGCTGTGAGGACGGGGCGTGAGTCGTGCTCGGGTAGCTCAGTTGGTAGAGCACTTTCCCGCGAAAGGTAAAGTTCGCGAGTTCGAGTCTCTTTCCGGCACACAGTTTTAATTTGCCAGGAAGTTTCATATCAGCGCGCACTCTTCTGTAGAGTGAAAATCTCATTCTGATTATTGGGTTGTATGTCACAACGTTCTTGCTGATCAAAGTATATGGAATACCATTTAGAGAAACGAGGCATTATTGCAGATTGTGTTTGTTGTACTTTTCGCTAACAATTTCGCGCAATAGGTGCGTAACTACACATGATGTTTTACTGGTCTTCAATACATGCAGGTATATTTCTTCAGACATATTTCTTACTTGGTTATTAACGACATTGTTCTAGGTTGCACTACGACCTTGAGGTACTGTGCATGATATAGCATAGACGTTTTGTGTTAGGACCTTCCTAACTTTTCTCGAGTCCTCTATGGTGCAAATTAACGTTACCTTGACCTACTACCTTTCTTACTTTCACTCTTCGACGTGTAATCACGTCTACTGATTAGCTAATTTACACAGGGGCCTGAATATGGAGTAATACAACACTGAAACTGGTAGCACAAGTAAAATAAAACTGGAGACTGAGATGGCTGAATGTGTTTTGATTTGGCATTTTATATTGTATAACTGTGGTCTTGCAAACATCTTGTATGAAGATCGACCTGTAGAGTCATTCTCTCCAAGAATGTACTGTAGATTACTCTTTCCAGTGGCACCCAGAATCTAAACCTCTTTTGAACAGGATAGTAGAGAAACGCGAAGATATGGATGTTATGTGTATGCTATGACAAACTGACATTAGTCTAAGGTAACGACTGAGTACAACTAGAAATGAAAGTGGAAGTCCTGATTGAGAGATTTCAGAAATAATACAGAGTAAATAAAGTTGTCCAGATAGCTCATAAGTCAGTCTGTATACTCTTAGGAGTCACGTTACGGCGGAAATCCCGTATTAGAATTTAAAATGTGTCCGTACACATAACTCGATCCATAAATATGTGGAGGCGCAGCTGTGTAATCAAACAAATTTTCTTAACGACATATACAGCACACAACATTCTCGAAATGGTTGAGTATTGCAAATAAAGGTGACAATGTACAGAGAAGATTCGGTATTCTTCTAAAACATTATCTCTAGCACAAGGCTACCATAGTGTGGGCACATAGACCAAATGAGGCAGGTGTCAGGGAAACGTCTCTGGTGTTGGTGCAGCGTGTAGTTATGCTGCTTCGTACGAATGGACCTGTGATATGCTTGCAGGACATTTTTTGCTCTCAGTTCCTGGCATTTCCTGTAATCCATGCAGTCACTCTACTGCAAACAGTGTTGTTTGAAAAGTATTTACTGTTTCCTTGTTTATGAGCCGTCTTTTGAATACATAATTCGGATGCCAGAAAACCGCTGGTTCACTATTAACTATTTTTGCATGTTGTTGTTGTTGTGGTCTTCAGTCCTGAGACTGGTTTGATGCAGCTCTCCATGCTACTCTATCCTGTGCAAGCTTCTTCATCTCCCAGTACTTACTGCAACCTACATCCTTCTGAATCTGCGTAGTGTATTCATCTCTTGGTCTCCCTCTACGATTTTTTACCCTCCACGCTGCCCTCCAATGCTAAATTTGTGATCCCTTGATGCCTCAAAACATGTTCTACCAACCGGTCCCTTCTTCTAGTCAAGTTGTGCCACAAACTCCTCTTCTCCCCAATTCTATTCAATACCTCCTCATTAGTTATGTGATCTACCCATCTAATCTTCAGCATTCTTCTGTAGCACCACATTTAGAAAGCTTCTATTCTCATCTTGTCCAAACTATTTATCGTAAATGTTTCACTTCCATACATGGCTACACTCCATACAAATACTTTCAGAAACGACTTCCTGACACTTAAATCTATACTCGATGTTAACAAATTTCTCTTCTTCAGAAACGCTTTCCTTCCCATTGCCAGTCTACATTTTATATTTTCTCTACTTCGACCATCATCAGTTATTTTACTCCCCAAATAGCAAAACTCCTTTACTACTTTAAGTGTCTCATTTCCTAATCTAATTCCCTCAGCATCACCCGATTTAATTCGACTACATTCCATTATCCTCGTTTTGCTTTTGTTGATGTTCATCTTATATCCTCCTTTCAAGACACTGTCCATTTCGTTCAACTGCTCTTGCAAGTCCTTTGCTGTCTCTGACAGAATTACAATGTCATCGGCGAAACTCAAAGTTTTTATTTCTTCTCCACGAATTTTAATACCTACTCCGAATTTTTCTTTTGCTTCCTTTACTGCTTGCTCAATATACAGATTGAATAACATCGGGGAGAGGCTACAACCCTGTCTCACTCCCATCCCAACCACTGCTTCCCTTTCACGCCCCTCGATTCTTATAACTGCCATATGGTTTCTGTACAAATTGTAAATAGCCTTTCGCTCCCTGTATTTTACCCCTGCCACCTTCAGAATTTGAAAGAGAGCATTCCAGTTAACGTTGTCAAAAGCTTTCTCTAAGTCTACAAATGCTAGAAACGTAGGTTTGCCATTTCTTAATCTTTCTTCTAAGATACGTCGTAAGATTAGTATTGCCTCACGTGTTCCAACATTTCTACGGAATCCAAACTGATCTTCCCCGAGGTCCGCTTCTACCAGTTTTTCCATTCGTCTGTAAAGAATTCGCATCAGTATTTTGCATCTGTGACTTATGAAACTGATAGTTCGGTAATTTTCACATGTGTGAACACCTGCTTTCTTTGGGATTGGAGTTACTATATTCCTCTTGAAGTCTGAGGGTATTTCGCCTGTCTCATACATCTTGCTCACCAGATGGTAGAGTTTTGTCATGACTGGCTCTCCCAAGGCTGTCAGTAGTTCTAATGGAATGTTGTCTACTCCCAGGGCCTTGTTTCGACTCAGGCCTTTCAGTGCTCTGTCAAACTCTTCACGCAGTATCGTATCTCCCATTTCGTCTTCATCTACATCCTCTTCCATTTCCATAATATTGTCCTCAAGTACATCGCCCTTGTATAAACCCATTATATACTCCTTCCACCTTTCTGCCTTCCCTTCTTTGCTTAGAACTGGGTTTCCATCTGAGCTCTTGGTATTCATACAAGTGGTTCTCATCTCTCCAAAGGTCTCTTTAATTGTCCTGTAGGCAGTATCTATCTTACCCCTCGTGAGATAAGCCTCTACATCCTTACATTTGTCTTCTAGCCATCCCTGCTTAGCCATTTTGCACTTCCTGTCGATCTCATTTTTGAGACGTTTGTATTCCCTTTTGCCTGCTTCATTTACTGCATTTTTATATTTTCTCCTTTCATCAATTAAATTCAATATTTCTTCTGTTACCCAAGGATTTCTATTAGCCCTCGTCTTTTTACCTACTTGATCTTTTGCAGCCTTCACTACTTCATCCCTGAGAGCTACCCATTCTTCTTCTACTGTATTTCTTTCCCTCATTCCTGTCAATTGTTCCCTTATGCTCTCCCTGAAACTCTCTACAACCTCTGGTTTAGTCAGTTTATCCATGTCCCATCTCCTTAAATTAGCACCTTTTTGTAGTTTCCTCAGTTTTAATCTACAGTTCATAACCAATAGATTGTGGTCAGAGTCCACATCTTCCCCTGGAAATGTCTTACAATTTAGCACCTGGTTCCTAAATCTCTGTCTTACCATTATATAATCTATCTGATACCTTTTAGTATCTCCAGGATTCTTCCATGTATACAACCTTCTTTTATGATTCTTGGACCAAGTGTTAGGTATGCTTAAGTTATGCTCTGTGCAAAATTCTACGACGGCTTCCTCTTTCATTTCTTCCCCCCAATTCATATTCACCTACTATGTTTCCTTCTCTCCCTTTTCCTACTGACGAATTCCAGTCACCCATGACTATTAAATTTTCGTCTCCCTTCACTACCTGAATAATTTCTTTTATCTCATCATACATTTCATCTATTTCTTCATCATCTGCAGAGCTAGTTGGCATATAAACTTCTACTACTGTAGTTGGCGTGGGCTTTGTGTCTATCTTGGTCACAATTTTTTGCATAAAGATCCTTAAATAGAGTTCACTGAGTCAACTGCAGCTGCTACATCTTGCTGTGTTGAGGACAGACTGGTGGAGAAATGTTTGGTTTTCCTGATTAGTTGTCTTGTATTACCGTGTTTTAAATAGTTCTCTATGTGCTTCTTGTTATTGTTTTTATTCATTTGTTGATACATCAAATTCCATAAGTTAATATATACATTAACAGCTAAAATGTGGTACTGTAAGCTCTTCATGTAAAGTATTCAAATAAAAAACCATGACAGAAGAAAAGTAACTGGCTTGAAAAAAATTCAATGCATTCTTTTGTAATATACGTATTTTGTAATATCCAGCTGAGGTTTTTATCTGATACCTCATGCTAAGCGTTTGCGTAAAATTGCCAGTCTTAGAGTTCATCATGATGTCTGCATTCCGAAATAGTTAAAAACTGTTTAATATGATCAGTAGTGTGAATTGCAAACACCGTATCTGTATTAAGATGTTTCTGATAAAATATGAGTACGCCAATTAAGGTAATCTTAAACATCTTTGGATTTATGATTGTCTGAGGTCTTCCAGTAACATCTTAGATTTTTTTTTAGTGAAAGTTAGTTAGCAATTTAAATTATCTCTGGAATCTTTTAATGGAAAATGGGATTCACAGCATTGTAAGAATATTTTTTGGAGACATATAATTGTAAATTCTGGCATGTTCTTAGTAAACTTATTCCTATTGTTCATGTAGTAAATCATCTCTGAAAGGTGTAGGTTAGTCAACAACGCTGTTTCTCTCTTTTTAACTAATTGTGGTGTCACCGCCAGACACCACACTTGCTAGGTGGTAGCCTTTAAATCGGCCGCGGTCCATTAGTATACGTCGAACCCGCGTGTCGCCACTATCAGTGATTGCAGACCTTGCAGACCGAGCGCCGCCACACGGCAGGTCTAGAGAGACTTCCTAGCACTCGCCCCAGTTGTACAACCGACTTTGCTAGCGATGGTTCACTGACAAAATACGTTCTCATTTGCCGAGACGATAGTTAGCATAGCCTTCAGCTACGTCATTTGCTACGACCTAGCAAGGCGCCATTATCAGTTGCTATTGATATTGTGAAGAATGTACAGACAAGAGCTACTTTCAAAAAAAAATGGCTCTGAGCACTATGGGACTTAACATCTACGGTCATCAGTCCCCTAGAACTTAGAACTACTTAAACGTAACTAACCTAAGGACTGCTACTTTCAACATTGATGGATTAAAGTAAAGTATTCCCCCATCTGCGTCCGTTTTTCTGGGTTCTGATTTCCTTGTCCTGTTCCAGACCTTACGCCAGCCTGCGTGAGCTTAAACGTGTGCCTTTCGGCTTCCTCTTACATTAGTGGGTTGGCCCTCTTGCCAATCCACAACACTAATCATGACTGATAAAGACGCTTCAATGCTGCCTTATGACCATCAGAGCCAAATAAAGAATTTACTACGGAGTTTCACGAGAGACAGCTGTTTCATGAAACACAGCTGAAATAAGAATTGATTATTAATCACCGCCGCACTAAATCGTTTTTTATTTATGATTATAACTATGGGGAAGAATCTGAAGTTGGACAACAGTTCCCTTAACAAGTACTTTTGGTACAGCCAATACCATCTACGATAAAATTAACTTTGAAACATAGTCAGAGAATTACATATTAGTTATTTCTAGTAAGTACTATTAGTACTCTGGTTACCTGGTGAAGCTTAAAAAAACTCCTTTTGTGGCCCTTTGGACCGTCTTAACTGAGATAACTTCACTGCAATACTCATTTTTGTTTGTTGCCTGGTGTTTTATTCCACTTTTTATGTATGTAGCGACCTTTCGTTTCCGAATATTATATCTGAGTAATTTAATTCGATTAACTTTTTAGTTTCATCTTTTTCTAAGAGTTTCAAATGTTATTTTGCTGCATATTATACAGCTGTAGAGCTACACTTGGATTTTTCTGTTACCTTTAGTTGCATGAGAGGCTCATTTTCCTTATTTATCAGGCTTGTTATGTTTTCATGAAAAATACCAAATTTATTTAAATAAGGTTTTCCACAAAGTTAAGAGTGAGCATTGCTTTATTTCAGTGAACTTTGCATTGTAATTGGCACAACATCCTTCAGTTGACAATGTGCCTGACAAAGAAATAGGTGTCAAGTTTTCTCAGTAACTTACCTTTCAACATGTACAGTGTGTGTTCGTAACTGAGTGTTATATCATTGGTGGTTATATGGTGCACCTATTTAAGGAATCATTTTCCATTACCCGTTTGTGTTCTGAGAGGGTTATGGAAAAATTTTGTAGCTATGCATTGATCCTGATTTACTTTATACTTCAAACATACTAAACTTTTTACATGGTGCTGGATGTATGTTGAGTGAACTTTAACCACATTCGTCTTTCTAATATTCAAGAAATAAAATATTTTGTCGTCAGTTTATTACGTTCCGATATAAAGAAATGGGTTTGTTTCTACAGTGAGACAAACATCTCAGTATCATGTACTGTATTCCTGTGGGTCTTATTTATCTGAATTTTCGAATGGTTTCCTAATTCATATTGTCATACATCTTTTCTGTACTCTAACAAGAGCACTTGCCCGCAAAGGCAAAAGTCCCGAATTTGAGTCTCGGTCCGGCAAACAGTTTTAACCTGCCAGGAAGTCTCATATCAGCTCACACTCTGCTGCAGAGTGGAAATATCATTCTGAAGATTAAAGTTTCATTCAATGTGTAGCTCGAAAATATTTAGTATTCGTCATCATTCCTGCCAGATTTTTGAGTTTCCAGAATCATTTTAGTTATTTATACAAATGTAGCTATTTCTGAAATAAATGTGAACTTAAAATTTTGAATTTGCTTTGAAACTTCTATTAATGAATTTAGTGTTACACAACTGAAGCGATGCAGGAAAAGAATAACGAGGTAAGTGCCTTATGATGAAATTAATGGCACTCCAACAGAATTTTCAGTCAAGGAAATAAAAGTCAAACAAAGTTTTCGTGTGTTAAGTTGCTACAGGACTGGAAAATAAGTGAAATAAAAGGTCTTTGTTGTTTCTTTTTTTTATTCAATGATCGTTGTCTCAGGAGGTGCAACATTCCGTCCAATAATTTCGGTTTCGTTGCAGTCAGCACAATTTGAAGGGTAAGTTCGGATGAAAATTATTGATTCTTATATTCTGTAGGAGTATTGTTACTTGATTTCAAAAGATAAACGTCCGTTCATCGTTGCACATGACTAATTCTTTGACTACAAAAAAGGTAAGTCCTAGAGGCGAGAAAGAAAAAACAATTTTGAAATTGGTTTGTCTTCAGGCCTGCAAATGCTTATTTTCAGTAAATTGTCAAAACAATTTTACATGCTCACAAATCTTAGTGCAGTTCTGCTCCATTATTTTATTGTAAAATAATATATATAATATATAATAAATTATTAAATTTATTTAGTTTCGCCGAAAGGCTACGTAGGAGAGGAAAACACGGAAAAACCGATGCAGTTTCAGATATGAAACTCTTGAAGCCCATAATATCTACACCACGCATCACACCGTAGTTACGATACAGGCTGTTATCATCGTGTAACGCCACCAGCGTGCGGTCAGGCCTGTAGTACAGGTGGTGCTGGCTTGATTCGGGTGTCTATATGCCGCGGCCTGGCAGTGACTAAATGGAAAGGGCTGTGTTTCTACGTTACACGGGAATATCTGGAACAGGGTCGTTGACCAAGGTCACCTATTGGTTAGTGTCAAAAGCTACTGACGACATGGAACCAGATTGCTGTTGCTTAAGTTGCTGAAGGGGCAGGGCACTGTCCGGCAGCAGACGGTGCTCGGAAGCCAGTGTTCCGTCTAAGTCACTGAGCATTGGCTGTGCTCCATGTTGGTACAGTATCGCAGTTTGTGTGCCCAGATAGTCGCCGAAAACCCTATGAATACCCTGAGGATTTCAACATGGTAATGTCTAAATGACAGGGCCAATCAAAAAGTGAAAACATTTTTAGAAACAAGGCCAAGGGAATGTGGAACGCAGGCAAGGTTCGGGGAAAACATCTTCCACCCCTTAGTTTACACACTTTATTTAAACAAGACCCATAATTTTTTTAATGAGAAAAAATCTCAGGTGTTTTAAGAAATATAATAACAAAGCTTGAAGAATTTAAATGAAAAAAGACACCTAGCGTAAACTATAGGTCTCTTCAAGTGCTTGAGGAATATTTGCAATTGCCCGATTCATAAAAAAATTGTAAACCTTTTAAGAGGAAAAAAACAAAAACAGTTTAAGATTCACTCTAAAAATGTGGTTTCAACCAACCTTTCCAAATGTGAATAATTTGCTTTTAAAATATTAAAGATTCTGAAACATCCCCCTAGAAAAATTATTAAATGACTGTGCTGGAAAACCTCTTACGTTATTTGACTTTCAAACAACTGAGCGAAACTCAACGTACTCAAACAGTTTTCTCTTTACTTATTCTGATCATCACTAAACTGACACACAATACTTTTAGCGCAACGCAATCTGACTTTCAATAATCCCTACAAAAGAATGGCCCTGACTAACAGTAACCTATACCTTTCATGAATCACTTACCTCACAAAAATCTTCGTTACTCGAACTACTGCAATACAGCGAGCGCCAATACTGCCAGCTAAATAAAAGTTTCTAACTACTGAAGGCACTAACTGCTGATAAGCATAATTAGGAAATGAAATATTTTGGTAGGGAACAAAGAATGTATTTATCTTAATAGTGTTCAAAAGTCATAATACATATATCAGTTCATGGCATCCAGTCTTACAAATTTCCTTTTTCTGACAGACACACGTCCAGATCGTCCGCTTTTCCTGACAGACACACGTCCAGATCGCCCGCTCTCAAAATTCTACCACCTCTCTCCCCACATCCACCACTGCTGGCGGCTCACCTCGAACCGCGCAACGCTACTAGCTATTCACATCCAACTGCCCAACACTACAATAGAGAATATTCCGTCAATGCCAACCAGCCACAGACTGCATACAGCACAGTCAGTGATTTTCATAGAGAACGCTACGCGGCGTTACCAACGTGAAAACCTAAACAGCCTACTTACAATTCGGTGGGTCCACCATACTTAACAAAATCTTACAACTTCTTTTAGTTAAAAGCAACAGGAAAAATCTTAAAGTATTAACCATTTCGGGAAAAAATGCCATCTGAGAGACACTCCCAAAATTTGTTTCGGCTCAACTTTTCAAAGGCGTATAAACTGCTTTACGAAACACTTGACGCGATGTGCCGTCTGCACAACCGTCACCCCTCGTTTGTCTCAAGTCCAGGCTTCCTTCCACGCTACCTGCGTGCCTCTCGTTATGGAAAGCGATGGAGCCTCCTGCTATCCGTTCTGGCGGTCGCGTTCTAGCTCCCGCTGCCACTTCAGTCCGGCCAGAGTCGCCCCACCTGCACCTATCAGTCCGTCCGTCGCACCGCCGATCGTGCCCTCTCGCGGCAACAGTCTGAAATCGAGCTGCCATCGAGAGGCCAACGCCTCCACCAGAACAAGAACATCCAAGAAGCGAATAAACAAGGGAGGGACAGGCCTCGGGAATTCGAAGGAAGCTGAGCCTCACGATTCACTATTTGCAAAGTGGTTCAAAAATGGCTCTGAGCACTATGCGACTTAACTTCTAAGGTCAACAGTCGCCTAGAACTTAGAACCACTTAAACCTAACCAACCGAAGGACCTCACACACATCCATGCCCAAGGCAGGATTCGAACCTGCGACCGTAGTGGTCGCTCGGTTCCAGACTGTAGCGCCTAGAACCGCACGGCCACTTCGGCTTCCAAAGTGGTCTTTAAGTCAGTGGTGCCCAGTCTTTCCAATTTATTATATACCTTTGTCAGCTTTCTGACATATTTGAAAGATAAGCGTATGGAAAGATACGCCTCTCATTCAAGTGTATGCCCAAATACTTACATGCATCTCAGTACTGCACTGAACCAAGTAGAAATTTTCAAGCTATTTATAATTTATTATCTGAGCTCCACTTTTGCAACTGAGCAAGCACATCACATGATTTTCTGTCCAGCCTGGCTCTTGAGTACTCTGCAGCCAAAACCAGTAAAGAATTGACATATACTCCTGTCAAGTGATTTCATTCAGAGCTGTTAGTAAAGGCGAAAAGCTAGTATGATACTCGTCTCATAAAATTTTGGTATGCACGCTACGCAACCTTTCTGTCTTGTGCCCACTCGTGAACTAAGGCCCTAGAAAATTTGTCGACATCCAGATCCCTGCGGACGGCCCTTAGTGATTCGCACACTTTACTGTATATTGTGGCCAACACCACGGTGTGTCCTTCACAATCTTCAAATGTTCAAATGTGTGTGAAATCTTATGGGACTTTGAAAGGTGGCTACACTGAGCCACAGCGCCAGAGATCGCGCTAGAGAGTATTGTTCCGCCGCCTCCACTGGCAGTGATTATTGACAACTCGTAGTGGGCAGTGCTTTGGGAGAACTCGTGGTAGTCAGTGCTGAGATGTCGTAGTGAGGAGTGTTTGTTGAGATGAGCTAGTAGGCAGTGCTTGCTGAGATGTGATACTGAAAAGTTCTTGTTGAGATGTGATAGTAGCGAGTCGGTGTGGAGAGATTGTAATGTCTAGAGTGCTTTTCATCAATATAAATTAAGGTAAGAAACTACTTTTCTCTTCTTTCTCATTATTTCAATGTCCTGAATAATGCGTCATTACAGGTTCAGTCAACAAAGCATCTGGCTTGTATTAGAGTGTAATTCTGGTTCTCTTGAGTAATTATGGTATTTTTATTTTCTTTAATTAATTCAGTATAAATGATATTTAAAATTTCTTGTGTTATTGAAGAAGAACCGTGCCAGATGCGTACGTTGAGTCATACTTCCACACACAGAACAGTTATACTTGTGCTTTGGTTTCGTAGGTTTTATAGTTGCTGGGGACTTAATTAATTAATTGTGTTAATGAAAATTTCCATTTCATTCTTTGTTGTTGTTCTATGCAGTCAGATAGCGTAATAATACTAGTCAGGGCCAACCGTTTACGAGACTTCGTAATCGGACAGAGAGCTACTAAAATCAAAAATTAAAATTATTTGCATTCTATTTTAATTAAGCCCCCATGCAACTTAACTGCTAAGGTCATCAGTCCCTAAGCTTACACACTACTTCACCTAAATTATCCTAAGGACAAACACATACACCCATTGCCGATGGAGGACTCGAACCTCCGCCGCGACCAGCTGCACAGTCCATGACTGCAGCGCCTAAGACCGCTCGGCTAATCCCGCGCGGCGTCCTTCACAATAATCCAGGAAATCTTGCACAGACATTTTGGGAGCTGTAGTATTTTCATTTGTGGAAGGAGTAGAAAAAAAACCTTATACGAGAATATTTGCTTGATAGTAGGCGTCGAGGAGAAAGGCTAATTGGGTTCTGCAATAAAGATCTGCTAGTAACAGCGGATACTCTGTCCGAAAACCACAAGAGATGGAGATATATTTGGAAAATCCTCAGAGACATGGGAAGATTTCAGCTGCATTAAATCATGGTCAGACAGAGACTCCAAATTCAAATACTGGATTGTAATGCATACGCAGGTGCAGATATAGATTCATATCACAATTTATTTATGATGAAGAGTAGACTTAAGTTTAAGAGAATCGTCCAGAAGAATCCGATTGGAAGGGAGTGGGGTACTGACGTACTGAGGAATGATGATATGCGTTTGAATAAAAGGGTACTTCGATAAGGAGTACCACAAGACACAAATCACTTCTGGGAGGATGTACTTTTCAGATGAAACACTTCAATTGATGGACGAAAGAAAGAAGTACAAAAATGTACAAGGAAAGGCAGGAATACAGCAATGTAAAATAACTTTCGAATGCATGAAATGTATTCGCATTTGCTAATACGAACAACCATGAGTCATATAAGGTGTAAGTAGGCTGTTTAGGTTTTCTTATTGGTAACGCCACATAGCGCTCTGTATGAAAATCACTGGCTGTGCTGTGTGCAGTCTGTGGCTGGTTTGCATTGTTGTCTGCCATTGTAGTGTTGGGCAGTTGGCTGTTAACAGCGCGTAGCGTTGTGCAGTTGGAGGTGAGCCGCCAGCAGTGGTGGATGTGGGGAGAGAAATGGCGGAGTTTTGAAATTTGTAAGACTGGATGTCATGAACTACTATATATATTATGACTTTTGATGGCTATTAAGGTAAATACATTGTTTGTTCTCTATTAAAATCTTTCATTTGCTAACTATGCCTAACAGTAGTTAGTGCCTTCCGTAGTTTGAATCTTTTGTTTAGCTGGCAGTAGTGGCGCTCGCTGTATTGCAGTAGTTCGAGTAACCAAGATTTTTGTGAGGTAAGTGATTTGTGAAACGTATAGGTTAATGTTAGTCAGGGCCATTCTTATGTAGGGATTTTTGAAAGTCAGATTGCGTTGCGCTAAAAATATTGTGTGTCAGCTTAAGCACAGTCTTGTATAATTTTTCTAAGGGGACGTTTCAAAGGTAACGACTACAATTAAAATTTGTGCCGGAACGGGACTCGAAACCCAGATTTCCCGCTTAATGGCATTGGTCACCTCAGTCACTCTGGCTATCCGTGCACGGCCCATGTCGAGACGCCAACATCGTTGATATGTCGTTGTTCCTGCATCACAACCCGTACTCGTACATACAATACGTAGCCCCTGTAAGGGGGGCCCGCATCTCGTGGTCGTGCGGTAGCGTTCTCGCTTCCCACGCCCGGGTTCCCGGGTTCGATTCCCGGCGGGGTCAGGGATTTTCTCGGCCTCGTGATGGCTGGGTGTTGTGTGATGTCCTTAGGTTAGTTAGGTTTAAGTAGTTCTAAGTTCTAGGGGACTGATGACCATAGATGTTAAGTCCCATGGTGCTCAGAACCAACCCTGTAAGGGGGAGGACATTCTGACGGTCACTGCTCGGTTTCGGCGGATAAATAAGACACTGCAATGCCTGTGTTTTTAAGAATAACGACGCAATGTTCCTTCCGACATGCGTGTATCCATGTCTGAAGGGACACTACATCGTTCTTCTTAACAACACAGGCGGTGCATTATCGCACTTAGGAATGAAATAAATATGATGTGCAAGTGACACACGGCAATTCATCGCTCGACTGGCGTGTCTCATGTGATAGTCATAATCTGAATTAAAATCATTGCTGTCTAAGCTTCATTCCCGTCGCTTAATGAAATAGTCAACAATTGTAACGAATAATGTCAGTGATTGCCATGAGTAACCCTCTACTTTGGTCTTGCTTGTAATTGTCCCTCTAGTTCAGCTGGATGCATATGAGCCACGGCGGACACAGTGGTACAGGCCAGTGACTTGGTGTTTGAATGGAACTCCCTGAGGGGTTTAAGACTGCCTTTTCAGAGAAGAGTGCAAAGCGAGGCGGCCGCTAAGAGCTGGTGTCGAACTCTGTCGCAGCTTTTGTCAGGGCTGGCGATGGCCAGTTGCCTTCCCGAATTTTTTTACATTAGGCTATGCTCTGCATGATATCGGTCCAGGACAACATTCACAGACATAGTTAACGGGGCATGATAAGCACCTTCACTCTATGGAGTTTTTAGAACCAGGGGCATCTGGGCAAAATCGCTCAGCGAGGTGCAGTCAATGAGAGATAAGCATCTTAGACCTCCGTGAGAAGCAGCCACTACTTGATTTCATAGGTAGTTGAACGCCCTGTTTGTCATCCTTTTTAACAGAATTCTTTTCTCGTTGTAAAATAGTCGGTCGGCTTTTTTCTGTGCTTTACGTGAGTTGAATAAGCTCGGAATTAAGAAACTGGATATGAGCTCGTCATTTGCTAACCTAAACAAATAGCACAGTTTGGGAAGTCAAGACACCAATTTCGAAAAGTACATGAAACTGATCGTAATGCATAAAACATCAACCTGGCTAAAGAGTGGGACAGTAACTGAGAACTGTTTAATTCCAAGGCCGTACTTCTAACGATTGTTAATGTTGTACAGCTTTTGCATGGAGGGGAGTTGTCGTTCTAACAAGAAGAACATTGGCTGGTACTTGGCAGTGCCATTTTTATTGATACAAGAGTATAGCATACACTGGTAGAGTGGAGAACTCTAGCAGAGTACACACTTCTGTTCGATTCTTGGTAGAGGAACTCCGATGCAGGGAATAGAAGAGAATACTTCACTTGGAGATTTCGTCAGGAGATCTGAGGTAGAGCTGATATGTCGTAGTCTGCAGCATACTGTAGCTTCACCTATGTTAGTGCTGATGATGAGAAGCTGCAGTCTGGATGAGCAGGGTACGAGAATTACCATGCCTCTATAGCGAAGCTTTTACGACTAGCCTCAGTTCGGAATCCAAACCTTTCACAAGTGGCTGAAAGCTCATTACGACTCAGTCAGAAATGTTAGTTGCATCTTTCAGCTAATTCAGGCAGTCACTGTGCAATTACCTTGGGTACCTTCCCACAATTCCCGTTTAGATTATGGAGTTGTCCCATTCACCTGAAATGCCCAATATTTGCCAAGGTATTCACGTGTTTGATTAATACTAAGCGACGTTAAGGACTGAAAATTGTCTTATTCCCTGCATTACTTTTGATATAACTAGGTAATAATTTGTTATCTATGCAGGCGAGTAGGGAACTTTCTAATTGATTAGTGTCAATCATAATTTGATTTCATAGCTTAATGAACACCCTGTTTTTTATCTTTTGTGACATACAGCACCCGTGCTTTATGTTTACTAGGGCTATCTTTGTCCTGTTAATCATTCACTTTGCCACATCTTTTTCGTTAAGGAGACCTGGACGTCATGAAGGTCCAAAAATGGAAAATTTTCATTTAACAAAAATATATGATTCTTCCTAATTCTAAAAATATATACTTTATATGTAGTCCATCATTTTCGTACCTAAATGTCTTTCTAAAGAAGATGCGGCGCGTGAATGACGTCATTCTACTGTAACACAAAATATAGCCTTCAATATCTCGTTAATTAACTTTGGCGCAGCTATTTCAACAGTATTTCGTTTGTCTAATATCCTCGAAGAACATATCGACTGTGCTACGATCAGGGATTTATAGCAATCGACCCTTCTGTCGACAAAAGTAAATAAATTGAGTTTCACGAGTGTATTCGTCTTGTCAACTTCTTGTTGTGACTGCGTATTGCAACCATTTTGCATCATAAGATTCCACAAACGAATAAATTTAATTGCAATCGTACGTTTTACGGTAATCGACACAAGCGTGTTGTAGGAAATCAAAATATGAAGAAGTTGTTACTCTACATCGAAGTGGGTTAGCGCTAAGAGTTCACCAGGCATTGCTTCAAAACGCAAGTTGAAACATCTTACCTAAAATGAACATGATGTTGGTGTTGTAAATACTGAAAATAACGGTCACAATTTAATTATTAAGTGGAAGCTTTCAGAATATCTTTTGTCTGTCACTAAATGTAAACACTGTAATAGTGAAATATCCCTTATGTTTAGTGAGTACATAAGAGGAGAGGCCTGTTCAGTAAAATTGTAGTGGAGTGTCGAGTACGAAAAGCAACGAAATGTAAAAAGACATTACCTGTAACATGCAAAAAATATAGTGAAGTGAATACTTGCCTTGCTTATGGCATGAGGTGTTTTGAGAAGGGAAGAAAAGCAGGTCGGGTATTCAGTGCAATGATGCATCTCCCTCAGCCACCAGTCGAATTTGAGTGGTATAATAAACGTTTGCATAACGCCCTAAAAGAAGTCACTGAAGCATCTATGCGGAGGGCACCGAAAGAAACGATATTTCATAATCTACTGATATTGTTGTTGCGCTGGACTGTTCCTCGCAGAAGAGTGGCCATACACTGCTGAATCGAGTTGACGCAGTTATCTCTGTAGATACAGGCAAGGTGCTGGACTGTGAACGTCTGACAAAACACTGCCAGGGTTGTGCGACTAACGTAAATTAACACAACTGTGATAAAAACTTTGAAGGTTTCAGTCTCTATCTTTAGTACGTCACTTTCTAGACGCGTTGTGTGGTAAAACTCGCTACCTTGCTGGTACTGACTCTGAAGACTTCAGTAGTGTTGTGGCTGCTAAACCATGCGGTGGAAATGAAACTCAAAGTATATATTGCGATACCTCTGCCGGGAGACACTTTCAACTCACTGAGCCAGCAGCCCAGGAGGAGGACGGAGCCGAACGCCATCCGGCGAGGGTGCGAGAGGATGACACTGGAGCCTTTCTGGAACCAAACGTTGGGTATGTTGGAGGATGTCCTCGCTTCACCTTGCAAAGAACCTGGCGGACAATGAGAGCCTTTCCGGAAATTGACGAACCCCTGCAGCCACGGGGACGGAGCATCAAGAATGCACACAAGAAGCCACGTGAATTCTTCTGGACTGACAACAGCCGTTTTACCTGCCTAAGAAAGAAAGAATGTGTAGACAATTTCAGGACACCTCCGAACACAAAAGCGGTAAGAATTTGCTTAGGTAGGCGTGTGAAGCTAAAAAACCTCGAAAGAATCCAGCTGCTTAAACAAAATGTTTATGGACAGTAAGGATATTCTTTACAATTCACGAACGCCATGCGTTTTTTAGACGAAACACAAATTTGAAACTATACAGGCCTCAAGCAGACAGAGCCGAAACAAAGAAGTGTTGTGTGGCTGTTTTCACAACTTATGAATGCAGAAGAACATCGAAGTAATTTAAGATCAATGGTTGGAACAGAAGGGACAGCGAAATCGTGAGAATGTCGCCAATTCCCGAGTCGCATTCCAGCCCACGCGACGTAGGGAATTTCCACACTGCACGGAAGGGCGCGGCCGTGTAACGTCGTTCAGTCATTGGACAGCATTTCTCATTTAATCCACCAACGGCGACGTGAGAGGACAAAATTTCCGAGAAATTGTTTAGCTTAGAGATGCAGGGGAAGTGAAGAGGACAGTCGACGAGACAGCACGGAAGCAAGAGGACATGGGTGCTCTTCCAGTCCTCGCCAACATCTGCCTTCCGGCACCGGGTTAACTTGGCTTCGACAACGGCATCACACTGCGCCCTGCCAAAGCGGGTATCGTACCGGGCCCTCGTCGTATAGTCAGTCGCGGATAGCTGATGAGAGAAGCGGATTCGAACCACACAGATCCACGGCGATGGGCGCCCTGCCGAGGCAGCCCCCGCTACGCTCATCACCACACGACTAATTATGAAAAATCGCGATAGCATTCATCCCCGCTTCCTTCCCTTTAAAAACTGAGTCGTGTCCACCCCTAGTAAAATGCGTTGTGGGATTTATAATATTTGGTTTGCTTTGTGTACAAAAGTTACAGAAATAAGTGCTGTCATTTCATGTTTTATTCATTTAAGCTGTTTGTTATACTCGTTTCTTAGTCATCTATTCTCATACATTTTTCAGTTTGATTTCATTTAATCACTGATGTCGTTTGAATATTGGCTCCCTACGTGGGGCGATCGTAGTCATCTTCATGTCATTTCATGTCAGACAGCAGAGAATAATTCTCAGTTTACTACGTTTTGGTGCCGAGCATGGGACGATCTCATTGATAATTTGCATGGTATGTGACATCACAAATAATTTTTCAGTTCAATAAAATCTTAGCGCCCCACGTGGAGCGACCTCAAGGGTAAGTTGCATACTGTTTGATATCACAAACAATTTTTCATTTCTGTACGAAAGAGATCTTACAGATATCAAACTCCTAGAAAAAATTTTACGTGGTAGAACGCAGAATCCGAATGACAGATTCAAGAGTTGCATTTGCGAACACTTGCCGAAAACTGTTTTTGTTGACATTCATCTTTCCAAATTGGTGTGATTGACGCCATAATGTGGTTTAATGATGGAGTACAAGCAGATCAAAAACCACGAGCAGGCAAGGCATCGAAACTGGAGACTACGTGAAAGTGGACTGCACTGAAGCTGAAATAGAGCTGAAGGCAAGACAAAGGGGCCCAGACTAGCAAAGAAAAAAAAAAACGAAGATTAAAAGGACACCCATAATCGCCAAGATTATGGAGCTCGAATGTTCTGACGTGTTATTATTGAGAAGAATCCATAGTTTCAATTACCAGTAACCAACGTTTTTACATACTTACGTGTCATTATCTCATCCAATATTAAACGTACGAAAAACAAAATTTGGCGTCAATAATAAAACAGTGCTTGCCTACACAATGAACAACATTATCCAATAAAGTATAAAAAATTTTAAACTGGAAAGAAACTGACTTCTAAAAAACATTTTCTTAAAATACACAAAACAAAAGCTGATAAATATTCCTGGTTTACTGCTTCAAAAACACAATAAGTAAAAGAATAAGTATTTTATCTCTTGTTTTCAATAGTGTGATGTGCAGTGTAACTGAAATAAAAATTACACGTAATTTAGTACGAATGATAATAGTTAATATTCACAACGCTATGTATTCCACAGTTTTGAATTTTTTCACGTGTAGGACAGAATATACTAATTATTTGGTTAAAGATCCATTCCGCAATTTATTAAAGCTTTTCAGTTATTAAGTTTCAAAATACTAGTAAAAATTAACAGCCATAACGTCCATGTCCCCAAAGGCTCAGCCATACCTTCATACAGGGAAGAAAAGGTGAAATGACTAGAAATAATACGGAGAAATCGAGAAAGGACACGCTCAACATATAGAAAAGTCAAAACAACCTTCGGTGAAATAAAAAGCAAGGGTATCAACATTACCAATGCAATGGGAATTTCACTACTGAACGCAAAGGAGAGAGTGGATAGGTGGAAAGACTGCATTAAAGTCTGCATGAAGGGGAGGAATTGTCTAATGATGTCATAGAAGAAGAAACTGGAGTCGATATAGCAGACACAGGAGATCGAGTACTTGAGATCAAATAAGGCAGAAGGTACAAATATTATTCCATCCGAATTGCTACAATCACTGGGGGAAGTGTCGGCTAAAAGATGGATACAGCATCTATAAGACTGACGACATGGTATCAGACTTTCGGAAAATTATCATCCACACAATTCCGAAGATGCCAAGAGCAGATAATTGCGATAACTATCGCACAATCATCTCAACAGCTCACGGATCCAAATTGTTGACAAGAATAGTATAAAGAATCATTCAAAAGAAAATCGAGACTCTGTTAAATGACGATCACGTTGGCTTTAGGAAAGGTAAAAGCACCTGGGAGACAGTCGTGGCATTGCGCATAGTAATGGAAGCTACACTAAAGAAAAATCAGGAGGGTGGAAGAATATCAAAGATCAGAATATGCTGATGACATTGCTGTCCTCAGAGAAGGTGAAAAATAATTGCAGGACCTGTTGAAAGCAACGAAGATACTAATGAGTACCGAATAGGGGCTAATCCACGATGGTTAAAACAAGGAAAACGTACAAAACAGACAATCACAGGCAAAGAGGGCATTCCAGGACAAAAGAAGTCGTCATCATCGGCACCATCATCATAATGCAAGTAACCTACCACTGGCGCCGCTTTTCGTTCCTCGTATTCCACTTCCTCCCATCATACCAGTCTTATGCCTACAGTCACCTTGTATCGAACGTGTGCCGGATATCTCGAACCAGACTTTTGCTAGGTCGCCCATGTTTTCTTCTTTTCTCTGGGGTCCGCTGCTACACTTCCCGGCTATCGTCTATCCTTTTTATATGTGCATAGCATTTTAGACGTTTCGTCTCTAAGGTGTCTGTTATTGATTTATCGACATTCATAGCCTCTCTTATGATAGTATTTGGTACACGGTTCAGTTTAGAAATACCACAGCTACGCCTCCAAAATTCCATTTCTAGTGCAAGAAACTTGTTTTTGTGGCACTTGTTTACTATGCGTATGTAGCGATATTTTCAGCAACCGAGCGGTAGATCACCTGATTTGCCCTTTTTGGTTATTTTGTTACTCCAAAGGACCGACATCCCTTGGATTATGGCCTTGCCCTGTTCTACTTTTTACTTATGTCATATTCACTTTTTCTACCGCTATCAAACACAGGCTTCAATCTGGGGAAGAAATGTCTGAAAACGTACTTTTGGCGCACAGTATTGTGTGACAGGAAATCATAGGCTGTGGGGAAGCCGGAACAGAAGAGAATCGAAGGGTTTAATATGTGATGACAGAAAAGAATGTGGAAGATTTGTTGGACTGATAACGTAGCGCATGAAGAGGTTCTCCACTGAATCGGCGAAGAAAGGAACGTACGGATATCGCTGACAATAAAATGGAGAAAGATGACAGGATGTGTGTTAAGACAGAAAAAAAAAGTTGTCTCAGACTGGCAAAGAACACAGGCCATCAGAGACTGTCAAATGTGGCCCAAGTGTCAACCATGATACCTACGATACATTTGCTACTACAGCTAATACTGAAAGTACAGTTAATTGCGTCGTCTATGGATCTGCTCTTTCTGAAGCCGAACAGATATATTTTAGGCCGTGTAGCTTCCTGTGGGACTATAGTTTGCACAAGTACTCTTGTACTTTACCCAAAGCGCTAAGACATCAGACTGATCTGTAGTCCTCAACAACCATTGGATCTTTATCCATGCTCTTCTGGATTATTACAGCTTGAGCAAGCTTCCAGACTACAGGAATTTTTCCCTATGTTAGTGAGTCATTCAGTAGTTGTGTGAAGGACAGAACAATTTTGTTCTTTGCTGCTTTCAGCGTTATGAATGTAATTTGGGCTTGGAGCTTTTCCGTTCTTTAGTGAGTGGTAGCAAATGCAAGTGGCAGAACAACATTAGTGATTTCGTATGTGGTATACGACTACGTACTTTCTCATACCTCTTTTTGACGATCGTCTCATTTTCGTTTTATCTTCTGGGAGCAGTCACTTAATCAGCTTCTCAGCGAACTAGTAAAATTTTTATGCTTATCGCCATAAACTGATATAACTGCAGTCACTACGTTATAAAATAATGATTTACAAACTCGAATTCTTAGCGCAGAAAAACGAAATTTTAAACTTGGCATTAATGGAGTATCCTCATCACCCAGTAAACGTCTCCTTCTGTTCATAGTGTGCTGACATCACAGTTTGTGTTTTTACTATCTGTGTTTCTATTCTGTAGGGAGTTCTCGATGTGTCTTTTACTAGCGTCCTATGAGTGTACTGGAACCAGCGCCTTTTCTTCGAGCTGTCTTGGAGAGTATGGTCTTTGGTTTTCAGTTACCTATACAGCAATTTTCTAGCCTCTTTCTTTCGACAACATTTGCGCAGTTGTATGCGTTTTTTTTCACATTTGCGAACTCTACACTCCATGGTGTACCACAACGTATAGACATTTTTCGTACTGGTATGGCGTTTTGTATGGCAACTGCAGGTGTCTGTGATATGTCAACTATGCTGTTGTAAGTAACTTCTGGTAGCTGAAGGTAAATATCTGCGCTTAGTTAGGCTTTTTAAAATTATAGTGAATGTGACACTTTCCCATTTTCCTTTGTTGTAAACCAGGATCTAGCAGACCTATTACAACCGCACTTCAGAGTCACGAATTCATCGCTTGTGTCAAAAAGTTGAGACATTTTTGTTTCTTGATGAAATGTCTCCAAAACTACTATCGCTGCTTTTGTTTTTGAAAAACGTACAATTATCGTTACGTTAACTGGAAAGTGAGCAACTTCACAGCTCTTGCTTGGATACGATGCCCTTCTTCCAATCTTCTACTAATTTCCGTGTACTAGACATTACTCTTGCACAGTGCGTAGCATTTATTTTTACTATTCAATGTATGTATATCAAGAACGTCGAGTAAGATCAACAGTGGGAGAAGTCACAATAGACGCGTCCATGAAGACTGACAAAGTGTTTTTGTTTGATCCAGGCCAGGAACTTCTCGTCTCTTGGTGGAAATCTGCCTCAGGAGACCGCAGAGTTCTTGTACGTTCGTTGGCGGATTAACAACTTTCAGCTGAATTTGTACAACCGCTTTAGGAGTCGCCCCTTTTGTGTGCCGTGCTAACAATCTAGCGCAGAGCTACATGAAGTGTCTTGAGGTCCTCTAATTTACTTACATCAAGATTATTTTAAAGATTTTTATGCATGTATTCTGGTCTAAAGATGATGTGATGCTATTTTATGGAAATTTCAGATTGCTATCTTGCGTGGGAGCTTCTGGTTACTCCTGTACAACATTGCCGAAAGGGTGTCTAACCTCCGAAAACACAGCACGATTTGTTTCTCTTTGTTTTCAGTCCTTATTTGCCCCGTTGCTGATTTTATTATCATGTACCTGGTTGTAAATCTCGTTACCATAATTAAAGTGGAACAACGGTTCTGTCGAAACTCACTTGGAAAGTATTCCGAATATACATCATCTGCTAATTCGGAAAGAATTTCCCTCATTTACACTCTTCTTTCGTCAGAAGTGAGCAATGCGTTTTAAGAGTAACTGTTAAGAGGAAATGGATACAACTGGCTCGTATATAGACTGCTGCTTTGTTTGGCACGCAGGTGACGTAGGTGTGAGACGGGAAGGAAAGCAACGCGGTGTCCGCACGTGGCCTTCTCCTCTCAAGAATTGCGAGCCTCACATTCTCCTCTTACCGACTGGTCAGCATCAACAGAGAATTATCATGTCACTCCACGAGGTATGCTGGACAGAAAACAGTATTATCCAGGACACTACTATGCAGCCTATTCCAATGCTATTCAAGTGCCCTTCATACACTTTCCTCCAGCACACGTCAAAATTATTTGATGCAAATCCTTTGTAATTATTTATTTGGGATCTACTACTGGCTAAAGCACTCAACTAGGTTTTTCGAGCATTACGATCTTCCACTGTGTACATCAGTCTTGCTCTTATGTATCTTGCATCTTTCACTACGTAAGATATCTCCATCTCCAATATATTTTTCACTGAACTGTTCAGTTCCTGCGAAGAGATCTCCGAACAAATTTTTTCTAGATTTTCATTTTCTAGAACTCATTCTGCCACGTACCGCTCCTTTCACCCCTTGTAAATGATTTGTTAACAAATTCAAGTTGCAATGTGATTCCGAGTCCTCCTTCAATTCTAGGTCCTCTTTAACTGCCAGTTCAGAGGTTACAGGAAGAGAACGGCCTACCACGTCCAAAAGCACCACCCCTAATAAAACAAAGTGCTCTAAGTCGACCGTCGAATTCAGGATAGATTGGCTAATTGTATGGTGTTCATATTGTTATTTGATAGAAACTCTCGTCTTCTGTGTAATAGCTGCCTCGTATTGTATTGCATTTTTATTTTATTCTTTTTCTCTTCATATTTGCATACTTGTCACCTTTTGGTAACTAGCAATTCGAAAGTGGTTAAAGTTCGTGTTATCTTACGGAACAGAGAAAAATAAGTTGTAGATAAGGTTTCAAGTGTGTATCACAGGCTCACTAAATATGCAATGGATAAAAGATTGCTGAAGTACACAGAATCTGATGACGGTGTCTCCGCTAAGAAACAAAACTACTTATATATTTTTCATATGAGTTAAAATAACGAACTACGATTTCGAGATTCTTGAACTGATGTTATTCAGAATGTATGCGCTGAACACATCGAATTCTGCTAACCAAACTGTCCAGAAAGCTTGGCTGTGATTTTCACAGTCAAATAGATACCAGTGGATACTTATGATTTTAAGTCAGATGGTTGCGAGGATTTCAGAACGTGGAGAACATCCATGTCTTTACTCTAGCCAAAGTGAAAGAACAGCGGTGGACAACGAATTGTATGACTCCAGGAAGCGAAGATAGACTAGCAGAGTTGGAAGAGGAGTTAAAAGAGGTGAAATGTAATTTTTTAGGATCATCTGAAGTGTGGGAGAGAAACTAAGACAAAATGGAGTTAAATTCTCAAGAAAATTATTTCGATCAAAAAGCTAGCAGGAGAAATTGAAAGCAACCTAGGCAAATCCATTAATTATCAGATAGGTCTATATAAATATACCCCTTACGCCTAGTTTTAATTAATAATTTGTATGGAAATTATGTGAACCAAAAAAGATACGTTTCTACAGTTCTCCCTTTTCTTAGTTACACATTCATAAAAAATACCCAGCACTTGTTTACTCGAAAATGGGTAGTTGGAACGTCGCCTTTGTTGGTGGTATGTGAATCCACATATTCCCGATGCTTGTTTTACTCCTTCATATCGAAGTCATTGTAATACACACAACAGACGTTCATGGGAAGTAGGTGGCTAAATAAAAGATCTGAATAAGTGACATGACACGTCTCCTACAGTTCCGCTGCTACCCTTGTCATGGTCACACTGTTGTGCTTAACACTGAGAATTGATCCCTAGTTGCAGCGTCAGCTAGGCATTATGTTATTCTATGGCAAGACCGTATTGGGGTTACGGTATCTTTTGAAAGGTGACAGGCGAGTATGAGTCACCGCCCTGAGAGAAATCACTTTAAGTAGTAAACCTCCCATTTATTACCTGCCCCATGTGTCTGTTAAATTGCTGTTGCTGTTTGAATATGTTTGTTGTTGATAGCCTGCGTTTGAGGTTATCACCTTTACCAGACTCTAAATGAATCTGAATGCCAAATAATATTGATGAAATAGTGGCTCTGTCGTTATTTTAGTCAACTATTCATTGGTGAATAATAAATAAACACTAAACTAATCTTTTATAAAATATATGGCTCAGGTAAAACCTGGTAATCAAGGAAGGTAGGATTCGGTTACGATTGTGGACGGGGCCGTAATCAGTTGCTATTGGTTGGTTTTTTGTTATAACACACAATTTATTTAAAATAAACAACAAATTAAAATAATGGCAATAATTTACGAATTGTTTCACGGCTGAAAGCCTTAATGGGCATAAATTAAGAATTGTTTGAACTTGTTGTAACTTACAGTTACAGTTATTAAAATATAAAAAACAAATCACCAAAGATCTTAAAGCTCACTGCTGAAATGCAATTACCAAATTAGGATTTTAAAATAAGTAAGCATGCCCACAGCTGAAGGCCTTAATGACAATAAATTAAGAATTGATTAAACTTGCTGCAACTTACAATTACAGTTATTAATATATAAATGACAAGTAACCACAGGTCTTAAAGCTCTCTGCAAAAATACAGTTGCCAAGTTAGAGTTTTAAGACAAGTAACGACACTCATGGCTGAGGCAATAATGGCAATAATGTCAATAAATTAAGAATAGTTTCACGGCTGAAGGCCACCAATAATGGCAATTATTAGAAAAAATTTAACAAACACACTGTCAAACAGCAATGGTATAGCAAAATTTAATTTAGAGATAGGCAACTGTTCACCAAAAAAAAATGGTTTAAATGGCTCTGAGCACTATGGGACTTAACATCTGAGGTCATCAGTCCCCTAGACTTAGAACTACTTAAACCTAACTAACCTAAGGACATCACACACATCCATGCCCGAGGCAGGATTCGAACCTGCGACCGTAGCAGCAGCGCGGTTCCAGACTTTAGCGCCTGTAACCGCACGGCCACCACGGCCGGCTGTTCACCAAACAGGTGAAACAAAATGATAGTAAACTTGGTAGCATAACCGTTCAACTTGCTGTAAAGCCAAGAGTGGCAATTATATTTAAAAATTTAGAACGTACAATAAAACATCAAATATAATAACAAGGTTAATTCTAAAGAACAAACAACTGATCCCCAAACAGGTCAGACAAATGATGGTAACTTGGTCATACAATAATAAAATAATAACACAATAATAAAACACAATGGCTAGTCACAGACGGTGCTCCAGGAATCGATCTCTGAGTAGATCGACCCAGAACATTTTCGCGAGCAATGAGAAAGGCACCCAAGAGTTGCATTCACATCACAAAATGGTAACTCAGACTAGTGGCAGTCTAACGAATGACTGATGATAATCTGCTGATGCTGCCAAACGTCCGATAACCAATGCAACGATGGAACACCACACCAAGGCCGTAACCGGCGGCCAGCACTACGTCCTCAGAATGCTGTGTTTAGAGCGTCCAAAAGGAGAAAGGAACCACTACTGCCGGAGTAGAGGAAACACCAAGCGACCTACAAGTCAAGGAAACTGTCAAAACTACAAACATTACTGGACAGTAGCGGCAACGTGAAGAAACGTACACTGCCATTACATCCACTAACCTTCAGGGCAGGTAACAGAGGCGTTAGCGGCCACCAGGCAGGAAAATATCACTGGGTGGACTTAACAGACAGTAACACATAGAATGCAGCAATTAGTAACAAGAGGTCGAGGAAGGCTAATTAGATCCGCCTTCCCCAACCAATCCACTCGCTGCTCTTCGTCTTGGCGACACTGCGAGCAGCAACATGAAGTCACTGGAGAATCGCGAGATCTCCCAGTGGCTGGTCCCGGCGGAGGTTCGAGTCCTCCCTCGGGCATGGGTGTGTGTGTTCGTCCTTAGGATAATTTAGGTTAAGTAGTGTGTAAGCTTAGGGACTAATGACCTTAGCAGTTAAGTCCCATAAGATTTCACCCACATTTGAACATTTTTGAACATTTGATCTCCCAGTGGTGGAGGTTTCACGACTCGGATTAAAATCCACTCAACTTAAGGCTTGTTGGGTCCGGCTGACGACTAGGTAGTGTTCCATTGCGACCACAGCCTTTCCATCCAACAGTGCATGTGTGCCGCCAACGGTCCCGGCGTGTTCCGCGCACTGCACTCTTGGCTCCTCTAGAGTTCCCAACCGAACTGCTCACTCACACGACCCGGAAGAACAACCACATCACCCCAAAGATAGGACCACAGTTACTACTTATAGATAATGCCGCTGCTGCCACTAGCGGACAGACAACGCTTGCGAAACCAAGTGGCTCCTGTCAACACAAGAAGAAGACAAACAACTGCAACCAAGTGAACGATACAGTCTGGTCTCCAACAGAGAACGGAAACCTCCAACAGCACCAACACGAGCCGCAGCATGGCTCCAGTTTATTGATTAAAAATGGGACAAAAAGTACCTGTTAAGCTTGATGACAAAATAAAACATGGACTGATGGCAACAGAAATATGCAACATACAGTTAACACTCCTCTGTGTGGCGGCTGGCTGGTAAAGACTAAGGTTAGTGTGATTGAACTATTCACTCTGGCTCAAAATATGGAAAACGCAATCTGAAATACTAACACTGAACAGACTTTGATGGATTTATTCTTCACAGGAGTTACACTACTTTGGTGCAGGTGAGAACAATTGGCGAGATTGTTATCTTGTTTGCCCTAACAAGCGGGAGCAGCAATAAAATAGCCCTTTTCTCAATGTGCGGCGCTGTCTTGGGTGACGGTCGTAGTTCAACAGTCTGCAGAGCATCAAAGTACGGCGCTGCAGTTCTCTGTCGCGGGCTTGAAACACGCAAAGTCCGGCTGGCGATCCATTATACGGATCACAATCAATTACTCTCCAACGGAGCCTTGAAACCTTTTCCAGCACGTGACACTCCCTTTCGCTGGTCATACTGTGGATCAATGTGACTCTCTTATACAGCAGTGTGCACAGGGAGATCAAAGATCAAGGCGGCAGACCTGTCTTGAGCAAGACTGAGCTTGGCATAGTGAGTTGTCTGAGACGACTGAGGGCTAAACTGTCGATACAGCTAAGGCCTCACCACACGCTCCCCATTCTAGACTAGTGCTAATGTGAAGTCATGCTCAGGACAACAGCCCCAAGTGCAAACCTCTCATAACAACGGTCAGGACCAGCATCGTATTCAGATCAGAGTCTGAATCAGAGGACGAAGTTTCCGATCTCCTCAATTTCCATCAAAGCTCAGTAAACTCCACGAAAGCATGCCCAGAGTCACCGCACAAGAGTTTCATGCCAATCACAAGACACCACGAGCTCCAAGTCTCCCCTCTAACTCGTCTGCTCTGTTCATCAGCCAATCCTAATTTAAGTTAACAATGTTATTCTCCTGTCAGGAGAAGTGGCCAGTCCCTAACTCGCCCATTCCCCACGTAGAGAGGAAGATATATTGTGCTCCTGACTTGTTTTTTCGCATGGCTACTTTAGGCTGTGCGTTATTTTGAGTTTCCATATAACTCTAAAGTGAACAACACACTTATCATGGAAATCACTATCTGCATAGACCTGACATTACCCCACTAATGACCAGGGACTCTGGCTAAACTAACAAAAGTGCTTTTGTGTCCCAAAATAGATCACTTCAGAGACGCCACACAAGTTGTGTCTCTTTTAAAATTGTACTGAAGGCCTGACGCTTCCCAAAAACCTCTGGAGGCAGGACGACACCATCTGACGGCTCCCATGATAGCGTCTGGTCCACGGTGAAAATGGAAACTCACGGAATTTTACGACCACCATCCCCATCCACAAAGGGCGTTTCCGACAAAGTTTTAATGCGTTGACTGGGCGACCTAGTTTTCTTTCACGCCACTGTCCCTGCTGTGGTAAGAGGCGCGCAACAGGTAGATCCAGGCAAGCTGTTCAAGGAGAGCCACAATAAAGATCCTGCATTCACCAACGACTAAATGTTCCCATCACAACCTGCTCAATCTGATCATCTTCCTGTCATCTCTTTAAAACGACGTCTTTGGTGTAAAACCAACATTAAATTGCACACTGCAGTATGGAGAATAGTAAGAGAGTGATTCGTTTTTTGTCAGTATAGCTGAGGAGTCATCAATACCTACACCTATATAATCTGCAGGGCACCTTATACGCACATTAAACAGACTCCTGAAGATAGGCGTTGACTGTGGATATTGTATGACAGACACAGTCCCTTTGACTGTTCAGATATGTCAATAAACCCGCCGAAAGATGTAAACAACCACGCATGAGCAGCGCCTATTACGCATAGGGGGTCCGACAGCCGATCAGTTCCAGTCATTCCACTAGAAAGGAGGTAAATGGTTCAAATGGCTCGAAGCACTGTGGCACTTAAAATCTGAGGTCATCAGTCCCCTAGATATAGAACTACTTAAACCTAACTAACCTAAGGACACCACACACATCCATGCCCGAGGCAGGATTCGAACCTAAGACCGTAGCAGCAGCGCGGTTCCGGACTGAAATACCTAGAACCGCTCGGCCACAACGGCCGTCGATAGGAGGTACATGGCTCGTGTTGTCTATACCTCGGTTCGATCGCGTCCGCATTGTTACTTTGCGCCAGGAAGGGCTTTCAACAACAGAAGTGTCCAGGCATCTCGGAGTGAACCAATCCAATATTGTTCGGACATGGAATAGATACAGAAGGACAGGAACTGTCGATGACATGCCTCGCTCAGGCCGCCCAAGGGCTACTACTGCAGTGGATGACCGCTACTTACGAATAATAGCTCGAAGGAATCCTGACAGCAACGCCACCATTTTGAATAATGCTTTTCGTGCAGCCACAGGACGTCGTGTTATGACTAAAACTGTGCGCTGTAGGCTGCATGATGTGCAACTTCAGTCCCGACGTCCATGGCGAGGTCCATCTCTTCAACCACGACACCACGTAGCGCGGTACAGATGGGCCGAACAACATGCCGAATGGACCACTCATAATTGGCATCATATTGTTTTCACCGATGTCGTATATGCTTCTACCAGACAATCGTGGCAGACGTGTTTGGAGGCAACCTGATTAGGCTGAACGCCTTAGACGTACTGTCCAGCGAGTGCAGCAAGGTAGAGGTTCCCTGCTGTTTTGCGGTGGCATTATGTGGAGGCGACGTACGCCGCTGGTGGTCATGGAAGGCGACGTAACGGCTGTACGATACGTAAACGCCATCCTCCGACCGATAGTGGAACTATATCGGCAGCATGTTGGCGAGGCATTCGTCTTCATGGACGACAATTCGGGCTCCCATCGTGCACGTCTTGTGAATGACGTCTTTCAGGAGAACGACATCGCTCGACTAGAGTGGCCAGCATGTTCTCGAGACATGAACCCTATCGAACATGCCTGGGATAGATTGAAAAGGGCTGTTTATGGACGACGTGACCCGCCAACCAATCTGACGGTTCTACGCTGAACCCCGTTGAGGAGTAGGACAATCTGGATCAACATTGCCTTGATGAACTTGTGGGTAGTATGCCACGACCAACACAGGCATGCATCAATGCAAGAGGACGTGCTACTTGGTATTAGAGGAACTGGTGTCTACCGCAATCTGGACCACCACCTCTAAAGGTCTCGCTACATGGTGGTACAATATGTAATGTGTGGTTTTCATTAGGAATAAAAAGGGCGGAAATGAGGTTTATGTTGATATCTATTCCAATTTTCTATACTGGTTTCGGAGCTCTCGGAACCGATGTGATGCAAAACTTTTTTTGATGTGTGTAGTTGTTCTTCTGGAACCACTGTTACTTCCTTCCTCTTAATGTTTCATTCCTGAATGTTGTGTGGAAATAACAACGTTGTACCTTTTTAAGTCGCTATAAATGTCTCACAATTGTGAAAATATGTTGCAGCTGTTAGTTCTTCTGATGGTCCGTGTGCTAGCCTCACTACATTGTCTCTGTACAAAATGTGTTAGTGAGACTGTAGCCGTACTTGCGATGCACTAATGAATAAATTAGAAGATCTAAACCAAATAATTCTGTGGATTTTTATAAGCTGCAGGGCAAAAAGATATCATCAATTTAAAGACAGTTGAATAATGTAATAGAAATAAAGGGTGGGCAACCTGCATGCGTGTTACATATCATAATGCAAAAATAATATGGGGAATCAGCTTAAATGCACATCGACACATTCGAGAAGAACTGTAACTGAGACAGATGGTGTAGAGGAAACAACACGATGATTAAAAATACTCTGTGTGTCGTACCACTTCACTGTCAACCATAGAGGCAATGTTTCCGCCATACTAAAATTGTTTTAAATATCAGTACACTTGCTGTTCTCTTGCGATGAATATACAGTCGAAGTGAAATATATTTGTTTAATTCCATGTGTCGTCGAATATGTTGTACGTCTGACTCACTACAGAACATGTAACAAATTAACGTTGTTCATTCAATTTCATAGCTGAAGCATAACCCTCTGTGGACGCATCTGTAGTTACGCGGTGTTTTATTACACTCGTCCAAATGACTGCATGTGTAGCTATTGAGTTCCTTCTCGTGGATTAAAGTGTGATGTTAGCCATTCGAAGAGAAGGGGCCGTTACAAATGGAGAACCATCTCCTCTCAAGTGAAGGCAGTAATAAGCCCCAGGCATTCTGAAATATACTCGACAGAAGATGAGGTGTCTCCACTAAGAGTTGTCAGGCGCGTTTTCTCCGTTATTTCGGCAGAAATTTTCGATTTGATATTTGAAATGTGTAGCTGTAATCAATATAAACAAATACTGCTCATCAAGCGTTTTATGCGACGCTCATTATTAACGGAAAGCGTCGATTTGTTTCCCATTACAAACAAACTGACTCTTCAAGGGACAATTCACTTGCACTTGCGGTAGAGCTGACCCAAATAGTCTAGGACGACATTCGTTTTATCAGTGCGTATTAACAAGGACAGTAAAACACAGTCAATAACGGGCACTCCAGCAACGACAGCACGCCCTAACCCGCTCTCTGCTACCTCCAAGCATGCAGCGCTTCTGAGTCACTTTTGGAATACTGGTCAGTCTTCTTATTTTATTTTTCTGTTAATACATGTCGATAAAACGAGTATCCCACTGGACTAATTTGAGACCACTGTTTCGAATGGACTTGTAAAATACCGCTTTAAAAATAGTTCAAATTGTAAAGGGAAAAAATCTACGCTTTCAGTCGATGCTGGGCATCGCAAGGAAAAAGTGATGAGCAGTATCTTTTGGACTGACTCCAACTTCACCTTGCCAAAACGAAATTATAAATATCTCTCGAAACAGCAGAGAAAACACGCCAGACTACACTTAGAAGCGACACCGTGTTCGTAGCTACTGCGTGAGTAAATCTTTTATTCCAATCCTATGTTAATCATTTACCCAAGTCATAACCAATATGAACAGGATCCGGTTTCTATCACCCTAACAGAGGAATGTCATAGTGTTAAAAGACTTTGACATAAAATTAATAACTGTGCTAGAACGTAAAACTAGTTTTTCTCTACCGTTGAAAATGTCAGTACTACCGATTAACTGAAATTGTTACGTGAATGACGTATTACATAGACATTAACTACCATTTGGAAAAAGGGATTTCGTTATGAGACAAAATCATTAATTCGGCAAAACTACAGTAACGTTTTATACTCCAGTGAAGATGTATTATTTAATTTTTTATGTTTATTAATTTCAATATAAATAGTGGCTATTGAATTTCGATGTTTTCTTAGAACACTGTTTTTGTGTCTGATGTCGTTAATGTTTAAGTGTTGTGGTTTTGGTCAAGAAATTTTAATCTTTGGAAGGAGTGGCTAGTTAAACTCAGTGACCTTGAACATTCTGGTGAGCGGTCGTTTATTAATTATTACCGTCTCGTATGAGAAAATAAGACAATTTCTTTTTGGTTTTAAATGATTGTGAAGTGCTAGATATGATGGAAACTCACTATCTAAAATTTTCATTAGTATGCATACTCAATTGAGTGCCTGCCTAAATCATGTCCATTGTCACCAACAGGCCTATCATTAATTGTTAAGTAAGTTGAAATTCAATTTAACAAAGTGAATACGAAAACTATTGTCCTCTTCAGGACGCAAATTTGCATCCAGTCGTTATTAGGGCAACCTATCTACATCTCATAATAACGAACAGTTTTCCCACATTCTTCCCCTTATATTCTTCGGAAATAATGCTTTATCCGAATTTTAGGTGCACGTATTCACGATCAGTTGCACTAACTTCGAAGTGTGTCCGGAGGTTACATACTGTTTAAGCAGTTGTTCCTAAATCTTTCTTTGACTGTGTATTGTGATATACTGTCTATACTGTGTACTGTGCAAAATTTATGTTACATTGTCAATTGAAAACTACATTTCTGCTCCAGAATGAGATTTTCACTCTGCAGCGGAGTGTGCGCTGATATGAAAATTTCCTGACTGATTGAAACTGTGTGCCGGACCGAGACTCGAATTCGGAATCATTGCCTTTCGCGGGCAAGTGCTCTACCAACTGAGCTACCCAGCCACGACTCACGATCCGTCCCCACAGCTTCAATTCTGCCAGTACCTCGTCTCCTACCTTCCAAACTTCACAGAAGCTCTCCTGCTCTTCCCAAGTTCGAGTCTCGATCCGGCACACAGTTTTGATCTGTCAGGAAAGCTACAATCTTGCTTCTTAGGCATTTTGGTAGCATTACCACTGATCAATAGATCTCCCTTATTGGCAGTATACATTTACGTAACGAAAGTAAATGTTGCGAAATTTTCTAACCCTCACAAATTTTCTAACGTTTTTCATAGTAAACTGTGAATTAAAAATGGGTATCTGCAAACTTTGACAGAAGTATCTTTACTGTAATGTAACTTTGTATATTCTGCAAACTTGGACAACAATGCATTTTCAGTAACTTAGTATTCAATAATATGTTTTCAATAAATCGTTGTCCCTTGTTCCATAGAGAGTAGTTATGTGACCTGTTTCTTCTAAGAAGATGTTTGAAATTTAACAATAGCCACTTAAAAGTATCTCTTACGAAGTTAACTACTGCAGTGTAATATTGTGTTTCGCACATAGTGTAACTGTCATATAGCGCTTGACTTAGTATTCCCGTGAACAGCAATGTATATTGTAACATTTGTTGACATTAACATGCTGAAAGGCATTGTTAGGCGAGTGTATTAGTGAATACTGCCTCTGCAAAAGTTCCAGACATGAATCTGTATTTTAAGAAGCTTTTAATTACATCCCAGGGTTTCTCATGATCTAACATAAACTATTTTTTTGTTGTTGCTTTAGATCCTAAGGAGACGATGTAATACTTGTTACGTAACTTATCCTAAAAAATTAGTTTGGTGTTCAGGAATGCACTGAACCAGTCAGAATGCAAACACGTAGTGAATGCTGTTTTCGAGCACAGGATACATTACTTGCCAATCAGCTGGAAATCATTCTTACTGTTGTAAAGGAATTGGAAGCTGCCGCGAATGGCTGTGGTGGGCGAACTGTTGAGTCAAGAGATACCAAAGGGACCTCAAGTATACTCTTACAGGGATGCTGTCGCCTCTACAGGATTTACAGGATCTAGCAACGATCGTCTGCTTGACTAAGCGGCGTGTTAATTTCAGGTCTAGCGGATCTGTACAGCGGACACCGGCACCAGGAAAAGCGTCGATCATGACACCTGTCTCCCTAACCAACAATTTCGAAGTGCTGTTTTTAACTGAAACTGAGCCAATGAGACGCAGTTCAGATGTTGGAGAGCCTGCAGTTCAAAATGGTTCAAATGGCTCTGAGCACTATGGGACTCAACTGCTGAGGTCATTAGTCCCCTAGAACTTAGAACTAGTTAAACCTAACTAACCTAAGGACATCACACACATCCATGCCCGAGGCAGGATTCGAACCTGCGACCGTAGCGGTCTCGCGGTTCCAGACTGCAGCGCCAGAACCGCGCGGCCACTTCGGCCGGCGAGAGAGAGCCTGCAGTGTCTCAATTCAGTTGGAGCAGTCGCGATACCTTATAGACCTGTTAATTGTCGGTAATTTGAATGTACAGCGAATAATGGCATCCATTAGGAAAACGGGAAGGGGCTGGATAAGACTGCGTGGATTTCTGCCACAGGACTGAGAACTCCAGGGACCCTCTAAATGGATCAGCGTGTAAATTCGCACTTATTTCTGTGTGAAATTTAGCCCAAACTAACCACCCATTCTGTAAAAACTCTACGTATCTACGTATTACCAAAACTATGTACCCACAATCACTTGTCCTACTTAAACTCGTATGCTAACCTTTGACTAAACAGAACCTAAGTGTAACTGGTGTGAATATAACTTGTCACATGCACAAATGAAGTAAAATTTTCACGAACCTCGCGTCATGACTACATTGTTACATATTTCTCGAAAGCACGGCAACAAATAGCAAGCAGGCAGCGGCAAAGCTAGATTTCTATTTTTGAATAACATTTCCAAACGACGTGGAAACTGTTGCATACCTCATGTTGCAATATGGTAATGCATACTGATAAACCTCGTCTAAACAGTGGGATGCGGAAAGCAACTATTTCTATGAAATCGACATCGATTTTAGAATGCAGTTTACATTCAAAAAGACAGAGTAAATCTTCGCCTGATGTTCACTCATAACATTGGTCTGAACAATACTACGTTTAACAAAGTGACTAACGATTCAAACGGGATACTCTGTTAATAGAGAATTTCGAAACAAAAGCAAACAGCTTCAGCATTTGATGTGTTAATGCAAGACTCAGGGAAGTGGGGCGGTCTTTCTCTCTGCTCTGAGCAAGTGAACATAGTTAACTAGCTGACAATAATCATTCCGACAAATTAGCTGGATAGTGCTGCATGCTGCAGTCTACAGTCAAACTCCTTCTCTTCAGAAAAAAAATATGTATCCTAAATTTATTTTCTTTTCGCCTTTCAATATATACATCATATTCATCCCTTCTGTCCTCCAGAGTAAATCGTTCTTCATCTAACAGATACAGTAACAAGTCAACACAGTACTACTGAATACGTCCATCCTCCTACCTTCTTTCAACTAAGGATGTATCAGATTGCACGGAAGCAAAGAATGTGCCACAACAAGACCTGAGATTGTTAAACAGTAACTGAACTTCCTGTCTCTCTTACGTCGATGTAGATAACCTATAAAAATCTAAATGAGTCGTGGTCCCCCCCCCCCCCTTACACAACCTCAAACTTCCCCGAGTAGTTGTGCGAGGATCACTTGAGAGATGAATGGGACAAATACTAAAAACCAAATATTGTGATAGGAACATAGAAAATATGTTACAAATACAAAGAGAAAAACAGCTCTACAAGAATATGGACTATTGACCTATACGTAAAAAATATTCACAAAATTCAAGAATATGTGGAAGATGTTATCAGTTGAATTCACCACAGGTGGTTATCATGTTTCATGAGTTCTATGCAAACGTTCTGCACAGGGTTATTTTGAAAGTTTATGTGTGACATTTGGTATTGTAGTTAGCAGTATTGGTGATCTACACTTGAAGTAGGTTAGAGACTGTATATATCACACAAGTCCTACATTTCTGAGGCACCGTCACATATGGCAGCAGTAATTAGCAAGATGAATGTAGTTAGAAGAGCGTCCTTTCACAAACGACAAAACTTTCTCTAGCTCGTTGCAATAGTGCCACTGTGCTTGGAAGTTATGTGGAAGCAGACTCACTGATACTAGGTGCAGTTCTCAGCTGACAATTCCACACATGCACAAACAGTAAAACACGTAGCAGTAATTTTCTTGAAGCAGACTGTAGAGCATTGATACCTTCAAGGTCATTTTGTGTTATCGAAGAGTTCCTTATAAAAGTCAGTTGCAGCTTCTATCGATAAAGTACACCAACATTTATAACAGAACATTTCAGAATATAATCAGTAAACATATTTTTTCTGTACTGTCAAGCCTCAATCATTTGTGGTGACTAGTCAATCAGTACAATTTGTCACATTTACAAAATACAGTTTTGTATATTAACACAGGAGTAATAAGATTTTACACAGTTAACGTATGGACAGCACGCGTAGTGTAATGGTAACAGCGGATTTCTATGTCTGTAAAAAAGCAAGAAAAAAATGGCTTCATGGTTTTACAGCAATGAATTGCAGAAACAAAATAACAGTACATATTGTGAAACAGTGTACAGTAATTGGCACAATAAGAAACAACTATTATGTGTGTGCACATTGACCTGTAGAAAAATCTAAATCTACTTACATAAGTATGTACGCATGTTCATCAGCAAAATACAAAAACAGTATAGGGAGTAAGGTAGAAAGAGACACATGAAGAAAGTGGTCACATGCAAGAAATAAATACATGAGCATAGTGGTTAGATACGCAGATAAGGAGAACACAAATACATAATCAGGAGAAACAGGGATTAGGTAGTAACCAAGGTTCACAGCCAAGTATACTTTAGGCAGTCAGTTAAACGTCAGTCTATTATTATACCTAATATGGTCAGTAATTAGCATCCTATCTAGGTATATTTCTTCTTTTAGTTTGTGCACCTCTTAATCATTTCACCCATAATTTCATCAAACTTCCGAGAAATATAACTGTTTACTTTACCTCTTTGCTTCTTTCTGTCATATATTTCATACATTCTTATAAGTTCATATTATTTAGCTTCATTGCTGTCCCTACCGTATGTCACCTTTCCCCTACCTAACCGTTTCTCATATCCACCCTTCGTGATCCAGTTCATCTGATATTTACCCTACCTAATCACTTGATCTCAAATTCATCTGTGTAACCATCCCTTTGCTTATGTACATATTTTACGACATACTTTCTTACATTTTTCTCTCTGCTTCGACCTTCCAGATCTTTCATGACTTCTTACACATCTTTCATGACTTATGAAAACTCACTACAGTACTACACTTCGCATAGATCTTATACAGATGTCTCCATATCCTGTAGTAACAACCTTTACAGAGAATATACATTATAAAGAAACTCAGTTAAATGTAAAAGCAAATTCAGCCTGAGAATTCCTTCAGCTAAAGCAGTGTCCGTTGTTACGTTTCATCATATGTAAATACAAGAAGACGGTACGTCCGCAATGTCACACATGATATTAGAAAAACATATATAAAAGAATCTTATCGTATGTCGTGGCAAAAAGAATAAAACTGAAAAGTAAGATATCTCTATTAGTATCCCATACAGATCCGGCATCATTTTTCTATTATTGCCTTTTTTCATTCATTCTGAGTGTATTGTCTATACATATTCATACCTCGCGAGACAGGAGTTTCGTTTTCACTTCGAAAATCTGCCAAACACCTACATTGATGGACAGCATTGTTATGACATTGTTTTACGTATGTACAGTTTATCTGTTAGACAAATAAAAGGAGATTAGTTTTATAGAATTAAGTACAAGTTAAATTTTTTGTGCGTATAACTACACTCCTGGAAATTGAAATAAGAACACCGTGAATTCATTGTCCCAGGAAGGGGAAACTTTATTGACACATTCCTGGGGTCAGATACATCACATGATCACACTGACAGAACCACAGGCACATAGACACAGGCAACAGAGCATGCACAATGTCGGCACTAGTACAGTGTATATCCACCTTTCGCAGCAATGCAGGCTGCTATTCTCCTATGGAGACGATCGTAGAGATGCTGGATGTAGTCCTGTGGAACGGCTTGCCATGCCATTTCCACCTGGCGCCTCAGTTGGACCAGCGTTCGTGCTGGACGTGCAGACCGCGTGAGACGACGCTTCATCCAGTCCCAAACATGCTCAATGGGGGACAGATCCGGAGATCTTGCTGGCCAGGGTAGTTGACTTACACCTTCTAGAGCACGTTGGGTGGCACGGGATACATGCGGACGTGCATTGTCCTGTTGGAACAGCAAGTTCCCTTGCCGGTCTAGGAATGGTAGAACGATGGGTTCGATGACGGTTTGGATGTACCGTGCACTATTCAGTGTCCCCTCGACGATCACCAGTGGTGTACGGCCAGTGTAGGAGATCGCTCCCCACACCATGATGCCGGGTGTTGGCCCTGTGTGCCTCGGTCGTATGCAGTCCTGATTGTGGCGCTCACCTGCACGGCGCCAAACACGCATACGACCATCATTGGCACCAAGGCAGAAGCGACTCTCATCGCTGAAGACGACACGTCTCCATTCGTCCCTCCATTCACGCCTGTCGCGACACCACTGGAGGCGGGCTGCACGATGTTGGGGCGTGAGCGGAAGACGGCCTAACGGTGTGCGGGACCGTAGCCCAGCTTCATGGAGACGGTTGCGAATGGTCCTCGCCGATACCCCAGGAGCGCAACAGTGTCCCTAATTTGCTGGGAAGTGGCGGTGCGGTCCCCTACGGCACTGCGTAGGATCCTACGGTCTTGGCGTGCATCCGTGCGTCGCTGCGGTCCGGTCCCAGGTCGACGGGCACGTGCACCTTCCGCCGACCACTGGCGACAACATCGATGTACCGTGGAGACCTCACGCCCCACGTGTTGAGCAATTCGGCGGTACGTCCACCCGGCCTCCCGCATGCCCACTATACGCCCTCGCTCAAAGTCCGTCAACTGCACATACGGTTCACGTCCACGCTGTCGCGGCATGCTACCAGTGTTAAAGACTGCGATGGAGCTCCGTATGCCACGGCAAACTGGCTGACACCGACGGCGGCGGTGCACAAATGCTGCGCAGCTAGCGCCATTCGACGGCCAACACCGCGGTTCCTGGTGTGTCCGCTGTGCCGTGCGTGTGATCATTGCTTGTACAGCCCTCTCGCAGTGTCCGGAGCAAGTATGGTGGGTCTGACACACCGGTGTCAATGTGTTCTTTTTTCCATTTCCAGGAGTGTATTTGCATATCAGAAAAGAATGCCATTCATCAGTGTAAACAAGAAAACAGACGCTACACAAAGACAAATTGCAAAACGTTCAGTGAGTTATCAACCGTAAAAGAGTGTGTCATAATACACAGTAGCAATCCATGCAGATCCAGATCTTTGGAAAACAGCTTACGTAAATAAATGGGGACAAAAACGTACAATTATCGAGTTACTGTAAGAATTGCATAACTGTTAGACGTTGTGTTCTTCCGATGAAAACAAATTAGACTGTATGTTCAGTAAAACGTTGAACAACTTGCATCAGATAAACTCCACATCAAGGAAATAACTGTGTTGTCTCATGTCACGCTACCTTCATTCACTATTGTCATACAAACACACATTTTCACAAACATACCTTTTACGCTTAAAACCACAAAATGAATCCACGTGTCATAAATATTGGCTGTAATAAGAAACAGGACCCCTATGGCCTAACAATTACTCACTACTCTTTATCTACATTTACAATCATAATCATTGCATCATTCTATTACAGTAGCATCATAAATCTCATAATTTATGATCTCGTGTACCCAACCAACATACACTATGTGATCAAAAGTATCCAGACTTACAAGTTCGAGGAGCCCTCCATTGTTAATTCTGGAAATCAGTATGGTGTTGTCCCACCCTTAGCCTTGATGACAGCTTCCACTGTCGCAGGCATACGTTCACTCAGGTTCTGGAAGGTTTCTTGGAGAGTGACAGCCCATTCTTCACGGAGTGCTGCACTGAGGAGAGGTATCGAAGTCGGTCGGCGAGACCTGGCTCAAAGTCGGCTTTCCAAAACATCCCAAAGGTGTTCTATAGCATTCAGGTCAGGACTCTGTACAGGACAGCCCATTACAGGGATGTTATTGTTGTGTAACCACACCGCCACAGGCCGTGAATTATGAACAGGTGCCCGATCGTGTTGAAAGATGCAATCACCATCCCCGAATTGCTCTTCAACAGTGGGAAGCATGAAGGAGCTTAAAACATCAGTGTAGGCCTGTACTATGATGGTGCCTTGCAAAACAACAAGGGGTGCAAACCCCCTCCATGAAAAACACGACCACACTATAACACCACCACCTCCGAATTTTACTTTTAGCACTGCACACGCTTGCAGATGGAGCTCACCGGGCATTCGCCGTACCCACACCTTGCCATCGGATCGCCACATTGTGTACCGTGATTCGTCACTACACACAATGATTTTCCACTGTTCAATCGTCCAATGTTTACGCTGTTTACGCCAAGCGAGGCGTCGTTTGGCGTTTACCGGCGTGATGTGTGGCTCATGAGCAGCCTCTCGACCATGAAATCCAAGTTTTCTCACCTCCCGTCTTACTATCATAGTACTTGCAGTGGATCCTGAAGCGGTTTGGAATTCCTGTGTGATGGTCTGGATAGATGTCTGCTTATTAACATTACGACCCTCTTCAACTGTCGGCGGTCTCTGTCAGTCAGCAGACGAGATCAGCCTGTACGCTTTTGTGCTGTACGTGTCCCGTCACGTTTCCACTTCACTAACACATCGGAAGCAGTGGACTTAGGGATATTTAAAAGTGTGGAAATCTCGCGTACAGACGTACGACAAAAGTGACATCCAATCACCTGACTACATTCGAAGTTCGTGAGCTCTGCAGAGTGGCCCAGTCTGCACTGTCTAATGACTACTGAGGTCGCTGGTATAGAGTACCTGTCAGTAGGTGGCATCTCAATGCACCTAATATGAAAAACGTATTTTTTGGCGGTGACCGCATACTTTTGATCACATAGTGCAAATCTCATTAGCCTATAACAACACTACTCATACTCGCTTAGTCTCAATATACACTTCAAATAACAATTCCCTGCTCTGTCTTCGTCCACTTATTTCCACATAAACAACAACTTGTAGCTATAATTGTAAATATTTAACTTCAGTAAACAGAATTTCACTACCTTCCAATAGACCCTGAAAAACATCTAACATCAAAACACCTATTGCCCTTCTTTCCAGGAAACACATTTACCATCTTAATAGCCTGTCTGTCTCATCAAGAGTGGTAGAAAATTTCATGTGTGTCTGTATTATCATGACTTTATAAAGCCAAAAAATACTTCTCAAGCAAACTACATATTGCTGATAACATGTGTTGCCTTTCAGAACTAGTTTTTGTTAGAAATTATTTGTTCTTATTCGGATTCTGGATGAAATTTCGCAGTTCGCAGCAGTTCCTTTTGCGCACATGTCATAGCAACAAATAGCTCCATTTGTTGCGTGATAAATGAAGTTTGTTGTTTGACAAAAGTCGCCCGATTCTTGTCAAAAGTTGCCTACCGAGTGACGGGGGTCACTCTGGCATGCGGCGCAGTAGCATTTTCCTCTACTCATTTTTTCCTGAATGAGACCAAGTATATCGATTTCCTGATCCATTTCATTGAAAAAAGTATATGCACAGCTTGGGTCATTACGAAAGAACTCTGATGAAAACTGCGATGCATTATCTACTAAAACACATAATTTATTTGTTCTTCTTGTTTCGAGATGCAGTATAGAAATGTAATTGAAAACTGCCCTATCTTTCACTTCCATTCGTACTTCGGCGTCTCTGAAATTAAAAACGGCTTTATATTTGTTGAGAAAATCTGCTTCTAATCTTATAGGTTAGGATAAAGTGAGGCAATCTGCTGTTGTCATAAATTTGTGGAGTGCAGTACCACTGACCACAGAAGTAGGGCTACATGAATCAAGGACAGTGGAAAGAACAGTGTTGCCTGTTGAAATATCTATTATTGGATCTACTACAGAGTTTTGCGTGTCATCAGTCTCTTCTAGGAATATGTCTCTAATGTCTTCTAAACACATAAAATTCAAAGTTTCGGCAGAGGCGTGTTTTGTGTGATCCAGAGTACTGTCTGGTGCTGGAGTGGCGAGTCATTGTGCTTTATTGGTTCCTCAACATTGATTATCTCGTAGATATGGTGACGTGACTTCAATTATTTCTGTTTGTCGCACTGGGCTTACCCTTCCAGATTCTGCTATTGTGAAATATTATGTTAATTACTGTGACTGTGATGATTTTCATTTGCGTAATTGTTGTTGTGCGATGTATTTTGCAGATTTGATCTTCCAGAATTGTGCTTATGAAATTTTGCGTCACTACCATCTGAGATACAATATAACCTCTGAGATATAATATTACCTGTAATTAATTTAATTGATATAATAACTGCGATTACACCTCTCCTCATTACTGGACGTTTTATGACGTCTGTTATGTTCCTGGACAGAGCTTCGGAAATTACTTCAGTCACAATAATTATTATTCAACTGTGAGATTTATGCGTCTTACTGACAACGTTAGTTGATTTGTGTCATAGTTGCTGTTGTGTTTGTTATTGTTTTCTCGTTAAGCTGTTGTCACTGTCAAATTCTAAGTTATGGAGTAACGTTTGAAACGCTTGTAATTCACCATTACATCTGCCGGCCAAAATTATATGTCTGAAATGTGTAGAATGTGTAGACAACTTTGTCAAATAAATGCCAATTGACTCTGACAGACTCTGTAGATTTGATAAGTACTGATATCTGCGTACCATGTCTTCAAAGTATTTTGCTTGGCTAGGGAAGTCAGACTTTTCAATGGTTCGTAACATTATAACGCTATGTGGTACCAAATCTTGTGACATGCGGTCAGTAGGCTGACAAAAATGCTCGCTAGAAATCATTTACACTTCGGCAATCTCTCCCTTTTGAGCTCATTCTTGCTGCTGATTCATGAGCCGTGCTCCGGCTCAGGTTGGTGTCGTGTGTAGGTTTCTGCCAGACAGTATCGTTTAGTTGGCATGGTTGCGTTGTTTGTCTTCTTCTTAGGTTCACTGGCGCCACTCGGTTTCGTAAGCGTTGCCTGTCCGCTAGTGGCAGCAGCGGCGCTTATCGGTATGTAGTTCTGCTGTCCAATCTTTGGGGCGATCTCGTTCTTCTTCCGTGTGGTGTGAGTAGGGAGTTCGGTTGGGGACGCAGGAGCAGCGAGGCCCGCGCAAAGCGACAACACGTCGGGGTCGCTGGCGGCGTGTATGGACTGCCGGATCGAAGGGCAGTGTTACTATGGTGCATGACCTCGTCGAAACCACAGCGTGTTTAAGTTGAGTGCATTGCAATTTGCTTAGAGAAACCTCCACCATTGTGAAATCTCGCGATTCTCCAGTGATTTGGGTTCGTGTTGCTTCTCGTAGTGTCGCCGAGGCGAAAAGCGGAGAGTGTGTAAGGTGTCAGGCAAATCCAACACCTTCCATGAAAACCCTGACATGATAAGCAAATCCAGTAGTATGTCACATAGCTCCGAATAAATCGTGACATTAAATTAACCAAAGTAATACGAGTAACGAGTGCGCAAATGGAATACCACAGACTAACACAAGAATGCCTAAATGCATGTCATACCTTCCCACCGTGAGACAGACGCAGTTCCGAGGGGAGAAACGAGAACAGAAGCCGAGAGCAGAACCGTGTTAAGTTAGAAGGCCCTACGATAAGGGACGGACACCCACGTCGCCAGCTAACCGTTAGGACCACCCCCAGCCCATGTTAAAAGCTAGAGCCTTAGCGTGAGAATTTTTCGCGTCTCTGTTACGACAGGACCACCCCTCAGCCCATGTTAAAAGATAGAGCCCTCCAGAAGAACAGTATAGATCTTACGATAACACAAAAAGGACCACACCAGCTGCAAGTTTTAGCGTGAGACTTTTTCGCGTCTCTGTTACGTTGCAAACTTTAAAAACATTGCCCCACCACGAAAAGTTTAACGTTTCTCATTGGATAGACAGAATTTTTGTAGGCGAAGCTTAAGGTTAACATTGAGACCCTGATTGGTCAGATGAAAACACAGCCAGATAGTTTTTTTAAACATCTGCGGTAAATTGCAGTAAGGAGAAGTTAGGAGAGAGTTGCTTCCATCTTTTGATCTGAATGCAACTCTTGACTGCCTTTTCTTCGCTCGCGAAAGTGTTTTTGGTGTGACCTACTCAGAGGTCGATTCCTGGAGCACCGTCTGTCACTGGCCCTTGTCTTTTATTTTATTATTGTATTATTAGGTTACCATCATTTGTCTCACCTGTTTGGTTATCTGCTGCTAGCTTTTTCTTTTTTTTAATTAACTTTTGCTATGCCGTTTGCCGTTTGACAGTATATTTGTTAAATTTTTTATGATTTCCATTTTGGCGTTAAAGGTCCTCAGCCGTGATTGTGGTTACGAGCCTTAAAAGTCTCATTGCGACCTCATTGGCTTGTTTTCAAAAATTCTTTATTAAAATAAATTAGTGAAATTTCAAAGCAAACCAATAGTAAATGATTCGGGCCCCATCCACAATCGTAACCTAATTATACCTTCCTTGGCTACCAGGTTTCAATTCCTTTTTCAAATAACCGCAGATAAGTTCTAATCTATGTTCAAGTGGGCAGTTTGGAGGTAAGGAATATAGGAACTGATCAATCCAAGCTGGGGGATGAATTTCGTTACTGAAATTCCTGAAAACTTTGATTTTACGTCCACAAAGAGTGTTTGTAATCTAAGTTACCATTGCTGCTTGAACGACATTGTTCTCTACCACAACACGTCTGCAATTCATTGTCGTGTGCGGAGGTGTGGAACTGGTCTCGTGGAAAATCATCTAAGCACCTTAAATTTGTATGGTGACCAAATTTGTCCGAGTACGAACGTAAATCATCGAATTTGTCATTCCGTTTTCGCGGTTAAGCTTTCTTTCAGCACACTAGAGTTTTACATTTATAGTTTTCCTGTGACGCTTATTTTCCAGATTAATTTTCCCCTGGTTTTCTTTAAAATTTATTAATGACTGATATTCTGCTGTCCAAAAACTGTACAGGCATTGTGTCATTTGTATTTCTGTCTGCGCTGATTCATGATTTTGCAAGTTTTGTGGTCAAGTCATCCATCCTTTCTTTATCTGTAGTTAACTGTTTCTTTTGTTCTTCGCAATTATGTGTTAAGGTTTCCATACGTTTCCTAATTTCATTAAATTTTGTGTCAAGCTGCTAGCACTGTTCGCTCACCTGTGTCACTATTGCACTCACAACTACAGTGCTAATTTTAGCCGACAATTTGTCCTTGTCTTTTATTTTGATTTGTTTTCAAGTTATCGCATGAAATTTCTAGAATACGTAATCTGTCATAAAAACTGCTAAGAACTGATTGAAGGTCATTTTTAATGTGTCCTGTACGTGCTATTCTGTTCTCTCGCTCTAATTTCCAGTTTTCATTCTGTGAATTTTTTCTTCCCTAAGTAATTTACTTTTCTGTTCCTGTGATGTCCTATTTCCTTCCTGAAATTTCCACATTCTTTTACCCATTTCATTTTATGATTTTTCAAATCTCTGATTTTAACAAATTTACAAAACTCGCGTGGTGTGATACCGTATTATTACTCGCTGAATGTTCTGTGTGTTCTGTCTGTTCAAAAGAAATTTACAGAAAACCTTATTCCGTTGTATCTTCTACTAGTTGTAAAATTTCGCACGACTGTGGCGATTTTTGTAAGCTTTCGCTAGACTGCAGCGGCTTATCGCAGACTGAATCAACTTCAGAATTTGCATGTTGATAACTCATCTTCAATTCCGTTTCATTATGGTTCGTTAAACTGCTTGATATTCGTGAATCTGCACAATTCCCTGAAGTCTCATTTAAACTATTGATAGTTGTTAACTGCTTAACGTTGTTTATCCCATGCGTTGTTGTCTTGTCCTATGACAGACTTCCATATTGCTTTCTCTTGTGCCAAACATGATGAAATACTACTTCTTGGAAAAGCAAAATAGCGACAATTACCAAACAAACAAACAAAAGACTGTGCTGTCGTGTACGCAAATACTCCTCAATGAATGAAACCCACACAGAACCTGTACTATTATGCCAAGGGTTTACATAATAAAGTAATAGACAATCTTCAAACGACACACAATTTCACAAACTGCAAACAAACTTTTAAATGAGTTACCTGACAGGGAAGTACAATATTGGCAAAATTAAGGCAGCGTTATTTTTTGCTATCGAGAAATCGAAATCTGACTACATATTACCATAAGAGCCAAAGAACTATCCTGTCAGGGTCGCCTGATGTAAGTGCCCCACTGTGTATTTCAGAATTAAGTTTAGCCCAAATTCACCTCCATCTCTAACAAAACTCTTCGCATTACCAAAGCTACCCACAAACTGTTATCAACATAAAATCATATGCAAAACTTTGACTAAACAGAACCTAATCTGCATTGAACTGTAACTGGTTTCAATAAACTTATCTTTGTATCAAATGCATAACTGAAGTAAAACTACTGTCTAGCCCTAATCAAAATTTCCACCACCATGCCCCTTGACGACATTGTTGTAGATTTCTGGAAACACAATGGTAAACATTTCAATAAAATTTCCAAACAGTATTCAAACTGTAGCATACCACGTAGTGCAATGTCGTAATGCTTAATGTTAAACCATCTTTAAACAGTGGGATGCCGAGAGGAACTATTCCTATGAAATAATATTTCCAGACAACGATTTTAGAATGAAGGATGTATTCAAAACACAGAGTACAACTTTGCATGATTTTCACACATAACATTGGTCTGAACAATACGTGGTGTATCAAAAAGAATCATACGATTTGGCATGTCTATATTTCTGTAACTAATAAACATATACAATGAATTTTGTTTTCTGATGAATGTGAAACTGAAAAAGATTTTTCATGCCTTTTTATAGGTGCTCAATCTACATCTACATCTACATCTATACTCCGCGAGCCACCTTACGGTGTGTGGCGGAGGGTACTTATTGTACCACTATCTGATCCCCCCTTCCCTGTTCCATTCACGAATTGTGCGTGGGAAGAACGACTGCTTGTAAGTCTCCGTATTTGCTCTAATTTCTCGGATCTTTTCGTTGTGATCATTACGCGAGATATATGTGGGCGGTAGTAATATGTTGCCCATCTCTTCCCGGAATGTGCTCTCTCGTAATTTCGATAATAAACCTCTCCGTATTGCGTAACGACTTTCTTGAAGTGTCCGCCACTGGAGCTTGTTCAGCATCTCCGTAACGCTCTCGCGCTGACTAAATGTCCCCATGACGAATGGCGCTGCTTTTCGCTGGATCATGTCTATCTCTTCTATTAATCCAACCTGGTAAGGGTCCCATACTGATGAGCAATACTCAAGAATTGGACGAACAAGCGTTTTGTAAGCTACTTCTTTCGTCGATGAGTCACATTTTCTTAGAATTCTTCCTATGAATCTCAACCTGGCGCCTGCTTTTCCCACTATTTGTTTTATGTGATCATTCCACTTCAGATCGCTCCGGATAGTAACTCCTAAGTATTTTACGGTCGTTACCGCTTCCAATGATTTACCACCTATGACATAATCGTACTGGAATGGATTTCTGCCCCTATGTATGCGCATTATATTACATTTATCTACGTTTAGGGAAAGCTGCCAGCTGTCGCACCATTCATTAATCCTCTGCAGGTCTTCCTGGAGTACGTACGAGTCTTCTGATGTTGCTACTTTCTTGTAGACAACCGTGTCATCTGCAAATAGCCTCACGGAGCTACCGATGTTGTCAACTAAGTCATTTATGTATATTGTAAACAATAAAGGTCCTATCACGCTTCCTTGCGGTACTCCCGAAATTACCTCTACATCTGCAGATTTTGAACCGTTAAGAATGACATGTTGTGTTCTTTCTTCTAGGAAATCCTGAATCCAATCACAAACCTGGTCCGATATTCCGTAAGCTCGTATTTTTTTCACTAAACGTAAGTGCGGAACCGTATCAAATGCCTTCCTGAAGTCCAGGAATACGGCATCAATCTGCTCGCCAGTGTCTACGGCACTGTGAATTTCTTGGGCAAATAGGGCGAGCTGAGTTTCACATGATCTCAGTTTGCGGAATCCATGTTGGTTATGATGAAGGAGATTTGCATTATCTAAGAACGTCATAATACGAGAACACAAAACATGTTCCATTATTCTACAACAGATTGACGTAAGCGAAATAGGCCTATAATTATTCGCATCTGATTTATGACCCTTCTTGAAAATGGGAACGACCTGCGCTTTCTTCCAGTCGCTAGGTACTTTACGTTCTTCCAGAGATCTACGATAAATTGCTGATAGAAAGGGGGCAAGTTCTTTAGCATAATCACTGTAGAATCTTAAGGGTATCTCGTCTGGTCCGGGTGCTTTTCCGCTACTAAGTGATAGCAGTTGTTTTTCAATTCCGATATCGTTTATTTCAATATTTTCCATTTTGGCGTCCGTGCGACGGCTGAAGTCAGGGACCGTGTTACGATTTTCCGCAGTGAAACAGTTTCGGAACACTGAATTCAGTATTTCTGCCTTTCTTCGGTCGTCCTCTGTTTCGGTGCCATCGTGGTCAACGAGTGACTGAATAGGGGATTTAGATCCGCTTACCGATTTTACATATGACCAAAACTTTTTAGGGTTCTTGTTTAGATTGTTTGCCAGTGTTTTATGTTCGAATTCGTTGAATGCTTTTCTCATTGCTCTCTTTACGCTCTTTTTCGCTTCGTTCAGCTTTTCCTTATCAGCTATGATTCGACTACTCTTAAACCTATGATGAAGCTTTCTTTGTTTCCGTAGTACCTTTAGTACATGATTGTTATACCACGGTGGATCTTTCCCCTCGCTTTGGACCTTAGTCGGTACGAACTTATCTAAGGCGTACTGGACGATGTTTCTGAATTTTTTCCATTTTTGTTCCACATCCTCTTCCTCAGAAATGAACGTTTGATGGTGGTCACTCAGATATTCTGCGATTTGTGCCCTATCACTCTTGTTAAGCAAATATATTTTCCTTCCTTTCTTGGCATTTCTTATTACACTTGTAGTCATTGATGCAACCACTGACTTATGATCACTGATACCCTCTTCTACATTCACGGAGTCGAAAAGTTCCGGTCTATTTGTTGCTATGAGGTCTAAAACGTTAGCTTCACGAGTTGGTTCTCTAACTATCTGCTCGAAGTAATTCTCGGACAAGGCAGTCAGGATAATGTCACAAGAGTCTCTGTCCCTGGCTCCAGTTCTGATTGTGTGACTATCCCATTCTATACCTGGTAGATTGAAGTCTCCCCCTATTACAATAGTATGATCACGAAACTTCTTCACGACGTTCTGCAGGTTCTCTCTGAGGCGCTCAACTACTACGGTTGCTGATGCAGGTGGTCTATAGAAGCATCCGACTATCATATCTGACCCACCTTTGATACTTAACTTAACCCAGATTATTTCACATTCGCATTCGCTAATAACTTCACTGGATATTATTGAATTCTTTACTGCTATAAATACTCCTCCACCATTGGCGTTTATCCTATCCTTGCGGTATATATTCCATTCTGTGTCTAGGATTTCGTTACTGTTCACTTCCGGTTTTAACCAACTTTCCGTTCCTAATACTACATGCGCACTATTTCCTTCAATAAGATATACTAATTCAGGAACCTTGCCCTGGATACTCCTGCAGTTTACCAATATTACGTTAACTTTTCCTGTTTTTGGTCTCTGAGGACGGACGTTCTTTATCAACGATGATAATGTTCTCTCTGGTAAGCCGTCAGGTATTTTATCGTTTCGCCCAAGGGGGGGTCCGTCTAACCTAAAAAACCCCCGTGTGCACGCCACACGTACTGTGCTACCCTAGTAGCTGCTTCCGGTGTGTAGTGCACGCCTGACCTGTCTAGGGGGGCCCTACAGTTCTCCACCCAATAACGGAGGTCGATGAATTTGCAACCATTATAGTCGCAGAGTCGTCTGAGCCTCTGGTTTAGACCCTCCACACGGCTCCAAACCAGAGGACCGCGATCGACTCTGGGCACTATGCTGCAGATATTAAGCTCAGCTTGCACTCCGCGTGGGATGCTGGTTGTCTTCACCAAATCAGCCAGCCGCCGGAAGGAACCAAGGATGGCCTCAGAACCCAAGCGGCAGGCGTCATTCGTTCCGACATGTGCTACTATCTGCAGCCGGTCACACCCAGTGCGTTCAATAGCTGCCGGAAGGGCCTCCTCCGCATTACGGACGAGACCCCCCGGCAAGCACACCGAGTGCACACTGGCATTCTTCCCCGACCTACCCGCTATTTTCCTGAGGGGCTCCATAACCCGCCTAACGTTGGAGCTCCCTATAACTAATAGGCCCGCCCTCTGTGACTGTCGGGACCTTGCCGGAGAATCGGCCACTGGCCCAACAGGCGAGGCATCCTGTGGTGGCTCGGAAACGATGTCATCACCACTAGGAAGCACCCCGTACCTGTTGGAAAGGGGTAAGGTAGCTGCCACGCGGCCAGATCCCACCTTCGCCTTTCGGCCAGGCTCGCGCGAGCCCACCACTGTCCGCCATTCACCCTGGAGTGATGGCTGACCGGTAAGATGCTCACTGCCGGAAGACGCAGCGACATCAGGGGTTCCATGTGATTCCAAGGCCACCGAAGTAGGCATAGGTCTCACCACAGTTGCCCCAACGCCACTACGAGCCGACGCCTGCGTCTCGAGCTCGATGAGCCTAACAGACAAAGCCTCCACCTGCCCCCGAAGAGTGGCCAATTCTCCTTGCGTCCGCTCACAACAACCACAGTCCCTACACATGACTATGTTTACCCTACTCTATACGGTGACAAATTCCCAAGATAATCTTCTGATGAGCTACTCTGATAATCAAGAAACACTCACTGAAATACGAGACGCGAAAACTACGCTAGGTTTTCCCAGAAAAACTATTTAAAAGTTAAGCGCAGCAAATAAGTACAAAATAAATTTCTCTCCTAACGATCAAGAACTGTTAGTTTCTATGCAGAGCAGATAAACACAAATAGAATCCCTTCCTTAGTGGAAGGTCGTAAACAAAATGCAAAATAAACGCTTTATACAAACAGTACTCGCTGCTGCTGGTGCTCTCGCTCTGGCTGTCCCTTGAGATGCATGGCTTATGTCAATGTGGTATTCAATTGTTCCCACACTGCAGCGAGCATGTCTTGAGTTACAGCTTCCACAGCTGCTGTTACGCAGTGTCTCAGTTCATTCATTGCTTTTGGTAACGGACGCACATAAGTAGAGTCCTTTATAAATCCCCACAAGAAATAATCGCGTACAGTCAGGTCAAGTGATCTTGGAGGCCAGTAATGTACGGTTGAGTCATTTGGTCCAGTGCGACCAATCTATCGTTCAGTAAAGTTTTGAGTTAAAAATTCCATCACCTTCATATGCAAGTTGGTAAATGATGTCGTTAGAATAAATCTCAAACTGTGGGAAAAGAATTCTCGACGAAGAAAAATGGACCATACATCTTTTCCCGTGAAACTGCACAAAACACGTTAAATTTGGGAGAGTCCCTCTCATGTTGTACAACTTCACGTGGTTGTTCGGTACCCCGTTTCTCACATTATTACGATTCACCTTTCTATTTAAATGGAATGTTGCTCGTCACTGAATACTAAGTGAGGAAAAAACGGTCGTCCTCCATCTTGCCAAGAACGAAATTACAGATATCCCCACGTTGTTGTTTGTCACCTTCACGAAGTGCTTGCAGTACCTGCATTATGTATGGTTTCATGTGTAAACATCGACGCAACACACGCCAGACGGACATCGGGGGCATGTTGAGCTGTCGAGCTGCACGGCCAACGATTTTCTGGGGACGCCTTGTGAAACTATGGCGAATGCGTCCGACGTCTGTGCCAGACACTCGGGGACGACCCGGCGATTTGCCTTTACAGAAACAACCTGTTTTTCGGAATTGTTCATGCCATCGTCTAACGCTATGTGCTGTTGGAGGATCCACACCATACTAGGAGCGAAAGTCAAGCTGAACAGTATTATTACTGACCCGCATTGTGCAAACGGTAGAACACAAAACGCTTTCTGTTGTCCCAACACCATTTTTTTTAGAACTGAAAACAGCGCACTCTGCTGCTAACTAGCTGGAACCACATAAAACAGTACGTTGTTCACGCACGTGCGTCAAATATCACAATAGTTAAGGTATTTTTTTTAACTCGGACGATTCTTTTTTATACACCCTGTACTGTGCTTAAGAAAGTGAACAATCATTTAAAAAGGGTACTATGTTAACGGAGAATTTCTTTAGAAACAAAAAAAAACTTAATCAATTGAAACGCTAATGAACGACTCAGGGAAATGAGTTGGTCTTCATCTCAGCTCTGAGCAAATTAACGAAGTTAGCTGACAATAATCATTCCGACAAATTAGCAGGGTAGTGCTGCAGTCTTACCTCAAATTTCTTCTCCTCAAAAAAAAAAAAGCATTGTTCATAATTTGGTTTCATCTTTAAATATGTACATCATATTCATCTCTGCTGTCCTTCTGTCCTTTACAATAAATCTCTCTTCATCAAACAGATAGAATCACAAGTCAACACAGCACTACTGAACTGCCCAGAGGCAAATACTGGGCCACAACAAGGCCACAGACTGTTTAACAGTGACATAATTTGCTCTCTCTCTCTCTGACGTGGACGTCGATACCTTATAAAAATCGAAATGCCATGCCCATCTTAAAAGACGTGCACTGCACATCAGAGGTTGTTACCAGGTGGCTTAATGAGTGTACATCGCACGGGAGAACATTTTAAGTTAGGCCGCTCAGCATCCTGTCCAGAAATGAGTATTGATCACTGTAGGAGACCTCGAAGAATTAGTGTAAGACCTAAAGAAACGGGTGGAACGGTTAAAATCGTTGTAAGGAAGGATAGAAAAACGCACTATCCAGTCGCAATCCAAATGTTTTTTTTAATATTATTATTATTATTATTGCATATCTAGATTCCAGCTATAAATAGCCATCTTCAGGGCTTTTGACTGAGTTACAATCGAACAAACTTGCAGCAGTATAAGGATATTGTTTACAGCCACTCAAATGCACCGAAGATGGCTGCTTATAGCTGAAATCTGGATAAGAAAAAATAATAAAATGCCAATGGGATTGCGACTATTTCCTATCCTTCCTTGTAATAGTCTACGGTTGCTCTGCACAACGTTTCCTTATGGAATAGAGATGGTTAAAACCCGTCTGCTCGACTGACGAAACATTAGCAACAAAGTCCCAATGTTTGAAACCATACGGAAAAGCAATAGATCTCATTATAATACAAGGAACAAAAAATTAAAGAGGCATACGAGACTCTTAGGGAAAGACACATTATCAACGAAGGACTTAAAATTAGGTTCTTTTATCGACAGTAAAAGTTGTTAACTCAGACTAAAAGTTAATGCGAGATTACAGTCCATTGCTAAAACATATGTCTTTACCAACTCTTTATACACCACGCGGCCTATCCGTGGACATCAACTGCAACTCTTATCACATATTTTCAGTTATATCTGATCAAATTCATGCAGTAATAATCGAATATATGCACCACGTCGGTAACTGACTCATGTGAAAAGAAATATATTTAGCTCGTATCCCAATTTTATGCATAGGTGAATAAAAATTTGACATTAAACAATATTTACTTCTGACAGTAACTGAGTTTTGTTTCTGATTTTCTCAGACCGAGACATATTTGTCACAAGGAGTTATCTGAGGTCATTATTTACACTAAAGAGGGCTATTTCCAGTCCGCCGACCACCATTGTTCATTTCAAAATACCGGATTCGAACAATGGTGCCAATCTTCAGATCTGCAAGGCAACAAAATAAATTACAATCTGGTTCTAATCCAATGTTTAGAATGCTTTAAGAAATTTGTAATCTAATTACAGTACAAAAAAGGAGGAGATTCCGTTTCTATAGTTAATTAAGTCTCCGTTGTAATAAAAATATGTGTGTACATCTAGTAAATTCTCATTAATGTTTTGTGCATAAAACCTTGTAGTATTATGTATATAAATTATTTTACTGGGGAATTTTAATCCTTTAGTATGCGTACAGGGCACTCTTTAACGCTGAAGACGTTTACACCAATCACATTTCTTTTAAAACCTTAGTATACAACGACAGCACGCAAGTAGGGTTTTAATACTTGACAGTGAACTGATCGTTCCATTACTACAGACTGCTGCGTACTACGAAATGTAGTGCGTTACACAGCTTTTGTACTGTAATTAGATTACAAATTTCTTAAAGCATTCTAAACATTGGATTAGAACCAGATTGTAATTTATTTTGTTGCCTTGCAGATCTGAAGATTGGCACCATTGTTCGAATCCGGTATTTTGAAATGAACAATGATGGTCGGCGGACTGGAAATAGCCCTCTTTAGTGTAAATAATGACCTCAGATAACTCCTTGTGACAAATATGTCTCGGTCTGAGAAAATCAGAAACAAAACTCAGTTACTGTCAGAAGTAAATATTGTTTAATGTCAAATTTTTATTCACCTATGCATAAAATTGGGATACGAGCTAAATATATTTCTTTTCACATGAGTCAGTTACCGACGTGGTGCATATATTCGATTATTACTGCATGAATTTGATCAGATATAACTGAAAATATGTGATAAGAGTTGCAGTTGATGTCCACGGATAGGCCGCGTGGTGTATAAAGAGTTGGTAAAGACATATGTTTTAGCAATGGACTGTAATCTCGCATTAACTTTTAGTCTGAGTTAACAACTTTTACTGCATACCGTTACGACTTCCTAATTTTTTGCTCTAAACAGTGTCGCTGCATGCCGAGAAGTGCTCAAACGAGTTGTAATACACACCAACACTGTTGTCAGTGAGTCTGACTGAGGGAACTTGTCCCGTTTTTTGTAGTTAGAAATTCCCTGATTTTCAGACATCTGATGTAAAGTAAGTCATTTATAATATCCTACTAACCTCATTTATGCTTGAAGTTACACTTTATTACAATATCAATGTCCAAGCATCATGTTTTGGCTTGCTAATGTAGTGCCTTGTTGTTTCTTTCGGTTTATAGAATTACCAATGATTTGGCGTCCGATCGGGGAATGTGGATACACTACTCAATTGTTTTCAATCGGTTCACCACAGTAAATGTTATTTACTTTCATATATTACCCATAATACTACAATCTGGCTTCTAAACCAATTTAAATTCAAAGTTATCATTCTTCAGTCTTTATCTTTGTGATGATTTTGCTTTAATTAATTAATGTTATATAAAACCGTGGCCGTTCTGTTATATTTGACATTAGAAAAACAACCATATATATGGTTAGCTGAAGCTGCTTCGTATTGTGTCAGGTACCAGGACATCAAGATGCCTAGGGAATGTATCTGGAAAGCAGTGCTGCAAACACTGTTACCGTGGAAAATGTGAGTGAGGTGTTGAAGAATGATACACTACGTGATCAAAAGAACCCGGACACGTGGCTAAAAATGACTTACGAGTTCGTGGCGCTCTATATCGTTAATGATGGGAATAAGTACGGTGTTGTCCCACCCTTAGCCTTGATGACAGCTTCCACTGTCGCAGGCATACGTTCAGTCAGGTGTTGGAAAGTTTCTTGGGGAATGGCAGCCCATTCTTCACGGAGTGCTGCACTGAAGAAAGGTATCAATGTCGGTCAGTGAGGTCTAGCACGACGTCGGCGTTCCAAAACATCCCAAAGGTGTTCTGTAGTATTCAGGTCATGACTCTGTGCAGACCAGTCCATTACAGGGATGTTACTGTCGTGTAACCACTCCGCCACAGGTCCTGCATTATGAACAGGTACCCGATCGTGTTGAATGATGCAATCACCATTCCCGAATTGCTCTTCAACAGTGGGAAGCATGAAGGAGCTTAAAACATGAGTATAGGCCTGTTCTGTGATAGTGCTACGCAAAAAAAAGGTACAAGCCCCCTCCAGGAAAAACACGACCACACCGTAACACCACCGCCTCCTAATTGTTCTGTTGGCACTGCACACGCTGGCAAATGACGTTCACCGGGATTTGGCCTTACCCAAACCCATCCGTCAGAGCGCCACACTGTGTACCGTGATTCGTCACTCCATACAACGTGTTTCCACCGTTCAGTCATCCCATGTTTACGCTCCTTACACCAAGCGAGGCGTCGTTTGGCGTATGCCGGGATGATGTGTGGCTTATAAGCTGCCGCTCGACCGTGAAATTCAAGTTTTCTCACCTCCCGCCTAACTGTCATAGTACTTGCAATGGATCCTGATACAGTTTGGAATTCCTGTGTAATGGTCTGGACAGATACCTGCCTATTACACATCACGACCCTCTTCAACTGTCGGCGGTCTCTGTCAGTCACCAGATGAGGTCAGCCTGTACGCTTTTGTGCTGTACGTGTCCCGTCACGATTCCACTTCACTATCACATCGGAAACAGAGGACCTAGGGATGTTTAGGAGAATGGAAATCTCGCCTACAGACGTATGACGCAAGTTACACCCAATTACCTGACGACGTTCTAAGTCCATGAGTTCCGAGTTGCGCCCCATTCTGCGCTCTCACGATGTCTAATGACTACTGAGGTTACTGATATGGAGCACCTGGTAGTAGGTGGCAGCACAATGCACCTAATATGAAAAACGTATGTTTTTCGGGGGTGTCCGGATACTTTTGATCACTTTTGATGCATTACAACAGTAATGCAACTTAATGTTCCATGTAATTTGGTGAAAAAATAAGGAGTTCTAGAAAAAATAAAGGATTGAGTAGGTGTTAGAAAGATTAATCGAATCTTAAGGACTGTGTTAAATGAAGGCCCGCATCTCGTGGTCGTGCGGTAACGTTCACGCTTCCCACGCCCGGCATCCCGGGTTCGATTCCCGGCGGGGTCAGGGATTTTCTCTGCCTCGTGATGGCTGGGTGTTGTGTGATGTCTTTAGGTTAGTTAGGTTTAAGTAGTTCTAAGTTCTATGGGACTGATGACCATAGCTGTTAAGTCCCATAGTGCTCAGAACCATTTGTTAAATGAAGGATATGAACAAGAAACCGTTAACTGAATTTTTAAAATAGAAAAGCGATTTTATGGATCTGCAGTGAATGGCTTGGGAGATTGGCATTCTAGTTGTCAGAGGGAAACAAAATACCACAGTGTTTTTACATTAATAACTTCTACGGAAAAGTGGCCAGTTAGTGAATACTATATACGCCTTCAGAAAAATGCATATGGTTCCCGAGAATTACTTTCATTTTGACTTAAAAATATTTGGTGTGCTACCTTACAAAGTAGACTCAAAATGTGTAAGTAGCAAGCCTCTATCAGTAACCATGGTTTGGTGAAGATTTAAATTCCCTTAGAATGGTCACTTTTCGCGACCTTCTCTACAAATGTTAAAGTCGTTCACTTCAAATCAGATGGCCCGTTTCCGTGTTTCCCAAGAGGCAAGTGCTGCGATCTTCCCTACGGTTGCAATACAAGGGAAACCAACAGCACGACATGCCTGCAATCGGAACAGCACACTAATGAGGTAGATAAGTCCCAGTACCCCGCCTTGGAGACACATGTAAGCTTGGTAAAGGAGCGACCATCGTGAGGACGGAAGGCGATGACATTTAGAAGGCGTGCTGCACGAACTACGTTGCTATAACCGAATGAAATGAAATCGACTATAGCGAAACCTAAATTGTTGGTGCGTCTCTATATGGTTAGATTACTGCCTCATTTTATTGTAGATGAACTAGAACTCAATAAATACACTGGCGAAAAAAATCGCAACACCAAAAAATAATTAATATAGGTGACGTATTAAGTGATTAACATTGCAAGATAACAGGTTAATGTAAGCCCCAGATAAGCTATTGAAAATGGAAAATTGTGGTACTTTAATAACCAGTGTAAGACTCGGAAAGTTGAATGCATCCATACAAACGTGCTTGTACTGTGTGGTAGAGATGCCATATGTCAGTTGCGGGTTGGAGTTCCAGGCCTATTGCACTTGGTCGGTCAATACAGGGACGGTTAATGCTGTGTGTGGATGAAGCTGCAGTTGTCGTCCGATGACGTCTCGTGTATGATCAACTTATGATAGATCTAGTGATCGAGTAAGCCAAGGTAACATGTCGGCGTTCTGTAGGGCATATTGGTTTACAACAGCGGTATGTGGGCGAGCATTAGAGTGTCGGAATGCTGCGATGAATGGTAGCACAACAGACCGAATCACCAACGGATGTACAAATTTGCAGTCAGGGTGCATGGAATAACAATGGGAGTGCTCCTGCCGTCATACGAAATCTCACCCCAGACCAGACAGGTAGGTTGAAGGCCCTCAACTGGCATACTTCTAACCAATTCACTGCCTTCATTGGCACTGAGACAGGACAAGCAATCTTCAGAAAAGGCAGCAAAGGTCCACCCTGTCCTCCAATGAACTCTCTCTTGATATCACTAGAGTCGCAAATGGTGGTAATTTGGGGTCAGTGGGAATCATGCTACAGGTTGCCTGGCTCGGAGCTGTCCCTGAAGTAACCGATTTGTAACGGTTCGTTAAGTTACTGTGGTACCAACTGCTGCTGAGACTGCTGCTGCAGGTGCAGGCCGGAGCCGCACACCGAATACGATGGTCGTCCCCCTCGGTGGTGCCATGAGGCCGTCTGGGGCCCGGTCTTCTTGCGACTGTATATTCTCGAGATTACCGTTGCCAGCAGTCACGTACTGTGGCGACATTCCTGACAGGTCTTTCTGCAATATCGCAGAAGGAACATCCAGCTTCTTGTAGCTCTCTTACCAGACCTCGTTAAAACCCAGTGGGATGTTGATAATGACATCTTTGTCACCTTAAGGGCGTTCCTGACTAACATCAACTCACCACGTCCAGTCCCAAAGGTAACTAACGCTCATGAGAGTTATAGCGTGTATTTAAAGTAAACCTCATTTGTGTCCGCATAGTGGCTCTACTAGCGTCACTCTGATGGGACTGGCATGAATGTAAAGCAGACATCACCTTTCAGATGTAGAAACACGCTCACCAACTTTCATTTATGTAGGACAAATGCTTCTTGGCACTGTCATTGATTTTTCCGTCAGTGTATGAACTACTTACTTCGCCAGATGTAGACAGCGCCGGTGTAAGGCCCAAGCGACGTAAAATGCCATTTGGGGTGCATGTAGTTCTAATTGTATGGCCTAATGGTGCTGGAATCCCTTCGAGTAAAATGTTTTGGAGGTAAAAGAGTCCCCCATTTGGATTTTCTGGCGGAAACTACTCAAGAGGATGTCGTCATCAGCAAAAACTAGATTGGCGTTCCAAGTATCGGAGCATGGAATGTTGATCTCTTAATCGAGTAGGTAGGTTAGAGAACTTTAAAAGGGAAATCGATAGTCTGAAGTAACTTCAGAGTTAATTAGTGAAGTGCAGTGGCAAAATAAACACGGTTTCTGGTCAGGTCAGTGCACAGGTATCAAAACAAATTCACACTGGAGTGGTACAGAAGCAGGCCCAATAATGAATAAGAAATAGGAACGCGAGTAAGCCACTACGAACAGGCTGGCGAAACGTTATCGTAGCCAAGACAGATACGAAGCCAATAACAACCGCAGCCAACTTTCCCGCAGATGATGAAGAGACCGGAAGAACATATAATGACAAAAAGAGAACTATTCAGATAAAAAAATTTAATTTTGATGGGTGACTGGCAATCAGTAGCAGCAAAATGAAGAGAAGAAAAATTAAAATGTGGACTCGGGCAAAGTAATGGGAGTGGAACCAGCCTGGTAGAATTTTGCATACACCATAATTTAATTATCACCAACATTTTGTTTATGAATAACGAAAGACGGTTGTATAATTGGAAGAGACGTTAGGGCACAGTAAGATATCAGATAAACCACATAACAGTAAGACAGAGATTTCGAAACCAGATTTCAAATTGTAAGACAGATCCAGGGGCAGATGTGGACTCTGGCCATAATTTACTGGTTACGAACTGCAGACAGAAATGGCAGAAATTCCAAGAAGATACAAAATTAAAGAGATGGGAACAACAATTATTGAAGGAACAAAGTTTGTTGAGAGTTTCAAAAGGAGCATTTGTCAGTGCTGGACTGAAAGGGGAAAAGATTACAACAGAACAATCGGTAGCTTTGAGAGCTAAGATAGGGAAGACACAGGGAAGGATCAAATAGGTAACAAGGTGAAGCCCAGTAGAAATCCTTGGATTTCACAAGAGATGTTGAACTCAAATGACGAAAAATACAGCAGGTGAAGCAGACTTCTAAAAACCAATATTTGCAGAAAGTGCAAAATGGCTAAGCAAGAAAGGCTGGAGAACAAATTGTAAGACTGAGGAAACATGCATAACAGGGGGGAAAATACATGCCGGCTATAGGAAAATTAAAGAGACGTTTAAACATTTGCAGAAAAAAGAAGCAACTCTAGGAATATCAAGAGCTCAGATGGCATGCCTGTACTAAGAAAAGAAGGCAAAACTGAAAAAAGATATTATAGAAAGTCTGTACATGGAAACTAACATGAGGGCAATATTATAGGGAGATATTATAGAAAGACAAGAGGAAGTAGGTGAAGATGATGTGGGAGATATGATACTGCGAGAGGAATTTGACTGAACACTGAAGGCTTAAGTCGAAACAAGGCCCCTGGAGGTGACGACATTCTGTCAACCTACTGATAGCCTTGGGAGAACCAGCCATGACAAAACTCTTCCACTCGCTGTGCAAGACATATGAGACCGCCGAAATACCCTCAGAATTCAAGAAGAACGTAATAATTCCAATTCTAAATGACACAGGAGCTGTAGGTTGAATACTACAACACAAAATGTTTAATAAGTTATCCTGCTTCGGGATAAATACGTAGAATAACTGGCAGAGGCCGACCTTGAGGAAAATCAGCTTGTGTTTCGGAGACAATACTGACAGCGACTCATCTGAGAAGATAGGTTGAAGAAAGGCAAACCTGCTTTTATAGAGTTTGGATATTTAGAGAAAACTTTTGACAACGTTGACTGAACAACAGTCTTTAAAATTTTAAAAGTTGAAGTAAAGAATTTCAGGGTCCGAAAGGCAATTTACAGCTTGTAGAGAAACTAGGCTGCCGTTACAGGAGTCGAAGGACATGGAAGGGAAGCAGTGGCTGAGTGAGAACGGGAGTGAGGCAGGAGTATCCCCGATGTCCCCCACGTTATTCAGTCTGTAGGTTGAACCAGCTGTGAAGGAAGCGAAGTGGATTGGAATGGGACTTAAGGATCAGGGAGAAGAAGTTAACGTTCGTCGATGACACTGTAATTGTTTCAGAGACGGCTAAGGACTTTAAAGCACAGTTTAATGGAATGCAAGTCGTCATAAGATAAACCCTAAAATGTAATATTTTTCTACATGGTTATTAGACAATACTCTATAAGGAGGAACCAAAAGAACACTCTAGGAGGATGACTGTAAAAAGTAAAAAAAAAAAAATACATTTTGCAAACATCCTCCTAGATTGTTCTTTTGGTTCCTCCCTTATAGAGTACTGTCTAATAACCATTGAGTACAGCTATGGTGTTTCGATAGCTGTAATTTCTCTTTTAATTTGTCGTTCCTTTTTGTACTATACAGATTCCCAGTACTTATAGTGAACCCCTTTACTGTATATGACATATGATCCTGTTATCTTACTTCACAGATGATGAGTCAATCCCTTTGCCCGTCTCTTTTATTTTTTGGCAAAAACCGGCAGAGTCTTACCACGAATAACCATACATATTTGCAGACAATGGGTGTACAGGACTGATGGTTGCATTACTTTGACACTTCTGTTTTATGATTACTTCCATTAGGTTACTGGTGTTTTCGCAGTATGCATGAATAACTAGTTAATTTCTGACAGTACATATTACTTTGTATCACGTAGATTTTAAATAAGACCAATTTCTTTTACTTATATAAAGTAATATATAACACTTGGTTTTAACTATGTACTTACTGCTCTTTTGTAACCTTCATTGTATAGGCCTGAAATGACATAATGTAATGTCGAAACTGGTTGCCTAACAAATAAAACTAAAATAACGGCATATTTACCACGCATGGAGCAGAAATGGTCTGGGTTATTAACAAAAGATATCCATGAAGAACTCATACTTTCTGTAAGATACACGCGCCAACAAGACAATAGCACGAAGTAACTGACACAGTATCACGTTTTCAGAAAGGTTTTAATGAATGAGAAACGCAAGAAACTTACCTGCACAAAATAATAACAACAAAAGCTCACCTGTGAAATGGGTGATAGGCACTGCACTGTCTGGGAAAAGAAGAGATAGTTAAAGTAGTTTGTCATATGAGCATGAGATTCCATCTGCCGGCATCCTGTCAAAGTTCAAAGAAAGGCACTAGCCACATTGATCCCCAGGCCATACTGAGTACCTCAAAAAAGACGCGTTAATGAGGGTAGATTAGTAAAAGGGTGTACTTTTTATAAAACGGTTTATCATGAGAACCAGAGTCTACGCAAACAAAATAAGGAAGTTGTGTAAAATATATACATAGATCTGTTTTGCTGAGATGTAAAAAAGTGTTTAACATATTAAACGAGAAAGAATAGTTGTTAGGACAAGCAAATCCAAACAGTTGTCAAATCAGTCACTTGAACGGATGTAACATATCTCATAAATATGACTGCCCACATAGAAAAAAGCCTACAGGCCAAAATTTCTCATCATAATTTGTCATATAAAGTAGCAAATTTGCCAAACATATCTCGTCTCCATTCATCAGATATCTCTTACTCTAGACAAAAATCATTAAACCACAACACAGAGTGCACTACAAGCAAATTGTCACGTAATCCCTAACAGTCCCTAACCTCACTACCTGCCTCCTGAGATCTTAAACCAGGAAGAGGAGGAAGGAGAGACCCCGTCGGCACTGAGGCCTTAGCGACGGAGCACAAGCTCGGATTAGGGAATAATGGATAAGGAATCGATCGAGCTCCTTCGAAGGAACCAAACCTGCATTTCCCTTAAGCGATTCAGGGAAATCATAGTAAACCTGAATCAGGATGGCTGGACGTTGGTTCGATCCATCGTCCACCCGAGTGCAAGTTTGTGTGCTAACCACCGCGCTATATCTCCCTCGGCACTCTTCTAAAATATTACCTCAAATACAAGAAAAAAAATTTCAGTGCTCTTAAATCCAACCAAAAATTCTCTACTTTTCCACAGTTGCGTACTATACAATTCATTGAGTAAGAAAAATTCCACTATTTTTGCAGTACTCGTTACTATGCAGCATTCGTGGTTTAGCGAAATTAAGCATTTCTGCTCGGCTAAAAGTTGTTGCTTTTTTTTGTTTTTTTTTTTTTTTTTTGGAGTTTAGTTTTGCCTGAATCTTTGTGTGACACATACCGCTAGAAAGTTTCATTATTAATGATATTGCAATGTATAACTGTAACAGTAAAATAAATGATATTAACAGAAATACATGAAGTAATAGAAATACGATAAAATGGTCAACTTCATATATCTTATACAACGAAAAAAAAATCGTGATCTATGCATACACAAGATGAACTGGCTTATGACTTAATTTCTATATATTTACAGTAGTCCACTCATCAATGAGAAAATCACGTGTATCACAACATGACTATGCTAGGAAGTTGTAGTCTTACGTTACATCAGTAAGTGGATCGAAACAGCATATCCAGACACTCTGGGATGATAAAGGCATTGAAACAGAGGATGACACGCGTAAAGCTGAAATACTAAACACCTTTTTCCAAAGTTGTTTCACAGAGGAAGACCGCACTGCAGTTCCTTCTCTAAATCCTCGCATGAACGAAAAAATGGCTGACATCGAAATAAGTGTCCAAAGAATAGAAAAGCAACTGAAATCACTCAACAGAGGAAAGTCCACTGGACCTGACGGGATACAATTCGATTCTACACAGAATACGCGAAATAACTAGCCCCCCTTCTAACAGCTGTGTACCGCAAGCCTCTAGAGGAACGGAAGGTTCTAAATGATTGGAAAAGAGCAAGGTAGTTCCAGTTTACAAGAAGGGTCGACGAGCAGATGCGCAAACCTATAGGCCTATATCTCTGACATCGATCTGTTGTAGAATTTTAGATGTTTTGTGCCCGTGTATCATGTCATTTCTGGAAACCCAGAATCTACTCTCTAGGAATTAACATGGATTCCGGAAACAGCTATCGTGTGAGACCCAACTCGCTTTATTTGTTGATGAGACCCAGAAAATATTAGATACAGGCTCCCAGGTAGATGCCATTTTCCTTGACTTCCGAAAGACGTTCGATACAGTTCCGCACCGTCGCCTGATAAACAAAGTAAAAGCCTACGGAATATCAGACCAGCTGTGTGGTTGTATTGAAGACTTTTTAGCAAACAGAACACAGCGTGTTGTTCTCATGGAGAGACGTCTACAGCCGTTAAAGTAACCTCTGCCGTGCCACAGGGGAGTTTTTTGGGACCATTGCCTTTCACAATATATGTAAAGGACCGAGTAGATAGTGTCGGAAGTTCCATGCGGTTTTTCGCGGATGATGCTGTAGTATACAGAGAAGTTGCAGCATTAGAAAATTGTAGCGAAATGCAGGAAGATCTGCAGCGGATAGGCACTTGGGTCAGGGAGTGGCAGCTGACCCTTAAAATAGACAAATGTAATGTATTGCGAATACATAGAAAGAAGGATCCTTTATTGTATGATTATATGGTAGTGGAACAAACACTGGTAGCAGTTACTTCTGTAAAATAGCTGGGAGTATCCGTACGGAACGATTTGAAGTGGAATGATCATATAAAATTAATTGTTAGTAAGGCGGGTGCCAGGTTTAGATTCATTGGGAGAGTCCTTAGGAAATGTAATCCATCAACAAAGGAGGTGGCTTACAAAACACTCGTTCGACCTATACTTGAGTATTGCTCACCAGTGTGGGATTCGTGCCAGGTAGGGTTGACATAGGGGATAGAGAAGATCCAAAAAAGACCGGCGCGTTTCGTGTGTGTGTGATATCTTATGGGACTTAACTGCTAAGGTCATCAGTCCCTAAGCTTACACACTACTTAACCTAAATTATCCTGAGGACAAACACATACACCCATGCCCGAGAGAGGACTCGAACCTCCGCCGGGACCAGCCGCACAGTCCATGACTGCAGCGCTTGAGACCGCTCGGCTAATCCCGCGCGGCTGGTGCGTTTCGTCACAGATGTTTAGAAAACTCATGTGGCAGACTTTGCGAGAGAAACGCTCTGCATCGCGGTGTAGCTTGCTATCCAGGTTTCGATAGGGTGCGTTTCTGGATGAGGTATCGAATATATTGCTTCCCCCTACTTATACCTCCCGAGGAGATCATGAATGTAAAATTAGAGAGATTTGAGCGCACACGAAGCATTCCCGACAGTCGTTCATCCCGCGAACCATACGCGACTGGAACAGGAAAGGCAGGTAATGACAGTGGCACGTAAAGTGCCCTCCGTCACACACCGTTGGGTGGCTTGCGGTGTATAAATGTAGATGTAGATGTAAAAAATTTGTACTAAATGTATTGTAAATCATGCGAGATTTTTGGGCTCAATGTTTCGACTTCATTCGGATTCGGGGGAGCTATTTGGAGAGTAGGGAATGTCCATCGCAGATAAGAAGAATTTTTCAAACTTGTTGTTTGATTTGCATGATGGCTGCCGAGAGCGAACTAACATCTTTTGACCTACTCTGATCTTTATTGTTGTATATCCTCTTCTACAGCTATTTGCTCTACTCTGCTGCCTGTTTTGTGTTACGTCAATGACTTCATGACGTCTTAAGCATAGTGATTTTAAAAACGCACAGTCTCTCTGATTTTCTGAGGCGGTAGCTTATTTTTCAGTACTAAATGTGGAGAGAACTGAGGCATTAGGTACAAAATTTATCGTTTCCTGAAAGATTTGAGTACACCTACTCCATTCTGTCTGCTTCTTGTGACAGTACAATCTGCATAATTTTTCTGCTTCTTTCATGAGTCTTTCAGAAGTGTTGAAAAAAGAATGGTACGGAAAATGTAATTTTTCTCTGTTTCAGTGTAATTATCCAAAGTGCCGAACCTCACCTTCCGAAGTGGTATAAAAAAGACAAATGTTTATGTGAGTGCTACAGCCACAAAAATATTCGAAAAATGTTGTCTGCTCATTTGAAGAGGTCCCGTACAGATCTTCGGCTGCTAAATAACATAATTTAAGTGGAGTGATGGGAAACAGATGAGCAAACTGAGGAGTGGTGGATGTTTTAATCTCTTGTCGCAGTTTACTTCTGAGTTTGAATTCGTCGAATGCCTTTCTCCATGAGAGAGTAAGACGTCTGATGAATTATATAAAAACATTTTTTTGCCCCAAAATATGCATAACTGAAAGGAATATACCAAACTAATATTTTGACCAAATCATACGGAATGCAAACAAGCCACGTATCGCTGTCAGCTTTCTAACGTTTGAAGAGAATTTTGTTCCTAAGCAAGTAATAATGTCTAACTGTCGAGTTGTTTGTGTCTCGTCACAGCTGCTTGATTTTCTTCCACGTTGGATCATTATCTTATTCTTGCGCAGTGTCCTTCAAAGCAGAAGAAAGACAATTTTTGAAAGCAAATTGTCGTATACATAAGAGATTGAAATTAGTCTGAGAGAATTCTGTGGATGAACCAAGTTGTGAGCCAACAGGAGATAGTGAAAATACGTCAGCAACCATATCCTCTTTTCCAGGAACGTGTATATCAGTGATCTGAAATTCCTGTAAATATAATGCCCATCTCCCCAAGCGATTGCGGCAAAGTTTGGCGGTCATCGATGTTGTAACGTACGGTGAGGTGTGTGTGCTTTTGTATGCTTACCAAACCAAAAAATATCGTAATTTTGTAAAGGCCGAAACGACAGCTGATTCCTCAAGTTCTGTTGGGGTTGGGTTGTTTTGGGGGAGGAGACAAAACTGCGAGGTCATCGGTCTCATCGGATTAGGAAAGGATGGGTAAGGAAGGCGGCCGTGCCATTTTCAAAGGAGCCATCCCGGCATTTGCTTGAAGAGATTTATGGAAATCACGAAAACCTAAATCAGGATGGCCGGACGCGGTATTGAACCGTCGTCCTCCCTAATGCGAGTCCATCAAGTTCTGTGAGTGAATAATTTTGTTCTGAAGTGGAAAAAACGCGGATGGCAAATCCATTGCTCTTGGTAGCATTAACCCCAATTTTCACTATCTCTTGAAACACGTGAACGCCATAGGCTGTCTTGAAGTTGTCAGTGGCGATGGAATAATTACGCGAAAGGTCCGGGTGAGAAAGTAAAGTTGCATTTAGTAAAGCTTGTTTCAATTTATTAAATTTCTTTTGTGCTTGTTCGTCCTAAAACCAATTCGCATTTTTACTACTTAACTGGCTTAACCTTGGAGTGTCCAGAGTATTGTAGTGAATGAAACGGCAAAAAAAAAAAAAAAAAAAAAATTGAGGAGGCCTAGAAAACTTGTAACTTGCCATTTATTACTAGGCACTACAATGTCACGAATGGCCTGAAGTTTGGGTCGGGTTCAATACCAGACATTCAGCAAAACTCGGATCTTGCAATTCTAACAGAAACCTTCCTGACAGACAGCTGGCAACATAAAGATTTCTATAATTATCACCTAATGGCAAAGAAGGGAGAAAGAGGACGACCCATGGGAGGAATATCTATCCTACTGAAACCCTGGATGACGCCCACCAAAAAAATCATAAAACAAGAAAATAGTATGCTAATAGATGCGGCAAACATAAATATAATTGCAGCCTATTTTAAACCGAACACAAATGCTGAAGAAATAATTGACGAAATAGTCACACTCATCAAACAATGCGGCAGCAAACCCACCATTATTGCAGGCGATCTCAGCTGCAGAATAGACACAGAAAACTATAAAACAAAACTAGTCGTTGAAACCCTAGAAGAAGATGGTTTCACCCTACTTAACGATAGACAGATACCTACATACATATGCCACAATGGGAAGAGCACCATTGATATCGCATTAACAAGAGGAGACATAGAAGGAAGTATTCAACCAGTATGGCATGACTCCATTACTCCTATACGAAAGCACATTCCAATGAAGATAAAACTAAATATCGTCACGTCACCGCCAGCAAGAAAGACCCACCAAAGCACACAAAGAAAAATTGATATAGAAAAATTAACAAACCAGCAAGAACAATTAACACAAATAGATACTTTCATAGAGGAAGGAGACCTTGAAAAAGCAACAGACCAAATAGAAGACCTCCTAAAAAAATTGAGTGATACAAACAATCCCCAAAACAAGGACGGCCAAAAGGTGGTTCGATGCTGAATGCTACAGCAAAAGGAACACTGTTCTAAGAACCCTCCACAAACTAAGAAGCCAGCATGACGAGGAAACACACAAACTGTGCGCAGAAGAGAGGAGAATCTACAAAAAAACTAATAGAAGAGAAGAAAAAAGAATACATAGAAAGAGCGGCAAAAAGAGAAGCGGATGAAGCAGAGAAAGACCCATACATGGCAGCAAGGCCAAGAAAAATGGCTCATACACCAAATATAGACCTGAAAGAATTGGAAGACCACTTCAGTAAGATACTGAACCAACGAGGACTCAAAACACCCCAAAAGAAAGAGAAACAACATCAAACTAAGGAAAAAGACAATAAATGGGAACCCCTAAATGAAGATGACGTGAAAGAAGTAATAAAAGCACTGAAGAACAAGAAAGCAGCAGGACCTGATAATATATATAATGAACATATAAAAGATGCAAAAGAGGCCCTCCAACACATATGGACCAAACTGTTTAACAAATGCCTGGAACTTGGAAGAATTCCGACACAATGGAGTCACTCGACAATAAAAGTTCTCTACAAAGGTAGAGGAGACACAATGGACCCAAACAAGTACAGAGGCATAGCCCTGGAAAATACTCAATTCAAGATGTTTTCAAAGATAATAACACAAAAAATCCAAGCCTCTGTGGACAGTCACCTCCCAGAACGACAAATGGGTTTCAAATCTGGAAGATCAACACTTACGGCAGTCAGGCTTCTTCTAAACAACATCGATGATGCGCTACAAAAGAAACAAATGTTCTACACAGTGTTCATGGACTTACCAAAGCCTTTGACCTATTGGAAAGAGAGCTCATAGTCCGAAAACTGGAAAACACATTGGGAGAAGATAGCGTATGGGCAAGAATAATCAAGTCAATCCTCGAATACAACTGAATTACAATATCAGACAACCTCTCTTTTTCGAACCCCATTCTGCAATCGGAGTCTTACAGGGTGACCCAATGAGCCCTGTGCTGTACATTCTTGCTACTCCGAATTGGAGAAAATGAAGAAGATGTGTATGTATATGCATACGCTGACGACATAGCCGTAGGTTCAACAGATATACAGAAGCTGCAGAGAATCATTGAGAAAATAGACAGATGGTGCAGTGAACACAAACTATACACAAACATAACAAAGACAGAAATGGTAATTTTCAGAAACGGAGGCAAAACACCCAAGAATGCGGACATCAGTATCAGAGGACAAAAAATAAAAATCTCGTCAGACTTTAAATACCTAGGAGTGACATTGCAAAAAACAGCCAAATGCTTCATAAAACATACAACAGAACGTGCAGCCCAAGCAATAATAGCAATACACGACATAAAAAAAACATCCGCCTACTCAGTCTAGAAACAGCCATGAAATTATTCAGCACAAAAATCTTGCCAATCCTGGCCTATGGGATGGAGGTTATATGGGACCACCTGACAGGAAAAAATCTAGAAACACTAGATAAGGTAAAATCGACCTATCTAAAAAGAGCACAAGGTCTCTCAAAGACAACAAGATCTAGACTAGTGTACCTGCTAGCGAGGGAGACATTCATAATTGAACACATCAGACTTCGATATATGATGCCACACACCAGGGCTTCCAGAAAGCAACTGAAGATCGTGGAGGGCAAACGAGAAAAAATATGGCTGCAGTTTTATGGCACTGAATCAATGACGAACCGCTCATGGACAGCACGAAACTTCGAACAGCGACATGTCGTAACTAGACTTTCTATTCACGGCTTTTTTTATTTATTTATTTATTGTTCCGTGGGACCACATTTAGGAGAAGTCTCCATGGTCATGGAACGAGTCAATACATGAAATTATAACACGATTGTAGAAACAGATAAAATGAAATATAAGAAACATATTCAGGCGACAAGTCGTTAGTTTAAATAAAGAAAATCAAGAATGTAACACTGGAATATGCTTAATTGTTTAGCTCTTCCAGGAGCTCCTCGACAGAATAGAAGGAGTGAGCCATGAGGAAACTCTTCAGTTTAGACTTAAAAGTGTTTGGGCTACTGCTAAGATTTTTGAGTTCTTGTGGTAGCTTATTGAAAATGGATGCAGCAGAATATTGCACTCCTTTCTGCACAAGAGTCAAGGAAGTGCATTCCACATGCAGATTTGATTTCTGCCTAGTATTAACTGAGTGAAAGCTGCTAACTCTTGGGAATAAGCTAATATTGCTAACAACAAACGACATTAAAGAAAATACATACTGTGAGGGCAATGTCAAAATTCCCAGACTATTGAATAGGGGTCGACAAGAGGTTTTCGAACTTACAGCATACATAGCTCCAACAGCTCGTTTTTGAGCCAAAAATACCCTTTTTGAATCAGAAGAATTACCCCAAAAAATAATACCATATGACATAAGCGTATGAAAATATGCGAAGTATACTACTTTTCGTGTTGAAATGTCACTTATTTCAGATACTGTTCTAATGGTAAATAAAGCGGCATTTAGTTTCTGAACAAGATCCTGAACATGGGCTTTCCACAACAGCTTACTATCTATCCGTACGCCTAGGAACTTGAACTGTTCCGTCTCGCTTATAACATGCCCATTCTGTCTGATTAAAATGTCAGTTCTTGTTGAATTGTGAGTTATAAACTGTAAAAACTGAGTCTTACTGTGATTTAGCATCAAATTATTTTCCACAAGCCACGAACTTATATCATGAACTACATTATTTGATAATGTTTCAATATTACACACAAGATCCTTCACTACCAAGGTGGTGTCATCAGCAAACAGAAATATTTTTGAATCACCTGTAATACTAGAAGGCATATCATTTATATAAACAAGAAACAGCAGTGGCCCCAGCACCGACCCCTGGGGAACGCCCCATTTAACAGTGCCCCATTGGGACTGAACATCATTACCACTCTCAATATTGCGGAGGATTACCTTCTGCTTTCTGTTCTTAAAGTAGGAGGCGAACCAATTGTAAGCTACTCCCCTTACTCCATAATGTTCCAACTTCTGCAGTAATATTTTGTGGTCAACACAGTCAAAAGCCTTCGTTAAATCAAAGAAAACACCTAACGTTCGCAACCTTCTATTTAATCCGTCCAAAACCTCACAGGGAAAAGAGACTATAGCATTTTCAGTTGTTAAGCCATTTCTAAAACCAAACTGTACATTTGACAGCAAATTATGTGAATTTAAATGCTGCAGTAACCTTGTATATACAACCCTCTCGATAACTTTAGCAAACACCGATGGCATAGAAATAGGTCTATAATTGTCAGCATTATCCCTGTCTCCCTTTTTATAAAGTGGCTTCACTACCGAGTACTTTAATCGGTCAGGAAACCGACCACTCCTAAAGGAAAAGTTACAGATATGGGTAAGTACTGAGCTAACATACGTGGAACAATACTTCAGTATTCTGCTAGATACCCCGTCATATCCATGAGAGTTCTTGGTCTTTAGTGATTTAATTATTAACTCAATCTCCCTCCTGTCAGTATCATGGAGGAGCATTTCAGGTAACAGTCTCGGAACACTTTTTTCTAAGAGCGCTATATGATTCCCTGTTGGGACTAGGTTTCTATTTAGTTCACCTGCTATATTCAGAAAGTGATTATTAAGTACTGTACATATATGCGACTTATCAGTAACACGGACATCCCCACTACGCACTGATTCTATATTCTCGACCTGTCTCTGCAGACCAGCCACTTCCTTTACGACTGACCATATGGTTTTAATTTTATCCTGAGACTTAGCTATTCTATCTGCATACCACATACTTTTTGCCTTCCTAATAACTTTTTTAAGCACCTTACAATATTGTTTGTAATGGGCTGCTGCATTTAGATTTTGACTGTTTCTAACGTTTTGATATAATTGCCACTTTGTTCTACAAGATATTCTTATCCCATTAGTCAGCCACCCAGGCTGCCTGTTTGTGCTAGTACCCTGTTTTGAACGTTCTAACGGAAAGCAACTTTCAAAGAGCACGAGAAAAGTCTTGAGGAAAGCATTATATTTATCGTCTACTGTATCAGCACTATAAACATCTTGCCACTCTTGTTCCTTGATAAGGTTTACAAAAGTCTGTACAGCAACTGGATCAGCTTTCCTAAAAAGTTGGTAACTATATTTAACATGTGTTGCAGCACAAAAATCTTTTAGACTTAAAATTTGTGCATCATGATCTGAAAGGCCATTCACCTTTTTGCTAACAGAATGCCCTTCTAATAATGACGAATGAACAATTGTCTATGGTTGTTCTACTGTTCCCTTGCACTCTCGTTGGAAAGAATACGGTTTGCATAAGATTATATGAATTAAGGAGGTCTACCAGCATCCTTTTCCTTGCACAATCACTTATACAATTAATATTGAAGTCACCACATATAACTAACTTTTTGTATTTCCTATTGTGAAATCGGAGTCTGGGGATCTATAAATAACAACAGCAAGAAGTTTAGCTCCACTAAATTTAACCACATCTGCACAACATTCAAACACCTTTTCAGTGCAGTACTTTGAAACATCAATTGACTCAAATGGGATACCGTTTTTCACATACATGGCTACTCCCCCACACCGCAAAGAGCTCCTAGAAAAGCTGCCAGCCAACCTGTATCCTGGTAAAGGAAGCCTCTGAATTATCTCCTTATTTAAGAAGTGTTCAGATATACCAATAATTTCAGAGTCAACATCTACAAGCAGTTCACTAACTTTGTCTCTAATACCTTGTATATTTTGATGAAATATACTAATTCCCTCATTAATCGGATACCCAAGCTTTGTAGAAAGTGGTTTCTTTGTTAGAGAGACTTCCCTTAAGCAGGAATACCTATCAGCTGACTTCAATCTAAAAAAGGTACAGCTCTAACACCCACAACTACCGGAATTTTTCCATGAGTGATCCCACCACCCCCACCTATGCTGTCACCTATAAGTTTTTCCAGCCTCCCCTTCCCATACCTGTTGAGGTGCAAGCCATGTCTAGTGAAACCCGTCCTGCTGATAGACTCCACCGACACCACTGAAATGTGACTCATGCCTTCTGTCATCAGCGCACCCCCAAGTCTCATGTTATTACGCCTGACGGCTGTATTAAGATGAGGCCGATCGTGACGCTGAAACAGTTCCACGAAATGCACATTCGTGTTGCCAGTCTGAGTGGCTATCTTTTCCAGGTCACCATCTATGTCATACTCCCCATCCCTATCAATACTATTACCAGCCCCACCCACAATCACTACCTGATCCTCTTTAGTAAAATCCCTACATAACCCCCCTATGTCAAAAGTCACCTGAGCCAATCCTGCATTAGGCTTCACAATGCTGGTGACCTGGTACTCACTCCCCAAAACTTCCTGCAACTGCTGGCCTACACCTCTACCATGAAAACTACCTAACAGCAGAACCTTCTTCTTTCTCTTAGACTTTGCAACTGTCCTAGCCACCGTAACTGCTGAGGTCTGCTGCATACTTCCTACATCTACAGCTACTAGAGATTCCTCTCCACTAGTCTCTGACAGTTGGTCATATCTATTACAAACACCAATAGTAAAACTATCTGAAAATCTCCTTCTCCTAGCAGATCTCTTGCCAACAGCCAGCTCCCATTCCCCAACCCCCTTCTCCCTCCTCATCCTATCTAGCTCCTCCTGTGCGTTTTTCAACTGCACCTGAAGGGCACAGATCTTACGCTCCTGCTCCTCTGTCAACTTACTCTTGCTACATAACCTGCAGTTCCAGGAGAGGATCTCACCAGAATGCCCACTGGCTTCCCCACTGCATTCCCCCCAGTGAAAAAACTTCGAACAAGTCTCACACCGCAATCCACTACTCACGAACCTACGGCAAAGCCCACACTTCTCACTCATGGTAAAATTTTACAATTATTGAAACAAGAAAACAACTTTATCTAAGTTCCGCTACTACAATAAGAAGATGTTAAAAACTGACTACAATAATCACAAACTTGCTCTACAAGGGAAGTAACTACTATTATTGACAGTATTAATCAACAACAAATGAGAATATAACAAAATACTAACACAGAAAGAAAATCAAACGTCTAATGACAGTAACGAAACTGAAAGCAGTTCGCAAAAATTTCTTCTGAAGTTATTTCACCGGAAAACACCAAGAACACCGGTTGAAGACTACTAAAGTTCCTAAATAAACTACTGTACACAAACAATTAATTAGTACTTAGCTTTCGATGCGCCGCTACAGCTGCAAGTGGTCAGCGCGGAATGTAAACACGGGTAAGAGGTTAAGTTGCTCGATACGAAACACTCACAAATATCAGGCCACAACACAATCTAATCTGCAAAAACACAATCTAATCTGCAAAAACAAAACTTATCATGACCCAACCGCAACATTTGTATGTGAACTGTGTAACGAAGCCTGAGAACGATATCACATAAAACTGTGCAGTAAAAGAGTGAAATCGATAAATGAATATGCAAAAATGTAAAATGTAAATGTAAAATGTTAAGCAAAGTAACTGTATATGGCTATTTGGCTGCAATTTTATTAAATTAAAAAAAAATACCAGAAGCTGAGATGATATGACCTAAAATTTCATAGAAGGTTTTCCAAACTCAGATTTGCTTAAATTAACTTACGGTTCTTGATTTAAAAAGTTTCCAATAATGAGTTCAAGACACTATAATAATGGTACGAGGTTTCCTCAGCAATAAGTATGTCATCGACATCAGTAGTTGACATAAATATGTCGGAAAAATGGAGTTCAAACCTCTGATGAAAGCTGCAGGTGAAATATAACGACCGAAACATAGTTTGCAAAATTGATAACAAATTCCGAAGTATAAAAATTACTGTATATTTGCCACAATTGGGGTGTAATTCGCTCTGTCAGAATCCTGATATTAAACCGAGTTTGGAAATACAGTGACGCAATGACATTTTGGGAGCAACTTATCTAATGTAACGTGTGAAATTTTCCCAGAACATAATTTTTGGGTATGTAGCCGGATTCCGTTGACACTCTGCCACGTCATTTTGGCGCAGAGACGTCTGGCCATCTTTAGGTGAGTTAGACGAGTACTCAAGAACCGAGGTGCATTCACAATATTTATGCCGAATCTCGCGCATGCGAAATGTGCTGGCTTCTTTCGGTGCATGTGTCAGTTGGTGACAAGCGCTGGACAGCCGACTGGATGATTTTAATTACAATATTCCAATTTTTATCCAGTTGAAAGTCGTTGTCACGATTTATAAGGTTATCGGCAAGACGTATTTCCACCAAGTCTTTGATTACTTTGACTGACGGTCACTGAGGTGGACTGTGACGAAAAAAACAGGATCACAGATGTAAAAGTCACTAAAGAATTGAATCTCGCACTCGCGAGCTCTGTCAGCACCGAAACAACACGAAGCGAGTTCCATAAGGAGGGAACACCAGGGCAAGCTGAAATCCCAAAACTGCTCATCAGTGATTCGAATGCCCGTAATAAGAAAACGTGATGACGAACTTTTAACGCATGGAATATGGAGCAATGGAAGAATGTCATTTGGTCGTATGAGTATCGTTGCACACGGTATCCAACTACTGGCCAAATTTTCACCCCAAGTATAAAACCCGGAGTGGTTTCGGTGACGGTTTGGGCAGCTATATCGTGGTATTCCTTGAGCCCCGCGGTACTCCGCACGATCACATTACTGTCAAGGATTGTGCGACCATTTTAACTAATCAGGTCCACCCCATGGTACAATGTTTATTCTGCAATGGCCAGGGCCCTTGTTGACATCATGCAGGACTAGTTTTATGAGCACGAAGATGAATTGTCGCATTTTCCCTGGGCACCACAGTCACCAGACAATGTTATTGAGTCTTTGTGAGCCGGCCGTTGTGGCCGAGAGGTTCTAGACGCTTCAATACAGAACCGCGCTGCTGCTGCGGTCGCAGTTTCGAATCCTGCCTCGGGCATGGGTATGTGTGCTGTCCTTAGGTTAGTTAGGTTTATGTAGTTCAAAGTCAAGGGGACCGTTGACCTCAAATGTTAAGTCCCGCAATGTTCAGAGCCATTTCAATCATTTACTCTTTGTGATCTGCTTTGGAGAGAAGGGTCTGTGATCGTTACCTAAAGTTGCCACTATTTTGCAGGAAAAATGGTACAAGTTTTCGTTGATAACTATATAGGACCTCTATGTATTATTTCCGAGACGACTGGTAGCTGTTTTGAATGCCAGTCGTTTCCCTACACCGTATTAGGCATGCTCATGTGTTTTATTGGTGTTGTTTCCATATTTTTTTCGACCAAGTGAATATAAGTTTAGGAAAGAAAGAGTGATGAGAATGAACTTCAAGAGAACAAAACTTCTTACGAAATGAGACAAAAACTAGGATTATGTGCGAAAGATGAAGCTTAACTTTAAGCTCAATGAGACACGAGTTGACGTTATAAAATTCAGTCAAAAAAAACTGTGATTACTTGTAACCATCCTAAATACTGCGCATCGGGGATTCAGTTCACTGACATTTGAATAATATGGAGTTTTAAGGTTTTCGACATATCTCGCAATAAACTCTCCGTCGAGTTTCTTCTGGATGTGGGTACCCTAATGCGCAGTGTGAACACGAAGTACATCGACAGAATTTCTAAGGCTGTTAAGTGATACCCTCGGATTATTCTTGCGTCGGGGAGCAGTGGTATCCGTTGGCTAATTTCGTAGTAACAGCGTTTCGTTTTACAATAATGCATTAGCTGTGTTGGTCCTGTTCCATATCCAACGGCCACCAGACATGACACCAAATGCATTTAGCCCCTGGTGGAACGAGTAGAACGTAGTTTACAGGTTTCCGGTCGGTATTCAAATGTACCTGGCAGCAAGGATTTACGCGTTTCTGGAAGTACTACGCCAAAGTTCTAGAACTTTTGAGCGTAAAAGAGAGTACGCTCAACCGTCATCACTGTGGTCGACGTTCGGAACAAGATTATGTTTTGTTACGAACTATACTGCACAACAAAATGGAATCATCTCACTGTGATAAAAGAGTACTTCGCTAGCCTGATGGTTCTTATGCTACTCTATGTTTTAAGCTTCGATGATTGTGTACTACTTTGTCGTGAAGTTAGTTTTATAAAAAAAAGTAATTAGAAAAACAAATCAAACCATTCATAAAGTGTTATTTTTGTTAAAGAGAGGTAATCTGGGTAACAAACAAAATAATTTATAAAGATGTTATCACTCTGTAATGGGCCACCGGAGACAACGGGTACCTTACCACATAATACTCTGAAATAAATCCCTGAAAAACCGTTCAAATTTTGTCGATAGACCTGAGTTTCATCAAGTATATGATTTTTTATTACATTAGATGAGTAGATCTTGTAACTAATGAGGTGATCCTGAATGTAACTGAAGAGGAAGGAAATTACTGACACAACATTACTAAAAGCAGGCATCGACTGACATCAAGGAATCATAAATACAGTATAAGAGGCAAATAGTGTGGGGAAAAGCTAAAAATTGTTGAGGGACAAACAGATGAACACACTGAGCAGGTGCAAACTTAAGCTAAGTTGCAGTAGTTTTGCAGGGATGAAGGGTCTCGCACAGGTTGGACTAGAATGGAAACCTGCATCAAGCCACCATTCGGAATGAAGACAACGACAACGATATGGTTTCGTCAAGAAAGAGTTTCATTTCAGGGAGCACTTACTATTTTATCTTTTCACAACATCTATTAACTAACGTTTCTTCTAGGATTCTGCGAAAAAAGTTATTTTGATACAATTAGTTGCCAGCGGTTGCTCAAGTTAATGACTAAGTAACTTAATTCTTTGATTATGTTATCCTTTTTTTCTCACCACAGCTTCGAAAAACGGAATGAATAATATAAGTTCGGTAATTCGTTTCGCAACGCGTTCTTAATTTTTACAACCCAACACTTTTTAACTTAGGTATCGTCACACCTAAATTTTATATTGGCTTTCACGGCGCTCTCCAAAGATAATATCGAGACTGACTTCATGTTGCGTTTCATTATCCGGTTCTAATCCGGATGGGCAGCAAGGTAGCCATGCAACATCATCAAAAGAGAGGTTGCCTCTGACGACGGTTACCAAAGCCCCAGTTCCGCAACGGAACGCTATATTGCTCTCTATCTCTCGATCATAACGTTTCTGCTCTCATTTATGTGTGCTCAGTGTGCCTGGTTAATAGCGATAAATATATGCAAGGACGATCCCATTTAAAATTAGATCCGGTTCGTTTATTCGAGGATATTCGACACTCGATGCGCTTCGATGAGAGCAAGAGCAGGTTTTTTGCTGATCGTCAACGAGGATATTAGGCAAAATTACTGTGATAGACGAAATATTAATAAATCAGTTTAGGCTGTGAAAAGTTTTGTAACCGATGGCACAAATTGGCTAGCAGTGGATGAAGACCGCAAATGTTACACATGTAATTGGTCAGACCAGTGTGTTATTCGGTCTTCACCGAGAGCAGCGTCGATATTTCCTTCTCTTTAGACGACGCTGAACTCCTGATCTCCTGAAGATGAACGTAACGCGCACACGAATTACAGTGGGCCAGATGACACTACCATGGAAGAACAGAGTATCAATGACCTAAATATTTTGCTCTATCCACCATTGTTTTGTGTTTCGGGAATCTTTGATTGACATCAGAACCTCTTGTTCACATATGCAAAAAGACTCATTGAAGTCAAAAGTATCGACACTTCTGCTAACAATAAATTTTGTGCTCCTTAACCTAGGAAAAGACCACGTAGCTATTGTATTCTGATCTACAGTCCAAACATCAGAAACGTACAGTTCTAATCAGTTATGTCTGCCTTATTATACAGAAAATCGATTTAATTAGCATTAATATTAAAGAATTTACCGAATTGCGCTGTGATAAAATATGTGAAATATTTACGGTACGTATCAAATTTTTTAATGGTACATAACTTTACGTGCGAAATACTGCTCATATACGGCTACAAAAGAGGGTATTTATTAGTATACTAATAATGAATGCCGTTAAATGTGGTAGGAAATGTTATTTTTTACATCAAAACTATTTTAAAAATTAGTTTGATGTGTTATACAGGTTGAAAACTCATGATTGCATACATCTACATTACTATAAAATTTATTGAACAATCGGTTTCAGTCGTTAACAGACCATCTGATTTACTTTGAAATCGTAATCAGATGCCGTACAACATAAAACCTAACGTCTCGTAAGTTCGTGATGATGCACATGACAAAACAGCGGACACTGGGTGCGCAATACGATCATTTATGTTTGACATATTCAGTATTTTAACAGTAAATGTTATATTTCTGACGTACTGAGTCCATTAGCTGTAACCTATCTCCATGACGTTTCTTTTCTCTTAGAAAATTTGCACTTAAGTCAATGCCATCAGTGACTGCATAAGATATTGAAGAGGCTGTGTATGTATGGATAATTGATCATTTTATTTCACATAATTTACTATCAAATGTGTAGTTCGGTTTTACAAGTGATTTAACACTGAAAATGCTATATTCTCTTTTCTCTGTGAGGTACTGGATGGGTTAAACAGAAGATTTCGAACGCTAGGCACATTTTTTTATTTAACTGAGCCCTCTGATTGTGTTGATCACTAAATATTGCTCCACGAGTAGGACCATTGTGGAATATGGGGAGTAGCTCACAATTGGTTCACCTCTTACTTTAAAATTAGACAACACATTGTTGAGAATGCCCCTGTGACGTGGGGTCTGAGAGGGCTACGGTCAAATGTGGGAGTGCCCCGGGGATCAGTGTTGGGTCCACTCTTGTTCCTTATTTATATAAATGATATGCCCTCTAGTATTAAAGGTAAATCTAAAATATCTATGTTTGCAGATGACACAAGCTTTGTAGTGACGGATGTAGTGTACAACATTGGCACTGTTTCAAATAGTGCAGTTTGTGACGTAAGTTCATGGCTTGTAGAAAATAAATTAAAGCTAAATCACAGTAAGACTCAGTTTTTACATTTTCTAATACACAATTCAACAAGACCCGACGTTTTAATTTCACAGAATGGTCATATGATTAGTGAAACGGAATAGTTCAAATTTCTAGGTGTTCAGATAGATAGTAAACTGTAGTGGAAAGCCCACGTTCAAGACCTTGTTCAAAGACTTAATGGTGCCATTTTTACTATTTGAAAGTTATCTGAAGTAAGTGATAGTTCGACCCGAAAAATAGTCTACTTTGCTTATCTTCGTTCGCTTATGACGTATGGTATTACATTATGAGGTAACTCTTCCCATTCTCAAAGGATATTTTTGGCTGAGAAAAGGGCTGTTCGGGTAACAAGTGTTGTTAAGTTCTCAAACTTCTTGTCGACAACTGTTCATTAGTCTGGGTATTCTGATAGTGGCCTCTTAATCTGTATATTCCTTACTGTCTTTTCTTTTAACAATATCATCTTATTCCCAAGAATTAATAGGTTTCACTACGTTAATACTTGGCAGAAATCCAATTCGCATTTAGATCGCACTTCCTTGACTCTTGCGCAGAAAAGTGTGCATTACTGCTGCTCAATCCCGTCTCCAGCCATCCTGATTTAGGTTTTCCGTGATTTCCCTAAATTGTTTCAGGCAAATGCCGGGATGGTTCCTTTGAAAGGGCACGGCCGATTTCCTTCCCTAACCCGAGCTTGTGCTCCGTCTCTAATGACCTCGTTGTCGACGGGACGTTAAAAAACACTAACCATTACTGCTGCATCCGTTTTCAATAAGCTACTACAAGAATTCAAAAATCTTAGCAGCAATCCACAAGCTTTCAAATCTAACCTGAAAAGTTTCCTCAAATGTCACTCCTTCTCCTCTGTCAAGGAGTTCCTCGAACCATTAAGCTGATTCCTGTGGTATATTGTTAAATAACAGTTTACATAAACTTATGGCTTGTCTTTTTTGGGTTCATGAACATTTTATTTTATCTGTTCTTACTTTTATGTTGTAATTTCTCATAGTGACCCGTTCCATGGTCACGAGATTAGCGTCTCAATTTGGTCCTTTGGAACCAGACGAGTAAAATATATATATATATATATATATATATATATATATATATATATATATATATATATATATATATATATATATATATATCTATTGGAGAAGAAAGAAGAACCTTCAGCAATTTATTTTACTGCATTTATGCGTGGGGTGACGGCACTTATGTCGTCCCAGTTCCCTAACCAAGAAGCTGCTACTCCATGAATATGCTCTGGGGAGCTGAAAGATGTACTGTGTTGGAGACGGCACCGTTCCGCAGCTGTCGACTGCGAAAACTGACCGTCGCCTAGGCACTACATGGCGCGCGACGACGGTGTACCGTGGGGCAGGGACGCAACCGGAGACAGAATGTTCCTTGGTGTCGAGTGGGACGGTCAGCACTGAACAGACCGCCCACTGCAACCGCTGCAGATGGAGAGCAACGACCTTACCTCTACTCACACCTGGAAGTCTTACGGGGTGTGACAGGGCCCTACTGCGCGACATGTCAGCAGCGCTCCTGAGGCTGCTCTCAACAACCCAGAAAGAACCTAACGTAGACTATATTTTTCCTTTCAAACAGGTGCCGAACGAGACTTCCATGTTTGTAACTGCATAAATTAACATCCAGCCTGGGAAGATTTATATTATAGGAGCTAGATAGTGTACCTCTTGCCTTTAGGTGGCTGGTATGCCATCTAAGTTGAAATTAATTTTTTTGAAAATGTTTCTATGGCAAAATAGCCATCGTGCCTAATCATGGAATTTGGTGGCCGTTGGGCCTAATCACTATATTCAGTTTTCTTTTTTGTTTTTATTTGGTAGAGGAGTCGCTTTGTCTAACTACTTCAGATACGCTTCTTTTAAGTGTGCCCACTAGGAGCGAATAAAAAGCAGCCCTTCCACTCTCCTGCCACTCTTTTACAGTTTGTTCAGTGGATATAACTCAGTGAAACTGTCGATAACGCAGGTAGGCAGTGCGGTGAAGTTCAAATGGTTGAAATGACTCTGAGCACTATGCGACTTAACTTCTGAGGTCATCAGTCGCCTAGAACTTAGAAATAATCAAACCTAACTTAACCTAAGGACATCACACACATCCATGCCCGAGGCAGGATTCGAACCTGCGACCGGAACGGTCTCTCGGCTCCAGACTGTAGCGCCTAGTACGGCACGGCCACTGCGGCCGGCTAAAGTGCAGTGAATTGCGGGAAGAACCGAACCTCATCTCCACCCATCGCTTAGGATAATTTAAACGAAATCGTTTTACAATAATTTCAGCATGAATCAGAATTCAGTTATAAGTTGACAAATTTGTTATAGGTATGTGTCTTCCGAATTTCATAACAAGTTCAAATCCCAAAGTGTCATTAATAAAAGGTAAACTGTAAGTTTCAAGTCTTGATCCGAATGTAAAGTTTAGTCAAAGTAACGCAACTAGTTCACACTGATAGACGTAACTATGCGGGGCGTTCAATAAATAATGCAACACATTTTTTTCTGAAAGCAGCTTGGTTTCACTCAGAATTACAATACGCCATGTTATTCCCCACTCCTTCGGCTGCAAAACCCTATTTTTCAACATTATCTCCGATCAATCCGACGACGGTACGCCACCTTACTGGGAGAGCCTGTATGTCTGGTTGGTAAAACACTGCTCGACGTCGGAGCCAACATATTGCTGCATCAATAACCTCCCCCCATCCACGTACTGCTTCCCGCGGTGTGACAAACAAATGTGAGTCGGAAAGTGCGAGACCCGGGCTGCAGGGTGCATGAGGTAGAACAGTCCAATGAAGTTTTGTTGGATGCGTAGACTTGTGTGAGGCCTTGCGTTGTCATAGAGAAGAAGTTTGTTTTAATTTCTGTGTTTTTCTTCAATTTTCTAAGGGTAGCACAACACACTTGATCTTTACACCATGCAGAACGACGTAAAAGGGAATAACCTCCTCAGAGTCCCAGAATATCGTCGCCATGTTTTTACCGGCTTAGGGTGCGGCTTTGAACATTTTCTTCGGAGGAGAGGTGCTGTTAGGCCACTCTATGTATTGCCATTTTTTTCCCGGTTTGAAGTGGTGAGTCCCTGTTTCATCGCCTACCACGATGATCGACGAAAAATGGTCACTATCGGCCTAGTAACCCGCAAGCAGTTCAGCACAGATGCTCTTCTTTGGTCTTTATGGTCGTCTCATCGGTGGCCAGGCACATAGCGGGCACACACCTTTGAGTACCGCAATTGGTGGAGGTATTTGTCAGTAATACCAACAGAGACGTCCAGTTGAGGAGCGAGGTGTTTGATTGTGTCTTCGATCACCTTGAATGAGTGTGTCCGCACATTCCTACGTTGCAGGCGTCATAGCCGTGTGCGGCGGCTGGCAAGCAGGAGTTCGGATTGGTTCGCGTGACCATTTTGCGATGATGACAGACGCCTCGCCCAATGTCTCATCGTGCTTTTGTTCACTGCAATTTCTCTGTAGTTATTCCTCACGTGCCTATGAATATCTGCGCTGCTCCGGTTTTCTACCAACGGAACTCAGTGAGGTCTCTGCTTGGAACGCACATCCGTCAGAGGCGCCTTTTGAAGGCTACATATAGCGCCGCCACCTATCGGAAGTACATGAAATATTCCACGACATCCCACAACAATACATTTTTTTCAGCCGAAATTTGCCGAGAAAGAGAAGTGTTGCATTAAAATCAAATGGCTCAGAGCACTATGGGACTGACATCATCAGTCCCCTAGAACTTAGAGCTACCTAAACCTAACTAACCTAAGGACATCACACACACACATCCATGACCGAGGCAGGATTCGAACCTGCGACCGTAGCGGTCACGCGGCTCCAGACTGAAGTGCCTAGAACCGCTCGGCCACAACGGCCGGCAAGTGTTGGATTACTTATTGGACGCACCTCGGAGCTGTTCGAAGTGTAACAGTTAAAAAGACAACCTGTTTTAGGCAGTATTGCTTTACTAAGTGTTTGGCAAGAGAAAACATGGAGGAGGTTACAAGACAACAGTCAAACACGCCCTTGGTTGAGGTAGGGTAGGACACAAAGGATTGTCTGCAATATCTGACCGTCTCTCTCGACGCCAAGGAACATTCTGTCTCCGATTGCCTCCCTGCGACGATCAGTTTTCGCAACTGGCAGCTGCGGATCGGTGCCGTGTCCGGCACAGTACATCTTCCAGCTCTCAGAGAATATTCGTGGAGTAGCAGCTTCTTTCATAAGGAGCCGGAACAACATTAGAGCCATCACCGCAAGGATAAATACAGTAAAAACAAATTGCTGAAGGTCCTCCTTTCTTCTCCAGCAGATAATTAAATTGAAAAGAGCCTGCATGGAAACCTTACAATGCTAGCAGGCCTTCTTATTTAATATAAGAAGGGGACAAGGTACATCCTCATATTTCACCAGTGGAGCTGAGCACCTTAATTTTACCAACATGTTATCGAAAATCTGCCTTCCCCTTTTTAATGTAAATGTGAATTAACGCAATTTAGTTGCTAAATTCTGTTAATATGAGGTTTAACTTGAGACAAGTGCGCATGACCAGCGGGTTTCTGACTAGCATGGTGATTAGAGTCATGAAACATATAATTTGTACCAGCCCAGTAAACTTCGGCAGTATATTCCCCATTATTTTATCTTTCCCGTTAATGGCTGCCTGGTGGTTCTGCAGCCAGATCCTGTCACCCGGTTTGAGGTGAGTCAGACGTTTACCCCTGTTATACTTCTGGGCTTCTCTGTCATCACTACGCATCAGATTACACTTCAGTGTCTCCCAGTTGTTCCGCATCTGCGTTGCATCAATCAGCGGTTGGTTGATTGACCACAAATTCGCTAGTGGCTAGCGGGAGTCTGTCTGTGAACTTCCTGTACCGCCGAATTCAATTGTTATACTATCAGCATAAAAGTAACTAAGAATATAAAAAGCTTGAGTGTCAACAATCCGAAGGCTCCGGGCGGTTTTTTTTTTTTTTTTGACCCGGTCTTCCTTACGCCTGTAACCCAAATGGGGGGAGTGTAAGCAAATTGGTATCGGGTCTGTAGGATTCAGGATTGCTCACATTCTTGCTAAAAAGTAGGGTTAGACCTAGTAAATGTACTAACCTGTAATAATGAGGAGAGATCGAAACATATCTATAACACATGAGCTGTATATGACACATATAATTGTGAATTGAATGCAAATGTACCTACCATACTCATGTGAACATGAATACTTAACTAATGCTTTGATATGGTAGTGACACTGTACGTAAAAAGGTAAACAATGCCAAGTACACCCTCACTAGGGGGCCGATGTGCAGAAACGTCACATAAATTGACGTTTCGAGAAAAATTAAAATGTTTTTTTTGTGTGTTAAAAATAGTGATGTAGTAACTATAAATTATTAAAAGACTACGTCCGTGTGCGCGATGAATATCAAAAATCAAAAAGCGATGCGTTTAATAAATAGCCTTTTGTTTATAGTATCTGTGTAATGTAGAAAAGAAGAACAGAGATAATTTTTTTTTTTGTTAGATTTTTTTTCCTGGCTTGCTTCGTCTAGCGGAAGGTCGCCATTGTATCATAGTTTGATATTTAACGTAAGTCTGACTGTAAGTTATCGGAATATATGTTCAATTTTTATTAGAAAGTGTCGGTTATTGAAGTAGCGGGCTCCTCCCATAATAGCAACCATTAACTGTAATTAATAACTACACTCCTGGAAATTGAAATAAGAACACCGTGAATTCATTGTCCCAGGAAGGGGAAACTTTATTGGCACATTCCTGGGGTCAGATACATCACATAATCACACTGACAGAACCACAGGCACATAGACACAGGCAACAGAGCATGCACAATGTCGGCACTAGTACAGTGTATATCCACCTTTCGCAGCAATGCAGGCTGCTATTCTCCCATGGAGACGATCGTAGAGATGCTGGATGTAGTCCTGTGGAACGGCTTGCCATGCCATTTCCACCTGGCGCCTCAGTTGGACCAGCGTTCGTGCTGGACGTGCAGACCGCGTGAGACGACGCTTCATACAGTCCCAAACATGCTCAATGGGGGACAGATCCGGAGATCTTTCTGGCCAGGGTAGTTGACTTACACCTTCTAGAGCACGTTGGGTGGCACGGGATACATGCGGACGTGCATTGTCCTGTTGGAACAGCAAGTTCCCTTGCCGGTCTAGGAATCGTAGAACGATGGGTTCGATGACGGTTTGGATGTACCGTGCACTATTCAGTGTCCCCTCGACGATCACCAGTGGTGTACGGCCAGTGTAGGAGATCGCTCCCCACACCATGATGCCGGGTGTTGGCCCTGTGTGCCTCGGTCGTATGCAGTCCTGATTGTGGCGCTCACCTGCACGGCGCCAAACACGCATACGACCATCATTGGCACCAAGGCAGAAGCGACTCTCATCGCTGAAGACGACACGTCTCCATTCGTCCCTCCATTCACGCCTGTCGCGACACCACTGGAAGCGGGCTGCACGATGTTGGGGCGTGAGCGGAAAACGGCCTAACGGTGTGCGGGACCGTAGCCCAGCTTCATGGAGACGGTTGCGAATGGTCCTCGCCGATACCCCAGGAGCAACAGTGTCCCTAATTTGCTGGGAAGTGGCGGTGCGGTCCCCTACGGCACTGCGTAGGATCCTACGGTCTTGGCGTGCATCCGTGCGTCGCTGCGGTCCGGTCCCAGGTCGACGGGCACGTGCACCTTCCGCCGACCACTGGCGACAACATCGATGTACTGTGGAGACCTCACGCCCCACGTGTTGAGCAATTCGGCGGTACGTCCACCCGGCCTCCCGCATGCCCACTATACGCCCTCGCTCAAAGTCCGTCAACTGCACATACGGTTCACGTCCACGCTGTCGCGGCATGCTACCAGTGTTAAAGACTGCGATGGAGCTCCGTATGCCACGGCAAACTGGCTGACACTGACGGCGGCGGTGCACAAATGCTGCGCAGCTAGCGCCATTCGACGGCCAACACCGCGGTTCCTGGTGTGTCCGCTGTGCCGTGCGTGTGATCATTGCTTGTACAGTCCTCTCGCAGTGTCCGGAGCAAGTATGGTGGGTCTGACACACCGGTGTCAATGTGTTCTTTTTTCCATTTCCAGGAGTGTGTATTTCAGAATTTCGAGTTGCGGGGAGCTCTCTTTCCCAAGCAGCATTAGGTCGGCCATTACGCTGTCGATATTATTTAGTTAGAAATTCAGTCTGTAATATTAAATGTAAATGCGGTAGACTTCTCTATTTTGATCTTTTAACAGTTTCAAAGCTAGTAAAGTAAAGACAAATTCCATTCATTAATGTTTTCGTACTGAATGAGTTCAGTATGTTTAAGATTGGCCGCTTAACGACAGATGAGATTTTTCTCAGTTTTTGCCTTACGGATAACGAATAGTAAATACAGAAAAATATTCCCTTTTAATAAGCATATGAAATCTGTTTCTTTGTGAAAGTTGGTACACAAATGACCAGTAGCCCCTGAGAACCAAATTAATCATTACAGTTTGCGTAATAGCACACATATTTTCTCTCCATATTAGCAGTGCTCACGTGAACTATCTGTTAGAAGGCGGTGAGTCGCGCGCTGCGTATAAAATATTATTTCGTGCTTACTTCGGAATAGCCGATCTCCGTAGGTATGTTATCGTGATATTGCGTTATTTCAGATTCTCAAGCTAGCCCACAATATTTAACAGAGTAGATAATATTGCAGTATTCAGTTTTTATTTATTTATTTTGATTCATCACTGTATATATAGAATTTAACAAAACTCCCATTCCCGGGTACCGCGATACGTACTAAAGACAAAAGTCAACCAATAAAGTGCCAGGTCCCACCGAAAATGATCTGCATGGTGGTATGCTATGAGGGCGGAACACAAATCGCGGTTGACCTGTTCCACAAATGAAGGGTTAGGGCGTTAGGGCGTTGTGGTATGTGTGAAATCCCCCTCTCGGAACACAAAGTCCGAAACAGTTTCGATATGAACGCTGCATCATTATGGGAGACAATTCTAGCATTGCCCAAAGACACTATGCAAGAGCTGTAAAGAATATATACCGTCTTCGCCGTCCTATCACGGGTCGGAAATAACAAGCAAAACTGGGTGAATGTATCCACACAAACTAGAATGAACCCGTTCCCCACATGTGACGCGGCAGAGGGCCTATGTAATCTATGTAAAACCTCTCCGTAGGGAAGCTAAGACGAAATGGCTGCAGGAAAAATGTGAAGACATCGAAAAAGATATGATTGTCGGAAGGACAGACTCAGCATACAGGAAAGTCAAAACAACCTTTGGTGACATTAAAAGCAACGGTGGTAACATTAAGAGTGCAACGGGAATTCCACTGTTAAATGCAGAGGAGAGAGCAGATAGGTGGAAAGAATACATTGAAAGCCTCTATGAAGGTGAAGATTTGTCTGATGTGATAGAAGAAGAAAGAGGAGTCGATTTAGAAGAGATAGGGGATCCAGTATTAGAATCGGAATTTAAAAGAGATTTGGAGGACTTAAGGTCAAATAAGGCAGAAGGGATAGATAACATTCCATCCGAATTTCTAAAATCATTGGGGGAAGTGGCAACAAAACGACTATTCACGTTGGTGTGTAGAATATATGAGTCTGGCGACATACCATCTGATTTTCGGAAAAGCATCATCCACACAATTCCGAAGACGGCAAGAGCTGACAAGTGCGAGAATTATCGCAAAATCAGCTTAACAGGTCATGCATGGAAGCTGCTTACAAGAATAAGATACAGAAGAATGGAAAAGAAAATTGAGAATGCGCTAGATGACGATCAGTTTGGCTTTAGGAAAAGTAAAGGGACGAGAGAGGCAATTCTGACGTTACGGCTAATAATGGAAGCAAGGCTAAAGAAAAGTCAAGACACTTTCAGAGGATTTGTCGACCTGGAAAAAGCGTTCGACAATATAAAATGGTGCAAACTGTTCGAGATTCTGAAAAAAGTAGGGGTAGGGTATAGGGAGAGACGGGTCATATACAATATGTACAACAACCAAGAGGGAATAATAAGAGCGGACGATCAAGAACGAAGTGCTCGTATTAAGAAGGGTGTAAGACAAGGCTGTAGCCTTTCGCCCCTACTCTTCAATCTCTACATCGAGGAAGCAATGATGGAAATAAAAGAAAGGTTCAGGAGTGGAATTAAAATACAAGGTGAAAGGATATCAATGATACGATTCGCTGATGACATTGCTATCCTGTGTGAAAGTGAAGAAGAATTAAATGATCTGCTGAACGGAATGAACAGTCTACTCAGTACACAGTATGGTTTGAGAGTAAATCGGAGGAAGACGAAGGTAATGAGAAGTAGTAGAAATGAGAACAGCGAGAAACTTAATATCAGGATTGATGGTCACGAAGTCAATGAAGTTAAGGAATTCTGCTGCCTAGGCAGTAAAATAACCAATGACGGACGGAGCAAGGAGGACATCAAAAGCAGACTCGCTATGGCTAAAAAGGCATTTCTGGCCAAGAGAAGTCTACTAATATCAAATACCGGCCTTAATTTGAGGAAGAAATTTCTGAGGATGTACGTCTGGAGTACAGCATTGTATGGTAGTGATACATGGACTGTGGGAAAACCGGAACAGAAGAGAATCGAAGCATTTGAGATGTGGTGCTATAGACGAATGTTGAAAATTAGGTGGACTGATAAGGTAAGGAATGAGGAGGTTCTACGCAGAATCGGAGAGGAAAGGAATATGTGGAAAACACTGATAAGGCGAAGGGACAGGATGATAGGACATCTGCTAAGACGTGAGGGAATGACTTCCATGATACGAGAGAGAGCTGTAGAGGGCAAAAACTGTAGAGGAAGACAGAGATTGGAATACGGCAAGCAAATAATTGAGGACGTAGGTTGCAAGTGCTACTCTGAGATGAAGAGGTTAGCACAGGAAAGGAATCCGTGGCGACCCGCATCAAACCAGTCAGTAGACTGACGACCACAAAAAAAAAAAAAAAAAAAAAAAAAAAAAAAAAAAAAAAAAAAAAAACAAAAAAAAAAAAAAACGACGCCACCGTTTCAGACGCCAGCATTATCTGCCAAGAATAATATTTAATTATTAATGTGCAATTCGGAGGTAAAACTAATTTGTCGCGTTTACTTCCTCTAGCTGAACAGCACAAAAAGTTTCCCTTTAAACGGTAGGGCTTCACTTTTTCTTCCTATTTTTTTCCCCTAATATCGCAATGTCGGTTTTCCGAAGTGACCTTAGATAAGTCTGAGGGGTGACTGAGTACAGCGTCAAAGAACACCGCTTCGGCTGACTACTTCTTTGGAGGCTCCGGTCGCAAGATGGTTCGCTACCCCCTGCCCCAAACATATAACTTTGGGTGCCAGCTGCCCCCCCCCCCCCCCCACGCCTCCCTCCCTCCGTAAATGACGCACTCCAAACTGGAAGATAGAGCTTGAAACTGCCCATCTGGTTGTACGCCTTCCACGTTGGTCTTCCCAGCACCCAACTAAGAAGCCTGGTTATAAGTTTCTAGGATACACAGGTAGTGCTCCAGATATTTACGGAATATCTCCAGAGCAAGAGTAACGACAAAGCTCACTGAGTATTCAATCTCTAATCTCGATAAAATCCGTGAGGCGTGTACTACCGGTCTTCTCCGTGACGTGTTCTTGTTAATGAACAGCCGCAACACCTGAACACCTGATATAGAAGCATCCGTTTGAATAAATTCTGTGGAAAAGTCAGGGGTGGACAACACAGGTGCTGTTGCTAATGCCATCTTAAGATGCTCCAAGTTGGTTTATTGGGAAGGGCCATATTAAAATTTCCTCCCTTTCTTCCTTAATTCATTCACCAGAACTGCCATTCGTTTCAAGTTATGTATGAATTTTCGAAAAAAGATAATCATGCCCATGAATATTGCCCCATCCTTGGGACTCTTAGGTTACGAACGGTTCTGGATATCATCGGTGTAGCTCTGATCAACAGTAATGCCATTGGAAGAAACTGTATGCCCCAAAACGACATCTGTGGCTGCGAAAATTTTATCTTAAAAGGCCTAAGTGTATGTTTCGCCATCCTTAAACGGCACAAGACTTCCTCAGATTGTCAATCATTCGCAGAAAATATCTCGTTGAAGATAACCAAGTCACGCAGGTCATGGAAGCCAAACATGAATTCGGTACCTGAAAAATACTGTCAGGGAGTTGGGACAATACTGCCGCTCCAGTTGAGAGTACGAATGGGACACGATTAAAGTCTTAGATATTCCAGTCGGCTGCAAGGCCAGTAACCGATTTAGAGTCTTCAGAGAGGGTAATCTGATAATATGCCTGGTTGAGATCCAAAGGTGTGAAGAATTACACTGCTGGCCACCGTAAATGCAACACCCTGAAGGAAGCATCCGAATCAAGTGAAATTTACACCATGAGTTTGCAGCGATGAGATATGCAACTGATTAGAATTTCAGCGCAGACGCACATCGCGTGCGCCTGTGGCGCCACCTCATAGCGCCATTTAAGGCTTGGCGATTTCGACGAGTGTACGTTCGGCACGTGTGTTTACCTTGTGGTTGTTTCACAAGACGATCAGTTATGCCTCGTAGACAACAGTGAACATCTTTTGATCAAGTATCCGAGTCCGACAGAGGAAGGATAGTGGCTTACCGAGATTGTGGATTATCATACAGAGAAATCGCTAGTTGTGTCGGACGAAACCAAACAACTGTAATGTGGATATGTGACCGTTGGATGCAGGAGGGTACGACGGACCGACGTGGTCGATCGCATTCACCTCGGTGCACCACTGCACGTGCTGATAGGCAAATTGTGCGCATGGCAGTGACGGATCGCTCAGTGACATCCCGAACCATAGCACAGCACATTGCGTCTGTAACGCATCATCCAGTGTCTGCGCGTACCATTCGACGCCGTTTACAGCAGAGTGGTCTGTCCGCAAGAATTCCATTGCTTCGTCTACCATTGACGCAGAACCACAGACGTCTCCGTCGCCAATGGTGTGATGACAGACGGATGTGGACGGCAGAATGGAATGACGTTGTCTTTACTGACGAGGCACGCTTCTGTCTGCAGCACCACGATGGTCGGATTCGAGTGTGGAGACACCGTGGAGAGAGGATGCTGGACAGCTGCATTATGCACCGCCACACTGGTCTTGCACCGGGTATTATCGTATGGGGCGGTATTGGATATTACCCTCGCACGCCTCTAGTACGCATTGCCGGTACTTTAAATAGCCGGCGCTACATATCCGAGGTGCTGGAGCCAGTTGTCCTTCCTTACCTTCAGGGCTCGGCCACAGCCATATTTCAACAGGATAATGCGCGACCACACGTGGCACGCATTGTCCAAAGGTTCTTCGTCAATAACCAGATTGAATTGCTTCCCTGGCCGGCTCGCTCTCCGGATCTTTCGCCGATAGAAAACATGTGGTCCATGGTTGCTCCACGAGTGACCCAGATTACATCCCCAGCTGCCACACCACATGATCTTTGGCAACGTGTGGAAGCTGCTTGGGCTGCTGTACCCCAGGAACACATCCAACGTCTCTTTGACTCAATGCCGAGACGTGTGGCAGCGGTGATTTCCAACAGTGGCGGCTACTCTGGCTACTGATTCTGGCAGGAACCACATGTTACAGACGTCTGTAAACGTAGTCATTTGATACTTGGTCAACATGTTATCTACAAAATAAATTTTTTTGTGCTACCTCTTGTCTTTCTTGGTGTTGCATTTACGGTGGCCAGCAGTGTAGTCTTACAAAACCATTCACCGGATTTTACAATCCCGAAAACATCGGTAAGCACACCAAAATATGCCTAACATACGCGCCGTAACTGTGTGGCGTGTAAATCAGCTAAAGTACTTCACGCAGGTGGTTACATAATTTAGAGGTTCGCCCTCTAGCGAAATGGAATGAAAATTTGTGTTACCTACAATTAATAACCAGACCAGTGTGTTGAATAAAATCACAACCAAGAATCACCAGACTGACTAATTAACGCGCTACCTTCGCCTTAAAGAGCCAAGTGAAACCCTGGATTCTCAGTTTAATGGTGAATGTAATTTACCAGAGTTGGCCATCGTGCAACTACCATTCTCCATTGTCTATGAAGGAAATCGACATGGTGATTGACATTTCACTAATTAATCATAATGAACTTCCCGTCTTAAGTAGGGTACAAACGACTTCTTTTTTAGCATTTAGACAAACAGACTGAACATTGAACGGGGGTGTTCAGGCGAAGCTACTATCCTATTATACAGTAAGCACCATCTTGCCCTCACCCTGCCCCTGTTCCAGGTCTCTAGACGGTCATAATTCTCCCAGTTCTTTGGCTGGATGCCTCGACAATCCCTTTTAAAAAGGGACTCCTACATTTAAAACACACACGTCGGTCTGTTATCTGTAAGGCAGCCTCTTTCACCCCCATTAGGCGCCTTCGAATCCCGTATCACAGTCGCTACCTTTCGCTTCATATCCGCTAACGGACAGCGTCCGCCTATCGTAAGACACCTTGTGAATGAGCGAACGACTGTGGTTTTGACACCAACAGCAACCTAGGTATTTCCTCCGGACTCATACCTTCAAGAATATTGCTAATACTTCTGATTCACCATACGGTAAATACAACGCCTTTACTGTGCACCTGACATCCCACATACACCGTGATAACGGCTCACCGTTTTACTGTACCCGCCAATAACGCTTTTGTTCTAGTTCTTGCAATGATTGCAGTAGTATCAACTGCTAACAGAAATGCTCCCAAAATTCAGTAATGGTATACTGTGCCATTCTATCCGTATTAACATAATCCCTCAGCTGGCCTGTACGCTTTGGATACAGCAATTTGTAAAACTGTTGTCCTCTCAGTCCATAATTTTCATTTGGTTCCTGCAGTCAGAATACAGATCAGAATCTATTAAATCTGGGAAATGTGTCGAGTGACAATTTTCAGTTCTTTTGCAACAGCTTTCTTGCTGCCTGTCAACAACTCTCACTTCAATTTGCCCACTAGAGATGGGCAAACTGAAACACGTAACTGTTTCGAAACAAATGAAACAGTACTATGTAATATTTCGATACGCTGTTTCGAAACAGTTAAGCAGTTTGTGTTTTGTAATCTACTAGACCTACACATTTTATCATCTTGAATGTCTACTGTATAAGTATGTCCATATAAACACAAATGAGGTGCGAGAGCGCTACACTTGGGCGTCTTGGCAGTTTCGTATTTCCTGCAGCAAATGTGCTGCTTTCGTGTTGTGTGACTTTCACACTTTTCAATTGACTGAGGACAGCCATAGCTGAAGACAGGACAACCACCACGAACGGATTTGAAGGAGGGAGCAAACTGCAGAAACAACGGATATGCTACTGGGATTCCCACATAATTTACATGCACACAAAGGGAATCATTGTGGATGATAGGCACAGTGACTATAGACTCACAAATAACGCCAAATAATTCGAATAAATAACAAAATATAACAGAAAAAAATTGTCTTTCAAGGTGTTTCGAACCGTTACTATAAATTCACCATGCTTCCCAGTCCTTCCCGTTCACCATTACACTATCAGTGATATGTCAAACAGATTGCTTGCAATTATACCTATATCAAATTTATGTATATGTCTAATAACTGTCAATCTGCGCCTTTTTTATTCAGAATGTTGTAGGCTTACTTGCGTTTCTTAACATGATTACTGTAAGTGAAAAAGAAGCGTATGTTATAAAAAAAGTGTGTAGGACAGTCAGCTAGAAACGAAGCTTTATTTTCGGATATCTTAAGCTTCATGCTGTAGCCTGTTAAAAAGATTTCGACACTCTTGAAAGTGTATCATGAAGTGGTATGTTATGTTTCAGTACCTGTGCCGAGCCCGAATCTCGTCCGACACAGAGCGGAATGAAACAACACTGTTTCGATACAATTAGTCCGTTCCAAGCACAGGTGGACTGAAACAGCCTTATTTTGAAACAACGATTCAGTTGCTGTGTCTGGCTCGAGATCGAATCTGGTGGTGTTATCCGAGACAGGGGCGGAATGAAACACCACTGTTTCGAAACAGTGAACCACAGCCGTTCCGAAACACTGGAACAGTTGCACGTATCGATACACTGTATCGAAACATAGAAATAGTGGCCAAGTCTACTGCCCATCGTACTCAGTTTCCTATGGAGTAGCTTCCATTCGCATCACTTCTAATTTATACCCTACATTCGGAGCAGATATCTCCTCAATATTTCCCATGAGCACAGAAGCTTGTTCCTGTAAGTGGTCTATCCGTTTATCCAGGTGTTCGCTCCCTGTAATGCAACGTAGATCACGTGGCCTATACAAACAATGCATTATTCGTGCCTTCAAAAATCTTACTTGGGCGCTGGAAAGTTTACGTACTTCAAAGAATGACACAACTTATGCTGTTCCGGTTAAAACGAACTGAACAATGTCAGCGGCCTCACTTACCTTATATGAATGCGTCGATGTTTTTGCAGAACCTTCTTCATCATTCTTAATTGGTCGACAATGTTCCCAGGATGGCCACAGCCCCTGATTATAATTTATATTTCTTTTTTTTGTGCTGCCCGAAAATAATTCCTATCCAGCGCCAACATTTCCATCTAAAAATAGCTCCTGCAACCTACGTCCTCAATTATTTCCGCGGTGTATTGCAATGTCTGCCTTCCTCTGCTGATTCTACCGTGTACAGCTCCCTCTAGTACCATGGAAGTTATTCCCTGATGTATTAACAGATGCCCTACCATCCTTTCCATTCTTTCTGTCAGTGTTTTCCATGTATTGCTTTTCGCACTGATTCTGCGGCATTTCTTACCATACCGCAAAATTTTCGACATGCTTCTGTAGGACCACATCTCAAATGTTTCGTTTCCATTCTGTCCGGTTTTCCCACAGTCCATGTTTCACTACCATTCAACGCTGTGTTCCAAACCTACGTTTTCAGGAATTCCTTTCATATTAAGGTCAATATTTGATAGTAGTAGACTTGTCTTCGCCAGGAAAGCCATTTTTTCCAGTGCTAGTCTCCTTCCTACGTCCTCTTTCCCACATTAATAACGAGTTATTTTGCTGCCTAAGTAGCAGAATTCTTAAGCTTCGTCCTATTCGTGATCCCCAATTCTGTTCATACATTTCTTGCCGTTCTCATTTCTGATTTCGTCTTTCTTCGATTTACTCTCAGTCCACATTCTGTGCTCCTTGTACAGTTCATTCCATTCAAAAAATCCTGAAAGTATTGTTTGCTGTTGCTAAGGATAACGTCTTCATCGAAGTTTGTTATTGATGTGCTCCCACCTTGAATTTTAATACCACTTTTAAAACTTTCTTATATTTCAGTCATTGCTTCTTCGATGTATAGACTAAGCAGTAAGGGCGAGAGGCTGGATATATATCTTAAATCCTTTTTAATCTGAGCACTTCGTTCTTGCTCTTCCAGTCTTATTGCTCCCTCATGGTTCTTGTTCATATTGTATATTACAGGTCTTTCTCTATAACTTTCCCCTCTTTTTACCAGTATTTAGAACATCTTGCATCGTTTCACATTGTGGAAATCTTTTCCAAGGTTGACAAATCCTATGAACGTATCGGTATATTTCTTCAGTCTTTCTTTCGTTACCAAACGCTACGTCAGAACTGCCTCGTTGGTGCCTTTACACTTCGTAAAGCCAAACAATCGTTATATAGCCGGTCTTTAATTTTTTCTCCATTATTTTGCGCATTATTCTTGTCAGCATTTTTAATGTATGACCTGTTAAACATTGTGCTATGGTTCTTGCAGTTGTCAGCCCTTGCAGTCTGTGGAATTGCGTGGATGATGTTTTTCGAAAAGTCTGATGGTATGTCATTATACACACCAAGATGACTAGCCGTTTTGTTGCCACTTCCCTCAGTGATTTTAAAACTTTCTATGGAATTTTATCTATTCCTTTTGCCTTATTTGATCTTAAGCCGTCCAAAGCTCTTTTAAATTCTGATTGTAATATTGTATCCCCCACTTCTTCCCTTTCCACTCTTGTTTCTTCTTCCACTACGACATCAGAAAAGTCCTCCTACAACATACTCTTTCCACCAACGTACTCTTTCGCGACCGCCGCGAAAGCAAAGTTTGTGCAACTGGAAGCGGCGGTAAGGTACTGTGTCCCTCATGGCACACAAACAAAGCATTTATTCAGCGTCAGGATGTGAGCAGCAGCTAACTTACCAGTAGTATGTCCCTCAGAAATAAATACGAGATTTGAAATAAGACGGTCACAAATTCTGAATATTAATTTAGAGATATTTTAATGAAAGCTATTCTCTTATTATTTCAGAGTTAGTTGAAATCCAGATGGATACTGGCAAGGCTTTAATTATGTAGGTTTGTCGCTACTATGTTTGAATAATTTGCTTGAAATAATTATTAGAAATTTTTCACGATAACTGTTGAAAAATGACAGCAAATTGACTTTAACTATGACGAGGTGAAAGGCGACGATTCGAAATAAATTTTCGTATTTAACTATGACAAGGTGAAAGGCTACCATTCCTAATAATTTTTCTCATATTTAGACATTAACACAAATATGCAATTTGTTACATAACGACGAATTAAGATTAAGATAATAAAATTCATTATTGCAGTTCCTCAACAGATCAACTGTTTTTAGAATGACGCAGAAGACCGGATTATTACGGTATGTGGGTGGTATCAATAATGAAAGGTACTGAGAACTGATGTACTCTGCTGTCATATATTTCAATATTAAGACACATTTACTACTATGACCGACTTTTCCCATAGATTCTAGATGTGAGAGTACATAAAATTTCTTGACTAGTAGTAGATGAGTAGTCATAATTTGTGGTGAAGAACTTCTCTGTTAGTGTAGACAAACATCCAAAGCCATTTTTCTCGACATACCAGTGGCACAATCACATCTCCACAATTTATGAAATTAATTGCATCTGTGGCAAATATTTTGTTACAATGAGTTATAACAGTGCAGCTTAGTGCCAAATCATTTTCTTAACGTTTCTATTAGACTTTTATTGAAATATAAAGAACATTTTAACTGTGCTCTTCGGAACACCTAGTTAGTGACTTCACTGCCTACAACCCAGTCTCAATCCGGCTGCAGTTCAGAACTGCCCTAAGCCACTAAGCACGTCAACGTCATCCAAAACATGCACCAAAGGGAAAGACACTGTGTTTTCCCACCTTATGGTGATGGTTGTTACAAATGTGAGTTCAGCACAATATAAATGCCTTGGAGTTGATCTGAAATTTACACTTTAACTCAAATTAACATAATTTATTTTACATTGTATTACGAGTAATAATGCAGAGACGTAAACAAAGCGTTCAGTTGTCTAAATTCACAGACATTACAACTCTGGCACAGTCTTGGTTCAAATAGCTCTGAGCAATATGGGACTTAACATCAGAGGTCATCTGTCCCCTAGAACTTAGAACTACTTAAACCTAACTAACCTAAGGACATCACAGACATCCATGCACGAGGCAGGATTCGAACCTGCGACCGTAGCAACAGTGCGGTTCCAGACTGAAGGGCCTAGAACCGCTCGGCCACACCGGCCGTCGGCACAGTCTTCATTGAGAAGTTATAATCGACATCAGAATATCAAAGCATGAATAAATACAATTTTGTTGCAAAAATTTTCAACGTTTTACATTACAGTTAAGATGATATCACTTCGTTACACATCCGCATTGTCTTGAGATATCCTAATGGCTGCATTCAGAGTGGCACCAGAAAAAGTCGGCAGATACAGTCACCTGAGGTCACCTGATAACATCGGCCTACAGCTTGACGACATTGCATTAGATCTCCTTCGTCAGTTTTTGGTGGACTCAGGAGGTTAGGTGAGGTTAGAATCTATTCTACGAAGGGGGCTTGGATCTGTTTCAACCTTCATGGATAGGATGATGGAGGGAGGGAAGTGGTGTAGGTGTCACGACGCCTCTGTGCCTGGAAGAGAGTTCTGCGTTCCTTATTTTGCTATCAAAGAGACACCAAAAGCTTGTAAAGAAGACATACCTGTTTCGAAAAGAATAGTTTCAGTACTGTACACTGTTTCTTCAATTACTGGAGTACAAATTTATCATATGAAACCCGCTGTTACATACTTGAGATGATTTGTAGTGACACTGGAAAACAGTAATGCAAACACCCTACACAGCTTTAAATAATTTCACCAAAACAGGCACGTCAGTTAACCTTCAATGACTGTCATTCAGTACATAACAAATTTTTGAATAAGATACGCTAAACACCTGCAGCACTCAAATATGAGAATACATACACTACGTCGGTAAACCACCTCATATGACTATTGGAACAAAATTGCCAGAAAGAAGTTATAGCGCCCAACCACCACATCCCGAAGAAGTCTACTGCAGTAACTTTAAGCATGATATACGCCACCCTTCTCACTTAGGTTAACTGCATTGATCAACCAGATCACTATGACGACCTACCTAGTAGTCGATATGTCCACCCTCGGCACGGATAACATCGGCGACACGTCGTGGCATGGGAGCATTGAAGCCTTGGTAGGTGGCACCACACCTGCACACACAAGTCTGCTAATTCCGGGAAGCGTGTCGGTAAGCTCCGACGCCACGTCCAGTCACATCCCAGATGTGGTTGATCGAGTTCAGATCTGGCAAGCAGGAGGCCAGCACATCTATAGGAACTCGCGCTGTGTTCCTCGAACCACTGCATCACACTCTTGCCCTTCTGACAAGGCGCATTATTTTGTTGAAAAATGCCACTGCCGTAGGGAAACACGATTGACACGAAGTGGTGCACGTGGTCTGCAACCAGTTTACGGTACTCCTTGACCGTTATGACTAGACCCATGAATGCCTACCTGAATGATCCCCAGAGCATAATCGAGGCGCCACCAGCTTGTATCCGTCCCACCGTATTGAGGTGTCAAGGACATGGTTCCCTGGAAGACGACTGATTCGCGCTGTCCCATCGGCATGATGAAGGAAGTATCGGGATTCATCAGACTGTGCAACGCTCTGACACTGCACCAGCGTCCAGTCCTGTTGGTCATAGGCCCATTTCAGATGTAGTTACCGATGTCGTGGCATTAACATTGGCACATGTATGGGTTGTCGGCTGCGGAGGCCTATCGTTAGGAGTATTGGGTGCACTGTTTGTTCAGTAACACTTGTACTCCACCCAGGATTAAAGTCTGATGTAAGTTCCACCACAGTTCGCCGCCTGTCCTCTTCCACCAATCTGCCAAGCCTACGGTGTCCAACAGCTATAACGAGAGGGCCGGCCGCTGTGGCCGAGCGACTCTAGGCGCTTCAGTTCGGAACGACGCTGCTGCTACGGTCACAGGTTCGAATCCTTCCTCGGGCATGGATGTGTGTGATATCCTTAGTTTCGTTAGGCTTAAGTAGTTCTAAGTCTAGGGGACTGATGACCTCAGATGTTAAGTCCCATAGTGCTTAGAGCCATTTGAACCACTTTATAATGAGATGTGTCCGCCTGACCGCACGGCGTCTGCATGTGTTTTCACCATGGTTTCGCCAAGCGCTGAAGACACTCACCACGGCATTCCTCGAACACCGGACAAGTGGTGCAGTTTCCGAAATACTCGTGCCGAGCCTCTGTGCGGGCCTTTGTGCCATCAAAATCTGCCCTTGGTCGAAGTCAGATAGATCGTGCGCCTTCCCCATTCTACACAAGGACAGCCCGCTCACTAATACTAACGCACCGTGCTTGTGTCTGACTAGCAGTCATTCCTCGCCAGGTGTCGCTGCTATCACCTGGACGGCTTTATATCGATAGTAGTTCGGTGGTCATAATATTCTATCTGCAGCGGATAGGCACTTGGTGCAGGGAGTGGCAACTGACCCTTAACATAGACAAATGTAATGTATTAGGAATATATAGAAAGAAGGATCCTTTATTGTATGATTATATGATAGCGGAACAAACACTGGTAGCAGTTACTTCTGCAAAATATCTGGGAGTGTGCGTCCGGAACGATTTGAAGTGGAATTATCATATAAAATTAATTGTTGGTAAGGCGGGTACCAGGTTGAGATTCACTGGGAGAGTCCCTAGAAAATGTGGTCCATCAACAAAGAAGGTGGCTTACAAAACACTCGTTCGACCTATACTCGAGTATTGCTCATCACTGTGGGATCCGTACCAGATCGAGTTGACGGAGGAGATAGAGAAGATCCAAAGAAGAGCGGTGCGTTTCGTCACAGGGTTATTTGGTAAGCGTGATAGCGTTACGGAGATGTTTAGCAAACTCAAATGGCAGACTCTGCAAGAGAAGCGCTCTGTATCGCGGTGTAGCTTGCTGCCCAGGTTTCGAGAGGGTGCGTTTCTGGATGAGGTATCTAGTATATTGCTTCCCCCTACTCATACCTCCCGAGGAGATCACGAATGTAAAATTAAAGAGATTCGAGCGCGCACGGAAGCTTTCCGGCAGTCGTTCTTCCCGCGAACCATACGCAACTAGAACAGGAAAGGGAAGTAATGAGAGTGGCACGTAAAGTGCCCTCCGCCACACACCGTTGGCTGGCTTGCGGAGTATAAATGTAGATGTAGATCAGTGCATTTTTTTGAGGTAGTAATTTATACCTAAAATTTCCGATGAAATTTTTCCACTTGTGGTTTCCAATAAAGCTGCGATTTCAGACCATGGATTCCGAATTCCAGATTATAATGTTTTCTACACTCAGGATACCACAAACTCGTTTTTTTTTTTTTTTTTTTTTTTTACTGAACTTATCAGTTTCTCACAGTTCATGTTTTGTTTGTGAGAACGTCGGCCATTTCGACTGAAGAAAACAAATTAATCTAAGTTTCACACATTCTCGTCCAGAGTCTGTACGTTCGGGCCCTAAGACCAACTGCATTGTGACCGAGCACATACTAGTGCACTGATTTAAAAAGATCGCTCAGCTTCGGCCGGTGTCGATCGGTGACGGAATCCACTGATATTGGTACCACTGTGACAGCAGTCTAAGGATAACTTAAATGAAATGTATCCTCACATCAACGTAACTATAACGACTATAAAAAATTCGTCTTCTTCTTGTTCTTCAGCCTCTAGATATCCACTCCTGGACATAGGCATCTTGCAAAGATTTGCATGTCGATCTTTGCTGGGTAGTTTGGATCCAGTTTTGGATGTCTGTCTCACCAGAAGATGTTCGATACTTCTCTTTCACTCCTCTGGACACTACTGCATTAGTGTTTCGGTCCATTTTAACGCCACTTCAGTCCCGCAGTCCACTTGACAACGCTATACACCCCCGTTCTTCTACATATCTCTTCGTTCCTGATCTTGTGTCTCAAATTCACTATAGGCATTGTTCTCTCTAATGCCCTTTGAAAGACGCGCAGCCGATTTGCTCTGCTTGATGTTTCTCTGTTTCGAGCCCATATGTAGTCACTGAGAGGATGTGTGCGTCACAAACTTTCCTTTTTTAATTATCGTGGTTAGTCGGTATACAGAGAATGTAGCCAAGTCTCGCGAATAACATCCAGAAGAGGCTGGGTGATCTCTGCAGTTGTTATTTTTCCCCAGTTCGATTTTATGCCCCAGACAAATTTATTCCCTTACTACATTCAGAGTAAGCTTTCCGATGGAGATCGTTATATTGACAGGGCTAACAGTTGTAGTCTTTTGAAGGTTAATTTGGAGGCCGACAGCATGGGAAGCGTCTTTGAGTTCTTGAATAACTGTTGAAGAGTCGTTTGTGTCATTGCTGAAGAGTATGATATCGTTTGCAAAGGGAAGATGGTTGAAACATTTCCTATCTATGTCGATACCTTTCTGTCTCCGTGACATATCCTGATGAAGTGAAGATGGATAATATGTTTCCTATCTACGTCAGTACCTTTCTGTCCATTGGACATGCCCAGAGACATTGTGAATAATTTAGATGAGACTGTGTCTCTTTCCCTTTTTTTTTTTTTTTTTTTTTTACAGGGAACTTTACAGTGATTCAGTCTTTATAGCGCATACACAGCGGGAGTCTCATGTAGCGGTTTAATTTGGATTACGTGTAGTCAATGAGGGACTTGTTCATCGTCCTCAGAACTTTCCAAGTTTAGATGGCGTCGGAAGCCTTCTGGTAGACTAGGAAGACTGTAGTGGGGAAGTTACGCTCCATACATTTGCACTACCTGACTGTGGTCAGTTGTACTGAAACATTTTCTGAATGACACCTTTCCGAATGGCCGGTGAAAGTCCAATTTCTCACTCAGGCGGTTGGTAATGAGTTTTGTTGCTTGTAAAGCGATGAGAAAAGACTAACAGACCTGTAATCCTCGATTTCTATGTTGATATCTGTTTTGAAGAGGTGAATGACTTCTAAATTTTTCCACGACTCTGGAACTTTCCCTTCTTCGAAACATTTATCTAATAGAATGAGGAATGCTCCTCCAATTTTAAGCATCTCTGATCTTTCCATGGCGCCTTACAACTCTTGAGTTGTTTCAGAGCTGTAGCCGTTTCAATTTTATCTACAGTTTCCAGTCCTCCCGGTCCCACGTTCATAACAGATCTTCGAGATTCATCATCAGCCTTTGGCTTGTCATGTCTTTCAGTAACAATTTCCCCTTTCCTCTCGGTCACTCCGAATTTTGTGAACGATCATCTTGACTTCGGATTGGCTGAGAAGAACGGCTCTCAAGTTCATAATGATTTCATGATCTCCTCGATCAGTCTCCTGTTTTGCTTTCTCTGATCTCTTCTGACTGCCATATTTACGTTTTCGTTGAGATCTCTGTATTTCGGTAAGTCTCTGTCAGTGTTCCTTCTTTCTTCTACAAGCTGTTCTGTTTCGAGGGTGAATTTCGAATTTTTCCGTTTTTGGAGGCACTGACTTTCTTTAGTACGTTCTAATATTGTTGGTGATTTCCAACTAGCCTATGGTCAATGACTGCGTTGAAGTGATTTATGACTGACACGTGTGAGAACATTCATTTCTTCGATGTGAAGACGTAATCTATTTCATTTTTAATTATAATGTCAGTGCTTCTCCAGGTCCACTACCTATCGGATTTTTCTTGTAGAAAGTGTCCATGCAGTGTACAAGTAGCTTTTTAAGGAAATTCACACCATTTGTCCTGTCTGGTTTCACGTTACAGGTCCTAAATTTCGAATGAATTGTGGTCTTCTGAGCACTTCGCTCCCATCTTGGCATAAAAATCGCCAAGTATTAAGGAAAATGTGTTTTCTGACATTTTTGCGAATGTTAGGTCTTCATAGAAATTTTTCTAGCTCTTCATAAGCTGAGATGGAAGTAGGAGCATAGGCACAAATTAACAAATTATTTGGATGCTGATCACAACATTCAACTCAAGGACCACACAGATGGACTTCGTCTTGGTTATAAGGTATTTACTCTTGTTGTGAACTAGCAGGGCTATGCCTCCACTATACATATTTACGTCCTACTTATTTGGAAATAGGAGGTGTCCAAACTTGATAATAATGGTCGTTTCACCTTTTATAATCGTCTTACTGATTCCGGGTACATCCTATTTGAAGTTCTGCAGCTCGTGTTGCTAACATGAGAGATGTTCTTCTAGTCGCATGGTGAAGGTTTGGATGGATAAATGTTTTAGGGTACATTCCCCTCAGCAAATGGGAGTGGGCAAATACATGTGCACATAACACAACAGGGTCACCACATTCTGAGACGATCCTGCTCCTACTGGGATCGTGAGAAGGAAACATCTACTACCACAATAAAAATGTTATATCTGTTTCATTAACATACAAAAAATCACATCATCAGATACATATATAATACTTTCATCTATATATTTAATATAATACAGATTTTGTTTAATTATTTTGCATAAAACATTGAAATTGGCATACATGTTCTACAATAATCAAACAATAGAAAATCCAGTATGGACAGTAACAATATCAGAGAAGGAAACTTGCTATTCACCATATAGCAGAGATGCTGAATCGCTATAGGCACAGCAAATAGATTCACATAATCACAGCTTTCGGCCATTAAGGCCTTTGTAGCGCGGTTCGTAGGGCAACAAGAGGAACGCAGGAAAGGCCTTAACAGCCGAAAGCTATAATTGTTTTAATCTTTTTGTTGTGCCTATCGCGAGTCAACATCTCCGCTATATGGTGAGTAGCAACTTTCCTTCTCTGGTATTGTTACACTCTACAATAAGTTATACAAAATAACACACTTTATAAACAAATAATGTCTAGCTATTTCAATTAATTTACTGCTACAATCCATAAATGTACTTGATTTACTAATCAACTATTTATGTTTCTTACAAAATTTTCGTTATTACAATTCCTTAACATCTGCAAACACACACACATTGTCAGTTTCTATTTAAAAGCACTGAAATAAAAGTAGAATTTTTAATTCCTGAAATACAACGTAAATATTGTACATTAGGATAATGTACCACTAAGCATATATTGTTACTAACCATAATACCCCGATTTTTGAAATGTTTCTTGTTAATTCACATGATCAAATTGGAGATCTGTGAGCTGTAATTGTGTATATTTATTAGATTCAGAAAAAATTCTTTACTGGTAGAGATCACAATTAATTATTTTCATTGATTGTTGGTTTCAGCTAAGGTTGTTAGTCATCTTCAGACCTGTAACTACGCTGAAAACTGCATGTAATAAAAACGGTATGGTACAAACTTCCAGTGCAATAATTCCATGACATAAGTACATACCTCAGGATAAAAATTATGCACACACATTTATATATATATATATATAAAATTATGATGATGTTTTCGTATTTTCTACTTGTCAGTGACTGTAGAACACATCATCATAATTTTGTGTGAGCTGCATAGCTAAATTTCATTATTCAGCTTGATGAATCATTAATGGAAATCTCCTAGAATAAATATTTTTTACATCATGAACAAATATTTTGACACAGTGTGTCATTATATCAATAGAAAAGATGAGACTACATAATTCTTACCCAAGACCAGAGTTATAGTTGCATCCACTGTGTAATAGCATTATATCACATAATCTCTGGATGAGTAGAGTGTGTTCACAACTAACATATTACATTAGTCTATAAATGTAGCATCAGAAAGCAATATATAATTTTCAATCACTTATACTAGGAGGTTATATACACTGTGAAAGTATGGCATTACGTGGAATCCCAATGTGTAATGTTTACAAAATAAGTTACCCATGGCTTCAAAGGTCTAGTGTTAGAGAATAAGTTATCCATGACAAAGGGTCTAGTGTTAGAGAATAAGTTATCCATGACAAACGAATTGGTGAACAACAAGGTTCAAAAATGGTTCAAATGGCTCTGAGCACTGTGGGACTCAACTGCTGAGGTCATAAGTCCCCTAGAACTTAGAACTACTTAAACCTAACTAACCTAAGGACAACACACACATCCATGCCCGAGGCAGGATTCGAACCTGCGACCGTAGCGGTCGCGCGGTTCCAGACTGTAGCGCCAGAACCGCTCGGCCACCAGCGGCCGGCTAACAACAAGGAAACTACCCATATCATAACAGGTGAAGACATGAAACAATGTGTCAGGGCTTATAAGACAGCAATATTCTGTCAAATGGCTCTATTGGTAGAATATGGAAGAAATAGAAAACTGCTGAACAATTTACAAACTGTAACAATAGAAATTAAAATTATTACGATAAGAAGAGATAATATTAATATGTCATATGACTAAAAATCTCACTAGTAGTTAGTCACATGTCAATTTCACTGTTTCTACATTGTAAATAATGACCATGGCCAGTTGCACTGATTCATTGCTTCCATTACATCCACTATTCCCAAAGACATTGAACCACTTCTTGTATACAAATGTGTTACAGCACTATATAATCAGACAATCCTTAGTATTTTATTTATACTCTTTTAATAGGAAATTAGTTCATATAGGTTATACTGCGTGTATCTCTGTAAAACCTTGCATACTGCGGACATATAGATCTCAGTGCACTTTCAAATAAACACTGGGCAACATTATGTATTCCACCAGCGTATGAGATATTGTCGATTACTACAACATTTGCAGATGATTTCTGGAGTGTTTTTGTTTAGCCTTAACATGTTTCACTAATATATGATTTTTACTTCTACCATGTATGTAGACACTGGGCTACCTCTGACAGATGTATTCACTAACATATGATGTTTCCTGTCATATTCACATAAAAGTATGTCACAGTTTCCATACATTATTGTAATTTGTGTCCAATACTATATCGCTTATGTACCGGGACCTTAGTCTACATTTCATATAGTTGTTAGGATACTTTATACACGGACAGTGAACTTTCCCTCTTAGTAGCCTACTTTGCCAATTGATAATTTATATGTTATTTTATGTTAGAATTAACATTCCGAACCAGCTGTACTGTTACATTCCTACTATTGTGTTCATTATTCCCATAGAGATTAAGTTACTTCCTGTAGGACATTGTTTTTTGTTAAGATTATCTCTATACAGCCTAGCTTTTCCACACACATACACACACACACACACACACACACACACACACACACACACACACACACACACACACACACACGTAGACCCCCATCCACATAAATCTTCAGTAAGTTAGATATACCTGCAGTTTTCCATAAAATGTCAGCTACTCAGACATTGATGATTTATGCTGTATTATTGTTAATCTCAACCTTATTACACTTACACAGTTTTTAAGTCTGCCATTCACGTAGACACTGAGCCACTTTCTACAGACATATCGATTAATCTTCAATGTTTTCTGTCAAATGCAGATACAAGGAAGCTACCTTCTACTTATATTACTGTATTCTCACTACTTTTCGTAGTTGTTCATGTTTTGATTCATGTTACTTTCTTCTAAAAGTTTTCAACCAGATTAGTATCCTATATCAAATTACACAAAACACATGAGTCTTGTCATGACGTATAATGCATTGTTTTGATGATGTACTGTCCTTCGTATATGTATGAACATACGATTTACAACAAAAAATCATTATTTTCATGCGAATGTTAATTGATTGTTGTTCTATTTTGCCTATACAATGTGTAGCTGAATGATGGGTAAGCCTGTTGTTTGCTTAAGTTACATGCTACTCATTAAAAGTGAATAAACTGCAAAAGTGGCACAAGAGTTATTATCTACAAAACTTTTATCGTTGGACACTGTCCGAATGAATGTTTATGTAAAAAATCCTAGATATACTTCCGAACAGCTTTTAGCATCTTCTTACTATGAGACGGGATCCTACGTGATTCCTGTTAGTTAAACTCTTTCATATGATTCTGTATTTTCCTATGCTTGATTAATTTTCTTACCAGCACTCTTTTACAAAGTATCACAGATAACAAATGTGTTAATACTGGTAGTGTCATATATACTTTGGTATAATTGTGTGACAATTATGAAACTGCTTTTTAACTGAATGACGTTTTCATATGTCTCTTGTTATCGAAGTAATTTTTACCCCTATTGTTAAAGTTTGCTACTTTCAAAACTTCAGAGAAACTCTCTTCCATAACAGGACTAAAGTTCTTGGAAGAAAGGATATTGCGGAGGCATAGCTTAGCCACGACCCAAGCTGTGTGTTGAATAACCCTGTTCGACTGTACTGGACTTATTCTCATATGCCGAGAGGCTGGAAGACATAATGCACTCAGCTCACTCTCCGGTCAGCATTATTGTGACCCAGTACTCCTTTCCCGTGTGCGTCTTTTCATGGGTCCATACGGCGGTGTCTTCAGTTTTGTGGATGGCAGTGCTTCAAACACATCTACTGCCTGGATGGAGGAGCTCTTGGAACGAGAGGGTATTCGGAGAATGCACTGGTGTGCCCGGCTTAAATCCCACCGATCACGTACGGGATGCGTTGAGGGGACGTTTTGCAGCACGTGCACATGCGCAAACAGCGCTGACTTAAAAACTTGGTATGAACCTTGTTGCCAGTAGGGTATCACGTTACACAGATTGCACTGCTGTCCCTGCTGATCACACACTCTATTGAGAAACGTCCCGCCTTTTGTAATATCCAGAGGACCATCATAAACGCAGTGACTTCTGTGTAATTACTGTATTTGGATAAAAGTGTCATATCTGTTCGACTCCATGTGCGTTTCATTCTGTTACCTTAATTGCTATACTGTACCATTTCTTTCTATGCATGGTCCAAGTTTCTTCAAACTATGTTACGAGGTTAGTCCATGGTTTTGGAGCGCAGATAATTTTATCCATGTCTCGCGACTTTTGCCGGCCGCGGTGGCTGCGCGATTCTAGGCGCTTCAGTCCGGAACCACGCGACTGCTACAGTCGCAGGTTCAAATCCTGCCTCGGGCATGGATGTGTGCGATGTCCTCAGGTTAGTTAGATTTAAGTAGTTCTAAGTTCTAGGGGAGTGATGACCTACCATAGTGCTCAGAGCCGTTTGAACCATTTTCTCATGAGTTTATGTGAGGCTTGTGAACCTTTTTAATGACCTCCCATAGTGCTCAGAGCCATTTGAACCATTTTCTCATAAGTTTATTTGAGGCTTGCGAACCATTCTAATACTACCTGGTAGATGTAGCAGTGTAAAAAATTGACCAGAGTCCTCCAATAAACATTCCTTTTTAATCTTCGCAGCCATGTTTCACATAATGTATATCGCGCTCCTTGAGCGCTTTATGAAGTTCTCCTAGAATTTTTAAATACAAACTCTAAAAAATTTGAATATTTGTCGCGATACCTGGAAATAAAAGTTCCGCTTGTACTGAACACGTTACTGAACTCATACGTTAGGTTCCTACACAAGAGACGTTGCCCTCTTTTCCATAGGAATCAGAATCCTTCCTCTCACACTTCCCGCCCACACCTACTGCTTGGCGTCATATGCGTCAGCTCCAGAGGGCGCGTTCACCGCACGATAACAGTGTGAGATACTGTCTGGCCACATAAGAAGCAAAAGTCTAATAAAAATTATAGATTTAATTTCTAAATCTAATTAAATCATTGTTATTTTTATTCAATTAATTGATTTAAATGTAATTTTTTATCTCTGATTCTTTGCTGCATCATTTTCATCATCGTAGTAACTTTTTCATTTACTCTCATTTCTCCTCCTATCGTTATTTTTTTCCGTTTGCAATCTGCCTGTTCTGCCTATAATTTGCAACCTAGTGCCACAGAGGCCAGTTCATCGCTTAGCGACACGGCAGCTCGTACAGCCTGTATCAGCCTGTATTAGACAAAGAATGACAGCAAGATACTACAGTTTGGTTTTAGCGCTGAAAGTGAAATTTTTCTGTCTTGATTTTGCTGAAGAGGTTAGTTTTTAATCGTCGCGAACAAAACGATTGTGAGTTTAATTCTGCTGCATATTGTCGATCGTCGTTTTTTCGGATAAATTGCACATCACGTCAGGTTAGACAAAACGCTTCGTCTGCCGCAGTTCGGTCATTGGTTACTCAGAATCAACTGTCGACAGAGCATCTTGCATTTCTGACAGCCTCACAGCGGCCAGTTCAGACATTGCTCCACATAACATATCAGCATTTGTGAAGTACCCCGCCGTGTATGTGCGTCACCTGCACTGAAGAACCAAAGAAACTGGTACACCTGTCTAATATCGTGTAGGGCACCCGTGAGCAAGCATAAGTGTTGCAACACGACGTGGCATGGACTCGACTAACGTCTGAAGTAGTACTGCAGGGAACTGACACCATGTATCCTGCTGTGCTGTCCATAAATCCGTAGAGTACGAGGAGGTAGATGTCTCTTCTGAAGAGCGCGTTGCAAGGCATGCCAGATATCCTCAGTAATGTTCATGTCTGGGGAGTTTGGTGGGCAGCGGAAGTCTTTCAACTCAGAAGAATAATCCTAGAGCCACTCTGTAGCTATTCTGGACATGTGGAGTGTCACATTGTCGTGCTGGAATTGACCAAGTCCATCGGAATGCACAATGGACATGAATGGATGCAGGTGATCAGCCAGCACGTTTACGTACATGTCACCTGTCAGAGTCGTATCGAGACTATCGGGGGTTCCATACCATTCCAACTGCATCCGCCCCACACCATTACAGAGCCTCCAGCTCTACACCATTAGAGAGCCTCCACAAGCTTGAACAGTCCACTGAGGACATGCAGGGCTCACGGATTCATGAGGTTGTCTCCGTACCGGTACTCGTCCATCCGCTCGATACAATTTGAAACGAGACTCGTCCGACCAGGCAAAATGTTTCCAGTTAGCAACAGTTCAATGTCGGTGTTGACGGGTCCACGCGAGGCGTAAAGCTTGTGTAGTGTATTCATCAAAGGTACACGAGTGGGTCATCGGCTCCGAAAGCCCATATCGATGATGTTTCGTTGAATGGTTCGCAAATTGATACTTGTTGACGACCCAGGATTGAAATCTGCAGCAATTTTTAGAAGGGTTGCACGTCTGTCACGTTGAAAGATTCTCTTCAGTCGTCGTTGGTCACTTTCTCGCAGAATATTTCTCCGGCCGCAGCGATGTCGGAGGTTTGATGCTTTACCGGATTCCTTATATTAATGGTACACTCGTGAAATGGTCCTACGGTAAAATCTCCACTTCATCGCTACCTCGGAGAAGCTGTATCCCACCGCTCGTGCGTCGACTGTAACACCACGTTGAGACACACTTAAATCTTCATAACCTGCCATTGCAGGGGCAGTAACCGACCCAACACCTGCGCCAGACACTTGTTGTCCTATGCAGACGTTGACGACCGCAGCGCCGTATTCTGCCTGTTCACATATCTCTATACTTGAATACCCACGCCTATACCAGTTTCTTTGGCGCTTCAGTATATAAACGATAAGTAGCCGACAGCCGGTGTGGCAATTAAGAGACATCAACGATTGTAATGGGACTATAGTTGTCACATTTAAGAGTAGTCTCTGACTCGTGTTTCGCATCTCGGATTCCGACTGCGACTGTGAGCGTTATGGCGTGACGCCACCAGCTGTCAGAAGAACGGACGTAAGAAAGTCAGAGGTATAATAGTAACTGTATTTTAAGTACCTTGGTGGATAGGAGGACATTAAATGAAACAAATATCTTTCGGGATCCATTATATCAAACATTTGCAGTACGTTTGGTATACATTTAGTTCGACTATCTTCCGAGAGTTGTATGAAGCAATCGAATGCTTCTGGTCTGCGGCCTCTTAATTTCTTCCACATCAAATGCCCCTTGATTTCTGTTTGCAATGAGATCAGTTTATTGTCATTCGACGTTCGTTAGTGAATCCTTTCTCAGTGGTTCAATCAATTTTTACCCACACTGCTCTGTAATGGAAAGAAGTAATAGTAGAATCGTTTCACATAAAAATATATTATTAACTTTCCGTTTTATGCATGCAAATGTAAATTGTACAAGTGACTACTACCGAACGTGAGTTCCTAGTTAATACAGGATGCGGCACTTAAATCCGGACAAATTTCAATTTGAATTTCCCGTCGTATCGTAGTTCCACAACAGGTAGCGACTGACGTTCTTGAAAGCCATAGGCATCTAGTAAACAGTCAGAACCTTAAAATGTCCCAGTGCGGAGAACAACCGAAGAGCAACGATTAACGAAAGACTTCACCTGGGCGTTCGCCTACTGAAATAGTTCGAATCTTCGGGACCCGAGATAAACTGTTGACAATATTGTGGCCAAGATTAAAGCTTCGGAGAGGTCTGGGGAAGGTTCCGCTAATCCAGCGAGGAAACCTCATTGGAGGAAACGTGTGTCGTGAACTGCGTCAGTCATCGAAAAGGATCAGGCGCTGATTCCGGAGGAACCGGGGCAATCGCTGAGAAAATTGACGTCAGTGTTGAATGTCAGTGAGCGAACAATGCGGCGGATGGCAGAGGAAGATCTCATACGAGCTATTTCGTCCAAAAGTGGCTCTGAGATAACGTTGACGTGTTCTGGTCAAAGGAGTTCTGGGCCCCGAATATCCCGGATTTGAGCCCCCTAGACTACTGTGTTTGGAGCGTAAAGAGTTACCAATAACACGAGGCATCGTGGTGTCGTATCTCTATGCACCGCTATCGAAGCAGCATTCGCGAATATAGACAGCGCTGAAGAAGATTGGAGGCGGTCATTGTTGCTGAAGAGGGCTACATCGAGTAATGTTACTCCTGAAAAAACCGATACCTTTATGGAAAAGAATTTTCATTTTCATTTGTATTTTGTTTTAATAAATTATCTTTTAAAAATGTCTATATTTAAGCGCCGCACCCTGTAGAACAGTCACTATTGTTTCTGTTTTTCTTGATGTGCATAGGACACGAAATATGAGTAGAAAAAAAAAGTTTGTAACTACAAAACGACGAATTTCCAGTCTGTTGCAGCAGCTCTCACACAGAAAAACCATATTATTGGCGTCATAATTGTTAAAGATGCCTTTACATTTGGAATTATGTTACGAAACGCATCGTGTGCAATATAAAAAAATGAAATAATATCGTGACTGACAACTGCAAATGCTGTAATAATAAAAACTGAACCTTTTTATAAGAGCTACAGATTTTGGCAGCAGTGTGGTAGGTCATAAAACAAAATTTTCAAGGTGGTGCCTGTGTACGCAAGAGAATATTTGACAGGAAGCAGTATAATATTCGTTGGTATAATATTCCTAATCGTACCTCAAGGTTTATATAGCCTCGAGGAACATACTGCAGCTCTTACGTAGTCGACCATTAGCATACCGCTGCCGCATGACACATAATTTACAACCTGGCCGTTTGGCTGCGGACGCAGTACAAATGGATGAGAGAGTTCGTGACAGCATCGCGCTTTGGCTACCGGGGAGCGCAATGCCTGATAAATGGTCTCAGACGTGAGGTGCGGGCCAGTAGCGCCTTTATGCGGTAATAACCCATTAGTTAAGAGGCACACTGCTACCAGGTGCTCGGCCGCCTCCGTATTGCCTTGAGGCGAGCGTTGAAGCGACTGTGCCCTCTCTCTCTCTCTCTCTCTCTCTCTCTCTCTCTCTCTCAAACACACACACACACACACACACGCACGCACATACACACACCCACTTATCTGGATTTATACACTGCCTGACAAAAAGAAGTTGAGGACCTAGAAGGCATAACTGGGTGTCAAAGCCACTCCATACACGTACACTCCATCGGCTGATAAGTAAACAATATGTGTGACTTTTCTCTGTGAGAGTAGTTGACAGTACGTTAGTGTTGTTCGTGTTTAGAGTTGTTACCAGGCCAGGTATTGTGTATAACGTGCATGAACGGCGTCAGATATTGAATACTCACTGTGAAGGACACGGAGATATTGCATACTTGTATGGGACGGCTTTATTTCAATCTGACCGACATTGAAAGGGATTTTATTGTGTGTCTGCAATTGGCTGCCTGATCGGATAGTGCAATATCAAGGTTTTTGGGGCATTCAGATGTGATGTGGCTTGATATTTGTATGCATGTGATCATGAGGGCAGTATAAACTATGTGTCCCTTAGGAAGTCAAAAGTCGTCTCTGACTGTTCTTTCTACCAACCTGCCGTCTTCTAAAGTTGTGTCCACAGCGCAGAGGACAGTTCGTCTGTCGTGGGATCCTTTTCGGCGGAAGCTGCTACGCTGTCAATTCGAACCTGTGATTGTGCTTTTGCGGGGTACCACTTGCCCAGGTTAATCTGTGTATCTACAGAGGGCAAGAGATATGTAGTATTGATAATGATGGTTGGCGACACTTCTTATTAATGTATCCTATTCGGTTATTATTCAAATATTCACGCATTTACACTGTCTTTTACAGCACTTGACATAGCTTTCTTAATTCTATGGTAACTTTCCCATCCAACTTCCGAAATATGGTACACATGTCCGGCTCTCCGGTACGCACTAGACAGACTGAGTGTTACATATTCACAACTAAGTTACGCCCGATATAGAGTACAACATGTGCGGCTCTGACGAACGCCCGAAACAGAGTCACTATTACATATTCACATCTAAGTAACGCACCATACTGATATACGTGTCCGACGCTCCAGAGAGCCAGAAACAGAGTGACTAGTGCAGCCGAAGTACTTCGAGGCGCTCCAAAGTGATCCGAAGGTGTCCGAAGCACTTCGGATGCAATTTAGTTTCTCTTACGTTGCTTAAAACTGGTGAAATTTAATAAACAAAAACGATAGACTCGTAGGGTAACCGTGAGAGATTTTCATGCTAAAAACTGTAATAAATACAATGAAAAGTATATCTATAATTAATAACGTGCCGACCACTCAGAAGCAAGTTCAGTACAAATGGCGGACTCCCCCACGGGACTTGTACATACCGTACCTTCTGTCGCTTGTACCTCACTCCACTTTTGTACCATATGCTACTTCACGTGTATCAAGCTGTATCAAGGCGAGCTTCTACTAAAATAAAATACTGGCGGCGACGCTCAGGAATGTCACAGCAGGCATAATCGTCGACAGGGTTCCAGTCGACCATAACTATCACAAGTAAGCAACGCCATGTTGTGCACCAAGCGCAATGTATTCCTTTCACATCTCCACCTGGTATGTGTACTGATGGTGCACGATCCATGTCAGGGCTTTAGTGTTCTACAAGCACTTAACCCACAGTAAATCTCCTGATAATATGTGGACCCACTGCATTATCCATAGAGAAGCACAACATTAAAGTGCTAATATGAATCAAGTGCTGCAAACTATTATAAACGTCCTAAATCGTTGAAACTCGTCCTCAGAAAGCTAGATTGTTTAGATAGATGTGTCATGATATGGGGCCGGAAATATATCTCTCTTATTTTATAGCGTCCGCAGCTCATGGTCTCGCAGTAGCGTTCTCGCTTCCCGAGTACGGGGTTAGATTCCCGGCGGGGTCAGGTATTTTCACCTGCCTCGAATGGCTGGGTGTTGTTATGTCGTCTTCATCATCACCATTACGGTCGGAGGAAGGAAATGGCAAACCACTTCCACTAGGACCTTGCCAAGTACGGCGGTGCGGGCCTTCCGCATTGCTCCCCTACGCTCTGTCAAGGGGTAAGGGACTTCATCATCATCATCATCATTTTATAGCAATACTCACTCGTTGCCTTTCCAGGGGAAACTTATTATAGCGCAATTTTGTACTTAGGCTAGGAGTCTTTTCCTACATGGAAGAAGAAAAGAATGTCGGTACTAAAGTCTTTATACATACTGAAGTTCTATTAATGGTCACATACCTTTTTTTTTACACGTCAGTTTTTCACTGGTTTCATGCGGTCCGCCACGTATTCCTTCCCCACGCCAACCTCCTCATCTCAGAGTGGCACTTGTGCTCCATTATTTTCTGGATGTATTCCATTCTCTGTCTTCCTCTACAGTTTTTTCACTCAAAAAAAAAAAAAAAGGTTCAAATGGCTCTAAGCACTATGGGACTTAACGTCTGAGGACATCAGTCCCCTAGACTTAGAACTACTTAAACCTAACTAACCTAAGGACATCGCACACATCCATGCCTGAGGCAGGATTCGAACCTGCGACCTAGGAGCTGCGTGGTTCCGGACTGAAGCGCCTAGAACCGGTCGGTCACGTCGGCCGGCCTACCCTCAACAGATCCCTCTGGTACCATGGAAGTGATTCCCTGACGTCTTAACAGATGTCATATTAACCTGTCCCTTCTCCTTATCAGTGTTTTCCCCATATTCCTTTCCTCTCCGATTCTGCGTAGATCTACCTCATTCCTTACCTCATGAGTCCACCTAATTTTCAACATCCGTCTGTAGCACCACATCTAAAATGCTTCGAGTCTCTTCTGTTCCGGTTTTCCCACAGTCCACGTTTCACTACCATAAAAAGCTGTGCTCCACTTTTTATTTATGTGATGTGATGTACTTCAGAAGTTAAACTTTGTGTTAGGAAGTGAAACTCATTTCAAGCAGCCTATTGATAAAATTTTGGTCTGAAAACAGTACCTGCTTCGTTGAAAGTGAAAAAAGAACGACTGATGTGAAATGAATTACTTTACATGTTTTTAGCATTTTATAAACGACAATGAGACAAAGCTTAATGCAAACTTTTGGCCTATAATTAAAAGACATTATTACTGTGCTGTGAAAACGAGACAGTGGGACACATCCACAAGAGGTTGAAAAAGATGTATGGAGATGCTGCTGTCGATCGCAGTACAGTTAGTCGGTGGGCAAGCAGGTTACGTGATGAAAGCGGGATCGGCAATATTGAGGATTTTCCTCGCAACGGCAGGCCTCGTACTGCACACACTGCAGACAATGTGCAGAGAGTTAACGAATTGGTGACTGCTGACAAACGCATCACAGTTAACGAATTGTACGCTACGTTGGGATAGGGGAAGGAAGTGTTTGCAGAATACTGAAAGTGTTGGCGTTAAAAAGGGATTGTGCCAGGTGGGTTCCCAGGATGTTGACAGTGGCTCACAAAGAAACAAGAAAAACGGTATGCAGCGAACTTCTGGGACAGTACGAGAATGGTGGAGATGAATTTCTTGGAAGAATTGTGACAGGTGATGAAAGATGGCTCCATCATTTTTCGCCAGAGACAAAGAGGCAATCAATGGAGTGGCATCATGCACATTCACCCAAGAAAAAAATACAAAACACCATCTCCTGGAAAAGTTATGGCTACGGTGTTTTTCGATTCCCATGGACTCTTGCTTGTGGACGTCATGCCAAGTGGAACCACCATAAATTCTGATGCATATGTGACACCACTGAAGAAACTTCAAGCTAGACTGAGACGTGTTCGACCACATCGGCAAAAGCAGGATGTTTTGCTGTTGCACGACAATGCACGGCAACATGTCAGTCAAAAAACGATAGAAGCAATCACAAAACTTGGATGGACGACACTGAAACATCCGCCTTACAGTCCTGACCTGGCCCCATGTGACTATCATCTCTTTGGGAAACTGAAAGACTCTCTTCGTGGAACAAGGTTTGAAGATGATGACTCCCTTGTGCACGCTAACAAACAGTGGCTCCAACAGGTTGTTCCAGAATTTTACCCTGCGATTGTACAGGCGCTGTTTCCAAGATGGCGTAAGGCAGTTGAGAAGGATGGAAATTACGTGGAGAAATAAATATATTGTTCCTAAAGGATGTATCTACACACTGTAAAACTTTCAGACATGTAGAATAAAAGATAGATTTTTAAAAAATTGTGTGCATTTCTTTAGGAGTCACCCTCGTATTTGGTCAGTGGAGCCTCGGACTCAAAGAAGTTGAACATCTCTGCACTGCGTAATTTGCTTATTGTTAACGGCGTAAGTCGACATGTAAAATATAGCCCATAGCGGAGAAAGTGTAAGCTGAAGCAGGTGAGTCAGCCACTACTTTGAAAGCAAGTCTGCAGGCGTAACGAAGCTGGAGCAAAAACGCAAGAGTCCCGCTAGTGGCACTAAACTTGTACATTGTCAGTATAATGGACTGTCCGGCAGAGGAGTGACCAAAGTAATTGGCAGACGCGGCGAAAGTGAGGTGCGCATCTGCCGGACGAGATGCGAGCGAGCGATATACGGCCACGCAATGGCGTGCGCGCACCATTGGCTCGCGGCGGTGGCCTACCGCTACGCGCGCTATCTGCGCGCATCTGCTCTGCGGGAGGGCAGCGGACAGCCGCGGAGTGGCGAGGTGGACGCTTCGCCACACCGCTCGCCGCCTGATGGATGCCTGCCCGCCGGCCAGGCGGCGCTCCAGTTTAGCGCGCAGATGCGCATGCGCGTCACGAGTCTTAGAGGCTCGGCGCGGAGAGGCGGGCCTATCTGGACAGGGGCATCGCAGGCGCCAGCAGACGGACTGCCGCGGTTCGCAACACGTGGTCGCGTTGCCGCGCAGCCTGACGTACGGCGCCGTCGAATGAAAGTGGGATAATGAGTCTCTTCCGCGAGGAGCTCTGAGCAGTGACGGAGAAGCCCGTTGCCTTGTGCGGGACTGTTGTTGGAACAAGACGTGGACTCCATCAACCGATAATAGGAACAAGCAGTTTTCGATCTATTACAGTTATCGGTCTACGGTTCTTATTACTATCATTTGGTGGTACAGAATGCCGGGTACTACACTAATGGCCATTAAAATTGCTACACCAAGAAGAAATGCACATAATAAACGGGTATTCATTGGACAAATATATTATACTAGAACTGACATGTGATTACATTTTCACGCAATTTGGGAGCATAGATCCTGAGAAATCAGTACCCAGAACAACCTCTGGCAGTAATAACGGCCTTGATACGCGTGGGCATTGAGTCATACAGAGCTTGGATGGCGTGTACGGGTACAGCTTCCCATGCAGCTTCAACACGATACCACAGTTCATCAGGAGCAGTGACTGGCGTATTGAGACGAGCCAGTTGCTCGGCCACCATTGACCAGTAGTTTTCAATTGGTGAAAGATCTGGAGAGTGTGCTGGCCAGGGCAGCAGTTGCACATTTTCTGCATCCAGAAAGGCCCGTACAAGACCTGCAACATGCGGTGATGCATTATCCTGCTGAAATGTACGGTTTCGCAGGGATCGAATGAAGGGTAGAGCCACGGGTCGTAACACATCTGAAATGTAACGTCCACTGTTAAAAGTGCCGTCAATGCGAGGAAGGGGTGACCGAGACGTGTAAGCAATGGCACCCCATACCATCACGCTCGGTGATACGCCAGTATTGCGATGACGAATACACGCTTCCATTGTGCGTTCACCGCGATGTCGCCAAACACCGATGCGACCATCATGATGCTGTAAACAGAACCAGGAATCATCCGAAAAAATGACGTTTTGCCATTCGTGCACCCAGGTTCGTCGTTGAGTACACCATCGCAGGCGTTCCTGTCTGTGATGCAGCGTCAAGGGTAACCGCAGCTATGGTCTCCAAGCTGATAGTCCATGCTGCTGTAAACGTCGTCGAACTGTTCGTGCAGATGGTTGTTGTCTTGCAAGCGTCCCCATCTGTTGACTCAGGGATCGAGACGTGGCTGCACGATCCGATGCGGATAAAATATCTGTCATCTCGACTGCTAGTGATACGAGGCCGTTGGGATCCTGCACGGCGTTCCGTATTACCATCCTGAACACACAGATTCCATATTCTGCTAACAGTCATTGGATCTCGACCATCGCGAGCAGCAATGTCGCGATAAGATAAACGGCAATTGCGATAGGCCACAATCCGACCTTTATCAAAGTCGGAAACGTGATGGTACGCATTTCTGCTCCTTACACGAGGCATCACAACAACGTTTCACCAGGCAAGGCCGGTCAAGTGCTGTTTGTGTATGAGAAATCGGTTGGAAACTTTCCTCATTTCAGCATGTTGTCGGTGTCGCCACCGGCGCCAACCTTGTGTGAATGCTGTGAAAAGCTAGTCATTTGCATATCACACAATCTTCTTCCTGTTGGTTAAATTTCGCGTCTGTGGCCCGTCATCTACGTGGTGTAGTAATTTTAATGGCCAGTAGTGTATTTAACACGTTATAACACGAAAAGTAATTAGCGTGCGAGGGCCAAACTTGGTAGCTTTAATATCAAGCACACGGGGGTGACGAATAACGCAGAATCAATTCAACTGAAAAACTTTCAATGTGCTGCTACGGTATATCATATCACTACGTAGTTGTACCATTTACTGCTACAAAACGGGCTCAATACGGCGTCCATTGGTGTCCTGAAGAGTCCGAAAGCGCAGGACTGCATTCTGCGCTGGAGAGCGAAGTATGTCCATAGGTATGCTGGCTACCTCTCTTGATAAGCTGCGCTTCAGATCAGCACACGTGTGAATGTTCTCCTGCCAAACCCTGTCCTCCAGGTAGCCCTACAATCAGAAATCACAGGAAGTGAGATCAAGTAATCGTGTCGGCCAATCATTTGGAAACGATTGCCCGATAAGTCGATCGTTTCCAAATGTGCGGTCGGGCATGGTTGTGTGTGTTTGTCCTTACGATAATTTAGTTTAAAATAGTGTGTAAGCTTAGGGACTGATGACCTTAGCAGTTAAGTTTCATAAGATTTCACACTCATTTGAACATTTTTTTCCAAATGTGTCCCAGAGAAGCAGGTGAACTTCACGAACGATGAGCGGTGGGGCCCCATTGCAACCTTGCAACCTAGGCAGTCGTCCGTTGTACTGTTCGGTGTCACTTTGCCATTGACTTAGGTTCTACGGCACCTAGTCTGACCGGTGGTTTCTAAAATGTTCAAATGGTTCAAATGGCTCTGAGCACTATGGGACTCAACTGCTGAGGTCATTAGTCCCCTAGAACTTAGAACTAGTTAAACCTAACTAAGGACATCACAAACATCCATGCCCGAGGCAGGATTCGAACCTGCGACCGTAGCAGTCGTGCGGTTCCAGACTGCAGCGCCTTTAACCGCACGGCCACTTCGGCCGGCTTCTAAAATGTCTTATGGAACTTTTCTTCTTTGTTTTTTATGTGTATTGCTGCGTATCAAGACTATTGAATCCCGTCTCCTGCTATTATCAGTACAACAATTGAAGATGGGCGTATAAGTGCCCGAAACCGGTCGTGTTCTGAATAAAAGAAACTTAAAACGGTAGCGTATTTTCGACCTCTGGTAGAATGTTCGGTTGCGAATGTTCCTCCGACGGGACTGTTTGCCTTGTCGTACAGCAGCTTGTACCCCAGGACGCTCAACAACGTGCTGAGCCAGAGCGCCGCGGCCGACGAGCGCAGGCCGCGGTGAATTACCAGCGAGCGCCGAGAACGGAGTAGCGTTAACGAAGAGCGAAGCACACTGGTAGACCAGTTATATTCTCTTGCTATTTTCCGTATAACACCTGAAGATGGGCGTATAAGAGCCCGAAACCGGTCGTGTTTCTAAATAATACTCACATCAAAAAAAGCTTTCCATCACCTCGGTTCCGAGAGTTACGGAACCCATACAGAAAATAGGAATAGAGATCAACATAAACATCACTTCCCCCCTTTTTATTGCTCATCAAACCCACACATTGTACCATGTACTAATATACAGCGAGACCTTCAGAAGTGGTGGTCCAGATTCCTGTACACACCGGTACCTCTAATACCCAACACCACGTCCTCTTGCATTTATGGCGTGCCTGTATTCGTCGTGGCATACTATTCACAACTTCATCAAGGCAATGTTGGTCCAGGTTGCCCTAGGCCTCAACGACCATTCGGCGTAGATTCCTCATAGTGGTTGGTGGGTCACGACGTCCATAAACAGCTCTTTTCAATCCACCCCAGGCATGTTCGATAGGGTCCATGCCCGGAGAAAATGATGGCCACTCTAGTCGAGCGATTTCGCTATCCTGAAGGAAGTCATTCACAAGATGTACACGATCGGGGCGCGAATTGTTGTCCATGAAGACGAATGCCTCGCCAATATGCTGCCGATGTGGTAGCCGCACGACGCCTTCCATGACCAACAGCGGCGTTCGTTGGCCCCACATAATGCCACCCAAAACAGCAGGGAACCTCCACCTTGCTGCACTCGCTGGACAGTGTGTCTAAGGCGTCCAGCGCGACCGGATTTCCTAGAAACACGCCGCCGACGACTGTCTGGATGAAGACATATGTGACACTCATCTGTGAAGAGGACTTGACTCCAATCCTGAGCGGTCCATTCGGCATGTTGTTGGGTTCATCTGTACCGCTCTGCATGGTGTCGCGGTTGCAAAGATGGACCTTGCCATGAACGTCGGGAGTCAAATAGCGCATCATGGAGCCTACTGCGCGCAGTTTGAGTCGTAACACGACATCCCGTGGCTGTACGAAAAACATTTTTCAACATGGTGGCGTTGCTGTCAGGATTCCTCCGAGCTATTATCCGTAGGTACTGGTCATCCATTGCCGTAGTAGCCCTTGGGCGGCCTGAGCGAGGCATGTCGTCGACAGTTCCTGTCTCTCTGTATCTCCTCCATGTCCGAACAACATTGCTTTGGTTCACTCCGAGACGCCTGGACATTTCCCTTGTTGAGAGCCCTTCTTGGCACAAAGTAACGATGCAGATTCGATCTAACCGCGGTATTGACCTTCCAGGCGTAGTTGAACTACAGACAACACGAGCCGTGTACCTCCTTCCTGGTGAAATAACTGGAACTGTTTGGCTGTCCGACTCCCTCCGTGTAATATGCGCTGCTCATGTACGGTTGTTTACATCTTTGGGCGGATTTAGTGACATTTCTGAACAGTCAAAGGGATTGTGTCTGTGATACAATATCCACGGTCAACGTCTATATTGAGGAGTTCTGGGAACTGGGGTGGCGCAAAACTTTTTTTGATGTGTTAGAACCTTACAACTGTAGCGGTATCTTGAACCTGTAGTATACGATATGGATCTTGTACGGATGCCATTTGAGAAGGGTTCAAAGCACCTCCCGTACAGTGGACCACAGGATGTTCAACTGTCGTAACACAGCACGAGCACTGCCCGACGATCGGGAAATGCGCGCGGCGTTGTCTGCCATTGCAACGGCGATTTCGTCAACCACCTGTGGTGCAACCGATCGTCGGCCCCTTCCCGGAGCGACACGCAGTTCTCCAGTTGATTCAAACTTCATCATGCTCCGCACGGCAGCTGGAGCGAGAGGACCCTTTCGTAATCCTTTCAGCTGGCGATATTCTCGAAAGGCAACTACAGCATTACTGTTCTTTTCTTAATAGAGCTTCACCAGTAATGCTCTGCTCCTTTTGTCCGAGCTCATGCTAACACGTGCACTGCGACTAGTCAGGTGTCTGAGACTATCAATCACGATGAATGATCACGGAACCTGGTGGAAATAGTTGGAGCTGGACGGTGGCGCTGTGGCGAGTGGAAATCATGCACCCCATACTTTGGTACTCGTGCGGTAGTTAAATAGGGAAACTTCAATTGTAACCACCTGATATATTCATAAGCAATCACAATGCATATACAGATTAATGTTTAAATTCGACAAGCAGGCCATAACACTGAGTGCGACTTCATGAAATTCACTCTCACCATATCTGAAAGCTTGGAGTGGGCAGTTCACAGTATGTCCTATTGACAGTACCACCGCAAAGAGTACTTTCAGAACAAACCCACTTCTTCAAGAAGGGCCTATAGCTTCCTTCTTCCAATTGGGGGCATTAGCGACGGGTAAGGCCATTGTATTATGTCTGCAGTAGTAACTTGAGCTGCAGTAGGTACCACGGTGACACAAAGAACTGTTAAAGTTCGGCTACTTCAAGGACAGTCCCCAGTGAGACACCTTGCAGCGGGATTTTCACTGACTGAATCCGACCGCCATTTTCGACTTCACTGGTGTCACGCGAGAGCGCATTGGAGAGCAATTTGGGGATCTGTAGTGTTTTCTGATGAAAGCTGGTTCTCTCTCGGTGCTAGTGACGGCCGTATGTTGGTTACAAGGCGTCAGTTGACTGCCTGCAATCAACCTGCCTTTGTGCTAGACACACTGGGACTACAACTGCTGGTATGGCCTGGGGTGGGATTTCGTATGACAGCAGGAGTACTTTCGTGGTTACCCACCACAAGCTCACTACAAATTTGTACGTCAATCTTGTGCATCGATCCGTTGTGATGGCATTCATGAACTGCATTCCAGGGAGTGTTTTCCAACAGGATAACGTTTGTCCACATATCGCCCTTGTAACCCAACATGCTCTACAGAGTATTGACATGTTGCCTCGGCCTCCTCATCACCAGATCTGTCTCCAGTCTAGCACATATGAGACATCATCCAGCGTAATCCACAAACAACATTAACCGTCCTTGTTCTGAGTGACCATGTGCAAAGATGCGGAATTCCATTCCATAAACTGACATCGTGCACCTGTGCAGCACAATGTATGAATGTTTGTTTTCTCGCCTTCAGCATTCTGGCCACTATTATTGCAGTGAAACAGGATTGAGATTTCTGTTTGGCTGAGTTACAGCAACTGCGTGAGTTAATGGTGTAATACATGTCGGCGTCGTTATGAATAGAAAGTTGAGCAAGAGGGTAAGTTATTGTGAGTACAGAAGTGACCAAATTATTTTCCTGAGGACTGAAACCAAACCAACACCAGACACCTTTTTATATGTTTTCAGTCCCACATCTGAAGCCGATGATGACGAAAGGGAGAGAACATAGAAGGAATAGGGAACTGGTAAAGTAGCGATTAACAGTAGGTTTGTATTCAAGAGGATGAAGGAAGATGAACGTATGGTAAAACGGAATACTGAAAATTTAAGACAGAATGAGACTTTGTGGAAATTTCTTCAGACACTGAGTAATAGCCTAAACAAATAAGTCGAAAGTAGGAATAGTACGTAGAAAATAGGAGTAGTTCAGTAGAAAAGAAGAGGAATACAATTAAAGCAGGACAAGACACGATATTTCGTGTAGACCAAGTGGAGAAGAAGTCATGGATAACACAGAAAAACTCGAGCTTAACAACAGAAGGAATATAAAATTTTATGAATGCTGCAGGAAGACATCAATGGTGGCTGTTTAGGAATGGCTTAACAGGTTGTACGAACTGGCTAAATCAGAATTCATGAAAGAAACGTGTTGAACTATTGAGAAAGATAAAACAGCAGGAAAAACATATACGACCTACAGGAAGATTAAACATCACTTCGGAGAAAGTTTTTAACACTAGTGGTGCTAATGGAAAAGCTCTAATTCAGAAGAAATGGAGACAGATTGCAAGAGTACATCGAAGGTATGTGAGATGGAGAGGAACTGTTTCAAAGTCTGACTGAATGGCTAAGGAAGAATTGGGTTTAACGTGTACAGCTTATCTGTTGTTTGTTGTATGAAAATACTTGTAATGTGTGACTAATCAACCTGAGTTGGTTATTGAAAACTACGTGATATTCCAGTGCTAGTGCTTTTAATCGGAAAATTGTGTGTGAGGAAACCTCTTACTTAAAAATGTTTCTTAGTACCATTATGTATAATCTGTGCACTTTAATAGAGGTAGGAAAGTTTATTTTATTCATGGAGGTATGTTCGTTTCTATGCAACTAAATGGAAATAAGTTTGTTTATTGCCATACGCCTTTGGCTTCTTTTGCTTCTGAAGCATCTTCAGTGGTCTTTAATACATGTGTCTTTTTATATGTATAATAAGTGTATTACGTAGTAGTTACAATATGTTACTACGCTGCATTTTGCAGTGTTTGTCTCTTGATTTTCAGATTAGAATCACCTTCTGTAGCACAAATTTCGTGAGGCGAAATTATCGTTCGGTGTTACTTGCGATTTCCAGTGTTGGCTAACCGATATGTGTGGTCGTAGAGATGTGTTCGTTAGTCCCCATGCTCCTAGTGACTTTTTCTTCCCACATTTGTTAAAACACATCACTTACACTTTTAATTTTGCTATCAACATGTGTGTGTTTACAGTGTGTAATGTTGCCAGCTGTCACTGTATGTTCATCTTTCGTCTTTTGTATGCGTTATGTGTGTGGTTTGATATTTTTCATTTCTTTTGCGCATGTGTCTATGTGTGTCTGTGAACGTGTGTTTGTATTTTATTATATGTAAATGTGTCATCTCTGTGAGAGAATGGTGAGAGGAAGATTCATTAATTATTTATTCTTGTCATGTTCCAGGTATCTGTTTGATGGATTGGTCATTAAGTACTTTCTTTTTCATTTCAAGGGATCTTCGTATGTGAAATTTTTCTTGTAATGTCAGGAGTTTTTTGTTGTGCTTATTCACTCTAATACCTTTCATATCTTCTTCCATGTTGGATGGTTCATTTCCATGTTTCATCAGGTGTTTGGTGAAGGTAGAATGGCTAAGCAACTAAGGAACGATGGACAACAGAAAAAAAGTACGTTCATTTTATGTTTACCTCTGTATAATATTTTAGTATCCTTCATTAATTTCTTAATGATTCGAAAATATAAGTTAAGCTGCCCCAACTGCAATTTCAGTATCACTTCTAATCTGTGTTTCCATAAATAAATAGTGCTGTTTCATCCTACAAGAACAATGTCTCACTCTGTTTTCATCACTGAGAAGCCATGTACTTTACATTCTGAATACAACGTGGTCAATGTATTATGAAATAGAATAGCCATAGCCGCACTACTTTCAAATATGAATATTAACTGTGTCAATTCCATTAATGTGTGTAATGCAAATAACTCCAAACTGAATCTGACAATCTATAAATGAAATAGAATACAAAGAATGACTGTCAACAACACATTGAATGGTTTTCTCATCAGACAGTCACAATAGACAGGGTAACTGTGGCGTATTGAAACTGTGCACTGTTAGAAAATGCACCTGCTGAATTATGTAAAAAAATTTACAAATGAACACAGTTTCCTAACTCCACCTCACGAAGTTCGTTTTGACCCATTGATGACTACTGACTGCGCAATGGATAATACTGCTCTGCACTGATTTACTGCATAATAAATCACAGCTGCATATTCCTGTAAGAAATCATTGTGCGGCAGACAATCTTAAAACTCCTTTACAGTTGCTTTGCAACAGGGTTTACTTTGTTACAAAAACTGCAGCTAGATGTTCACACAATTGTGCAGGGAGTGACAACACAGTTGTGTTCAGCTTTACTTTGAAAATGTGAGGAGAATCGTAGTGATATGTTGGCAAATGGATGAAAAGGTTGCTTCAGATCGAAATTTTATTGCGACTTCTCAATAACAAAGAGATGAATCACTTTAACCTGAAAACTATGCTCTTCCTTTGGCATTGTCATAAATAATGAAAACGGATTCGGACAAATGATATTTAAGTTACATCATATTTACTCGAAATTGTTTTAGCTGAAAGACAATGGGTGGAAAAGAGTTATCAAAACGCTGAACACAAGACCGATAATTTTGTACTGGATACCAAAGTATAACTGATGCTAACTGGAATTACAGCTCTGCATGGCAACACTACAAGGATGGTAAATGTGGGTTACGCTCTTGCAGCAAATAAGAACTCTGTGCATGTTACCTCTCCAAATGTACAGTCACTGTACGAAAGCATTTCAAAAACCATCCTCTATCCCCCGTTACACCGGCAAGCATTTCAAAGAAATATCATTCTCTGTTCTCCACGTCTGCCATCAGGGATCCTCATTCAGTGGCCAGTTGACACAGACTATCTCATCAGAATGAGAGTGACGTCAGCTGCTCACAATGCAATCTATGATAGCCAAAGATTAACATATAAACCAAGATACTGTGAAAAACATCTCTTCTGCTGCAAATTCTTTGCTTTCTGTGCTTTTCAAGGAGGTAGTATGGAACCAAACAAGAAGAAATATGCCCAGTAAAAATGGGCTCTAAAGTGTATGGCTTAAGACCCATGGGTACTTGTTCATCTTCGCTCCTGTAAAACACATCTCTCCTACTAAACATACTTGGATCTCTTACGAGATTAACAGAGAAGTCTGGGAATGGCAGCCTTGCTGTCAGTGCTTCAACATAGGTCACAATCTGCAATACTTTCCCCAGAACAGATCGTGGCCCTCTGGTTCTGAGTCGAATGGAAGGCTTGAACGAGAGACTACAAATGTTTTGTGACAAGCCTGGCTGTTTCTTCCTAGACTTGCACCATGTGGTTGAGAACTGTAGGGTCAGGTACACACTACATGTCAGTGGTTGTTACATAGGTTGGTGAGTGGATATGGGATGCACATAAGGGTTTCTTAATTTATCTAACTCTACAGCCAGTCTTGACTATGACAGCTGTAGGAGACCTGGAAGCATCAGTGTAAGATCCAAGGAAATGCCTTCCACAGGACAGAATAATAAAATCTTGGAGGTTAACTGTCAAAGCATTCGCAACAAAGGGTTAGATTTTGAACTGTTCGTAAAAAGTTGTAGATCTTACATTGTACTACGTGCAGAACATTGGTTAAAAACCGAAGCTGACAGCAGTGAGATATTTGGAGAAATTTAACCGTATACCGAAAGGATAGGTCTATTGACACACAGTCAACATAGGTTTAGAAGACATCTTTCCTGTGAAACACAACCAGCTCTTTATTCACATCAAGTGCTGAGTGCTATTGACAAGGGATTTCAGATCGATTCCGTGTTCCTGGATTTCGGGAAGGCTTTTGATACTGTAACACACAAGCGGCGTGCTTATGGAATATCGTCTCAGTTATGTGACTGGATTTGCGATTTCCTGTCAGAGAGGTCACAGTTCGTAGTAAATGCCGGAAAGTCATCGAGTAAAACAGAAGTGATTTCAGGCGTTCCCCAAGGTAGTGTTATAGGCCCTTTGCTGTTCCTTATCTATATAAACCATTTGGGAGACAATCTGAGCAGCCGTCTTCGGTTGTTTGCAGATGACGCTGTCGTTTATCGACTAATAAAGTCATCAGAAGATAAAAACAAACTGCAAAACGATTTAGAAAAAATGTCTGAATGGTGCGAAAAGTGGCAGTTGACCCTAATTAACGAAAAGTGGAGGTCATCCACATGAGTGCTAAAAGGAACTCTTTAAACTTGAGTTACACGATAAATCAGTCTGAACTAAAAGCCGCAAAATCAACTAAATACCTACGTATTACAATTACGAACAACTTAAATTGGAAAGAACACATAGAAAATGTTGTTGGGAGGGCAAACCAAAGGCTGCGTTATATTGTCAGGACACTTTGAAAATGTAAAAGACCTACTAAGGAGAGTGCCTACACTACGCTTATCCGTCCTCTTTCAGAATACTGCTGCGCGGTGTGGGATCCTTACCTGATAGGACTGACGGAATACATCGAAAAAGTTCAAAGAAAGGCAGCACGTTTTGTATTATCGCGAAATATGGGAGAGTGTGTCACAGAAATGATACAGGATTTGGGCTGGAAATCATTAAAAGAAAGGCGTTTTTCGTTGCGAGGGAACCTTCTCACGAAATTCCAATCACCAACTTTCTCCTTCGAATGCGAAAGTATTTTGTTGGCGCCGACCTACATAGGGAGGAACGATCACCACGATAAAATAATGTGTTCATTCTTTCCGTGTGCTGTACGAGATTGGAATAATAGAGAATGGCGAAGGTGGTTCGATGAACCCTCTGAAAGGCACTGAAATGTGATTTGCAGAATATCCATGTAGCTAAGGTAATGGGAAATGGAGGTGGTCTACTAAGTCGACAAAGACAGAAACTAAATCTGTATGTGAGACTCATTGGGCAAGACTCAGTTTTCATAGTGAGTACAAAAATGTAATTCGATCCTCCTGTCCACCGCCAGACCACCTGTGATCTAAAACCTTACAGAAAACGTCAGTTTGGAAGTAAGTAAATTTCTGAATCAAACTGTAAGCATTAGAGGTGACTTTAAATCATCAAACATGACAGATATGGTTACAGTTTTGTTAGCGATGGGCTTAAAAACACGTCTAGCAAACCTTTACCCAAAGGCCGTATCTGAAAACTATCTAGAACAGATAGTTTTGAATCTCTCATGATCAAATTGTATAGGATCAAGTATGACATAGCAACATGACCTCTTTCAGGATGTCCAAACTGAACCTGATATAACTGAACACGAGGCAGTTGAAACAATAATGACTACCAAAATACAAAGGGCAACTAATTTAAGTACAAAGGCCAACTAAAACACGTAGAGAAATTCTTATGTTTAATAAACTAGTCTTACAGGGTCATGATGGTCTGCATGGTATCGACCTCATAATAGACCATGATGACGATGCAGAAAATGTAAACAGGGCAGTAGGCACAAGGACGTAGTTCCTGAGACGTGATAGAAGCATACAGGCAAAATGCACACAACCATAATAATCAGCGCCCCAGTGCGTGGTGGTGTTTGCTTGGGTCAGCACATAACATCAGAAGATGGTTACCGTCACAAAGACGCAGGACCAGAAAGAGGGACGCAGAAGAAGCAAAGTCAGTCCCTCAGCAGCGTACAGTTGCATCATACTGGTGATGCCAAGCACACAATGGCAGCAAACCCCTGTGCAGGCTGGTCACACTGTTAGGCGCAGATTCATACATCAGCAAGCAACTCACAGTAGATGTGGTGGAGAAGGCACCCAAGTGTGTACTGTGAACCCAAGACCTGCAGAAGCTAACCTGGAGTCGGTTGATGTGAGATACACTCCTGGAAATTGAAATAAGAACACCGTGAATTCATTGTCCCAGGAAGGGGAAACTTTATTGACACATTCCTGGGGTCAGATACATCACATGATCACACTGACAGAACCACAGGCACATAGACACAGGCAACAGAGCATGCACAATGTCGGCCCTAGTACAGTGTATATCCACCTTTCGCAGCAATGCAGGCTGCTATTCTCCCATGGAGACGATCATAGAGATGCTGGATGTAGTCCTGTGGAACGGCTTGCCATGCCATTTCCACCTGGCGCCTCAGTTGGACCAGCGTTCGTGCTGGACGTGCTGTAACAACTAAAACGGCTTCTGATACCAAATGTAACAGTTGTGTTACTAAATGTGACACTTATGTCACTAAATGTAATTGGGTTTTCTCTTTTGATTCAAGTCAATTGTCAGGATGAGCATTCTAAAGCATTCTGTCAGGGTGAAAATATTAAATAAATTAACTTTTCTCTTTTAACAACATGTGGGCAGGGTGGGTTCTTCCTTGGCTCGGGTATGAAGTCGAATGAAACATCATTTTTACATAACTTTTATTGAAGATTTGTACAACTGTATCTTACGGGATGTTCTGGTTCGGAGAGCGGCAGCTGTGTCGTTTGTGAAGTCTTCTGCTGCTGCTGCGGCGGCGGCGGCGGCGGCGGCAGCGTCTGATTACGCGTAGCGATGTGTATCTCGTGTCGCCGTCTCGCCCAGCTGACTGGAGACGCGCAGCGCGAGGTGGCCGGTTTCATTATTGCGAGCGAAGTCGTGCATCGGATGATACCTTGGGTGTCGCGTCCCAGTGTTTCTCTTCTCTAAGCGGCCGCGTGTGTTGTGCGTCGACCAGCGGAGCGGCGCGGCGGGCAACTGTATCTTATGACGTGTGACGTCATAAGCGAGTGACTGCGTGTGAGATCGCTCTCTAAGTTTTCATATATTTTTAGGTTCCAGATACATATTTTAACGGTTTTTGTGATAATATTTACTATATAAGTGACGTATTAGTGGTGTCTTCATTCAGCTCTGCCTTTCTTCTGTTGTGACGTGATATTTGTGAGTGTTTCGTATCGAGCAACTTAACCTCTTGCCTGTGTTTACATTCCGCGCTGACCAGTTGCAGCTGTAGCGGCGCATCGAAAGCTAAGTACTAATTAATTGTTTGTGCATAGTGATTTATTTAGGAACTTTAGTAGTCTTCAACCGGTGTTCGTGGTGTTTTCTGGTGAAATAATTTCAGAAGAACCTTTTGGGAACTGTTTACAGCTCGTTACTGTGTGATTAGACGTTTGAATCTCTTTCTGTATTAGTCTTTTGTTATATTCACATTTGTTGTTTATTAATACTGTTAATAATAGTAGTTACTTCCCTTGTAGAGTAAGTTTGTGATTATTGTAGTCAGGTTTTTAGCATCTTCTTATTGTAGTAGCGGAACTTAGAAAAAGTAAAATTTTACCATGAGTGAGAAGTGTGGGCTTTGCCGTAGGTTCGTGAGTAGTGGATTGCGGTGTGACACTTGTTCGAAGTATTTTCACTGGGGGGAATGCAGTGGGGAAGCCAGTGGGCATTCTGGTGAGATCCTCTCCTGGAACTGCAGGTTATGTAGCAAGAGTAAACTGATAGAGGAGCAGGAGCGTAAGATCTGTGCCCTTCAGGTGCAGTTGAAAAACGCACAGGAGGAGCTAGATAGGATGAGAAGGGAGAAGGGGGTTGGGGAATGGGAGCTGGCTGTTGGCAAGAGATCTGCTAGGAGAAGAAGATTTTCAGATAGTTTTACTATTGGTGTTTACAATAGATATGACCAACTGTCAGAGTCTAGTGGAGAGGAATCTCTAGTAGCTGTAGATGTAGGAAGTATGCAGCAGACCTCAGTAGTTACTGTGCCTAGAACAGTTGCAAAGTCGAAGAGGAAGAAGAAGGTTCTGCTGTTAGGTAGTTCACATGGCAGAGGTGTAGGCCAGCAGTTGCAGGAAGTGCTGGGAAGTGAGTACCAGGTCACCAGCATTGTGAAGCCTAATGCACGGTTGGCTCAGGTGACTGTTAACATAGGGGGGTTATGTAGGGATTTTACTAAAGAGGATCAGGTAGTGATTGTGGGTGGGGCTGGTAATAGTATTGGTAGGGATGGGGAGTATAACATAGATGGTGACCTGGAAAAGATAGCCACTCAGACTGGCAACACGAATGTGCATTTCGTGGAACTGTTTCAGCGTCACGATCGGCCTCATCTTAATACAGCCGTCAGGCGTAATAACATGAGACTTGGGGGTGCGCTGATGACAGAAAGCATGGGTCACATTTCAGTGGTGTCGGTGGAGTCTATCAGCAGGACGGGTTTCACTAGACACGGCCTGCACCTCAACAGGTATGGGAAGGGGAGGTTGGCAAAGCTTATAGGTGACAGCATAGGTGGGGTTGGTGAGATCACTCATGGGAAAATTCCTGCAGTAGTGTGTGTTAGAGCTGCACCTTTTTTAGATTGAAGTCAGCTGATAGGTATTCCTGCTTAAGGGAAGTCTCTCTAACAAGGGAATCACTTTTGACAAAGCTTAGGTATCCGAGTAATGAGGGAATTAGTATATTTCATCAAAATATACAAGGTATTAGGGATAAAGTTAGTGAACTGCTTATAGATGTTGACTCTGAAATTATTGGTATATCTGAACACTTCTTAAATAAGGAGATAATTCAGAGGCTTCCTTTACCAGGATGCAGGTTGGCTGGCTGCTTTTCGAGGAGCTCTTTGCGGTGTGGGGGAGTAGCCATGTATGTGAAAAACGGCATCGCATTTGAGTCAATTGATGTTTCAAAGTACTGCACTGAAAAGGTGTTTGAATGTTGTGCAGGTGTGGTTAAATTTAACGGAGTTAAACTTGTAACTGTTGTTATTTATAGATCCCCAGACTCCGATTTCACAGCATTTTTGCTAAAGCTAGAGGAGGTTCTTGGTTCACTTTATAGGAAATACAAAAAGTTAGTTATATGTGGTGACTTCAATATTAATTGTATAAGTGATTGTGCAAGGAAGAGGATGCTGGTAGACCTCTTTAATTCATATAATCTTATGCAAACCGTATTCTTTCCAACGAGAGTGCAAGGGAACAGTAGAACAACCATAGACAACATTTTTGTTCATTTCTCATTACTAGAAGGGCATTCTGTTAGAAAAAAGGTGAATGGCCTTTCAGATCGTGATGCGCAAATTTTAACTTTAAAAGATTTTTATGCTGCAACTCGTGTTAAATATAGTCATCAGCTGTTCAGGAAAGCTGATCCGGTTGCTGTAGAGACCTTTGTAAACCTTATAAAGGAACAAGAGTGGCAAGATGTTTATAGCGCTGAGACAGTAAACGATAAATATAATGCTTTTCTAAAGACCTTTCTCATGCTCTTTGAAAGTTGCTTTCCGTTACAACGTTTAAAACAGGGTACTAGCACAAACAGGCAGCCTGGGTGGCTGACTAGAGGGATAAGAATATCTTGTAGAACAAAGTGGCAATTATATCAAAACGTTAGAAACAGTCAAAATCTAAATGCAGCAGCCCATTACAAACAGTATTGTAAGGTGCTTAAAAATGTTATTAGGAAGGCAAAAAGTATGTGGTATGCAGATAGAATAGCTAAGTCTCAGGATAAAATTAAAACCATATGGTCAGTCGTAAAGGAAGTTGCTGGTCTGCAGAGACAGGTCGAGGATATAGAATCAGTGCGTAGTGGGAATGTCCGTGTACAGTATTTAATAATCACTTTCTGAATATAGCAGGTGAACTAAATAGAAACCTAATTCCAACAGGGAATCATATAGCGCACTTAGAAAAAAGTGTTTGTTACCTGAAATGCTCCTCCATGATACTGACAAGAGGGAGATTGAGTTAATAATTAAATCACTAAAGACCAAGAACTCTCATGGATATGACGGGGTATCTAGCAGAATACTGAAGTATTGTTCTATGTATGTTAGCCCAGTACTTAGCCATATCTGTAACTTTTCCTTTAGGAGTGGTCGGTTTCCTGATCGATTAAAATACTCGGTAGTGAAGCCACTTTATAAAAAGGGAGACATTGATAATGTTGACAATTTTAGACCTATTTCTATGCCATCGGTGTTTGCTAAAGTTATCGAGAAGGTTGTATATACAAGGTTACTGGAGCATTTAAATTCACATAATTTGCTGTCAAACGTTCAGTTTGGTTTTAGAAATGGTTTAACAACTGAAAATGCTATATTCTCTTTTCTCTGTGAGGTTTTCGACGGATTAAATAAAAGGTTGCGAACGTTAGGTGTTTTCTTTGATTTAACGAAGGCTTTTGACTGTGTTGACCACAAAATATTACTGCAGAAGTTGGACCATTATGGAGTAAGGGGAGTAGCTTACAATTGGTTCGCCTCTTACTTTAAGAACAGAAAGCAGAGGGTAATTCTCCGCAATATTGAGAGTGGTAGTGATGTTCAGTCCCAATGGGGCACTGTTAAGTGGGGCGTTCCCCAAGGGTCGGTGCTGGGGCAACTGCTGTTTCTTATTTATATAAATGATATGCCTTCTAGTATTACAGGTGATTCAAAAATATTTCTGTTTGCTGATGACACCAGCTTGATAGTGAAGGATCTTGTGTGTAATATTGAAACAGTAACAAATAATTTAGTTCATGAAATAAGTTCGTGGCTTGTGGAAAATAATTTGATGCTAAATCACAGTAAGACTCAGTTTTTACAGTTTCTAACTCACAATTCAACAAGAACTGACATTTTAATCAGACAGAATGGGCATGTTATAAGCGAGACGGAACAGTTCAAGTTCCTAGGCGTACGGGTAGATAGTAAGCTGTTGTGGAAAGCCCATGTTCAGGATCTTGTTCAGAAACTAAATGCTGCTTTATTTACCATTAGAACAGTATCTGAAATAAGTGACACTTCAACACGAAAAGTAGTCTACTTCGCATATTTTCATACGCTTATGTCGTATGGTATTATTTTTTGGGGTAATTCTTCTGATTCAAAAAAGGTATTTTTGGCTCAAAAACGGGCTGTTCGAGCTATATGTGGTGTAAGTTCGAGAACCTCTTGTCGACCCCTATTCAAAAATCTGGGAATTCTGACATTGCCCTCACAGTATATATTTTCTTTAATGTCGTTTGTTGTTAGCAATATTAGCCTATTCCCAAGAGTTAGCAGCTTTCACTCAGTTAATACTAGGCAGAAATCAAATCTGCATGTAGAATGCAGTTCCTTGACTCTTGTGCAGAAAGGAGTGCAGTATTCTGCTGCATCCATTTTCAATAAGCTACCACAAGAACTCAAAAATCTTAGCAGTAGCCCAAACTCTTTTAAGTCTAAACTGAAGAGTTTCCTCATGGCTCACTCCTTCTATTCTGTCGAGGAGCTCCTGGAAGAGCTAAAAAATTAAGCAAATTCCAGTGTTACATTGTTGATTGTCTTCATTTAAACTTATGGCTTGTCACCTGAATATGTTTTTTTTTCTATATTTCATTTTATCTGTTTCTAATATCGTGTTATAATTTCATGTATTGACTCGTTCCATGACCATGGAGATTTCTCCTTAATTTGGTCCCACGGAACAATAAATAAATAAATAAATAAAAAAAAGGCCAGTGTCCCGGACTCGAACCACGGACTCCGCTTCCCAGTCTTCGGCTGTCAGGTCTTCATCCCAGCTCACAGGTGACTGCTGAGGTGAGGCCGTCTCCTTCCCGTCCTCACGAGTCACCCGGGTACGTAAAAATCAGACTTCAAATACCTTTTAACTTCTGTCTTCTGCCGCCGCGGCTGCTGCTTGCTATTCCATTACAGCGGCGGACTTGGTGCGTCTGTGCATGATGCAGTCTCTTCTTGCATGACGGTCTTCAGCACCGAAACTGACTGAAAACTTCTTCGTCTTCTTCGTCTCTTCTCTCCGTCTCCGTCTCCGTCTCCGTCTCCGTCTTCATCTGTCTTCTGACTTCATCTCTCTGGCTCACTGCGTCTCGCGTATTTATTCACTTCAGTTTACTGGAGGTGAACGACTTCACGGTCATTGCCTCGTCTGTCACGTTGAAAAGCTTCTCGAAGAATCTTCTTAACGTCGGTCGTTGGCTCTTGGAATGTAGGTGAGGGCCTTTGATCACATGTGACGACTGAGAAACACGTGAGCCGGTCATTGCCTCTTCTGTCACGTTGAAAAGCTTCTCGAAGAATCTTCTTAACGTCGGTCATTGGCTCTTGGGATGTAGGCGAGGGCCTTTGCTCACATACGACAACTGAGAAACACGTGAGCCGGTCGGGCGATGCCCTGACGGCTGAATCGACAGTGCCCGCTTATGTGGAACTTGCTGACTTCATGGTCATTGTCTCTTCTGTTCTGCTGTTTTGCCCGCTGAATGCCAGTATGTAACTCTCTAAACTAAACCAAGTTTTTCATTTATATCCTAATTTCTAGTTCACTTTGATTTCACTGATTTATTTACTTAAGTACCACTCAAAATTCCTCCACCCTTCGGAGAAATTCGCCCTCGAATTTACCACTCAACATTCCTCCACTCTTCACACGGCAAAAGCACTAACACACGCAATGAAAACTCTCGACTTAGAAGATTACACACGCTTCACATTAAGTATGTTGAAAATACTTTATCACTTTACAAAAGCACTGTAAGGTCATGAATCACATAGTTCTTACATAAATGGTTGTAATAAGTGTAACAAACCTTGATGACAATGAATAAACAAAAATAGATTATTCACTTAGAAAGTTACATAGCAACACCTGTTTAATGAACCCTATATGAATGAAAGAATATTTATTCTACAGTATTGTTTACTTTAACATAAGACTGTTTAGTAAAAAGTGAAGTACAATAAACAAAATTAATACACTAATGCTCAAAAGTAACCACTGAAGTACACCAGTTAAGAGTGTGGCATCCAGTTAACAGGGATTTGATGAAGTGGTATATTATTATTTGGCTTATTTTTTCGTCTTAAATAAAAGAAAACTGTACAAAGTAGAAACACCAACACAAAGGTTCCAGATATACCCGTTCCTAGCATTATAATTTTAGTTTTGTGTTCACCTTTTAATTTTAAAACATGTTGCATCATAACATTGGCATCAATTTTGCCTTGCTGTGAGTTTATGAACATATCTAATGACTTCAGAAGGGAACTGTCAAGGGAATCATTGAGGTAGGACAGGGTTTGTGTAGGAAATGCTTGCATGGCGTTTTCTGAAAAGAGCAAACAACATGGTTATGAACCTACCAACCTAGTAAAAACAAAAACAAAGAAAAGAAGGAATATATTGTTAACTACAAGATCTACATGTCTCTACGTTCAACTTTTCTTTCTGAAAAAATAAACCATTATCATTTATTAATTATTTACATATGTATACTACAGTCTACTAAGATTCAACTAGGACATTCGCACTCTCGGTCGAAGATTGTATGGTGCCATGTCTGTATGTTGTGCTGGCGTGGCCACTCTTTTTCCTTTTCGGGAACTTCCTCCACCCTTCGGAAAAGCAGACACTATTGTTGAAGGAATTACATCTGGAGCGCCCTTGAAAGGTTTTAAACGACTTGCATGGACAATGGTAGTTCGGGTGGGCAGTTGCAATTTAACGTTGACTGGTGACGTGATCTCAATAATTTGATAAGGACCTCTGTAGTTTGTTACAAATTTCTTCGTTTTTCCTTTAGCAATGTAAGGAGTTGAAAGCATAACCCACTGACCGATTTTGTAATTTGGATATTTAGCTTGGGTATTACCTAATCTTTCCTGTCGTTCCAAAGCCTTTGTATTAGATTTTTGAACCTTTTTCCATACATCCTTCATCATTCGACTGAAATCTCTTACTGTTTCTCCGACTTTTCCGTTTTTCTGCCTGATTACATCAAAAGGGGACGGCATTTTTCTCCCATAGACCACTTCATAAGGTGACATGCCAGTTGCTTCATGCCTTTTGGCGTTGTATACCGACACGATTATTGGTAAATACGTATCCCAATTAGAATGTTGTTCGTTAATATAATAACTAAGCATCTTGCCAATTGTCCGATGAACTCTTTCTGTGCGCCCGTTGCACTGAGGGTGTAACGGAGTTGTGCGTAATTTACGTATTTTTAGTAAGTGGCAAAGCTGTTTCATTAATTCAGACATAAAATTAGATCCCTGATCTGTGATAATAGCTTCAGGTACGCCAAATTTAAGTATCCAGTTGTTAACTAAAGCTTGGGCAACTGTATTTGCTTGCTGATCTGGGAGACTCACCATAGCTAGATAGCGTGAAAAGTGATCTATAATTGTAAGGACATACTTATTACCAGCCGGTGTTTTATGAAATGGCCCGTAGAGATCCAGTCCACAGATTTGAAATGGACATGAAGCCTCGGGGAGCCTCTGTAAGGGTATTTTTGAACGAGAAAGTTCAGCTCGTTGTGCGCACGCAATGCAATTACGAACGTACTGCGCAACATCCTGCTTTCTGGTTTGCCACCAAAATCGCTCTGCTACACGTCTTTCGGTTGTCCGCTGTCCACCGTGTCCTGCAAGGATATGATCGTGGGCCTCTGCCATTGTTTCTTGTCTAAGGTGTTGGGGAACAACAATTCGCGGTCCAAGTTTTGTTTTACGGCATAATACACCATCTTCAAAGCAAAATTGTTTTTGAGTTGCATATTTTTTGCATTCTGTATCCTCATCTTGTGCCTTTCTCCAGTCCTCAGTATCTCGGCCTGTTGCTTCCAAAAGTGCTATTTCCCGACTTAGGCAATCTGCATTCGTGTGTTTTTTGCCTGGTTTATGGATAACTTCGAAATCCATTTCGGAAAGACATAGGGCCAAACGCGTGAGACGACTAGATGGATCCTTTAATCCAAGCAACCATTTTAAAGCTGCGTGGTCTGTAATGACCTTGAATTTCCTACCATACAAGTAGCATTTAAAGTATTTGATACCATAAATAACACTTAACAATTCTTTCTCCGTTGTGGAATAATTTCTTTCTGCCGTTGTTAGTTGTCTCGAAGCGTAGGCTATGGGGTGTTCCGCGTCATTAATATTCTGACTCAAAACAACTCCTACTGAATGACCACTTGCGTCACAGGATAAAATAAATTCTTTATTATAATCAGGGTAGGCTAATACTGGACTGTGTGTTAACTTATCTTTAAGGGTTTGAAATGCTGATTCACTATCTTCAGACCAATGAAATTTTGCACCCTTTTTCAATAATTGGGTTAAGGGTCGGGCAATTTCAGCGAAATTTTGAACATATTTCCGGTAGTACGATGCGAGACCAATGAAACTTTGTACTTCCTTAACGCGTTGTGGTGTTGGGAAGTCCTTAACTGCCGAAATTAATCGAGGATCTGTTTTAATACCTTTCTCACTAAAGACATGCCCTAGGTATGTAACCTCTGTCAATGCGAAAGTACATTTTTCCATATTTAATGTTAATTTAGCTTTTCTAAGTCTCTGAAAAACATTATGCAGACGCACAGCATGTTCATTAATGTCTTTGGAGAATACAATAATATCGTCTAGATATACACAACATTGCAGAGTTTTGAGTCCTCGCAATACTCCATCGAGTAGTCTTTGAAAAGTTGCTGGTGCATTTTTCAAACCGAAAGGCATTCTTTTAAATTGCCAATGGCCTCCAGGGGTAGAAAATGCTGTTTTATGCCTATCTTCAGGTGCAACTTCCAATTGATGATATCCGCTACGTAGATCGATTGTTGAAAAGTATTTACTGTTACCCAAACTGTCAATGATATCTGTAATGTTTGGAAGAGGATAAACATCTGAGATAGTTTGTTTGTTAAGGTGTCTGTAGTCACAACAAAATCTATATCGTTTCGTACTGTCGGGAGACTTCTTTGGAATAATTACGATATTTGAATTATAAGGCGAATCAGAATATTCTATAATTCCATCTTTTAGATGCTGTTCTAAAAATTCATCCAGTACTGGCTGTAAGTGATGCGCAACTCTATAAGGCTTTCTATAAACTGGGGGGCTATTTCCTGTTGGGATCCTATGCTGTGTGATATCTGTTGCTGGCAGTGGACCTTCTGCATTAAATAAATCTTGAAACTCAACTAAAACTGCTTCTATCTTGTCTCTATCATTTCCTTTCAAATGCTCAATCTTCTGGCGTAATGCGGTTTTATAGGCGTCTGGTTTCTGACCATCGTTAATATCTGACCAAATGAAATCTTCTTCTTCAAAAGTACTGACTGTAGCTACTAATATTCCCTTATGCAACTCTTTGTCCTCCACTCCGAAATTGTCAATATGTACCGGTACTTTTCTTTCTCCCTCAACGTCTTGAACCCGTACAACACTTCTACGTACAAAACAATGTGATACATCTAATTCCTCATTTTCCTCTAAAGGCTCTATTAGACACACTGTATCTGTAGGTACTTCGGGGTCAACGGTCATCCAGAAAAGTTTTCCTGAGCCAGATGGTATCTGATCCCGCGAATCAACCTTCAAGGACGTTGCACGCAGTATAGTTGATTTCGCCTTCCGGTTAGGGAAATCTTGCGGCAGAGGGCCCTTTGCAGCGGTGTCACCTAGCTGAAACACTATTCCACTAAGTTCTACAGTTTGCTGTCTGAGGTCGATTTTAGCGTGATGTTTATTCAGGAAATCCAGTCCTAGGATCGCGTCGTACCCGTCAGTTACCTTTGTTACCACTTCTACATCTTCTTGAAATTGTACACCCTGAATAGCGAAAATCAGTGATGTACATCCTAATGACTTCACTGTACCTCCTCCTACTCCACTCAATCTATACTTTGGAGGGTCATATTTCTTTTCTCCAATACATTTATTACTCACTATTGATACGTTTGCGCCTGTATCCACTAGTATCCTTGCCTCTTTATTCTGTATGATAGCAGATAACCAGCATTCCGCCTTCACATTCGCCTTAATGGCATGAAATTTTATTGGGAACGTCTGGCGGCGGCTCCGACATTCCCGTTTGAGTTTAACTGATTTCTATTTCCAAAAACTTTCTTAGACCTGCATTCCTTGAATGTGTGACCTATTCTTTGACAATTAGTGCATTGAGGTTGTCTGCAGTTTTTTGCTATATGTCCCTGTCGATCGCACCTAAAACATAGTACTCCTGCTGAAAATACATTTCGCTTCTCCTTGTATCTGGTGGCAATGTCAATTTCTTCAAAAGCCGTCGCCACAGATACAGCTTCCGCTAAATTTTTAGGAAACTCTGCCCTGACACGACGGGACGTTTCAGGAGGTAACCCACGTAAAAATGTATCCAGAGCTCTATTTTCTGCCTCTAGTAAAATAACTGTATTTGCTTCATCACTAGTTGTCAACTGATAGGTGTTAATATTAACTTTTCTAATCCTATCTACAAAACTTTCTAACGACTCGTTTTGCCTCTGAGTGATAGAGTTTAATTTTTCCCTATAAAATCTACAGCTGTTCTGTTTTTGAAAACGTTTAAGCAATCCTTTCTTCAATTCCTCAAATGTTGGAGCATTCCGTAATTCTTCATGGTATAATACGTGTGCTTTAGCCTCTCCTGTCAATCTTAACTTTGTCATTTGTAAGAGCTGTTCATCTGAGCATGATCCTAACTTTGCAGCTGCTACTAAATCATCAAAAAAGGCTGTTATGTCTTCGCCAGGTTTACCTGAAAAAGGAGTTACTAAGGCTGCTGCTGAGGAATTTAAGGTGGGAGGGATTGAACTGGTTTGCCTAACCTCACACAACTGCTTAAATAATGCATTATTATCATTTTTAAGCTGTGCTATCTGATTAACTAAGCTCTGAATAGCTTCCTCAGTAGAAACCGCTTGTGGTGCTGACTCTGACTTTGTACGATTTCGTGTCATCATCTTACAAACTGTTAGTTACACAATCTTACCACACTGAATGAAAAGGATGTTTAAATATTTTTGACAAACTCGTAAAATTATGAGAGAGAATACACTTCTAAATAAAGAAAATATTAAGACTGCTATGCAAACCTCTATCCTTTCACACATTAAACAATACTAACTGTGAACCATTAGTGACTGTCATTCACACCTCATATTGAGCCAAGGGTCTTTTCTCTGACACCAAATGTAACAACTAAAACGGCTTCTGATACCAAATGTAACAGTTGTGTTACTAAATGTGACACTTATGTCACTAAATGTAATTGGGTTTTCTCTTTTGATTCACGTCAATTGTCAGGATGAGCATTCTAAAGCATTCTGTCAGGGTGAAAATATTAAATAAATTAACTTTTCTCTTTTAACAACATGTGGGCAGGGTGGGTTCTTCCTTGGCTCGGGTATGAGGTCGAATGAAACATCATTTTTACATAACTTTTATTGAAGATTTGTACAACTGTATCTTACGGGATGTTCTGGTTCGGAGAGCGGCAGCTGTGTCGTTTGTGAAGTCTTCTGCTGCTGCTGCTGCGGCGGCGGCGGCGGCGGCGGCGTCTGATTACGCGTAGCGATGTGTATCTCGTGTCGCCGTCTCGCCCAGCTGACTGGAGACGCGCAGCGCGAGGTGGCCGGTTTCATTATTGCGAGCGAAGTCGTGCATCGGATGATACCTTGGGTGTCGCGTCCCAGTGTTTCTCTTCTCTAAGCGGCCGCGTGTGTTGTGCGTCGACCAGCGGAGCGGCGCGGCGGGGGAAGGCCAGTGTCCCGGACTCGAACCACGGACTCCGCTTCCCAGTCTTCGGCTGTCAGGTCTTCATCCCAGCTCACAGGTGACTGCTGAGGTGAGGCCGTCTCCTTCCCGTCCTCACGAGTCACCCGGGTACGTAAAAATCAGACTTCAAATACCTTTTAACTTCTGTCTTCTGCCGCCGCGGCTGCTGCTTGCTATTCCATTACAGCGGCGGACTTGGTGCGTCTGTGCATGATGCAGTCTCTTCTTGCATGACGGTCTTCAGCACCGAAACTGACTGAAAACTTCTTCGTCTTCTTCGTCTCTTCTCTCCGTCTCCGTCTCCGTCTCCGTCTCCGTCTTCATCTGTCTTCTGACTTCATCTCTCTGGCTCACTGCGTCTCGCGTATTTATTCACTTCAGTTTACTGGAGGTGAACGACTTCACGGTCATTGCCTCGTCTGTCACGTTGAAAAGCTTCTCGAAGAATCTTCTTAACGTCGGTCGTTGGCTCTTGGAATGTAGGTGAGGGCCTTTGATCACATGTGACGACTGAGAAACACGTGAGCCGGTCATTGCCTCTTCTGTCACGTTGAAAAGCTTCTCGAAGAATCTTCTTAACGTCGGTCATTGGCTCTTGGGATGTAGGCGAGGGCCTTTGCTCACATACGACAACTGAGAAACACGTGAGCCGGTCGGGCGATGCCCTGACGGCTGAATCGACAGCGCCCGCTTATGTGGAACTTGCTGACTTCATGGTCATTGTCTCTTCTGTTCTGCTGTTTTGCCCGCTGAATGCCAGTATGTAACTCTCTAAACTAAACCAAGTTTTTCATTTATATCCTAATTTCTAGTTCACTTTGATTTCACTGATTTATTTACTTAAGTACCACTCAACAGTGCAGACCGCGTGAGACGACGCTTCATCCAGTCCCAAACATGCTCAATGGGGGACAGATCCGGAGATCTTGCTGGCCAGGGTAGTTGACTTACACCTTCTAGAGCACGTTGGGTGGCACGGGATACATGCGGACGTGCATTGTCCTGTTGGAACAGCAAGTTCCCTTGCCGGTCTAGGAATGGTAGAACGATGGGTTCGATGACGGTTTGGATGTACCGTGCACTATTCAGTGTCCCCTCGACGATCACCAGTGGTGTACGGCCAGTGTAGGAGATCGCTCCCCACACCATGATGCCGGGTGTTGGCCCTGTGTGCCTCGGTCGTATGCAGTCCTGATTGTGGCGCTCACCTGCACGGCGCCAAACACGCATACGACCATCATTGGCACCAAGGCAGAAGCGACTCTCATCGCTGAAGACGACACGTCTCCATTCGTCCCTCCATTCACGCCTGTCGCGACACCACTGGAGGCGGGCTGCACGATGTTGGGGCGTGAGCGGAAGACGGCCTAACGGTGTGCGGGACCGTAGCCCAGATTCATGGAGACGGTTGCGAATGGTCCTCGCCGATACCCCAGGAGCAACAGTGTCCCTAATTTGCTGGGAAGTGGCGGTGCGGTCCCCTACGGCACTGCGTAGGATCCTACGGTCTTGGCGCGCATCCGTGCGTCGCTGCGGTCCGGTCCCAGGTCGACGGGCACGTGCACCTTCCGCCGACCACTGGCGACAACATCGATGTACTGTGGAGACCTCACGCCCCACGTGTTGAGCAATTCGGCGGTACGTCCACCCGGCCTCCCGCATGCCCACTATACGCCCTCGCTCAAAGTCCGTCAACTGCACATACGGTTCACGTCCACGCTGTCTCGGCATGCTACCAGTGTTAAAGATTGCGATGGAGCTCCGTTTGCCACGGCAAACTGGCTGACACTGACGGCGGCGGTGCACAAATGCTGCGCAGCTAGCGCCATTCGACGGCCAACACCGCGGTTCCTGGTGTGTCCACTGTGCCGTGCGTGTGATCATTGCTTGTACTGGCCTCTCGCAGTGTCCGGAGCAAGTATGGTGGGTCTGACACACCGGTGTCAATGTGTTCTTTTTTCCATTTCCAGGAGTGTATAAGTAGGCCATAGCTGCGAGTTTTCTGATCAGGTCCCCATGGACCTGCAGCGAGCAGAGGTAGCATCTAGTTGTAGTTGAAATAGGGTGACCCACTTTGGGTCGATATCATTGTATGATATGGTCAGCAACAAGTACTGTGTGGCATAAGTGGGTGGTATTTGTGGTCACTCAACCTGGCTCAGTTACACCGGGATTTCACTTCAGGTCATGTGTAGTGTGGGAACAGTGCAACGCCATGCCTCAGCATTATGTAATCCCAGTCACCAACGCGGCAGTCCAGCTCTCATAATAACCTGCCAAACCAGGCAGCAGGCAGAGAGCGCAGTCTGTAGTAACTGAATTCACTCAAATCCGAAATGCATGTGTCAGTCATGGCAGCTCAGCACATGCCAACTTCTACAGCAGAGAGCGGCATATTGCCATTCAGCTCTGCTGGTTACAAGCTATGGGTGATAATTTGGAAAGATAGTGGCCTAACATTCCTCCACTCTTCAGCAGATTCAGTTCACTGGATCATGAGAGTGGGTGATCTTCTGTCATCGATAGACAAAGGCTACACAAATGAAATCGAAATGCAAGGTGGTACTCAAATTTGAGTTGCCTATCAACATGATTTTGTAATGGTAATTACTGTGATATTTTTCCATAGCTGAAGTATTCGTTCCATATTATTTCATGTCTTTTGTGATACTACCAATATGTCCAAACAGCCAGATGATTTGGGATGTAAGACACTGTTAAGAAAGGTCAGGTTTTGGTTAAATAGAATATCTAAATGTTTGTCAGGCAAATACAGAGTCGGATATGTCATGTTTAGAATCGTAGCAAGTGTTACAGTTGTTGTTAGCCCGAAAGTTGGTCCCAACGTGTCACAAGTATACCACTACCTCACAGCTTCAACCGTATTGTACCCTTACGTCGCTCCTACTCATAGAAATTCACGATAACCATCACTGGATAATGTATGGAATGTACCCAGTGTGGACACACATACTGGAAATAGGACTAAAGAGTTCATGGGTATTCTTCTGCTCATGGGTATCCTTCTGCTCGCGTTCCTCCTAAGAATAAATCTAATTCGTGTGGTCCTCTGAGAGTCAGGATTACTTGGGACAGTGTTACACAATATCATTGAATGCGCATTACTTTCATGAAAAATGATTGTAGATTACAACATGTTTGTACTAATCTATACTGGTACGCAATCAGCATGATACAACAACTATTATCTCAGATATAAAAAACAAGAAACAATCTTGTGGCTCACTAAGACAATAAAAGAATATTCCTAGCAAAATATAGAAACTAATTACAACTGTCCCCTAAATACTGAGTAACCCATTCATCAGTCAGCAGTGACTTCCATTTACCCTACATCTACATCTTACAGGGATACTCTGCAAATCGCGTTTAAAGGCCTGGCAGAGGGTTCATCGAACCATGTTCACAATTCGCTGTTACTCCGATCTCCTATCCTAATGTTAATTTAGATCGATAGTTCGTCACCACTTTGAATATTTGTACTTACACCAGTGGTGCAAGACTCCACCATTCTTCAGGCAGTAACAATTTCTATTAGGAAACAAGTTTTAAGGACAAGCCAAAGCAGCACAAAATTTCTAAGTATAATTTCAAAGTTCCTGAACATGACTAATCGTAAAAAGCACACAATAGTGCTAACACAATTCTCATGAACATTAATTTGACTCCAGAACTGCATAGCCATAATCAATATTTTCTTACACACTATCAAAATACATTTCCATCTTCTGTTATATCTTTGTAAATGCAATGAACCCATTCATTGCCGTGACAACATGAAAAATTAATCTGTGAGAAATGATATCCCTAAAATAGCTGTTAACCTACCACACATTGACTTCTACACATATATTATCATCTGCAACTATTAGCTCATAGTGCCTCAACAACTTCCTTCACCATTTGTACAAAATTCACACATTATGGCTTCCGTGGTAGATGACACAATAAATACGCCGAAAAACACAAAAAACTTAATATACTATTACTTCCATGACCTAACACATATAATAAATGGCATAAATGTTACGTTGGTGTGGCTACTTCCTCCTTCCTTCTGTCCCCGAGCCCCCTCTTTGGTAGTGCCACTGATACAAGTGGCAACATATCTGATGCAATGTTAAAAGTAGGTATACATCCAACATGTTTGACCACTGTTCGCGTCTACAGAAACAGTTTCAAGTTAACTTGTGAAGTTAGCTAAATAACATCATATCGACCTTGATAATGGATGACGAATTTCTTTCTTTTCCCCTATGGTATGTATAAGCCTGTCAGAACCAGAGACGGAATCACATCATCAATAACTTAGCATTGTGCAGCCCCACTTTATCTTGAAATTCAAGGGCTTTGTTATTTGCTTTTTTTCAGTTTCTTCCAGACGTCTCTCAAAGCTTTCACGAAATTTCTCACTGCTCACTGTTTTTACCCACCTTAGATTTCATTACCTCAAATAGATATGGCATTTTCGAACATATACTACCTCAAATGGTGATAGACCACTACTTTCATGAATCTAGTCATTATAAAGTGTGACCGTTTACAGTAGTATAGTATCCCAGTCATTATGACAGCAATTTACACACTGGCATAACATTTTTCCTACCACACGAACATTATCCATTCTTCTGTTAGCCAGTGGATGTACTGGCCTTGTCCTCAGCTTGTAAATATGCAATAAATGGCACAACTGCTTCATCAGTTCCAAGATAAAGTTGATGCCCTGATTTGTGACTGTCATTTCTAGAAGATGAAACTTTAGTAACCAATCATTAACTACTGCATGTGCTACCATATCAGCTTACTGATTCAGGATAGTGACCATCCACACATACAGCAAAAAATCATCTATGGTCAGAAAAGAGTGGTGTCTGCCTAAAACGTCCTAAAATGTTCATTCTAATCATTTCAAAAGGTGTACTGTCTGTTTCTAACCTCTGGAACTCGTTGATGACTTAACTCCACCTTTTGCACACATGGCACGCAGTTCCTAACATACTGCTCTACATTGTATCTACGCATACACCACCAGTAAGCTACCCATTAATCTGTTCTGCCTCCCCATTACCAGATATAGCATGATTATGTGCCTATTTTAATACTACTTCTCACAATTGTCAGAAAGCACAACACATGGCCGAAGAATTTAATGTCTTACACAACACACTGTTGCGTACAATTAACTGTAGCTATGCTGCATATATTTCGTAATCTCTGTCAGCAGCTTGGGCTCTTTGCCACTCTGCAACAGTACAACATCTTGTCTGTGTTACTATAATCCTCCTATTAAGGCCATCAGTAATACTGCTTCTTTTTAGTGTCACAAGATAAAATTAACTGTTTTTCATAATCCTGTACTCTCTGAGGTCCAGTTGAATTTTATACCTTTCTTTAATAAGTGTGAGAGAGTGTAAGTAGGCTGTTTAGATGTAAGTAGGCTGTTTAGGTTTTTATGTTGGTAACGTCACCTATCGCTCTGTACGAAAATCACTGGCTGTGCTGTGTGAAGTCTGTGGCTGGTTGGCATTGTTAGAATATTCGCCATTGTAGTGTTGGGCAGTTGGCTGTTAACAGCGCGTAGCGTTGCGCAGTTGCAGGTGAGCCGCCAGCAGTGGTGGATGTGGGGAGAGAGATGGCAGAATTGTAAGAGCGAATGATCTGGACGTGTGTCCATCAGAAAGAGTAAATTTGTAATATTGGATATCATGAACTCATATATATATGATGACTTTTGAACACTGTTAAGATAAAGACATTGTTTGTTCTCTATCAAAATCTTTCATTTGCTAACTATATCTATCAGTAGTTAGTGACTTCAGTAGTTAGAATCTTTTATTTAGCTGGCAGTATTGGCGCACGCTGTATTGCAGTAGTTTGAGTAACGAAGATTTTTGTGAGGTGATTCATGAAAGTTAAATGTTATTTTTAGTCAAGGCCATTCTTTTGTAGGGATTATTGAAAGTCAGATTGCGTTGCGCAAAAAAAAAAAAAAAAATTGTCATCAGTCTACTGACTGGTTTGATGCGTGCCGCCACGAATTCCTTTCCTGTGCTAACCTCTTCATCTCAGAGTAGCACTTGCAACCTACGTCCTCAATTATTTGCTTGACGTATTCCAATCTCTGTCTTCCTCTACAGTTTTTGCTCTCTACAGCTCCCTCTAGTACCATGGAAGTCATACCCTCATGTCTTAGCGGATGTCCTATCATTCTGTCCCTTCTCCTTATCAGTGTTTTCCACATATTCCTTTCCACTCCGATTCTGCGCAGAACCTCCTCATTCTTTACCTTGTCAGTCCACCTAATTTTCAACATTCGTCTATAGCACATCTCAAATGCTTCGATTCTCTTCTGTTCCGGTTTTCCTACAGTCCATGTTTCACTACCATACAATGCTGTACTCCAGACGTACATCCTCAGAAATTTCTTCCTCAAATTAAGGCCGGTATTTGATATTAGTAGACTTCTCTTGGCCAGAAATGCCTTTTTTGCCATAGCGAGTCTGCTTTTGATGTCCTCCTTGCTCCGTCCGTCATTGGTTATTTTACTGCCTAGGTAGCAGAATTCCTTAACTTCATTGACTTCGTGACCATCAATCCTCATGTTAAGTTTCTCGCTGTTCTCATTTCCACTACTTCTCATTACCTTCGTCTTTCTCCGGTTTACTCTCAAACCATAGTGTGTACTCATTAGACTGTTCATTCCGTTCACCAGATCATTTAATTCTTCTTCACTTTCACTCAGGATAGCAATGTCATCAGCGAATCGTATCATTGATATCCTTTCACCTTGCATTTTAATTCCACTCCTGAACCGTTCTTTTATTTCCATCATTGCTTCCTCGATGTACAGGTTGAAGAGTAGGGGCGAAAGCCTACAGCCTTGTCTTACACCCTTCTTAATACGAGCGCTTCGTTCTTGATCGTCCACTCTTATTATTCCCTCTTGGTTGTTGTACATATTGTACACTCCTGGAAATGGAAAAAAGAACACATTGACACCGGTGTGTCAGACCCACCATACTTGCTCCGGACACTGCGAGAGGGCTGTACAAGCAATGATCACACGCACGGCACAGCGGACACACCAGGAACCGCGGTGTTGGCCGTCGAATGGCGCTAGCTGCGCAGCATTTGTGCACCGCCACCGTCAGTGTCAGCCAGATTGCCGTGGCATACGGAGCTCCATCGCAGTCTTCAACACTGGTAGCATGCCGAGACAGCGTGGACGTGAACCGTATGTGCAGTTGACGGACTTTGAGCGAGGGCGTATAGTGGGCATGCGGGAGGCCGGGTGGACGTACCGCCGAATTGCTCAACACGTGGGGCGTGAGGTCTCCACAGTACATCGATGTTGTCGCCAGTGGTCGGCGGAAGGTGCACGTGCCCGTCGACCTGGGACCGGACCGCATCGACGCACGGATGCGCGCCAAGACCGTAGGATCCTACGCAGTGCCGTAGGGGACTGCACCGCCACTTCCCAGCAAATTAGGGACACTGTTGCTCCTGGGGTATCGGCGAGGACCATTCGCAACCGTCTCCATGAAGCTGGGCTACGGTCCCGCACACCGTTAGGCCGTCTTCCGCTCACGCCCCAACATCGTGCAGCCCGCCTCCAGTGGTGTCGCGACAGGCGTGAATGGAGGGACGAATGGAGACGTGTCGTCTTCAGCGATGAGAGTCGCTTCTGCCTTGGTGCCAATGATGGTCGTATGCGTGTTTGGCGCCGTGCAGGTGAGCGCCACAATCAGGACTGCATACGACCGAGGCACACAGGGCCAACACCCGACATCATGGTGTGGGGAGCGATCTCCTACACTGGCCGTACACCACTGGTGATCGTCGAGGGGACACTGAATAGTGCACGGTACATCCAAACCGTCATCGAACCCATCGTTCTACCATTCCTAGACCGGCAAGGGAACTTGCTGTTCCAACAGGACAATGCACGTCCGCATGTATCCCGTGCCACCCAACGTGCTCTAGAAGGTGTACGTCAACTATCCTGGCCAGCAAGATCTCCGGATCTGTCCCCCATTGAGCATGTTTGGGACTGGATGAAGCGTCGTCTCACGCGGTCTGCACGTCCAGCACGAACGCTGGTCCAACTGAAGCGCCAGGTGGAAACTGCATGGCAAGCCATTCCACAGGACTACATCCAGCATCTCTACGATCGTCTCCATGGGAGAATAGCAGCCTGCATTGCTGCGAAAGGTGGATATACACTGTACTAGTGCCGACATTGTGCATGCTCTGTTGCCTGTGTCTATGTGCCTGTGGTTCTGTCAGTGTGATCATGTGATGTATCTGACCCCAGGAATGTGTCAACAAAGTTTCCGCTTCCTGGGACAATGAATTCACGGTGTTCTTATTTCAATTTCCAGGAGTGTATATGACCCGTCTCTCCCTATAGCTTACCCCTACTTTTTTCAGAATCTCGAACAGCTTGCACCATTTTATATTGTCGAACTCTTTCTCCAGGTCGACAAATCCTATGAAAGTGTCTTGATTTTTCTTTAGCCTTGCTTCCATTATTAGCCGTAACGTCAGAATTGCCTCTCTCGTCCCTTTACTTTTCCTAAAGCCAAACTGATCGTCATCTAGCGCATTCTCAATTTTCTTTTCCATTCTTCTGTATATTATTCTTGTAAGCAGCTTCGATGCATGAGCTGTTAAGCTGTTTGTGTGATAATTCTCGCACTTGTCAGCTCTTGCCGTCTTCGGAATTGTGTGGATGATGCTTTTCCGAAAGTCAGATGGTATGTCGCCAGACTCATATATTCTACACACTAACGTGAATAGTCTTTTTGTTGCCACTTCCCCCAATGATTTTAGAAATTCTGATGGAATGTTATCTATCCCTTCTGCCTTATTTGACCTTAAGTACTCCAAAGCTCTTTTAAATTCCGATTCTAATACTGGATCCCCTATCTCTTCTAAATCTACTCCTGTTTCTTCTTCTATCACATCAGGCAAATCTTCACCCTCATAGAGGCTTTCAATGTATTCTTTCCACCTATCTGCTCTCTCCTCTGCATTTAACAGTGGAATTCCCGTTGCACTCTTAATGTTACCACCGTTGCTTTTAATGTTACCAAAGGTTGTTTTGACTTTCCTGTATGCTGAGTCTGTCCTTCCGACAATCATATCTTTTTCGATGTCTTCACATTTTTCCTGCAGCCATTTCGTCTTAGCTTCCCTGCACTTCCTATTTATTTCATTCCTCAGCGACTTGTATTTCTGTATTCCTGATTTTCCCGGAACATGTTTGTACTTCCTCCTTTCATCAATCAACTGAAGTAGTTCTTCTGTCACCCATGGTTTCTTCGCAGATACCTTCTTTGTACCTATGTTTTCCTTCCCAACTTCTGTGATGGCCCTTTTTAGAGATGTCTATTCCTCTTCAACTGTACTGCCTACTGCGCTATTCCTTATTGCTGAATCTATAGCGTTAGAGAACTTCCAACGTATCTCGTCATTCCTTAGTACTTCCGCATCCCACTTCTTTGCGTATTGATTCTTCCCGACTAATGTCTTGAACTTCAGCCTACTCTTCATCACTACTATATTGTGATCTGAGTCTATATCTGTTCCTGGGTACGCCTTACAATCCAGTATCTGATTTCGGAATCTCTGTCTGACCACGATGTAATCTATTTGAAATCTTCCCGTATCTCCCGGCCTTTTCCAAGTATACCTCCTCCTCTTGTAATTCTTGAACAGGGTATTCGCTATTACTAGCTGAAACTTGTTACAGAACTCAATTAATCTTTCTCCTCTTTCATTCCTTGTGCCAAGCCCATATACTCCTGTAACCTTTTCTTCTACTCCTTCCCCTACAACTGCATACCAGGGGCTTACCAGCACAGTAATTCACTAATTTTTCTAAGGGGACGTTTCAAGAGGGCATGCTATTTCCAATGATCCTTTGACAAATTTCCTATAATAATTTGTTAATCCCAAACGTGACTCCAATTCCTGGCCTACCTGAGTTGTCAGATACCTCTGTGTAGCATTTACCAATGATGGATTTGTTTTTCATCATCTAGATTGGTTACATTCTCCAAGTAATTTATTTTTTGTAGTGCAAAATGACACCTTTCTGTGCTAAGGGTTAGATGGGCTGCATCTAATCTGTTAAGAAATTTCTCAGCTGTTGCGCATGCTGTTTCATGTCTTTTGTAAACACGATAATATCATGCAGATACATTATACACTTATTTTGTTTTAATCCCCTTGAAATTCAGTCCACCGTACGTTGAAACATTTCTGGTGCATTTTGAAAAATAAACAGTATTTAATGAGACTTCTAGTGACACCAGGGAACTGTAAATGCTGTTTTTGGCTGGTCCTATGTCGCTATTTCCAACTGATAGTAGCTATTCTGTAGATCTATAGTTCAATCACGCTTACATTGCCTCAACTTGTCAAGGTATGTTGTTATATTTGGTACTGGATAAGTGTTTGTAATTGTGTGACTGTTTAGGTATCTGTAGTCACAGCAGAATTGATACTGAACTTTCTTCGGTACGTTCACCACAGATGCACACTATGGACTCGTATTGTCCTCCTTAAATATTGCTTAATGAATTTCTCCATCACTGGCTGTAGGTGAAAAGGCATGCAATATGGCTTACAGTACACAGGTGATTGATTACAATTAGGAAACCGAGCAGGGTCACTGGTGACAATGCACCAGTGTTAAAAAAGCCTCAAATTCTAGCTATAATTTCACCATCGCTGTTGTCGCTGTTCCTTTTCAATGCTTCGCCTTGTCTTGTAACCCAGATACACTGGCTGTTTGCTTATGGTCAGAGTTCTTTGTCTAAAACATCTACATTGGTGACCAACAATCTTTTAAGAAAATCCGTACCTTCGATCCCAGAATAACCGATACTGACAGACGCTAACTGCTCACCAAATATCTCATATGAACTTATAAAATTACTGCACGCAAAACACCATACTTTATTCTATCCACTGTTTCCTTGTAATAGCTGAACTACACATAAAACATTTACATGTAGATCTATTTCCATGCTCACTCACCCACAGCAAGTTTCCCGATAACTTGTCATGCTGTGTTATGAAAATTGATCGTTTGTGCTTTTGCATGTAGCATAGCTGATTCATTTTTCATCAGAGATTAACCTTGTGGCAATATGTCATTGACGACAGGTTTTGCAGCAGTTTGTCTTGGACAAGTTTTTCCCGGATTGAATGACGTTCCACCGATTTCTACCAAGCATCGGCCAAGATCAGCTTCAGTATGATCCTTATAAACCCTTATAAACCCATTACCAAGGTGGACCAAAGCTTCCATATTTTCCCAGAACTGCTTCTTTAGCACTTGAAAACTTAATATCAGCGAACCGGGAGAGATGGATGTTAGTGTAGAGTTCCTGATCGCTAGATTTCGCGTTTATCAGGTGAGGACATTAAACTTGAGAGCACTTTGGAACTATTCGAGAGAACAGGTTTTCTGACAGCACTGAGCTTCACCCTCCCCATTGTCTCATCATCTTACACACACACACACACACACACACACACACACACACACACACACACACACACACACACACATATATATATATATATATATATATATATATATATATATATATATATATATATACTTCTCATATACTCTTAAACACACATCTTTCACACATCGTGAAGGAAAGGTGCCACTGTGCACAAAGAAAACGAAAAACGTTACGCATTAGATGGATGAACACGCTCTTCAGGGTCTGCCAACCCACCATGCCATTCGACTTTCCTTTTTCGCCGAACATACCGAATGGACATTATTACCCCAACTGCATATAATTTATGCCATATGGGGATTATCTGCCTCTTTCATGTGAGGTAAAAAGTCATCACAAACACGTATGTACCTGTGTCTAACAAAAATTTATTATCTCTACCGTTCACCACGCAATCAAGCAACAGTTCGTATACGTATGTGCAACATTAAAGTTTACTAGAAGTGCCGCCATGTACACCTGGGACAACTGTTATCATTTAACGGCTGATTATTCACATTTCATCCCTTCCCACTGTACCTTTTACTTCACCTACAATTTAGTTCTCACTGTCAAATTAGCCACGTCTGTTACATTGTGGTTGACAACCTCTCCGCATGTGATTGCACGACCACAGTGGTACCATTTAACGTCATCGTAAAAGAGATTTTTCCTATCACAGGCTCGAGTTACCGCATCTGTTTCTCCAAAACTGTCGCTACTCATTCGGCTCGATTCAGGTCCTTTGTAAATTCAGAGCGTATTTGGCACGATACAAACTCCCCCAAAAATGCGTCTTGTGTCCTCTGCTCTGCTTGCAGCAGGAGGACCCTGTTTGTGTTGTGAACATTAGTTTCCGTATGCTATCCGCGGAGCTCTCGGCAGATTCACTCTGCGTCTCTAACAGACGATTCAGGTGTTCGCAGTAACAGCTACAGTTATTCAATCTTCTGTGTCACTGCACTAGTCCTCTCCTCAGTTCATTAAATCAATGAGTATTTTTCAAGTACTCATTGCACTTTACATAAATTCGCTATCTGCTCTTCTCTCCAACAACCCAGCTGTGTAGCTGACAACAGGTTATCTACGAACGCTAATATACCTCAATATATTTTCAGGAGGTGACGTGTTAACGCTGATTACAGTTTTAATATGACTGAGTACACAACTTAGCACAGTTTTTATAGACTGAAGATGTAATTTGTATTACGAGATGACAACAGAGTATAATTGATGCATTTACCACCTGACGATAAAGGTGTTACGTTTTACCTAACACAATGCAATGAATACTTTCATGAACCAAACGACTGAAACTTGTTGTATGAACGAAGTACTTTAGCAACAGCTAAAGGCGGTAATATGACGTCTTTCATGTACTGGTACGTCTTTTTCTGCCTTATCAGAAAAAAGATAAACTGGGATAATGGTGTCTGAATACAGGACAGCTAAACTAGAATAGAATAGATCCTGTCCTCTCTCTCAGCATTTGTTTATGCAGGCCTGCATTATCCACTCTCAGTTGAACTACCTGATGTAACAATGAACAGCATCTTGAGTGGTAACCACCTTTGCTTTTAACTCTGTAATTGTAAAGCCTTTATCTTACACGCAAGGACAAACAGTAGGATAAACACAAAGTGATCACATAATTCTAGCACTGTCTTAAGACATTTTTCCACCTAAGTGCTAGTAAACATCACCAGACCCACTGCCTGGCATAATGTCCTTCCTTCAACATGTGAAGCATGTGACTAGGGATGATTCCTTACAGGGGCACTATGACTTAACAAATTAAACAGAGTATATCTAACAGGACTCATATTGAGATATTCTAAGTCATATTTCCTCTAAAATCCTTCACATTTAGGGCCACACCAATCTTTAAAAACTTGACTGTCAAATGATACTGCTAATAAAATCGGCTTGCCACGAAATATCCAAGAAAGATCGTATTCCTTGACTCATCCCACTACACTGCTAGCCCACATTTCTTGATTTCACTGGCCACTTCTGCAACCAGTTCTAGCGGAGTCGGAATGGTCTGCTTGTTATTGAAAAAGCGGAAATAGTGGAAACATCTTCATTTCAAAGTAGCAATTGTAACATTTGTCCTAAATGATTTGATGTATGTATTTCATTCTTTGTCCTCCACAGTTTTAGCACTCAAAAGCACACACTAGGATCATGGAAGCTGTTCCCTGGCATCTGAACAGACGTTCTACCACCCTGTTCCTTATTCTGGTCAATGTTTGCTTTCCTTTCCTTTCTTCGCCGGTTCTGCAGAAGACCTCGTTGTTCCTTACATTATCAGTCTCCAAAATAAATTTCAACATTCTTCTGCGCCAGATCTCAAATTTTTCGATTCTCTTCTGTTCTAGTTTTCCCAAAGTCCATATTTCACTACCACATAATGCTGTGCTCCAAACGTACATTCTCAGAATCTTCTTCTTCCGATTAAGGTTAATGTCTGGCATTAGTAGACTTCTCTTGGCCAGGAATGCCCTTTTTGTCAGTGCTAATCTACTTTTTATGTTCTCCTTGCTCCGTCCGTCATGGGTTATTTTTGTGTCTATCTATTAGAATCTTTTTAATTTCATCTACTTCGAGAACACCAATTTCGATGTTAAGTTTCTCGCTGTTCTCGTTAGTGCTGCTTCTCATCACTTTATCCTTTCTTCGATTTACACTTAATCCATATTCTGTACTCATCAGCCAGTTCATTCCATTCATTAGATCCTGTAATTCTATTTCATATTCTTTGAGGATAGCAATATCATCAGCGGATCTTATCATTCCTTTCACCCTGACTTTGTAGATCGTCAAAATCATACGTTCTACACACCAACGTGAATCATCATTTTGCTGCCACTTCATTCAATGATTTTAGAAAGTCGAATGGGATGTCAGTTATCCCTCCTGCCTTATTCGATCTTACTTTAAAGAAAATAACAACGTGATATATTCACCAGAATTCATACAGCCGTACTAGTCAACGTTCCAGCAGTGCAAAGTGACCCCAGGCAGCAGCGTTCACCTGCTAACTTGGCTCAGCAAGTGGCAGCTAGAGATTGCGACTGGCACAAAGGCCCGAGGCTGGGCTGGTGGTTCAAAAATGGTTCAAATGGCTCTGAGCACTATGGGACTCAACTGCTGTGGTCATTAGTCCCCTAGAACTTAGACCTACTTAAACCTAACTAACCTAAATACATCACACACATCCATGCCCGAGGTAGGATTCGAACCTGCGACCGTAGCAGTCGCACGGTTCCGGACAGCGCGCCTAGAACCGCGAGACCACCGCGGACGGCTGGGCTGGTGGCACTGGAAGCAGTGAAGTCAGTGTCTCGATGGCAGTGGGCTATACAACACCTACCGACACCAAGCACGCGCTGGCAGCAAACTGCAGTCTAGACTGATGGGCCTGTCCAAAGCAAATGCTGCGACCAGCCATCAGCTCATAGTGGACGTGGTGCAGGAAGCACTCAAGTAAGATTGCGAACCAAGGACCCGCAGAAGACGTCCTGAAGTAGGATGAAGTCAACCAGCAGTAGCCCTTCAGATGAGAGGCGTGCGTTCAACTCTCTGCAGCTTCAGGATCTGTTTGGGATCTGTTTGCGGCCAATAGACCAGCTGGAAGCGGAGACAGTGTCTAATAGTCGTTGAGACAGAAAGTTACACTTTTGGTACATGACTAACAATGAGTATATCTCGATGTGTTCTGTGACTGGCGATAGATATCGCATGGCTAGGACGGGCAGTATTTATGGGCTCTCGACCTAGTACTTTTAAGACTGTAGATTGCTTCTGGTCTCTTAGACCCCGGAGACAGCACAGTGCCAGGTCTCGGCATGGTGTAATCAACGTCACCACTGTGGCAGTCCCGTCCTCTGTAGCATGCTGTATCAGGGGTTTTCCAGTCCTGGCAGCAAGCAGCAGGACCCGATGTGTGATAACGGACCTCGCTCCCGTGCGGAAACAGATGCTTCCATCGTGACAGCACAGCCCTTCCAGTTTCTACAGCGCGATGTGATAAGGAGCCCTCTGATGTTCCAGGCTGCAAGTTATAGGTGTTAACTTCGAAAGGTTGTGTTGTAACATTAGATAAAGAACCAACAGTATCACGTCCTGATGAGTAATTTGAAACATTCAGCTGAGGGCAGAAGCTTGTAGAAGAACGACGGCCCAGGTTTAAAAGAACGGTTGACCATGCATTTCATAGATACATACCTAGTGAAACAGTCATGAATGAAAGGGTGGACGACCTTACAGGGTATACAGTCGCTATCAAGAAACTTCTGAAGAAACAGACTACTGTATAATAGGTATAAAACAAAAGATATGCCTAAGGATACAGAGATGCTGAATGGAGTATTTTTGGATATCAAGAGGGTAGTGCTTGAAGAAATCAGTGACGACTGTAGCAGAGTGTTATGCCAACATATTTCACAAACATAAGGAAATTTTGGTCGTATGTGAAATCTATTAGTGGCATCAAGTTAGTATGCATACACTATTCCGTAAGACGGGAAATGAAATTTGAGGGCAGTTAAGCAAAAGCAGAAATGCTTAATTTTGTTTTCAAATGTTCCTTCGGAAAGGAGTAATGCCATAATTTTATTGCCATACCACTGAAAAGGATGAGTCAAATAGATGTTAGTTCCAGTAGCACTAAGACATCTCCAGGATATGGTGGAACACCTGTCAAATTCTATTCCGACTCTTCTACCGAGACAGTCCCTCTTTTAAGCACAGTCTACTGAAGATTTCTCGAACAAAAACTGTGGGCATGTTGAAAGCACATGTCGCACTTAGCTAAAAGAAGGGTGGCAGAAGTGGTCCATAATTCTACCGTCCTATATCCTTGACATCGATTTGTTGTAGAATCTTACAATATATTATGAACATAAATCTAATGAGTTATCTTGAACAGAATGGCCTTTATGCCAACAAGCCTGTGTTACGAAAATGTCGATCATGTGAAGCCGAACTGGCACTTTTGTTACATGAGATCCTGAAGGTCATGGATAAAGGCAGTCAGATGTGTGTAGGGCTCCTGACTTACAAAATGCAGTTGACTCAGTACGACACAAACGCTCATTATCGAAAGTACGATCGTGTGGAGTAGCAAAAGACTGTGACTGATAGAGATGATTTTGGTGGGGAGGACGCAGCACATCTTGGATGGAGAGTTATCGACAGATATAGAATTAACTTGAGATGTTCCCGAGCAAAGTATGTTGGAAGCTTTGCTGTTCATGTGTACCATAATAACCTTGCAGACAATATTAGCAGAAACATCACATTTATTTGCTGGTGACTGGTTTCACTGCTCCTAATGGAATGGACAGTGTCTTGAAAGGAGGATATAAGATGAACATCAACATAAGCAAAACGAGGATAATGGAATGTAGTCAAATTAAATCGGGTGATGCTGAGGGGATTAGATTAGGAAATGAGACACTTAAAGTAGTAAAGGAGTTTTGCTATTTAGGGAGTAAAATAACTGATGATGGTCGAAGTAGAGAGGATATAAAATGTAGACTGGCAATGGCAAGGAAAGCGTTTCTGAAGAAGAGAAATTTGTTAACTTCTAGTATAGATTTAAGTGTCAGGAAGTCGTTTCTGAAAGTATTTGTATGGAGTGTAGCCATGTATGAAAGTGAAACATGGACGATAACCAGTTTGGACAAGAAGAGAATAGAAGCTTTCGAAATGTGGTGCTACAGAATAATGCTGAAGATAAGGTGGGTAGATCACGTAACTAATGAGGAGGTATTGAATAGGATTGGGGAGAAGAGAAGTTTGTGGCACAACTTGACTAGAAGAAGGGATCGGTTGGTAGGACATGTTTTGAGGCATCAAGGGATCACAAATTTAGCATTGAAGGGCAGCGTGGAGGGTAAAAATCGTAGAGGGAGACCAAGAGATCAATACACTAAGCAGATTCAGAAGGATGTAGGTTGCAGTAGGTACTGGGAGATGAAGAAGCTTGCACAGGATAGAGTAGCATGGAGAGCTGCATCAAACCAGTCTCAGGACTGAGGACCACAACAACACAACAACAACAACAATGGAACATCTTCGGATCCAAAAGTTGCTTGTTGGCAACACGTCATGTTAAATTCACAACTACAGTGCATCTAAAATTATCTAAAGCGGTTCAACGCGGAAACTACAAGACTTTACTCTGTTCGATATTGGCCCTATTAAAGTACATTACTGTCAAGTAAACTTTGTGCGTCTGCCAAATTCTCCTCAATGATAGTTCCGACACGTTAATGCCACCAGAGGGAGTCTACTAGGCCATCTGTCGACCACGGTGCTTTTAAAGTAATCCTCCCCTCCTTCTCCCCAATATTATTATCAGGTTCCTGTAATAGTCTCTGACCTCTCGTGGCCGTGATTGCACGCTGCCTTGTGACAGCATTCTCCAAAACGAAGCGATGGTACTTAGGCAGGGCAGTGTACGATTACTGCCGAAACGTGCAGGCTACTGACGAAATAACTCTTCATTATTTCGGGAACACGCTTCTTAGAACACCCACAAGGCCATGGAGGGTCATCCCTGGCCCTTCTCTGTAACTTCTCGACTTGCTTCAAACTACAACCGGCACGTTTCGTAACTCAATTCCATCAGCCAAAGTTGTTAGTGGTGGATAATTGTGATGGTTCGTCATTCCTTTTACATTGTTGACTTTAGTTTCATCAGTCTGATTACAAATCGTTCTTCTCCTTTTCCCATGCTCATTATGTGAGAGACTGGATTTCATACCTATGTTTACGAACCGATATGACCTACGTAAGACAGTGTTTGCAGAATTATTTTCTGATACTTTCCTATGGTTCCTTATGTTAAATGTGCAACGGAAGCACACAAAATATTTCGTGAATTACCACAAAGTAGTTCTCACGGCTGAAGGGATTTTGGACATTCTTCAAACTTTTTTTTTTAAAAATAAAGTCTCCTAGTATCCCTAGTGTCAAGCTATTGCGTTTATTGAAGTGAAAAGAATAGCGAAAACAGTGAGAGGCCCAATTACAAACATCAGTGCAAATACAAGTGCTTAGTACCTGAAGTCACACAATGCCACTGAGACACACATCACACAAAATTATACACTGAAGAAGGTTTCAATAAGCACCAAAAAATCGATTGGAGACAACATGTAGGGCTTTGTAAGACACGCACACCAGAATGGGAATGTTTTTATCTTCGTTAAAATCGTTGTATTACCAGTCGGCCGCTGTACAAGTAGTGATTGAAATGCAGGACTCTAAGAACACCAAAATTGCAATCCCGCTACCATAGTGAGTCCAAATTGAGACTTTAGTTTCAATCGATAACAAGAAGACGTTATAGGAAAAGTTACCTCACGAAATGTGCTTGTCGTATAGTAGCTAGAGATTAGATTAGATAAGATCATATTCAGTTTTCGTCCTACAGAGCCAAAAACGAGATGGTTCTCGTAGGTATGGAACAAGTCAGAAAGTATAACATAAAAAAAAAGCATGAAACATCTGAATATAATACTCACTACCCAGATTATTTGTCAGGAGATTGTCGAAATAGGTGAATACATTACAGTAAATTGGAACTGTCAATATTTACAGAATTAATACTCTGACAGAATGAAACATAGCTACGCACTTTTAACAAATTTATCATACACGAAACACATAATCTAGACAGCTGTGACCAAGTGCTCTCAAATGAAAATCTAATAAACATTTTTACTAAATCTGGTCTAACAGTCCCTGTTAAGATGTTCATCTATAGAATAGAAGGCGTTGTCTATCTGAAAGTCTTTCAAACTCTAAACCGTCCTTTATCTGAAAACAAGGATTTAGTGGTTGCTGGAAATTTATTGAAAATAAACCATGGACCTTGCCGTTGGTGGGGAGGCTTGGGTGCCTCACGATAGAGATGGCCGTACCGTAGGTGCAACCACAATGGAGGGGTATTTGTTGAGAAACGAGACAAACGTGTGGTTCCTGAAGAGGGGCAACAGCATTTTCAGTATTTGCAGGGGAAACAGTCTGGATGATTGACTGATCTGGGCTTGTAACATTAACCAAAACGGCCTTGCTGTGCTGGTACTGCGAACGGCTGAAAGCAACGGGAAACTATAGAAGTAATTTTTCCCGAGAGCATACAGCTTTACTGTATGGTTAAATGATGATGGCGTCCTCTTGGGTAAAATATTCCGGAGGTAAAATAGTCCCCCATTCGGATCTATGGGCGGGGACTACTCAAGAGGACGTCGTTATCAGGAGAAAGAAAACTGGCGTTCTACGGATCGGAGAGTGGAATGTCAGATCCCTTAATCGGGAAGGTAGGTTAGAAAATTTAAAAAGGGAAATGGATAGGTTAAAGTTAGATATAGTGGGAATTAGTGAAGTTCGGTGGCAGGAGGAACAAGACCGTTGGTCAGGTGAATACAGGGTTATAAATACGAAATTAAATAGGGGTAATGCAGGAGTAGGTTTAATAATGAATAAAAAAATAGGAGTGCGGGTGAGCTACTGCAAACAGCATAGTGAAGGCATTATTGTGGCCAAGATAGATACGAAACCCACGCCTTCTACAGTAGTACAAGCTTATATGCCAACTAGCTCTGCAGATGATGAAGAAATTGAAGAAATTTGAAGAAATCTATGATGAGATAAAAGAAATTATTCAGGTAGTGAAGGGAGAGGAAAATTTAATGGTCATGGGTGACTGGAATCTGAGAGTAGGGAAAGGGAGAGAAGGAAACATAGTAGGTGAATATGGATTGGGGGTAAGAAATGAAAGAGGAAGCCGTCTGGTAGATTTTTGCACAGAGCACAACTTAATCATAACTAACACTTGGTTCAAGAATCATAAAAGAAGGTTGTATACATGGAAGAATCCTGAAGATACTAGAAGGTATAAGATAGATTACGCAAAGATAACACAGAGATTTAGGAACCAGGTTTTAAATTGTAAGATATTTCCAGGGGCAGATGTGGACTCTGACCACAATCTATTGGTTATGAACTGTAGATTAAAACTGAAGAAACTGCAAAAAAGTGGGAATTTAAAGAGATGGGACCTGGATAAACTGAAAGAACCAGAGGTTGTACAGAGTTTCAGGGAGAGCATAAGAGAACAATTGACAGGAATGGGGGAAAGAAATACAGTAGAAGAAGAATGGGTAGCTCCGAGGGATTAAGTAGTGAAGGCAGCAGAGGATCAAGTAGGTAAAAAGACGAGGGTTAGTAGAAATCCTTGGGTAACAGAATAAATATTGAATTGGATTTATGAAAGTAAAAAATATAAAAATGCAGTAAATGAAGCAGACAAAAAGGAATACAAATGTATCAAACATGAGATCGATAGGAAGTGTAAAATGGCTAAGCAGGGATGGCTAGAGGACTAATGTAAAGATGTAGAGGCTTATCTCGCTAGGGGTAAGATAGATACTGCCTACAGGACAATTAAAGGGACCTTTGGAGATAAGGGAGCCACTTGTATGAATATCAAGAGCTCAGATGGAAACCCAGCTCTACGCAAAGAAGGGAAAGCTGAAAGGTGGAAGGAGTATATAGAAGGTATATACAAGGGCGATGTACTTAAGGACAATATTATGGAAATGGAAGAGGACGTAGATGAAGATGAAATGGGAGAAATGATACTGCGTGAAGAGTTTGACAAAGCACTGAAAGACCTAAGCCGAAACAAGGACCCGGGAGTAGACAACATTCCATTAGAACTACTGACAACCTTGGGAGAGCCAGTCCTGACAAAACTCTACCATCTGGTGAGCAAGATGTATGAGACAGGCGAAACACCCTCAGGCTTCAAGAACAATATAATAATTCCAATCCCAAAGAATGCACGTGTTGACAGATGTGAAAATTACCGAACTATCAGTTTAATAAGTCACAGCTGCAAAATACTAACGCGAATTCTTTACAGACAAATGGAAAAACTGGTAGAAGCCGACCTCGGGGAAGATCAGTTTGCGTAGAAATGTTGGAACACGTGAGGCAATAGTGACCTTACGACTTATCTTAGAAGAAAGATTAAGGAAAGACAAACCAACGTTTCTAGCATTTGTAGATTTAGAGAAAGCTTTTGCCAATGTTGACTGGAATACTCTCCTTCAAATTCTAAAGGTTAGAGGGGTAAAATACAGGGAGCAAAAGGCTATTTACAATTTGTACATAAACCAGATGGCAGTTATAAGAGTCGAGGGGGCATGAAAGGGAAGCAGTTGTTGGGAAGGGAGTGAGACAGGGTTGTAACCTCTCCCTGGTGTTATTCAATCTCTATACAGAGCAAGCAGTAAAGGAAACAAAAGAAAAATTCGGAGTAGGTATTAAAATCCATGGAGAAGAAATAAAACTGTGAGGTTCGCCTATGACACTGTAACTCTGTCAGAGACAGCAAAGGACTTGGAACAGCAGCTGTACGGAATTGACCGTGTCTTGAAACGAGGGCATAAGATGAACATCAACAAAGGCAAAACGCGGATAATGGAATGTAGCCGAATTAAGTGCGGTGACGCTGATGGGATTAGATTAGGAAATGAGACACTTAAACTAGTAAAGGAGTTTTGCTATTTGGGGAGCAAAATAACTGATGGTGGTCGAAGTAGAGAAGATATAAAATGCAGACTAGCAATGGCAAGGAAAGCGTTTCTGAAGAAGAAAAATTTGTTATCATCGAGTATAGATTTAAGTGTCAGGAAGCCGTTTGTGAAAGTATTTGTATTGAGTATAGCCATTTATGTAAGTGAAACATGGACTATAAATAGTTTGGACAAGAAGAGAATAGAAGCGTTCGAAATGTGGTGCTACAGAAGAATGCTGAATATTAGATGGGTAGATTACGTAAATAATGAAGAGGTATTGAATAGAATTGGGGAGAAGAGGAGTTTGTGGCACAACTTGACTAGAAGAAGGGATCGGTTGGTAGGACATGTTGTGAGGCATCAAGGGATCACAAATTTAGCATTGGAGGGCAGCGTGGAGAGGAAAAATCGTAGAGGGAGACCAAGAGATGAATACACTAAGCAGATTCAGAAGGATGTAGGTTGCAGTAAGTACTGGGAGATGAAGAAGCTTGCACAGGATAGAGTAGCATGGAGAGCTGCATCAAACCAGTCTCAGGAGTGAAGACCACAGCAAGAACAACATGTTTCTGAATGGTGGACCTCTTATCCCTAGTTTTGATACTATGTATTGAGATATTGGTTGGAAATAGAGATATATTACTTGCAACAAATTTCATTAAGGAGTAAATACATTGAGAAGAAGTGGTTGGAATACAAATTTCCTTGAACAGGTTTTTATATGATATTCCTGAATTTCACCACAAATGATTCTTATTACACGCTTTTGCACGTTAAAAACTTTTTCGCGGTTTGATGAGTTACCCCAGAATATGACATAATAGAATGAAATTAAGCAAAGCATGTAAGTTTTGTTATATGTGTATGTCCTACATCTGACATCAGTCTCACTTCAAGTAGAGACTCGGTTAGACGCTTCAGAAATTCTGTGGTATGCAGTTCTCAAATGAATTTATTATAGAGTTGTAATCCGAGGAACTTAACACTGTCAGATTCTTTGATCTGCATATGTTATACACATGCTGGAAGTATATCTCTTACAGGTTGTGAACTGCATATAGTGGGTCTTTTCAGAGTTGAACGACAATGAATTAGCATTAAACCACTTACGAATGTCAGCATAAATTTTATTAGCAGCCATTTCTAAATATGTACTTGGCTTGATACTTATTGCAATGTTTGTATGATATGAAAATGAAACAAGCTATGCATCTGGTGATATAACAGACGAGAGGCAATTAATGTATACGAGAAAAAGCAGTGGACTTAAGATGGAAACTTGAAAATCACCACATCTAATTAATTGCCAGTTAGATAAAGACTGACTGCTTACTCCACATGTATTTCGCAACGACACATTTATTTCCTGTTAATTAGGCAGGACTCAAACCATTTCCCTGCACTACTGGTGACACCATAACATTATAATTTACTTAAGAGAAAGCTGTGATTTACTCAGTCAGACACTTTAGACAGGTCACAGAAAGTGCCAATAGCATCTAATATGTTATCTAATGAATTAAGTACATTATCACTGTAGGTGTAAATAGCTTTATTTCATCCGAACCATTAAGAAACCCAAACTGTGACTTGAACAATATATTTTCGCAGTCAGATACTTACGGAGATGCTTGAACACAAGACAAAATGAGTTCATGAAAAATGTGAAGACATCGAAAAAGAAATGATTGTCGGAAGGACTAACTCAGCATATAGGAAAGTCAAAAAAATATTCGCTGAAATTAAAAGCAAGGGTACGAGTGCAACAGGAATTCGGCTGTTACTTGCAGAGTACAGAGCGCGTAGAAGGAAAGAGTGCACTGAAGGCCTCTACGTAGTGGAAGATTTGTCGGATGTCATAAAAGAAGAAACAGGAGCCGATTTAGAAGAGATAAAGGATCTAGTATCAGAATCAGAATTTAAGAGAGCTTTGGATGACCTAAGATCAAATAAGTCAGAAGGGATAGACAACATTCCACCAGAATTTCTAAAACCAACAAAACGACTGTTCACGTTGGTGTGTATAATGTATGAGTCTAGCGACATACCATCTAACATTCGTAAAAATATCATCTGCGCAATTTCGAAGGCCGCAAGAGATGACAAGTGCGGGAATTATCGCACAATCAGCTTAACACCTTATGCTGACAAAAATAAAATACAGAAGAAATGAAAAGAAAATTGAGGATGTCTTAAAAGGCGGTCAGTTTAGCTTTAGGAAAGGTAAAGGCACCAGAGAGGCTATTCTGGAGTTGTGGTTGATAGTTTAAGCAAGACTAAAGAAAAATCAAAACACTTTCATACGATTTGTTGATCTGTAAATGCTTTCGACAATTTAAAATGGTGAAGCTTCGAAATTCTGAGAAAAATAGGGGTAAGCTATATTGGAGAGATGGGTAACATACAATATGTACAAGAGCCAAGATGGGATAATAGGAAGTGACCATGAACGACGCGCTTGATTTAAAAAGGGTGTAAGAAAGGGATGTAGTCTTTCGCCCCAACTGTTCAATCTGGACATCGTAGAAGAAATGGCTGAAATAAAGGAATAGTTCAGGAATGGAACTAAAATTCATTGTGGTTCCTGAGTGAAATTGAAGAAGAATGACAGGATCTGCTGAATGGAATGAACAGTCTAATGAGTACAAAACTTAGACTGAGAGTAAACTGAAGGAAGACTAAATCAATGAGTAGTACCAGAAGTGAGTACAGCGAGGAACTTAACATCAAGGCTGATGGTCACGAAGTACATTAAGTTAAGGAGTTCTACTACCTAGTCAGGAAAATAATCACTGACTTGCACTGGCAAAAAGGGCTTTTCTGGCCAAGAGAAGTCTACTATTATCAAACATAGGCCTCATTTTGAGGAAGAAATGGCTCTGAGCACTATGCGACTTACCTTCTGAGGTCATCAGTCACCTAGAACGTAGAACTAATTAAACCTAACTAACCTAATGACATCACACACATCCATGCCCGAGGCAGGATTCGAACCTGCGACCGTAGCGGTAGCGTGGTTCCAGACTGTAGTTTTGAGGAAAATATTTCTGAGAATGTACGTTTGGTATGGTAGTGAAACATGGTATGGTAGTGAAACATGGATTGTGGGAATGCCAGAAGAGAAGAGAATCGAAGCATTTGTGATATGGTGCTACAGACAAATGTTGAAAATTAGGTGGACTGAAAAAGTAAGGAATGAGGAGGTTCTGTGTAGAATCGGAGAGGATAGGAATATGTGGAAAACACTGACAAGGACAAGGGACAGGATGATAGGACATCTGTGACATCAGGGAGTGACTTCCATGGTACTAGAGGTAGCTGAAGAGGGCAAAACTTTAGAGGAAGACAGAGATTGGAATACATTCAGCAAAAAATTGAGGACGTAAGTTTCAAGTGCTACTCTGAGATGAAGAGGTTGGCACAGGAGAGGGATTCGTGTCAGGCCACATCAAACCAGTCAGAAGACTGAAGACTTAAAAAAAATTAACTAAGTGGTAACGACGATGAGGGATGGAGAAGGACGGCTGCCTCCATGGAGATTCCCCTTTACGGTCTGAAGAGTGAAGATGTGGAAACGGGCCTTAGGATATTGATATGAAACACATCTTTGCTTCTGCCACACTAGACATCTGTGCCACTGGGATGTCTTTGGTATCCGAGCAGAGACAAGCAGTCAGTTTCACTTTGTTTCCCGAGAATGTGATGTCAGTTCTGTTGACCGTTTCATGAATAAGGATTTCGTATGAACAGGCACTCTTCTGGTGATTCTGTGGTGAAAGGAACTGTCTCAAGCATATTATGTACGTCTCGTTACGAACTGCAGAGCTGGTAACGAAAATTTTCATGTTTCTGAAACGTGTTACCTCTAGTTTAATAGCATGGTGTATATGTTACGGCTTCATCTAATATGAACTTATAATTACTGAAGACTTGGTTGTGTAGAGTTTGATGCAGAGATAGCAAGATTGTGGAACAGCAGGGGTAGGTTGCTGCCCTTCAGGCGGTACTAGATAAGGAAAAACAAGATCTGGAAAGATTAAGCAGGGAGAAGGGAAAAGAGTGTTGGTAAGTGACAACATATTATAGAAGAAATAGGAATGAACTTCGTGAGAGAAGGTTGTTGTCGATGTGGAAAACAGCTTTGATCTGTTGTCACAGTAGGAAAAACCGAGCGAGGTGGCGCAGTGGTTAGCACACTGGACTCGCATTCGGGAGACGACGGTTCAATCCCGCGTCCGGCCATCCTGATTTAGGTTTTCCGTGATTGCCCTAAATCGCTCCAGGCAAATGCCGAGATGGTTCCTTTGAAAGGGCACGGCCGACTTCCTTCCCCGTCCTTCCCTAATCCGATGAGACCGATGACCTTGCTGTTTGGTCTCTCTCCCCAAACAACCCAACCAACCCAACAGTTGGGCACTGATGAGCCACAGGTGGATGTAGGAGTAGTCAGGACACAGTAAACTTTCGAAACGTGTTTGAGAGGTAAGGAGTAAGGAAAAGCTGTGAAGAAGAGGGTTTCGTTGATAGGTAGTTCCCATGGTAGGGGTGTTGGCCAACGGTAGCAGGATGAACTAGGGTCAGGTTACCAGGTCTCAGGTTTTTCAAAATCTAGTGCAAGTCTGTATCAGATGGTAGAGGATGTTAGTTCACTTTGCAAAGACTTCACAAAGGAAGAAACCGTGGAAACAGTGGGTGGGGCAGACGACAGTATAGACAGGTATCTTAATTATTCAACTGAGGCTGACCTGGTAAAGACAGCTTCAGCCTCGAGACATGCTGGTGTGTTGTGCTTGCATCTGTTCTGAGGTGCCATGACCAGCCTCATTTAAACTCTTCTGTTAGGTGAGTTAATTTAGAGGTGGAACGGCTTCTTGGACCAGGTATGCGATCTCATATGAGTGTGGTTCCTGTTGACTCCATCAGGAGAGGGCTATACGAGGCATTGCCTTCACTTCAAGAGGGAAGGGATAACTGTCTGGGCCATTAGCATATATCTTGGAGAGGGGGGTGGGGTACTATCACAAGTGGTAAAATACCAGTTGTTACAAGTAACAGAATAGCAGTGTTTTTAGGGCAGGGTGGGCAGAAACAAAAGATGTTAATTTTAATGTACACAATTCATGCAGACAATCTGTGATTGAAACTGGAGACATTCAAGAATTGGCAGAAAAATTAGGTTCATCCAGAGGTAATTCAGAGCGTGCACAAAATCAGATACCGTTATTGCACCAGAATGTCCGAGGACTGAGGGGTAAGCTTAATGAATCGATTGTTTGTGTCGAAAAATAGAGTTGAACAAACCAGTTGATATAAGATATATCTATCTCTCTGAAAATCATGTGACCACTGGTACAGATATGTTAAATGCTGCCGGCCGCTGTGACCAACTGGTTCTAGGCGCTTCAGTCCGGAACCGCGCAGCTGCTACGGTCGCAGGTTCGAATCCTGCCTTCGGCATGGATGTGTGTGATGTCCTTACGTTAGTTAGGTTTAAGTAGTTTTAAGTCTAGGGTACTGATGACCTCACATGTTAAGTCCCATAGTGCTTAGAGTGATTTGAACCATTTTGTTAAATGGTGCAGCGTTTAAGTTAACTTCTTACTTCTGTAGAGAAAATTTGGAGAAAGGAAGAGTTGCCACATTTGTCAGAAACTGTTTGATTTCGAGAATATTGATATTAATAAATTTTGCTCTGAGCAGCACTTGGAAGGTTGCGCAACAGAAGAAGTATTTCATAATAAGCTTTTTATAATAGTAGGTATAGACAGAACACCTTCAGGAAACTATAACCTCTTCATAAAACATCCGGAAGCTCTGTTGTCCCACCTCACAGTGAAAAACAAAGAAATAGTGATTGCTGATAACTTTAATATAGATTTATTGAAAAACTCTGTCAGTGAACAGTTTTTGCAATCAGTAAAACTGTGATTCAATTTAATCCCTACTGTGAACTTTGCAACCACTGTATCTAAATGCTCTGAGACTGCTATTGATAATATTTTGTGTACATATCTAGCCGAACATTAATATCAGAAAACCAATAGCAAATGGGCTATCTGATCATGACATGCAGGATCTTGTGTTAAATGTTGGAATTTGTCAGGATAAAAAATCTATTACATCTGTGTACTGGATGGTAACAAATCAGTCAAAAACTGAGAAGTTTAAGAGACTGCTCAAAGACATGAAGTGGATAGATGTTTACAGTACTTTAGACTCCAATGGAAAACAGAAAGCATTCATTATTAAAGTTACTTCCTCTTCTTAAAGTTGTTTTCCGCTAATGGTAATTCAAATCAAACCGAAGTTTAGAACTAAGCCAAAGATTAAACATGGAAAAAAGACATGATGTGGGACAAGAAGGAGACTATACCTACTATGTAGGAACAGCTCAGATGATAGCATTGTAATCCATTACGAAGAATACTGCAAATTATTGAATCAAGTAATCCATAAATGTAAACAGCTTTATTATGAGAGGAAGATAATGACGTCAGGTAACAAAATAAAAAGTATATGGGATATAGTGGAGAAAGACACAGGTGGGGCCAAAAAGGAAGAGGAGCAGATAGCTTTAAAAATAAATGACACATTGATAACAAGTGCATATAATGTTGTAAACCTCTTAAGCAAGTACTTTGTTTCTGTTACTGATAGCTTTGGGTTACCTGTTTCAGTAAACAGTGCAATGAAGTATCTGAGACCAGTCTTTAAGTAACTACAGTAAAATGGAAATGACACTCGCGTCTCCCAAAGAAGTAGCTTCCCTAACACGTTCAAGCTTCTGACATTCCACGCCGCGACTAGCAGAACATTATCCTTTCGTTGGTGATTCAATCTTTTTCTCATGGTCACCTCCTGCTTGGCAGTCCCCTCCCAGAGATCCAAATGGAGCATTATTCCGGAATCTTTTGCCAGTGGAGAGATCATCACGGCACTTTTTCAATTTCAGACCATATGTCCTGCGGTTACTCGTTGTGTCTTTAATACAGCGGTTTCCATTGCCCTCTGCATCCTCATGCCATTTATCATTGCTGATACTTCTACCTTTATGGGTAGATTCCCACCCCAAGGGCAAGAGAGTGCCGTGAACTGCTGTCCGCTCGTTCGCCCTCTTTGACAAGGCCGTTGGCAGAGTGACGGCGACTTCTTATGCCGGAAGTCTTCGGCCGCCAATGCTGATTATTAATCAAATTATGAACACAGGCGCGTTTCGAATCCAAGTACAATGAACATCGTTTATTTATTTTTCTTTTCGTTCTTTTTTTTTCATTTATACCACCGAGAATATCACGAAACCGGAGTCACACGTGGAGGAGGGCGCAGCAAGACATCAGGCTAATGGAGACTATCAACGTACAGTTTTCCCGAGAAGAACATTCCGATTATCAGTGAATATATGGTTTCTATGTGTGGAAGTGGCAGGGAAAAACTCTTCATGACAGGAATACTCCAGCTCTGGGGTGGGTTTAGGAAGACACTGCAGAGGAAATTGGAGAAGAATTGTGTGTATTTTGGATTGCTGACAACTGCACAATGGCACTCGTTAAGGAACTGCCAAAAGTCAAGAATAATTTTCTCGCCATCTGGAAACAAGTAGTGTGTTGCTACTCCACAAATCCACCTCACAGAGTACGTCATGTCTTGCGGGAAGTATCCCGCGTCCATAAAGAGGAGCAGTTGAGTAGGTATCTGTTTAGGGACAACATCTGCCGCACCAGTAATCAGACACTTCTCGCCGATCTGCACACCAGGCGGTGCTCGTCTGTGTCCGTAACATCACAGTGGACACACAACGGAGTGTCTGCTAGGTGAATCCTGTGAAGGCGTGACCGGCATACTTGCTTCCCATTGACAGTAAGGTACCATGCAGTCTGGACGTCAGTATCAAGATAAGGAGCGCACACCGATCACCAAACGGGACGCCAGTCGACGCGGGGAAGCATCCCCTCAAGCACATTCAGTGACCTGTTCTGCTCAACATGGATGTCACTTGCGCCGACAGTATCACAGTACGGACGTAGCTCAGTTCAAGGAAAAAGAAGCGAAAGTAAAAGGAGGGCTGCGGGACTTCTGAAATGTGGATAGGTGCTGAGAGACTGTGGTGGAAGGGCCTCCAGCAACCGCCTAGTAAGGCCTTTAGGACTACGGCACCACAACGTCAGGCGAGAGCCAATGAAAAGGGCTACCGCTCTGTGAGGGTTTCGTACTTTATCTTGAACAGAAAGCCTTGGCAAGCAAACGAACCCAATGCCACTTGCATGCAGCGGGCCATTGATGCGGGAATACGAAGTGTGTGTGCCACGTATGGGATACGAGACGCCAAATATACATTTAGGCATTGTGTGCTTTGCAGGAGATCGAGTTCTCGTGAAGTGTGATCTAAGAGCCAAGCTCGTAAATGGGAAAGTAGACCTCAGCAGTTGAGGGAAATTGTCAGCAGCAGATCACTTGCGAAATGGCGTCCTAAGCATCGGAGAGTATCAGCTACACGCAAAAGGAGCAGCACTGTCCGCAGGAAGCCCCGCACCTACAGCCATGGTGCTCGACCTGCGGACGTTAAGGCAGCTACCAGAAGCTTCGCCGTAGGTGATAATAACCCATGCCAGTGACTCCCTGACCTCAGCAGTGCTACGAAGAACGATGACGAGATCGTCTGCATGTGCAGTGCAGCTGAATACATGGTCACCGAGAGACATACGAGAGAGGCGTTGACGGAGGCCGCATAGCAACGTTTCCATGGTGAATGCATACAACAGCGCAGAGAGCGGGCAGCCTTGACGCACTTACCGGCGGATCGATATGAGATGAGTAAGACGGCCATTGTAGAGTACACGAGACGTATCTCCACGAAGGAGACGCATTAAGACGGCGACGGTATCAGCGTAGCCCATATTATGGAGCACCTCTCAAAGACGATTACTCGGGAGAAACCACGTACCAGCTGTCCGTTTAAGCCGCGCAGCCAAAAGACGGGTGAAGATCTTTGTACAGCTGTTGAGTAACGTCAAGGGACGGTAATCGCATATCGGTGAGGTACCCCGAGGGTTGTGAATGGGAATGAGGAAACCATCAATCAAATGGCTCTGAGCAGTATGCGACTTAACAACTGAGGTTATCAGTCCCCTAGAACTTAGAACTACTTAACCTTAACTAACCTAAGGACATCACACACATCCATGCCCGAGGCAGGATTCGAACCTGCGACCGTAGCAGTCACGCGGTTCCGGACTGAAGTGCCTAGAACCGCTCGGCCACCGCGGCCGGCGAGGAAACCATCGAGGAAAGCGTCTGGAATTTGCACGATAGGTGACATAAGGCCCTGACAAATTTCCGTCGACACTGGCTCCAGAAGGGTGTAAATGTCCTATAAAACTCCAGCGGGAGGCTGTCAGAGCTAGGCGACCTTTTCGCAGAACCTGCCTGGATAACGTCATGGACTTCGTCCTCCGCGACGTTGGCCATCAGATCCATAGTCGCATCCACGAGAACCGTCCCAAAGGAGAGTCTGGAGACCACCGTAATGTTGGCAGGGCGGTGACGTTCAGAGTACAACGTAACATAATGTGCATGAATTGCAGATCTGATATCCCGTTGGGTACGAAAACGCCGCCCATCTTCAGTGGTAAGAAAATTAATCAAATTCCTCCAATGGTGGCGTCGTTCCCCTATTATATGATACATAGATGGACACTCTTGCGCCATCGTGTGTGCGCGCTCTAGCCATAGCGCCCTCAAGGCGGTGGCGAGAGAGGAACGTGAGCTGTGCCTTGGCTCGATTCGCCATCTCCTGACGCTCTGTCGAATACGGCATCATAGTACATTCCCGGAGAATGGTGAAACAGAATTCCTGAGTCCGTCGCCGCCACGCCTCAATCTCCCTTCTACAACCAATCAAGGCCATGCGGAAAGCAGGTTTTGCACAGAGCACCCACCATGACAGAGCAACCACCCACAGGCATCACAGCGTCGACGACAAGCTGCCCACGTGGTCTCGATGAGCTGCCGGCAGTCAGATGAAGTATGGTGGGTCGTGTTCAGTTTCCATGGTCCACGGCTGCTCCACACCCCTTGGCGGCAGAGATTGATGGCGCAGATATATGCGTCACAGTCAGAGAACGCAGTGGACCAGGCTTCAGCAGCCTGCATCCCACTGATAATATCACGGGAGATATAAACACGATCGCGTCTGCTGGAAGAATGGCAAGTGAAATGCGCAAACCCCGGACGATCGCAACTAACATGCTCCCAAGAATCCAGTAGGCGGAGGTGTTGGAGAATTATTGCTAGCGCCGCGCACGGCGAGTGACCTGGTAATGATCTTCAGGTGCCTCCGCCGACCAGTGTGGCCGAGCGGTTCTACGCGCTTCAGTCTGGAACCGCGCGACCGCTACGGTCGCAGGTTCGAATCCTGCCTCGGGAATGGATGTGTGTGATGTCCTTAGGTTAGTTAGGTTCAAGTAGTTCTAAGTTCTAGGGGACTGATAACCTCAGTTGTTAAGTCCCATACTGCTCAGAGCCATTTAGGTGCCTCCCAGGATCAAAGCATCCTGCCGGCCCAGGAAGAGAGACGTCATTATCTCTGAGAACAAGGTGGAACGTTCACGGTGGCGACCAGAACCAAATGGCTCATAGCGATTGACGATCCTGACGCCACTAAATGTGAGAGCTATACTCTGGCATCAGGGGGATATAAAAATGTATCAGCGACGATACCATCACGTAAGAGGATCGCCATCCCACTACTAGAAGGGAAAGCATGAGAGACATGTGCTGTAAAACGATGGGAGCAAAGAAAGTTGCAACATGCACCTCCTGAAGGAGAGCTACGTCAACGTCCGCAGCATACGGCATGTCATGGAGTAAAGCCAGTTTGTGGCGTACGCGAATAGTGTTGACATAGACCGTGGCTATGCAATAAGTCTGGAAAACTGCCATGACCAGGAGGCCAGGCGATTAAAACACGGGGGAAGTACAGGGAACTCCCTGTTAGGCCTCCACGGAAGCGCATTTCACTTTGGTGGGGAGGGAGCCGCCCCACCAAGGGGACCATCGTTCTGTACACCTGAAGAATGACTATCCTCAGCATCGACGTCGTCCGGCCAGGAGATTGATGTGTCACCAGGGCGGTTCAGTGGAACATAATCAGAGGTGCGCTCACAGGTAGCTTCAGACACGGAAAGGGAAGCAACCGCATCAGACGCAGGCGGGGGAAGATCGGTGTCCGGAGGTGGATGCTGACTGGAGATGGAGGCAGGGAAGGACGTCGCGTCGTCATGTGTCAGGGCGTCGGAGGACAATCAGTGACAGGGTCGCCATCCTGTGCAGACTTCCGATGGAGACAGTCATTAGAAGGGATATGGCGTTGTCTCTTCCGTTTCCCGGCGACCGTTGCTTCCTAACATGATGTTCCGCGTCGGATGGCGGGCGGCTATCGTCCCATATGTGGCCAGATGGCAGATAGGCAGAGGTAGGTACAGCTCCATGATAAACAACCATATGGTTGAAATAGAGAGCTGGAGCCTGCTGACGGTCGATGTTCATTTGTTTTGCCTCCGTCAGGGGTGTAGGAGAGACAGACGAAACGTCCATCACGTCGTCGATAGGAGCCGATACCGGTACCGACTCATTCAGAGGGGGCGTAGCAGGCAGCACCGACACAGACGCGTAAGACAGAGGTAAAACAGTGGGCGCCGCAGGAGGAACGACGTCTGTGTTCGGGGTCTGAACCAGTCTACGTCGGAGACAATCAGAACGGGCATGGCCTTCCTGGCCACAACTGAACAGGTGCGCGGCTGGCCATAGTACATGACGACAGCCCTACAGCCGGAAATAACCAAGTAGAGAGGAACGGGCTTCCGTAGTTCAATTTTGATCTGACGGACACCACTGAGGACACGGTACGTTTCGAACGTCTTCCACGTTTCAGTCACGTGACTGACGACGGTGTCGTAGGGTTTAAAAGTGGCCACCACAGTGTCCGACGGTACTTCAAACGGGAGTTCGAAAAGCTGCAATGTTCGGAGACCAAAACCAGCGTGATCATCACTATAGGCCATATATGTCCGTCAGAGTATCGAAACTTGAGATTGTTAGCATGGAGCCGCCTTCGGTTGTTCATGATCTAATGGAAAAGTTAATTTGATTGTAGCTTAGCGGTAAGAAAACGCCATGATGGTCAATGAAGTCGCACTCTAACACAAACCTCTATGTGGAAGTAAACTAACGGGCGCTCGCTCGCAGGCAGCACAACACACGAGATGCAAACAAGACGTTCGCGCCTCACAACAACCAAAGGCCGACTAACTCCTTCACCATGCGGAAGTACACTGCAAGTCCTTCTACTTATAACTCAACACCCTGCTCCGTCTCCTTCCATGTAGTACAGCATCTTCAAAGGGAATTACAGCTAGATGATTGTCCGCAGCTCGTGGTCGGGCGGTAGCGTTCTCGCTTCCCACGCCCGGGTTCCCGGGTTCGATTCCCGGCGGGGTCAGGAATTTTCCCTGCCTCGTGATGACTGGGTGTTGTGTGATGTCCTTAGGTTAGTTAGGTTTAAGTAGTTCTAAGTTCTAGGGGACTGATGACCATAGATGTTAAGTCCCATAGCGCTCAGAGCCATTTGAACCATTTTTGAACAGCTAGATGATTAGTAGTGTCTTGCACTAGAATTCTGGAGACTCATCAGTTGATTAAGAAGCAAGGTACTATGCTAAAAATAGGATTGTGATTTTGTACTCATATTTTCCATAACTCGCTTTCATATCACGTGCCACTAACAAATCTGTTTAACTTTCCTACGAATTTTTATACGGATACGATACAGAGGGAGATTCAAACATTAAACCCCTGAGCGAGTCAAGCACAGCCAACGGTCGGCAAAACTGCCCGACTAGAAGTGTGTCGCTGACGTGCAGCGCTAGTTGCCACACCAATATACACCTGCATTGTTAACGCACCAAGTAAATTCTTACATTACTGGTAGAAATGAGTATCCTCCCACTGCGCTGTATTACGCTCATGGAGAGTACGCTTCATGTCTCACATCTTCCCACAGAAAATACATGTAAGTTTCCAGAAACGTTATTTTGATATATACATATTTTAAACGCAGATAGAAAAAAGCTGTACTAAAATTGCAGAGTAATTAACCAAATACTATGTGAATATTCATTTATATTTTCAAATTGTTCTCAAAACTTTATGAAAGATTATTATGATTATTTTTTTAAAGGAAAGTATCTAAAATACGCCACTCAAAATCCTTATGTTTGAAAAATTAAAGCAAAAACAGTCGTCGGTCACACATAAAGTCTTTTTGCCCAAGGGTTCGGCCACTACTATAAGTTCCTTCAGCAGAAATAAGACATTTCAACTGGCATGTCACGTATAAAATAAAGCCAACCGTTAGACGTGACAATCCACTTTAAATGTTTTATTTGCGATGAAGGCACCCTTAGTAGTGGCCGGAATCTAGGTCAAAAAGGTTTCATGTTTGCGACCGACGGCTGTTTTTGCTTTTATTTTACTTTGTAACGGTCGCTGACAACGCAGTCATGTTTAAAACTTTAATCCTTACGTAGCAGGATGATAAAATTTCGTAAATAAAGATGACTAAGAATTAGTTTTTTTATGTATTGTATCCAATGTAGTTCAGGTTTCTAAAACAGTCAAAATCATGCACAGTACATGCGCTAAGGTTTTCGTATGCCCAGGAAGCCTTCATAGACAAATGTACTCATGAAATCGGATATAATATTTGTACTCTTATTTATAGGAACGCAGTATAACCCCACATACGAAATGTTACTTTCACCTTACACAATATCCTAACCTAAATGCAATAATTATTTTCATATTATCTTCAGACGGCACAAATTATCTATACCTATTCACTATGCTCAGTAGAGCACGAAAATTAAGAGACCATTTCTTGATTGGGATTAAATTTGCCTTGACAAGTATAAGTCTCAATTTTTTTCTATGATAACGATAGAAGCTGAAGAAATAAATTAATGTTTGTACCACGGGCAGAACTTTAACCGGGATGTTCTACTTAGTAAGTAGATGTACTAGTGGTTGCACCACCATTGCAGTACGGGTGATACTAATGAAATGTCTGTGAAATCTTATGGGACTTAACTGCTAAAGTCATCAGTCCCTAAGTTTACACACTACTTAACCTAAATTATCCTAAGGACAAACACACACGCCGAGGGAGGACTCCAACCTCCGCCGGGACCAGCCGCACAGCCCCTGACTGCAGCGCCTCAGACCACTCGACAAATCCCGCGCGGCGGGTGATACTACTGCACGAACTAGTCTAGTTCACTGTCCTCCCTAACACAGACTTCAATTCAAGCATTCATCCTATTTCCCTCTTCGTAGTTCGTCGGCACTGCCGAGGCTCTCTGGTATTCGAACAGCAACATGTTTGTACGTAATGGGGAACTCCCGCCAGTACCTCAGGCGTAGGTGATCTACAGATCTATTGGAATAAATTTTTTTTAGCCATATAAGCCTCAGCTTTATCTACGATAATGGTAAAAAGTGAGGAAATGAATTAAAACTTTTTCCACGACTGGGAATTGACCTGGGGTCTCATGCCTACAAAATTCGAGTGCTGTTCCAGTACTGGGCAGCCTCGCCGACGCTTACGATTTAAGGTGAAAAGAGGCTGAAGACGTGAATTGAATTTTGTGTTAGGGAGGGAATTGCTCTAGGGGAATCCGTGCTGCTGTGTTATCTTTACTGCTTCGGTGGTGTAATGGCTAGGACGTCTGCCTAGCAAGTAGGAAATTTTGATTCAAATCATGGGTGCGGCACAAACTTTAATTCACTTCTTCAGCTCCAATCATTTCTTCATTCCTTACAACTATCATGCCCTTTCAGTGTTGAAACAAATATACCATGTCCTTCAAAATTTAGTACTATTTTAAGCTATAGTTGGAACTTCGCAAATACAAGAAAGTTTCCTCTACTTACTTTCTGTTTCTATCGTGAATAATTAAAAAAGTATGCATTGTTTACTAACTTGCATTTAATAATAATCACATGATTACTGGATAAGTGGATATACCAGAAAGCTCAAAGTAAATCAAAAAGACACAATCAAAATAAACTAACACCATGGTGACAAACTATTAAAAATCAAAAGGAATATACTGAGCGAGGAACATACTTCACATATATTTTACATCACTGTATCGATGTTGGCAGGGCAAAACACTTCAAATTTTTCAGAGGAAGTGCACAAGCGATGAGGAAATGAGTTTCTCAAAAATACCTCTTTTTTATGCACTGTTATCCTTATCGCTTATGCACTTCATTTGAAAAAGATTTAAAGTACTTATTATTTTTATCCACATTTTCAACTGCAAAAGTGATTATATTCAATAAACTGGAAGTATGAATTAAATAACGCCTTCATTTCGGACCATGTGGTTCCATCCTCACGTGTAAGGCAAGTAAGACAACAAATGGCCACATTGTGAAACAAGAGAAACATTTTCCAGTATCCTACACCTGGGTTCAGAAAAAAAATCGCTGACCTTTTCAGAAAAAACAAATTCAGCAGTTGTCCGGCCATAGAAGAGTTTGAGGAGGCGGTGGCGGTTGTGGGCATTGGATTGGATAGAGAGGAGATGAGGGATCCAGGTGAGGTGACGGTCAATGGTGAGGCCAAGGTAGGTGAGGGTGGGGTAGAGGCAGACACGACGGGCGCAGATGGTAAGGGAAAAATCAAGGAGCCAGAATGAGCGAGTGGTATGACCTGTGATGATAACCCATGTCTTGGACGGTTTGATTTTCAGGAGCCACTGGTTACACCGTGTGGGAAAAAGGTCAAGGTGTTTCTGGAGAAGGCGTTGGGACCGTTGAAGGGTAGGAGCGAGGGCAAGGAAGGCGATGTCATCAGCCTACTGCAGGAGGTGTACTGGAAGGGGGGGGGGGGAGTTGGGGCACATCCGATGTGTACAGGAGAGGGGAGAGGACAGAGCCCTGGGGCACACCTGCAGAGGGGTAGAAGGTGCGGGAATCGGCGCTATGGATGGTAACATAGGGACAGGAAGAATGCACTCAGACAGACATAGTTGACAGGAAGGGCGTGGATCTCAAGTTTAAACAGGATTACGGGGTGTCATACATGGTCGTAGGCCTTTTCGAGGTCGAGGGAGACAAAAATGATCGAGCGACGGGAGTTGAACTGGAGGGAGAGATAAGTGCCGTATGAGTTGGTCATCAGCAGAGAAGGAAGGTCGAAAGCCACATTGGATGTTGGGGACGAGGTGGTGTCGGTGGAGGTGGTGATGGATGCGCCGGGTAAGGATGGATTCCAAGAGCTTGCTGAACACCGAGGTGAGACATATGGGGCGATAGGAAGAGTCATCAGATGGAGCCTTGTTGGGTTTGGAGAACATCATGATATGGGAGATTTTTCACAGGTCGGGATAGAAGCTGGTGGCAAGGATTACGTTGTAGAGGGTGGCAAGTACTGCAAGGGAGGAGGGAGGGTAGTGTTTGAGATGGCAGTAGGTAGCGCGGTCGTGGCAGTTTGGAATACCTGTTTGATGATATGGATAGATGTCTGCCTATTACATATTACGACCCTCTTCAAATGTCGGCGGTGTCTGTCAGTCGATAGACGAGATCGACCTGTACTCTTTTGTGCTGTACGTGTCCCTTCACGTGTCCATTTCACAATCTCATCGCGTACAGATGTATGACAAAAGTGACATCCAATTAAACGACAACGTTCGAAGTTCGTCGGTTCCACGGAGCGCCCCATTCTGCTCTCTCAAGATGTCTAATGACTACTGAGGTCGCTTAATGGAGTACCTGGCAGTAGATGGCAGCACAACGCACCCAATATGAAAAACATATGTTTTTGGGGAGTGTCCTGATATTTTAAATCACAAAGTGTACACGATCACTCACCTAAATAAGAATAGACTGGAATATGCTCAAAATGGTTCAAATGGCTCTGAGCACTATGGGACTCAACATCTTAGGTCATAAGTCCCCTAGAACTTAGAACTGCTTAAACCTAACTAACCTAAGGACATCACACACACCCATGCCCGAGGCAGGATTCGAACCTGCGACCGTAGCAGTCCCGCGGTTCCGGACTGCAGCGCCAGAACCGCTAGACCACCGCGGCCGGCGGAATATGCTCCTCCTGACAGTTGTTGTGTTGGTGAATTCGTTGATTACAGGTTCCAGGTACAGTTCCCCTGCGAGATCGGAACGGATGTTCCATAATGCTATGTAATTTAACCGGTCTTGGTTCATGGTGGCTCTGGTGTAAGTTATCAGTCTTCGAAGTGCAGAAAACAAACGCTCTGTAGTACGCGTGGATACAGGTATATTTAAAAGAAGTCTCAATAATTTTACGTATTCTCGTATCGTGTTCTTCAGAGCTACACACTTGTCATCCTCTGTCCTACTCATGTATTGCACTACACTTTCAAAGGTACGTAGTGTGACTTTATGCTGTATTACTACATCCAACAAAATGTCTCTATGAAGAGTCAGTCTCACACAGTCGAAATTGTCGTTGTAAAAAGAAGTAACGTAACTACTATCTTCTTTGCCTAATAAAGACTGCTCTATTTTGACAAAATGTGACATTGTTTCGGGCGGAAATCTGTTTTTAAAGCTGCTTACTGTTTAGTCTACTTACTACCTCCAAAAATAAAATTCGCAACTTTTGACGAATATCTGATAAATTATGCTTATCATCATCTCCTAATTTTAATGGCAATTTCGTAAGGCGTGACACTGGAGAGACTTAATTGCAACGCTTCACACTTTTCTTTAACATGTAATAAAATGTGTCTGTATTTCTGGATCCTTCTACTGAAGGCAAACAGCATCTACAGAATTACGCGCAAGGCGGGGGGAAGTCAATGAAACTTTTCGAAGTAATACGTTAAGCTTTTCTGTTCTTTACAAAACAAAAATTAGCAACTTGTAATGAAACAGAGTTTCAAATTGTTGCAGACATTTTAGAAATCGTTTAGCTTTTGCATTAGCCTCATTTCTATCATCTTGCGTATCAGCAAGAAATTGAAAAAGAACTTCATAATTATTATCTACGCACTACAGAGACACAACACTCATGCATCATCTCGTTGGCCAGAACGGTCTTAAACCCTGACCTGTTTCAATGTCACGAGAACCTGAAAGCAATTGTTCAAGATTTCCGAGTTTTTCTAGCTTTTTGGGTGAACCACGTGTAAATAAAATCAAATGTTTGAGAACTAACAGATTATCTCTTAGTACTGCAATGCTATTAAATGAGTCTGGAACAACTAAATTTAGGGATTGAGCGAAGCACAGAATGTAAATATTCCTGGGTTCTATTTCTTTTGTCCATGACTGTAATTCTTGCAGGGAACCGCGAACGTTTTTGCGCCGTCATAGGATTTCCCACGACAATTGTCCACAGAAATAGAAAGAATATCTCAACAATATATCCTTTACAGTTATAAACAGGAAATATGAGTCAGTTAATGAGAGCTCTTAAAAACCACAATACGTTTTATGACGAGCAAACGTTTTTCAACAATACGAAAACAAACCGGCATTTGCTCTCTAATTGATATGTAGCATATCTCATCCAACATTAAAACATACAAATCACATTCCCTTATTTGTTAAATTCAAATTCTCTGAAGAGACGTGCTTATCAGTGATATAATTTCATTAAATATCAAGAGACATCCCCACCTGTAACTAGTCTGATTGAGCCATAGTTTAATTTCGGGTACTTTCTCGGAATGTAATTTGAGAAGACTGACAAAATTTGAAGACTCATCAACATGGCCATGTAAGGCCAATCCTTGGCAAACCAAGAACAATATGATGTAAAAATTTTCCTTAAATAAATAGTAGCGGCCTGCATTTCATTTGCTTTACAATGATTAAGTGATGGCAGAATATTTACTAATTTTTTAAAGGCTCATTTGTACTAACTGACTATACATGTAAATTACTTTTTTTATGATATTTGTATCGTTTTAGAGCGAAGGAGCAGTTCTTGAGGCCGTACTTAACGAATGCATTATAGGAATCCTTGTTCGCAGGAAAGGTTTTTGGAGGCAATCTCTTGTTCTCACAAATACTCCTACACAAAGAACTCTGCCATTTATTTCATCGTACCGAATATATGTATATGCTTTTACGCTATGTTTTTGAAATTTCCTGTCCCTGCGGCTGTCACTTCCAATAGTGGTATCATTTTTCATGGAATTACCAGAGTCAGTAACAGGGATTTCATTGTCACAAGTTGCAGAAGATGGATCACCTTTACTACTGCACGCAGTCGATTTGATATCACCATCGCTATCACGTTTATCAGTCAAAGTCCTTTTATATTTCACTTAATACTTATCTGTTTTAACGATTTTGACACGCAAGACATGAAGACATAATATAATTCCAGGCACAGGTGACACAGGTTCAAACAGAACGCAAACTAAGGGCTAGCGGTATACACGTTCTGACTTTTGACCACTTCGTTATTCGTTCAGTTGTTGAAACCTGGAAATTCGAATTCAGTATAAGCTTCACTGAATCCATCACGATTTCCCAAGAACAAATCTCTCTCTGGACGTTGCGTTTCGTGACTTTTGCAGTGCTGCCAATTAAAAAAACAGAGAACTTCGCTACGTTGTTATAAGTACTGTCCACTTAGTGAATGTTTTAGCTACGAGGGATGGGGCACTCTTCACAGCAGGTAAGTCGGCCGATTGGTAATGTATGTGGTTGTGTCAAAAGGTTATCTTCGAAGAAACCAGTAGTTAAATTCGTATTTCGTAGCATGAACATTTCCATAGTATCGCACCCAACCGGCTTCATTTCTAGTTATTTAATACAATAATAATAGCTAAAGTTTACTGGTTTCAGTGTACATTGTAGACTTGATAAGAGACATTCCCATAATATTGGGATCTTTTAGAAAACAGTCACATCACTTATATGTCAACGTGGATTTTAATTCCTAAGAATTTAATTAGCCATTTGTTTTAAGATCAATTTTTTACAGCGATGTGTTACAAAAGCCAGGTGCCCATCTATGCGATGAGTGAGTCAATTTTAATTACGGTCATGAAACAAATCTTTATAGTTCCGTGAAGTAAAAGTAACAGTACAATTTTTAATGAGGTATTCTGTGCATACCCACTAAAATTCTGGCGTTTGCTTGAGCGACCGAGCTTAACCATATTCGGCGCCTAAGCCATTGCTCTAGAGTCCAGGTTTCCTGGCTTCGGTACCATTTTTCTTGATACGGGCTTTTGCATCATGGATATATGGTTTTGGAATTCCACCTCGCCCCACAGTTCCTTGCTTGTGGAACTGCGTGATGTTCTACCGGTAACATGGCTTCCGAATAGAAGATTCAGTGCTGCAGTGAGTGTTGCAGGTGTCGTCCTCATATTTTTGTCACATTCCTCTTCAAATGCCGTCACTCACTCAACATACACTTTCGTCCGCCTTGTGACGTTTTTACGCTTTTCCTGTACGCGGTATTAATCTTCGATACGGTGCCTTTTGAGACACCAGACAATTAGATTAGCACATCCCCCACATGAGCACCAAAAATTTTCCCATTTTCTAATTCATTTGCACCCGACATAAGGCGTTCAGGCCTACGCAGAAAGCTGTTCTGACCACGATTGACACTTACAACGTGTTGAGGATGTTGCAAGGTGCCGTTCGTGGTTAAATACAACAGCACAGCTAGCACGCTTGGCTAGCATTAGCATTTACCTTCGAGCGTGGTTTTATCGCAGTATTGCCATATTTTTGTTCAAACCCCTATGGTACGTAATAATTGTAATTGCCGTGCATAAAACATTTTTCATAAAATACAGTCACACATTAAAATAAATTGCCTAAATGCACTGCTGCTGTCTGCACTACACACAGAATCGTGATGCGTTAAGACAGTTTACACGTAGAGCAGACTACTAACGTCAGATGTTAATCGTGCACCCTCCAGCCTGGAACGTCCCGTCCAGCCGCTCGATTCTCAAGGGGAGCACCAGATCTGGTAATGGCCGTGACTCTTAAGCATGTTACAGAGGGACCGGCCGTGAGTACCGACGGCCCGTAGTTTCCGAGAAAATCGCTGTTGCCTATTTATATGGCCCTGCTATTCTCGTAACTTTAGTAGTAGTAAGTGGGTACGTTGAGAGCACTTGCAGATAATTTAATTTGTTTTTTTATTTTCTTATAAACAGCTGGGCTTAGCACACTAGCCATGTACAAACAAACATTTTTTTATAAGCGGATGCATACCAACACACCCACAAAAATAAAAATTTTCTACAAAAATTCTGCAGTTACACAACGAATTCCAGATCATGATATTCGTTATCATTATTTTTAGTTTTTTTCACTCCTTTATATTTTAGTTTAATGTCACCATCTTCAAAAAATTGAAAGCCCCAGTTAATTATTATTTTACTGAACCTTTCTGGCAAAATAATTTTTAATTTATTATGGAGCTCCAGAGAAATTTTCTCCCCATACCTAGTTTTTAAATGTTCACAATCAGTAATGTATTAGGACTCATTTACGTCAAGCTCACTAATCTTTCTAAACAGATTAGAGTTCCTTGCATTATTGAGCTTCTTCAGTAGAGTGTCCATTTATAAAAAATTAAATGTAATAATATTTTAAATTTTTTATCTTCGTAATATGACTAATGTGTGGGATGAATTTCAGTTTGACAACTTTCTCGAAAGAAGTAATAATGCAAGAGACAAAAAAGTTGAGTGTAATACTTGCAAAGAATATTTTAAACCGTCATTAGTTATAGAACACTTGAGAAGTCAGGATCATACTGAACATGTTCGTGTATTAAAGAGAATTTATGGAGAAGAATACGAAAAGTACTTTGATAACTATGAGGAAAATAATATGGAAATATGGGAGGAAAATTGAAAACTCTGATTCTCTCTTTTCTATGGCGGTAAAGCAAATAGTGAATTCTAATTTACCGATTAATAATTTACCTACAAAATAACAAAATTACATGAAAGCCTATTCGTTATTTTTAAAAGTTTACCACTCTATAACAAAAAAGTTAGACAACATAGAATACAACAAAATGCAAGTAATTTATTCTATTTGTATAAGGAATGTGGTATGAATTTTCTATTTACATTATAAGATACAGATAAATTACTTAATTTTTAATATCCATTAGGCACTGTATCATAATTTTCTAGAACAACTCTTTTATCATACTGTAAAATCTTTCTTAACCCGTTTGTTAAGCAGATTTTTAGTATCAACATCTCTGGTTATCTGATTGTATTCTAACTGTATCTTTTCTTTCACTTCACCTTCTATTAGCCAAATCATAGATTTACCATTCAACTTTTGAATATTTTTGTAATTTAATGTGAATCCTTTCACCTTCATTTCTGTTTTTCCATCATTTTTCTCATAATAATAACTCTTTGAACCTGTTGAAGCCACATCTGTAATCCAATTATTTCCTAATTCATCTGTCCATTCACCCAACAAACATCCTGTTTATACAATATTTTTACCATGATCAATATATATGACAGATTCAGTATCAAAATGTGCAACAGATTCTCCTAGTTTATCTGACATATCATAAAATCTAAGCCTTGCATTTGATGTAGTGAATGCTGCTGCGAAAATATTAATAGCTGCATTATTTTCTGGGTAATAATCCTTGAAATTATATTTCATCTGAACCATCTCCTCTGTAATAAAATTGACAACTAAATTATCTAATCTGTCATCCAAGAGTATCTCACAAAAACGCTGTAAATTGGTTACATATTCTGTTTGACTCATATTTAGCCTTTGCCCAAATTTGCCACATAATGAATTCAGACAAATCTTAGCAACAGCTCGTTTTCCTGGATTTTCCTTTATTCTGTCGCGATTTAAGTCAATATCCACCTTCTATTTGACTGTTTTGATACATTCTTCATCACTTTCAAAATTATGTGCACTAGTTTCTAATTTTATCTTCAGAAAAACTTTCACATAAATTTTTAAACAGCATATTGCTTTTGTTTTCAACATCCCAAACTTCATACACATCTAAAACTTTATATGCATTTTCTACAGCTTTCTTCACTTCATCAGTCGTCCAAATTCCAATAAAACTTCTTTCTTCATCACTGTGACTGAATTTACTTGTTCTTCTGCACATTTGACACTCAAAGGAAGCAACCGTTTTTCATTTTTACCGATCTGCATACGTACAGGCAAAATAGGGTGATACAAATCCAAATCCAAAAATTCCTATATTTTCTTTGAACCACAAACTGTAGAGATTGCTGGATTGGATGAAAAAAGAAATTTTGAGTTAGATATTACAAATTTCTATATCTCAGCAGAATTTTATATGCCTTATTTTATCTTAGTTGTTTTCCAGACAAAAAGGAGAAGTAATCAGTTAGCTGACTCTTCCTTATTCCATCATGTGAAATTACAGAATATCCATATTAAAAATGGAAGAAACGAGATTTTTTTCCTCGAGAAATGCGGAATCTAGATCAGCCAAATAATTATCTAAAAGCTTACAATGCTTTCCTAGATTTTAAGGGAACTACACAATTGAATGGTGATGTTAATGTGAGTCCAATCAATTTTATTCAAAATTATCCTATCTATGTTACTATCTATGTAATAAATATGTCTAGAAGAATGAAAGTGTTAGCTATTCAGGAAACTACAATGAAACTGAATGCAAATTTTAATGATAAAATTCTGAGTGATACACTAATGTATGTGGTAATATATGGTAAAAAGAATTTGACACATGATTCGCAACATAGAATTTTGATTGAAAATTTTTTGAAAAAGACGAATTTTGCCCTAGTGTAATTTTTTCTCAAAAGATGTTTGTAACTAACTATAAAGGTACGTCCTGTTTGTCCTATGTAGTAAGAAGAGCAGGTCTCGCAAAAAATCTTATAGACACCAGAGTTTTCCAAAGGAGAACAGACCGATTTTAAATTATAAATAAAATTTTGTTTCAAACTATTATTGGTTGAAAAGGCGACATTACAGTTGTATTTATTACGAAGCAAGCCTTGAATCTGATACAAGATGGGACTCCAAGAAATGAATAGAAAAAAACTTTTTCTTTAGGCTGGGCTCAATGATTGAGGTGCCGAGTGTAGTAACTTAGTTAACAGTTGTTTTAAGGATGTTATGCACAATGGCAGGTTCGTATTCGTTATTAAATGCTATCGTTTTGATTAAATAAATTTCTTCCTCGAATTTTTCTTTAGAGAGTGGAATAGAATTAGCTCTGGGAACAGCAGACTGAAAGAAAGCGTTCTTATGAGATTGTGATCACATAGAAGACGCAGGTACGATCTGATCGGTATATGTTTCTTTACGGAACTGATGGAGGCACTCTTCGTAGTGGCCGAAACCTAGGTCAAAAAGACTTCATTTTTGCAACCGAGGGCTGTTGTTGCTTTAATTTTACTTTTTAACGGTCGCTGACAACGCAGCCATGTTTAAAACTATAATAAATACTTAAATATTGTGAAAAGTTAGAGATCCGATATTGGAAGGTGACTGCAGAAGGATTCTATTGCCGCCAACATACATATCGCGTAAGGACCGCGATGAGAAGATACTAGAAATTAGCGCTCACACAGAGGCATATAGATAGTCTCTTTTCCTTTACTTTATTTGTGAATGAAATAGGAAAGGAAATGACTAGCAGTGGCACAGCGTACACTCCGCCACACACAGTATGATGGTTTGCTAAGTAAGCGTATACTTAGGTGTACATGTGAAGTTAGTCTACCTATTAAGATATAACTGCGTTCATTTGTACGCACACAGAACTCACGGACGGGTGTTGTCTCTTGAAACAAAAGACTGAATTTCTGCTGCTGATTATCCCGGGGTAAAATTCTTCGTACTAGCCGCTAATTTTCTCACTGCAGTCAATTCCCGAGACGTATGTGAGAGGTTGTAATATCTTTGCCCGCAACATTTAGAATAACCTGTATAGAGCTAATAACAGTACTAACTACTACTAAAATAGTAATAAGCCAATAAATTTATTCCCATGAAAGAATTTTTAGGTAGTGGCCGTGACAGTGTGTAACGGAAAGGTGTCGAAGTGTCGGACTAAATTTGTTTCCCTAATGATTTCTGTGAAAAGAAGCAGTACGAAAGTAAACGGGTATCGAACATAGGTCGTATTAGTAACCACGTAAACTGTAATTACATAAAAAGATATGGTTGCCAGCCTAATTAGCCTAAGTTGTACATAATAATAGAATGGTTCATGAAGAAAGTTAGCTACTGGGGTTGATTTTACTTGATACTGAATTCCTGTTTTGCTGGTAAGATACTAGACAGTAGCACAGTTTAGCAAGTAGTGTGCCAGTGATTTCACTTGAACTACACAGGAGGAGTATTAATGCGTTTAAACAACAACTGGCTCTCAATAACCCTTACTACCTGTAAATTACAGTAGAAAGGTACTGATAATTACAGGTAAATGATTACTAATGGTGAAGCACTACTGACCAGCACAAGAGGTTCTTTTGTCAGTTTAATTATAGGAAATTACCACTACTGAAGTAATTATGAAGTAACTGTATCCTTTGTACAGATTATTATTTGCATTCTCAAGAATGTTCACTTCCTTGCATTATTTAGCTCAAGTGGAACATGTGACACCTGGACCTCGTACATTTACAATAATTGTAGCCAGTTGCTTATTCTTGATTGCTGTTATTGTAATGTGACATTTAAATCTGGTTCAACTGTTTGCATGGGGATCCAGAAGGTAATCTATTGGTATACTCAGATCGAAGCTGAACACTTTCGTCACAGCAAGAAATGGGAAACACTATTAGCTATATAGCACATGAAATTGTAAACATTATTATTTCAATAAAAGAAATTCTTTGAACTGAACACTTTAAATCTCCTCTTAGTAATTGTGCGTCGGTCATACTTTAACTGTCCATTTATGCAAACTATGTGGTGTATTCCAAAACTTATGTTCACTAAATAATTGTGTACTTTACTACTCCAAAACTTTACTAATCTAGTTAAAGAAGATAATTACGTTTCTGCTAAGTAAAATGGAACACTTAGATTTATCGTAGCACTTGAGATGGGACCGTACGTAGGTAAATGACGAAGATACGAGGGTTGTTCAGAAAGTAAGGAACGACCGGTTGCGAAATGGAAACCACAGTGAAAATCAAAACTGTTTTCTTTGCACATTTGGCTACACCTTCCAGGTACTTCTCCACATAGTAGCCGCTCCGACCTAGACATTTGTCGGAACGTTATACCAAACTGCCGTCATAGAGGGCAGCCGCCTGTGCATTCCGATGGTTCTCTATTCTGATCTACAGTGCGTAGCCTGCTCCCGTCGTCGAATCCGGTGACTGCACCGCCCCTGCAGAGCGCAGCTGAGAAGTGCCCTGAAGAAGGACGTGCGTGGCAGTTGTGTTAGGGGGGCTGCATGCATTAAGGCGAAGCCTCTCAGTGGGCCCTCCTACTTGGTGGGTGACATTGTTGTTCTAGGCACCTTTGCTCGCTCACAGTGCGCTCACAACTGAAAAGAGCGTCTTGATGCGATCGACAGACATACTAGAGACACTGCCCAAAATATCTTTGAGAAGCCTCGTAGGATTTTCACAGTGGTTTACATTTCGCGACCGATCATTCCTCACTTTCCGAATAGCCCTCGTAAAATATGGTGACTCAACACAAAGTTTACAGGACACAAACTTATTATTGAAAACGAAACAACTTAACTGATTCATGCAGTTATACAGTACTCAATTAATAATTTCAGATGAAGGTGGTAACAGTGTCGATCTCCTGTGCTATTAAAAAAAAAAGAATTGTGGCAAAAGTATCTATTGCTCTTCCTATGCCACAAGTTCTGAATTATCTTCCTAGAGTCGGATTTTCATAGTACAGAACTAACCAAAATACCCCATGAATAATAAGCCCAATTACTTCCTCTCAGCCTATATTAATTAATCTTGCAGTATTTTTCGCCTCTTTCAATTCACAGGATGCATGCCATTTGCCTGCTAGCCACAGGAACTCGGCAGTTCGACCGCCAAATCTCTTCCCACCTAGTCAGTTCTGTTGCCGAGGAACATCCCTCCGAGTTTTACATGATTACAAACCTACGTTCCCTATACATGAACTAGTATTGCAATTAAAGTTTTAATTCTTATATTCTGTTACAGCACATTAAATTTTAAATTACATTTAGAGATTAATTACAATCCCATCAATTTACATTAATAGTGTATGAAACATTTACGTCGATGTTACACCAAAGATCATTATTATACAGAAATCACAATGGATAAAACGAATAAAGAGGTTAGGCAAGAACATTATAGGTTGTATCGATAACAGTGTTGCAAGCTCACCTATCAACCCCTCTTTCGTCTGTGTACCTCTTACCTGCCATATTATCTCTAATCTTCTAGTCTACGATGCATAGCATTTGAATCCACCTGATTACTACGAGTAAGAGACCGCCAAGTCAAAGACCCGTGCTAAATTTCTCGAAACAGCATCACGTTCCTACTGTACTGTTCCATTATTTAGGAAGCTGTCTAGTCCTCCACCACTCAAACCTATCACAACGAGATAAATTGCTCACTAACACACAGCAGGAAAGTCACAATCATGAAAAAAGATATTCAAAAACATAACACTCACACTTATCGATGTCGAATGGTTGTCTATTAACACACCCATGTACTTGTGCTAATTTCGTTTATCATATTACCACTATTACTACTCGAGAAACACGACAATGTAATGGAGTCAGACCCTTCGTTGGTAGCGTAGCGTCTCATGAGAAATACATCACTTTTTTATCAAATGGAGCATACCTCCACAATACTAATCTAATAGTATCACAGAGCTTCCGATACGCTGACCATTGAATCATTTACATCAGTGCGGCAGCCTCATCCGTCCATGCATAATTTGCAAGAGTAGGAGGTGATTGGAGACTTAATCTTAGCACTGGTCATATTTTTTAGCCCCTGTTGCTGTTCTACAGTCGACTGACTATGGTACCTCATTCAGTCGACAGCAGATTATATCCACTTGGGTAGTATTCATATGTATAGTGCTAGTTATTTATTTAGGAGCAATCCCAGCTGTCGTACATGGAGATCAAATTAACCAACAAGTGGAAGCCTGACTAAATCAATGTCAATGTTTCCTCCAGAAATAGCAGTCATTTTAGTACATCTTACACCTCGATCCAAATTTTAGTGCAAGATATCTAGGTGACATATCGATAGAATTTGAGGTCATTCGCCTCCTACACCGTCAAATCTTAGTGGACGGATCATACACCCATTTAAAAATCCACGCTGATCGATTTGAACCCGACTTACTCCTCTGGTTTAGCTGAGCAACCTGTCAGTTCATAGTGTTTGGACTGCTTCCCTTAAGATTCTACCAAATTAATCCTAACCAGACGTACAGTGATCAGCCAGAACATTATGACCACCGACCTACTATCGATATAAACCCTTCCATACGATTCCATTGTCACCAGGCAGGAATGATTACTAGTTAGACACACGCGTTCTGGATGTAGTATCACTGAGGTGCTGTCCTTGTGGTGGGGAAGACGTGCGATCTGTCTGAATTTTACCGATGGCAGATTGTGGTGGCTTGGAGACTCGGCACGAACATTTCGGAAACTGCACAACTTGTTGGGTGTTCGAGGAGTGCTGTGGTGAATGTCTTCAACAAGTAGCGAAACGAAGGTGAAACCATGTACAGACGACATGGTTTGGTCGACCACTCCTCATTATAGATGTCGTATGTCGTAGGTTGTAAGGACTAGTAAAACAGGACATGCGGTGAACTGTGGCGGAACTTACGTCAGACTTCAATGCCTGGCAGAGTACAAGTTTGTCTGAACACACAGTGCAGCAAACACCCCTAACGATGTGCCTCTGCAGCTGACGACCCATGAATGTGTCGATGTTAAAACCACGACAGCGGCAACTACAACTGAAACTGACACGCGACCATCGGAGCTGGAGGTTGATACCGTGCCAGACCGTTGTATAGTCTGGCGAAAACCGATACAATCTTCATTATTCCGATGAGAGAGCACGCATTCGTCCTCTTCCAAGAGGAACAGCTTCTTGACACCTGTGCTGCGAGGAGACCAGCTGGCTCCATTACGGTCTGTGAAACATACACGTGGGCATCCGTGAGTCCAGTGGAGCTCATGTAACGCACCATGACGGCCAAGGAGTATCGTACACTGGTTGCAGATCATGTACACCTCTTCAAGATGATCAGACTTCCCGACGGCTGTCACATTTTTCATCAAAATAATGTGGCACGTGACAAGGCCAGGACAGTGATGCAGTGGTTCGAGGAACACAATGGCGAGTTACAGACGATGTGCTGACCTCGCAATCCGCCAGGTCAGAACACGATAGAAAACATCTTGGATGTGATCGAACTTGGCGTCAGAGCTTATCGTCCCCTCCCTGGAATTTACTCGATTTAGGTAATTTGTGTGTGGAGATATGGTGTCCACTCCATTCAGCGACCTACCAAGGCCACATTGCTTCCATCCCACCAAGAGTCACCACTGTTATCCGATACAAAGTTGGATATGCCGACTGTTACGATGGCGGTCGTAATGTTCTGGCTGATCAGTGTACGCATTCTACTTCAACTCGCTCCAGGTGTTCACTACTTGGCATTTTACGCCACTTAAAGCTTCCGATGACAGTGGACGTGATTTCTATTCCTATTAATGTGCAATTGATTTAGTTCTGTCCAGGTCAAGTACCAACTCCTTCACAGGTCTTCCCAGCTTACTAAAGACAACTCCGTCACCTACCAACATCCCATATCCAAACCAAATGTACTGCAAGAGGCTGTACAGTGCATGTAGACGAGTGGATAGCACCTGTGTTACGTATTACTCATACTTCCCAATCGCACACGCAGATCGAGTAAAAAATTTCCTGTACCCTAATCCACCCTATGTTTCCGGGAGAAATACGTCGTCTTTTCCCGAGATATTTTTTTTTTTCATTTCGTATTCGAATGGTGTATGCCAACTTGTACCATCCTAGCAACATCCACAATATGCTTTTGCTTTGCAGATCAGTCTTGTAGCACGTTGAGTGAGGGTTTACAGAATTGGTAGACAGCGACGAGTACTGCCGAGCTGTCGTATGTATCGTGCTATTCACCAGTATATATCATCTAACCATAAATGGGTGTGTGAACTTTACTGTCAGAAAAACAACTGACGATGACTCCGAAGTTACAGTTGAAACTGAGAATGTATAGTGAGGTACGAAGACGAGGCTCGTTCTAATAGAGTGGGAAAGCTGTGCAGCAAACTGAGGAAAATAACAGGGGCAATTGACGGTTAAGTACATCTATGTCTATATAGATAATCTGCCAATAACATTTAAGTTGCCTGGCAGAGGGTTCATCGAACTACCTTCACAATAATTCTCTGTTTTTCCAATCTCATATAGTGCACGGAAAAACGATCACCACTGATGCGAGCTCTGATTTCCCTACTTTATTACGGCGATCGTTTCTTCCTACGTAGGTCGTAGTCAACAATATATTTTCGCATTCGTAGGAGAAAGTTGGTGATTGAGATTTTGTGAGAAGATTCCGCCGTAACGAGAATTGCTTTAATGATGTCCACCCCAAATTTGTATCATTTCAGTGACACTCTTTCCCCTCTTTCGTGACAATACAAAACGTGCTGACGTTCTTTGCACTTTTTCGATGTACTCCGTCAATCCTATCCGGTATGGATCCCACACCGGGAAGCACATTTCTAAAAGAGGACGAACAAGCGTAGTGTAGGCTGTCTCTTTCGTAGATCTGTTACATTTTCTAAGTGTCCCGCCATTAAAATGCAGTCTTTCGTTAGCCATCCCCACATTTTCTATGTGTTCCTTCCGATTTAAGTTGTTCGAAATTGTCATTCTCTCTCAGTATTCCTGTCTTAGACAGTAGCAGTGTTAGTGCATCAATAGTAATTGCGCTTGGTGTTGCTACGTTAAAATTAACGGCTCGAGAGTCATCACTGCACGTATTTCTAAAGCAAAAAAGTGCCGTTAACACACATGGTCTGCAGGAAGTGGTGTGTGCTGCAGCGGAGCGAGAGTAGATCTGTGGTACTACTTTGTTTGAGATAGTGGGACCACTGTGACAGAGATGGGCTGTTCGTGATTTCGGTCACTCAGTCATTCTAAGATCAACGAAAGTTCATTGCAAGATGGTACACTTCTCCAGCAGGTTTTGCAACCAATAACTACAGAATTCAACACATATAAAAACAGTTATTTTCGAAATACTGTCGCATAGTTTCCAAACGCCAGTTTCCAAACGCCAGTAACTGTTATTTAAGTACAATGAAACTGTGTGTGGTCTCCCTCCCACCATTAATAAATGTTCCATAAAAACTAGAGTCTTCCATGCCACATACCTGCATATAGATTCCATCCTGATTTCGAAAAGTAATAGGCTCATGAAGAAAATAAAGCCCATCCAGCGAAGCAATGTAATCAGGTTGTAACTTGGCTACCAAACGTTTGTCAGGGCTATTTAAGTGATGCTGTGTGTGGTGCTCCCTTTCTTCAATAGCAAATAAGCTATTAAAACTACAGTCTTCCATGAGAAATACCTGCATGTAGATCCCCTTTTGATTTAGAAATGTAATATGCTTAAGTAGAAAGAAAATGTTACAATGGAATTATATGTGTGTAACTTAATCTCCAAACGACTGTCAGGTCTATTTAAGTACAGCGATGGCTGTGTAGGGTACCCCTTCCCATAATTAAAAGAGGTTCTATTAAAATACAGCCTTCCGCACTAGATACATCACACACTGGTTTTTGAAATGTACTTGCAAAATGTTTCAAATGGCTCTGAGCACTATGGGACTTAACTTCTAAGGTCATCAGTCCCCTAGAACTTAGAACTAATTAAACCTAACTAACCTAAGGACATCACACACATCCATGCCCGAGGCAGGATTCAAACCTGCGACCGTAGCGGTCGCGCAGATCCAGACTGTGGCGCCTAGAACCGCTCGGCCAGCCCGGCCGGCGAAATGTACTTGCACGTCATGAGCATTTAGAAAGGATCAAACTCGAACAGTCCATTTCCAGAGCTATAAATCAGAACTTAAATACCAGGTTCTTTTTAGCGAGTGGATCTTCCTGTTGCATTCCTACAAAAGCGGGAAGAATCTGCGACACAGTCAATGTCAGGAAGGTACATTTCCGACGAGGTAATGACTAGATGTTTGAATTTCTAAGAAAATAAGCACAAGCTATAGCAGAAATAATTTCAAGAAATGGTAACTACTGCGATATTTCAGACAGCTGCTCCATCAGAACAGCAGAGGTGTATTGACAATAACAATCCGGTTTTATATCGGGTAAAGTGGGTTTTCTAAACTAGGGAGTCCCTGTTTGGGTGTAAATGCTGTTAGAATTGTACATTTAAGTCGCACCTGCTTGTCTTGGAGAGTGCTGCAGGCAGCAGCAGGAGTGGGCACGGGACTTCGGCTGACTGGAAGCTGCAGTTTAGCCTGGCTTGACAGGTGTGTACGAAGAATGCTCCGAGTTTTTGGTGTTGGCTCGCAATTGAAGGCAAAAGACACAGTGGCGGCACTTGCAGATGGCAGAATAGCGAAGTAACCACTATGCTAGTTGAGTGGCAACGGAAACTGACTTGTGTGTTGTGTAAGAAGGTTCAATTTGGCGGTTGTTTGCACTGGACAATTATTCCCATCAATGTAAATTCATCGGTAGGCAGTCACAGCGACAGTCTCTCAGTCTGTGAGCAAGTTGTGTGGTTGGCGTGTGGATATCTTGAGATGTTAGCGTGGCCAACAAGGGTCTGGCGTCTAGTCCTCTTCAGGCCAGTGCGGCTGTGGCCCCCCGGCAGTCAGCATATGGTACCGCTTCACAACCTCTATTGTGCGTCATTGGAAGATTTTTTACGCCAGACACGGTTAGTGTAAGGTAGAAACATTGTGGTGGAGGCGAATGCTTGTGTTTTCCAACTTCACTGCGTACAAACCCTCGGATATATTTAGTACTACGATCTCTTTGTAGTGTAAATTTTATTAGTTGGATTGCAAAGTTCTTGAGTTCGAGTCTCAAACGTTGAAAACTTGCTATATTACAACGAAGAATCCTTATAAGCTGGTGGTGGCTGTTTTAAGCAATATATTTCACTCCCGAAAATTGTTAAACAATTGATTTGATAGGTAGTGCTAATGGACTATTTACGCCATTTTTGATACCGGAATTACACCAGCTCTAGTTTGGTCCCTGGGATTAGCCAATAGGATCACAGCATTCTGAGGAAGAGACGAAAGCATCCATCTGAGTGTTTGGACACCTTGGTTCGTGCATGTGTTCATACAAACTGAAAGTAACCTCTTGAGTGACACAGAGACAGGAAGCGAATCTGGAATTTCCCGATCAAGGGAATACCGTCACCTCATGCGTTGTTCGTGGGCCGCAGGAACATAATAGAGGTCCCTCCGGCGGGCAGGGACGTCATCTCGGTCTACAGGTTTGAGGTGCTGGTGTTACATCAAGAAGTAGCAAATTGAGAGAGAGTAGAGGTGGTTCCCTACGGATGCAGAGTCAAGGAATGCATCGGTGGTACAGAAAACAGCAGCTACTATACCGCACTTCATTCTATTCCTCAGTGATTGCAATTAGTACGTCACGGAAAACAGGGGTAGGAGGTGCAGACATGAGCTCTACTCAAGTTTAGGAGCTCTGCCTCCCGTAAACTGATCAAAAAAAGAATATGCAGCCATGGTGTAGAGGTAGAATCTTTGATTAGTATTCAAAAGGCTCTCGGTCCCAGGTTCAAACCACCTTACAGCTTAAAATTTGAATAATAATCAGTGTCAGCGACCGAAGACTTCCACCCTCACTCAAGCAACGGTCTTGTCAAAGAGGGCGGAGGAATGGACAGTGTTTCGGCGTACTCCCTCGCCTTTGGGGTGGAAAAATGCCCGTAAAGGCCAAAGAATCCGCAGTGATCAACGGCATGTGGACGCAGAGGCAATGGAAACCACTGCATTAAAAGCATATATCCGCAGAACATGTGGCCTGTAACTGTAAAAAGTGTGATGACGATCTCTCCATCGGCAAAACATCCCGGATTAGTCACCCATGAAAAAAAGATTGAATAACCAACGAAAGGATAATGTCCTACGAGTTGGGGCATGTAATGTCAGAAGCTTGAAAGCGGTAGGGAAGCGAGAAAATCTTGAAAGGGAAATGCAAAGACTCTATCTAGATATGTTGTTGTTGTTGCGGCCTTCAGTCCAGAGACTGGTTTGCTGCAGATCTCCATGCTACTCTAGCCTGTGCTAGCTTCTTCATCTCCCAGTACCTACTGCAACCTACATCCTTCTAAATCTGCTTGGTGTATTCATCTCTTGGTCTCCTCTACGATTTTTACCCTCCACGCTGCCTTCCAGTATTAAATTGGTGAAATATTGATGCCTCAGAACATGTCCTACCAACCGATCCCTTCTTCTAGTTAAGTTGTGCCACAAACTTCTCTTCTCCCCAATTCTCTTCAGTACCTCCACATTAGTTATGTAATATACCCATCTAATCTCCAGCATTTTTCTGTAGCACCACATTTCGAAAGCGTCTATTCTCTACTTGTCCCAACCATTTATCGTCCATGTTTCACTTCCATACATGGCTACACTCCATACAAATACTTTCAGAAACGACTTCCGGACACTTAAATCTACTCTCGATTTTAACAAATTTCTCTTATTCAGGAACGCTTTCCTTGCCATTGCTAGGCTACATTTTATATCCTCTCTACTTCGACCATCACCAGTTATTTTGCTCCCCAAATAGCAAAACTCATTTACTACTTTAAGTGTCTCATCACCTAATCCAATTCCCTCAGCAACACCCGACTTTATTCGACTGCATTCCATTATCCTCGTTTTGCTATTGTTGATGTTCATCTTATATCCTCCTATATCTAGATATAGTGCGGGTCAGTTAAGTGAAATTGAAAGAAGGCAACGATTTCTCGTCGGATTAGTACAGGATAATACCAACGGCAGCAGAAAGTGGTATGACTGGAGTAGGCTTCGTTATGAATAGGAAAATAGGGCAGAAAGTGCGTTACTGTGAAGAGCTCCGTGATACGGTTGTTCTCATCATAAACAACAGCAAAACAAAAACGACAACGACAGTTCTGATGTACATGCAGAAGTCATAAGCTGTAGATGCGATTGAAAGGGAAGGAGTAGAAGAAAGGGTTATAGGAGAACATGGGAATGAGAGCGGAGAGAGACTAATTTATTTCTATTATAAATTTCAGCGAGTAATAGCAAATATTCTGTTCAAGAGGAGGAGGTATACCTGCAAAAGACTGGGAGATATGGGAAGATTTGAGTTACATTACTTTATTTTCCTACAAAGATTCCAAAATCAGGTAAAGGATTCTAGGGCTTATACCGAAGCACGTTTTGCCTCAGATCACAATGTAGTAGGGATGAGGAGTAGGATGAAGTTGAAGAGATTAGTCAGGAAGGATGATTACACAAAGAAGTGGGACACGAAAGTACTAAGAAATAAATACATACATTTGAAGTTCTCTGAAGTTATAGATACTGCAGTAACGAATAGCTCAGTAGGCAGTACAGTTGCAGAGGGATGGACATCTCCAAAAGGGACAAGTACAGAAGCTGGAAAGAAACATCGTAGACACGAAGAAGATAAATGGGAAGAAGTCACGCTTGGTCAGCTACGATGAAATGGGTGCATGAAAAATGTGACGAAATCGAAAGAGAAATGATTGTTGGAAGGACTGACTCAGCATAAAGGAAAGTCAAAACAACCATCAGTGAAATTTAAAGTGTGGGTGGCAACCTTAAGAGTACAATGGGAATTCCACTGCTAGGCGTAGAGGAGAGAGCGGGTAGGTGGAAAGAATATTCTGTTTCTGTGAGGGAAAAGATTTGTCTTTGTGATAGACGAAGAAACAGGAGTTGACATAGAAGAGATAGGGGATGCAGTATCAAAATCAGAATGGAAAACAGCTTTGGATAGATAGAAGTGAAAGATAAGACTCCATCAGAATTTTTAAAATCATTAGAGGGAGGTGGCAACAAAAAGACTATTCACTTTGGTGTGTAGTATGTATGAGTCTGACGATATACCGTCTGACTTTCGGAAAAATATCATCCACAGAATTCCGAAGTCTGCAAGAGTGGACTTGTGCGAGAATTATAGAACAATCAGCTTAAAAGCTGAAGCATCCTAAACGCTGAGAAGAATAATTCACAGAAGAATGGAAAATAAAATTCACAAAGTGTTAGATGACGATCAGTTTGGCTTTAGGAAAGGTAAAGGCACCAGAGAGGCAATTCTGACAAAGAAGTTGATAATGGAAGTAATAGTTGAGATAAATCAGAACACATTCATAGGATTTGTCAACCTGTAAAAAGTTTTGGCAATGTAAAATGGAGCAAGATGTTCGAAATTCTCAGAAAAATTCTGATAAGGAACAGAGAAAGACAAGTAATGTAGAATATGTACAAGAACCAAGAGGCAATAATAAGATTGGAAGACGAAGAATGAAGTGCTGGGATTAAAAAGGGTATTTAGACAGGGACGTATTCTTATCCCCCTACTCTTCAGTCTATTCACTGAAGAAGCAATGAGGGAAATAAAAGAAATGTTCAGGAGTGGAAATAAAATTCAAGGTGAAAAGATATCAATGATACGATTAGCTGATGACATTGCTATTCCCAGTGAAGAAGAATTACACGATCTGCCGAATGGAGTGAACAGTCTAATGAGTACAGAATATGGACTGAGTATAAACCATGGAAAGACGAAAGTAGTGAAAAATAGCAGACCTGAGAACGGCGAGAATCTTAACATCAGGACTGAAGAAGATGAACTTAATGAAATGTACTACCTAGGCAGCAAGGTAACCAATGACAGACGGAGCAAGGATGACATCAAAAGCAGGTTAGCACTGTAAAATAGAGCATTTTGCGCAAAGAGAAAACAGCCAGTATCAAACAGGCCTCATTCTCAAGAAGAAATTTCTGAGAATGTACGTTTGGAGCACAGCACTGTATGGTAGGGGAAAATGGACTGTGGCAAATCAGAAAAGAAGAGATTCGAAGCATTTGAAATATGGTGATATAGATGAATGTAGAAAATTAAGTGGAATGGTAAGGAAGGAACAAGAAGGTTGTATGCAGAGTTGGACAGGAAATGAGTATGTGGAAAACACTGACAAGAACGAGGGAGAGGATGATGGGACACCTGTTAAGAAATCATGGAATAATAACTTCCATCCTACTAGAGAAAGTTGTAGAGGGTAGAAACTGCAGAGGTAGGTAGAGGTTGGAATAGATGCAGCAAATAACTGAGGACAAAGTTAGCAAAGGCTACTCTGAGATGAAGATGTCGGCACCAGAGAAGAACTGGTGATGGATTGCATCAAACCAGTCAGATCACTGATGACTCCCAAAAATGCAAATTGAATTGAACAATATGTTGTTGACACTGATTTGATATTTGTGTCGTGAGATACTTCCTCTCCAGCAAGAACAGTCTTTTTCCCGCCAATTTCCCGATAAAGGTGGTTAGGATAAAAGCAGGGGAAGATAGGGGTGAGTTGGGGACTTCGCAGTAGGGAGATGGGTGATTCATTGATCAATTCATTTAATAATCCAGTTAACTTTATATCAAAAGTGTTCTCCTATCGGTGTGTGTGTAGGGGGGGGGGGGCGGATGTTTTCTCAGAGTGGTGGGAGAGGGGATGGGTGGATGGTTTCTCAGAAGGACACAAGGAGTTCATAAATCAACCTCCTGGGGTCATAAATCAACTAACACAGCAATAGAGCAAAGGGAGGGGGGAGAGTATAATTTGCTCCTGAACGTATGCTTACCTCCGAATATATGCAATCTGCACAAACTAAATCACCAGGATCTACTTTATGCCACTAGTGTCTAAACATGCCTCTGGTTGGTAAAATGTAGATGTTATGTTTTCATTGTGTTCACGATTCCACTTAGCGTGCATTACGCAATTTGAACCCGACCTGTAAGGAAATATGCTATAACGCGCCAAGTGTTTGGACTTCAGAAGAATAGCTAAAAATGGTTCAAATGGTTCTGAGCACTATGGGGCTTAACATCTGTGGTCATCAGTCCCCTAGAACTTAGAACTACTTAAACCTAACTAACCTAAAGACATCACACACATCTATGCCCGATTCAGGATTCGAACCTGCGACCGTAGCAGTCGCGCGGTGAAGAATAGCTGCCTTCGATGTTTCTAAAATAATCCAATGAGGTCAAAAGGGGACCTCTATCTTAGCATAGACGACAACTATTCCCTGTAATTGTATTTATTGGTATCACTTTTGCACATGTTGGGTCGTTATCAGTGCACAATGCAATGGTATCGCCTATTCAGACAGGTTGTACCTGGTTTTAAATTTCTCAAATAATATAAAATATAAAAGATCAATAATATCACAAAATGAAGATAGGTAATTATTTTAGCTGAGAGAAAGACTCTCTGGTGGAAGACGATCATAATGTCGAGCTGAAAAATGTTACGGGCTCTAACAAATTTTAATCTTTCCCCACAAATGTTAACCAAATGTGGCCATCGAGCGCACGAAGGAAATGCGTTAATTTCGCGAAATAGTACAAGGAGAACAGGTCTTCCTGCTTTGAGCTTCATATCACTGGAGTAATTACTGGCTTGTGACATGACATTTCCATTTAATGGCGTGCTGCGTCCTTTACCTTGTGTTGCACAGCGTCGTCGGTTTGGCTGCTGCCGTGTGTCGTCGGATCTGTAAATCGGTCAAAATCCTATACTGAGGCTGGAAGATTCTATATCAGCAAACTTGCCCTACGTTTTCGTGAAGCGAAAACCGTTAACATCACTCTCTTCTGCTTTTAATGGCTTCCCCTCCAGTGATGCTTCCACCCTGTTTCTACCTAACTTAAACATCCAATTTTACGTAACGGAGTTATTGTCGTCGCTCTCGATGCCACATGTATTAAATCTCAAACAAGTGAAATATACACACAAAAACCTGTCCCATGTGCAAAAGTAGTGTCTTGCAACACTATAAACGAAACCTAAAACTGAGGTGTTCAAAATTCCGGTGCCTTATAACTGGTATGTTTTAAATGAGTGAATTAATTACGAGAAGTATTTGTGCAAGATCACAACGGTACGTATTATATACTGACTAAGAGATATTGCAAAGACGTATTTCTCAGCAACGGTTTGACCTTTTCGAGAAGAATGCTGTATATCCTGCCCTCCATTTAAAACAGCTCTCACCAGAGTGTAAGCCCATCCCCTCTCCCACCCTCTGAGAAATCACCAGCCCCTCTCCCCACAGTGATAGTTGTACACTATTGATATCAAGTTAGTTGACAAATTAAATTTATTGAAATTCTGCTGGAAAGTTGTAGCCACTGTATTCTGTGGTAGAAAGAGATTCCGCTCATTTATTACCTTGCAAAGAGTAAATCAACAATACCGAATTCATTGCAAGTTTCCTAGACATTATGGAAAAATTAACATGAATAAAAGTGTGTAATTCGAAAAATGTACAATCCACCAACTCATGAACAAATTTGGATAACGGAATTATTGACGGACACTAAATAGGGATTACTGGAACATCAACCTCAATTTTCCATCGTAATATTCCACATAGGCACGATCAAAATAAGTATGACTGCAACGCAGTGTGTGACCAGTGAATAGGACATAAGAGCTGTAGATGGTTTTTTGTACACCTGCCAGAGTCGCACTGAAACGCTGTTGCATACTGACTAGAAATACGTTTGTAAAGAATGTGGGTTGAGAACAACTATTGTTCTCTATCAGATTCAGACTCTTTCGTCTTGCTCTAGTAGACTGACATCTGCAACAGTGGTTTACGAGTTCTCTGTTTGCAGCAGTGCTGTCATTAAGTATTACGACATTTCGACGACTTCAGTGCTTACTTTCGTCAGTAGAGAGCACAAATTAGAGTGGTTAATAAACTGTTCAGAAGAGATTATTGCTTTTGCTTAAGAAAATCGTGAGGTCTGGTACTTACTTTACTTAAATAACGTCGGAAAACATCTCAGCGCTCTCTCTCTCACCCTCTCCCTCCCTCCCTTCCTCCCTAAGTTTCTCTCTCTCTTTCTCTACCTTTTAGTGAAGCGTTTCATCTTACGGCATTCTAGTTCTTAAGTGTTTTTACGTTTTGGCATATCATTTATGTATTGAATTTCCGTTGACTGTTTTCTTGTTTGACAGAACCGTGAAAGAATGTCTACGGCGGCGTGCAGCGTGTGCCGTTTGATTTTCGGTAGGAGTGCAAACGGCTGGTAAGGACATCCGTGTTCGATAACAGACGGAAATAAATAAGATTACCGTCGAAATATCATCAAACACAAAAATGACTGTTCGGCTGCAAAGACAAGAACCGTAAATCTCGTACAGATATCCTTAATAATCACGTTTGTAACGTTACTCAATAGATTATTGCGGAATTCAGGAACGCACGCCGAGTCCACAGGAAGTTGTTTAGATTTCTATCAGGGTAGTCCTGCCGTAATGACACTGCCGTGAGAAGTTGAAGGAACGTGTTCTTTTCAATTGGTCACACGCCGTTACAGCGCTGCCTTCCTGGTCTGTTCCTCTGACAGAATTTCTAGCCGTATTCTTCATTTCTTCACGGATTAGTAGGTTACGCAAAACTCTGATGTCTTCCTGGCTGCGCTGCGGAGGTACGACGCTGAAGGAATGTCGACTGCATCAGCTGTGACCGATTTCTTGCACTGGCTTGAGTAATCTGCTTCCGAAGGTCACGACCGAGCCGCTTCGTGACAGAACGCAAGACCGTAACAACAGTGACAGATCATTGTGATTTTCGAAGCGTAGAGCCATTTCATTAGAATTTATATTGCTGATGCTGGATGAGATTTGTGCAGAGAAAAAGGTTGCTGAATTTTAATGAACTAATCAAGATCCTCGCGAATTCCACTGTAGCATTCCCGACTATTAATTCTAGGCATCTGATTGGTTTCAAGCAATCCTCAATACGTCACGTATTTAATTCTGTCATTTCATTGTGTATTTTAGACCTTACATCCTTGATGGTCGGTTTTAATCATCATTTTACGAGAATGCATGGCCATCGCCATTTCTCTACTCCACTTTCCCAAAGATTGTGATTCACTAGCAGAATACTAATAAGTTGCGAACAAACCCAGGAAACAAACTGTTTACATCATGATTATCCGTACTTTTCTTCAATATTGTTGCATAATGTGGGATAATTATAATATACTGTAGATCAGACGGAAGACACAGAAAAACTTCAAAGAAGGACGACTCGGTTTATACTATAACAAAATGAAGGACAACGTATCATGGATATTAGGTGTGAGAGGAATGAACATTGTGATAAAATAAGAGGAACCTTACATTCTATGCTACGATTTATATGTTCATTTCTTATTCGCTAGTGGAACGTTTGACATCCAGTTTGAAAGCGGATTATTACACTCCCTGTACAGCGCTTAAGTGTGAGTTGCAGAATAATTATGTGGATGCGGCAGTAGATTCTAGTCCTAATCCAGAAATTGTATTTCGAACATTACTAGCAATTCCTAAGTTGTCGAAACCACTTTCTTTTCTCTCCACCAATAATCTATTCCGTAAGCATTCCGGACTTCAGCTTTTATTAAACTTCTGTAAGCATCCATACCTGAGTAAATATGTCGTTTGAATTCTTTGTACAGTTGTCCCACTCACTGCCATATATTTTCTTATGATGTCGTTTCGCACATTCTCCATCTTAAAAATGTTGCTCTTTTCTAGTGCCAGCAGTCTTTGGCATTTCCTCTTGGTCAGATTACAAATATTTGCTCTCTTGGTGCTAATACTCTTTACTTTTCCCTTGCAAATATTAGGTCTGATGTTTCTCATTATATCAGTGAATCAAAGTTCAGTTGATGTATTGCACATGTTTCCTGGCCGATGTTGCCGCATATATACCACCTGTCTTTCATTGTTTAATGGCTCGGTGTCTCCTAAATATTTACATGTTTTAGAGACCTTAACATCCTCTGTTTCAGTGTCTAGTTAATGTCTCATTGTGTCCTATTGGAGATATTCCGGAATAGTCCGCATGTTTATGTTTATCAATTATTATTATTTAGCGTATGGCTAATACAGACATATCATGAAATTAAATTACATATAGATATGTAACTCCCCCGCATGAACCATGGACCTTGCCGTTGGTGGGGAGGCTTGCGTGCCTCAGCGATACAGATGGCCGTACCGTAGGTGCAACCACAACGGAGGGGTATCTGTTGAGAGGCCAGACAAACATGTGGTTCCTGAAGAGGGGCAGCAGCCTTTTCAGTAGTTGCAGGGGCAACAGTTTGGATGATTGACTGATCTGGCCTTGAAACATTAACCAAAACGGCCTTGCTGTGCTGGTACTGCGAACGGCTGAAAGCAAGGGGAAACTACAGCCGTAATTTTTCCCGAGGACATGCAGCTTTACTGTATGATTAAATGATGATGGCGTTCTCTTGGGTAAAATATTCCGGAGGTAAAACAGTCCCCCATTCGGATCTCCGGACGGGGACTACTCAAGAGGACGTCGTTATCGGGAGAAAGAAAACTGGCATTCTACGGATCGGAGCGTGGAATGTCAGGTCCCTTAATCGGGCAGATAGGTTAGAAATTTGAAAAGGGAAAAGGATAGGTTAAAGTTATATATAGTGGGAATTAGTGAAGTTTGGTGGCAGGAGGAACAAGACTTTTGGTCAGGTGATTACAGGGTTATAAATACAAAATCAAATAGGGGTAATGCAGGAGTAGGTTTAATAATGAATAAAAAAAATAGGAGTGCGGGTTAGCTACTACAAACAGCATAGTGAACGCATTATTGTGGCCAAGATAGACACAAAGCCCATGCCTACCACAGTAGTACAAGTTTATATGCCAACTAGCTCTGCAGATGATGAAGAAATTGATGAAATGTATGACGAGATAAAAGAAATTATTCAGGTAGTAAAGGGAGATGAAAATTTAATAGTCATGGGTGACTGGAATTCGTCAGTAGGAAAAGGGAGAGAAGGAAACATAGTAGGTGAATATGGATTGGGGGGAAGAAATGAAAGAGGAAGCCGCCTGGTAGAATTTCGCACAGAGCATAACTTAATCATAGCTAACACTTGGTTCAAGAATCATAAAAGAAGGTTGTATACCTGGAAGAATCCTGGAGATACTAAAAGGTATCAGATAGATTATATAATGGTAAGACAGAGATTTAGGAACCAGGTTTTAAGTTGTAAGACATTTCCAGCGGCAGATGTGGATTCTGACCACAATCAACTGGTTATGAACTGCAGATTGAAACTGAAGAAACTGCAAAAAGGTGGGAATTTAAGGAGATGGGACCTGGATAAACTGAAAGAACCAGAGGTTGTAGAGAGTTTCAGAGAGAGCATAAGGGAACAATTGACAGGAATGGGGGAAAGAAATACAGTAGAAGAAGAATGGGTAGCTCTGAGGGATGAAGTAGTGAAGGCAGCAGAGGATCAAGTAGGTAAAAAGACGAGGGCTAATAGAAATCCTTGAGTAACAGAAGAAATATTGAATTTAATTGATGAAAGGAGAAAATATAAAAATGCAGTAAATGAAGCAGGCAAAAAGGAATACAAACGTCTCAAAAATGAGATCGACAGGAAGTGCAAAATGGCTAAGCAGGGATGGCAAGAGGACAAATGTAAGGATGTAGAGGCTTGTCTCACTAGGGGTAAGATAGATACTGCCTACAGGAAAATTAAAGAGACCTTTGGAGAGAAGAGAACCACTTGTATGAATATCAAGAGCTGAGATGGAAACCCAGTTCTAAGCAAAGAAGGGAAGGCAGAAAGGTGGAAGGAGTATATAGAGGGTTTATACAAGGGCGATGTACTTGAGGACAATATTATGGAAATGGAAGAGGATGTAGATGAAGATGAAATGGGAGATAAGATACTGCGTGAAGAGTCTGACAGAGCACTGAAAGACCTGAGTCGAAACAAGGCCGCGGGAGTAGACAACATTCCATTAGAACTACTGATGGCCTTGGGAGAGCCAGTCATGACAAAACTCTACCATCTGGTGAGCAAGATGTATGAGACAGGCGAAATACCCACAGACTTCAAGAAGAATATAATAATTCCAATCCCAAAGAAAGCAGGTGTTGACAGATGTGAAAATTACCGAACTATCAGTTTAATATGTCACAGCTGCATAATACTAACGCGAATTCTTTACAGACGAATGGAAAAACTGGTAGAAGCGGACCTCGGGGAAGATCAGTTTGGATTCCGTAGAAATGTTGGAACACGTGAGGCAATACTAACCTTACGACTTGTCTTAGAAGAAAGATTAAGAAAAGGCAAACCTACGTTTCTAGCATTTGTAGACTTAGAGAAAGCTTTTGATAACGTTAACTGGAAGACTCTCTTTCAAATTCTGAAGATGGCAGGGGTAAAATACAGGGAGCGAAAGGCTATTTACAATTTGTACAGAAACCAGATGGCAGTTATAAGAGTCGAGGGGCATGACAGGGAAGCAGTGTTTGGGAAAGGAGTGAGACAGGGTTGTAGCCTCTCCCCGATGTTATTCAATCTGTATATTGAGCAAGCAGTAAAGGAAACAAAAGAAAAATTCAGAGTAGGTATTAAAATTCATGGAGAAGAAGTAAAAAGTTGAGGTTCGCCGATGACATTGTAATTCTGTCAGAGACAGCAAAGGACTTGGAAGAGCAGTTGAACGGAATGGACAGTGTCTTGAAAGGAGGATATAAGATGAACATCAACAAAAGCAAAACGAGGATAATGGAATGTAGTCAAATTAAATCGGGTGATGCTGAGTGGATTAGATTAAGAAATGAGACACTTAAAGTAGTAAAGGAGTTTTGCTATTTGGGGAGCAAAATAACTGATGATGGTCGAAGTAGAGAGGATATAAAGTGTAGACTGGCAATGGCAAGGAAATCGTTTCTAAAGAAGAGAAATTTGTTAACATCGAGTATAGGTTTAAGTGTCAGGAAGTCGTTTCTGAAAGTATTTGTATGGAGTGTAGCCATGTATGGAAGTGAAACATGGACGATAACCAGTTTGGACAAGAAGAGAATAGAAGCTTTCGAAATGTGGTGCTACAGAAGAATGCTGAAGATAAGGTGGGTAGATCACGTAACTAATGAGGAGGTATTGAATAGGACTGGGGAGAACAGAAGTTTGTGGCACAACTTGACTAGAAGAAGGGATCGATTGGTAGGACATGTTTTAAGGCATCAAGGGATCACAAATTTAGCATTGGAGGGCAGCGTGGAGGGTAAAAATCGTAGAGGGAGACCAAGAGATGAATACACTAAGCAGATTCAGAAGGATGTAGGTTGCAGTAGGTACTGGGAGATGAAGAAGCTTGCACAGGATAGAGTAGCATGGAGAGCTGCATCAAACCAGTCTCAGAACTGAAGACCACAACAACAACAACATAGATATGTACATATTAACACACAAGAACCTTAATTTTGTGTTTACAACTGAATATCCAGTCTTTCAATCCAGTGCACTGCGTCTGGAGTAGCTAGCAGGAAGTCCTTTTCGGCGCAGTGATAGGCTCGAATCCTGCATTCACTGACATTGTGGTGAACAGTCTGGTATGGAGCCCCGCAGTCACAGGCTGGATCAGGCAGCTTCTTCCACTTAAAGAGAGCATCCCTGCATCGGCCATGGCTGGTAAGGATTCTGTTGAGAATAGTCCAGGTCTTGCGTGGTAAGTCGAATCCACTTGGAAGTTTAGCACCTGAGAAGATGTTATGCAGGTGCACATCTGTCACTGCTTCCCACCGACCTTTCCATTCTTCAAGTGGTTTGAAATCCTTAACAACCATGTCAGCAGCATCGCACAGAGTTGGATGGCGTGATTTCAGTCTCTTGCGATTTAAAAGTGGCAGGTCGCTATGCACTGGTAGGTTAGAATTCCTGGAGATGTTGTGGAATTCTCTCATAAGGGCAGTACATCTGCGTAGATCATGAGGCTTTATACCGGTTAACAGTGGAAGCCAATGAACTGGAGTAGATCTGATTGCGCCAGATATTATCCGCATTCTCGTATTTAGCTGGGTATCAACAAGCCTTGTATGATGACTGTTCATCCAAACAGGTGCACAATACTCAGCACTTGAGTACACCAAGCCCACAGCTGAAGATCGCAGGGTGGTTGCTGAAGATCCCCCGGTAGTTCCGCATAGCTTATGGAGGATGTTGTTTCGAGTCCTCAACTTTTGAACTAAGTTAAGAAGGTGTTGTTTGAAGCATAGTGTACGATCCAGGATGACACCAAGATATTTTGGGTTCCAATTATGACGAAGACTTCTGCCTCTGAAACTTAGTTCCAGTTTTACGTTCGCAAACCGATTATTTAGATGCAAGCAACACACTTCTGGTTTACTCACACTGGGTTGGAGTCTCCAGATTTTGAAGTAATTATCTAATGCGGACAGGTCATTGGCTAGAATCTCATCTGTTGTCTCCATTTCCTTGTGTCGTACAGCTAGAGCCAGGTCATCAGCATAGCAGTATTTTCTGGACGAAGTGTCAGGTAGATCAGATAGATATAGGTTGAAGAGTAAGGGTGAGAGAACCGATCCTGGAGGCAATCCGTTGTTCAGCTCCCTCTCTTTACTTATGTAGCTTCCAGTGATTACCTACAACTTTCGATCACTTAGTATGCTGTTAATCAGTCGAGCCATTGTTCTGCAGTGTATGATGCGGAGAAATTTGTAGATAAGGCCTTCCCTCTACACGGTGTCGAAGGCGGCAGTTAGATCAACAAATGCCACAGTTGTTTTCTGCTTCATTTGGTATCCTGATTCTATGAAGGATGTGAGAGACAATACTTGGTCGCAGCAGCTACGCCCTGGTCTGAAGCCTGCCTGATCAACTGGAACGTTCTCTAGGATAGCGCTACTTATTCTGTTATATATTAGCCTTTCAAAAAGCTTGTAGCAGCAGCTAAGTAGGGCAATGGGGCGATAGTTTTCTACCTTGTTGCTGGGTTTGCCAGGTTTCAGAACAGATATTATCTTCGCCTTTTTAAAGTCCAATGGAAGTTGACCAGTAGCAGGATGTCAGTGAAGCCATTTCTGCAAGCCATTTCTTAGCTTTTCCTCCCATATGGATCAGGAATTCTGGGTGGATACCATCGAATCCAGGTGCATTAAGAGGTTTGAGGTCCTTCAGTCCAGAGTCAATGTCTGAAACTGTGAAGGGATGGGTATACTCAGATGAGGGAGATGCCTACTTTTTCAGGTCACGAAGCTGTCGTCTGATATGTCTTGTATGTTTCTTGTCAGGAGCTACTCTTGAGGTAGCAATGTGTGGAAAGCAATTTCGTCTGGTGTTACTTCGGAATTTTTTCTGCATGCTGGTGCACTTCCTCCCAGTTTTCTCAGTAGACTCCATGCTTTCCTGCTCGAGTGGGTAAAGTCCATATTTTCGACTGTTTCTGTCCATTTCTGCCTCCGAGACATGTCCAAGCTGGACAATAGTTCCGTAGCTATCTCTGGGTCACCACTTTGCTGGAAGTGTTGGTTCAGTGGTTCACTTTCATCATTCCATCCTACAACATATTTTTTTCGGTATCCACTTGGCAGACACTTTTTGCTGTTGCTGTTACTGCACCAATGAAGCGTTGATAGTTATTATGTGATGGAGGTATCCATCGAATGGTCTTATCCAGTTCCGTTGAAAACTTCATCCAGTCAACTTTCTGGAAATTCCATAGAGCATGCGGAGTTGATCGTATGACAGGTTATTTATCAATAACCATATTTGAAGAAAGGATAAAAGATGGCCCTTTCGTAGCACCAGCTACACTTACCAGACTTTTGCCGTAAAGGAGAGTGTGTAGGATACAGTAATGCCCTGGTACTGAGAAGTTACTGCATTACCTAGTCCCAGCTGCACAGCGTAATTCCAATCACTCAGAAATACAAATTCTGAACAAAGTTCAAAGCCTCTGTAACATTTCTATGCTTCTGTAGCTTATCACTCTATTACTTCTGGCGGTAAGATGAGTGTGCCTGTACCTATTAATAGAGTATTCCATATGGTAGGGTTCCTGCACTTAACTTATGAACCACTTAGGATCCACTTAGCAACACGAAACCCTCCGTTGCCAAATTTATCTTTATAGTAATTGCAATTAACGTGGAAGCCATAAAAACACCAAACATGAAAGCAAAATGTACGCATCTAAAAGCTACTTAAAAAAGGAATAAAACCACTTAAATTTGTTTCCACAAGAGGAGAATACAACGTCCCAATTCGGACCTCGCTAACACTTCCATTTTACTGACATTAAATGTAACAAAGTAAATAATCATACACGTGATGAGAACAAATGAATAACCCTATCAATCTTTACAGATGAGAATACGACTATATCCACGAAGGTTCGCGCCCTGGCAAGGGACATACTTAACTTCAACATATAAGGTGATTACAGTAAGCCCTAATTCCACTCGACAAACGTAGTAACGGTATAAGCGAGACAAATGTACTGAAGGAGGATAGCCGGATGTGCCGTAGTAAAAAGGGCCACTATCAACCCCGTCAGGACGCGACCCCCGTGCACAAGTCAGTTTCAGCTGCCTGCAACATACGCAGAGTCATCTGTAGCTTCTTAAAAACAATTAACGTGAAAAGGCACAACGCCTAACACACTAATAATATATAAACGACTACTTAACAAAACTAGCTCCTCTTTAGACAAAGCAAACAGCAGAGAATTAATAACACGTAAAATACTTCTAACCTATAACAAACTAAGGTACCACGTAATAGAATATCGTCTTGAGCTCATAGAATACTCAGTTGACTTGCCTGTTTATACAGTGTCAGCTTAAGCAACCTCGCGAATATAAAACTCTAAATATGACAGGAATAATGATTGAAGCCACTGACAATGCTAGGCTGTCACACAGAGGAGACAATAATAATTTAGAGCCGCACACAACCGACCATACATCTCCAATTTAATATAATCAGAATAAACAATTTTGTGTATAACAATTACTTACAGTACCATGACAACCTCCGAATAACACTTATTACCCAAGGTAGGTGCTGGTATCGAAAGGCACCTTTAGAAATACAGAGTTCGAGTGTATTCACTTATTGGAAGGGTTTCAAATTTACATCCCCTTCCACATAGCTCTCTGTTTACACACTTCTATCACTTCTGCAACTAAAGAAGAGCATATAAATGCACATATAACTGACACAGATTTAATCAGAATAAAACAGTCCCTTAGTATGGCGCAAATGGCTTCATTTGCTTTACACGTGGGATATCTTCATCATTCAGTAATTCCGAAATATATTCAACAACGCGTGAGAGAAAGACGTCTCCATGGTATCAACGATGTACTTCACATAATTTCCTGCACAAACACAAGGCATACGAAGCGTTTTCACATGCAACAGCGGCGAACATCACACATTTCCTCCGTCACGCCATAGACACATCTCAATTTCGATGGCCAGTAACAAGAACTTATGCATGCCCTCGCAGCCGAAAAGCCCCAAAACACAACAGTGCATTACCGCGATACCAAACCCGAGGTCCCATCAAGACACTGCCGGTATCTCTCTCTGACCCTGCCCATAGCGTACAGGCATCGTACCACAGGCCTCAGGGTAAACGCCAACAAGCCACCTCCGACCCTGCGAGTATCCACTCCGCTGTCTCTTTTCTCTCTCCGTTAGCCACCCGACCACCGGCCTGAATCGCGGAAGGCAAAGATGGTGACCCTATAATCGATGGCAGCGATGCCATTCTAAGTGCGAGAACAATGGCGCCAGCCACGCCACGGCGCACCATACACACTTCTTCACGCCTATTTTTCTGATAATTCATTTCCCTACATAATCTTTACACTTAAAAATGGTTTGTAACACTGATTTATATATGATTCTCTTTTTCTGCATCTTTAGTATTTCGCCTTTACCGTCTGTACAATACTATCCTCCTCGTACTGATTCAGAAATTCTGGCGTCATTTGGTAATGCGAATAGAGCTATTGTTGTCGAAGAAAATATTCTCGTGATTGTCAAGTCCTGGTATTTTCTTCCCCATTTTATAATTTTGTTTCCTAGACGGAAAAATCAATTTACTGATTCTAATATATCTTTTCAAGTTATCATGATGTAACAGTGCGAAGTATTTCGTTTACCTTTAACCCGACATTCCGATTTAAGATTGCCATCGATTACATCCAGTACTTCATTGTCGACCAGAAAGGCTATGCCATATGTTGAATGATCATCATATCATTTCTATTGCTCCTTTAACATTTTATAAAGTTTCATTTATTCGATCAGAGCGCGAAGTTTCAGATACTGCTCAATGCAAAGCCAGGCTTCCTCCTGCTGTGTCCAGCAAGCTTACAACATTGCACAAATTTCAAACTCATCCTGTATCTGGCTCCATTCCGTTTCAATACAACTTTTGTACGTAAGGTACCATATAAGGGAAAGAAAACATGACCGCCGTTATAGCGTTTTGTGTTGGTTTCAATACAACTCTTGTACGTAAGGTACCAAATAAGGGAAAGGAAACATGACCGCCGTTAAAGCGTTTTGTGTTCGTTTCAATACAACCCTTGTACGTAAGGTACCAAATAAGGGAAAGGAAACATGACCGCCGTTATAGCATTTTGTGTTCCAAATACATACAGGGCAGGGAAACTATGAGTAGCACAGACAAAGACGGTATTCCACGGTAAAAGAGTACTGGGCTTCAATGTGGGGAAGAGATATTTGATGAGAATGTATGTCTGGAGCACAGCGTTGAACGGAAGTGAATCATGGGCTCTGAGGAAACCAAGAAATAATGGATTCGTAACGTTAGATTTTTTTGTGTTACAGAAGGTTGTCGCAAAATAAGTTAACTGATAAGAAATGAAGTTTTCCGCAGAAATGGTGAGGAAAGGAGTATACGAGAGACGCTCATTTTACCAAGGTTTGAAGCTCCCCTTTTTCTTCTTCCCCGTTTATAAACGGGGTAGTTTTCAAAATCAGCCTTATGCAAACACAGTTACTTATTTTTATATTTACCCAGACATGTTTCGACACCAATGTGTCATCTTCTATGGGTCAAATTTTTATTTCTTACAATTACATGGCTAACTGAACTATATTATTATACACCGATTTTAGTGCTCTTTTTCGTCGTTGTGTTTTTTTTAACATGTCCTCTCTAAATTAGCCATGAAGATAATTATTGCGTATTTGTGAAGAACTGTTTCGAGTGTAGAAGTTATGTACGTTTCTGTAGTTTCCTTTTTTTTTGTTTTGTTTAGTGTTTCTGATTGGGTCTCGATCAACTGCTATTCAGTGCATTGTTTTCACTCAGTTTTTCACAAATTTCCATTCACTACCTCATCTCACTTGCACTTTCACAAAATATGGCGAAATTTGATCTCAGGGGGAACTTCTGATAACTCATTCAGTGAGAGGTGTTATGTTATTGTCGTTGCTCACTTGTTCATCTTTGGTCTTGCGTTTGTTGTGGCATTGATTTTGAATGTTTTGTCAGAACTGATGAGGTTGCGGCTGCTGGGCGAGGGCAGAATGTACTTAATATGTGTGTGTGCGTGTGTGTGTGTGTGTGTGTGTGTGTGTGAGAGAGAGAGAGAGAGAGAGAGAGAGAGGGAGGGAGAGAGAGAGAGTGAGAGAGAGAGAGACAGACAGACAGACAGAGAGAGAGAGACAGATGGAAAGAGGGATGGGGAGGAAACCAAGAACACAAAAGCATATTTTTAATTTTTTTAAATTTCTTTTTGATTTTTAAATGTTTTTAGTCTGTTTGACTGTTATGCTTTTTGTATAGCTCATTGAGTGTTCAGTGTTTTCATGCACACTGTTCAGGACTCTCTTTCCCTGTACTATTGCTTTTTCTATGTGGTATTGTGAGTTTTTGATAGAGACTGTTGCTTTCTGTGAGGATCTGAAGATCAGTCTCCATGTTTTTGAGTGATGTTTTCCTTGTATTATATGGTCTGCAAAAATGGTGCGTGTACTATCACTTCTTAGGGCTCTGAGATGTTCAGAGTACTTCGTTTTGAAATTTCTCCATGATGGGCCTATGTAGACCGACTGGCATGATTACAGGTTAACTGATATATTCCAGCTTTGGAGAATTTGTCTGTAGAGGTGTTCTTAGAGCTTAGATTCTTCTGTACTGTGTTATTTGTGCAGAATGATATTTGCAGCTCTTGTTTCTTCAGTATGTTTCCCACCCTGTGGACAGGTTTGTTACTGTATGTCAATATGTGCCATGCTGTACTCTTTGTAGGCCGTACCTGGTACAGTTATTTGTGTGGCGTTTGTGTTCTTGGGTCTCTGTTGTGGCTGGTGATTTCTTGATTTGTTCTTTAGTTTTGTTGTTCAGTTTGTTTATCATTTGTGTCGTGTACCCATTCTCTCTGGCTATTTGGTGTATTGTATTTAGTTCCTGTGTGTAGCTGAATTTGTCCAGTGGAGTTCTGTTGAACCTCTGTAGGATGTATCTGAAACTTGAGAGTCTATGTGCTGGGGAAGGGGGGGGGGGGGGAGGGGTTGGAGTTGATGTGAATGGTTGTACCTGTGGCTGTAGCTTTCCTGAAAATTCCAAAATGATGTCTGTTATTGATTTTGTATATTGTAATGTCTAAGAAACTAAGTTTCATTTCCTCTTGTCTCAATGGTGAATTTTAATTTTGAGTGAACTGTATTCATGTCACTATGTAATAGTTTTATTTGGGTATCTGTTTCATCAGTCAAGCAAATGATGTCATCCACATATCAGTACCAGTATATAATCTTGTACTGTTTTGGATGTATGATTTCATTGAATAATATTTCTGTCTGCAAGTAGAACACTGATTGGTGATCCCATTGGTAGGCCAACTTTTTGTAGACAGAACTTTTTCTTCAAAGTGAAATAGTTCTGCTTTGTTGTAATCTTTAGGGTGGCTTCTATTTCATCTGTATGTGTACTTGTTATGTGCCCTTGATACTGCAGCTGTTTTTAACAATGATAATTGTTTCTTGTACTGGCACATTTGTGTACGTGGATGTGATGTCAAAAGATACCAGGGTTGTTGTTGATGGTATGTTTCTATCTTTTATCTTTTCTATCAGTTAACTGGTATTTTTTAGTTTTCTGTGGTATGTGAAAGTGTATAATTTCTATAGTAACGTGTGGATGTGTCTAGCTAGATGATAAGGTGGTGCATTTTTTAAATTGACTACAGGCGTCATTCGACAGTTATTTTTGTATATCTTTGGTAAACTATTGAGGCTGGGTGCTTTGCGATTCTTTTGTGTCATGTATTTGGCTCGAGTTTCCACGACAGTGACTTTGCGGATTATTAGGAGCTTTCTTATGCTTCTTTGGTACCTCATGCCAGGATCATTGATTAACTTGATAATGTTGTTCTGTTCTATAAATTCTTCTGTTACTCGATGTACTCTGCCGCATTCAAAAATGGTTCAAAAGGCTCTGAGCACTATGGGACTTAACTTCTGAGGTCATCAGTCCCCTAGAACTTAGAACTACTTAAACCTAACTAACCTAAGACCATGCCCGAAGCAGGATTCGAACCTGCGAATGTAGCGATCGCGCGGATCCAGACTGTAGCGCCTAGAACCGCTCGGCCACTGCGGCCTGCCTGCCTCACTCATCAGTGCAAGTGTGTTCCCTTTGTCTGTTCTGGTCATGATTGCACTGTACTTTGGAGTTTTTTGTTTAGTTTTATAGATATATTTTGCTCTGTTGTTTTTGTTTTTGAGATGATGTGGGTCTTGTTCTCCTTGATTATGTGTTTTATCTCTTCTGCTACAGGTTTCAGTGCCAATTGGCACTGAAATTTGGGTTCTCCCACTTTTTTTCTTGCTTTATTATGTATTCTGTTTCTGTGATCAGGTTTTCTATGATTTTGTGTGACAAGTTTGTGTTTATGTTGTGTTTTGGCAACTTTTCAAATAATTCTCTTTATTGTTTTGTTAATTCTATTTCAGTTAAATTGACAACTCTGTAATGAAACTGATGTTGGGTCTCTCTCTGTCTTCTTTATCTGTTGTTGTGGAAGATCTCATGAGGTGATTCAGGTTTTGTTTTGTGTTCCATTCTTTTTGTTCATTAGTATTTCTGTCTAAGACCTGATTACATGAGTTATGTCATCGAAATTGGTTGGTGTTTTTAAGAGGTTAGCTAATTAAAGGTGTGTTTGGTACAGCTGAAGATTAAGCTGCTGTTTTTTCGCATATAGGAAACGAATTTCTTCTTCTAACCAAATAATTTCTTCTTTTCTTTTGACTACTTGTGCTGCAGGTGACTTACTGTTTTCATTGACTTTTACAGAACCAGGGATTATGTTATTACTCAGATTTTGTTGAACTTGATGTTGAGGATAGTTTTGTGCAGTTACACTGTTGTATTGTTGAATTTTTTGTAGAGTTTCATGGGTAATGGTTGGCCTAGCTTTGAGATACTCATTTTACTAAGGTTTGCTCTTCTTTTTGTTCTTCCGTGTTTGCGATATAAAAGTAATAAGCTTAATAAGTAATGCAACAAAAGTTCTTTCTGAAAGCAGGCTATTTCCATTCAGCATTCCAGTAAACCATATTATATCCTTTAGCCCTTCACTACTTTACAAGTAACGTTTAAGTAGAATGAGCCGTCATGTAGCTGTCACAATGGATGTTTTTGCATAGCTTAGTGGATGGTTTGACAACAAGCTTAGGTTCCAAAGTAGTCATCAAGTACTAAAGAAAATTAACATTGCAAGTTCGACTGTTCTGTTGCATAATTTGGTAAGCCATCCAGTTGTCGAGGTCATTCCTTCCAGAATCCAGGAAACTAGTAACCCTGTGATCATTCGCGCTGTTCTGTGTACGTCCAACATCCTCTGTTAGTCTTACCCAGTATTCTAGGATGGGCCACACAAGTGTTTCGCAAGCACTCTCCTCTGTGGACTATTGTAAGCTACTGGTGATGGGCTTATTAGCAGACAATTCAACTCTGTTGTGGGCTGCTGTGTGGATCTTGAGACAGCTTCGTTTTCTTCCGTGCTATCAGCCCACTACGATAAAGATGAAGAGCAAATGCACCAATTGAAGTGTGGCACCCTCGTGCTTGCGGTAGCACGTAACGACTTCGACAGCTCACCTAATTACTCGACGCGCTGATTACGGTGCGGCGTTTACAGATCCAGGCAATTATTCACTAACGCTAAAAGCTCCTTTTGCACAGAGTTATTACAGACTAGCGCCGACTGCGAGCGCTTTCTCGCAATTTCAGGCAATTAAACGCTAGATACTGTCGTTCGTAGCCTCGGCGAGAGATGGTACCGTTTGTGTTCACTCCGTTGTATAACCTGTCGATGGAGCAATTCTCAGTGGCGAATGATACTTTATTGTCATTCTTAAAGCACGTGGATCACGGAAGCCTGCCCTTACCATTTATTTTTCCGGGGAGACGAACCGTACATTCCGCCTCTAAATTTTGAGCAACACTTGTACCCCGAACTTTGTTTGAAGTGTACCAGGAAATTCAGTATCATTTGACTTACAACTGCAGAAAATGTGAGAAGTGACAAGTATGAATTCCAGATCTTCACTTCGGTAAGCTGTAATTAGAGTAACGTAAGAGAATAAGATTCTACTATACAGTCAACCAAATTAATTCCTGAAAGTTCTAGTCGTAGCGTGAAACCCGTCTCCGTTGTCTCATCACGTTTCAGTGAAGTTGGCCTAGTTCCCTGTTTCTAATTTTTTTCAGTAGAAATTGAGCTACAGATAGTGTTACGAAATGGGATTTCGACCAAATTTCACTTCTGTATTAGTCAAAATCCCATTGCGATTGCTGCCTCCTTTGATGTCATTTGTCAGACTCTCATTGTTAGCACCATACAGTATAACTTATTTGAGGTATTTCCTCGAGATAAAAATATTCGCCTATGAAATGTTTAATCAGTCTTTCGTTTTATCAAGTAAGGCTCTGTGTGCTGTTAGCATAGTTCAGAAACCGACGGGGACTGGTCCTACTGAATTTCCTGGCAATCGTGTTCGGCATTTTTGAAATTATAAAGGATCAAATGTTCCCTATGGCTATAGCTAAAAATGGTCTTATTGACTGTGTTAACCAGAATGTTGGTTTCAACATCACGGCGCTTTACTAGGCATGATCCTAAAAGATGCTAAATGCTCATAACTTGCTCTGAGCTTTGGACTTACCCAACACAGTAAAGCAGGTCCTAGAGTTTAACGTGGTCATTGAAATACAGTGAAACATTGCACGTTTAACGTATTTAAGACGCAGTATAGGACCTTCTGAATGAAATGAACAGTCTAACGAGTACAGAATAATGGATTAAGAATAAATCGCAGAAAGACGAAACTATTGACAAGTAGAAGTAGCACAAATGGGAACAGCGAGAAACTTAAAATGGATATTCGTGAGCACGACGTAGATGAAGTTAAGAAATTCTGCTACTTAGCCAGTAAAACAGCCTGTGACGGAGGGAGGAATGAGGACATAAAATGCATACTAGCACTGGTAAAGAAGGCATTCCTGGCCAAGAGAAGTCAACTAGTATGATGCATAGACTTTAATTTGAGGAATAAATTTCTCAGAATGGACGTTTGAAGCGCAGCATTGTACGTTAGTGGAACATGGACTGTGAGATAATTGCACAAGAACTGAATAGAACCATTTGAAATGTGGTGCTAACAATTATAATTGAAATTAAGTGGACTAAAAAGGTAAGGAACGATGAGGTTCTCCGAAGAATTGGAGAGAAGGGAATATATGGAAAACACTGACAAGAAGAAGGGACTGAATGGTAGGACATCTGGTAAGACATCAGAGAATAGCTTCCATGGTGCTAGAGGGAGCTGTAGAGGGTAAAAACTGCAGAGGAAGACAGAGATTGGATTACCTTTAGCAAAGAGTTGAAGACGTAGGATGCAAGTGCTACTATGGGAAGAAGAGGTTGACACAGGAGAGAAATTCCTGGCGGGCAACGTGAAACCAGTTAGGGGACTGATGACTCAAACGTTCGGATATGTTGTCCAGGAAGTCACTTACGAGACTTTTGAAAGACTAAATTTTCGACAGATTTAAAATGAAATCACGATCAGTTTCTCAGGCAAGTGTCGGGAAAGTGTCTGACATCTTATCGACCAGAAACGAGCGAGTAATATTTCTGCTGCGTTTAAATGACCTAGTTTGAAAGTTACAAAAATATCCAGTTTTCAGTATGAAGGTAGCTGTATAGAGTGCTATCCGTATAAGGCATAACAATCGAATTTTCTTTATATAGTCACGCTACAGTGTCTCTAAAGTTAAACGTGTCATGTCGCCACCTAACTGCAAGTATTTCTAATGGCATTACAGAAGATGAGCTGTTAACTGTGACTAGGAAACCTGATCCAGACGCTCCAGATATTTTAATTTGCTCTTAGTGGACATATCGCTTGGGAAAAGTGGACTCAAGGAAGCAATGAAAGGTCAGTGCTTTGACATCTCGAATGCGTGCGTTTATTCAATAAATATTTGTACAGTAGTCAGATGACGCCTACTCGGCGCCCGCCGCCGCCTCCGCCTCCGCCGCTCGGGCCGCTAGTACTGGTAGCCTCCGTTGGGGGCGATGCCTCCGCTGCCGGGTGCCGGCGCGCCGTAGTTGTAGCCTCCAGCGCCTCCAGCGCCTCCGCGGCCACCGCCGCCGCCGCCGGCGCCGCCTCCGGGGCCGCCGAAGGTGGCGGTGCCCTCGTACTTGACGTTGGGCCGGTAGCCCTGCTCGTCGGCCACGTAGTCTACGCGCTGGTGGCGGCCGTCGGGCAGCTGCACGTGGTACATGCCGTTGGCGACGTGGCCCTGGCGGGACTCCTTGTGCCCGAAGTCGAGTCCTGCGGCCGCGTCCTGCACTTCGTACGAGAACTCGTAGTTGGCCGGCTCCTGCAGGCACACAACGAGGTGGTGTAGCGCAACGGAGAAAACATAGTTGAACACTTTTGATAAGAGCATGCGGTGCCGCAAGCTTTTAGCGAAGGAAATCGTCGAAGATACTCAGAAAAAGTAAAGCGAGCATTCTCGTCGTCACCTGTTGAAAACGAGTGTAGATGAACAGCACTGCAGTTCGTTACCGTCGCAGAGTCACCTTTCCGTTCCACTGGAAACTTCTTTTCGATCTAGTTGTCTCCCTACCCTACTGAACACTGTACGATTTTCAGTATAACCTAATGAATAGGGGATGACTGATTACTGAATCGGCTATTTGACTGGATTGATGACTTCCTAAGAAGAAGGAAGGAAGATTAGGTTTAACGTCCCATCGACATCGAGGTCATTAGACATGAAAAACAAGCTCGGGTTATGTCGAAGATGGGGTAGCAAATACGCCGTGCCCTTTTAAAGGAGCCATCCCAGGATTTTCCTGGAGCGATTTAGGGAAATCTCGAGAAACTTAAATCTGGATGGCAGGATGTGGGCTTCGACGGTCGTCCTCCCGAATGCGTCCAGTTTGCTAACTACTGCCCCACCTCGCCTGGTGATGAGTTCCTTATTCCAAGATATGTCAAGCATGATATTACTTCATCTCATACATATTTTGTGGGGAGAATGTGATGGTCATATCAGGCTTGCCCTTTCCGGCGCATCACTCATCGAAGTTTACTGGCTGGAATTCTGATTAGAGTTGCATGTTTGGCATGACTTTAAAGTGAGCGGATGTGCTGATGTGCAGATGAAGCATTCAGTCAGTATTCACGATTACAGGGAATTAACAGCTCGGCTAAATACGTCTCGAAGCATAAAATTAAATCCCGGAGCTATGAACTTATGATTTTACCACTGAGCAGTTTGATGCTATGGAGTGCCCGATCATAGTATTACCCACGTGTTACACACTGAATGACTTAGAATGAATGTATAAAAAGGCGTTAGAAGGGATAACTTCTTTTGGTGTGTGATATTATCTTCAGTCTTTACACCCTGTATCATCACCAGCACATTTGTGTGATGTTAACCCACGAAAAGTAAGAACTTAGACCAGTGACAGATCCTGATCTGTCCTTGAAGCACAGAATACGTGAGTTGAAAGTTATGTCTATATTAAGGAATTGTCTTCCTGCCTGCTAGTTGGCTTCTTCAGACTTACCGATGGGCCCTCATCGCCACCACCGCCGCCGCCGCCTGGTCCACCGCGTCCGTAGCCGCCTCCCGCGCCGCCCCCAGCGCCGCCCCCAGCAGCCGGGGGCAGGTAGGACAGATCGGGGGCCGCGACCGCCACCGCCACCAGGCACGCCACCACCACGGAGATTGTAGACACCTATCATAAGACGAGAGCCTGGTTGTAAGGACGCACTCAACATTCTGCGGACACGTTCTGTGCCGTAACGCTTCAGTGCATAAGATCCTTACCTGTATTAAAGGAAGACATCGAAACAGTTCAGAGGCGTTCCGTAAGCTTTGCTACCGGCTGGTTTGTTGAATACGAGAGTGTTATGGCAATCCTCCGTGAACTTTGAGGGAAGAAAACAATTTTGTCGCGACTCGATATTGATGACATATTTCAGAACGACTGTACCGACTTGTAAGACCCACAGGCTTCTCAATCTGCAGCTTCGTGTAGATAAACGATTCTTGGAAAGGTGATAAGTTTATGGTCAGTAAATCTCATAACAACAGAAAATGATTTTTGGTATCGATCAATAAGCGGCTCAGGTATTTACTTTCCAGAGTGGTAGATGAAAGAACCTCTCCAAAAATAAAAATAAAAAAATAAGAAAACTCCCAAAATTTAATATGGAAAGGGATTCTTATATGGTTTCAGTAAAAAAATTCTTCCATTTAAATGCACTGTAAATAAAGCAATGGTTTATTCCATAGTGGTTGCCGTAATGACTGACAATACTGATGCATTCACCTTTATTCTTAATATAAATCTATTCCGTCTAAGGCCGGCCCGAGTGGCCGTGCGGTTCTAGGCGCTACAGTCAGGAGCCGAGCGACCGCTACAGTCGCAGGTTCGAATCCTGCCTCGGGCATGGATGTGTGTGATGTTCTTAGGTTAGTTAGGTTTAATTAGTTCTATGTTCTAGGCGACTGATGACGTCAGAAGTTAAGTCGCATAGTGCACAGAGCCATTTGAACCATTTTATTCCGTCTAAATGACTATCATATTCTCTGATCTAGAACGATATTGTTGCCTTTGCTTTCTCACTACGGGGCGTTCCTCCTAGACACGTACCGTTTCAGTATGCGGCCATTTACGTGGAATGCTGGAACTCCTCAGATATGTCTAAAGAATGGTCACTGACGTAATTAAGAGAGTGCCTCTAAATGGGTGGTAGGAATAAAAAACTAGCAACTACAAAAAATAAGAGCTTTTGGGTTTGATATTAGAAAAGCGTGTGTCGTTCCCATTAGGGAGAAGCATTGTTATTATTCTAAGACTGTTTTGATAATAAGTACCTGCTAGGTAAAGAATTATAGTTAAATCCACGTTGACTAACATTGTATGCTGGTAAGAAACATACCAAATGTACTTCGATATGATCGAATATTATGCCGATACTAAAAGTCTGATTTTGCTCAACATAAAGTGTCTCGGAACCGTAGCTTCAGAGAGGATCAGATGACACTTATTGCTGATTGTGAGAAGCGGTTCGTCAGTCTAAAGCTATAAGAATTATGGCACGTGAATAAAGACGACCTCCACTTTGAAAGCAGGAAAGAGCCAAGTTATGTGTTACCCGCCTCATAGTTTGAATTAGACATTAGGGTCGTGGTCTACCGAACATTAATTTTAAAAGAGAACGGAAAAAGTCTGAAGAGGGGACGAATAGTAACTGAAACTCTTAGTGATATCGAGAGATGGTTTTTTGTGACTTAGACTCACCATGTCACTGCTGTGCTGGACTGGAGTGAGGCAGTTGGAGCTGAGGTGAGCTGACTGATGCCGCTGGGAGGTTTCCGGCGCTCTTTTATACCAGATCCCGACGCAGGGCCTAATTGAGCGTCGCTTTCAATTACCGCCCGGGGATCTCCGTGTCACAACAGCCGACATGATGCGACATAAAAGCTACGCGACGAGTCGCGCTCCTCCGCTGTTGCAATGGAGCTGCTGCGGTTTGCGCCAAAAATTAAGCGAAGCTCGGATTCGCGGCGCTTGCAATGGCGCCCATCCCAGCTGCTCGATTTTGTAAGGAGCTCTCAGCTGTCTGCAGACGCGACGGCTGCTTCTCCTCCGAGAACTTCGTTGTTGCCTTCTCACCTTCACGTCACGGATTAATCACAAAGAGAAGTCTGTTTACTGGAGTCCCCTTTGATCAATAACTTTTGAAAAGTTTTCATTTTCCGAACTGAGCCTCCACTGAATTGAGTATAGTAACAGATATCCGGCACCTTGCTCCCTCTTAGTATTACGTATGACATTATAACCCCTTTTGCTTCTCATAGAGATTCATATGCTTAATCAAGTTTGAAATCATTCTTTCACTGCTCGATTACTCACTGTAGGTCATTCCGTTCTCTGGGAAAAAGAGACCCTCCTAAGTACATTCCCAAAAATTTTAGTTTTCTATTTTACAAACCTTTAAACTCGCTTGCTAACCCACTATTCGTCACTCTGAGAACGAGCCTGTATTTGCTAAACTTCGCTCATGCAGTAGACCACACAAATCTAAAGGCTGCGAAAGCAGCTATATACTTAGGGATCGTAACTACGAATAACTTAAACTGGAATGATCAAATTACTAAAGTTGTGTGGAAAGGCAACCAAAGACTGCATACTTAGAAGATAGGACAGGTCTACTGAAGAGACAGTCTACACTACTCTACACTTGTTCGTCTTCTACCATATGTGCTAGAACTGACGGAGGACATCGAGAAAGTTCAAAGAAGGGCAGCGTGGTTTCTATTATTAAGAAATACGGGAGAGAAAGTTGCGTATATACATACATAAAAAAGTTTTTTACATCACCTCAGTTCTGAGAGTTCCGAAACCTGTACTGAAAATTGGAATTGAGATCAACATAAATATCATTTCCGCCCTTTTTATTGCTCATGAAAACCACACATTGCATATTGTACCATCATACAGCGAGATCTTCAGAAGTGGTGGTCCATATTGCTGTACACACCGGTACCTCCGAACATCCTCCTGCACTGATGCATGCCTGTATCTTCAGGAGTTCTGGAACCGGGGTGATACAAAATTTTTCTTGATGCGTGTAATCTGCGAGCTGGGATGGTAATCATTAGGAAAAAGGCGTTTTTCGTTGCAGCAGGACATTTCTACGAAATTTCAGCCAACGAATCTCTCCTTCTAATGCGAAAATATTTTATTGGTGCCCATCTACATAGGGAGAAATGGCCATTGTAATAAAATATGAGAAATCAGAGCTTGCTCGGAAAGGATTAAGTGTTCCTTTTTACCACTCGCTGTTCGATGGTGGAACGATAAAGAAATAAAACAAAATAGGTTTTTCATGCAACTGTCAACAGCATAGATCTACTTGGATAAATGCGTGATGCACACTCTGCTCTCTTTCCTTTGTAACTAAGCAATGGTGTTGTGCCGCGTGGGATTAGCAGAGCGGTCTCGGGCACTGCAGTCATGGACTGTGCGGCTGATCCCGGCGGAGGTTCGAGTCCTCCCTCGGGCATGTGTGTGTGTGTTTGTCCTTACGATAATTTAGGTTAATTAGTGTGTAAGTGTAGGGACTGATGACCTTAGCAGTTTAGTCCCATAAGATGTCACACACATTTTTTTGTGCACTTGCTACTCTCACATATTTTCATGTTTAAAACGTTGTTTTCTGCTTGGTTAAGGCTGCATCAATTTCCTTACGTTTTCAAGTCAACAACGGCGCATACTTTCCCGGTTAAATGGCATGTAAGTCATGTGAAGTTGTCAAAACAGATAGTTTTCCACTGTGAAGATGGCCCGCGATCGAAACCGATAGTGAATACATGTATTGTAAGACAACAGAACGTGTATCATACATTTCTCCAGGTAAAGAAATAGCTTGAAGGTACTTCGATGAAACCTCTGCAAGAAACTTGATTATGAACTACAGAACAGTCGAGTAGATGTATAGCCACAAAAAAATTAGTGCAGATAATTTTGAACCAGGGCCAACCACAGCTAAAATACTTATACATAGTTTACAGAATTTTCTGGTAGTATAAACCAGATGTTGAAATGGTAAAAGTGATGAACAAATAGCTAAATGAAAGTTTTTAATTCGCTATAGTTGTAATAGAAGTGGAGTAACGAGCTTCCATTCAGCTAGTTCATCGCTCTTATTCATTATAAAAACTGGATTTTACTGCCTGAAAGTTCTAAAATCTATGTAAATATGACTTCGTCCTTACAGATTCTGCAACAAACTTTCTTTCTGCATATGTTTCGCTACAGACTAATCTTACCTGCGGATCTGTGTGTATGTTGGCCTAAGTGACCCTGAAAAAAAATGTACCTTACATTTTATGGATATTAAAAGTTTTCTGAAAAATTTACTCTGCAGCAACCATAACGGATTCCGAAAGACACTATCGTGTGAAAAGCATCTCGCTGTACTCAAACCCAAGACTTAGAATGTGCCGAAGTTAATATCCTGTTACTTTTAGAGAAGGGGTAACACAGTTATGCGTTGTCACCGAAACAACAAAATACGAGTGAGTGTAATGTAAGCCTAAGCTGTGATTTAACTGAAGGGTTTCTATCAAATAGAGCGGAGATAAATCTTCAAACGTAAAAGTAGAGTGAGTGTGCTGTAAGCCTAATCTGTGATGTAACTGAAGGGTTTCTATCAAATAGAGCAGAGATAAATCTTCAAACGTAAAAGTAGAGTGAGAGTACTGTAAACCTAATCTGTGATGTAACTGAAGGGTTTCTATCAAATAGAGCGGAGATAAATCTTCAAACGTAAAAGTAGAGTGTGTGTACTGTAAACCTAATATGTGATGTAATTGAAGGGTTTCTATCAAATAGAGCGGAGACAAATCTTCAAACGTAAAAGTAGATTGAGTGCACTGTAAGCCTAATCTGTGATGTAACTGAAGGGTTTCTATCAAATAGAGCGGAGATAAATCTTCAAACGTAAAAGTAGAGTATGTGTACTGTAAAGCTAATCTGTCATGTAATTGAAGGGTTTCTATTAAATAGAGCGGAGACTAATCTTCAAACGTAAAAGTAGATTGAGTGTACTGTAACCCTAATCTGTGATATAACTGAAGGGTTTCTATCAAATAGAGCGGAGATAAATCTTCAGACGTAAAAGTAGAGTGAGTGTACTGTAAACCTAATCTGTGGTTTAACTGAAGAGTTTCTGTCAAATAGAGCAGAGATAAATCTTCAGACGTAAAAGGAGCTACTTTCTCAAGTACAAAGAGTTTTATAGTGCTAGTACTGTTCACAATATATACAGGGTGTAGAAAAAATTGTGTCACAGAGCTTTAACCGTGGATAGCTGATGCCAGTAGGAACCAAAATTGCTAATGTTGTGTAGGTGGGTAAGGTACAATTTTTAAACTACAGAAACTGGCGCCACGCGCTCCGATTGGGCACGGGATTGCCCTGTTGCCGGATACTCTGGACAACGCATGCCTTCCGGACATCGCGATGGATCCAAGGCTCAGTAATGACGTTTCGAGCCATGTCGATGGGAGGCGCGCTTGTCGGTAAAGAACACAATGGCGGGGAAGTCTGGATCTCGTGCAACAAGTCACAGAAACCACCGGCAAAACCCTAGCCTGTGTTCATAGTCATGTCTTGGACAGGGTGGAAACTAAATGGATGCTGGCCGTTATCCCTCAAAACCTCCAAGACTTACCGATGAGTGAACCCCATGTCGTAGGTGCTTCCTCAAAGCGCTCGAGCACAAACGCAGCATTCCTTAGTGTTCGAGGTCTTTCAGTTTCACCATGATATCTTGCTGAAGAGCCTTTTTTCGGCAAGACGCCGGTGAATTGCTGTAAACGTTTGCGAGTGTGGGTGCCGTCTTGATGGGAACCGATACTCATAAAAATTTCATGCGCATTACCGTCGGCTGTTCCATAAACAAAAAACATTGTTCTTCAAATGAATACTGTTCGCCACGCTTACTGTATTAATAAATCGCAGGTGACGTGTGGGTGCTCCGAAGCGAAGCTTACGTGTGAATGCCTCTGACGTGAGGTTGAGACAAACAGCAACATGTGCATATCACACATGTGCATATCACGTTGGGAAAGTGACTGGCCGAGGGACATATGTACACTACTGGCCATTAAAATTGCTACACCACGAAGATAACGTGCTACAGACGCGAAATTTAACCGACAGGAAGAAGATGATGTGATATGCAAATGATTAGCTTTCCTGAGCATTCACCTAAGGTTGGCGCCGGTGGCGACACCTACAACGTACTGACATGAAGAAAGTTTGCAACCGATTCCTCATACACAAACAGAATTTGACCAGCGTTGCCTGGTGAAACGTTGTTGTGATGCCTCGTGTAAGAATGAGAAATGCGTACCATCACGTTTCCGACTTTGATAAAAGTCGGGATGTAGCCTATCTCGATTGCGGTTTATCGTATCGCGACATTGCTGCTCGCGTTGTTCGAGATCCAATGACTGTTAGCAGAAAAGGTAAGATAAGAGAGATTAGGGCTCGTACAGAGGCACATAGGCAGTCATTTTTCCCTCGTTCTGTTTGGGAGTGGAACAGGGAGAGAAGATGCTAGTTCTAGTACGAGGTACCCTCCGCCTAGCACCGTATGGTGGATTGCGGAGTACGTATATAGATGTAGAATATGGAATCGGTGGGTTCAGGAGGGTAATACGGAACGCTGTGCTGGATCCCAATGACCTCGTATCACTAGCAGTCGAGATGACAGGCATCTTATCCGCATGACTGTAACGGATCGTGCAGCCACGTCTCAATCCCTGAGTCAACAGATGGGGACGTTTGCAAGACAACAACCATCTGCACGAACAGTTCGACGACGTTTGCAGCAGCATGGACTATCAGCTCGGAGACCATGGCTGCTGTTACCCTTGACGCTGCATCACACACTGGAGCGCCTGCGATGGTGTCCTCAATGACGTACCTGGGTGCACGAATGGCAAAACGTCATTTTTTCGGATGAATCCAGGTTCTGTTTACAGCATCATGATGGTCGCATCCGTGTTTGGCGACATCGTGGTGAACGCACATTGGAAGCGTGTATTCGTCATCGCCATACTGGCGTATCACCCGGCGTGATGGTATGTTTACACGTCTCGGTCACCTCTTGTTCGCATTGACGGCACTTTGAACAGTGGACCTTACATTTCAGATGTGTTACGACCTGTGGCTCTACCCTTCATTCGATGCCTGCGAAACACTACATGTTGCAGGTCCTGTACGGGCCTTTTTGGATACAGAAAGTATTCGACTGCTACCCTGGCCAGCACATTCTCCAGACCTCTCACCAATTGAAAACGTCTGGTCAATGGTGGCCGAGCAACTCGCTTGTCACAATACACCAGTCACTACTCTTGATGAACTGTGGTATCGTGTTGAAGCTGCATGGGCAGCTGTACCTGTACACGCCATCCAAGCTCTGTTTGACTCAATGCCCAGGCGATTCAAGGCCGTTATTACGGCCAGAGGTCGTTGTTCTGGGTACTGATTTCTCAGGATAAAAGCACCAAAATTGCTTGAAACTGTAATAACATGTCAGTTCTAGTATAATATATTTGTCCCATTAATATCCACTTATCATCTGCAATTCTTCTTGGTGTAGCAATTTTAATGGCCAGTGGTGTAAATGATCTAGTAGACAACCTTGGAAGGTCCATTAGGCTGTTCACTGGAGATACTGCTGGATATAAAAAAGGTCTCAAAGGTCGAAAGTTGTTGCGAACTGTAGGAATCATTGCAAAGGATCAACGCTTGAATTAGGGTTTAGCAGTAGACCTTCAGTATGAACAAATTAAAGTATGGCGCTTAAAAATGTAGGAAAACCCGTTATTGCGTGATTACACGTGTGCCGTTTAATCACTGTAAACAGTAACATCCATCAGATCTGTGGGAGTATTTAAAGTAGATCGGCCACGTAATACTAGTAGTGGGAAAGGTCGATGCCGCATTAAAATTTAACGGAAGAATGCTCAGAAAGTGTCGCTTCGAACAAACTTGGATACTGCTCCTCAAGATGGTACTTGGTAGAAGAAATAGAGGAGATCGAAAGAAAAGCAGCGCTCTTTGTCGGATTTGATTTAGTAAGCGCGAAAGCGTCGAGAAAATAATTATCCATCCACAGTGCGAGATGCTACGACAGATGGATTGTATTGCGAGTAGACCACGATGTTGTCAGTTACGATCCCAGAACTGCGTCTTACTGTAGACACTCACACAATGAACAAACTATACTACTTGAAACATAATAGGTTTCGGTTTAATCTAGAGTTTTACGTATCACGACAAGATCTAATCGTGAACAGGTTTTTGAACAGTGAAACTGTGGTAATGCCTAAATTGGGATACATGGCAACATCGTTCGAGCATACATTGCGTGAATCCTTTAGTAGCAAGGCTTCTCCACCACTGAGCAATCAATAAGGAATTTACACTTTTTAAAATTGGCTGTATGACTATTCGCCCAACAGATCAATGAAGACGGAAAAAATATTAAGGCAACAGCATTCAAAGACCTAGGGGAATAATTAAAAGTACAAGTGACCTTCACTTGTGGTGTACTTGCCAATTTTTAATTCCTTGCTTATTTGTAAATAAACGTTTATGAGTGCATTTCTTTATTTTAATGTTTTTAGTCCTCTGTCAGCTGCTTTTATTCCACGTAATCCTTTTGCATCCACATGAATTTCCAGAATGTTGATTTACTTTGAACCAGCTGGGCAGAGAATCACAATAGACCCGTGCCCAATGTGGGTCCTACAAAACTCTCCACTAATTATATTATATTTCAGAAGTCTGCCCACCACATCCTTTTATTTTATTGATAGTACTTTGCTGTACTTGAGTAAGCTATCTATTATTATTAGCGTACAATAGCTCTCCAAGTTGGGTGCGAACACCTCACAAATTGCGATAGTCTATCTTTCCCGCGGACGTGGGATTGTGGCTGATGATGTAAAGAAAACGTAGCACCAAAGCCGTATCATAAATGAGATTTGTTTCAAACGACTAGTATCGGCGCACCTATTACGTCATCTTTAGGTCGATTATAAACCAAATGAGTCGTGAAGAGCACTGAAGGTACTCTTTTGGTTTATAACGGACCTGAAGATGGCGTAGGTGTTGCGCCGAAACTAGTCGTTTGAAACAAATTTACTTCAAGATACATCTCTGGTGGTTCGTTCTATTTATTTCCAGAGTGGGATTAACACATTGTACTTTCTGGTCTTTTGTGGCAGTAATCGTCTGCACAGATATTAGAAGCGCCACTGCTAACAGAATGTCCACTAGAGATTTTTTTTTAATTTTTCTTATTTTTTATACTTATTAAAACAATCGTCCCTATCTTACATGTGTTACTGAGAATGAAGATCGTGAACTTGAGAACTGGTAGGTGGGGATACGAAATGAATGTAGCAACTCTGTGGAGTTCATTGTTTACAGATTCCTCCAACTTTAATTTAAATTACTGGTTCTATTGTACAGTTTTCTAGGAAGAGCCAGGTGGTTTGATTTCAGATTTTACTATGTCACTAAGAATCTTTCTGGTTACCAGCAATTCTAGTAGCAAATACAAACGATAAAAACAAATCATGTAGCGGTCATTGCATCTTGACCGAAAAAACGATGCAAATCATACGTTTCACTTTCGATACTAGCACCTCATTAGTCTAAACACATCGATCATAGATATCTAGTACGCAAGTCGTGTCTTATGCGGAGCTATTCAAGCAGAATGACTGATATGAGTGAATGGTCTGTGGCGACTGTGTTTCTAGTTAAATCTTGTGAAAAGGACCCTTTGCCAGTGAAGAATCTGCTCTAGTGCCTCGCCATTTTAAGACACTCGACTCTCATCCAAGGGGAATGAAGTCCATATTCCTGTTCGGCCATTAGAGTATCCGCTGTATCCAGAAATCAGTTCGAACTAGCAACTGGATGGGTGCACCAACAGGGCCAGGCCATCTTTTTAGTATCCCTCTGCAGCTGAATGAGTCACTTTCCATTTGACCCAACCAACAGGAGGAACACTGATACATCTAGTTAATCTTCGGAATGTGCTCACTCAGATACAAAACTCTGAGATATTTCCGGGGTGAAAAATAATTCTTGTGTCTCTTCTAACTGTCAGTATTTACAAACGTCAAAGGAAGCGGCTGTGTATTTGAGGGTTAACATTTACAAGGAACTGATTCAAAGGTCTGTTGAAACTAAAACCACTGCTCCAACAATTATGTCCTTCTCTATTTTCCAGACGATTCTTCACTGTTTGTTTCATAACCGAGTAACAAACCGACGAACTGAGTGTGAGAATATTAATGTTTCTAAAGATCACAGAATGTAGAAGGTTCTTCAGTAGTCGATTTACCAACCCTGAGGTAAATAAATGTAGACTTCTGGACATTAAAATTGCAACGTTTGGAAGAAATTTTATGTATTGCGTGTTTACACTATTGTAGGAAAAGTTACTGTGAACAGTTCAGTGATAGGGTTCTTAGAGTTGTTCTCACCAGAATCGACAGCAAACCAACACCGACCACGACAGTTCAGGTATACATGGAGAAGGAGGAGAAGAAAGGGCTACGAGAGGATACGGACTTGGTACTGGAAATGAAAGAGGATAAAACTAATTGAGTTATGCGATAAGTATCAGCCAGTAATAGTGAACACTCTATTCAAGAACCACAAGAGGAGGAGGTATACTTGGAAATGGCCGGGATACACAGGATGATTCCATTTACATTATATCATGGTTAACTAGAGACCCCGAAATCAGATATTGAATTTTAAGGTTTTCCCTGGGAGCGTATTCAGATTCAGGTAACAATTTAGTAGTGATGAACAATAGGCCTAAGTTTAAGAGAGTAGTGAGGAAGAATGAGACTAGCCAGGAAGCATCAATGCGCAAGGAAGTGAGATACAGAAACACTAGGGAATGAAGAGGTACAGTTGATGTTCTCTGAGGCTGTAGGTTTTGCGATAAGGGGTAACTCAAGAGGCAGTTCAGTTGAAGAGGAATGGACATGCGTAAAAAGAGCAATCACAGAGGCTGAAAAGAAAACCGTCGGTACAAAGAAGGTAACTGCAAAGAAACAATAGGGAACAGAAGAAATAGGTTGATTCATAAAAGAAGGAAATACAAACATGTTAAAGGAAATTCACCAATACAGAAATACATGTCACTTAGGAATGAAATAAATAGGAAGTGCAGGGAAGCTAAGGCGAAATAGCTGCACGAGAAATGTGAGAAATCGGAAAGGAAAATGACTATTAGAAGAACTGATTCAGCTTGTAGGAAAGTCAGAACCATCGCTGAAACTAAAAGCAAGGCCTGTAACATTAACAATGCAAAGGCATTTCCACTGTCAATGCAGAGGAGAACCCGGATACTTGAAAGGAGTGCACTGAACGTCCCTTTAAGGGAAAGACTTGACTGATGATGTGATGGAGAAGTAACAGGAGTCGATATAAAAAGATAAGAGCTCCAGTATTAGAATCAGAATTTTAAGGAGCTTTGGAAGACTTAAGATCGAATAAGGCAGAAGGGTTAGACATCAGTCCAACAGAATTTCTTAAATCATTGGGGGAAATGAGAAGAAACGGACCATACACATTGGTCTATAGAACGTATGAGTCTGGCGATACACCATCCGACTGTCGGAAAAACATCTACTACGCAATTCCGAAGACTGCAAGGGATTACATCTGCAAAAATTATCGGACAACTGGCTTAACGGCTCATGCATCCAAGTTGCTGACCAGAATAATATACAGATGAACGATAAAGAAAACTAAGGATGTGTTAGATGACGATCAGTTTGGCCTTAAGGAAGGTAAAGGCACCAAAGAGGCAATTCTGACTTTACTGTTGATAATGGAAGGAAGACTGAAGGAAATCCAAGAAACGTTCGTAGGACTTGTCGACCTGAAAACAAGCGTTCCACAGCGTAAAATGGAGCAAGATGTTTAAACTTCTCAGAAAAATAGTTGTAGTCTTAAGGAAAGGCTGGTAATATGGAATATGTAAAACAACCAAGAGGGAATAATAAGAGTGGGAGAACTAGTGCTCAGATTAAGAAGAGTGCAAGACAGGGATGTAGACTTTCGCCGTTACTGTGAAATTTGAACATCGAAGAAGTAGTGATGGAATTTAACGAAAGGTTCAAGAGTGGAATTACGATTGAAGGTGAAATAATATCAATGATAACATTCGCTGATGAAATTTCTAAGAAATAGCAGAAATGACAACAAGGAGAAAAGTAACATCATGATTGATAATTACGAAGTAGATAAGGGAATTCTGCTATCTAGGCAGCAAAATAACCAATGAAGGACAGAGCAAGGAGCACATAAAAAGCAGACTAGCACTTGCAAAGAGGGCATTCCTGGCCAAGAGACGTTTACTGGTATCAAACATATTACTTAATATGAGAATGTTTGAGAATGGACGTTTGGAGCACAGAGTTGTGTAGTGAAACATAGACTGTGGGAGAACCGCAGGAGAAAAGAATTGAAGCATTTGAGATATGATGCTGCAGCCAAATTTTGAAAATTCGGTGAAGTGATAAGGTAAGGAATGAGGAGGTTCTGGGCAGAATCGGAAAGGGATATGTGGTATACACTGACAAACAGAAAGGATAGGAAGATAGGACATCTGTTAAGATATCAGGGAGAAAAGGAGTTGTAAAGGGTGAAAACTGTAGAGGAAAACATCGAGATACACCCAGCAAATAATTACGGACTTAGGCTGCAAGGTTTACTCTGAGATGTAGAATTTAGCACAGGAATGGAACTCGTGCTGGCTGGGCCTCGTCAAACAAATCAGAAGACTAATGACTCAAAAAAAAAAAAAAAAAAAAGGACAGAGAGAGAGAGATTGCTCCAACCCGTCTGTACGAAGATAGAGCACAGCCATCGGCCTTAACGCGTCAAAAATGTAAAGTTTTGTCCAAATTGCCGTTTATGTAAAGCAGAGGTTACCGTGTTGTGTATTGGATGGCACCCCTTACCATCATGCCACGTACTACGCCTGTGTGACTATGATGAATGCAATGTGGCAACGTTCTCCTCAGAGCCTCCATACACAGTTACGTCCACCACGACGCTGTACACAGAATCAAGACTTCTCAAAAACAAGCGACGTGGTACTTTCCTGTGTCAAGTGTTGCTGGGTGCACCACGGTCGATGCACAGCTCTCTGGCTTCGCGCAATGGTTCCCCTGATGACTGTTCGTAGTGCTCCAAACGTCGTCGCATTGTCTTTCTGTATACATGTCTCGCAGCACACAAGTCCACATCATGACTAAAGGTACGTCACGTGAATGTATGATCCTACACGCCCAAACGATCAATGTGTGAGTCCTCTCTGGCGCTGGTCTCCTGATGCCATTGACATCTTGCATGGTGTTGTTAGGGCCATCCTAAACCCACCGATCCCAAATTAGTATTTAATTGCAATTTCTGAACGAGAAACACTCAACATATTTTATCCTTACGTAGACGGCGTTAGTTCTCCATACTTGGCGCAGTGCCGGCCACGGTGGTCTCGCGGTTCTAGGTGCGCAGTCCGGAACCGCGCGACTGCTACGGTCGCAGGTTCGAATCCTGCCTCGGGCATGGATGTGTGTGATGTCCTTAGGTTAGTTAGGTTTAAGTAGTTCTAAGTTCTAGGGGACTGATGACCACAGCAGTTGAGTCCCATAGTGCTCAGAGCCATTTGAACCATTTTGAACTTGGCGCAGTAGCGCTGAAATCCACATAATTTGCATACCAAATCATGCGCGACGATAGACTGATAAGTGATGCACACACGCTTGTAGAACGCGACCTATATGACCTTGAGAAGTGCACCACGTGACGCCCGGAAGGTAACTTCTCCTTCTAAACACAAGGCCAATTTGAATGCGTTGCGTAGTTTGAGCAGCAGAAGTGAAAAGACGATTTCTAATGCTACTGTATATCAATGTGAAATTGAATTTTTAAGTGTTGAAAAACTGATCTTAAAGAGGTACGTCGTCGTTTAAAGACAGTTTATAGTGACGACACTGTTGATGGCTCTACTCTAAATCAATCCGTGGTAAAATTTCGCCATTGCGAGCCTTGTAAACCCATAATTATTGATAAAACGCTCAGCGAACGTTCGATCACAGCCACAGACGACAGGTATCAGAAACTCGTCAATGATTTGACTGAAAACGACGAGCGAATGACTCAGAAGCATATCGCAAACTATAGTGAGATATCCAAGGAATTTGTCGGCTTCATTATTGAACAATTAGGATACCGTAAAATCTTTGCACTATGAGTAACACACCGTCTCACAGACGGAAACAAACAGCGTCTGTTGGAATGTTGCAGAGCTCAGCGAGTTTATGTGACTGATTATGTAGTACGAGGGGCATAGGTTAAAATTTTACTCAGCACAAAGAGACGTAGAGATTCCTATTAGAGGCCACCTGATGCCAATAATATTCCAACATGATAACACTCGTCCACCCACTTCATACGCAACTGAAAATGCTCTGTGAACCCAAAGGTTTGAAACGATCCCACACCCTCCTTACTACTCCGATCTTGTGCATAGCGATTTTTAATTTTCCCTCTATTGAAGAAAGGCCTGAAGAGTAATCATTACACTTCGGATAATAAAGTCAAGGTAGCTGTCAAGTTCTGAACTAAACGAAAGTCAGAAGAATTTTTCATGGACGGAATGAAAAACTTGTTGTACGTTCGGAGAAATGTGTTAGTCTTAGCGGTGACTAAGTTGAAAAATAATCATCTGATTCTGAAGACGTATTTGCCCGTTCTTCTTAATTCTTTTTGTTCGTGTTCTACAATCATGTGTGTATTACTTTTGCCTACCCTCGTAGTATACTCCTTGAAAATTTGATGTCTCTTTGTTGTGTACATAGTTCCGCGTAGTCAGCGCGTACACAACTTTCCCACTAGAGGGTGCCCCGCTAATCACAACAGCGCAGGCGCAGCGCTCGTCCTTCTCCGCACTACGAGATGGCGCTGTCTTAGAGACGGACCAAATTCTGCTTCCACCGATCCCAGTATTAATATGTAATGCAGCCAATGGAATTGCTGCTAACGTAGAACCTTTTCTCCTCGCGGATCACACTCGCGCAGTGATACCTGAACGCTCGAGGTATTATAAGGAGTGTACAGACCTCCGATTAGTCAGTTTGCATTAGTCTGCAGTCAAGTTTCAGTCTGCGCCTAATAAGATTATAATATTCCTGTACATAGCCATGAAGAGAAATGTATAGACATTTTGTCAAGTATCAGAGATATGTGAGAATAAGATTAACGTATCAAGACCAAGGAACTTCAGATTATCAATTGTAAATAGCATCCAGAACCAAGTTAAGTTACTTCTATGCTTTTTATTATTTTAATAAATGTGTGTGAAAATTAATCAAGTTCTGTTTAAAGTTGGTCACCGTCAATCTGCTACTCTAAGCGTGCAAGTGTCATTTCTATCGTCTGACCTAACGGCAGAAGATAAACACGCCACGATAAGACCACGAGACACATTGCTGATACTCGCCTACTTCGTTAGAGCGACAAGTCAAATAATCTGATGGTGTGTGTACCGAAGGTCTTACAGTGCGCACACCACACTCTTGCATGCCACCTTCGTGATGTTGCAACTCCAGTGGTCAGCAGTATGTCTCTCGAAATATTTGCCTCTACTGGCTGAAGTTCGACAGGAGGCACTATCAACAGCAGCGGCCTTAAGCGTATAACGAAAGATCACTCTGAAATGACACTTCCTGAGGATCGATAGAAATATTGGACGCCCAGCTTGATAGACAAAAGACATCGTGATTGCATGAGATGCTCAAAAAATTCGGAAAGAATTGCGCATATACTCTGTGTGGAAAGTATTGTTTTAGGCGAAGCGGTAGGCAATACAGTGCCTGAAGCTGTATCGTCATTATGATCTTCCATGTTCGTTTCAGTATTATAAAACAGTGGCTTAGTAAATAAGTGGCTCGCTGTTATTGACAGTTAACACTTCTTCTTTGGTATGATTTGGGAGGAAAGATTTCATCGTGCCGGCCCCCAGTATTTTGCGTTACAGACACACACAACTTAAAGGGATTAAATCAGCCAATATTTTGTACCCATGGGTTGAAGATAGTCAAAAGTACTTTTATAACATTTGCAGATTCATAACAACTTTTTTACACATAAAAGACAAGGAGCAAAAGGTTAGCCGGCTGGAGTGGCCGTGCGGTTCTAGGCGCTACAGTCTGGAGCCGAGCGACCGCTACGTTCGCAGGTTCGAATCCTGCCTCGGACATGGATGTGTGTGATGTCCTTAGGTTAGTTAGGCGACTAATGACCTCAGAAGTTACGTCGCATAGTGCTCAGAGCCATTTGAACCATTTTTGAAGCAAAAGGCTATCTACAGCTTTTACAAAATGAAGATTACAGTTACGAGAAAGGATGGAAATAGAGTCACTAGACGAGAAGAGAGTGACACCGAGTTGTCGTTTGTCCCTAATGTTATTTATTATGTATGTGAAGCAAGCAGTAAAAGTTAATAAAGGTGGATGTTAAAAGTCAAGGAGAAGATTTGTCGACGACACTATAATTGTTTCATAAATGGCAGATGAGTCGGAAGATGAACTGACGTCATGGTTGTATATGGTATATATAAGTCCATCAGTTATCTTAACTAATGCAGTGTTTGTGTATGGTGATTACGAAAACCGGACCGATATTTGTCATATAAGTTGAATTTGCGTACGTTGTCAATTAGCTGATGAACAACATATTATAGGGTTTTGAATGCAGCGGATAAGATGCTGGTTGGCAGTAATCGAATGGTTGTTGCAAGATTTCGTTGTTAGGGGTAGAACTATACTCCGATTTCATTCCTATATCCTAGTCACGTGAGGAAGGTGCAGTATATCAGTCGATAATGGTACTAAACTAATCCCAACTTCTTTTTTTAAGGGTTCGGCGTACCGTCGTTGCATATCCCTCGAGAAAAGACTTTCATTATTATGTTCGTTGTTGTATTTATTGTATTGTGTTTTAAGCAGAGAGTGTCAGGGTAATACGTGTAGGCTTGGAGCTCTTGTAGGAGACAAATCTTTGCAGTATTGAAACTGACTGACGCGTAACAGAATCCATTCAATTCGTCGTGTCACACCTAGAAAGTAGTTTCTACTAGTATGATTTTTCCACGGAGTCGTGCGGTTTTGTACCGCCTCACACTATGGAACGAGCTTATTTGATTTCGGCATTGTGAAGTACTGCTTTACGCTTTTTATTTTATTTATTTATTTGCTAATTTCTGCATCCTTCGTAGCGTTCAGACTTCGGATTTGACTAGAAATGTTTGTGAGGAGCATCCCTGTTCTTCATCATTTTATGTAATTCAGTTGTCAGCCAAGGAGTCGGTATTGATATTTCGCGTTTATATACGTATGTTTGTTGTAGTGACTCGAGAGCGTATCGGAAATTGCATGGATTTTACCATAAAATGTGGATGGTTCAAATGGCTCTGAGCACTATGGGACTCAACTGCTGTGGTCTTTAGTCCCCTAGAACTTAGAACTACTTAAACCTAACTAACCTAAGGACATCACACACATCCATGCCCGAGGCAGGATTCGAACCTGCGACCGTAGCAGTCGCACGTTTCCGGACTGCGCGCCTAGAACCGCGAGACCACCGCGGCCGGCATAAAATGTGGAATGTGAAGTATCTGTTCATCACGTACTTCACGTTTTAATGTTTGTACAAGTTACCTGGCGCGATATGATCTTTGAGAACTATGAAGAAGTAGACCTAAAATATTTCGTAAAGAGTTCTTGAGCTGAAGTTTGACCGATAGATCTTAAACTGTCAGTCTCTTTCTTTGTGATTACTTCAGTATGAGCGTGATAGTGCACATTGGCCTAGAATGACTAAAAGAAGAGATGAAATACTGGAACACATCTTATGGGCATAATGAAAAGTGAATTGGTTAATAGAACGAAGTATAAGACCTAACGGGGCAAAAGCTTGTGTACAGCAACCACGTTCAAATGGATGCAAATTGTAGTTGATATACAGAGATGATGCTTTCACATGATAAAGTTCAGACAGGCATCAAACCAGTCAGCCACATCAACAAGTGCAAATGAGCGGCAATTCCACTTTCATTAAAATGGAGAGCACTGTAACGCCTTTTTGAAATCGCTGTAGGAATATTGCCGTTTTGTCACACTGCATTACAAAACATCAGTCAAAACTTAACATTAACTATTTAGATGCACCAGATTTGAAAGACAACAGCGAACTCCAGTTCGTACTTCACGTGCCTTTTCCTTGTTTCTTAGAACAATGAGCCAGCTAAAACGATAGCAATTATCACGGCGACTAGTTACTGCAAGCATTACGTTGATGAGCTTGACCGGCTGACCTTTGGAAAACATGGTTGGATGATAAACAAATGCGCATGATAAACGTTTCGGTAAAAAAATTAGTTATTTGCTATAGCGGTTGTACTCGTATTTGCTAGGCCTTCCTGTGTGAGGCTTTACAAGGCAGAGCAATATCCAGAGAAAGGTTGGGCGAACATTCGTAACACATTAGTAACACTTCACTAACATTACGAGTACAAACAGGAACATGCTGTTCGTCTCTAGTTAGGTACTGTCACTACTCGATGTTATATAGCCTCTCGCAGTGTCTGAATGTTTCTGTAATAAGTGAATTAGTTCCGATGAAAGCGCATTAGCGCGGTAATGAGAAACGACACTACAGACAATAGTTGCTGATAACTGATTCCTGAGTCCAGTATTAACAATGTCGTAATGGACGCTGAGAGGAGTTCCATGCACCGTTTCGATACAAGATGAACAAAAACTTCAACTTCCTGTTACCTTTTAAAACCCTGCTACTTTTTTAATCCGTTTACTGTCATGGTTGTGGTTATAATTCTGTTATAATAAGTGTGTAAAGAATACTCAGTCACTTTGTCGTTTACTATTCAAAAGCGTTTCTTCCATTCTAGTCGCTCAACAGACAATAATTTGCGAATTAGTTCATCAGTGTAACTGTTTTCCTATTGTTTAGTTTTTTATGTAACGATGACAAAATTTTCTATCTGGCTGTGATTTTAAACGGTATAAATAATTTGAATTCAAATATGAAGGGTAGTAACCACACGGTTGTTACGTGAGTACGCACGTTGTAACCTTCGTGGTCTGCAATGAAAAGTCTCACTATTGCAGTGCACCAATATCAATTTTAGGAACAGTGGAGATTTTATATCAATTGGCAGTCCGAGTACAATCGCCATTAACACGAAGAAGCGATCCACTGTACTGAACCAGTCGTAAAGTAAATTACCCTTCCCTTCATTCCCCTGTGCCCCCCCCCCCATCCCGCTCCAATTTCAATTACAGTGTACATTCAAAGAGTGCTCGTGACCTGGTTACTTAAATACTTCAATACGCCCCTCAGCAGTCCATTCCTATGGTTAACATTCGTTGAAGTAATCATAGTACAGGTCAGACCCAGAAATAAACTAGTAACGCACTTCAAACAACGTTGTGCTGTAGGAAAGAGGAAAGCTGAATTAAAAATACAGTTCACCCTGATTTTGTATCAGAAATGATATCAGCACATTCACGCAATAAATGAAAGTATGCGAAGCAGAAAAAAGATAACAAAGTAGGTTTGGGCTACCAACTCAGTATAAAGGTATTACTCCAAGTGGCTTCACGGAACAACGGGAGGCTTCACTCTATTTGCTAGCACGCTGGTCGTAAACACCTATTAAACCTGGAAATCAGCGAGGCTCGAAGGAGACTGTGTAAGGACGAGACTCACAGGTCAACTGTTTTAAGAAAACTGAGGACAAAGAAGAAGACTAAGTGAGAGAACAATGTGTTGATTAGTTAGGACACATGTGCGTTATTGACATGTAAAAAGCGCTTTCAGGGAGATGAGAAGCGATGGGAACTGAGTTCCATGTAAGAACTCCCCTCAGTATGAGAGTCAATTTCAACCATTTCGTTATCGCCTAAGGGTTAGATAGCACGCAGTAGATCAATGTAGAAATATACGCGTCCAGCAGCTGGGTGGAAGGCCGTTGCCGTTGCCGGTACTTGTTATACAGTTCCTTTTATTGCCACTGTAATCATAGAACCGTCCTCCCATGAACCATGGACCTTGCCGTTTGTGGGGAGGCTTGCGTGCTTCAGCGATACAGATAGCCGCATCTTACACCAGGTGCAACCACAATGGAGGGGTATCTGGTGAGAGACCAGACAAACGTGTGGTTTCTGAACAGGGGCAGCAGCCATTTCAGTTGTTGCACGGCCAATAGTCTGGATGCTTGACTGATCTTGCCTTGCTGTGCTGGTACTGCGAACGGCTGAAAGCAAGGGAAAACTACACCCGTAATTTTTCCCGAGGGCATGCAGCTTTACTCCATGGTTAAGTAGCATGGAGAGCTGCATCAAACCAGTCTCTGGACTGAAGACCACAATAACAACAACAACAACAACAATCATAGAACACATGCTCAGTTGTGATTAATTCGGTCATGCAAAAGCCATATTCAGAAGTCACAGCTCGCAGCAGGATACGACGAACATAGCGTCCGCAACAGTAGCTTATACCCAGGATAAAATTAAAATCTTCTTTTAATGTGATTAGCTCCTGCATTTCATACAGTTATTATGTTCAGAACTGTTCTGCTTGAATTTAATTATGTATCTTGAAACTCTAAAAAGTGTGGTATATAACGTCGGTCTTATAACTGCATATTTCACTACTGTGAACAAGGTCCTGTACTGCAACCTGATGGTAAATAGATTACATCAAAGTCAGAATTCATGTTATGTGGTTGATTGAGCTGATCTATAATATTACTGCATACGGTAGACTGTTCGGAAATGGGAGGAATAGCTCAGAAGTGGTTCCTCTCATTCTTTAAGAACAGAAAGCAAGAGGTCGTTCTCCACTGTAATAAAAACGGCTGTGAGGTGAAGTCTGATGGTGTCATGATTAGGTGAGGGATGCCTCAGGGGCTAGTGCTGGGACCACATACATAAATGACATACCTACTAGTACGACAGGCGAGTCTACAATATTTCAGTTTGCTGTTGATGGTAGCTTCGTTTAGTGAAGAATGCTGAGTGTAACATAGACAATGTATCAATACGTGCTGTTCAAGACATAAGTTCAGGGCTTGTAGCAAACAAATTAATAATAACTCACAGTAATACTCAATTTTTGATGGATAATAAATTATTCTTGCACCCGTGGTCTAGGGTTAGCGTCTTTGATTAATAATCAAAACGTCCTCAGTCCCGGGTTCAGATGCTGCCACTTCTTAAATTTTGTTTAATAATCAGCATTGGCGGCCAGCAACTTCCGGCATAAGAAGTCACCTTCGTTCTGTCAACGGCCTTGTCAAAGAGAGCAGAGAAACAGACAGAGGTTCAGCGCACTCTCTTGTACTAGGGGTGGGAAACTGCTCCTAAAGGTGGAAGGATCAGCAGTGATCAACGACATGAGGATGCAGAAGGCAATGTAAACCACTGCATTAAAGACACGTAACGTGTATCCACGGAACACGTGGCGTGTACTTGAAAAGTGCCGTGATCATCTCTCCATTGGCAAAATATTTCGGAACAGTCCCCCATTCGCATCTCCGGGAGGGGACTGCCAAGGGGGAGGTGAGCATGAGGAAAAGACTGAATAAGCATCGAAAGGATAACGTTCTACGAATAGGTGCGTGGAATGTCAGAAGCTTGAACGTGGTAGGAAAACTAGAAAATCTGCAAAGGGAAATGCAAAGACTGAACCTAGATATACTAGACATCAAGAAGTGAAATGGAAAGAAGACAATGACTTCTGGTCAGATAAGTATACGGTAATATCCACAATAGCAGAAAATGGTATAACGGGTGCAGGATTCGTTATGAATAGAAATGTAGGACAGAGAGTGTGTTATTGTTAACAGTTCAGTGACAGGGTCCGTCTTACCAGAATCGACAGCAAAAGAACATCGACAATGACAGTTCAGGTATATAAAACAACGTCGCAAGCTGAAGATAAAGAGATGGACAAAGTGAATGAGGATATTCAGAGGGTAATACAGTACGCAAAGGGAGACGAAAATCTAATAGTCTTGCGAGACTGGAATGCAGTTGTAGGGGAAAGAGTAGAAGAAAAGGTTAGAGGAGGTTATGGGCTTGGGACAAGGAATGAGAGAGGAGAAAGACTAACTGAGTTCTGTAACAAGTTTCACCTAGTAATAGCGAATACTCTGTTGAAGAATCACAAGAGCAGGAGATATACTTGGAAAAGGCTGGGTGATACGGGAAGATTTCAGTTAGATTACACCATGGTCAGGCAGAGATTCTGAAATCAGACACTTTATTGTAAGGCGTACACAGGAGCACAGTATAGTAGGGATGAAGAGTAGGCTTAAGTTTAAGATATTAGTCAGGAAGAATCAACACGCAAAGAAGTGGGATACGGAAGTACTAAGGAATGACGAGGTACTCTTGAAGTTCTCTAAGGATATAGATACAGCAAGGAGGAGTAGCTCAGTAGGCACTACAGTTAAAGAGGAATGATCATCTCTAAAAAGGACCATCACAGAAGCTGGAAAGAAAAACATAGGTACAAAGATGGTAACTGCGAAGAAACAATGGGTAACAGAAGAAATACTTCATTTGACCGATGAAAGGAGGAAGTATAAAAATGTTCCGTGAAACTCAGGACACAGAAATATAAATGAAATAAATAGGAAGCGCAGAGAAGCTAAGACGAAATGGCTGCAAGAAAAATGTGAAGAAATCAAAAACGGTATGGTTGTTGCAAGGACAGACTCAGCATCCAGGAAAGTCAAAACAACCTTCGGTGACATTAAAAGAAAGTGTGGTAACATTAAGAGTGCAACGGGAATTTCACCGCTAAATGCAGAGGAGAGAGCGTGGGGATGGAAAGAACACATTGAAAGCCTCTATGAGGGGGAGGATTCATATGATGTGATAGAAGAGGAAACAGGAGTCGATTTAGAAGAGATAGGGGATCCAGTATTATAATCAGAATTTAAATGAGCTTTGGAGGACTTAAGATCAAATAAGGCAGAGAGATAGATAACATTCCATCAGAATTTCTAAAATCATGGGGGGAAATGGCAACAAAACGACTATTCACGTTGGTGTGTAGAATTAATGAGTCTGGTGACATACAATCTGACTTTCGAAAAAGCATCATCCACACAATTCCGAAGACGGCAAGAGCTGACAAGAGCGAGAAGTATCGCAAAATCAGCTTAACAGTTCATGCATCCAAGTTGCTGACAAGAATAATTTACAGAAGAATGAAAAACAAAATTGAGGACGTGCTAGATGACGATCAGTTTGGCTTTAGAAAAGGTAAAGGCACGAGAGAGACAATTCTGACGTTTCGGTTGGTAGTGGAAGCAAGACTAAAGGAAAATCGAGACACATTCATAGGTTTGGTCGACTTGGGAAAAGCGTTCGACAGTGTAAAATCGTGCCAGATGTTCGAAATTCTGAGAAAAATGGGTGTAACTTATAGGGAGAGACGGGTAGTATACAATGTGCACAAGAGCCAAGAGGGAATAGTAAAAGTGCACGACCAAGAACGAAGTGCTCGGTTTAAAAAGAGTGTAAGATAGGGATGTAGTCTTTCAGCCCTACTGTTCAATGTGTGCATCGAAGAAGCAATGATGGAATTAAAAGAAAGTTTGAGGAGTGTAATTAAAATTCAAGGTGAAAGTGTATCGATGATACAATTCGCTGATGACATTGCTATCTGAGTCAAAGTGAAGAATAATTACATGATATGCTGAACAGAATGAAAAATCTAATGAGTACGGAATATATATTGTGAGTAAATCGAAGAAAGACGAAAGTAATGAGTAGTAGCAGAAACGAGAACAGCGAGAAACTTAACATCAAAGCTGATGGCCACGAAGTAGATGAAGTTGACGAATTCAGCTACCTAGGCAGTAGAATAACCAATGATGGACCGAGCAAGGAGGACATCAAAAGCAGACTAGCACTGGCAAAAATGGCATACCTGGCCAAGAGAAGTCTACTAGTATCAAACATAGGCCTTAATTTGAGGAAGAAATTTCTGAGAACGTACGTCTGGAGACAGCATTGTATGGTAGTGGAACATGGACTGTGGGAAAACAGGAACAGAAGAGAATCGAAGCACTTGAGGGATGATGCTACATATAAATGTTGAAAATTATGTTGACAGGTAAGGTAAGGAATAAGGGGGTTCTGTGCAGAATCGGAGAGGAAAGGAATATGTGGAAAACATTGTTAAGCAGAAGGGACAGTGTGGTGTCACCGCCAGACACCACACTTGCTAGGTGGTAGCTTAAATCGGCCGCGGTCCATTAGTACATGTCGGACCCGCGTGTCGCCACTGTCAGGATCGCAGACCGAGCGCCACCACAAGGCCGGTCTCGAGAGACGTACTAGCACTCGCCCCAGTTGTACGACGACTTTGCTAGCGACTACACTGACGAAGCCTTTCTCTCATTTGCCGAGAGACAGAATAGCCTTCAGCTAAGTTAATGGCTACGACCTAGCAAGGCGCCATTAGCCATTTGTACCATTGCATGTATCTCAAGATAGTCTCACTTGTATCATCAAGATTGCTGTATACCAAAGGACGATATAAAAGTTAAGTGTTCTAGTAGCTACGTTCTTTTCTTTATCACATTCATTACGAATCCTGTTCCAGACTTAACGCCAGACGGCGTGAGTTGACGCGTGCCCTTTCGGCTACTTCACTGTGGACCGGCTACCTTAACCGTCCACTACATTGGCAACGAGTCTACAAAGGGACTTTAGCGTTCGTATTGCACTAATTTGCTTGTGTCATGGCTTCGCCACATTCTCCAGATGTACTGTCAGAATTTTATCGCTTGCAGAATCAGCAGACGCAGGCGTTATTGGATGCCCTTGGACAGCTCGTCCAGGGTCAACGTGCGCTGCAAAACGATGCGGCCGCCGCTGCTTCATCGCTACCGCTGCCACACATTGCTGTTGCACCTCAATTTAGGCCCTACGAGGCGGCCAACGAGACATCGCCGGAATGGTCCCGACAATTTGGATTTCATCTCGCCGCCTACAGAATTCAAGGTAATGAGCGGCAGCCGTTTTTGCTTTCGTGAGTAGGTGTGTCCACCTACCGTGTGATAGTGAAATTGTTTCCCCGACGCGACGTAGCAACTCTGTCATACGAAGAAATTTTGTCTGCTTTAGATGCCTATTTCAAAGAAACAGTAAATGTCGTTGCCAAAAGGTATACGTTCTTTCGTACAAAACGTACGGCCGGTCAGACTAATAGGGAGTGGGTTGCAACTTTGCAAGGACTTACTAGGGATTGTGCGTTTGCATGTGAATGTGGACTCCCGTATTCAGATACTATGGTGCGTGATGCAATAGCACAGAACGTTTCTGATGTTCGCATAAGGGAACAGATTTTGAAACTAGTAAATCCCTCCCTTCAACAAGTGATAGACATATTTGATAGGCAAGACACACTTGACTTTGCACAAGAATCATTTGAAACTTCGCCAGCAGTGTGTCACATTAACCAGCCCGCCAGGCGCGCAGCACGGGACGCTAAACGGCCCTCGCGCACGTCCGCGCAGCTGCGGCCTAGCTCGCACACACGTGTGCCGCGTAAGCAAGCAAATGCAGTGAAATCATGCCCGCGGTGTGCAACTAGACATTCACGTGAAAATTGCCCATCACGCCAAGCTATTTGCTTTTACTGTCATAAGAAAGGACATGTTCAAAGTGTTTGCCAGAAAAAGCTCAGATCAGACAATCACAACCATTCCAGGCCCTTTGCTTCGCGCCAGAATCGAACCAAGGACAATCAGGCTCGTGAACCTTCGCCCATGGACATTCATGTAGTTATTGCCACTCCGCCCAGTGTTCCTCTCGATAACAGTGACTGTGTTCGTCCCACAAAAAGTGTGCGTCGACGTCGACACAATTCCCGTCACGTCGCACATGATTCTGTACCAGTGTCTGTTCACGTTGCACAGAACAGTCGCTCTTGTCGTCGGCAGGACAATAAACTTTTTGTAGATTTGGACTTTGCCGGACAAGTGATACCGTTCCAGCTCGATACCGGAGCTGCAGTTTCATTGCTCAATCACGCCACGTACAAACAACTGGGCGCACCTCCGTTGTGTGCCGCAAATGTTCAGCTCCCGAGTTACTCAGGACAAAAGATCCCTGTGTTAGGACAGTGCACTCTTCTTGCAACATACAAGGGACAAACAAAACTTGTGTCATTTTACGTTCTTCGTTCTTCTTCTGCTGTGAACTTGTTTGGGTTAGATTTATTTCAGTTGTTTAACATGTCTATAGTCAATCAGGTCCTATCAGTGCACGAGACTGTGCCTTCAGACAGTGTTTCTAGTCTATGTGAAGAATTTGCAGACAATTTTTCACAGGGCCTTGGTTGCGCTAAGAACTATGAAGCACATTTGGAACTGAAAGTACACCCGCAACCGAAATTTTTCAGAGCGCGCAATGTTCCCCACGCATTGCGTGATGAGGTCGCTAGAGCATTCGATTCTTCCGCACTTGCTTGTATGTTCGTTGATTCGGAAACCGATGATGTGGTCGACTCGTTTCCGATTGATTTTCGTCGTGTAGCTACTGCCACAGCTGCTGACCCTGTCCTTGCTACTGTTTTGCGTTTTGTTGCTACGCAATGGCCCTTGTCAAAGTCACGGATCCGTTGGTTCGCCGATTTTTTGCTCACAAGGAGAGACTTTTTGTACGACGTGGTGTTTTGTTGTTGCGTTCTGATAATGATCAGTCCAGAGTCGTGGTCCCACGTTCGTTACAGTCCTCTGTCTTACGGCTTCTCCACCAAGGACATTGGGGTATAGTGCGTACGAAACAATTTGCTCGTCAGCACTGTACTTGGTTCGGAATCGATGCTGCGATTACGACTATGTGCTCTTCTGGCATGGCGTGTGCCGAACAACAATCCGCACCGCCGCGGAAATTCTTTGCATGGCCGAAAGCCACTTCCCCTTGGCAACGCTTGCACATAGATTTTGCCGGTCCATTCTGGAATGCTCAATGGTTGGTTGTGGTCGGTTCTTTCAGTAATTTTCCTTTTGTTGTCCGGATGTCTTCCACGACGTCATCTGCCACCATCCAAGCGTTATCTGCTATTTTTTGCATTGAAGGTCTTCCGCAGACTATTGTTTCCGACAATGGCCCACAATTCATGTCTGCAGAATTTCAGTCATTCTGCAAGGCCAATGGTATTCAACATCTGACATCCGCGCCATTTTCGCCTCAGTCAACCGGTGCCGTTGAACGATTGGTCCAGACTTTCAAGTCACAGATGTTGAAGTTGAAAGAGTCGCATTCTCGGGATGACGCGTTGTTGCTCTTTTTGTCTTCGTATCGCTCTCATCCCCGCGATGGTCGCTCGCCGGCTGAGTTGCTCCACGGTCGTCCTCATCGAACCTTGATGTCTTTGCTGCATCCGCCGCATCAGGTTCCTGTGCCGCGGCAGACTCCTGCTTTTGCTCCTGGCGACGTTGTATTTTATCGCAACTATCGAGGTTCACGGCGTTGGCTCGCAGGGCGCATTCTTCGCTGCCTCGGCTGCGCGATGTATTTGGTTTTGGGGGCCTCTGGTGAGGTGTGTCGGCATCTCAATCAGCTGCGCCTCTGTCGTCGCCCGGGTTCTGCCGCTACCCGTCTGCTTTCAGCGACAGTGCCGTCCGGTCAGCGCCCTGGGGACCCATCTACTGGCTCGCCTCATCCCCAGGTGTTACCGACGCTGCCTTCCATTTTGCCTCATGGCGTCGCGCCGCCGCCGCAGCCGCTGCAGCACCCGCCGGCGCCGCCCGCAGTGGCCGCTTCGCTGCAGCCGTCACGCACCTCCCTGGGTCACGCGCCGCCGTCCGCTTCCCGTGACCAGCTGTCCTCTGCCATGGAACTCTTCCCGCTCCGGACCAGATGTCGTCTTCGCCCGTCGGGTGCCCCGACGCTATGGAGGTCGACCCAACGGCCCCTCCTATCTCATTACGGGCGCATCCACCGCATGTTGACGTGCACCCTGGACTAGGTTTTCAGTCGTTTCCTAGCTCCCCTCGGACCGAATGGCAGGGTGCGGGTGGCACAGCCTCGCCTGTTGTTAGGCTCCCCGCCCCATTGCATACGTCACCATGGGGTCCCCCCCACGGCGGGCGGAAGCCTTATCACACGACCGTTCGCCGATTTGCGGGGGAGGAATGTGGTGTCACCGCCAGAAACCACACTTGCTAGGTGGTAGCTTAAATCGGCCGCGGTCCATTAGTACATGTCGGACCCGCGTGCCGCCACTGTCAGGATCGCAGACCGAGCGCCAGCACAAGGCAGGTCTCGAGAGACGTACTAGCACTCGCCCCAGTTGTACGACGACTTTGCTAGCGACTACACTGACGAAGCCTTTCTCTCATTTGCCGAGAGACAGTTAGAATAGCCTTCAGCTAAGTTAATGGCTACGACCTAGCAAGGCGCCATTAGCCATTTGTACCATTGCATGTATCTCAAGATAGTCTCACTTGTATCATCAAGATTGCTGTATACCAAAGGACGATATAAAAGTTAAGTGTTCTAGTAGCTACGTTCTTTTCTTTATCACATTCATTACGAATCCTGTTCCAGACTTAACGCCAGACGGCGTGAGTTGACGCGTGCCCTTTCGGCTACTTCACTGTGGACTGGCTGCCTTAACCGTCCACTACAGACAGGATGATAGGACATTATGCTAAGACATGAGGGAATGACTTCCATGGTACTAGAGGGAGCTGTAGAGGGCAAAAACTGTAGAGGAAGACAGAGATTGGAATACGTCAAGCAAATAATTGAGGACGTAGGTTGCAAGTGCTACTCTGAGATGAAGAGGTTAGCACAGGAAAGGAATTCGTGGTGGCCGCATCAAACCAGTCAGGAGACTGATGACAAAAAAAAAAAATTATTCCCGGGTTTCCAGCCGTGTCAAGTGGTTAACTGCTCATGAGCTTTCCGCAGAGATCTCCTTTTATGTTGTCAAGTGGTCGACTGCTGTGTAGATGACAATGCCACACTTATACAACCGCGCTGTACCCAGTGACGTCACTGGTAACGGCATTCCTGTAAAAGCACGACAGTCTCATCCACATGGCAGTCGACCTCTTGACATTATCAGAGCAGATCTCTGAGTATAGCTCATGGGCAGTTAACTACTTGACATGTCTTGAAACCCAAGAATATTTTATTGATGAATGTCGCCTCGAGCACATTCCACAGTTTTTATTGACTCTAATGCACAATTCAACAAAAAAGGTGGTTTTATGACAGAGAATGGTCATATTATTAATTAGTAAGCTGTTCTGGAGAATTGCTGCTATATTTACCATTACAACAGTATCTGCCCAGGGCAACATGAAAATAAATCTACACTCCTGGAAATTGAAATAAGAACACCGTGAATTCATTCTCCCAGGAAGGAGAAACTTTATTGACACATTCCTGGGGTCAGATACATCACATGATCACACTGACAGAACCACAGGCACATAGACACAGGCAACAGAGCATGCACAACGTCGGCACTAGTACAGTGTATATCCACCTTTCGCAGCAATGCAGGCTGCTATTCTCCCATGGAGACGATCGTAGAGATGCTGGATGTAGTCCTGTGGAACGGCTTGCCATGCCATTTCCACCTGGCGCCTCAGTTGGACCAGCGTTCGTGCTGGATGTGCAGACCGCGTGAGACGACGCTTCATCCAGTCCCAAACATGCTCAATGGGGGACAGATCCGGAGATCTTGCTGGCCAGGGTAGTTGACTTACACCTTCCAGAGCACGTTGGGTGGCACGGGATACATGCGGACGTGCATTGTCCTGTTGGAACAGCAAGTTCCCTTGCCGGTCTAGGAATGGTAGAACGATGGGTTCGATGACGGTTTGGATGTACCGTGCACCATTCAGTGTCCCCTCGACGATCACCAGTGGTGTACGGCCAGTGTAGGAGATCGCTCCCCACACCATGATGCCGGGTGTTGGCCCTGTGTGCCTCGGTCGTATGCAGTCCTGATTGTGGCGCTCACCTGCACGGCGCCAAACACGCATACGACCATCATTGGCACCAAGGCAGAAGCGACTCTCATCGCTGAAGACGACACGTCTCCATTCGTCCCTCCATTCACGCCTGTCGCGACACCACTGGAGGCGGGCTGCACGATGTTGGGGCGTGAGCGGAAGACGGCCTAACGGTGTGCGGGACCGTAGCCCAGCTTCATGGAGACGGTTGCGAATGGTCCTCGCCGATACCCCAGGAGCAACAGTGTCCCTAATTTGCTGGGAAGTGGCGGTGCGGTCCCCTACGGCACTGCGTAGGATCCTACGGTCTTGGCGTGCATCCGTGCGTCGCTGCGGTCCGGTCCCAGGTCGACGGGCACGTGCACCTTCCGCCGACCACTGGCGACAACATCGATGTACTGTGGAGACCTCACGCCCCACGTGTTGAGCAATTCGGCGGTACGTCCACCCGGCCTCCCGCATGCCCACTATACGCCCTCGCTCAAAGTCCGTCAACTGCACATACGGTTTACGTCCACGCTGTCGCGGCATGCTACCAGTGTTAAAGACTGCGATGGAGCTCCGTATGCCACGGCAAACTGGCTGACACTGACGGCGGCGGTGCACAAATGCTGCGCAGCTAGCGCCATTCGACGGCTAACACCGCGGTTCCTGGTGTGTCCGCTGTGCCGTGCGTGTGATCATTGCTTGTACAGCCCTCTCGCAGTGTCCGGAGCAAGTATGGTGGGTCTGACACACCGGTGTCAATGTGTTCTTTTTTCCATTTCCAGGAGTGTATTTCGTTTATTTTCTTTTGCTGGTGATATCGATGTTATACTCTGGGGTAACTCCTCGCATTCACAAAGGGTATTTTTTGCTCAGAAACTGGCAGTTCAGTTAGTGAGTGGTACAAATGTGCGAACCTTCTGATGATCCTTGTTCAATATTTTGGTAATTCTGATATTAGAATCTCAAAATATATATTTTTTTCAATGGCACTTGATGTTAACAATCTGAGCTTATTCCCAAAATATACCAGCTTCCACACGCGTGCAGTATTCTACCGCATCCATTTTCGGTAAGCCACCACGGAATTAAAAAAAAAAATTCGCAGTAATCTTCGTATTTTTAAGCCTAAACCGAAGTATTTCTTCATGGGTCAGTCCCTCTGTCCATTCTGTCAGAGAGTTTGTGGAACAAAATTAAGCTAATTGGTGATTTTACAGCACGTCGTCTCCATAGGATTCTTGTAAAATTCATTTATGCATTATTACTTTTCTCATGTTGATTTCATCTACTCAGTAATTCCAGGGTCGTGTAGATTTGCTCTTCAATTTGATCTTACGATACTAGACGTCTGAAGTAAAATGCTTTGTTTTACAGAGGACGTCAACAACTGATATCATGGAGAACTTAGTCGCAACATGCAGCCTAGAACTGTAGATTCTGGAAGTGCTGAGTTTATGGGCGAATCGAGCCACTGTGAAATATGTGTAGTGTGCTAGCACTGCAGTGAGGCGAAGTTGCGCTCGGTCACCACCCCGTCGCCTGGTGACGGACGGTAAAGCCTTGGCCACACAGTGGGTCCTCACACAAGGGCCGACATCTGGTGTGCAGCGTAGCATTGTGGCCACTTAACCTGTCAGCCAGTACATGCCCACTTCACATTACTGGCTAGAGAGCGCTCAAGAGCGAGGCGTGTAGCGTGGCATAGTCGTGGGAATGCCCACGTAATTGGCGCCTAACTAAGCTAGCAATACCTTTCCGCGGCAGTAGTAACGTCACAAACGTGTTTGTGACGCTCATCTTTCGCTGTAACCCACTAAACGTCTGTGCCACGCTTTTCAACAGGATTTATGATTTTGAAAATAGACGCATGTTTATTTTATAATTACAAGTAAATTATGTTCTGTTTGCTTTTCATGTAATGGCGATCAGTGGAAGAAAACATGACGCCTCGAAAGACCGAGCTGTGCCCCGTGTCCGATCACTAGCGGCGAAGTCGCTGAACGATATAGCTCTTCTGAGATGTGTGTGCTTATTGTGTTCGGAAGTTTCTTTCCATATTCATACTAGAAATCCATTGTTTTGTATCGATTAGGTTGGATATTGTGTTATTCTCTGATGGACGAAAGCTGTTCAGTTGTTATTATTGTGACATTGTAGACGTCTGATGAGATTTATGATGTGTTAATAAAAGTTTGTGTTGATTGTAAAATAGTAATATTTATTTCTGTGCATTTGTATGATGTATTGGAGCTATCTGAAATGAAGGATTTATATAATTTTTGCCTGCTTCGAAGTTAGAAGTTTTACAGAATATTTTAACTGCTAGTCTCAATTAATTTTGGGTGAAGAGGCTAACTGTATTTTCACACGAGTGTATGATTCTACTATGGAGAAATTTCGGAAGCTTTACGTGTATATAAATTCTTCTACAATCTGTCGTGATGAAAATCGAACCCTCATCAATATTTTAAATTCATTTCTAGACTAGAAAAGCAAGCTTGGACAGGAGAAAGAGAATCTGCATTGAAGTGCCAGAAGTCGTGAGATAGGGATATGCAGCTATATAGATCGCGGTAGCATCGCATAAACAAGGTACGAAAGAGAGTGTATCGATGGAGTTGTCATTTGTCGTCAGGTGATTCATATGAAAAAGTTTGCAACATTATTATGGCCGCACGACAGGACTAAACAGACCTTTAATGCGGAATGATAGCTGCACCTAGACGAATTTCACTTTCCGTTTCGGAAATCTTAAGGAATGCAATATTCCCAGATCCCCAATGTCAAGCAAGTGCCGAGAATAGCTAATTTCAGGTGTTACCTCTCACCACAGACAACGCAGTGGCCGACGGGATTCACTTAACGACGCAGAGCAGCGATGTTTACGTAGAGTTGTCAGTGCTGACAGACAAGCAACTTTACGAGAAATAACAGCAATAATCTATGTGCGACGTACGATGAAAGTATCCTTTAGGACAGTTCGGCGAAGTTTGGTGTTAATAGGCTATGGCAGCAGCCGACGGACGGAAGTGCATTTGCTAACAGCACGACATCTCCAGCAGCTCGTCTCCTAGAGTCGAGATCATATCGGCTGGATCCTAGACTGTAGGAAAACCGTGGCCTGGTCAGGTGAGTACCATTTCCAGCTGGTAAGAGCTGATGGTTCGAATGTGGAGCAGACCCCCAAGAGGCTGTGGACCCAGGTTGTCAATAAGACAATGTGCGGGCTGATGATGGTTCTGTATGATGTGGGTTGTGCCTACGTGGAGTGGATTGGGTACTCTGGCACAACTGAACCGATCACAGATTGTAAATTGTTATATCTGGGTGCCAGGAGACCAATTCCAGCCATTCACGTGCGCAAACAACGATGGAACTTTTTAGGCAAAATGCAACATGTCACCGGACCACAATTGTTCGCGATAGGTGTGAAGAATATTCTGGAAGAATCGAGCGAATGATTTGGCCACACATATCGACCAACATGAATCCCATTGAACATTTATTGAACGTGCACGAAACGCTGCATTTGGCAACATTTTCGCGATTATGGGTGGCTATAGTGGCAGCATGACTCAGTATTTCCGTAGAGGACTTAGACCGACTTGTTGAGTCCATGCCACGTCGAGCTGCTGCACTGGGCCAGGCAAAAGGAGGTCCGACACAGTACTGACTGGGATCTCCATACATTTGTCACTTCGGTATATACCGGTTGATCAAAAAGTCAGTATAAATTTGAAAACTTAATAAACCACGGAATAACGTAGATAGAGAGGTCAACGTTGACACACACGCTTGGAATGACATGGGGTTTTATTAGAACAAAAAAAAAGTTCACAAAATGTCCGACAGATGGCGCTGGACAGCAAAACGTCAGTGACTGCGCATGAGAATCGTGTATAAAAGGAGCTGTAATGAGAGAGCATGTTGACGTTACATGAAAACGCGCTTTTAGTGAAGCTCTATTATCAGAATGGGGAATGTGCTAGTTCAGCGTTACGATCCTATCGCCGTAGGAAGGGGATTCGAACGGGTGAAGATCCGTTGACAAATGCAGCTGTGGCGAGAATGGTTTCGAAGTTCGAAGCCATGGGTTGTTTAGACGATAGACTCCGTAGTGGCCGACTGGCACAAGGCGTAATTCTGCTGAAACAGTTCAGGAAGAAATGGAGACTGTAGCGAGTTAGTCTATGCACGGGGAAGTCAGCGCTCATGACGTCGCACGTCGCACCGGCATTCCATACACTATTGTTTGGTTGGCACTGAGGCGTACCCTCCGATGCTATCCGTACAAAATCCATCGGCATCGTGAACTGTTACCTGGCGATTTAGTGAAGCGGAGGGCATTTGCGGTGTGGGCGTTTCAAAAGATGGCGGAAGATGACGATTGGTTGAGTAACGTGTTGTGGACCGACGAACCTCATTTCACGCTCCGAGGGTCTGTCAACGCCCAAAACTTCAGAATTTGGGATACCGAAAATCCTAGATCTGTCGTGAAAACTCCATTGCACGACGAGAAAGTCACGGTATGGGTAGGATTTACCACATATACCGTTATCGGGCCTTTTTTCTTCGAGGAAATGCGTGATTCTGGTTTTGTAACTGCTATTGTGACGGTTGATAGGTACGCCGATATGTTACAGAATCGCATGATCCCCAGCCTGGCTGATAAACACCTGCTGGAACGTACGATGTTTATGCACGATGGCGCTCCACCCTAGACGCGTGAAAGATCTCTTGCGCGCGTCGTTTGGTGATGATCGTGTGCTCAGCCGCCACTTTCGTCATGCTTGGCCTCCCAGGTCCCCAGACCTCAGTCCGTGCCATTATTGGCTTTGGGGTTACCTGAAGTCGCAAGTGTATCGAGATCGACCGACATCTCTAGGGATGCTGAAAGACAACATCCGACGCCAATGCCTCGCCATAACTCCTGACATGCTTTACAGCGCTTTTCACAACATTATTCCTCGACTACGGCTATTGTTGAGGAATGATGGTGGTCATATTGAGCATTTCCTGTAAAGAACATCATCTTTGCTTTGCCTTACTTTGTTATGCTAATTATTGCTATTCTGATCAGATGAAGCGCCATATGTTGACATTTTTTGAACTTTTGTATTTTTTTGGTTCTAATAAAACCCCACGTCATTCCAAGCATGTGTGTCAATTTGTACCTCTCTATGTACATTATTCCGTGATTTATTCAGTTTTCAAATTTATACTGACTTTTTGATTACCCGGTACTGTACAAATATTGTAAGATTCCATCAACGACGGAGTTGAGACTTTTATGTGAATTAAAAAACACACTCAATCAGCAATTAATACAATGTAATAAACGTAACACAAGTGATCTAGGCGCCGCGTTTAGGACTGAATGCAGGTACAGTATCTCAGCGTATTTGGTCAGAGCGCTTTCTGGTCTCTGTAATAAAAAAACTGAGTGAATGGATCAACAACAAACTTCAACGGATGTCATGTGACGTCCATTACGATCAAATACAACTAACAATAATGAACAAAATGGAAAAAAGGATTGGTATTCAAAAAGTGTTCGAATGCCACCACCGCTTGAATTTTGAATAAAGATCATCATCTTCAGCAGTGGCAACTGAATACTTACGGAATAAGAAATCACCTCTCATTCAGCTAACGGCCTTGTCAAAGAGTGGGGAGGAGTTAACGGAGGTTGAGGGCAATCTTCCTTTGGTGTGGGAAACTGCACCTATGGGTGGAAGGATCGGCAATGATCAACGGCAGGAGTATGCATAAGGCAATTGAAAACACTGCAATAAATCCATATAACGTGTATCCGCAGGACATGTGGCCGGTTACTGGAAATCTTCACGAAGATCTCTCCAATGTCAAAGATTCCAGACTTGTACCCCATTCGAATCTACAAGAGGGGACAAGCAAGAGAGTTGAAAACTTTCTAAAAGTCAGGGCATGAAATGTCAAAAGTTTGAGCGTGGTAGAGAAGCTAGAAAATCTCAAAAGGGAAATGTTAAGGATCAATCTAGATATGGGTACAGTGACGTGAAATGGAAGGAAGCCAAGTACTTCTGTTCAAATGAGTATAGGGCAATATCAACAGCCGCGGAAAATGGTGTAACGGAAGTACGATTCGTTATGAACAGAAAGGTAGGACAGAGAGTGTGCCACTATAAATAGTTCAGTGATAGGGTGGTTGTCATCAGCATCGACAGCAAACCAATAACGGCAACAATACTTCAGATATACGTGCCGACGTTGCAGGCCGAAGACGAAGAATACAGAAAGTGTATGACGATATTGAACGGGTAATTCAGTGCGTAAAGGAAAATGAAAATCTAATAGTCATGGAGAATTGGAATACGGTTTTAGGGGACAAGTAGAAGAAAGGGTTAAGGGAGAATATGAGCCTTGTACTAGGAATAAGAGAGGAGGAAGATTAATTGAATTCTGCAATAAAATTCAGCTACTATTAGCGAATGCTCTGTTCAAGAATCACAAGAGGAGGCGATAGAAAAGTACGGGCGATACGGGAAGATTTTAGTTGGGTTACATAATGGTCAGGCAGACATTCCGAAATAAGATATTGGATTGCAAGGCGTACCCAGGACCAGATATAGACTCAGATCGCAGTGTAGTAGTGAGGAAGAGTAGGCTGATGTTTAGGAGACTAATCAGGAAGAAACAACGCGCAAGGAATGGGATACGGAAGCACTAGAGAATGAAGGGGGACACTTGAAGTCCTCTGAGGCTGTAGATACTGCTATAAAGAACAGCCCAGTAGGCATTCATTTGAAGAGGAATGGACATATCTTAAAAGGACAATCAACGAAGTTGGAAAGAAAAACATAGGTACAAAGAAGGTAACCACAAAGAAACCATATGTAACAAGTAATACTTCATTTGTTTCATGAAAGATGGAAATACAAAAATATTAAAGAAAATCCAAAAATACAGAAATACAATCCCCTTAGGAATGGAATAAATAGGAAGTGCAGGGAAGCTATGTGAAATGGCTGCAGGAAAAGTCTGAAGAAATCGAAAACGAAATGATTATCGGAAGAAGTGACACGGCACATAGGAAAATAAAACAGCCTTCGATGAAACTAAAAGCGGGTGGTAAAATTAAGAATGCAAACAGAATTCCACTGTTTAAAGGCGAGGAGAGAGCTGACAGGTGGATGAATACATTCAAGGCCTCTTTGAGGGGAAGGACTTGTCTGGTGACGTGATAGAAGATGAAACAGGACTCTTTACAGCAGAGATAGGGATCCATTATTAGAATCAAAATTTAAAAGAGCTCTTGAAGACATAAAATCAAATAATGCAGAAGGGAGAGATAAGATCCCATCAAAATTTTTAAAATCACTGTGAGATGTGGTAACAAAACGACTATTCACGTTGGTTCCAAATGTGTGATAACAGCTATCACCATTTCAAATGTGGTCGTTTATTTCATTTGATATGAAGTTTATTTTATTAATATTAACCACTAGGTATTCAAAATCCTCTACACGCTGAAAATGAAAACGTGCTGCTGACCATTTATCCATGTGATTGTCCCTTGTTTATGGAATTTCGTATATTTAGGTTTGATTCGTGAATTTTCAGTCCACTATACTTTTAGCCTTTAGATATTCAGAATACCCCACATGCTGAAAATTAAAACCTGCTGTCCACATTATCCATGTTATTATACCGTTTTGTGGAATTTCGTATGTTTAGTTTTTGATTCGTTAATTTTCAGTCCCCTATGCTGCATGGCTTCTTTCAGTTCCACCACTACTCTCTCCAATGACATCCTTCGCCTACTAATAACTGAAACGTCATTAGTTTATCTATCCATCTGTGTGGCCCTTATACCTACCTGCCCAGACGTTTGCGGTAACTGCTCATAAGGTGAAACTGAAAAGTATAGAAGAAAGAGCGTTACCTATCTAATTAATTTGTTGACACTGAAGACTCTGTTAATTCCCCATCCACTCTCACCATTTTAGTGGATGCTGCTATGGTTGCCTTAACAACCAAAATATATTTGGATGGTATGCGAAGCATTGTTTATCTTACAACATTTCATCCCTGTTTAGACTATCAAAGGCCTGCTTGAAAGCCCACATACATATTCTTGAATTCTATCTCATATTCACATGCTTTTTCCTGTACTTGTCTCAGTACGAATATTTCGCCCACACTTGATGTATTAGGCTTAAAGCCACACTGATAATCACTCAATATATTTTCACATATGGGACTAGCCTGTTATTTTGGATTCTGGATAAAATGACATCCACACTTATATGTCTGGAAGTGTGAGTGTGCTGACGAACTGAGCTCCTGAGGGCGGGCGGCCGTCTTAAATCCCCTCCCCTTGCGAGGCGTTCTCTACGCGGTCCGTGCCCGCGCGCCAGCGGTCGGTAAGACGCTGGCGTCGGCGTCTGTGGTGGCGTCGGTGTCATTGCCTCGTCCGCCCCAGTAGCCTGTTCGTTTCCTTTTCTGAGCGTCTTTTTAATTAGACTCAATGCTGGTTCCCATGCCCTGCTGAGGTTGTAGCCGAAATCTTGGTTGATGAGTCCGACCCTGGTTCGAATTTCGATAGCCTCGCGAACGACTCTGTCCCAATATTTAGATGTCTGTGTCAATACCCTGTTAAGTTGGTAGTCCATTTCGTGATTTTCGGACAAACGCCGACTTTTGGGGTACCCGAGTGTGCCTCTGATGTTCTCGGCAACGATTTTCGATGGTGTGCACTGTCTGTCCAATATAAGTCTTCCCACATTGACAGGGAATCTGGTACATGCCGGCCTTCCGCAAACCGAGATCGTCTTTGGCACATAATGCTCGCGTTTTATTTGGTGGGCAAAAGACAGTTCCTACTCGCTGTTTCCTCAATATTCGTCCTATTTTCCCCGATAGTGCGCCAGTATACGGTGTATTGGCAGTGGCTATCTCTTCCTCCATGACTTCTTCCGTCTCCACACTCTGTACTGTAGAGGTGGGGCGGAGAGCGCGTCTGATCTGCCATTCCGAGTACCTGGTTTTTCGGAATACAGTTTTGAGGTGTTCCAGCTCTTGGGGCAGACTCTCTGCGTCAGAGATGGTGCGCACCTTGTGCACCAGTGCTTTTAGCAGCCCATTCCTCTGCGCAGGGTGGTGGCAGCTATCCGCTTGCAAATACAGGTCGGTGTGCGTTTTCTTCCTGTATACCCCATGGCCCAGGGTGCCAACCGCTCTTCTTTTGACCATGACGTCCAGGAATGGTAATCTTTCTTCTGCTGCTGTCTCTATAGTGAATTTGATGTTCGGATGCATGGAGTTCAGGTGTGTAACGAAGTCTAATAGCTTGTCCCTTCCATGGGGCCAGATCACGAACGTATCATCCACATAACGTAGAAACAAATAGTTTTCCATTTGGATGACGCCAAAGCTTCCTCCTCGAAGTACTCCATGTAGAAATTCGCAACCACAGGCGAGAGTGGGGTCCCCATTGCGACTCCTTCTGTTTGTTCACAGTATTTTCCATTGAAGTGAAAGTGCGTGTAAGTAACGTGCTTGAAAAGGTCGGTCGTCTTCTCGTCAAATTTCTGTGCAATTAGCTCAACTGACTCTCGAAGAGACACCCTGATTAATAATGAAACAACGTTAAAACTCACCAGGATATCTGAGTCTCTCAGCTTGAAGTTGTCGAGACGTTTTACGAAATCCACAGAATTACGAAGGTGATGAGAGCATTTACCCACATAAGGGTTTAGTAATTGTGCCAAGTATTTGGCCAGCAAATATGTAGTAGCCCTAATGTTGCTGATAATTGGGCGTAACGGCACCCCTTCTTTGTGGACTTTAGGGAGTCCATAAAGTCTTGGCGGTACAGGTCCTTGAGGTGTAAATTTCTTGGCGACACCCTCTGCTAAATCTGCGTCCTTGAGAAATCTTAGTTCTGTGTAGTGCTTTATTCATGTCTGGCTACTTGCCATTCAGTTTCCACGAAGTATTAAACCAAAAGGGGGAGTACAGCTTCGAAGCGTTCGATGAATTCGCTTTCCCAAACAAACGAAAACGAAACAAATGATGCTTTAGAAAGAGAATAACCCAACTAAGTGTGTAGAGCTTTCTCACCATTTATCTATACGCGCCAAAACCACTCACGCGGTGGCTGTCTCCTTGGCAACTTGACAGTGCTTTCAGTGCGATAGAGTGGATGTCTCACTACGAATCCTGTGTGGTAGTGTTGGCTTTGCAGCTAAGTCTGTATTAACATGCTAGGTTATGCGAAGTGGGGTGTAGGAGAATAACGTGCAGAACGGCAGTTTTAACCATTTGTTAATTAAAAACAGACATTTGATAAAATGAAATAATTTTTTAAAATGACGTTTATCTGGCGAAAGACCAGTCCAAAAATTTTAGAATTCCTGAGAATAGTACAATATAATAAAACATTATACAAAATAATAAAAACAATAAAAGAATAAAAGAGTATATATATATATATATATATATATATATATATTATATAAAAATATATAAAATAAATAATAAAAGAAGAAATAAATACAAAATAATAAAAGATTCTAAGAATGTTAAACTGATTTTTAAGGCCATAAAGACGATAAAAGATATTCTGAATCAGCCGCAATTTGACAGTTAAAGAAGACAGAATAAGTTTCAAATATTCTTAAGGAACCACATTCAGCGACCCATCAACAGCAGTATACAATTTGTACAACCATGATAGTACAACGAATGATTCTGAAAATTACGTAGACGGAGGGCATCTATAGGCTACAAGGTTCAGTCCATAAATTCCGCACGGTGATTATAACCGATTACATAAGACTATAACTCTGGTCATGTGGAAAATAACAACGATTACAATCACTGCCATGCCAATTTGGGACAGTGCCTATTACATTCCGTCCGAGACACCAGCTATAACTAAACAGTTCCACAGAATTATTATAAGTACAATAGGAATGTATCAAATCACACTGAACACCTTACAATTTTAATAACCCAGGGAACTATGTAATTTAAAATTGTGTCCCATAAAGTAACTCACGAACAGAATTCCACTAATCTTGTAAATTATCTCGACAACCCAATAAAACACATCACAATATTCAAAACAATAACAGTTACAAAGTACTTCTTAAAATACGCTAAACATCAAAGTTAAACTTGTGTAGGATAATGACTTGTTGGACATGTTGACATTTGCTTTAATGCCAACTATACATGGTGACAAGATATTCAGAAATACAAGACCCAATGTCTAAGTAATAACATGATAACTACCAGTGTCAAAACGGAGGCACCGCCTGTGAGCTATATATCAACCATTTATATAGCCAAATGGTACAATTCGCCAAGTAAGTTGAAACGCAGTTATTTAAGTAGCGAACTTGGAAAGACAGCACTCGAGTACAGTTTAGATAAGTCAATCACTTTATGTCTCAGGAGAAACGCAACTATAAATTTCATTTTCCCCGTAATGCCGTAGCTCAATAAGGAAAGAGCTCCTCTCCTGGAAGTTTAGCCGCGCCGATAATCCACCATGGTATCGTTGTTAGTTCCACTTCAGTCAATACTGGCCGGTAATGCGGAGTCTAACTAACGCTGCTCGACCACCAAGTCCGGGGACCGTACATATGAACTGTCGCAACCATAACAATTCCCGTGGCTTCCTCGGTTAACCCAGACCCACATTACAAGTGTTTTGCTGCTCCCCTGCCCACAACATACTGCCATATCACTCCTGCGGGTGGAGTCACCGCCGTGAACGAAAGATCCTCATCGTAACTCGAATGTGCCCACTATCGATACACCGCATTAATACCAATCGCATGTTTGGATCTATGTTTGTACGTCACTTTCCGATATTGTTTCCCACAAAGTCTGACCCAGTTGAAGTGGTTACAGATTGTTCTGTTGTCGCAATTTCAGCAATCGCATCGGAAACAAGTGGATATAACAAATTCATAGTATCAACTACAATTCCTACCAAGTCATTGTATTCGAGTACTTGTACTACTTCATCTTCTTCTTGGTCTTGAGCAGCAATAGCCTGATGGTGTTGGTACTGGTTCTCCGAAGAAATTTTCACAAACTTTAGTATAGCCTCATTTTTTTCTGATAGTTTCTTCCATGGCTCTCTCCTTATTCAGATATGGCATTCCACCTCCTCGTGCCCTCTCTATGGTTAGTTGGACTGTAAACACAATAATCCATCAGAGAAGTAAAAAGAGTAGCAACAGGGATGCATTGTCCACGCGTAAAATTAAATTTTTTATATTTTAATACGTTCAAACGAATTAAAACGGGTGAAGCCGCTAAACCACAAAAGTTGTAAATTAGAAAAAACAATCTATTACCACAACAGTCCATTATATTCGACTAACTGTGTAAATACACTGACGGAAAAAGATCCAACAACAAGAAGGAGCTGTGCAACGTAACGAGAAGTTGGTACGCGTTTTTCTACATCTGAAAGATGATGTCTATACAAATTTCGTGCCGTGCGCATACGCGTGTTACCACTAACGCATTTATGAGAATGCAAATCACAGTTTCCTTAAAGACACGCTGTAACGGTCGTGAGCGTTAGTAACATTTGATTTGGACATAGTGAGTTGACACTAGCCAAGAATGACTATAAGGCGACAAAGTCGTCATTGTCAGCACCTCGCTGAGCTTGAACGAGGTCGTCTAATAGGGCTATGAGGAGCAGGATGTTCCTTCTGTGATACAGCAGAAACACTTTGCAGAAATGTAACACCTGTACGTGACTGAAGGCAGCCGTGGTCCGAGAATGTAGGGCCGCAAGAACACGACGCCTCTGGAGTATCGTACTGCATCTGCAGCAGCAATTTGAGCAGCACGTGCCACCACAGTGACACAAAGAACTGATACAAATCGGTTGCTTCAAGGACATCTCAGAGCCAGACACTCTGTAACGTGTATTCAACCATCCCCAGTTCACCGCCATTTGCGACTTCAGTGGTGCCAAACGAAAGCTTACTGACGGTAGGGTGAAGGTCTGTAGTGTTATCTAATGAAAGCTGATACTGCCTCGGTGACAGTGATGGCCGCGTGTTGGTTAGGAGTCTAGATAAAGACCTGCAACCAACCTGTCTCTGTGCTAGACCAGCTGGACCTAGTCCTGGAGTTATGGTCTGGGGTGCAATTTCGTATGACAGTAGGAGCTTTCATGAGCAGCATTCCAAGCGGTGTTCTCCAACAGGATAACGCTCTACACAGTGTCGAAATGTTAACTCGGCCTGCTTCATCACCAGACCTGTCTCCAGTCGAGCACATATGGGACATCATCGGATGACAACTCCTGTGTCATCCACAAAAAGCATTAACCTTGCCTGTATTGACCGACCAAGTGCAAGAGCTATGGAACTCCATCGCACAGACATCCGGCACCTGTATAACACAATGAATGAACTTTTGCATGCTTGAATTCAACATGCTGGCGGCTACACTGGATATTAATGTACCAGCATGTCACATTGTCAATGGCTTATCTCGCGCTTACATTTTCCTACGATTTAATCACTTAAATATAATACCTAGACAACTGTATTCCCGAAATTAAATTACTCTACATTATTTATTTTTTGATGATGAGGACTTTTTTCCTGTCAGAGTATACATGATTATGAAGTACCTATGTTTGCTATTTACTGTATCAGCAGAAATAGGAGGGTATTTACACTCAGTTTAAGCACATAACTACGTACCATTGTGGATTTACAATGAATCTGGTTTAAAACCTTTAAGGTGACAAATATGTCGACAGAGGACCCAATACCAAAACACTCAACGAGGATGAAACAACGGATACAATGCAAGAGCAGGGTCTATCCTGAAATCATTACGCAGTTCTACCAAACTGAGAGCAACGAGCTCGGAGAAACAGGAGAGCATAAGGAGGTTAAGTGTACCAGCGACCCAGTTTCTAGTGATGTAGAGTATGTAACAGATTTTTTCTGCCGTAGGAGTATTTACAGAATGTGATTCTCCCAAGACAAAATAACTTTTCTGATCTCTAGTGGTCATTTAAACATTCAAGTTCTAAAAATACCCCATGACTGTGAATCAATTCCGAAGCAGGATCACTTGTTAATGAGAACGTAAAATCCATGTCCTAGACTGAAAAAGACACACAGGGAAACATTTATATTCTAGTCTGAATGATGAAAATTCTCATTGGCAAACCACGTTCCCAGTGGCATGTCGAACACATTGAAAATGGTTCAAATGGCTCTGAGCACTATGGGACTCAACTGCTGTGGTCATAAGTCCCCTAGAACTTAGAACTACTTAAACCTAACTAACCTAAGGACAGCACACAACACCCAGCCATCACGAGGCAGAGAAAATCCCTGACCCCGCCGGGAATCGAACCCGGGAACCCGGGCGTGGGAAGCGAGAACGCTACCGCACGACCACGAGATGCGGGCAACACATTGACTCCTCACCAATTTTTACTTCTCACTGCGGTCACATATACAAAGAGGTACAGTCATGGGATAGCGTTATGCACATATATAGAAGATGGTAGTATTACAAGCTATAAAAGGACACTATATTGGCAGAAATGCCATTTGTAGTCACGTGATAGTGTGAAAATGTTTGCGACGTGATTATGGCCACACGACGGGAGTTAACGGATTTTAAACGCGGACTGGCAGTTGGAGCTAATCACAAGGGACATTCCATTTCGAAAATCGTTAGGGAATTCAATATTCCGAGATCCACAGTGTCAGGAGTGTGCCGAGAATACCAAATTTCCGGTATTACCCCTCACCACTGACAACGCAGAGCCCGACGGCCTTCACTTAACGACCGAGAGCAGCAGGCGTTTGCGTACAGTTATCAGCCAGTACAGTGCTGTTAATAGACAAGCAACACTGCGTGAAATAACAGTAGATATCAATGTCGGACGAATGACGAACGTAGCGTTAAGACAGTGCGGCGAAGTTGGGCGTTAATGGACTATGGCAGCTGACAAAGGAAAAATCAACATTACTGTCGACCGGAAATAGCAAAGAGGCCAGATAGGCAGTGAGAGGTCAATCAGAGATAGATCAAACGGTCACTGAGGAACCAAACGGTCAGTGGATATGGAAAGCGACCGATCGTTCAGTTAGAGAAGTGAACCGCATCGCTCAGCACACAATGAAAGTAGTTAAAAAGGAAATTATTTTCTGATCAGCGTTTCAATGTCCAGATGTCATTCATGGAACAGTAAGTATGGGGTTCTGATTTCATAACTTAATGTAAGCATTACAGAGAGAGATGGGATTTGCTCATGAGATAATACAATATCCGATAAAAGCATTTCTCCAGCAATGCACAAAACAATGATAGAAATGAAATTTACCAGGCGAGGCAGAATTTTTCATGGGGGCTGCTTATGTATTTTTGATAAACTCTACAGATGTGGAAATACTACAAATTACACTCATTCCGTAATATTTGATGCTATGGGCATATATGTGAGATTAATTTTACTGACGAAACAGTACAGTATTTGATGTAGTCATTTTTAGTGAAGTATAAAATAGGGAGAGAGATACTATTTACTGAATAGGGAACACAGTATTGTACACAATAATTTTTGATAAATAATATGGATGGAAATAAAAATGCAGGGTGGTCTATCTGAAGTTTCGGATGAGATCATCTCGAAACTATAGGTTGGGTAAAAACACTGGGTAAGACAAACGCTAAGGGGGACATCAAATGATACTACACGTGACCTCCAGCCCCCCCCCCCCTCCTTTGGGTGGGGCGGGGGGCAGCTTTAAAATCTTAAATAGAAACACCCAATTTTATTGCAGATTCAGATTCACCATAAAACAGTCATCAAGTTTTATCTGAAATATTCTTGAAACCATTGACAGATGGCGCTGAAATCTAGAAAAAAGGAAAATGTTGTCTCTGAATCACACGACTACCCAATACGGGATCCAGTTGAACACAGGCGAAAACGGTAAGGGAACGAGCGTCATTTTCCCTGTATTCGCTATGACGCGGTGGACGGTGCTCTATTCATTTCAAGCTCGGTGAGTAGAATTTCGAATAATGTTTTCGCTTTGGTGTAGGTTTTTGTTTGGGAAACGATCCACAACTGCAGCATAATTGTTATGGCATTCACCTAAAATTAATGTCATATCAACAATCTCTGTAGGAAAATAGTGAGCCATGTTTCCCTAAAGAGTAATTTACTTTCGTCAGTTGATGTTTACAGTTCACAATCTGAAAATGAAGTGATGACTGATCGCATAGCGTTCGCAGTTTGGCCCCGGTAGTGCCACAGTCGAGTGAGTAATGCAGTTGTGAAGAGGTCCCTGACGATATTTTAATACCATTCCGCCCCCCCCCCCCCCTCCATCAAAAACTGTGGCAAGCAGGATACATTTTGTAAAAAAATAGCTTAATTTGGCGTAATGAAAGAATTGGTGCACATTTTGTATCGATTTGATGTGTCCTTCTCGGATCATTCTAAATAAATTGGAGTTCTTCCAGAAATTTAATTTTTCTCGATTTCAGCACCATTTGTCAATGGTTTAAAAAATGTTTCAGAGAGAACTTGATTACTTTTTTTGTGGAGAATCTGAGTTTCCATGTAAGACTGAAAAGTTGCCCCCCACCCCACCCAAAGGGGCGAGAGCTGGGGGTCACGTGTAATATCATTTGATGTCCCCCTTAGAGCTTACGAATTTGTCTTACCCACTATTTTTACCCGATGTATAGTTTTCGAGATAATTCATCCGAAACCTCAGATATATATATATATATATATATATATATATATATATATATATATATGTGTGTGTGTGTGTGTGTGTGCACATGTGAGACGAAATTGACCGACGATGGAGAATTTTAGGTGCTTACGTATTTTTTGCATGTAAATACTGTAAGTTTCACCCATTATGTACTTATTAACGCTGTGTGTGCACATGTGAGATGAACTTTCGAACAAAGCAGTCACCTTCTGTTGGGCCTGTTTCATTTTAATGGTCATTAAAATACTAGATCTGTGATTGCAGAGTCCTAAATATAGATGTGTTGGCTTAAAACCTATTGGTCTATTTTAAAGATAGGGGCATGGCAGTGTGATGTCATAGAAAGGTGCACGGCATTTGACATCATAATTATGACGTCATATACAGAGGGTGTCGCTTGTGACGACATTGTGAAAAGACATGTCAGTCCCGTTTTATCCCTTGAGGTTTCCGAGTGTCTTATTAACGTGTGAGTCACATTCTACCGCTCTCTTCTACTACTGCGATGATCCTTCTTCATTCACTTTCCATCCCGTTAACCTTTTTGGGTGACTGATTTATCAGAACGAAAGTTCTGCAAGGAACTAGGTCATTGACATCTGTATGTATGAGCCATCCAATCTTTCCAGTATTTTGTAGTTGGAGGTTGCAGTAAATGAGTAGGGAGTCAAAGATGTGCCGTTGCAATTCAACGCCGCTGAAGTACGGTTGATTGCGAGCAACAATTACCCCCATCCACCCGCCCCCTTTCCTTCCATCACCAAACGCCTGCGAGGAGACACACCAAATTTTGCCGAAGGTCAGGTAATCTCTGTCAGAGACTTGTGAGTGTAACACTACAACTCGTTTGAGCTAACTTATATACTTATAGTTATACATTGGTTTGACTCATTTCACAACCTACGAGGTTTCAAACTTTTTCTTCAGAGTGGCAGTTCAGTACTTTACCCTGTAATCATATTTTTGATTGTATTCATTCAACTTTTGTTTGTAGAATGTGGTTTACTGAGGGAGCCTTCGTCCGTAATGGGATGTACCCAAGTGTGCTAATACGAGTACATCAATGAGTTAATTATCTCATGCATTGGTTCTTTGCCGAATTGGTTCTTGAAATTTTCGGAGATTTGTCTTTCGTATTTCGTATGATTTTAATATGTCAAATCATGATTTGGTCTTGGCCCTTTGCTTGTAACTCTCAAAATGGCAGCATATTCAGTATGAGCCTGTTTTGAGTGGACTAAATGAAAATACCGTCGCCCTCAGCAATCGAATTTATTTAAATGGGATTAACTGCTGCAATCTACATTAGGTAATTCCATACGTTACCGCATACCGTTGAGCGTGTGTATTAACAATAAGGTTATCCCTTTGCATTAAATCAGTATTAATGTCATTAGTTGGTTGATTTAGCAGATGTTTCATAGAGTCAAATGTCCCAAAGAAGCTCAGTGGTACTTGGATAACGCGATAACAAAATGAATTTTAATTAAAATATTCACGTTTAACTAGTACCCTATCTTAGGCGTTCCTTTTGTAATCAAGAAGTACATATATATATATATATATATATATATATATATATATATATATATATATATATATATATATATATATATACCACAGTAAAGATTAGTCTGTATTTGGGAGACATTTGGAAACAAGCGAAGCAACCCTATGACTTCTCCTGAAACACTGGTTGAAGAAAGGCAAACTTGTTTCTAACAAATAATTTCAGAGAGCTTTTGACAATATTGATTGGTATACACTTTTTCAAATTCTGAAATTAGTAACGGAATATTGTGAACGAAAGGTTAAGTTATCTGCAACATAACATAAGCCAGACGGTTGAGAATGTAGTGAGACGTGTTTTCGCCTGTACCCAATGTTATTCAATCTGTATTTTGAGCAAACAGTAAGAGAACCAACAATAAAGTTGGCAAGGGAATTAAAGCTCTGGGAAAGAAATAAAAACTGTGAGCTTTGCCAATGATTCTGTAATCCTGTGATAGTCGAGGACGTGAAAGAGTAGTTGAACGCAATGGATAGTCTCGAAAAGAACTTATAAGGTGAGCGACAATAAAAGTAAAACGAAGGTAATGTCCTCGAACTAAATTAGGCGAAGTTAATGAAATTAGGAAATGAGACACTAAAAGTAATATATGAGATTTGCTATTGAGACAGCAAAGTAACTAACGATGGGCGAAGAAGGGAGGATGTAAAATACAGACTGGCTGAAGAAAGAAGGAGAAAGACATTTGTGAAAAAGATTAATTTGTTAACATCTAGTATAACTTTGAGTGCTATGAAGCCTTTCCGAATGTACTTATCTGGACTGTAGCCTTCTAAAAAAGTGAAACGTGGATTATAAGCACTTCAGACAAGTAAAAATAGCAGCTTTTGAAGTGTGGTGCTATAGCAGAACGCTGAAGATTATATGGGTAGATCAAGTAAACAATGAGGAGATACTGAATGGATTGGGGGAAAAGCATTTTATCGCACAACTGCAATATAATAAGCGGCCGGTTGACGGTATACGTCCTGATTATTCAGAATGAAGTAGCTTCCATAGATTAGATTAGCATGCAGAGCTGTATACAGTCTGTTTTCGGACTATGGGCAACAAAACCAGCAACATACTTAGAATGATGAAAGACGACACCTTCTTCGAAATTGCCAGCCGATTTGGCCAAGCGGTTGTAGGCGCTTCAGTCCTTAGGTTAGTTACGTTTAAGTAGTTATAAGTTCTAAGGGACTGATGACCTCAGATGTCAAGTCCCATAGTGCTCAGAGCTATTTGAACAATTTTTTTTCTACGGAACACTTTCGAGCAACACGTTTTGTGACAGTTATTCCTCGAGTTACCTTCATCGAAATACTTTTCTTCTTTCGCCATGCTCTAACAGACACAACAAGATATAACACTTCATTTGCAGTGAACTTGACAAATAACATTAAAACGAAACTACATCTGAAACGATGCTTTACAAGGTTGCCATTTCGAGTTTTATCACGCTACGAAAGTATCCTGGGTTACTGGAATGTTAAATGTTAAGTAGAGAGAAAAAGAATAGATGAAGAAAGTAGTCCATAGAAGGGTAACACCAGATGAAGAGGCATGTTAGTTAGACATCTGCTACTATATTCAGAAGTAATCAATTTGGTTCAAATGGTTCCAATGGCTCTGAGCACTATGGGACTTAACATCTGTGGTCATCAGTCCCCTAGAACTTAGAACTACTTAAACCTAACTAACCTAAGGACAGCACACACATCCATGCCCGAGGCAGGATTCGAACCTGCGACCGTAGCGCTCACGCGGTTCCAGACTGAAGTGCCTAGAACCGCACTGCCACACCGGCCGGCAATCAATTTGGTGCTGGAACGAGTACTAGCTGAGAAAAAGAAATAGGGTAAGACAAACACTTCAATATGCAAAACCGACGAAGACGATGCTGTCTGTGGTACTTACAAGAAAAGAGGAAGAACGGCACGTAAGCAGTGGCAGAACTTTAAAAAATAATGTGCACTCTCAACTATAAGACAAACTTGATCACAGGGATGCAGAGAAGTAATATCCACAGTTTCTTTTAAAGAGAAATAATTTATTATAAGATCTTCTGAGTCGTTAGGTCGCACCATTTTCCCTTCAAACTTCTTCGCTGGTTCGGAAGAATTGTTTAAGGACTACGTTTTTCAGTCAACACAAAAGACTTCTTCAGACCTACAGCGGGCATGCACGGCCGTCTCCACACTGCGACGGTATATGAAGTGCCGTGCAGTTGTAGCAAAGCTTACATGAACGAAACTGGAAGGATTGTAAAAGAATACGTAAAGTAACACGATCACCACACGCGTTCAAGACAAAAACTAAAATTAATGAGAGCGGAACACCAAGAAGAATGTGGCCCGGTTGTGGATTTTTTGAACATACGCATTCTAGCCTGAGAACATAATATATGTCTATAGAAGGACAGTTCGTGAAGCAGTTGAAACGTCGAACAATGGGTACAATTCAAACAGATATGACAACTAAAAGCTTCCGTCTTCGCGGATACCCACTCTCACGAAAGTAAACACCCAGCCACGGCGAGTGAGGAACGTAAACAACTACCAGGAAACAACCGAGACAGAACAACAATAATTTTATTTTGGATTCCGCCTGTCAGTCGGTATTTAGTCGACCATAATATCACTGTACGTGGGAGTGAGGGCACTTCGGTCGGCTTACCGTGAGTGAGCGAGTAATCAGAGTAGTGGACGGAAGGAAGGGCGGTACAACTACGGTTGTGGAATGAAAACTACACTAACCTTAGTGATTAGAGTTATGATCCATCACACAACAGGTAAACGCCAAGTTCATCATCATCTGAACCTATTTCACGGGGTTTCGTTCCAGTTTCATCCGCCGTGTCTGTTTCCGTATCACTGACGTCACCACGTGCTGCGTATTCATCTCCACTTTCCAGATCAACATTGATTGTTACACTGTGAGAAAAGCCACAGGATACCTCCTAATATCATGTCGGACCTCCTTCGGCCCGGTCTAGTGCAGAAACTCGGCCTGGCATAGTCTCAACAAGTCTTTGGAAGTCTCGTGCGGAAATGTTAAGCCATTCTGCCTCTACAGCCGTCCGCAATTGTGGAAGCGCTGCCGCTGCAGGATTTCGAGCACAAACCGACTTCTCGATCATGTCCCATAAATGTTCGATAGGATTCATGTCGGGCGAGCTGTATGGCCAAACCATTCCACCAAATTGTCAGACCAGTCGTGAATAATTGTGTCCCGGCGACATGACATCGTTGTTTGAGAACATGAAGCCCACGAATGGCTACAAATGGTCTTCAAGTGGCTGAACATAACTATTTCCAGTCAATGATCGGCTCCGTTAGAGCAGAGGACCCAGTCCATTCCACGTAAACACAGCCCACACCATTATGGAGGCACTTCGTTCCTGCACAGTACCTTGTTGACAACTTGGGTCCATGGCTTCGTGGGGTCTTCACCAAACTGGAACCCTGCCATCAGCTCTTAAAACTAAAGTTGGGACTCGTCCTACCAGGCCACGGTTTTCCAGTCGTCTTGGGATCAACCGGTATGGTTACGAGCCCAGGAGAGACACTTCAGGCAATGTCGTGCTGTTAGGAAAGATACTTGCGTCGTCTGTTACCACTGCCCATTAACACCAAATTTCGCCGCACTATCCTAATCGAGTGTCTTAACATTCGTATGTGAAGCGTGGACTCTGGGAAAGACGGAGAAAAAGAGACTGGAAGCAATGGAAATGTGGATATGGAGAAGAATGACGAAAACAAGCTGGGTAGATAGAAAAAATAATGAACAGGTCTTAAGAGAAGTGAATGAGAGCAGAAAGCTGCAAAATAATATAGGAAAAAGAAAATCAAAAACGATAGTGCACATAATGAGACACAACCAGTTCCTATAGAATGCATTTGAAGAAAAAGTTTTAGGAAAAAAACCAAGAGCCAGGCGAACAGCAACGTATTTCAATAACATCAAAGAAGATATGGGGACAATATCGTATGAAGAGTTGAAGAGGATGACAATGGAGATAGGGACGTGGCTAAATCAACAAGGCATAGCCTTTAGTTTATGATGATGATGACAATGGACACGTTCGTCGTACGTCCCAAACTTATTTCTGTGGTGATTTCACTCAGTGTTGCTTGTCTGTCAGCACTGACAGAGTTACGCAAATGCCGCTGCTCTTGGTCGCTAAGTGAAAACCGGCGGCAACTGCGTTGTCCGTGGAGAGAGATAATACCTGAAATTTGGTATTCTCGGCACACTCTTAATACTGTGGGTTTCGGAATTCTGAATTCCGTAGCGATATCCGAAACAGAATGTCCAATGCGTCTAGCTCCTTCTACCACTCCGCGTTTTGCTTCTATTAATACTAGTCTTGTGGCCATAATCGCATGGAAATCTTTTCACAATATCACCTGACTACAAGTGACAGCTGCGCCAACGCAGTGCCCTATTATACCTAGTATACGCGATACGACCACCACCTGTAAAAGTGCATATCGCTAGCGCATGATTTCTGTCACCCAATGCATATTTTCTGTTGTTTCTTGTATTAAACCATCTCTGTGCAAGATTCATTTTCAGTTCGTTTTACATGTTCGCGTGCTAGAAACAACCCATGCTGTGTAATCTTAGAGAAGTATTCTTTGGTTATTTGTTTTAGGATTGTTGAATTAATGGTAGAAACGTTTTTTCTGCCATTGATTAGCTCTATAGGGACCTCAGAAAATTACGTTCTATATGGTTTAAAACTGCTTTTGCTTATTAGACCATACAATTTGTATAAGCTCAGTTCAAAACTGATTTTGTTTTGAATGGACCTTTCACTTATGTCCTTTTTGACAGTTGCAGTATTGGAGGTTCTCTCTGAATAGTACGACACGGCGCATTATCAGGAACAATACTACTGTCATCTGGGATCTTAGGAATAAGCGTCTCCTCGAACCATTTGTAATAATTATCGCTATTAGTATCATCTTGATGATTTTGAGGTGTAGATTTCAAGTCATAAATTAACCCAGCTACTTCTATGAGTCGGTTGCTCCATCAGCGTGGATAACAATAGGTTTTTGGCTCGCATTTTTGGCTCGCATCACGGAAATACTTCATGCTGCTAGCTGTTTTTCAAGGTATAATGCGGATGGCTCAAATGGCTCTGAGCACTATGGGACCTAACTTCTGAGGTCATCAGTCCCCTATAACTTAGAACTACTTAAACCTAACTAATCTAAGGACATCACACACATCCATGCCCGAGGCAGGATTCGAACCTGCGACCGTAGCGGTCACGCGGTTCCAGACTGTAGCGCCTAGAACCTCTCGGCCACTCCGGCCGGTTAATGTGGATGCACCCACGTTTCGTTCGTGAAAATCACTGGTTCATTGGGCTCAATTTCACTGGTTCTAGTTGCTGTTGAATATTCCGTGCACTTTGCTACAGTATCTGATTGTTTTGTTTAAATTGTTTTCTTATTTTTACCTTTCTTTGAAACGAAATCCCATCTCCTTGAAAGATTTTCCGAAATGTTTCCCTTCCCCATGAAAATATCTTCCTAATCATAATACTTTAAAGAATTTCTTCAAATCAGTTCTTTATCGAACTCATCTAGGAAACTAATTTTCTAGAATACCTTTGTGTTTAGGAGCATTGACTTTCTTCCGAAGTTTCTTCCGCTTTCTCAATGGAGCTAAAAATGCATTTTGTAGTTTCTCCTGATATTCCTGCCATTTTTACTGCCCGAAAACTAGCTTTCTGTTCAGGTATCACTATCAGATTACGTTTTTTCCTTCATGGTTAAATTATACAGCTTTGAATGTAATCTCTTTTCGGGTAGAATGTGTCCATTTTCGTGACATTTTCCCAGTTTTCCATTCCCGTCGGTATTCATGATTACCGTGCTGCAATACTAACGATATTTCATGAGAATACACTGAACCACTTCATAGTATTATCTGAAATCATATAAGGTGCTATACGTTTTCCTCAGTCACGACTGTTCTTGTTAATTATTACGATAATGACGACGGGAGACCTGGTGCAATAATATCGCGTTGGGTAGCAATTGCTTTCAGTATTTAGCCAATGACGACGGTGTACGAATAGCAGCAGTAATGTTTTGATACAGTAACTCCACTACTATGTAAAAGCTCTGAGAAACAGCCTGTAATCTGTGAATAAGTTTGCGGAAGAATGTAACGTGACGTAACGACTCAGAAGATTTTATAATCAGTGACAAAGATCATGAAAACTAGAGGACTGATATGAGAGTGAATTTATTGCTTACACTATGCTGAAGTAGTGTAAAAGTTTTTCGAGAACGACTAGCACCGATTATGACTAAGTCAAATCACTTTCGTGAGAAAACAAAAGCAGGTTTTCCACGTACTACCAATTAGTTTCCAATAGCGAAAGTCGGCAGTGGAATCTAAGGCAATTTATCTCGACGTCGAACAGTTTGGACTGCATTGCGGGTCGACATGAAGATGTGAAGCAATTGACCGCACTCTGCTCTGTCGTAAGGAACCTCGCGATGAACCTGGCGTAACTTCGTGGCCTGGAAACGAGAGGCGCCCAAAAGCGGGCCTCTTACGTCACGAGCGAGGCGACCCCGCGTCAATCACAGGAGGGGCAGGGGCACAGCTCTCTCTCTGTATTCATCTCCTTCTGTCTTCTCTGTGCGAGATTAAGTCATCACAGTCCATGTGGAGCGATCTAATCTGTAGCCATACCACGCTGGCAGAATACTTTCAAGTGGCAAAGGCCTTATTGGCCATATGTCCTCTCAAAAACGTGACCCATCTACTTTTATACAATGCCATTGATGTCCATTCGGCATCCTTAATACCTCACCTCCGATATTAGTATTAGGAATTTATACATCGAAGAATCATTTTACAGTTACATAGCAACTGCGATTTTAGTACAAGAAAAACGTTAGTTATTTATTCAGACAGTTCAACATATATTCTTGTTCAATGAAGACAGGACGTATGGTCGGTCACGGTGCATAGAAAGAGCCCTTCTAACGTTTGTATGAAGAAATTTTGGAAAATAAGGGAAAACGAAAGGCAAGAAACCGGACAGAGAATCACATTCCCTCCTCCTGAATCCGAGTCCAGTATCTTAACGAATGCGGTAAGTGGACTACCTCAGCAGGTATAGTTTTTACGTCTGCAAGAAAAATCTTACCTAGTAATGGAAAATAAATATACACCGTTCATTTTTTCTATTCACGCTTTTCACCATACGCATCCGAGCATATCTGTAGATGACTAATGACTTTAGCATCTCGACCACGCTACCACGCCTCTGTTATATCTCCAAGTCTTCCATTCAGCCTATCTGAAAAGCCGAATCAGTTTACTCTCAACATCAGCTCAGGAACATGCTTAGACGACAGTATTATGCGCTAATTGCCTTTATTATCCCTATTCTGAGCTCTGAAAGCGATCATTAATAGTATCGTCCAGATACATAATCCACAACCCACCGTATGTTGCATGGCGGGGAATACCTTGTACCATTACTAGCCGTTGCCTTTCGCAACCCACTCGCAAATACAGTCAGCGAAAACGAATGTCTGTATGCCTCCGTAAGAGTCCTAATTTCTCTCATTTTATCTTCGTGGTCCTCACGCGAAATTTACGTTGGCGGTAGCGCAATCGTTGTGCAGTCAGCTTCAAATGCCCTTTTCTCAAAGTTGTTTCTCGTCATCTCTCCAGGAGTTCCCATTTGAGTTCACAAACTGGTAATAAATCTAGCGGATCGTCTCTGAAATGCATAGATGTCATCCTTTAATCCTACCTGGATGGGATTCCAACACTCGAGCAGTACTCTAGAATGGGTCGCACTATTGTTTTATATGCGGTCTCTTTCATAGATGAGCTACACTTTCCTAAAATGCTCCCAATAAATCGAAGTATACTATTTGCCTCTCGTATTATCGCCCGTACGTGCTAGTTCCATTGCAGATCGCTTTGTAAGGTTACGCCTAGAAAGTTAATCGAAGTGAATATGTCGCGCAACACACTACTAGTGCTGTGCGTTTAATTTGCCTCCTCATCTGGAAGTTCTGGTGTTTTATGAATGACTACAATACTGCACCATCTATTTCTGGGTCTTCCTATTATTAGATTTCCATCCATTTTTCTAGCGAAAGCTGTTGTACGTAATATATCGTCCAATATTGTTACTGTATTACAACTAATGGTCACCTTAGTATTGTGACAAGGCTGTAGTGTTCCGAAGACTTCGGTAATTTTTTATTCTTTTTTAAATTTCCGTTTTCGGATATCTTCATCGATTACAACTCCAAACAAAATGCTTAATGTATTTCTGTCGAGCGTTAAGTTTTCTCTCCTCTTTCCCCTAAACGCTAAAGATTCACATACATACAATAAAACCGTTATTATCAGATTTTGAAGGAAGCTAATTATGAAATTTTTTCTGATCACTATTGTTCTTAGAATTTTCAGATAACTGTAATGTATTATGTTAGCAGCTGGAGGACTCGGATCTATTTCAGCATCTTTGTTACTGTCCTTACTGAAGGGATTTGCTAAATATTTGAAGAGATCAACTCTCTTGGAGATGGACATTTTGATGTATCTACAGCTAAGTAATGCATCAGTTACGTATTTCTTTCCCATCATCAGGTGCTCTGCCTTTTTCTCGTTAAAACATATTCCTCTGCATCAGCAATTTGTAACAATTTTGCATCGTTTCGATTTCTTGTGTCCTGAAATTCGTTCTTAACGTTACATCATCCATGTAGGCGGACCTAGTAACATTTCCATTCTGCCGATGTATTCCTGTGGGATCAGTTTTTGCAAATTCCGAATCAGACTAATGTAAATAATATAAGGTTAATTCAGTGACGCCTTCAAATATTCAGTTTCACTTAATGGTGTCTTCTGGCAGAACCACATTTTAATTAATCCGACCAACTTCGATGATGTTTGAAATGCCCTTCTGATTTTTGGTGAGTCCGTTGTCCATTATTTGTCTCACAGTGAACACATAGTGCACTGGGGATCTATTTTTGCGTAATACGCTTTGACAGTACGCAGAGATTTAAAGCGCGTTCCGGGAGGACCGTCAGGCAACCAGTCCGCTTTCGCGTCCTTGTAATCTCTGTACTTTTCTACTGTTTGAGCTGCTTGGATCGATTAAATAGCTAAGTCAGCAGAAGGAGCTCAAACTTATTCCTTCAACACGAGTCTTTCAGATTTCTTTGCTAAACCCTCCGAAACGTTACAACACTTTACGTTAGTTACAACGCAGCGGTCCTCAACGATTTCAGTGACTGTCAGGACGACATGATCAGGAGGCGCTAGCACTTCAGAGACTTAAGTGGAACGTGAGACAAGCGGAGCTGTGTCGTCATCACTAACACCAAGTAATAATATTACACGATGGGCGTTCATGAGTAATGCTACAGATTTTTCTCGGTCAGCCTCGGCTGAAAGAAAGCGGAATTTGTCGTAGGACATCCCCAACTCAGCTCTTATAGTTTCTCGAAGTTCCGAAAGGTAGCAGCGATGCAATTAGTCGTCTGTAGCGGAGGTGCATTCCAAGCAGAGAGCTATGACTGAATTGGCGGAAAACCAGAGAGTCGCAGATACTCATAGGCACTTGCAGAATGAGTCTGGAAACCTGACAGTGAAAAAAACGAAGTGAGTCATCGGGCGAGAAGTCTGTCATCGTCGCAGCGAGGTCACACAAACCTGTTCCATCTCCCGCGTGCCGACCGGCTGCACACAGCTCAGGCTGCTGCAATGTTGGAACGTGCGGACACTCTCATTCAAGGTGATCCACGGATCACCATGTGACACCTCACCGCGCCTCTCTTTGTAAAATGGTTCAAATGGCTCTGAGCACTATGGGACTTAGCTTCTGAGGTCATCAGTCCCCTAGAACTTAGAACTACTTAAACCTAACTAACCTAAGGACATCACACACATACATGCCCGAGGCAGGATTCGAACATGGACAGTAGCGGTCGCGCGGTTCCAGACTGAAGCGCCTAGAACCGCTCGGCCACCATGACCGGCTCCTATCTTTGTAGTGCCGCTACAATTGTCCCTCACTTGGTGTGCCTCATCGCCTAATAGAAGATTGTATAAAGCAATGATTGACCATTTGTGCGGAACTGCCTGCGTGTTGCGACGCTGATCGTGACAATTTTATCGAGCATCGTCATAGGCGACGAAATATGTGTTCATCATTTCGAACCAGAAACAAAACGGTAATCTATGGAGTGGCGCCACGCCACCTCTCCTCCGAAGAAAAACTTCAAAGCTGCTCCCGCAGCGGGTAAGGTCGTGGCGACGGTCCTTTGGGACTCGGAAGTGGTTGTTCTGTTCGATGTTCTCCCTCACGCTGCAATTCTCAACTCTGAGGTGCATTGTGATACCCTGACTATATTGAAGGAACGACTTCAGCTTTTTGGTCGCCACAAAAGTGAAAATGAATTTCCTCTTTTCCGTAACAACGCAAGGCCTCACACAGATCTGCACACCCGGGAAGACCTCTCAAAACTTGATTCGATTGTTCTTCCTCACCCTGCAGCCCAGATCTCGCATCTTCCATCCGTTTGGCCCAATGAATGAAGCACTCCGAAGGAATGAGAATGCTGGCCAGAGTGGCCGTGCGGTTCTGGGCGCTGCAGTCTGGAACCGAGCGACCGCTACGGTCGCAGGTTCGAATCCTGCCCCGGGCATGGATGTGTGTGATGTCCTTAGGTTAGTTAGGTTTAATTAGTTCTAAGTTCTAGGCGACTGATGACCTCAGAAGTTAAGTCGCATAGTGCTCAGAGCCATTTGAACCATTTGAAGGAATGAGAACGTCGATGATATGGAAGTTATTGACGTGGAAAGACGTCGGCACCGACGTCGACCAGCAGAGTGGTACCACGATGGCATACAGGATCTCCCAGTAAGGTGGCGCGAAGCATCGCATTGAACATTGATAACATTGAACAATAGGGTTTTGTAGCCCAGAGATTGGGGAGTAATATGGTATATTCTAATCTTGAACAAAACCAACCTGCCTTCAGAAAAAATGTATTGCATTACTTTTTAATCGCACATTGTAGTTGCTGCTGGGACGAAACGCCGCCGATGATAACGCCGTCGGTGTGATACGACATGAAGTAGCGTCTGGTAGCTTCTCTGCAACTCATGTAGTGACTAAGTTCAGAATCATTTTTCAGGTCCATCATTTCCGTCAAGCACTCACACTGGCTTCCCTCAAGTGCTCCGTCCCAAACCCGAAAACTGCAAGACTGCCGTACTTATACTTTCGGTTCTGTGAGAAGGAACTATTTTCTCTCAAGTTCATTCCTCCATTTGTCCTCAGATCCTACTGTGCAACTCGAAAAAGAGCGCTTGTTAGGTGAGATAAAGCTTCGCACTACTTGGCTCCATCCACCGCCCGGAAAAAAACAGACGTTCCCGTTCTTGCAGGGAAGGATCGTCTTCACAGGTTACCTACGTCTTAGCTTGTGTAACTAGTGGTAGTATTGCTACGCACGAGTGTCGACGGCCATGAATCCTTTTCCGGCGAAAATGTGTCCTAAAGTGGCCATGTTGGTTCTCAATACTTTAGCTTTTATTCTCCCAGCTGATGCATAATGAAAGCCGATATTAGGTCAAAAAATTAATTAAAAGCAAATAAAAGTTTCCTATCACTTCTTGTTTCTTTCTTTCAAACTTTACCAAATCGACCTTACATTAGCTTGTGAGATCAGTTATGAAATAATCAATGTGAAATTCGGTGGAATGGAGCGCGAACCATGTCTCAGTGTCACATTAAAAATGTTGTCTCCACCTTACTCCAGAATGTAGTTCTGAATTTCACAGACATTCAGACAATGTGACTAAATTATCTGCAAATGTTAGACGGTTTACTGTCGAACATTTATTCTTTCTCCCCACTATGAGTGGTTATATTCTGTCTTCTTTATATTTTTCATTTCAAATTCTCACAAACATTTCCAAGATGCATTTGAAAAGCAATGGAGATCGCTCGTCGTCGTTTTGTCTGAAGCAACGTCGTGTCAAATGACCCATTAGCTTCAGTTTTGAAATAGGTTTCCTCTGATTAAGTTTGTCTATTCTAATTTATGTACAGATTCTCGGATAACGTTATCCATGCTTTCTGTGGCAACAGCGTTAAAAGTCATTTTTCTTACCCAATCAATATTACGACTCTGTCTTTGGAGTTCATTAATCTGTGACAAGTTTTGGACTGCAAGTTGAAAACCTGTTACGAGCAGGATCTTCCCTTTCTAAACTTTTGTTGATATTCACCCAGTTGTAACCTGTTAAGTAATATTGTTAATAGTATTGTATGATAACTGATGAAAGATGTACGCCTCTACAGGCTTCACCATCTCACTTGTTACCTCTGTTGTGCAATGAAAGAATCAGGTGCTACTTCCATTCCTCCGAGATCTAACCTGCGTTCCAAATTTTGTCTAATGTTGTTTCTAGATCCACACACCTTCACATGTCAAACAGTGATTTGCCCTATGAATGTGATATACCTGAAATACTGAATCTGATATAGCTTTGGGAAGCAGCATGCATAAAGCAGTAAGAAAGGAAGTGTATATAGTAAGCGATAACAAGTGTCGGATGCTTTTGATTAGATAATGTATATGTTAGAAACGAAATGGAAGGATACCTAGGAGTTAGGCACCCCGCATTACCGCCTTTCATTCATTCCATCATCCATTCGCTAGCTGAGGAAACAAGCGTAGCAAGTACTTAGTAGTCTTATAATAGTCCATCTAGTGCTCCCTCCCCTCTCTACCCATCTCACCCTCTTCCTCCATCCAGTTCCTCTTCCACCCTCTCTATGCCCCTCTTGTGCCCTCTCTCTCTCCACCTCCTCCTCCTCCTCCTGCTCCTTCTGCTCCTTTCTCTGTCCATCACCGCGTTATCATCCTCCGTCTGGTGGTTTATACCCCGACAATATTTCTTTACAGATTTTGTGTAATATGTGGACCTACTGTGCGGCTGCCCGATGGCGGACAGTTTTCAAACACCTGAAAATGTGATTTTGAAATCCAGAAACAGGTTGTGGTTTGAATAAATATTAATACAACTGCAGCGGACCTCTCTAAATTAATTAACATGCCTCTCAACTACAGATGTCCTAAGTAGCAGATCGTGTGCGGGTGTACCAATTCGGGTCGAGAAGGAGGAGATAATTAAAGTTTAACATCCAGTCGGTAATGAGAGACGGGACCGGAGTTAGGATTAGAGAAGGATGGAGAAGGAAAGCGGCCGTGCACTTTTGAAGGAGCTATCCCGCCACCTTCCTCATGCGAGTTACGGAAATCGCCGTAAACCTAAATCAGGATGGCCGGACGCAGGTTTGAACCGTCGTCGTCCCGAAAGCGAGTACATTCGGTAAAGTTACGTTGAAATCGGTTCAGAGGCTTAGGAAATGTTGAACATATGAGTATATAAGATATATCGCTCAAAAGAAGTCTGATTCTCTGCTTTTCACCTTTTGTTGTTAAATTTATCTGTTGTCTTCAGCCGTTGGCTTGACGTTAGCACCCGAACTCGTTGACGTGAGTTTTGACTCGCTGCAGTGCTAATTCACGTGACCTGGTTCACACTCTGAACAGGACAAGAGAGAGAGAAATTGCACTTCTTTGTTTTAAATGTATTGAAGAGTCAATTAGATACAGAATATAAATAGAATAAGGATCGTTTCGAACATTTTTACGTTGCTCCTTATCTCCCTTATCCGCATCCCCTCCCCAGGTTGTTGTGGAAAACTTACTTTCATAAAATTTTTGTAAAAATAATAGGTCATATACATAATGGATTTGGTTGAAATACCTTCAGATATTCCGGAGTTATGTTTCAATGTTGCCTTCATTTCATTCCCATCCGTACTGGCACCACCAATAAAACATGACTTTTTTGAAGACCTGAAATCCTATATATAAAACAGCAAACTTCTGATTACTTTACAAATGAGTTAATACGTTCAATATTTAAGAATGTAAGCGAGGAAAGCTTAGAAAAGATTTGAAATTATGTTAAAAGTTTCTTGGAAGTCGCCAAGAACTCCCATTTTCAAATACTGGATGAATATACACTGCCGGAAAAAATCACAGCGTCAAGAAGGAGTTGTGCGACATAAAGGGAAGTTGGAAGGCGTGTGTGTACATCTGAAAAATTGTATCTATTCAGATTTCGCACCATTTGCATAAGAGTGGCGGTAGTAGAGCCACTATGAGGATGTCAACCAGGTTTGCTTTTAATACACGCTGTAACTGTCGTGAGCTTTACCTACCTTTGAAACTGATCGTGGTGAGATGATGTTAGTAAACAATGTTATTAAGACGACAAATACGTCATTACTAAGAACTCACTGAGTTTTAAAGAGGTGGTGTAATAGGACTACGAGAAGTCGGATGTTGCTCCTGCGATAATGCAAAAAAACTTATCAGACATTTGGTGACTGTACGTGATTGCTGTCAGCGAGTGTCACGAGAATGTACAGTAGCAGGAACACCGGACTCCGAACCGTCACCTGTCACTACCGAGAGTGGAGACCATCGTGTTCTGCGTATGGCTCTGGCCCATCGTACTGTATATGCAGCAGCAATTTGAGCAGCAATTAGCATCAAAGTGACAAAACGAAGTTACAAATCGGTTACTTCAAGGATATCTCTGAGCCACACGCCGTGAAGAGAGCATTTCACTGACCCCGAAGTACCCCCATTTGGGACTTCAGTTTTGTGAATCGAGAGCACATAAGGGGGCTGGGTGGAGACCTACTGTGTTTCTTGATGAAAGCTGATTCTGCCTCGGTCCCTGTGATGATTATGTGTTGGTTAGAAGGAGACCAGTTGAGGGCCTGCAACCAATCTGTCTACGTGCTAGACACACTGGACGTACCCCCGGCGTTATTGTCTGTGGTGCAATTTCCTAAGACAGTAGGAGCGCTCTCGTGGTCATCTCACGCACCATGACTGCATTGTACGCCAGCCTGGTTATTCGACTTGTCGTGCTGCCATTCATGAACAGCATTCCAGCGGGTGTTTTCCAACAGCATAACGCTCGTCCGCATACCGCTATCGAAATCAGACATGCTCTATAGAGTGTTGACATGTTGCCTGGGCCTGCTCTATCATCATATCTGTCTACAATCGAGCACATATGGCACATCGTCGGATGAGAACTTTAAAGTCATCCATAAACAGCTGTAGACGTCCCTGTATTGACCGACCAAGTGCAACAAGCATGAAACTCCATCCCAAAACTCACTCCGGCACCAATACAACACAGTGCATGTACGTCTGCACGTTTACCTTTACCATTCTGGCGGTGACGCCAACTGGTAATTGTAACGTTCTCTGTCAGCACGCATCCAAAGTGAAAGTTAAAAGAACATTTCGATGTATAATGCGCACTGCAACAAATTATTTATATGTATTTCTGTCAATTGAATTTCAAAAGGATCATAATTTTGTGAGGAAAAATATAATTGTAAATTTTGCTATTATAAATGATTATTCGGAGTGTGAAATACTATCTCTGGCGGAGGATGTGAAAACCGCCACAGAAGAAACGATATGCAATCAAAATGACAAAGGCTGTAAAATAATTATAGGCAATATAATGTAATAGAATCGCTTGTCTTCTGCACGGACTGAATGGGAGAGGAACCCGTGACGTTGCATTAGGCTCTTAAGTAGTCTTCATTTGTCACAAGTCGATGATCGACGCCATTTCTAGCTGGGGTTGTAAAAGGTGTGTAAAGATTTTAATTGTTTCTGTTAAAACATATTTATGTAGTAAAATCGGTTTGTCACAATTACTACAAAGTTTGTACCGGACATTACCCATTTTATTTAAGAAATTTCAGGATTTTATTGGATATCACTGCCGACACGGAGCTGCGCCTCGAGCGAGCAGTCTGCAGCAGTGGAAGATTAAAATATACGACCGCTATGACGACCACATCCTAAAAAGGGTACAGGTACAGATGAACGAAAATAATAAAGTGTTTCTTTTCACAGCGTTCCAGACGCAGAATAAAATGAGACGGTAGATTTTATCTTGTGCATTCACAGGTGGATACAAGCTGTAGCTTTCGTAAATTGTAAATATTCATTCAGAAAAGTGATAAATTCTGAACATATCTTCAAGTGTATTTAAAAGTGGATAATTTTCATGAGAGCTTAGCAATATAAAAAAGAAAACATTTTCATATAATAAGGATAGTCTTATGCTTGAAAGCTAGTCGGGGTATATCCAGTTAAACAAAAATCCACCGAAACATGGAAATGTTTGCTAAGTTCGATGGAGTACTTGAATGAAAGTAAAACTTGAATAATTATTTTGGAATATTCAAAGAAATTCATTTTTATTAATCTGCAACAGAATATTTCATACGTAAAGTAATAATCACAGATGAAAGACTTATTTCAAACTTTCATGTCTCATGTGCATCCATGTATATGTTAAGTTCAATCTCAATGGTGTCCCAATCAAATTAAACGCAAAAAGCAAAGAAAGTGTAAAACCAGACGGTCAACTCCCGAATAATTAAAACAGATGGAATCGCATTATAATGTACCAGCATTTACATTTGCAAAGGCGTATCTCGCGCTTACGTTAATGTTAATCACTTAAATATATTATCTAAACAAGTGAATTCACGAAATTTCATTACTGCATAGTAATTACTTTTTAGTGTTGCGATTTTTTCCCGTCAGTGCAGTCTGCCGGTCTGCACGCTGCGTTACGCTACTGTTTTTCGCCCACGCCAACGCTTCTGAGAAATAGGACGTTCTTATCCTACAGTGCTTCTTCCCAGAAATGACGTGAAATGTGTACCAACATTGGTTGAAATTGATCAGGTAGATCAGGAGATGTTGAACATACATACATTTGTATAGTATAGAGATTCATTCGCTAATTCATTCTTTCGCACACTGTGTTCCGTGAACCACAACACGAAGGAGAGCCTTCTGGGATGTGGAACTAACCAATTTTTACATTAACAGGCAGAAGCAACCGGTGCTGGATACTTCCGCATAGAATGCTACACAATAAATTGTAATTAACACTTATCTTTTCAAACTAGTAATTATCGGAATTACATTAACCTTACTTTACATATGTATGTCAATAAAAAAACAGCTGCTTTTAAAAAAGCTACTGTTCCTTCTTCTATGCAACTCAGTTGTTGTTATTGAGTAATCCTTGAAAAAAAAAGTATTTAATGTTACGCAGACCACTATTAGATGTCTATATAACGACAAAGTCTCGATGCATCTGATGCAACTATTAGAGGCAGAGATTATATGCCTATGTACAAGTATTTAGATATACTGTCAAATATGCGAGTAATTAGGTGTTCCTGTTATTTGTATTTAAAAATTAGGCGATTTTCAGTTTCCTGCCCAATGGCCAGTGGAATCTTTTTCTAGATGTTTGCACTAGAACATAAACTCCATTCTGAACATAGGGAAGGACACAGAGTCTAAATGGAATTCTTCTTAATTTTAGTATCGTGGTTGTGGATCGATGAGTTCATCGTAAATACACACTTGTTACTAGACACAAATGTGCTTACTGAAAATATGTATTGGCTCATAAGTGCAAGAATCCATTGGTCTGTGAAGAGAATTCTCCAAGAAGTTCGGTTATCAACATTATGCAATATTCTTGTACAACACTTCCGTAAAACAAACAGTTTTTTTCTCCTTAGCTGCAATGCCCCAGCACATTATGACGTAGGACAGATTTGAATGAAAGTATACAAAGTATACTAGCCTTCTTGTCCGCAGGCCAACACTGTGCTGGAGGCCATTGATTAAATAATTTTCACTTTCCTATTGTATTTCACTTGTGTCCATTGTGATTTGAAGCATGCGATTTACCATTGTTCTGAGGAATGGTTTTTTATGTTGGTCTGGATGGCAAGGGGACTTGTCTATGATAATATCGGCGGTTGTTGGCTTTCTGAAAAAAACTGCATATTCTTGTTGACACCTACAGATGCAAAGCATTGTATAGTGATGAACCAATCAGCAACAAAATTGAGATCACAGCGTAAGATCCATAAACTAGAATGTCCAATATATCAAATTGTGAACTCCATCAATAGTCCAAGCTATAAATTCACCAGGAATCTTAATTATATTATCTGCAAAGCATATGTATTCGAAAATAACTTCTCCATCAAAACCAGTTATGAGCTCATCAATAGCATAAAAGATAGCCCAACCCAGCTACAGGTAGATTTGCATCTCTTGACATAGTCAACCTATATACACACATATCTGTCAAGGAAACATTCAGTATAATAAGAAACAACTTATTCAAACGTGGAACAATAGACAGAACTGTAATCTATGAACTCATAGAGACCCTGCAGCTTATGTTATCACACAACTATTTCCAGTTCAACAACAAGTTTTACATTCAGGAAGATGGATTAGCTGTAGGTAGTAAGCCGGCCGAAGTGGCCGTGCGGTTAAAGGCGCTGCAGTCTGGAACCGCAAGACCGCTACGGTCGCAGGTTCGAATCCTGCCTCGGGCATGGATGTTTGTGATGTCCTTAGGTTAGTTAGGTTTAACTAGTCCTAAGTTCTAGGGGACTAATGACCTCAGCAGTTGAGTCCCATAGTGCTCAGAGCCATTTGAACCATTTTTGTAGGTAGTAGTCTAGCAGGCTTTCTACCAAACATATATAAAAATAACCCTGAAAACTACCCAACTAAAAGATAAGCTGCTTTACTACAAACGCTATGATCACGACGCTATGATTGTGTCCAATGGAACAACAAAAGAAATAAAAAATCTAGACAAAGTACTTAATAAATTAAACAACAAAATTCAATTCACAGTATAACATGAAACACCTGAATGCATTAACTATCTTCATTTACAATCGCAAATAAAAAGGAAAAGCATAAATTTCTAATTTAAGAAAGCCAACAGCCACCAATATTACCATACACAAGTCCTCTTAACATCCAGACAAACATAAAAAAGCATTCCACAGAACAATGGTAAATCGCATGATTCAAATCCCAACGGACACAAGTGAAAGACAAAAATAAACTAGAATTATTATGTCAATTGCCTCCAGCAATGGGTACCACCCTGCAAAATAGTTAATTATGTTGTATTGAAGTAGGGACCTAGAAACCACAGAGAGGCTTCGTCTCAGCCATAGCCCTCAGTGGTACACAACCCCACAACAGGCTGCAGCAGTCCACAAAATAAAATCGTACACAGCACCAAAGCTGCTATACAGCAGTATTAAACGTCAGGTGTACACAAGCTCAGTTGCAGCTAATGTCCAAGCTTCTACATTTTAGAAACCGGTAGAAGTTTCACAACATAGATTTAATGAACACATAGATGCACTCTGTCTTAACAACCTGAATAAATCCAGCTTTGCCTCTCATCTTGTCCAACACAATTATTCTGCAAACAACATTGAACAAAATATCCAAATACTCCATTCTGCCAACAAATGCCAGATACTTGACCTTCTTGAAGAAACTGAAATATTTATCTATACATATACAGCATTTGATTACTTACTCAATGACCAAACTGAACTGAGAAATAAATTTTTCCTTCAGAACTTTGAAGATTTGCTAGTTCAAAACAAGTGACCACTCAACCAACCTTACACCACCTGCACCCCCCCCCCCCACTCATAACCCCTCCCCCATATCTCCCTCCTTATATCCTAACTACACTGGTTTCAATGTAAACATGCTATACAGAATAAAATCTGTACTCTGTTCCAAAATGTTGAAGCCCTCTACAGTCAAAATAAATCAATAATTTTATAGAAGTTAATTCAAGCTGAAACAAACAGAATCAGCCTTTACCAGTATTCCAGTTCATGTTGATGTTAAAGTGCATGGTCATACAAACAACTTTCGTCTATTATAAACGCTACAACTTTAATGCATAGTACCCTAGTTAAAATAAATAGAATCTACTCTTACAAATATTCTAGATTATAATAACGTAAAGCAGAAATAAGTCAAAAGTTCATTTGAGCGTTTGTTATTATTTAAAATTTAAACTTAAATATGAATTTCATAGTCATACAAACTGCCGTATCTCAGGACAAATATGATAACTCTGTATTATTGACTCCTGGTTATTTATGCTACTGCCAATCTTAATTAAATATATGCTACAAATGGACTATATTATTTGTTAGTATACGAATACAAATAAGACATCTATACATATACATCACCTACATCTACGTGATTACTCTGCTATTCACAATTAAATGCCTGGCAGAGGGTTCAATGAACTACCTTCAAGCTGTCTCTACTGTTCCACTCTCGAACGGCGCGCGGGAAAAACGATCACTTAAATTTTTCTGTGCTAGCCCTGATTTCTCTTATTTTATCTAATGATCATTTTCCTTATGTAGGTTGGTGCCAACAGACTGTTTTCGTAATCGGAGGAAAAACTGCTGATTGAAACGTCATGAGAAGATCCCGTCGCAACGAAAAATTTCTTTGTTTTAATGATTGCCACTCCAATTCACGTACAGCATCTATGGCACTGTCTCCCCTATTTCGCGATAATACAAAAGGAGCCGCCCTTCTTTGAACTTTGGCAGTGTCATTCGTCAGTCTAACCTGATGCGGATCCCACACCGCATAGCAATACTCCAGAATAGGGAGGACAAGCGCAGTGTAAGCAGTCTCTTTGGTAGACCTGTTGCATCTTCTAAGTGTTCTGCCAGTGAATCGCAGTCTTTGGTTTGCCCTACCCACAACATTATCTATGTGATCTTTCCAATTTAGGTTATTTATAATTGTAATCCCTAAGTATTTAGTTTAATTTACAGCATTAAGGGGCTCCGGAAAGGCTGAAAATCATGAAAAGTTCAATTTTTACTTTTTTGCGTTTTCTGAATCTGCAGACTATTACCTTTTAATAGATATATAATTTATTCAATTCCGAAGACTGCAACTATTTTTTTTTTTTTTTTGAAATATGTTCTACATGGGCGTGACCCACTGTGGCGCTGTTAAACTGCTGTCAAATGGTGTTATTATTAACGTCCGTGTTCATCAGGTACATTTTAGTGATGTAAGATAAAGTATGTGTTGTGGCTAACCTGTGATGGTTCAATATATATCGCTGTTGTGATTGTCGAGTGTTTCACGTTTATTTACTCTGTCGTTATCTCGAAAATATTCGTAATTAATTCTGTTTCTTGAGTCTCTGTTTTGTTGAAGTATAATAATGAGTAAAAGTAAAGTTATTAGAAATCCTCTGAAGGCTTTTAAGAGAAGGAGAAATGTTGGAAAGCCAAAGGTATGTGTTATTACTGTAAACAACAAAGACGATGAAAATCCCCAACATAGCTTGTGTCCCAAAGAAGAAGACAGTTGGTGTAAATATAACAAAGGATTGCTAACTGGTGAAGTGTACACTCATAAACATAGTCTGCCGCATGCAATAATGGAGGTCATAAAACCTATTTTCAGAGACTTAGCAGCACCTGAACTGTTGAAAAAGTGTATTCACGGAAAAATTCAAAACCCCAATGAAAGTGTAAATAGTGTTATATGGTCGAGAATCCCCAAGACTGTATTTGTTGGAATAGAAACACTTCACTTTGGTGTGTATGATGCTGTTGCGACTTTCAATGATGGCAACATTGTAAGGTGCAAGGTATTTAGAAATATGGGAATGAAGATAGGTTCTAACATGGTACGAGCGATGCTTGCTTTAGACAAGGAACGCCTTCGGGCTGCAGACAGGGCTGTAAAGAGTCTAGAAATACAAGCAAGAGTAAACAGGAGGAGGAACAAGAGGAAGCTGGAGGAGGAGTTTGCAGAGGATGAAGATAATCCATCCTATGGACCTGGAATGCACTAAAAAGTTAATCCAATCTTTGTCGCTCGATTCCCAAAACTTTTATTTTCTCATACAAATAACATGTTTTCTAAGGATCTTCCAAACATATTTGTTTCGAACTTTCAGTAAATGTTACACAGTACCTTCTGCATAATTTAACACAGCCTTTTTCCAAAAAACTTTATATTTTTGAATATATAAATAAAAAATTGCAAAAAAATGTTATGAATTTTCATTACAATTGAAAAAAAATCATCTTTAATAACTGAAATACAATTTTGTAAAATCCCATTGTTAAGCTATAGCCCATATTCCAGTAAATAATCTGTAAAAAGTTCAACTTCCTACCTCAAATACTTTGTGAGGAAAGATGTAATTTATAAGCGTTATTTTAACATTGCACGTATAGGGCGTTCCGGAGCCCCTTGAGGTTTGTGTGACTAATTGTGTAATCGATTTAGCTGATTTCTATTAGTATTCATGTGAATAACTTCACACTTTTCCTTATTCATGGTTAATTGCCACTTTTTCCACCATGCAGATATCTTAACTAAATCATTTTGCAATTCGTTTTCGTCATCTGATGACTTTATAAGACGGTAAATGAAAGCATCCTAGGACCGCTACTCGAATTGTCTCCTACGTCGTTAATATAGGTCAGGAACAATAGACGGCCTATAACACATCCTAGGGGAAAGCCAGGTACTACTTTTGTTTTACTCGATTACTTTCCTTCTATTACTACGAACTGTGACCTTTCTCACAGGAAATAACGAATCCAGTTGCACAACTGAGGCAGTTTGGTTAGAAGACGCTTGTGATGAACGGTGTCGAAAGCCTTCTGGAGACCCGAAAATATGGAATCAACTTGAAATCCCCTGTCGATAGCACTCATAGTATTGTATGGAACTGGGGACATAGAAACGACGAAGAGGCTTCGTCCCCGCCGTAGACCTCAGTGGTACACAACCCCACAACAGGCTACAGCACCCCACCACCACCCCACACCGAACACAGGGTTATTGTGCGGTTAGGCCCCCAGTGGACCCCCCTGGGAAAGTCTCACACCAGACGAATGTAACCCCAATGTTTGCGTGGTAGAGTAATTATGGTGTATGTATACGTGGAGAAAGTGTATGTGCAGCAATCGTCGGCATAGTGTAACTGAGGCGGAATAAGGGGAACCAGCCCGCATTCGCCGAGGCAGATGGAAAACCGCCTTAAAAACCATCCACAGACTGGTCGTCATACCGGACCTCGATATTAATCAACCGGGTGGATTCGTGCTGGGGACCGGCACGCCTTCCCTCCCGGAAAGCAGTGCGTTAGACAGCACTCGTTACTTCATGGGTATAAAGAGCTAGTTGTGGATCGCAAGAACAATATGTTCTGATCCGTGCTGACTATGTGTCAATAAATTGTTTTCTTCAAGGTACTTCATTATGTTCGAATGCAGTATATGTTCCAAAACCCTACAGCAAATCGATGTTAGTGTTATGGGTCTGTAATTCAGCGGATTACTCCTATTCCCCTTTTGGGCACTGGTGTGACTTGAGTAATTGTCCAGTCTTTTGGTACGGAACTTTCTGTGAAAGAGCTGTTGTATATAATTGCTAAATGTTGAGCTATTGCATCAGCATACGCTGAAAGGAACCTGACTGACATATAAACTCAACCGGAGGCATTGCCTTTATTAAGTGATTTAAGCTGCTTTGCTACACCGAGGATACGTACTTCTATGTTTCTCATCTTGGCAGTTGTTCTTGATTGGAATTCAGGAATACTTACTTTGTCTTTTTTGCTGAAGAATTTTCGGAAAACCGCGTGTAATAACTCCGCTTTAGTGGCACTGTCATCGGTGACTTCACCGTTGTTATAGCAAAGTGAAGATATTGATTGCGTCTTGCCACTGGTGTGCTTTATATATCACCAGAATCTTTATGGGTTTTCTGCCGGATTCCGAGACCGAGTTTCATTGTGGAAATTATTAAAAGTATCTCGCATTGAAGCACGCTCTATATTTCGGACTTATGCAAAACTTTGCAAATCTTGGGGATTTTGCGTTCTTTTAAATTTGGCATGCTCTTTTCTCTGAGTCTGCAACAACGATCTGACCCGTTTTGTATACCATGGGAGATCAGTACCGTCACTTATTAATTTATGTGGTTATGTATCAATTGCGGTCGATACTATCTCTTTGAAATCATTCCACATCTTTTCTACGCTTACGTGATCAGATCGGAATGAGTGGAGACTGTCTCTTAAAAAGGCATTAAGAGTATTTTTGTCAGCTTTTTTAAATAGATGTACTTTGCGTTTGGTTGTGGATGTTTCGGTATTCAGCCTAGCAGCAACTGATTTTTGCTCACTTATCCCTGTATTCGTCATGATACTCCCTATTTGTCCAGGATAATTAGTTGCTAAAAGATCAAATATGCTTTCGGAAGCATTTACGCTTCGAGTGGGCTCATGAACCAATTGTTGAAAATTATTTTCTTAGAAAGCATTCAGTACAATTTCGGATGACGTTTTATGCCTGCTGCCGGCTTTAAATAATAATTTTACCAGCATATCGAGGATAGATTGAGGTCGCCACCGACTATAATTCTATGAGTGGGGTACCTATTTGAAATGAGATTGAAGTCTTCTTTCAACTGTTCAGCAACTATATCTTCTGAGTCGGGGAGTTCGTAAAACGATCCCATTAATAGTTTATTCCGATTGTCAGTTATGACCTCTACCCATACTATTTCGCAGGAACTATGTTATTCAATTTCACTACAAGGTAAGCTACTTCTGACAGAAATAGATACTCCAACTGTATTTAATCTATCCTTTCTGAACACTGTTAGGTGGTCTCAAAAAGTTATTTCTGAACTTATTTGCGGCTTTAGCCAGCTTTCCGTATCTGTAACTATTCGAGGTTCAGTGCTTCCTATTATAGCTTAGAGCTTTGGTCCTTTCCCAACACAGCTACGACAATTTACAACTACAATACCGATCGTTTCTACAACTACCTTACTGTGTTTTACCTGCCCCATTTTAGACGGACGCCCTTTCTGTGGATTCCTGAAACCCTCTAACCTTAAAAAATTATGAAGTTGTTCTTTTGAGAAAACACAGCTTATACAATTCTGTACAGTAGTGCTCAGAGCCATTTGAACCATTTTTTTGCAAATTTTGGTGATAAACATATCAGCAAATTAGTTTACTATGCCTATTTTCATTCATTGCTTTAATATGGCATCATATTTTGGGGCAATTCGTCATTAAGAGAGAAATTATTCATTGTACAAAAGCGTGTAATCAGAATAATAGCTGGATCCAACCCAAGATGACCTTGCAGACATTTATTTAAGGAACTCGAGATATTCACAGTACCTTCGCAATAAACGTATTCACTTATCAAATTTGTCTTTAATAACCCACCTCAATTCAAAAATAAGTGTCATGCATAGTTACAACACTAGAAGAAAGGATTATCTTCATTATTCTAAATTAAATCTCACTTAGGCACAGAAAATCTGTGAATTTGGTTGCCACAAAAGTATTAAAGGTCTGACAGATAGCCAACCAACATTTAAAAGCAAATTAAAACAGTTTCTGAATGACAATTGCTTCTACTCAATAGTCTAATTCTTAGATATGTAGTTGTAACTGTAAAAAAAATTATTTGTGTAAACAGAACTTATATTAAAGTGACACATTCCACATCATTACGAAATGTCGTATTCATGATCTATGGAACAAGGATCTATGAATGTACGTATGTAAGTACATCCCCACCACGTACCATGGACCTTGCCGTTTGTGGGGGGTCTTGCGTGCCTCAGCGATACAGATAGCTGTACCGTAGGTGCAGCCACAACAGAAGGGTATCTGTTGAGAGGCCAGACAAACGTGTGGTTTCTGAAGAGGGGCAGTAGCCTTTCCAGTAGTTGCAGGGGCAACAGTCGGGATGATTGACTGATCTGGCCTTGTAACAATCGCCAAAACGGCCTTGCTGTGCTCGTACTGCGAACAGCTGAAAGCAAGGAAAAACTGCAGCCATAATTTTTCCGAGGGCCTGCAGCTTTACTGTATGGTTAAATGATGATGGTGTCCTCTTGGGTAAAATATTCTGGAGGTAAAATAGTCCCCCATTCGGATCTCCAGGCGGGGACTACTCAAGAGGATGTCGTTATCAGGAGAAAGAAAACTGGCGTTCTACGAATCAGGGCATGAAATGTCAGATTCCTTAATCGGGCTGGTAGGTTAGAAAATTTAAAAAGGGAATGAGATAGATTAAAGTTCGATATAGTGGGAATTAGTGAATTTTGGCGGCAGGAGGAACAAGAGTTTTGGTCAGGCGAATACAGGGTAATAAATACAAAATGAAATAGGGGTAATGTAGGAGTAATGTAGTTTAATAATGAATAAAAAAAATAGGAGTGAGGGTAAGCTACTACAAACAGCATAGTGAACGCATTATTCTGGCCAAGATAGACACGATGTCCAGGGCCACTACAGTAGTACAAGTTTATATGCCAACTAGCTCTGCAGATGACGAAGTAATTGAAGAAATGTATTATAAAATAAAAGAACTTATTCAGATAGTCATGTGTGACTGGAATTCGGCAGTAGGAAAAGGGAGAGAAGGAAACGTAGGAGGTGAATATGGATTGGGGAGAAGAAGTGAAAGAGGAAGCTGCCTGGTAGAATTTTGCACAGAGCATAACTTAATCATAGATAACACTCGGTTCAAGAATCATAAAAGAAGGTTGTATACATGGAAGAATCCTGGAGATACTGACAGGTTTCAGATAGTTTATATAATGGTGAGACAGAGATTTGGGAACCAGGTTTTAAATTGTAAGACATTTCCAGGGGCAGATGTGGACTCTGACCACAATCTATTGGTTATGAACTGTATACTAAAACTGAAGAAACTGCTAAAAGGTGGGAATTTAAGGTCATGAGACCTGGATAAACTGACTAAACCAGAGGTTGTACAGAGTTTCTGGGAGAACCTAAGGGAACAATTGACAGGGGTAATGGGGGAAAGAAATACAGTAGAAGAAGAATGGGTAGCTTTGAGGGATGAAGTAGTGAAGGCGGCAGAGTATCAAGTAGGTAAAAAGATGAGGCCTAGCAGAAATCCTTGGGTAACAGAAGAAATATTGAATTTAATTGATGAAAGGAGACAATATAAAAATGCAGTAAATGAGGCAAAAAAGAAGACAAACGTCTCAAAAATGAGATCGACAGGATGTGCAAAATGGCTAAGCAGGGATGGCTAGGGGATAAATGTAAGGATGCAGAGTCTTATCTCACTAGGGGTAAGATAGATACTGCCTACAGGAAAATTAAAGAGACCTTTGCAGAAAAGAGAACGACTTGTGTGAATATCAAGGGCTCAGATGGAAACCCAGTTCTAAGTAAAGAAGGGAAAGCAGAAAGGTGGAAGGAGTATATAGAGGGTCTATACAAGGGCGATGTACTTGAGGACAATATTATGGAAATGGAAGAGGATGTAGATGAAGATGAAATGGGAGATATGATACTGCGTGAAGAGTTTGACAGAGCACTGAAAGACCTGAGTCGAAACAAGGCCCCAGGACTACTGACTGAGAACTGCTGATAGTCGTGGGAGAGCCAGTCCTGACCAAACTCTACCATCTGGTGAGCAAGATGTATGAGACAGGCGAAATACCCTCAGACTTCAAGAAGAATATAATACTTCCAATCCGAAAGAAAGCATGTGTTGACAAATGTGAAAACTATCAAACTATAAGTTTAATAAGTCACGGCTGCAAAATACTAATGCGAATTCTTTACAGACGAATGGAAAAACTGGTAGAAGCCGACCTCGGGGAAGATGAGTTTGGATTCCGTAGAAACATTGGAACACGTGAGGCAATACTGACCTTACGAGTTATCTTAGAAGAAAGATTAAGGAAAGACAAATCTACGTTTTCAGCATTTGTAGACTTAGAGAAAGCTTTTGACAATGTTGACTGGAATACTCTCTTTCAAATTCTAAAGGTGGCAGAGGTAAAATACAGGGAGCGAAGGGCTATTTACAATTTGTATGGAAACCAGATGGCAGTTAAAAGAGTCGAGGGACATGAAAGGGAAGCAGTGGTTGGGAAGGTAGTGAGACATGGTTGTAGCCTCTCCCCGATGTTATTCAATCTGTATGTTGAGCAAGCAATGAAGGAAACAAAAGAAAAATTCGGTGTAAGTATAAGAATCCATGGAGAAGAAATAAAAACTTTGAGGTTCGATGATGACATTGTAATTCTGTCAGAGACAGCAAAGGACTCGGAAGAGCAGTTGAACAGAATGGATAGTATCTTGAAAGGAGGATATAAGATGAAAATCAACAAAAGCAAAACGAGGATAATGGAATGTAGTCGAATTAAATTGGGTGACGCTGAGGAAATTAGATTAGGAAATGAGACACTTAAAGTAGTAATGGAGTTTTGCTATTTGGGGAGCAAAATAACTGATGATGGTCGAAGTAGAGACGATATAAAATGTAGACTGGCAATGACAAGGAAATCGTTTCTGAAGAAGAGAAATTTGCTAACATCGAGTATAGATTTAAATGTCAGGAAGTCGTTTCTGAAAGTATTTGTATGGAGTGTAGCCATGTATGGAAATGAAACATGGACGATAAATAGTTTGGACAAGAAGGGAATTGAAGATTTTGAAATATGATGCTACTGAAAAATGCTGAAGATTATATGGGTAGATTACATAACTAATGAGGACGTATTGAATAGGATTGGGGAGAAGAGGAGTTTGTGGCACAACTTGACTAAAAGAACGGATCGATTGGTAGGACATGTCTGAGGTACCAACGGATCACCAATTTAGTATTTAAAGTCAGCGTATAGGGTAAAAATCGTAGAGGGAGAACAAGAGATGAATACACTAAGCAGATTCAGAGGGATGTAGGTTGCAGTAAGTACTGGGAGATGAAGAAGCTTGCACAGGATAGAGTAGCATGGAGAGCTGCATCAAACCAGTCTCAGGACTGAAGACCACAACAACAACAACACGTATGTACATAGCCCATAAGGCAAACAACAACATTATGAGATATATTCACCAGAATAGAAGGTACAACAAGATGAATAATCAACATAGGACATTATGTGACATAAACAAGAAACTTTCAACCGAGAATGCCCTCATTGTCAGAGCAGGCAAGGACAGCACAGCTGTTGTATTAAATGAATCAGATTATATTAACAAAACTTGTGAATTCTTCACAAAGAATAACATAAAAGAAGTAGCGTATGACCCTACTCCCAAATTCCAAGACAAAATTAGAAAGTTGCTTAAAAACTGCTAATTTTTGCTGACGCCAATAGAAGCAAAGCAGTGTATAGTGATGAACCCATCAGCAACATAAATGATATCACAGCCTTAATATCCATAAACCAGAATGTCCAATACATCCCATTGTGAAATCCATCAATAGTCTAAGCTATAAATCCAACAGGAATCTTAATAATATTATCTGCAAAGCGTATGTATTCGAAAATAACTTCTCCATCGAAAACAGTTATGTGCTCATCAATAGCATAAATGGTATCCCCATCCTAGTTACAGGTAGATTTGCATCTTTTGACATAGTCAACCTATATACAAACATATCTGTCAAGGAAACAATCAGCATATAAGAAATAACTTACTCAAACATGTAACAATAGACAGAGCTGCAATCTATGTACTCATAGAGACCTTGCAGCTTATATTATCACACAACTATTTCCAGTTCAACAACAAGTTTTGCATTCAGGAAGATGGATTGACCGTGGGTAGTAGTCTAGCAGTCTTTCTAGCAAACATATATAAAAATAACCTTGAAAGTACCCAACTGAAAGATAAGCTGCTGCACTACAAACACTATGTTGAAGACACACTCATTCTGTTCAATGGAACAACAGAAGAAATACCAAATCTAACCGAATGAAATTGATAAATTACACGACAAAATTCAATTCCCAGTGGAACACGAAACACCAGATTGCATTATCTATCTTGACTTAACAATCTGAAATAAAAATCAAAAGCATAAATTTCAAATTTTCAGAAAGCCAAGAACCACTAATATTATCATTGGCAAGTCCTCTTGCCATCCAGACTAACATAAAAAAGCATTCCTCAGAACAATGGTAAATTGCTTGCTTCAAATCCCAATGGACACAAGTGAAACAGAATAGGAAACTGAAATTATTTAATCAATAGGTTCCAGCAATGGGTAAAACCCTGCAGTAACAGATAAACTAATACATCCAGTAAAATTAAATCAACAAACTGCTGAACAACCAGCAAACAAGAAGACCACATTTATAAGAATGCCTTCCTAAGGAAGATTTCACACCAAATTGCGAACCTCTTGAAGACATACAATATAAAAATAAGATTCTTCATGAACAACAAAATACAAAATAAAATCATATGCAGCACCAAATTTGCTATACAGTAGTATCAAAAGTCAGGAGTATTCAAGCTCACTTGCAACTAAAATCCAAGCTTCCATATTGGACAAACCGGTTGAAGCTTCACAACAAGATTTAAAGAACACATAGAAGCACTCTGTCTTAGCAACCTGAAAAAATTCCGCCTTGCCTCTCATCTTGTCCAACACAACCATTTTGCAAACAACATTTTCTTGAAGAAACCGAAATATTTATCTACACACATACAGAAACTGACTACTTACTCAACAACCAAACTGAATTGAGAAATAAGTTTTTCCTTCAGATCTTTGAAGATTTACTAGTTCAAAACAAGTAACCTCTCAACAAACCCTACACCATCTGCCCCCCCCCCCAATATGCTACCAGAGAATAAAACCTATACTATATTTCTAAATGGTAAAGCCATTTACTATTAAAATAAATAAGTACTTTTATACAAGTTACTTCTAGCTGCAAGAAACAGAATCTGCCTTTATCAGTAATCCAGATCACGATAATGAAAGAAGAAAAATAAGTAACCAGTTCACTTGAACTTTTGTTCTTGGTTTTAAATATAAAGTGTATGGTCATACAAACAGTTTTAGTCCTTTACAAACATTATAACTTCAATACATATTACTGTAGCTAAAATAAACAGAATCTACTCCTATTAATATTCCAGGTTATAGTAACGCAAGAACAGAAATAAGTCATAACATCATTTGAAGGTCTGTTAGCATTTAAGATTTGAATTTAAATATAAAGGTCATACTCGTACAAGGTACATACGATAACTCTGTGTTATTGAATCCTGGGCATTCATGTTAATGCCAATCTTGATTAAAATATATGCTCTAAACTGACTGTATTGTACGATAGTATGTGAAAAATAAGACATCATGTCACTTGAAGTTTGTTCTTGTCGTAATTCATTTCTTTATTTTTTTTATTTTGTACTCTATTTTTATCGCAAGTCTGATTAAAATAATTGCCCTTATATCGACTTTATTACATGTAAAAATGAACTAATTACATCTCCGTGCAAAGTAGGCCTATTGCATATCTTCTGTCAAGCTCTTTGTTACAAGCAAAAGTTGTACGGCACATGCTGGATGCTGTCAGAGTTTCGCTGTCAGAGTGTATATTAGTATATATTGTTTTAAAGTGTGCTAAGTGACCAACTAACCATCAAAAAATGTAAGCAGATAGATGGACAATAGCGAAAAAAGCCACACATATTGTCACAGTAAGTAAAAAAGTAAATTTACATCCCTATCGTCAGATGAACTATAGTCATGGCGATACGATAAGGTGTGTTGCATCTTCTTGTCACAGAGCCAGCACTATGCTAAAAATAATGAGGTAACCTCCAGAAACCATCAGGAGATGAACATGTGAAGGTTAGGAAACCGGTTCATGGAACAAAACATAATTATTCAAAAAAGTTAGTGGTTTCTGTTTTATGTAACTTATTTACTTTACATTTAAAGTTTTGTTGGAAGTCTCAAACTGCTCTCATTAAGAAACGCTGGATGAATATTATCTTGGTAATTTGAACTCCATTTTGTGCAAATGCACGTTTTTCTCATATCACAAATTATATGACAACACATCTCCTGAGCTAATCGTACAACGGTATAATTTTGCAAGTGAATTCAGTGATATATGTAGATAGTGTCTGCATAGTGTGTTCCGAATAGAGTTGGCAGTAGAGAAGTAGTAAATTAAAACGACATGCCTCATGTTGAAGTTTCCCTGCTCACAATTTTATACGGGAACTAGTTTTTGACACATATGAATTTGCTCTCTTTGCTGATTCCGCCGAGAATCTCCTCATTCCTTGCGTGTCAGGCCAGTTAGTTATCAGTACTCTTCTGTAGCAGCGTATTTCAAATCCTTCAATTCTATTTTGTTCTGGTTTTCTAACAGTCCATGTTTCATTACCATACTGCTGTGCTCCAAACATACATTCTGAGAGATTTCTTCCTGATATTAAGGCCTCTTTTTTATCTTAGTAGACGTTTCTTGGCCAGAGATGCCCTTTTTGGTAGTGCTAATCTTTTGTTTATGTCTTCCTTTCTCCGTCCATCACTGATTATTTTTCTGTCTAGGCACCAGAATTCCGTAAGTTTGTCTACTTCGTAATCCCTTTTTCTGATGTTTTATCTCATTACTTTCGTTTTTCCGGTTTACTCTCAACACATAATCTGTTCTTATTACACTGTTCATTCTGTTCAGCAGATCTCGCAATTCTTCTTCACTTTCACTGAGGATATCAGCGAAACTTATCTTTGATGTCCTTCCGTCTTGAATTTTAGTTCCACTTTTGATATTTTCTTTTATTTCCGCCAATGCTTCTTCGATGCATACATCGGGCAGTAGGAGCGAAAGAATACATCAGTGTTTTCCATCCTTTTTAATGCTAGCACTTCATTCTTGATCTCCCGATCCTATAGTCGGATGTTGGTTACTGTACATATTGTATGTTACCGGTGTTTCCCTATAACTTACGCCTATTTTTCTCAGGATTTCGAACATCGTGTACCATTTTACACTGTCGAGCTCTTTTCCCAGTTCTACAAATCCTGAATGTTTCTTGATTTTTTTTTCGTCCTTGCTTCCATTATCAATCACAACGCCAGAACTGTCTTTATGACACCTTTTCCTAAAGCCAAACTGATCGTCATCCAAGAGGTCCTCAGTTTTCTTTTGCTTTCTTCTCCTCTTTATTACTCTTGTCAGCAACTTGGATGCATCAGCTGTTATGCTGATAGTGCAATAATTCTAACACTTGTCGGCTCCTGCAGTCTTCGGAATTGTGTGGATGAGGCTTTTCCGTAATTTTGGTAGTATATCGCCATTCTCATCCATTCACACACAAACGTGAATGGTTGTTTTTTGCCACTTTCTCCAACGGTTTTAGAAATTCAGACGGGAGGCTGTCTATCCATTCTGCCTTATCTGACAGTAAGTCTTCCAAAGCTATTTTAAATTCTGATTCAATTACAAGATTCCCTATGCCTTCCTTATCGACTCCTGTTTCTTTTTCTATCTCGTCGTGTGACAAGACCTCCCAGTTACAGACGTCTTCAATGTACTCTTTTCACCAGTACGCTCTCTCCTCTGCATTTAACAGTGGAGTTCTCTATGCACTCTTAATGTTATCGCACTCACTTTTAATTTCACATAATGCGTATGACGTCATAACTCCTAAATCGTTTACCACTAAACAAAAACTAAATTCCATCCGAAAAGGCCTTGGAAGGCGCAACGGTACCGACAGGATGCTGTGTCATCGTCAGCCCACAGGCGTCACTGGATGCGGATATGGAGGGGCATGGGATCAGCCCACCGCTGTCCTGGCCGTATGTCAGTTTACGAGACCGCAGCCGCTGTTTCTCAGTCAAGTAGCTCCTAACTTTGCCTCACAAGGGCTGAGTGCACTACTCTTGCCAACAGCGCTCGGCACACCGGATGGTCACCCATCCAAGTGCTAGCCCAGCCCGACAGCTCTTAGCTTCGGTGATCCGGCGGAAATGGTGCTGCCACTGCGGCAAGGCCGTTGGAAATTTATTCACCATACTACGAAGTAATTTTACAGGTACATTCAGTGTTGCATTTGCAAACCGTGTTGCGAATACAGTCGGTAATAAAGAAATAATACCTCTAAACATCGTGTTTGTATGCTGAAGTTTTATTGTAGGAACGTCGGAAATGTAGTAAACCATAAAGTATTTTATAAAGTATTCTTCTCTCATCATTTCGTGTGTGTGTGTGTGTGTGTGTGTGTGTGTGTGCGTGTGTGTGTGTGTGGGGGGGGGGTGGGTGGGGGGGGTTGTGTGTGTGGACGGGTGGTTGGTAGAGGGAGGGGGGGGGGTTCAGCAAGAACAAGTTTCGTAAAGGTTGGAAATTATCTGTAAAGTTTGATGTAAGTCGTTAAGTGCTGTAATTCTCAGATAGGGTATAAATAAATTCCGGTTAGTTGTGCGCCGTCAGTAATGCCGCTTCATGACAGACACGCAGTTTCTAACTGCGATACTTCTCCTATTAAACTTTTAACATAAAATTGTACCTCTTAATGAGTACGTTATGACAGTATTTTTAATTCAGTCCGTTACTACGCAAGATACTGAAAATACTTTTTCCTCCGGAAGCCATTAATTAGGCAGGCGGCAACAGGTACCGGTACCGGCATACTCGCTCAGTAATATATCTGTCAAAGAGGACCCAAAAATAGGTAGAGTAGGCTAAAAAATTCGAGCAGTCACATTTTTTTTTTTTTTTTTTTGCTTTACCACGAGTACGACGGAATGCTATCAACAACAAACTTAAAATACTTACCAGTGGTGTGTGAGCGTATGGGTTTATGTTTTCCTTGAATAACTATAAGCGTTTGCCTTGTGCTGGAAATGTTTCCCAGTACAAAATTAAACCGCATTGTGTTACCTACAAGAACGGTTCTGTCCATTTTTTCTCTAGGTTTAGTAAGTTACACTTTACAGGGCTTGGAAAAATCACACATTATTATAAATAGTGTTTTAACCATCTAAAATTAATGTTTACTAGTAATAATATATAGATGTACTACATCTCATTGCAGTAGAGCCGTATTAAGCGATAAATTGTGTTCTGGCTGTGTTAGAAGGGAAAGACGAGAAGGGGTGAGGGATAGAAGTGTGAGGGAGGGTAGGTCACCAGATTGTGGTCCGTCGTTCTTAGGTCTATAAACTGAAGAGTGGGCAGACGAATCCACAATCTGTCTACCCCACTACGTCACAAAAGGTAACTAAAGTATGTTTCAAAAAGGTGTACCGACTTAGGAATCGTTGGCGACATCGTACACAGACACGAGCGAAGGGGAGTGTTTGCTTCCCACTAAACACATTGACACTACATGCAGTACTAATAATACTAGTACAAGAAACGAATTTGGACAGAGTTTACGTCAATATCAGCACACTGTTCTACACTGCTAGAGGGAAAATTGATTCTCAGTCATAATGTACGGCAAGTGTAACGTTCTTCTGGAAGAGAGGAGGACTTCCCCCACCACGAGCGCTTCTCGCTTTACCGTTTACAGACTGACTTTACCACTGCTGCATTTCGCCTCCAGTTCTCTCAAGTGAGTAGCCACAACAACTCCTCTGAGCTCCTGCGTCATAAAGTGAAGTTATTTTAAGTGTGTTAAGTGAATACTTATTTACACTTCTTAAGCGAGCTTTCATGTAAAATACGTTCCTGTAAACAGTGACTGAGAAGTATTTAATCCGTAAGCGTAATGTTGGCAGGGACGCATGTAGTGATGATGGGGAAAGCGGTTGGACTCGAAAATGTTGCACTTTGCTACTATCTGCTGTTGACAGAACTGTTAAGCCATTTAACAGTGTTGTAGGACTTGGTGGTGAAGTAATGAATGACCGGAAAATTACTACAGTTCTTTCACCATTAATTGTATTATTTGTAAAATGCAGGAATTCCTGTCATTTGTAAGAGTGTGCTGCACTCGTTGGAGCTAAGTGCGCGAAGTATTTCCTGCCAGGTGGGTGTGAAAATGTCTGATGGAATCTGCTCTAAAGAAGTTCTTCACATACACTGAAATATCTGAATATGTGACCCAATAATGTTGCAAAGGAAGCTAATTAAGGCCTCTACGCCCCTTCAGATGTTGGGAGGGCAGAGGCTGGTGTGATCTATTTGATACCCATAATCCTGAGAAAAGTATTCCGGCGCTGGATAGCGGATACATTGATATCAACGTTGCCGATTACATATTGACAGCCTGTTACACTTTCGAAGGCTTTTTCAGTGAGTTAGAACAACTGAAAGGTCTAGCTGTAGAGATATTTTACTTAACAGCTCACTTAACAACAGTAAATAAGTACTAACATAATGAGGTGTAAATAACTACACTATATAAAGACGATTTGAATGTAGTTATTTAGTTTACTTACTTAACGGAATTGGATCGGATAATGCTCGGTTTATACAGTCTGTAAACTGAAAAGTAAGAAGAAGAATGCTACAGCTGCCTTATAAGAAGACTAAGAATCAATTCCCCCTCCAGCAATGCACAACAGTGTGCAGAGATTTATGTAGTTAGTTAGTTTGTAGAGCCTGTTTACATGCATTTAGTGTTGTAAAACTACCGTAGACTATCAAAGATTGTCATAAGTGTAGACTACGGTAGTATTCGTAGTAACCTTGGTTAGTTAAGATCGTAACGAGATTACATGAACGTTAGGTGTGTCGCATTTCTATCGGGCGTTGTCTCATTTCGATCGCTTTGTTTGCGTATGCGTTCAGTGTGTTTCTAGGTTCCCTAGAAACCGGAAGCAGTGAACTGTCTAAAAACTGAGTGAGGATGTATAAGCACTCCATCTTCAGACCACGAGTGGCCCATCGGGACCATCCGACCGCCGTGTCATCCTCAGTTGAGGATGCGGATAGGAGGGGCATGTGGTTAGCACACCGCCCTCCCGGTCGCTATGACGGTTTTCTTTGACCGGAACCGCTACTATTCGGTCGAGTAGCGAGAAAGAATCAAGGGTCACGTAAACTACGGGACACTTTTGTTCAGTGTAGTTATCCTTCTCTATGTTACTTAAAAATGAACAGTATCTACAGCAAGACTGAAACTGTCAATGTTTATTTCAAGCTTTACTCGAATATTGTTCATTTATAACGTGAAACGTAATCTCCTCAAAGAAATTTAAATTAAAAAAAAGAAGCGTGAAACAAAAGCATATCAGTCATTGTCTCGATACTTCATCATGCTTATATGGTTTGTGTCATCCATAAACAACTTTCACACTTGTCAATAATAACAGGAAATTCTTGTCTTTGATCTTGACTCAGAAGGATAATTGAGTACAAAACAAATATAATTATATATGTTTTGTGTTTGTACATGTAAGTTGTATTTGCAACAAATTAATTGCTTTGTTTACATGAAAGTGCAGAAGTTACGCAGTCAATTAATTTTTATTTGCAACATGCAACTTCTATTTTGTAAGGATATAAAATATAGTTCAAATGGCTCTGAGCACTATGGGACTCAACATCTATGGTCATCAGTCCCCTAGAACTTAGAACTACTTAAACCTAACTAACCTAAGGACATCACACAACACCCAGTCATCACGAGGCAGAGAAAATCGCTGACCCCGCCGGGAATCGAACCCGGGAACTCGGGCGTGGGAAGCGAGAACGCTACCGCACGACCACGAGCTGCGGACTATAAAATATAGAATCGACTAACACCGAACAATGTCCGGTTCTAATCATGGGCAAAACAAACAAAAATCCTAGAGAATTCGTCGGCTCTAAGTATCTCTATCACAGATTCATTCATATTTCTTTCGCTACAAATGCTACCAACATCACAGGAAATCCTACAATTTGCTACGTCATTTATGCACTGTACCAAAACTATCGAACCTTATTATGGCAGAGCGCAATTCTACATGCGTTCCTTGTATATGTTTTATTAGTAACTTATATCCGTATTCCATGTAGTGTCAATACACTTCGTGGAAACTCAACACTACCCTCTGCACATGTCAGCATAACTTCCTGAAACATCATTTAGTTGCTTCCTGTCACGTAACGGGATAGCGAGAATGGGGACTCACCTGCTCGCTCTTTAGTTTGCAGACATATGAAGGATGGAAGTGCGTGACCACAACCTGGCGAACTACCTTCCCTTATGCTTCCACCGTTCACCCCATTCCATCGTGAAAGACCTTGAGAACACAATTTATCTTTAATACAGTTCAACAGCACTTTTATATTCAATATTTGTTATTAACTCCATTTAACAATAAATATTAGCTGTGTACCAATAAAACACTGTTTTAACAGTCTGTGATTTTTCCTTCCCATGCAAAGAGCAAACTATTAATTCTTGAGAGACAATGAACAGTACCCAATTTTTTTTTTTTTTTTTTTTTTTTTTAGGATATGTAATATAGGTTAAAATTTTCCCTAGAAGCTACAGTGACCTGTAAATGTGCTCCAACCCGCAATCTGAGTCCAGCTGTTTGGATTTGTAGTGTGTTGTTTGCGGCACTCCCTCCTACCACTGTACAAACATTAGCCACTACACGAAAGTTTCCCCTAATATTCCTTCGATTACTGGACCGACAATGATAATTAAATATCTGGTATTTGAAAAATATTGCGTAGTAGAATCTACCATTGTCGGCTTCGGTAGTCGGGGTGGGTGAGGCACGGGTGTGCTATGGTGCTTGATCTGTAAGTAGCCTGTTAGAATATTGGTGTTGGAGGAAATTATCAGCTTGGTCGGCAAGGGGAGTGACGTGACGGTTTGAAGTTCCTGATCACCAGACTTTGCGTCAATGTCCTGGATTAAGTTCACAAACTCTCCATAGTGGCTCAAAGTGAGGGCACGTGAGCCTTTCGATGGCGAAGTTTTGGGGACGTTAAACTGGGTGGGCACCTTGGTTTTATTCAAGAGAAGTAGGTTGTACGGTGCCTTCAGGTTTCACATGATGCCGTGCTAAACACACGTCAATTGCACTCACCTACGTTCAACAGATGCACTCAATACAAACTATGACATATCACGAGGAAAGGAGCTCTTGTGCATGGAGGGAGAAAACCTTGTCCAATTGAGCGGGTGGACGTATCCTTCACATTTTCTCAGCTAACAATGCTATACCACTCCTTCATTCTTTCCTTTGTTGCACCAGTTTCACATCCCGTCTTTCGTTTCCATTTTACTGTCCACAGCTGCATCTGCAGACGAGACATTTTGCTTCGTGTTTAGTTACAGTTCCAAAAGGATAAGTTCCAAGAGTTGTCAAGCTATGTAGGAGGGTAGGAACTTAAATAGTGGCAACTATTTATTTACAGCAAGTACAAAATAGATAAGAGTTTCAAAAGTTTTACAGACCTTCAGAGTACTCGCCAGCATTGTGTACAACCCGTTGCCAGCGATGTGGAAGTCGTAAGATACCCTTAGAAGTGCCAGTTGTGTTGACAGTTCGATCGGAGCGGTCTATTGCCCAACGAATTTGTAACAATTCTAAGGCGATGGCCGTGAAGTGTTTCCTTCAGTTTAGAAATCGAGTTGAATTTACGAGGCCTTAAGTCAGGGGAGTACAGAAGGTAGTATAGCACTTAGTAGCCCTATCTGTCAAACATTCGCTTCAGAACTGCTACAAATTCGATGGGCAATAGTCCACGCCGCTCGAACTGTCAACACAACTGGCACTGCTAAGAGTATCTTAAGACCTCCACATCGCTGCCAACGGGCTATACACAATGCTGGTGACTACTTTGAAGCTCAGTAAAAACTTTGAAACACGTATCTATTTTGTACGAGCTGTAAATAAATAGTTGCCACTATTAAAGTATCAACCCTCGTATTACTCGTCCTCACATACATCTCGTGAAATTACCACTGAAAAATCAGAAAAATTAGAGCTGATATGCAATTGGTCGATAATAGTTCATTCTACATACAATTTGGAACTGTAACAAGGAAGGGAGGAAAATGATGGCGGTACCAGAGGCACACTTGGTTAAGTACCGTAAGATAGGTCTTGGAGGCTAGATGCCCGTGTAGAAGGGAAGAAGAAAGTACCGGCATGTATTCAGTGGGTGCCATGTGAAAGAACGGCGCAAATAAATAAGAAAACAGCTAGTTTAATGCCAGGTGCTGTGAGAGCGTTGGAAATCAGCGTACTGGCGGAGGCTGGGAGAAAGCGGCTCCCGAGTTTTGTCGAGGACAACAAACAGTCTCAATAGCCTTTTGTAAAAAGATGGAGGAGCCTCTTGCTCGAATGGCGTTGTGCGGCTCACTCCAGCATCTGTTCGAGGCAGAATAATTTAGGTGTAAATGATTAGTACAGGATTTAGTTTGTGATTCCTAAGCCAAAATGGAGCATGATTAATGTGCTAAAATCCAGTTTTACCTCTAATTAGCTTTGTTCATTCCGAGATGAGACCTGGTGATTACCATTGCGTTTTATTAATTCCTGCTGATTTCTTCAAGCCTGCTGCATACAAAGTTTTGGATGTATCCATTGTGTGGCACGTCACACAGATGAAGCTTAAGGTCGGGAACTGCGCTGGAGCATTATGAAACATAATCGTTCCTATGGATTCCACAGGTGACGGAATCTACAAGCGCTGGCACAACTATGTAATGGCATTTCACATCCAATACTGCAAAATCCAGCATATGTAGGGTGAAGAATAATTCACACACTCGGACTTCGCAGTGCGATTCCTCACATACCAACAATAGGAAAACGTCTCAGTAAACGTGGTCCTGCGCATATTTCGGACAGTAAATAACGTTAAAGATTGGCATTTCGGCAACAATGTAATGACATGAGGAGAACTATTTCTGTCAACTATCTGAGCAGTGCTATGCAGTTGGTGCAATAAGTCGCGTTTTGGGTTAGCGTGAAGGGAATCGAGGGTTCGATTCTGGGTTCAAGCTTATTTGTATTTATTTGCTAAAAGTAGTCTGCGAGGTACGGTAACTCGCGTTTTAATCGTCATACAGCGGGTACAATGGCTCTTCTACAAAACATTTGCAGTTACGTACTACAAACACAGAAATGGAACTAGAATTATTTTCATTGGTCAGCTTTTAAAGAAGCTGTTTTGCATGTCGTGAACGCGAATTGTTTCACGCCACTGCATCTATTAGATTCCAAACCTGTTTCTTGTGTACCCTTCCTCAATGATGCAATCGAAATTATTTGCAAAGCATGTTGCTAGCCCTACTGGTGACTTCAGTCCCTAACGAAATGTAATAGACCTAAACGTGGCAAAAATAATTCTTGATATTACTCGATGGGACCACTGGGGGAGGTTGCAAGAAAACAAGTCTGGAGTGTAGTAGATGCAGTGGTGCGAAACAAAACGTATCTACGATGCACAAAAGGTTTCTTTAAAGGCTGACCAATTAAAAGAATTGTATTACCATTTCTGTGTCCGTAGTACGTAACTGCAAATACTTTGTAGAAGACCCACTATAATCGCTGTATGACGATTAAAAACCCAGACGGCTTACCACGCAGACCGCCTTTAGCAAATAAAAACAAATAATGAAACTTCCTGGCAGATTAAAAACTATGTGCAGGACAGAGACTCGAACTCGGGACCTTTGCCTTTCGTACGCAAGTGCTCTACCAACTTTTTTTTTTCATTTTGTTCGCTTTAGTTCCTTGCATCTGCTCGGGGCGGACGTTGGAAGACATCTATTTAAGTTCGTTGTTGATCTGTTAACTCAGTTTTTTTTAATTACAGAGGGCACATTACCCTCCAACCGAACACGCTGAACTACCATCCCGGCATAATCAACTGAGCTACCCAATCACGACTCACACCCCGTCCTCACAGCTTTACTTCTGCCAGTACCTCGTCTCCTACCTACCCAACTTTACAGAAGCTCTCCTGCGAACCTTGCAGAACTAGCACTGCTTGATTAACTCACTTGGTAGAGGACTTGCCTGTGAAAGGCAAAGGTCCCCAGTTCGTGTCTCGGTCCGGCACACAGTTTTAATCTGCCGGGAAGTTTCATATCAGCGCTCACTCCGCGGCAGAGTGAAAATCTCATTCTAAAAACAAATAAGCCTCGATTCAGAACCTAACCCTCGACCTCCTGCATGCTTACCCAAAACTCTATCCCCTGCACCAACTAGACAGCTCTATCGCTATGGCCTGAAAGAAGTAGTAACGGATCACGTGATTGTGTTGCCACATTGCCAATCTTTAACGTCTCTTTACTGCCCGAAATATCGCCCGACGAAATTTTGTGAGAGACATTTTTGTATAGCTAGTATGTGATCAGTCGTGCTGCGAAGTCGGAGTGCACGAATTTTTCTTATCGCCGTGTACCATCACACCCATTACCGACTTGAAGCGTATTCAGGTTTTCTCCAGGCTTGCACATCGTCTAAGACCCTCAGTGAGTTTCCGCAGCCATTGACTGTGTGGTGTGAGTAAGCAGTGGCATCTGTCAGGCTTAAAACGGCGGTGACGCGCACCGCTTCGCTAAAGGTGGAAGACCGCGGCTATAAATAGCGAGCCGATCGCCATCGCGCGCCGTGCGTAGAAAGCAAGGTCAGGGCGCGGGGAGCCAGCGCTACCTGCGAGCGGCGCGGCTTCCGTGATGGCATCTGCTCGTGTGGTCGGCCGCGGCCGGGGCGGATGCGCCGTCGGCCGCAGCGTAGGCGCGCAGCTGTACAGGGGGGCGTCGTGGCGCAAGCGCGCATCGCAGCCACAGTGCCGTCCCTTCCCTTCCCTTCGCTCGGCTGCCACTGGGTGGGGCGGCCGCCGATGCCGTGGGAACTCACGACTCGCCGATTGCTACCACTTGCGGCGGGGCCTTGGAGGCGATCGCTGGAAATCGTACGTCTCTCTACCCTCTCCGTGGAATCCGATTCGGTTCCGTGCAATCCGCTACATCCTCGGTGGAGGTGGCCGCAATACCGGCAGGTACCTTCAGTATCAGATCGCTCCACTCCCCACCTTCTGTTCACGTATTTAAGCTTCATCATTTCGCATTTGTTTTCTACTGCGTATTACAATAACATACACCTTGTGATCAAAAGTATCCGAACACACCCAAAAACATATGTTTCACATAAGCGACCTCAGTAGTAATTATACATTGTGGGAGAGCAGAATGGCCGGCCAGAGTGGCCGAGCGGTTCTAGGCGCTACAGTCTGGAACCGCGAGACCGCTACGGTCGCAGGTTCGAATCCTGCCTCGGGCATGGATGTGTGTGATGTCCTTAGGTTGGTTAGGTTTAAGTACTTCTAAGTTCTAGGGGACTGATAACCTCAGGTGTTAAGTCCCATAGTGCTGAGACCCATTTGAACCATTTGAAGCCAAGAGCAGAATGGGGAGCTCCGCGGAACTCACGGACTTCGAACGTGGTCAGGTGATTGGGTGTCATTTGTGTCATACGTCTATAAGAGAGATTTCCACACTCCTAAACATCTCGAAGTTCACTGTCTCCGATGTGATTGTGAAGTGGAAACGTGAAGCAACACGTACAGCACAAAAGTGCACAGGCCCACCTCGTCTGTTCATTGACAGAGACCGCCGACAGTTGAAGAGTATCGTAATGTGCAATAGGCAGACATCTATCTAGACCATCACACAGGAATTCCAAACTGCATCGGGATCCAATGCAAGTACTATGAGAGTTAGGTGGGAGGTAATAAAACTTGGATACCATGGTCGAGTGGCTGTTCGTAAGGCACACATCACGCCGGTAAATGACAAACGTCGCCGCGGTTGGTGTAAGGAGCGTAAACATTGATCGATTGAACAGTGGAAAAACGTTGTGTGGAGTGAAGAATCACGGTACACAATGTGGCGATCTTATGGCAGGGTGTGGGTATGGCGAGTGGCCGGTGAACGTCATCTGCCAGCGAGTGTGGCGCCAACAGTACAAAATGGTTCTCACCACTACGGGACTTAACTTCTGAGGTCATCAGTCCCCTAGAACTTAGAACTACTTAATCCTAACTAACCTAAGGACCTCACGCACATCCATGCCCGAGGCAGGATTCGAACCTGCGACCGTATCGGTCGCGCGGTTCCGGACTGTAGCGCCTAGAACCGCTTGGCCACTACGGCCGGCGCCAACAGTACAATTCGGAGGCGGTGGTGTTATGGTGTGGTCGTGTTTAACATTGAGGGGGCTTGCACCCATTGTTGTTTTGCGTGGCACTATCACAGCACAGGCCTACATTGATGTTTTAAGCACCTTCTAGTTCCCCACTGTTGAAGAGAAATTCTTGGATGGCGACTGCATCATTCAACACGATCTAACAGCTGTCCATAATTCAAGGTCTGTGACGGAGTGGTTACACAACAATAACATCCCTGTAATGGGCTGGCCTGCACAGAGTCCTCACCTGAATTCTACAGAACACTTTTGGGATGCTTTGGAACGCCGACTTCGTGCCAGGCCTCACCGGCCAACATCGATACCTCTCCTCAGTGCAGCACTCCGTGAAGAATGGGTTGCCATTCCGCAAGAAACCTTCCAGCACCTGACTGAACGTATGCCTGCGAGAGTGGAAGCTATCATCAAGGCTAAGGGTGGGCCAACTCTATATTTAATTCGATCATTACCGTTGGAGGGTGCCAAGAACTTAAGTCTTTTTAGGCAGATGTCCGGATACTTTTGGTCGCATAGTGTGATACCATACCACAGTTGGAACATTAGGTGAATCTCTTTCTTAGAATTATGAAAGAACTTTTTGATGTCACAGCAAGTTTTTCCCGTATGAAAATTCTCTTTACCATAGATATTCTGTATTCTATTTCCTCCGCACAGCGTCGTATGTATCTAAAACATTTTACTTGTCCAAGGCCGCTGTTTTCAAACTATAGAATGAAATAAAACTCCATTGAAAAATTTTCGGATGTTGTTCAGGAATATTTTTTGTGTATTTTGATACGAACGACCCATGCTCTCCGGTGGTTCATCACAGAGAAACTGCATCTCGTTTGGTTTGTTACTTTCATTTCACTTTATCCCTACACTAATAGGTTAAGATATTACGACCACCTCTGTAATAGCTTGTTAGGCCACCATTTGGATCATAATACAGCAGCGATTATGGGCTGCAAAGATTCCACAAGCCACTGTTATGTTTCCGGAGGTATGTGGCACCAGGTGTCTCTGCCCAGTTTGCAGAATTTCCACAATTTGCAGGCAGATTGTTTCTATATTTCATCGGGTTCAGATCAGGCTGGTATAGTAGCCAAGACCTCAAAGTGACGCACTATCTCGGTACTCAAAGAACGATTTCAGAATGAATGTTTGGCCCTGCAGCGGAGTGTCAGATGACATGAAAGTTCCTCAAGTTCCTGGCGGATTAAGACTGTGTGCCGGGCCGAGACTCCAACTCGGAACAAATCCCTTTCCAGACGAAGTGCTACCTCAGGCCCTGGGTAAACCATGTCTACGCACTAATATTTCTTATAGGAGAGCTAGTGTTGCAAATTTTGCAGGGCAATTTCTGTGAAGTTTGGAAGGAAGAAGATGATGTACTGGGAAAAGTAAAGCCGTGAGCAAGGGTCGTGAGTCGTGCTTGGGTACCTCCGTTGATAGAGCACTTGACCGCGTAAAGCAGATGTACAGAGTTCGAGTCTCGGTTCTGCACGCAGATCTAATCTGGCAGGAAGTTTCAACACTTTAAGCCATGTGACAGGGACAGTTATTCTGGTGGGATATGTCACTGCCGTTGGAAAAGACATCTAGCATAAAGTGATATAAGTGTGCCTTAATAATTTTATGCAGTCTGAAGCTGCGACGGTTTCTTTGATTTCTACTAAAGGTACCATGGATGACCAGCGAACGTCCTCCATAGTAGGAGTATTCTGCAGCGGAGCTCCATGTTCAGCCATGTGCTCTGAACGGTGTGCTCCGAATCCCTTTCGCCTGTACCAGCGTTGTACTCTGTCGTCATATCCACGCCTATTCAGGTTTACACCACATGGAATCACGCGACCACCAAGTTTTAAGAAAAGGCGTGCACATCCGAACATGAGAATAGCTTATGTGAATAGATTGCCCCACTTGCCGGCCGCATCGTCGTTAGAATAAATCCCTAATCGTCTCTGCTCCGCTTATTTACCTCCTTTAATGCAATACGGATACGTAACTCCGTCAGCGGCATTCTATCATCGCTATTATCAGTGGCCATAATGTTTTGCATCATCAGTAGGGATGCAGTGAAAATATCTGCGCAACACTACAGACGTTGACAGAATTCCATGTGTGTCTCGTGTAGAAAAAAAAAATTGGTCCATTCACTCAAGCTATTAGTTGACCACCATATAATTGCACCTGAGAATGAGTGCCCTTCGATCCGATTTTCTTGAGTCTGTGCGTAATCAGGGTTGATAGCACATGCACAACTGACCTTAAATCACTGACAGGGCAATGCGTTTTCGTTAGTCAGCACTGTACTTGTTTCCTGTATCATCACCCCTTCCTTCGCGAGAACTGACAGGCAAGCCATGCCGCTTACGTCACAGCACGTGACACTGCAGATATTACGAGTGCCAGTAACGGTCTCCAGCAGGGAGCGAGTAACTGTTTCGGACAAATTTAATAGTTCTTGGCTGCGTATGTAAATACATGCAAATTCTGGATAGCACACGATAAAATTAAGACCCATAGTGGACTCATTTTCAATTAAATATTGGTTTTTCGGAGACCCTACAGGGAACCGAGCGTTCGCGAAGTGTGGTGGATAAGGCAACTCGAGGCCCACGAGAAAGACAGGCCGCGGCGCGTACGTCACGAAGGTAGTTCTGAACTCGCTCGCTCAGCTCAGCAGACAAAATGCGTTTCTAAACCTGTTAACTCGAAGTTGGGCGTGTAAGTACTAACGAGAATTGCATCTTCCACTGGAATCTGCTATTATGAAGTCTTACTGATCAACAGTACTACACCAAAATTTAATTTAAGATCAATACTTGATGTAAATGGTATAACTGCTTGTTTATAGCATTTAGTCTCTTCTGCTTAACAGTACTAATTACATGCTGGGAGTGGTGCCTTATGCAACTGATAATAATTTTAGCTTGATTTTATTTTATTGTATGCCAGTACTGCCATAGCAAATTATAAGTAGGCCCATGGACTTCCCATCATTATAGGACTAACAACAGTAAGATTCCATAATAGCGGATTCCAGTAGAAGATTCAGTTTTAGTTTGTACGAACACGCCAAGTTACGAGTTAACAGGTGTATAAACGTAGTTCGTCTGCTGATGTGACGTCAGAGGTTCGTTGCAGGGCCAGTATATCTCATTGGCCATGATGTTTCGAAAACGATTAGGTGCAGTAATATTGTATTTTAGTAGTACTTGTTGTTGAAAACGGTAACCTCCATTATTCTTCGCCCGTACTCTTCTATTCAGTACAGCTAGGTTCTGTCTCAGCTTTGTTTATCCCGATAGTATTAGCTGCACTTTAATAATATCCGTCAGCTCTGTATGGATAGTTTTGCCGATAAGGAGTTGGCCGATCTCCGCATTGTGTATAGGCAAAGTGAATGCAATGGAAGAGTGTGAAAATGACGCTATGATTAGTTGTTCCTGTGGCAACGGCAGCCACATGACATCACTCTCGCTTGCATCTGTATAGTGTAGCAACACTACCCAGTGTTTTGTGCTGTACGTTTTAGTGATAGATAGTTAGAGGTTTTTTTCACTATTATGAAGGTACTCTCACAATACCAAGCTAATTTGGGTAACAGACCGTATAAATTATAATTACATGATTGCTCTGTAACGAGCAACCACAAACCGCGTCTTCCATATACCACAATACTCCACAAGCATCGCTGAACAACTTTCATGCTGTAAATTTCGACGGAAGATTTATTTGTGATAGTTTTTATCACTTTTTTAGGAAAGTTTGCTGTCAAAATAGGGAGAGAAAGAAGTTATGGATCCGCGCATGACACCAAAAATCGACGAAGTTGACATTTGATTACGAAAGAGGAAGAAGGCAGAGATATGTAGTGAATGTTCATTCTACGTCACTCGTAACACAATTGTAATTTTCCTGTCATTAAAATCTATTGTACGTTTAGACTTTAATTTTTCTAATTGATCTATTAACACATACAGTTTGTAGTCATTTATTGATATTACCAAAGCCACTTCATCCTTTGCCTACTTCCCAATGACATCTATCCCTAAATCTATTATTTACTTCCCTAGGTATAGATGTGGTATCTAACTAATTATGGAATGAACAGGGTGTTTCGTAATGCTTATTACAGGCTTATAGTGGCTGTAGAGGGTACTTAGTAGATATTCTGGAATTCATTTCCAGAAATATACGGTTTGGATACTGAACGAGTTTGAATACTGGATTACTTTCCTATCTCCCGCTTCATGGTACGCAAACTTGCTATGAAAAGGGCTCTGTCGTCAGTCTCTGTCGTAATTACATCATCACAATGTACAGGGTGTTTCGTACTCTGTATTACAGGCTTATAGCGGCTGTAGAGCGTACTTAGCAGATATTCTGGAATTCATTTTCTGAAATATTCGGTTAGGATTATTAAACGAGTTTGAATATCGGATTACTTTCCTGTCTCCCTCTTCATGGTACGCACACTTACTATGAAAAGGGCTCTGTCGTCAGTCGTTGTCGTAATTACAACATCTCATACCATTTTCGTCTAACTACAACAATGGCTGCGAGAAACTGGTTCGTTCGCAACAAGAAGGGTTTTCTGTGGGACTTCACCGACACGCTGCGTCTTGATTTTGAAGAGGGCGTCCTTCGTCACTTATGACAACCAAATGACTAATGCTCGAAACATTGTCTGTGTCATGGGCTTCTGTAGAGCACGTAGTTCCTCTGTGTGCATACTGTGAACCAGAGAACTGGAATGTAATAAAAGTTTCATACTGATTTTACAGCCAAACGGTACATGTGGCCATGGATTCATCATCAAAAGTTTATCTACGAAGTGTGCTCTACTACCCGTAGCAGTCTGTAACAGGAATTGTGGAACATCTTTTACATTGTGGTAGGATATCACTTTTCTGGGTACTGAACCACTCGTCTGTACGAATCAACGATGACACTGCTCGTTTAAAACCTAGCTTGCCTTCTTTACTGAGATTGTGAAGACGGCAGGTAGGAGAGGATCTCCTGTTCATGTCGTGTTTTGATTTTCATAAAGACTTCTGTGTCGTTCGAAACCTTGGCTTAGTAAATAAGATTTCGTGCGAACGAGTGGTATACTATTGGACTGAAGACTTCCTGGCGAACAGAATTCAGTGCCCAGAATGAATTTTCACTCTACAGTGGAGCGTGCGCTGATTTAAAACATTCGGGCACACTACAACTGTGGGCTAGATAGGACACGGACCTGGGGACTCTTCATTTCACGGGCAAGTGCCTACCAGCTGAGCTATTCAAAAACAACTCAGGTTCCGCCTCCAAAGTTTGACTTCCGCTCCTACCTCCGCCTCCTGTCTTTTAGACTTCACAATTCTCCAGGATACCTTGTGGGTCTAGCATTTCTGGAAGAAAGAATAGTGCGGATACAAGGCTTAGCCTCCGGGTTGTTTCCGGAATGAATTTTCACTGTGCAACAGAGTATGTGGCGATTTGAGATTAGGTACCAACGGACGTAAATCTGTGAGGGCATGTCGTCGGTCATGCTTGAATAGCGGCCGACGCGGTAGCTCTGTGAGTTCAGTCAGGAGGATGGCCACCAGGTGTAATAAAAGGTGAGTAAAGGTTTCGTCGTAAATACTTTGAGACACGTCATGTGATATCCGCACAGAATCGAAAGAAGCTACTCAGTCGGCAGAGCAATGGTCCGTGAAAGGTGAAGGCCCCAGGTCCGTGTACTTTGCTTTTCTCCGACCTTTGAATTGATTTAACCAGCCAGTTGTGGGGGAATATACAGTTTACACAGCTGTGGCATTCAGTTGCTATTAACTTCAGATCATGAGACCTGTTTATATATCTTCTACTTCTGAGTGGATCCCGTTAATTACGAACTATTAAAACATTAATTCATTTAGGAATGCCTTGTTTATCTTACTAGCATTTCAGACCCAAAGATAAATGAACATGAAATATGATTCGAGTGGAATCAACAAACGTAATATAACGAATGCCAAAGTTTACCTATGTTCGGAGTAATAACAAGGTTGGTTTACTAATGCCTACAGCATGTTCTTTGATATGTATGGAAGGATTCATTCATCACAATATGTGGGTGAAGAGAATGAGGCTTGTTTGCTCAATCCAAAGGCTTGTAAGACACTAGTCTCAATTACTATCGATTGCTTAAAACTGAATGAGAGTATATACACGAAATTAGTTGACATCCATGTTGAATTTGTAACTTCTGATTATTTTCCAGCAAACTGTGCGGCATCCACATCAATACTTCTCACTTATATAATTAGCTACTCTCCACCTACAGGTGTTATTTAATACTTACAGGGTCAGATGTAAAATATTTCATTATGGAAGCTGAACCCAGAAATATAATAATTGACGCTCAAGGCGTCCTCAACGAATCTGTACAGTTTGTATTTAGAGACATCACCTTCAACATCTTTGCAAACAATGAATGAGTTATCAGGACACTCTCCACAATCGTTTATTCAAGAAACCTATCGGGAAAGTTAAATGTCTCAAAACTGAATGCCGCAGTTCGAAATTATAGTGGCAGTTAGTAGTGGTGGTACCAGCTTGAGAAGTGTGCAACAAATGAAGGTAGCATCAGATAAATCAGAAGAAAAACAGTAGCAAAATATGAGCAATAAAGGAGGCTATGAACTATCACAAATACTCTTGGCGAAAATAAGCACTGGTATTCAATATAAACTAACATGGTGCCAATGACCACCAGTGAATAATGAACACAAAACATATGTTCATATTAATAGAAACAAAATTTCACTTAACCCAGTCAATACCACATACACAAGTACACATCACAGTCCAGATATCGATAACACTCACTTCATTCGCCTTTTAACTCAGTTTACAAAATGTCCATAGCCTAATTCCACTGCTCCACAACAGGTTATGTTCCTACGGGTCTGGAATAGATGTGTTCGTTCTGAATACTGAAACTGTCCTTCATAGAAATCAAACTGAGCCAATACCGATCTAGGTAACTCGCACATCCTGAATTAGTTTATGATCTCGATTTTTCGTTAGGTCGAGTCACATAGCACACTCAGACCATGCGCTACTTGTGTAATGGTGGATCAAGTCTCCCCATAGGTGGTTCAATAGGGAAGAGTTCATTCAGGTATCAAGCCATCAAAGCCAGGCCCACACCCTCCCCAGCCACTTGGCAAGTGTGTATATTTGATTGAAAGTCCACACAGGACGTACCAGAGCAGTATATCAGATGTTCGAGATTATGAGCGACAGAAGAATATGCAATTAAAGACTTTAAATCAACCTGACGAAAACAAATAGATCCAACACCATAATGACGTGATGGATCTGAGCCACCACAGAAATAAAGAATGCTATATATGCACCTCCATAGGATGAAGAAGAAGGAATGTTCAGTATGTGTCTTATACTACTAATACTATTAAGTTGGATTAAAAATCAATGATATATTTCGAAACAATCTCTGGTCTCATTATTTCACCTGCACTGTGTGCTCAAGGTGTGGTGTCACCGCCAGACACCACACTTGCTAGGTGGTCCATTAGTATACGTCGGACCCACGTGTCGCCACTGTCAGTGATTGCAGACCGAGCCCCACCACACGGCAGGTCTAGAGAGACGTCCTAGCACTCGCCCCAGTTGTACAGCAGACTTTGCCAGAGATGGATCACTGACAAATACGCTCTCATTTGCCGAGACGATAGTTAGCATAGCCTTCAGCTACGTCATTTGCTACGACCTAGCAAGGCGCCATTACCAGTTTATATTGATATCGTAAAACATGTATCATCAAGAGCGATGTTCTCCAATTATGGATTAAAGTTAAGTATTCCAAGAGCTCCGTACTTTATTTATTAGACTCAACTCCTTTAACTGTTCCAGACCTCACACCAGCCTGCGTGAGCTTAAACGCGTGCATTTCAGCCTCCTCTAGCAACACAGTGTTGGCTCTTCTGCCAACACATCATATGGTGACGAGTGTAAAAACGATCTTCTTCTTTATACTTCACTAAATTACTTGTGTCATGGCTTCGCCACAATCTCCAGATGTACTGTCCGAATTTTATCGCTTACAGAATCAGCAGACGCAGGCCTTATTGGATGCCCTTGGACAGCTCGTCCAGGGTCATCGTGCAATGCAAAACGACGCGGAGGCCGCCGCTCCCCCGCTACAGCAGCCACGACACGCAGTTGCACCACCTTTTCGTCCTTTTGATGCTGCACTGGAAAGCTGGAAGGAGTGGTCACGCCAATTTGGATTCCATTTCGCCGCCTACAGAATTCAAGGTATTGAGCGGCAGCCTTTTTTGCTTTCTTGTGTAGGAGTGTCCACCTACCGTGTGATAGTGACATTTCCCCGACGCGACGTAGCAACTCTGTCCTACGACGAATTTTTGTCGGCATTAGATGCATATTTCAAAGAATCAGTCAATGTAGTTGCAAAAAGGTATAGGTTCTTTCGTACAAAACGTACGGCCAGTCAGACTAATAGGGAGTGGGTTGCAGCTTTGCAAGGCCTTACTAGGGATTGTGCTTTTGAGTGTGAATGTGGACTCCCTTATTCAGATACTATGGTACGTGATGCAATTGCACAGAATGTTTCTGATGTTCGTTTAAGGGAACAGATTTTGAAACTAGTCAATCCCTCCCTTCAACAAGTGATAGACATATTGGATCGGCAAGACACACTTGACTTTGCTCAGGAATCATTTGCAACTTCGTCAGCTGTGTGTCACGTTAACCGGCCCGCCGGGCGCGCTGCACGGAACAGTAAACAGCCCTCGCGCCCATCCGCGCAGCTGCCGCCAAGCTCTCCGCTACGTGTGCCGCGCAAGCAAGCAAATGCAGTGCTAAAGTTATGCCCACGGTGCGCTACTAGACAATCGCGTGAGAATTGCACGTCACGCCAAGCTATTTGCTTTTTCTGTAATAAAAAAGGACATGTTCAGAGTGTTTGCCAGACAAAGCTCAGATCGGACACTCACAACCATTCCATGCCCTTTGCTTCGCGCCGGAATCGGAATCGAACCAAGAATACTCAGGCTCGTGAACCTTCGCCCATGGAAATTCATGTAGTTCATTCCACTCCGCCCAGTGCCTCTTTCTCTAACAGTGACTGTGTTCGTCCCGCAAATAGTGTGCGTCGACATCGACGGAAATCCCGTCAAGTAGCAAGTGATTCTGTACCAGTGTCTGTTCATGTTGCACGAGACAGTCGCTCTTGTCGTCAGCAGGACAATAAACTTTTTGTAGACTTGGACATTAATGGCAATGTGATCCCATTCCAGCTCGATACCGGAGCTGCAGTTTCATTGATCAATAAAGACATGTACAAACAACTGGGCACACATCCGTTGCGTGCCGCAAATGTTAAGTTAAATAGTTGTTCAGGACAAGCTATCCCTGTATTAGGACAGTGCAGCCTTCTTGCCACATACAAGGGACAAACAAAACTTGTGTCATTGTACGTCCTTTGTTCTTCTTCTGCAGTGAACTTGTTTGATTTAGATTTATTTCAGTTGTTTAACTTGTCTATAGTCAATCAGGTCCTATCAGTGAACCAGACTGTGCTTCCGCCAGTGTTTCTCGTCTATGTGAGGAATTTGCAGACATTTTTGCACCGGGCCTTGGTTGCACTAAGAACTATAAAGCACATTTGGAACTGAAAGTAAATGCGCAACCGAAATTTTTCAGAGCGCGCAATGTTCCCCACGCATTGCGTGATGAGGTCGGACGAACGTTACACGATTTGGAATCGCAAGGTGTAATTGAACGAGTGCAGGCTTCTCTCTGGGCATCACCCTTAGTAATTTTGCCAAAACCCTCTGGGAAATTGAGACTTTGTGTGGACTTCAAAGCTACAGTGAATCCACAACTAGTGATTGCAACTTATCCTTTACCCCGCCCGGAAGATCTTTTTGACAAACTGTGCCCGGGTAAATATTTTTCGAAGCTGGACCTAGCAGATGCGTACTTGCAAATACCGGTGGATGAAGAATCCCAGCGCGTTTTGGTGGTTAACACGCATCTTGGTTTGTATCGATTCAAAAGACTGCCATTCAGGTGCGCATCCGCCCCTGCATTGTTTCAGCAATATCTGCAAACTGTTTGTGCCTCGGTCCCTACTGCAGCAAACTATCTGGACGATATTGTGATCTCCGGAAAGACGGAAGAAGAACATTTAGCCAATCTCAGAACATTATTTCAGGTCTTGCGACAAAATGGTCTTCGCTTGCGAAAGGACAAATGTGTGTTTTTTGCTCGTGACTTACCCTATCTGGGACATGTAATCAATGGCCAAGGCATACATCCCAGTCCAGAGCACCTCCGTGCCATACAAGACTTGCCTTCGCCGCAGAATTTGAAGCAGCTACAGAGTGTGCTGGGAAAAATCAATTACTATCATAAACATACATATACATCTTCCATTTCAGCTCCGCTTCATCGCTTACGCCGTAAAGGTGTTCCGTTCTTCTGGACGACGGAATGCGAACGCGCCTTTCGCCAGTTGAAATCGGCGTTGCTTTCAAATACTTGCCTTACGCCATTCGATCCCCAGAAACCCCTTTTGTTGATGGTGGATGCATCAGATTTCGGGATCGGTGCTGTGCTTGCGCACAAAGATGGATCGCATGGTCACCCTATTGCATTTGCGTCCATTGCTCTCGTCTACGCAAAGAAATTATTCACAGATCGAGAAAGAAGCTTTGGCTCTCGTATTTGGTGTTACTAAGTTTCATGATTTCTTGTATGATCGTCACTTTACCATCATCATAGACCGCAAACCTTTGACATCGCTTTTTCATCCGAACAAGCCTGTACCTCCAAGTACAGCACAGAAATTCATTCGCTGGTCAATTTTCCTCTTGCAGTACAGCTACGATATCTTGTATCGGTCCACTGCTAAGCAAGGAAACGCCGATGCATTGTCCCGTTTGCCTGTTGCAGAGGATAGAGCATTCGATTCTTCCGAACTTGCTTGCATGTTCATTGATGCGGAAACCGATGACGTGGTCGAATCGTTTCCGATTGATTTTCGTCGTGTAGCTACGGCCACAGCTGCTGACCCTGTCCTTGATACCGTTCTGCGTTTTGTTGCTACGCAATGGTCCTTGTCACAATCACGGATCGAGGATCCGTTGGTTCGCCGATTTTTTGCTCACAAGGAGAGACTTTTTGTATGACGTGGTGTTTTGCTGTTGCGTTCTGATAATGATCAGTCCAGGGTCGTGGTCCCACGTTCGTTACAGTCCTCTGTCTTACGGCTTCTGCACCAAGGACATTGGGGTATATTGCGAACGAAACAACTTGCTCGTCAGCACTGTACTTGGTTCAGAATCGATACGGCGATTACGAATATGTGCTCTCCTTGCATGGCGTGTGCCGAACAACAATCAGCACCACCGCGGAAATTCTTTGCATTGCCAAAAGCCACTTCCCCTTCGCAACGATTACACATCGATTTTGCTGGTCCATTCTGGAATGCTCGATGGTTGGTTGTGGTAGATTCATTCAGTAATTTTTCTTTGGTTGTCCGGATGTCTTCCACGACGTCATCTGCCGCCATCCAAGCGTTATCCACTATCTTTTCCATTGAAGGTCTTCCACAGACTATTGTTTCCGACAATGGCCCACAATTCATGTCCGCAGAATTTCCGTCATTCTGCAAGGCCAATGGTATTCAACATCTGACGTCCGCGCCGTTTTCGCCTCAGTCAAACGGTGCCGCTGAATGATTGGTCCGGACTTTCAAGCCACAGATGTTGAAGTTGAAAGAGTCGCATTCTCGGGAGGACGCGTTGTTGCTCTTTTTGTCCTCGTATCGCTCTCAGCCTCGAGATGGTCGCTCGCCGGCTGAGTTGCTCCACGGTCGCCCTCATCGAACCTTGATGTCTTTGTTACATCCGCCGCATCAGGTTCCTGTGCAGCGGCAGACGCCTGCTTTTGCTCCAGGCGACGTTGTATACTATCGCAACTATCGAGGTTCACGGCGTTGGCTAGCAGGGCGCATTCTTCGCTGCCTCGGCCGCGCTATGTATCTGGTTTTGGGGGCCTCTGGTGCGGTGCGTCGGCATCTCAATCAGCTGCGCCTCTGTCGTCGCACGAGTTCTGCCACTCCCCGTCTGCTTTCAGCGACGGTGCCGTCCAGTCAGCGCCCTGCGGACCCATCTACTGGCTCGCCTCATCCCCAGGTGTTGCCGACGCTGCCTTCCATTTTGCCCCATGGCGACGCGCTTCCGCCGCCGCCGCCTGTTCTCCCGCCGGCGACGCCCGCAGTGGACGCTTCGCTGTAGCCGCCAAGCGCCTCCCTGGGTCACGCGCCGCCGATCGCTTCCCATGACCAGCTGTCCTCCAACATGGAACTCTTGCCCGCTCCGGACCAGATGTCGTCTTCGCCCGTCGGGTGCCCCGTTCTGATGGAGGTCGACCCTTCGGCCCCTCCTGTCTCTCTGCGGGCGCATACACCGCATGTTGGCGTGCACCCTGGACTAGGTTTTCAGGCGTTTCCTAGCTCCCCTCGGACCGAATGGCAGGGTGCGGGTGGCACAGCCTCTCCTGTTGTTAGGCTCCCCACCTCGTCGCATACGTCAACATGGGGTCCTCCCCACGGCGGGCGGAAGCCTTATAACACAACCGTACGCCGATTTGCGGGGGAGGAATGTGGTTTCACCGCCAGACACCACACTTGCTAGGTGGTAGCCTTTAAATCGGCCGCGGTCCATTAGTATACGTCGGACCCGCGTGTCGCCACTGTCAGTGATTGCAGACCGAGCGCCATCACAAAGCAGGTCTAGAGAGACGTCCTAGCACTCGCCCCAGTTGTACAGCAGACTTTACCAGAGATGGATCACTGACAAATACGCTCTCATTTGCCGAGACGATAGATAGCATAGCCTTCAGCTACATCATTTGCTACGACCTGCTTAAACGCATGCATTTCGGCCTCCTCTAGCAACATGGTGTTGGCTCTTCTGCCAATACATCACAAGGTTCAGATAATACTCACGTCCTGAGGTGCAGTGTACACCCACAAATAGAATCGCATGATGCATGTCTATCCATTGTAAAAATTGCGTTTCGATGGTCAGTTCATACACCAAGCATCGTTCCCCTAACAGTGAGTACATAAGACTGGCTGGCAGCCCCAGTTTCTTTCATTGAATCGCTCATATATATATATATATATATATATATATATATATATATATATATATATATATATATATATTGCATTATAATGTTTATTAAAAAGTAAAAATATGTACTAAGGCTATCCTGTTCAAGTGAGTCAATTTACTGCAACTGTATATCCTACTGAAATAACATAGTAGAAACTTTTTTACTACTGTCGTCACATAATAAACATTTCCTCAGATTCTAAAGAAGTAACAAGGCCAATTTCATATAGCAAAATACATATAATGTTTAAGAGTTTCTAACCTCACCATTGTCTCTACAAAAGGCCATAACAAATAACGGAAAAAATAATAGAAACAACACCCAAACAGATAGCAACTTTTATCGTGCAGTGAGAACCAATATACTGAAAAAAACTTTAAGTGGAAATAAATTTGACCCTGTCTCTTCATCTTCATTTTAAAAATATCAGTCTTTGAAGACAGGTTTCATTAGGTCCATTTGCTTTGAATCCCTTGACTGCTGTATGAGCTGTTTGGCATCTAACATACGTTTTGTCGAAGAGACCCAATGCATTAAAAGTACTGAAAGCTCATCAGTGGTAGTAATAGTAGCAGCAGCAGTAGTAGTTTTATTCATCTGAATATTACTTTTACAAGGTTGGTCGTATATTTTTTACTATTGCAAAATCGATTTTCTGTCACTGAGTGACCATATTCAGTGCTAGAAGTTAAAAAATTTTTTCACGTTACGATCAGAGAGTACAACATAGAAAATCACAATTACATCTGCATATGAACATAACACTTGTTAGAAACAAACCTATATTGTATAACTTAAATTGGGATGCACTGTTGTCACTAAGCTTACGGCGATCACATGGACTGAGGTCGCTGTTTACCTGCACTTGTTCAGCAGACCTCGGTGTGACGGGGCTTGACACGCCCTCTATGTGACATGTGTCATGTGAAGACATAGTATTATTGGTTTTGCGAATTATTAACACTAACTAACTCTTGTACTTTTGTGAATAGTGTAGTAATTCAAATTTAAAATGTACGTACAACACATAGCAGACGCAGGAGAATATCTAAAATACATTGGCATATTGTTTTTTATAAACTATAAAACATAAAATAGATCGATGATAAGTTGTTAGAGTGCAGAACATGTAAAAAGCAAAAGATAATGCCAAAGAATAATAAATGAACAACATAAAAAGAGGCGCTTTTTTTTCCTTTATTGTAATTTTAAACACCTATACAGGCGGGCTGTCAGCAGCATAGTACGCTGCTCTTCAGCCTTAAGTGGAACAATAAACATGACAGAGTGGTGATATATACAATACAAAAAACGGCGGGCAAAAAATGGAGAAACAAAAAAACAATAAACAAGAAGCCGTTCACGTTGGACGAAAAAAAACACTAACACTTGTAGACACGGCGCACAAAACACGGAGAACGGCGACGGCACATGTGAACAGTTGAGTTGTAACTGCACGAAACACAAAACGATGCACACACACTAAACACTGATGGCGATGATCTCCGGCGCGCGAATGTTCACTGAGCGTGTGCGAGTCCGGGAACCTGCCAAGAGAGGAGGTGGAGGAGGAGGAAGAGGAGGAGGAGGAAGAAGAAATGGGAGAGGGAAGAGCAGAGATGCCATGGGCAAAGGAGAGAGGGGGAGGGAGGAAGGGGGAGGGGAAGCCCGGGGGAGAGGGTAGGTGGGAGGGGGGATAGGAAAGAGATGGGAAGGGAAAGGGGGGGAGGGAGTGTGCCTAAAAGAAAGGACACAGGAGGTGGGGGGGAGGATCAAAGTTGATAGGAGGGGTAGATGCAGGGGAGGAGGACATCATCAGGGAGGGGGAGCTGGCGGAAGCCACCTTGGGAGAGGGTAAGGAGGGTAGAGAGATGGAGACCGGGTGGGACATGGGAATACAGGCGCGGCAGCGGGCGGGGGTGGGTGAGGATCGGGGAGACGAGCGGGTGAGGAGGGTCGAGTTTACGGGAGGTGTACAGGATCCGTATCCTTTCAAGGAAAAGGAGGAGGTGGGGGAAGGGGATGAGATCATACAGGATCCACGTGGGGGAGGGGAGACGGATGTGATAGGCGAGGCAGAGAGCATGGCGTTCAAGGATTTGGAGGGATATATAAAAGGGAGGGGGGCGGAGATCCAAGCCGGATGGGCATAACAAAGGATAGGGCGGATGAGGGATTTATAGGTGTGGAGGATGGTGGAGGGGTCCAGACCTCACGTACGGCCAGAGAGGAGCTTGAGGAGACTGAGTCGGGAGCGTGCCTTGGCTTGGATTGTCCGGAGGTGGGGAGTCCAGGAGAGGCGACGGTCGAGGGTGACGCCAAGGTACTTAAGGGTGGGAGTGAGGGCGATAGGACGGCCATAGATGGTGATGTAGAAATCAATGAGGCGGAAGGAAGGGGTGGTTTTGCCTACAATGATCGCCTGGGTTTTGGAGGGATTGACCTTGAGCAACCACTGGTTGCAACCAAGCGGTGAACCGGTCAAGATGGGATTGGAGAAGGTGTTGGGAGCGCTGTAGGGTGGGGGCAAGGGCAAGGAAGGCGGTGTCATCGGCAAACTGGAGAAGGTGGACAGGGGCTGACGGCGGCGGCATGTCCGCCGTGTACAAAAGGTACGGAAGGGAGGAGAGGACGCTGCCTTGGGGCACACCGGCAGAGGGGAAAAAGGTGTAGGAATCTGAGTTATGGACGGTGACATAGGAAGGACGGCGGGAGAGAAGGGAGCCGATCAGACGGACGTAGTTAATGGGAAGGGCGAAGGTTTGGAGCTTGAAGAGGAGACCGGAATGCCATACGCGGTCATAGGCACGTTTGAGGTCCAGGGAGAGGAAGATTGCGGAGCGACGGGAATTAAGCTGTTCGGAAAGGAGATGAGTGAGGTGAAGGAGAAGGTCGCCGGAAGAGAAGGACGGCCGAAAGCCACACTGGGTGACGGGAAGGAGGCGGTGCTGGCGGATATGCTGGTGGATGCGGCGGGTGAGGATAGATTCCAGGACCTTGCTGAAGACCGAGGTAAGGCTGATGGGGCGGTAGGAGGAGACGGCGGACGGTGGTTTGCCGGGTTTAAGGAACATGAGGATACGGGAGGTTTTCCACAGGTCGGGGTAGTAACCGGTGGACAAGACTACATTGTAGAGCCTGGCCAGGGTGGAGAGGAAAGAGACAGGGGCTTCACGAAGGTGAAGGTAGGTGACACGATCGTGACCAGGAGCGGTGTTGCGTTTTGTGCGGAGTGTAGCAATGAGATCCTGTGTAGTGATAGGGGCATTGAGTTCCGTGTGTGCAATGCTGTCCAAGTACTGGAAACCAGGAGCGAGGGGAGGGGAAGAGGTGTCAGTTCGATCGCGGATATCCGGGAAGAGGGAGTAATCGAACTGGTGATCATCGGGGACATAGTCAGCTGCTTGTTATCCCTTATATACAACGCCTCAGTCATAGTCGCTACGAGAACACGTATAATGGCCGCTATTTCAACTATCTCAACACATTGACACACATGTTTTCAGTTTGTTTTAATAACATTACTAATTTCGGTTTTTTAAAAGATGCTTCTTTCTTTTTTGTTCTGTAATTTACAGAACTTATGGACGCCTATTGAACATAATTTTACGACAGTCGACATCTCGTAGGCGTTGACACAAAATAATACAAACCGGTTATCACTTTGCGTAATTATTTTTAATGTAGGTTAACAATTCTTTTCTATTTGAATAAGTGCTGGATATCGTGCATAGTCTATGTTTAATTTCTCTAAAGTACGATGTATATTTTGGTATAAGTGACACTGTTACTTGTCCTTCCTCATGTTGGTTTCTCGATGATTGATGTATACTACTTGTTCGCACCTTGCATTTGCACGGCATTTTAATTATTAAGTAACGGCAGTTTCGTAATGTGATTATTTTTATATATTTGACTCCTTGGTATTAACGTTATTATTTTTTATATATTGACTCCTTGGTATTAACGTTTGTTACATAAATTACGAACGTTGTACTTTTGACTTCCCATGCCAGATGGTGGGTGTTACGTTTTTTAAGAAAGACCTGTGTTGCGCCTCTTTTTATGTTGTTCATTTATTATTCTTTGGCATTATCTTTTGCTTTTTACATGTTCTGCACTCTAACAACTTATCATCGATCTATTTTATGTTTTATAGTTTATAAAAAACAATATGCCAATCTATTTTAGATATTCTCCTGCGTCTGCTATGTGTTGTACGTACATTTTAAATTTGAATTACTACACTATTCACAAAAGTACAAGAGTTATTTAGTGTTAATAATTCGCAAAACCAATAATACTATGTCTTCACGTGACACATGTCACATAGAGGGCGTGTCAAGCCCCGTCACACCGAGGTCTGCTGAACAAGTGCAGGTAAACAGCGACCTCAGTCTATGTGATCGCCGTAAGCTTAGTGACAACAGTGCATCCCAATTTAAGTTATACAATATAGGTTTGTTTCTAACAAGTGTTATGTTCATATGCAGATGTAATTGTGATTTTCTATGTTGTACTCTCTGATCGTAATGTGAAAAAAAATTTTTAACTTCTAGCACTGAAGATGGTCACTCAGTGACAGAAAATCGATTTTGCAATAGTAAAAAATATACGACCAATGCTGTCTCTTTTTTTCAAGTATACCTGTTATCTGGTCGTTGTGCACAAGACAACATGGAGTCGCCAATCAACAATTTTACAAGGTTATTTGACATGGCTTGGTATTACAGTTTAAGAACTATAATAATAAATTTCTAGAAATAAAGTAATAACCCCCCTAAACTTCATATTTAAATTTTAGCAAAGTACTAATATAATTAATGCAGATTGCAAATTAAACAGGGATTTATTGTTAGCAAAATTCACAGTTACTTTTGAGTCAAGCATCATCACACTCATGATGGCATCAATAGATTTGTAGTACTTATGAACTCACTCATAAAATTGACTTGTACATAGCCTTCTGTTGTGAGAACTTAAATTAGGAAATCGATTGCTGAGCAGTATAACAAACTGGTAAATGTGTAAAAACGGGCTTGTAACAATTTTACCCCATCTTACAGTATATACTTATATGTGTAGTTTCCATATTATTGACTGGTGTTTTTCTAGGATTGTTGAATGATTCTGATTTGTCACATACACCTGTAATTGCTCTTGATTTGACAACACCATCACAGAATATATACAGACTTTTGTTTTACCTAGTGTGCCAATTGTCTGCGTCGTGTCAGTTGACTGCATTGACAGTGTCACAGGTAATCTCGTGTGAATAAGTGTAGTCATAGGTTGGATGATATATTGGCTCTGGGTTTTCGACTCGACATCGCAGATGGCGACAAGAGCAAGGGCATACCCAACAAGAAGCATGAAATTGGGTACATACCCTTGAATGATACAGCTGAGGTCGAGTTTTTACATTTCTGTCTATCTGTCTGTCTCTCTCTCCCTCTCCGCCGGCCGAAGTGGCCGTGCGGTTAAAGGCGCTGCAGTCTGGAACCGCAAGACCGCTACGGTCGCAGGTTCGAATCCTGCCTCGGGCATGGATGTTTGTGATGTCCTTAGGTTAGCTAGGTTTAACTAGTTCTAAGTTCTAGGGGACTAATGACCTCAGCAGTTGAGTCCCATAGTGCTCAGAGCCATTTTTCTCTCTCCCTCTCCCTCTCTCCTTCTCTCTCTCTCTCTCTCTCTCTCTCTCTCTCTGTGTGTGTGTGTGTGTGTGTGTGTGTGTGTGTACGTGTATATCCTTGATTCATGGTACTAATAGACCATTGGTGTTTTCCAGAAATACTGAAGTATTTCGGTTTGCCATCCCCACCCACAGAACCGTCTCCACTGGACGTCTGCGAGCCACAGCACTGGTCCTGGCACCATCAGCACCAGTGCCACTAATACCGTGATTTCCAATGCCATTGTCTACACTCAGACCTCCAACTTCAGTATTACGAACACTGCTACCATCGCCTGCACCATCACCAGCCCTGGGACCATTGCTGGTGGCAGCATCAATGACACATGGACCGTCGACATTTGGGCAATTCGTAATTGATGTTTGGGGACACAACACCGATGTCAGAGGTATTCTGCAAAAACGAGTTCATAAATGTTGGCCACTGATGACTCGTATGTAACTGGAGTTACAACCCTCAACGTCAGTTAAGCCTTGAAGATTGTGTACTGAAGCACCGAAGGTGGTAGCCGTATAATAAATAACATTGTAAGGACAGCTGTCAGTGTTCCATTTTGTTACAGTTCGATGAGATCTTAGTAATAATAAGTATCGTCCAGTAGCAGCCTCTCTTCACATTCTGTTAGTAGGAACAAGTATCAGGTAGTTCGCCCCACAGTTTACTGTATTAAGTGAGATGAGTGGCCGGCCGCGGTGGTCTAGCGGTTCTAGGCGCTCAGTCAGGAACCGCGCGACTGCTACGGTCGCAGGTTCGAATCCTGCCTCGGGCATGGATGTGTGTGATGTCCTTAGGTTAGTTAGGTTCAAGTAGTTCTAAGTTCTAGGGGGCTTGTGACCACAGATGTTGAGACCCATAGTGCTCAGAGCCATTTGAACCATTTTTTTTTTTTGAGATGAGTAGCACTTGGGGACATGAATAATGCAGTGGGGTATCATGAACCTCTCCTTTTAGTAATTCACGCCAAAATGTATTTGGGGAGCTTTCCAAGTTCGTAAACGATCCGCAGTACTTCGCCATTAAGTTGAACATGTGCTGTCCTGTGAGTTCATTGTTCTGGCAAAGTAAGGTGTTTGAAATACCGCCATACATACAGGAGGTGAAAAATGTCATTGATCATGGGCACTTCAATTTCTGAGTGGTTTGTGGAATTTGCCCTTAGTGTTATACAGGCCTGATTCTCTGAATTACAGTAAATCCATTCTATAGTACAGTCCTGTATTTCGACATTCATGCCTGTGTGTGATCCAGTAGATGGCAGTTCTTCTTGTCTCCCTCGTACACAATATGTAGTTAGAATACAGAGTTATAATGTCCGGCCGACCGAGGTGGACGAGCGGTTCTAGGCGCTACAGTCTGGAACTGCGTGACCGCTACGGTCCCAGCTTCGAATCCTGCCTCGGGTATGGATGTGTGTGATGTCCTTAGGTTAGTTAGGTTTAAGTAGTTCTAAGTTCTAGGGGACTGATGACCTCTGCATTTAAGTCCCATAGTGCTCAGAGCCGTTTGAACCATTTTATAATGTCCGGAATTACCATAACTGTTGCTTTGCATAGTCACTTCTGGGTTGCAAGAGAAATTTTAAGATTAATTATGAGCTTGTGAGCAAAAGCAACACTGATGAATGTAATGATTACCATAAATATTATATAGTCTTGATGAAATTGAACTTTTCATGAAACCCAGGACCTCGCTAATTTAAGAGGTAGATGTCTGTCCACATATACAGCCTGGGTGAATGTTGTTCAAGTACAATGTGCATGGCGTTAAGCATAAAGTTGTCAGAAGCATTCAGTTCAATGGCTGGCCTGCGACGCATGAAGATTTGTTGTTAATCTCTTAGCGTGAGAAACAACATTACTGTTGTATCCAAAATATGCCCCACATAATTTCCTGTCAATCATCCACAAAAAGTGATGAATGACATTTTTTGCAGGTACTCGAATACATTTTCCATGAGCAAGGCGATTAAAAGATTGGGATTGCTCTACACGGGATCTGCTACATGTATAAAAGCCAACAGAGGAGAATAAATTCCTAAAGTTTAAGAATTTCCTTGAAAAATGGCGTGTAATCTTTATGGTATATGCTGACTTCGAGCGCCTTCTCGCTGCTGTGGTGTACTGTGAGTGTGATCAAACTGCCTCACACACTACCCTCATAGAGCAAGTAGCTCTTGTGGCAGTCTATCAGGTTGTAAGTGTATTCAACTGAAGTTACAATGTCGTTAGGTTACACATCAGGCAACATACTCTGAGACGGCTTGTCTCTAAACTTGGGGAACATGCAGATAGCGTTGATGTGATTGACAACACCGAAATTCCTATAACTGACACGCAGGAAGATAAATCATTGCATGAGAAAGCAGTTGACTGCTATATTTGTGGGCAGCGATTAGCTAATAAAGTTGAAAAACCAAGTAGGAATCTTTTCTACGTATCTGACAAATTCTGTGGTGCATACACAATCAATTCATTCAACTTGAATTATGAACTCTCACGACACACAATCATTCTCTTTCACCATTTGAGCGCGTATGATGCTCATTTCCTTGTTGAGCACTTGTCTATTTTCAGCCCGTGCAGTGATCAGGTTACCTCCCAGCTCAGGCCACAAGAAAAGAGATTTGCTTTACAAAGAGGCTCCCCAATAATATTATATTGTGCTGCTGGACTCACTAAGATTCACGAAGGCACCACATAGGCAATTTGCTGAAACCATTTGTGAGGAGGATATGCCACTCACTCGACCTGCACATTAAAGTGATGCTGTTTCAGGCTGTAACGAAGAAAGGGATCTTTCCATACAGACGTCTGCATTCGATGGAGAAACTCGACCAGACCACATTGCCTGGCAAACCATATTCTCCAGTAAATTTATAGGCAAAGTCATTACGGGTGGAGAATATACGCATGTGGCTAATGTTTGAAGAGTTTAACATCTCTAATTTAGAGAAATATGCATATCTTTATCTGCATACAGATGTAGAATTACTTGCAGGCATTTTTGAGCGATCCTGCAGCATGCATGGAAACATCGACTGATGGCAGATTACTGTTTTCTGAGCACTAGTTTCGTTGGAGGCGCTGTGACTATGTCCGTAGGTACACTGAGTCAAATAAACAGCAATTGGATGAAACGTTCAGTATAACATTTGGCGATTTAAGTTACATCATGCACTTAGATGTCAACAATTTATGCGAGCATGTCCTGAATCAACTTCTGTCTATTAGAGAGTTTCGCTTGCTGCCTAGTGATGAAAATGCTGGATTTGGTAATTTCTCATCTGTGGCGGCAGATTCAAATTATGATATGTTTTGAAGGTAGACTCACCTTATCATAATAACTTCGATGATGCACACTGCGATTTGCTGCTGTGTCGAGTTCACCAATTTCCACAAAACGGTTCCCACCCGAAACTGTTCACTAAGCTGGGAGGGAAAACAAGGTACACCACAAATTATCGAAACATCACACTGTTCACGTGAGTGATGGAAGCAGAGAGTTGATGTATGTATTGTATATGTAGAATATTCCAGGTGCAAAAACTGTTCCAACCTATTGAAAAAACGTAAATGCTTTAGTCTGCGAAAACAAATTAAACTATTTCAATCCATCAGGCGTATTATGTATAATATGTATATATTGTCTGTACACAAACTATTTTGTAAATATTCGAAAGTATTTTGTAAATATTGTTCTCAGTTTTATACATTGTCTCTTGTAGGAAATACGATTTGAACTGTAAAGGATATGAACTTTTCCAGCCTGTGGGTCATCTGTTTTGAAAAACATATTCATCTTATTTGTAAAGTATAAATTCTGTTTAGAAAAAATAAATTACAAATAAATCTGCTTTGTTAAGTTCAGCCATTCATTTTATTTTCTACATCAACCCCTTCCAGATATTTTTCAAATAACTCTTTCAACGCGAGATGCGTAGACCATAGAATGTGCCACTACCCCTTCACATGTCTTTTACAAGCAGGGACGCATTTACACTTCTTCGACTGCTTTTTATGTTGAAATATGTCGTATTTATACTTTTGGCACATGTGACATACGTGTGTATGCCAAGTGGTTTAAATCTGACAACTATTACATCGCATGAATCATGGCAAATGTGCAGGCCTTGTCAGCTATGGAACATCACAAGTGTTATATTAGAGGCGTGTGGGAGATGCCAAGCACTGTAACAACATGCGTCATGCCAGGCACTCAAGCAGAGTGGTGATGGCTGTTGACACATTGCCCAACAGACCAACAGCTTCGTGTATAAAATAGCGAGAAATTCAAAGAAAGGCAGGAAATTCAAAATAGCCCAATTGCGATAAGTGCAAAATGGCGGGATATTCGGCAGTCGGCAGTCGTAGCCCAGTTGTCATAAAAATAAAATACGAGAAAGCATACCTAAGAACAGCCTCATAATCCAAGATGACAATTCAAGATTGCAGACCAGGGCACACAGAAATAGCGTAATTGCCAGCTTACTTGTGCTATGTAGTGTCCAAAATGGTTACTTACAAAAATCCGGAGAATGGATTCTTTCAGATGTCACATTGGAACTAGGCCACTTGTCATAAGTGTAAAACTCAAAGGTTGCGAGTAGTTTAAAATGATGAAGAATTCAAGTAGCCTATTTAAAAAGACACCTCAGTCATTTCTCCCACCCCTCTGTTGTCGCAGTTCAGTGACACAGCTTGCTCGTTTAAGTAATGTCACCCAATAATGAGAGCTGAGTTACCTTAAGTTCGAGATGGTGTCATGTTTCTTGTTAAATATTTACGGTATATATATATATATATATATATATATATATATATATACCGTAAATATTTAACAAGAAATATATATATATATATATATATATATATATATATATATATATATACCGTAAATATTTAACAAGAAACATGACTCCATCTCGAACTTAAGGTAACTCAGCTCTCATTATTGGGTGACATTACTTAAACGAGCAAGCTGTGTCACTGAACTGCGACAACAGAGGGGTGGGAGAAATGACTGAGGTGTCTTTTTAAATAGGCTACTTGAATTCTTCATATATATATATATATATATATATATATATATATATATATATATATATATATATATACCGTAAATATTTAACAAGAAACATGACACCATCTCGAACTTAAGGTAACTCAGCTCTCATTATTGGGTGACATTACTTAAACGAGCAAGCTGTGTCACTGAACTGCGACAACAGAGGGGTGGGAGAAATGACTGAGGTGTCTTTTTAAATAGGCTACTTGAATTCTTCATTCTTTTAAACTACTCGCAACCTTTGAGTTTTACACTTATGACAAGTGGCCTAGTTCCAATGTGACATCTGAAAGAATCCATTCTCCGGATTTTTGTAAGTAACCATTTTGGACACTACATAGCACAAGTAAGCTGGCAATTACGCTATTTCTGTGTGCCCTGGTCTGCAATCTTGAATTGTCATCTTGGATTATGAGGCTGTTCTTAGGTATGCTTTCTCGTATTTTATTTTTATGACAACTGGGCTACGACTGCCGACTGCCGAATATCCCGCCATTTTGCACTTATCGCAATTGGGCTATTTTGAATTTCCTGCCTTTCTTTGAATTTCTCGCTATTTTATACACGAAGCTGTTGGTCTGTATTCACTGTGATGCCAGATAGGTGGGGTAGGATTCTGTGAACGCCTCAGCAACTTGGGCTAAATGAATTAGATACCGTGGTGAGCTTTGATGTAGTGTTTCACCTGAGTGCCTCTACGTGAGTAAAAAATGTTGAAATGTGTGTGAATTCTTAAGGGACCAAACTTCTGAGGTCATCGGTCCCTAGACTTACACACTACTTAACGCTAAGGACAACACTCACACCCGTGCACGAGGGAGGGCTCGAACCACCTGCGGGAGGAGCCACACGATTATTGACATGGCGCCTCTAACAACGCGGCCACTCCGCGTGGCTCTACTTGAGTCAGTAGAACTCATAGGTCAAACGATCGACGAGATGACCACCGACTTTTACAGGCATGTCCTAACATCCATGTATTTTGTACTTAATGAGAATACTAGCCGGCCGCGGTGGTCTCGCGGTTCTAGGCGCGCAGTTCGGAACCGTGGGACTGCTACGGTCGCAGGTTCGAATCCTGCCTCGGGCATGGATGTGTGTGATGTCCTTAGGTTAGTTAGGTTTAAGTGGTTCTAAGTTCTAGGGGACTGATAACCACAGTAGTTGAGTCCCATAGTGCTCAGAGACATTATTTTGAGAATACTATGAGAAAACGAAGGATGTCGCAATGGCCAGACCACTCTCGCCAATGGTTCCGAATTTGTATGTGGAGGGCTTCGAAGAAAAGGCCTGATGTCATTCATATGGGAACCCACTTGTTTTTTTCTCTAATGTGAGTGACACGTTCGTCATGTGCCCACATGGAAGGGACAAACTCCTTGACGTCCTTGTATATTCGAACTCCATACATCCTAACGTCAAATTCACTATGGACACCAAATGAGAAAGAAGACCACCACTCCTCGACGTCATGGTCAAGAGAAAAGCTGGTGGCACTCTGGACCACAGTGTGTATCCGAAGAAAAGGGACAATGATCTGTATTAGCACGTAAGTAGCTAGCATTACTAAAGACACTAGTACACAGGGCGCACTCCATCTCTGACGCAGAGAGTCAGCGCGATGAACTTAAACATCTCAGAACTATGTTCGGAGAAACGGATACTCTGATTGGCAAATTAAGCACATTCTTCACCCCACCACTGCAGTACAACATATGGAGATGGAAGACATCGTATCTATAGTCTTTATACCGCACACAGGCGCGCTATGGGTAAAAGTCGGGCGCATACTGAAAGAGTACCGCGAAAGGACTAGACAGTCCAATAAAACACTGGACTCTCTGGAGAGTTTCAAAAATTATCTTGGTTTGCCGAGGCCGAGCTATATCAGACATCGTGAAAGTGAGGCAAGATATATTTTGGACAAATCGAGTGCACCATCGAAGATCGATGTCGAGCTCCAGCGTCACATTCGGCTAATATACCCTATCAAGTCAGCGGTCGCAGAGTCTTATATGTCAGAGAAGCATGCTGTCGTTGTTGCTGTTGTGGTCTTCAGTCCAGAAATTGTTTTGATGCAGGTCTCCATGCTACTCTATCCTGTGCAAGCTTCTTCATCTCTCAATAACTACTGCAACCAACATCCTTCTGAATCTGCTTAGTGTATTCATCTCTTGGTCTCCCTCTACGATTTTTACCCTTCAAGTTTCACTCCAATGTTAAATTCGTGATCCCTTAATGCCCCAGAACGTGTGCCACCAACTCATCCCTTCTTGTAATCAAGTTGTGCAACAAATTCATCTTCGCCCCAATTCTATTCAGTACCTCTTCATTAGTTACGTGATCTACCCACCTAATCTTCAGCGTTCTTCTGTAGCACCACATTTCGAAAGCTTCTGTTCTCTTCTTGTCTACACTGTTTATCGTACATGTTTCACTTCCATACATGGCTACACTTCAGAAAAGACTTCCTGACACTTAAATGTATTCTCGATGTTAAAAAATTTCTCTTCTTCAGAAATGCTTTCCTCGCCATGGTCAGTCTCTACTTCGACCATCATCAGTTATTTTGCTCCTCAAATAGCAAAATTCACTTACTAGTTTCAGTGTCTCATTTCCTACTCTAATTCTCTCCACCGGCCGGAGTGGCCGAGCGGTTCTAGGCGCTAAAGTCTGGAGCCGCGCGACCGCTACGGTCGCAGGTTCTAATCCTGCCTCGGGCATGGATGTGTGTGATGTCCTCAGGGTAGTTAGGTTTAAGTAGTTCTAAGTTCTAGGAGACTGATGACCTCAGATGTTAAGTCCCATAGTGCCCAGAGCCATTTGAACCATTTCTAATTCCCTCTCAAGGTCTGATTTAATTCGATTCCATTCCATTATCCTTGATTTGCTCTTGTTGATGTTAATCTTATATCCTCCTTTCCAGACGTTGCCCATCACAGATGCTTTATCGTCGCTGACAGAACTACAATATCGTCAGCAAACCTCAAAGTTCTTATTTCTTCTCCATGGACATTAATACCTACTCCAAATTTTTCTTTTGCTTCCTTTACCGCTTGCTCAATACAAAGGTTGAATAACATCGGGGATAGGCTACAACTCCGTCTCACCCCCTTCTCAACCACTGCTTCCCTTTCATGCTCCTCGACACTTATAATTGCCATCTGGTTTCTATACAAATTGTAAATATCCAATAATTTACATCTGCCACCATCAGAATTTGAAAGAGAGTATTCCAGTCAACATTGTCAAAAGCTGTCTTTAAGTCTACAAATGCTAAAAACGTAGGTTTGCCTTACCTTAACCTATCTTCTAAGATAATTCGTAGCGTCAGTATTGCCTCACTTATTTCAGCATTTCTACAGAATCCAAACTGATCTTCCCGAGGTCGGCTTCTACCAGTTTTTCTATACGTTTGTAAAGAATTCGTGTTAGTATTTGTAACCATGACTTATTAAACTGATAGTTCGGTAAATTTCACACCTTTCAACACCTGCCTTCTTTGGGATAGGAATTATCATATCCTTCTTGAAGTCTGAAGGTATTTCGCCTGACTCATTGATCTTGCTCACCGGATGGAAGAATTTTGTTATGGCTGGCTCTTCCAAGGCTTAGTTCTAATGGAATGTTGTCTACTACCGGACCTTGTTTCAACTTAGGTCTTTCAGTGCTCTGTCAAATTCTTCACGTTGTATGGTATCTCCCATTTCATCTTCATCTACATCTTCATCTTCATCTACGTCGTCTTCCATTTCCATAATATTGCTCTCAATTACATCACCTGTGTATAGATCATCTCTCCAAAGGTCTCTTTAATTTTCCTGTAGACAGTATCTATCTTACTCCTAGTGATATATTCTTCTACATCCTTACATTTGACCTCTAACCATCCCTGCTTAGTTATTTTGCTCTTCCTGTCGATCTCATTTTTGAGATGTTTGTGTTCCTTTTCGCCTGCTTCACTTGCTGCATTTCGATATTTTCTCATTTCATCAATTAAATTCAATATATTTTCTGTTATTCAAGGATTTCTACCAGACCTCGTCTTTTTACCTTCTAGATCCTTTGCTACCTTTACTATCTCATCACTCAACACAAACCATTCTTCTTCTACTGTATTTCTTTTCCCTGTCTTTGTCAACCGTTCCCTAACGTTCTCTCTGGAACTCTCCACAACCTCCGGTTCCTTAAGTTTAGCCAAGTCCCATCACCTTAAATTTCTAACTTTTTGCAGTTTATTCAGTTTTAATCTACAGTTCATAACGAATAAATTGTGGTCAGAGTCCACATCTGCCCTAGCAAATCTCTTACAATTTAACCCGGTTCATAAATCTCTGTCTAACCAGTATATAATCTATCTGAAACCTTCCAATGCCCCCATGGCTCTTCTACGTATACAATCTTCTTTCATGATTCTTAAACCAAGTGTTAGTTATGATTAAATTATGCTCGTGCATAATTCTATCAGGCTGCTTCCTCTTTCATTCCTTATCCCCAGTCCATATTCACCTACTACTTTTCGTTCTCTTCCTTTTCCTACAATTGTATTCCAGTCCCCTATGACTATTAAATTTTAGTCTCCCTTAAGTATCTGAATAATTTCTTTTATCCTATAATACATTTCTTCCGTCTGTCCATCATCTGCAGAGGTAGTTTAGAGCAGACTGGGACAATGTTGTTAGAGAAGACATCCAAATTCGCACCAGGGATAGTTTTATCAATCGAGCCTGCGGCTATAATCTCGGAAAGGTTTACCAACCAGCACTGCGGCAAATTGAGACGCTCAGCAGTCACAGCGAACTGACGAACAGGATAACAGACCAATTACGTCGACGCTACCACAGCGTCTCCATGACTGCCCACGCATGCCCTCGGATGCGGACCTAAGAGGAAACGGCTTGCAGTGTAAGTGGATATAAATCGGCTGCGCGCCCTTAGGAGCTCATTTCATCAACCTGACGATGGCCACACGCCTGATCGCCGAAATATTGCCCATTGATTGTTCAGTCAACAAATTCGCCATGTGAAAATGAGGAATCACAATGTATTGCTTAATTAAACTGAGGCTATCATCTTATTGAGAGATGTGAGATTCATATTTTCGTTAATCATGATCTAAATTCAGCAACACGTGGATTCAGTTTCCATGCTAGATGCAGATCATCAGTGACAGTTTTATGATTGTATGTGAGCATGGCTTTTACCTGTGTAGAGGAAAAGGAATCGTGCCATCTTCATCACCCCCACACACCACCCCCCAAGTTTACAAAAAGCCTGAACTGCACTTCCAAGAAACACTTCCAACGGACTGTAGTGTTACCATAAGAGCAAACTGTTACTAAACAGACTAAACACATCTCTTTCCAGCACACAATCAATCAATGTAACCCCTTCTCACCGAATCTGTACATATTTGCAACATCCTCAACTACATTTCCAGACAAAAGAAAAAGGTCAAGCTCCCAGAAGATCTGGTCAGATGACAATGTAGCTTTATACACGAATACACTATCACCAGGTGTGTAACGATCAGGTTTGCTATTGCCTGTGAGGTGTAGAACAATCAGCAGACTGCATTAGTGTTGTCCATGTTTAGTGTTGTTACCTAACTTGGTAATGTATATAGGGTGAGTCACCTAACATTACCGCTGGACATATTTCGTAAACCACATCAAATACTGACGAATCGATTCCACAGACCGAACGTGAGGAGAGGGGCTAGTGTAATTGGTTAATACAAACCATAAAAAAATGCACGGAAGTATGTTTTTTAACACAAACCTACGTTTTTTTAAATGGAACCCCGTTAGTTTTGTTACCACATCTGAACATATAAACAAATACATAATCAGTGCCGTTTGTTGCATTGTAAAATGTTAATTACATCCGGAGATATTGTAACCTAAAGTTGACGCTTGAGTACCACTCCTCCGCTGTTCGATCGTGTGTATCGGAGAGCACCGAATTACGTAGGGATCCAAAGGGAACGGTGATGGACCTTAGGTACAGAAGAGACTGGAACAGCACATTACGTCCACATGCTAACACCTTTTTATTGGTCTTTTTCATTGACGCACATGTATATTACCACGAGGGGTGAGGTACACGTACACACGTGGTTTCCGTTTTCAATTACGGAGTGGAATAGAGTGTGTCCCGACATGTCAGGCCAATAGATGTTCAATGTGGTGGCCATCATTTGCTGCACACAATTGCAGTCTCTGGCGTAATGAATGTCGTGCCCGCATCTCGTGGTCGTGCGGTAGCGTTCTCGCTTCCCACGCCCGGGTTCCCGGGTTCGATTCCCGGCGGGGTCAGGGATTTTCTCTGCCTCGTGATGGCTGGGTGTTGTGTGCCGTCCTTAGGTTAGTTAGGTTTAAGTAGTTCTAAGTTCTAGGGGACTTATGACCACAGCAGTTGAGTCCCATAGTGCTCAGAGCCATTTGAACCATTTGAATGTCGTACACGCCGCAGTACATCTGGTGTAATGTCGCCGCCGGCTGCCACAATACGTTGTTTCATATCCTCTGGGGTTGTAGGCACATCACGGTACACATTCTCCTTTAACGTACCCCACAGAAAGAAGTCCAGAGGTGTAAGATCAGGAGAACGGGCTGGCCAATTTATGCGTCCTCCACGTCCTATGAAACGCCCGTCGAACATCCTGTCAAGGGTCAGCCTAGTGTTAATTGCGGAATGTGCAGGTGCACCATCATGCTGATACCACATACTTCGACGCGTTTCCAGTGGGACATGTCCCTGCAGATGCTGCTCGCCGACCGTGGCCCGTGTTTGTTAAAACACGCAACTGAACGTCGGAGGTTTCAAGCGTCAACTTTAGGTTACAATATCTCCGGATGTAATTAACATTTTACAATGCAACAAACGGCACTGATTACGTATTTGTTTATATGTTCAGATGTGCTAACAAAACTAACGTGGTTTCAGTCAAAAAAAACGTAGGTTTGTGTTAGAAAACATACGAAGGAGCCTTTTGTCAACTACTGTCATCACGAGATACATTACATGGATCATCTGTAACTTAGTAAGCCTTAAGACTATACCATTTAGAAGTATAGTTTTGTAAAAGACTTGCGAGTTTCGTAGATTCATTAATTTCGAACATTATAAAAATTTCTGCAAAACTGTCATAGGAATTCAGGGTCACTAATTTACAAAAGTAGTCAACAATCAGTAGGATTCTTTCCTATCACCACTGTTTCTGAGTCAAAGCTAATTAAAAGCATTGTTTGGCTTGAAAGAAATTAAATGTACTTGCCACTGAAACTTTAACTTCACTGATTCAGGAAACATGAAGCAGTGATAATTAATTGAATTTCAAGTTTCATTGCATCATATAAACTGAATTATAAAGTGATTTGAGAGTGGAACTTAGTGCTTATTAAGGTTAACTCGAAATTACTGATTACGTGTAATGAATTTCAATTTTTAAGCAAAACTGATTAGATTTTGTGTGTTTATACATGTATTATGTAATACTGGCGTAGGCATTTTCAGCATTCTTTCCTCTGATTGTTGGTGTGTGAGGAGTCATGCAGAGCATAAATGTTATAAACTGTGATAAAATAAACATTATTCAGATTAACACTGATCAGTCCATACTATGATACATGTTGTTAGTAGCTCATCAGTATTGTTTCAACAGTTCTAAAGTGTCTGTTACAGAGGGTGTCTATACATAACACTGACGGCTTACATGTGGCTTTTTATTTGTCCTTCAGTGTGTATATTTGAATTTGCTGATTAAACACTTATCAGTAATTGTTGCATAAAATTATTTTCAACCGAACATATCCAAATTAGTAACTTCTGCAGAAGAATGAGATGGCGACCATAAATAGTCGTAGAGTAATTAATATTTTAATCAATCTGAGTAATGTACTTAATTACAATTTTAACCAGATGTACTAATTAATTAGTTTGCTTCCTATCATCAGCTGTACACTCTATTGTTTGGTGCTGATCAATGATAATCTAGCTGACTTTCTTTTGGTTAAAGTTTCTGCTCGGAACTGATTCCTTTACTGTGAAATACAGACCTTTAAGTGATACAAGCCATTAATGTCCTAAAGAGTGAGGGTGGACTATAATCCCAGTTACGACATTGCATCCTCTCTGGCCTAGATGCATTCACTGATTATTTTGGGAAGAGTGTCATAAAGCCTTTTTATCATCTCCTGAAGCAAAATGTTCCACAAACATTGTAACTGGCACTTGATATTGCCGACACTGACACTGGGACAGAGATGATGTCCAAGTTGATCCCACACAGGTTCTATTGGGAAAAGATCTGCGGATCTTTCTGGGTTCCGGAGTACTTCAACATTTTAGTTGAGACGTTTGTATACATCAAGTTACGAAGGTATAGTTCAGTTATACTGACATGGAAACTGGTCCAGTAATTGTCCAGTTATGGAGCTTTATGTGCAGTTATAACAACGCCAGGAAATATACTTTTTTGTATATTTCTCTCTTAGATATAAAATGACTACGCTGAAATTGATCACGAGTGACGTCTTAGCTATGTTGACCAAGATTCGTCCAGTAATACTCTAAAAGCGTGCTCAACCTTAATTTACTATTTTCATTTCTCTCGTGCCTTGCTTTAGGCCTTTCGATTCTAGCTGAATGTAATTCTTTTTTGTTTTTGTAGTGGTTTGCATATTATTAAAATTACCATTATTTCAAAAATTATATTTTTTGTTTATAATAATTCTAAACATTTTCCCTTCAGTTACCTTACAATAGTTCATAAGCCGATTTCTCTCCAGTAATTTAAGAATATTTGTATTGTTTTCTTATAGACATACTTATCAAAAAAGTCTAGTATGCTTGCAGTTAATGACAGCAATGTTTCAAATCTGTTCGTCAGGTAGAGCTAATTCCAAGATGATGAGATGTCGACATTCGTACAGAAGTGAAGAAATTACAAAACGTGTCAGGTATGTTGTTGAAAGAAAAGTCCGACAAACTAAACAGTCTGAAAATGTACTGTACAATTTTATTGCATAACTTGTCGAGCTGTTACTACAGAGATAGATCTGGGTCGAGATCAAATCCTCTGAACAATTTTAAAAAGCTTATCGTTGCTGGGTTACAAACTTGATCACCTGTTTCTTCGATACGAGTTTATTTCTCGCGCTTTGTAACGCTTCTTAGTAACACTTTCCCTTAAACAGCTGTCTAAGGACTTATTTATATGTCCTTTCCATTTATATGCCTTTAATGTCGAACATAATATTCCATTTGCGTAGCACAGAAAGCTCCTGATACTTCCGTAATCGACGTTGTACGCTGACTGAAGACGACGTGGGCGAGTAAGGAATCCATTAGTACTCCCGCGCTGCGAATTGCTTCAGCGCTTCGAGAGAAAGTTGCTTGAAACTGTTCAAGCGTAATGAAACGTCTCATATCAGGAGGAAGCTATTAACTGGTGTTAGTGAACCGAACACCTATTTACAACGATTATAGTTTGTCGAAATTCAGTATTCTCTGTTAAAGAGTGACGTTGAATTTGATCTTAGAAATGAAAAGGCTAGAAAGAAGTACGTTTAGTTTCTCATGTATAGTAAACTGTGGGATATCCGTGTTTAAAAACTCTAGGCACAGTATCTTTACTACAATTAACGGATGCGGTATCAAACTATAAACTACTGTCCAGCCACTATAGTCCTCAAATGCTTTGGTAGTTTGCAGAAGATTCTGAACAGTCACAGAAATCGGATGAGTTTGTTGAAGTGTAGTCCTCGATTGTGGTTGAAGTAAATCCATTCTTCTCACTACTGCCCAGACGTCTCTACACCTGGAAGTCCCCAAGAGATTCAGACGAAAATATTACCCAGAATCAGATTGATTCTGTCTTGATAAATCAAAGGTATAGAAACAGCTATCTCTCAATGAAAACCTATGCAGGTGCCGACGTTAACTCAGACTGCGTTCCCCTAGTTGGTGTCTTTAAAATCGGAATGAAGAGAGTTCAAAGGAAGAAATTCAAAATGTATGTATCCAGAAACTGAAAGAATCATCCATAAGAGAAAAAGCAGGAGTCCATCTTAATAATGAAGTCAGGTCTCTGTCATGTAACTTGTGCACCGAAGAGAAAATTAAAAAGATAAACTCTATAGTGGAATCAGTTAAAGAAGAACATCTAAAATCCAATGTCACCAAAAAGGAGTCATGGATCACTGAACAGATACTTAAAATGATGGACTAAAGGAGGGAAGTGAAAAGTAATCCTGCTGAATAAAACAGGAAACGGCTACAGGAAGCTAAGGAAAGAGAAATACAGGAACAGTTCAATGAAACAAAGATATTACAATTGAAACATGATAGTTCCGATATTCATATAAAAAGTCAGGGAAGTGACTCAAATTACAAAAAAAGGACAGGAAACAAGTTGGTGAATAATGAAGGAAAAATGATAGTTTTACAAGATGAGCTTAAAGAATCATGGAAAACATACATAGGACAACTCTTTTATGTCAACCGGCCAGAAATTCCTCAAATATATTGCGAAACAGGACCTAGAATTCTGCTGGAAGAAGTACAATCTGCTATAAATGGAATGAAAGATGGTATATTACTTGGTCTGACAATGTGAATACAGAAATTCTCAAGCTGCTTTGTGAGGATAATTTAAAATGGTTGATGCAATATTCAGTGACATCTATGACTGTGGTAAAATTCCAGGGAAATGGCATAAATTCGAATTTATAACATTGCCCAAAAAGGAGCTAAGACTTGTGGTGAATCCAGGACCATCAGCCTCAGAGGCACCTGCTAAAGATCTTTCTCAGGGTCATTCAGCAAAGAATTTACTAGATCTGTAAAGAACAAATTTTTTCCATGAAGTTTGGTTTCAGAAATGAATTTGGTACGAGCGAAGCATTAATTAGTATCCAGGTCCTATTTCAAAGGTGCAGAGACGTGAATTGCGACATTTATGCCTGTTTTATTGATTATCAGAAGGCTTTCAACAGAGTAAAACACCAGAAGACTGTTGACAATTTAAGAAGCATTGGTTTGGGTGATAAAGACCTACGTATAACTGTGAACTTATATCGGAACCAGTCGGCTTCTTTGAGACTGGACAGAGAAAACGCAGAAGACATAGACATTCTACGATGTGTAAGGCAGGGTTGTATATTTTCCCCACTGATTTTTATCATCTGTTCAGAACACACCTATTCAGAACACTCCTCACGGAGTAGAAATGGGAGTGTTCTATAACGGAAAATATATCAACCACATCCGATATGCAGACGACACAGTAATATTTTTTGATAGTGAGGATAGTTTGCAGTACCTTATCGATAGACGTGCACAAAAAACCTCTGAGTATGGCCCAGATGCCAACCCTCAAAAAACGAAAACAATGATAATCAATAAAAACAGAGTCCCTACATTTCCCATTAAGATAGCCCAAAATCACACAGAGCAAGTACATAAATAAACTTAGCATGGCACTACAATAAATGACCAGTGGGATCTTTCTGACGACGTGAGAACTCGAATTTGAAAATCTAGGTCTGTCTTCAATAAGAAGAGTAATTTTTTCAAGAATCATGGCTTAGCAATGACGACGAACACCAGACTTCTACCCTGCTACGTATTCTCCACCCTGTTGAAACACGGTCTCTGACAGAATCGTTGAGTAAGCGGCTGTAGGCATTTGAGATGTGGCTATACTTGAGAATGTTAAGAATACCGTGGATAGGGCATGCCACAAATGTCCACGTTCTACGAAGAATGAAGAAAGAGAAAGAAGTACTGCCCACCGGGAAAGCAAGAAAGATCCAGTACCTGGAACACATCACGCGGAACAACAACAGATACCATCTACTCCAAACCATCCTGCAAGGAAAAATACCAGGGAAGAGAAGCGCTGGCCGCAGAAGAGCATTCTGGCATAAGAACGTCAGGACGTGGATCTCTAAAACATCTACAGAGCTATTTTGTCATGCCTTAATGACTGTGTCCGACCGCTTTGTAAATGTTACTTTAAAGATGTAACAAAAATTTTAATGGGCTCCGGAAAGGCTCAAAAATCATGAAAAGTTCAATTTTTACTTTTTTGCGTTTTCTGAATCTGCAGACTATTACCTTTTAATAGATATATAATTTATTCAATTCCGAAGACTACAACTATTTTTAAATTTTTTTTGAAATGTGTTCTACATGGGCGTGACCCACTGTGGCGCTGTTAAACTGCTGTCAAATGGTGTTATTAACGTCCGTGTTCATCAGGTACATTTTAGTGATGTGAGATAAAGTATGTGTTGTGGCTAACCTGTGATGGTTCAATATATATCGCTGGTGTGATTGTCGATTGTTTCATGTTTATTTACCCTGTCGTTATCTCGAAAATATTCGTAATTCATTCTGTTTCTTGGGTCTCTGTTTTGTTGAAGTATAATAATGAGTAAAAGTAAAGTTATTAGAAATCCTCTGAAGGCTTTTAAGAAAAGGAGAAATGTTGGAAAGCCAAAAGTATTTGTTATTACTGTAAACAATAAAGACGATAACCAAGCGAGTGAACCTAACCTCTCAAGTACACCTGCCATAGCAGTCAAAGTGGGAAAGAAAATACTTGCTAACTGGTGAAGTGTACACTCATAAGCATAGTCTGCCTCATGCAATAATGGAGGTGATAAAACCTATTTTCAGAGACTTAGCAGCACCTGAACTGTTGAAAAAGTGTATTCACGGAAAAACTCAAAACCCCAATGAAAGTGTAAATAGTGTTATATGGTCGAGAATCCCCAAGACTGTATTTGTTGGAATAGAAACACTTCACTTTGGTGTGCATGATGCTGTTGCGACTTTCAATGATGGCAACATTGTAAGGTGCAAGGTATTTAGAAATATGGGAATGAAGATAGGTTCTAACATGGCACGAGCGATGCTTGCTTTAGACAAGGAACGCCTTCGGGCTGCAGACAGGGATGTAAAGAGTCTAGAAATACAAGCAAGAGTAAACAGGAGGAGGAACAAGAGGAAGCTGGAGGAGGAGTTTGCAGAGGATGAAGATAATCCATCCTATGGACCTGGAATGCACTAAAAAGTTAATCCAATCTTTGTCGCTCGATTCCCAAAACTTTTATTTTCTCATACTAATTACATGTTTTCTAAGGATCTTCCAAACATATTTGTTTCAAACTTTCAGTAAATGTTACACAGTACCTTCTGCATAATTTAACACAGCCCTTTTCCAAATAACTGTATATTTTTGAATATATAAATAAAAAATTGCAAAAAAAATGTTCTGAATTTTCATTACAATTGAAAAAAATCATCTTTAATAACTGAACTAAAATTTTGTAAAATCCCTGTGTTAAGTTGTAGCCCATATTCCAATAAATAATCTGTAAAAAGTTCAACTTCCTACCTCAAATACTTTGTGAGGAAAGATGTAATTTATAAGCGTTATTTTAACATTGCAAGTATAGGGCGTTCCGGAGCCCCTTAAATAATATAATATAACCATCTGGAATCTTCTGCACAATGTCGAAGGTATTTCACCGTGTCAGTGCTACTATTCTATTAGAGAACAAAATTTTCTATCGGATAGATGATTCAGGGCATGCCTAGTTTTGCAGAAAAAAGCAGGGATAATCAAGTTAGGTATTAGCACAAACATCCTCATACAATTAATATAATGTACCAAATACTAAACAGTGTGTGCATAAAGGTTAAAATCTAACACGGTAAAACCAAATAGACGACCTGCTAAAACTCTCAGGTTCTGTTACTTTCGGCGTAAGAATAAATATCAAATTCGAGCTCGTCGAAATCAGTAAGTCAACATATTTTGCGTTTTTTCTCTGAGTTATCTCCTACAGAATAATATTTTGGGGCAACTCCTCACTTAGCCAAGAAAAATTCATTGTTCAAAGACAGTAATTAGCTATGTGAGGGGTCTCACACATATACTTCTTGCAGGAACCTGTTTAAGAATTGCAAATATTAGTCACTGCTCACAAGTACATTTATTTACTGATGAAACTTTCTGTAAACAATCAATGTCTATTCGAGAGTAATAACGTTACTGACAAGTAAGTTACTAGAAGGTAAAATGAGCTAAAATTTTCTCTTGTGAATCTAGATTTGACACAGAAAGGGTTTAAATACAAAGCTATAGACTCCTTTAAAATTTTGCCAATGTAAGTAAAACGTCTGTGAGAATAAGAATTGCTTTCAACTGAAAATTAAAGTCATATATTCTTAATGACGCCTTCTGTGGCACAGCAAAACTCTTGAATAGGGGATAAGTAGCCAGTTAGAGTCCACCTAGATTCAGCTTGTATTTGATCTGTTAATGCATGGAACCACGAGGCATCTACAAAAATGGAAATAGCAGTGATTCTGGAGCTACGTTGCAGTCGTGGAAAGGATATCAGATAGAAATTAAAACAATTGTCATCTTTACATGTTTCACAATGTATGTAACTACACACACTGTTCATGGCTCTAGCGAATACGCATTAAGCACGTACTAATAAGGCGAAATTGAAGGCTGTAAGGAAGACGGAGTTCTCGCTGCATTGTACTAAAACTGTCAGAGAAACTGATAGCTAACTTTTCTACAAAACACCCACGTCGTAGGTGGCGGCACTTACACACAAACAGTTATAGCTGTGCGCCCTCTTCGTAATCCCTGATAGGTCGGTGGCAACATAGGTGCATTGTACATGTCGATATCAGTCTGTCATACACATAAAATAAAATACTCACACTTACATATGCATTAGGCTTTAAATTTTTTGATTAGGTTATATTGTCCATGAGGGTTGTTACGATACACCTTAGACTTTAGGGCTCGCCTATGGCTGCTACCAGACTGACCTCTGCCAAAAACCCTGTCAGGCGTGAAGACTGATAGTGTGCTCCAAGGTTCGGCCGGCTGTACGGGCAGTTGCACTATCCTGTTGGAAGTAACTTTCAGGTCGTTTCCTTTTCCGTTAATACTGCCACAAGTGGTTTTAGAATGTCTGGGCCACTTTTGTTTGCCCCACACTGTGTTTGTCCTTTACGAGATCATTCGTAGACGTAATGTTATAGTCTCATTACTTGGGTTTTGAGTATGGTCCACCATGGAGACCTGTCAGTTGCAATTACAGAATGATTCAGAGCGGCGTCAAAATGAAGTGACTAAATGCTGTTATGAAAAAACGATCACAATCACTTTATTCATGTCACTTAATAGTAAAGACTTGTAGTTTAAGAATACATGAAGCAATGTCATTTCTTGAGCTCCGTTATTGCACAAAAATTCCTGCAATCTCTAAGATAAATTGTGCATGGTTAGATCCAACATTTCGACAGTGAATTCGGCAACTGCTGCTAGGATCTTGGCTTTCAATTCTTTTCTTGTAACAGGTCGAGTGCGGAAGACATTGCTTTTAAGATGACCCCTGAGAGCTCTGGGAATATGGGAAGCCATGAAGTGTAACCGTTTCTCGAAATTATGCCGTTACCAACAAACCAACGTACAGCAGCCACCGATATTCGTGCTGTGTTTGACGTTGATCCATCTTGCTGAAATCAGCAGTTGCCAGTAATTTGTGGAATTATCTATAATTTTTATGCAATAAAGGTTTAAGGCATGGCAACGTGTCTATCCAATGTGACTGAAGTCGCACGGTCATTCCCGTCCTCAAGAAAATAAGAGCATATTATTGCATATGATGACACAACACACCATGCGGTACTTTATCGTCCTCAGCTAAGTACGATTTTCTTACCACGTAACGCAATTTTACTAACAAATCCATGAAGACAGAAGTGGACTCCGTCCACTATTCACAGCTTGTTAACAATCTTGTTATCGTCGTTTATCTTTGCAAGCAAATCGTTTACAAAATGGTCGTCAGATTTCGTGAAGGTTGAGTTTCAATTCCTGGATTATATGCAACTTTAACGGAGGGTAATGCGAGTCCTGAGCCAATATTCGTCTAACACTTGTACAGACGATTCATGATGACTGCTCTAGTAACTTCAGTACCGTCTAGCGTACGAACTACTCGCACACAGCGTGGAAGTTTCTTTTCAGTTGCTTCATCTGTTTCTGAAAAATCATGTATCCACCTGTTAATTACATGTGCTGATCGAACTTGGCAAAGGCACGTTGCAAACCAATCCCAGTATGCAAGTTAATTAAGTGGCGATTTGCGGTGAGCTGGTTTCTATGTGTTACTCGGCGTTAATAATCGCCCAGGGCTACCAACACAAATTTCAAAATTTCCCGTTTCTCTGAATACACAATTACAGCAGTTTCTTGTATGCTGATGATCTCGCTCTGGCAACCAAAAGCACAAACTTCGATTCAGTACAAGTCGACCTAAAGAGTGCTCTTGAAGATCTGACAAAATGTTACAGAATAAACCAGCTTTCAACAGACCTCTAACGCTCAAGAAAACATTGCATGAATTTCAGATCAAAAGTCTCCGCCAGGAATAACCTGCAGAGAAAAGTGACTGGATAATAGTGGGGCAGCTAAGATGAAAGGATCCGAGCTTCTGCAATGCCATTAAGCTACTTCGATGCAGAGTATCCCTCTACAGTTTGTTATAAGTCAGCACATCCCAAACAGGTGGATATTGCCCTAAACGATACATGCAGAGTTATAACAGGCTGCTTGAAGTCAACTACAGTCGAATGGCTCTATCATCTTGCTGGAATTGCGCCACCTCCTGTTCGTAGAGAAATAGCAGCAAACAGGGAGAGAACGAAACTGGGGCAGAATCAAACGCATCCCATAGCTGGGCAACAACCTTACAAACGACGACTAATGTAAAGGATAAATTCCCCCAGAACATCAGAGAAACTAACAATCGCTGATGAAGAAGCCAGAACGCAACTATGTAGGGCTGAGACATCTCACCCTCCTGATTGTCATAATCCTTACCCCCTGGTCCTGATGAGAATTGGCCAATCTGGAAGTCTTTGAATAGGATGAGGTCAGGAGTGGACAGGTCATAGGCTAACTTGGGAAAATGGGGACATATTGAAAGTAAAAGACAATGTGACTGCGGGGAAGAATAAATTTTTCAACATATGCTTCAGTTTAGACTGTGTGCAACCACCTGCACAGAAGATGACGATCACCAGACAACGGAAAGTGGCCAAATTTTGGTCAAAGGTTACATAAACTGTGTTGACCTGACAACAATTGTATAAACTATGTTTTATGTGTGTTTCTGACACAAGGATATTAACAATAACCTTGTACAAAGACCGCTCGGTCCACCCCTTCGTGATTCTGAAAGAGAGAGTTCTCACGCCTTTGGGATTGTATTCTCCGAATTGATGCAGCACGCATATACGAGTAAGTGAGTGTAGTGAATGTTCAGTCTGGAGAGACATAGGAGCTTAGGACACAAAGCAATGACTTACATTTAGCTTGGTTCGACTGCTCTTTACGTTTACAATCCCTTTTAGATCGTATTTTCATACATTTACTAACGTGTTGTTAATAAGTTCATAGTGGATGCGATCACTGCAGCCCAAACAGTAATTAATTTCTAGGTGATCATATGGTAAGAAAAAAAGATTGGTAACATTGATTACGGACACAGGGTGACCTCGTCCTTACAGCAGAATATACCAGTAATGAAACTGTGGAGTCTCTCTCTCTCTCTCTCTCTCTCTCTCTCTCTCTCTCTCTCTCTCTCTCTGGCTCTCTTTCTCTCTCTCTCCACTGTCATACCTGCAAGCTACAAAAAAGACTTCGTTCACTCGGTCAGCCCTCCCAATAATGAAAAATTTAAGTCGTTTAGCTGAAGTCTCCAGTTATTTTATTATACTGGCAGATTGATGCCGTATTCCTGGACTTCAGGAAGGCATTTGATACGGTTCCGCACTTACGTTTAGTGAAAAAAATACGAGCTTACGGAATATCGGACCAGGTTTGTGATTGGATTCAGGATTTCCTAGAAGAAAGAACACAACATGTCATTCTTAACGGTTCAAAATCTGCAGATGTAGAGGTAATTTCGGGAGTACCGCAAGGAAGCGTGATAGGACCTTTATTGTTTACAATATACATAAATGACTTAGTTGACAACATCGGTAGCTCCGTGAGGCTATTTGCAGATGACACGGTTGTCTACAAGAAAGTAGCAACATCAGAAGACTCGTACGTACTCCAGGAAGACCTGCAGAGGATTAATGAATGGTGCGACAGCTGGCAGCTTTCCCTAAACGTAGATAAATGTAATATAATGCGCATACATAGGGGCAGAAATCCATTCCAGTACGATTATGCCATAGGTGGTAAATCATTGGAAGCGGTAACGACCGTAAAATACTTAGGAGTTACTATCCGGAGCGATCTGAAGTGGAATGATCACATAAAACAAATAGTGGGAAAAGCAGGCGCCAGGTTGAGATTCATAGGAAGAATTCTAAGAAAATGTGACTCATCGACGAAAGAAGTAGCTTACAAAACGCTTGTTCGTCCGATTCTTGAGTATTGCTCATCAGTATGGGACCCTTACCAGGTTGGATTAATAGAAGAGATAGACATGATCCAGCGAAAAGCAGCGCGATTCGTCATGGGGACATCTAGTCAGCGCGAGAGCGTTACGGAGATGCTGAACAAGCTCCAGTGGCGGACACTTCAAGAAAGGCGTTACGCAATACGGAGAGGTTTATTATCGAAATTACGAGAGAGCACATTCCGGGAAGAGATGGGCAACATATTACTACCGCCCACATATATCTCGCGTAATGATCACAACGAAAAGATCCGAGAAATTAGAGCAAATACGGAGACTTACAAGCAGTCGTTCTTCCCACGCACAATTCGTGAATGGAACAGGGAAGGGGGGATCAGATAGTGGTACAATAAGTACCCTCCGCCACACACCGTAAGGTGGCTCGCGTAGTATAGATGTAGATGTAGATTTATGAAGATGAAAGTTAAAATTTATGTTAGGCCTCATGTTTTCATAAACTACGTGGATGTTAAATGTGTTCAGTTTCTGATTATACTTCCCCCGTCCGGGGAAATTCGGCCGCCAAGTGCAAATCTTATTTCAGTTGACACCACTGAGGGCGAGTTGCGCACCGGGATGAGGATGGAATGATGGGGACAACACAACAGCCAGTCCACAAGCAGGGAAAATCTCCGACCCGAATGAGAATCGAACCCAGGCGCGCTACATAAGAAACAAGCACGTTACCACCCAGCCAAACAACCGGACGCTGATTAAAAGTGTAGGTGTTAGAAAAGAGTGCAGTAAGGGAGACATGTATATTTGTCCCCGATGGCAGTGCTCGCATGTTGTTTACAGATGGTGGTGCACAAACTTAACTGGTTGCAGATAGTGGTGTACACACATATGCGGCTGCACGTGGATGAGATCAAAAGTGTCTGAGTAGCAGGTGTGGTAATACCTTTGAAGCCCTAAATTTTGCACTGATATCATCTGTTAACATTCACTTTCTCGGCCTTGTCTTGGTTACTTGAGTATCAGTCACCTGGAAACACCTGGAAGCTTATCGATAAGCTCGTTTATTTTCATTTTATTTCCGTATATTTGCCTTGTACATGACCAAAACATGCAATGAAAAATATCACCACTCCGTCATTCATACGAATGATGGAAGAAAAATCTGATTCTTAAGCTGCGAAGTGAGGGCTGAATGACTCACAACCTCGTATTAAGTTTAAGTCTGCCGCTACAGCTGCATTTTATGTCTGACGGTATTTCCACATCAAAGTTTGTCTCCTTCTTTCTTTCATTTCCTTCGACTGCAGGATCGAAATGCGGCTAAAGAAAAACGTGGCTAGTTACCGTATGATAAACAGTTACTTTAAGGCGGTTTTACAATTTTATAACTGCAAGTAGTGGCTACAGCAGTTCTCACTGCACACCAAGACACAACACACCAAATTTTGTAAGTGCGTCACACTTCAACAGCTAAAGAATTTATGCTACAGTTGCTGATCCGGAGGAAAGTCCCAGAATTGATTATTTGTATCAATTAGTGATGATTACAGTCGGTCCTTTGTCATCTTTCCTAACAAACACTGATATTGAAAACAGTGTAGCAGCTGACTCTGTAATGTCTTAGAACCAAGTGGCAGATTCAGATTACTGTAATTCACGTGCCAAAATGTGTCCGTTCTGAGATATTTGCCAAGTGAGTCTTATTACTGCACGACACGTAAACATTCACTACGAGAAGAGGAGACTTTGCGGTTCAATGAACAAGGCCGAGCGTCGGCTGCCTAGGCTCCTATTAGAGCAATCGAGCGATTGCGGGCTCCTCTAATGAAGGTACAAGCGCCCATTCATCAGGTACGGCGTGGCAGAGCGGCGTTGCGCAATCGACTACTCAACTCAGCACGTGCGCTCGGCGCCAGCGTCGTGCTCAATCCCTGAACAGTTTGGCGAGCGTCCAGTTCCCTCACACCTGGCACGGGGATAGGCTGAAGAACTCAACATACATCACACACATAGATACCCTCAATTAATTCACGAATCATGTTAGACTTAGACTCAATTGTGAGGACTTACAGTATATTTCGGTGGTTAAGACTACCTTCAGGACCGGCCGCTGTGGCCGAGCGGTTCTGCCGCTTCAGTCTGGAACCACGCTGCTGCTACAGTCGCAGGTTTGAATACTGTCTCGGGCATGGATGTGTGTGATGACCTTAGGTTAGTTAGGTTTAAGTAGTTCTAATTCTAGGGGACTGATAACCTCAGATGTTCAGTCCCATAGTGCTTAGAGCCATTTGAACCATATGAACTACCTTCAGGTAAGGCGGGGTATAAATTTTCGTCAAAGATATACAGTTTTAGCGTATGCCTGTCCTATAAGAAGATCCCCAAACTTTCAACGGCATGCAAATTCAGTTTAGAACAGTGGTCATCTGGATAATAATACGCGCACCTATTCGGGTAATGACTTTGAGTTTTTTATAAGTGTCGTATTGGCTATTCAGTTTTGCGGACATAGACGCCGTAAAGCAAAAGAATCCTTCAGCATTACAATTTAATGTTTCCCTGAGACATTTAAGTCTCTTCATTACCTACAATAATGATCGAAGCAGCACAAATTTTAATTCGTTTCTTCTGCTTCGATCATTATCCTTTAGCATTGTTACGGTTTTGCCCATTGAAGCACGTGTCTAATAAAGACCTCTTACGTACAGCTAAAGTAGTTTGTGTTCTGTCGGCGGCCGGAGTGGCCGAGCGGTTCTAGGCTCTAGAATCTGGAACCGCGCGACCGCTGCGGTCGCAGGTTCGAATCCTGCCTCGGGCATGTATGTGTTTGATGTCCTTAGGCTAGCTAGGTTTAAGTAGTTCTGAGTTCTAGGGGCCTGATGACCACAGAAGTTAAGTCCTATAGTGCTCAGAGCCATTTGAACCTTTTTTTTTTTTTTTTTTTTTGGTTCTGTCTTCAAACAGTTTGCACTGTAAGTGTAATCAAAGTAAAATTTTTAAAGTTCGTTCCTAACGATGGAACCAACAAAAAGAAGGAAATGCGAAGTAAGATTCAAGTTAAAGGTCATAAAAAAGGCTAAAAAATCGAACAACTGTGCTGCAGAAAGGGCTTTGGATATAACAGAGAAGACAGTAAGAGATTAGCAAAAGAATGAAGACGCTATTAAAAACATTCAAATGAAAAAGTCTTCTACGAGAAGAGGAATATCTCGCTTGTTTAGATTTAGAAAATAGCGTTGCAGAGGGGGTACAAGAACAGAGGTAGAATTGTTACAAGATAATTGATTAGGGCTTATCCATTGAAATTGATACATGCCGACCCAGAGAACGGCAAAGAATTTAAAGCAACAGTAGGTTTGTGCAATCTTTTCATAAACAGAAAAATAATCTGTTAATACAGCAGAAAACAAAAATGTAGATGCTGCAGAAATATCTAGATCATAGCGTTACGAGTTTTCACAAAGTTGTTACTCGTAGGAGGCAAAAGTACAACTTCCCTTCGTCCCATATTGCAATTATGGACGAAACACCGACAGAATCCGATATGGTAAGCAATAGACTATGAGAACAAACGGCGTAAAAACTGTTCAAATCAGAAGCACAGGACATGAAAAGACCAGATTACAGCAGTATTAATCTGCATGGCAGATAGAACCAATTTAAAATCTACGGTCATTCATGAGCGGAAAAACATTCCTAAAATAAAATTGGCACCTGACATATTTGCACATTTTCACGAAAAGGGGTGGATGGACGAGAACGGTGTAAAATTGCGGATGGAAAATGCGTGGCAGAGGCGACCAGGTACTCTGCGAAATCAACCTAGTTTGCTGGTGTGTGATGTGTTTCGCAGTCCCATTACTGATAATAATAAAAATCACACAGCAAGTAGCAATACTAAGATTGCTGTTATACCGGGTGGTTTGACGTCGATGCTACAACCCTTAACCGTCTCTCTGAATAAACCATTCAAAGACCACAAGCGTGAACAATGGAACAATTGGATGATGAGAAGAAATCGTAAACAACAGTTGAAACTATGATTTCGTGAACAAATCATGGCAAAAAGTATAAGTGAAAAGAGTGAGCAAATCCTTCGAGAAATGTAGTATTTTCAATGCTATGGATAGCACTGAGGATTATTTGTTATGCGATACTGATGACGAAGCGGAAATCGGTTCACAAGGTGCAGAATGGGACCTTTAAGACGAGCTACTCAACTACGACAGTGAGAATGTACTTGAGAAGTTGCTTTCCTTAGATGATGATTTGAGGATTTTGCAGTGTTTTAAATGCATTGATGAGTGATTCATTTTATTTTATAATGATTTTATTTACACAAGTATTAATTTTTGTTTTATTCTCTCGTATAAGTCGACCCCCATTTTGGGTGCGATTATTTATGCTTCAACTATAGTCATATCTGCTGAAATATACGGTAGAAAGTGTGTGCCTGTCGATTCGGCGCCTAGTTATTGTTGTTCTATATGCGCTCGCAGTACTTGGACCGTGGCTCCGAAGCCACTTAACTTCGTGCCCTCATTTCTATACAGCGTTTCGATTAATTTCGTGGCAGTCAGAAGACACCTTTGAAGCAATAACTACATTTTATTCTGGAACAGCACTTGTAGTATGACACACGATAGCGAAATTAAAACAACAGCGTAGCGCATTGTCTATAGTAAGTTGTGTGGCTCACCAAGCGTGAAGTGTGTGCTGTCATTCGATTTCTTCACGCTGAGGGTCTCCACCTGATTTCATGAAGCCCACGTAATGTAACAGTCGTGCCTGAGAGCAAAGTGCGGCAATGGTGCAAGAACTTTGAAGCAAGACGTATTGATGTCCATAATGCAGGCAGCCAGAGAAGGAAGCGAATGTCAACCGATGATCTTTTTCAGCGAGTGGGTCAGGCGATTCGAGAAAATCCTCTGTGAAGGGCAGTTCAAAACAAACGAAGATGGATGTTATTATTATGCATCGTCCGTTGATACAGGACACTACCAACACTATCTAGGAAAGAATTTTTCCCACACTGTTGTAAAGGGTGTTAGTGATTGAACGCTGGAAAATTCGATCGATCAGTCTGAAATATCATGCTTTCTCTACACTTTCTAATAATATACTGAAGTAAAGGAATAAAAAATAAAGAGTTAATTTTCAAATTTTAGATGGGGTGCACGAGAGGTAGAAGCACGAGACATTGCGCATAAGAAACACCATAATATGCTGTCTCCTTTATGTAAAATGGGATAAAATATTTGAAATCCTGAGAAGACTCTAAATGACGTGTAGTGAGTGGACTGTTATCCCAGTGGAGTAATAATGAAACAAAAAGACAACTTTGTGTTAAGATAGGTACATCAGGATTGCAGCTTATATTCATTCTTCTTAAAAATACAAAACAGTCTACTTCATATCACACTTACGCTTACTGATATAATAGTTAAGATATAATAGTAGCACAGACCAACAGTAGCCACACGGCGTAGACGCGCTCTCTGAGGCGCCTTGCAACGGTTTGCGCGACTGCCTCCGTCGGAGGTTCGAGTCCTCCCTCGGGTATGTGTGTGCATGTTGTCCTAACCGGAACTTAGTTTAAGTAGTGAGTAACCACACGGACCGATGACTTTAGCAGTTTGGTCCGATAGGAACCACCACAGACCGACAGTAGACCACGCACTACCTCGAGTCGATAGACAACCGTGAGCCAAAAGGACTACTTGTTCGTGAACAAAAGGGACAGGCAGCTACAGGGCTGTCAAGATAGATGGTTAGCGTTAAAATTGCGTACCCTTGAAGATGACATGCTGCAAATATCAAAATGACACGTATAGTAATACATGATTGGGTATATGAATGATAAGCAATTCAGTGCGACCGCACATTCTGTGCACGTGGAAAAATAGCGCAAAAATTTCCTCATGCAGGAATCAATGGCCTCATTCGACCAGCACCCAGGAGGGCAGGCACATTGTTGCATCGAACCGCCACGTCATATGATTCAGGAAATAGGCTTGTGTGCAGCAATTTAAGTTTCCAGATGGACAGTGCAACTGTCTCTGGAGCATCACAGAGTTTCCATGCAGCGAGAACCGTTAAGGCTACCTTTGAAGCGGTAGCATTCAGAAACACGCTGACGGTGGTGTGCCCAAAGAGAATATGGAACACAGTAGTGGAGCACGTAGTCTTTTCAACCAAGTCCTGTTTCCTCTGCATGTAACCATGTATGGACACTCTAAGGAGAATGAATGTTGCCTGACTGCAATGTCTCCACACTGTAATTGTCATGCAGGTGCAATACCTGGCGTTACTTTCTGCAGTGCCATTGGATACATAACATGATTACCTCTGGTTCCAAAGAAGCTTAAATGGACATTGGTCATTGCAACAGCGACATGTTGAGACTGATGTCTGAGTCCTGTCCTCGAGATGTTCAAGACGATTTGAGAAGACAATGCAAGACTGCATATCACTTGCCACTATTTAAAAGGCTTTCCCCAGATAACCCCTGTAAACCTATGGTCGTCGGTAGACGAAAGACTGGAATTACGTACCTCCACAACTTGATTAGACCTAACTGTACACCTCTAAATGGTTCAAATGGCTCTGAGCACTATGGGACTCAACTGCTGAGGTCATTAATCCCCTAGAACTTAGAACTAGTTAAACCTAACTAACCTAAGGACATCACACACATCCATGCCCGAGGCAGGATTCGAACCTGCGACCGTAGCGGTCTCGCGGTTCCAGACTGCAGCGCCAGAACCGCGCGGCCACTTCGGCCGGCCTGTACACCTCTATGTAATACGGATTTGACTGCAAGATTTCACGAGAGGCAGAGCCGCCAGTATGAAATGGAGGTGATGATGTAGAACCGGCTTTAGGTACGATTAGCGCATAGTGCCAGTTTCAACAAGTTATGATTTAAAAGCATCTATTAGATTAAAATTAAAAAATGCAGTTTAATTTAACATTCCTCGGGATAAGCCATAAACTTTAATAACATAATAAATCACCAATGTGCATTAAAAATTGGTTGACCAAAAAATACGTTTTATATCCTGCCCAGCAAATACGGTTGGATTTTTTATGTACCACCACAATCTCGTAGTCGGTATACAACATGGTTCAGGACACAGCGTTGCGGCAACCACATAGACACAAGTTATTTACAACACAGAATCCCACAATAGGTTCATCTGCAAAGGAAACCGTATTAACGTCGTGTCATACAATCAGTGACCATCCATATGTTCACTACTACTCGCCTGACACACACTATAGCAAAATGGCCACAATTTCAAAGCACATTAAACTATACCCCTCAAAATATGTTAATAACTGCTGTCATCACAAATATTACTACCAAATCCGGCTACTGCGCTGTATAAGCACGTAGATAGCATGCCGGCTCAATCTTAACACTGTTCTAAAATGCTTAATAATATGTACTATTAAAATAGCACAGCAGTGTTTGTAGTATTGTCGTGCAACACACTCGATACATTAGATCATTAAATTTACACAGGGCTAACATAGGGCAGTCGCAGACAGTCTCACTCAGAGTACAAACTGAAATGTCAAACGAGCTCAGTGTAACTCGATAAATAATTGCTAGAACCATGCAAGCTACAGCAAGTGAGCACAAACATTGTTCCCACACCTACTGAGCACAGCAGTCGCTTGACCGCAATCACTACACTGACAACACCCTATTATCGCAGCAACACAGCATAAAACATATCAGTTAAAGATTGATCAAGTGAGTACTGTACAGAAAACGAGGTGGATTCCGCTCTGCAAAAACAGAAAACTAATGGAAAGTACACTCTCCTGCCGCAAAGTGTATTTTACAGAATTCATGTACCGTGTTCACACAGTGCCCGACTGCATCATTCAGTCGAGAAGACTCAGTCCTTTATGCAGCCCCACAAGCTTATATCATCGGTAATATCACTATCGAGCACAAACTGTGCGGCTTCCCATTCCAAGCCATAGGATGCTGTATTACCCAACAAAGCTCACACCAGTTCCATTAGGCTGGCGTAGCTAGGTCCGTCCGACAAGCAACTGATAACTCCTTTTCTAAAAGTACCTTCAGTCCATCCCAAATTTCTTATTATTCTTGACTGCTACTGCCACTGCCGAATGTGCTTCTCGTTACATCAGTGTGGCGCTAGTGCGCAGCACAGATCGCTTTGCAGTATATATGTTCCAACTCACAGCAGGTACTGCCCCTAACGAAGCTGTAGATGGGGTCTCCGCCCTTCGAATAACCCAACAATATGCGATGTTACTTACCAATACATTCAGCCACCGGCTTAACTTGGGAGAAATAGCGTCTTAACGTTCTCCACTTCTCAAGATCAAATAGCAACAATGTCACTGGAGTTAAGATTTCCCAGGATCCCGTATGAGTTTTATCCACTACCTTGCTGGTGGTCTCCAAATTTTGTACCATTGCCTGGTCACACAGTTGGTAGTTGTTTCACTGTCAATTTCTGTTATATTTTTGCCTCTCTTGTTGGTGCACTTTGAAGATGTTGTTCGTAGCCCTTCTCCACTGAGTAACCAATTGCTGGGGTGTTATCTTCTCTGCGGACAGGTCCTCCATAGACAAAAGCTACTCAGTAGGTCACGACCCTAAAACTCAGGAGCAACTGTGGAGGGGTAGCGCGGAGATAGTCATGTTTCACAGAGCTGAAGGCTAGCATGAGCCATGGTAGGGATTTGTTCTAACCCCCTTAATCTTTGCTGCGGTAAACTATTAACATTGAAAACAAGTTTCTGTTAGCCATTTCCACATATGACAGCTAGTATGGTGCTGTTTACTATGTCCGACGCCTGAATTTTCACAAAAATCCCTAAATGCATTCGAAGGAGAACACGTGGCATTGCCCGTAAGTAGTGTGCTGGTGGGACCACACCTGGCAAATATAATCTTCAGCACGTACACAGCTGATCTGGAAGTAGATGCCCTCAAGGGAAAGAACCACGTGAGACATAAAATGCGTCCATAGAAAGAAACACTGGTCTGCAGCGTAATTGTTTTGTGAACTCAGGCAATGCTACCACATACCACGGGACCCTTGCTTAGCCAGTGTTTTAAGACACTGATGGCTTCTTGTTGCGTTTGCTCTCCCCCCCCCCTCCCCCCCCCCACCACACAAATATTTTTTTCCCTCAAATCGTTGAGCCTGGCAGCTTTTTGTGCAAATCTGCGAATGAATATCATAAAGAAATTTGACATTCCTATAAATCTGGCTAATCCTTTACTATTTTTTCGGGGAAGAAGTTCAGCAACTGAATGTACCCTCCCTGGCCCATCTGGTGTTACCACATGACCTGAAAACTGTATTTTGGCAGTGATATCTTCATTTTTTCTGGATTAACCATAAGTCCTGCCTTTCTAAGACACTTCGACGCTTTGTGCGGATGGCGACAATGTTCGTTCAAATTTTACTATAAAGTACAGGGTTATCCAAATAATTATACACATCCACAAACTTAATATTATAAAATATTTGATCCATACAGCAGAAGCGGGGGATGAACCAAAAGGAAGTCTATTAGAATCATAAACGTTCCAGTCAATAGTAAACGTCGTGAGATTCAGATTTCTCAGCGGAGGGTTATCAGATAACATGCTTGGTTTATGTCAAGGGTACTGAGGACGTTAGCTCCTTTGAGCCAGTCGAAACTCAAATGCAGATCAGTTAGAGGCACCATCTTCTTCTCAACTCTTTCTATTTTACTACTGGTCTGTACTCCTCACTGTTTTTCGATACAGAATTGAATATCAGTGCAATGTATGAAGACTTCTGTGGGCGTATTACCTTTTCGTGATACATGTCCTCCTCTATCAGTTGCCGCAGGGGAGTCAAAGGTGGCGCACGTAGTACAATATCATCCATCAATTCTACTACGTGTTCCATTAATGAGATGCTTCCCTACTCAGTGGTCAATACATCTGCAAATTCCTGGCAAGTAGCCTAAATACGTTTCTTGTCTTCCTAGCCCTGGTGATACCTTAACAGATCAGTATTACGTTTAACTGAGCTATCAGCTGAGGTACTTGCTTGTTATGAATCCCTCCAATTGAGTTCTGTTCACCGTTTTTAGGACAGAAAGGCACCAAATTGTCCGATTTAAAGTAAAATCTGTTTCCTACTCAATCTGATATCAACCCTACCTTCGCAATACGATCACATCCTGATACACAACCTCATATTATCCTTTGTAAAATACATATTTACGCCAGTGACTGTAACAATTTCTTTATTTTACGATTGCAATTTCGGCGTTAGTCCATTATCAAGTGCAGATTTTTGTGGCTTTAAGCCATTTCAACTTTTAAGCCACAAAAATCTGTACTTGATAATGACCTAAGGCCACAATTGCAATCGTGAAAGTAAGAAAGTGTTACAGTCACTGACGTACATGTGACGTCTTTCGTAAAGATCTACATGACTGTGAATCCCAGATATAAAAAGTTGATATTATCCCTGCGTAAAGCTTCCATGTATATGGGCCCACTTTGATTTTAGCAAGAAACCGTCCCATCATTCCTATCGTGTTATTGTTCAGAGCCCTATGTTTCTCCTGTTCGTCTCTAATTTCAGGCCGTATCCGAGTTCAGAGGGCCTTGTGCTGACTGAACCATTGCTCATCAATCGCTGTCACCGCACTTCCGAAATCTAACAATGCACAGACGGGTTCCTCATAAATGGAAATACAAATAAACCGTATTTTGCCCGTGTCTTTATGGGTAATTCCTTGAATCAGAGTTTTCAGGGAGTTCTGTGTCTTTTATTATGGTTCCCTGCCCCTACTGTCAATCCTCCTTATATGAAATTGGGTTGGCTGTGACGTTTTGTGGAAAAACGCCAACAGTGTCTCGCTGTCCCTTCCCTTCAAATTCCGACTGCCGTTACCTGTTTTCATGTTCTCAGTTCCGAGCAGTATGGCCGCTCTGTCAACACGCGGAGCACTTTAACTTTTTGTGAGTAGTATTTTCTACGCGTTATTCCTCACACCTTTCACTTACATAGTGCATTGACTGTATGTACCGTACAACCTTATACCTTTCCTCAAAGACTACAGTTCATTCACAAGAGGTGGATCTTTGCCTGTTCTTAGGATTCAACCCATCAACTGTATATGCTGCACCATGTCTATCTCCGTATATGGTAAACATTATATTCTAGTTGTCTATAGGGTGCCGTCTTTGATTAGTATTAAAAATGTCCTAGGACCCGGTTAGAAAACCGCCACCGGGTTATATCTTGATTAATAATCAGCATTGGCGGCCGAAGATTTCCGGCATAAGAAGGCACCCTTATTCTGCAAACTGACTTGTCAAAGAGAGCGGAGAATCGGAAAGAGGTTCAGGGCACTCTCTTGTCCTAGTGGTGGGAAACTTCCCCTAAAGGCGGAAGAATCAGCAATGATCAAATGTTCAAATGAGTGTGAATTCCTAAGGAACCAAATTGCTTAGGTCATCGGTCCCTAGAATTACACACTACTTAAACTAACTTATGCTAAGAACAACACACACACACCCATGCCCGCGGGAGGACTCGAACGTCCGGCAGGAGGGGCCGCACAGTCCATGGCATGACGCCTCAAACCGCGCGGCCACTCCGTGCGGCCAATGACCAATGGCATGAGGATGGAGAAGGCAATGGAAACCACTGAACTAGAGACACGTAACGTGTATCCACAGGACATGTGGCCTGTAGCTGAAAAAGTGTCATGACGATTTCTCCACTGGCAGAAACTTCAGGAATACTCCCCCATTCGGATCTCCGGGAGGGGATTGCCAAGAAGCAGGTGACCACGAGAAAAAGATTGAAAAACCAAAGAAAGGATAACGTCTTACGATTCGGGGTGTGGAATAGCACATGCTTGAATGTTGTAGGGTAACTAAAAAATCTGAAAAAGGAAATGCTGAGGCTCAATCTAGATATAATGGGCGTCAGTGAAGTTAAATCGAATGAAGACAAGGGTTTCTTGTCATTTGAGTATAGAACATCAGCAGCAGAAAAATCGTATAACGGATTCGTTATGAATAGCAAGCTAGGGCAGAGGGTGTGTTACCATGAACAGTTCAGTGATAGGGTCGTTTTATCGGAATCAGCAGCAAACCAACATCGACAACGATAGTTCAGGTATACAAGCCAACGCAGAAAGATGAAGACGTAGAAAAAAAGATGACGATACCGAACTGGTAATGCAGAAAGTAAATGGGGGACTGGAATGTGGTTGTAGGGGAAGGAGTAGAAGAAATAGTTAAATGAGAATATGAGCTTGGTACTAGGAGGGAGGCAGGAGGAGGACAAACTGAGTTCTGCAATAAATTTTAGCTAGTTATTGCGAATACTCTGTTCAAGAACCACAAGAAGAGGAGATATTCTATGAAAAGTCCAGGAGATACGGAAACATTTCAATTAAATAATGTCATGGCCAGACAGAGATTCTGAAATCAGTTATTCGACTGTAAGGCGTATCCAGGAGCAAATACAGACTCAGACACAGTGTAGTAGTAGGTTGAAGTTCAAGCGATTAGTCAGGAAGAATCAACTTACAAAGAAGTGGGATACGAAAGGACGAAAGGATGATGAGATACACTTGAAGTTCTCTAAGGCTATAGATACAGCAATAAGGAATAGCTCAGTAGGCAGTACAGTTGAAAAGGAAGTGACATTTCTGAAAAGAGCAATCACTGAAGTTCGAAATAGAAACATAGGTACAAGGAATGGAATTGCGAATAAACAGAAGAAATATTTCAGTTGATGGAGGAAAGAAGAAAGTACAAAGAGGTTCAAAGACATTCAGGAACACAGAAATACAAGTCGTTCAAGAATGTAAAAAATAGGAAATGCAGAGAAACTAAGACGAAATGGCTGCATGATAAACGTAAATGAATCGAAAAAGAAATGATTGTCTGAAAGACTGACTCAGCATACAGGGAAATCAAAACAAACTTCGGTGACATTAAAAGCAAGGGTGATAATATTAAGAGTGCAGCTGGATTTACACTCTTAAATGCAAAGGAGAGAGCGGATAGATGGAAAGGGTACAATGAAAGTCCCTATGAGGGGGGAGATTTGTCTGATTTGATGGAAGAAGAGAAGTCGATTTAGAAGAGATAGGGGATCCAGTATCAAACCAGAATTTAAAAGAGCTTTGGAGGACTTAAAATCAAATAAGGCAGAAGGGATAGATAAAATTCCATTTCTAAAATCATTGGGGGAAGTGCAACAAAACGACTAATCACCTTCTGTGGCGACATAAATTTGATTTTCGGAAAAATATCATCCACACAATTCGGAGGACTACTAGAGCCGACAAGTGGGAGAATTATCGCACAACTAGCATAACAGCTCATGGATTCACATTGTTAAGAAGAATAATATACACAAGAATGGAAAAGAAAATTGACGATGAATTAGGTTACGATCAATGCGGCTTTAGAAAAGGTAGAGGAACCACAGAGGCAATTCTGACGTTGCGGTTAATAATGGAAGCAAGACCAAAGAAAAATCAAGAAACCTTCATAGGATTCGTCGACCTGGAAAAAGCGTTCGACAAAGTAAAATGGTGGAAGATATTCGAAATTCTCATAAAAACGGGGGTAAGCTATATGGAGAGACGGATAATATACAATATGTACCACAGTCAAGAGGGAATAATACGAGAGGACGACCAAGAATGAATCACTCGGATTAAAAAGGGTGTACGGCAGTGATGTAGTCTTTCACCCCTACTGTTCAATCTGTACATCGAAGCAGCAATGACGGAAATGAAAGAAAGGTTCAGGAGTGGAATTAAAATCCAAGGTGAAATGATATCAATGATACGATTCGCTGATGACATTGCCATAATTAGTGAAAGTGAAGAAGAAAATGGTTCAAATGCCTCTAAGCACTATGAGACTTAACATCTGAGGTCATCAGTCCCCTAGACGTAGAACTACGTAAACCTAACTAACCTAAGGACATCACACACATCCATGCCCGAGACATGATTCGAACCTGCCACAGTATCAGCCTCGTGGTTCTCTACTGAAGCGCCTAGAGCCGCTTGACCACAGCGGCCGTCTAAGTGCAGAAGAATTACTTCATCTGCTGAATGGAATGAACAATCTAATAAGTAGGGAATATGGACAGAGAGCAAATATAAGAAAGACGAAAGTAATGAGAAGTAGCAGAAATGAGAACAGTGAGAAACTTAACATCAGGATTGATGGTCACCAAGTAGAGGAAGTTAAGGAATTCTACTAACTAGGCAGCAAAACAACTAATGACAGGGGGAGAAAGGAGGACATCAAAGGCAGACTAGCACTGGCAAAAAAGGCATTCCTGGCCAAGATAAATCTACTAGTATCAAACATACGCCTTAATTTGAGGAAGAAATTTCTGAGAATGTGCATCTGCATTACAGCATTGTATGGTAGTGAAACATGGACTGTAGAAAAACCGGAACAGAAGAGAATCGAAGCATTTGGGATGTGGTGCAACAGACGAATGTAGAAAATTAATCATACTTATAAAATATGGAACGAGAAGGTTCTGCGCAGATGGGAGAGGAAAGGAATTTGTGGAAAACACTGATAAGGAGAAGAGACAAGATGATAGGACATCTGTTCTCTGAGAACTTGGATTAGATAAGCTGGCTAAAAAAAAAAAAAACTAGATAAGGCAACATGAAATTAATAGTGTTTGCTGATGACTTGACAATTTGGGGAAAGAGGGAGGGGGAGATCAGGAATAGCTGGATGCATAGAAAAAAATCGTAAGGCAGTGTGGAACGAAATGTAATGTAAAAAAAAAAGTGAGGGATCGTACTAGCAACTAGAAAGAAAGATAGGCCGATTAGAGGAATAACGATTGGAGGTGAACAACCGAAGAAAGTGGTAGGTGCAGTACTTGTGAAGTGAGGTAGCGGAAAATAGAAGAAATGGGAACTAGATTAGTGAATGTGGCAGACAGGCAGAAGCATTCCTGCTAAGTGTTAGGAACGTGTTTAGAAGAAAGACACCTCACTAAAAAGTAAAGAAGTAATACGTAGAATTTACTATATAACAATACTGACTTGTGCATCTGAAACAGGAGTAATGAATAAAAGAGATGTAAGCAGATTACAGGTATATGAAATGAAATTCCTCTGAAGTACGATAGTAGTAACACGGAGAGATAGGATGAGAAATGCTAGGATGAGGGAAATAGTGGAAGAGGAACCGTTGCAGAGCAGGATAAGAAACAACAATGCTAGGATGATAATGCCACATAAAGAGAATGGAAAACAAGAGGATTTCCAAGAAGGTGCGTGACATGGAGATGCGAAGGAAACGACCAAGAAGAAGACCAAGGCACAGATGCCTGAAAGGTGTGGAGGAGTGTGATGAAAATAGAGGCGAGGCCTGCACCAGAGTGAAGACAGAAAGATGGTGGGGAAGCAGGACTAGATGGAAAGGTTTGTGTTTCAAACAGACCCAGCCGGGGGTTGGAAATAGTTCAAGATGATGAGGATAACCTGGTTGTGATGATGCTATGACCTGAAGCATATTGTATTCCGACCAACAGACTAGACTTAACAGATTGTGCTGTTACTCAAATAGTCAGTCCCCATATACTGAACAGAATATAAAATATTTTGTTTGGTCTACCTGTTTTTAATTTATGCAGATGATCAAGTGTGTCTTCAAAAGTTACGGCTTATTCTTGAAGAAAGTTATTAAACTGCATTGTTGAAATTTAAGCTGATAGATGATAGATGATATTTCAAACTGTAACTCTTAACTTATTGTACCCAAAGTCTGGTCCACCCCACCAACGGTACGGTGATAGCAGGGCGAAGTGATCTGGGAGAACGGTACAGAGTGGAGCATAACAAAACGAAGTAGTGCTTCTCTTGTTGTACTTCAGGTCGGGTACTGCTGTCGGCCCGCATCTCGTGGTCGTGCGGTAGCGTTCTAGCTTCCCACGCCCGGGTTCCCGGGTTCGATTCCCGGCGGGGTCAGGGATTTTCTCTGCCTCGTGATGGCTGGGTCTTGTGTGCTGTCCTTAGGTTAGTTAGGTTTAAGTAGTTCTAAGTTCTAGGGGACTGATGACCATAGATGTTAAGTCCCATAGTTCTCAGAGCCATTTGAACCATTTTACTGCTGTCGTAGAGAACCTGGACAATCTGTGGAAAGACGAGCTGAGATACAAAACGAGATCACTGTAACCTGACAGAACCAAAAGGGCCATGCAAAGCACAATGAGTGTGCCCAAACAGTGTTCCTGCACCTGCTGTACAACAGTTGCACAGCCCCAACCACCACGATGATAACACTCTCTTATCGCAATAACATAGCACAGTACATATTATTTCAAGCTGAAATAGTCAAGTACAAACTGTACATAAACGTATGGTGAATTCTACTCAGCATTAACAGAAAAGTAATGGAAGGTACGTACTCTTGCCGTAAACTCTATGAAACAAAGTGCATATACCGTTTCCGCACAATGTCCGACCGCATCATTCAATCGAGCGCAATCCTTCACGCAATCCCACAGGCATATATCATTGATAACGTCGCCACCGAACACAAGGTGGGCTGCTTCCCCTCCCAAACCGCAGGCAGGAGTATCACCTGGCAGAACTCAAACAGTTCCACTCGGCTGGCATACCTAGGTGCGTCCGACACATAACTCACAACTAAGTATATGAATGGGTGTTGTCTGTTGTTTCAAGCATGTCTGAAAGAACAGACATCACCCAGAATCGGCAGCTGTGATACATTGTATGTAAATTAAAAAATTGAAGGTTGACAGGGGGAGAAAGGGAACGAAAGAAAAGGGGGGGGGGGGAGATTGCTGCTGTCAGTTGCTTTGAGACATTACGCGGAATCACGGTGACGAGTGAAAATATGTAACTATAATGCGTGGTGTCTGTTCTTTCGGACATGTACGAAAGAACAGACACCATGCATTCATGTAAGTAATTAAGACTACCTGGGCCACGGACCACCTTCTTCTGTGCAGATGCACAAATACGTCCACCTCATGTGGGAATCTCAGAGTAGCGAACTTGGAGGAAATGGACAGAAACTGCGGACGGGCGGCATTCGATGGGAATGTGGATCTGCCGTCAGGCGTACCGAAATAGTCCGCCCAGTTGCGATAACGCTGTGCCCGATGGTGCGGTGGTTAACGCACCTGCCTAGTAAGCCGGAGATCCAGGGTTCGAATCACGGTCCGGTACACATTTTCACTCGTCACCGCTGATTCTGCGTAACGTCCCGATGCATCTGACACTAGACATTCCCCCTCCCTTTCCTTTCGTTTCCTTTCTCCCCTATCCACCTTCAGTTTACACGTAACTGACACCTCCTTTGCTAGAAGACCCTTCTGTCTGTCTCACACTGCTCGCTGACGCTGGCTGCTACCAGCGCTGCCGTGCGTGCTTCTCACATTCGCCTTGGAGCGGCGCAACTGTCCAGCGAAGATTACTTCACGCCAAACATGTGTTGGCTGGCGGCACAGAGTATTGCGTTGTTAGTAGAGGAGCAGTAACAGCAGAGTAGGTCAGTCAGGGAAGCTCAGTGACTTGGAATGTGGACTAGTAACAGATCTATCAAGGGACCTTTCAACACTTCTTAAGCTACCCAAGTCGATTTATGATCTACATCTACATGGTTACTCTGCAATTCACACTTAAGTACTATTCCATTCTCGAATGGCGCTTGGGAAAAAGGAACACCTAAATCTTTCCGTTCGAGTTTTGATTTCTCTTATTTTATAATGATGATCATTTTGCTCTACGTAGGTGGGTGTCAACAAAATATTTTCGCATTCGGAAGAGAAAATTGGTGATAGAAATGTTGTAAATAGATCTCGCCGCAAAGAAAACCGCCTTTGCTTCAGTGACTACCACCCCAACTCGCGTATCATATCAGTGACTCTCACCTCTGTTGGACGATAACACTAAACGAGCTGCCCTTCTTTCCACTTTTTCTATGTCCTCTGTCAATCCTACCTGGTAAGGATCCCATACCGCGCAGCAATATTCCAGCAGAAGATGGACAAGTGTGAAGTAGGCTGTCTCGTTAATGGGTTTGCCGCATCTTCTAAGTGTTTTGCCAACAAAGTGCAGTTTTTGTTTCGCCTTCCCCACAATATTATCTATGTGGTCTTTCCAATTTAAGTTTCTCGTAATTGTAATTCTTAGGTATTTAGTCGAATTGACAGCCCTTGGATTTGTGCGATTTATCGTATACCCAAAATTTATCGGATATCTTTTAGTACCAGTGGATGATCTCGCACTTTTATTTGTTTAGTGCTAACTGCCACCTTCCGCACCATACAGAAATTGTCTCTAAATCGTTTTGTAATTGGAACATCGTCTGATGATTTTACTAGACGGTAAATAATCTAAGAGGGCTGCTCAGATTATCACCTAGATCATGTATATACACTCCTGGAAATTGAAATAAGAACAACGTGAATTCATTGTCCCAGGAAGGGGAAACTTTATTGACACATTCCTAGTGTCAGATACATCACATGATCACACTGACAGAACCACAGGCACATAGACACAGGCAACAGAGCATGCACAATGTCGGCACTAGTACAGTGTATATCCACCTTTCGCAGCAATGCAGGCTGCTATTCTCCCATGGAGACGATCGTAGAGATGCTGGATGTAGTCCTGTGGAACGGCTTGCCATGCCATTTCCACCTGGCGCCTCAGTTACACCAGCGTTCGTGCTGGACGTGCAGACCGCGTGAGACGACGCTTCATCCAGTCCCAAACATGCTCAATGGGGGACAGATCCGGAGATCTTGCTGGCCAGGGTAGTTGACTTACACCTTCTAGAGCACGTTGGGTGGCACGGGATACATGCGGACGTGCATTGTCCTGTTGGAACAGCAAGTTCCCTTGCCGGTCTAGGAATGGTAGAACGATGGGTTCGATGACGGTTTGGATGTACCGTGCACTATTCAGTGTGCCCTCGACGATCACCAGTGGTGTACGGCCAGTGTAGGAGATCGCTCCCCACACCATATTGCCGGGTGTTGGCCCTGTGTGCCTCGGTCGTACGCAGTCCTCATTGTGGCGCTCACCTGCACGGCGCCAAACATGCATACGACCAATATTGGCACCAAGGCAGAAGCGACTCTCATCGCTGAAGACGACACGTCTCCATTCGTCCCTCCATTCACGCCTGTGGCGACACCACTGGAGGCGGGCTGCACGATGTTGGGGCGTGAGCGGAAGACGGCCTAACGGTGTACGGGACCGTAGCCCAGCTTCATGGAGACGGTTGCGAATGGTCCTCGCCGATACCCCAGGAGCAACAGTGTCTCTAATTTGCTGGGAAGTGGCGGTGCGGTCCCCTATGGCACTGCGTGGGATCCTACGGTCTTGGCGCGCATCCGTGCGTCGCTGCGGTCCGGTCCCAGGTCGACGGGCACGTGCACCTTCCGCCAACCACTGGCGACAACATCGATGTACTGTGGAGACCTCACGCCCCACGTGTTGAGCAATTCGGCGGTACGTCCACCCGGCCTCCCGCATGCCCACTATACGCCCTCACTCAAAGTCTGTCAACTGCACATACGGTTCACGTCCATGCTGTCGCGGCATGCTACCAGTGTTAAAGACTGCGATGGAGCTCCGTATGCCACGGCAAACTGGCTGACACTGACGGCGGCGGTGCACAAATGCTGCACAGCTAGCGCCATTCGACGGCCAACACCGCGGTTCCTGGTGTGTCCGCTGTGCCGTGCGTGTGATCATTGCTTGTACAACCCTCTCGCAGTGTCCGGAGCAAGTATGGTGGGTCTGACACACCGGTGTCAATGTGTTCTTTTTTCCATTTCCAGGAGTGTAAATCAAGAACCACAGAGGGCCTGTGACACTACCTTGCGGAACGCCAGATATCACTTCTATTCTATTCGATGATTTACCGTCTATCACTACTAACTGTAACTTCTCTGAGGGGAAATCACGAATCCAGTCACACAACTGAGACGATACTCCTTATGCACGCAATTTGATTAATAGTCGCTTGTGAGGAACTCTCTCAGAAGCCTCCTGGAAATATAAGAATATGGAATCGATCTGATTTCCCTTGTCGACAGCACTCATTACTACATGGGAATAAAGAGCTAGCTGTGTTGAACAAGAACGATATTTTCTGAATCCGTGTTGGTTATGCATCAATAAGTCATTTGCTTCAAGGTGATTCATAATGTTCGAGTACAGTATATGCTCCAAAATCCTACCGCAAATTGAGGTCAGTGATATGGGCCTGTAGTTCAATGAGTTACTCCTATTTCCTTTCTTGAATATTGGTGTGACCTGTGCTACTTTCCAGTCTTTAGGAACAGACCCTTCGTCAAGTGAAGTGACTGTGAATTGTAAACGCCAAGGAACAGCCACAATTAAACCAATACCAGGCAGGTATGATTTACTGACTGAAATGCCGAATATCATGAAGTGATTCTATAAAATCGCAAGAAATGAACGCAAGGAATCACTCGCGAGTTCCAGAGAGGTACCAGGAGTGCCGGTAGCACACAGGCTGTACACAGGGGTTGTAGGGAACGGGTACAATGTCGAACAGCTCCTCGTATGCCACGTACGTCTGTAGTCTGCTAAGCGACGCTTGAGATGCCCTAAAGACCGACGCTACTGGATAGTATCTCTACCGAAACGAGAGACTTGGAACGGAGAATCATGCTATAACCCGTGGCAATCGGACGGAGAGGTTTGAGTTTGAGGAACGCCTGTTGAACGTTACCTGCCATCATATGTAGTGCGAGCAGTGACAGAGAACGAAATGGTGTCATGGTGCAGACGTGATTTTCGCGGTTAGGATTTGATATCTATATTTTACTTAAGAAAACTCTAAATTTGGAATGCAGCATTTTATATTACGTACAGTTCGGAAACGATGCCTGCATCAGCATGACAATGCATCTTGTGAAACAGCAGCATCCGTGACGCAACAGTGTGTGGACTAACATTCCGGGAATGGACTTCTCTGCTCAGAATCGCGACCTGAACCCAGTGGAACATCTTTGGGATGAGTGGGAATATCGACTTCGCTCAAATTCTAGCGTCAAACATCATTGCCTTCCTTCTCTGCTTTCCTCTTTGGAGGAAGACTGGGCTTTCATTCCTTCACAGACATCCGGACACCACACTGAAAGTGTTTCCAGCAGAGATCAAGATGCCAAACGGGAACCGGTGGGTATGTCCCGTATTAATATCCACTAACAGGTGTCCGGATACTTCAGGTATTTGTCATCCAGTCTCAGTTCGACTCTGTATCCAGCCAGTTGTGAGCCATTATTTCTGCCAGGGGTAATACCTCTATCCACAATTTTCGCTATCCGTGTAGTCTCAAATGAGTTGCATATTTAACTTTGTGTTCTTCTTACGATAACGTATAGGCACAACAACTGAAAAATCATTATTTGCTATCCTTCTTGGCGCTGCTGCGGTTAAGGCCTACCGTTTAGTTACGGAGTCCACGACATGATAGAGACGACTCTCGCCAGCTAAGTATGACCCATTGCAAGATATGGCAGTCTACGCTACCAATAATAGAAAACTTGACAGACATAAATCGACAAAATCTGAAAGTAATGAATCTTCACCAAAATGACACTAGCGAGTTGTTCAAAATGAAAATAAAGATTACATGATAGGAGAATCGACATATTCACTGTCCGAGCGTCTAAGTTGTTAAAGATGTGGAGTGGCGACTTTCTGCTTTCGGTCTCGGCTGTTCAGTTTGGGAAATAGCAAGTTAAGTACGTTTCATCAGAGGCAACAATCTAATCAAGGTCAGTTCCCTCTATGCAGTTCGCTCTCAACTCCCTAAAGCTTTTATTTTTTACGCTCGCAACAAGGCCCTGCAGATTGCTACAATAGGTACACTGAAAAGAGTCCAGCAACATGTAATGTTCAACCTATATATAGCTATCGCAGTTCTGTCTGCAGAAAAGCACTGTCTATACTGCGATGATTGATGTTATTCGAGACATAAGGTAAGCAATTTTAAAAACTTTCCATGAAGTTTCAAAATTTGTCTATATATTGTCCGAATCGCATTTGATATAAAAAAAATTATTTACATAGTGATGACCAGTTTCTATACATTAACTACCATCTTCAGATCTGAGAACAGACAAACCAAAAGAAATGTTTTCTAAGTAACAATGTAAAAATTGCTATTGGCTTACTTTTAAAAATATTTACAGAGAAATAATAACATACCACATTCAATATTACGAATGCACTAGAGTGTACAAGATCGTTGCATCGTCCATAAGATTCTCATTTTAAACTCCAGGTAAAATATGCTACGTACAGCGTAAGACGAACCTGTAGGAAATGTATTATTTACTAGCAAACAAGTAAGAATATGAAATATCTATTCAGAGAAAGGCTACTTCGTTGAACATAAACGCTATCTACGATAGAAACTGAAACATAAAACCCTACAGCGCCAGCGTCTATGTAATTACATCCGTTACAGGTAGTAGCTGCAAGCGGACGTTTGCCTACGAAAAGAACGAAGCAAGTCGGAAATGTTTGCTTTTAATTAACAGCATATAATAGCAAAATGAGTATTCAAAATAGTAAAATATCCGTAGTGAAACATACCATGTGAGCTGTACTTGAAGTCAACAGCAAAACGTAAAATATGTATAGAACATCGTCACACAGGGTAGCCTGCCCAAAGAGTAATAATGTATGTACACTGGATAGCACATGACCCCCACGTACTTATAGTTACAGCAGTATTGACTGTTGTGTTCACATGAAAATGGCAAGCTGGCAGTTACAGGAAGTGCCGGCAGTTGGCGTATGGTAAGTGTGAGAAGAGGTTTTTCTTTTCTTCCTTTTGATTTTGGAAGCAATTAAATTGATATTACGTTAATGCGTGTTGCAAAGGACAGGGGATATGAAATGATATTACAAAGTTAGGGATTTAAGATGATTATAAATGTCGCGTGACTAAAATATACGAGGCAAACAGATATAAAGTACCTGGCAGTTACATGTAAACTTTCCCCATTTCACACGTTATAAGATGGAAACTAATTACCGTACGACTACCAAACTAGGTAGCACTAATGTCCAGCCTATTGAGTGCATGATTTCCATGCGTCACAGCACCACCGTCCAGTCTAACTATGACCACCAGGTTCTGTGATCAATCATCGTGATTCATAGTCTCACACATCTGACCAGTCGCAGTACACTTGTTGATGTGTCAACATGAGCGTGGACAAAAGGAGCAGGGCATTATTGACAAAGCTCTGTCATGAAATCAGTAATACTGGAGCGACTCTTCGACAGTATCTCCAGCTGAAAGGATTACGGAAGGGTCCTCTTTCTCCACCATGCTGGAAGAAGCATGATGAAGAAGTTCGAATCAATTGGAGAACTGGGCGTCGCTCCGGGAACAAGCCGACGACCAGCTGCACCACAGGTGGTTGATGAAATCGCTGTTGCTTCGGCAGACAACGCTGAGCGCAATTCCTGACCGTCAGGCAGTGCGAATGCTGTGTCCATGACAGCTGAACATCCCGTGGTTCAAGTACGGAAGATGCTCCGAACTATTCTCAAATGACATCCGTACAAGATTCATACCGTACAGCAGCTCACACCACAGGACGCTCGACGACGTGTTGACTTCGCTCATCAATTTCTCGCAAGGAATTCCTATGGACAGAAAAAAATTATTTTTCTCTGACGGATGAGATGACCACACAAAATTGCCGAATGTGGGGATCTTCACCTCCAGTCACTGTGCATGAAGTTCGTCTAAATGGTGAACGTGTCACCGTATGGTATGGCCTCACGGCTAAGTTCATCATTGACCCGTTCTTTTTTGAACAGGTTGGCGCTCGAGGACCAAAGACGTGCAATGGGACTGGCCGGCGTTACTGTGATATGCTTCGCCAGGGTGTCATACCAGCCCTACAGGAGAGAGACGTATTGAACCAAACAGTTTTCTTGCAAGATTGGGCCCCACCACTCATCGCTCCTAAAGTTCACCTGCTTCTCCGAAACACATTTGGAAACGCTCACATTATCAGCCAATCGTTTCCTAACAGTCGGCTGGCACAATCACCTGATCTCGCTCCCTGTGATATCTGGTTGTGGGGATACCTGAAGGACAGGATTTATCAGGCGAACATTCACACAAGTGCTGATTTGAAGCGTAGCATATCAAGATAGCCAGCATACAAAACGACATGCTCCTTTCCGCTGTGCAGAATGCAGTCCTGCGCTTTCCGACTTTTCTGGGCACTGACGGGCAGTAATAGTACCGATTTGTAATGGTATGATGTATCGTAGCATCACATTAAAAGTGTTTCAATTGAACTGATTCCGCATTATTTATCTTCCCAATGTCCTTGACATTAATGCTACGAAGTTTGGTCCTCGTACTTTAATTAGTTTCCATGTCATAAAGTGTTAAATAGGAAATGTTTAATTATAACCACTCAGTACTGCACGACATAACCCATTGTCATTCATTAGCAGAACCATATAAATGAATAAATTTAATGTACAGAGAAATTTTGAAATGTTTAAGAAATTTCTTAGAAAGTTTTCAAAATGTTTATAATTTTACAATTGATTGTCTGCATACGATCGCTTTCTCCTGTTCTGACAATACCAGATGTATTAAAGTAACGTAAGACTGAACCCGGTAAGAACGAAGCATGTTGAATCTTGAAAGTTCACTTCGAAATCAAGCCCTCCTACAACACAAAAACCCTTTGACACGTTTTCGATTTGTTAGCCTCAGAATACTCCATTATTACTTGAAATAATTATATGACGCTAAGTTCAAATCTGCTCTCCCTAAAAGTGGAAAAATTCAGTGGTCTACTTGTGACGTGGTATATTATTCATGCAGCCCATAAAAGTTTATAAGAAATCTCAGACCCTTTAGTTTTTAAATAGCTTCCAGTCTTATAACAAAAATGTCGCTTGGGACAATTAGTTTCGTAAAATTCTACAATTCTGCAATACATTCACTTTATTCTTGCCGTAGTCTCACAGTAACTGTCAAACAGCCGCCCGAGGCACGTGACTATAATTTCTAAAGACAACTTTGGGCGCTCACACCGATGTTATAGGACTTTTTTTTTAGTAGCATTAACTACACTCTCCACATATCCTATGGTCAGGTACATGCTTGACGTAAACCATGCACACGAGTCATAATTCCATTGCAAGAGGTCGAGTCAAAACGTAGGCAGCCAATAAACGTTCGCAAACAGCTGATTAACAGTTGACATCTTACTTATCTACTCCAAATTGATGAAAAAGTAGAATATATACCTCGGGATAGTTAATCCTCCCATGGGAGAAGAAAATTTTTATTAAATTGTGCCAGTGATTTTAATTGTGCTATCATATTTAGAGGGATGGAATGTAATATATCACGATAATACAGTACACTGAGCTACTCCTACTAGGAGCAGCACACTTCATAGCTGGAAGTGACAAGGTTAAGGAAAGGCGTTCATAAAATTATTAATGAAAAACAGTAATTTGAATACATGCACGATTCAGGGGCCTAGCTACTACGTAGCAGAATATATTGCACACAACATTTAAATATGATCTCATTCTTTAAGACAATAAAAAATGTTCCCTTGACAGGGACGTATGAACCATTAGAGGAAAAACTGAATATCATTATTAACTTCCTGTGTTTTTACTGTAAAGCTGCAAATGCTTCGGGACCCTTATCGGTGAATTTTCAGTGTGCCATAATCAGCTCAGTAGACATCCAACTTCAATAACGTTTTCTGTATTTTATAAGGACTGTGGAAGTAACTAGAGAATAATGATTACATTCACAGCATAATATCTGTTTCTATCCAATAAGTTACAAAATAAATATATTTTCGGTATTTCACTTGAAAATTACAATTTACATACAGAGAATTACCGGTTTGCTGCAGAATCCTTGAACATATTCTCAGTTCTAATGGAATAAATTTCTTGAGGCCGATAGGCTTATATCGACAAATCGGCGTGGTTTGAGAAAGCATCGCTCGTGCGAAATTCAGCTTGCCCTTTTCATACATGATATACTGCGAACTACGGATGAAGGGCAATAGGCGGATTCTATATTTTAGGTTTCCGGAAAGCGTTTGACAAGATGCCCGAACGCAGGCTGTTAAAGAAGGTGCAGGCATATGGAATAGGTTGACAAATATGTAACTGCCTCGAAAACTTCTTAGGTTATACAACACAGCACGTCCTGGACGGCTAGTGTTCATCAGAGACAGGGATATCGTCGGGAATGTGCTCGAGAAGTATGACAGTACCGCTATTATTCTCCGTACACATAAACGATTTGGCGGACAGGGTGGGCAGCAATTGGCGGTTGTTCCTGGTGGTGCTATAGCGTACGGTGAAGTGTCGAAGCTGAGAGACAGTAAGAGGATACAACATGACTTGGACAAAATTTATAATTGGTGTGATGAATGATAGCTGGCACTGAATCTAGAGAAATGTAAGTTAATGCGGATGAGTAGGAAAAACAAACCTGTAATGTTCGGGGACAACATTAGTAGTGTCCTGATTGACACAGACAAGTCATTTAAATATCTGGGCGTAACGTTGTAAAGCGATATGAATTGGAACGTGCATGTGAGAACCGTGGTAGGAAAGGCTAATGCTATTCTTGAGTATTGCTCCAGCGTTTGGAATCACTGCCAGGTCGCATTAGAAGAAGACATCGAAGAACTTCAGAGGCTGGCTGCTAGATTTGTTACTAATAGGCTCGAGAAACATATGTTACAGAAATGCTTTGGGAACTCAAATGGGAATAACTGAAAAACTGGAAGAAAGGCAACGTCCTTTGCGAGAAGCACTACTGAGAAACTTTACAGAACCGGTATTTGAAGCTTACTGCAGAACGATTCTATTACTTCCAACATACATTGCGCGCTAGGATCACGGAGATAAGATACGAAAAATTAAGGTTCATACTGTGGCATATGGACACCCTTTTTTGCCTCCTTCTATTTGTGTGTGGTACAGGAACAGAAATGACTAGTAATAGTACCGAGTACCCTCAACTACGTGCCGTAAGATGGGTTGCAGAATATCGGTGCAGATGTAGATGTAAATTTGCGAGAAGTTACTTGTGCCGGAGTGACGTATTATGTAACTGATGTTATTTCCCATTTATTTGCGCCCTTAAGATGCAGATGTATCTCAGTACCTTCTTTGAGAAAAATACAACTACAATAAAATGCTCTCGTTTATTATATATAGTTTTTCTCGTAAATCAGTAATATTCCTTTGAAAATCGATTTCAGTGTATTTCAGTGACAGCAGGTAATGCCTGAAGGTGTAGGTACTGATTGAAAATTATGAGATATCGTTTCAATTAATGATTTTATTTTTGTAATGCATATGTGACTTGCACTTCAATATACATAGTTTTGAAGCTCACTTATATAACATAGAGGAGTAATTAGGTAAATAAATAACATGTCATGTACACAGTACATGTTAAACACAATAAACACATATAAACTAGTTTCAGCATGCATACACACAAACAGGACGAGATCCTTGTAAGTTACAATAATTAGGTAATATACATAACATATCGTGATTATATAGAGCAGGGCAGAAGCGTATTCGTTGCTGTGACTTTGCTGAGTCCGTCATCGTTTGGAGTAGTGGGCAAAACAGTTAGTATCCCGGATGAGAACCGGCGCCTCCTGGACCACCTGATGGATATCCTCCACGGCCGCCTGCGCCGCCACCACGACCAGCGCCGCCACTGGGGTATCCACCATTACTGGCACCGCCTGGTCCTCCTCTAGGGTAGCCACCAGCACCTCCAGCTCCTCCATTTTGATATCCTCCTGCGCCGCCAGCACCGCCACTAGGGTAGCCTCCAGCACCTCCTGCACCACCGCTTGGGTATCCTCCAGCTCCATTGGCTCCACCACTGGGATAACCACCGGCACCTCCAGCTCCACCACTAGGATATCCTCCAGCGCCACCAGCTCCTCCGCTGGGATAGCCTCCTGCACCTCCTGGGCCACCACTGGGGTATCCTCCAGCACCACCAGCCCCTACACTAGGGTAACCACCAGCACCCCCATTTCCACCACTGGGATATCCTCCAGCACCTCCAGCACCACCACTGGGATATCCTCCAGCACCTCCAGCACCACCACTGGGATAGCCTCCAGCACCTCCAGCACCTCCACTTGGATAGCCACCAGCTCCACCAGCACCAGATCCTGGGTAGCCACCTTCAAGAAAAGAGCAGAGTTAAAATAACCATCAGTGAAATACTTGCTTCTGAAATTTCTTTCACTAGAATTTTGAGAGAACTTAACAGACTCCAGGGTAAAATTGCGTGTAAAATTAAATGCAGTCTCTAGTTCTAGCGTCCAGAGGAATCTCATTGTTCTCAACTTCAGATCTCTTGTCGAGAAAGGGAATAGTTTCTAAAACTTGTAAAGAGGCAAGACAAGACACATCAGGCATTACTATCAGTACTGTCTAATATAGTCGTAAGCAGCTGTGTGTTTGTGTGTGTATGGATAGTAGCTGACACTAAATCACTTTTATACATCAGCTCTAGGAACTTAGAATGAGAGAGCATTTGCATTTCCTGTTCATTGTGGACTGTTAATAAGAACAGGCACTATAGAGCAATTAAGAAAAAAGAACACGACGACACTTAGCTCCATTCTCAAGAGATCTGTTTGAATAAAATAATGAAGGTCAGACTACCCTTTATGATGGAATAATTGCAATCAAGACATTTCAGGTATGATATGGTTTCTGGGTGGGATCTCCACTAATATAACTGAGGAGGGTGAGGTTAGCACACTAGGCTTCAGTAGGATGTTGGTTGGGATTCCCTTTTGGTTGAGCAACTTTCGAATGAATCATGATAACTGGAAAATCTAGAACAGGGACATCTAACTGGCACTGGGATCAGGCGAATGACACATCATTAATGCTTATGATAAGCAGCATGTTTAGAGTCTAAGCTAACAGCTACCTCTTCGCTGCCACAAAATCACGAATTCTGGGTGCTAGTATTTCTTGGAAGGGGGCTACTCTACCTGCTGCGCCACCAGCTCCTCCGGGTCCGCCAAAGCCGCCGGCACCCGCCCCAGCGCCAGTGGATGCCTCTCCCTCGTAACGGATCTCGGGCTGGTAGCCTCCCTGGTCCGCCTGGTAGTCGACGATCTGCTTGCGGCCATCCGGCAGCAGCACGTTGTAGGATCCCTGGGCCACGTCACCATCGCGAGACTCGCTGTGTCCAAACTCCGTGCCAGTCTCCGCGTCGCTCACCTCGTAGCTGAACTCGTACTTGGCAGGCTCCTGGGAAAGCACACAGAGCCCATAATCCACCATCTGTCTCGCCACATGCTTAAAAAATTTACCACTTCCTCGTTACGCTGCTCCGAGACTAAGACACATTTTAACCACTGCTGCAGACAAGATAAAGGTGTCGAGCTGAGCAACCGTACTGGAGACATGGACTGTCACAGTAAAATACTGCTAGTGTGATGGTGAGAAGAAGAAGCATATCCGAAATGCATCACACTTTACCTCCTTCATATGACCACAAACCCATTCATTCCTTCCAGAGAAGTGTGTAGAGATAACAGTTACGACCAATGCAAGTCAAATCTACACCGTTATAAGCTGACCTGTAAGCTACAATTGCGAGAAAGCAACTTCTGACGCAGACCTTGATCTCTGTCAAGCTGCCTGAAGCCACACAGCAAGACAGGGGCGCAGTGGTTAAGGCACTAGCCTCGCATTGAAGTGTAGTTGGGCACAGTTTCCCATCTGTCCAAGAAGATTTTCAATGCCTCCCCCATATTAATTAAGATAATGAAAGGATGATCCTTTCAAAAGAACATGGGTGATTCCTCAGCCCATTCTTGTACTGCACGATCTTATGCTCCAATTCTGATTATCTCGTCATCGATAGGATATTAAATTCTAATGTCCTATGTTCTATTTCCCTAACAGATCACAGCAAATTCATTTCGAGATTCATTTATTAACTAATTCTATATCAAAACTTATGTTACTGGGAGTAGTCAACATGAGACCTATGACGGGAAAATGTGTTTTAAATGAAACGGTCAGCAGATTAACCTACTACAGTAAATGAGGAGAAGATGTTTAGCATACGTTTTGGATGTTGTATATCTACAATACTCAAACACAGTGATCCAGGACGAATAAAAGCAGAATTCCTTTACGATGTTTCAGGTATTTCTTCGGATTTGAGGTCTCAAATGACGGTGTCCTAAGAGAACAGATACCTTTGTGGAAATTTAAGTCAGAAGGACTAGGCAGAAAGATGTAAGCTTTGGTGCTTTGCTGCTAAACCCTCTGACGTCAATCAAACTGGTGACAACCATTCTTCGGATTGAAGATTAGGGGAAGTGTCAAATGATGAGGCAGTTCAGGGAAGTGTGGAAAATCTGCCAGTATCAGAGAACAGTAGGTACTAAGTACGAAACTATACTTAAGGTAAACCAGTCTCATTGAATGTCACTTACAGACGAGCCATCGTCTCCAGCGCCATTTCCGTAGCCTGATCCTCCGCCGACACCTCCGCCGATGCCTCCGCCGATGCCTCCGCCGATGCCTCCGCCGATGCCTCCGCCGATGCCTGCTCCAGGTCCACCGCCAAAGCCTGCGCCAGGAGCTCCATACGTGGACGATGGGCCTCCGGCACCTCCTGCTGCACCACCTGCACCAAACCCATCGGCACCACCTCCCGGAGCTCCATAAGTGCTGGACGGCGCACCTCCAAATCCGCCACCTACTCCGTTACCTCCTGCTCCACCATTCCTTCCAGCACCGAAACCAGGGGCGCCATAGGTCGAAGAGGGTGCTCCACCAAATCCACCGCCATTTCCGCCGGCTCCAGGAGCTCCATACGTGGAGGAAGGTGCGCCACCTCCGACACCACCGCCAAAGCCGCGACCAGCTCCACCAGCACCGGGAGCTCCGTACGTCGACGACGGAGCGCCTCCACCAATTCCTCCAGCAAGACCACCAGCTGCACCGCCTGCCCCAGGAGCCCCGTACGTGGAAGAAGGAGCGCCACCGATTCCGCCATTGGCTCCAGGAGCGCCGTATGTACTAGAGGGTGCTCTGCCTCCGTTACGGCCACCGCCAAAACCACCATTACCGCTTGCTCCAGGTACCCCGTAAGTGCTGGAGGGTGCGCCACCAAAACCGCCGTTTCTGCCACCTCCGATGCCTCCCGCGCCAGGAGCACCGTATGTCGCCGAAGGAGCGCCGCCACCGACGCCGTTCCCACCAGGACCGAATCCGCCGTTCGCTCCAGGAGCACCGTATGTCGAAGATGGCCGGGCCCTACCGTTACCACCGTTGCGCCCGCCAGCTCCCGGTGCACCGTACGTGGAAGATGGGGCACCTCCGGCACCACCCCCAAAGCCTCCAGCGCCAGAGGCTGCACCGCCTCCGACACCTCCAGCCCCGGGGACACCATACGTGGAGGAAGGAGCACCGGATTGACCGTTGCGGCCGCCCCCAAAGGCACCCTTGCCTCCCGCCCCTGGGGCACCATAAGTAGCGGAGGGCGAACCGCCGCCGTGTCCGTTACCACCCAGGCCGCCACCGGCCGAGGGTGGTAGGTAGGCGTTGTTCACAGGCGGTTCTGGGCGTCCTGCCGCCAACGCGGCGACCGCCAGTACCATCAAAATCTGCAACGAATTGCAGGTTACCTGTTTAGAATGTCCCTCTGCTTGGGAAGACATGAAAGATAACTGCAGTAATGAAATTGGACAATATCAGACTGAAGTGTGTGGTCTATTTCCAATGTACTCTTTTAGCCGCGAATGACTGGTTTCTGAAGAAAACGGCAGAAGAGAGGCGTTTTGCGTCACGTAGAGGTTTGTTACTGAGAGTTCGAAAGAGTATACTCCAGGAAGGGCAGGAGAACATGTCACACCCTCCCACATACGTCCTGCGATGTGATCACCACCAGAAAATTCGATAAATTGAAACCAGTATGAATGTTTACCCACAATCAGTTCTCCTTTGAGGTATTCGAGAATGAAACAGGGACGGGAGGAACATATAATTTCAACACCCTCACAGCGCAAGGTGGTTAACGGAATATAGACGTAGATGTAGATGTAGATGTAGACTATAATGAACCATCATCAGAGACAGTATATTGTTTTGCAAGTAGCACATCCAGTCGTCATCTAGTGCTCACCGTGGTTCATTAATTCAGTCAGTTGATTGTAAGTGACAACGAAGAGCGGTAGATATTTGGGAAAGAAACATCGCAGTTGAAATGCGGAGTTCTTGGTTTAATCCTGTTTCGGTTACGTTTAATGGAATCAAAAATAGGAAAGATTAGGGCTTATACGTTCCCGTTTCTTCCAGGAATTGGTAGACTACACCGTTTTCTAAATTACCCTACTCTCTTTCTGTCCGTAGGAACTCTATACTGCACACATTGCAGTGGCTGTTTCTTTTCTCCACGTGTACATATATTGTGCGTTCCAACACAATAAAGTTGCGTGTCCGTTTACCGGAAAGGAGCGTAAATAGAAGGCAGTGTTGTTGAAGTATTGAACGTGGTGCAAAGTGGTTCTGCGACCGGACGTGAAATTATTAGTTGAGATTAACAGCTATAAGGCATCGCAACATCGTGTTAAGCCCATCAAATAGCATCATGGACAAAGTACTAATAATTCTTTGAGGCAGGGTAGCATTTTCAATCGAAAATGACCTCTTACAGAGGTAGTTTCATAAGCATACGCAGAAATAGCGAATAATCTTCAACGGAGACGTTGAGATAAATAGTTCACTTTGGGATGCATGTAAGCTCTATGAACATCAGGTTTTGTATTGTTAAAAGGCTTCCCTCGTCCAAGCAGCGTTGGGTTTATTTTTCTCGCGATAAGTACAGGGAGAAAACCGTTGCTCAACTGCTACTACACCGGCATTGTCAGTAGTTCTTTTTGTGGAACTGTCATATTTTTTCATGAAGTAATTAAGATGAGTCACTTAGCTACGAAAAGTTCCGTAAAATGTCTTTGTTACAGATGCAGCATATGAGTGCATCATCGACGCTATCGCTGTATCTCTGCGTAGTTAAGGTAATTGAATTTGTTTACCGGGAGTGCATTTAAATCTCTGGAAAGGTAGAGCCGGGGTATAATCATGAGATCGTCTTCAGAAGAAGTGGGTACGAAATCCGAAGAGCTTTCTTTATATTTAGGAAGGCTGCCTTGGATGCTTGGGTGGATTCTTCAATTGGCTCCCGGGGTCAACATCCTCAGTCTTTATACGGATAAAGCTATAACGACCAGGGTGAAAGGTAATTAGAACCAACCGACCATCACAGTGGTATATTGGTCGCTTGCCTCCACTATCTAAAGTTTAAACTTCCTTCTGACAGAAGGTGTGCAGCCATAAAAATATTTTACCACCTCCGTTGGCCTTATATTGATAGAGAATGAAACAATGTTGAAAGCAAACTGAGATATTTTCTACTTGGCAAGGCCTTCTGCCACATTGATAAATTTCTAGACAAATAATATCTGTGTGCTGCTGGATTATATTATTAAACTCTACTTTGAGATTATAACTAAAGTGAATAGTCTTAATGTAGTCACAGTTTCAGCGCGAAAGAAATGTATCACATTTGTAGACTCAAGTTTGTACACTCACTTTCTATATCATGGCGAACAGTTCCAAGTCTGATGAAGATAATAAGTGACACGGTATAAACCATAAGTCATTCTGGCGATTAGGGGAGGAATGGGGGAGGTATCTGAGGTTTATACCAGAAAAAAATGAATTCGAGCTGGGACCAACCTCAGATGACCACCTCAGACATTTTTCTGATGGAATGGTCTATCAAATAGCCCACTTAGCGTCGTGGGGCCAATTGAGAAGCTGATGGATATGGAATTAGCAGAACTGATATGAAAGCGCGGAAGTGGCGTTATATTAAAGACGTGAATCAAGAGTGGAGTAACACGACATATATTGGAAACAAGAATCATAAGAAAATTCTTTGACTATACTACACCACGGAATTGCACTAGGCAGTAAATTTAATGATACTTTGCCAAATTTGAAGCTTTGCTACCGATACAGGGAAACATGATGCTACAATAGCCAACAAAATTCAGGAACCGGTAACAATCCCGCAATGTCTCAAAGCAATCGTCCAGAGTGGCGAAGTGGAACAAACGGAAGAAACTGGTTCCGTGAAGAGCAAACTCCAAGAGTAATCCTAAGCTAAATTTAATTAATCGACGAAAGAAACGGCATACAAAACAAGCATTCAGTTAGCGAAGATGCTCTATACTCTCTGGTATCAGGTGCTACAAAAGAGAATCTCTCAGAGGTTTACTGTTAAAATTCAGATAGCAGACGTTCCAAGAAAAGACGGGCAAGATTTTACTTCCTACCAAGTATCACAACTAGGGAAATGTCTACGCTGGGAAATTCAGATAAGTTAGAGGTCTCGTGAAGGCTTATCAAGAGTCGTAGTTCCAGGCAATATTCGGAAATAAAACAGGGACGAGGAAAATGTTAGCGGTGTGGGAAATACCCATTGGCGCTCATTGTAAGGTAACTTGAGGAGTATTGCTGAAGATTTTGTTGTAACTGGATATCCTACACAGATGGAAGGATCAGCACCACCTTGGATTATGTTAGAAAGGACAAAGGAATTGTACTAGCGTATGTAACTATGCGAAACATTCAAAGAACTATTTATTTGCTACGTAACATTTCTGAAGAATACAATTTTGAAACTTCTGCCTCTAAATCTGTAACCACGGCATTCCAGGGCAAACACCCAGTACTAGCAAAGATTATTTTGAATAAGAAAATTTTAGAGCAGGTTCAACGTTTCAGTTATTTACGCTCTAATATCTTATAGATATAATTAATATTTTAGGAAGATATAAGGTAATATGCAGAACTTTGCTTAGAACCGTGAAAACACCGCGGATCTAAACGCAGCTGAAGCTATTATAAGTTGGTGGTAGTGTTAGTTATTTTATATGGCAGTGAAACGTGGACGTTAAGACTTAAAGACCAGAGTCATGTACAGGCCACAAAAATGAATTTCCTTAGGGAACTGCTGGAACACACAGCTTTGATAAAATAATAAATAAGGATATACAAAATCAGCTACAAATGTTTGCAATACTGGGAAAAATATAGAAAAAGAGAATCAGATGTCAACAGCATTTAGCCGGCCGGAGTGGCCGTGCGGTTCTAGGCGCTACAGTCTGGAGCCGAGCGACCGCTACGGTCACAGGTTCGAATCCTGCTCGTCTATGGATGTGTGTGGTGTCCTTAGGTTAGTTAGGTTTAATTAGTTCTAAGTTCTAGGCGACTGATGACCTCAGAAGTTAAGTCGCATAGTGCTCAGAGCCATTTGAACCATTCTTTTGAAGAGCTTTTAGAAAGAAGGGACAATACGAGGATTGAGATCCATTGGTCGAAGAGGCCCGAGAAGACGGAGGCAAATGTAAATGAATTCAGGACGGAACAGGTCGAAGGGAATAATCTCTGAAAGGATGATGATGATAATTGTTGGAAGTGTGACTGGTGCAGCTGATAACAGAACGGTATAAGAAATGTAATGTTCCTTTTTAGAGATTTAGAGCTGTTTACGTGATATGTGGACGAATCGGAATACTATTAGCGTGGAGTCTGAGACTTACCCTGTTCATGACGTCTGACTGTCGGTGGAGTCGTCTGTGGTGTTGGAGAACGAGTGATGTGTCCTGAGCAAGGTGACCAGCAGCTGCGTACTGCTGGTTGTACTGAGCTGAGCTCGGAAGCGAGTGACTACCGAGCCGGTAGCCGCCGCTTTTATAGTGGCTCGGGATGAACGCTACCGTCTCGCCGAAGTGTCCCTTCCACGGCAGCATCGGCTCCTCGCGCGACCTTGCCTCCGTCATGGCCGCGGGTCGTGCATCCGTCCGTTTGTAGCAGAAAGGGGGGCAGGGGGTAGGGGGTGAGGCAGCAGTGGGTGGCTGTGCCGAGGCGTGCGCCGTTAATCGTGTCCGGCCGTCCGCAACTGGTCCGGGGAAGACATCTCTAAATCACGCGCGCGCCGCTCCGGTGACGTAAGCGCCGGCGCACGGCACTTTCGCCCCCGGCGGGAAGAGGAACGCGATCACGGCTGAGCGGCTCACACGTGAGTGCCCTCTCCCTCTCTCGCTCGCTCGACAGGGGGCGTATTTTTCTCCTTTTTCCCGCCCGGAGGCACCGCCCCCTCCCCACCTCTCCCCGACCTCCGGCCAGACGCTGCCCGCGGCTACGGCACGAGACGGTCGTGATTCGCGGATGCGCCCTCGGTTGGCTCACGATCGGCAAGGATGGCCGGTGGTGCAATGCGAGACGCGGAGGCAGTCAGATCGGCCCCAAGGATACGCCGCGGCGCGGCGCGGCGTGGCGTGGCGTGGGTGATGCGATCGGGTCGTCACGCTCGCGATGCGGTGGCCGCTACGCCGCCAGTCGCCGTTCGGACGCGGCGTCTTTCGGACGCTCTAGGCCGGCGGACGGCGGCCGAGACGAAGCAGAAGAAGACGTTGTCCGACGGCCGCGTGCGGAGAGAGGAGTCCAAATTACAGCCCCGGGCGGGCGGTCGTGGCCTGCCGGCCCATCAGTCCGTGCCTGGCGCCGAAACCGCTCACGGCGCCCCGCTAATGGGCGCCACATTAGCCTCCTCTGGAACTGCCGCCGGAGCAGATTGGTTCACCCGGTCGCTTAAGAGACTCGTCAACTGTCTTAACACCGCGCTGCGGTTTGGTACTGTTATCTCAGATGAGAGCGTTTTACTAATGCATGACCCAACTGTCGCGTAGATTCGTTTCTTTATGAATGACCGATAATGGGGACCTAAACAATTTTAGATACATTTTTTCCGATTAATTTAAGAAACTACATCTTTTCCACCAGGGTGTTATTCAAAAACAGTACTTTATGGAGCATTACAAAGTAGTTTCAAATGCCTCTGAGCACTATGGGACTTAACTTCTGAGGTCATCAGTCCCCTAGAACTTAGAAAAACCTAACTAACCTAAGGACATCACACACACACCCATGCCCGAGGCAGGATTCGAACTTGCGACCGTAGCGGTCGCGCGGTTCCAGACTGTAGCGCCTGGAACCGCTCGGCCACCCAGGGCGCCACTAAATAGTTTCGAGCGTTTGTTCTCAAATGCTTTTACAGCTACATAAGCACTTCGCAAGTCACCAAATGGCCCGTAGCGGAGGGTACCTTCTACCATTAATGATCATATCCTCCCGTGTTCACATCACAGACGGAGTGATGGAGGAACATCCCCATACGAATTATAATTTATTTTAACTTGTCTTCGCGGTCCTTGTTAGTGGTAGCGGAATCATTCTACAATCAGCCGCAAATGCCGGTCCTCAAAAATTTTTTCGCTGGTGTATTGCGAAACGAAGTTCATTTTTCTTCCAGATCGAGCGACGTGGCGCAGTGGTTAGCACACTCGACTCACATTCGGGAGGACGATGGTTCAAATCCGCGTCCTGCCATCCTGTCTTACGTGGCGTGATTTCCCTAAAACGCTTCAGGCAAATCGCGAGATGGTCCTTTTGAAAGGGCACGGCCGGTTGCCTTCCCCATCCTTCCCTAATCCCATTTTCTGCTCCGTGTTTAATGGTCTTGTTGTCGTCAGAACGTTAAACACTAAAGGACGATTATGACTATATTTGGTTTGTAGAGGTCTCAACTAAGCGGTTATCACCGCCCTTTCAAATTCCCAATCGTTACACAGTCCAGTCTCGCCAATTTCGTGAATGATAATGAAATGATGCGGACTAAACAAACACCCACTCCCCGAGCGAAAAAAATTCCTGAGCCGGCCGGGAATCGAAGACGGGGCCCGTGATCCAGAGCCAGCAACGCTAGCCACTAGACCATGAGTTGCGTGCTCGAATTAAAGGAGGTCATCAAAGCGGTCAAGACACACGCTGATAGAATTGTTGCCGGTACGTTCGATGAACAGTCGGTGCCGGAGGTGATCCTCCTTCTTTCCTTCCAGGAATTCCTATTTGAGTTCACTAAGTAACTCCGTAATACTGGAATGTTGATCGAACGTACCGGCAAAAATTCTAGCAGCGTGTGTCTTGACCGCTTCGATGACCTCCTTTAATTCGAGCACGCAACTCATGGTCTAGTGCCTAGCGTTGCTGTCTGCGCATCATGGGGTCCCGGCTTCGATTCCCGGCCGGCTCAGGAATTTTCTCCTCTCGGGGACTAGGTGTTCGTTTCGACTGCATCATCTCATCATCATTCGTGAAGCTGACGAGACTGGACTGAGTAAAGATAGGGAATTTGAAAAGGCGTTGATAACCGCTTAGTTGAGAGTCACACAAACCAAATATCGTCCTCATCATCCTCTAATTCGATCTGGTGGGGATCACGAACGGTACTCAAGAATGGCTGGTACCAGTATTCTATAGGCGGGCTCCTTATAGATGAGCTACGTTTTCCTATAGCTCCCCCGGTAAACCGAAGTCGACCACTCACCTTCTCTACTACCACTGTTGCATTACAATTCATATCGCTTTGCAAAGTTCTTTTTAATCTAAACGACTCTATCAAGCAGCATACAACTGATACTGTATTCGACCATTACGGGGTTATTTTTCCTACTCATCCACATTGCCTTGCATTTTTCTACATTTTCAGGAACCATTCTTTTCCCCAACCTTATTCCGTCTAAGACATCTTCTATCCATCTAAAAGCACACTTTCCCGTACAACACAGCCTCATCGACAAACAGTCGCAGATTGTGGTTCACCTTATCGAATGCTTGATGCATGGTCTACATCACCTTCGTAAGTAGTAAAAAAACAAAAGCATTTCACATCACGACAATAACTGAGAAATGCGTGTGGTTTCCGTTTTATATTGCTTACGAGGATAATTTAGGAAGATCTAATACGCACTTCTGAACGAGAAACGACTGAAACTAGCTAGTTATGCGTAGTAAAAATACCAGCCTCGTGTAAACGATTTGGTTCATTAAGTTTCTGATACAATATCAACAGAAACCGATTTTCACAAAATATTTACATGCGAAGTGGTATCTACAAAATATTTATGTCATGCTCAACAGTCTCTTTTATTATACGTTATGTAGCGACTAAATTTTTAGTAGTGAGAGTCATTATAGTGAGACGGATTATATTTTATTATGCAAGTCGAAAAAGTGCTTCGTGTCCGGTTGTTCTCCTCGAACCCACGAAAATCAAAACTTCAAAATAGATGGAATTTGTATGCCGGACTATAACTCGAGCGCTGATTATAGCTGTCAGCAGCATATTTCATCCTTTTTATACTTGTTTATGGAAATCCGACAATCTCGCTATCATTTAAGACACAATGCAATTCACAAATTCGATTTCGACTCAATTACAAGTCATTCCCAAGTGTACGCTGAAAATAGCTCGCTTACATACTACAATGCATATGTTTCAATAAATGTGTCGTCTTCAGCTGATGTAAAATTTGGGCTCCACATAAACACTTGATACCTCTGAAAAGACATGTAACTGATTCTAAACCGGTCATGTCCATAAAACTACAGCACAGTTGGTACCTGGAACGTTTGATTTCAATAATCGTCCAGGCAGAGATGAAGAAGAATTCTGACTCTCTGAGTTTTATTTTAATCTTTCAAATCCGTCACGTGCCTCATAACATGCTGACAAATGTAAGCGCGTAACGTATTTTTTGTGTGATGTTGTATCATAATTTACAAGCTATCAAAATTAACTAATCACAAGTGAAGTAAAGTATTTAATTTGGCTATTGAAAATGAGTTCTTTCTAGAAACTTAAGGAAAAGTCAGCTGCCTTTATTCTACTCCATTTCCACTACATTTCAACAGACAAAGTCGTCTTGATAACGCAAGTCTTTAGTTCCTTTTTCCTTTAAACCGTCAAATAGGTTAATTTGGTAAAATAATACGTGTGATTAAAGATGGACGGAATTTACGAAAACTATCAACTTACGAGTATAAAGAATGCGAGAATGCGTTGTCGGTGCTACAACTGTTCTCTCTTTTGTGTTGTTCATTTCCTTTATGCAGAGGGTGACATTGTGTCGCCAGGAGAAGCAGTTATTACGAATCATGACTGTTAAAAAAAGGCTGGGTTACTGCTGTGTCACTGATGATAACTCCGTTTTGTCGAAAAGCGCTACTATGTAACTGGAGATCGACTAGTTAGGCGGAATCCGGTCATGCCAATAAAACACGTGATTTAGACTATGTGTATAGAATTTGACTCGGTAGTTTGAAGAAGGAATCTAAAAACTCATTAGTGGAAAAATACAATAATGTTTGCCCCGTTCTTATTTTCAGTTTTATCTCAACCAAACAGTAATATGAGATTCTTTATATTAACCTCCTAGGAAAGATGCATTGGGCCGTCCTTAAGAACGTATTAAAAACTGAGGATTTGTTCCGTTCTTCAATTTGATTATGCTCCAGGCATTGAAATTTCTTATTACAATATCACAAATAGTTATGTTTTCACAAAATATTAATAATACAACATATCAACATATATATGAAATGTCTATGCTTCTCACGCGCTTTGAAACCATTATCTAACATCATCACTTTCATTCACATTCTCTATCCTCTGCAGTAGCTGCTGTTGGTCATATCAACACCTCCCCATAAAATGGCCTGTACTCATGTGGAATGTATGTAACTATCTTGAGTACATCCTGAATCTCCTGGTTTTGTATCGGAATTTTTTCATCGTGTGCCATATGTGTTGAAATGTGGGGCGCTCTTGCGCTGTGCTTGAACAGCAAGAAAGTGTTTTTCTCCAGAACATCAATGGAATTAGGTGCGGTTAATAACCTTTAAGTAAGAAGTATTCAGACTGCCGGTACTTGGAAACAGAAAATGAGTACTTTTACAGGAACTTTGTTGATTTTTATGGAACCTAGGTCACCAGTTCATGAAATCCGTGATACTTTTGACAAAGATTTGAATAAACTTAAAACCTGTCTTCCTCTACCCCCGTCAGAGGTTCGAGTCCTCCCTCGAGCATGCGCGTGTGGGTTGTCCTTAGCGTTAGTTAGTTTAATTTAGATTAAGTAGTGTGTAGGCTTAGGGACCGATGCCCTGAGCAGTTTGGTCCCATAAGACCTTACCACAAATTTCCAAATTTTCCTGTCTTCCTTGAGGGCTGAATGAAATCATCGCATTGTTGTGGTGCTTAAGTTCTGTATAGTCGTGTGATTTGTCTTTTCGCAGTCCCATAACAGCGATCACATTGAAGAAAAGAGTACCCTCGCAATGAGAAATACTAATTGATACTTGTAAATCTCCTACTGGCAACCGAAGCAAAGATAAAGCGCCCTAAAGTGTTGTTTCCGTTTTAATCTCAGGAAGAGAGACTGAAAAGTTGAAGTTCTTTAATCTCACGGGTCATACTATTTGTTTTCAACAGCCGAACGCTACATACATTGTCAGGAAACGTAGGCCTACAACGAAATATATGACATCATATTAGAAATGCCAAACTGACACGCTTTTAAAACGTGTAAGACAACTAATTTATTTACCGTTAATGCAGAATATCTAATATATTAAACATAAAAATGTACTCAGATGCTCTGCAAACATGAGGTTTTAAGCAACTGAACAGCAGATATGACTACCAGCATTGGGGGTGAACTATCTCGAAACTGGAATATGTTCCCTTAATCAAACCAACGAATATTTCTTTATTTGAAAGTACATTATTCTGTAGCAGTATCTGAATTCCGTGCGCTTATTGTCTTCTAAAATTACAAAGTAAATTACAAAGTAAATTAACAAAATTTATTAGCTTTTTAATTCTTTTATCATATGGCCTTCTCATTTTTGATTTTCGGTTTTTCTATTATGAATTTTGCTTTCGAACCTTTACGTAATTGGAATATGTTTTTCACATTCAGCTGTTGGGGCAATATGGTTAGGAAATATTATGTGGTAAATGAGAATTTCGTTTTTCTTGATTGCAGAGGTTTTTTCGCAAAAGATCTTCACAGAGTTTTCTAGTAGGCCCTAAACGTTAAAAAATATGGTGACTTGCGCCTGCTCTAATGTTAACTTTATGTTCCTTTCAATTAATATCTGTCCATGAGGGTGAAAAGTAGTTTAGGCGTAAATTCTGCAGGAAAAGGAAACTAAAATTTATTGCTGTTAAACGCCTTCACGGTGTTGACTTTTCAGACGAGATGCCTGACATCGGTGAAAGAAGCGCTTGCTTCCGCTGCAGTTGCACTATGTGTCATTATGAGATTCGTAGCAACATTTGGTTTCAAATTCATCTACCGAATCTTTCCAGTACAGGAACGCAAATGTACCTGACAGATTAAACTGAATGTGGACACAATCGAACCAAAGTCTCTGCAGTTCACAGGTAACGTTCCTGCCGACTGAGGTGTCCTATCGTAACTTACGAATCTTCGTTTCTGCTGATGCCTCTCTCTTTCCTACTTTCTGTATAATGTAAAAATCTCATTCCCGCAACAAAGATATTGCATGTAGAATACATATCAATGCAATATAACGCTAGAGCTAAACTGTCACTAACACAGCTGAAGGTGAATAACCTACGCAGAATCCAAGAGGATAAACAAGATCTCAAGGTTCACTACTGCAAATAGCGCACTCAGTTAGTTCATCACAGACTACGAAGCAAGTTCAATCAGTGCACAGAATATTTGAAGCGAGCTTTGAGCAGGATGTATATCAGTGGGAAGCCCACGTTACATATCTCAGAAGTAGAAACCGGAACGCTTAAGAGTCAAACGTGGGGATGTAATCAGGTGGGGTATGTCTCTTGTTATTGTTAGTTAACTGTTATTTCACTGTTTCTGTAAATAAAGAAAATGATTTATCCGCTCTTTACCGGAGTATGTGCTGCGTGAAGAACTGTGACCAGATAAAACTCAAATCCAGAGGAGGTTCGGTAACCGTTATGTCAGACATCGTTAACGAGTCCAAAAAAAATTGCGTGGGTAACTGTGCAAGACTTTTGAAACTTGTGCTCTGTTTTTAATGTTAGTAATGCCATTCTAAGCCAGTTCAAAATGTGGCGTTTCGTTAATAATGCTGTCGGAAGATATGCCATGATCTTCGTTAGAGTGACGAGAAAATTTTTGTCTGGTATCTCAGTGTAGCCATTCAGTTGCAGTGTTTCTCTCACGTCAACCAAAAGATACATTCCCTTCTAATTACAACAACTGCAGTCTGCTGCTCAGCTTACTCTACTCCATGCAAGCAATCTTCCCGGAGAGCTTCATAAAGTCTACGACGAATTAGAAACTACGCTTTGCTCGCTTATTGATAAAAATATGGTGTGACCTAGTAGGTAACCCGCGTCCATTTGTCTACTACGTACCGTCGCAGTCTCCTCACCCATCGCATTCGGAATACTTTTCTGGCAGGAGAAATACGATAAATTTCCACAGAGAATGTTTAACGGTAAATTGGACGGAAACGAGCGACGATGATGTCTTTGAAACGAAGTAAATTTCAATAAAAATTTGAACCGAAACATCAGTCACCGTTCTAGATCAGCTCTTGACTGTAATTCGGATATTTCGTTGTGGAGCAGCATGTCTGCTTCTGTTGGCAAAAACCGCAGCACGATACGTTTTGCAAACCCGCCATACTTCTTTCGGCGCGCGGGGTAGCCGTTCGATCTTGGGCATCTGGCCACGGTTCGAGCGGCTGCTTCTATCGTAAGTTCGAGTCCTCCCTTGGGCATGGGTGTTTGTGTTGTCCTTAGTGTAAGTTAGTTTAAGTTATATTAAGTAGTGTGTAAGCCTAGGGACCGATGACCTCAGCAGTTTGGTCCCACAGAACTTACCACAAATTTCCAAAATTTCCATACTCTTCGCAATATAATCCCCGATCTGCCCGTCGGCCATCGCTCCAGAACGTCAATTCGTCATATTTGTCTTACGTCACATGCTTACAAAAGAAAACACAACACAGGCTTTGCGCTCTCAGATTTCCATAGACTTTCTGGACGTTAAACTGTCCACGCGGGTGCCACCCGCTCCACTTAGATCGATATATAGTCAGGAGAGTCATATTAGTTACACATATATAATTTTATAAATCCCGATTAGAATGGGTTTTCGTCGTCCGAGACACAGGAATCTCGCGCAAAGTACATACCGACATAAAGTAGATAATATGCTTACTGTATTATCAAAGCAGCCAGGCTGAAATAATCCACTCCTCATTGTTGAGTTTGCTGATCTTCTTTGTTCAACAGCCATTAGATAGCTGTCACACAGCAACGTGTCTTTCTGTAGTCGAACCTTTTATTGTACTCACTTCTCTTACGTTTTACTATATTTCATGCTATTTCATAGTTTCTTAAATAAAATTAGAAGGTACGACATCAGACACACTGGTAACTACGCGATGTATTCATAGTGTGCACAGCAGTCGTAGTTTGAACATCGTTAAGTGTTAGAACACAATTCTGGAAGGAATAACTATCCTGAATTTCATTTGTTCGTAGTGTCAAATATAACCTTCAAGTCCCCCAACTGGTGCAAGAATGTGTCAGCACTACCACAGATACGAGTAGTTGAGGAGCGTGGTGTTCGATTGTGATCCATCGATCACCTCGAAAGAGAGTGTCCTCGCGTTGCAACACTGCAGAAGTCACAACTATATGCAGCCGGCCGGCACGCGAGAAATCGGAAAGGTTTGCGCGTCTTCGTTGCAATGATGACAGACGCCTCGCCCAACGACTCACTGTGCTTTTGTTGATTGCTAGGTCTCCGTAGACATTCTGCAAGCGCCTTTGAATTTCTGTTATGCTTCGGTTCCCCGCCAAAAGAAACTCAATGACAGTTCAGCTTGGAACGCACCTCCGTTACAGACGGAATTTTGAAGGCTCTATATAGCAGCGCCACCTATGGGAACTTCATGAAGTTACATTGAATGAAGTGGGAATATTCCTCGATGTCCCGCAGCAAATTCTGCTTTTTCCAGTCGAAAACAGCGGAGAAAAGAAAGTGTTATTGTGCTTATCGTAAGCCCCTCGTAAAACCAATCATCATTCAAGAGCTGACACCCACGAATCCAATACAGAAGTTGCCCGTGGCTACGAGAGTTATCACGGTAAGAGGCGGTAGCGAGTTCTTCTGTTGTTTTTTACTTTAGTCGTTCAATCATTTCAGGGTGGCATAGGTAAACCTCAGCTCTTAGTTACTTCCAGCAACAGCGTACACACAGTATCACACTAAGCAACGTAGTAACCTAAAATATACAAAAACTGGTACCAACCGAGAACGTGCAGTCCTGGCATTTAGGGGGAAGGCAAGAAAGATGGTGGCTTATACTGTTAGTCGACTACAATATTACTAACAAAAGAGTACAAGCGGAGGTTGATGAATGATACGAAGAAAATGATTTTCAAGGAAACCATCCTGGAAGTTGCCTAATTCTATGTGGATAATAATGGAAAATCTAAATCTGGTTGATTGAAAGCCAGTTTGGTGTCATACAACTGTTCCACCTTTCTCCGTCTTTAGGAAGGGTTGGTTCGATCACCAACCAGGCACGCTGATCTTCGTTTCTGTTCGAAAGTGTATATATTTGAATATCTGTGAAACCAATACCTTCTTCTGAATAACATTTAGTAATTTATTGCTGCACTTCATACATTGAATCGTGCTTTGATCCCCTTTGGTATGCTGCCCGTAACATAGCTCAGACGTAAAATTAAGCCTAGCCGTATCTCAAACGTCAGGCCCCATGAAGTCAGCTTGTCTTCGAAGACGGCTTCTGCACTTTTCAACTAGACCCCGATGCTCGCTCCGATCATGTCAGAAGATACCGCAATCTATTAGATTGGTTCCCGGATCTTGGAAGAAAGAGAACATTACCTTAGGGCAGTGTGCTTGTTCATTATCTTAAAGATGTACGCATACCCGAAATGTTGGACTGTAGGGTTGCACCATAAGTGGGAGTATACTGCAACGATACTGCACAACTTAAATCGGGTTACTGTCAGAGGACATGGCAGGCAATTCTATTTGGTTGATTCCTGTATGGTCCCGGTGGAGGTCCGAGTCCTCCCTCGGGCATGAGGGATAATTTAGGTTAAGTAGTGTGTAAGCTTAGGCACTGATGACCTTACCAGTTAAGTCCCATAAGATTTCACACACATTTTAACATTTGATTCCTGTATCTTAGAAGGTCAACAGTAGCTGGGCACGATACGCCCGTAAAGTATCATCTTAAAGACCAACCCATTGTAGGTTTGTTGAATCGGTTGGACGATCCTGCTCCTATACTGCGGTATCCTTAAGTTACTCCCGATAGCGACGAGTGGTGTCCAACATTCGTACACGATACCGACACAAAACATGACTCAAAAACATTCCTGCTGAACCTGTGGATCAGCATGCCTGGAACATGCAATGATACATGATCGCCTACACACTCTTTTATGATGATCATCAGTATCAGCATCAGCAATTCCTGGTGAAGAGAACACATCGCCAGATGTCTCTCAACCCAGTTCTTCATGAACCATAGCAGTGACACATTTGTAACATATTTCGGAACGTATCCATTGAAGCCAGATTGATAGTGTAGAGATGTATCCGTACTGTTTAGTTCGACACAACTCTTCCAGTTGCTTCCAAAATGGCAGCGCACAGTGCTGTCGTCATCTGGTGTTGTTCACCGCACCACGAGGCACATCTTCAGATTCTGTCTCAAGGTAGCGGTTGAATGTTCGAAAGACGTCGCTGTAACGTATGCCCTTTCATCCGGCAATATCCTGTGCTGCCAAGGATTCAAACTATAAAGTGACAATACGCACATGATCTGATATTCAGTCAATATTTCGAGGCCTGTGTACACAAGAAGCCTTGTCTCATTCACGTTTGTAATCTTGCGGCACTCAACTGATCTGATAATTCAGGTTTATTTCTATATCCATCACAGAGGTAGAAGCAATTAGCGATATCTTGTGGTCTAAAAAGTATTGAGAAAGAGGTCTCGGAGCACAAGGAAAATAGAAACCATGAAAACCATGCATATGATGCAAAACTTTTCTGTCGGCGTTTACCTATACGGCGGTTATCCGTCGATTATACGAGTGTTAAGTACAAACCAAGAAAGTGAAACGTGGGATTGGATACGAGGCAATGTATCTTCTATGTTGTGGTACTGAAGATGTCATGGCCTCGTGCACTTACAGCAGACAAAGAGTAGAACACGAAGTTGACGCTTTTACTGGCGGTCATGTTCTTATTCTTCCACAGAAAGTAGGAGAAAAATGTGTCCTCGCCATTTCTCGCACTCACTTCGCTTGATAGAGCTGCTCTTGGAAGTATCGAAGTTTTGTTTGTTTTGACTGCCACTCAGATGAAACTGAGTCATACCCTCTATCGAGGGGTGATGAGGTGAGGAGGCATTTTGTTTAGAGTGAGCCGCGCTTGGCAGAAAGCAAACCGCATTGGGGCAACGCTCTTCCCTCGTGTGGAGTCTTTCGCGTCACTATTATGTGACAGGAAGCCAGCATTAAGCAGTTTTAGCTGTAGGGTGTTTTTAATTACCATTATCTGAACAGTTCTCACTGTTACAATGAATTCGTCTGTAAAACATAAACCGGGAGTCAGCTTTATTAAAAATGACTCTCCTTGTATGTTCGTTCAGACTTTTCCTTCTTTTACCGTGAATGAAGAATATGATTTTGGAACTATTTATACTCGCACAATTTAATCTCATAGTTAGTACACGACAAAGAAAATTTGTGGATTTGGCAGCACATGCGAAAGAGGTGGTGTACACACGGAATTGAATAACTGAATGTCTTTGATTCTAATTTTAAATGTTCATCCGTAGAACAAAGGGAGCCGTAACAAGTCCGGATGCCACACTAATGTCGATTAATAATATGCACTGCATACATTGTTGCTTTCTATTCAAAAATTTAGAAGTCTGCAGTTCAAAATATGTTTACTACTCTACTCAATATAGATGGAATGGAAAAAAGTGAAAAACTGTTTGTTGTATCGCCATACTGTAAACTCGATTTGCAGTGCGTTCCTTGGAAAATGCTATTTAACTTGGATTTACTTGTGCAGACGTCACCTTTAGAGATTATTGGAAGAGTTTCTGCACTGGAAATACACTCCTGGAAATGGAAAAAAGAACACATTGACACCGGTGTGTCAGACCCACCATACTTGCTCCGGACACTGCGAGAGGGCTGTACAAGCAATGATCACACGCACGGCACAGCGGACACACCAGGAACCGCGGTGTTGGCCGTCGAATGGCGCTAGCTGCGCAGCATTTGTGCACCGCCGCCGTCAGTGTCAGCCAGTTTGCCGTGGCATACGGAGCTCCATCGCAGTCTTTAACACTGGTAGCTTGCCGCGACAGCGTGGACATGAACCGTATGTGCAGCTGACGGACTTTGAGCGAGGGCGTATAGTGGGCATGCGGGAGGCCGGGTGGACGTACCGCCGAATTGCTCAACACGTGGGGCGTGAGGTCTCCACAGTACATCGATGTTGTCGCCAGTGGTCGGCGGAAGTTGCACGTGCCCGTCGACCTGGGACCGGACCGCAGCGACGCACGGATGCACGCCAAGACCGCAGGATCCTACGCAGTGCCGTAGGGGACCGCACCGCCACTTCCCAGCAAATTAGGGACACTGTTGCTCCTGGAGTATCGGCGAGGACCATTCGCAACCGTCTCCATGAAGCTGGGCTACGGTCCCGCACACCGTTAGGCCGTCTTCCGCTCACGCCCCATCATCGTGCAGCCCGCCTCCAGTGGTGTCGCCACAGGCGTGAATGGAGGGACGAATGGAGACGTGTCGTCTTCAGCGATGAGAGTCGCTTCTGCCTTGGTGCCAATGATGGTCGTATGCGTGTTTGGCGCCGTGCAGGTGAGCGCCACAATCAGGACTGCATACGACCGAGGCACACAGGGCCAACACCCGGCATCATGGTGTGGGGAGCGATCTCCTACACTGGCCGTACACCACTGGTGATCGTCGAGGGGACACTGAATAGTGCACGGTACATCCAAACCGTCATCGAACCCATCGTTCTACCATTCCTAGACCGGCAAGGGAACTTGCTGTTCCAACAGGCAATGCACGTCCGCATGTATCCCGTGCCACCCAACGTGCTCTAGAAGGTGTAAGTCAACTACCCTGGCCAGCAAGATCTCCGGATCTGTCCCCCATTGAGCATGTTTGGGACTGGATGAAGCGTCGTCTCACGCGGTCTGCACGTCCAGCACGAACGCTGGTCCAACTGAGGCGCCAGGTGGAAATGTCATGGCAAGCCGTTCGACAGGACTACATCCAGCATCTCTACGATCGTCTCCATGGGAGAATAGCAGCCTGCATTGCTGCGAAAGGTGGATGTACACTGTACTAGTGCCGACATTGTGCATGCTCTGTTGCCTGTGTCTATGTGCCTGTGGTTCTGTCAGTGTGATCATGGGATGTATCTGACCCCAGGAATGTGTCAATAAAGTTTCCCCTTCCTGGGACAATGAATTCACGGTGTTCTTATTTCAATTTCCAGGAGTGTAGTCTTGACAGTCACAATTAATCTGCAATGGCATTTGAAAATTCGTGCCACTTCGGGAAACGTAACTCAAATTTCCTGATTATGGCATGTTGCGAGAAACACAATTTGTAGAATTGTACGCCGAATAAATTTGAAAAAAAATCAGTTTTGTGTTGTAAGTTAAGTGCTCCTTGCGAGTTGACAGATCTCTACAGAGAGGCGGTAAAGTGCACTGTGTTTGTAGCACGAAGTCAGCCGGTCTGCTGTAAAAAGTGTTTTGGAGTAGGAATCTATAATTAGCTGCGATTTTCATGAGTTCATCCTATACAGCGATGAAACATCTGAAATCCTTTTTATTATAGAGTAGCCGTCCTTTATTTACACTTCATTCTATGACAACGCAGGGACTTGAAACAAACAGAAAATACTACCGGTACGAAGTCTGCCATAATCAAAAAAATGGCTCTGAGCACTATGGGACTCAACTTCTGAGGTCATTAGTCCCCTAGAACTTAGAACTAGTTAAACCTAACTAACCTAAGGACATCACAAACATCCATGCCCGAGGCAGGATTCGAACCTGCGACCGTAGCGGTCTTGCGGTTCCAGACTGCAGCGCCTTTAACCGCACGGCCACTTCGGCCGGCTGCCATAATCAGTAGAACAGTTTCAATCTTTTGGTTTCCCGGTGGAGAGGACTGACAAACTGTAAATAGAAATCGGGATGATGAACGAGAGTACTATCATTGTTTTTGTCAGGTGGTGAAGATTTTATTAGACGCTATGTAAAATGAGCATTATGAATGGCGAGAGAGTGGAGATTAAGTTTGGCTCATGAAAGCGTGAGAACTAAATAATTGTTATTAGGTAGTTCAATCTCGTTAAACGAAAATTTAAGAAATTTCATATAGCGCTATTAAAAAGACTACTCACTATTGTGACAACATAAAATATTATACTCGGCTAATAAGTGACGTTTTAAATCAATAATGGTGGTTGGAATTGCAGTGTGATAGTGGTGCCACCTAGTGTACTTAATTACAAGATTCTGAACTATAGACCATACTGGACAAACAGAGGATAAGCGTAAACATGTGAGGTCTGTTCGAATGGTCAGGCAGGCTTGCTTGACTGGTAGAAGAATGTAGTAGAAAAGCGAAACAGGTGTTAACTAGCGGAACTCGAAGACACATGCCATGTAAATCGGTGGACAATGAGTGGGAAGAGATTCCGGCGGTAAATGGAGCAGGAAAGAATCTTAACACACAGTAAAAGAAACCAACCCTCTTTCACAAACTTCATAATTATTCACAGAGCACAGCGCAGATGTAGACTGGCTTTACACTCTTTGGTGGCTCCAACTTTGTACTGGGAAAAAGCTTTCAAAAATGGCTCTGCGCACTATGGGACTTAACAGCTGAGGTCATCAATCCCCAATAACTTAGAACTATGTAAACCTAACTAACCTAAGGACATCACACACATCAATGCCCGAGGCAGGATTCGAACATGCGACCGTCGCGGTCGTGTGGTTTTAAACTGAAGCGCCTAGAACCGCTCGGCCACTCCGGCCGGCGAAAAAGCTTTCTTAAGGAACTTAAAGAGTTCATGATGCAATACACATGTATAAAATAGTTGTCGTGGATGCGGGAAAATCAACAGTGACAAGATAGAAAATTGAATGATACTTGACAAGTGACAGCTCCTGACGATACAACGAGGGTGCTCAGACATTCACTCGGCAACACCACTGGTGCCTAGTGGACATGGAGGAACGTCATTAAAACCAGTAACTAACAACAAGATCCTGAATGGCAATGCCTCAGTGACAGGACAAAGACAGTGCCAGTGAAGAGCACAATAGCGCTCCGCCACTGCTTTGAATGGAGCTCCACAGTAGCGGTCAAGTTCCATACGTGTTGCCATGCTGAGTCAGTATCGTCATTTACTGTTGCACCGAGCACACCGACATTCGACACAGCCTCTGACTACCTGAATGAACTGTGGTGTCACCGCCAGACACCACACTTGCTAGGTGGTAGCTTTAAATCGGTCGCGGTCCATTAGTACATGTCGGACCCGCGTGTCGCCACTGTCAGTGATCGCAGACCGAGCGCCACCACACGGCAGGTCTCGAGAGACGGACTAGCACTCGCCCCAGTTGTACGGACGACTTAGCTAGCGATGCACACTGACGAAGCCTCGCTCATTTGCAGAGCAGATAGTTAGAATAGCCTTCAGCTAAGTCAATGGCTACGACCTAGCAAGGCGCCATTAGCATTACATTGCATGTATCTACAGAGTCTCACTTGTATCGTCAAGAGCGATGTACAACAATGATGGATTAAAGTTAAGTATTGCAGAAGCTACGTACTTTTCTTTATAGCATTCATTACGTATCCTGTTTCAGACCTCACGCCAGCCTGCGTGAGTTAACGCGTGCATTCGGCCTCCTCAACAAAGTAGTGTGCGTAGTGTTGGCTAACTGCTAACACTACATGAACCTTTTAATTTCTTTTGTTTCCAGGTAGGTCTTCATCCGTCCAGCAGCACTATAACAAATAGATTTTGCAAGCAATGTATTGTAAAACTAATAACGTGTTGCTCCGCTTGTGGAACCCAATATAGCAGCGACTCCGCATCACAAATATTCGACAAGTCTTTGCTAGGGTCCAGGAGAGATGTAGTACCAGATCTCTACGCGCAGGTCATGCACTTCCCGTAAATTACGGGACGGTATTCTGTGGGCGTGGAGGTGGTGCACTATCATGCTCTTCAAAGCACCGTAGCATGATTCTGGCCTTGTGACAGAGATTTATCCTGCTGGAAGATGCCATCGCCATCGAGGAAGACACCAGGCATTAAGGGATGCAGGTGGCCCGCTATAATGTTTACGTGCTCCACAGCTATTAAGATGTCTTAAAAAATGGTTCAAATGGCTCTGAATACAATGGGACTTAACATCTGAGGTCATCTGTTCCCTAGAATTTAGAGCTACTTAAACCTAACCAACCTAAGGACATCACACACATCCATGCCCGAGGCAGGATTCGAAACTGTGACAGTAGCAGTCGCGCGGTTCCGGACTGAAGCGCCTAGAACCGCTAGGCCACCGCAGCCGGCCATGATGTCTTCGCTTACAATCACAGATCCCGCTGAAACCCAGCTGAATGTCTCCCATAACACCATACTGCCATGACCGGCTTTCGCCTGTGGCACGGTACACGTTCCGAGCAGCCATTCGACTGTATGACGTTGTACCGTGACACAACTGTCGACTTGGAGTAACAGGAAACGTGATTCGTCCACCCAAGTGACACGTTTGCATCGATCCATGGTCCACTCTCGATGATCCCATGTGTGAAAAAGTATGTTTGCTATTCTCTTCCTGCTTTGTATGTACTCCTACTTCACGTATTAAAGTCTATGTAAAATGTTTGCTAACATTCTTTTCAAAATTCCGATATTAAAGTTCCTGCGTTATACACATACTACGCAAAGTATCATAATTGTAGAAACAAATTTCCCCCACAAAACTGTATCATTCAGATCATTTAGTTTGTTGCCCTGGTTGCAATGAGGTACTTAGTTTCATCGGAAATGATGACAATCAAAGTCATTGTAATTATACAAATTAGTACACCTTGTCGTATGGACAAATCTTTTGAGCTAACAGGTAGATTCAGACGAAAAGACCACACCAAAATAAAGATAATTTTTTTTCTTTTTTCAGTGACAGTTTACACTGTTCAAAAGATGTTGTTAATTAAAAATTGAACATAATCCCAGAGCACGTTTCTAGAAGGCCAACACTCGCACCATTTCAGTCTGTCTTCTTTATCTTCCACTGAGTCTTCTTAACGGCGGCATGCAGTGCTTATCTTTCTTCCTTCTTTGTTCAGTTTAACCTCGGGACATGTTAGTGCTAAAATTAAGATTTGTTTAATCATGTCTCAGTGGGTATATTTTACATTCAAGAGCTGTATCCGTTAAAATGTATGGTTTTGGCTTAGCTGAGGAATGTTGATGTTTACAATAACTGTTGTGAGCCATATTTACTAAACTGTGTGTGAAGGAACTTTTGACTAATCTGTACTGTGTTCCCTTTTACTTTCTGAAGAGACAAGAACTATTCATTTCCGCAGATGCCAGTGCTACCTAACTGTTTGTAAACATTAGAGACTGTAGGCGACCTTGTCATAGCCGGCAGGATCTTAACGACGCAATTACAGAATGATAAAGCGCCAGTTTTACAGTCATAAAAGAAGCTTCTGGCTATTCATTTTAAGTACAGATCCTGCAACTGCACTTTCACGTGCTGATCCAGCAAAAATGCGTATCTACCAAGGCTTACTCCATAAGAGGTAGGTTTAGTGGCATGAGACGTGGATCCACATGGCAACATGTAGGCAGTCTGCTGCGGAGACCCACGTCCAACATCGCGCGCTGAACTGTGTCCTGCCGATACCTGTGCCTGCACCACGACTGCGTCGTTTCGTCACATTTCCTACACATAACCGCCTGTTGTGCTTCACATAGCAGGCAAACCTCTGAACATCACGTCCAATACCTCTCAGCTATTCGACGCTTCACCACCCTCCCTTCATTTTCTACAGATCCTTACGACAGTAGTAAGCGAACAACCTATAAGCTTCACAGTTTGCGAGATGCTCGTTACCAGATGCCAGAAAATTAAAAACTGCACTTTAACTACTCATGTCAGAGGATTCCCCAATATTCGGCCCATACCGTCGCTAGAAAAATCTCCCATTCCTCTTGAAACGTCTCAACAGAGCCGTTCCATATTAATTTATTAGTAACTAAAGCAATTATGAATTATATGGCCCACGGTGTAACTGTGGTTGAGCGTATGAACCGCCCCAAAAGGCTTGAGTAGGTGGACTGGACGGAAGAAAAATGTTTCTTTCTTGCCACAAAACCAAGTATTTTGCAAAAGGTCATCAGTGTTTGATTATATCATGTTATTTATTATGTACCACGCTTCCACATATATACCTATTACATTCCCTGAACCGTCTTATGTGTGTGAATGTGAACAAATGAGCGTTTGAATGATTTTCCTATCTATTTGTGGAGGAAATTGAGTTGGTCGTCGTCTGCTAGAGCGAGGGCTGTGTGCTCGCTGCTTGCAGGGGAGAGCAGGATGACCAACTCAGGATCCTCGTAACTGGGCAGAGAGGTCTAATCTTTCTGGAGGTGGTATTGTTGGTTTGTCAGGTTAGTGACGGAAGCTCTCTCTGGTTTTCGTTTTCACGTGGTAGCTGGTGGAACCTTTCTGAAGAGGAAGGTATTCTGCTGCTGGTTACTGGTGAGTACAAATGTAGTCCTATGTTACTCTGCTAGGAACATCCAAGGTTTGCGTTTTATCCGTTGTAAATAGCCTGAAATATTTAAGTTCGCTTCATCTGAAACGCTATGGATCTTCCAGTGCCTTTGTGCTATAAGGTAGCAGTAATAGCTGACGATTATGCGCAGTTTTTGCACTGATCGGACTTAGCTTTGTTCCAGTAGAATAACGTGGGACAATTCATGCACCACACAAACTTTCCACAATGTTTAAGTTAGAATAAGTTGCCCATATTTCGTGTGACTAGTAAGAGTGATTATTTTTTCATGCGCGTGCATTTTTATCAATTTCTGTACGCCTTTGATTCCTAAGCTGACCGTCGTGCCCTTTTTTCGCATAGTAACGCTTGTCGTTTTTGAAGAGCCACCTGCTCAACCTTTCATCTATAATAAGTTTCCTTCGGTGTGACTTTACGTAGTTACATTTATGAAATTATGTGTGAGTTCTCGAAGTTTCCATGCAAGTGCGGAAACCTGGCGGAACAAATCTCTTGTGTGAGAAGCACGTGGGTGTGGAATAGGTGGAGGCCTTCAGCCGGACCAGATTATTCCCCATCGAGTTGATTTATATGGCTGCTATTCTGTGATGGAAACGCACTCTCTCTGGCCACTTTTCCTCCTTTGCATGCGAGTCCTGGTGGTGGTTTCTTGCTTGAGTCCATCTTCTGAGTCTGAACTGAGTAATTGAGTGTACGGCAATTTCCTTGTTACTACATGTCATTTCCCTACCGTTGAATTTCACAAATGTTACGACTTCTCATTAAGCATGCCCTTTCCGTACCGTTGAATTTCACAAATGTTTTACGACTTCTCATTAAAAATAAGCAGATTATTTTGTTCCAGGATCAGGCAATCGTTTTTCTCTGATAAAGTAATTGATTCCCTCCATTATTTAGCACTGTTAATTGAATAAACCAGTGATAAGTTGTATACCATCAATCCTGTGTATTATTTCACGATCGCTAGGTTAATACCCGGTTTCAGTTGTAAAATCAATATGAATACCCTGTTCATTTTTATATCTTTTGACGAGTCATTACACACGGGCAGTAATAAAAGAGAAGGTGAAAGTCACCAGAACAACTTAATTAAAGGTGTGGTGTCGCCGCAAGGCACCCCACTTGCTAGGTTGTAGGCTTCAAATCGGCCGCGGTCCGTCAGTACACATCGGACCCGCGAGTCGCCACTGTCGACGCTAGCAGACCGAGCGCCGCCACTCGGCTGGTTTTACGAGACAAGCTAGCGCACTGGCCAGTTCTACAGCCGACTTTCATAGGAATGGTTCACTTGTTATAGCTTCAGAGATCTCATTTGCAGAGATGCTAGTTACCATAGCCTTCAGCTAAGTCAGTAGCTAAGAACTAGCCAGGCGCCACATACAGTTTATGCATTGACAATTTATCTATGTGTGTGAAGCAATCAGAATTCTAAAGAAGTAATCGCAGTTCAGTCTATAACTGCACTTGTGAATATTATTGTACAAAGTCAAGATCGACGTTCACCGCTGACGCTGAATTAAAGCTAAGTTTTTAATTGTATGTCTGTCTACTAACTTTCTAATCACCTAAGAAGTTCCAGATACATCACGTCAAGTATAGTTAGTTCATTGATCCTCACGTCAGCCTACGTGATCAACGCGTGCAATTAATGGCCACACCTAGTGATCAGACTAAGAGTCAAATTGCTTGACTCAGCCGGATCACCCTTTTTTTCATGAAGCCCATAGTTCCGCCTCATACATAACAAAATGATCAAAGAAGAGTGGGAAAACAATTGTAGATCCCTTTTTTATAAACAATTTCCAGCTCGGTGGGTTCTCTTGTCTTAAAAGTTGGCTTAGGCCGGTGGTGACCCTAAAATTATAGCAATTTGTCGTAGTTGTAAGTCTGAATGCCCCAAAGTACTAAAAGCAGCATACCGATTCATGAGTCCTAGGTCAAGTTGCTAGTTCATGCTCTCTGCAGGACCTAAGCATCCTACTTACACATGGCGACCCTGCCAAGACCTAAGCATCCTACTTACAGTCCCTCTTTTACTTAGATATTTTTCTTACGGCAAATACTCACGGTGTCACCATTAAGTTTGGCGATGTCATTGGTCACAATGTTTGGACTCATAGTTATATGTTGCTAATAGCTGCTTCTCACTGCTTCATTAGGTACGGCAGTAAATTAGTTCCTTTCCGGAAGCTTCCGATGATGATATGGTTGGCGTCTCCCGGCACGGCGCACAGGCACATTTGTGACTAGCCACCGTAGTCGATGAAGGGGCTATGCTGACCTTGCGACATTAAGACAAATAAGGAGAGTTAGAACTGTATTCTTAATGAGAGTTAAGTTGTATTACGGAATAGGGTCGGAAGCTATATAGGTAAGACATTTTATCACTTGTTGTTTCTTTTGGCTCTGATTTGCAGTCATACATCCCGAAGGGCCCTCTTCTTATTCTTCGTCTCATTATGAGCGGTCTAGGTAGACAGGCAGTCGAAAACTTCATATCGTTATACACCATAGCATCCACAATGTGATTGCTTCCTTACGAGGGAAATAAAATTTTGAAAGTAGTTCTGCTGTCAGGTACTTGCAGTAGCGATTGGAGTTTCCTGTATGGTTCTCCAGTTACGTGACAAAGTTTCAGATGGAAATATTAACTGAATGTCCAGTTATGTCACACGACAGTCGCACCAGGATCGGCGGTGCTGTATGAGACCTACTGCTCCATACTTATACTGTGGGACGTTCTTTACCTTTTCCCTCTAACCAAAGAAAATACACTTTGACCAAAAAAAAAAATCACGTGTCAATTTTCGAAACCCCTTATTAGACTCCCATTGCTATTTTTAAGTTCACAATTATGCTGGAAGGTGCCTACGATCTTTCCGTACGGTAGAGCAAAATCGTGGCACCCTATTACGTCACACTCGGAATCGGCAACACTTCAGACAGCAAAGCGTCGACCTGTGCTAAAGAAAGGGCAGAACTCAGAAGTTCATGTGATGTTTAAGGTGGGTTAATGATCTCACAATGGTACCACATATCACCACAGTTCTGTGCAACGTTATCGTCAACGAGTCACTCGATGGGATGGTCGTCACACCCGCTCTTACACACATTTCATCCCTTCTGCGATGTAGGTCATAACCGCCACACCCAGTACTCAAATCACGCAGTTTTCTTATGGATGGCTGAGGAAAACATTAACATTTCAGGCACAACGACTCTCTTAAGTAACATGCAAAGTCCTCAGGAGGTGGCATAGGGTGTCAATGGAACCACGCCTTCCTGCGGAGCAATTCCCACACATTTCGAGGTCGCAAACGACATTTCAGAGTTCGAAGAGCTACAGAACGATGTTCTTGAAAATGATCGACACTGCTAACAACCCCCACCCCCTCGCCTCCCACACAATTCAACCCTACTCTAGGGACATCGTGGAGCTGCATCCCCACTGGACGTGATCTGATTGTGGTATTTTTTTCTCTCGTGCACAGGATGGAACGACTGGGGACCGTTCAAAACCATTCGATGAAATCTGAACGTAATCCGAAGCATCAAAGGTCGTTTATCGTTTTTCCTGCTACGCATCCTCCTGTGGCGTCAACTCAGAGGTGTGAAACAATGCCATGTGTATGAATAAGTCCCTCTAAGACTTACAAAATCGGAAACACACTCGCTGATAACAAAGCTCATTTCTTGAGCACCCTTTCAACATCCCTTAGGCGTGAGATTACGTTCAATGGGAACACAGCCGCACAGTTTCCTTAAAGAAGGGTTGAAACATCCGAGGGTATCAGCAGTGTCAAAGGTTGTTAAGAACTAAGAACATCTTTCAGTTGTTCACCGCATTGTGAACTGCCGATTGCGACCGTGAAATCTGTGGGAATCAACGCCCCAAGAGAACGGGTGGTTTCATTGAAGCCATTTATGTCACCTATTGACGGCTTTTCGTATCGATTCAGAGTGGCGATGTACTTGACATATTTTCCTCGGCCATCCGTAAGAAGACCACGTGATTTGAACGCTGGGTGTCGCCTCCATCACAGAGGCGTCAAACGAAGGGGCGAAATGTGGGTAAGAGTTGTGTGACACGTCCGTAACAGCTTCTGGCAGAATTATGGTGTAATGTGGTGCCACCATGACGTCATTAACCCACCTTACACCTCACATGAAATTCTGAGCTGTGGCCTTTTTTCAGCGTGATGTGTCGACACCTTGCTGTTTGAAGCACTGCCGAGCTGGAGTGTGAAGCCGCAGGGCGCCACGGTTTCGCATCATTACATAGGAAGGCTGTAGGCACCACAGAGCCGAATTTCAAACTTATTCGTCGTAATGGGTGACAATTATGGGTTTCGAAAAAGTTACTTTTTGCACAGCGTTGTAGCTGGAAGGAAGATTAGTGTTTAACGTTCCTCGACGATGTGGTTACTAGAGAGCGCTCCTTTTGTTTGGAGAAGAATAAAGAAGGAAACTGGCCGTGCCCTTTCAGAGGTTCTATCCCAGCATTCACGTGAAGTATTTATGACGGTCAAGGGAAACTGAAATCCCCATGGCTGTAGGGTCACTTAAACCGCCGTCCTGCAAAATGCGGGTCCAAAGCCTTACCACCACGCCTGCGCCGCCCTCTTCGTCACCTCTAGCTACAGCAGAAGAATTGTTCGCCGCTATGAACGACGAGAATATTCATCGAATTCTGGCAAAGTGTTAGATTCGTGCTGCTTTAGCCTTAACAATGAGATGGTCAATTACAACATGTCTCCTGCTCTTAAAGTTATAAGTCATAAGTAACCACTGAGGGACAATTTCAGCCATTTTGCTTCCGGAGACTTAAAGTCTCTTACTTTATTAGCTTGCACCAAAGCGACTTACGATTGGTTGTTGTAAACGAAAACAGCAAAGACACCGAAATCTGGAGCTGTCTTAACTGACAGACAGGTGTAGCAAGAGTTATTGAGATGGCGCTGTTGCATCCGATACTGAGATATTTCCATCTACCGTGCACACAACTGTAGCGTCAGTAATTGGTTTCAATATGCAATAAAATATGAATTACTTGTCAGTATCGCCCAGTAAGGCATTAAGCACTCGATCGACCGTTACTTCATCGTCTGCCAGAGGCGTCGCTGTGGTGGCAACTTAGGAGCGGGACGAGTTCATTACGGCGCTCTCACGGTCGTTAAAGTGAGCTTTCGAAACTGCTGGCGCTACCTCTTCTTTCACTATCTCTCCTACGATACTCAAGAGGCTGGACGGACCTCGCTTTAGAATTCGCGCCAAGGACAAATTGGTAGTAGTACCACTGAAATTGATTACTTAATTACTATTGATAACAATGCTACTGGAGCGTAACACTACCCATAAAGGATACCTGCATTTCCCTCTAAATTGTTTCGCGGTATTTGTGTACCCCGCGACATAATCTTTAATCGTTACAGTAATAACGCACCGAGGAAGCTAAACACATCTTGTTCATCTACCACCAACAGGTCGATGACTGATATAACTTTGGCTGACGAAGTAACTTTTGCTTTTATTACATCAAAACGTTAGGAATGTTAAAATCTTGGAGAGAACTGTGCACGTAGTAATGGCAAGGAACTCAGATATTTTTCCTCTACTAGTCAGCTAAAACATTTTATTTTGGGAAAAAAAATATATTTTCAAATGTGCACGATGCGTAATCGGATTTAGTGCATTTATTGAAAATCGTATTGAACCACCGTCAAATATCTAATGGCGTTTCTACAGTTTTCATATCTTGAGATGTTGGATGCCCTCTACCATTATACGAGGAAAAAGTTCTGCACACTGAGCATGAGCCACCGTTACTGGGCGTGATCTAGTTGAAATTCGTGTGAGTTGTGAGCGAGACTTCAAGCACGAGGCTCGTAAATGTGCTTGCTGGTTCGCATGGCTGTGTCTTGAGTAATTCAGTTTTAACATGGTTGCTTGAACTGAGTCAGGTCGGATTATAGGCAGTGACCAGCGTTCCTGCATCAAAAAAAAGTCTCTATGTGGAAAGAACTCAACGGATATTCACAAAGGTTTGAGAGATGTTTGTAGGAATAGTCACATACAAAACAAATTTTTATAAAAATGACTTACATGAGAACGATATCTGAGAGAATAAACAAACTATTTAGGAACTTTGGTGTAACTCTCGCCTTTTCGACTACAAATATACTTTTGAATAAATACAAGTATGTGATTGGCAATACTACTAATCGCCATTGTAGATCGGGTGTCTATAAATTAACGTACAGTGACTGTGACAAAATTTATGTTGGTAAAACCGGGCTTAGTTTTACAACATGTTTCAAAGAAGATATCTCGGGTACAGCACACAATAAATCAGTCTTTGGACAACATCTGAATTGTAGTAGTTATGCAGGGCCGGCCGAAGTGGCCGTGCGGTTCTAGGCGCTGCAGTCTGGAACCGCGAGACCGCTACGGTCACAGGTTCGAATCCTGCCTCGGGCATGGATGTGTGTGATGTCCTTGGGTTGGTTAGGTTTAAGTAGTTCTAAGTTCTAGGGGACTGATGACCTCAGAAGTTGAGTCCCATAGTGCTCAGAGCCATTTGAACCAAGTTATGCAGGAGGAGGCATCATGAATAACCCCAAAATTCAGCTTGCTGTCCCGAAAGGTATACTCTTGGACACTCTGCAAGAATTAGAAATTTTTGAACATTTCAAAAATAATTCGTCAACCCTCATGAATGAGCTGGTGTATATCCCAGAAAATGCTTTCTTCGAATCACTTGAAGACCTCATTTAAATAGGCTGCTGCTTCTCTGTTTTACTTTAATTCCAGTGGTATTTTCGCTTTATGAATTAAAATCTTGTAACAGATAGATACACACAGGTTGTCGATTTATTAAGAAAATGTAGACGTGAGTGACTACTATAGAATGTTTCCAGCTTTATTTTACACACGCTCTTTCATCAGAAATGGCTCTGAGCACTATGCGACTCAACATCTGTGGTCATAAGTCCCCTAGAACTTAGAACTACTTAAACCTAACTAACCTAAGGACATCACACACATCCATGCCCGAGGCAGGACTCGAACCTGCGACCGCAGCAGTCGCGCGGTTCCTGACTGAGCGCCTAGAACCGCTAGACCACCGCGGCCGGCTGCTCTTTCATCGCTTGATTTTATACGCTGACGTAATTTCTCGACAAATAACGGTTTATGAGCTTCATAGTACATTGTTTTTTTTGTGAAAAAATTCTCCTGTATTAAACAACATAACAGTCATTCCAGTTTTATTATATGACTAGACGCTATTTTATTATCGTATTTTATACATTGACGTAATTTCACCACAAATAACGGATTATTGGCTTCCAGGTACTATTGTTCTTTTGTAAAACATGTCTGTATTACGAGTTTGACTAGATTTTGCTGGCAACTTATAAAATAAAAAAAATCTACTAGCACCATTTCAGAAGACACCATCTTGATTATGTTTGACAGCTACGATCGACCTCAGTCGCTATGACAACACATGGCATCCATAATGTACATCTTTGATATTTGCTGGTCACTTTACTATAAGGTCTCCATGGCAACGGCGTCCAGAGATACCAAGTTCCGGCCAGTAGAGTGCGCCAGTGCTGTATTATTTAGACAGCAGTGTAATTATTACATAATTATCATAGATGATAATTATTTTACACATATCAATTTGTTTATTCTAAACACACAGTCTGCTGATCAAATATCCGATGCTATGGATGTATTTTATTTGTTAAGTAAATTATTTCCGGCAGACGGTACTACAAAAAACAACAGAAATAATTTTTGAATAATCTTTTTACAGTTACTCATTATTTCTAACAATCTGCTCTGTCCTGTGGGCACTGCATTTTTATAATTTTTAGGTAAAAAACTGTGTCTTCAGATGATTCGTTCGTCATTGGCTGACGTTAACGTCATACAGCACAGAAACGCCCTCACCAGATCTACATAACGCAATGCTGTCTATCCAACAGCAGCGACTAAGGTCTACTGACTCTTCTGGACATTGTCAACATCAGTGCATGGATAACAACTCTTCGATTTTAATAAGTATAAATTACTTTATTTTAAGTGACTAACTTCCTTACGTAACTACCACGATTTCTATCCGTCAGAGTGCTATTATCAAGACGTCCTCAGACTAGGCAGAAACCAGTCATTTTAAGTAAAATAACCATTGCGATGTAGACTGGTTTCCACTAACTTTGTATAGCTTACAAGATCGGTGCTCTCCGAAAATGCTACCAGAAATGTTGCCTCTTACGGTTAGTAACAATCGGAAATAAACTAAACTCCTTCCGAATAGGCCATGATGGCCCAACGGTACTGACCGGCCGCCGTGTCATTCTCAGCCCACAGGCGTCACTGGATGCGGATATGGAGGGGCGTATGGTCAGCACATCGCTGTCCCAGCCGTGTATCAGTTTACGACACCTGAGCCGCTACTTCTCAATCAAGTAGCTCCTCAGTTTGCCTCATAAGGGCTGAGTGCACCCCGCTTGCCAACAGCGCTCGGCAGACCGGATGGTCACCCATCCAAGTGCTAGCCCAGCCCAACAGTGCTTAACTTCGGTGATCTGACGGGAACCGCTGGTAGCACTGTGGTAAGGTCGTTGGCGACAATCGGAAATGGTAGGAATAATAAAAAGTTTCGTAGGAGCTTACTGAGTTACAACAGCACTTCCAACAAATATGTGTAAATTGTTGGCTACTAAAAACTGAATAGGATTTAGATCAGTGACGGATAATTTTTTCACGAATCGGAACTTCTCTGCGAGTCTACAGAGGCTGTGGTATTGATGCGGGCTTATATATATAGTCAGCAAATTTTGCCCTGTGGGAGTGATGGAAGGAACAGAGAAAAATGAAACCTTATCTCAAGACCATTCCTCTTGAAAAAGGTTCAAACTTTATTTATCACAAGAAGACTTTACTAGACAATTCTATGAACGAATATTTTAGCATCGCGCCACATTTACCCGCCCGAGCGCGCCTGCTACCGACCGCTCCGTCCAGTTGACGCACCGCTGTGCCGACAACGGAATGCGCGAGCCGCGAGGCGCCGTCCAGGACCGTGGGACTCGTTCGGGTACCCAGCCGAGACCGGGCGTCAACAGAGCTCGGTGCAGGAGGAAAACAGACAGCGCTGTGAAGGCGGAAATGACTGGCCACAATGGGGCGGATTCGGATTCTGCGTCGTCTGCCCTCCTTTCAACATCGTGAAGGTTTAATATGTTAGGAAAAGGTCGTTCTTGGTCATTTGTAAATAAAATGAATTTGTCAAATAATGCATGTAACACAGAAATATAATAAAGAACGTAGTATAAGCAACTTTTTATTGCATGGATTGTAAGATGCATCGTTTCCGTTTTTCGTTTCCTCCTTAAACTCCACCTAGCTCCCGTCTAGAAATGCTCTTCATACACCCTACTTTTTATATTCCATTTCGTGTAATCTTCCTTGGTCATTTTCCACAAACATGGTCTTTTGCCGTACAGTTTTATAACTTCTCGATATGGTCAGTGGTACATTCGATTCCCATGCTGAAAGCAACTATAACTTTCTGTTAAGTGCGGGAAAACGCTGAAACTTTTTGAACGTGGACAGGCTCGTTGCTACAGAAATACGCACGTGTGCCGGCTGGACTGGCTCATCCGAGAATTGCAGCTGACGGCGTCAAGGCCATGTCTAAACTAATGCACAGGCAAAGATTGCAGATACTCTAGAATCCGTTGGAAATATCCGTGGCCCCTTTCTAAATGTGGCCGACTGATGCAGCTCTACGTGAGACAGTTCAGCGTAAGACACTGCGACCGGCCGAAGTGGCCGTGCGGTTAAAGGCGCTGCAGTCTGGAACCGCAAGACCGCTACGGTCGCAGGTTCGAATCCTGCCTCAGGCATGGATGTTTGTGGTGTCCTTAGGTTAGTTAGGTTTAACTAGTTCTAAGTTCTAGGGGACTAATGACCTCAGAGGTTGAGTCTCATAGTGCTCAGAGCCACACTGCGACCGATCTCTTTTGGCTTATTGTCATTATTTTCATCATTATTATTACTGTTGTTGTTATTATTATGTCAGAAATACAAATCGGAGAGCAAACGTCCTTCCAACGTCCAAGGATTAGAAAATATCTAGAAAGAGCAAAAAGAACGTCATTCTGAAAAAGAAGTTTACTTGAAGCTGGAGGAGGGAAGCGTCACTCGTCTGAAGATAGCATAGTATGGCAAGATTTTACACAGGTTTTAGATAGTCAGAATAAGTCTGTAGGTTTTTCGGAGTGTAGTAGCAGGGTTTTGATATTAGGTTTCGGTGACAGCAGTATCAGCACCCGGTTGCTAAACTGATTACCTCCAAAGCTTCTCCTAATAGTCAGATCAGTAGTACTGGTCATCCAAATCTTTCAGGGTACGAAGGATGGTGCGTGCACATGTACAGCTGACAGGTGGACAGACGCGTACACCGAGAGAGGTGGCACAGTGGTTGGCGCACAATCGGGAGGACGAAGGTTCAAGACGCGTCCGACCGTCATGATTTAGGTTTTCCGTGATTTGCCTAAATCGCTTCAGGCAAATTCCGGGACAGTTCCCTTGAAAGAGCACGGCCGACTTCCTTCCCCACAATTCCCTAATCCGATGGGACCAATGACCTAGCTGTTTGGTCCCCTCCCCCAAATCAGCCAGCAGACTAGTACAATAAAGGACATTATTATATTCTTACGACGCATTCACTCTCGCGAGAAGGGATGCGAGAAAATCGTTCCTGTTTGTTTCAGAGTTCCCGTCATATGGAGGAAAGTGCTACAACTGTACAGGGCGATACTGTAGCTAACATTAGGAACTTAGGGATATTTACAAGCTATCTTCTGAAGGTTACGTTCGTTACCGATCAGCAGGCAAACGTGAAAAAAATCACTAGAGATCTGTTGTCGCCTTACATAAGACCACTCCTTCAGTACTGTTGTACGTCATATCCTTGACAATAAATGGTTGTAGGAATATGTTCACCCATCGTTGGAATCAACAAAGCACACCGTAACTTATTTGTAACGGAGTTGCCATGTGAAAGACGCTGCTGTAATTTATCGTCAAGCACCACGTTCACATTCGATGGAATACATTGTGCGTCATGCTAAAATCCGTGTTTAGACAGCATGAACAAATTGCTGAAAGTTTACATGAATTTGGAAAAATACAATGGTTTGGGAAACGGGATTACCACGTATTGGGCACACTTATTCAGTTTCTTGACTTGACTTAATTCCTTTGGCCCCTATGGGGGCATAGGGCATCCAGGAGAACTCGCCATCCGTCTCTGTCTTTGGCCATTTGCCTCAATTCTGCCCAGGTCTTGCCAACTCTTTTTGCTTCCCCTTACACTGTCCTCTTCCATGTGCCCCTTGGTCTTCCTCTCTTCCTTGTTCCCTGGGGATTCCATTCCAATGCTTTTTTCTCGATGGCTCCATCTGGTTTTCTCAAGGTGTGCCCCAACCAGCCCCACTTCCTCTCTCGTATCTGGTCTTCTATAGGTATCTGGTTTGTTATTCGCCAGAGCTCCTCATTACATATTTTTTCTGGCCACCAGATATTCATGATGCGTCGAAGACATTTATGAAGCTTTGTAAATGGGTTGTTATCTTTTTATCCATTTTCCAGCTTTCACTGGCGTACAGAAGGACAGCCTTCATATTTGTATTAAAAATACGGAGTTTTGTTTTGTATGTGATATTTCTGTTTTTCCATATTGGATTGCTGAAATTTTACATGAATTTGGAAAAATACAATGGTTTGGGAAACGGGATTACCACGTATTGGGCACACTTATTCAGTTTCTTGAAATATCAACTGCAGATTGCATGAAAATGCTATGAGGCGAAGCGGCCATTTGGATGCTCTTTAATAACTTTTTGATGTCTTGACCATACCCTTTATTATCCGGGGAATCGAGATTTTGTTCCTGATGTTGCAGCCATCAGATATTTTAATGAAACACCGGATTTGGAGTACTGCGTTCTGAAATATTGTGTGAAGTGAAAATCTGCTTGCCAACTGGCCGCAGAGATTTTGTTCGGCGTCCGCAACAGTCTGATGCCCGCCGGGCATGTCTGAAGTTCAGATCCTGCACCAAATAGGCAGCACAAGAACCTCAGACCGGTCAGAAGAAAATAAGACACAGAAGAAGATTAAAAAATTGGACGAGTGAAGCTGACAACGTCATTAGACAAAATAACTAGATAATTTTTAGTAGTCTGCGAAAAAGTCTAAAAGAGATATGAAAAATTTAAAAAGCAAATAAATAAAGAAATAAATAAATCACCTAACTATGGCGTAGAACAGTACTGAAGCAGTGGTTGTTATATGTAAGGCGACAAAATGTCTAGCGATTTTTTCACATTTGCCCGCTGATCGGTAACGAACGTAACCTTCAAGCGATAGCTTGTAAATATCTCTGACTTGCTTATGTTAGTTACAGTATCATCCTGTACATTCGCAGCACGACGGAAGTCTTAAGATGAATTTATAAGTCAAATAGAGGGTGACATTCAAGGCAGACAGAAACTTCCTAAGAAAATCGCAGTACATCTCGACAAATCGGGGGGATAATCAATATAAAATGTAAGATTAAATGGGGTGAGCATGAAAAGCAAAAGCGACCCTGTACTTCACATATTTCGTGCCAGTCCTAACATGTGGTTCAGAAACATGCATTCCACTAAAAACAGACCTCAGCAGAATTCAGGCAACAGAAATGAGACTCATTAGAACTCTGAACCAAATAGAAAAGACAAAATCAAGGATGAGGTCATTAGAAAAGTAGCTGATATTGCGGTTTCTGTTACCAGCGTCATAAAGAAACGTAGGCCTCAGTGGTATGGGTACATAATGAGAATAAACAGCCAAAGACATGCCAAAAGATATTTCAGCCTTAACCTCGTAGGATGAAGGTCATCGGGGAGACCAAGAAAACGCTGGATAGAGAATGTAAGACCAGAAGTGGAGAAGAAAGGTCACAAATGGCAAGCTGTCCTGGAACAGAAGATGTATGAAGGCAGAAGATGGCAAGCGCTTTTACACCACACCCTGGAAACTGATGTTGGAAAACGATAACGATGATGATGACAGTGAGCACTACGAGGAGCTATGATACTGTATGTGAAAGGAGAGGTAGATGAAACCGGAGATAGGTACTTGTTACCGACTCAATCGTAGCTGCACATTTCAACAACTGTAACTTAAAGAAGGGCCTTTAAAATGCATTTCAGGATGGGAAAAGGAAAATTTATCTGAAATAGGAGTTGAAATAATTTATTCGGATATGTCCGAAAGAACAGACACCTATTTCAATGCAGATGCATAACGTTGTTCTTTCGCATATGTGAAAACAGTGAGGCTGGCTGCACTGGGGAAAATGTACGGGGCCACAACATCAGTACTGGGCAACAGTTGGGAATTTTGGTCGGATACGAAGGGAGTTCGGATGGCTGAGGCGGTTAAGGCAACCGCTCTAGAGAAGCAGAACGTGCGGATTCGAGTCCTGGTGATGTAGAAATTTTCAAGTGCTGCTGTCGAATTATTTTACCCCAAAGACATCTAAGCCATACAAATTTCCGTTTGGTCATGAACGTAAGGCTACTTACGTCCTCTATTGTAATGTATGTAACGGAGATTGTTTACCTGCATGGTCCAATAGCAGAACATAACTAATTGATAGTCGCTGTTAACTGCCGGGGTATCCTACTCATGTTTCACATACAAATTAGACATAAATTATTTTATTTTTCTGGATGTAAGTGAAAAATAGTTGTTGTTGTGCAAAAAAGTATGTACCTTTACGAAACATCCTGTTTGCAAATCCGGGAGTCATAAACAAACTCTTGCTTTTTGCCAGCAATGTTTATATTGTGGAGCGTGCCTGGAGGAAACCATCGATAAGAGAATTACTCGCGAAAGAGCGTATGTCCACTGCAGAATGAAAGAATGATTGTGGGAATATTCAGCTTGAAGAAAATACAGAGGTACAGATAGACAGTGCTCATTTGCTGCGAAGCTGATGCACATGACGCGGCATTTCGGTGTCGGTATTTGTTCTGTTGAATAGATCGACGTGGAACGCAGCGAACTAGTTAGCTGTCCATTCAAGCTGTGCCGAGGGAACGTCAGTGTTCGAGAGCCCGTGGAAGCTCGTTAATTGCTAATTCAGTAGCTGCCCTTTAACTGTAGGCCCAATATGCGGCTCATGGTTTAGAATGTACCTGTCAATTAGCGAGAAGTGTTGCTCGGACTGTAAGCCAGATATGGAATGTGGCCGGAGAAAATACAGACACACACACACATACACACACACACACACACACACTCACACACGCACACACACTACGAGGTCAAATGACAGCTAGCGCTGCACTTACACTAGTGTATACGGTAGAAGAGGCATGTTGACACATCCAGGCAAATGATGTCTAAAAGAACATGAACCTGTACTCAAAACATTTTTCGCCACAGGGATTCGAAAATGACAGTACTAGAAACTCATCGACTACTGTTCAAATTTAGCCCTTAATGCATGTCATGTTCCCCGAAAATATTTCATCCAAAGGTTTTTCACACTCCATTAGTTCTTGTTGTGTATTTTAATTACAAACCAGTTTTAGACTCTAGCAGAGTTTTCCAAGGAACGGTTTTAATTCGTTGAAAAAATTCAAACATTATCGACAAAAAAGCGGTTTCGCAGATACGATAATTCTAACAGAATTATGTCCATTTTAATAACATGCAAACTTGACCATGCAACTACGAGTTATATCCCAAGGGTGCGCCATAGTGGAACTGCTCAAGGTGTAAAGTCTATGCCGAATGTTTAGGATCAAAAATAAGTAGGCGACAGAAACAAAGTTTGAGGTAAGATATTGTGGGAAATTAATATTTCTGGTGGTACAGGTTCTAACGTCACTCCAACTGCAATTCATGCTAAAATAATTCTCATTCCGAGAGATTCATCGTAGTATGAGAGTGATGTAGTTTTTACAGTGGAATACCTAGCTTTGAACCATCGAAACTCCTCCACCAATTAAGTCCATTAGGTAATGTATATTGCATATTTCCCTGGATTTCACATGTGATGCAAACTTGGATGTTAAAATAATATTTTTCAAAACACATCTGAATCCTTTCAACAGCTGATGTATTTTCTGTAAGCATTTAAAAAGTGTTCACATATAAACTGTTTTTCTGTAAACATGACGGAAAAAACAATGACTGTTACAGACTTTATGTCATTATAACGGACAAACTGCGACTGATTTCAATTGCTTTCCGCTGCTAAATATGTACCCCATCTTAACAATACATGTTATTGAGCTTATTCTCAAAAACAAATATATTTACTGATTTATAATCAAAAGGTAATGATTTACAACAAACCTTTAGTACAATTTTAAAGACAATAAATGGTGATTCACTCTGAATACATTTCCAAGTATTGTTCTCTCGAATTTTGAGTGGAAATTTGGTTCTGAAGTTACAATAACAATACCTATAGTAAAATCATTAATTACATCTTAATTCCAGGTTGGATTTTATTCCTAACATTAAATGAGGTGCAGTACAAAATGCAAAAACCGAATTTCATGTTTGAGTTCTGTATGATAATTTTGTAGTATCAAAATGACCAAAAATCAACAGTGTTTACATAATAAAGTTCGAGAATTGTTAAGGAAAAAGTTAATTACAGGTGACCCAATAGGTTTTTCATTATTGACATGACATATAAAGTGCACAAGTCACATTAAATATATCACATGACTCACAAATCTTCCAGAAATTTGTTTTTTTTAGATAAGTTGAAATTTATGTATTTTGCTAATTATTGTTTTTTCTTAACGCATAGATATTTTAGCTAACACTCTGCAAGACTGTAAAAATGCAATCACGAGAATGAAATTATAAATTTTGATGAAACTTACAACAACACATTAATTCAAAACATCAAATTTTCTAGTTATAACTTTCTTTTAATTATAGTTAAATGATCTGAAATAATGTTAATGATGTTTATTCGGTATATAAGTGAACCATACAGTTTAATTTGCTGATAGAAATTGAAAAGAACCATACTTTCTAACTTCTGTCCATTACGTATTGTGGATCAGGTAATATACAATCTGTTAAACTTGTAGATGTATCAAAGCATTCTTTAACTACCCTATAGCGAGTCCTATTAAATAGCTCCCCCCACAGAACTTACATTTATTAAACAGAAGTGAGACTGTTATATTCCTACTATAAAGATGTGAAAAGTAATGACTGATCTATGATCTGGATATTTACATTTCTAATAACATATAATTTGAACCATGAACATTATGTGTTACTGTTGTTAATACATCAATGAATACAAAATGTACAATCTTGTAACACAAAAAATGTACCTTTTGTGTTAATTCTCTGAATTGTTACTTGGTAAGGCAATGTCTTCCTCGACTTTGATGTATTCTTTTGTTGTTCATTATTTGTAACACCTGACAGTACATCAGATCTGAAGCCTCTGTCTCTCCATGTTGTGGCTGTTAGCGCTTCTTACATGACTGGCACCATTGCTGCAATAGCACAGTCCACTATTATTGCACAACATAACATGTCTGTTCTGTGTTGGGATAGGCACATGGGATACAGTGTCAGGTACTAGGTACTCATTTGAAAATTATAGAAAATGAGTACATTGCCACTAGGTATGGTCAGTTTACAGAATTATTAAAGAAAATAACCTACTACTTTAAAAGATAAAATGATGCTTCAAAACATATCGTATTTACTTTACATAGATACATTTATGACATCAAAGTATTTCAAATAAATTAAAAAAATCTTGTGATCTCAAAATGTGACTCTAAGATTAACTTTTGAATATCTAGAAATATTACTGTATTTGATATTACTATGTTAGCATAATAGCAAAATTACGGAATTCATGTCCTTTATAAATGGATCAAAGAGCAAAATTCGTTTATTATTTAAAAATATACGACATTCCTTAATCAGTATAGGCAACATGATGCATACATACATACAAAAGCACAAAAAGATATTATATAGAAGAAAATATATATATAAAACTATATATACATCACTTACTATTCACAAGGTAACATTTCTCCACGTATTTTGTTTTTTCTTCTGTTACATTATTTGTTCCCATTTGGGGGCTGTTCAGTTGGTTTCAGTTCTAGCACATTTTGCAGCGCAAAGGGTCCACCAGATCTTGTGTGCACAAGACTGTATGCATTAGGATGTGGATTGACTCGAATATGAAAAGGCCACATATGAACATCAAAAAATTTCTTTCATTCACTGCTTATAGATTTTAACTTCTCATGGGTCTTCACTAACACCAGACAATTGATTTTGAATTTTCTGAGTTTTTCATTTTCTATCATGCCTCTCTTTTCTAATTTTCACCTGTGATTCAATTGTTATCTCAAAATTTCTTTCCTCTCTTGGGAGCTCGATTTTACATTCTGTAAACCCTATTGCCTCACTCATCAAGTTAGGTGGTCTTCTATCAAACTGTATTTCATAGGAAGAACATCACATTGATGTATGCTGTAGATTGTTTATGTTATAAAATTTGTCAACATTTTCAATCCAGTTGGCATAGTTTCTGTAAGAGTAAGAGCGAAATAACGTTCAAGTCTCGCACATGTATCATTCAACTGGATTTCCTACTGGATGGTAAGCTGATACTGACACATGTTCAATGTCTTCTAAACCTGGAAACTTTTTCAAAGTGCCAGAAGTAGACTACGTTCTACAGTCTGATAAGATTTTCTTAGGTCTTCCGACATTAACAGAATAATCATCTCTAATTTTGTGGATGATGTTCTTACCTGAAGCTTTCCTCAGTGGATGTAGTTTTATAAACTTAGAAAACACATCAGCCACTACAAAAATGTGACAAAAATAACCTCTTGATTTTGGCAATGCATCATTAAGGTCGATGGCTACAGGTTCATGACGTTCTTTGGATAACCGGTCGTTGTGGACGGGCGGTTCTAGGCGCTACAGTCTCGAACCACGGGACCGCTACGGTCGCAGGTTCGAATCCTGCCTCGAGCATGGATGTGATGTCCTTAGGTTAGTTAGGTTTAAGTAGTTCTAAGTTCTAGGGGACTGATGACCTCAGAAGTTAAGTCTCATAGTGCTCAGAGCCATTTGAACCAGTTTGTTCTTTGTATAGAATGTTCGGCATGAAACCCCTTAGAGTCTGGTTCGCTACCTTTACTCTTGAGCATCTGTCACAAGTGGCCAATAGTTTTCTAATTCTGCTAGTGATATAGAAATACAATTTGTTAATATTTTGTATATATTTCGCAGCAAAGCAGTATCCAAAACATTCATGTGCATACCGATTTAGTACATCAATATACTGCTCAGGCCAGCACAACTTCCAGATGACACTGTTAATACTATGTCTTCTGAGTAAAATTCCCTTATATACTTCGTAGTACTCCCCTACTTTATCACGTCCCTGTTTCCCTGATAGCTTTTTACTAATTTCCAGTTTTTTTGTGGTTTTGATTCCTTCTGAAGTCCTTGCAGATGTCCATAATCTGTTGCTCACTATTTACTCCTTCCAGATATATAACTTTGTACTCTTTTTCACGTTCTCCACGTCCATGCTCAGAATCACCCCCAACTGGAACTCTTGAGCAAGCATCTGCTATTATATTATCTTATCCCTTACATGCTTGAATGTAAAGTGCAAGAAAAGTGACCTCCTGGTTATTCTGCCATGATGTAGTTTAGATTATTGTGTATATATCAAGGCATTATGGTCTGTATACACAATCATCTGTCCAAATAAGTAGCTTTTGAATTTTATGAATGTTCAGTAAATTTCCAAAAGTTTCTTCTCTGTCACAGTGTATAATTTTTTAATGTTTCCGAAGAGGATGGCTGGCAAAAGCAATAGATCAGTGTTAAATTTTATAATCAGTTTCAGCTTCTTGGAATATATGGGCTCCAAAGCCATAATCACTACCGTCTGCCATGATACAAAAAGATAGTGACAAATCAAGTCTGTACAAGATCTTACTATTACACGACTGTCTGGCACTCACTATCCCATACCCACTTTCAATTCTTTTCCCAAAGTTTATTTACGCTAGGTGAGTTCAAAGCTTGAGTGTTCAGAAATTTTCGGTAGAATCTACATATGCCATAAAACGCCTTAAGCTGCTTCTTGGGAAATTTAGCTATGGCTTCAAGTTTCTCAGGATCTGGTAGAATACCCTGTTCTGAAACACTGTGACCCAAATATTTCAGTCTTTTAATGCCAAATTTACACTTTACCAATTTCAAAGACATTCCCCCGTCTTTCAAAAGAAAACTACTTCATAAATCCTTCCTAGCCCGCAGACCCAATCAGAGCGCTTGAGCGCCACCTCACTTGCGCCAGTGAAATCATGCGTTCCCAACTATTACTACACAGTCATACTAAAAATCTGCTTAATGGACCACCAATTCATTAGGAATAAATATACAAGTTATGATTCTTATATCTTATGATTCCCTTGCTACCAAACACTGCATACTATTTATAAAAGTTTACACATAAATAACTTACAAAGTAGGTAGTGCTTTTACACTTATAGCAAATGGTCATGATGAAACATACACAGTATATGAATAAATGGTCTTTAACTGCTCTATCGAAATGTTCTCACCCTCAGTCTACTGATATCACCACATCATATGGATACATTTCTGTCTTTTAAATGACAGTTGTTTTTAATGGTGGCCATGCTGACTATTTTTTAAACAAATGACATACTAATTATCAGTCTTTACAAATACAGTAGGATAATGTACAGTACGATATGAGGCTTGTCTAGCTACATTCATTCATTTTGTGACTGTGGCGAATTCAGTGATCTGACGCATTTTATTAATAAAGGTATAAAATTGTTAATATCTCAGTAAATAAAGTAACTACAAATTTGAGGCATTGAGGAATTATAGCTGTAGTGTTGCGCTATCACCACGTACCTTGTTTATTAAATGTTATGTAGCGTTCAGCAGTTATTAATTTTATTTGATCCTTGTCATAACATTCGTTTACTGTGGACGCCAAACTCATAGCTTTTTAGATGCATACACTATTCATACTCCAGTGGGTGCATCTCAGTACCGTGATTGTGCTGGTATGGTTGTATGTAATTGTGCTACAACGAACCATCGAATTAATACAGAATTAAGAATGTTTGAATGTCACCACATTATACCATTACACTCGTTTGCTACACTATCCCTCTCACTTTGCTGCCCAAAAGCTCACCCTGGCCACCGGCTTCTATACTGGCAATTTCAAAGCCATCTTCTTAGGTCTCGCTCCCGTTGCTAACCCCACTGGTCAAGCACAGTCCAGCCAAATCCTTACTTCAATATCTGAAAAAGTGGAAGAATTCTCGTTATCGTATCGCTCATTTCGCACACCTCCATCTCCTGGCATTCAGTAGCATGAATTTTGAGCACTTAAAACTAAGCGTATCCTACATCTGCTTCAGACCAAAAGTGTGACATAACTTTGTGGTGTATATGAAAAAAAAATGGAGTGTCATAGGAAACTATATAATGTGAACCTGACCTGTTGTTGTTGTTGTTGTTGTGGTCTTCAGTCCTGTGACTGGTTTGGTGCAGCTCTCCATGCTACTCTATCCTGAGCAAGCTTCTTCATCTCCCAGTACCTACTGCAACCTACATCCTTCTGAATCTGCTTAGTGTATTCATCTCTTGGTCTCCCCTACGATTTTTACCCTCCACGCTGCCCTCCAATACTAAATTGGTGATCCCTTGATGCCTCAGAACATGTCCTACCAACCGATCCCTTCTTCTGGTCAAGTTGTGCCACAGACTCCTCTTCTCCCCAATCCTATTCAGTACCTCCTCATTAGTTATGTGATTTACCCATCTAATCTTCAGCATTCTTCTGTAGCACCACATTTCGAAAGCTTCTATTCTCTTCTTGTCCAAACTATTTACCGTCCATGTTTCATTTCCATACATGGCTACACTCCATACAAATACTTTCAGAAATGACTTCCTGACACTTAAATCTATACTCGATGTTAACAAATTTCTCTTCTTCAGAAACGCTTTCCTTGCCATTGCCAGTCTACATTTTATATCCTCTCTACTTCGACCATCATCAGTTATTTTGCTCCCAAAATAGCAAAACTCCTTTACTACTTTAAGTGTCTCATTTCCTAATCTAATACCCTCAACATCACCCGACTTAATTCGACTACATTCCATTATCCTCGTTTTGCTTTTGTTGATGTACATGTTATATCCTCCCTTCAAGACACCATCCATTCCGTTCAACTGCTCTTCCAAGTCCTTTGCTGTCTCTGACAGAATTACAATGTCATCGGCGAACCTCAAAGTTTTTATTTCTTCTCCATGGATTTTAATACCTACTCCGAATTTTTCTTTTGTTTCCTTTACTGCTTGCTCAATATACGGATTGAATAACATCGGGGAGAGGCTACAACCCTGTCTTACTCCCTTCCCAACCACTGCTTCCCTTTCATGTCCCTCGACTCTTATAACTGCCATCTGGTTTCTGTACAAATTGTAAATAGCCTTTGGCTCCCTGTATTTTACCCCTGCCACCTTTAGAATTTGAAAGAGAGTATTCCAGTCAACATTGTCAAAAGCTTTCTCTAAGTCTACAAATGCTAGAATCTTTCTTCTAAGATAAGTCGTAAGGTCAGTATTGCCTCACGCGTTCCAGTATTTCGACGGAATCCAAACTGATCTTCCCCGAGGTCGGCTTCTACTAGCTTTTCCATTCGTCTGTAAAGAGTTCGTGTTAGTATTTTGCAGCTGTGGATTATTAAACTGATTGTTCGGTAATTCTCACATCTGTCAACACCTGCTTTCTTTGGGATTGTAATTATTATATTCTTCTTGAAGTCTGAGGGTATTTCGCCTGTTTCATACATCTTGCTCACCAGATGGTAGAGTTTTGTCAGGACTGGCTCTCCCAAGGCCGCCAGTAGTTCAATGGAATGTTGTCTACTCCGGGGGCCTTGTTTCGACTCAGGTCTTTCAGTGCTCTGTCAAACTCTTCACGCAGTATCGTATCTCCCATTTCATCTTCATCTACATCCTCTTCCATTTCCATAATATTGTCCTCAAGTACATCGCCCTTGTATAGACCCTCTATATACTCCTTCCACCTTTCTGCTTTCCCTCCTTTGCTTAGAACTGGGTTTCCATCTGAGCTCTTAATGTTCATACAAGTGGTTCTCTTCTCTCCAAAGGTCTCTTTAATTTTCCTGTAGGCAGTATCTATCTTACCCCTAGTAAGATAAGCCTCTACAGCCTTACATTTGTCCTCTAGCCATCCCTGCTTAGCCAATTTGCACTTCCTGTCGATCTCATTTTTGAGACGTTTGTATTCCTTTTTGCCTGCTTCATTTACTGCATTTTTATATTTTCTCCTTTCATCAATTAAATTCAATATTTCTTCTGTTCCCCAAAGATTTCTACTAGTCCTCGTCTTTTTACCTACTTGATCCTCTGCTGCCTTCACTACTTCATCCCTCAAAGCTACCCATTCTTCTTCTACTGTATTTCTTTCCCCCATTCCTGTCAATTGTTCCCTTATGCTCTCCCTGAAACTCTGTACAACCTCTGGTTCTTCCAGTTTATCCAGGTCCCATCTCCTCAAATTCCCACCTTTTTGCAGTTTCTCCAGTTTTAATTTATAGATCATAACCAATAGATTGTGGTCAGAGTCCACATCTGCCCCTGGAAATGTCTTACAATTTAAAACCTGGTTCCTAAATCTCTGTCTTACCATTATATAATCTATCTGATACCTTTTAGTATCTCCAGGGTTCTTCCATGTACACAATCTTCTATCATGATTCTTAAACCAAGTGTTAGCTATGATTAATTTGTGCTCTGTGCAAAATTCTACCAGGCGGCTTCCTCTTTCATTTCTTAGCCCCAATCCATATTCACCTACTACGTTTCCTTCTCTCCCTTTTCCTACACTCGAATTCCAGTCACCCATGACTATTAAATTTTCGTCTCCCTTCACTATCTGAATAATTTCTTTTATTTCATCATACATTTCTTCAATTTCTTCGACATCTGCAGAGCTAGTTGGCATATAAACTTGTACTACTGTAGTAGGTGTGGGCTTCGTATCTATCTTGGCCACAATAATGCGTTCACTAAGCTGTTTGTAGTAGCTTACCCGCGTTCCTATTTTCCTATTCATTATTAAACTTACTCCTGCATTACCCCTATTTGACTTTGTATTTATAACCCTGTATTCACCTGACCAAAACTCTTGTTCCTCCTGTCACCGAACTTCACTGATTCCAACTGTATCTAACTTTAACCTATCCATTTCCCTTTTCAAATTTTCTAACCTACCTGCCCGATTAAGTGATCTGACATTCCACGCTCCGATCCGTAGAACGCCAGTTTTCTTTCTCCTGATAACGACATCCTCTTGAGTAGTCCCCGCCCGGAGATCCGAATGGGGGACTATTTTACCTCCGGAATGTATTACCCAAGAGGACGCCAGCATCATTTAATCATACAGTAAAGCTGCATGCCCTCGGGAAAAATTACGGCCGTAGTTTCCCCTTGCTTTCAGCCGTTCGCAGTACCAGCACAGCAAGGCTGTTTTGGTTATTGTTACAAGGCCAGATCAGTCAATCATCCAGACTGTTGCCCTTGCAACTACTGAAAAGGCTGCTGCCCCTCTTCAGGAACCACACGTTTGTCTGGCCTCTCAACAGATACTCCTCCGTTGTGGTTGTACCTACGGTACGGCTATCTGTATCGCTGAGGCACGCAAGCCTCCCCACCAACGGCAAGGTCCATGGTTCATGATGGGGGAACCTGACCTAACACACATAAATAAATGGTAAACATAAAATAAGTTGTACAAGTCTGACATATCAATTAAATGCCAGTATAAATCAGGATCAAAGCAATGATTAGCATTTTAGTCTGAGCCTTTCACATCATGGGGTCATTTTAACTGTAAGCCTTTGCTTGTGTTATAAGATACCTTCTCTAATCCAGCTTCAGTTCGTTCCACAATTTAATGTTTTACCATCTCGTCGCACTGCTCCCACAAATGCGTCGTTACGCAGCGACCGTCGGGACTGAAGATTAAAGCTATTGGAATAAGACTCTGGAATAGATTCCCATAATGATATGGTACTACAAAACCCGATGGAGTTTCTCCTGAACACGTTGCCCAATGGAATCCATGTATACACAACCTAAATATTGACGCAAAATGATTTAAGACATTGCCGGAATACCCTTGAATTATAGTGTTAATCCTTCCGACATTCATCCCATGCTCCCACTTGAAAACCTGGTTTTAGGGTTAGAGGAATCCATCCGACAGACAAGCAACAATTATTAACCATGTAATTTTGCAGGCTACAAATACTCAAGAGGTAGTAAATGAGAAGCCGTTTCGCTGATCATCATTGAACGTAACGCGCATAAAATTAAAAAAATTAAAAAAACATATTATTTCACGTGTTAGACCGTAGGAATGTTAGTAGTATATTAATGACTTGTAATGCATGAGAAACTGGCAATATGATAACATATAAAGAGGAAGGAAGTACACAAAATTGGTGCGGGAGATAGCGTGTAATGTGGCGTGACTGATATATGGAGATCGACAGATAGAGATATGTGTTGGCTTGCTACATAAGTGAAGTGCGAATTTCTGTGAAGGTAATAAGTAGTATTAAGGGCAGATTAATTGGAATGGCTTCCATTTATCATATACACTTTTCAATGGTTTGTGGGTATATACAGATGTTCGAATACTAATGCTAGATTAACCGTAAATACGTTCAAAGTACGATATGTCGTATAAATTTTGCAAGGGTTTGTGAGTACATATACAGATGTTAGGATGCTGATGCTGGATTAACCGTAAGTATATTTCAAAAGGGAACTTTACTTGAGAATGAAAACATTCATGAGTGTATTAAGTTCTATGTACAGCAGGGCTTAACCACTGGCCGGTTTTGAGCGCGAGTACTCGCGTCTGCTCAGGCACTTGCACGCGAGCAGCTGCAAGGTCGCGGAGTAGGGAGGTAGGGGAGGGAGGGGAAATGCGCGCGCACGTTTGAATGTGATCTCGCGTTATTAGCAGATTTAACTAGCCATCTGAATGCTTTGAACATTTTACTACAAGGTAAAGATCTGCTAATTACTCATTTCATAGATCGAATACGAGCTTTTAAAATGAAATTGACACTTTGGGTGAGTCAGCTGGAAACAGGAAACCTAGCTCATTTTCCTAAATTATCATCCATGCAAGATGTTCACAAAGACTGTGAATGTTATGCACATAGTTTAGTTGATCAGCGCTTTCAAGATCTGACAGCACTAGACAGTGATTTTGATCTGTTCTCTCCATATTCAGCGAATATTTAAGAGATTCGTCCTGAGCTGCAGCAAGAAATTATTGACCTGCAGTGTGACAGAGAATACAGAGACAAATTTCAGAACAAGAAAAACATTTTGGAATTCTACAGACACTTCCCTCAGGATAGATTTCCTCGTTTGCACAAACTGGCGGCTACAATAATATCAATGTTCGGTTCCACGTATGTTTGTGAACAACTGTTCTCTACAGTGAAATGTAACAAGACGCGCCCGAGAATCGCATTGTCTGATGGAAATTTAAACTGCACGCTGCGCCTAAAATGCGCAAGAACGATTACTCCGAACATAGACGCAATTGTAAAGGGCAAAAAGTACAAGATTACCGAGAATCCCACACTTCAGTGACACCTTTTATTGTGTAACAGTTCACAAATTAATGCGAATGTAGAGGCATACACTAAGCTATTAAAATTATGTGGCACGTGTACATTCTCCTTTATTTGTTTCATTTGTCGCAGTAATAATTCGTGAGTGATATCCCTGCAGATGGCCGCGGATTTACATTGACTGGCGGCAGCTGTTGTGTGCCCCACGTGACTTTCCCCACTCTCCGCTCTGGTCCGGTAGTGGGGGTAGCGTGCTCGCGCTGCTCAGTGCTCGCGCCTTGCTGCTCACAGCTTGCTCCGCGAGCACGTATGTTGTGAAGCCCTGATGTACAGTATAGCCTATATGTTAAAGAACGTCCAGTGAGGAGGAACCTATGGACAATTTTTATTTCAAAGTTATAAAGTTACATGTTTTAATGCTGACCAGACTGACTATTCGTTAAATAAATTAGACATTAATTATCGGTTTATACAAATGCAACATCGTAATGTATAATACAATATGAGACTTGCCCTGCTGCATTCATTTATTCTGTGACTCTAGTGGATACGATGATCTGACACGTTTGATTAACACGTATGCATACCCATAATATAAGTGTGACAGTAATATTGTTACACTTTAACCACTAAACTGCTAAACCCATCTTGATGAAATTTGGTATGGAGATAGCTTGAACATTGAGGAAGAACGCAGGCTACCTTAGAAAGTGTGCAGTACAACGTATTTACTGATTTGAAGAATATAAACCGAAATATAGAACAATAACTACTCTTCCGAAATGCTATTTACACATGGACTTCAGAACTTTATGAAAATGCTTTTATCATTTGATGCGTTCCACATAATACGGTTCAACACAATGAATATAATGTTTATACAGTCGTTTACACTGTTAAACGATAGTTCTATGCTAATATCAGTCCACACCCGTCACACTGCAGCTACTGAGCGTCGTGATAGTTTATAACTTGCTTGTTGCGTTCAAATTTGCGTAAACAGCTCCTGGCCATGCGGTTAGCGTTGCTGATTTACGATCGTGGGCGTCTCGATTTAAAAAAAAAGAAATTAATAAAAAAAAGAGGGAGAGAGAGAGAGAAAAATAAATAAAATTCAGTTACGCTCAGGTCGAGCTTTTTTTGCTCGTGTCAGATGTGTGCGTTTTTCTAATAATCATTTCATCATCATCTCCGGTGCAAGTCACCGAAATGGCGTCAGATAAAAAGATGCACCAAGTTCCCGAACATTCCAGTTGGGATCTCCCAGCCAATAAAATCGTACGCACATTTCACTTCATTTTAGTGATACACTAGTGCAGCTATGGTTAACAGCGGGAATACAATGCATGTTAAATCCATGTCAACCCATTCTTCCATACTAATGTTATAAATGCGAAATTAACTCTGTCTGTTATGTTTTCATGACTAAGCCGCTGAACCGATATTCATAAAATTTGGAGTGCGATAAAAAAGATAGGCTATCTTACAAAGTATAGTGTGTGGTACAAGATATTTATTCATTTGAAGAATATTACGCAAATTAAGGAAAAATATTTACTCTTTGAAAACTCTGTTTACGCTTTCACTTTTCAACACTATTATATTTGTTGAAAATGCTTTTATTGTTTGACATATACTATGTAATATGATTCAACGTAATCAGTACAATGCTTATTCAATTCTCAATGTATTTAATCCGTACTTTCATACTAATAACCAATATTATGAACTGCGAGTTGCAACTCATCCTGTTAACGTTTCCACGACGTTGCCGTTTAACCGATTCCAATGGTATTTGATATGGAGATATCTTGAAACCTGACGAACACCATAAGCTATTTTAGAAAGTTGTATCTTTTTGAATATTATTAATATTATTAACATTTTTAAATGACCTGCAGAATTTTGGTGGAGATGGGACAACAAAATAGGACGGTAAGCCCGAGACCCATACTTTGAACTGCTACTATAAGCTTCGCAAACTAAAATCTGATTAAGCACATAATTCTAAGATAGCTCAAGGTGCGGAACTTACCCAAATCCCACTAATCTCAGAGCAATCTCAGTCCGCCGGAACTTGTATGCAGAAGGTAAGGCGGCCTTAAGAGCTACAGAGACACTAGAACAGTCACAAACAAATGGTTCAAATGGCTCTGAGCACTATGGGACTTACCATCTGTGGTCATCAGTCCCCTAGAACTTAGAACTACTTAAACCTAACTAACCTAAAGACATCACACATGGCTCTGAGCACTATGCGACTTAACTTCTGAGGTCATCAGTCGCCTAGAACTTAGAACTAATTAAACCTAACTAACCTAAGGACATCACACACATCCATGCCCGAGGCAGGATTCGAACCTGCGACCGTAGCGGTCACGCGGTTCCAGACTGAAGCGCCTTTAACCGCACGGCCACACCGGCCGGCGACATCACACACATCCATGCCCAAGGCAGGATTCGAACCTGCGACCGTAGCGGCCACGCGGCTCCAGACTGAAGCGCCAGAACCGCACGGCCACACCGGCCGGCCAGTCACAAACCCGTCGCATTTCAGACGCCCTGCATCGAGCGCGTCTTAGAGCTTCCAAGACTCTTGAGGATTCACGACGACGGCATCGTTTAAGGGCTGTGCGAAAAACACTGATTCGCACCTTTACGTGTGGAACGTGGCAGGCTTTAAGTGATGCTCCATTTGATCATGTTCTATTAACTGACTATATTAGTAATAAATTAGTGATCATAGAGGGATGGATCAAAAATGTAGGCACCGTAGCGCATTAAAATGGAAGGGAGAAAATGTTGGTATGTGTTGCTCGGGTGGGAATATCTCACATACACTACTCGAAGAGCCAGAGAAACCCCTGTAAACTCTACTTCTCCACGAATGTAATGAATCGAGGCAGTTTTTAAGTTTAATTTGAAAGTATATAGCATGCTTTTAGTTTCGACATCCAGCAAAATAAGAGAAACACATCCTTTATTTACCTACCTGTCACTATTCCATAAGATTTTTTATACATGTGTCTCTACACCACTATGTACACAGATGTATCGTAAACTTACTAGGTTACCTACTCAGCATCACTTGTCGTAACAAAACTGCTTAAATGCGAACAAATCTGCAGATAACAGCTAGTAAAGATTTAAAAGTAATAATAACTCAAGAAATAAAATCATTATAGAGTTGAAACGTTGGATAATTGTAGCAGTAATACTAAGCTATCACCTCTTACCTGGTTTGTTAATATATCCTGTGCTGTTTGGCAGTTATTATTTTCGTTGTTAAATAACTGTCACTAATATATGTAGGTATATTTGCATTCGTGCTACGACGAACCACCTAATTATTACAGAAATAAGTATGGTTGATGGTCGCCATATTCCTACAAGTGGCCAACACCGCCATTATATACTTTTCATACATTACCCCATTCATGTTGCCGGCCAGAACCTCACCCAGGCCGCCAGCTTCCGTGGGAAAAACAGTCGACTACCCCCCTCTGACTGCCCCTTTGTCGGAGAGCTCCAGGCCGTCCTCTTAAGACTCTCCTCCGTTGTTGCTCCCACCGGTCAAGCACAACGTGGCTGAAGCTTACTTTCAAAACCTTAAACCTTAAGGTGACCTAATTCTCGCCAGTATATTCGTCATCTCACACTTGCAAAGCCGTACTCAACTATCTGTAATGTACTCACGGCAGATATGTTCCTACGGGGTTACGTGAAGTATTGTTGTTTGGTAGCGCAGCAGAAGCAGTTCGAAGAACTGGTTGGTAGCGTCCAGGCTGCCTACCTCGCTGTACAACGTACAGCAGTGATATCTGAGAGAGTGTGGCAGGCTTTTATGCAACGCTGTAACACATAGACTTCGTGAGGTAATTGTTCCCTTCAATAGTTGTTGTCAGATTAAGGAATTGCTACAAGGCGTTAGTTGTTTATGTTAATGAAAGGCCAAGTATTTACTTCCTACTATGTAATTAATTACCTAAAAATACTCAGTTCAGCATTCTGTATCATCTGTATGTCACTCTAGTGGTGCGGTACTCTCTTTAGGTAATGATCGTTACAGCATATTGGATTAACAAAAAGACTGGTAGGTATGTGACGAGGGCCAAACTCTAAAGGACCTCGACAACTATGCATTGATCTTATAGAGTGTCTTATCTGGTTACCGAGTGTGTGGCCGTAACACAGGCAAGTGATGAACTGTCGTTTATATTGCGGCATTACCTTTCATGCAATTCTGGGGGGTATAGGCCTAGTGAAAAGGTCTGTGCGTGGTTAATATGTAAGTGGCGGATGGGAAAAAAAAACACGGGCGATCAGACGACTCATTGGTTTTCATCTTTTAGATCGTCAGTCTCTTTTCAAGAGAATGTTAAACTGATTTCCTAAGATCTTCAGCTTTTTCTGAGGAGCTGCACGAATTTCCCCGAGAAACATGATCAATTTATTATGCTGCTTGACAAAAAGAAAGTTATTAAGAAAACGTAAGTGGATGTCTGTACAAGTTCGTACACATACAGAGCTTCTGTGGGTATGTAAATGATTAGAGTTTTAATTCTCTGCGACAGGTAAAGCGGCCACCAGAGTGTCTTAGTGTGGTTCGTGTTTAGTGTTGTTCACGTTTAGTCTTGTTACCAGGCTTGGTAGGGCACATAAGGGTCGTGAACAAGGTTAAATGTTGAGTGATGACTATTTAGGACACGGAAACGCCACGTACTAGTGTGAGACAATGTTATCGGCACTTTACAGAGTTTGAAAGTACCCTCATTTTTAGTTTCCATTTGGTCAGCTGGTCGAATCGTGCAATATTCTGAGTTTTGGAGCATTCGCATACGGCAGTGGCCCGATGTTGGACTGTATGTGAAAGTGAGGGCAGACAGACATGTTCGTCGTCAAGGCGCGGATAAACCACTTCCACCCACACAAGGTGGGATCGCCGTACTGTGCCCCAAACCAATCGCAATCACAACAGCACCTGCCGTCCGAGAACGACTGGTTCACTTCCTGCAATATTTTGCGCCATCCCGCGCTTTTTGCAGGAGACTAGGAGCAGCCGAACTGGGGAATTACCGTCCCATGCGTATGCTGCAGTTAACGCCACAAAACAAACGACAGCGTTTGGTATGGTGCCATGACCGGCAAGGACTGATTGTCAATGAATGGCGTCGCAATGTATCCAATAATGAACAGCGGTTCTGAATTATCCCAGATGACCATCGTCCACGAGAAAGCGGCTACCTGAGGAGTCGTTCTGTTCATCCCGTGTTTTGGTGAGGAAGAACGGTGTTACTTGTGCCGTCATGGTGTGGGCAGTCATCGGGTATGACCTTAGGTCACGGCCAGTGGCTACTGACGGAACTCTGACGACACAGTCGTATATCTCGAACATTGTGAATCATCATGTGTTAGCCCTCTCGCAAAAGTACGGTGGTGCCAATTTTTCAACGGTACAGTGCTTCTTGACACGCATCGCGTGCGTCTATGAACTGTCTATATGATTTTGAGGTACTTCAGTGGCCAGAAAGATACAACATCTGTTCCTGGTAGAGCATGTATGGGCCCATCTCGGACGTCGCCTGTGTCCAGTTCCAGTATCCAGGATATCAATGACCAATTACATCAGTTGTGGGCCAACTTGCACCAGAAGTGGATACAACATCTTTATGACGCCCTTCCCAACCGTGCGACCGTGCGTCCAGGCCGGGGCTTGCAGCGTCATGCTGAAAAGAGGGCCCATACGGCGAAGTTATTTGCAAATTTGACTAGATTCTGTGATCACTGAAATAACATCAATAGCCTCTCAGTCTGTAAAGTTTTATTCCTCCCCTTCTGGGAGCTACGTCTTTTCTCAGGTAGTGTATCAGTCATTCAATTACGAGATCAAATTCGTGGTTTTAGAAGAGCAGAATCTAAACAAGTCGTACCTCGCGGTCAAGTGACTCTCTATCACTGTCGTATGTCATGGCAATTAAGTCTATGGGGGTGAGTCGACAATATTGGACCCAACGGATCGACGTGAAGACCTGTCGATGACAGGAATGAAATGCCCTGTCCGGACGTGCCCATGACCATACCGAGAAAGATGTCGCCTAGTTTGTTATTATATCAAAGAGATCTGACCAACCAAGGAAGGGTGTATGTTCAAATGTTTATGAAATCTTATGGGACTTAACAGACCCTAAGCTTACACAATACTTAAGGACAAACACACACACACCCATGCCCGATGGACGACTCGAACCTCCGCCGGGACCAGCCACACAGTCCAACCAAGTAACATGGCGTAAGAACAGTGGCCGTAAGGGTGCTACTGGTTATGCACCGCCTTGAAAATGACAATCAGTTTCAAACCCGACAAACTTGCTGCTGTCGGGAATAACAGATTTGCCACCAGTGTCGACGTCGCCGTGTTAGGCTGAATAAACATGACAAGGTTGCACTCTTATTCCGGGCCACGATAACGTCTTTCAAAGTGACAAGCCTGTTGAAAAGCTGAGCTCTATTATCGGCGTTAAAAAACAACTTAGCCGGATGACTATGTAGCTATGATTCAGTTTATAAGACGCTGGACAACACAGGGTAATAGTTATACATGGGACTCTCAGGATGCTGATTCGCTTTGAGGAAATCGTAAGCACACATAAAAGTGAGTTACACAAATGAACGGCGTGTAGCACTAGATAAAAAATACAGAGCGGCACACACAAGTCCCAATTAGTAGTTGGCTCAACGTACTGAAGGCGTGCGAAATATTCGTGTACCACGCAATACGAGTTTCTGATGCATATTACGTTTTAATTCGATAAAACTTCTGTGACTGGAGTTAGTGTTGAATAATCCAAAATTATTCTTGACACATCTTTCATTGCAGTATAACGTCGGATTTTTCACAGCGTCCAACAATTTTCCGATCAAATATTGCACATGTTTAGATCAGAATGTACATATTGGGAACGTACCACCGTATCTGCCTGCTTAGCTGCGTGGTAACGTGCTCGCCTCCCATACAAGCGTGACCGGGTTCGATTCCCGGCCGGGTTGGAGAATTTATCCGCTCAGGGACAGAGTGTTGTGTTGCTCTCATCATCATTTCATCCTCATCACCGGCGCTCAAGTTCCCCAGTGTGGCGTCGAGTGAAATAAGACTTGCCTTTGGGGCCAACTTCCACGGATGGAGCCTCCCGGGCAACGATGCCATACGCTCGTTTAATTTTTTGCACAATATTTTTCCCGAGACAACTGCAAAATCCTTTAAGAAGGTTCAACAGATTCGACGGGAGGGCCTAAGTGTCACAATTACCAATGTGATTAAAAGAAATGAAAGGCATTTCTAAATACAAAAGTGTCAAAATAGAAGACTGTATACGATGGTGGTTGCAGTGCAATCATTTGTAAGCGCCGTGTACTACATCCGTAAGTGGCAAAAGTACACAGGACGAAAAATGGCTCTGAGCACTGTGGGACTTAACATCTGAGGTCATCTGTCCCCTAGAACGTAGAACTACTTAAACCTAACTAACCTAAGGGCAGCACACACATGCATGAACGAGGGAGGATTCGAACCTGCGATCGTAACGATCGCGCGGTTCCAGACTGAAACGCATAGAACCACTCGGCCACACCGGCCGGCACAGGATGAAAGCGGCCCGTGGCACTAAAGGATACATTATCCGGTGGCCGATAAATTAGGATTTGCTGCTGTCAATTTGACGTCTTTATGAGTGAAACAAACCAGGTACGTTAAAAAATACCTCATGCACGCTGTTATTGTATTATGGCGCCGCTACGATATTCACTCATGCCGGTTGTCAGCATGCTAGCCCCAGTAGCGGAGATGAACGACGGGCGGTATCTGTTTCTGAAAGGTGACGTGAAGAGCCAAGTTGAAGACTGTGGACGGAAATGTAAACAACATTCCTTACGTGTTATGCAATTTTTTCTTCCCCTCTGTTTATCTTAGTATAACGCTCGTATTTTTTAACGACGTCACATTGACAGCAGCAAATCATAATATATTGCCGACAGGATAATGTATCCTTTAGTGCCACGGGCCGCTTTCATCCTGTGCTGGCCGGTGTGACCGAGTGGTTCTATGCGTTTCAGTCTGGAACCGCGCGATCGTTACGATCGCAGGTTCGAATCCTCCCTCGTTCATGCATGTGTGTGCTGTCCTTAGGTTAGTTAGGTTTAAGTAGTTCTAAGTTCTAAGGGACTGATGACCTCAGTTGTTAAGTCCCATAGTGCTCAGAGCCATTTTTCGTCCTGTGTACTTTTGCCACTTACGGATGTAGTACACGGCGCTTACAAATGATTGCTCTGCAACCACCATCGTATACAGTCTTCTATTTTGCCACGTTTGTATTTAGAAATGCCTTTCATTTATTTTTATCACATTGGTAATTGTGACACTTAGGCCCTCCCGTCGAATCTGTTGAACCTTCTTAAAGGATTTTGCAGTTGTCTCGGGAAAAATATTGTGCAAAAAATTAAACGAGCGTATGGCATCGTTGCCCGGGAGGCTCCATCCGTGGAAGTTGGCCCCAAAGGCAAGTCTTATTTCACTCGACGCCACACTGGGGAACTTGAGCGCCGGTGATGAGGATGAAATGATGATGAGGGCAACACAACACTCTGTCCCTGAGCGGATAAATTCTCCAACCCGGCCGGGAATCGAACCCGGTCACGCTTGCATGGGAGGCGAGAGCGTTACCACGCAGCTAAGCAGGCAGATACGGTGGTACGTTCCAAATATGTACATTCTGATCTAAACATGTGCAATATTTGATCGGAAAATTGTTGGACGCTGTGAAAAATCCGACGTTATACTGCAATGAAAGATGTGTCAAGAATAATTTTGGATTATTCAACACTAACTCCAGTCACAGAAGTTACATATACTGGGCAGCAACCACCTAGGCATGAAAAGCGTGAGCAATGCCGTTAGGGATAGCATGTTTTAATTTCGTTTCGGCAATGATGTGAATCGACGGTATAGGAAAACTTGAATCTACATTATTCGGAAAGCCATCATAAGGTGTGCAGGGGAGGATAATTTTGGTACAACTGTCATTTAATACCTTCCTTTTTTTATTCGCAAACACTGCGTCGGACTGACGACTGTCGGTAATGTTCTGCATAAGTTTTAATTTCTCTGATTTCCTCGTCATTTTCTTTTAAATTCGCTAGGCATCAGTGCTCTTAGTGATATACGAGCCTACACAATTTGCAACATACCTCTCCAAATTTCCACAATAAATATTTGCGTGATGCACAGCAACTCTCCTGTTGCGTATGTCTCTGGAGCTTGTTGAGCATCCGCGTAACCTCTCGCGCCCAGTAAACAATACAGTGACGAAAAAGCGGCTTTTTGATGGACTCCCTCTATCTCATCTATTAATCCAACCTGGTAAGGGTGCCAGACTTATGAACAGTACCCAAGATTCGGTAGAATGTTTTCTAAGTACCCTCTTTCACAGATGAGTTACATTTACTTAACGTTCTCCTAGTGAAACTCAGTTGGTGGTCATTCCTAGAGGTCGCTCCGGACTGGTACTTCTAAGTATTTTACGGTTGTTAAGGTTTACAATGATATATCGTCAACAGCGAACTCTAGCAGTAATGGGTCTCCTTGCCTACTCATACGCAACACAGGTAATTACACAGGTTCAGAGTCAACTACCACAACCTGCACCAATACCCCATTCTATATTGAGCTGTAAAGCTACTAGGGACGATAATCAGTGTCATCTCAATCTTCGGCGTTTAACACATCCCTAGATCCCCAAGAGCTGCCATTTATTACTATTTTATGACGACACAGACACATTACACAAACATATCTTCGTAGTTAATAAAGGCTGCTGTCCCAAAAGAGGTTATTATTTCTCTCTGTTCGTGTATTACAGGATTCAGTGTAGTATAATGACTATGAATTTGAAAATTTTTTTTTCAGTAACCACAGCAGCAGCAATTCTTACTATCCCAATTGCCTTGGAAAGTGGGGCACTGGGACTTTGCAACATGACGCTAACAGTAAATCTACCGGTCTTGTGTACAGATGGACCACCGAAGCATGTTTAAAACATTAAAGTGCTTGTGAAAGGTCCATTAACTACTAACTGAATGACCGGTTCTACTTCATCCGCATTTTTCTCAGTTTCATAACAAATATGTGTTCTAGAAACTGTAAGAGGGTCACGAATTTTGTTGAATATCCGAGTAAGCAACTTTCTTTGAGCGATGCTTAGGGACAGCCTTTCCATCAAAACACCTGTACACAAGTACTATATTACTGCAATCTGCACATGGTTTAATATGTGACGTCTTTTGAAATAGTTGTATTCTAACCGGCAGTAAACTGAAATATATGGTTCACTCAAAATGGAAAGTTATAGTGAGCTGTTTCCGCCTTGAACACAAAACTAAATGTCTTCATGAGTCTAAACCCATCAACTTAGTTGGAAATTCGTTTATACCTTCTTTATATACGTATCGACTATAAGACCACCTCATAAGACATTCCTTCTTCCTTTTGAAACTCATTGCGCATAAAAATTTTGACAGTTGCTGCCCTTCAGACAGCTTGACACAGTGAAAGGTACCTGTAATTTCACAGCCAGCAACGACTAGTATATGGGAGGTGTTTTCCCGACTCTGTATAGGTGTCTTGTTCAAAACTTTCAAAGTAACACAAAGAATGAGATGACGACTCACTCTCTCGCTGTTTACCATATTCAAGGCGACTCTTTAATGTTTATTTTACACCCAAGACATCATTTTCGTGAGACGTTACGAAGTTATTAGTATGAACACGCTCTCATGGTAGCACATACATTGCTCATGCGAGCGGGATCTTTATGGTGGTCCTTGGAACAGCATTTTTGTCGACGCGAGGAAAAATCTGGCAGATTGGCCATTTAACAGCCAATCTTGCAGTACATTTGGGCCTTCCAAGCCACATGCAGCTATTAAGGAGAGGAACATCTCGAAAAACTTACTGCGGACAGTGAGTTGGTTCCAAGGATTTCTTGCACCGAGGTGCACACGATGCGTTCGGCCAAAGAGGCGGAAAAATTTCCTACCTCGACCTACCTGTTAGTCGCTTCTAGCCGCGGCAGGGGCAGGTGCATGACAGACATCTTGGTCTCCCGGGCAACGTACAGGCTGACAGTAATGAAATAAACTCGTCATACCTTCTGAACGGTTAGCGTTAGGACGCTTAAACTGCACGGTTGACCGCGGGGCATGATGGTAATTAGTATGCGCAGTATGGTTTGGTTTAGCGACGAAGCACGCTTCCGTTTGGATGGGTTCGTCAATAAACAAAATTGGTTCATTTGGGGAACTGAGAACCTGCATTTCACGATACAGAAGTCTGTTCACCCTCAATGGGTGACTGTATGATGTGCAGTGTCCAGTCACAGAAAAAATGGTGCGATATTCCTTGATGGCTGAACGGTACGGTGACTACTGAACAGTACGTGACGGTTTTGGAAGACGATAATTGCATCCCCATTGTCCAAAGAGGCCCAAATTTCGACAAGTTGTGGTTCATGCAAGATGGAGCTCAACCCCATTGAAGACGGAGAGTGATGTTCTAGAGGAGCACTTTGGGGACCGCATTGTGGCTCTGGGGTACACAGAGGCCACTGGCAAGGGCTTTCGGATCTGAACACATGATGGGTAGAGGAGACGAGTTGGAGGGAGACATGGAGCTCGTGGAGTCTTGTGGTCGACAAGAAATTCTTGTGAGGGCGGTTGCATGAGTGATTTTGTGGAATTTACCGAGGTTTGATGGAAAATGAGGAGAGAAGAAACTGGGACTTCAGCTTCAGACTCCAATCTGGAAAGTGTCTTCTGATTCATAGTCTGGAGAGGGTGTTCTGATCCAGCTGTAGTCTGGAGAGGATTCTGGTCGTGACCCTTGTAAAGAGTAGGTTGAACTCTGGACACTTATCCTGAACGTGACTTCGCACTAGCTTTGGTGTTGACCGGCGAACCTGTGGTGGGGACTTACCAGTACCAATACTTTGACCTTAGTCATCACGGACAACTCACTATTCCGAGGGCAGTCTTATGCATTACAGGTCTACGGCCTTGACGTTTGATCTCCTAGTGCGCACTGCTGTATAAGTGAGTCAAATCGGTCCATGGTAAGACAGGTGAACGGGAGTGTCACACACTAGAATCTGACTGATTTTAGGGCTCCAGTTGAGAATAATTGTGATCCGTTAGCAGATCGCCAGTCGCAACTTAGCAGATATCGTGCCAGCGACAACGGATTGCAGGTACCGCACATAGTTGCTCTTCAGACGCTTGAACCACGACCGTCACTTGAGACAGCGCTAAACACCGAGAAAGGGGTGCTCGTTAGGGAAAAAGAATCACAGTCTTGCCACTTATTCTCAGCTACAGCAATGTAGCACAATCCTGGGTAAAATACAGGGTGCAAATTATTGAACTACATTAAGTAAAATCGTCATAACTTCTGAACGGTTTGCTTAGGACATTCAAACTGCACCCTTGACCGCGGGGCATGGTGGAAATTAGTATGCGCTATATGGTTTGGTTTAGTGATGAAGCCCACTTTCATTTGGATGGCTTCGTCAATAAACAAAATTGGCGCGTTTGGGTGACTGAGAACCAGCATGTTGTGATCGAGAAGTCTCTTCACCCTCAACGTGTTACTATATGGCGTGTAACGCCCAGTCACGGAATAATTGGTGGCTACTGAACGGTACGTGAAGGTTTTGGAAGATTGGACAGAAATGTTAAATGTTGCTGGATTCAAGTTCGCTTCTTATTTCTGTAGAGAAAATATGGAGAAAGGAGGATTTGCCATATTTGTCAAAAACTGTTTTGATTTCAAGTTTATTTATATTAATAAATTTTCTCAGAGCAGCACTTAGAAGCTTGTGCAACAGAAGCAGTACTTCATAATAAGTCCTTTATAATAGTAGATATATACAAATCATCTTCAGGAATTAATAACCTCTTCATAAAAAATCTGGAAGCTCTGCTGTCAAATCTCAGGGTAAAAAACAAGGAAATAGTGGTTGCTGGTGATTTTAATTTGCATTTATTGAGAAACTCTGTCAGTGAACAACTGTTGCAGTCAGTAACGCTATCATTCAATTTAGTTCCTGCTGTGAACTTTGTTACTAGGATATGTAAATGCTCTGAGGCTGCTATTGATAATATCTTTGTAGACAAAACCAATAGGAAATGGGCTCTCTGATCATGACATGCAGCTTTTTCTTCTTCTTTTCTTCTTTTGCTAGTGCCTTTGTCCCGCATGTTGCCCAGGGTCGCCATGGTTAAGTCAGATTTGGCATGGTTAATGTTAAGGGATGGTCAGATGCCCTTCCTGTCGCCACCCCGTACCCCCCTGAGGTGGAATGTGTGCACCCCAGCTGTCTGCGTCTAGTGTAAACGATGAAATAGTGCGAACGTGTTTCAGATGTCTGCGAGTCGTGTGTCTGGGGCGGGACGTGGGGACCAGACCGGTATTTACGTAGTGGGACGTCGACATGATGTTTCTTATCCGGTCCTTAAAGAGCTTGAAAGGGGCTCCACGAGATCTACTGCCAGAGCAGACTTCACTATAAAGGATTTGTCGGGGAATCCTTGTGTCATTCATGCGATGACCATGACCTAACCATCTCAGCTGATGAGCGATGTTGGTTGCCTCAATGCTGATTAGATGTGCTTTCTCGGGAACCACAACGTGGGCCATATTGCCCCCCCCCCCCCACTTAATGTTCAAGATGTACCTGACTTTTTGTTAGTGGAAGCGTTCAAGTTTCTTGATACCACGGCGATGGAGTGTACAAGTTTCACCGTCATACAGGAGTGAAGAAATGACAACAGCTCCGTACACAATGAGTCTGTTGTGCAGCTTTAGGTCTTTATTGACCAACATTCTGCGTATTAGCCGTCGAAATGCTGCATGAGCAGCCCTAGTTTAGACAAGATGCTTCCGAGATACGAAAAGTGCTCATCCTGCCCCGGTGCTGTGTCTGGGACAGAGATATTGAACTAAGGAAGAACTATTCCTTGAGCACGTTGTGCGAGTATCTTCGATTTTCCCTCGTTGATAGTAAGACCAAAGCGATCATATGTTGTTTTAAAGCACTTGACTAAAAGTTGTAACACTGCCTGTGTCAGTACAAGAGATGCAGTGTCATCGACATACTGTAGTTCTGTCAACCGGGGAACCTGTGTACGTCTTTGCTAACGGTGTCTTACCAGATTAAAGAGACTGCCATCAAAACGAAATTTAATTGCCGTGCCTTGGTTGTTTGCAGATAATTCGTACAATATGGTAGCCATGTACAGTGCAAAGAGGGTTGGAGCAAGCACACAGCCTTGTTTCAGGCCCTGAGTGATTGGAAACGAACCCGATGTAGAGTTACCAAAATAATCTGCCCACACATGCCTTCATGCAGAGCTTGAACCAGATCCGCATAGTTTTCAGGACATCCACATGGCAGATCTAGGCAGTGAATCAAAGGCTTTTTTCGGGAAATAGAAAGCTAAATGTAGAGGTTTCTGCTGCTCTCTGCAATTTTCCTCAAGTTGTCTAGCATAAAAGATCATATCTGTTGCGCCTCTGGAGGTTCGGCAATCACACTGTCCGGTAAAATCTTCTCTGAAATAATGTGGAGCGGATTAAATAGAATTAGTGCTAGGATTTTACCTGCAACTGACAACAGCGATATACCGCTGTAATTCGCACTTAGAGTACGGTGGTTTTTCTTGAAGATAGAGATTACGGTAGCATTCTTCAAGTCGTCAAGTACCGGTCCTTGTCGAGTTCCTCAAAATAAGAGAATCAGAGTAAAAACCCTAGTCTTCGAGAGTGTACCTCCATTTTGTATCAATTCCAGAGGAATGTTATCAGGACCAGGAGTCTTTCTTGGCCTTAAGTGATTGGGTGCAGTGATAAAAGCTGTGTATACAGGTGCAAGAGTCATCGAGGGTTGTTGGGGTTGCTGAGAGAAATTATACACTCCTGGAAATGGAAAAAAGAACACATTGACACCGGTGTATCAGACCCACCATACTTGCTCCGGACACTGCGAGAGGGCTGTACAGGCAATGATCACACGCACGGCACAGCAGACACACCAGGAACCGCGATGTTGGCCGTCGAATGGCGCTAGCTGCGCAGCATTTGTGCACCGCCGCCGTCAGTGTCAGCCAGTTTGCCGTGGCATACGGAGCTCCATCGCAGTCTTTAACACTGGTAGCATGCCGCGACAGCGTGGACGTGAACCGTATGTGCAGTTCACGGACTTTGAGCGAGGGCGTATAGTGGGCATGCGGGAGACCGGGTGGACGTACCGCCGAATTGCTCAACACGTGGGGCGTCAGGTCTCCACAGTACATCGATGTTGTCGCCAGTGGTCGGCGGAAGGTGCATGTGCCCGTCGACCTGGGACCGGACCGCAGCGACGCACGGATGCACGCCAAGACCGTAGGATCCTACGCAGTGCCGTAGGGGACCGCACCGCCACTTCCCAGCAAATTAGGGACACTGTTGCTCCTGGGGTATCGGCGAGGACCATTCGCAACCGTCTCCATGAAGCTGGGCTACGGTCCCGCACACCGTTAGGCCGTCTTCCGCTCACGCCCCAACATCGTGCAGCCCGCCTCCAGTGGTGTCGCGACAGGCGAGAATGGAGGGACGAATGGAGACGTGTCGTCTTCAGCGATGAGAGTCGCTTCTGCCTTGGTGCCAATGATGCTCGTATGCGTGTTTGGCGCCGTGCAGGTGAGCGCCACAATCAGGACTGCATACGACCGAGGCACACAGGGCCAACACCCGGCATCATGGTGTGGGGAGCGATCTCCTACACTGGCCGTACACCACTGGTGATCGTCGAGGGGACACTGAATAGTGCACGGTACATCCAAACCGTCATGAACCCATCGTTCTACCATTCCTAGACCGGCAAGGGAACTTGCTGTTCCAACAGGACAATGCACGTCCGCATGTATCCCGTGCCACCCAACGTGCTCTAGAAGGTGTAAGTCAACTACCCTGGCCAGCAAGATCTCCGGATCTGTCCCCCATTGAGCATGTTTGGGACTGGATGAAGCGTCGTCTCACGCGGTCTGCACGTCCAGCACGAACGCTGGTCCAACTGAGGCGCCAGGTGGAAATGGCATGGCAAGCCGTTCTACAGGACTACATCCAGCATCTCTACGATCGTCTCCATGGGAGAATAGCAGCCTGCATTGCTGCGAAAGGTGGATATACACTGTACTAGTGCCGACATTGTGCATGCTCTGTTGCCTGTGTCTATGTGCCTGTGGTTCTGTCAGTGTGATCATGTGATGTATCTGACCCCAGGAATGTGTCAATAAAGTTTCCCCTTCCTGGGACAATGAATTCACGGTGTTCTTATTTCAATTTCCAGGAGTGTATAAAAAGGTTCTCAACGACACTGAAGGCAAAATTTAGAAGCTCACAGAAATGATCCTTCCAATGCTCTAAGATTTTTTCATACTCAGTTAAAGTGATGGAATTGCCAGAAGGCCTCAGTGTACCTGATGAGGATCGTACTCGGCTGTATATCACCTTTATGCCTGCTTAAAACTTTTGCAGGTAAGAGGCGTCAGATAATCTTTACAAGTCTTTAGTTTTTTTTTATTTTTATTTTGTTGCTACCAGTTATTCTTGATTTCTCTACTTTTGTGCCTGACATTTCAAGAAATGTGATTTCTTCACACAGGAAGATGGATCTCGAGGGACGGATGGGCTTCTCATTTGATATTGATCAGACGCACGGTATCTTCGTTATATTCATCAAACAGTCTTGTCTGTTTTCTTCACAAACCAATTGTTTCTTTAGCCAACGTAGTAATGATCTTCTGAAGTGTGGGCGTCTCCTGATTCGCACTATTAGTGATGATTGAATGCCTGGCCAGGTTGTTTGAGACTGAGTTCCTTTAATTTATAGTAATTGACTTAATTTCAGGTTCGGAAGCTTCGAATTTCCTTCTGGTCACGTTGGGGACAGATCTTTTTGTTTGCAACAGATTTTTTCCAAACACAGCATAAACACAACTTCACTGATGGCACACTCAAAAATCACGTGATGGCTGTGCGGGGCTGAAACTCGGACTGAGCATCTGTAAGGTATGAAGACACCGTTCTATACAAGCACAATAACACAACGTTGCCAGATAGCTCGCAGGATTGTTAGTCTCATTACTCTGCTCTCACGTTTCGTGTATTGTAAACTAAAATGGCCCTCTAACATCCCCATGGGAGGTTCCAGGAATTACTTCTATATCTGTCGATTTCATTCAGTTGAGAATGAATCCAGTCACTAAACTGGTTCGTAGCTCGGTAAGTTCGTATTTTGTTCACTATACGACAGTGCGGAACTGCATCGCATGCCTTCCGGAAGTCAAGGGTAACGGTATCATCCCACATGCTGTTGTCTAGGGCGTTCTTGACATCAAGAACGAACAGATAGAGCTGTGTTTCTCCGGGTCTTCATTTACATAATGTATCCCGATTTAGAAAGAGGAGACTACCGTTCTCCAAAATTGTCAAATGCGGAGCGCAGAGCATGTTCCGTAACCGTGTAACAGATCGACGTCAGCGCTATACAGGGTGTTTCCGTAAGAGCGAGCAAAACTTTAACAGGACACAGAGGATGCTCCTCTGAACGTTTTGAGGTAGCGAACCTGGGCTCGGAGAGGTAAGCTTCAGGAAATAATAGGAATATAATCACATTACTGTGTACATTTTTCTTTACATAAGTCACAGGTAACTGCGAACACCATTATTGACGCAATGAACGTACGATTTGTACTCTGTATTATGAAATGTGCTGAAACTGACAGCCATCAAACTCAATGAAAGCATGACATCGGCGAACAAGATTCTGGCACACCCTAAGAAATATCCCTGGTGTGTTTCGAATTACATCACCGACAGCTACAAATCTCCTGGGGTCTCATGCAGAAGTGACTTTAGATATCCCCATAGGAAATAAACAAGAGGATTCAGATCAGGTGACACCGCAGGCCATGAAATGGACCTCACCTTCCAATCCAGCGACCAAGAAATGGTTCAAATGTCTCTGAGCACTATGGGACTCAACTCCTGTGGTTATCAGTCCCCTAGAACTTAGAACTACTTAAACCTAACTAACCTAAGGACATCACACACATCCATGCCCGAGGCCGGATTCGAACCTGCGACCGTAGCAGTCGCACGGTTCCGGACTGCGCGCCTAGAACCGCGAGACCACCACGGCCGGCGACCAAGAAATGCTACACTAAGATGGCTGCGGACATCCTCACTGAAGTGAGGCGGTGTACTGTCATGTTGCATCCACATCCAGTTACGAACAGCCAAGGGAACGTTCTCCAACAACCCTCTGCACGAGCCTCAAGTACAGGTGGCCATTTAGAAGCCAGGTATAAAATATTGCCCGATTACCCTGTTGCCTACAATGTCGGACCAGATATTCACAGCAAAACGTTCTTGATGGTTTGACTCCACCACAGCGCGAGGTTCCCTCATCCCACATATGGCTATTTCTGCTGTGCGAAATACCATGATGAGTCTCGTCAATAAACAGCACGATATGGAGGTAGTCTGGTCGATCAGTACATTGTTGGAGCAACTACTGACGCAACGCGACCCTTGGTGCACAGTCAGTCACGAGCACTGTTGTGGCTGATATGGATGTTGTTGTTCGTGAAGTACTCGCCACACGCTAGTATGTGCAATGCGACTAGTACTTGTAGTGGGGTTCGCTGCAACACATTCCAGCACCACCTCTTCAAAATCGGCTGTGCGAGTGGTCCTCATGTTGCCAGGTACCTCGTTTCTTCTTTCCAATGAACCAGTCTCCGCATTCGTCGATCCATAGAAATAAAGACTCGTCGTAACGTATGATGCCTGTTAGGAACTCGTTTCCTGCACAGCCTTTCAGCAACCAGAGAACTGTAACGTACTTCCCCGTACACAAGGTGCATATCAATGAGTTCTGCGAAACTGCACCGGTACTGCTACATCGTATTGTACTCTTCGTCTGTCAATAGCACTGAGTAATGAATGGGTCTATCGTGGATTCATAGCACCTTATGTCATGGAACAATGTAAATATGATAAAACAGAGCTACCCAATGGGCAAGTAAAGTAAAAAAAAGCCTGCATTAAGACTTCCTAGTGATCAGGCTCGCCTTCCTTGTTTCCTTGCAGCAAATAAGGATTGAACATGTAAATAAACAGCACAGTACGTGTAAAGTTGTACGCATGTTAGTTGTAAATAAGGTGTAAAACAGTAATGCTAGACAAAGCGGTAGACAAGTTTACTTCTATAATTTCTTAAGCTGGCTTCTCCGACCCCAGGTTCCCTACCCCAAATTGTTCAGCGCAGCATTGTCTATGTCCTGTTACATTTTTGCACGCTCTTACTGATACACTCTGTTAGCTTATTTACATAAGAAAGAGGACTGTTTAATGCATAACTGTCCGTCTCGTGGAAGAACGTTCTCTCTCCGTGGCACGCCCGGTATCCGGCAGGAGGCGGCCGCTGTGTGATGGAGCACGCCAGCGAGTGTGGTGAGCTCGCTGCGTGTGGGCGCCGCTCGTGACTGCCGCGGCGCGACCCCAGTGCATCTCGGCAGACCGGCTTCCGTGTTCCCTATGCAGCTGGGCACTTCGCAAGCCCATGTAGGGCCGTTGCGGCGCCCTCGCAAGGGTCGCCGGGAGCGGCGAGAACGCGGGAAAGCAAACAGGCAGATAGATGCACGAGACAGGAAACCAGTCAGTCTTCTGCACTTTTTAGATTCGAGCAGTCTAAACTATGCTGAGAAATTCTTTACTCGCTACACACGTACTTTCAGATTTCACCGAGCGAGGTGGAGCAGTGGTTTGCACAATGGACTCGCATTCGGGAGGACCGCTGCTCCATTCCACTTCTGGCCCTTCTGATTTATTTGAAGTTAATTGTCATCATGATCATCATCACCATCATCATCAGCAGCAGCCAATTCAATCATTAAATGATGTGGCCCCTTCGAGTCGTGGATTCAGGTAGGCTTTGAGCTGTCTTCTCCAAGTGGGACGGTTCAAAATGGTTCTGAGCACTATGGGACTCAACTGCTGAGGTCATTAGTCCCCTAGAACTTAGAACTAGTTAAACCTAACTAACCTAAAGACATCACAAACATCCATGCCCGAGGCAGGATTCGAACCTGCGACCGTAGCGGTCTCGCGGTTCCAGGCTGCAGCGCCTTTAACCGCACGGCCACTTCGGCCGGCCAAGTGGGACGGTCTTGGACAGTTGTCTGCCAGGTGTTACCAGCGATCTTCTTCATGTCTTTGTCCCATCCGTCTGGTGGTCTTCCTCTAGGCCTCCAGTGCTCTCTCGGACTCCACTCCAGTACTAGCTTCGTCCATCTGTGGTCTTTTCGTCTTGCGACGTGGCCAGCCCACTGCCATTTCAAGGAACCTACTGTCTCTAAGATGTCGTTAACCCAGGTCACAGACCGGATGTCATCTGCCCTTTTCCTATCCTTTCTTGTATAGCCCATCATTGATTTCTCCATGGCTCTCTGTGCTGTCCTAAGTTAGTTTCCCTTTTGTAAATGAGTTCAGTGTCCATGTCTCGCAGCCATACACCATCACAGGAAGAATGCATTGATCAGATACTGCTTTCTTCAGATTTACTGACATTTTTGATCTGAATACTGTTGAATTCTTCCCAAATACTTGCCAGCCAGGCTTGATGCGTCGATAGATTTCTGGCCTTATGTCTCCCTTCATATTTATAATCTGGCCAAGGTAGACATATTCAGTGACCTAATAGACTGTCCTTGACTTTCACATCTCCAGCTGGGACCCATTTGTTGGACATTACTTATGTTTGGAAAAGGTTCATGTTCACGTCGACCAGCTGACATTCCGATGCAAGATCTGTAACTAAGTTTTGGAGCTCTGCAAAGTCTTTGGCCAGTAAGGCAATATCATCAGCAAAACTCAAGTTGGTAAACCTTCTTCCATTAATTCTAATTCCCTTACCTTCCCAGATCAGCTTTGACATAGCCATTTCCAATACAGCAGAGAACAGTTTTGGGGAGATGGGATCGCCTTGCTTGACACCCCTCATGATGTGGAATTCTTGAGTTGATTCGCCGATGTTAACATAAGCTGAAGAATTCTCGTAGAATTTCCTGAGCACTTCAATGTATGCTGCTACCACTCCTTGCTCACTCAAAGCTTGGAGGACAGCTACATGGCTAACGGAGTCAAATGCCTTTTCAAAGTCAACAATGGCAATGCAGAGAGGCATTTGGTATTCATTCGCTCTGCTTATCACTTCACTAATGTTCAGAATATGGTCAATAGTGCTAAAATTAATTACAGTTAATTATGAAGTTAATTATAAAATAGTCTATATCGGAAAAGACGTCTATTAAATGATGACCATTTTCGACCATCACATAAATGTCTTCAGACCTTCAACCACATTGACGGCCAATGACTGTGCGTGCAAGCAGGAACCGTTGAATGACGATTGTCCTTCCTTCCTTGGAGGTATCTGGAATGTTCACTTTGTTGTTGATTTCCTGAGACCGAAGACTGATTCGATGCTGCTCAACATGCTAGGCTATTTCATACATGCCTTTCATCTCTTCGTAACTACGTTCACTTGTGTAATAAAATGGAACACCTATAGCCGTCCTTACGATGTCATTTATTACATGGATGCCAGTTTCGGTGCCTCAGTGCACTTTCTTCAGGCCGCAGCTGACGCTGAGGGGGCTAACACTCTCTGTATACACGGATCATCCGTGCCCAACGTCTATAACTGGTTTTTGCAGACTACCTGAAACAGCGATTTCTTTAAAGTCAGTACCGCCGTTAGACTGTTTTTTATTTGCAATGTTACATTTACACGATCATTATTTCGGCTTTAAAGTGCCATTATCAAGTGTTTTAATGTCATACGGTGCTTAAGATGGCATACTATCCATCTTGACTGATGATATACTCAGTGATACAACAAAGCAGTAGGCTCTTACCAGAAATATCAACCATTACACAATGTGTCTAATGGTGTATTTTAAATACGACAGTATGCCATCTTAGGCACTGTATAACATTAAAACACTTGATAATTATACTTTAAAGCCGAAATCATGATCGTGTAAATGTAACACTGCAAATAGAAACAGTCTAATGGCGTTACTGACTTTAAATAAATATATTATGACTGTGGCCCCACGTTACGGACAAGTTATGAAACAGCGATGTTGGAGAGACCACACCGCTGTTATAGGTAGTCTGCGGAAACCAGTTATAGATACTGACCACTGATGAGTCGTGCACGCAGATAGTGTTAACCCCCACAGCGCCAGCTAAGGCCCCAAAGTGTTGCACTGAAGCACCGAAACTGGTAGCCATATAATAAATGACATCGTAAGCACGCCTGTGGGCGTACCATCTTGTTACATAAGTGAACAGCCAAAGTCTTTCAGAGCTACAGTCACAAGGACGGACACAGAAAAAAAATACAGTCACTTGAGTCTGCTTACTGTACGGATACGTTGGTGTCTTCTAAAAATTTTCCTCGTTTAACAAAACGACGAATCTTTCGCACCTAATGATTTGTCACGCTAACCGGCCCGTTGTCTTAGTCGTGTTCTGCCACGAATTTCTCTTTCTCCCGGTTCAGCACTTCCCCGTTAGTCAATCCATCTAACCATCTAATCTTCAGCATTCTCCTCCAGCACTAAATATGAAAAGCTTCAGTTCTCTTATTGTTTGAACTGTTTATAATCTACGTTTCACTTCTGTCCACAGCTACACTTAAGATATATTCCGTAACGACACGCTATTTTCTATATCAATATTCAAAGTTAACAAGACTGTTTAACTATAAATGTTTTTATATAAGAAATTCCTAATGGTCACATAACATGTAAAGCCAACCCCAACGTTTCTTGTCACAGATAGCACCAATTCCGTCCGAGACTTGCGCTAGCGCCACCTCGCACACGTGGCTCGTTATCACCGAACCACCAGTACTTTTTACGCCAGCGTAGTGCACGCTTCAATGACGTCTACGGCCTGATGCAGAGCGATCCCAGTCAGTTTGTTCATAGACAACCGCTTTTCTCGCGCTATTGGTTTAATTTCGTAGCATTTACTTTGCAGCGACGTGACTGATTAAAAAATAAAGAAACTAGTGAGAACTCAGCTCTGGTTGGTATTTGGCCCGTCATGGTATCACACATCTATTCTTAAAACCATTGTAATTCTTTAACGTTTCAGTATCTTGTATAGATCACCTGAAGATGCATATCCACTGATGTGAAACCGAACGTGAATTATTAATAAAAGTATTTAAACAGTTAGTACGGGCCGGCCGCGGTGGTCTAGCGGTTCTGGCGCTGTAGTCCGGAACCGCGGGACTGCTACGGTCGCAGGTTCGAATCCTGCCTCGGGCATGGGTGTGTGTGATGTCCTTAGGTTAGTTAGGTTTAAGTAGTTCTAAGTCCTAGGGGACTTATGACCTAAGCTGTTGAGTCCCATAGTGCTCAGAGCCATTTGAACCATTTTAGCCAGTTAGTACGGAATGTTCACAATGTAACAAGATTCCATTTTTCTGCATATATTTTCTTGTGATGCTGTCTCCGTTTTACGAGGAGCGTTCAGTAAATATTTCAACACTTTTTCTGAAAACAAGTTGGTTTTATTCATCATTCCAGTACACCATACTACACTACTGGCCATTAAAATTGCTACACCACGAAGATGACGTGCTACAGACGCGAAATTAAACCGACAGGAAGAAGATGCTGTGATATGCAAATGATTAGCTTTTCAGAGCATTCACACACGGTTGGCGCCGGTGGCGACATCTACAACGTGCTGACATGAGGAAAGTTTCCAACCGATTTCTCATACAAAAACAGCTGTTGACCAGCGTTGCCAGGTGAAACGTTGTTGTGATGCCTCGTGTAAGGAGGAGAAATGGGTACCATCACGTTTCCGACTTTGATAAAGGTCGGATTGTAGCCTGTCGCGATTGCGGTTTATTGCATCGCGACATTGCTGCTCGTGTTGCTCGAGATCCAGTGTCTGTTAGCAGAATATGCAATCGGTGGGTTCAAGAGATAACACGGAATGCCATGCTGAATCCCTACTGCCTCGTATCACTAGTTGAATAGTGGACGTTACATTTAAGATGTGCTACGACCCGTGGCTCTACCATTCATTCGATCCCTGGGAAACCCTACATTTCAGCAAGATAATGCACGACCGCATGTTGCAGATCCTGTACAGGCCTTTGTGGGTAGAGAAAATGTTTGACTGCTGCCCTTGCCAGCACATTATCCAGCTCTGTCACTAATTGAAAACGTCTGGTCAATGGTGGCCGAGCAACTGGCTCATGATGAACTGTGGTATCGAGTTGAACCTGCATGGGCAGCTGTACCTGTACACGCCATCCAAGCTCTGTTTGACCCAATGCCCAGGCGTATCAAGGCCGTTATTACGGCTAGAGGTGGTTGTTCTGGGTACTGATTTCTCAGGATCTATGCACCCAAATTGCGTGAAAATGTAATCACATGTCAGTTCTAGTAAAATATATTTGTTCCATGAATACTTGTCTATCATCTGCGTTTCTTCTTGGTGTAACAATTTTAATGGCCAGTAGTGTAATTCGCACTCTTTTGGCTAAGAAACATTATTTTTCAACTTAATCTCTGTTTAAGGCGACGGCATTATGCGACGTTACTGGGACGGCGTATATGCCAGCGACGTACCACTCTACTGGTCGACGTCGGAGCCAACATCTTGTTACATCAATAACCTCCGCATCATCCAGATTCTGCTCCCTGCGGAGTGCATCCATCATTGGGTCAGCCGCGCGGTATTATCCGAGCGGTCTCAGGCGCTTCAGTCATGGACTGTGCGGTTGGTCCCGGCGGAGGTTCGAGTCCTCCCTCGGGCATGGGTGTGTGTGTTTGTCCTTAGGATAATTAAGGTGAAGTAGTGTGTAAGCTTAGAAACTGATGAACTTCGCAATTAAGTCCCATAAGATTTCACACACATTCGAACATTTTGAACATCATTGGGACGAATAGAGAGAACTCGAAAAGTGCGAGATCGGATATCTAGGGTGGATGAGGAAGGACCGTGCAATGAGGTTCTGTGAGGTCCTCTCGGTTCCGGAGACTTGTTTGAACTTTTTCACTTTCATGGGGAACGCGAAGCTCGTTTACATTGTTGTGGCGGCGGTCAAGCTGAAGTCGTTTCTTTAATTACCTGAGGGCAGTAAAATATACTTGCACCATGAGTGAGTATACTGAGTCCCAGAAGACGGCCGCCATGACTTTACCGGCCTCATTGCTCTTTATGGTCTTGTGCTAGATGGTGAGAAACCCAGGGGGCACACACATTTGGGTACCCAACTGGTGGATGAGTTTGTCAGCACCACCAACAAAAACGTCCAGCTGAGGAGCGAGGAGTTTGATTATCACCCGTCGATCACTTCGAATGAGAGTGTCCTCACTTCTAACAATGCAGGAGTCACAATGCATGTGACCTTCCGGCAGGGGGGATATCAGACAGGTTTGCGCGACCTTGTTGAGGTGACGACAGACACTCCGCCAGACTACAAACCGAGCTTTTGTTCACTGCCGTGTTCTGCGATGCTCTTTTTTCCCATTGAATCAAACGCAGTGACAACTTTTTTTGTCCAGAACGCAATCCCGGTTACAGACGCCGTTTCGAAGGCTACATGTAGCACCGTTACCCATCGGAATTTCATGAAACCATATGGTCTGAAGCGGGAATGTTCCACGAAGTCCCACAGCAAATTTTGCATTTTTTCCACCGAAAGTGTTCTATTCTTTATGGAATACCCCTCATATATCGACTCCATGTCAGACATAGTTACTTATTTTGCTCCCAAAATATCGAGGTTACTCCATACTGTTACTCTCCCAAGTAGTAACTTGGAACGATGAGCACACCTGCCATATTTTTAATGCACAACCTTTGTTACAAATTAATTAAATTAATTATAAATGCAATATAATATAATATAATATAATTAATTCACAAGAAGCGTTGTGCATTAAAAACATGCCAATTGCGCTCAATGTACCCACTTACTACTTACATATATAAAAATTCATATCAATTTTCAGTGCAATAGAATGTAATAAAAATAGTTGAAAGTCACAAGCTTCTCGGGGGCACTAGAATTAATTTTTAAAAAGTTAAAGAAGTTTTTTTCATTTCTAATTAAAATCCATATTGAATGAAATAAAAGTTTAGTTGAAAATAATGGGCTTTTTGAACACACTAGAATCAATTTTTAAAAAAATTATTTGAGTCACAATATTATGCAAAGTGTTAGCAGAATCTTTCGGTCCGTTTTGATAGGATATCTGGCGGGTTTTCTTCCATTATTTCATTCACCCTACCATCGTTTCTTTTTTCTTTGCTGATCGTCGCTGTGGAACTGCGACTTGTTTGTTAATCGTCGTCCTTCCATCTTCTTCTTCTTCTGGCAATGTCTTGACCACAACTGGTGTAGATGGTAGAGATATTGACAGTGAATGTTCTCGTCTTCTTCCAGGTGGATTCAAGGAGTGGACGACCATAACAAATAACAACAGTATAGGCCACCCAAACGAAGCCTATAGCTATTCGTAAATCAAATAAGTAGTCGGTATTTGAGGAACGAAATTGATTCAAGAACAAAAATGAGACATTTGTTAGTAGTTTCCTAAACCCGCTCTAGCCATCCAGGAAACTATAGTATGATAGTATGACACGCCACATAGTGATAAAGACTTCAGTCTGTCGCAAGCCACTCTAGAGACAAGAGTAATTGATTTTTGGTAATTTCTCAGCCACACATTAACTGTTCTCAAGAATTCCAAAATCTTGCATAATTTGCAAGAAAATGACTATTCAGAAAAAAATAGCGACTAAAATGGGAAATCATTAGTTACTCAATATTTCAGTTTAAAAGTTTTCAGTAAGTATAAAATGGTGTGTATCAAGTGTGACGTTCTTCTTTCCACACATAATTATGTAGGCGATTATGTCCTTTGGAATATTTTATCGTTGAATGTTGCACATACCTTCATAGTTGTCCTCTATGTGGTAGTAATATTCCTCCAGTAACCCATGTTAATCACATATATACGATATTCTGTTACGAGATTAAATGGACTTAAATCTACATTGTGCTTCAAATATACAACTAGTTTATAATCAAGCAATGCATCATATGCCTCCAGATAATTATTAAGTTGATCCAAATTGCATGCTTCTTCAGGAAATATTTCATTCCTTCCATTTTCAGTATAAATATTCTGAACTAGAATGTGATCATATAACAAAGAATCAATTAGTTGATTACTTTTCTGATTAGTTTGAAACAAGACAAAAATAAGATGAGGCATATCGAATTCTAGTGAATTATAGTAATTCATGATATGTAGCTCGAAAGGTCCCTGCTCACTTAATCCTGATATCTCAGCTGTTTGTAGTTCATAGAAATACATTGGAATTTTAGGAATTTTCTGTAGATTTTATCATTGCTTCTTAGATTCTACTGTAGTTTCACCTTCTTTTGGATGTGTACTTCACTCCATCATTAGAGTAGTGAATCTCCAGCCCTTGAACTGCATGTAGAAATTACAGAAGATACGCTTTCCATAATATTTTTTATGGTTTCTAACGAAACCACCAAGCATATTAGGTGAATGAAGCACCTCATTTTTCTTACTCTTTACTTTAACATAGTTAAGTAGTGTTCTTCCATATTTATTTTATCATTAGAGATGAATTCAAATACAACAAAACTGATGATGAAATAAAAGGATGCTCCATTACAGACATAACATTGTTTCTTCTCTTTCTGGTTATAAAATCAAATAACTTTGCCACATAATTATCAATTTCTTTTTTATTACTTTTCCCACCTTAAGTTGGATAATCTGTACAATCATTAGGTTATTTTTGATTTGTCATTCACAGGCAATGAGCAGAAGTGATAGCTCACAATTTTATTTATTATTTATGAAAGATAAATATTTGTTGAACTATTTCTAAGATAACTGTTGATGTAACACCGTGGAAGTCAATCAAATTATCATTTTCATGAATTACAGATATTTCTAATTGCTGTATAGTATTAAAAATAGAAATATAAGCAGGATAATGTGGTTTATGAATTATTGGTCCACCAAATTCACCATTAGGATTGAATGAAGAACTAACATTAGGATCTCAATGAAAATGATCTGGATGCTTCACAAACATTTCATTAGTCAGCTTAAAAATTCTTTGATTAAATTGAATGGATTAAATGTATGGAATATCATTAGCGGAAGCTGTTTTTATAGCTTCAATAGTTTGGTTACTAAATCCAAACACACTTCCAATACTATTTTTATATCCTTCTATAGTTGAACATCAGTCTCAATAAAAAATCTCTTTAATATTTCACTTGCTTTAATGTGAATTCTTGGCTTTTCTCCATGGATAAATTCTTCCACACTTTTCAAACTATATTGACCAACTGTAGTTTCTATTGTTTCTCCATTACAATAAAGTTTACTTTTTTTAATGTAATACTTTGAGTCAGAAATGTTGTATAAAAACCAAACTTGTGCATGATTATTACAAGCTTCTCATATAGGAATAGTCAATCTTTTTTTTGAGGCTAGATAACATACCACTCAACTGAAATAGGTCAATCAACTAAAACTAATAACATTTTTATTTAATTAAATGAAAATTGGTTTGGAACTAAAAGTAAGAGTATCAGAGAAGGAATCTGAAAGTAGATACAGTAAACTTTTATCTAATTCTAGTCTATGTGCTATAATAGGTCCAAGTGGTTGTGAAAAACAACATTAATGAATGACAATTATATTCTAGCTCAAGGATGATTAAACTGGAATAACATAATTCACTTGTGTTTATTAAAAAGGTTTTGATCAACCAAAATATCAAAAATTTATAAAAATTCATAAAAATGGTGAGGATAAAAATAATAGGAAGATTACTATGTTTATCGAAAACATTAATGAAATTCTACCACAAGATCAATACCAATATAATTCACTTGAAGTATTCAATGTTTTCATTCTTGAAAATGAAGATGTAGTTGAGAATATTTTACTAGAGGAAGACATGAAGGAATATATCGTTTTTTATTTAGCTCAGACCCATTATAACATAAAGGAATCTTGAATTTACCTCAGACATATGCAAAAATGCCACAACAGTTCATAAGCGATAATCTAAATTTTTAAAATATATTTAGACAAGATGATGCAAATTTAAGTCACTTGAACCATGAGTTTCTTGGTGGTGATTTAAAATTTGATGATTCCAATGTGATGTGTAGTTAATGTTGGAATTAAGATTTGGATGTTTTATGATAGATATGACAAGGAAACCTAATTTAGGGAAATACAAATATTTTATAAAAGATTCTCTTATTAAATGAGTTCTTTAAAAGATGATATCGCTTATCTATTAGATTGTGGTGGTTGTATGTTAATTGAAAATATAAATAAACTTAAAAACCTCTTGATTATTTAAAAAATATGAAAAATTATAATTAGTTGATTCTAAGTAAGTTCAAAACTCTATAAATTGGTCATGGTCTACTGATTAAGTTATCTGTGGACAAGATACTTGTGGTTACAATTTTTTTGATAGCTTATTAATTTATATAAATCCACAAATAACATATGAATTTCATTAATGTTTTTATGTTTAGCAACTGCCTTTGAAATATGATAAATAAAGCTGGACAAAATAGAATAAAAAATTATGAACTGAAAGAAGCATTCATGTTTTCGATAATGGAAACAAGAACTCAATCTGAAAATATAAAAAAGATCAACCTGTTGTTGATGCAGTCCAAAATGTTAAAGAATGAACTGAAGTATTAGGCCATAATGTGCTGGAAGCTACTGCAGAAAATAGAGAAGCTGAAAAACAGATTGTTCCTAATGCTCAACATCATGAAGAAGATTTTGGAGAGATACCACAAATTAAAGAGTATGATAGTCCTAAACATGACTATATGCTAAGTGAATCAGAAATACAAGGTTTGTTGAAAAAATATGATGACGAGTTTAACGATACAAAAAAGACAGCTCAAGCTCAGAGTGCAGTTAAAAAAATAAAGAATGATCAGGTTAGAAAAATAAATACAAGTGAATGAATTTGAAAGTATACCAACCATAGTGAAGACACAGTTTTTGGATTAAGACATGTTCGTACTTTTAAATATATTGGTAAATTAGATGTAGATAAATGTAACACTCGGTAATAAGACAAAATGGTTCAAATGGCTCTGAGCACTATGGGACTTAACTGCTGAGGTCATCAGTCCCCTAGAACTTAGAACTACTTAAACCTAACTAACCTAAGGACATCACACACACCCATGCCCGAGGCAGGATTCGAACCTGCGACCGTAGCGGTCACGCGGTTCCAAACTGAAGCGCTTAGAACCGCACGGCCACACCGGCCGGCTGGTAATAAGACATATGAAGCTACAGATGGAGTAATGAATCTGTTAACTAAAAAACACATTACTATAGTTGGTGTGGTTAAAAAAATTGATGGTGTTGATTTATCAAGTTACAAAGGTATTATGTACCATTCATGAACATTACATTCTGAAAGGAACCCAAATAAAATTAAATCAAGTAAAGGTGTTAAATATAATGAACTGATAAAATAAGTTGTTGACCACTTCCCAAAATTAAGACAATTATGATCAAATACAGATTCTTCAGAGGAAGATGAGAAACTAAGTGAAGGCTTAATAATATATATATATATATATATATATATATATATATATATATATATATATTTGTGTGTGTGTGTATATATATTTATATATCAAACCTGCTGAATATGTTTGGATTAACGCTGTTAGAAATACAATCAATGGATTATCAGTTATTCATGGGGAATAATTAGCTGATGATAAAATTTACCATAGTGGAAAAGTGGGAATAACGCAAATGTTAAAAAAATTTAGTAATTTTATGATTAATAATCCAAATGGAATTTTGTATTTAGCTAGGTTTTTTAATAACTTACTACATATATTTTGGAGAAGCGAAAGGCATGGGAAATAATTAGTAAACTGGTATTCAAATAATTTATCATTGATGCACCTACCAGACTATGCTAACTGTGGAGCTTTTACTAAACTAGAAGAAAGTTTAACACATGGCGATAAAGGGGTAATCCCTTCACTGAACCTTGGAAAAGCATGATATTGCATAAAGAGATAATAAAAATTTAGAAAAAAGACACACTGCAGATATAGAAATTCAGCTAGCTGCAAAAGAAATATGTCATGCATCTGCTGCTTCAAGTGGAAGAAAATAGCACGAATTTCAGTTAGAGGAGTAATGGGTGGAAAGAGAAAATTAGGTATAGGTTCAGATGTTGATGATAATGGTTGAGGACTATAAAAATATTCAATCTTAATGAAAATTTTTATCAATAAACATTTATAACTCCAGCATTCGTTATACAATACTACCTGGTAGCAATACTAAACCAAAATTAATTAAAATTAAACTCAATAATTAACAGTTAAATTTTACTGACAATTCTTAAGTGATGGAGAGAGAAGTTGGCCCTGGAATAAAAAAAAGCAAAACATAATTCACACATATCCTAATTCACTGAGTAATTTTGATATAAAGAAACCTTGAAAGCAATTAAAAATCAAATACTTTTGTGGTGTTGTTATGATTCTTTTATCACTGATGAATTTTCTGGCTACAGTTATAATGTCAGCCTCATCATAACTTTGAATCAAGGATTATGGTCTTCATCAATTATGACAAACACTTCATTCTTATAATAAATACTCCTGTTGTTGTTCTGAAATATGTTCATTAATGGTACTGCTGATCTAGCGACAGCTGAAGCACATCTACTTAGTGCTGGCTCCATTTAATAGAAAACGATTTTTATTAGGTTTTATAAAGATTTTTATACATAAGTGTATCATACAATATGAATAAGAAAATCAGCACTTTCATATTTTCTATCTGTATGTTATCCTAATGATGTATCCACATTCACAGATCAATTAACTGATGACAATGTGAATTATTTATACATTTTAAATGGAGAATAAATATTTATTTCTTATGAACACTTTATAAAACAGATGTAAGTTAACTAAAATTTATATCAGCTTCTCTTTTAACCACACCTTATGAAAATTAATTATATAATTACTCAGCTGCTCTTGTGTGTAATAACTTAAAATATTAAAATAATTTTGTCAGCACTCCAATCAAGGGTCTCCATCGTCATTAGAAGGTCCGGCCGATCACCTAGCCTCCGCAGCCTGATTGACTAAAGGGTGTGACCTACCTAGTGGGGAAGGTCGCCGAAGAAGAAAATCCTCCCCTGTCGATTTTTACAAAAATGATGGGAAACTACGTCGTTATCCTCACGGACCGCTGACCAGCCTGAGCTCTTGTGGACTCTGGAGCATGGTATTCAGTCATTTCGGAGAAGTATCGCCGCCAGTTTCAGAAAACCGCATTCGTTGACAGCAAAAACTCTCCGTTTAAGGTGTCTACTGGGAATGATGTACAACATACAGGAAGATGCATTATTCGTGTCTTTATAATGGCCATACATAGCTCTTTGAATTCATCGTCTTACAAGAATGCAGTCACAACGTCGTTCTCCGATGGGACTTTCTTAGCTTCTCAAGCAATTTGTGGACGCTTGAAGACTATATTAGACGACATGCGAAACTATGGAGAGGAAGATACACATCTGAAGGTGTGGAGACAATGTGTGCTGGATTAAGTGATCATTCATGCAGCCAGTGTTGCAAAGGTAACTATCTTGTCCCACACATTTACCTCTGGGTCTCATAGCAGAATGTAATATAAGCATATCACTGGAGAAAAACTTAGTTAGTCCAGCTTCTGTTGTCTCATTTAAATACGGATTTGGCGGATGATAGGTCTTTCAGTGCTCTGTTGGTTTGTTTTCGTAAAACCTCTAATTTCATTTTCCTTTACTTTGTTTTCCTTTTCTAGAATATTTTTCAAGTTCATTTATCCTCCTCTACGCATTCCTTCTACTTTCAGCTTTCTTTTCTTTCGTTTTTAATGCCCAACCACCTGAGTCCACAATATTCAGACAGCAACTTCTCTTTTTCCCAGAAGTCTTCTTAATCGCCGGCCGATGTGGCTGAGAGGTTCTAGGGGCTTCGGTCTGGAACCGCGCGACCCCTTACGGTCGCAAGTTCGAATCCTGCCTCGGACATGGATGTGTTTGATGTCCTTAGTTTAGTTACATTTAAGTAGTTCCAAGTTATAGGGGACTGATGATCTCAGATGTTAAATTCCATAGTGCTCAGAGCCAATTTCTTCTTAATCCGTCTTTCCCATAGTCGTACATGCTTCGACAGCCACACATTTCTCTTCTAGCCATTCATGCTTTGGCATTTTACACTTACTCGTCAATTTCATTTTTACATATCTGTATTCCCTTTACCCTGTCTCACTCGTTGCGTTTTTATACTTCCCCCATTTGTCAAATTAATTTGATTTATCGTTATCCATTGATTTCTGTTGGACCTTGTCCTATGGCCTATTTGATTTCCTGTTGCCTTCGCTATTTCATCTCTCAGAGCTACCCACTCGTCATCTGTTGTATTCCTTGCCCCTGTGTCAGTCAATCTTTGCCTAGTGCTACTTTTGAAACTGTAAAATACTTCTCGTTCTTACAGTATATCCCGGCCCCACTCGGATCATTTCCGATTGACTGCAGATTGTTCAGTTTTAATCTACAATTTACAACCAAAAAAATCATAGTAAGACCCCACACTATCCCTGAAAATGTTTAACAATTCGCTGTCGGGTTTCTAAATTTTTGTCTTACCATTACATTATTTATCTGAAAACCTTTGTTATACGCAAGTCTCTTCCAAGAGTGTAGTCTACTTTAATGTTTTAGAAACCAAATGTTACCAATGTCTAAACTGTTCTGTGTGCTGAATTCTACCAGGCAGCTTTCACTTCCATTTGTTTCGCTCAGTCAGTATTCCTATACTCTTTTTCCCTCTCATCTTTGTCCACCACTGAAAACCAGTCCTGCAACAATTTAATTTTCGTCTACCTCAATTACATGAATACTCTCATCTATTTCATCACTCATTTTTTCAATCTCTTCATAACATGCGGAACTAAAAGGCATATAATGTTGTCTTGTTGGGGTGGCTGTTGGTTTCGTGTCTTTCTTCGCTACGACAGTGCGTTCTCTGCGCTGTTCATAGCAGTTTTCCCGCTTTCTTATTTCATATCCATTATAAGACCTAGTCCTGCATCTTCCATGTTTGATTTTGTATTTATGACCCTGTATCTGCCTGAGCAGAAATCCCAAACATTCTGCCACGTCGGCCGGTGTGGCCGAGCGGTCCTAGGCGCTTCAGTCTGCAACCGCGCGACCGCTACGGTCGCAGGTTCGAATCCTGCCTCGGGCATGGATGTGTGTGATGTCCTTAGGTTAGTTAGGTATAAGTAGTTCTAAGTTCTAGGGGACTGATGACTTCATATGTTAAGTCCCATAGTACTCAGACCCATTTGAACCATTCTGCCACCGCACTTCACTAATTCCCATTGTTTGTAACTTCCCCATTTTTCTTTTTAAATTCTCTGGCCTATTCTATTTAATCAATTAAGGCATCTAACATTCAACGCTCCATCCAATTAGACAAGTTTTGTTTCTCCTGACTACATTCTCCTGAATAGTCTTCGCCAGGAAATACGAAACGGGGACTACGTTAATTCCGGAATATTCTATCGGGGACACCATTACTATTAAGCTGCAAGCTCTCGGGAAATATTACGTGTATAGCTCTCCCTTACATTTAGCCATTCGTAGTACCAATATAGTAATTCCGTGCTTTCTAATGTTGTAAGGCCATATTGTCAATCAGCCACACTATTGTTCCTACAAATTATTGGAAAGCCTGCCGCTCTTCTTGAGGGTCCAGTAGATAATTAATCTCTCCACGGATACTTCTTCGTGGTTGTACCCACCGTACGACTCTCTGTCGCTGAGGCAAGCGTGCCATTCCACCTCATCAAAGTTCTTGGGTAGTGGATGGACTCTTATTGTACGTATTTGTCTCTTGTTTTATCGACCTGTTTTCTTATCCAGCGTTCATCTCTGCAGAATCGCGAAAGCTAAAAGACACGTTTGTAGAACGACTGAGAAAATTACGATAGCGCTTTTAATCTCTGGGCCATCGGGTGTGACAAGATAGCTGTCAAATGCTTTCACTATACGGGTTCAAAGTGAAATACCTACAGGCTTACAGAAATTTTGAAATTACAGGAAATAGATTCCGCTTATGAGTGTGTGCTGTAGTCCACTTCCCGACTAAACTTATCTTACGGGTATTCAGTTTTGTTTGTATTAGATGTGTCATCATACAGCCATCATCAGACTCAAATTAAAAGCCACCATCGCTAGACCCTTTGGACATTGGCCACTGCAGTACACTCTTTGAAATTATGTAGGCAGTCGTTATACAAGACAGGAAGCGAAATATTATTTACATCTTGTACAGATATGACGCTGTAGCTATAAGAGTCGATGGATATGGAAGGGAAGAAGTGGTTGAGAATATATTTGTAGCGTATACTCAATGTTATTCAGTCTGTAAAATAAGAAAAGATAAAGAAAGCCAATGAGAAATTGTAAAAGTGAAGTAAGGGCAAAGGAATGAAACAAAAACTGCGACATTTGTCGATTGCATTGTAAATCTGTCGTATATGCCAAAGGACCTGTAAGATCACTTAAACAGAATGGACAAGGTTGCGAAAGGAGGTTATGAAATAAATATACACGAAGGTAAAACAAAGGTGTTGGAATGTTTTCTAATTAAATTAGGCGACAACGAGCGAGTTAGAATAGGAAATGAGACACTAGAAGTAGAATGTTTGCTATTTCGGCAGGAAAAATAATTGAGGATGGCCGAATTGGAAAGGATATAAAATTCGTACTAGTAACAACACGAAAAGTAATTCAGGGAAAGAGAATCTTCCTACGATCAACCATTAATTTATGTCTTAAGAAATCGTTTCTGAAATTATTTGACTTTATTGTAGGTTGATTGTGAATTGCTTACACAAAAACGGAATAGAAGCTTGTAAAATGTATATTACAGAATAATGCTGAACTTTGCAAGGGACATGCGAAAATTATTGAGGATGTACCGAATAAAATAGGGGAAAAAGAAGTTTATGGCGCAACGAGACGAACATCTCAGGGATCAAGGAATCGTCAGTTCCGTTATGGAGGCAAGAGTGAGGGGTAAAAATTGTAGAGCCAGTTCATAAATCGTAGGCAGAGTAATATGGATATTGCTTTCAGCAATTATTCAGAAACTAAGTCTTCGCACATGATATACTAGCATGAAAAACTGCATTAAACCAGTCTTCGGCCTGACAACCATAACAACAACTACAGTACGAATAAAATACACGACATCAGCTATATTTTATCAAACGTTTTAGCTATATAAGGCACTTTAAAAGTATTTTAGTAATTATTATTGAAGCGATGTGAAATCAGTCTGCAGTTAGGAACCGAAGTAGTAGAAGATTCGTGCTCATAGCAGCTTAGCCATTGTTAGCTTCAGAGCGATCGAGGTTAGCGAGTCCAAAGTAGGTTCGCGATCATCCCACAAGGACATCGCCTCGAGAAATGATTGGATGCACCAGACCTTTCGAGAGGAGTGGGTTATTATCTAGATCTGAAAGGCTGCTGTGCCGCCGAGGAAGGAGCTGTGTCGTTCACACTACTCACCACGAAACAATGACCTATCTCGATCTAAATTACAGATGCTGCCCCGAACGCTACAAAGTTGCTGGGAGTCAACCGGCTATATCCGTTTGGCGGCCCCAATAGCTTCACTGCTCAACATTTGCAACACCAGCATGAGTAAATACACTGACAGTTACCTTGTATAGGAGTTTTCTAGTTATGGAAAAGACTTGATGTCCTTAAGGATAAGGTAGATGCTGATGTCAAACAAGAACATTACATGAAATAAGAAAGTACTACAATATTGTTTCCTACAGTACAACAATTTAACAGTCGCTGGTAACAAAACAAAACCACTACCTTTAAAACGATTATGTACATGTGGAAATAATTTCAATCGATTTGGCAGTATTCCTCTTCATTTTGGAACTTTGAAGTGAAACATTAAACGAAGTTGGAAATGAGTGTTATTGCACTCACGTGACATTCGTAAGCTTTCATCTTTGGTCTGAGTTTTGACGTTTACCCTGAGTAATAAAACGTAAACACGAAGAAAGAAAAGGTGATCAGTCGCAATAGATGGCTGCTAAGACTTCCGTATAAAACTGAACTGCGCCACGACTACAGGAAATGAGTAGGGGAGAGTTCTGTACCTGGAGGATAGTGTACTTTAGACCCCTTGATGTTTACTGGTCGGTGTTTCAATGCAGTGAACTTTTCTAAGATCTCATGAAGGTATGTGCACTAGAGACATCCATGATCAGTTTCTGGCCTTTTTTGTTGTTTTTGTAGTTGTAAAACCTGAGTTTGTATTTAGTGCAGAATTTGTAACTACTTGTATATTTAATTACAAATATTTAAGTGCTGCATAACGTAGTAAAGCTGTAAGGTAGGTATTTTCAGTTCTTAAGTTATAGAATTTCATGGCGATTGCAATTATATATATTTTTTAGAACTAGTTGGCCCATATAACGCGTGGATGGTTAAGCCTTCGTTTTTCGGTCTTACATCATCTTGTGCCTTGAAATGGGAGAAGATTTTCTCGGATGGAACATGTGATATTTGCAAACAAACTACTATAATAATTGTGTCCAGAATATGAAAATAAGAAGTGTTTTGAAAATGGAAATTTTATGTTTTTTTCAACAGCTCCTATTTCAATTAAATTATATTTAACTTGTAACAGGCTTTTGATAATACTTCTGCGTAATTTGCTTTCACTCACTGATCTTTTGTATGGCGTACAATAATAATGTCATAGAATGGAGCTAAATTTATTGTAACAGTCTAGATTGCAAAGCACGTTTATTAAAAGAAGACTCATTTCGATCGTCATCTGACCAATTACAGACCTACAACCATAATGAAGGATAATACCTATGTCTGCAGCAGGAATCGCTAAATGGAATGGAGCAGTTACTATGGTCATTCATGGGTTCCTGCTCCACGCACAGCCATTATCCATCAATCAAATAACTGACCGTCTAGTAAGGTCATCCGAAAACCAGTATCAGTTGCAAAGCAATTTAGAAAAGATTGCTGTATGGTGTGGCAGGTGGCAGTTGACGCTAAATAGCGAAAAGTGTGAGGTGATCCACATGAGTTCCAAAAGAAATCCGTTGGAATTCGATTACTCGATAAATAGTACAATTCTCAAGGCTGTCAATTCAACTAAGTACATGGGTGTTAAAATTACGAACAAATTCAGTTGGAAAGACCACATAGATAATATTGTGGGGAAGGCGAGCCAAAGGTTGCGTTTCATTGGCAAGACACTTAGAAGATGCAACAAGTCCACTAAAGAGACGGCTTACACTACACTCGTTCGTCCTCTGTTAGAATGTTGCTGCGCGGTGTGGGATCCTTACCAGGTGGGATTGACAGAGGACATCGAAAGGGTGCAAAACAGGGCAGCTTGTTTTGTATTATCACGTAATATGGGAGAGAGTGTGGCAGATACGATACGCGAATTGGGATGGAAGTCATTAAAGCAAAGACGTTTTTCGTCGCGGCGAGATCTATTTACGAAATTTCAGTCACCAACTTTCTCTTCCGAATGCGAAAATATTTTGTTGAGCCCAACCTACATAGGTAGGAATGATCATCAAAATAAAATAAGAGAAATCAGAGCTCGAACACAAAGGTTTAGATGTTCGTTTTTGCCGCGCGCTGTTCGGGAGTGGAACGGTAGAGAGATAGTATGATTGTGGTTCGATGAATCATCTGCCAAGCACTTAAATGTGAATTGCAGAGTAATCATGTAGATGTAGATGTATGTTTGAAGGTATCAAGATGAGCGTGTGTTGATCGAAACCGATCACCCTTTAATAAACATGCTTTGCGATCTAGACTGTTATAATCAATTTCAAAGATTTTTTTGTGAACGCTGATTTCTACGGTAATATTTTCAAAAAATTATTATTAAATAGAGTATTTGAAAGATTTTATCGATTGCAGCACTTTTGAATTCCGACAGATTATCATTTTGGGTGCATGACCATGTTATACCTTGAAACATTGTACCAGATTTGGGACAACTTTAATTTTCTGGAGTGATTTTCAGAAAAATTCCGCTGCACATTAAAACTGAATCCTATCATTTAAAAACGAAATAAGAAAATATGTTAAACTTCTATTGCAGGCGAAATTCCGAAAAGTGTTTTAAGGTACACCAGTCTCCTCTATTCTCTAATTCGATTGGTATTTGACTGAAAGTAGCAAAAATAAACAATACACTTATACACCGCACGCTGTGGTGACATTTATTTATTTTTATTTAGCGTGTGGCTAATACAGACATATCATAAAATTAAATTACATATACATATGTACATATTGACATACAAGCAACTTAAGTTTGTCTTTACCACTGAATATCCAGTCTTTCAATCCAGCGCACTTCATCTGGAATTGCTAGCAGGAAGTCCTCTTGAGCACCGTGACAGGCTCGAATCCTGCGTTCACTGGTAATGTGCTGAACAGTTTGGTATGGGGCCCCTCAGTCACAGGCTGGATTAGACAGCTTATTCCACTTAAAGAGAGCATCCCTGCATCGGCCAAGGCCGGTACGGATTCTGTTGAGAGTAGACCAGGTCCTGCGTGGTAGGTCGAATCCACTTGGAAGTTTAGCACCTGAGAAGATGTTATGCAGGCGCATATCTGTCACTGCTTCCCACCGACCTTTCCATTCTTCGAGAGGTCTGAAATCCTTAACAACCATGTCAACAGCATCGCACAGAGTTGGATGGCGTGATTTCAGTCTCTTATAATTTAAAAGTGGCAGGTCGCTATGCACGGGCACGTTAGAATTTCTAAAAAATCTTGTGGATTTCTCTCATAAGGGCAGTACGTCTGCGTACATCGGGAGGCATTACACCGGATTAGATCTGATTGCATCAGATATTTTGCGCATTGTTGTATTCAGCTGGGTGTCAACAAGCTTTGTATGATGACTGTTCATCCAAACAGGTGCGCAATATTCAGCGCTTGAGTACACCAAGCCCAGAGCTGAAGATGACAGGGTGGTTGCTGAAGATCCCTAGGTAGTTGCGCATTGCTTATGGAGGATGTTGTTTCGAGTCGTCAACTTCTGAGCTATGTTAAGAAGGTCCAGGATGACACCAAAATATTTTGGGTTCCAAATATGACGAAGAATTCTGCCTCTGAAACTTACTTCCAGCTTTACGTTCGCCAACGGATTATTTATATGGAAGCAACTGAGGTGACAATAGTCATGGTACAGCGATATGCACATATACAAATGACCCTAATGTCGTTTACACAAGGTATAAATGAGCAGTGCATTGGCGAAGCTGTCATTTGTACTTAGGTGACTGCCTGAAATAATCGCAGAAAGCAATGTGGGACGTACGACGAACGTATCCGTTAGGACAGTTGGCTGAATTTCGCTTTAATGGGCTATGACGGCAGACGATCGACGCGAGTGCCTTTGCTGAAAGCACGACATCGCCTGCAGCCCCTCTCGTGGGCTCGTGACCGTAACGGTTGAAGCCTAGACGACTGTAAAACTATGACCGGGTCAGATGAGTGCCGATTTCAGTTGATAAGAGCTGATAATTGGGTTCGAATGTGGCGCAGACCCCACGAAGCAATGTCTCTCAGTTGTTAACAAGGCACTGTGCTAGCTGGTAGTAGCTCCATAATGGTGTGGGCTGTGTTTACATGGAATGGACTGCGTCATCTGGTCCAGCGGAACCTATAACTGACTGGAAATGGTGGCGTCCGGCTACGTCGAGACCATTTGCTACCATTCATCGAATTTCATTTTCCCAAACAACCATGGAACTTTTATGGATGACAGTGCGCCATGCCATCGGGCCACAGATGTTCGAGATTGATCTGAAGGACGTTCTGGACAATTCGAGCTAATGATCCGACCACTATCCAGGTGGCCCGACTTGAGTCCCATCGAACATTTATGGGACATAATCGAGAGGTAAGTTCGTCCACAAAATCCTGCTCCGGCAGTACTTTCGCAATTATGGAAGGCTATCGGAGTAACATAGCTCAGTATTTCTACAGGGAACTTCCAACGACTTCTGGATTTTAAGCCTTGTCAAGAATCTGCACGACGCCGGGCAAAAAGAGATCCGACACGATCATAAGAGGTATCCCAGTTACAGGTGGCGTTTGTATCGCTTTAACCACAGATCTGATGCATTACCTAGCTGAACATACCGTGTCAACGCCGAGGACGATCCCAGCTACGATATTGTATTTAATCGAATAATGAGTACTATATTGAATCACAATGTCAAATGTGAAATACTGGTACAGTTAGCTGCTGCATATTCAGATGAGAGAGAAATTGCATATACTGTGATATGGTGATTTGGTTTGTGTCGGTTCAAAGCTATCATATTTTTATTCGGAGATAAATACTCGTGTATTTAATAAATTATGGAGCTGATTTCTATGGTTCCACCACGCAGAGTGATTCTTTAAAGGAAATGAATCTTCTGTGTAGTCTAAAAATGTTGCATACATTCGTCAGTTCACTCTCATAGTGTCTTGGAAGGTGTTCGGTTTTTCACCGATGTGCCGTGATATTAATTGTATTTTTCCACATTTGTTTAATTTATACTAACAGATCAGACTGTTTTCCTGTTTGCGTATCCCAACGGGCAGCGCTCTCTCTTGCGAATCACGTAGGTAAGCCAGACAGAGTTTGAATCCACAGGGCTCGTCTGGAAAATATCATGATTACCATCAACCGTTTCATAAAACACGGTGCCGGAATCTACATCTATGATGATACAATGAACGAAACTGACTTGATTCACTGGCGGCTGGCACCTGAAGTTAACTGACATTTGACCACACATTTTAATGTACACAGAAGCGCCAAACAAACTGGTACAGGCATGCGCATTCAAATACTGAGATATGTAAACAGGCATAATGCGGCTCTGCGGTTGGCAACGGCTATATAAGACAACAAGTATCTGGAGCAGTAGTTCGATCAGTTACTGCTACGTGGTGTTACAGTCGGCGCACGAGCGATGGGACACAGAATCTCCGAGGTAACGATGAAGTGGAGATTTTCCCGTGCGGCCATTTCACGAGTGTACCGTGAATATCAGGAATCCGGTAAAACATAAAATCTCCGACATCGTCGCGGCCGGAAAGAGATCCTGCACGTATGGGACCAACGACGATTGAAAAGAATCATTCAACGTGAGAGAAGTGCAACCCTTCCGCAAATTGCTGCAGATTTCAATGCAACAAATGTCAGTGTGCAACCCTTCAACGAAACATCATCGATATGGGTTTTCAGAGTCGACGGCCCACTTGTGTTCCCTTGTGCCACTCCACACCGACATTGGTCTTTTGATGACTGGAAACACGTTGCCTGGTCGGACGAGTCTCGTTTAAAACTGTGTAGAGCAGTTGGACGTGTACAGATATGGAGGCAACTTCATGAAACCATGGACCCTGCATGTCAGCTGGGGACTATTCAAGCTGGTGGAGTCTCTGCAAAGGTCTGGGGCGTTTGGAGTTGGAGTGATATGAGACTCCTGATACGTCTAGATACGACTGTTACAGGTGACACGTACGTAAGCATCCTGGATGATCATCTGCAAACATTCATATCCGTTGTGCATTCCGACCGACTTGGGAAATTCCAGCAGGATAATGTGACACCCCACACGTCCAGAAGTGTTACAGAGTGTCTCCAGGAACGCTCGTATGAGCTTAAACACTTCCGCTGGCCACCAAACTCCCCAGATATTCACATTATTGAGCATATCAGGGATGCCTTACAACGTGATGTTCAGAGGAGATCTTCACCCTTCGTACTGCAAGGGATTTATGGGCAATCCTGCAGGATTCATTGTGTCAGTTCTCTTCAGCACTACTTCAGACATTAGTTGAGTCCATGCCACGTCGTGTTGCGGCACTTCTGCGTGCTCGCGCAGGCCCTACCCGTTATTAAGCAGGTGTCTCAGTTTCTTTGGTTATTCCGTGTAATTCATTATTGAATCATAAAAACACAGATACAGCTACAAATAGATATAAACGAACGAAGTTGTTCTTACGCTGCAGACTAGTCGGATATCTTGAAGTGAGTCAGACATGAACCCTGAGTCAGCAGCTTTGAAAGCTGGTAACAGAGCTTATAGATCAATTTTATTTTTATTGTATGTAACAGGTGGAAGCAATGAAGCCCAAACTGTCTGGTCAAGGAACGAGTCTGTACTCAGTTTACAGAGCACTGACTGGAAAATTTATGGAAAAAGGAGACTAAAGAAATATCAATCAGCAAGGAAAAATTGTGAGATATTATACGAATTTTAAACACATAAAAGATAAAAACTATGAGTTATCACTGGAAACTTCTATGCAGCACAGAAGAAACGTGGGTAAAGGAAATCCTTAAACACAGATTTCAAAACTTTGAGTTTATCACTTCGATTTAAGTCGCATTCTAAACTTATTTAAAATGAAACTTGCTCAATACTGCTCATTTTCCAGTATAATGCTTCTTAGATCTCCAGTCACTAGGCTGGTTAGCAGCAGTTCGTCCTGGATTCCTATCTCCGGCCTACCTCTTGCGATCAGTGTAGTTGTTGCAGCTGGTATCCTCCATAATTTGGTTGATTTATTCTATTCTCAGTCTGTTTCTTCTGTTCTTCTCTTCTCCTGACCGTTCAATGATTTTCTTAATGACAGCATCATGTCTCAGCAGATGGCCGACCCTTGTGTCCCTACTGTGTTAAATGAGCTTGAAGAGACATGACTTCTCCTCCTCCATAGTGTAGAGCAACCCTTCATTTGACGTCTTGTCTAGCCACGAAGTCTTAAGCATTCAGCAACAGCACATCCAGAAGACTATAATTTTGCTCTCTTCCACTTCTCTGAGTGTCAATGTTTCACTTCGGTACAGCAGCACAATCCTAACAAACGTCTTTATGAGGTCTTTTCTGAGATGCTTGTGTATGCAGCTGAGTGTGAAAGGATTTCTTCTCTTGTTACAAGCAGCTGGTGGATTAGACGGCATCTAATCGCTCATTGTCAAGCAACGGCGTCTTGCCTATTCAAAATTAAAATTTTTGTGTTAGCTTTATTAATTTTCATGTTGCATGAAGAGTTCAACGTGATTTTCATCCGGATCAGCATCGTTTCTAATTATTCTGAATATTCATTTAACACCGCGATTTTGTCAGCTAATTTTAGTATGTCTATTTTCGTACCATAAATTTTAATTCTTTCTATAGCTCTTAGTTTCACCCTAAATTAATCTATTATCCCATGAATGTATCCATTGAACAAGACAGTAGAGACTGTCGTACATCCTGCGTAACAGCAGCTTCTTGAATTTCTCCACTTCCTACCACAGCCACCTCTTCTCTATACGGTAGGTGTCCTACTCTTCTGTCATTTTATACCTTAAGTCTCTCTCTCTCTCTCTCTCTCTCTCTCTCATCTTCAAAAGTTGTCGCCACTCTGCTATACGTAATGCTGTTTCTAAGTCAACGAAGGTAACATACACTCCTGGAAATGGAAAAAAGAACACATTGACACCGGTGTGTTAGACCCACCATACTTGCTCCGGACACTGCGAGAGGGCTGTACAAGCAATGATCACACGCACGGCACAGCGGACACACCAGGAACCGCGGTGTTGGCCGTCGAATGGCGCTAGCTGCGCAGCATTTGTGCACCGCCGCCGTCAGTGTCAGCCAGTTTGCCGTGGCATACGGAGCTCCATTGCAGTCTTTAACACTGGTAGCATGCCGCGACAGCGTGGACGTGAACCGTATGTGCAGTTGACGGACTTTGAGCGAGGGCGTATAGTGGGCATGCGGGAGGCCGGGTGGACGTACCGCCGAATTGCTCAACACGTGGGGCGTGAGGTCTCCACAGTACATCGATGTTGTCGCCAGTGGTCGGCGGAAGGTGCACGTGCCCGTCGACCTGGGACCGGACCGCAGCGACGCACGGATGCACGCCAAGACCGTAGGATCCTACGCAGTGCCGTAAGGGCCGCACCGCCACTTCCCAGCAAATTAGGGACACTGTTATTCCTGGGGTATCGGCGAGGACCATTCGCAACCGTCTCCATGAAGCTGGGCTACGGTCCCGCACACCGTTAGGCCGTCTTCCGCTCACGCCCCAACATCGTGCAGCCCGCCTCCAGTGGTGTCGCGACAGGCGTGAATGGAGGGACGAATGGAGACGTGTCGTCTTCAGCGATGAGAGTCGCTTCTGCCTTGGTGCCAATGATGGTCGTATGCGTGTTTGGCGCCGTGCAGGTGAGCGCCACAATCAGGACTGCATACGACCGAGGCACACAGGGCCAACACCCGGCATCATGGTGTGGGGAGCGATCTCCTACACTGGCCGTACACCACTGGTGATCGTCGAGGGGACACTGAATAGTGCACGGTACATCCAAACCGTCATCGAACCCATCGTTCTCCCATTCCTAGACCGGCAAGGGAACTTGCTGTTCCAACAGGACAATGCACGCCCTCATGTATCCCGTGCCACCCAACGTGCTCTAGAAGGTGTAAGTCAACTACCCTGGCCAGCAAGATCTCCGGATCTGTCCCCCACTGAGCATGTTTGGGACTGGATGAAGCGTCGTCTCACGCGGTCTGCACGTCCAGCACGAACGCTGGTCCAACTGAGGCGCCAGGTGGAAATGGCATGGCAAGCCGTTCTACAGGACTACATCCAGCATCTCCACGATCGTCTCCATGGGAGAATAGCAGCCTGCATTGCTGCGAAAGGTGGATATACATTGTACTAGTGCCGACATTGTGCATGCTCTGTTGCCTGTGTCTATGTGCCTGTGGTTCTGTCAGTGTGAACATGTGTGTATCTGACCCCAGGAATGTGTCAATAAAGTTTCCCCTTCCTGGGACAATGAATTCACGGTGTTCTTATTTCAATTTCCAGGAGTGTATTTCCTGAACCACATTTAGCCTTTTCTGAAGGATTGAAGGTTTGGTACGTTTCATCTACGTGAGTCAATCCATGACATAGAATGCATACGGGGATGGCAGAGTTAGAATTCTGAGAAATCTGAACAATGACCGACCTGAAGTTTGAAAATTCACATCGAAGATCTTGCTGAGCGCACAGTCATACCCAGACAAGTGCGACACTCGCAAGAAGAGATTTGCCTAGCAGAGGAAACCGTAGTTGGGCACAGCAAAGCTGTCCGAAGATCGATGGCCCAGATATAGACATTAAATAGCTAATGTACTGAGCAGGTTTGGGTACAATGGAAAAAAACCTGCAGCTCGTCAACAATCACAATCTTGCAGACCTCAATGCAGTTCCTTTTCACAAACTGGAAGGACTCCGATGAAGCGTCGTAACAGATAGCTTTCGACGTCTCCATATAAGCTGTTTTGTTGTTATGGAAAAGATTTTCCGCATTTATGACATTTTAAAATGAGTACTTTCGATTTCTCACCTTGGCGAATCACATCTACAGAACATTCTTTAATGCCAAATATCCCGTGGTGTGGCATTCCGCGTATTCTTGTAATCCTCCCTACTTCCTGTCTCCGTCTCATTACGAGAGTGATCAAATTTTGCACTCTAGTATATTCTGCATTCCCGAAATATTAAGTTAAAAGTCTATACCGGAGAACATTCCGCTAGGAAATACCTTCTCACAAAGACATCGCTCGGTAGCATAGCAACGCAGATTAAAACTCAACCCACCGAAGTCGAATTTCTTCAAACTAGCGTTACTGCACTAGGTGGTGGAAACGGAACTGTTTTTAACACCTGATTATACATTTTTCGTTTTTTTTCACTTATTTGTTTTTTACGATACCCTTAAGCCCTTCTCCTGAATGCTGTCAGATTCATCTATCGTTGATTCGTAGAACAATTTCGGATTAATCACTGGTGATTAATATTGTCAACTGGTTTTCGGCTTGCGAGGTTTGAAGATAATGTTGTAAAGCGAGAGTTGTTCACAAGATCAACACCATGTTTTTTGCTTGAATAATTATCATGCAGTCCTCCAATATAATTGCAAGCCAAGGACGCACGGTGACAAGCTTCTAATTAAGATTTAAGAGACTTCTATGTCTTCCAGGTTGGTAAGCATGACTGAAAGAGTAACAACCTCTAACGATTTATACTCTGAGAAAAAAAAAAGCATCACGAAGTAGTTATCCCAATGAAGCGTAAATCGGAAGATGTGATGTACTTGTACAGACAAACAAATGATTACAATTTCAGACATTGGATGATTATTCATCACAAAGGGTTTCACAAATTGAGCAGATCAATAACACATTGGTCCACCTCTGGTCCTAAGCAATCAATAATTCAGTTTGGCGTTGATTTATAGAGTTGCTTTATTTCCTCCTGATGGATCCGCATCAAAGTATGTCCAACTGGCACGTTAGATCGTCAAAATCCCGAGATGGTTGGAGGGCCCTGCCCATAACGCTCCAAACGATCTCAGTTGGGGAGAGATCTGATGGCCTCGCTGACCAAGGTAACGATTGGCAAACATGAAGACAAGTAGTAGGAACTCTTGCCATGTGCGGCTGAATGTAAACCCACTACGGCTTGCCACGAAGGTCAACAAGCAGGATGTCGAGTATCGCCGACGTATCCCTTTGCTGTAACGGTGCCGCGGATGACAACCAAAGGAGTCCTGTTGTCAAAAGAAATGACATCCCAGACTATCACTCCTGGTTGTCGTACCCTATGCCAGGCGACAGTCATATTGTTTTCCCACCATTGTCTGGGGCACCTCCAGACACGTCTTCGGGCAGGAATCCCATTGACTGGAATAGCACTGTCTTCAGTGATGAGTCCCGCTTCGAACTGAGCCTCGATTACTGGCGAACACGTGTCTGGAGACGCCCCAGACTGTGGTGAGACACCACCTGGACTCTCACCCGCTTTACGGTGCGACAACCAGGAGTGATGGTCTGGGGTGCCATTTCTTTGCTTTGGTACGTCGGCGATATTCTCCATCCGTTTTGTTGTCCTTTACGGCAAGCCATTATGGGCTAACATTTCGGCAACATAAGCCCACCTACATACGACAAAGTTTTCTAGTGCATGTCCTTGCTTAACACTACCTTGACCAGTAGGGCTGGAAGATCTCTTCCTAACTGAGAACGTTTGGACCATTATGGCCAGGGCTCTCCTACCATCTTGGGATTCTAACAATTTGACACACCAGTTGGACAGAACGTGGTATAATATCCCTCAGGAAAACAACCAACAGCTATATCAACCAATGTCAAATCAAATAACTTCTTGCATAAGGGGCAGAGGTGGACCAAAGTGCTGATGATCTGCTCAATATGTGAAACTCTTTCTCTTGAGTAACTGATCCCATGTTTCTCGGTGCGTCATCTTTGGTGTTAGAGTGAACAGTGTCGCTGCAGTCACCATGCTAGCATTACTTGTTAGTAAACTGTGAAGTTCTTCTATACCTCGCAGCTGCTTCAACAAATACACGTTGAAGAATGATATCAATACATTCCCTGCAACAAAAATTCTCACTCTTATCCAAATAAGAAGGATTTAGTGTGAGAATGGAGTTTATATCGAAAATTATGACTCATCACGACTCTTCTAGAATATAAGGAAATAACAAACGCTGTGCTCCTACAGTGGCAAACGAGAGGTGTCGCATTCGATCTTATTATCACAGTGCAAAAAAAACAATAATTTCAGTTTAAACGTCACCATCAGTTTTACAGTTGGGACGAAACTGATTAATAAGTTCAAGAACATTGGCAGTGACGCTTTATGCATGCCTCCAAATTAACAAATTGCGTTTCTGCTAACTTCATCAATTTCATTGGTCAGTATAACATACTAACAGTAATAGTAATAAATATTCCGAGTGAAAAGCGTCTGGCTGTACCCAGCCTCATGTTTTATCCTCCTTTTTATTCTGCACGTTTAATCCATCGATAATAGGTCTAATTAATCAATAAATTCCTGTGAATACACGAAAGAGCGATATTATTCGTGGGAGGGGGTGATGATTGTGGAGGAGGATTTCCTTCAACTTCTCTTAATTCTAAAGTGCTTAGCGAGGAGTGAAATCATGTCCCTTACAGTTCTTGCTCGCCTTGGTCTGCCTTCAGCGGACGAGGTGGCAAACTGAATGTGTGTTGGGGGGGGGGGGGGGGGGGGATTACGCCAGCTACCTGCGTCCAATATGCGGCCGCCCGCTGTAGCATTCACAGCGACTGAGGGTGACGTCGACTGAGGGCAATGTGTGTCACTTCAAATGGTTCAAATGGCTCTGAGCACTATGGGACCTAACATCTATGGTCGTCAGTCCCCTAGAAGTTAGAACTAGTTAAACCTAACTAACCTAAGGACATCACACAACACCCAGTCATCACGAGGCAGAGAAAAACGCTGACCCCGCCGGGAATCGAACCCGGGAACCCGGGCGCGGGAAGCGAGAACGCTACCGCACGACCACGAGCTGCGGACAATGTGTGTCACTGACAAAATTATCTAGACTCGGGAAAGGATGCACTTGCGGGCTGAGTTCAGTGTACTCGCCTTGTCCTCGCCGGTTGGTGAATGTGAATAGAGAGGTCCCTCCGAACGACAGACCATCCCCGCAAATCGTGTCCGATAACTTCATAATATTGTGCAGTAGCCACAGAGCTCCATCACACGCGAGTCTTTTGTCTAGTGCCGACAGGCCACTGACGTCTTGGACGTAAACATTGAGAGGAGAAAGTTACGAAAAACTTTTGGTGGTACGCCCTTTGGGAAGTTGGAACACGGAATCTTTGGGAACAGCGATGTATCATACGGTGGCAGTCGCAAATTGCTGGAGAAAAGAGTTCGGATAGGTGAGCGTTCGGAATCTTCCAAAAATCGACCTCGAACCTTCGGGAACAAAATTGTTACGGGATTTCGGATTGGTGAAATAAAATACGTGGTCCCAGACTGGCCAAAATGGCAGTTTTGGTGGGCTCACATCAAGAAGGACAAGGAAAGAAGAGTGTCAAACATTTCCTTGCTGGGAGCCATAGTAAACACTTCCTTATTGAGAGACATAGTGGACACTTCTCCACTGGGAGCCATAGCAGACGGACTTGGTCTTCGAGAGGTGTAGAGAATGATCTTCTTCACTGCGATGTGAGAAGGCAATTCACAAGTAAGCGGACGACGCCACGCTAGTGTCCGTTACCACCTGTAGCCTCACCGCTCCTCGTCATGGGAACGTGATGTAAACATCGCAGCAACGTCCTACGAAATTCGTACGGGATGATAGGTGGGTTGGTTCAGATTGATCAGTAAGTAACTGTGTGGTCAATTTTTCGCTATGGTTTTACTGTTTTCGATTCTATTTCCCTTTAATCACTGAGCTTCCGATGCAATCAGCACCAGCACTCCAGTTTCAAGATTACCGGTCAATTAACACGATTTCTTGTTCGTTAGGTCTAATTTATGTGAACTTTTCCAGTCCTTTTCCCCTGAAGATCCACAATTAGACCCATTCATCCATTTTTATTGCCTTCTTTCTCCCTTGACGAGTATCTGATCCTTGTCTGTTGTGGTTATTGAATTCACAACCAGCAAATGTACGTGATTTGTAACCCTCGTTTCATTACGGTAGCTAATAGTGCGTTTCAGACCACATGCGTCAACGATTTCAAACAGGAACAATAGGGCCTATACTAGTAATTTAAAAATTAAAATAGTCGGATGGATGCAACGTGAACAAAAAGTTAAAAGATGAAACTACAGTGTACTAAGACCTATTACTAACGCCATCATTGTGTTATACCCTTTAAGTCCTGTTATCAGTCTATAAAAGCAAATGCCTCGCAGGTACATAAAAGTCCTATGTACTTAACTGTGGTATCATTTTCGGGATCAAGTGTTCAAAACATGGCCACATCATTCAAATTCAGGTGGAGGCTATAAGAACAATAAAAAGAAGAATCGATATCATTATGGAAATCTGTTTAATGAGTTGGTGAATTTAAATTCACCACCTGAGTAAATCTCCCAGTTCGTCATACATTTATGATCCTGAAATAAGTGCCAAATGCAGATCATATGCACCGATTTAAATGCAACAAAAACCTCAAACGGTATGAATACGAAGGAATTGTGACATCACCAGAAGACGGTTCGTGGAAGGAGGGGCAGTGTTTGACAGCTGCCAGCGGCCAGTCGACCGAACGATCAATTCAGCCCCGTAGTTGGCTGCGGGCCAGGTCTTTTCCTGAAGCCGAAGCACGCGTGTGTGGGTGAAGGCAGAGATGACTCAGTGGCCGGTAGTGTGGACAAAAAGAAAGACGAATATTATGTTCTCAGTTATAAATGTCTCAGACCATTCAAACATGATACACAAAAACCCATTACATCAGCAAAATTGTGGTGGTAGAACGAGCTCATTTCAATCTCATTCTAGAATAAATACTACGAAAGTAAAAATTGTTCTGCCAGGGAGTTTCAAAAATTGTTTACATTACAAGAGATCACAAAACTAATAACAACTGAAGCACCGGAATGATTTGATCAAGAGATGTATAAAATGAAAACTCACGATGTCTATAGGCACCACAAGAAGCTACTCTCACAATTATCCGTGTATATAAGGAATTACAGAAGAGTTCATCAAAAGTTGATATGCAAATGTATCAACATTACACATTCTCCACACTCTCTACAGTTAACACACTGTGTGATGGCCGCATGAGTTTCATTGATCCTTACCTATTATTCCTAGTGAAAGTTACTCACAATTTACTGTATGGTACGCATTGATTAAATAGTTATGTAAATAGTCATTATTAAAATTGTGTAAGACCGCCATCGAGTTGCGAATTTCAGTGAATAAAACATAAAAATAAAAGACATCCGAACTAAAAGCAGAAAGACACCCTTTCTTCAAATTGGCTTTGTACATTTAAAACGTTTCATAATTTCTAGGCACATTGGAAAACCTAATGTAAGCATCCTTGTGAATTTTCTTTAAATAATTTAATACTTTGCTGTTGCTTCACTAAGATGTTTCAAAATGCCAACAGTAATGTTAACAGTATTTTTATATCTTATATTTTCGTTTGATTAGCTTTGAGTACGCAACATGGATTTAGCAGTGTGTAGCATTTAGGGTGAGCTGTAGGGTGTGTGTGTGTGTGTAGCCTTTTGGTCGAATTTTGCTGCGGACTGCTACTATACATTTTTAGAGTGGACTGTGGGGCCGAGCAGCTGCATGATGAGTTACACAGTTTAGCTTTCATCGGATTTGGAACAGTTTTCTGAGCGCGAGATATCTACTTTAACTTTTGTCTGAACTTTCGTTATCTGACAGTGGTTTCAGGGAATAATTCTGCATAGTCTTAAAAACTCTAACTTAGTTTATGGAATAGGAAGCAGCTGTGAACTGTAATTTTTTGATCCAATTTGTGTATTCGTGTGGGATGGACTAGTTGCATGTTTTCCGAGTGGTTAGTCAGGGTAACGAACTTTAGTTTATGAAGCAGGTGAAAGTGGTAATCTGTACCTTCGGGGTTTCATTGTTTGTTGTTGAATTTAGTGTATTATTTTGCTGTTAAATCAAACTTTACGCATAAATTTCTGTATACGATATTCTGGTCGCACAGCATACATTAATTACTTTTTCACTGCATTTCATTTGAACCAGCAATTCATGTGAAGACACCACTCTAACATCTGTGAACACTGTTCAGTAAACATTTGTTTCTTATAAATTATAAACTTCTAGTTTCGTAAATGTCATTAATCCCGCATAATTTATCCAGTAATTTCACCTACATATATGATTTGTGATGGTATCACCAATACCCCTGTCGAAAGAAAATCGGAATAACAGATTTTGGTATGCGGTACGACAGACTGTTGTAGAATAGAACTCCCGTTGTTCGGAACAAATAAAACAAATGTTGTATTCATACTTCTAAAACACCCAGAAAAACGAGTCCGTGCCCTCTTTGCAGAAAAAAGGCAGTGGACAGTGCTGTTCGCCAGACTTTTCCAACGTCCGAGGGAGACCTAGGAAGACTGACAGTGGAAGACCCCTGACAGTCCGCACGCCTGACGTGCTGACGTGGAAGAGTGTGTGCTACATTCGGTGTAAGAAAGCCCTGATACCAGCGTGCGTGTCTCACTCTATTATTTGGGGGGGGGGGGGGGGAAATTCTTCACAAACAATTGCTGTACCCATATCATCTACAGCGCGTTAAGGTCCTAAGGCAACAGGATCATCATAGCAGACGGCGGTTGTACCAATGGCTGTTGCAGAAGTGTGCAGCAGATCCCCTGTTCAAATCTATGATTTTATTTACCGATGAAGCGGGGTTCACAAGAGATGGTGTTGTGAATTTTCGTAACCAGCATGTATGGACAGATGCAAATCCCCAGGCAACTCGGGAAAGAGGGCATTAACATCGATTCTCAATCAATGTATGGGCAGGAGTACATTGCGATAGATTGATATGGTCATACGTGCTACCACAAAGGTCAACTGGGGCGCAGTATCTGGACTTTCTCATTAATGTATTGCCTACGTTGCTTGAGACTGTGCCACTGCATTAACGAATACGAATGTGGTTCACTCATGATCGCGCTCCAGCACAGTTTCTTCATAATAAGCGCAAACATCTCACGCAGACCTTTCAGAACCGCCGGATTGGTCTCCGCGGGGCGGATGCGAGGCATCTTGGCCCCTTGGTGTACTCGTTCCCCAGACCTCAATCTCCTCAACTTTTCGTCATAGGGACACTTCAAGTAATTGGACTACGCCACGCCAGCCGATGATGTGTGAACACTACAAGATCACGTCTTAAATGCTACCACCAGGTAGAATAACAACTGCGTACAGTTTCAAAGGTTGTGTCATTCATAGCCCCGGAGGGCAGATGGGTGCATTGCCGTGAATGGACGCCACGTTGAACACCTCCTGTACACACGTGTTTATCGCACGAATTATGAATTTCTGTCCCCATGTTTAATGGACTTATTTTTCTTATTTCGATGAGTACTACCAGCCTCTTTTGGAACACACTACGACAACGTTTGTGTATAGGGAGATTCGCGAAGGTATGTAAATATTTTAATATTTTATTCCACAAGTAAAACTGCAGAAAAAAGTTGACACAAACATAGATCCACATATGTTTAGTTGCGGAGTTACGGCTAATAAAAGACTTTGCCTGAAATTTAGCAACTTCGCTAATATGAAGGCATCGCAAAACTGAACGAGTTTAAAGTAATGCACGATTTCCATTTCTTTTGTTGTTATTGGTCTGGTGAATCTAATAAAGCATGTCCCAGACGTGTATCGGCCGTAGTTTTCCAGAACATCCAGAGAAGCAAAGATTATTATACAAGTAAATACTGTTGTACTTGGTAGATTATTTATGAAATATGGAGGCCTTTCAAATTTACGACATCGGAATACACTATAATCAGTGTAATCGTGTCTTCGAGGTCCCTACAGGCCCTACATCTGAAGCGTTGTACTGGATTCCTAGATTCCTAAATAACTGTTTTTGAAATATTGCAGATAAGTTTTCGCGGGATAATTTGGTCTATTTTGATAGAGATTCTTTCTCTGTAGTTAATGTAAACCGATTCTGTTACTATTCTTTGTCTTTTATTATTGACTATGCATTTAATGTTGAGTTACCTCATGATTTGACCGGTTTTCTTTAAACAAATGCCAAAATAGAATATGTATGTTTGATTGTATGTCATCATGTCTGTAAATTTATATGTTCGTTGTTGCGCTTTGTGTATCGTATTAATGCAAGTTGTTATGGCTATGTAAAAGACGTATTATATCCAGTAGGAGAAAATGTAACTTCCGTGTCATTAAATCAATGAGAGGACCTTTAAGTGTGGAAACATGGTGAGAGACATGGAAATATGTTAAGGTAAGACAGGCTTATGTACTGACGAAAGAGTATGTGCTTTGAGACACGCATTAGACTTATTTACAATAAGGGCATACTATGTGTGTGTGAAACTTTTGGATAAATGTACAGTTCAGTCACCAAATACTGTGCGGCTATAGTGCGACTGCGGAGTTGCTATAATCAGTCTGAATTTTCTTGTGGCACCCTGATAAAATCCAATCCATATATTTTCCCTGGAGAGTTTATAAAATTTACTGTCGCTGAGTTCGTTTCTGGTGTTATAAGCGTTAGAGAAAGAAATTTTTTAGTGAAATTATAAAATCAGAAACACGTGTAGATGCCATCTTACAACAGCAGCAAGAGGTGATTCAGGGATAAAGTCACCGTGCTTCCACTACCAACAACTATGTTGATGCCAGATAGGAGGACCCCAGATTTACAGGTTTGGTGCCGTCACTTTGAAAACATTTTAAACTTGTACGGCATAATACGACGCAACCTTCCCAAGCTCCGATAGCGCCGGTAGTGATTTAATAACAAACTAAAACACTATAAACATGTAATTAAAATTAACTGATAACCATTCCGAATTTGTAGAAAATAAAGTCATCATCATCATCATCATCATCATCATCATCATCATCATCATTTAAGACTGTTTATGCCTTTCAGCGTTCAGTCTGGAGCATAGCCCCCTTATAAAATTCCTCCATGATCTCCTATTCAGTGCTAACATTGGCGCCTCTTCTGATGTTAAACCTATTACTTCAAAATCATCCTTAACCGAATACAGGTACCTTCTCCTTGGTCTGCCCCGACTCCTCCTACCCTCTACTGCTGAACCCATGAGTCTCTTGGGTAACCTTGCTCCTCCCATGCGTGTAACATGACCCCACCATCGAAGCCTGTTCGCCCTGACTGCTACGTCTATAGAGTTCATTCCCAGTTTTTCTTTGATTTCCTCATTGTGGACAACTTCCTGCCATTGTTACCATCTACTAGTACCTGCAATCATCCTAGCTACTTTCATATCCGTAACCTTAACCTTGTTGATAAGGTAACCTGAATCCACCCAGCTTTCGCTCCCATACAACAAAGTTTGTCGAAAGATTGAACGGTGCACAGATAACTTAGTCTTGGTACTGACTTCCTTCTTGCAGAAGAGAGTAGATCATAGCTGAGCGCTCACTGCATTAGCTTTTGCTACATCTCGCTTCCAGTTCTTTCACTATGTTGCCATCCTGTGAGAATATGCATCCTAAGTACTTGAAACCGTCCACCTGTTGTAACTTTGTTCCTCCTATTTGGCACTCAATCCGTTTATATTTCTTTCCCACAGACGTTACTTTCGTTTTGGAGCTGCTAATCTTCATACCATAGTCCTTACATTTCTGATCTAGCTCTGAAATATTACTTTGCAAACTTTCAATCGAATCTGCCATCACAACTAAGTCATCCGCATATGCAAGACTGCTTATTTTGTGTTCACATATCTTAATCTCACCCAGACAGTCTATTGCTTTCCACATATGATCCATAAATAATATGAACAACAGTGGAGACAGGTTGCAGCCTTGTCTTAGCCCTGAAACTACTCTGAACCATGAACTCAATTTACCGTCAACTCTAACTGCTGCCTGACTATCCATGTAAAGACCTTTAATTTCTTGCAAAAGTTTGCCTCCTGTTCCATAATCTCTCCTAGGAACCCGGTCATATGCCTTTTCTAGATCTATAAAGCATAGTTACAATTCCCTGTTCCACTCATACCACTTCTCCATTATTTGCCGTAAGCTGAAGATCTGGTCTTGACAACCTCTAAGAGGCCTAAAACCGCACTGATTTTCATCCAATTGATCCTCAACTAATACTCGCACTTTCCTGTGAACAACACCTGAGAAGATTTTACCCACAACGCTGATTAATGAGATACCTCTGTAGTTGTTACAATCTTTTCTGTTTCCATGTTTAAAGATTGGTGTGATTACTGCTTTTGTCCAGTCTGATGGAACCTGTCCCGACTCCCAGGCCATTTCAATTATCCTGTGTAGCCATTTAAGACCTGACATTCCACTGTACTTGATGAGTTCCGACTTAATTTCATCCACCCCAGCTGCTTTATTGCACTGCAATCTATTGACCATTTTCTCCACATCCTCAAATGTGGTCCTATTTCCATCATCATTCCTATCCCATTCTACCTCGAAATCTGAAACATTACTGATCGTATTTTCACCTACATTGAGCAACTCTTCAAAATATTCCCTCCATCTGCCCAAGCATCCACAGGATTCACCAGCAGTTTTCCTGACCTGTCCAAATACTTGTCATTTCCTGCTTACCTCCCTTTCGAAGACTGCTAATTACACTCCAGAATGGTTTTCCAGCAGCTTGACCCATAGTCTCCAATCTGTTTCCAGAGTCTTCCTAACATTTCTTCTTGGATGCTGCAATTATCTGTTTGGCTTTGTTTCTTTCTTCAACATAACTTTCTCTGTCTACCTGAGTTCTAGTATGTAGCCATTTTTGATACGCCCTCTTTTTCCTTTTACAGGCTGCCTTGACTGTGTCATTCCACCAAGCTGTTTGCTTCATACTACTTTTACACACTACTGTTCCAAGACATTCATTAGCCACTTCTAGTACTGTGTCCCTGTACCTTGTCCATTCCTTTTCCAATGACTGTAATTGACTACATTCAACTAACTGGTACCTTCGCTGTGATGTACTTGTGCCTGATTTCCTTATCCTGAAGTTTCTCCACTCTTATCCTCCTACATATGGACCTGCCTTCTGCACTTTCGGCCTCACAATCCCTATTTCACAGCAGATTAAATAATGACCAGTGTCATCAAAGAATCCCCTGAATACACGTGTGTCCCTCACAGCCTTCCTGAATTCCTGATCTGTTATTATATAGTCAATGACAGATGTGGTTCCCCTGCCTTCCCAAGTATACCGGTGAATGTTCTTATGTTTAAAAAAGGAGTTTGTAATTAGCAAGCCTATAATGGCACAGAAATCCAAAGGTTGTTTCCCGTTCCTGTTGGCCTCCATATCCTCTCCAAATTTACCCATAACCTTTTCATACCCTTCTGTTCGATTTCCAATTCTGGCATTAAAATCCCCCATGAGCAGAACACGGTCCTTGTCCTTTACTCTAACAACTACATCACTGAGTGCCCCATAAAAACTATCCATCTTATCTTGATCTGTCCCTTCACAATGCGAATATACTGATACAATCCTAATTTTCTTGCTATCCACATCAGTCGTTCGTGTACATACCTTATTGCAACTACGCTGGGTTCCATTTCTTTCCTGATGTAAAGCCCTGCACGCCATTGTGCTATTCCTGCTTTGACTCCTGACAGGTAGACCTTGTATTCTCCCACTTCCTCTTCTTTCTCACCCCTTACCCGAATGTCACTAACAGCTAAAACGTCCAGCCCCATCTTACTTGCAGCCTCTGCCAGCTCTACCCTCTTCCCAGAGTCAGGATATCAATATTTAGCCAGTCATTGTGTACACAACAATAGTAATCTCTTTTGCAGCAATTTGACGTACTGATACAATTACTGCGTAACTGCAAGCATCTACACTCGCGGTACATGTAGAAACTTGTCAATCTGAAAGATTCATAAAAGATTAGGAACTCTAACTCCATAATAGAGAACTCAGTGTCAGAGAGTTTTTCATAGTAACACCGATGTTTCACGATTCTACTTCAACACAGGTACTGTACAACGACTAACACAAACTATAATATTTGCTCAACTATTTGAAAGATTCATTACAGATAAAGCATTGTACCTCCATGACTGGGAACTCAATTCCGGGGAATTTCTCACTGTAACACTGATATTTCACTATGCTACTCGTACTTAAACACAGACACTGTACAGAAACTAGCACATACTACATAATTTTTTGAACTAATTATTGTAATTGATCGATCTGTACTTATACTGTTCCTGTATGATACGAGTGAGTGTACGCAAGTATGTTGTTACTAGAGAAACGTGAGACAGTGCAGTAACGAAAAAGTCCAGCGTATCAGCACACGTGATTAGCAACTGAACACGCGCAGGGAGAGTAACAACAGCATTTTCTGAGTACATCACACAAGGACACGAAGAGCACTTGACATCATATTCCGTGAGACATTGCTACTAGGTAGTATAGAATGGGCATTTGGTTCCTGTATTAAGACGGTATTAAGAAAGAGATATGTTTATAGTTACAGCTAGGTTGGCAACGTTTTACTCTCGATAAGTTTCTGCCAGTTCAGATTCTCAACACCCTGCCAATGAAATAAAGTCGCCACAAGCTGCGCGTAGGACTGAGCGTACGTAATCATTGTATTTCACATTCCTACAAATTGTTAAATCCACGATTTTTACCAATCGACTGATTCCAGCTGAAACTCAGTGATGCTATAATGATAGGACACTACATGCTGCGTTTCGTAAAGTGTACGACTTTTTATTTATCAGTATTTAAAGCGAGTTGCCATCTTTACTCGTCTTTGAAATCTAATAGCAATCGGAACCTTGTTTTTCAGACTGTACTTTATTACAGATATCTGAATTATCTAAAAACCATCGGACGTCTTTCATAATACAGTCTGCCAGTAACACGAGAAGCAGAGATTCCAATACACTTCACTGGGGCACGCCTGAGATTATTTACACAACAGTCGATGACCCTCCATCAAAGAAAACATGCTGCATTCTCAATTCCAAGAAATTCTCAGTCTGGTCAGAAATTCCTTTTTGCGTTCCATGTAATCATAGTTTCGTTCATAAGTACTGGAACGGTACTGAGTCGAATGCTTTTCGGAAGTGAAGGAATACTGCATCTACCTACATGCGTTAATCCATGGCATTCAGTATTTCGCATGAGAAATGCGAAAGTTGGGTATCACACGTGCGATGTTTTCGGAATCCATTTTGCTTGGCACGGTGCTCATTCTGCTCGAAATGTCTCATCATATTTGAGCTCAGAATATATTCCAAGAATCTACAGCAGATACAGGCCAAACATACTGGACGGTAGTTTCGACGGTATCTTCTGCTGTCATTTTTGAAGACAAGCGTAACATGTGCCTTTTTCCACTTACAGGGCACTATTTCTTGTCCTAAGGATGTAGGGTACGCTGTGAATACACGAAAGTCTAACTCATTCTCATATTCTGCATACAATTCGATTGAGATTGCGTAACGCCCTAGAGCGTCGTTAAATTTTATCCATTTCAGTTGTTTCTAAACTCCGCTGACACTCATTTCTGCAGTGATGCTAGAGGTAAACTGAGGCAGTGCTCCTTGGGTCTCCTTTTTAATTGAATATTTTTGTATACGTGATTGACCGAATACTCAATATGGAAAATTTTCTAGCGTTTCGGCCGTTGTTGCAAATGACCTTCTTCTGGGTGCTGTGCTGACGTTATGGTGACAACGTCCGCGAAAACATTCAATAACACTTGAAAACATAGGTCAGTATTTCTGTTTTTGCTTTTTAACCCCAGTTTCAGTTCCTGCGTTATCCATGAATGACTGGACACAATCCTTAGCCCCTTGAGAAGCCATTGTGTATGACCAAAAAAGATGTTTGGTTTATGTGAGAAGTAGTTGGAGGCCTCGAGCACTGCCGTTTCGGCAGCCAAAAGTGTTTCATTTATCATTGTTCTATCTGCAATTCTATGTATTTATGTCTATTAGGCACTAGTTTTTGTTTCCGTAGAAGTTTCTTTACATAGATTGTATACCATGGAGGATAGCTTCCATCATAAACTGTTCTACTAGGCACGTATCTACTTACTGTTTGGTTAGCAATTCTTGAATACCCGAGCCACAGTTCCTCTACACGCTCCTGCCGAGAGCTACGTGTTGCATGTTCCTCCATAAGATACGACACTGCCGACTTTTCTTCTAATTTACAGAACATTTAAATCTTTTTACTTGCCTCATCTGCCGGTTGTACGTTCGTAACTATCGTCGCTACAAACTCCTCTTTTTCACTGATACCGATGTTAAAGCGGCCGCCCTAAAGGAGGTCACATGTATTTGTTGGTTTTTGGTCTAATATATATTCAAACTAACTTTTCTATGTAGTTTAAGACACAGCATGTGTCGTCAGAATACGCTGTCACGCCCACCACTTATAAAATTGCAAATATCTCAGTCGATTGTTGGATTATTAAAGTCTCCTCCAGTGATGAGACTATGATTGTGGAATACATACATCAGTGAGCTGAGTTTTAGTCAATATCTGATGACGAAATAAGAAAGGGAGTACCTTATGGTATTGACGTGAGTTGAAAGAATGTCTCGTGTTGTGTAGAGTGAGTGAAATGTGTGCATGGCACATGGCCCTAAAGGAGGTCACATGTATTTGTTGGTTTTTGGTCTAATATATATTCAAACTAACTTTTCTATGTAGTTTAAGACAAAGCATGTGTCGTCAGGATACGCTGTCACGCCCACCACATATAAAATTGCAAATATCTCAGTCGATTGTTGGATTATTAAAGTCTCCTCCAGTGATGAGACTATGATTGTGGAATACATTCATCAGTGAGCTGATTTTTAGTCAATATCTGACGACGAAATAAGAAAGGGAGTACCTTATGGTATTGACGTGAGTTGAAAGAATGTCTCGTGTTGCGTAGAGTGAGTGAAATGTGTGCATGGCACATGATGAAACGTGAATAAATAGTCTAACTTCAGTAACGGAATTAACAACAAAAGCAAATTATACGCCTCAATGTTTGTCCAATTTTGGAAATGTTTTATTGTTGTGTTAAGCTGATGTGAACAACACCATTGTAAAATGATCGGTGACTGAATGAATATCTCAGCAAGTAACCAACGTGTGTGGGACGTAATTGACACGACAGTGGAGCAAAAAGTACAATCCTGAACAATTTCGTACAGTAACTTTCGGTCTGCGTCATCTGGTACCTGGTACAGTTGATGTAATTTTAATGTAGACACAGCAGTGGTGATTTAATTGAAAGCTAAATGAGCGACGGCCTATTTGTTGCATTGTCAGGTGCTCGGCTGTTCGAGAGAGACATCTCGTGAGGGTGGCCGTTTTGTCTTGATCCTAGGGGCCTAAGCCTTCAGTCTCCCATCGAGCAAAGTAGTACAGTGGTAAGTAACTGGAACCGTGTTTTCCTAAACACATTGCATCACTGGCAACGTTTCAATTTGTCTTTCTTTGTGAGCTTATAAAAGAACAATGCTGGTATTCTTCAAAAAGTTTTATATTTAATGTTTTCATGTGCATTTTCATGCCATAACTTCCTTTTCTCTGAGATACAGTACAAGTTAATAAGCAATGTAGACAATCTTTCTTCGCAACTCATAACCTATTATTTTATTGTAAGCATGTACTTCTATAGAGCCACTGGAGGGCGATTGTCGTAGCACCACACACTGTAGAAATAAATAGCCTTTCACATTTTTTGGGTTCAAGAACATTGTATGTCACAGATTGTAAAATTACGCTAATTAACTTATTCTGCTCCCTATTTCGTCCATTGTCTCTCGTGCCTGCAATTTGATAAGTCAACAGTTTCAAAGAGTGCCGACTACGCTCAATAGCTTGGCTCTTGCACGAAGAAGTACGAACGAATATATTAATATAACAACTTTCAAAGAAGAAACTGAGAGAATATTTGTCTTTATTCAACACATAATGCGAATTAGCAAAAATGGAAGTCAAGAAGAATAAGAGTTAATGTTTCGTCAACATTGAAGTCATTAGAAAGTGAGAAAAAGCTCACAGTGGTCAAGGACGTAGAGGAAAATCGACCATGACGTTTTCAAAGCATTCATACTTGTATTCGCCTGAAACAACATACCAACGAAAATCTAATTCTGGGAATGGGACTATGATTTAATCACTTCTCCTGCTACGTGTGAGACCAGTGTCTGAATCACAGCGGTAGATTAGTGATGTGAGGCCGATGATACTGTGTTTCCACACATGAAACTCACCGCATCGACCATTCAATAACACGCTGAATCCTTTATTTTTAGTCTTATAAGTAACTGATAACATCTTCGTATTTCCATATTCTCCGTACATTAGCTGTGCCCACGGCCTACGTGACTACGCGAAGGTAGTATAAAAGAGATTTAGTGTCAAACAATCGAACCAAGATATAATAGTTTCCGTTTGTCCATTGTTAAGATGTAATTAACGGTAATAAGGATGCTGAACATAAGAGGCTAGTATTACGACCTGTACATTTATTTCTTCAAGCTGACGTTTAACGCTAATCTTTTCCATCAGTCGTAATGTAGTGAACATCATTTTCCGCAATATTTCCTATTCATGCATTTAGAATACAAAGGTGGTATTACTGCTTGTTAATTAGCCCCGTACAGTGGTAGTAGACAGTACTCTAAAGACTAACATTTCGTGTGCAGTTGGCGCATGTCAAAAATTAACTTTTCAGCTGGCCTGGTAACGGCCCTCAAGAAAGAGCAGCGCACCGACTTGTCTCGCTGCGCCACAGTTCTTTACTGCGGTAACCTCCCTCTAAAGGTTAATTGAAGATTGACAGATACGTACTTCTCTGGCATTCCATAACAGCGAAATTAACGAAACAATTCGCAAAGCAATTAAGAGATGATTGAAGACTGACGCTCGGCATCATTACTTTGTTAACTCCTTATTTACTGAGATTGTTCTCGAGATGGTGTAACTCTTCTTCAGAATAGGACGGCAGTGGCGAAGGACGTCGAGCAGGAAGGCGAACCGAATATCACATCTGTCTTCGATACTTTCCTAATGTTATTCATTCTCAATACGTATAAACGGAAACCCTTGTGTAAACCTTAAAAATGAAAGTAAATTTCGTACCATGTGTCACTGCCAAGTTAAATAGCTCGATGAAACTTGAACCACACATAGAAAGAACTGCTAAAGTAGTGTACAGAAGTTAACTGCAAGAAAAGGGCAATGAGAAGGTTTTTAGTCAGAGGGAATAATCACATCGTTCTTACAAAGGAAACACTCCATTGCACCTTCTCTCCCCCTCCCCCCCCCCCTCCCGCCAATGAGATTCAGTGGTAAGATGGTCAGTGGATAGCCCGTCAAAATCTGAACACAGGTTAAGCATGAAAATAGGAAGATGTACTGAAATGTGAAAAAAACACAAATTAAAAACAGTGAACGGTCATAGTGTAACAAGTGACATATCGAGAGAATCTGGTCAGCAGCGGTGCCGTAATTCGAAAACAAAAAGAAAAATTGTCACATTGTTGGATTGTGGACAAGCCGACCCGTGTTAAAACTCCCTCGTGCCAATTACTTTATTTTTTGCAAGACATCATGAAACCCCTCCTGTCACTGAAGTGCTTGTTCCCCTTCTCTAGTCTTGGCAGTTGTCATTCTATACATTGGTTATGGAATAAGAGTCATGTGGTAAGAATATGTTACCGTTGCAAGTTAATGTGATGAATAGTGAGAGCAGGCGAGATACCACATAAACGTCTCACAGAAATGAGGAACAAATGAACAGGTGTGAATTATGTCACAGAAAAGGAATTGAAGAGTCAAAACTTCCAAAACTGAGCGCAACTTCAAAACCCTTAAAATCATATCTTTGGAAACAACAGAGAGAAACTGTGCGATTGTGAAAGTGTTGCGTTCATTTGTTGCAGCTTATGTGACAAACTATTACGTGTTCATCATTTCCTTGGGAGTAATCATATTCGTATTCACACGAACACCTAAACTGGGCCAAGAGTCATATCTCACTAGTAGTAGGTTCAAAAATGGCTCTGAGCAATATGGGACTTACCTTCTGAGGTCATCACTCCCCTAGAACTTCGAACTACTTAAACCTAACTAACCTAAGGACATCACACACTTCCATGCGCAAGGCAGGATTCGAACCTGCGACCGTAGCGGTCGGCGGTTCCAGACTGACATGCCTAGAACCGCTCAGCCACACCGGCCGGCGTAGTCAAATTCAGTACAAATTTTTTGTGGTTGTTTATAATAATCAATATCTTGTTGTAGGCCACTTGAATGAGATGGATCGATGGCTCCACAACAACAACAATTCCAGGGAGGGTGAGATGCTTGAGTGGGAACATGAGATGGTGACTGCTGAAAGACAGTGCGGGTCGGGAGCAGGTGATGGAGATATTTGACTGGGTGGGAGAACTGCCAGGTAGATCGACTGAACTGCTCAGTCCTGGGACCCAGAACGTAAAAGCTAATTACAATGTGACCGTCATCATTTAAGCATATAATTATTATTCAGAATTTGTGATTTATTTATTATCATTGTTCGTTTACAGCTGATATTTTTTTAAAAAAATCTCTAGCATTGTGTTTAATTTTTCCAATCATTTGTATGTTACAGAATCTACATCTACATCTACATTTATACTCCGCAAGCCACCCAACGGTGTGTGGCGGAGGGCACTTTATGTGCCACTGTCATTACCTCCCTTTCCTGTTCCAGTCGCGTATGGTTCGCGAGTAGAACGACTGTCTGAAAGCCTCCGTGCGCGCTCTAATCTCTCTAATTTTACATTCGTGATCCCCTCGGGAGGTATAAGTAGGGGGAAGCAATATATTCGATACCTCATCCAGAAACGCACCATCTCGAAACCTGGCGAGCAAGCTACACCGCGATGCAGAGCGCCTCTCTTGCAGAGTCTGCCACTTGAGTTTCTTAAACATCTCCGTAACGCTATCACGGTTACCAAATAACCCTGTGATGAAACGCGCCGCTCTTCTTTGGATCTTCTCTATCTCCTCCGTCAACCCGATCTGGTACGGATCCCACACTGATGAGCAATACTCAAGTATAGGTCGAACGAGTGTTTTGTAAGCCACCTCCTTTGTTGATGGACTACATTTTCTAAGCACTCTCCCAATGAATCTCAACCTGGTACCCGCCTTACCAACAATTAATTTTATATGATCATTCCACTTCAAATCGTTCCGCACGCATACTCCAGATATTTTACAGAAGTAACTGCTACCAGTGTTTGTCCCGCTATCATATAATCATACAATAAAGGATCCTTCTTTCTATGTATTCGCAATACATTACATTTGTCTATGTTAAGGGACAGTTGCCACTCCCTGCACCAAGTGCCTATCCGCTGCAGATCTTCCTGCATTTCGCTACAATTTTCTAATGCTGTAACTTCTCTGTATACTACAGCATCATCCGGGAAAAGCCGCATGGAACTTCCGACACTATCTACTAGGTCATTTATATACACTCCTGGAAATTGAAATAAGAACACCGTGAATTCATTGTCCCAGGAAGGGGAAACTTTATTGACACATTCCTGGGGTCAGATACATCACATGATCACACTGACAGAACCACAGGCACACAGACACAGGCAACAGAGCATGCACAATGTCGGCACTAGTACAGTGTATATCCACCTTTCGCAGCAATGCAGGCTGCTATTCTCCCATGGAGACGATCGTAGAGATGCTGGATGTAGTCCTGTGGAACGGCTTGCCATGTCATTTCCACCCGGCGCCTTAGTTGGACCAGCGTTCGTGCTGGACGTGCAGACCGCGTGAGACGACGCTTCATCCAGTCCCAAACATGCTCAATGGGGGACAGATCCGGAGATCTTGCTGGCCAGGGTAGTTGACTTACACCTTCTAGAGCACGTTGGGTGGCACGGGATACATGCGGACGTGCATTGTCCTGTTGGAACAGCAAGTTCCCTTGCCGGTCTAGGAATGGTAGAACGATGGGTTCGATGACGGTTTGGATGTACCGTGCACTATTCAGTGTCCCCTCGACGATCACCAGTGGTGTACGGCCAGTGTAGGAGATCGCTCCCCACACCATGATGCCGGGTGTTGGCCCTGTGTGCCTCGGTCGTATGCAGTCCTGATTGTGGCGCTCACCTGCACGGCGCGAAACACGCATACGACCATCATTGGCACCAAGGCAGAAGCGACTCTCATCGCTGAAGACGACACGTCTCCATTCGTCCCTCCATTCACGCCTGTCGCGACACCACTGGAGGCGGGCTGCACGATGTTGGGGAGTGAGCGGAAGACGGCCTAACGGTGTGCGGGACCGTAGCCCAGCTTCATGGAGACGGTTGCGAATGGTCCTCGCCGATACCCCAGGAGCAACAGTGTCCCTAATTTGCTGGGAAGTGGCGGTGCGGTGCCCTACGGCACTGCGTAGGATCCTACGGTCTTGGCGTGCATCCGTGCGTCGCTGCGGTCCGGTCCCAGGTCGACGGGCACGTGCACCTTCCGCCGACCACTGGCGACAACATCGATGTACTGTGGAGACCTCACGCCCCACGTGTTGAGCAATTCGGCGGTACGTCCGCCCGGCCTCCCGCATGCCCACTATACGCCCTCGCTCAAAGTCCGTCAACTGCACATACGGTTCACGTCCACGCTGTCGCGGCATGCTACCAGTGTTAAAGACTGCGATGGAGCTCCGTATGCCACGGCAAACTGGCTGACACTGACGGCGGCGGTGCACAAATGCTGCGCAGCTAGCGCCATTCGACGGCCAACACCGCGGTTCCTGGTGTGTCCGCTGTGCCGTGCGTGTGATCATTGCTTGTACAGCCCTCTCGCAGTGTCCAGAGCAAGTATGGTGGGTCTGACACACCGGTGTCAATGTGTTCTTTTTTCCATTTCCAGGAGTGTATATTGTGACACCAACAGCACAACGACAGGAGATGGTTGGGGCATGTGCACCTAGAGCGGTGGTTGTGGGAGCCGGTGTCAAACACACACCTGAGCAGTGTGCACCACCGTGCCTAGCACTGCTCCTTGCTGCGCGGGAGGCAGCCGTGGCTGTTGCAGTGCCTGCCCCCGAGCCACCGCATACTGTCTGGCGTCTTTGGGTGGTTCAGTCAGACCAACGACCTCCCACCAACCAGGCTGGTAACGGTGACTGCTTCACTATGCAGGAGCATCAAGGAACGCCCTCGCCTCAGCCTGGGTGCTCCCACAAGATGTTGCCACCACCGCCTCCTACTACTCACGCTCCGACTTCTCGCCCTCGCTGGCAGCACAGGGTATGTGTGCCTCAGTGCGTACGCCTCCAACCCTGAAGGCTCCTCATCCACAGCGCCCTCGTTTACCAGCTGGATGCAGTCTTTACCTAGCTGTAGTATTAATGGTAATGAACCTGTGGCTAGCGATAGTGCTGTATCCCGTCCTCATAGTGAAGGACACCAGATTAGCGGCGTCATGACCCCTCTAGGATACTCGGTGGTTGCTAGAGCCTTTGAGGGGCGTATCTCATTTAATCGAATAGAGAATCCGGTTGGGGGTTATCGTGACCCAGCCAAGATTCTAGAAGATGCCTCCCAGTGTTAGAGGTGGAGTTCCTGAAACCCTTAGACGATCCAAGATATATTGCCATTAAATGTAATGCAGTGTTCTGGTGCGAGTTTACCCACCTGCCCAAACAGCAGGAAGCTGCTGAGGAGAAAACGTTACATTACATCTGGGGTGAAAATAGCGATATATCTCGGAGTACATCAATCGCCGAATTGTATTGTGAATCCATCTTGGGTGGACGTAAGTAAGATGGTGAGCTAAAGCACAGCCAAATACCACACCTCGACATTCATATTCATATCTATGATCCGTTAAATGAAGGGTCCAGTTATATCAAAATCCCTGAGGATATTAAGAAGAAGCACGCTTGCATTAACATTGAAAATGGAAAAGATAATGCTTGTTTTGCATGGTCAGTCCTGGCTTGTGAGAGAAATTACACACAAAATCTGCAGTGCACATCTCGATACAGAGTAGGTCTTAACATTCGTGCATGTTATAACTTTGACTGTATCATGTTACCCCTAAAGATTCAGGACATACCAAAATTTGAGGTGCAAAATCCAGAAATCTAGGTTCATATTTATGGCCTGAAGAAGAAGCAGAAAAGCAAGGCAGATGAGCAGGACAAGCATACTATAGTAGGACCACACCATTTTTAGAAATTCACAGGTGAGCGTAATCTTCTTGTAAACATGCTGCTCTTCTCTGAAGGTGATAATCAGTATTAAGTATGGATAAAAGACATGTCCCGCCTCCTTCACAGCCAACTGTCGAAACATGAACATAAAAAACACATTTGGTTTAGGTGTCTAAATAACTTCTCAGAAGACAAGTATTTGAAAAGGCATCTGGAGGACTGTGAATTCAAGGAACCAATACATGTTGTTAAGCCTACACAAGAAAGCAAGTTCATTAAATTCAAGAATGCTCAACACCAAGAACGATGTCTGTTTGTTGTATACGCAGATTCCGAATGTTTCCTTGCCCCTATCACCTACTGTGAAGGGAACCCCTTAGCCTCACATACCACCTCCACGCAAAAACACTTACTGTACTGTATGTACTGTCTTAACCGCTATGAATCTTATGTCGGGGATAATCTTGCGGTTTAGTTGCTCACTGAGCATGAAAACTATCAAGAGGTATTGATGCGCTTTACAGCACCACCATCCCCATGACCGAATCAGAGGAGGATAAAAAATTATACAATGATGCAGTTAATTGTCATATTTGTGGGCTACCGTTAGACAGAAAAGCTGAAACTCATCATAGAGATCATTGTCACCTTACAGGGAAGTTCCGCGGTGCAGCTCACAATATCCGCTTTTTATTTTCATAGCTTAAGTGGGTATGACGCTCACTTTGTAGTTGAGCAACTGGTTAATTTGGGTTGCGAGAAAAATCAGTTCAGTGTCCTGCCTGAGAGTTTTGAGAAGTGTAATTCATTCTCCAAAAGAATGACGCCAAAAATTACGCCCCGCTTCCTTGACACGCTACGTTTTATAAAGCCGCCACTCCAGAAACTCGTTGAAACTCTTCCTCAAGAGGATATGCATACGACCTGATCTGCTTACCCCGATGAGGAAAAGTTTCAGCTTGTGACTAGGAAAGGAGTTCTCCCTTATGAGTGTCTGGATAGTAAGGCGAAACGCGACGAAACCAGGCTACCCAACATCTACGCATTTGCCAGTACTCTCACAGGCGATGCCATAACTAGTGAAGATTTGAGCATGCCATGAATGTCTGGCGGGAATTCAACATTCCAAATTTGGTGAATACGCAAGACATAGACGCCCACGCGTGGTTGCTTGCAGATGTTTTGATAAGTTGTGGAGTGTATGTATGGCCACGTACTCTCTGAACCCCGCCTTTCATTACAAGGCACCTAAGTAGTCCTGGGATGCAATGCTCAAGAAAACGAGGCGCAGCATCAGACCTTCGACTGATGCCGATATGCTTCTTTTCTTTGAGTGCAGGAACCGTGGAGGACTTTGCCAGTGTGTCCATAGACGCGCCAAGGCAAGTAATCCATGTATGGGTGCAGTGTTTACTGCATATTTCGGTTCAAGTTATATTCTATATTTGGATGTGAATAAGTTATATAGGCACACCATGATAGAGCCACTGCCGGTTGGTGGATTTCAGCGGGTGCCCGAAAACGAATTAGAGGGATTAGGTGGAAAAATGTTGGGTCTATCGGGTGATTCTAATGTAGTGTAATGTATGTGGTGTAGGCAGACCTCATATAGCCTGTTAGTTTGCATGACAAGCAACTTGCCGTTATGTGCAGAGCCACAAGTTGCACAAGGAAGCACTGTCCTTAAGCTGATGACCACGTTTGGACACAAGCAGAGGTATGTAATTCATTATTGTAATCTCTAGCAATGTCTCAGCTTAGGAATGGAGCTACGTTGAAACACCTGGGCTATTTCCTTAAATCAGTCCCCCCTGGTTGAAGGAGTATGTTGAATTAAATACCGAAAAAAGGACCGTCGCGGCTAGTGATTTCGAAAAGGACTTCTACATATTAATGAAGAATGTCATTTTCGTTAAAACCATGCAGAATGTAAGAAATGAATGCGGTATTTTGATTAGTACCGAAGGGGATGGGGGTTGGGGCGCAAGAAACTGCATCTCCAGACCATGTTTTAAGCGGGTCTCTATTTTCAATGACAACTTTGTTGCTGTGGAGATGTCGAAGGTTTCAGTAGAGTTTATGAAACCAGTATATTTGGGTATGTATATAGTGGACATCTCCAAACTCCACGTGTACCACTTTCACCATGAGTTTGGTAAAACTCATTTCGTGGTAACAAAGTTACTTTATATGGATACAGATAGCTTCATCTACTGGGTGAAGTACTGCAATCCATATGAGGTAAAAAGATGTCACGGTAATGAATTCGACACTTAGAGATACACAGCAGATAATCCTTATGGTATTGTTCTTCAGAACAAGAAGGTTATCGGCTTAATGAAAGATGAAGTGGATCGATTGCCGATTGTGGAGTTTGTGGGTATAAGATCCAAAATATATGCATATCGTACAATAAATGGAGGCACCCAGAGGCGAGCTAAGGGAGTGCAACGTGCGGCATCACGTGCCCTCACAGTCGAAGACTACTTGCAGTGCCTGTACGGTGGCGTTCGTGGTGTTCCGCCACAACCATCGTATTTGGTACAGCAAACTAGTATTCGATCGCAAGGTCACGAGGTGTTCTCTGTGCTGCAATCTAAAGTTGGATTGTCACCTCATGATAACAAAAGAGCCATTTGTGATGACGGGAACGAAACCCTTCCGTACTCACACTACAAGGGTTGTAACTTAAATAGTGGCTACTATTTATTCACAACCGATACAAAAGAGTTACATGTTTGCACCTGTTATTATCATTCAAAGTAGTCACCAGCGTTGTGTAGAACCCGTTGCCAGTGATGTGGAAGGCGTAGTATACCGTTACGAGAGCCTGTTTTGTTGATGGTGCGAATGGAGCGGTAATACTTCTTAAAGCCAAGGAGAGATACAACCATGCAGCTCCTCTGCCATCCGGTAAGTACGATGGAGAATAGTGCTGCAAGCACATGTTTCCCTCCCCGTATTTAATGGTTGTGAATCTACGGGCATGTTATTCAACCAAGGCAAGACAGAATTCCTCAGTACTTTCAGCAAAAAAATCCGGATCTCGAATCACACACTAGTAAATTCACTGATCCTTCAGCCCATCCAAAGGAAATAACAGCTGCTGGTGAGGAGTTTCATTTTGTCCATGTGATGGTAACCACTCTACCACAACATTCAAGAAGCCGAGATATAAGAAATATGTGACATCAGCCCGTAAGGCGTCAGCAGGCACGCTTCCATAACTCCCACTGAAGCTGCAGCTCAACAACACAGCTTCAGGTGTAGCACCGGTTCAGAAACTAGAGGGATCCAAAGCAGTGGGGATGTAAGTTGACAAAAAATGGCTTGGCTCCCATTGTCACATTAAAACTGCCTGCATCGTCCTCATTATAATCATTATCTTCCTGTTTGCAGGCGATTATACTTCCATTGCATTTTGTCATCGGCATGGTGATTGGTCTATCCACGTTTTTCGCATTCACATAAAATCTATTTTTAAAACTTTTTGTGTCATGGTGCGGCGAAGTTGTATCTCCACGGTTGCTTTTTGGAGCCTCAAGTGTTCTGTGGACTTGGTAGTCTTCTGTCCGTCCGACTACCCATCGAACACAATTGTCGCACTTCGATTGTGCTTACTTTGTGCATAATGGATAAATGAGGCGAAATGCGTTAGAATGTACTGCATCTCCAAGAAAAATTGCTTGGGCCACCAGCAGCCAAACAGAGATGAGTAAAAAAACTGCATATATAGCATCAGTACAGGTATTCCTTCATACATCGATAGTTCCCTATACAACTTTTATGCCCTTGGTATCTGTATTCTATCACAAAATGCCATCTTTCTTTTCTAGATGAAAACCTAATCGAACTAATGATCCAATCTTGAACTCGGCAATCACTTGTAATCACACGGTTAGTATAATGGATCTCCGATCTCAGAGATGTTCTGTGACTAATTTACGATATAATTTTGCTTTATGAAAAATGTTAATGCCTCAATACTGTCTTGTACTCCCTCTCCTATGTCGCAGCCGTCTGAGTGAATGGATGTAACAAAACGGTATGTCTGACACTGTTAATTTAGATAAGCCGAATTTGGATAATATGAGTATTTACTTTATTCATTTGTTCTGTTTCATTTACTCCTTGGCCTCATTTAATAATTTTTAATTTTTTTCAGCAAATAATCGTTGTGGGTTGTCTTAACACGATGATGCAATGGATCGGCCGCCACTGTCGCAGCCTAAAGTACCCGCAGCATGTTCCATAAAACGACTTTACCTTCATTAGATTACATCAGAACGAAGTCCGATGACGATTTGTGAGCGTCATTTCATTGTAAAGTTAATTCTGACGCTCAAAACTGATTAATCATCTATCCGCGGTCACCCTCCATCATACTCAAGATAGGCCTAGAACATAGGCTTCGCCGATTTTCTTCATTTCACCAAATATTCGCCTTTTCGCTCTTCCGTCTTTTATTTTTCTACAAACTACATTAAAAACTTACTAAACGGAGAGAGAGACTATAAATAGGGGACCGCGAAAGGACTTACAATAAATGTAAAGATATATGTTTTTCTGTGATTCATGTAGAACATCTCAATGCAGAGCTGACATTTAAAAAGAAAAACAGAAATAAAAAATGATGAAGAATCTTCAGAAATTTCTATTATAGCAGATCCAGGAATAATTTTGAGAACGTCAGCACATCATTATTTGAGGTAAAGGCTATCTGCGAAGCTTGATTTAGGCTTCACATGCTGCTTACAACATGTAGTACTGAAATTTTAGTCCGTGTTGTTCAATTACAATATTTTCTGTGTTAAATTTTGGCAGCAGAGTCGGAGGACGGAAATAAAATACACGCCTTGAAAAAATAACTGGACTGGTCCTCCAGGTTGCGGGTTGGGCATAGGGCTGACAACCCGTCCCTTAAAAAAAGAACTTGCTACGAAACGGCAAGAAAATAAAATGTCACCGATGAAAACGGAAACATGGAATCTAGGAAACGGCTTACGAACTGGGACTTACGATGTGGAAATTGGAACATTAGGACTTTCGCAACACCTGGAGATCTCAGTTCTGTCAGAAGAAGTCGGTCAATATGAAAAGGTTCTTGTAGCACTGCAAGAAATTAGATATACAGGAACAGGAAAACTGGAAACGGACATGCACATTCCATACTACAGTGCGTCTGAAGATGAAAAGTTCCAGAAGGGAGCAGGTTTTATGCTTAGCAAAATTTTAACAGCGGCAGTAACTGATTTCCAACCAATTGATGGCAGAAAAGTTGTCATGAGACTAAAAGGTAGATTCACAAAGATAACAATAGTTACACTATATGCTCTGACCGAGGAAGTGGAAAGCGAAAAGAAAGACAGTTTTTATGAAATTCTCGGACAGATAATGAGTAAGACTTCAAGATATGATATGAAGCTCATTGTGGGAGATGCCAGTGCCTATGTTAGGATGGAGATCATCTGGAAAGGAATTGTTGCTACTGAAAGCCTACATGTTGAAAGTAATGGTATTGGAGTGGGACTACCAAGCTGTACAAGTGGAGCAAACAGAAGGGTGTTGGACACACACTTTCATCGGAAGGTCATTCAGAAGGAAACTAGTGTATCACCAGATGGAACAATAAGAAACTAAATAGACCACGTTCTGGTAGATCAAAGACATAAAAGCAGTATAATGAATGTGAAAAACCGTAAGAGGAGCCAAGACAGGCACAGACCTTTATCTAGTCGTAGAAGTGAATAGCCATAGAAAAGCCAAGGGGGCGGGGGCAGAGCATAAAAGACCATGACATTAACATAGACAGACTGAAGGATAGCGGCAAAGCACAGGAGTTTGTCATTAAGCTGCAAAATGAATTTGATGCTCTAACAATGGAAGACAACATTGACATTAAAAACCACTGCGAAATGATAAAAAACAAATGTGGAAGAAGCGGCGCTACAGGTATGCGTAAAAGGAAAAAGAAGGGAGGGGAAGTCTATGATTTCCAGAAGAATGTGAGCAAAAAGTGAAAGAAGAAGAGCATCGGAGGAAAAACACCTACAAGAGGATTCCAACAAAAGTAAAGAAGCATATGAACATGTTAATAGAGAAAAAGAGAGAATATGTGAATAGTGTAATCAAAAGAGCAAAAGAGAATCAAAGTGCAGGGAATGCAAGAGGTTTTTAAAGATCAGTCACATTTTTCAGAAAAAAATATACCACAGATATATGGCATTAACGATAAAAGTGGCAATACAGTTCTGGAAACATCCAAAAGTATGGAAATTACGAGTCAATATTTTGAGGAGCTTCTAATTGTTGAAGATGGAAGTGAAGAAACGGAGCAATAATATGAGTATCAGAGAGTAGATCGCTTCATGGAATCGCCGACAGTGAAAGAGACAACAGACTCAATCAAAACACTAAAAAACAACGAAGCTCTAGAGAGGGGTAAAAATAGCGAAACAAATACACAAACTTTTTAAAAATATCTGGAATAAAGAAAGAATGCCAGAGGAGTGGACAGAGGCCAAAATAATACGATTCAGAAAAAGGGCGATAAACAGCAATGCAGGAACTACAGAGGCATCCCATTAATTAGCACCGCCTATAAAGTGTTCTCCAATATCCTCCCGAAATAATTAGAACCATATTTAAAAGAGATAATAAATGAGAAACAAGCAGGATTTATGAAGAAAAGTTCAACTACTTACTGAGAGAAGCCATATCCAAATATTAGAGTATAGCATAACAATGGCAATACTATTTGTTTATTTTAAGAAATCCCATGACAGTGTATCCAGAGATAAGTTGTGGGATAAAATGCAGAGATTTGGAATACCGAAGAAGATCATAAATCTTGTGAAAGTGACATAGAAAGGCTCGAAATGGGTAGTGAATAAGGATGGAGAATATTCGAAGGCATTCGACGTAAGAGCTAGAGTCAGGCAAGGAGATGGAATATCATCCCTTTTGTTCAACATTGTAACACAGGAAGCACTGGACCCAGCAAGTGACTCAGTAGAGGAAATTAAAATAGGAACACAAATAAATGTCTGGCCTCACCAGATGACGTGCTTCTAATCGCTGAAAATCCGGGTGACCTTAAAATCCTGGCAACAAGCAAAACACAATTTTGTTTTTTAATCCAGACATGTTTCACTGCCATTACAGTATCTTCAGTGGGTTTTTATTTTCCATCTGTTAAAAATATAGAGTGTTCTTTGCTGTTTCTATACATGTAGCTATTAGTTTTTAAATCGTAATTACAGATATTAGAAAAAACACATAAATTACGAATTTATACCTTTTTACCACATGGTGTGGTTTTTCTCATGTGTTGTGTTTCTACAGTGACCGTTTTGTTGCACAGTTTGTCATCTGAAACCACTTATACCTTAAAGTAGATAAATTGCTGAAGCCAAAATTACGATTTGAAAACTTGTTATTTCTATACCTGCAATTATTTAATTCTATGTGTGTGACTTTTTGCATAATGTTTTACTTACATTTCCCTTTTAATCATCTTCATCACTGTCAAACATTATACACTGAGATGCCACTGTCACTGTAACTATTTCACTGCTTTACCAACTGTAAAATCAAACATGGTGGGCAGTGGAACAATTGAAGGCGTAAAAACAAGATGACTGACGGTGGAACAGTTGGAGGTGTTCCTGGTTTGTTGTTCTGAATCTTTCAGAAATGTCTGTGATTTTTTCTTCTTCTTTTTTTTGTGTGTGTGTGTGTGTATGTGAAAAGGGGGAGAGAGAGAGAGAGAGAGAGAGAGAGGGTGACAGCAGGTTTAGGTTTTTATTTTTTTTTGTGTGTGTGTTTGTGTGTGTGAAGGGTGGGGGGCCTGGGATGGTGGGAGTGTGGGTGAGAGTGCACACACAAACACACACACACACACAAAAAATAAAACAAAATAAATAAATCGCTAAACCTACTGTCACCCTCTCTCTCTCTCTCTGTCTCTCCCTTTCACACACACACACACACACACACACACACACATACATACATACACATACAAACTGACACACAAAAAAGAAGAAGAAAAAAGTCACAGATACCTCTGAAAGATTCATAACAACCTCCAGGAACAACTTCAAATGTTCCATTGTCAGCCATCTTGTTTTTACACCTTCAATTGCCCACTGCCCACCATGTTTGCTTTTACAGCTGGTAGAGCAGTGAAACAGTTACAGTGACAGTGGCACTCAATATATAGTGTTTGACAGTGATGAAGATCATTAAAAGGGAAATGCAAGTGAAACATTGTGCAAATAGACACACACATAGAATTAAATAATTTCAGGTATAGAAATAACAAGTTTTCAAATCGTAATTTTGCCTTAAGCAATTTATCTACTTTAAGGTATAAGTGGTTGCAGATGACAAACTGTGCAACAAAACGGTCACTGTAGAAACACAACACATGAGAAAAACCACACCATGTGGTAAAAAGGTATGAATTCGTAATTTATGTGTTTTTTTCAAATATCTGTAATTACGATTTAAAAACTAATAGCAACACGTATACAAACAGCAATGAACACTTTGTTGTGTCTAGTTCCTACAGCATAGACACAATGAGGTAGCTAGGTGCACGCTAAACTAACGCAAACGGGCTTGAAGTTCTGGAACATGAGACTTATTAATGAATAAGAAGAAAAGTACGTAGATGTTACTTAACTTTTATTCTCTTGTTGGAATACATCTCTTGAATAGTAGTAAGCTATAAGCACTGATACAAATGGCGCCTTGCTAGGTAGTAGCTATGGACTAAGCTGAAGGCTATTCTATCTGTCTCTCGGCAAATGAGAGGAAGGCGTCGTACTTCTGATCGCAAGCTATGTCGTCCGTACAACTGGGGCGAGGTCTAGTCCGTGTCTTGTGACCTGCCATGTGGTGGCGCTAGGTTGCGATTACACAGTGGCGACACGCGGGTCCGACATGTACTACAGGACCGCGGCCGATTTAAGTTACCACCTAGCAAGTGTGGTGTCTAGCGGTGACACCACACACTTTTTATCTTGAACAGATGAAAAATAAAAACCCACCGAAGATGCTGCAATGGCAGTGAAACATGTGTGTGTTAAAAAACAAAATTGTGTTTTGCTAAAGGCGGACCCTATCCAAAAACATACTATTGTTAAGCTAACACGGAAGAAAAGAGTTTCAGCCCCCAGATGATTACTGGCAAAAAGACTCCTTCAAAAAGCAGAGGAAACTGGATTAGGAGTAAATGATGAGAAAACAAAATTCATGAGGATAGGAAGACATTACGGAACAGAAAGACGGGAAACTCTGGAGATTGAGGACCACATGTTTTAAGAACTAGTTGAGTTCACTATCGGGGGCAATGGTAAACAACTAAAACGATGAGAAGCAAGAAAAAGAGGCGAAGATCAATACTGCAACCAGAGCATCATACACACGCAACAAACTACTGCTCATCTAAATTTTTTTCGAGAGGAACCAAAGTAAGAATAATTAGCCCACCCTGTTGACCGTGCGGTCTAACGCACGGCTCTCCAGGCGGGAAGGAGCGCCTGGTCCCCGGCACGAATCCGCCCGGCGGAGTTGTGTCGAGGTCAGGTGAACCGGCCAGTCTGTGGATGGTTTTTGGGCGGTTTTCCATCTGCCTCGGCAAATGCGGGCTGGTTCCCCTTATTCCGCCTCAGGTACACTATGTCTGCGATTGCTGCGCAAAAACGTTCTCCACGTATGCGTACACCACCATTACTCTACCACGCAAACATAGGAGTTACACTCGTCTGGTGTGAGACGTTCCCTGGGGGGTCCATCGGGGACCAACGGCACAATAACCCTGGGTTCGGTGTGTGACGGCGAAGGGGTGAAGTGGACTGCGGTATTCGTCGTGGGCTTGTGGACCACTGCGGCTGCGGCAGGGACGGAGCCTGTCCATCGTTTCTAGGTCCCCGGTTAACATAACATAAGAATAATTAAAACCATAATCAGATCAGTATTACTATATGGGTCAGAAATATGGAGAACAGCTAAATACTTGGAGAGAAAGATAAATGTTTTTGAAAGTAAAATAGTGCGAGAAATATTTAAGCCAATCTATGAGGGAAGAGAATGATGGAGAAGAGAGGTCAGGGAGCTATACACTGAACCAGGAGAGCCGTGCGTTAGACCGCACGGCCAACAGGGTGGGCTAATTATTCTTACTTTGGTTCCTCTAGAAAAAATTTTAGATGAGCAGTAGTTTGTTGAGTGTGTATGATGCTCTGGTTGCAGTATTGATCTTCGCCTCTTTTCCTTGCTTCTCATCGTTTTAGTTGTTTACCATTGCCCCCGATACTGAACTCAACTAATTCTTAAAACATGTGGTCCTCAATCTCCAGAGTTTCCCGTCTTTCTGTAGTTACGGAAACCAAGACAAGAAGCCTATGTCTATAGAAGAGAGCAGGTATCTTTATTGAGAGAAATCTCGGAGAATAAACCGTCCTCATATGTTATGTAATCCTGACGCAGATTTAGATTTTTGCGTTGCTATAGACGCATCCTTTTCGGAAATCGGCGCGTGTCTATTTCAAATGTCAGAAAAGAACGGAAATAATGAAGTTAATACCATTAGCTTTGCTAGTAGAACAATTCCTGAATATGACATGGCTATTCGACTACTGAGTTGGAAGCTCTGGCCATAATATGGGAGTTTAAAGAAGCAGATTAAGGTATTTTGTGACCACCACGCTCTCAGCTTTTTATTAACGAGTAAGTTACTACATCCTAGTATTATGAGGTGGACAGCTTTTCTACAGGAATACAGATTCGAGGTATGGCATGTAAAAGGTAGAAACAATATTTTAGCTGGCGCTTTGTCGCGTCTACCTCAAGAACTGACAGATATTCCGGATTTAACAGGACAAAAAAGTGATGACAGAATATTGTTAATGAAAGACGCCCATTCCAAACAGTAGTGCTTAGAAATGTGTAACAACATGGCTACATTGCAAGATGCAGATCCGAAAAGACTAAAATTGACTCTCCTAACATAAACCCTACGTGAGAAAATTTTACAGCATTAGTAATTTGAAAACAACGTTTTGTTCTACAGACGTAATCTTTCTGGCGGCAACTGGTTAGATCAAATGTGTGTGAAATCTCATGGGACTTAACTGCTAAGGTCAAGAGTCCCGAAGCTTACACACTCCTTAACCTAAATTATCCTAAGGACAAACACACACACCCATGCCCAGGGAGGACTCGAACCTACACCGGGACCAGCCGCATGGTCCATGACTGCAGCGCCTTAGACCGCAACTGGTTAGTCCGCATTCCATATACTTGTAGACAAACCTTAGTTTGGCTTATTCATTGTGATGGAGGTCATAACGGGGCCAAAAAATTTTTAAGGCAGCTGAAGTTATATTGCTACCTACCGAATATACGGAAGTACATTGAGCAGCTGTTAAAAGCTTCTCCTCTGGTTGAAAAAGCAAAGACACCACACGAGATTACACTATCTTACCAACACAGCAACTACAGATTGTAGCTCTTGATGACAGCGGCGTAGTTCCCTCCGGATGAGGTGGCAATCCCCGTCGAGTCGTGCTGAACTGCCCGTCCTTCAGAATAAGGCAGCCAACTAACGCCACAAAACCGCAACTCGGTCCGGAAAGCCAGCCAGCTTCCACGTGCGGCATTCAACGGCCGTCAACTCGGTACGCTCCCCACACACTCGGTGGCACGAACGCGCTCGTTGCCCACCATCTAAGCGCTCGCTCCTCACTCGTTCCCTTCCCGAGTTCAAAAAGAAAACCGGCCAAGGAGGCAACACTGTGAAGACAGAACAACACCGAAGATATCAGAATAAGAATCGGTTGCAACATGCAAGCCTACAACGGCTCAGGGGCATCGTTTACGCCAGATGGACGTCCAAATGAGTAAAAACAGATAGCTAGAACCCTTGTAAAATTAGAGGGGGAGACCGTCAAGTCCTGGGGACTTACTGGCGGCTCCCGCCTTGATAGTAGCTAGGACTTCATCCGCGCTCACATCTTCCTGAATCTCTTGAGCCACGTCACCCAGTATGGTTTTTATAGTGTGTGCCACTACATCCTCAGTTATGGTAGGGTGAGGGGGGAACGGCAGCGTACAGACGTGTGGAATAATAATGGTAAGCGTTACCGATGGCGCATTTCGTAGTATATAGTCATCCTTCCACATAGGTGAGATTGTGTATGAGAGCTCGAAGACGACCCCGGTGTTCTGTGAGGAGATAGTAAATCGACGGCGTTTCATGAGGCATACGATCGTCTGTGCGAGACCTGACAAGCGTTATCGTATGAGTGAAGAGATCCACGTTTCAGCACGATGCACTATCGCCTGACAGATGGGTCGCGTAATACAAGTTTACGGCGTTCGCATACCAAGGTGACGTCAGTGTCATATCCTGTCAATGCCCCACACAGAACTGGTTTCGCGTGGGGTAGCCACCAGGATAGGGTGGATGTGTAGACGGGCGACATCGACGACATAGGGCTATGTGTCTTCAACGAGCCATCGGAGTCAGGAACACTGCGCAACGTTTAATTTCCACAGGGCGCGACTGTGCCACACCCGTTGGCGGGCGAAGGTGACATCACAATGTAGGCATCATGGTTGCAGAAAGCCAAACTTAAGAATGTGGATTGTCGCCAGCAAAGGAACGTATGAGGTACATAATGTCGAGACAAGTGGACGAATGCGCCGTATAATATGTAAGACCCGCGCAGCTGCCATGAACCTTCGTCCATGTGTCGATAAGCTGAGGTCGGTTAATGATCCCACAGAGGGACACACAATGGAGATGTCCTTGGAGTTGATCATTAGGCCCTTCTGTGTGCTTGAAGTCCCCACCAATGACCAGATCATCCAGGGACCCTTAAAAAGAGGCGTTACCTAGTCAGTAAAGATGTGTTGTTTGCTATGGTGATGGGAGACAGATGGTGCTTGCATATTTAGGATTCAAAAGCCAAAAAGCGTGAGGGGCATATCCACAGCATTAGTAATGTACACTATATCTTCAGTGGGGAGCCCTGCATGGTGAACGATGACCACTTCGCTACCTTTGTCAGAGGTATTGGATATGTGGGCCGTGTAGCAGATGAGAGCATAGAAATCAGCGATGATCACTTTTTGATGGAGGGCAATGTCCATATCAACAGCATAAATGGTATCTCGGAAAATTACCAATTTATACAGGGTGTTACAAAAAGGTACGGCCAAACTTTCAAGAAACATTCCTCACACACATATTGTAACCTCCCCACAAAAATTTAAAAGATAATGTTTTAAATGCAAATGGACATAGAGCTAAGTGTAACCTCCCCACAGAAATTTAATGACAATGACAATAAATTTAAACTAGCAATCTGACCCAAATGTGAGCTGCCCACAAAAAATGTAACACAGTTCAATGATAATGAAAACGCAAATAGACCGAAATGTCGATCTTAGGCCCTGTTCAATAATTAAACTCAAATTCTTACCTCAGTAAAACTGCATCTGCTCTTATTTTTCGCCATAGCTCCAAGGAAATGCATTACAAAAATTTTGAATTTAAGGGAAACTTTTCTTTAAGGAATACCAAGGGAAATATTTCTTTCAATAAAGGATTCTTTGTTAAAAAATTGCTTTGAAAACAAAATTATTATTGGGGCGATTCTTGGAGAAATTAGTTACAGTTAATTTACATTACATTATCAAATGCGCGCAATGCTGCTTCTTTACCTTATTAAAAAAATATACCTCGTCCTGAATCTTGACCAGAGTGCCATGTCGACGCCCGCCGACTCCTCACACACAACTCCGACAGTCTCTCGCGCGCTACTAGCACAGACTACGTCATCTCACATGCGCTACTACTCTCGAACTGCTACTTCGCGACTGACTGAACTCTCGCGCGGTCAAGCGCAGACTCGGAACGACAAATAGCTCTCTGGTCAGAGACTCTGCAATGCCTCGCCATCGCCGCCACACAACATACGTGTTTCATAACCCTCCACTGGGGGCAAAAATTTGGCAGCGATGGTGAGTCATTTGGACTTGCCAAGCGCGGCAAAATTTTTTCTTAACTAATTAAATTTATAATTACAGCGTATATACAGATGTAGTACATGAATTAAATGTGCTGCACATGCACCGAGTACAAAACATTTCAGACAAAGACAAAATGTGAGTACAAAACATATTAGCAAATCAGAAAAATGTATATACAAATTATTTGATAGATAACAAAGTGTACATGCACTGAAAAAATTCTTTAGCATTTTCAGAACAAATAAACAGAATGGCAAAAAAAATCATGTTGACAAGTGACATGAGTGCACATGCACTGCAGTTGAGAACGTATCAGCAAATGACGAAATGTATATACAATGAGTAACAAATGACATAAGTGCATACGTACTGAAATATTGAACATATCAGGAAATCACAAAATGTATACAGAATAAGTACAGATCATATTGAAAAATGAGAAAAGTGCACAGGTACTGAAATTCAGTAGAAAGCATATTAACTCATGACACAAGTGCACATGCACTGAAAAATTCTTCAATGCTTTCAGAACAACTAAATGTAATGGCAAAAAATCATCAAATCACAAACTGTATATACAATATAAATAACAAGAGTGCACATATACTGTACTTCAGAATATATCAACAAATCGAAAAAAAATGTCTGTAGCATTTTTACAACAAATAAACATAATGGCAAAATATCATGTTGACAAGTGACAGAAGTGTACTTGCACTGGAGTTCAGCAAATCGAAAAAAATGTATAGGCCATGAATATAAATGATGTTAGCAAAAATTGATTTTCACTATGTTGTAAGACTTAGGATAGGAAAGGGAAGGATTGCATCATGGTTGTAGCACTTTAGTTTGCACACAGCTGCACTGAAAGTCCATATCTTTCCACAGAAGTACAACACCAAGTGAGACAATCTGAAGTTCTTTTCCCATAAGTGTTCATCAGCGTAGCCAAGACACTGAAATGTCGTAGTAATATTCCATGTTATCATTTTGGCAGTACATCAGGTACACCAAACAGTGGGACCATAATAACGTCTTCATCGCTCACGGTGGTGGACAGCATGTCGTGTCAGCACCACGCTCTTACAAGGCACACCATCGTAGAATTAGTGCAAAAACCAAATATAGTGCCCCATGATTATGAGGATGGACAGGACAAATGGATATTACAGTAATTCCAGGTAGTTAGGTAAGAAGGTGAAGGACATTAAGTCACAGACTAGTCTTGATTACATTAGTAGTTTGCGGCATTCATAGCCCAGTTATTCAACATTGCTGTACCATGTATTTAGTATTACAGAATAATGTTCATAAAATTAAATTATTGGCATCATGGGTAATCGTATTACAAAAAACAGTGGCAGTCCTTGGCCAGTCACTAAGCATATTTAGTATGACAGAATAATGTTCATCAAAAGTCATCATTGAAAAGGAGAGTCAATTATTGGCATAGCATTAACATAATTCATTGAGTTATACAAATTATTGGCACTCATTGGCTAGTTACCAAAACATGAAAAGTCATCATTGAAAACAGGAGCTAATTAATGGCATAATTAATAACATAATTCATTTAGTTACATTAATTATCAGCACTTAATGGTCAGCAAGTATTGAATAGTATAAAACATTGTTCATCATTCAGTATTATTCAGAACTCTCTTAAATGAGTAGCATGATTTGAAACTGTTGATACACACCATTAAGAAGTCATTATTAAAAATCAGTTAATTACAGTCATAGCATTAATAATCATGGGCATTATAAGTAGTCTTATTACTATAAACAGTGCAGTTATTAGCCAGTTACAAAGCATTATTTAATTTTTTTTGTATCATTAAGAAGTCATTACTGAAGTGACATACTATTCAGAGCTCATCAGTATTATTCAGAATTCTCTTAAACTAGTAGCATTATTTGGGACTGGTAATACATTTTTTTTGTTTTTGTGCTAGCAATGCATTGCGTTGGGATGGATAATTAATTGCTGAGGCATAACAATATTTGCTTTTGACCTATTGCTGCAAATGAGGATAGGTAACGTCATTCGTCATGAGTCAGCTGCAGCAAGGTTATGAAACAAGGCAGTATATGTGATCACATTTATAAATGATAGACACAAATGGGTAAAAAATAAAAATGCAAGTACTAGAACAGGTATAATAAGTAACAGGTTTAGTAAGTATCATGAAAAGCTTCTCCTGGAAAAAATACAAAATGGATTATTGGGCTGAGGGCTGAAAGAAGAAACGCATACTATGCTGAAAAGTAGTGAACTTCGAATTAACAGGTAGTGAAATGTGTATAAAATGTGTTCCATAGCTGTCCTTTCCAAAACCTTCCGTCATCCTACTATGCAATATAACACCTGCTGTCAAAGCAAACTGCAACAAATACTTAAATAACTACATAGCATAAATACATAACTTCAACAATATCCTCATCTGTAAAGAAAAAAAACTTCATTATCCATCACGTCATTATCATAACTCCATTATTATCATCACCTGTAAAGAAAAACTTCATTATTCATAGTAGCATATTCTTCATCATTACTCTTCATCAGCGTTCATTATCATCTGCAAAAAAATCACTTTATTATTCATCACACAACTATTCCTTATCTCTACCATATTTCATCACTAAAAACTAAGATGTGTAGTTCTGTCTGACAGCCTGCATCAATCGCCTTGTATTCTGAAAGAAAAAATTAGTTAAGACTGCTATTCTACGATGTGTATAGTATATTCTTGTTAATGCTTGTTAATTCTGATCCATTTACTCTTCCTCATAAGGTGTTTGTATCTTCTTTCGTTTATTCCGTATGTGAAATTCCCATTTTTGTTTAATTTATATCCTTTACATATCATTTTTTTCTGAAATTGATGAACAAAGATTAATGCCTTGTATTTAAATCATATAGCCACTAAATAATGACTGGTTGATGGTGACATAGCTAAGCATACAGTATAACATGACAGAAAACGTAATATGTCAAAGGCATAGACAGTGTTCAGAGGCAAAAATGTACAGAGAATATCACAAAGCAGCAGAGAAAAAAAGAAAAATGTAAAATAGTCACGATGTTGAGATATCACAGGGCAAAAAATGTCAAAGTCAACTGATGTGTTATACCTTAACTATTTCACAGTGCATACAAACGAAACACGAAAACAATCGTATATATATAAGAAAATGGAAAATGTGCACGGTCTGATGTGTAACGACAAGTAAAGCGAACTGCTAACCTTATCTTGCCGAGCAATTGCCAAGAAAAAAATATGATATTCATCCGTAAGTAATCACATAAATATAATTGCATAAATGGTCAGAAAACGTGTATGTTCATCTGAAAAAATATGGACGGTCTGATGTGTAATCGACAAGAAGAGCAACCTGCTAACCTTACCTTGTCGGGCACTTGCCAAGAAAAATACGATAATCATTAATAAGTAGTCACATGAATATAATTGCAGAAATAGTCATAAAATGTGTAAATGCCATAATATCATGTTAAATCATAAAGTGTCTTCATTCAATAAAGGGTTTAATGTTACAGACATGTTGGTTTCCTTTGGATTTTCTGGTTCTCAAAGTTTCGACGTGTACAATATTGGGATGAGGAATGCTGCGAATCCGATATGGACCTGCGTATAGAAGTTCAAATTTACTGCACTTACCTTTTATTCTGCTGGATAAATAGTGTGTACGTACTAATATCTTCTGTCCCACGTGAAAGTCTCGGCGTGTACAAACCTGTTTTTGCTGTCTTCTCCGGCGCTCTGCGGCACGTTTGATGTTGTTCAGCGCAATGTCAATGATTTCATGGTGTCGTAGTCGACGAGATGTAGGAAAGTTTACTAATTCTTTAATTTTGTTTGGTGGTTCAACATTTTTCAGTATAACAGACGGAGATAGCCTAGTGGATTCATTTGGAATGGAATTAATTACTTCTTGGAATGAGTGTATGTGTGTGTCCCAATCAATATGTCTTTTGTGGCAGTATATTCTACACAGTTTACCAATTTCTTTCATTAATCGTTCACAAGGGTTCGAAGAAGCATGGTACTTGGATATATAGATCGGAGAAATATTTCTAGCTCGTAACATGCGTGTCCATATAGCAGAACGAAATTGTGATCCATTGTCAGAAATTACTTTCATCACATGCCCTACATGAAATAGAAAATGCTTTACAAATGCTTTCGAAACAGTTTTAGCAGTAGCTTTGCGTAACGGAGTGAAAGTAACAAATTTTGAAGTGAGTTCAACAGCGACAAAGATGTAGCAAAAACCTCTATTAGTTCTCGGAATTGGACCAAAAATGTCTACTGCGGCCATATGTCTTAATTTAACAGGTATAATGGGATATAATGGAGGAATATGTGAAGTGGTGTCTGACTTAGCTTTCTGGCAAATTTTACATGACGCTAAAACTCGTCGTATACGTTTTTCCATATTGGCAAAATAACAGTTCTGTCTCAGTATAAGAAAACATTTTCTGGCTCCGTAATGTGCATAACTTAAATGAGTGTACCAGATTAATTTGTTAACTAGTTCGTCAGGAATGCATAATAACCAATTGTTGCTGTCAGGATGAGAACGGCGAAACAGAATGTCATTGCGTACAGTGTAGTGGTTTCTAATCGTAACATTATTCTTATCTTGCCAAAGGTGTTTAATTTCTTTCCACACGTAGTCTTTATTTTGCTCTCGTGCTATGTCCTGTAATGACGGTGAAATGAAATTTTCAAATGCTACTTGCTGAATGTACATAACGCTGAAATTTGCTTTGCAGAAGTTGGTTGCGACGTCTTGCTGATTGTTGCTGAGAGAACGAGATAATGCGTCTGCTATAACATTTTGTGTGCCGGGAATGTGAACTATTGTAAAATTAAATTCCTGTAAATAAAGTTTCCATCTGCTTAATCTATCGTGTGTGAATTTAGCTGAAAGCAAAAATTGTATCGCTCTGTGGTCTGTGTATACGGTGGTATGTCTGCCATAAAGAAAGTGCCGAAATCTCGTGAAAGCCCATACAACACATAATGTTTCCTGTTCTGTAACGGAATAATTTCGTTCAGCAGGTGACAAAATGCGACTTGCAAATGCGATGTTTTTAATTACTGTTGAGCCATCTTCTTCAATTTCCTGAAAAATATGTACGCCTAAAGCGGTGTTAGAACTGTCGGTGGCAATGGAAAAATTTCTAGTAAGATCTGGGTGCGATAAAAGTGGAGCATTGAACAAAGCATGTTTCAAATAACATTCACGTGAACAAAATTCTGCGTGTCAAAAGTATTGCTTACGCTACTGGAATATGCAATCTGCGCTGTATCTGGTTAAGTTCTATCGTACGTGTTATTATTTACGGGAGGATGCTGTGGCATATCCACTATTTGAACTGTGACGTCTTACGTTCTGGATGACACCTATTGTCTAGTTCATTTATGATAATATGTGGTTGCTGATGTTGTTGCTGCTCATAAGACCGACTGTTATTAAATGTAAGCTGAAAATTGTGCTCATTATTTTTACGTTTGTCAAGATAGTCATTCCTATACGGCGCAGTGCGATAGGAATTGAAAAACTATGTGTTGTCTGTACGTAGTGATTTCCTTGCTGGTGTGCGTTACTATTTGTTGTAGCTAAGACTATACGTGCACGCGGCGAAACATTAAAGTTTGTTTGACCTTGTTGACTGCATTGTTAGTTACGTACGCTAAGCGGCTGATTTTCATGCTATTGTGGTGAAAAACATCTATTGTTACAAAAATGTGGTTGCGACTGCTGAAAATTTTGTACATACTGATGATTACGATTTTATCTGTAATTAAAGTTCTCGTGATTCTGGAGTGCCTAATGAAAATTGTCAGATTCGGTAAAATTTGTCTTATCGGATTTTCATTACTTATTCTTAATTCTAGATAGGGCAATAGTTAAAGAGCTGTTTTGATAGATATAAAGGATAGTAGAAGAGAAGGCAGCAGTGCATAAAACTAAAGATGAAACAGCACTACTACAGCTCGGGGCCCTATGCACGCTACGGCACATATTCATTAAAGCGTAATGAATCCCCTGAGGTCTATTACGTACTGCAAAAAAGTTTTAGCTTTTGTGTTACAGGCAATAGCGGTAAAAATCCAAAAGCAAATTGTTGTATCCATGCTAATACCAGTTTCTGCATTACAGGCAATGCTGTTAAAAATACAATAGCAAATTGTCTTATCGGGTTCAAAGCCATTTTCTGCATTACAGGTAATAGCGGTGAAAGTACAAAAATAAATTGTCTTATACAGTGTAAATCGTGTACCTGTACTCTGTCATTATTAAGCTCTTTCGATTTTCTTACAGATAAAAATTGCTCGTAATGTACATTCTCGTCACTGAATTTAAGAACACGCTCAGGTTTGTGTGAGAATCTGTTTGTCTGTGTCATTTCGGATTTCAAGTTGCGTAGCTTTTCAGATTTTAAGTCGGGTGACTTTTCGGATTTTAAGTCGCGTAGTCTCTGTAAATTGCTCAAATTATATGCGCTCCGTAACTCTGACAAATGTTCGCAAAGTGGCAGATTCTGTGACGTATTGGTGACGGCAATAGTTTTCAATTCTGTTACTTTAATATTTTCGTCAATTTGGTTGTTCTGTCGTTCACTTTTATTATTGACTTCCGTATTCAGAGTGTGTGAAACTTCCAGTAACTCTAAATTAAACTCGTCGCGTATCTGTACTGCGTTTTTACGACATTGTTCGGTGACTGCATTAATTTCGTGTATCTGTGTTGCGTTTGTTGAACATTGTTCAGTGACTGCATTAATTTCGTCCTTATGTGATTCTGTTGTGCCTATACGTGTACCACTTAATTCTTGTGCAACAGTGCCAACTTCTTTATTACTGTTACTAGCACAAGCCTTCGTATCCACACGTATTTGTTCTTTACTGTCCTGACATTGTACGGTAACATCTGTAATCTGTTCGCTAACTTGTTTGTTCTGTTCATTAAGGTTTTCTTGTTTTTATTTCGTCAGTTTGAAACTTTCATCAATCATTTCGCTAAGTTGTTTGTTCTGTTTATCAAGTTTTTCATTAAGTTGTTTGAAATGGTTGTCGAAAATTTCGTGCTGTTGTTTGAAAATTTTGTTTAGTCCTTCACTGAGTTGTAGTAAAAATGCGATAACTTGATCCTCAGTAACATTACCCATTTGTTGTGCCAATGCTCTAATTTCATCCTTAGTAACATTACCTACTATATTATCGGTGCTATTTGATGGCGTGTCTGCAATTGTCACGTTTTCTGTAACCACTTGGTCATTCTGTAATTTACCAAATTGTTTGCCAGTCAAATGCACACTGTCGGTCACTATTTCGGAATTAAATACATCCGTCGTACTTTCAGTACACTGTCCATTTTCACTAGAAAAATTTGTCTGTACGTTATTTGAATTTTCCAAGCCGGGTGTGTTAAGCAGGGCAGCGCTCATTACAATAGGGCGCCCCGCGTCATCAATTGTCGTCAAATTAACAGAAGACGCAATCGAGTTCGTTTGTTCATCATTAAGGTCTACATCATTATTAATGGTTGGAACGCACTGATTGTCAGTGAACGCAGGATTGTCATCATTACACTGCGTGTCACAAGTACTATTGGTGAAGTTGTTTAAGTCGGTTATTTCGTTCATAATACCTCGCTATACACTATTCACAGTCTTTCGCGGCATTTTTACAATAGTCACAATTATTCACAAATAAAATAAGCACAATGCAAAAACAACACACAAATACAACAGAGCAATGAATTGCCGATGACCTGAGGAAAGAAAGTCATAAAATTAGTAAAAGCGTTGCGCCAAATCCTAATTATATTTAAAGCAGATAAGAGCAGAATCTGACTACTTTTCAAAAGATTCTCAACAAAATACGATCCTGGACCGGGTGTCGCCAAGTGTAACCTCCCCAAAAAAATTTAAAGATAATATTTTAAATGTAAATGGATATAGAGCTAAGTGTAACCTCCCCACAGAAATTTAATGACAATGACAATAAATCTAAACTAGCAATCTGACCCAAATGTAAGCTGCCCACAAAAAATGTAACACAGTTCAATGATAATGAAAACGCAAATAGACCGAAATGTCGATCTTAGGCTCTGTTCAATAATTAAACTCAAATTCTTACCTCAGTAAAACTGCATCTGCTCTTATTTTTCGCCATAGCTCCAAGGAAATGCATTACAAAAATTTTGAATTTAAGGGAAACTTTTCTTTAAGGAATACCAAGGGAAATATTTCTTTCAATAAAGGATTCTTTGTTAAAAATTGCTTTGAAAACAAAATTATTATTGGGGCGATTCTTGGAGAAATTAGTTACAGTTAATTTACATTACATTATCAAATGCGCGCAATGCTGCTTCTTTACCTTATTAAAAAAATATACCTCGTCCTGAATCTTGACCAGAGTGCCATGTCGACGCCCGCCGACTCCTCACACACAACTCCGACAGTCTCTCGCGCGCTACTAGCACAGACTACGTCATCTCACATGCGCTACTACTCTCGAACTGCTACTTCGCGACTGACTGAACTCTCGCGCGGTCAAGCGCAGACTCGGAACGACAAATAGCTCTCTGGTCAGAGACTCTGCAATGCCTCGCCATCGCCGCAACACAACATACGTGTTTCAATATAAAGAAAAGATATTATGTGGACATGTGTCAGGAAACGCTTAATTTCCATGTGAGAGCTCATATTAGTTTCGTAAGTATGAACTGTACTTCCTCGATTCACCGCCAGTCGGCCCAATTGAAGGAAGGTAATGTTGACTTCGGTGCTTGTGTTGACATGCGACTCATTGCTCTACAGTACTAGCATCAAGCACATCAGTACGTAACATCAGCAGGTTAGTGTTCATCACGAACGTGGTTTTGCAGTCAGTGCAATGTTTACAAATGCGGAGTTGGCAGATGCCCATTTGATGTATGGATTAGCACGGGGCAATAGCCGTGGCGCGGTACGTTTGTATCGAGACAGATTTGCAGAACGAAGGTGGCCCGACAGAAAGACGTTCGAAACAATTGATCGGCGTCTTAGGGAGCACGGAACATTTCAGCCTATTACTTTTGAATGCATTATGGGAACAGCAGTGATCAATGTCTTATAAATAATTACTATTAAAAACAATCTTAATCACGATTTATTTAACAAGGTGACCGGTTTCGACCACTACTGTGGTCATCTTCAGACCATTGAGTAGGAACCTCTTTCTGGTGGAGAATCACCAGAAAGAGGTCCCTACTCAATGGTCTGAAGATGACCACAGTGGTGGTCGAAACCGGTCACCTTGTTAAATAAATCGTGATCAAGACTGTTTTTAATAGTAATTATTTCAGCCTATGACTTGCGACTGGGGTAGACCTAGAGCGACGAGGACACCTGCAATGGACGAAGCAATTCTTCGTGCAGTTGACGATAACCCTAATGTCAGCGTCAGAGAAGTTGCTGCTGTACAAGGTAACCTTTACCACGTCACTGTATGGAGAGTGCTACGGGAGAACCAGTTGTATCCGTACCATGTACAGCCTGTGCAGGCACTATCAGCAGCTGATTCGCCTCCACGGGTACACTTCTGCGAATGGTTCATCCAACAATGTGTCAATCCTCATTTCAGTGCAAATGTTCTCTTTACGGATGAGGCTTCATTCCAACGTGATCAAATTGTAAATTTTCACAATCAACATGCGTGGGCTGACTAGAATCCGCACACAATTGTGCAATCACCTCATCAACACAGATGTTCTGTGAACGTTTGGGCAGGCATTGTTGGTAATGTCTTGATTGGGCCCCATGTTCTTCCACCTAAGCTCAATGGAGCACGTTATCATGATTTCATACGGGATACTCTACCTTTGCTGCTAGAACATGTGCCTTTACAAGTACGACACAACATGTGGTTCATGCACGATGGAGCTCCTGCACATTTCAGTCGAAGTGTTCGTACGCTTCTCAACAACAGATTCGGTGACCGATGGATTGGTAGAGGCGGACCAATTCCATGGCCTCCACGCTCTCCTGACCTCAACCCTCTTGACTTTCATTTATGGGGACATTTGAAAGCTCTTGTCTACGCAACCCCGGTACCAAATGTAGAGACTCTTCGTGCTCGTATTGTGGACGGCTGTGATACAATATGCCATTCTCCAGGGCTGCATCAGCGCATCAGGGATTCCATGCGATGGGGGGTGGATGCATGTATCCTCGCAAACGGAGGGCATTTTGAACATTTCCTGTAACAAAGTGTTTGATGTCACGATGGTACGTTCTGTTGCTGTGTGTTTCGATTCCATGTTTAATGTGATTTGAAGATAAGTAATAAAATGAGCTCTAACGTGGAAAGTAAGCGTTTCCAGACACATGTCCACATAACATATTTTCTTTCCTTGTGTGTGAGGAATGTTTCCTGAAAGTTTGGCCGTACCTTTTTATAACACCCTGTATACAGCCCAAATGGTGGCCAAATTCGTCGTCGCCCTGTGTTAGTGTTCTGGACACACACCCCCTATTAGCACAAACAGTGCTGCAAACATGTCTGGCTACCATGGAACCAGTGGCCATTGTGGCCACAAATACTGGGTGGAAGTTGGATTGAGTGTTACTGTGCGCCCCCCCCCCCACCCCCACCCACAGGTGGGCCAGCATCCCGATCTGCTCTGTCGTCGACATCATCAACCCAGGAGATCGAAATCGGGGCAAGCCAGAGTCGCACCCATCGAGGACTAGGGAACATCTCTTCAAGGAAGCTGTCGTTGTCGGGCGGGTTCCCAGGCGGTGGGAAGGATACTTCCCAGATGGGACATCGGGAGCAGTCACCCCTGTCGTCAGGGTGCTCAAAAGGGGATCACCTTCTGGTATTTGGTCTACTAGCCATGATGCCATATGAACGAGTGTATCGTCAGAGGACGTTGGACTTCGCTTCTTCCATTTGTAACATGACCCCTGCTTTCAGAGGTGCTGGTCTATGTCGGAATATGTCCTATCGCTGGCTGCTGTCGCGCTTGTCTGAAGGAAAGCAGAGGAAGGCACCCCACTAGGTTCAATGTCCGTTACAGTGGGAGGAACGTTCATCAAGCTCTGGAGAATTGTTGGTATCGTCGTCATCACAGGAGATGGCGCCAGTCAGGTCTCGTCCACACTGTCGTTCCCGAGGGGAAGTACCAGCTGGAGAACAGGCGCTTCCTGAACTGACGCATCCGGGTTACACATAAGCAAGGTGTAGGCGTCTGGTAAAGAAGTGTCCGTTGCTTTGGGTGCTGTGTCACTGGCCGGGATCTGGAGCAAACAACAATGGAGACAATTTCACCTAAGATCTTGTCTACATCCTGCTCATGACCAAAGCTGGCTGTCGTACATGATGACGGCTCGCACACCACCTATTAGCAGATAGTATGGAATGTTCTGACAGTTCGATCTCGATCTGTTGGACACCATTTAACACGTGGTATGTAGTGAACGTCTGCCATTTCTCCGCGATTTGACCCACAACATTGCCACAGGGTCGGAAAGCTTCAACGACCACGTCTTGCGTCTTCTCGAAAGGGGGCTCAAATACCTTAATTGTTTGAAGACCGAAACAGTGTGGTCTACTGTCACCTCCCCAATACTTACTTACTTACTCACTTACTGCGTTGGCTACACAAACCACAGTCGGGCTTTGGCATCACCAATCAGCCTTCTCCAATGTCCTCGGTCCATGTATTCTTCTTCAGACAGCCCCAGCGTACTCATATCCTCTCTGAACTGATCAATCCATTGGAGTCGTTTTCTTCCCCGTGGTCTTTTGCCATGTTCCGCCACTACCTGCCTGATGATCTGGCCTTCTCGATGCATTACTTGTCTATATCACTTCAGTCTTCTTTCTTTGATCACTGCCACGATAGCCATCGACTTGTATAGCTCCTGCAGTTCGCAGTTCTTTCTTTTCCTCCCTTCATCTCCATTCTTCACTGGCACAAAAATTTGTCTGAGGATGCTATTCTCAACTGCCAGGAGTTTTCTTTCCCTCTTTTGGGTAACGGTCCACATCTCTGCTCCATATAAGACTACAGGTTGTTTTATTGTCTCGTAGATGTTGGTCTTTGAGAATCTCGATAGAAGCCAGGACTTTAACAGCTTTCCCAGAGCAAATCATAACCTGTTTTCTGCTTGTATTCGTGCAATAATTTCCTGACCTATCTCGTTCCTTTCATTCAGGAAACACCCAAAGTATTTAAAGTCTTTTACCCTTTCAAAGATTTTGTTCTTCCCCTTCAGGGATCTGTTATCATTTTCTCTGCTAACTACGAGTTATTTTGTCTTATCCATATTCAACCTCAGGCCTGCCCTCATTGCCTCTTCCATTAATGTTCTTATCATCTGAACGAGGTCTTCCTCTTTCTCTGCTATTAAAACTGCATCATCCGCATAGGCTGAAACGTCCCCTTTGAACAATTATACATGATTGTGCTTAAACTGACACACAATATTTTTAGCGCAACGCAATCTGACTTTCAAAAATCCCTACAAAAGAATGGCCCTGACTAACATTAACCTATACCTTTCACAAATCACTTACCTCACCAAAAATGTTCGTTACTCGAACTACTGCAATACAGCCAGCGCCACTACTGCCAGCTAAATAAAAGATTCAAACTACTGAAGGCACTAATTACTGATAGGCATAGTTAGCAAATGAAAGATTTTGATAGAGAACAAACAATGTATTTACCTTAATAGTCATAATATATATAGCACTTCATGATATCCAGTATTACAAATTTCAAAACTCCGCCATCTCTCTCCCCACATCCACCACTGCTGGCGGCTCACCTCCAACTGCGCAACGCTACGCGCTGTTCACATCCAGCTGCCCAACACTACAATGGCAGACAACAATGCAAACTAGCCACAGACTGCACACAGCACAGCCAGTGATTTTCATACAGAGCGCTACATAACGTTGCCAATAAGAAAACATAAACAGCCTATTTACATAGCCCCCATGCTCCCCACAAAAAATTTTACAAATTGTTTTGGGCAGTGGCCAATAATGATTTGATAAATTTTTTCATAATTACAATAACAAAGAAATCAAAGGCACACTCTTATTGATACAATGTTGGTCAAAAGCTAAAATTTTCTCACAGTCCATAAAGACAGTCCTGATCATTCATCACAGTAACAGTGCAGTGTTTTTCTCAAAGTCTGAGCGGTAAAAGAAAATGCACATGGATGTATTGGATTTCCATGCAATCTTGAAGAAGTAGTGTTGTCCTTCCAACGGAAAGACAGTGCTGACTCTTGACATGCAGACAGGTATTGGTCCACAACAGAGCAAACCCACAGCAGATTCAGTCGACGTTTTGAAGAATATTGGTAGGTAGGTCATCACAGAGCAGACCCACTGTAGTCCTGGTAGAGATTACGGTACTGGTGGGCCACCAGTGGTGCAGACCCACTGCAGTCCATGTAGAAATAATGGTACTGGTGAGTCAGCAAAGGTGTAGACCCACTGTAGTCCTTGTAGAAATGGCCAGCAGCCATCTGTTGTGACTGTGCAGGTGCACAATCACCATTGAAGAGTCTTGCGGATAATATAGGAAGTCCATAACCCACCACTTGTCCACTCACAAAAATTTGTTTGAAATGTCCTTAGAACCAGCAATGCTGTTATCCAGTCCCTTGCTGAATTATTAACACATGTGCAAACACTATCAGTCCCTACTTCTTACATATTGTCCATATACTATGACCAACAGAAACGTGTGCAGTGAAATGTAACTTACAAGTTACTTAATTTGATGAACTACTGTCAATTACAATTTTATAACATAAGAATACAATAACAAAGGTACAAGATACATCATTAAAGAACATAACAATACAGATAAGATTTGTAGTAAAACAGGCTTTACAAAACAATAGAAATAAACATGTAAATCAGTGTTACAAGAATTATGACATAAGTACATACATAAAAGATCAGAATAACTTTTGAAACATCAACTTCACACATGAGCATTAAAACAAAACAGAATAAATAATGTCTAAACATCTTTACAAAGTAAATAACATATTATTAATGCCAATTATATTTGAGGATAACAGTATTCCTCATCATAGTGAATGTAGCTTAGTATTAGAAGAGAAAAAAATTCTATGAAACAGTACACAGAGACAGGAAGAAAACAAATACACAAGGGTACACAAACACATAGGGGGATAACACAATGGAAAGAGCAGGGTTCGTTTTCAGTGTAGCATTTGGTACTGCAGTATTTTGCGAACAAAACCTTTTTTGTTCTTGGAGATCTCCCTTCGTTCATCATTATTCCAAAAAAGTCCTATCTATACCTCTTTTCTGTATTCTAACCATATTTCCTTCAAAATAATTATGGCTCAATGTACAATACTCATTTTGGCCCAAATCGTTTTCATATAACTTCTCAATGCATTTCTTCCAATTTATCACAACTTGTTCTCACATATAGCCTACCCCATCTTAAGCTAACTTAAATCTACTGAGCTCAGATGCTAAACTAAGGGACGAGGCAATGCAACAGCGCAAAACAATTAACACAAACATCAATGACAAAAAAAAAATACAAATTGGCAAAGTAAGAGACAATATTACAACTAATATAAGGCAATGAGCAGCAAACAAGAAAAATAAATCGGTAGTAAACTGGCTTATCAGAGTAACACAAAGTCAAATTCAGTAACACTATGCCTGGAAAACAGCAGCAGCAAATGAAATAACTTATATCTAAACATGACATAGCTCAATCAAAAAAAATATTACACTGCAGACAACAATGCAGACAAGGGAAATGTATATTCACATCTTAATATCTATGTCATTAAAGTGGTGCACCACAACTTATTCTACAAAATAAATTACCGAGAGCTTGAAAAGAAAATTTTGAATGCAGTTCCTGTGAAGGTACATGTCTTTTTGCGCTCCCTCATTTTTTTGAAAAAATTATTATTTACTCGATCTGTAGACAGAAAATGTTCATATTAGTACATCTACAAAATTTTATTTTAACCAATGCTGCAGTGCAGCTAGAAATTAGATATTAAACACAATAAGCAAAGCAAGGCGTGAAACGTCATTCACTAGCCATATGGCATTTCATAATGCAGTAAACAATCTTTCAACTAGCAAGGCAATAGATGTGAAATGTTTCTCATCATTTCATTAGGCATTTTAGTAAACATCATAAATTAAGAGCTCCACAGTATAATCATATGTTTTCAAGTTTGAGCGTGTCGTATTTGCGATGCTTTCTACAAAGGAATGTCAATAGCGAGGATAATGGCCTCCCTTTATTTTTCTACCTGTGCCTCTGAAAAGGCACACACTAATGGCTTTTTCCCCAGGCATCTGACACAGCTGGGTGCCCACGACGCATCACATGCAGGTGGTCACTTAACTTTCTTACGGAAATATTTATGACAGCAGTTTCCGCTACAGTGGCAGTCTCATATAAAAAATTTCACAGGTCGAGAATTTGCGTTGCAAATGTGTAGAAATAAAATCCTATGAATATAACAGTGTCCAAAAAATTTTCAGTGGCATTGTGATACATTCACACATGTACACACATTTCATAACTCTTAAAATACTATTCTTGGTTTCCATCAACCTTTTTCACAAACCAGAGTCCCTAACCACTACTCATTATTCCTTACCTTATACGTCGACACTTTTTCAATATTTCATCATAACAGATATGTAGCATACTCAAATAACTCATATAGCATCAGCTTATTGATCATAAACATACCACAACAGCATAATACACATAGTCATCGTAATAATAACATCATAACACCTCAGTCAACTCTCAAAATCGTCATAGCATCCTCCAATAATTAAAAAAAAATTCTCTGCTCATGTCAAAACTGTTATCTGCCTCAAACGTACTTTAAAAATCGTGATCCCATACCAAATATATCATTCAAAGTTCTCATAATATCGCAATGGGTCTGAAAAAATATGAACTGTTCACAAAGTACAGACAAAATACAATTTTGTATGTGTGAAGTTATACAACGGTGTAATTACATATACATCTGTCACTGATGTAGTAAAAAAAATGTTTGCTCTCAGTTAAATGATCAGATAGCTGTGTAATTTATGTATTAGGGAAATATGGTACCGATGTGTAAAGTTGTATAAGCAAATACCATATCAGCTAGGGCTCCTTGTGCTTGCCAAACACATTATACATAAAGTAGGCATGTACCCCCCTGAGGGTATAATTATACCCTCAGGTGTTACAGATTACAGCAATGGAATGAAATGTATCACGAAAAACTTATGTATCATTGTACTTCAAATATCTTTAAAAATAAATGATTTAAGTACAAAATTAATCACTCAAATACGTGTACTGTAACGCTAAACTGTGCGTCTTGTTGTAAGATAATCTCTGTGGAAGTCTCGTAGTTATCGTCCTCTGAAAGCTAAGTTCTGCGGAAGTCAATGTACTTACCTCATGATAAACAAAAGTGAAATGCTTTGTGTATAGATATCTTAGTTATTACGCTTATTGCCGTGATGAAGAAAGTACTGTGCTGTAACGTATTGTTGTGCTAAGGAAAAGGCTGTCTCATTGTAGCTATACCACAAAAGTTACTACTAAAACGTGTTTTACTTTCCAGAATAATTCAGAAAAACTGTGTAGATATAAAACAGATACACCGCAAAAGCAACATTGTAAATTGTCACTCATTAGTAGCGTCGTGATAAAATCGTGTAACTGTCACATAAACTAACCACTGTGTCATATGGTATTTCACAGAAAGTACTTTAAATCCAGAATGTATTTTCAAGTAAACCAAACTGTTGCATTAAAATCTCATTAGCAGTACTGGTAAATGTTCTAAGTATGTGAGCCTTATAGTCGTTATGTAATCATGCAACTGACAAGCAAGAATGTACAAATAACAACATTGTGTCGTCTGTTCACAATAACAATGCATTCATAATTTCTGTCGAAATAAGTTCTCTTTGTTCTTGACTGGATACTTAACTTCAAACATTGTTGCATGTTAACAGTTTGTAAGTGTGAAGAAGTGTACGAGTAACGTGAAGTGAAAAATTTTATAGCAAAGACTAAGTTAAAAAGCAGTTTATCTCTCAATAAACGGTTTTACATGTGAAATGTGGTGCAATCTTTTACTCCTCATAGTACTCAGTGTTTCAACTTGAACGCAATTATCATCCGGTATACGTCGGTAAAGAATACTGGAATTTTTTTCAAGGTTAGCGTCTATGTTATTTTTCCCTGAGCCAGCTGGCGCACGCGGCTGCCTGCGGCTGCCTGCGGTGCGAGTCATTGTCTGTCTCTTTGTTGGCGCGCGTCGTTATTGGGATTAGGAGACCTAACTTCTACAAATTGACCTTGACGAGAAGAGCCCCTGCCCTGTTTGAAGCTCGCCAGTTCTGATGCAATTCAGGTCTGTCGTTACGATTATATCGTCTGTCGTCATGTCGGTAGATTCCATAGTTTCTTTCTTGTCGGTCATGTGATGGAGAATTTCTCCGTAACTGCATGGTGGACCGTTGCGTCTGAAGTTATTCTGTCTCCCTTGATAATAATTATTTTGGTCCCCATATTGTCTGTTTCTATGGTTGTCTCTGTCACATTCATTACTACGAAAATGCGATCTTTCTCTGTAACTATTATTACTCTGCCAGTGGTTGTCATATGGGTGGCGTCTGTTTTGGTCACGATTTGCGTTGCAAGAATAGACTTGTCATGTCCAGTTATTGTTTCTGTCGTCACGGAATTGTGACGGATGTGACCTGTAGTGATTGCTTTCCTGTTTTCGCATCCCGTGACTGTCTGTGTCAATTTCAAATTCTTGTAAGAGTCTTTGAAAAGCTTCAGTGTCGTCTTTGCAACGTCCTGCTAAAATAATATTTCTTAAATGTTCAGGCAATTTCATTAAGCAAATGCGGATGAGTTCTGAAGGGCTGTATGGGTTTGACAGGTACTGATTCTTTTGCAACATGTCTTCAAAATATTTCACAAGACTGGAAAATTCAGATTGTTCGAAATGCTTCATCATTATGATGCTATGTTTTACTCGGTCTTGTGTAGCTTGAGACCAATATGCTGAGAGGAAGGCACGATCAAAATCTCCTTCACTGTGACAATCGTGAATGACCGATCGCATTCTTACAGCTGGTTCATTCTCCAAGTAGCCACACATATATTCTAACCTGTGCTCCAATGACCAGTTGGGAGGAAAACAATGAGAGAATTGATGGAGCCACACTTGTGGATGAATGTCACTGGCAGAATTCTTAAACGTTTTGAATTTACGTGTAGTAATGAACAGCTTAAAGTCAAAATCATCGTGTCGGCGAGTAGCATATCGGTCATTGTTACGTCGTGTCGGCGGTTCCATCTCAAAATTCGGTGCACCTTGCCAATTTCTTTCATAATTTCCGAAATGCCCTGTGTCATTATTTTGTGGCTTTTCCGTATTTCTAAGTTCCTCTTCCCGTGTTGGAGCGTGAGTGTCCTCTGAAATATGATATTTTTGTATTACTTGTGCCAACTGATCTTGTACTTCCCGGATTTCTCTTTTGTATTGCGTATTCATTTGATTCTGATTTTCTTTGAATTTCTTAATTTGTTCATACTCTTCTGTGTCAGTGAAGGCTACAGGTCTTGTGTCATTCAGATCATCATCTACCTTTGCAGATAAGTTAGTGAACTGATCCGAAAGTTCTGCTACTTTCTCTGATAGTGTACTTATTTCCTCAGTGTGTATTTCTGAACCAAGTTTCAGAGTGTCCATTTGTGTTGAAACCGTATCTACTGTGTCCTTTAAGTTTTCATGAGTTTTTGCAAGTTGCGTAACCGAATCGGTAGATGCAACTGAGTCAATTTTAGCTTGCAAGGTGTCGTGATTTTCATGAACAATAGTTTGCAGTTCTTTTATGGCTGCTTCGTGATTCTGTATTGCATTTGCATGACGCGAAAAAATAGTTTGGAAATGCTCACAAATTTGTGTTTTTACGTCATTACAGACTTTTTGACATTTCGATTCGATTTTATGTAACTCAGTAGTTAAATATTCACGTGTTTGTTCAAGCGTGGTGTCTAACTTTTGAAGATTTTATTCCGTTGTGTCTAACTTTTTAAGATTTTGTTCCACTGTATCTAACTTTTTAAGATTTTGTACCACTGTGTCTAGCTTTTGAAGATTTTGTTCCATTGTGTCTAACTGTTGCTGTGTTTGTCTCTGGTGTTGTTCCATTGTGTCTACCTTTTGAAACTTTTGCTGTGTTTGTCTCTGATTTTGTTCCATTTGATGCATTAGCTGTAATAACAACGCATTAGTGCTGGAATCTGTTCCTCTACGCTTTTCGGCAGTGCTTTTGCACCGGCAGCATTCACATTTTGACAAACAGAAAATGTGTCTTGACTTATTTGAGAAAACGGTGAGGACGCAAAACCTGAATCTACAGTATTTGCAAAATTGTGTCCTGTCATTTCGGATTCCTGAGGCGAACTATTGCTGTGCGATCGATCGATAATGCATCCCTGTTCACTAATTGTTCCACTGCCTATGCCATTGTTTGCCGCCCGCTCCATTGCCCTATGCACAATTACCAAATTACTATGTTGAACATTAGTTAATTCATTACACGGTGGCGCTAACACACTGCTTTCGTCTTCACTGTCATTTCTCAGTTTACTTTGGAGCCTAGTATTACGTTTTTCACACGCCATTATTGTCACAATATTTCACACGATAACACAGACAAACACAATTTGAAGAGCAACGATAAGAGAACACATTAACATAGCACTGAATTTAATATCTAGTTAATTGCAACTGCAGCTGCGAAATACTTGGTGCAAATCTACATGCATGCCACAACAGTGCACAACAATGAAAAACTACAACTACAAAGGAAATTCTCTCTATAATTATGTGCTAGCAATAAACAAAAGCTACACTAAGTACACAAACTACAAGAAAAAAATCAGAAGATTCCAGGTTCGAATCCTGGCAGGGTCGCCATATGAAACGTCCACTTTGAACAATTATACATGATTGTGCTTAAACTGACACACAATATTTTTAGCGCAACGCAATCTGACTTTCAAAAATTCCTACAAAAGAATGGCCCTGACTAACATTAACCTATACCTTTCACAAATCACTTACTTCACCAAAAATGTTCGTTACTCCAACTACTGCAATACAGCGATCGCCTCTACTGCCAGCTAAATAAAAGATTCAAACTACTGAAGGCACTAACTACTGATAGGCATAGTTAGAAAATGAAAGATTTTGATAGAGAACAAACAATGTATTTACCTTAATAGTCATAATATATATAGCACTTCATGATATCCAGTATTACAAATTTCAAAACTCCGCCATCTCTCTCCCCACATCCACCACTGCTGGCGGCTCACCTCCAACTGCGCAACGCTACGCGCTGTTCACATCCAGCTGCCCAACACTACAATGGCAGACAACAATGCAAACTAGCCACAGACTGCACACAGCACTGCCAGTGATTTTCATACAGAGCGCTACGTAACGTTGCCAATAAGAAAACATAAACAGCCTATTTACAAGGCCAGGATATTGATCCTTCTTCCCAGCTGTATTCCTGTCTCTAGGCTTTCTACCTCTGTCAGGGCTGTCTCTAGTACCATGTTAAACAGAAGAGGAGAAAGGCAGTCTCCTTGTCGCACTCCAGTTCTCACCTTGAACTTCAATGATATGTTTCCATTTACTTTCACCATGCATGTTGTCTCCTGGGTGCATATCTGTATCAGTTTTATGAGTTTTCTGGGAACTTGAGCCCTTTCGAGTTCTTGCCGTATTGCTTGTCTATTCATACTATCATATGCTTTTTGGAAGTCCACAAAAAGGCAGTGATCATATTTTGCGGAATTCCCAGCTCTGCTAGCACTGGTCTACAGTTTTTACCTTTCTAAAGCTTGCTTGTTGGAATCCCAGTACTTTCCCGACATGTGGTGTTAGTCGCTTCAGTAACAACATGCTCAGTATCTTATAAGCTGTACATAGTAGTGTGATTTCTCTATAGTTAATACATCTCATTGGGTCTCCTTTCTTTAGTATGGGGCAGATGACAGACTCCTTCCATTCTTCTCGGATCCTTTCCTTCTTCCAAATTAAGCTGATTATGTGGTATAGTCTCACTTGTGGAGTAACATGGAATCTATTCCTGGTGCCTTCCCCCTCTTCAGTTCTATGGTCGCTCTTACCTCTTCAATGCTTGGTAGTTCATATTCCCCCAATGGTATAGTATCTCTGTTTTCTCTATATGATTATTCTTCTTTATTTTCTGTTGTAACACTTATGGTGTTTACATCCACATTCAGAAGGTTTTCGAAGTAGTTTTTCCATTGCCCCACAGCTTTCATTTCATCTGTCCTTCTTGACCTCTGATCACGTCAATCCTTGGATTGTATCCCTTCTTGAAGAACCTGACTGTCCTGTAACAGTCTCTTGTATTTCCTACTATCCAGTCCTTTTCTGTCAGTTTCATTTTACGTTCATGAACTCTCGCATTTCTGTTCGAAGGACTTGTCTTCCTTCTCTAACTGCTTCCATGTGTAAGGTTTTGAGGATAGAACAACAACTGTGTAAGCTGTAAATATTTTTGGTTTAATGTTGCAATCTTATTACAGAAATACATACATTTACACAGTTTGCAATGTGATAATGTTACAACAGTTGTCAAACGAACGCATTTCGTCCTCAGAAAGTGAGATAATCCTAACACAACAATGGTAAATTTTAACTAGAAATTTTGTTGATGAAATTATTCTTATAACTACATCATGACGTTGGCCAGTACTACGATAAATCATCCAATTCTGGTTCAACGTTCGGTACTATTTAGGACGAAAATCAAGTCTACGGAGGGTGGTTAGTTTTGTGACTAGTTGAGCTGAAGATTACGCAAGGTCGCTCGAGTTTACAGTGGACGCAAGCTGGTGAACTAACAAGTCTACGCCCCCACTCACGTGATTTATCTTAGCTCCAATGAGCTGTCGTCTGCATGGATGCTCTCGCCCTCTGAAACTCATATAAAAACTAATTAATCCTTTGCTGATTTTTGCAGCAGAAACTGTCCCTACGTTTCTCGTTATGTGAGAAAACATGTACTCATCCCTAGTCTTGGAATATGGCGAAATGCACGTGCTTGCCTGCAGCAATGTGCATATTAAAATGCCCTCTCAGTCCTCGCAAGAACAATTAACTAACCGGCTGGTTCGTTTCTCCACAGTTGGAGCTGAACGACACTACAGCTAATATCTAGCTGAACATCAGCCGCAGTGAACGCAGCGTTCACACAAATTTCTGCTCTGCATTGTACAGAGCGTTACGTGCCCCATTCTGCGTTAGACGCCAGTTCAAAGAAGAGTCCCCGAAAATTTTGCTCTTGTCTTTCTCGTAGCCGAACTGCCACCCCACCTGGGTTCTTTCATTCTCCACATCACGACTTTTTTCGACGAATAGGAGCGTTTCTCTTATTTTGTGAAAACTCTCTCTGCCAATCGCATGGGCTTTACCATTAAACTGCGTCGAAATCTCGGCACTTTACTCCTTCCTAGCTCGTTTCCGCCAATCGGACGTTTTGTACCCGCTCCAGACGCCTAAAAGTTACATGGGTACATCACGTGTGTACACTCTCGCTCTTCACTTGATCAACTGCGCCACTGATTTTGTTCATATCCATTTGGAATTTCGAAACGCAGTTTTCTAAAGCTTCTTTCTGTCCTACTTCTGGTGGCCTGTTACTTGCTCTCCAGTATGCGTCACCTGTCCGGTCGCTGACTCCCGCAAATGGGGCGCCCCCCAAGAGCTTTCCGTGGTGCCTCCCATGGTGCGGCCTCTGCTTCTGCCCATGCCTACTTCCACACAAAACGTTTACTCTTGCTGCTTGTTTCACCTTCTTCTCATTCACATGCATTATATAATAGCAGTGTGTCGATTGAGTGTCATCCCTTTTGAATTACATACTTAAAGGCAAATCTGCTCATTACCGCTGAAGTAAGTTAGGTGTCATATTCACCTTCTTGTTACGATGTATAAAACTCTAATGTAAGGTGCGAAATTGACCTTCATTTATTCTGCCACCTTACATATGTATCCCAACCTTGTTCTTTCATTCTCCCCAACACGCCCGTCAAAATATTTAAGCTTTAGTCCGTGTGGGTGTTGTCGAACTACGTTACCCCATGCTTCCTCCATTGTCATTTTAATGTAGATGATGCTGCCGGTGACAGAGAAGTCTAAATACGTACCACTTCTTGTGGGTCTAGGCGTAGCAGCTCTTCGCGGATGAATTGTTCGATTTCATATACGCGTGGTCGTGCATGATCGGCTTCGAGTGTGTCACTTGGCAGTAATAGCGCGCCATTTAATATAACACTGACAGACGATGTACGATACAAATACTGCGACACTTAAGTAAGTTACGGCGCTGGTCCACACACGCCCACGGCCGTAGATTACTTATATAAGAACCCCATTCTTCGATTCAAAGCTTTTTGTGTTTTTAACATATTGCATCTTCAGCGTATTTCATTTGCTCCGTTTACAGATTAGTACAATAAGAAATCAATGATATCTTTGCTCAGTGGACGCTCTTTGCTTTGTAAATAGAAACATCGAATGTAAAACACATGTGAGAAGCCAGAATGACATGAAGACTGTTTTGAATTGTGTTTTATTTGCAAACAACGATTCGTTTAAAATATGTGTGCTGTTTACAATGCAACAACCTGTATACTGCCTTGGAAGGGCACAGGGATCATGGCATCACGAGCGCAGTCCACTGGAACATACAGTATGTTTAAATGCAAGGGACGTTCAGTAAGTAATGCAACACTTTTTTTCCTGAAGGCAAGTTGGTTTTATTTAGGATTCCAACACACCATATAATTCCCTACAGTTTTGGCTACAAAGGCCTATTTTTCAACGTAATATCCTTTCAATGCGACGGCCTAATGCCACCTTCCTGGGACAATTTGTATGCCCACGGGGTAATACTCTGCTAGTGGAAGTCGGAGCCAACATCTTACTGCATCAGTAACCGCCTCATCATCCATCCCGCGGAATGTATCCTTCATTGGGCCAGACACATGAAAGTCGGAAGGTGCGAGGCCCAGGTGTAGGCTGGAAGAACAGTCCAATGAGCTCCTCCCGGGTGCGCCAACTTGAGTGAGGCCTTGAGTTGTCACTGAGAAGAAGAAGTTCGTTTGCAATTTTGTGGCAACTAACACACTGAAGTCCTGTCTTCAGTTTTCTGAGAACCGGCCGGCAGCCGGGAGATCGGAGAGTTCTGCGGCACCTTGTTGCGATGACAGGCGTCGCACCCAACGACTCGCCATGCTCTCGTTCACTGTCAGCTTTACGTACACATTCTTCAATCGCCTACGAGTATCTGCGATGCTCTGGTTTTCCACCAAAAGAAACTTAAGGACATCTTTCCTCTTGGAATGTACCCCCCTTACAGACGCCATTTTGAAGGGTACGTCTAGTGCCGCCATCTATCGGAACTTCATAAAAATATAGGAGCTGAACCGAGAATATTCCGAATTGTTTCAACCGAAATTGGCCTAAGAAAATGAAACTTTGTGGTCTGCCGTACGGCAGGTCTTGCCATGGGGGAAGCTTCGTCAGAGAGGTCCGCCACAGGAGCGTCTAGGGAAGTGATTGCAGTGGTAATTTGCCGTTGCCTTCCACTGTTGATGATGAAATGATAATGAGGACAACACAACACCCAGTCCCTAAGAGGACAAAGTCTCCGACCCAACCGGGAATCGAAGCCGGGCTCCTTGGTGTGAGAGACCGCCGCGCTGACCACTCAGCTATGGGGGGGGGGGGGGACTAAAAAAAATGAAGTAGTTCTTTCACTATTGAAGTACCCTAAAAAAATTCAGGCATCTTAGCATTTTCTTGCCATCGAAACAATATAAATATCGCACATCATTCTACCATTCTTGTGCAGCGCTGGATCTGACAACAAGCTGATGATGAAAACATTTATGTAACTGGGAACGTTAGCCATTTGAAACCACCTATTCTCTGAAATAAAAGCATTTCAAAAGTATTTTGTGTGACTGCGTTGTTCGCCATTAACGAACTGTTTGCTTTACAATTGTAATGAAACGTTTGTTGCAAAATTACGCTGCCTATAAAGCATCAGTGCGAATATCCCAAGACAAAATCGATGAAATGGAAAATTAAGTAGCACTGTTGAAGACAGCACGCTAGTAATCGACGTATTCCGAATCCTAAATTCAACATGGTTGTGAAGTACTTTTATTTTAATTTTTATTCTTCTGTACACCAGTCTTCTGACTAGTTTGCTGCTACTCGCCTCGACTTCCTCCCCTCTGCCAATCTTTTCATCTCGGACTAGCACTTGCAGCCAACGCCCTCAGTTATTTGTTGGATGTAATTCCATTTCTGTCTTCCCCTACAATTTTTACCTTCTACAGCTCCTTCTAGAACCATGGAAGTTATTTCTTGATCTCTTAACGCCGATTCTGCGGAGAAAATCCTTATTTCTTATCAGTCCACCTAAATTTCACCGTCTTTCTATAGCACCACATCTCAGATGTTCCGTTTTTCTTCTTTTTCTAACAACAGTACGGAATTAGTCCCAATGAGATGAGTCCCAGAGAAAAATCTGATGTTCCCAGCGGGGTGAAGTTTGTATTAAGATACAAGGGTCACCGATTTCCGTCTTAGTCGCGCCACGGCCGGCACTGTCGCGCAATCACAAACTGGAGAAAGCGAGCAACACTCGCAATGAAGGCTGGACCGAGTGCGGAAGGCGATCTCTGACGACGCACAGAGGAAAACGAATAGCGCAGCGTAACTTCATTTCGAAATCACACCTCCGAGCTGAGTTCAATGAAGCGCCCAGGTTTCCTTAAAGCGGTATTTCCTAGTTCCACTAACAGGCAGACGTTGTTATGTAAGCATCTGTAAGCTCGGAGTCTCTTGCGATTTTTAATGTGACCTTCCGCGTCTCTTTGCACCGCCGAACATTCTCTCAAATTGGCTAAAAGAAACCGCATATTTACCGAGAACTCTGCCCGTCTCATTTCGTCTCGTTATATTTCATCATCATGAGATGTTGAATTGATGCTCTAAATTGACGTGTTTTATAAAGCTATTATGGTTGGTCCCAGCCATTGCCTCGATGGCCTTGAGAAAAATTACTGCTTAAAGTGGAGCTTTGGTTATTACACCGGACAGCATTCGGGAAAGCAGTGGTCCAAATATCTTTCTATTCGTATTTAGGTTTTCCACCGTTCCCCTGAACCGATTAAGGATGTTTCTTTGAAAACAACCAGTCGATTGCTTTCCCATTTTTGTTCTGTCCTATCTTGTGCACAGTCCCGTTTACATTCCGGTGCAAAAATCTGTAGGACATCTGTCAACTGAGTATTACAAGAGGACAGGAAGTAGTTTTTTCTACGTAGATGTTTTTTCTCCTGACTTATATGATAAACAAAGAGTAATTACCGTAATTAGCAGATCGGCGCTAGTCGCAATTTGTTGACAGTATGCTTTATATAATTATCCAGCAATGATTACTTCTGCTTGTTAATGAATTACTTGACTTGTTTCACATCCCTGAAGGCTCTCCTTCATACTGAGATTTACGGAAAACGACGCGTGTGTGAGTGAACGAGTGCATGAATAACCTCACTGTGGAAAAGACGGTAAACTCTAATCTTAATTCTTTTTTAGAAAAATAATATATTTGTACAATACCCAAGTGAAGAAAACAGTTTTTTATGTTACTATCACCTCCAAAACTGAGCAACATCCTTCGATCATGAACTCACACGTCTGTTGTACTGAAGGACTGTTCACTCTCACAGACCGGACATCGCCGGTCGAGTTGGTGCAGTGTTTTTTACCACACTGGACCCGCATCCGTGAGGACGACGGTTCAAACCCGCGTGCAGCCATCCTCATTTAAATTTTCCGTGATTTCTCCAAATCGCTTCAAGCAAATGGAGGGATGGTTCCTTTGAAAGGGCACGGCCGACTTCCTTCCCCAACCTTCGATAATCTGAACGGGCCTATGACCTCGCTGTTTAGTCCCCTCCCCCAAAGCAACCAACGAATAAAACGGACATCGACTATGGGAAGAAATCTTTCCTTTCTTTCCAGAATAGCTCTATTTCAGCATCCTCCTTCTAACAACATAAAAATAAAAATCACTGAACAGCTCATTAAGTATCTATGTACAATTATCGGCTTTTAGCTGGCCATATAGTACTATGCAAATGGACCTGTTTTTCGTCCACGTGGTTCACAATGAAGTCTGACGGCGAAATATCTTCGAATGGACGACCATATACTGATGCCCCAGAGCATAAATAACCTAAGGACGTCACACACGTCCGTGCCCGATGCAGGATTCGAACCTGCGACCGTAGCAGCAGCGCGGTTCCGGACTGAAGCACCTAGAACCGCTCTGTCACAGCGGCCGGCTGCTTAACAGCTTGTTTGCCCATCTTTGGAACGAAGTGATGATTATGCGTACCAGGGATCCGACAGTTTGTTGTTATGTTCGTAAAGGTATATGGCATTAGATATCTATGCACAAATCATGTAATTCACGTAAAAAACGGACCGCTGATTTACGTACGCGGTGATGGCGCCCGAGAGCGACTCAGAGGGGTTCCATGGAATTTACATCAGGTGGCCGAGACATCGAAGTAAGTTCACTATAGTGCTCCTCAGACCACTGTACCACGAATAAAATCTTATGATTTCAAGCTGCGTCAATTCGAATAAAATTCTCGAGCTTTCAATGGGTATCTCCACCCTCGTCGTCAGGAATAAAACTACAGACTGCTGTGGCTTGTACGACCTCCCACGCGCGCGTGTTTCGGTCCTCTGTGATGAGTGCCAGCAGCTGTAATCATAGGTATTAAGCGGGAAATCGTGCCAGTCCCGGCAGTCCGTAGTGTAACTCCTGACGATGATGGCGAGGATAGCCATCGAAAGCTCGAGAACTGTATTCGCATTGACGCGGGCTGAAAACCGTGAAGACTTTATTCAGACATGCCGCCGCGAAAGACTCCGAGAACACTGCAGCATGCTTTTGGCTACGAGACACGGCCAATTATACTGCTGAAAGATGACATCACCGTCAGGAAAGGCATAAAACATGAAAGGACCCTGGTGGTTCACAGCTGTCAGCGTGTTCTCGACTACCACCACCGGTCCCATTCAAGCGCAGGGAAATGTCTTCCATAGCATAATACTACTCCCACCAGCCTACGTCTGTGACGCATTGCACGCTTCGAGCCGCCGTTCACCTGTATGAGGGTGTTTGTGTTGACGACCATCGACAGTTTAGCAAAAACGTGATTCCGCCGAAGAGCCGACACGTTTCATTGATCGACAATCGAATGCCGATGGTCCTGTGCTCATTGCAATAGCAACTGACGATGTCGTTGAGGCAGCTTGCGAACACGTAGGGGTGGTCTGCTGCGGATATACATGTTCAACAATGAACGGTGTGCTCCGAAACATTTGTGCGTTTAACAGCATTGTGCTCCTTTGGCAGAGATGCCACAGATATACCCAGTTCTGTTCAAATGGTTCAAATGGCTCTGAGCACTATGGGACTCTACTGCTGTGGTCATCAGTCCCCTAGAACTTAGAACTACTTAAACCTAACTAACCTAAGGACATCACACACATCCATGCCCGAGGCAGGATTCGAACCTGCGACCGTAGCAGCAGCGCGGCTCCGGACTGGAGCGCCTAGAACCGCACGACCACCACGGCCGGCCACAGTTCTGTGAAGAGTCGTGAACGCCCTACCTCTTTCCGTGATAAGCACGACATTAGCACGTGAACATTCGACCAGCTTCGCCCCGTTCTGAGTAGTAATAATCTGCCCTTGGTCAAAGTCACTTATCTCATTGGATTTCCCCATTTGCAGTCCATGTCTTCGCTGGGGTGATCCCCCGTCCGCGTCTGCTCCGCTTACATACATTTGTTACCGCGTCACGTGCCCGCAACGCCACCAGGCGGCATCCAGCGTCGGTGCGGGCAATGATCATAATATTTCGGCTTATCAGACACGATTGCAGTGGGTGCAGTGGGTGCGAGGTCACATATTTGGATCGTGGATGAGTGCACTTCACGAAAAAATAAAAATATGGATTGATTCCACGTAACGCCAATGAAAGAAAAAATTCCTATATGTTACTGTCTTTTACGAAATAGAATGCCACTTATTCGTTAACGACAGTAAAGATTTGCGTGTGGTTTCATGATTGACAGTGTGGATTACCCGGCCTGCGGAAACCTGCGAATCGGCATCTGCTTTATACTGCCCAAAGACAACAGACATGCTCCTATACCTTCACGTCTGTGTCGTAACGCACAACACGCACGGCCACCTCACATCCTAAAGCACATAAAAATTCATCAAGAGGGTCTACCCAAACGCCAAGGTAGCCACTGGGTTTCCAACCCTGAATGGCCAATGCAGAGTGAAATGAACGTTGAGTGCTGATTTTATTACCTCTCTCTCATTAAGGCAAAAGTACATACCTCTAAACAGATTCACTTAAAGACTACCTGTTGTGCTAATTATACCGCTGTTCCTTACTCTAAAACCATACACTATATAATATGCTAAGCCACTAACTGTCCCTAGCCTTGGAACGCAAAAAAAAAAAAAAAAAAAACGGACAAAGTAAACTAAACACAACATTTTACCAAATGTTTAGAACTGTCTCTCAATTAATGAGGGGCAAGCCTACGCAGTGACCGGAGGCTGTGAATCTTAATAACCATTTGTCATGTCATGGGAGTCATGATAAGTCAGAACACGAAATTCTCATACTGTAAATGGTGCGATGCCGACACTAACACTCGTAGTCGTGATGTGAATTTCCATAAGGCAATAGTCTGCCGATCAGGCGAAGTTGAATGGTATTGTATCCGGTGAGGCAATTAGCCGGCATGATTTTCGTATTCAAACAGGCAAATGAGAACAGTGGGTAATGTGACAAGGGGAGACGCACACACGAAGACTGCTCCAACGGCTGAGAGGAACAGGACACAGGCACTCATCTACACCTAAGTCATCTAAATCATACTTCGCTAGCCACATGACGGTGTGTGTCGGAGGGTACTTCTCATACTACTAACTGGTCGCCCCCTTCCCTCTTCCACTAGCGAATGGCACGCGGGAAGAATGATTTTGAGGAAGCCTCTGTAATAGCTCTAATTTCTCGAATTTCCTCGCCATGATCTTTTCGCGAGACGTATGTAGCAGGAAGTCACATGTTGTCCTATTCTTCCCAGAAAGGACTGTCTCTAAATTTTAGTAGTAGACTCCTCCGTCATGCACAACGCCTCTCCTGAAGCGTCCTCCACTGGATACATGAAATGTATTCGCAGTTGCTAATATGGACAACGGTCAGCTATATAACGGAATGACGACAGTAAAAATTTGTGCCAGACCGTGTCTCAAACGCAAATTTCCCGCTTATCCCGAGCTGCCGCCTTACCATCAGCTTGGCCCAGCACAATTCACAGCCCGAGCGAAACATCCATACGTTGTAGCCACGTGTGTACAAAGGGCATTCAAAAAGTTTTATACAGTCGTCTCTAATCTTTTTATTTTTTGCAGGAGGAGGATGAATCTTTTTGTGAACATACTTGGAACATTTAGCTATACGCTGAGCCTACTCAATGTAGCCTCCATCAGCTGTGACGCATCTGGCCCAACGTTCTTTCCATGATGTAAATGCACTTTGATACAATTCTGGGGATTCACTTTTACACCATTGCTGGACACAAGAAATAAGGTCTTTCTCACTATGAAATGTTTTACGGCGCAGGTGGGTCTTCAGACGACCAAGGAGGTAGAAATCAGACGGAGCCAAGTCCGGTCTGTAGGGAGGATGAGGAACAATTTTCCAACCCTTTTTCCTGATTTTCTCCTGCGTGATAAGGGTTGTATTGGGTTTGGCATTGTCATGGTGTAGTCTGATGAGCTGACTCTGAAGCTGTGGTCTGTGGGTCTTGATGGCACGTCTCAGCTTGTCCAATGACAAACATTAACGGTCCCAGTTAACTGTGGAGCCAGGTTCCTAAAAGTCAATGAAAATGACATCACACACTGATCCAAGAAGAAGGACACCACCACCTTTCAGCCTGCTGTTTGTGAAAGTCATGGTTTCTTCTCCCGAGGGGAATGCGGATGACGCCAATCCATGGATTGGGTTTTGCTCTCAGATTCGGACAAAAACAACCATGTTGTCAAAACACTGTTTCCACTCTTCACGAAAGGTCTTCATGAGACCCTCGCACATATTCTTCCTCATCATTTTCATTTATCTTCTCAATAATCTAGGCACCCAACGTGCACAGAATTTTCTGCACCCTAGTGACTGTACCAGTGATACCCCACTAACCAATGACAAACGAGTCACTTCAGCAAGCCGTCGTGTCGTCACACACCTGTCAGTTTGGATGATTTGATCAACGGTCTCCTTATTCACATCACTCACTGGCGTCGATGGTCTACCGCATCGTGGATTGTCCAGTAGAGAGATATCACCTTCTTTAAACCTCTGCAACCACCGCTGGATACTGCTGCGATCCACTGTGTTCTCCCCATAAACAGGGAGCAACTTCCTGTTAATACGTGGCAGAGTCCTCGCCAGTCTTGAAGAGGAACTCCATCACCGACCGTTGTCGCAACGTGACATCTACTTCACGGTCCGTTATGGCTCACCTGTAAATAAAAGAAAATACTTTTATATACAAATTATAGGTAATTGTACCAAGTATGTTCACAAAAAATTTCATCCCCTCCTGCAAAAAATAATAAAATTAGAGACGACTGTGCAAAACTTTTTGGGCGCTCTTTGTACAATCTTCACTCGTCCGATGTCGGAAGATAAGTACGGCATTGCAGTTCCTGTGTTGTTCAGAAGAACGATGCAATGTTCCTTCGAAAGTGTCTGCGATAACAGGGAAATCCGGATTTGAGTCCCGGTCGCGCACCAATTTTCATTGCCGTCATTCCATTATACAGCTGATAGTTGCCCACATTCTCAACTGCAGATATGTTTCATAACGGCCGTAGTCGTCGCACTGCCTGTTCCTTCGGACTTGCATGCATGACCGAAGGAACATTGCATTCTTCTTCTGATAACACATACAGTGCTATATCGCTTCTTCCTCTGGAGTTTGTTAAGCATCGCTGTAACGCTCTTGTGCCAATTAAACTATCCCGTGCCGTTCTTAATTGGCTGTTCTGCATCTCTTCCATCAGTTACGCTTGGTAAGAATCTCAGGTAGAAGAATGATAAGAATCGGTCGAACAAGAGCCGTATACGTCAGTTCCTTCGAGGGATGACTCACAACACGATAACCGAGGACGACAACGTACCATACGGACTTCTGGACTGAAAGAGACAGTATTTGTTAACGTGCGTGATGATCCTGCATTCAGCACTCAATGATCTCAACGAGAAATGGATGCCGCGCACAGCAGACTTCGTAGTGTGTTGAAAATTGTTTGGGAACGGAAGCTACACCCGTACCATTCACAGAAATGTCAAGTTTTCAATTCTGCTTTCCGGGTTTCGCATTGTGTAGAGGAAAAGGGTGCTGAAGCGCTATATGCTGTATCCTCTCTAACACAGAATTCGAAGACCAGTTTCGTTTTCGTGCAGAATGGCGCGAGGGTCTCCTAAAAGCATTCACAGACTCGTTGTTTGAGCATATCAGCCATACTGCCATACTGCCATACGACAGTGGTAACCAATTCTGCAGTCATCGGTAATTTAAGCACGTTGTTTGTGGACATTCTGGAAACATTTTCTTCCTAAAATAATATACCTAGTGTACAAAACAAATGGTCCATACTAGCCATCTGTGTCCTGTTGTACAGCAATCTCACAGATGGAATCGTGCCCACAGAAAAAAATGACAGCTGAATTTGTAACTGTCGTGAGGCAAATATCAATGCATCGAACAACATAATAAACAGCCTTACAATGTAGCCAGGCGCTATTACTCTTAATGCGCGTCACTGAATTGGCCAATGCATTAAGCAATTCGAAAGTTAATTCGTGAAAGTCTGCCCACCAACAACGTCTGCAGTGTGATGAATAAAGGAATACGAACAGGTATAAAATACGAAGACAATTTCATGTAGGGCACATGGACTGTGTTTTTGTGACACCAAAAATATAAAACAAAATTAAAAGTAATTGTAATTTTCTTAATATTAACTGAAACTCTCTGTTCATTGTCCACTATGTGAAGCATCAATGACTATCTGTTCTGCCACATACAAATATTCTTCTGCCTTTCTTGACAATACTTTAGCCTTTGTGATCATGGTCAGTGTAGTCTCTTTGGTGACGTATTCGAAATGACCGCTCCAGGCTGTATCAAGGGAGTCTAGAGTAATTATTTCGTGTGCTACCTTGCAAATTTGTACTCAAGGCAGCCGTCTGACAATATGTTTGTACTTACCACCGCTGCCATAATCCTAATTTTCCCAACAGTAGAACGACAGCGAGTTGGTAATTTAGACATCGTTAATTATTTAATTTTTGCTTTCATTTCGGGATCTGTAGAGCGATAGATTTGGGTTATGATGAAACCTTTTTACCAGTGAAGTATTCGGATAGATAGATAATATACCTATAGATGTGTTAAAATGCAAAGTGGTTCGTGCTGTTAACGTAAGGCTAATATTTTATATTAACAGCGGAACAATTACGAATATACGTTTTTCGTCTTATTCATGTCACTAGCGAACAGAGACGATAAGTCGATTTCGTGTGCAGCTGTCGTAGCAACACGACTCGCATATCGGAAATGGCTGTCGTTGGCCCAGCAGTGTGCGTCATAGGTGGTGTCACGAGCACCGTCTGGGCTGAACCGGCAGCGGTTTGCTTCAACAGAAGACCTATTAAGTGCAACAGCAGGCAAACGAAAATCTTTGTAAGACAGTACTTAACATCAACGCCGCTTGTTGTTTACACATAGACAGAAAAACAGAGATTTTATAGTTATGAATGTGGCTGTCTTTAAGCAACCGGACATAAGTTTCAATAGAGAAATAACACAGCCAACCGGTTGCAAATAATTATTTAGCACATTGGCCTAGGCTTCGACTCCATCTAAGGATTTCATCAGAATGAAAATTTAAAAGTCTTATAAAATAATAAATAGAAAAAATAAGTTTGGCAGTAACACTGACCAAGATAGAAAGGTTACTTTCGTAAAGTTACATTGCGAGAAGGCAATAGAAAAATTTAGAACGGACATGATCAAGTCAAAAATTAAAAATTACAAACATTCCACCTTTGGTACTTATGCCTTGCAAGGATCAACATCATACTGATTGTCGCAGTGGCTACTACAAAAACGAGATACAGCTTGGGCCACCTATCGTGAGCGGAAAGTGACATATGCCCATTTGAGACCATGTGACAGAAATAATTGAATTAAGCAACAGTTAATAATAAAAAATAAAATTCAAAAGCTCAGAGCTTAACGTATTTTGAAAATACAAAGTAATCAATTAAATTATTCACCGAAATATCATGGAACGTCGACGATCGGAACCGGCTGGACATCCGAGAACCGTGGATACAGCACATTTGCCGGGAAAGCCTCAGATCACATGAAGATCCTGGCTGACTGTGCTGCGAGGACATCTAGAACTTCGCCTACAGGTGTGAGAACTCTTTCACACTCGCTCAGTTGGCTGTAGGCAGCACAAGTGCGTCCCTGTGGCAAGGTTAACTGCCTGCTGCATACGACTGCACCACACAGAACCTAATGGCTGTGAGCACTCCCTGTTGAAGGGTAGACACAGATGGCGCTCTGGTAACTATGCCAGTACGCTATCTGTTGTCAGACGACGATCAAACCATTATCACTACATCTACTACGCCGTCATCGGATAGAAATCGAAGTCGTCCTTCCAGGTATACCAATTTCTTTTGAGGCAGTGTATTTGCCAAAACACCATTAACGCGTAAACATGACTTCAGAAGCCCCCTTACAGTTAGTTACACACGTTCTTTGTTCCATACTCACCTCCACATTTGTATAGAACCACTCATTAATTCAACAATAGCTGTAGTAGAGGCAGTGGTGGTATTGGCAGCAGCAGCAGCAGCAGCAGCGGTAGCAGTAGTAGACAGCTGCTGTTTGTGTGACATGTATTTTGTCATTGTCTAATCAAGGAAAACAAGAGAGTCAGTATGTGCAAACACAGTTAATTCTGCAAGTGTTGTCACTCAATGGTCAGAAGGAGCCGATTCATGCGAAGAAGAAACCTTGGACCTGCTGATACGAATGTTCTGGAAGACTACAATACTTCAGATCATCAGAGTCTGAATATGAAGTTCCACATCAACGATTCAGAGTTGCCAGCACATAAATTAGTCGTAACGGAAATAGTTGAAATATCGATCCACCTGCAACTATTCGTATGCCTATTCGCATTCACAATATTATAAAGAAAACACCAGCCAAGCACGTGGATTGAAAACCTACAAACCTAAGGATTCCTGGGACTGTTTCACCTCCAAGGAAATACCAGATGAACTCATTGACTGCACCAATGTAGGTGGTATAATAGTAGCTGCTTCACTTGATAAGACATGGAAAAATGTTTCACTTATTGAAGTAGAGAATTTTATTGGTATTTTACTGTTTGCTGGTGTTGAGAAGGGTTGCAACGTCTCTGTAAGAGAATTATTCTTGGATGAAAACACAAATCCTTCACTAAAACGCCACAATCTCAGAAAACAGATTCCAGGATACAAGGATAACAATAAGATTCGATGACAGATGCACTAGTGGAGCTCGATCTGAACTTGCTGTTGTTCGCTATATATGGGAACTTATTCTTGACAAATATAGAAATAGAATGACCTGCTGGTAGTTGACGAACGGTTACTCCTGCTCCACGGAAAATGCGGCATTATTCAGCAAATACCCACTAAACGCACCACGTATGAGTTATAGATATTTCAGTTATGTGATGCAACATATGCATATGCCTTAGACGAAATCATATACATGGGAAGGAAGCTGCATGAGCCTATTTAGAAACAGCCTTGGACTGAATGTGGTGAGAGGTCTTGCTAAAACCACAGAAGAATCGTCCAGAAATGTTACTGTTGACAACTTCTTAACTATCATTCAAGTGGCAGAACATATGCGAGAAGCTAATTATAGTGATGGAGACAATCAAACAAAATAAACCACAAATCCCCAACGAGATGAAACCGCTCGCCTCAGCAGCAATGATTCCTCGTTATTTATCTTCAGAAGTGGAATCAAAATGGTGACTGATGTTCCAAAAAAGAAAAAAAAACTATACTGTAGCCCTAATTAGCACAATTCCTCTCAACACAGACGTCGATCAAAGTCACAAATTAACAGATGTAATAAAGTTCTATAATTTCACGAAGGGTGGAGTAGATCAAATTTACCAGTAAGTTCTATATTACACCCCTAAGAGTCAAACAAGGAGATGGCCATTTGCATTATGCATGAAATTGTTGCACGTCGCAGAATGAAAAGTGAAATTTTATTTTCTGCCCAACGTCCGACATACCACAGTGAAAAAAAGAACGATAGGAGGCGTTTGTTCCCAAGAGATTTTGTGGAGGAAGTGCTATGGCTGCTAATGGAGCTTCGAATTGATATATCTAAACACCCTAAGAGAACAGCTGATTCCATGCATGAATGTCGTGTGCAAAAGATGTCTCATAGCTGAACCAGTTAGTTCTAAAAAGAAAAAAGGAAGAGGTCGAATATTGTCCATATAACAAACTTAGGAAAAGAGCCATCATATGCATAGAGTTTAAAAGCGCCATCTACAAAGAATATAGTGACATTCTGTGCCTTCTTGCTTGTCACACAAAACGCTCCGGACGCAGGCTCGAATCCTGCCTTGGGCATGGATGTGTGTGATGTCCTTAGGTTACTTAGGTTTAATTAGTTCTAAGTTCTAGGCGACTGATGACCTCAGAAGTTAAGTCGCATAGTGCTCAGAGTCATTTGAACCATTTTCTGTCACACAAAAAACATGAAATATTTAGTGAAAGGTGTATAGTAACTGTTTGTAAAAATATGGCTTGTAATTCCAATTACTGTTAACAATAAGGCTGTGATATTTCAGGGAAATATACCCTTACAACATTTAGAACCGAAAATTACAAATGCATTAATTAATTATTTGTATATGTTGTATGTAAGTGATTGTAGCTGCTAAAAACAAACTCTTAGAGTACTATTAAAAGTTCATAACTTTTTTCTTGAGGCACACCAGATTCTTTTAGTATAACAGGAACATTTCTATACATCCCTAAATCTGGAACAAATAAATTTAACTCCACAAACTGAGTATATGAAAAGAGAACAATTTACAATGAGGACAAGGGCTCGCAAACCCCGCTTATGCATCCATATATGTTACAACACCATGCATCCCAGGGTTAAAGCTGAAATTTTCACTCAGATACCTGGAAAGTTTTCTCGCAGATAAAGAGGGCCCCTCTGATTTTAACGTCGATAAAAATCTTTTCTTTCAGAGTACCACCAAGATACTCTCAGTATCAGTTTTGCATAGCACAGGATCAACATACCACCATTTTCAAATAGTCACCTGGTCGATGGCCGTCCACCACAAAAAGGAGCCCAAAGCTGTACCATATCTCCTGCAGCTGTTATGTTTGTACAACAAAAACTGAACCAAAATGATTTAACGAATGTCATTAATATCGTACACAATCTCATTTTTCCCATGATAGAATTAAGTTCTGCTTTTCTATATGTGTGTTGAGAGTTTTAATTTGTGTCAAGTTAATATATCTCTGATAGCTAATACAGTGAGGGTGAAAATAGTTATTGATTACTTCCTAAAGTATCCACAGAAGTAATTAATTTTCAAACATATTCTATGTGTGAAATAATGATCAACTGATTAAGAGTATTAACGAATGTGTTTCAACAATGAGAAGTACTGAAAGTGGGAAAGGAAATTTCTAGCTTCAAAACAGCTCTCCAAAATATAGTTACGAAACATTACCGTCATCTCTTCCAAGAACAGAATGAAGTGTTAACTGAATGTGGCTGAAGGATAGTTATTTTCAATTACAAGTTACCATAAAGTAATAAATTTGTTTGAATGGCCATCTTCCTCGGCAGCTGTTAAAATCAGTTAATATTGGTTTTTCATCTTGACTTTTTGGCAATTTAATTAAAGAGAATTACACCCGACGCCATTCGCATTTATTTATAAAGCATCTTCCGTAGTTATTCTGCAAAGTGGATAAATAAGTTTGTGCGTTTTTTACGGTTTTATGTTAGAAACAGCTTTTTATTTCTAAAGTTGGATCTCAGTTTAATTATGGTGTCTCTTTACACATTCTCCAAACCACTGCTTATTCCCTCCTTGCTAGCAGGGTTGACTTCGAAATACTTCTATTCACATATGAACTTGGTAATTTATGCCATTCTGCACTATTTCTTGCTCTGCATTTGGGTTATTTAAACTTCACTTTTGTAAACTGAAATGCAGGTGTGTGTCTTTCTCACTACGAATAGTATTACAGGACATCTAACACCAGATACAAAGAACATGTAAGACCATGCAAGTATAGGATAAATCATTCAAGTTTTGCAGAACACTTGCACCACGACCAACATAAAATTACTAGCAGTCACAGAGAAGGAAATCATGAGGATAAACAACAAACACCTCCTCACCTTACAATAAAACTACCACATTTAGAAAAGAAAAAACTCGTTAATAATGTGACCAACTTGGCAAACCACACACTCTTTAAACTGATTGACAACTTAATATAACATTATTATCTCCTCCCACGTTCTGTCCTATATCCACCATCCAGACCCATCCCTGACTCCCACCCCCCCCCCCCCTTCCTCCACAAAAAAAACCATGCCATCAACCTCCCACCTCCTCTCTCATCTCTGCCCAACATACAAGACGTTTCCATTAATTTACACTAACTCTCTCTCTCTCTCTCTCACACACACACACACACACATACACAATTTTTTGTAATTTAGTTTCACATGTTGACAACTCCACAACCTGGGCTAAAAGAAAGGAACAGACATAAACTCTGTAAGATCCTACAGAGTGAGTGTGTGAAGTGTAAATAACCCAAATGCAGAGCAGAAATACTGCAGAGAGGTATAAATTACCAAGTGCTTACGTGAATAGAGGTATTTCGATGTTAACCGCTGCTAGCAAGGACAGAAGAAGAAGGGCTTGGAGAATATCTAAAGAAACACAGTAAGTACCTTGCACTCCAGTTCTATAACAAAAAGCTGTTTTAGCCTAAAACAATCAAAAATATATAAGCGTATGTACCTGATTTGCAGAATACCCACGGAAGATGCTTTATGAGTAAAAGCGAGATGCGTCTGGTGTAATCCCCTTTAATTAAACTGCAATAAGCTCAAGACAGAAAACCAATAAAATCTGAACCATAAAGTATTTTAATATAGGAAACTTTTAATGTAAATTTCAACTTGTAGCGCAAAACTCGGCGATTCACAGTATTATGTTTAGGGTCAGGTTCAATAATAACGTCGATTAGTAATGAGCTATATTATGATGGCTTCTAATAAAGATTAGTTTAAAGAATTTTTCCCGTATCAAGTTACTCTCCTTCGAATGAGGCAAACATGCGAACAATTATAGAATTCACTATACATAATCGGAAAGAACTGCGGCGTGTCGTGTGGTAATGATGGTGATGACGATGTCATAGATAAGGAGGGCGTGGCTCATCACCTGATAGACTAGGTGGAAACGCCCCGCTGCCATCTTGAATTTTTTAATTTCCTGCCGCTGCCAGCGACTGAAGCGCTGCGACAGCACCGCAGACTAACGACGGAAACTTTAACTATGGATACACTAATGCTTGTATCAATATTGTTTTGGACACAGAAAATCCTTCCATACAGACACCTGTGTAACAGAGGCAAAATAAACATGTGTTCTTTCTGCAGTTCAGTAGCGTGCGCTTTGTTTCAATCGAGAATGGAACAATGGTCCTTGAGTACTCTTTAAAGTTCGTCATCATGTCCCAAAGGATCAGTTCAACCTTGGACTATGCCTGTGGTGTCACTTTATGGTACGAAGGGCTGTCAACACGGGATATTGTCAATCACAGCGACGTCATTCCAAAGTTGTGCCATTGTTGGGAGACGCAATACGTCGTTGATCTGTCTTCTAGTGTCTGCCCGTGGTTGACAAACTCCGATGATGAGTTGAATTGTGGTTCCTAGTTACCTCGAGTAGTATGCAACATAACTGCACACTCCCATTTTGGAGGTTTTAATATCCCCGCCAACTGCCGATATCGATCGCGGATCAGTGGCACTACATTTCACACGGACCGGGCAAAGGGGCCAGGTGGGCAACAATCATTCAGTGTAGACACTTGAATGAGCTTTCGTTCTGCTTATTGGATTGCGGCCGTGCATTGTACCTGGAATTCTTGCTCTTGTTATTGGCTTTCATTCAGTGTTATGCTCTCGACGAACTAGGCTTTGTTTACAGGTTACGCGTTGGCGTCGACGACGGAGAGGAGTCAACTGGAAAGACTGTGTTGATCCAGGAACTAGAACGTCGTCTTCGCACAGTCAGTTTACCATATTGGCTTCCCTTTTCAATTTCATAAGAAATCCTCAAGCTTCGTAATGCCCCAACACCTCGAAAGGAAGCTGTTATAAATCGTATGTTTCTCTTCACCGACGAGAGCAGGATATATCTGACACCTAACAATCGTTGTGGAAGCGTAGAGGCGACTACGTACCAATTGAAGTCTCACGCATTCTGTTCAGCAGGGAGGTGGATCAACGAGGTTTTGGGCTGGTGTCAAGTTGATACGGTGCACACTTGTCATCCTTACTGAGGGTAATTTTAGAGTTTTGTAGTACCTTGACAGCATACTCCAACCCGTGCTCCAGCCTTATAGGCTTCATTTCAACGCTGGCCTCACCTGTCACGAAGATAACGCAAAACGATAAGTAGGAACACAATGTGTCAAACTCGTGAATATCTTCCTCTAGAATTCAGTATCCAACCATATGTAAGTGCACGTGGTAGCTGTCTGTTGACATGAAGCTGACTCAGTACGCTTGAGGCCACCAGGGAGTACCGTTACGGGAACTCCTCTCGCCCTCTGGTGGTCGCCCTTTCGTGGTGCGTTGAAGACGGGACAGGCTTCAGCAGCAATGCCACGACCAAATTAAGGGCAATATTCCAAGAAGAATCCCGAAACGTTATAATGAAATGGGAAGAATAACACAGACTTTTCTTTCACAAATTTAAAAAGATTTTCACTTTCGAACAGAGTGCCAATTTTCTTATTGTTTTGTTTTTATATCACACCAGTCATATTTTTCATTTCTTTAATCCCAAAAGCTTGTTCTTCATTCCCTGCTATTCTTCGGTCGAATTGCACACCTGTAGTTAGATATGCAGGTACAAAAGTTTCTTTGAGTGTTTCAGGGTACTGCATAATAGATGTGATGATAAAATATAGAGTATTTACGGCGTTTATGAAATATATGCTGTTCGTTTTCTTTATGACCACAGGACAGTCATTACATGTATAACAAACACACTAGGCAGGAAACAGAAGGTAAAGTGAAAGGAGCAGCATCTGTACAAACGACATTCCACGGCTGAGATAAAGGAAGATAATAAAATTAGTTAACAGCTATGACACTAATAACTATCACACCACCGTCGAGCTTTCAGTACGTTGATTAAAGACGTACTGGCACGGATAGTGAAATACTCGTGAGATGTGTCGGATGAACGCAAAATATTAAATCACGAAGTATCAAAAAGTCATTTTTGTCACCTCCTGCAGGATATCTTTTGTAACGTACCTCTCAGACATTTTTCACACCGTAAAGCCTTCTTGGTGGCCCTGTAACACTGTCCCGTAACTGTATTCTAGAAATTATCAGTTACGTTTTTGGCATTTTGATTTTCTGATAAGGTCACACACACGCATACAATGTATCAAAAGTTACGTAGAGCTGTTGGAATCAGTTTATACGAATAAACTGGACACAGTATCGTATTTGCTCGAGAGAAGCACACATGCGTATGTTAGTCTCGTTTACCTCTCATGGGCGTACCCACAGACGACTAGAGGAGGGCATCTGCCCCTTGTCTAGGGAAACAAATTTTCTTAAAACCGATCTCGCGTCCTGCCCCGCCAGACAGACGTACTCATTCAGTATCAGTTTGAAGGAAGACAGGGCATGTAATAGATAGTGGTTAGTATAGGTACAATTGGAGCCATGTTGTTGTTCACGGCGAAACCTATGTAAGTTCCTCCCCGACTCCATCCCCGCCCTAAACAGGGTCCAGAATACACTCTTGCTACAGCTAATAGCTACTGAGACGAAGTTGCGTTATATGTTCGTTAAATAAATACCATTAAAATACTACTGCTCGCTTTAAGTATTCCCTTAAAGGAATGTAGGGATAGCACTCTGTTGTACGCACGGAATTGTACAGGTAGTTTGATATCATTATACGATTCAATGGGGACGCTGTTTAATTAATAACATGTAATCATTTTGTTTCCTGGTGGATGATAACCAACCAGTGGGAGATTAGACAGAAGGCCTTAAGTATTTGGTACGAAATACAGCAGATCATGCTTACTAACGGAGTCCGTCAAAAGGTACCACATTAACCCAGCAGCGGGTCAGAGGCTAGCCTACAACTTCACCATTAGTTTGATAGTAACAGGTTAAGAAATTGTACAGACCAAGTTGGCATAGAGTGTAACACACTATTGTATCTGTGGATGAGTTAGATACTTAAAAGAAAAGTTAACGACGGGTGATAGTGTGTGATGGTAGGGAAGGAACCATTCACTACTGACATTGTTCGTCAAACTTGTTGTGGCTCTACTTGAAAATAACACGTTGAAAGAACACTTAGTTTTTTTTGTTTATAGCTTTCATTTGTTAAGTACTATGAATTATTCGATTTAAAGTCCTAGTAATAGTACGAGGGCAGTTCAATAAGTAATGCAACACATTTTTTTTTCTGAAACAGGGGTTGTTTTATTCAGCATTGAAATACACCAGGTTATTCCCCAATCTTTTAGCTACACAACACTATTTTTCAACCTAATCTCCATTCAATGCTACGGCCTTAGCGCCACCTTGAAATGAGGGCCTGTATGCCTGCACGGTACCATTCCACTGGTCGATGTCGGAGCCAACGTCGTACTGCATCAATAACTTCTTCATCATCCGCGTAGTGCCTCCCACGGATTGCGTCCTTCATTGGGCCAAACATATGGAAATCCGACGGTGCGAGATCGGGGCTGTAGGGTGCATGAGGAAGAACAGTCCACTGAAGTTTTGTGAGCTCCTCTCGGGTGCGAAGACTTGTGTGAGGTCTTGCTTTGTCATGAAGAAGGAGAAGTTCGTTCAGATTTTTGTGCCTACGAACACGCTGAAGTCGTTTCTTCAATTTCTGAAGAGTAGCACAATACACTTCAGAGTTGATCGTTTGACCATGGGGAAGGACATCGAACAGAATAACCCCTTCAGCGTCCCAGAAGACTGTAACCATGACTTTACCGGCTGAGGATATGGCTTTAAACTTTTTCTTGGTAGGGGAGTGGGTGTGGCGCCACTCCATTGATTGCCGTTTTGTTTCAGGTTCGAAGTGATGAACCCATGTTTCATCGCCTGTAACAATCTTTGACAAGAAATTGTCACCCTCAGCCTCATGACGAGCAAGCAATTCCGCACAGATGGTTCTCCCTTGCTCTTTATGGTGTTCGGTTAGACAACGAGGGACCCAGCGGGAGCAAACCTCTGAATATCCCAACCGGTGAACAATTGTGACAGCACTACCAACAGAGATGTCAAGTTGAGCACAGAGTTGTTTGATGGTGATCCGTCGATCATCTCGAACGAGTGTGTTCACACGCTCCGCCATTGCAGGAGTCACAGCTGTGCACGGCCGGCCCGCACGCGGGTGATCAGACAGTCTTGCTTGACCTTGCGGCGATGATGACACACGCTTTGCCCAACGACTCACAGTGCTTTTGTCCACTGCCAGATCACCGTAGACATTCTGCAAGCGCCTATGAATATCTGAGATGCCCTGGTTTTCCGCCAAAAGAAACTCGATCACTGCCCGTTGTTTGCAACGCACATCCGTTACAGACGCCATTTTAACAGCTCCGTACAGCGCTGCCACCTGTCGGAAGTCAATGAAACTATACGAGACGAAGCGGGACTGTTTGAAAATATTCCACAAGAAACTTCCGGTTTTTTCAACCAAAATTGGCTGAGAAAAAAAAAGTGTTGCATTACTTATTGAACTGCCCTCGTATATGTAATACTATGAACCGATTCAGTTTCCCAGTTAGCAGTAGTAATTGGGTAATAACATAAAATAATGTATCAAATAAAGTATCAGTGTCGTGTTGAGGGGATGGGTGACTTCTTGTTATTAATGTACATGACCCTCCATATCCTGTCGATTTTAGTTTGAGTTATGTAACCTAATGGTGATTCTGAGATACGGCATAAATGATTGAGTTGTGTTACATCAGACTAGATACTTCGGCTAAATTCATTACTGTTAAAGGTAAAATTTGGAAGGAACACAAATATAATGAACTACAATTTAAAATGGAAGATAACCCAGAACAATTTTTCTTAAAGAAGAAATCGTCTTGCCATTGTGTGATGTGAAGAACCGTTAACGTGCTTTTGGGGGTGGTTCTACCGTAATTGAACAAGTACAATAATAAGATATACTGAGAAAAGCTGTGCACGACATCCCACTTTTCCCGAGTGGTGTGTGATAGAATATTTTCCCTTTATTTCTGATGGAGCTGTAACTCATTTGCGAAATGAGATAGTATGTCGTCTACATTGAGGTAGATATGTGCGAGTTGTTAAACTTATTCTGTACACCACCTGAAGTACTGGAAGGCAACGTGATGTTTTTAGTTCTTAATCTTCAAATACTGTTGGGAAATAGATCTGCTGTTTTCCTTTTGCACAAGTTTTTTCTGATTTTTACAGCTACGATTTAATGATAGTTGTAACGGAACCACAATTTTACGACTGTCTTTCAAAAGCTTTGCACTATAAAATAGAGAAAACAGCTACCTATAGAGGTAACAATGTGAATTTTAAGCAGTTTAGTTTAAGTGAACATTGCTTATTATGGTGAAAGTGAAACTGAGTAAAGTATTAGATTAGAAGTGCACTTACTGACATCGAGGAAACTATATAGACTAATTGGTGAAAGCAGTTGAATGACTAAGCATTACAACACTGTGGTCTGAACTGAAGAGCTTCACTCGTTCCAACCAAATAGTTAACAAGCGAATCAAGTGGTGTTGTGTGTATGTATCTTTCGATCAGATTAAATTGTCAGTAAGAGTCTCTTGGTTTCAAAACCTTACCAGTCTACTTTAAATAGTATATGATTCAAATAATGAAGGCCTCTATCCAAGCATAACTAAGTGAAACGATGGAAAAACTGTACTTTGAATTAGCTCATTATCCTTCGCTTTGTTCAAAGGACCATAAGGAGTTACTTTAAAGAATCTACGTACAACATTTAAGTGACTAAACATGTAAATGAAAATTCAATCTTCCGGTCATTATCTAATATAACAGAGCAGTGAATATTTCCAATTTAAACTCGAATCATAATCTTAGCCAGAAGCAAGATTGTTTTTAGAAATGCCAGAAAAGATATCTGTTATATATCAGGACTCGTATCATTCCACACGTCCTTGTCATATTCGCAAGATGATGTAAAAATTATATAAAAGATAAAAGTCATTCTTTTGAACGAAAGTACAATATTTGACACTTTTCACGTTAGCAAGAGGGTACAAGACTTACAGGAAACCACGATTTGAAAAAAATTTCAATGTCTACTTAGTATTGTCAGGAATGTAATTGCACGGCATAAGTTGTGCCCCGAGTGGGTCGGTGCATCCGTGGCCGCGGACTGCGGACAAAGATGGTGTAGAGTCTGGGTCTCCAGTCTGGGGCGACCTTGAGCCGCCGTGGCTTCTGTTGCGTCTGCAGCTTTCTCCGGTGCTATATAAAGCGCGACCGGCAACGAGGCGCTGCGGTTCTTCTCCAGGAGCTGTGCGAAATGCTTAGGGTCTGCAGACATAGCGCTTCCTAGCCTCGTTGTCTGAGGGGGATTTACAATTATGGTACAGAGATTTGGACAAAATTTTGCATAGATATTCGTCATTGAGAAAGAAGTTACCGATATCAACTACTGCATCAACACTCAAAAGCTTTTGAGAAAATCAACTCTTTAAATTTCTTTGTCACGTAATTCGTAGCGTCAAAAGATGGCATGTTTCATGGTAGCTATAGTAGCTATTCTCATAGAAAATGTGACAACAAAATAAATGGAGAACTTAGTAATTTATTTCTTCCGCTGCCTTTCCAGTAGCGACCTTCCTTCGCCAATGTACATTGCGATGCGAGGCTGCTTCAATAGTACTTGCTCTACGGCTTCTTCACAATACCTTCAGTTGTTTACAGCATGAGGAAATTACTTCATTGTGATATAATACACACTGCACAGAAAACTTAAAGGGTTTCCTTTTAGGTACCCCGTAATTGTCCCTTATAGTGACGAATACGTTTCAAATTTGGTTCAGAGGTGCCTGCAACCTTTTTCTGTGATGGTGGTACAGTTTCGCGTCCCGCAACATCACTCTAGGGCTCGGCGAAGCTTCAAACTGCAAGGTGTCGACACAAGCGAAAAATAGGCCACAGCTCAGACCTTTATACTGATTAATGATGTCGCCTCGGCATAAATTTCACCGAAATTCTACCCAAGCCATATTGTACTCGTCATACGATGAGAAGATCGTCTCAGCCCCATTTACCCAAATTTCGCTGCTAATTTTTGCGTCTCTGAGATGGAGGTCGGAACCACGACACCAAGCGTTGAAATCACGCGGTTTTCTGATGGATGGCCGAGGAAAACATTTCAGATATACCTCCGCTCAGAACTGTTACGAAAAGACCTCAGAGGGGTGTCGTAAGCGGCATCGATTAAACCACCCATTGCTCTGGGGTGCTGACTCCCATTCATTTTGCAGTCGAAAACTACAGTTCGCGATGCGATGAGCAACAAGATGTTCTCGACATCATTTGACACAGCTGATAGCCTAGGACATTTCAACCCTTCTCTCAGGACATTTTGGGGTTGCATACTCACTGAACACAATCGCACATTTTAAAGAGGCAGAGCGACCGCAGAATTTACTCTCGCGTACAGGTTGGAACCACCGGGGACCGTTCAAAACCATTCAACGAAGTTTGAGCGTCACCCGAAGCAGCAAATCAGCCCTCTTGTTTTCATCCCCCATGTGGCATGAGCACGCAGAAGTGCAACATTAACATGTGCGTGAATAAAAGGGGACATGGGACCTTGTAAGACCCTCCCAATTTGGAAACACCTTTAGTGTCACCCACTCAGCTTCGTTGAGGGCGTTACAAATGTAGCTGTGAGAAAGCTTGGCTGAAATTCAACCTGGCGGCTGTTCTAGCCCTTGAAGGTAGGCTTTACAGCAGCTGCCAGGTTGCTTTGGCGCGGCCGATGTGGCCGAGCGGTTCTGGGCGCATCAGTCCGGAAGCGCGCTGCTGCTACAGTCGCAGATTCGATTCCTGCCTCGGGCATGGATGTGTGTGATGTCCTTATGTTAGTTAGGCTTAAGTAGTCCTGATAACCGCTCATGTTAAGTCCCATAGAGATTAGAGCCATTTTTTTTAGCTGATTTGGCGTCGAAACTTCGGAAAGTACATTTCTAACGTTCTCAGCAAAGGTGCGTGGATGGCACCGATAGCGTTGCCGAGCTGGAGGGGCTTAGAGGGACCCTTTCCTGCTCTATTCATGCACGTGTTAATGTTGCTCTCCCGCGAGATCAAGCAACAGGCGGTTGGGAATAAGGAGGACCCAAAACGAATAAGTACCTTTCGCTGCTTCGAATCACGTTTAAATTTTGTTGAATAGATTTGAACGTCCCGTAGTGATTGTAACCCGTACTGGAGAGCAGAAATTACAGTTGCGCTGCACTCCAAAGGGGAGTGATCACACTCACTGGGATGCAGTCCCGCAATATACTTAGAGAAGGCCGGCCGAAGTGGCCGTGCGGTTAAAGGCGCTGCAGTCTGGAACCGCAAGACCGCTACGGTCGCAGGTTCGAATCCTGCCTCGGGCATGGATGTTTGTGATGTCCTTAGGTTAGTTAGGTTTAACTAGTTCTAAGTTCTAGGGGACTAATGACCTCAGCAGTTGAGTCCCATAGTGCTCAGAGCCATTTGAACCATTTTGAACTTAGAGAAGAGTTGGAATTTTTGAGTGTATCATCAGTGTCGAAATTTGCGAACAACATCGTCCTGTTGCTTATGGCACTGCGAACTGTCGTTTTCGTTCTTGAAATGTGTGTGATTCTACACTCATCGGATAGGATGGTTTCATAGACGCCCTTTACGCCACCCTGCGACACCTTTTTGTGTGATCTGAAATGTTTTCTTTGGGCACCTATAAGAATACCGAGTGATTTCAACCCTGAGCGTCACGGTTCTGACTTCTATCGGAGAGGTGTCAAAAGAACGCGTGAAATGTGTGTAAGAATGGCGGCGACGGTCTTCTCACCGTGTGCGTGTGACTCGTCCACGATGGCGTTGAGCAGACTTGTGGTGAAATAAGGTGCCAATTTGACATCATGAATTACCGAGCTGGGCCTTTTTTGGCCTGTGTCTACAGCTCGCTATATGAAGCATCGCCGTGCCCGAAAGCGACGTCGAACAGCGTCACGCTTTTGCGCCATTACGGAGGAAAGTGGTAGGTACATCTGAGAGAAATTTCAAACTTACGCGTCCCAATGGGAGGCAGTTATCGGAATTAGAAAACGTAATCTTTTAATCCTGTTGTGCAGTGTACATTAAACTACATGTGCAGTTTCTTCCTTGTAATGTCATGAGCAGGTACAACAGACACCAGGGAAATTCGCAGACATGCGTTTCTGGAGTGCTCTCAAGATCCTTCGATAACAGGTGAAGCATTAATGATAACACTGTGCTTCAAATGTACTTTCGTGAGATTAAAAAAAAATGGTCCAAATGGCTCTGAGCACTATGGGAGTTAACAACTAAGGTCACCAGTCCCCTAGAACTTAGAACTACTTAAACCTAACTAACCTAAGGACACCACACACATCCATGCCCGTGGCAGGATTCGAACCTGCGGCCGTAGCGGTCGCGCAGTTCCAGACTGAAGCGCCTAGAACCGCTCGGCCACACCGGCCGGCGCGGGATAAAAGCGCTATTGAAAACACAGTAGACGGACTTTTGTATCAATTTTTTCCTTTTATAGGCTGCCATCATGTTGACCTGAGGTGAAGAAAGTGTCATGCTGTAGATGTGAGGGCTGGGATTCAAGTCTGTCTTCCAGTATTCAGGTAGCTGTGTTTTTATCTACTGTATGCCTTCTAGGCAAGAGAGACAGCGTGTCAATATTTATGAACGGTGGTGCTAGTTATTCATTTGAAGCGCTCAGCGTATCAAAATGTTATGTTTCTGCTATTGTTACAAGTTCGATCCGGAAGCTTCTGGAATACAAAATGTATAAACCAAAATTAGGTTACTGCCACGTAGCAGTACGGTGATTTTATGACGTAAAATTCACTTATGATAATGATGAAATTAAGTAAACAATAGCTGATAATGAAATACAGATGCTATATGGGTTAACATTCACTCTTTCGTAGATACGAAATGACTAAGCAATTTTAATACTGAATAGCTTATATTTCACAAGAAAAAAGTTGCCTATGGAAACATTTAATTAAAATCAGTTATCGTATTCTGGGTCACGCGCCCACTAGTGGTTCCTGTGATGTTATAGCCATGAGGAGTTAAGCTAAAAAATATACTTCAACGCTGGTTTTCTCAAAATATGTTGAGTGTTTAACTAAAAGCCAAGATACCGACATATGCAAACATACTCTCCAGAAGGAGGACATTAGTGTTTTACGTCCCGTCGACAACGAGATCATTAGAGACGGAACACAAGCTCGGATTAGGGAAGGATAGTGAAGGATATCGGTCGTACCATTTCAAAGCAACCATTCCGGCATTTGCTTGAAACGTTTTAGGGAAATCACAGAAAACCTAAATCAGGATGGCAGGAGACGGGTTTTAACCGTCGTCCTCCCGAATCCGAGTCCAGTGTGCTAACCACTACGCCACCTCGCTCAGTCATACTCTCCAACCGGTCTCATTGTGTGTTGTGGAGCGTACCTGTACCACCTCTGATCATTCTCTTCACTGTTCCACTTCCAAACGGAGCAATGGAAAAACGACTGTCTATATACTTCCGTACGAACTCGAATTTCTCTTATTTTCGTGGTCTTTAAGTGAAGTGTGCGTTGCCGCCAGTAGAATCGTTCTTCAGTCAGCTGTATATGCAGTTTCTCTAAATTTTCTCTATGTTTCACGAAAAGAATATCGTCTCCTCTCCAGGTTAAAACCCGTCTCCGGCCATCCTGATTTAGGTTTACTGTGATTTGAGTTCGCAGAGTATTTCCATAATACTCGCTGCCGATCGAACCTACCGGTAACAAATCTAGCAGCACTTATCTGAATTGTTTCGGTATCTTCTTTTAAACCGACCTGGTGGTGATGCGAAAGACTCTAGCAGTACTCAAGGATGGGGGGCACTAGTGTTCCGCACCCGCTCTTCTTTACTAAGCTCCCAGTAAACCTAAGTCTACTACCCGTTTTCCTTAACACCGACCTCAAATGCTCGTTCCATTTCAGATCACTTTGCAATGTTACGCGCAGATATTTAATCTTTATGACTGTCTGAATTTTTTTTTCAGTGAGTATCATCTTCGTTAAAGTTAATCGATATTCTTGACTCGGAATTAGCGGTCTCCCCTTCTGAGCCTCTGCGGACAAATAGTCTTTTGACCTCCCTCACTGCTAGATGAAATCTCTATAGGCCAAATGCTAACCCAACGTAGGCGTTGAACATAATGAACCTTCCTGACAAATTAACTCGACGCTTCAGCTTTATTCTTGTGCCGGACGCTGTGGCCCAGCGGTTCTAGGCGCTTTAGTCCGGAACCGGGCTACTGATGCAGTCGCAGGTTCGCATCTTGCCTCGGGCATGGATGCGTGTGATGTCCTTAGGTTAGTTAGGTTTAAGTAGTTCTAAGTCTAGGAGACTGATGACCTCAGATGTTAAGTTCCATTGTGCTGAGAGCCATTTGAACCATTTATTCTTGTGCAGAAAAATATCTGTCAGCAGGGTATGACAGCTAATCGAACGCATTGGTTCGTTGCTCGTTTACAGCCTGCCGAAGCATTACACGTGAAGTCGAATATCAGACTGATGTCTTACTCCAACACACCGTTTTAATGATTCAGGAATTTTCTTTACCGCGTATTTTCTGCCACGATGTGAGAGTACAACAGTAGAAGATAATGTGTACCATCACCATCTATAAAAAATAGGAATATTTTATTGGAACGTAAGTCTTTCCGGATATAAAGTGTTGAATTTTAGATATGACATATCTCTGAAGCAACATTAATGTTGATGACCAAAGGGGACTGCCTGCATCATGCTCATAATGTAATGTAATCCACACTCCAGTTCCCGATTTCGCTCTTAGAAGCAGTAGACGACTGCTTTAACGGCGTATTATTCAACTTCTGTGAAAGAGATCTTATTATACCAACATTAATATGTCACATATTCGTCATGAGAAAACAGATACCAATCATCATCATTTTCTGGAGTAGTAGCAGGTCCTTTGCGTCTCCACGCGATCCATCGCTTCCTCCCTAATGCTGGTGTATGTTATGCCGTCCATCACATCACCCATGATCTGAAATCTCTTATTCCCTCGCCTCTTCTTTCCTTCTACATATCCTTCTAAGACTGTTTTTATAATCCCCTCCTTCATTCCCACTATATGCCTAATCCAGTTTCGTTTCCCTCTTTTTGTTACATCCGGTAATTATCGTTGCTTCTCCACTCTTCTCAGTTCCTCTTCATTTTTTACTCCCTTCATCTACTTATTCTTCGCATTCTCCACCACGTCTATATTTCAAAAGCCCCTAGCCTTGCCCTATCGTTCGTCCTCAGTGTCCACTTTTCAGCAACATACAAAACATTTTATTAATTTTTTCCTTATATCTTTGTCCATATCACTAAAGAAAATTTCCCTTTTCTTATAAAAAGCCTCTTTCGCTATTGCTATTCAGCTTTTAAATTCTGTGCTGCTCTCCCACTCTTTTCTATCCTGACTGCGAAATATTTAAAATTTTTACGTGTTGTAATACTTGTCGATCCAGCATTATCTATGCATTCGTATTTTTATCCACTGCTTACTACTATTTTCTTTGCATTTAGTGACATTCCATAAATCTTTCCTTAGCTGCAATATTATTCACAACACCTGTAATTGTTTTTGACCTATTGCTAGGAGGACCATTACAAAGAGATCACGTTGCCGATAACGAGTGATAACCTAAATTCGGTTTCCGTTTTTGAGATCATGTCTGCAACTGGTAGTATTTTTTAACAGTTAAAACCATAATTCAAAATGTGGCTTTATGGGGTACAACTTCCACGAGCTAATTTTACGTAACCTACTATGCAAAGGTACAGGAATCCTTGGCTGTAGTTGCTTTTCAAAACTGTCTTTTGATGTAGTTTATCTCTGTCGAGGCAGGAGGTAAAATTAGCTGAGTTTCGATATTCAGTTCCCCACTCTGTACCATGTCTTAGTCAAGATGAATTATTTAACATTTACATCAAAACGCTGATTACCTACATAATATGCGATTCTTGACGCATATCTTTTGTGTCGGATGACAGTGTTAGATGTTCATGACGTTGACAATCCACTTAACTTTTATTTTTATAATGCTGTGTTAAATGAAATTTTTTGCTTTTCACTATCCTCATTCAATGCGGTTGTGAGGTCTGCAAGATCCATGAGCTATTTTATATTAACGTGACAAACCCTAATTCTAGGGATATATTTTATTTTTGACATATGGATCTATGCCGACAATTGTAAAAACGACGATGTTACATTAGTCCTTACTAATGTAAAATTGTTACCTTCTGAAGAAGACAAGCTTATATTTGTGGAAACCTAGGTAAAGAATTACTTTATCCACTGCAACTTGTCGGCTGTTTATAATTTTAATAAGTAGTTTTGTTAATGAAAATTCTATGACGACCTCTCGTATTTCATGGCTCGATTATTCAATAACTTAGTCATGTTTGAAAAATGATTCAATGTGGAGAATTGATCTTCTGAAAGCGATACCCTTTAAATTAAGCCATTGAGGCTATGACAAGCTTTATTTTCTGCAATTCGTACTCCAATTCCCTAAATTTTCTCACTCAGAATGAGGTTTAGACGCTAGGTACATTTTACCGGTGAAATATGTATTATTTTTTATCACTTGAATCGTCTTCCCAAGTATTTTTGTGTGCCATCATCATCATCATCAGTTATTGCTTTACTCTCCACAAATTAATCAGTAAGAAGAATCCGTCTTCTCTCCCAAAGAGAATGGTCATAACGTTAAGGCAGATGGAAACGATGTCGCCTATTTTTGTGAATCGCCACCGGTCTGCGCACACTGCTTTGATTGTTTTTTCGTTTCTACCATTAGAAGGGGAGAGAGTCAGCAATCCGTAGACTATCCGAAGAAAAAGAAGGTAGTTAAGACAAAATTTGAATTATTTTTAATGGTGTACTAATATTCGCATTATAATCTGCCTTCTGTCCGTTTCAGTAAATAGCGAAAGCATCTCGTCCATGCTTCAACTATTCATGTAACATATATCAAGCATATCCTTTCTTATGAAATACCCATGACGCCGACTGTTGTATACACTTCCATTTCCGGTCGTTCTGTACCATATTGTCAGCGTCGCCAGGGTTTTTTTTTCTGAGCACCGAATTATTAACGAACCTGTAACATCAGAAACGAACGAACTAGGAGCTTTTCAGTGCTTGTGTTTTGTAACAATAAAATATGAAGACCACACATTACATTCAGGAATGCACTGAACTTTCGCTTTGTTAAACCATCAGTAAATTTTACACTTTTCGCCATTAAACATTAGTTCTGGCACTTCATTGGTTTCACTCCCTGGCGACAAATCTACTACTGCTTCATGAACTATAAACTGCACAGTAACAATATCCAGTAGTTCTGATTGACTTCTTACTCGCCATTGAGTTTGATTAAGTTCTAGGTAACAGTTGTTGAGTTACCTCACCTGGAACTAATACCTGAATTTTAAATTTCGGTTATGTTTGCAAACAGCCCGTTAAACTCTCATATAGCTAACGGACAATATTATGTGAAATATCATCAGTTCAGATTCAACAGGGAATTTTTCGTACCCCGAAAAGGTTTAATCTGGAGTCTAGTTTAACAAGAAAATCAGGATAGCTCCATCTAAAGCTGATACCTGGCTTCGCTAGTTCTCTCTCGATGTTTCTGCAACTATGAGACATCCTAAATGTGGTTCACTTTCAATAGAGGTGTATCACGTTTCAAGCTGGTGACTCTTGTTAAAGATAACTTTGGATAAATTTCCGTTGTTATAAGGTATTCGGTACTTGAAGGAGATACAGTGAACACAATTTTAAAACTCCTTAATACTGTATTCTATTGACACCTCATCGTCATTAGTGCACAATATTCACTAACATAACGAAAGCAAAATGCCATTGATATCACCACCATCTATATGCTACGCCGGGAACGTTTTGCTTTGTGAAAGTATTTTTTTCTTAGACACACATTATTCTTATTTCTATGTTCTTCACGTGTAATGTTAGGCACACTTAATATAAGATTTCAACGTACCGCCAAGCGGACGATACATAATCTTAGCAAAACGCCCTCAAGCGTCCGCAAGGTGTCTCTAACATAGCAGTCTGTGTATCTTCCAGCTGTGGAAGAAGTGTTCCTCTGCAGTTCATCCATCACCTGACATTCTTTTACTACATATCACAAAATATAATTAGAAATGTGAAATTATCTGAACCATTAGTACGAAAAAAATATATCTCCGTTCCCTGCTTGGTTCAGTCTATGAGAAAACTAAAAGGGAGAATCAACTTAACAGATTAGCCAGAATACCGGTAACTTTGTGAGAGTAAGGCTCGAACCAGAAACACTACCTTTCACAGGCAGTGTTCCAAACAATTTCGGTACTGGGCATTATTCCAAGGATATTGGTATCTTCTGTATAACGAATCCAGCAGTTTATACTGCTCATTACAATACAATTATTTTTAGATCAGAACGAAATGATTGTTAACTATGAAATTCTTCTTTGTACAAGTACTATACTCTGCTGTATTACTTCAGTTTCCCAACCAATCTTCCCCATGGTATGATGCTGCCCGTTATAACCCGCTATCCTGGCCAACCTCTTCATTTCATTTCAGAGTACTACTTACACTCGACATCTTAATTTATTTGTTCGAAGTTTTTTTATCTCTGTCTTCACTCACAAGTTCTACCGAACATTCCCTCCTCTAGTATTATGAAAGTTCCTCCTCATTCTATTTATACAGTAAAGAAGCTGTCTAAGCCAAGTTCCACTTGTGTCTCGTACGACATTGCTTAAAAACCTGGTTTATATGTTGCACAGATTTCTTTGCCTTTAGTCTCTCGAAAAGAAAATACGCATGTAGTGAAAAAATTTACTTCGTGTTGCACCAGCATATTCTCCTCGACCGTTCGATACCCAAAGAAAATCTCTGCAAGCAGGGATGTTTGGGTGTATGTATTCAAATCTGCCAGGGAGGGAAGCAGACTCACTTGAACTCTCTTATAATGTAGTGTTAACCTTGATAATCTTCTCCTGAGGGGCAAGGACGTAGCCAAGATTTTTTCAAAGGGGAGGGGGCGTTGGATTTATTAATGACAACTTAAAAAGGCTAATGTTTTTCACTTATGCAAAGTTCAAATCAGAAATTAATTTTTCTTCATTTTGCAGTATGTTGTGTTGGGGTCTACAGTCCACAGACTGGTAAAATGCAGCTCTCCATGCTACTCTATCCTGTGGAAGCCTCTGCATCTCCCAGTACCTACTGCAACCTATATCCTTCTTCATCTGCTTAGTGTCTTCATCTCTTGGTCTCCCTATACGACTTTTACCCTCCACGCTGCCCTCTAGTACTAAATTGGTGATCCCTTGATGCCTCGGAACATGTCCTGCCAACCGATTCCTTCTTCCAGTCAAGTTGTGCCACAAATTTCTCTTCTCCCCAATTCTACTCAATACCTTCTCATTAGTTACGTGTTATACTTATCTAATCTTCAGCAATCCTCTGTGGCACCCCATTTCGAAAACTTCTATTGTCTTCTTTTCTAAACCATTTATCGCCCATGTTTCACTTCCATACATGGCTACACTGCACAAAAATACTTTCAGAAATGACTTCCTAACACCTAAATCAATACTCGATATTAACAAATTTCTCTTCTTCAGAAACGCTTTCCTTGCCATTGACAGTCAAAATTTTATATCCTCTCTACTTCGACCATCATCAGTTATTTTACTCCCAAAGTAGCAAAACTACTTTACTACTTTAAGTGTCACATTTCCTATTCTAATTCCCTCAGCATCACCCAATTTAATTCGACTACATTCCATTATCCTCGTTTTACTTTTGTTGATGTTCATCTTATATCCTCCTTTGAAGACACTGTCCATTCTATTCAACTGCTCTTCAAGGTGCTTTGCTGTCTCTAACACAATTACAATGTCATTGGCGAACTGCAAAGTTTTTATATCTTTTCCATTTAGATACTACTCAGAATTTTTCTTTTGTTTCCGTTACTGTTGGCGTAATATACAGATTCAATACCATCTGGGATAGACTACAACCCTGTCTCACTCCCTTCCCAACCACTGCTTCTCTTTCATGCCCCTCAACTCTTCTAACTGCCATCTGGTTTCTGTACAAAGTGTAAAAAGCATTTCGCTCCCTATATTTTACCCGTGTCACCATAAAAAAAAAAAAAATGGTTCAAATGGCTCTGAGCACTATGTGACTTAACTTCTGAGGTCATCAGTCCCCTAGAACTTAGAACTACTTAAACCTAACTAACCTAAGGACATTACACACATCCATGCACGAGGCAGGATTCCAACCTGTGACTGTAGCAGTCGTGGGGTTCCGGACTGAAGCGCCTAGAACCGCACGACCACCGCAGCCGGCTGTCACCTTCAGAATTTGAAAGAGAGTATTCCATCCTTGTCAAAACCTTTCTCTAAGTCTACAAATGCTAGAAACGTAGGTTTGCCTTTCCTTAATCTATCTTCTAAGATAAGTCGTAGGGTCAGTATTGCCTCACGTGTTCCAACATTTCTATGGAATCCAACCCGATTTTGCCCGAGGTCGGATTCCACCAGTTTTTCCATTCGTCTGTAAAGAATCCGTGTTAGTATTTTGCAGCTGTGACTTATTAAACTGATAGTTTGGTAATTTTCACATCTATCAACACCTGCTTGTTTGGGATTGAAATTATTAAATTCTTCTTGAAGTCTGCTGGTATTGCGCCTGTCTCATACATCTTGCTCACCAGATGGTAAAGTTTTGTCAGGGCTGGCTCTCCCAACGGAATGTTGTCTACTCCCCGGGCCTTCTTTCGACTTAGTGCTCTGTCAAACGCTTTACGCTGTATCGTATCTCCCATTTCATCTTCATCTACTTGCTCTTCCATTTCTATAATATTGTCCTCAAATAAGAACCAGAGGTTGTACAGAGTTTCAGGGAGAGCATAAGGGTACAATTGACAGGAATGGGAGAAAGAAATACAGTAGAAGAAGAATGGGTACCTTTGAGGAATTAAATAGTGAAGGCAGCAGAGGATCAAGTAGGTAAAAAGACGAAGGCTAGTAGAAATCCTTGCGTAACAGAAGAGATACTGAATTTAATTGATGAAAGGAGAAAATACAAAAATGCAGTAAGTGAAGCAGGCAAAAAAGAATACAAACGTCTCAAAAATGAGATCGACAGGAAGTGCCAAATGGCTAAGCAGGGATGGCTACAGGACAAATGTAAGGATGTAGAGGCTTATCTCACTAGGGGTAAGATAGATATTGCCTACAGGAAAATTAAAGAGACCTTTGGAGAAAAGAGAACCACTTGCATGAATATCAAGAGCTCAGATCGAAACCCAGTTCTAAGCAAAGAAGGGAAAGCAGAAAGGTGGAAAGAGTATATAGATGGTCTTACAGAGACCATGTTCTTGAGGACAATATCATGGAAATGGAAGAGGATGTAGATGAAGATGAAGTGGGAGATATGATGCTGCGTGAAGAGTTTGACAGAGCACTGAAAGACCTGAATCGAAACAAGGCCCCTGGAGTAGACAACATTCCATTAGAACTACTGACAGCCTTGGGAGAGCCAGTCCTGACAAAACTCTACCATCTGGTGAGCAAGATGTATGAGACAGGCGAAATTCCCTCAGACTTCAAGAAGAATATAATAATTCCAATCCCAAAGAAAGCAGGTGTTGACAGATGTGAAAATTACCGAACTATCAGTTTAATAACTCACAGCTTAAAAACACTAAGGGAATTCTTTACAGACGAATGGAAAAACTGGTAGAAGCCAACCTCGGGGAAGATCAGTTTGCTATCCGTAGAAATGTTGGAACACGTGAGGCAATACTGACCCTACGACTTATCTTAGAAGAAAGATTACGGAAAGGCAAACCTACGTTTCTAGCATTGGTAGACTTACAGAAAGGTTTTGACAATGTTGACTGGAATACTCTCTTTCAAATTCTGTAGGTGGCAGGGGTAAAATATAGGGAGTGAAAGGCTATTTACAATTTGTGCAGAAACCAGATGGCAGTTATAAGAGTCCAGGGACATGAAAGGGAAGCAGTGGTTGGGAAGGGAGTGAGACAGGATTGTAGCCTCCACCCGATGCTATTCAATCTGTATATTGAGCAAGCAGTAAACGAAACAAAAGAAAAATTTGGAGTAGGAATTAAAATCCATGGAGAAGAAATAAAAACTTTAAGGTTCGCCGATGGCATTGTAATATTGTCAGAGACAGCAAAGGACTTGGAAGAGCAGTTGAACGGAATGGACAGTGTCTTGAAAGGAGGGTATAAGATGAACATCAACAAAAGCAAAACGAGGATAATGGAATGTAGTTGGGTGATGCTGAGGGAATTAGTTTAGGAAATGAGACATTTGAAGTAGTAAAGGAGTTTTGCTATTTGGGGAGCAAAATAACTGATGATGGTCGAAGTAGAGAGGATATAAAATGTAGACTGGCAATGGCAAGGAAAGCGTTTCTGAAGAAGAGAAATTTGTTAACATCGAGTATTGGTTTAAGAGTTAGGAAGTCGTTTCTGAAAGTATTTTTGTGGAGTGTAGCCATGTATGGAAGTGAAACGTGGATGATTAATAGTTTAGACAAGAAGAGAATAGAAGCTTTTGAAATGTGGTGCTACAGAAGAATGCAGAAGATTAGATGGGTTGATCACATAACTAATGAGGAGGTATTGAAGAGAATTGGGGAGAAGAGAAGTTTGTGGCACAACTTGACTGGAAGAAGGAATCGGTTGGTAGGACATGTTCTGAGGCATCAAGGGATCACCAATTTAGTACTAGAGTGCAGCGTGGAGGGTAAAAATCGTATAGGAAGACCTAGAGATGAATACACTAAGCAGATTCAGAAGGATGTGGGCTGCAGTGGGTACTGTGAGATGAAGAGGCTTCCACAGGATAGAGTAGCATAGAGAGCTGCATCAAACCAGTCTCAGGACTGAAGACCACAACAACAACAACAGTATATTGCCTTGCTTTCCCTACTTTGCTTAGAACTGGGTTTCCATCTGAGCTCTTGATATTCATACAAGTGGTTCTCTTTTCCCCAAAGGCCTCTTTAAGTTTCCTGTAGGTAGTATCTATCCTACCCCTAGTGATATATGCCTCTACATCCTTACATTTGTCCTCTAGCCATCCCTGCTTAGCCATTTTGCACTGCCTGTCGATCTCATCTTTGAGACGTTTGTATTCCGTTTTTCCTGCTTCATTTACTACATTTATATATTTTCTCCTTTCATCAATGATATTCAATATGTCTTCAGTTACCCAAGGATTTCTACATCTTTTTACCTACTCGATCCTCTGCTGCCTTTGCTATTTCATCTCTCAAATTGACCCATCCTTCATCCACTGTATTTCTTTCCGCATTCCTGTCAATCTTTCCCTAATGCTCTCCCTGAACCTGCCTAAAACCTCCGGTTCTGTCAGCTTATCCAGGTCAATTCTCCTTAAATTCCCATCTTTTTGCAGTTTCTTCAGTTTTAATGTACAGTTCATAACCAATAGATTGTGGTCAGAGTCCACATCTGCCCCTGGAAATGTCTTACAAGTTAAAACCTGGTTCCAAAATCCCTGTCTTACCACTGAATACTCAATCTGAAACCTTCCAGTATCTCTAGCCGCTTCCATGTATACAACCTTGTTTCATGATTCTTGAACCAAGTGTTAGCTATGATTAAGTTATGCTCTGTGCAAAATTCTAACAGGCAGCTTCCTCTTTCATTCCTTTATCCCAACCCATATTCAACTACTACGTTTCCTTCTCTGGCAGTATTGTCCAACTAACTACAATTTCAGTATAATATGCAGCACTGCCTCTTTCCTAACTTAAGTGAGGAAGAAGTTCCTTAAATTTATTATTTCAACAATGAACTTGAAACTATAGCAACCAAATGTATTTATAAATCATATGGGAATGCACAAATATTATGAGTTACAGTTTAGGAATTTTAACATTGATTCACAACTTGATTTCAATTGTTGTTGTTGTGGTCTTGAGACTGGTTTGCTGCAGCTCTCCATGCTACTCTTTTCTATGTAAGCCTCTTCATCCACGAGTAAATACGGCAACTTGCATCCTTCTGAATCTGCTTACTGAATTCATCTCTTGGCCACCGTCTACGACTTTTACCATTGCCCCTTCCTCCACCCCCCCCCCTCCCCACCAGTACTAAACTGGTTATCCGTTGATGTCTCAGCCTCCGTTCGGAGTGGGATGCCCCCTTAGCTTTGCTTCATCTGTCAAGCCTTCCTTGTTAACAGAACTCCTCACCTCGGCAAACTTTGCAATTCGTAATTTTGAAATTAAGTTTATCACTAATCTCATTTCCACCATTACTAAAGTAATTTTGAAAGTATTCTTTTTGCTGGAAAGGCTTATCTTCTGTGTGATTTATAGATGGACGCCATATCTAGCGCAAAAGTCTTTTGGAATGTACTCACAGTAGGGGAACAGCGTGTACGTTCGAATGTTAAAATTTCCGATGGGCAGTTGGTGGAAAAAGAATTTACGAGAGTCTCGAGGGAGGCTGCAGGTGGAGTGAAAGACCCATAACGTACAGTACGAGAGACGAAGCATGCTATTTTACTGCCCATAATTACGTTTAAGGACCGTATGGACACGCAAGATCTACCTGGGATGCTAGGAAGAGTAATGAGCGTGTGGTCATCTTTATTGCCATTGTACGATATGCATTTTGAGTGCCAAGTACCATAGGCTAGTTGACATTTTACGTCACTTCACGTCGAAAGTGCCTCGTCCCTTGCGTTATGCGCGGACCATTTCTTTGCTTAGTCCTTGACTAGTGGTAGTAACTTGAGATAACTCCGATTACAGCAGCTGACCTAAATGCAGGTTCGACTTCCTGCTCCGTGGATGCACAGGCCTCGTCCACCATTGATCTGTAAGCTAACAGCGACTCACTGTTCGTTTTTTGTAATTCTTTAGCCAATTTTAATTCCCTCTTGGAAAGGAGGGGGCAAGTAATTTTAGAATTTAGTTCTTTTGAGAACACATTGTTGTAACCATAATTGTTAAAGAAGGTAAACATTTTGTGAAACAAGTGATGTGAACTAATTACGTATCTGGTTCTAGTTGTCAGATGGAGAGGATTTTAGAGGCATCCTTAATGTGAACAGTCCGCAGCTCGTGGTCTTGCGGTAGTTTTCACGCTTCCCGCGCACGGGGTCCCGGGTTCGGTTCCCGGCGGGGTCAAGGATTTTCTCTGCCTCGTGATGAATGGGTGTTGTGGGTTCTTCATCATCATCATTGACTCGGAAGTCGCCGAAGTGGTGTCAACTAAAAAAAGGACTTGCAATAAGGTGGCCGAACTTCCCCGCATGGGGCCTCCCGGCCAACAATGCCATACGATCATTTTTTTCAATGTAAACAATCGACATTGGACGTACACGGGGCTTCGACGGACCCTCAAATATGAAGACAGAGGGAGCTTTAAAGTCAGGGAAAACTACTGGTCGGTTGCAATCAAAGCGGCACTAATTTTGGAATGCTTACTACTGAGAATGTAGGAGATTTGATGTCACTAGTTAACGAAGATGGCTGCACGCACAAGTCAACAGTTTAACGGCATTAAATTTCTATTGATGGAGAAAACTCACTTAGGAGGAAAAGAGTCTTCTTAAAAGTGTCTACATTTACTGGTAGACTCCTTCGACCGTCTCCCAAAATTTTTCTGTAATTCTGGATCAATAAAATGACTCCGAAGCCTGCTGGCATGAGCGAAATCTCCAGTCAAATAAGTCTTGCACAAAGCTCTCAGTCAGTTAATTAACGTTTCCGAATGAGCTGTGACCAGATAGTCCCCTCATGCAGAGTGATCGAAAGAAATATTAAATCTCTATTACCTGTATTATTACAAGTAATTCTTAAATACTGTAGCCTACACGACCGTAATTATCTCGTCATAATTCTCTGTGTTAATGATGCTGTGGAAGTGTTACTGTCTTTGGGGCAACACTTTATAACATGCTATAACTGCTTCTAACTGTAAATAGGATCAGACATCACTATATAAATATAGCAATGCTCTATACTACTCGCGTTTCCCTCAGGGGCAATCGAACAACTGTACACAAAATTCCTACCAGTCAATAGCCAAGATATGATAACCACTCTAAAATTTAGCACTCGCCCCTGTCACCAGCGTTACTAAGAACACACGCGTCAAGCCATATTTACTAAGGAAAGAAACGACGTCCTGCGTGTAACGTGTAAATAACACAGATTATCGACAGCTGTGACATCTTTCTTTTCATATTATGACGCCAAACATCAGTTTAAGATATTATCAGATTACGGTTGCATGCTAACAGAAAAGTCGTAATAAAGGAGGTCAAATTTTCGAAGTTTCGTTATAAGATGTCTCTTTTGATTCACCAAAGTTGTGCAGTGGTACTATTTCGTCCTCAGGGCATCATACTGTACTTTTAATCGTACTGTAGCAGAATCAACAACCAAAATAAAGATGTTCATTTTGGATTTAAACGGACTAAACAGCTTGGTTAATAGTCCCAAATTTCACTGGAAATTCGCATAAACAGATGTGAGAGGAGAAAAGATGAATTGCCAGTTTCAGGGTCTCTGACCCTGTTGTCATGGTCGAAAATTCGAATGACAGTTGCTTAGGTCAGGTGGTAAAATGTGAATTAAAGCCCTAGCACATAAGAACTATTCCCGCTCCCTGAAAGGTAAACCACGATGGGGACGAGAAAGTGAGGAGCGTACGGACTAGAGAGTTTATGAGCTTGTTGTTGTTGTGGTCTTCAGTCCTGAGACTGGTTTGATGCAGCTCTCCATGCTACTCTATCCTGTGCAAGCTTCTTCATCTCCCAGTACTTACTGCAACCTACATCCTTCTGAATCTGCTTAGTGTATTCATCTCTTGGTCTCCCTCTACGATTTTTACCCTCCACGCTGCCCTCCAATGCTAAATTTGTGATTCCTTGATGCCTCAAAACATGTCCTACCAACCGATCCCTTCTTCTAGTCAAGTTGTGCCACAAACGTCTCTTCTCCCCAATCCTATTCAATACCTCCTCATTAGTTACGTGATCTACCCACCTTATCTTCAGCATTCTTCTGTAGCACCACATTTCGAAAGCTTCTATTCTCTTCTTGTCCAAACTAGTTATCGTCCATGTTTCACGTTATGAGCTTAAAAAGTTAAATAAAACATATTAGACGCACATACAAATTTAAAAATACATGACAGTGCAGAGACAGGAAGTAGCCTGAGCCACAGGGGCACACGCCACTGAAAGAGACAGTGTCCAACATCAACCGTTCACACAGAACCTTAAGGTGCATTACATCAAGCTATAAAATTCGCTTTCTATCAGGAAACATTTGACTTTGGTAGCTGCTATCCATCATCCGTAAGTATCTGTTGATGGCTCGTCTCAGATAAGCCACCAGGACATACACTGCCAGCATATGGGGTATCATGAGATGCCTACCACAGCTGCTTCGTGTCGTAAAAGGAACCCTTTGGTAATTCTGTGGTGGTCGACAGTTAGCCGGCACAGAACGCTGGTATCTTTCAGAGAGGCTTCGAGAGAACTACGAGTATGATACGCCTCGGTGGCTGCCTTGACTTGCCTGAGCTTGTTGAGGATTGTGGTATCCTGCCATTCCATATCCTAGGTTTCCAAAATTTCATGTCGCAGTTGCAATTGCACGTCTGTGCCTGTTGCTCAGACTTCAAGATTCTCTCCAGTGGTTGCATCTTCAGCTAATTTGTAAGCTAGTTCATTTCGCGGAGTATCCTCGTGTCTCGGTGTCCAAATAAAACATAACTCGTGAGAGAATACAAGGACGTTTTGAAAACTTTGGCCTATAGAAAGGATACACAGCAGTGACATATTGGCAACAAATAATAAATCATTTGCAACCACACAAAGTAACACCGACTAACTAAATTTTGAAAGCGAAGTAACACGACGAATTCAGTCTCACTGCTTTCTGTCAGCACATTCGTATTCGCAAGCATTCACAAAATACACAGGCCAGTAACAATCTAATCATCTACATCTACATCCATACTCCGCAAGCCACCTGACGGTGTGTGGCGGAGGGTACCTTGAGTACCTCTATCGGTTCTCCCTTCTATTCCAGTCTCGTATTGATCGTGGAAAGAAGGATTGTCGGTATGCGTCTGTGTGGGCTCTAATCTCTCTGATTTTATCCTCATGGTTTCTTCGCGAGATATACGTAGGAGGGAGCAATATACTGCTTGACTCTTCGGTGAAGGTATGTTCTCGAAACTTCAACAAAAGCCCGTACCGAACTACTGAGCGTCACTCCTGCAGAGTCTTCCACTGGAGTTTATCTATCATCTCCGTAACGCTTTCACGATTACTAAATGATCCTGTAACGAAGCGCGCTGCTCACCACACCTGATACGGATCCCACACTGGTGAGCAACATTCAAGCAGTAGGCGAACAAGCGTACTGTAAACTACTTCCGTTGTTTTCGGATTTCATTTCCTTAGGATTCTTCCAATGAATCTCAGTCTGGCATCTGCTTTACCAACGATCAACTTTATATGATCATTCCATTTGAAATCACTCCTAATGCGTACTCCCAGATAATTTATGGAATTAACTGCTTCCAGTTGCTGACCTGCTAATTTGTAGCTAAATGATTAGGGAACTATCTTTCTCTGTATTCGCAGCACATTACACTTGTCTACATTGAGATTCAATTGCCATTCCCTGCACCATGCATCAATTCGCTGCAGATCCTCCTGCATTTCAGTACAATTTTCTATTGTTACAACCTCTCGATACACCACAGCCTCATCTGCAAAAAGCCTCAGTGAACTTCTGGTGTCATCCACAAGGTCATTAATGTATGTTGTGAATAGCAACGGTCCTATAACACTACCCTGCGGCACACCTGAAATCACTCTTACTTTCGAAGACTTCATTGAGAATGACATGCTGCGTTCTGTTATCTAGGAACTCTTCAATCCAATCACACAATTGGTCTGATAGTCCATATGCTCTTACTTTGTTCATTAAACGACTGTGGGGAACTGTATCGAACGCCTTGCGGAACTCAAGAAACACGGCATCTACCTGTGAACCCGTGTCTAAGGCCCTCGGAGTCTCGTGGACGAATAGCGCGAGCTGGGTTTCACACGACCGTCTTTATCGAAACCAATGCTGATTCCTACACAGTAGATTAATAGTCTCCAGAAAAGTCATTGTACTCGTACATAATACGTGATCCAAAATTCTTCAACTGATCGACGTTATAGATATAGGTCTATAGTTCTGCACATCTGTTCGACGTCCCTTCTTGAAAACGGGGATGACCTGTGCTCTTTTCCAATCCTTTGGAACGCTACGCTCTTCTAGAGACCTACGGTACACCTCTGCAAGAAGGGGGGCAAGTTCCTTCGTGTACTCTGTGTAAAATCGAACTGGTATCCCATCAGGTGCAGCGGCCTTTCCTCTTTTGAGCCATTTTAATTGTTTCTCTATCCCTCTGTCGTCTATTTCGATATCTACCATTTTGTCATCTGTGCGACAATCTAGAGAAGGCCGGCGGGTGTGGCCGTACGGTTCTAGGCGCTTCAGTCTGGAACCGTGTGACCGTTACGGTCGCAGGTTCGAATCCTGCCTCGGGCATGGATGTGTGTGATGTCCTTAGGTTAGTTAGGTTTAAGTAGTTATAAGTTCTAGGGGACTGATGATCACAGATGTTAAGTCCCATAGTGCTCACAGCCATTTGAACCATCAGTACCATTTTGGTCACAGAGTGTCTGGACATTTTGTTTTGATCCACCTACCGCTTTGACATAAGACCAAAATTTTAAAGGATTTTCTGCCAAGTCAGTACATAGAACTTTACTTTCGAATTCATTGAACGCCTCTCGCATAGCCCTCCTCACACTACATTTTGCTTCGCGTAATTTTTGTTTGTCTGCAAGGCTTTGCCTATGTCTATGTTTGCTGTGAAGTTCCTCTTGCTTCCGCAGCAGTTTTCTAACTCGGTTGTTGTACCACGGTGGCTTTTTTTCCATCTCTTACGATCTTGCTTGGCACATACTCATCTAACGCATATTGTACGATGGTTTTGAACTTTGTCCACTGATCCTCAAGACTATCTGTACTTGAGACAAAACTTTTGTGTTGAGCCGTCAGGTACTCTGTAATCCGCTTTTTGTCACTTTTTCTAAACAGAAAAATCTTCCTACCTTTTTTAATATTTCTATTTACGGCTGAAATCATCGATGCAGTAAACGCATAATGATCGCTGATTCTCTGTTCTGCGTTAACTGTTTCAAATAGTTCGGGTCTGTTTGTCACCAGAAGGTCTAATATGTTATCGCCACGAGTCGGTTCTCTGTTTAACTGCTGAAGGTAGTTTTCAGATAAAGCACTTAAAAAGATTTCACTGGATTCTTTGTCCCTGCCACCCGTTATGAACGTTTGAGTCTCCCAGTCTATATCCGGCAAATTAAAATCTCCACCCAGAACTACAACATGGTGGGGAAATCTACTCGAAATATTTTCCAAACTATCCTTCAGGTGCTCAGCCACAACAGCTGCTGAGCCAGGGGGCCTATAAAGACATCCAATTACCATGTCTGAGCCTGCTTTAACCGTGACCTTCACCCAAATCATTTCACATTTGGGATCTCCGTCAATTTCCTTCGATACTATTGCACTTCTTATCGCTATAAACACGACTCCCCCTTCACTGTCCAGCCTGTCTCTGCGGTATACATTCCAATCTGAGTTTAGGATTTCATTACTGTTTACGTCTGGTTTCAGCCAACTTTCTGTCCCTAGTACTATATGGGCTTTGTGACCGTTTATTAATGAGAGCAGTTCTGGGACCTTTCTATACACGCTCCTGCAGTTTACTATTAGCACATTAATATTGTTATTCCCTGTTGCATTTTGCCTACTCCTACCTTGCCGCGTCTGAGGAGGCGTCTTGTCGGGCCTATGGAGGGAATTCTCTAACCTAAAAAACCCACATGTGCACTCCACACGTACTCCGCTCCCCTTGTAGCCGCTTCCTGCGTGTAGTGCACGCCTGACCTATTAAGGGGGACCCTACATTTCTCCACCCGATAGCGGAGGTCGAGAAATTTGCACCCCAGATCTCCGCAGAATCGTCTGAGCCTCTGGTCTAAGCCTTCTACTCGGCTTCAAACCAGAGGACCGCAATCGGTTCTGGGAACGATACTACAAATAGTTAGCTCAGATTCCACCCCGCGAGCGAGGCTTTCCGCCTTCACCAATTCCGCCAACCGCCTGTACGAACTGAGGATGACCTCTGAACCCAGACGGCAGGAGTCATTGGTGCCGACATGAGCAACAATTTGCAGTCGGGTGCACCCAGTGCTCTCTATCGCCGCCGGCAGGGCCTCCTCCACATCTCGGATGAGAGCCCCCGGCAAGCAGACTTAGTGAACACTGGCCTTCTTCCCCGGCCTTTCCGCTATTTCCCTAAGGGGCCCCATCACCCGCGTAACGTTGGAGCTCGCAGTAACTAATAAACCCCTCCCCCCGTGTGCCTGCTCGGACCTTGCTGAAGGAGCGGCCACATGTCCACTGACAGGCAGGGCGGGCGATGCCACACGGCCAGCCTCCACATTGACCCTCCGCCTCGTGCACCGCGAACGCCGCTTAACACGCCACTCCCTTTGGGAAGAGGGTGGCCCAACCGCGCCCGGTACCCGCGAAGATGTCTCGACAGCAGGGACAGTGGGTGAAGCATGTAACACCTGGGGTGTACCATGCGACGCACCAGACTCCCCACTGCCGCTACACTCCGAGGCAGCAGCCTGAAGACGGCTGACCGCGGCCATCAACACTCTCAGCTGTTCGCGAACAGTGGCCAGCTCCTCCTGCGTCCGTACACAGCAGTCACACATCCTATCCATCCTAAGAAATCAATTTACTGTAGAGAGTTAATCAACTTTTAACTAGACTGCTAATTCACTAAAGGCGGCTGATTGTTGACTAAACTGGGGTTGCTAGACACTTCTTGTAGAAAACAATGAAAATAGCACTACCTGTCTCTGGACTGTATTGAAAACAAACACTAGCACTACTGGCACTATGGCTGACTAAAGGGACTCTCTCTGACTGTATTCAAAACAAACACGAAATCTATGGAACACTATTACTAGCACTCGACAATTAAAGCTTCCTAAAAGCAAAAACACACGGAAGAAGAAGGGCCAAGTAATAAAAATACAGTTAATACTTAAATTAACGTAGCTCGCTGCACAGCAGACGTGAAGCAGACGGCAGTTACGACGACATAATCTTGTTAACTGACACTTCCGCCGATGCTCAGTAGAACAACATAATTATCACTGAGAAGCACAAAATTATGAATTTCGGATTGTGTTTCCAATGCCATCATCAGTATTGTAACCGTTTTCATGATGATAGGCAGTTAAAGTCTAATGATGGACTTATAAGCCAATATCCTGATGAAGAAATAAATCGGCACTGAAAAATTTCGACAATTTTGTGCTTTGCATCTGTATTTAATGCTAGTCGCATCAGCAGTGACTATTTCATTAAGTTTACTGAGGCACTATCGTCCTAGGTGGCTTTATTTAGCGTCAGGTAACTTGTAACACTGTAAGATTGTGTATTTTAATTATTGTGTATAATACTATCCATTGCTCAAAGTTTAATTTACAATGTTAAATGAAGAGTATACTCACTTTAACAGATTCTCGCCTAATATCAAGACCTCACTATAGCATTATATCTATTTAACCTGTAAGTTCGGGTAGTTTAATTATTTATTGTGCCTAATATTGTCAATTGTGTGTAGCTTAATTTTGAACGTTAAGAAATGAGTATAATGCACAACATTCTATGCAAGTGGTCTGTGTCATTGCTTATAATGTTTGTTTGGTTACCTAAGAACTAGTGTCCCTTTCAGATACCAGTCACTTGTTTCCTGAAGATGGATCAATAGACGGGAAAATAGTTTTAAATAAACAAAAATAAGTAGAACAAAAACAGTGTACTTGTTAGTTAACTTTAAATATGGACTTGCTCAAAAAAGAAGTGACGGAAAAATCCATAGATTTATTCCCTCCCTAGCCTAACCCACACAGTATTCTCCCCCTCCCCCCCCCCCCCCCCCAACCCACAGTCATCTTTCCCTATCCCTTTATTTTTCATACGCCATTTCACTTTATTTTCCTGGGAGGAGAACACATCATTTTAAGATGATGAACAGTCTAGTTATTGAACCTGGGCCGGCGTCCGGTATGGGCAAGGACCGGCAACATCTTTATTCGGGAACGAACGACTAAATCATTCTAATATCTCTTACATTAAATGAATGCAAGATACATTAAAATCATTGACATTTAATCTCAGTGCTGCTGACTGCTGAGAGCAGAGGCAAATTAATGACTGAATGCTATGCATGTTCGGTTATTCCGACCAGTTAATTTTAAACAGAATTTACACGAGATCTGTCGTACCTACAACCGATTACCGAAGACAGAGGAAACAAGAGTGAACTTAGACGCGATCTTACACAAAATAAAGAGAAAATTCTTTCTATTCTTGTCTTTTTTTATCGACAAAAAATCGATAAATTTCCACTACATCGTCACAGAATCCACTGATTATTACACTTCATTGGACTAAACATTGTACGCCATCTTTCTTCTTCTTTTCCCAGAGGCTATAAACGAAAAAAAGGCATCCAAAGAAGAGTGGCCCTTTACAAAGATTAATGAAATTATATTCTTCCGACAAAACGATACACTTCAAGTGCCCATGCCACAGTCTCATAATACATTTCTGTTTCCCATCAACTACCTCCCATCTACCTAAACTTACTAAATCCTTCCCTTTCCAAATTTTATCGTGTATCGCCCTTCCAAATGACAGTAAATTTACAGTACTTCTTTCTAAGATTTTTTACCGTTTCAGAGCCATGTGTTGCTTTTTAAAAACAACTGAGATAGCTAACAGTGGTATATTTAATACCGTCAATGAATATAATCATCCGAATTATTCTACAAAGAAATTTTAATATTTCATCTTATTATTGCTATAGTGAGCATATGTATGTCTACAGTGGAATATTTATACCGCTAACAAAACAAACTATAACCATATGGTAAAGTCCATTTACCTACTCACCGTTGCTTAGGTTGCAGCATTTACCTTAATAGCCGTAGGGTTATCACAAGGAACTTATGAACTATGTTAATGCCACATTACTGCTACTGAACAAAATGCATAACATGAAATGCAAATGAGGCCAGATTGCCCATTCTAACTCGTCAGCACCTACGTCAACACACGTTTCACTATTGGTTGTCAGGTTGGAGTGGTAAATAACTAATTAGGTTCCTTGAGATGTGAAACTAAAATCAGAAAAGAAATTTTTGTACCCAACCCAAACGAATGTTTTATAAAATAAAGTGAGACGTAAGAATAATAGAACTGAATGAACAAAAATACCTACTACAGTGCTAAGCTGCATTCCTTATCTTGGAATAAGGAACTAATTATAACGTAGAGCTACTAGGACGAAACGGGACAAAATACATATTAATGATTTGACAGCATTACTGAATAGCAAAGTGCAATGTTTTCATTACAGAATGATTGTACAAGTATGTGGTGCTCTTGGGAGAGTCATTGTTCAGTGCGTCAACAAACTGGGATACGTCAGCTCACTAACCAATAAAGACATTAAGGCGTCGAGTATTACGTGCAACTTTAAGAAAACTGATGATGACCATTCGTTAGCTTTCGTAATATACAGGATGTAAACGATAAATTTTTACAACGTATCACACGGGTGTAAAGAAGGTCGAGACGAACAGTTATATACCGGACACTTGAGGCTTATCGTATCGGGAAAGTACCTTAAACTGGCCTACAAGCACTATGTAAGACCCAGTACATGCGCATCCCGTGAGATTTTCAATATTCGCTAGTTCTCAACGCACTGGCTACTAGTTCTAGAGATAAAATTAATGCGACCTTTTTTATTAGATATTGAATGTAGTTTAATTTTGTACTGGGATACGTTTTCTCTGGAGGCCACCGTTTCTGAGTTATTCCTGAAAAACACACAAAAGTGATCTTAAAATGCACTCCCACCTCGATGCTCACCAACTCCGGTCAGAAATTTTAGTATGCAGTCCATGGCAGTCCCCTCTACCACTGCACGAAAATTTGCGACTACATAAATTATTTCGTATATTCGAACTTTTTCAGTCAAAATTGACTGGACTTATTATTTCGAACTACGGAACGAGTGTGGTTGTAAGGCGTACGAACTGTTTCCGTAATCAGCTTTTGCACAACTTCTATAATAATCGTTTTCCGCTTATTTCTCTCACGGGACGGTTAAATTAGTAATGTTAACGACAGTTGCCGACTAAGCCTTTGGCCTAATAGCTCAGACAGTGAAGAGCAAAGAGAGGTCGAACATAGGAAACAATTTGTATAATCGATAATTATTGTACAGTGGTAGGATGGAGTGATATAAACAATATACTAAAAATCCTGGCTGTTGGGGTTGTGTTTAAAAGTTACTTTTGTACAATTCTCTAGTGTAATTCGACAACCGTGGCTTCCAGCAAAAACGTATCCTGTTACAAAGTAGAACTACATTAAATATGCTCCAAAAATGTGTTACAGATTTTTGCCTAGGACTAATAGTTTGCAGGTAGAGAGCGAGAGAATACCGAAAATCTCACGCGATGCGCATGTACTGTAGCTTAGGTGGTTTTTGTAGGCCATTTTGAGGTACTTTCCAGACTTGATAAATCACAAGTGTCTTGCACAAGACTTTTCGTCTCGACTTCCTCTACACCAATGTGGTACATTGTATTCAGTTATTGGTTCAAATGGTTCAAATGGCTCTGAGCACTATGGGACTTAACTTCTGAGGTCATCAGTCCCCTAGAACTTAGAACTACTTAAACCTAACTAACCTAAGGACATCACACACATCCATGCCCGAGGCAGGATTCGAATCTGCGACCGTAGCAGTCGCGCGGTTCCAGACTGCAGCGCCTACAACCGCTCGGCCACCCCAGCCGGCTTCAGTTATTGTTTACACCCTGCACACATCTGCTAAACCTAAAAGTTTGGTCTAGTTCAGCATGAGGTACAGTTTTTTCACTACTTTAAATCTGGCTACATCCACAACAGGGTAAAAACTATTGACATTTCACTATGCGTTGCATTTCTGTAAATATCACTTACATGCTGGCCATAGGCAATTGTCTCTAAGCGATAGCCACAGTAACATCGATTCGGACGTATCATATATACCAGGCATAAATTATGACATTTGTCAACATCATGATAGGCATAAAATTTAGGTCTGAAACTACAACCTAAGGAGTCACATGTGATCTTCTTAAGGCACCGAATGTTTTCGTGATCCCCGGCGATAATCAGTTACCCTGTCAAAAAACATTTGAAGATTTCGGTATAAATTTGCATAAGTATCTTAACTGAGAAGAACAAACCGTCATAGCATGCAGAGAATCATTCTTTTGCTTACATGGCATTCAATATTTGGAAAAATATTTCCACCTTAAATAAATAAGGAGCTAATGCAATCACTAGTGCTGCCAAATCATTGTTACCGAGATAATGCACTACCATCCATAAGTTTGGAAACACCATGCTGCATATTACAACGGAGCAAGATGGAAGTGACCTACGTGAGTTATCACTTAGAATGCAGAGGAATTTGCTCAAATAACTATTAATAATAACACAGTATTCTACAGATAGTATTTGTGTATGTACTACATATTGGTACACACAGATATTGCTCAGTTTTATAGAAACTGACTTCACCCCTCTAAGCAGTTCGACTGATCGCGCCAAGTGGCGACATAGACAGCTCGACTTTGCATAGGTAGGATGTTTACAGTTCTGTTCAGTTGTAGTTCCGTTCGTATGCACGCACAAAAGTAACTGGAATTGGTCCCAAAGCGCCAGATTCCTTAAGATTTACGAGTAAAGATAATCACTTTGCACCAGAAAGGCGATAGTGTCGGACAAATGCTAAAGAAATTGAAGATTTCCTTCAACGGAGTTGTCAAGACCATACGAGTAAACCGGTGTGACTAGTAAACGTAACAGATTGAAAAGTGTTAGTGAATTGAGTGCTGAACTAAACACAACTACGAATACACCAGTGAGTGAGCCAATAGCGTGACGCCCACGGCAGAAAACAATCTCCAGGCTTACGTAGCAGGAAGGAAAGCCCTGTTGCGCCATATTAACAAAGAGAAAAGGTTTTAATGGACTATGATACACCACTGGACAGCAGTGGATTGGGAAAGAGTCACTGATGAATCCAAGTTCGAAATATTTGGAAGTAAACGCCATCAAGTCGTAAGCCGTTTGCCCCATGAACACCTCAGTTCTCAGCATAATTCCAAATGTGAAGCATGGAGAGTGGTTCGGTGATGGTACGGTGATCATTAGGACAGAATAAAACTGAAGATTTTGTGACAATAGATGGAAAAATGAAGGGAAATGATTGTTATGTCATTCTACAGCGACATGCCAAGACATCTGGTTTGCGTCTGATTGGGAAAGACTGTCTTGTGGCAAGACAATGAACCGAAACATACATCCCGCTTGTGTCAGAACCACTTGAAGTATCTAGATGTTCGAAAAAGTTTGAATAACAAGTAATTGCTCCACAGTCCCCTGACTTTAACGCAATCTAGTTGCTGTGGGAAGAATTGGAGAGGAGGATCCGAAACGGGGGAATCATGATTGGGACATACTTGTAGGAGCTCCTGCAGCAAGAATGGACACTAATTCCAAGTGAAACCCTGGAAAACTGACCCACCACATGCTGAGATTACGCAATGCAGCGATTAAAGCAAAGGGTGGTTGTTGCGAGGAAGCTAAAATTTAATAATTGCATTCATCTACTCGTTGTTTGAGCTTAATTACCTTTATAAAATTTTATAATGAATTTCAAAAACTGCGATAAAATTTTTGCATGTGGCTGAAAACGGCCTTGCCACAGTCCGTTAGATCACAGAAGTTAAGTGCTGTTGGGCTTGGCTAGCACTTGGATGGATCACCATCCTGGTCTGCCGAGCGCGATGCACAACGCCCTTGTGAGGACTACTGAGGAGTTACTTGACTGAGAAAAGCGGCTCTGATCACGAAAACTGACAACAGCCGGGGGCGCGAAGTGCTGACAACATACCCCTCCACACCCGCACCCAGCGACGCCTATCGGCAGAGGATGACACGGTCGGCGTTAAACCTTACTAGACCTGTTCAGACAGAGTCTGTTTATCAGCGTGCCTGTATCTATGCCTAACACGACGTCTTTCTCCATTTTCTTCATTTCATGCATATGATTATGGAACTAACTACACGGTAGGCTCTGTCTGATCCAAGAACAGAGCGAATTCTGTTGGAGCTTAACGCTTCACCTCATATCCTCGAAGTAGCTTAGCATTCCTTCCAACATGTACTAGCTGTCTTCCTTCTTGTCCACCACCTAACCAATACTTTGTAATGGTCAACACCAACCCTACTTTTATGACTAGTCTTTATTTTTCCCCTTCATTTGTCATATGATAAGTGTCACCGTTCCTCTCCGGATTGTTCTATCCTTGATGGCGTCATGTGTTTCTGTCCGTGTATCATTACTCCTATTCGGCTGGAACGTTATATTTCTAGAAAATTATACACTGAAGGACCAAAGAAACTTGTATACCTGCCTAAAGCCGTGTAGCGCCCCCGCGAGTACGCGGAAGTGCCGCAAAATGACGTGATATGGACTCAACTAATGTTCGAAGCAGTACTGCAGGGAACTGACACCATGAATCCTGCGGTTGTCCATAGATTCGTAAAGTACGAGGTGTGGAGGGAGATCCGTATGAGTACGAGGGGCGTGGAGATTCCTTCTGAACAGCACGTTGCAAGGCTTTCCAGATATGCTCAATAATGTTCATGCCTGGGGAGTTTGATGACCAGCGGAAGTGTTTAAGCTCAGAAGAGCGTTCCTGGAGTCACTCTATGGCAGTTCTGCACGTGTGGCGTATGGCATGTCGCATTGTCCTGCTGGGATTTCCCAGGTCCGTCGGAATGCATAATGGACGTGAATGGATGGAGGTGATCAGACAGGATGCTTACGTGCATGTCACCAATCAGAGTCGTATCTAGACGTATCAGGGGTCCCACATCGCTCCAACAGCACACGCCTCCACACCATTACGGAGCCTCCACCAGCTTGAACAGTCCCCTGCTGACATGAAGGGTCCATGGATTCATGAGGTGGTCTCCATTCCCGTACATGTCCATCCGCTCGATACAATTTGAAACGAGATTCGTCCGACCAGGCAACATGTTTCCAGTCAACAGTCCAATGTCGGTGTTGACGGGCCCAGGCGAGGCGTAAAGCTTTTTATCGTTCAGACATCAACGGTACACGAGTGGGCTTTCGGCTCTGAAAGCCCATATCTTGATAACATGCCATTATAGCAGCGGTAACCGATCTAACAACTGCACCAGACACGTCTTGTCATATATAGGCGTTGTCGACCGCAGCGCCGTATTCTGCCTGTATACATATCTCTGTATTTGTATGCACATGCCTGTACCAGTTTCTTCGGCACTTCCGTGTGCAACGCCGTCAAATAAGACGGTAATAACGCAATACCATACCTTCAGTACCATAACCATTATTACTTAAGGTAGCGTAAACTGCACATCGCAATTTTTAGTTTCACCTTTTCAGGTGAAATAAACGCATAGATAAGCGGCAAATAAGATAAGTCTCTAATTAATTTCCTATTAATTCTTTTACAATTTCTATAACGTATCAAATAGACTATTTACAATAGCTAGCCTGCCAGTTGGGTTCAAATGATTCAAATGGCTCCAGACACTACGGAACTTAAGTCATCAGTCCCCTGCCGGCCGGAGTGGCCGAGAGGTTCTAGGCGCTTCAGTCTGGAACCGCGCGACCGCTACAGTCGCAGCTTCGAATCCTGCCTCGGGCATGGATGTGAGTGACGCCCTTAGGTTGGTTAGGTTTAAGTAGTTCTAAGTCTTAGGGGACTGATGACCTCAGAAGTTAAGTCCCATAGTGCTCAGAGTCATCAGTCCCCTAGACTTAGAACTACTTAAACCTAACTAACCTAAGGACATCACTCACATTCATGCCCGAGGCAGGATTCGAACGTGTGAGCGTAGCAGCAGCGCGGTTTCGGACTGAAGCGCCTAGAACCGCTCGGCCACATTCGGCCGGCTGTCAGTTGGTGTTGTAAAACATTTGTCATATGTTTCTTTTCACACGATTGAAAAACAAATATCTGTACTGTCTCCACTTAAACTTACAATGAAGCAATAACTCAATGATCTCAACGTGCCGAGAACAAGAATGTCTCCCGTTCCCCGTTCTCAGCTGTCGGTACCTCCTTTTCCATCCGTGACAGCTATTACTCACCTGCCGAGCTCTTTTGTATGCGGTCGAGATTCTCATCAGCAGTGCCACACCCGCTGAAGTATCGCTGCAGTTAATCTTATGCGAAGCATGCGGCAATTCTCTGGGAATTATTTTTCCTCTCCTCATGTATATCTCGCTCAGAATCCTATTCAGCATCGCAACGTCAGACAACTCCAATGCAGTGTCGATGAATTTATTTCTGCCAAGTCTGGTTCGAATGAAGTACACCGTACGAAATGAATTGCTCTGAGATTTGTCGACGTTGTTGGCAAGAACGTGCCACCGGTAAGAACTATTTACTGATGCCTTATGCAACAGGTGATCGAGACAGATTCTTTAATGTAGCACAGTTACGTACCAAGCATGAACACCTTTTCCGCGAATCTTTGTGAGAGAACTCATCACAGATAAAGTCGTTATAATTAAAACTGCTTTTCTTTTGGATGCTGTACTAAAGAATTATACGTTGAAGTGGACTTAACAGTTCTTAACAGTAATAATGTTTCTACAAAAATAAAAAAAATGTTTCAAATGGCTCTGAGCACTATGGGACTTAACAGCTGAGATCATCAGTCGCCTAGAACTTAGAACTACTTAAACCTAACTAACCTAAGGACATCACACACATCCATGCCCGAGGCAGGATTCGAACCTGCGACCGTAGAGGTCTCGCGGCTCCAGACTGAAGCGCGTAGAACCGCTCGGGCTCTCCGGCCGGCCTACAAAAATACACATAAAGTATGGTTTATTTTGTTATGTCTTTTATGCAGGATATCAACAAATTTATTAATTTTATCAGATGCGTGAGATAAAAATATTGGTTCTTTTAGAATAGTTCCGCTGACCCATGCAAGATTCTATAAAAAGATTTCAGTTAGATGGCGTAGGGAGAGCATGAATACGTAGCACTCTGGAAAGAGGTTACGTGATTACCGATGTTAAAACAATGAGGGACGACAGGTATGGAAAATTATTGGCTTGCGGTCGGAGAATATCTTGCGCTATGAGTTATTATCAGTGTAGTAAAGGAAGGGATTGTTCTTTGTTAACATGGATGCAATGATTCTACATAAGAGCAACGAGCGTAAGGAAGCTTGAAAACCTGGCATGCTGTAACTGAAAGGAATGACATTCTCCCTTGTGTAATGGTATCTCATCACAAAGTAGACAATCATTTGGCGTTATGCCTTAGTCCACAACAACTGATTAATGAAATTCTCCTGATGAACTTACCAATGTTATGAGATAGCTTTTTGCAGTCTTGACATCTGCGTTAAGTTCTGACCGTAAAAATGAAGGACTAATGTGTCAACGTTTCCATTGATCATTGTCTAGGTGTTGCTATTACAACTTTGTGACTGTATTTTGGTTGTACAGTGGCCTATGTTGTGATTTGCTCCATACGGACGTGACTGGAAACTTGTTCACATCTCATATTCCTTCATTTTTCAGCTTCACGTGTTTCCGATACAGTTATGTTTCACTTACGAGATTTTCTGTTAAAGCTTTAGATGAAGCGTATGTAGTACTACTCTCTTAAACCAAATGTGTACGTCTTATTGAGTAAGTTTTCTTCTTTATTTTTCACATCCCACGGGTTTCAAGTCTGAGACAGTAAGTTGTAACAACATTTTACGTTAGCATTAATAGGTAATTCACGTTTTCTTTCGTTTTCAGTGTGAATTATGCTAAATATATATGTATACACAGGCCATCCTTGGAACTTTCATGATCGTAAGACACCTTTATTAAGAACGCCAACAGATGTTGTTTTCTCCACATAGGTACATGGGGTATAAGATGTATGTTTATGGTGATGCAAGTAATAGATGTGTGTAAATTTTTATGAATGTGTGTACAATACTGGCCATTAAAATTGCTACCCCACGAAGAAGACGTGCTACAGACGCGAAATTTAACCGACAGGAAGAAGATGCTGTGATATGCAAATGATTAGCTTTTCAGAGCATTCACACAAGGAAGGTGCCAGTGGCATCATCTACAACGTGCTGACATGAGGGAGATTTCCAACCGATTTCTCATACACAAACAGCAGTTGACCGGCGTTGCCCGGTGAAACGTTGTTGTGATGCCTCGTATAAGGAGGAGAAATGCGTACCATCACGTTTCCGACTTTGCTAAAGATCAGATTGTGGCCTATCGCGATTGCGGTTTATCGTATCGCGACATTGCTGCTCGCGTTGGTCGAGATCCAATGACTGTTAGCAGAATATGGAATCGGTGGGTTCAGGAGTGTAATACGGAACGCCGTGCTGGATCCCAACGGCCTCGTATCACTAGCAGTCGAGATGACAGGCATCTTATCCGCATGGCTGTAACCGATCGTGCAGCCACGTCTCGATCCCTGAGTCAATAGATGGGGACGTTTGCAAGACAACAACCATCTGCACGAACAGTTCGACGACGTTTGCAGCAGCATGGACTATCAGCTCGGAGACCATGGCTGCATCATAGACAGGAGTGCCTGCAAAGGTGTACTCAACGACGAACCAGGGTGCACGAATGGCAAGACGTCATTTTTTCGGATGAATCCACGTTCTGTTTACAGCATCATGATGGTCGCATCCGTGTTTGGCGACATACTGGCGTATCACCCGGCGTGATGGTATGGGGTACCATTAGTTACACGTCTCGGTCACATCTTGTTCCCATTGACGGCAATCAGAACAGTGGACGTTACAATTCAGATGTGTTACGACCCGTGGCTCTAACCTTCATTCGATTCCTGCGAAATCCTACATTTCAGCAGGATGATGCACGACCTCATGTTGCAGGTCCTGTCCGAGCCTTTCTGGATACAGAAAATGTTCGACTACTGCCCTGGCCAGCACATTCTCTAGATATCTCACCAACTGGAAACGTCTGCTCAATGGTGGACGAGCAACTGGCTCGCCACAATACGCCAGTCACTACTCTTGATGAACTGTGGTATCGTGTCGAAGCTGCATGGGCAGCTGTACCTGTACACGCCATCCAAGCTCTGTTTGACTCAATGCCCAGGCGTTATTACGGCCAGAGGTTGTCGTTCTGGGTACTGATTTCTCAGGATCTGTGCACCCAAATTGCGTGAAAATGTAATCACATGTCAGTTCTAGTATAATATATTTGTACAATGAATACCCGTTTATCATCTGCATATCTTCTTGGTGTAGCAATTTTAATGGCCAGTAGTCTATTTGATTTTATTTCTCGTCTGTCCTTGAAGATCTTGTAAATTTTTTTACTACGAGATAGCTCGAAAATTCCCAATAGGGCCAAATTAACTGATAGCTTAATCATGAAGTTAAATGGTTATTTTAAACTAAATGCAGCCTACGCAGGAAAATGATTACCCTGAAGATGTAATTGAGCCTTTGTGACCTGCCTACCCGAGAGTAATTAGGCTTTGTGATACAAGTCCATAAACCCATACATAACAACAGAGCCTTATTCTGCTTGGAATAATCTGATAAAATGCAGTGTCATAACAAAACCAATATACAGTCACGAATAACTGAATTAGAGATTACTACGTAGTTATCCTGATACCTCCTGCCCCGGACTCCACGAGAGAGACAAAGCATCTCGATCCATGTCATTCATACTGTTCACACTCATTGCGATTGTCCGTGCCAGTGTCCTGTCTCGATGGCATCCGAAATGTGCCGAACATTTTTGCAGTGTACTCCTTGGTAAAGGAAGCACTCTCACTTCCGTGGAGTGTGTCCCAATCTATTCTGGCACAATTCGAGAGGCATAAGGTTTGACATTGTCTTGCTGAAGGGCAGGTCATTCTCGGGATGCTGTAGGCGACCAAAAATAGTGTTTAACGACCCTATGACAAGTTCAGAAGAGACGCCGCTCAGCCTCGGTTAGTTCAGTCTTGGAGACGTAAATAAGCTGTGTTCTTTGCAAATGAACCACCCAGAAGTTTCACATCACCTCTGCTCTGCTTGTCTACTCGATGCTACAACAGCTATAGTCGACGGCGACTCTTCCCACCTTTAGGAAAGGTACTGACTGTACGCACATGACGCCTTGGCTTGTTTAAGGCCCAGGACATCGAATGCTTCATGTACAGGGCGATCTTTCCGCTATCAAATTTGTTGATTTCGTTTTAGATAGTTAGTTACATAGTTACTTGTTCTGTAAAATGCCCCGCCCATCACGGTTGCTGTCCTCCAAGACAGGGAGGTGGCGCCGCCCTTAGTAGAACACTAAGGGCAACGCCACCTCCCTGTCTTGGAGGGCAGCAACCGTGATGGGCGGCTCATGCGCCGTCTACTGGTCGGTGGCCTGTATAGGACGTCGATTTGCAGCCTGGCGTCAGTCCTCAGCGGGACTCATCAGCAGAAGCAGCATTCTCCTGAAGATGGTGACAACTTGGATCGCCGAAATATCGAGTGAGGTTGATTTTAGGATCCGTCAGCAAACCCGAAGAGACTTTCAAGACAGCACATGAATTTGGACTGTCTCACTTTCATTATTATGATTGTGATACGGTACGATTTACCTAACAATGACTGCGTGGTTAGAGGGCCGGCATTTAGTTGGTAAGTCAGAGGTGTTACGGATCTTTTCTTCATCTGACTATTATTTCCTTCATTTATTTCGCTACTGTTATATGCAGAGAAATCACATTGCCGTGTGGTGTTTTGGCAGGGCGACGGATGGGCAAATATTAGCAGAAGGACCGCTCCTCCTCTAGGCAGGTGAGGGCTGGGCGGTTCTTTCACTCAAAGCGGACCTCTCACATGGAAAGAGAGTCAATAGCTTGGTCTGAGAGGGGCATGACGGCGGCTCCGAACGCCGAAGGTTTCCATTGTCCGATAGTTGGTCGGTGTCCATAGCAAGATACAGGGATGGCGTCCAACGCCAGAGAAGAGCCTTCCAAAATTTTTTATGTCGGAAGATGACTGTTTTCAGATTTTCTCAGCATTTGCGTGCTGAATGGACGAACGACTTACTTAAAGAGATTCGTATCTGCAGGAATTTTGAAAGTTCTCTTCGCCGGCCGGAGTGGCCGTGCGGTTCTAGGCGCTACAGTCTGGAGCCGAGCGACCGCTACGGTCGCAGGTTCGAATCCTGCCTCAGGCTTGGTTGTGTGTGATGTCCTTAGGTTAGTTAGGTTTAATTAGTTCTAAGTTCTAGGCGACTGATGACCTCAGAAGTTTAGTCGCATAGTGTTCAGAGCGATTTCAACCAAGCCAAAGTTCTCTTCGATGCAAAACCTGGTCCCGCACATTGGGGTGGCCGACAGTGTGTCGCCAACGTAGACAGCATGTTTTTCTATTGTCTTTTTGGTTCTCACGCCAAGTGATTTTCCCCGGGTGTAACATGCGAGTATTTTGGTTGGAAACCAGACGGTTACGTCAGAAAATGTTACCAGGCAGCTCTAGGAAGTAGCTCTATTGGGAGAGCAACTTCTTCCAGTCTGCTGCAGGGAGAGGAACCGGATGTTTTTGCTTACGCTATTAGCGTGGAAATGTACCACCGCCTGTTAGTGGTGGAGCCCACATCGATAATTTGCGAGCACAAAGCGTTCTGTGGTGGGAGTTAGAGGAGAGTTATCGTTCTGGAGCCAGGCGAGAAGTCAGTGACGAAATGCCAAGCTGGAGAGGCGGCCTCGTCGCAGATTTACAGCTCATCACAGTGATGAGCGCGAAGTCCAGACGATCGCCACGCTCTGTGATAAATATACTCGCCACTCCAGCATTTAAGTACAATCAGTCAGATAGCGTTACCAACAGTACTCACGGAATGTGGGGTAGTGTAGAGTATTCGGATAGTGGCCCTTTTCAAGTCAGCATTGCCATCTGAACACTTCAGTTCCCTTAAATTTGATTCATTGGTATGAACTAATCTTGTTTTATTTTGGTTATGACAAAACACCATATTCCATATGTTTTTAGGTAAATAAAGTTATTTGTTATCTTAAAAGTTCTCTTATTTCAACATTAATAACTCCTTTCCAATTTCACTTGTGAGATGTTTGACATGACATACACTGAAGCTCCAAAGAAACTGGAATATGCATGCATATTCAAATACAGAGATATGTAAACAGGCAGAATACGGCTCTGCGGTCGGCAATGCCTATATAAGACAACAAGTCTCTACTGCTACAATGGCAGCTTACCAAGATTTATGCGAGTTTGAAGGTGGAGTTACAGTCGGTGCACGATGGATGGGACACAGCATCTCCGTGGTAATGATGAAGTGGGGATTTTCCATTACGACCATTTCACGAGTGTACCGTGAATATCAGGAATCCGATAAAACATCAAATCTCCGATATCGCTGCGGCCGCAGAAAGATTCTGCGAGAACAGTACCAACGGCGACTGAAGAGATTCGTTCAGCGTGAAAGAAGTGCAACCCTTTGGCAAATTTCTGCAGATTTCAATGCTGGGCCATCAACAAGTGCCATCGGGCGAACCACTCAATGAAACATGATTGATATGGACTTTTGTAGCAGAAGGCCCACTCGTGTACCCTTGATGACTGCTCGACACAAAAGCTTTACGCCTCGCCTGGGACCGTCAACACTGACATTGGACAGTTGATGACTGGAAACACGTTGCCTGGTCGGACGAGTCTCGGTTCAGATTGTATCGAGCGGATGGACGTCGTGCACTGGTATGGAGACAGCCTCATGAATCCATGGACCCGACATGTCAGCAAGGAACTGTTCAAGTTGGTGGAGGCTCTGTAATGGTGTGGGGCGTGTGCATTTGGAGTGATATCTAGAGTTATCAGGGTCCCACATCATTCCAACTTCACACGCCCCAAACCATTACTGAGCCTCTACCAGCTTAAACAGTCCCCTGCTGACATGCAGAGCCCATGGATTCATGAGGCTGTCTCCAGACCCGTACATGTCCATCGGTACGATACAATCTGAACCGAGATTCGTCCGACCAGGCAACGTGTTTTGTATGGCAAAAGTAGCCGAGAAAAAAGCGCTTTACAGGTCTATTGACTGGTTTTTCTAGTTCACGTTTTTATCAACTTGCAGACACGAAACCTTAGAACTTTATATCCTGTTTATTATTTCTTATTGGTGTAGTGTATTACAAGGACGTGGAATATTTTTTGACGGAAGAAGACTGGATCAGCTGTGTTTCTTCAAAAGTTTAAAGGTAGCCCATTTGTGACAAACAGTTAGTGACTTACACAGAAACATAATTTACTATTTTCTCTATTGATATAACTAGAGGATCACGATCAGCCGCAAATTATATGCTTCGTTGTGCTGGTGGTCTTAACCTTCTCTGCCAATCATTGTAATGATCCAATTATGTCCCTGGAACCCAGACGAAAGGCATCGTTCACACCAATGTGTGACATAATCTGTACTTGTTTGCACCCAGTTTTCTCATTGGAAGCTAGTATAGACCTTCGACATGTTGAATAATGTCTCCATACTTACATACTGAGGGCACCATGTCAACCCCTTGTCACATTTCTCTAAGAGGAGCCATTATTCGCCAGATTTTTGAACTGCTAATGATTAATAGACCCGTACGCTTTTCGATTTGCTCTGTCGAGGACACCGACGTTTTCCCAGCAGGTGAAGTGAGTGTCAGGGGTTCAGTTTCGGTCCTAGTGAAAGACATCCTCTGAAACGTATGGTTTGGGGATTGCGTATAACACCCTGAGCTCTCGCTAGTCTTGTCTCCTCTATACAGGGAGCCCAGCTTTTCTGCTGACCTGTCCCACATTGTCAACTGGCAAAGTAGTGACAGATCCCTTATTTCCTGTAGAGGAGTCAGGATGCGCTGGACAGGATAGTGCTTTAGGTACCTTTGGTATCTCTTGTACACACCTCTCAGGAACTCTCGCAACATGCCTAATCGCAACAGCTAGTAATCGTTTGATAGCAATCAGAGCGATTGCCACCTGCTTCTGAATGTCGATTATCTCATTCCGTGTACAAAAACAGCATTCACAGTAAATCTGCATTGTGAATGATGCTATATTTTACAGAAGAGTAAACAAAGGACTATCAGCTAAACCTGCTGATTCTTTTTTAATTTGTGGATCCGTCGGCGAAAGTGTTACTAATTTCGTTTGTGAACTGTAGGAAATAGTGCACAAAACTGTCTGTCTACTAAGGTAACAGAAAAGCGTTGGGATAAATCTTGGTAATTCCCTGAAGATTTTTTATGTTATTGTCGCTAACAAACTCGAAAATAGCCGTAATTCACAATTAATGCGTACAATATATGTTTATGTTGAAAGAGAAAATGAAATTTAGCATGATGTGTTAGTTATAGTATGTGCTAAAGTAACTAAATCACAGAAACACTGATTTAATGCGATATAGGTTATGCACAACACCCATGACGTCCGATAATATAGAAAAATGTACGTTTGCGAAAGTCCAAAAATTGTGAAAAATATACCTGTTTCTTCACGTATTTATGCAGTGAAATTAAGGAACGACTGTTTCTGAACGACACTACTACTGAGAAAAGTTTGTAAAAACCGCAGAATAAGTTTACAGTTGACGATACGGTACATGTATTTCTCCGCACTCGAAGAAGTTCTAAATTGCGCAATGTGTATATATATAACACGAATATTCGCACAATCAATGAAAAATTATTCGAAATGTTACGACTAGGAAAAAAATCTTAGAATTAGAATTTGAAATTAGAAGGTACAGCCTAACGCAAATGAAAATTTGGAAGTCGGTTTACATATGTAAATAAACGTGTGGAATGCACTGAATTTTTTATTTAACTGAATTTGTAATACCTTCTAGCCTGACTTGCCAAGGAAACATACCGCAGCGTCAGTTTATCACAGTGAAAATGGCGAAATTTGTGTAATAATTACAAAGCACGTCTTCCTCTTGAAGCAGATCGTGAAGGTCCAATTATCTCTTCAAGATAGAAAGCTTTCCTGTCTTCAAGAGACCTTGAAAATTCTACATCGCTTCCTTGTTAATGATTCGCAAGCATGGCTGGGACTGAACTATGCATTCCGAGGCTCCAGTCAACCATGTCCCTCCGTGGACTTACTCCGGAATCTTATTTAAGACTGAGTAACCCCATGAGGGGAAAAGTACTAAACTAGTAGCACAGATCTTTTGTTCTGGAATAGGAGATATTTGTGACTGCATAATTAACTCCTTACTAAATAACTGACTGCTTTTGGAAAGAATAATAAAATTCATTCTTTATTTTAGTGTTGCCGCAGTGGAAGTTATTATTCTTCTCAGAGTATGGAGGACTGTTTATGACGAATTTCATAATGAATATGCATATTGTGAATGCACGTAAAAAGCTAGACGCGACCATTTTCCCGCAGTAAGTGTCAAATGGCAGATGGTCCTGAAGATGATGAATGTTACAAAAGGTACTAGAGTATCCCCATGTACATGTAACGGCTGCCAGGCACAGTCTGCAATTCATATATTTACAGCGAAGACCACTGCCATCTGAACGCTTCAGTCCATAAATGTACGGCCTAACAGTTACCTACCCTCATTTCTTCTTTCTAAGAGATGACGTAAGTGCCAGCGATAAATAGAAGATTTCTATAGAGCTTTCCTTGAGGGTGCGCCGCTCGCAGATGCCTGTCATTCTGCTGCTGTTGTGCCTATACACGCAGGCTGAAAGGTAAAACGAGGTTCACCGCATAATAAGCTGAGATTGACAATCACCTACCGATAGCGAGCACCTCTTCAGTCAGCTCTGCCTGTGGGCGGGTAACAAGAAAACGACATCCAAAAGTGGAATGGTGCCTGCATATTCACTCGTGCTGAGCACCTACCATACGCGCAAGCAACTGAATCAGAAACAGATACTGTGTTGTAGAAATAACTCTCTCCTCGACACAGCGAATGGATTAGTATCACATAACCAGGTCATCGTCAGACATTGTTTGGCCGTTGTGGTGACGGTCGAGCAATCGATGAGCCAGACACATTTACAAATTTCCGGAGCACGTAATCTTTAAATGATAGAATATCTCTTGTTGAGATCTTCGGTGTCTTACCGAAGGCATTTAATTGTTGTAATATCCACACCTGTACTTTATTCAGAATAATATTCACGACACTAATGTGTTTGAAATGTGACTGAACATTAATCGTATTCTGGTGATATTAATAAAAAGCACGTCATCGTTAATAAAATAATAAACAATTATTGTCAATGACATAATTTAATATTTTGTAAAAAATTATATCTCAGACAATAGCCATGGAAAAAGATAGTGAAAATCTCAATCTTTTATTATCTATGATGCTTCTAGAAAAATCCTACTTCTTGTCCAAACCGTTTTACTGATAGTATGTGATTAATGTCTCGTAACACAGATGTCTTTAAAAAACTCTATTATATTGCTAAATTGATATCTTAAAAATGGAGTTTATGCGTCATTGAAATGAATCTTCTTTGTTTGGAGTTTTATTTCATTGTGATTCTCGTCCTATGCAAATGTTAAGTTTTCTGCTCGGCTACAAAAGAGCGCAGCCATTAGCACTATTGATCTACAGCGTGGTTTATTGGTAAATGCTTAACAATAAGCGATTAACATTGAGTAATATTTTCAAATGTTAATGCATATAGTGAAGGTGCAAAAAGATTTAATATATGATTTTTGTTAGTAGTAAAACAGGGGTCGAAGCAGAATCGATAAGATATTGTCTTATGTTAGTCGCCACCTTAGTGAAATATTGCAGCGGCAGTTTTAAATTGATTTTTTGTACGGATATAAATATTGTCGGTCAAAATTAAGATAATAGTTGTTTACTGTTGGCCCAGAACGCACTCTGAAGCAATAAAGTCCAGTTATACTGTGAATGCAGGTGGGCTTCTATGAATATAAACAGTATCTTACGTGATATAAATTAATTGTTTACTAGTGGCCCAGAACGCACTCTGAAGTAAAAAATTCCATTTACACTGTCAATACAGTGGACTTCTATGAATATAAAGAGTATCTTATGTGATATAAATTCTTATCTGCTAATGTATGAAGCCTGGTTATTTCGTAACAACTTTTATGAATTATTTTGACAAAAAAATACATTAGTGTTGTGGGCATATGGTACTGTATGACAAAACTGTTCATCTTGCTTAAAGAAAAATGTTGCCATCTCGAATAACAGTAGCGTTAAATTCGATAAACGATCTGCAACTAGTAAAGACACTATTATACAATAGCACTGAAAATTATTAAAAATCGTTAATCTTGTTTAGGTCAGATTACTCATCATACATTTAGCTTGTTTGCTGGTTACATGAGACTACTTCTGTGCATGAACTTAGCGCCATTTACACTGCTTGACAGACCACGTTGCTACACGTTCCCAGGTGGAAATTTCTTTAACAAAATAACGATCATTAGAGGGGAAAAGCTATCATTAAATGAAACCTCATGTTACATTAATAATAAGTAACTGGTTTTATTGTAATCTTGCTGAAATCGAACAACACGTAATCAAACCATACACGCCACATTGTGCCAATAATAATCAAAGTTAAATTTTATGAAACATGTAGTTCCTCAGATGCCTGGCTTATTTATTATTTAAGAAACAGAATGAAGAATGTTGCCCGAGGCTGTTCTGGTTATACAAAGAGCGCCGCCAAATCACCTGCGTGTAGAGAAATTACAGTGTGTCCCACAGGATTGTATCATTGGCCCTCTACTGCCCCTGTTTTTTGTTAACGATTTACCATTGTATTTGGATCAGGAGTCAGAATGAGTCCCGTTTGAGGATGACACAAGGATTGTCGAGAAGGTAAGTAAAGAAAATTCTTCATTAGTTAGGCCATATTGTCCGTAGTTGCCTTACAATTCTTGAAGGCATTTTGAGTCTGTCGTTGCAACACAACAGTGGTCTGTAATTAAGTTATTTACATTTTGATTTCATTAAGATCAAGAAACAGTTCGTTAACAATATGCTGGTTTTTACTTACGATGATTTTCGCTTGATTTCTCGCCTACACTGATGTGCTAGCAGACCGCATTTCCCGATGTAGACGAGAAATCAAGGGTAAATCACCGTTAATAACAACCAGCACATCGTTAACGAACTGCTTTTCGATCTTAAAGCAAATAAAAACGTAAATAACTGAATTAAAATCCACGGACGATGCTTTACCTCAAAAGAGAATCTGGTTATAAAGACATGCAATTTTTGTAGTAGCAACGACAGAACGAAAATACCTTCAAGAAGAGTAAAGAAAAAATTCATCCAAAGGCTTTGAAAGTTCAGTGAGAAGCTGGGCTGGGACTTACTGGACTTGCGTCATAATGCCTATACCTAAATTCTGCAAAATATTACTAAACACGTTGTCTAAGGACTACTTAAAGCAGATTATATGGAAGCTCATACATGAGAGAAATATATTGGATCTAATAGCAACAGCTACAACTCACCTCTTTGATGGTGTCTTCATAGCAACTGCCTTTAGTGACCATGAGAGAGACGATTGTCGAAGTACAAGAGGAAACTGAAACAAATAGAAGGGTTTATATTTTCAGCAGACTAGGCTATGGGGCAATGTTATCGTGTCTCAATAAGGAACTCGAAACATTTAGCTCTGGAGAACAGCGTGCAGAAGTGGGGCTCAGTTTTAGAAGAATACTTGAACATGACCTTCATAGATATGTACCCAGTAGAATAATCCATGGTGGGAGGAACACTTCATGGTATACAATCACTGCGAAGAAACTTCTAAAGAAATAGAGACTATTACATAACAGGCCTAAAACCAAGAACAGGGCTAGAGATGGAGAGATGCTGAATGAAACACGACGACAATGGGCGAAACATTGAACGGCTATCGTAGCAGAATATCACTGAAGGATCTCTCACAAAATCCAAATACATTCAGGCATGTTCAAAATGGTTCAAATGGCTCTGAGCACTATGGGACTCAACTGCTGTGGTCATAAGTCCCCTAGAACTTAGAACTACTTAAACCTAACTAACCTAAGGACAGCACACAACACCCAGCCATCACGAGGCAGAGAAAATCCCTGACCCCGCCGGGAATCGAACCCGGGAACCCGGGCGTGGGAAGCGAGAACGCTACCGCACGACCACGAGATGCGGGCATTCAGGCATGTAAAAGCTGACAGTGGTACCAAAGCTGGTGGTCACACAGTCATGGACAAGACAGAGTCTGGAACTCGGGGTAGCAAAGCGAAAGCAACAATGTCGAGTTGGTCTTCAGAAGTTCTTTAAAAATGAAAGTTGTTACTGCGCCCTTTTAGTCTCGCATCACTATAAAGATCAGTCATATAGATATTAGCGTCAGTGGTGTTCAGAAACAGCTGGAATAGCAAAAATTAAACAAAGCTTCATGGTCTGAAGGAATCCTATCTGTACTGAAATTGTGGCCGAGGTAGCCCCTTTTATGACATGGATCTGTGGAACCAAAAGTGTGACCACTATTTGAAAGAAAGACAGGTCTACGTATATTAATAAAAGTTCGGTCGTATGGGACATCAAACGAAATCCATCACTGGCTTGAGGATATTTTGCTAGGGAGGACGCAGCATGTTACCTTGAAAAGCCTTGACAGATGTAGAAGTAGTTTTGGGTGTTTCGGAGGGGAGTACGTTTGGACCCTTGCTGTTCATATTGTCTATCAATGGCTTTACGGATAATATTAACAGTAACCTCAGCCTTTCTCACATGATGCAGTTATCTATAACGAAGTCCTGTCTGCAAAGCCGGCCGAAGTGGCCGTGCGGTTAAAGGCGCTGCAGTCTGGAACCGCAAGACCGCTACGGTCGCAGGTTCGAATCCTGCCTCGGCCATGGATGTTTGTGATGTCCTTAGGTTAGTTAGATTTAACTAGTTCTAAGTTCTAGGGGACTAATGACCTCAGCAGTTGAGTCCCATAGTGCTCAGAGCCATTTGAACCAACCCTGTCTGCAAAAGTTGTACAAATATTGTCCGACCTTGATAAAATTTCCGAGTGATGTAAAGATTGGCAGATTGCTTTAAATATCCGAAAATATAAAACTGTGCACTTCGCAAAGCGAAAAAAAGCCATGCTGTCTTACGGCTACAGTGTCGAGTCAAAATTGGAATTGATCAATTAATAGAAAGACTTGTGTGTTACACTTCGTAGGGATGTGAAATGGAACGATCACATAGGCTCGGTCGTAGGGAAAACAGATGGAAAATTTCGGTATTTGGTAGAATGCCAGAGAACTGAAATAAACTTACAAAGGAGACTTCTTACTAACTGCTGGTTCCTTCATTGCTCGAACGAATGGGACCCATATCAGATAGGACTGACAAGGGATACTGATCGTACACAGGGAAGGGCACCATCGATGGTCACGGGTTTGTTTGACAGTGGGAGAGTGACTCTAAGATGGTGATGAAACCGCTACGGCAAATACTCAAAGAGAGTCGAGATTATTCCATGAAAGCAAACAAACAAAGTTTCAAGAACCGGATTTAAATGATGACTCTAAGAAAGTGCTGCAAGCTCCTCTGTATCACTCCTACGGCGAAAATAAAGACAAGATAACATTAGATAAAGTACGCATACAGACATTTAAACAGTCATTCTTCCTGCGTTACATACGCGAATGGAACGAGAAGGTGCCATAATTACTGGTGCAATGAGAAGTACCCTTTGCCATGTAAGTCCTAGTGGTTTGCAGAACATGAGTGTAGGTGAACATGCAGATGTAGGTCTAGACGTACTTGGACTCAACGAGATACACTGGAAAGTATTTGGCCAGTTTTTGACTCATGCAAAGAATAAAGTCGTTGGTTATGAATGCCATTGTGATTGAACAGTCACCATTAAAACGAGTTCTCATTCTTGCAACGTCAACATCATTCTGGTATGTAATGTCTTTGCATCTTTATAGGACTCAAAAATCGGTTAATTTTATTAGGTACTAGAAAATCGTTACAGAGATATCTAAAAAGGGAATATTAGTAATCCAGGGTAATTTTATTGCGGAAAGATGAGTTTATAGTCGATGGACACGTGAGGCTTGTGGTAGTACTTCACAGCTTGGGCGTGAGGAACGGACGTGGGGAGCGCTTACTGGAATTTGTGTGGATAATGAATAATCTATCTGTAATGTCCTACTGTCCGCAGCTCGTGATCTTGCGGTAGTGTTCACGCTTATCGCGCACAGGGTCCCGGGTTCGATTCCTGGCGGGGTTAGGGATTTTTCCCTGCCTCGAGATGACTGGGTGGTGGTGTGTTTCCTCAATATCATCATTCTCCCCATTACGGTCGGAGGAAGGCAGTGGCAAACCACCTCTTCTAGGACCTTGCCTAGTCGGCGGTGCGGATTTCCCGCATCGTCCCTGCGCTCCTCGGAGTATGGGATCTCATCACCATCGTCATCAATGCCCTATTGCAATATTATCCATGGCGTTGCTACGCATGGATTTGTGCTATGGACAGGGTTAGAAATCAAACTTATTTCAATCTGGTGAGGCATTGCTGGCGTACTTCACGGGGTGAAAGATTTACTTGGTGCTGACTGTGGTAGAGACGCTAATACGATAAGAAAATGCGGATAAAACTGAAATTGATCGAGAAGTGAGAATAAGACAGGTTTGTATTACAGACAGAAATAGTCTGAAACGGTTTCCGGAAGAATGATGTAGATGTAAATGGCGATCTTATCGGTGACAAGAAAGAAGCAATTCTTTGATGGGAACAACATTGCAAATGAAGTAACATCGAAGAAGAGCACGTTTGCGTGAAATCTGACACGGGACCTGTTCTTATATTCAGTGAAGTCGAGAAGCCAATCCAGCATTTGAAACACAAAAAGCCCTACATTCGACAGACATTATCTCCAGAAAAATGCTGACTGTGATGGGAGAGAAAGGAACGAGTGCTTTACATTTAATATTTAATACGATGAGTGAAACTGGTAAATGGCCTAAAGGCCGGAGCAAATATGATATAATTCCTCTCCAAAAGAAAATCGGTTAGGGGCTACTCCCTTTATCGGGTTATAGCGTTATTACTACTCGGTGGCAAAGTCTTGTACACAGTGACTCAGTGCCTACAGAAATTCCTGCAGTCTTAGATTTCCGCAGGAGAAACAAGTTTTGTGACAGCGAAAGGTACTTGTGAAGCAATCAATAATTTGAGCCATATAAAAGAAAAAGTCGTAAGCTCTGTGTCCCTTGTTTCATTTGTTCCATAGATATTAAGAAGGCTTTTGATTGAGTCGTGGGAGATAAATAGTGGCATATGTTTAACGATTTTGGTGTTCCAAAACACTAGTATCATTGCTAAAAAGTCTTTGTAACAATTATTCTGCAGCCATAATGCTGGATGGTGAACATTCGGAATTTGTGATGGGATAAATGGCTCCAAACATGGTTGTATACTGTCACCATAGCTCTACAAAACCAATGCAGCATATTGTATGAGGGACGCACTGGATGGCTGGGATACTGGAATTTTAGTTGGCTCCAGGATAATCAACAATGTATGCTAGAGTCAACATAGAGGAAGTGAAGAGAAACAGAGTGATCTGAAACTTCCTGGCAGATTAAAACTGTGTGCCGGACAGAGACGCCAACTCGGGACCTTTGCCTTTCGCGGGCAAGTGCTCTACCAACTGAGCTACCCAAGCACGACTCACGCCCCGTCCTCACAGCTTTACTTCCGCCAGGGCCTCGTCTCCTACCTTCAGTTGGTAGAGCACTTGCCCGTGAAAGGCAAAGGTCCCGAGTTCGAGTCTCGGTCCGGCACACAGTTTTAATCTGCCAGGAAGATTCATATCAGCGCACACTCCGCTGCAGAGTGAAAATCTCATTCTGGACAGAGTGATTTGTTTGCCACAGTGAAGGCCATTGGTCTGAATTTCGGTCTAGCGATGAACGATAAACATGAAAAATACCAACTTAATGGTTCTTTGTCGACAAGGTTTAGATCAAATGCAATTTACAGGTTGCTTAAAGGATCTCGAGGTAGTGAATGATTGTGTAAATCTAGGATCTCTGATCAAAGACATAGGAAATTGCGATAAAGAATCGAAAGGACGAAACGTTCGTGGCCGAACCGCAGTGGTTAAACTCACTAAGACCTGACAGAACTTGGCAATATCAATGGGTATGTGCTTATTGTAATTCTTACCATTGCACGTGTTCTTGTATGACCTGGACCGTGAAAGAGCCATACTGGTGCCTTCGAGATGACATGCATCTCATGGACATAAAGAAGAAACAACTCTGATACTATAGAATAATTATCAGCACAAAACGTTTATCCTCTCGTGGCAGTCAAATCTACTTGCAGTTCCTTGGGCGCTTTTCGAGAAGGAAAATGTTTAGTTTAGAAAAGACTGTCTTGCAAGGTAGAATACCACGACGGAGAGCTGCTAGCAGATAGCTGGATAAAGTGAAGACTATTACCACCTACCTTCATATTATAATAAGAAGAACTGAAGATCGCTGTGGATGGAGACATCTAGTAGAAGAGCTTACGACACTCAGCAATAAGTAAACCGATTAATGACTTCGTTTTTTAGTTCGTTGACGAATTTTTAACTAAAAATCGGTATCTTGTGTAACAAAATTTAAGTACCTATCACTAGTGAAATAAGGAGTATTAAGAACTAATATGTACATTCTTATTACATTCAATATAGTGTGATATTTACTAACCTGTTACTGGACAGCATGTTTTCATTATCTTAAATATATCTTGTGTACATAGCCTGTAAATTGAATCTTACTACATATGATAACAAGTAATTAGTCATAGGATTACTGCATGAATTTATTTTGAAGTAGAAAGTGTATTTAATTACATATAATAGATCTTGTACAGTTATTTGAAAAAATAAAGGAAACATTTATTCGAACTGGAAATTGAGACTTTCTTCGTAGGATGGTACTATGGAGATTAGTTTCTGAAATAATCCGAGTAGAACTCTCCAGCCAAATACAACACGAAACATAAGAGAGTTATGTATTATCAGCAAAAGAGTGGGGTAGTGAGCAAATTAGAATTAGTAATGGAAATTGTGTCGATGAACAGAACGTCCGATCTGCAGTTTCTTTCTGTACCGCGTTCGCAGCATTTATACTAGGATCTCTGTTACTTCCCTGCATGAGCAATAGCGGCATCAACGTTCCTAGTTTTGCCGTTCTGCGAGGAGGGAGACCTCTGAATCATCTGAGACGAGTGTCAATATTTATGTCTATTAGACAACACGAGTTGCTTGTAGGTTCTGTCCCGCATATACATTTGAGCTTTGTTCAGCGTTATGGGGTACCGTTTCCATCTACATATACTCATTACGTGAAAGCAATGTTACTTGTACGTGTATTAATATTTCATGTCAGGAGATATGTTGCAACCGTGCAGGCTGCGAGAAAGCAGGAGCGAAACGAAAGCGGAGACGTAGCGGTCGTGCCCACGACACCTTTACGTATGTTATCCGCAGAACAAGGCGAGAAAGATTTTCATTTTCAGTGAAACCGGTGCGGTTGCAACGTTATTTCAGTCACTGGCTTACACCATCAGCCTGTTTGAGAAGAAATCGATGACTTCTCAACTCTGCCTTAAATGTAACCATTTCCTCTAAATACAGGACGTTCCGATTCGATCTGTTATTGGGAAGAAACAAGGGAGGTCTTCAGATCTAAGCCTGCTTCTTAGGTTACTCTTCATATTTATCTAGCACATGCAAAAATTTTGATGTCTAGGGCATACGCAGACATCTCTTACGTATTTTTTAAATGCATGGCACGCGGCAGCCAAATTTAACAGATGCCATCTTTAGCAGCTGGGAGTCATGCATTAAAAAAAGGGTGGTAATTAATTTCATGTTTCGTTGTTCATTTTTATGATTTGTGTCGTAGGAGGTGGTACGATTAAGTTTTAAGGTGACACACAGATTTTATTTATATGTACCACTGTACCGTGGTGATTTATTTGTAGTAAATTACCGTAATAGCTAGAAATTAATTTGAAAAGTGCCTCTATCAGTGTCAGATATTGATCATTCTTCAAATTTCAACTTAGCTTTGAATACCCAAGAAGTGGAATAAATAAATCTTCTAAATGAATCACATATTGCAAGTGCAATCCAAAATCAGAACCGAAATAAGTAAACATAGGAGTTCTTCAGGGTAGCATTTTATGACCAGTACTTTTGCTGATACACATCAATAATTATCTCAATCGTGTTAATCGTGGAGAAAAATTTTCTTTGTTGATGACAGCAATATTATAGTCATTGAGAAAACAACAGAACCTCTTGCAGAAAAGGCAGATGAGACCCTCCAGGATGCTTGAAACTGGACAGTATGCTATACAATTATAATGAACGTAAAGAAAACAAATTCCATGAATTTCACTTCGAATAGAGAAAATCACACTGTTAAATTAAATTGAGATGAAACTTTAATCGAGCACGCAAAAAACAATAATTGTCTAAGAATAGAAATTGAGTCTCAGTTGAAGTACTGTGAACATAAGGAGGTACTTGCAAATGCAATTTGATCAGTATGTTATGTCCTTACAGTATTGTCATCACTGTGGAACAGTTAGGGTTTTTTTGTAATCAAATGAACTACCAACTCTTAGCTATGAAATTATTTCGAGGGGGGCAAATTCAAAAACCGTCAATACGGTTTTCAAACTACAGAAAACGGCATCTAGAATAATAGCCAAACACAATAATAAAGTTGACTGCAAGTATCTGAAATTATTCATATGTAACCAACGTTGACATTCATCTCATAAACAGCTGTGCTCATGAGCTGAACTTATATTTACCTAAAATAATAAATACAAAACTAAAACCATCATTTTAATCTAGTGATAAAATTGGAAAAAAAGTTGCCCAAAGGGATAAAAGAGTTTACGAAAATGAACATATTTAAAAGCACAGTTAAAAAATACTTGATGTTAAGCAAGATGTTTTAAACAGCGAAGAATTCCCTAAATAAGACAGTAGTGGTTTCTAAAACAGTATAACAGAGGAATATTGTAATAACCATTATCCAGGTGTTTACCTCGTTTCCTTCGTGTCTGTGAATTAGATTTGTGATTTTAAGACTCAAACTTCTCGAAATTACAAAATATTCAGTTTTTCTATTTACCCAAGCATGTTTCAACACAAGTGTCATTTTCCGTTGGTATCTATTTAGTTCTGTAAAAATAATATACAAAGATTACTATTGTCTTCGTCTTTCTATCCTAAAAATTATTAACTGTGTATTTGTATTTTTGTTTTTAGGCCAAAATATAAATTTCTTTTCTCACTGAAATTTCTTGTAAGTGGATAATTTTAAAACCATTAATTAATTTAGTACTGAACATTTCATCTGAAATAATAATTTGATACTGCATCGATACGGCCACATCTCACGAATGTTACTGACCAACTGTCAATAGCAACTGACTCATATCTAACACTCTGGATGCGAGAAACCAGAATACGCTACATTGTCGACCAGTAAAGATTGTTTTTTTTTACCATTGGGCACAGCTTAACCAGATGTTGCTGCATGACTATCGATATGTAACGATACGTACAGCTATAGGGAGGACTGATGTTCCGTGACAAAAATAATTATTATCTGTGACGTGTAGGGACATAAGAAGCTAACAAGCAGTCACTGTTACGATTTTCTTTGCGTTGCATGCTTGCTTACATATGAATGATGTGTCACTGTTTTAACACGTTTGTGTGTTTGAATGCATTTGTTCTTCCCACATTATGGTTTTCGTAGTGAAATGGCCCAGCTGACTTGTGTGTTCTTACCGCACCGCAATCAGAACTGTAAATACAAGTTTCCGCTGTACTGTTTTCATCTGTTGTGCTACAGTATTTCGAAATTGATTATAAATCATTTTGGAGGACATTTATTTTGATTACTGTTTTCAGTTAATTGGTATTCTCCTTAACAGTCATACAGATCCCGGCCGCAACAAGTCCGTTTTCCGTTAAGTATATATTACAAGCATACTTAGAGGTGAGATAAACGTTAAAGGTAGTGCAAAAGATACAGTAAAGTACATTTCCCTGTTGTTATCAGTCGTAAAAATAAGCAAAAACTGGAAAACTATTCCTAAGCAAAGAAGGGAAGCAGAGATGTGGAAAGAGTATATAGAGGATCTATACAAGGACGATGTACTTCAGGGTAATATTATGGAAATTGAAGAGGGTGTAGATGAAGATAAAATTGGGGATATGATACTGCGTGAAGAATTTGGGAGACCACTGAAAGAACTAAGTGGAAACAAGGCCCCGGGAGTAGACATCATTCCATTAGAGCTACTGATAGCCTCGGGAGAGCCAGCCAAGACACAGCTCTACCATCTGGTAAGCAAAATGTAAAGATAGGTGAAGTACCTTCAGACTTCAAGAAGAATATAGTAATTCCATTTCCAAGGAAAGCAGGTGCAGACAGGTGTGAAAATTACCGAACTATCAGCTTAACAAGTCACGGTTGCAAAATACTAACACGAATTCTTTACAGACAATTTCGGGGAAGATCAGTTTGGATTACGTAGAATATAGATTAAGGAAGATAAATTAAGGAAAGCAAACCTATGTTTCTAGCATTTGTAGACAGTGTTGACTGGAATACTCTCTTTCAAATTCTGAACGTGGCAGGGCTAAAATACATGGAGCGAAAGGCTACTTACAATTTGAACAGAAACCAGATGACAGTTATAAACGTGGAGTAGCATGAAAGGGAAGCAGTGGTTAAGAAGGGAGTGAGACAGGGTTGTAGCCTATCCCTGATGTTATTCAATCTGTATATTAACCAAACAATAAGGGAAACAAGAAGAAAAATTTGGAATAGGAATTAAAATCCATGGAGAAGAAATAAAACTTTGAGGTCTGCCGATGACATTGTAATTCTGTCAGAGACAGCAAAGGACTTGAAAGAGGAGTTGAGTGGAATGGACAGTGTCTTGAAAGGAGGATATAAGATGAACATCAACGAGAATAAAACGAGGATAATGGAATGATGCTGAGGGAATTAAACTAGGAAATTGGGCAGGTGGAGTAGTAGATGAGTTTTGCTGTTTGGGGAGCAAAATAACTGATGATGGTCGAAATAGAGAGGATATAAAATGTAGACCGGCTATGGCAAAGACAGTGTCTCTGCAGAAGAAAAATTTGTTAACGTCGATCATACATTTAAGGGTCAGGAAGTCCTCTCTAAAAGTATTTGTACGGAGTGTAGTCATGTATGGAGGTGAAACATGGCTGATAAATAGTGTAGATAAGAGGAGAATAGAAGTTTTCGAAATGTGGTGCTACAGAAGAATGCTGAAGATTACATGGGTAGAGCACGTAACCGATGAGGAGGTACTGAACAGAATTAGGGAGAAGAGGAATTTGTGGCACAACTTGCCTAGAATAAGGGATCGCCTGATAGGTCACCTGAGGCATCAAGGGATAACCAATTTAGTACTGGATGGAATAGTGGAGGGTAAAAATCGTAGAGGGAGACCAAGAGATGAGTACGCTAAGCAGATACAGAAGGATGTAGGTTGGAGTAGTTAATCGGAGTTTGCACAGGATAGAACAGCATGGAGAGCTGCATCAAACCAGTCTCTGGACTGAAGATCACTACAACATTTGTTTATGCAATTATACATTAATCCAATGTAAACGATTCGATACAGTCTATCTTCCTGTTATCTTAAGGCTGTAGTCCTCTGAAAATTTCAAAAAAATGATTTTTTCGGCGTTAAATCATCTCTGAGAGGTCTACGTTATTGTAATGTTCATCCGAAGTTCGTCAGAAACTCAGTTATCGGATTACAAGGCAAATTGTGAAGAAGTGTCCCCGAGAAACACTCACAGCGGAAACGAAATAGTCTCCATGTAATGTTAACGACGGCCGAACAAGCATTATGTGCTCTAACTCGAGATTAGACCAGCCTGTTACAACTTCTGCAGAAAAGCGGACGAAAAAGGTTTCGAATGAGCAGAGCAGTGAATGACGGAAACTGCCGCGAATGCCGGGATGGTTCCTTTGAGAGGGCGCGGTCGACTTCCTTCCCCATCCACCTCTAATCCGAGGGGACCGATGACCTCGCTGTTTGGTCCCTTCCCCCTAATCAACCAACCAGAAGCTGCCAAAGAGTTGCGCAGGACCACCATTGCTACGAAAAAGATGGAGGACCTCCTTTTGGCATCTGTAAAGAGTTCTGTGTGGTCTAGGGTAGCAGACTAGAGGTATGTCTAACCTAACAACAGAAAATGTAATACAAAACTTGAAACGAGTTTTCTCGAAACAGTGTTTTTCTGATTGGCGGGAAACATACGATTTTTATCGGAATTTGATGCCAGCACTCTAAACTGAATTCTCTATCAACGTACGAAGCCGTTTTACGATATCTTCTAAAGTCTATCTTCGCTGCACGCCCTTACCTCGATTTTCTGGACAAATAAAATGACATTTGTTTCATTACGTCAACATTTTGTAGAAAGTTAATATTTCTCAATTACATTTCTGATGGAAAATATATTGAAAATAATTTATATAAAATAATTTTGTTACAGGTCCAAAAGGAAGACTTCGGGAATTCCCGTGCATGACCTCTGCTCGTGCAGTAAGGGATCCTTCCGCCTGGTGCAGTGGTTACAAAAAGCATCTGAATGCGGATACAAAAATTATTTCTTAAAGAGAGAACAATAAGGAATGAAAGAATGAGACTACGAGGGTAGTTTGAAAAGTTCTCGGAATCATCATGGGAGGTGATATAGTCATTGGACTGTTGCCTGTAAAAACGTGCCAAGTCAGTGCTTTTGGAAGTGAGCTGTGGCGGTGACGTGGCTCTGTTGTTGTTCCCGCGTAGTGATTTGCGAAGATGGAAAAAAATGGAGATTCGAGCAGAGATTAAGTACTTCGTAACGAAAGGTATGAAAGCAAAAGACATTCATGCCGATTTCCAGAATGCGCTAGGGAAACTCTGCTCCTTCATATTAAACTGTTACAAAGTGTACAAATGAATTTAAATTTGGCCGCGAGGGATTAGATTATGATCCGCGCAGTGGTCGGCCAAGAAGTGTCACTACTTCAGAAATCATTACAAAAGTGCACAAAATGGTCATGGAGGAACGGTGATTGATAGTCCGTGAAATAGTTCACGCTTGCCAAATATTATCTGAAAGGGTATATCACATTTTAACTGAAGAACTAAAAATAAAAAAAAAATTATCTGCAAGATGGGTGCCGCCACTCTTGACGCTGGATGGAAAACGCACGAGAATGGACATTTGGAACAATGTTTGGCGCCTTGTAGGAGACAAGAAGGAGATTTTTTGCACCGGTTTGTGACCACAGATGGAACTTGGGTGCACTACTATACCCCAGAGACAAAACAACAGTCATATCAATGGAAACATGCTGATTCTCATCCACTAAACAAAGCAAGGACAATCCCTTCGGCGGGAAAGGACATGGCATCAGTGTTCTGGGATGCGAAGAGGATTCTGTTTGTGGATTATCTCCTCACTGGGCAAAGAGTTACTGGAGAATACTATGCTAACCGCCTAGGCCAGGTTTAGCAAGGAAGAAAGTCATCTTGCATCAAGACAATGCGCGCCCGCACACATGGGAAAATTACACGAACTAAAGTAAGAATTGTTGCCACATCTGCCTTATTCACCTGATATGGCTCCTTCAGACTTCCATCTCTTCCCAAAACTGAAAATTTTTCTTGGTGGACGAAGATTCACTTTAAACGAAAAACTGATAACCGCAGTTGACAACTATTTTGCAGGTCTGGAAGAAACTCATTTTCGAGATGGGATCAAGGCACTGGAACATCGTCAGACCAAGCGCATTAATCTACAAGGATGCTACACTGAAAAATAATAAAAGTTTCAATGTAAGCACTTTTTTTCTATTCCGTCCAAGAACTTTTCAAACCACAACTCATATGTAGCAGATTTAGCATTACTTTTTATTTTACTTGAACTAAAATACGAAACTCCCCTGTTTTTCATGCGTTCAACGGGGACTACCTCCTTAAGCTTATTTATTTTATAACGTGTCTGGAGCAGTTATTAACAGCCGTTCAGCAAATTCCGCCTTTAACACATTGTACACTGCTGTCTATAAAAATTGCAACACCAGTAGTGGCTGGCGACTGGTGTTGTGCTAGTCTCTCGACAATCTACGACCAGCTATTTCTAATTAGTTCTGACCAGCAGAACAGTCGAACATCGTCTGTATCGAGGCAGGCCATCACAGCACGCTCAGCATGTGGTATTCAGTTACGTTCTTGAAACATAACGTCTCCGGGAGCCCGGAAATAGGGCAGAGATACGAGCCGTGGCGCGTCATAAATGTTACACTAGTTAAATTTATCGGCTATGCGAAGGATAAGCCGTCAGCCTCCAGTCTAACTTCTATCATGGCACAAGGAACATCGTTTTTGCACAAAGGCTAGTTGTACTACACGTTCGGTGAATGGGTCTTCATATTAAGCTTCCTAGGACCATGTCAAAGCACAGGCTGACACCGTGTATTTTGCCAGATGGTTATAGTTTTCCGGATAAAATGTTTGGGGGATGAGCATTAATTATGTGAAACTTATAACTTTCTCCAGTTGTTTGGACTCTGCTACTCACTCCAACTGCCATCTAGTGGCAGCTTCAAACTGGGCAGGTCAGACTGTCCAGTATAGTCTGCTCCCTGTCGGAAGAATTTGCAACCTATGTGCGGAAGTGGACCTCCCAGGTCCTTTGTGCGTACAGGTAGGATTAGCCGTTGTAACGGCCGAGCAGGTAGCTGCGAGACCCCGTAGCGGACGGGCGTGTATGTCTTCCAGCTAAGCCAGGAGCCGCAGTTGGCGCGCTGCCTGTGCAATTTGTAACGTTTAATGTAATAAACAATTATACCAGACAACTTGTTCTGTCTAGTTATTGTGAGTGGAAACAAGGGGAGGACAGTAAGTCCTCTCGTACTATACATTCACACGTCAATGTGCCACCACGGGAAGAAGAGCCCGCGCGCACATTTTTTGGTCCTCCGGGCCGGATACAGTGACCACGCGGAATTTACGTTCGCGCGGATTTATTTTCCGGTATTTGTGAACTTCTAAAAAACCACGTGAGAGCTGCGCACGTGATCGGTTTCGTTGTTGCCTGCTATCGAGTGTCCCAAGGCCTGTTCGGGACTTCGACAATAACAGCCTTAACAACGACGATCGGGGACATATTTGTGAACATTTAATGTGTCTCTAATTCAAACGCAAGAGGCACAGAAACGTGTCGGTGCCTGCATCATCGGTGACGTCACCTCCTGCTCCCGCCGAAACTTCGCGGCGCCGGACACTGCAGCGCCTACCACGCCAGCTGCCAGTGCCCGTGACGCCGCTGCTGTTCCAGTCCGTACTGCCTCGTACTGCCTCTGCAGCCTGGTAAGTGCAACTGTTGGCTTCCTGCTATCATCTTCCTGGTCCTAAAATGGAGCCCTCAGAGAAAACAAAAATAGTCAAGCAGAGAGGTGTAGCAAAGGCCGCTCTCGCGCGCTTAGCGAGCTTTGTGCAGTCTGCAGACAGTGCCAGCATCGAAATGTTGGAATCAAAATTAAATCGTTTGACTCGGATTCGGACTGATTTTGGGTCGTCTCAAACACGGCTGGAAATTGAAGACGAATCAGCAGATCACAGTAAGGACAGGGCAGAATTCGAGGATTCGTGGGACTTCGTTGAATCCACTCTCAAGTGTTCAATGAAGAGGTACACCCAGCTTCTGCAGCCTTTGGGCTCGAATCCATCAGGCAGTGTCAGTTCTTTGAAACTACCCGCTATTAACTTGCCAAATTTTGAAGGTGACTACCTTAAGTGGTCATCATACAGGGATACGTTTTTGAGCCTCATTATGAATAACAATTCAATTGATGAAGTTCAAAAACTTCACTACCTTAATTCGTCCTTGCGAGGTGAAGCTAAAGACCTTTTGAAACATATACCTGTCACAGCAGGAAATCTAGCGATAGCCTGGGGACTTATTACGCAGAGGTATAATAACCCAAAAATAATTGCAGCCAGACATGCTAAGGCTTTGTTGGCCTTGCCTACAGTCGGCCACGGCGCAGCGAGCGATTATAGGCAACTAATTAATCACGTATGCAGCCATTTGAAGGCCTTAGAAGCTCTCAAACCTGATGTTCCACTTCATGAAGTTATTCTTTCGGAAGAGATTCTGTCCAGTATGCGACCCACAGATCGTCATGAGTGGGAAGTAAAGATGTCTGGGTCGACATTCACCACATTAAATCAACTAATAGATTTTTTGGAAACAAAATGTCAGGCCCTTGAGTTGATCAGGTTCAGGGATAACACCTCAAGGGATTTGCAAGGAAATGTTAATAATTTAAATCAAACGAGACATGTGAGGAGGGCTCATCTCGCTAATGCTGATGATGAGGAATCATGTAATTTTTGTAGTGAACCTCATACTATCACTAAATGCAAAGGGTTTCAAGCACTAAATGTCGATGAGCGGCGGGCATATGTCACAAAAAATAAGCTTTGTTTTTTGTGCATCCGCTCTGGTCATTTCTCGACTAAATGCAGGATTTCTCCTTGTAAGACCTGTAAAGGAAGGCACAACATACTGCTCCACAAGCCTGCTGAACCAAGGAATGGGCAGAATAGTGAACCAGGAGGCCATTCCCTGGCCCATCAAACTACGAACGGGAAGTCAAACACCCATTGTAATGTTTTGTTGGCAACAGCTGTTGTCAACATTAAAGACAGCATGGGTAGACAGCAGGTTTGCAGAGTTCTGCTAGATAGTGCGAGTCAGCTATCCTTTATATCTAAGGGCATGGCAGAGAAATTAAAACTGAAACGAAGTAAACATTCGTTTCCTGTGAAGGGTATAAACAATGCCTTTGCAGCCTCAGTGTCTTACACTTGTGATGTTGAACTGTCGTCTAGGGTCAACGACTTTCATATCAGATCCACTTGTGCTATCGTAGATCATGTCACCAGTGACCTACCAGCGAGCAAGATAGACACAAGGTCCTGGAGTGTCCCCTGTAATCTTCCGCTCGCTGATCCAGAATTCAACAAACCTGCCACAGTAGATTTAATTCTTGGTGCTGAGGTTTTCTTTGACGTTGTTTGTAAGGAAAGGCTAGTGAAACCAGGTCATCCCTCACTGGTCGAAACAAAATTTGGCTGGATTTTGTCTGGTAGGATGCCTTCAGTTTCATGCAACATGCCTCGTTCTACAGTGACCTCGTGCTTTGTTAGAGGTGACAATTTAGATGCCAAACTGCAAAGATTTTGGGAGTTAGAGGAACTGTCTACGAAAACGATTAGAAAGCAGGATAAAATATGTGAGGCTCACTTTCAGCGCCACACCGCACGAGATGAAGAAGGGAGATTTGTGGTTCGACTACCAGTGAAACCTGACTGTAAATCATTAGGCGAATCACGACAACAAGCATCTCGGAGATTGGCGCATCCTGAGAGGAGGGATAAAAGGCAACCGAATCTGCAGAAGGAATACGCTGCATTCATGCATCAATATGGTAATGAGATCGCTTTGCTGATGGACAGTTCCCCTATTCCACATAATAGCAAATTAAGGGATTTGCACCCGTTTGTTGATGCCGAAGGTATTTTACGAGTGAGAGGGAGATTAATGAATGCTAGTGCACCATATGATGAGCGCCATCCTATTATCGTACCGCCTATGCATCATTTGACAAAACTCTCATAATACGTGAACATGAAAATCTGTTGCATGCTGGGTCACAACTTTTGTTGGCTATGTTGCGTAGGAGGTTCTGGATCCCCAATGGGCGTAACACAGTCAAGGGAGTTATCAGAAAATGTATAAAATGCTTTAGGCTTAAGTCCAAGACAGCAGTTCAACTCATGGGTCAGCTACCTGCAGCTAGAGTAAACCAGTCTCATCCATTCCAGCACTGTGGAGTAGATTATGCAGGCCCTATTGCTGCAAAGCATGGTGGAAGGCGGAGTAAGGTTACCACCAAGGCTTATATTGCTTTATTCATTTGCATGGCAACCAAGGCCATCCACTTAGAATTAGTTAGTGACTTGGTAACAAGTTCATTTTTGGCCGCCCTCAGGAGATTCATTGCAAGAAGAGGGAAACCTTCTCACATGTACAGTGACAATGGCACCACATTTGTGGTGCAGACAATGAGCTTAAGCGTTTTCTCTCTAATGATGCTACTGTTGAAGGGGTGGTGAATTTTTCGACCTCAGAGGGAATTTGTTGGAGGTTCACTCCACCTCGTGCCCCTCACTTTGGTGGTCTCTGGGAGGCAGGAATCAAATGCATGAAGTCGCATCTCAAACGCGTCGTCGGCAATGCAGTATTGACATTTGAAGAACTGACTACTGTGTTAATTCAGATAGAAGCATGCTTGAATTCAAGGCCATTGTGTCTTCTCTCTGATGACCTAGATTCTCCTGCTGCTCTCACTCCTGGTCATTTCCTAATCGGACAGCCCCTTTGTGCTCATCCTGAACCCTCTGTCCTTGAGGTTCCCGCCAACAGGTTGCACAGATGGCAACTTGTGCAGCAGTTGCATCAGTCCTTTTGGAAGAGGTGGTCCACAGAATACATACATGATCTGCAGCAACGGAAAAAATGGACATCGGAAGGTGCATGGCAACCGCAGATCGGCGATCATGTGTTGGTCAAGGAGGATAATTTGCCTCCTTTGGTGTGGAGGCTGGGTGTCATTGACCAGCTGTTTCCCGGTCCTGATAAGTGTGTGCGTGTGGTGATGGTAAAAACTGCTAATGGGCAGATTAAGAGGCCTATAGCAAAATTGTGTCCCCTACCTAAGCAGTGAATCAGTTAAGTGTTCCCTCAGATCTGTGTAGTGGTATATGATACTGAGCCACTGCTAAATGGCCATTTACTAGAATAACCTCATAATTCATAAGATGATCAGCTTGGAGGCTGTGGATGTTTCTTGTGGACTAACTGCTGTTAGTATTGATTTCATGTTTTTATGCAGTATAATATTAATACTCTATTGTTTTGTGTCCTGCATGTTAGTACCCATTGTGTTTCACATGCAGCATGACAGTGGTGTTTGGTGATGTGGGCATCCCAAATGTTAGTGTATTCATGTTTTATGTGCATTGATATTGTGTCTAGTTATATTTGTATTGTTTACTTGTTTTGGTTTTGTTGTTTGTTAAAATTTTGGTATTTGTAAAATGAGAAAACTCATTTTCGAGTGGGAGTATGTTTGGACTCTGCTACTCACTCCAACTGCTATCTAGTGGCAGCTTCAAACTGGGCAGGTCAGACTGTCCAGTATAGTCTGCTCCCTGTCGGAAGAATTTGCAACCTATGTGCGGAAGTGGACCTCCCAGGTCCTTTGTGCGTACAGGTAGGATTAGCCGTTGTAACGGCCGAGCAGGTAGCTGCGAGACCTCGTAGCGGACGGGCGTGTATGTCTTCCAGCTAAGCCAGGAGCCGCAGTTGGCGCGCTGCCTGTGCAATTTGTAACGTTTAATGTAATAAACAATTATACCAGACAACTTGTTCTGTCTAGTTATTGTGAGTGGAAACAAGGGGAGGACAGTAAGTCCTCTCGTACTATACATTCACACGTCAATGTGCCACCACGGGAAGAAGAGCCCGCGCGCACACGTTTTGCACAAAATGTACCCAATGTAATGTAACTATGCCAGACACCTCTGGATAACATATCGATAATCCTACAAAGAACATAATGTGTAATGTGTAATGAGTATAAATACCAGTGAAACAAGGGCACCGATCTCTTTTTGCTCTGCTCTTTAGCGCTTTATTGCTTTGCTCTTTACTCTGTTAGCTTGATTTATGTTACGCAATTACGCAATTAATCCAGCGGATTTGATGAAATGGTCATAGATGATCTTTCTTGGACTGTTACGTAATTATTTGCAACTGAAACTGTTATTAGACACCAGAATATCAAGTGTGTGCATTTGAATATCGCGCGTTTCATGTAGATGATCTTTGGTTTCACATATTAGGCGTCAGATGTTGCTGTGTGGAATAGTGTAAGTTGAGTTTCATTTCTTTAAAATATACTGTTTAAGTTTAATCATATTCCATTTACAAATCTGTGCTTCCTTTACAGATTCATAATTTTGTGTGTTTTCTTAAACACGGAAGCATTTCTTTTGGTTATTATAGTTTCCGTACGCCGTTTCATGCGCTGTAGTCTTTTGTTTGTGAAATACGATAGAACTTGCAACAATTTTAATATTACGAAGTCCGATACCCAATTTAATACCAATTTCCTCAAGAAAACATTAAAATTGACGGTCAGTAACTAATTTTATCAATACATTTGCTCTTCAATCAAAAACTGTAGGCCGTTGCTACTTTCATAAGAAATTATTCTAACTCCCGTAAAAGTTCAGAATTAAGTGAGTCAATCAATGAAAGAGGACGCAATTTCTTTTAACGTTGCAGCCACTGCTTTTCATTTTATATAAAAATAGCCCACAACCAGAAACTGTCTTCCACATTATTGCAAGTAAAATAATTAAATCGCAATTAATGGGTGGTGACGTTAAACTGGCGACCTCGGACAAGGCCTACCAAGGAATAAATAATAAATGAAATTTTATTTTGAATATAATTCACAATAATTTCATGTACTACCCTTTAGGTTAGATGTAAGTGCTGGTATGTTCATGATCACTCTACACACGGTATTAAGTCACGACTTGCTGGATATAGTAACAGTGTACGTAGATTACCTGCCGATGTCCACTGCAACGTGGAACGAGCATATTGACTTACTCGGCAGAGTAGTTCACAAGTTCCAGAATGCAGGTGTCACTGCATATTTGCAGAAATCCAAGTCTGGAATGGTCAAAATAAAATTCTTAGTTCATATCAAGACATCTGCATGTATTAAACCAGACCCGAGTAAGATTGCGTCACTAAAAAAAATTTCACCTCCTCGTACTAAAAAACAGCTAAAGGCATACATAGGATTAGCTTCTTTCTTCTGTCGCTTCGTCCCGAGTCAGTTGCTTAATAGTGAAGCACTGTTGAGCTTACTTAGAAAAAACAAACTTTGGAGCTGGACAAGTGGGTGCCAGACTGCATTTGATGAAATCAAACATGCCCTAGTAAATTCCTAGATTCTGCATCACCCGTATATGAGCAAAGCCCTCTGTCTCACGGCAGATGCGTCATTCTCCGGATTACGTGATTCCCTATTCAAGATGAATACTAATGGCAACAATGTTGACATTAGAGTCACGGGGTTTGCGAGTAGGACTCTATCGGAATGTGAGAGATATTACTCTGCTACGGAAATCGAGAAACTGGCCGTAATATGATCACTAAAGAAATTTAGTTATTATGTGTATCGTAAACATGTCAAGACGTTTTGTAATCACCAAGCCTTGAGTTCTCTCATGAGCTGTAAGTTGTTGTATCAGCATTTGGCGAGCTGGTCGTTAGCGCTTCAAGAATACGACTTAGATATTGTTCACAGTAGCGGAAAGGAAAACGTCTACCGCAGTGATTGCATAAGAATTCAGAACTTCTTGAATACTGCTTTTAAAGTACTCCTAATCAAAGAACCTACATACAGGAGGTCGCACTTGATTATGTGTCGTCACATGCAGCACTTACAGAAGGATGACACAGATTGGAACACAATTATTGAAGAATAGCTCAGGGACCAGTAAATCCGTATTTTAATTTACACAATGGCACTCTATTCCATCGTTGTGATACAGAAAAAGATGAATGGTGTGTATGTATTCCATGGGAATACCAAGAGCCGTTGGTTTAATACACACACTATTCCTGAGTCCTCAAATGGCTCAAATGGCTCTGTGCACTATGGCACTTAACATCTGTGGTCATCAGTCCCCTAGAACTTAGAACTACTTAAACCTAACTAACCTAAGGACATCACACACATCCATGCCCGAGGCAGGATTCGAACCTGCGACCGTAGCAGTTTCGCGGTTCCAGACTGAAGCGCCTAGAACCGCACGGCCACAACGGCCGGCTATTCCTGAGTCCACTATGGTATAAACAAACATAACCAGAGACTGAAACGTCACTGTTATTTTCTCAATAAGAAACGGTACATCCATCAAATAATGAGAAAGTGTACAACATGTCAGAAAGCCAAACCTAGAAATATATGTTCTCGCGTACAATTACATGCAATATTTCCAACTAAACCACTCAAGACCGTGGCAATTGACGTCACAGGACCTCCTGACAAGGACATGTGGGGGCGTAAAGTATGTAGTAGCATTTACACACACATTCTCAAAAAATGTGAAATTTTATTCTACGAAAACCACAACTTCTGCTCCAATAATCAAATGCATTACCAGTGATTACACATCTATGATAGGAAAGCCTTCAGCAATACTTTCTGACAAAGCCAGTAATTTTACCAGCCATAAGTAGAAATCCTTTTTGAAAGAACAAAACATTGAGCAGATTTTAGTACCACGCTACCACCTGGAAGAGTATTCAGAGAATTCAATAAATTTATCAGGAAGGGAAGGGAATTCCACTGAAATAGTATTCAGGGAATTCAATAGATTTATGATATCTTATATACCTCACAGTCAGACCAGGTGGATAGAATACATAGAACCCTTCGAGGAAATTATTAAAAATTTACCACACTCCTCCACCACTTTCACCCCCACAACAGAACTTATGCTAAGGACACATGAAAATAATGAATGTATTAAACCCCTTCCACGAATGAAATTGCGTGGGAGGAAACATTAAAACGTGCTGAAGCTTCGTTAGATCGCCAAGTGCAACTATGGAAAGCTAAATATGTTAAAACCTTGGGTAAGATACAGATGTACCGAACTGGGGACAGAGTGTTACTAAAAACTATTTTTAAATCCTTCTTGTTGAAAAAGAAGGATAAGAAGTGGCAGCTGAAGTATTTTTGTCCATACAAAATTTTGGAGATTCCGCACGAAGGAAGCTATTTACTAGTAAACATCCTATCAAATAAAATTAGGGGTTTATATCCACATAAACATCTCAAAAAATTTGACGCTTGTATTTTAGATACCTGTGTAAATATTTCACTTCTATTTTATGTACATAGTAGAGTCAATTGGAAGAAAAGTCTCAGAGCAATTATGTGGATATTGTAGAGAGAAGCTGAAATGCATTTAGAGGATGCTAAAAAAATGCCTTTACCAAAACACCGTTTCATTTGTAAAGCCAAACCCTATCTTAGTAAGACATCCAACGTATGAAGCTGTAAATAGTAGTATAGTTTTCGAGACAGAATTTGTAGATAGTGTGTTATTTTTAGGTTATTCATTTATGCTTTGGCTCCAAAATATGTGATTAGTTGTAAAAAATTCTGCACTAGTCTTTTCAGCAGTACATGTCTCACAATCTCAAGTTTTGAACAATAGCATATGTGGTCATGTACATAAATACTAAAGGACATATTTTCTACAGGCTGATGCCTTGTTTCAATGCGTTAGCCAGTAGGCAAGGAGATCAGGTCATATATCTTGCAACGAAACTATGTGCATTTTTGGGAACTTACTGATGTTCTCGGGCAGTAGTTTTGCATTTTAAAGTTCTTTTCTTTGTGCTTTCATATCGGTACGCTACAAGACTGGGAATTGCTCTGGCACAGGGTTTTACTTGGAATAAAGGAATAAACTGGGCTCCGTATAAGAACGAAACACACACATCTAAAGCATGGCCGCAGAACACATAAAATAGTGGCCAAACACAGATCTCATCGCTAATTTTCAATGAAATGGCAACTGAAATAATTCATGTTCATTTACAGCAATGTTCCTTTGTAAGTAGTAAACAAGTAGTGTATCAGTGGTATTAAAAATTTTCATAGAAAGCCATAGTATATGAACTTTGTGTGCAAGCAGTGAACACACTAGTGTGCAAAGTACTCAATAACATTGACGCTTACCTTCAGTGGAGTGTTCAATCACGTGTGCAGGTGCAGCATCTTGTGTAGAAACTCCTAGGTAAAGGATAAATAGACATTCATTGGAACTCGTACTGCTCAACAGCATGCAACGCAAACCGCAATTCGACAATGTTCCGCGCGAAACTTTGCGATTGTCGCGGTGGAATTGAAGCCACGTGATGGTCCGGTACTCGCAGCATTTCAAAACATAGAGACTTGTCGCCGCTAAGCTATGAACACTCTTTCAGTGCAAATAGTGTTTGCGTAATTTCTCAGTTAATAAACTACAATTTTCATTGTAAACAAATAACAATCATGATGTAATGGGAAAGCAATGACAACGTGGACAACAGTACAGAAATCAAAACTTCAACAGTACAGAAATCAAAACTTCACAGCAGCAAACACAGGAAGTAACTGGACAGAACGAACTGTAAACTATCAAAACGAATAGAATATACAACCATTATATGAGTCCATAGGACAATATATGTACTAATACACCCCCTTTCAGCCAAACCGCATAATCGTATGATGGTATGTTAATGCTTAACCGATTGTATTCCGTGTACCCCATACCCGAGACGCCTATCCTGCGGAAGAGCAAGATTTAACCACCTGTATCCAGTAACCAGCTGCTAATCCTGGCATCTCCGTCGATGTTTCTGTCCGCACATGAGTCATCGCATTGACTACCATCTACCACCAAGAACGGTCGTTCCTGCTATCCGTCGCAAGATCTGTCATCGCATCAGCAAATCATTGTATTCGACGTTGTAAAACTGTGAAACATTCTTAACCGAACTCAGTTTTGTAAAGACTTATGATTCTGATTTGTGAGAAAGGACGTTTATGACAAACTCACATAATGAAATCTTTAAATGAACGAGCTATATGATAACAGACATTAACACGACAGAATTGCTTAAAAACTGTTGGCATGTGTTATCATGAACATTTTTTGGAGTTCAGAGATTAATGTGTTTTCAAAATGACATCACAAAATACCTATGAATTTCTGAAATATTTCTGCTGTCTTGTAACATATAAAATATCGTTATACTTTGCTATCCAAATGTTCAAATAACTTTAAATGAAGAAATACACTGAGGACTGTACATCTATCCCTAGGTTTTTTACCTCGTTTTCCTTGGGAGCGCCTGGATAGGTGGGCGAGTAATTACAGTCGGGTGCAAGTTAGAACATAGGCCTCAGTCAAATAAGAAGGTCAACAGTAAAGTTTAAAAGTAAATGTAAATGTTAAACTTCCTGGCAGATTAAAAATAGGTGCCACACCGAGACTCGAGCTCGGGACCTTTGCCTTTCGTGCTGAAGTGCTCTACCAACTGAGCTACCCAAGTATGACTCACGACCCATCCTCACAACTTTAATTCCACCAGTACCTCGTCTGCTACCTTCTAAACTACACAGAAGCTCACCATAATATCCTTTCTTCCTGGAGTTCTAGTTATGCAAATTTCGCAGAAAAGCTTTTGTGATGTTTGGAAGGTAGGACACACGTTTCTGGTGGAATTATAGCTATGAGGACGGGTCGTGAGTCGTGCTTCGGTAGCTCAATTGGTAGAGCACTTGCCTGCGAAAGACAAAGGTCCCGAGTTCGAATCTCGGTCCAGCACACAGTTTCAATCTGCCAGGAAGTTTCATATCAGCGCACACTCCGCTGCAGAGTAAAATTTCATTCTAAATGTGAATTTTCTGAAATAATCCCCTTTTTTCTGACATGAAAGAAAAGGTATTCATGTAATATTTAAAACTATGAAATTATGCGCATGAACTATGTAAATAACAAATGAGGTGACTTTAGTTAAATGTTGATCTCCAATAGTTAAATAGTGTGAAATCAATATTTAGAGGGCATTTTATAACGTCCGCAACTTTTACACGGAATTTACCCGAAGTAATCTAACCAATATAACTGGATAATATATCGTTAATCACACAAATGTGTAATTATTATAAATAGCAAGGAAACAAGGACACCGCTTTCTTTTTGCTCTGCTCTTTTGCTATTTCTTTTTTGCTCTTTACTTGGTTACCTTTATTCATCTTACACAATTAATTCTGCAGGTTGATGAAATTATCCTAGGAGATCTGTCTTGGATTGTTACGTAATTATTTGCACCTGGAACTGTTATTAGAAATCAGAATGTTAAGTGCGTGCATTTGAACATTGCGCGTTTCATGTAGAGAATCTTCTGTTTCAAATATAAGGCATAAAATGTTGCTGTGAGGAACAGTGTAAGCTGACTTTTATTTCTTTAAAATATACTGTAAAAGTTTAACCATTTCATTTACACATCTGTCCTTCATTTACAGATCCATAATTTTGCCTGTTTTCTTAAATATGGAAGCATTTCTCTTGATTATTATAGTTTGCGTGTGCCATTTTATAGGCCGTAGTCTTTTGTTTGTGAAATACGGTAGAACTAGCAATCGTTTTAATATTACGAAGTCCGATAATCAATTTAATACTAATTTCCTTAAGGAAACATATTTAAATAGACTGTCAATAACAAATTTTACCAAAGAATTTGCTCTTCGAGACAAAACCTTGAGCCGGCCGCGGTGGCCGTGCGGTTCTAGGCGATGCAGTCCGGAACCGCGGGACTGCTACGGTCGCAGGTTCGAATCCTGCCTCGGGCATGGATGTGTGTGATGTCCTTAGGTTAGTTAGGTTTAAGTAGTTCTAAGTTCTAGGGGACTGATGACCTAAGATGTTAAGTCCCATAGGGCTCAGAGCCATTTTTTGAACAAAACCGTGTGCCATTTCTACTTTGAGAGGAAACCGCATTAACTCTCGCAAAAGCTCAGAATTAAGTCCGTCGTTTAATGAAAGAGTTCCCAGTTTCTTTTAACATTACCGCCATTGCTTTTCGTTTTAATATAAAAATAGTTCACAACCCGAAAATGTCGTCTCTATTAATTGCAAGTAAAATAATTAAATCCCAATTAACGGTCGGTGACGTTAAAAACTGGTAGAGTTATAAACAAAAGAAATTTTGACACAGCCAGAATTTCGTTTACTGTTATCTAATTTCCAAAGTTCTGTGTCCATATAGAGACTGAAGGGATTGCTGTACTATGCCTGTAAAGCGAGTGCAATGTGCAGATGTTCATGAGATAATAATTTGGATGCCTCTGTGTCTTTGGTACTCGTGATGTAGCCAATTAACGACAATGTGTATCTGATAGTGTATTGTTTCAGTAGAGATGAAATCAAGAATCCTGTTCATTTTCTTGAAAGAGACAACTGACAGGCACGGACCGGGGAAGCAAAGAAACAAGGTTCAGACGATACTGTAGGTGCCGTTATGCAGAAGCCGTAATATTCACGAAGCGGGAGCCATTCGTTGTTACAGGTATGATGTATGCAGCCGAGTGCCGCTTTGCACTGGCACCGAGATTTACATCATAATTGGCGGCGATAAATGCCTCGCTTAACTACCTGCGTGCTACTAGCGCCATGCTGCGACGCCAGGTTGATGCAGACGGGTGCGCCAGGTCTGTGACACGTGTGCAGCACGCTGGCGAAACGACGGCGCTGATGTAGGCTACCGTTGTCCATTAGCATACCGAGGCTTGTTCTGAGCTGTGGCTCGCTCCACGTTCCCAGTTCGTATTGCGCTGATGCGACCGTTACCCTTACCGGAACCTCTCCCCGTTTGTTGGCGAGTCACGTTTCGCCGCCAAGTCCTTTAACGGTCTGCAGCCCACATGTTCGCTGCCGCGTACTGCGCATAAAACAGTGAAGAGGGCAGCTCTTCGCACACTCCCACAGCAGCGTCAGGGATCCGCTGTGCTGTACCTGTTCTCATATCCTTCTTTCCCTTTCCAAGTCGTTCTTCCGCCATCTGGTAAAGTATCATTCGCCAGCCGTTGTGACAGAGCGGTTCTAGACGCTTCAATCCGGAACCGCAATGCCGCTACCGTCGCAGCTTCGAATCCTGCCTCGGGCATGGACGTGTGTGATGCCCTTAGGTTAGTTGGGTTTAGGTACACTACTGGCCATTAAAATTGCTACACCACGAAGATGACGTGCTACAGACGCGAAATGTAACCGACAGGAGGAAGATGCTGTGATACGCAAATGATTAGCTTTTCAGAACATTCACACAAGATCGGTGCCGGTGGCGACACCTACAACTTGCTGACATGAGGAAAGTTTCCAATCGATTTCTCATACACAAACAGCAGTCTGATGAAACGTTGTTGTGATGCTTAGCGTAAGGAGGGGAAATGCGTACCATCACGTTTCCGACTTTGATAAAGGTCGGATTGTAGCCTATTGCGAGTGCGATTTATCGTATCGTGACCTTGCTGCTCGCGTTGGTCGAGATCCAATGACTGTTAGCAGAATATGGAATCGGTGGGTTCAAGACGGTAATACGGAACGCATTGCTGGATCCCAACGGCCTCGTATCACTAGCAATCGAGATGACAGGCATCTTATCCGCATGGCTGTAACAGATCGTGCAGCCACGTCTCGATACCTGAGTTAACAGATGGGGACGTTTGCAAGACAACAACCATCTGTACGAACAGTTCGACGCCGTTTGCAGCAGCATGGACTATCAGCTCGGAGACTATGGCTGCGGTTACCCTTGACGCTACATTACAGACAGGAGCGCCTGAGATGGTGTACTGAACGACGAACCTGGGTGCACGAATGGCAAAACGTAATTTTTCCGGATGAATCCAGGTTCTGTTTACAGCATAATGATGGTCCCATCCGTGTTTGGCGACATCGCGGTGAACGCACATTGGAAGCGTGTATTCGTCATCGCCATACTGGCGTATCACCCGGCGTGATGGTATGGGGTGCCATTTGTTACACTTCTCAGTCACCTCTTGTTCGCACTGACGGCACTTTGAACAGTGGACGTTACATTTCAGATGTGTTACGACCCGTAGCTCTACCCTTCATTCGATCCCTGCGAAACCCTACATTTCAGCAGGATGAAGCACGACCGCATGTTGCAGGTCCTGTACGGGCCTTTCTGGATACAGAAAATGTTCGGCTGCTGTCCTGGCCACCACATTCTACAGATCTCTCACCAATAGGAAACGTCTGATCAATGGTGGCCGAACAACTGGCTCACAATACGCCAGTCACTACTCTTGATGAACTGTGGTATCGTGTTGAAGCTGCATGGGCAGCTGTACCTGTACACGCCATCCAAGCTCTGTTTGACACAATGCCCAGGCGTATCATGGCCGTTATTACGGCCAGAGGTGGTTGTTCTGGGTATTGATTTCCCAGGATCTATGCATCTAAACTGTGTGAAAATGTAATCACATGTCAGTTCTAGTATAATATATTTGTCCGGTAAATACCCGTTTATCATCAGCATTTCTTCTTGGTGTAGCAGTTTTAATGTCCAGTAGTGTAGTACTAAGTCTGGGGGTCTGATGACCTCAGGTGTTAAGTCCCACAGTGCTTAGAGCCATTTGAACCATTTTGAAGAGTACCATTCGCATTATTAGGAGCGAGTCTCTCCAAATATACACCCACACGACAAAAGTCATGGGATACCTCCTTATATCGCGTCGGATCCCCTTTTGCCCGGCCCAGTGCAGCATCTTGACCTGGCAAGTACTCAACAAGTCGTTGGAAGTCCCTTGTAGAAATATTGGGCTATACTGCCTCCGTAGCCGTCCATAATTCCGATAGCGTAGCCGGTACAGGATTTTGTGCACAAACTGCCCTCTCGATTATGGCCCATAGATGGTTATGGGATTCATGTTGGGCGATCATTCGCTCGATTTCTTCAAGTCAGTCGCGAATAATTATGGCCTGTTGACATGACACATTATCATCCATAAAAATTCCATCGCTTTTTATGAACATGAAGTCCACGAATAGCCGTAAATGGTCTCCAAGAAACAGAACATAATCATTTCCAGCCAATGATCGATTCAGTCGGACCAGAGGGTCTAGTCCATTCCATGGAAACACAGCCCATGCTGTTGTGGAGCCACCACCAGCTATCAAAGTGCCTTATTGATAACTTGGAGCACGGCTTCGTGGAGTCTGCGCCACACTCTAATTCCGCCATCAGCTCTTACCAACTGAGCCGCGCGGGGTAGCCGCACGGTCTTAGGCGCCTTGTCACGGTCCGTGCGGATCCCCCCGTCGGACGTTCGAGTCCTCCCTTGGGCATGGGTGTGTGTGTTGTCCGTAGCGTAAGTTAGTTTAAGTTAGATGTAGCGTGTAAGCTTAGGGACCGATGACCTCAGCAATTTGGTCCCATAAGACCTTACCACAAATTTCCAAATTTATTACCAACTGAAATCGGGAGTCACCTGGTGAGGCTAAGGTTTTCCAGTTGGCTATGGTCCGCTCCCAGGAGAGGCGGGGCAGGCGATGTGCTTTCAGCATAGGCACTCGCTTCGGTCGTGTGCTGCCGTAGCCCATTAACGCCACATTTCGCCGCACTGTCCTAACGGATACATTCGTGGTACGTCCCACATTGATTTCTCTGGTTATTTTAAGCAATTTTTGGTGCTTGTTAGCACTGACAACTCTCCGTTAAATGAGGGCCGTCTGCCACTGCATTGTCCATGGTGAGAGGTAATATATGAAATATGCTATTTTCGACACACTCGCTGCACTGTGCATCTCAGAATATTGAATTCTCTAACGATTTCCGAAATGGAACCCCCATGCGTCCAACACCAACTACCACTTGGCGTTCAAAGTCTGTTAATTCGCGTCGTGCGGCCACAATCAAGTCACAAACCTTTTCACATGAATCACCTGAGGACAAATGACAGCTTCGCCAACGCTATGCCCTTTATACCTCGCATTTCTCTTTACTCAGGATCCAGAGTTTCACAGTACTGTGGAATCCAATTAATGTCACAGTAATGTGGAATCCAGTTAATGTTTTCAACTTTGCAAAGATGAAATATGAAGAACGTGGTATGCAGTCGAAATCATCTAGTTCTTCTCTAGACCACCTTATGTATTACTTATTAGATAATATCCGGTCATTCATTCGAATGATATAGACATTTGGTGAGGAATTATGGGAAGACTAGAAAAAACAGGAAATAACTAACGATTCTTTGAATTATGGTTCCAATGATGGTTTTTGCGCTAGTGAAAGTCCAGAACCGGAATACAATACCTTCCTAGCCTAAAGAAAACATGTACAGTAATAGCTACCCACGTCAAAGAGAAGACGGTAAATTTTTTCGTTAAACGATGCAGGGAGAAAACGTTTAAACTGAAGAAGTGTGCAGAGCCGATTTCGTTTTGTAAGATATGACATGGACAGTGCGAATGGAACAAAGATTTATGCGAAATACGAAATACATTCCAAAATTAAATTCGCTGACTTGTGAAAGAAAAATTATTCGAAAGATTTAGAACTACTTCTGAGAGTCACTGCGCTGTTACCAGTGGAGACGTACTTGACAGGACCCTCTGAATTGCAAGTGACATTAGCAGCACTGATTTCCACGATTCTTCGACTTAACTAAACAGTTTCAATAAATTATACTGAAAATAAACTCACACAACTGCGAAGTTTACTTCAAGCGGACATATAGAGGAAATATGATTAACAGGTAATAATTAAGAGAAATTCGTCTATTACGTAAGGACGAGGCCTCTTGTTATCACCACCTAAAGTGCTGTGTATAAAGTTATCAGTCAGGTTTTATGAAGGACTACGTGTAGCCCGCACTTTTTCATTTCGAGCGAAAGTAAGACAAAGTCGCTTGTGGAGTCGTTTACGACAATTCTAGTGTTAAGTGTGAGCGGATTACTGTTTCCGCAACTTCACACCTGTCCATCAGAAAAAAAATACTGTTTAGTTGCCAAAATCTTGTAATCGAAGTATAAAAATCTTAAAAAACCGGAAGATAATAACTGTCAATATTACATCGGAAACGACTTCTTACCAGTTGCAGCAAATAGTTCATTGCTTTTGTTGGACTTTTGGCCGGAACGTCACGTCTGTCTTTAGAACTGTGCCGTCCAATCATACGGAGTGGTCGCCACACGTAAGCCGCGGTCATGGCCTTCTCGAGCACCGTGTGCCAACTCTCCAGTGGCAGCAGCGTGGCGTACTACGGAGTGCTCACAGTGGGGGCGCCACGAGAGATGCAGCAGTCATAGCGCTGGGGTCGGCGGAGCCAATCAGGATGCAGCCCCATGTGGTTAAGTCGCGTCGTCTGGCCCGGAAGGGGAGTTAGGTTTCATCTTGTTTTCAGAATAAATCTTCTACGTTGCAATTAATTCCGACTTTTCATTTGGTAGTTTGTGCCTGTGTCACAACAAGGACGACGAAAACATTCAGCCTCTCAAAGAAAAAATTTATCGACGCTGTAAAACACTTTTCAGAAAGCTAACGGACGATATAATTTTTGACAGCTCTTTGTCATTTCAGATCCATCAACGGAAAAACGTTGTTAAATTTCAGTCCCTTGTGCATTGTTAGTTTGCATCACCATATTTCACGAATTCGATAAAGTATGCATACATAGTACGTAGCACAATATGCAGAACAATAGCCACTACCATTTCTTACTCCATCCCAGTTTTGTCTAAATAAAACTAGTAATTACTGTGATGTGCGTAAATACAATAATTTTTCTTTTATGGGGTGTGCCTGGTGTAAGGAAGATGTTTGTTTTCGCCGTCCAATAGATACTTTGCATTATTGCGACGACTACTGGAAATAATCAAGGAACTGTTTCCTTACTAGTACATATTACTCAAAAATTATAAGAGCTGTGCTACAGAAATTTTTGTAAAATGTCAACATATTAAAGTCCCGACTAATGGAGGTGGTCTGAAATGTAATATCATACCACGATTTGATTTTCTTTCTTCTGCTAGTCACTTGTGTAACAACTACTTCCGCAACAGTTTAGCTGTTGATGTGAAATGCACGTTATTCAAAAACTAATGATTTCAGACATTTTTGGTATAGTCATGTGCTTAAAAATCGTGGGTGCACTTTGGACTTAGCACTATGCGGCGCTACATTCTTCTGTCGTGACTACGTCTGCTTATTCGTCGATTCGCACGCCAGGCAGGAAGCGCTGTACAAACAGGTGTTATAAGCAGTTCATCGTGGGCGAAAATGAGCAACTTAAACATTTTTAAAAAATTGGCTCTGAGCACTATGGGACTTAACATCTATGGTCATCAGTCCCCTTGAACTTAGAACTACTTAAACCTAACTAACCTAAGGACATCACACAACACCCAGCCATCACGAGGCAGAGAAAATCCCTGACCCCGCCGGGAATCGAACCCGGGAACCCGGGCGTGGGAAGCGAGAACGTTACCGCACGACCACGAGATGCGGGCCTAAACATTTTTAAAAGTACTTGCAGCGCGCCTTAGCAGTTAAAATGTTGGTAATGCAATTCTTTCTGTGTATTCTTCTTCTATTAAAAAATTCAAGTTAGATATCGACGTGTCGGGTTGGACCGTTCACTTGTTAGTTCTGCACAGACTTCTGTAGCTGTCGTCTTGCTATTTTACGTCATAATTCTCTTCTATGACCGTCCGTCACAATCACTCAACACTCGTTGTGACATTATTATTATTATTATTATTATTATTATTATTATTGGCATCTGGCCGTTTCCATACAACCATTCATCACATTTAGAAAGTATTTTTCTTAATGGTTTTTCAACTATATACTTCGTAACTTGCCATCTGCAAAAATATTTAGGGCGTGAATAAATGATTCGTACATGTCATCAACATAAACTACTCAGAAAGTGATTATATCACAATAGTAAAAAAGATTACATAACATGCAAAAATCCACTCTTCACGAAGAGAGTGTGTCTAGATATTTGGGTCACATATGTTTAAGTGGTTCAAAATCACATTTAAACTGGTGCACTCTTTTGTGTTGACAGCAGCTCTGCAGCGGACGTTGGAAGAGCAATCTTTGCGTATATTAATGCACTGATAAGGGATTTTTGTTGCGTCTTGCATCTTGTACAGATATGAGTGGATGGTTCACGTCTCACATAGTGAGTTGGGAATTTGCCATGACTTAGGCACATGCACTTAGTTGTTGTCATTAATGTTCTGCTCTTGTCCTGATTAGTAAATCAAGGGGAAAACGCGACTTCAGGCTGCAACTGTCCATATTGGCCTTTTGATATCTTGGTCGAATCCCATTGCGTCTGCCACAAGTTTCTCGCTTTTCCTCTGATTAAGTTCAGCATTTCTTGATAAGGGAGTCTCTCATTTAGGATTTCGCCTACGTTCATTGACCATTCTGCTCAGATGTCTATGATTTCATTATGAAATATGCCACTGTGCCCTGGAATCCATAACAAAATCGTTCTGCAATTATAGGCGATAAGCTTTTTGTTCCAGTCTGGATTTTAAGGCTCTTTGGTACACTTGGGAAATGTTTTAATTTGGCCATACGGCTTCTTCTGTTAGATCAACAATATTTTACTGCTTCTCTAACTAGGATGGCTTCCGCATTATAGATTGTTAGGTAGAGAATACAGGGCTTATTTTCGGCAGGGTTGTATATTACACATCCTACTTTATCGCTGTCGATCGTGTTGGAACCAGTCGTACAAATCTTCGCTGAATTCAGGAAAATAGTATTGAACAAATTGTTGATTTCAGTCTTCAGATTTGGAGAACTTTGTATTATACGACGTTATCAAATATTGGTACATTTTCTTCTTTGTAACTGAATGACGCTAGGAGTTCGTATTTCTGTATTTTATTTTTATAAAATATCCTCCATTCAAGAGATTTCATAATCAGTGGCTATCTTCTGTTTCCAGAGAAATAGTTAAATTTTTCACTGTCTGAGCGATATTTAATTATGTCATTTATTAGACGGTGTCTCTTTTGTGAGACTCGTTTCAAAATGAATTTATTCGCAAGTTTTTCCCTTCTTATAATCAGTGGGTGTTCCCCTGCCTCAACATGGAGAACATTGCTAGGTGTGAGAATGAGATATTCACTCTGCAGCGGAGTGTGCGCTGATATGAAACTTCCTGGCAGATTAAAACTGTGTGCCCGACCGAGACTCGAACTCGGGACCTTTGCCTTTCGCGGGCAAGTGCTCTACCATCTGAGCTACCGAAGCACGACTCACGCCCGGTCTTCAGCTTCACTTCTGCTAAGTTTCGCAGGAGAGCTTCTGTAAAGTCTAGAAGGTAGGAGATGAGATACTGGCAGAAGTGAAGCTGTGAGACCGGGCGTGAGTCGTGCTTCGGTAGCTCAGATGGTAGAACACTTGCCCGCGAAAGGCAAAGGTCCCGAGTTCGAGTCTCGGTCTGGCACACAGTTTTAATCTGCGAGGAAGTTTCATTGCTAAGTGTAGTTATCTTGGATGCAGTGCATATTCGAACACAGCGATAATGAAGTTTGTCCAGCTTCGATGTCCAATTTCCCGCCCCATCATGATAATATACGAATGCATCCATAATCCAAGTCAGATCCTACAAGAGTTATACACAAGTTGGGCAGAATTTTGGGATGATTTCCCGTCCTAGTGCTGGCCCACATCTGAGTGCATTCATCCTTGCTTTTATCTTAGAAGAAATATCTTTTAAGAGAGATCTCCGCGCTCGTCTCTAGTCAGTTCTCGCGTCTAAAAACTTAGTTTGAGTGCTGAATGGGATGTTTATTCCACCAGTCCTCATATTTTCCGGGCAGTCTGCAACAGCTATTCGCATAAAAATCACTATTGATCATTTTTTTATTGTTGTCTCCAGGGCATTCTCTTTCTACCAAATTCTAAGGTTTGATACAGCATGACTAATAATGACTTTTCCTGTTTCTGCGAAATAAGCGGTCGATACAGACAAAGATCATCAGCAATTGTAAGGTAGATACACTTGGCGAGAAACATTTTTCAAGGTCAGTATGGCCTCCTGAGGGAGACCATGGTTGACTATACGAGGACCGATGGCTATTTCATTGCATTTAACGTAGATTCTTCTTCCTGAGATCAAGGATTTGATTCCACAAAATGGTTTCAATAATGAACACGTTGAAACGTCTTCTTTCCAATACTCTGACTTTCACTTTGTCGTAAGTCCCAGCTATATCGCAGAACCGAAAACAGGGAACATCTGTTGTCAGTTGTCAAAATCCCTTTGTTGTTCCTTCCGAATTCCAAACTGGGTCTTGCGTAAGCATTATTCTTCTCCATCCACTACTCTAATCCCTTTTTAATCATTCCTTCAATCATCTGTGGCAAACATGAAGATAGTGCTATCTGTCTGTACAGCGAAGGGTTTAGGGTACTTATGTTTGGTTTCACAATATGAATAAAAATTAGCGTCTGGACAACACATCAATATTTCATTGTAAAACATTCGTAGTACAGAAAGTTCCTCGGATGGCAAGTTTAGCATCATACTATAATTTATTCCGTCGATACCTGATGCTGTATTACGTGAATTTTGTAGAGCATTAATCAGTCCTTATTCTATAAAAGGCGTACACAGTTCCTGCTCTGTTTGATAGTCATGAAAGTAAACGTCTTCGTTACAGGTTGAAGCTGGCGCAATTCTCTCCAAGAATGGCTCCAACCAAAGCATTTGTTTCTCGATGTATTCTGTATTTGATTTCCCATTTCTAAAACATCCAATCTTTTGCCAGAGCTCTGTCATGCTGGTACTTTGTCGTGTTGACCGGCAGTATTCGATCCAACTCCCGCTCTTGTGCGTCTTCAGAATTTTTTTGTTGTTGCTTCTGTTCGCTTGTAACGTAAAAAAATTGCTATGATTTTTGTCTTTCTATATTGCGATAGAACTAATCTTCTCCTCGCTACGACCCTGGAGCAGTCTATGTACCACCATGCGACTGCTGATCGTTTGTCCTTGTTGCTACTTCTTGAGGGAGGGACTCTCCCATTAGTTGCTCGTTCTGTTAGTGAGACGAACTTTCCATTTCTATTAATTTCCTTAAGAGCACTGAAATAATCTTTTACTTCTTGCATTATAATTTCTTGATAGCGTTTCGAGTTTGCTGTTTTAACATACCGTATACTAGTGGGGTTTGTATCCTGATAGCGACTGTATTCTAACTCGATGTTCTTAAGTGCAGGATAATGATCCGATCGTAGAGTTTCCTTGAATACTTGCTGCGCAGACATTACTGCAATGCAATAGGAGTGCAGTGTCGGGTCTAGCGCTGTTGACTTTCCTCTCACGGAGTCCATAAACGTTGTTGGAGGGTCGTCATCCATAACAGCCAGCGATTTATTAACCAACAATTTGAGAATAGATCTGTCCATTCCGACATTAAACATGTAGCCCCAAATGACGTTGTGATCATTAAAGTCTCCGCATAATATATACATATTTGTTGAAACCTCCCATTAACCTTCGTTTACCAGAGTTTTTGGTGGAATGTACAGCGATAGAAAATATATTAGCATATTTTCTAAATCAAACCTAACAACCATAAGTTGGAATTATACAGGTTTAAAGCTGTTGGTTGGTGCATTATATTGTTTCTGATCAGAGCTGCTACTCCTCCTCCTCTTCCACAATCTCGCTCAGCTCTATAGGAAGCATAGTGTTTGACAAAAAATTATTTTATCTGATGGAACCATGCAACCGATATTGCTGCAGTCGCTACGCAGCTCCGCTGTAATTGTCTGACTAAACTGCTTTTATTTGAAATTATAGAGCGACTGTTCCAAAGTAAAATATAAAACCCCAAATTTGATGTAGTAGGTTACCAGTCGAAGATTTTACTAACAATGGCTGTACCTTATCTTCATTTCGTATTTGTTCTACCCAGTTATGTACAAAATTGCAAAGCTTTTCGGTCAGAATATCATCAAAACCCCGAGCAGGTTCAGTCTGCGGTTCTAACGTCGGAGAGTGCGTGTTACCCTAGATCGTATTTGCATAACTTCCTCTTGGGTCTATTACCAAGTGACGTAGATAATTATAGCCTCTGTGAATCATTTGTTTACTGCGCATATGTGTCCTTACCGCCGGCAATTCTGTTCTGTCAAGAGATGAATTAGCGGTTTGTTGACACAAGTCTTACATATAATACTGTATGACTCTAGGAACCTCTAAAATCCTTCTTTCCCGTTGCTACTCTTGGTGGAGGAAGGGGTGGAGAAATCCAATTCCTTAACAATTTATGTAAATCCAAATATATGAGTTTGAGGTACATTAATATTTGCAGACAGAGGGAAAGACTGAACAGCCCGAGAACTTGTTACATTGCGTAAATAATTCTCAGCCTCTTTAAAGCTCCAGTTGTTTTGAGCTGCTATTCCATTTACTCGCTTCCTAAATATGGACTCTTTACATTTTTTGTCCATAACTTCATGCCCCTCACCGCAATGTACACAAGATATACTGGTGTTGTAGGGATGATGATTATCGCTAAAACAAACAGTTTTCTGATACATCTTTTTTTCACGTAGTTAAGTAGCAGATGTGCTACTTTCTATTTTTACTGTATACTATGATTGAATTGTTGTTAAGTTCTCAATTTATTACTGTAGACGTAATTCCTTATTCATTTTTATTTCGCAGAAATGGCAGAGAAATCTTTAATCCAAATGAAGCAAGGCATTTCACTGCTACGTCCTGAATAGGGTTGGTGCCATTCTACAATACAACGAATGTCCGGCGATGACAGCGAGAAAATACTTTGTGGAACAGGTTGGTCAAGTCTTGCACACGGCACGTTCAATCATACCTTACGCCACGACACACGGCAGTGTGGACATTATTGTCTCAAAAATGATATACTACTGCCAGTGAGATGTGTTTGCTGCTTGTTTCTTTCGGCATTGTTATTAAAACAGCACTGATCGCTTTTACCGCTTTATATAATAACGCAATATTTCAAACCAATGCAGATTTAACGAATACAAATAACTCATTTTAAAGAAATATTTAAAAAAGAAAAATTTTAGCCGTGCTCCTATGGCTAGCTGATATTTCGGTTTTTATTCGGTTATTAGAAAAATAGGAAACACTTCTTATATCCTAGACCAGACAAATACCGGAAAATACTGGGTTTTCAGACCTAAAAAACCGGTATCGGTTTTAGCCGGTCGGTTTTTACCACCGCTATGGCATTGTGACACTTCTCTAGAATGTTGAGACCGCCACATCAACAGCAACAATACTGACTGCGGTATTGTCTGGGTATATGCCATCAAGCAAACATGCCAGTAACGTAAATAGTGAAAACATTCTTTCACTGCTACGTATGGAGTAACTACACAGCGCCTGCTATGAATAGCGGAATGATTTGAGAGTCTAAAGTTAGGATACGGGTCTGCAAATTTATAACACCTGATACATGTTCTGAGTGACAGTTCCGTCTTTAGCGTTTCGTTGATATCATGAACACAGGGAGTTACTTATTCCGTAATTTATGCATCAGAAATTTTTGTGTAGACACCTCGAATTGCTCCTTGTCTCAAGACCATATGGATAAGAATACATGACTATATTCAGCTCAGATATTGTTTCTGGGGGCGGGGGGTGGTGGTTAGTGTTTAACGTCCCGTCGACAACGAGGTCATTAGAGACGGAGCTCATGCTCGGGTTAGGGAAGGATTGGGAAGGAAATCGGCCGTGCCCTTTCAAAGGAACCATCCCGGCATTTGCCTGAAGCGATTTAGGGAAATCACGGAAAACCTAAATCAGGATGGCTGGAGACGGGATTGAACCGTCGTCCTCCCGAATGCGAGTCCAGTGTGCTAACCACTGCGCCACCTCGCTCGGTAGATATTGTTTCTGACTGTACTAAGTAATTGGCAGCTGTTTAATATTTGGCTCAAAATTTTAATATATTTCTACTTGCTTTGAGATATTGTCAATGTGGACACGGATTCTTACGACCGTGAATAACCATCGTTATTACTGCTACTGGGAGTCGCCTGTAGAGCCATCTGTTGTGTCAAAGCTAAAGCTAATCTTTTGTCATAACGTGAATATCTTTGTTACTGAACGTTCGCTTTCTTCCTACAGGGTCATCGCCAGCTACACTACCGCTTACTTCACTTTTCAAACAATGCACAGCACTTACCATAGAATCACTGCCACTATTTCCTCCGTCCACCATATGGCCCACCGGCCGTGTTGGCGATGCGATGTGTGAAGCCGAATTATAAATCTCATACCAATGTAATTGCTGCCCGATGATTCTAATGTAATAATGCAACAAAATTAACTGGTCATTTTTGTCCTCTGGCAAGACTAACCTTTAATAACGCTTCCACGATTATCGGTAAATAATTTCACGAGAAATAATTCACAGTTAATACGAACAGACATTTTATCAAACACCGCGTTGTGACTTAGTGGATGATTTGTTCTACTTTCCCTATATACCGCATAAAACTCCGATACGGTGCCTCAGTAAGCGCCAAATACTTCAGCTACCTTAGTTACGAATGCACCCACGATACGAGAACCACCAATTTGCCCACTTTCGAATGTACCAAGTTTCGACATAATACGCTCACAACTACACAGAACGCTGTTCTAGTGACGACTGATATCTGCAATGCATTGAGGACACTGCACAGGTGCCGTCAGTGCTTACATACAACAGTGCAAGCTGCAGGCTTGGATAACATCTGGATTTATATTCAGGTACGTGTTTCTCGAGGTGTTTGCATATGTCTGTGCACACCCCCGAAGCTGCTGTCGTGTTCCAAACGTACTGCAAAACAAATTTCCTTCTCTATTTGGATCCTTGTCTGATATAAGCAATTTCTATTACACCTACATCTACATGGATACTCTACAAATCACATTTATGTGCCTGACAGAGGGTTCATCGAACCACCTTCACAATTCTCTATTATTCCAATCTCGTATAGCGCGAGGAAAGAACGAACGCCTATATCTTTCCGTACGAGCTCTGATTTCCCTTATTTTATCGTGGTGATCGTTTCTCCTAATGTAGGTTGGTGTCAACAAAATATTTTCCCATTCGGAGGAGAAAGTTGGAGATTGGAATTTTGTGAGAAGATTCTTTCGCAACGAAAAACGCCTTTTTTTTTTAAAGATGTCCAGCCCAAATCCCGTATCAATTTAGTGAATATCACTCCGATATTTCACGATAATACAAAACGTGTTGCCTTTCTTTGAACTTTTTCGATGAACTCCGTCAGTCGTATCTGGCGCAGCAGTATTGTAAAAGAGGACGGACAAGTGTAGTGTAGGCAGTCTACGTAGTATATATGTTATATTTTCTAAGTGTTCTAATAGACCGCAGTCTTCGGTTAGACTTCCCCACAACGTTTTCTATGTATTCCTTCCAATTTAAGTTGTTCGTAATTGTAATTCCTAGGTATTTAGTTGCATTTACGGCCTTTAGATTTGACTGATTTATCGTATAACCGAAGTTTAACGAATTGCTTTTAGCACCCTTTTCGTTATTTAGGGTCAACTGTCAATTTTCGCACCATTCAGATATATTTTCTAAATCGTCTTGCAATTTGATATTCTGATGACTTTATTAGTCGATAAATGACAGCGTCATCTGCAAACGACCTAAGATGGCCGCTCAGATTGTCTCTCAAATCGTTTATATAGCTGACGAACAGCAAAGGTCCTATAACACTACCTTGGGGAACGCCAGGAAGCATTTCTGTGATGATTTTCTAATGATACTTTCTTTCTCCTTCTAGTGTTATTTGCATTCAGCGTATTGAGAAACATAGCTACATTTTCAAAGAAATTCAGCTCATCTGCAATATCCTTCTCTAATCTGCTGTTTGTATGTTCATCATAAACAATGAAATGTGGTCGAATTAAATCAGGTAATGCTGAAGGGATTAAATTAAGAGATTAGATTAGGAAATGAGGCACTTAAAGTAGTAGGTGAGTTCTCCTGTTTGTGTGGTTAAATAACTGATGATTGCCAAAATAGAGAGAATATAAAACGTAGACAGGCTATGGCAAGAAAAGTGTCTCTCAGGAAGAGAAATTTGTTAACGTCGAATATAGATTAAAGAGTTAGGAAGTCTTTTCTGAAGGTATTTGTCTGGATTGTAGCCACATATGGAAGTGAAACGAGAAAGAGAATAGAAGCTTTAGAAGTGTCGTGCCACAGAATAATACTGAAGATTACATAGGTAGATCGAATGGCTAATGAGGACATACCGAATCGAATTGAGGAGACCAGAAATCTGTGGCACAACCCCACTAGAAGAAGAGATCGGTTGACAGAACACATGTAACCTTCCCACAAAATGAAAGTCTAATGTTACTCAAATGGAAATGTACCTAGAGCTAAGTGTAAGCTCCCCGCAAAAATATTAATGACAATGACAATTAAACAAAAATTAGCAATCTGACGCAAGTATAAGTTCGCATAAAATAATTAAACATGATCTCATGACAATGGGACTACAGTGACAATCAAAACTCAGCTTAACCGAAATGTCGGTCTTTGGCCCTGTGCAAAAATCAGAATTAATTTCTTACCTTAATATAACTGCATGTCAAAATTCTGCTCTTATTCTGCGCCACAGCTTGCAGCAGATGTATCCCAATAACTAAATTTTTTGAAGTTAATTGAATTTTTTTTGTTCAAAGGAAATGGAAGGAAATCGAATGATTCTTTGTTAAAAAATTGCTTTTAAATCAAAATTATTATTGGGGCGATTCTTTAAAGTTCATTACATTTAATTTACATTACTAGCTGAGCGCGATGCTGCTTAATAATATACCTTGTCCTGAATCTCGACCATTGCGGTGCCGACGCCCGCCGACTGCTCTGCGCTACCACTACTGACAGACTCCCGCTCGCTACCTCACTCGGCTACTACTTCCAACAGACTACTGTACTGCACTGCGCCTCGAGCGCAACTGCTCTGGTCAGAGATTCTACAATGCCTCATCATCGCTGCCAACGAGTACATACGCCTTTCATAACCCTCCACTGGGGGGCAAAAAATTTGGCAGCGATGGTGAGTCATTTGGACTTGCCATCGTAACAAATTTTTCTTTTAATTAATTAACATTTACAAAATATTTGGATGTAATACATGAATTAAATGTTGTGCGCATGCACCGATTACAAAACATTACAGACAAGACAAAACATAAGTACAATGAGTAGAGAGCGTATCAGCAAATCAGAAAAATGCATATACAAATTATTTGACAAATAACAAAGTGCACACGCACTGTAAGATTCTGTAGCATTTTTTTTTTTTTTTAACAAAATCATGTTGACAAGGGACATGAGTGCACATGCACTGCAGTGGAGAACATATCAGCAAAAGACGAAATGTATATACAACGAGTAACAAATGACATAAATCATAAAAGTATGCAGAATGAACACAAATCATATCGAAAATTGAGAAGAGTGCACAGGCACTGAAGTTCAGTTGAAAACATATTCACATAAGTGCACATGCACTGAAAAATTTTTGAACATTTTTATAACAAATAAACGCAAGGGTAGAAAAATCATCAAATCACAAAAAGTATATACAATATAGATGACAAGAGTGCACACATACTGCACTTCAGAACAAATCGAAAAATGTCTTTAGTATTTTCACAATAAATAAACAATGGCAGAAAATCATGTCGACAAGTGACACAAGTGTACTCGCACTGGAGTTCAACAAATCGAGAAAAATGTATAGGCCATTAACATAAATGATGTTAGTTAAAATGATTTTCACTATTAGGATAGGAAAGGAAAGGATTGCATCATGGTTGTAGCACTTTAGTTTGCACACAGCTGCACTGAAAGTCCATATCTTTCCACAGAATCACAACACTAAGTGATACAATCTGCAGTTCCGTTCCCAGAAGTATTTATCAGCGTATCAAGACACTGAAACGTCGTAGTAATATTCCATGCTATCATTTGGCAGTATACCAGGTACACCAAACAGTGGGACCATAATAACGTCTTCATCGCTTACAGTGGTGGACAGCATGTCGTGTCAACACCACGCTCTTAAGAGGCGGCACACCAACGTAGAATTAGTGCAAAAACCAAATATAGTGCTCCATGATAATGAGGATGGACAAGACAAATGGATGTTACAATAATTTCAGGTAGTTAGGTCAGAAGGTGAAGGACATTACACAAGTCTTGAGTAGTGATTACATAAGTAGTTTGCGGCATCCATACTCTAGTTATTGAACATTTCTGTACCAAGTATTTTAGTATTACAGAATAATGTTCATAAAATTAAATTATTGCCATCATGGGTAGTCGTATTACAATAAATAGCGGCAATCTTTGTTCAGTTACACAATTACAATCATAGCATTAATAATCATGGGCATAATAAGTAATCTCATTACAATAGATAGTGGTAATTCTTAGCCAGTTACACAATTACAATCATAGCATTAATAATCATGGGCATAATAAGTAGTCTCATTACAATAGACAGTGTTCAAAGGCAAAAATGTACAGAGAATATCACAATGCAGCAGCAAAAAAAGAAAAATGTAAAATAGTCACGATGTTGGGATATCATAGGGCAAAATGTCAAAGTCAAATGGTGTGTGTTATACCTTAACTAGTTCACAGTGCATACAAACAAAACATGAGAACAATCGTACATACATAAGAAAGACAAAATGTGACATTCGTTGTGCTCAGCTTGTATATGGTGTAGTTAATAGAAGCGATAATTAAAGACTTCAATGGAGAGACAATTTGATAAAATTAATGCGCCATTACAGAGAATTGCATAATTATTCATAAAATGCGTAAGTTCATCTGGAAAATATGCACGGTCTGATGTGTAACGACAAGAAAAGCGACCTGCCAACCTTACCTTGCCGGGCACTTGCCAAGAAAAAATACGATAATCATCAATAAGTAGTCATATAAATATAATTGCAGAATATTCATAAAAATTAGCAAATAGCATTACGGCGTGATAAATCATAAAGTATGTTCACTCAATAAAGAGTTTTATGTTTGACCAATGGTGGTTGCCTTTCGATTTCCTGGTTCTCAGAGTTTCGATGTGTACAACATTGGGGTGAGGAATGCTGCGAATCCGATATGGACCTGCGTACAGAAGTTCAAATTTACTGCACTTACCTTTTAATTTGCTGGATAAATAGTGTGTACGTACTAATATCTTCTGTCCAACGTGAAAGTCTCGGCGTCTACTAACCTGTTTTTGCTGTCTTCTCCGGCGCTCTGCGGCACGTTTGATGTTGTTCAGCGCAATGTCAATTATTTCGTGGTGTCGTAATCGACGAGATGTAGGAAATGTTACTAATTCTTTAATTTTGTTTGGTGGTTCAACGTTTTTCAGTATTACAGACGGAGATAGCATAGTGGATTCATTTGGAATGGAATTAATTACATCTTGGAATGAGTGTATGTGTGTGTCCCAATTAACATGTCTTTTGTGGCAGTATATTCTACACAGTTTACCAATTTCCTTCATTATTCGTTCACAAGGGTTCGAAGAAGCGTGGTACTTGGATATATAAATCGGAGAAATGTTTCTAGCTCGTAACATGCGTGTCCATATTGCAGAACGAAATTGTGATCCATTATCTGAAATTACTTTCATCACATGCCCTACATGAAATAGAAAATGTTTTACAAATGCTTTCGAAACAGTTTTAGCAGTAGCTTTGCGTAACGGAGTGAAGGTAACAAATTTTGAAGTGAGTTCAACAGCGACAAAGATGTAGCAAAAACCTCTGTTAGTTCTCGGAATTGGATCAAAAATATTTACTGCGGCCATATGTCTTAATTTAACAGGTATAATGGGATATAATGGAGGAATGTGTGAAGTGGTGTCAGACTTAGCTTTCTGGCAAATTTTACATGACGCTAAAACTCGTCGTATACGTTTTTCCATGTTCGAAAAATAACAGTTCTGTCTCAGTATAAGAAAACATTTTCTGGCTCCGTAATGTGCGTAACTTAAATGAGTGTACCAGATTAATTTGCTAATCAGTTCGTCAGGAATGCATAATAACCAATTGTTGCTGTCAGGATGAGAGCGGCGAAACAGAATGTCATTGCGTACAGTGTAGTGGTTCCTAATCGTAACATTATTCTTATCTTGCCAAAGGTGTTTAATTTCTTTCCACACGTTGTCTTTACTTTGCTCTTTTGCTATATCCTGTAATGACGATGAAATAAAATTCTCAAATGCAACTTGCTGAATGTACATGACACTGAAATTTGCTTTGCAGAAGTTGGTTGCTACGTCTTGCTGATTATTGCTGAGAGAACGGGGTAATGCGTCTGCTATAACATTTTGTGTGCCGGGAATGTGAACTATTGTAAAATTAAATTCCTGCAAATAAAGTTTCCATCTACTTAACCTGTCGTGAGTGAATTTAGCTGAAAGTAAAAATTGTATAGCTCTGTGATCTGTGTAAACGGTCGTGTGTCTTCCATAAAGAAAATGCCTAAATCTCGTAAAAGCCCATACAACACATAACGTTTCCAATTCTGTCACGGAATAATTTCGTTCAGCAGGTGACAAAATGCGGCTTGCAAATGCGATGTTTTTAATTACTTTAGAACTATCTTCTTCAATTTCCTGAAAAATGTGTACGCCTAAAGCTGTGTTAGAACTGTCGGTGGCAATGGAAAAATTTCTGGTAAGATCTGGGTGCGATAAAAGTGGTGTATTCAGCAAAGCATGTTTCAACAACATTCTCGTGAATAAGATTCTACGTGTCAAAATTATTGCTTACGTTACTGGAATATGCAACCTGTACTGTATCTGGTCAAATTCTGTCGTACGTACTGTTATTTACGGGACGATGCTGTGGCATATCGACTATTTGAACTGCTCTGTTATTTCTTACTGACGTGTTACGTTATAGATGACACCTATTTTCTGTTTCATTCATGATTATATGTTGTTGCTAACATTCTTGCTGCTGAAAAGATCGACTGTAATGAAATGTACGCTGAAAAATTGTGCTCGTTAATTTTACGTCTGTCATAATAGTCACTTCTATACGGCGCATTACGATACGAGTCTAAATAGTGTGTTGTCTGTACGTAGTTATTTCTTTGCTGCTGTGTGTTACTATTTATTGTAGCTGGGACTACACGTGCACGCGGCGAAACATTAAAGCTTGGTTGACCTTGTAGACTGCATTGTTGGTTACGTATGCTAAGCGGCTGACTTTCATGCTATTGTGGTGAAAAAACATCCATTGTTACAAAAATGTGGTTGTTGTTGCTGCTAATTTTATACATACTGATGATTACGATTTTATCTGTTATTAAAATTACGACGGTAGTCGTCATTACGGGAGTGCCTACTGAAAATTGTCACATTCGGTAAAAATTTGTCTTATCGGGTTTTCATTACATTTTTCTTAATTCTAAGTAGAGCAATAGTTAAAGAGCTGTTTTGATAGATATAAAGGATAGAAGAAGAGAAGGTAGCAGTGCAGAAAACTAAAGATGAAACAGCACTACTACAGCTCGGGGCCCTATGCTCGCTACGGCACATATTCATTAAAGCGTAATGAATCCCCTGAGGTCATTTACGCACTGCAAATAAATTTTAGTTTTTGTGTTACAGGCAATGTCGATGGAAAAGCAAAGCTAAATTGTTGAATCCAATCCAGTGGGTGAATCTGTGTTCTGTCGTTTTTAAACACTTTAAACTTTCTCACTGACAGAAAATGTTTGTAATCGAAATTATCGTCTCTATGTGATGGAACAGGTTCAGGATTGTAAGAGAATCTATTGAACTGTGGTTGTTCGGAATCTAAGTCCCGTACTCTCTGTAGATTACCCAAATTACATGCGCTGCGTGAGCCTGGCAAATGTTCGAAAAGTGGCGTCTGCTGTGATGTGTTATTAACTGAAATGTTTTTCATCTGTGTTACCTCCTGCTGTAAACTTGACAGTTTTCGACGCAATGTGTTATTAGATGAATCGATCTCATTAATTGTCTGCTGTAAATTTTGAAATTCAGTTGTTTGACTAAATAAAACCGGTGAAATGTCGTCTGATTTGCTGTCATTAGTACTTTCAATAGCATCAATACGACTGGCCAATTCATCATATTTTTCAGTCAGTATTTTTGCCTGATCATCGGTTTTAGTGTCAGTGGCATTAATCTGGTTTTGCAATTTACGTGTAGTTTCGTTCAGTTTTCTAACGTCAGCTTTGACGACATCGGAATCCTGTGTTAGTTCTAATTGTTCGAGTCTGTCGGTCACTGTTTGAAAATCTGTTATGTTTGTGTCTGTTTTCGATTTCAGATCAGAAATTTCGTCACGTAATTCTGTGTTTGACTGTTCGATGGTATTAATTTTGTCGGACACTGTAGCAATATTGTTGTCCACGTATGTTTTTGCTTTCGCAAACATCTTACGTTTGTCTTCCTGTCTCTGAGCAGTGATTGTTTCCATTACTTGACGTTTTACTTTATTTTGATCATCAATAAATTTGCGGAAACGCGTATCACTGTTCTGTATGTGAAGACTAAGACGTTCGTTAATTTGAGTGTTCTGTTGCTCGAATTTCGCATCAATCTTTTCATCCATTGTGCGCGAAAGTTCTACCGTCATTGCTTTAAACTCGTCGCGTAATTGTGTACCTTTTTCAGAGCATTGTTTAGCGACTCCGCTAATTTCGTCTCTGAGTGTTTCTGTTGCAGCTGTTTGCATTTCCCTTAATTCCAGAGCAACAGACCTAATTTCTTCGCTACTTTTCTTTGAACAAGCCTCAATTTCCACGCGTAACTGTACCTTAGTGTCATGACATTGCGCGGCAACGGCTCTAATTTGTTCACTAAGCTGCCTGGAATTGTTGTCTAATTTTTCACTCTGTTGTCTGACCTGTTCATTAAGTTGTTTGAGATTTTCATCATTGTTGTCTAATTTTTCATTAAACTGTTTGGAAGTGTTGTCTTGTTTTTCAAGAACTTGTAGCAATAATGCCATCAATTGATCCGAGGTAACATTACCTACTTTATTCACTGTGCTGTTTAATGGTGGATCTAAAATTGTCTCGCTTTCTGTAACCATTTGGTTATTCTGAGATTCACAAAAGGGTTTGTCAGTCGGATGTACACTGTCAGACATTATTTCGGAATTAAATAAATCCGTCGCACTTTGTGTATCCCGCTCATTTTCACTAGACAAATTTGTCTGTACATTATTTGAATTTTTCAAACCGGGTGTATTAAACTGGGCAGCGCTCATTACAATAGAGCCCCCCGCGTCATCAATTGTCGTCAAATTAACAGTGGAGACAATTGAGTTCGCTTGTTCATCATTAAGGCAAAAGTCATCATTAGTGGTTGGAACGCATTGATTGTCAGTGAACGCAGGATTGTCATCATTGCACTGCGTGTCACTAGTACTATTGGTGAAGTTATTTGATTCGGTCATTTCGTTCATGATACCTCGCGATACACTATTCACAGTCTTTCGCGGCATTTTCACAATAGTCACAATTAATCACAAAACAAATAAGCACAATGCAAAATCAACACACAAATACAACAGAGCAACGGATTGCCGATGATCTGAGGAAAGAAAGTCACAAATTAGTAAAAGCGTTGCGCCAAATTCTAATTATATTTAAGCAAATAAGAGCAGATATCTGACTGTTTTACAAAAGATTCTCACGAAATACGATCCTGGACTGGATGTCGCCAAGTGTAACCTTCCCACAAAATGAAAGTCTAATGTTACTCAAATGGAAATGTACCTAGAGCTAAGTGTAAGCTCCCCGCAAAAATATTAATGACAATGACAATTAAACAAAAATTAGCAATCTGACGCAAGTATAAGTTCGCATAAAATAATTAAACATGATCTCATGACAATGGGACTACAGTGACAATCAAAACTCAGCTTAACCGAAATGTCGGTCTTTGGCCCTGTGCAAAAATCAGAATTAATTTCTTACCTTAATATAACTGCATGTCAAAATTCTGCTCTTATTCTGCGCCACAGCTTGCAGCAGATGTATCCCAATAACTAAATTTTTTGAAGTTAATTGAATTTTTTTTGTTCAAAGGAAATGGAAGGAAATCGAATGATTCTTTGTTAAAAAATTGCTTTTAAATCAAAATTATTATTGGGGCGATTCTTTAAAGTTCATTACATTTAATTTACATTACTAGCTGAGCGCGATGCTGCTTAATAATATACCTTGTCCTGAATCTCGACCATTGCGGTGCCGACGCCCGCCGACTGCTCTGCGCTACCACTACTGACAGACTCCCGCTCGCTACCTCACTCGGCTACTACTTCCAACAGACTACTGTACTGCACTGCGCCTCGAGCGCAACTGCTCTGGTCAGAGATTCTACAATGCCTCATCATCGCTGCCAACGAGTACATACGCCTTTCACACATTCTGAGACATCAAGGAATCACCAGTTTAATATTGGAGGGAAGTGTGTGTGAGTGTGGGGCGGGGGGGGGGGGGGGGGGGTTAAAATCTTAGAGGAAGACCAAGAGATGAATACAGTAATCAGATTCAGAAGGTGAGTTGGTTGCAGTAGTTTTTCATAGGTGATGAGGCTCAGACTGGCAAGAGCAGCATGGACAGCTGCATCACACCAGTCTTCACACTAAAGACCACAACAACAACAACAACATGTGTATCATGCTTTCTTTTACATTGCCTTTCGTTTAGCTATAGACAGAGTTTCTGTTCAGTTTATCAACTTCTCTTAGATTCCTACCATGCAACCAGTAGAGAAATGTGTAACCATCTACAACTTACTGCTGTGTTCTAATTCATCAGAAACAAATCCTCCCCGACGTTACATGATGTAACAGCACTCGCCTCCAAGCACAAAACTGAGGAGAATACCTGCAAATTCAGATCTGACAAAGATGTCGAAAATATCCCATGCCATCAATGTTTCGGTCACAGTTTTCTCTTGTAATACGGGATAAACTTTTACAGTGACTTGTTTCCTTGATCTCCTCTTCGAATAACGCACTACCTGTATATAGGTAACATGTTGCTCACCACTTCATCTGTTTACGCACTACACAAAATTATTAATACACGTCCACACTATTCGACGGCAATATACACGCCTCAAGATCAATACCACAAAAACTGAGGAGCAACAATGCTTACGAGAACATTTGTCAGCCACTACTCAAACAGAAGATCTACAATGCTTCCATTTTGTTCACACATTATTAAACATGCTTCGATCTCAAATGATTATCACTCATGCATTGATTCTGCTTCGTTAACTTTTCAGTTAAATAGTTACTTTTATCGCTCTATATGCAAGTTCCTTTTTTTGAAACTTTCGCTGTGGTGACTAAATTCGTGGGATATCTCCAAATATCGGGATAGACTTCCTTTTGCCCGGCCTAGTGTAGCGACCCTACCTGGCATGGACTCAACAAGTCTTTGGAAGTCACCAGGAATGTTGAGCCGCGTTACCATTATATCCGTCCATATTGCGAAAGTGTTGCCAGTGCAGTATTCACCTGATGATGGCGACATGTATGATCGCCGAAATATTGTGCCTGTTGGACACTGTAGACCGGCAGTACACCCGTGGATATTTTGATTAACAGATTTTTTTGTTTTGGCCGCTTCCTGCTAACTTCTGCGTCTAGAGACCTCCTAGAGCCAACTAACACTAGCACACTCCAGCGTAAAACTAGAATTGGACAGAGGCAAATAGTTCTGCTGTATGCCCTTAGGCTGCGCGCGCTGCCTCTGAAGCTCAGTATTTTTTCCAATAATGAATATGTCAATGTTTTTTCTAAGTACCAAAAATAGAAAACGTATAAAAAGACTCTTGATTAGTCTTTTTTAGGTACTTGATACTGTGATATGACAAGGTACCAATCATGCTCGATGAGGGGGTCCTCGAGAAAATTTTGTTGGGAACCCCTACTCTAGAGTGATCAAATTGCCGGTATTTTGATTCACAAGTTTCACAGCAGTTCCAAATAGCCCCGACCGTTTTTGTGGGATTAAAATCGAGTAATTTAGCGGGAATAATTGTGGTGCGTTATGGTGCCTGAGTGTTCGCCAAACCAGGAATATATGCGTGCAGTCCAGTGAAGATACCTATTGTCTTATTTAAAATGTCCAACATGAGTGAACATGAGCAACATCTACATCTATAGTTAGCAAGGTACCTTATGATGTGTACCGGTAGGTACTTTGTGCACCTTTTCATTTCTCTTACTTCCTGTTGCTGCCCCGAACGGTGCCCAGGAAGAACAATTATTAGTAAGGTTCACCTGAACTCGAGTCTTTGTTTTTACCTTCATAGTCTTTCTGCGAATATACGTAGGATGATGCAATACATTGGTTGACTCTTCTAGGAACATACCCTCTCGGTATTATCACAGTAAACAATGCTTTTATCAAGTGTGCTACTACAATTAGATGAATATCGCTGTGTCGCTTTCACGCACACTAAACGAGTCTATGATAAACGAGCTGCTGTTCTTAATAATTTCCGTTAGCAGTCACATCTGGTAACGGACAGAATTACGTGCAGTGGTGACGCCAAATTTTCATGTTCACAGGAAAAAATTAGTAACAAGATGGATTTTTGCACAGACATTCGTCCTGTCTCACTAAACAACATACCAGAAATCCTTACCAACCGGGCTGGAGCTTCTTCCGCCATACTGGAAAATGGCGGCAAAAATCACCTTTTGGCATTTTTGTAGAAAATGGTTACCTTTATGAGCAAAATTCTTCAGGACAAAATTAATGAACACAATAAAGGTCCTACGTAGTGTGCTCATAGGATTAACGCTTTGAGCACAAAGACCTTGTATTTGACATCTTATTACAATACAGTACTTCTCTGTATCCAGCAAACATTTTCGTACTATCACCCCGAAGAAACTAAACTGATTTTTGTTTCTCTATGTTTTAGTGGTTATGTGTTTAAGAGCTGTTTTATACAGTATCTCGTTCAGAGATACACTTGTAATATTTCCTCTATTTTGTCTCAACTGCGTAGAGTGTGGTGATGAGCCAAGACATCGTGACGACTGTTAAAGAACTTCCCAGTTGCTCCAGTATTGAACATATACTGCGCAAAATGAGTGAAAATTGAAAACAGTAATAATTATAATGTAGAATCATGAGAAATGTGTGAACTGTGATTCGACTACTTACTGAAGAAACTGCTTGTAGAGTTTCGTATAAAGATCTGGCTACAATGACAAGTGCCACTGCGAGACGTGGTGGCGGGAAGTGTGAATTACCTTCATGGGGTTCGACGTCCTTCGACGCCTACCGACGACGCTCACGTCAGGAAAGTCAGCGAAATTGTGCTTGCCAATCGGACTCTGGCTTTCCGAGAGATTGGACAAGAACGTAACATTTCAGTACGACCATGTAATGAAATCCTGACACAGAATCTTGGAATGCGTCGTGTTGCAGCCAAGTTGTCCCACAGCTCATGAGACAGCACCAAAAAGACCTTCGCCTCGCAATCTGTGAAGAACTTTTGGATCGCATAAATGATAACGAGATGTACAAAATGTAATGTGAAGAATCGATATAATATCGCGTTTGCAACAGCAAATCCTCCTTGCGAGGAGACGTGAGTCTACAGTTATGACGTCGAGACGTTGAAAGGATGAAGATTTGCAACGACAGACGAGATAAAAGAAAATTATCTGATGGCGCTTCGCAAAATCCAGCAAAGGCGTATTAAGCAGCTTCAGGAAGTGGAAACAGCATTGGGAGCGGTGTATCAATTGTCGAGCAAAGTATTTCTATGGAGACCATGGACAATACGTAAACGGTAAGAGTAGAAAATATTGTGATCAAAGTTCCGGAATTCTTTGAGCAGACTTTGCAAGTAAAAATGATAAAGAATATTATATGAATTTGTACCAGTCTGTTTCTGAATGTATAGTCTCTTTATGAATATAAGCTGTTGCATTCCAAAAAATTCCGTTCATAGAAAAGAAATATGTGCAGAAATAAACTAACCTGAAGTTCAAGGTTTTTAGATCTGTCTGCGAGAATGAGAGGCAAATATGACTGCGAGAGAGTAAATGAAATATGCCCAGTCTGAACGAACAATGTTACAAAAACAAATTGACCCTGACTTTGGCAAGAATAATTAAACTCAGACTGTTAATTGACCCTGTGAAACTGGAAACTCATATCTCCTGTATTTAGTTTACCTGTGTGCGATGGAAAACGCTGTGCAATTGCTCTCTTAGAGATAGAAGAAAATGCGAGTTTCAGAATTTCAGTTTCTGAGCTGCTACTAACTACAGAGAATTACAGTGGTGCAATGCGATTTCTTAAATACGAGGGTTGGAACTTTAATAGTGACAACTATTCATTTACAGCTAGTACAAAGTAGATAAGTGTTTCAAAGTTTTATGGACCTTCACCCAAGTAGTCACCAGCGTTGTGTATAACCCTTTGCCAGCGATGTGGAAGTCGTACGATACTCTTAGCAGTACCAGTTGTGTTGACAGTTCGAGCGGCGCGGTCAATTACCCGACGAATTTGTAGCAGTTCTGAAGCGAATGCCGTGAAGTGTTTCCTTCAGTTTCGAAATCTAGTTGAACTCACGAGGGCTTAAGTCAGAGGAGTGCAGTAGGTGGTATAGCACTTAGCAGCCCCATCGGTCAAACAAATCAGTAACAGCTTGCACTGTACGTGCTTGAGCACTGTCCTGCAAAATGATGGTCAAGTTCTGCAGAAAGAGTCATCACTTCTGTCTCTAAGCTGGTCGTAGGTTGTGTCCTTCCTGTACAAGCGCACTGCCACGACACCCCGATACAACTCCCTTTCTCCTCTCCTCGCAGAGCGAAGATGAACTACCTTGTCTCCGGGTAGCGCGCTGTCTCCGATGGTGTTGCGTGCAAATAACCAAACGACACAAATATTACATACGCATCTAAGACATCTAAAAACAGGAAGATTACCTATAAAATTAAGTGCACACACCTTTCAACCTGAAGACAAATGACAGCTCCGCTAATGTACTGCCCGCTTCTACCTAGTGGACGCGATGCTATAGCCATCTGTATATGTGCATAACGCTATGCCATCGAGGCCGAAGTCAGACGCTCATCCGACTTTTTGCAGCGATTAAAAAGCATGAAGACGGAGCTTCTTACAGTAAAAGAACCCAAGTAAAATATACAATTGTTTCTAAGTCAGCCAACTGGCGTTACCTGTTGGGAAGAACCATCTTTTACAATATGATGCGTGAAAACCACGGCCGTCGCTAACGTATGCTGGGCGGATGTAAAGAGGAAAAAGGAGAAGATTTTATCATCCTTGCTGCGACGTTGTCGAAAACGCATAGATGATTTAACAATTTGTTTTAGAAAAAAGCCGTGCGGTTAAAGGCGCTGCAGTCTGGAACCGCAAGACCGCTACGGTCCCAGGTTCGAATCCTGCCTCGGGCATGGATGTTTGTGATGTTCTTAGGTTAGTTAGGTTTAACTAGTTCTAAGTTCTAGGGGACTAATGACCTCAGAAGTTGAGTCCCATAGTGCTCAGAGCCATTTGAACCATTTTTTTTTTAGAAAAAAGTAATGGGTGACATAGCAGTGAAAAGCTTTATGCAATGAATCGCAAACATTCTCACCGGAAGAGATTAGGCTCATCACTACAAACGCTTCATGGAAAATGAAGTTCACGACGCTGTGAAAAGCAGCTCTAGAGAAAGACACCAGTGTGAATACCCCATCTTCCGAAAATCTTCGCTTCCGGGAATTTTTGCGCCCAGCGATAATAGAGCTCTTCAATGAGGTACACTAGCGAAAAACCATCGTTCGGATCGACTCTGACGACCTATATCAGTGGGAATGTGTTTTGACGAATGTCTACCATGGAGTTCCCAAAGATTTCTTGGAAAGTATCATAGATCCACTGCCTAAAGAAACACGAAAAGGGCAAATAGAAAATTTATGACCTGTGCCTCTAGTGAATGCCAGCTACAATCCCTTAATCCGCTGCTTTCTTGCTCGCCTAAAAACATGACGATGAAAGCACTTACCAAATATCAGTGCTGCGCGATTGCTGGCCATACCATCTACGAAGCCCTGACCACGTATAGAGATGCAACAGCCAGTGCTGCAACTACACGAACACACCTGGCTGCCCTTTCAGTGGACTTTGCCAAAGCGTCACACGAAGTCAGTCATAATTACTTGAAACAGGTTGTGTTAAACATTATTTGGTTGCAAGTTTAATAAAGTAGTCATGAGACAGTTGTCCATCTCAGTGTCTTGCAAGGAAAACTGCCACGATCAATAAGATCCAAAGTATACTATCGCTGTGCTTTCCACGGGGCTGCTCAAACTGTGTTCTGAGTGCCAGGATGTACTGTTTAGGGACGCAAGCATGGTCTGTCGTGCGTATCCAGATGATCTCGTCTTGTTTGTTAATAACATTTTCCTGGAGTCTCAACTTTATCTTCGATAAGAACAGAAGCTGAAGTCATTAATTAAAATTTGTGCCTAGTCCGGGACTTGAACCCAGCTCTCCTGCTTACTGGGCAGATGTGCTAACACTACACTTACATTTTCTCCGAACTTCGGAAGATATTTATTACGTTTCTCCAACTTCAGGAAGATACTTATTCCATTTGCAAAAGTAAGATCCAGTACAATGAAAAACCAGCCCAAATTGCAAATTCGCTTCTTTAGTCACTCAACGACTTGTTTTGGGCAAGGATCCATATTCGTTTCATTGTGACATACAGTCAAATAGGTATTTCCGCAAATGCAAAATCCATGTCAAAAATGAGCATACAGTTACAGCATATACAGATGAGTTGTCTGCATGCACTGTAACTGTTTATTTGCAAATTTTTGTCATAGATTTCGTATTTTCGTAAATACCAAGTAACTATCCCTTACGAAGAGTTGAAAATGGATTCCAGTAGTCATCGAGCAAATAAAAAAAGTGAAATTTGCAACTTAAATGCCTCGCTTGGTGTAAGGAGCGTAAACATTGGACTATTGAACAGCAGAAAAACGTTGTGTAGAGTGACCAATCACGATACACAATGTGGTGATCCGATGACAGGGTGTGGCTATATCGAATGCTCGGTGAACGTAATCTGCCAGCGTGTGTAGTGCCAACAGTAAATTTCGGAGACAGTGCGGTTATGGTGCGGTCGTGTTTTTCATGGAGGGGGCTTGCATTCTTGTTGTTTTTCGTGGCACTATCACAACACAGGCCTATATTGATGTTTAATGTACCTTCTTGTTTCCCACAGTTGAAGAGCAATTCGGGGATGGCGATTGCACCTTTCAACATGATCGAGCAGCTGTTCATCATACACGGCTTATGGAGGAGTGGTTAAACGACAATAACATCCCTGTAATGGACTGGCCTGCACTGAGTCCTGAAATGAATCCTATAGAACACCTTTGGGACGTTTTGGAACGCCGACTTCGTGCCAGGCCTCACCGACCGACATCAATACCCCGAGAAGAATGGGCTGCCATTCCCCAAGAAACCTTCCAGCACCTGATTGAACGTATGCCTGCAAGAGTGGAAGCTCTGATCAAGTCTAAGGGTAGGCCTACATCATATTAAATTCCAGCATTCCCGATGGAGGGCGCCACGAACTTGTAAGTCACTTTCAGCCAGGTGTCCGGATACTTTTGATCACTTAGTGTAGCTATTCACGACAATTATTTGTTTTAGCTGGAAGAAATAAATGAGGAAACATTTCAGAAGGAGGATAAAAAACTAGTACAAAGACGACAGAAATTAACAAACACATTAAATGTCTTAGTAATTGTGAATAAGAAGAAAACGAAAACTTGTGCCGGACCGGGACTCGAACCCAGATTTCCCGCTTATTGCGAGCAATCGCCTTTTCATTTGGCTATCCGTGCACGAGCCACGGTCAGACCCAAACTTCCATGTGTCGCCAACCATGCTTCTATAGCCTGTATTCGTACATCCAGTTTGTATATTCTCGTGCAGGTGAGACATTTTACTTAAAAGTCGCTTGCCCTGCGTCGGCTACTAAATACGCTATTGGAGTGTCTGTGTAATTCTGAACTGCGATGCAAAATTTCTTTGGCCACGCACGAATGCCTACAATATGGAAATTAACAAAAGTTTAAACTGTAACCATTAAGGGGCTCCGGAAAGGCTCAAAATCATGAAAAGTTCAATTTTTACTTTTTTGCGTTTTCTGAATCTGCAGACTATTACCTTTTAACAGATATATCATTTATTCAATTCCGAAGACTACAACTATTTTTAAATTTTTTTTGAAATGTGTTCTACATGGGCGTGACCCTCTGTGGCGCTGTTAAACTGCTGTCAAATGGTGTTATTATTAACGTCCGTGTTCATCAGGTACATTTTAGTGATGTGAGATAAAGTATGTGTTGTGGCTAACCTGTGATGGTTCAATATATATCGCTGGTGTGATGTCGATTGTTTCATGTTTATTTACTCTGTCGTTATCTCGAAAATATTCGTAATTAATTCTGTTTCTTGAGTCTCTGTTTTATTGAAGTATAATAATGAGTAAAAGTAAAGTTATTAGAAATCCTCTGAAGGCTTTTAAGAAAAGGAGAAATGTTGGAAAGCCAAAGGTATGTGTTATTACTGTAAACAAAGACGATTAAAATCCCCAACATAGCTTGTGTCCCAAAGAAGAAGACAGTTGGTGTAAATATAACAAAGGATTGCTAACTGGTGAAGTGTACACTCATAAGCATAGTCTGCCTCATGCAATAATGGAGGTGATAAAACCTATTTTCAGAGACTTAGCAGCACCTGAACTGTTGAAAAAGTGTATTCACGGAAAAACTCAAAAACCCCAATGAAAGTGTAAATAGTGTTATAAGGTCGAGAATCCCCAAGACTGTATTTGTTGGAATAGAAACACTTCACTTTGGTGTGTATGATGCTGTGGCGACTTTCAATGATGGCAACATTGTAAGGTGCAAGGTATTTAGAAATATGGGAATGAAGATAGGTTCTAACATGGTACGAGCGATGCTTGCTTTAGACAAGGAACGCCTTCGGGCTGCAGACAGGGCTGTAAAGAGTCTAGAAATACAAGCAAGAGTAAACAGGAGGAGGAACAAGAGGAAGCTGGAGGAGGAGTTTGCAGAGGATGAAGATAATCCATCCAATGGACCTGGAATGCACTAAAATGTTAATCCAATCTTTGTCGCTCGATTCCCAAAACTTTTATTTTCTCATACTAATTACATGTTTTCTAAGGATCTTCCAAACATATTTGTTTCAAACGTTCAGTAAATGTTACACAGTACCTTCTGCAAAATTTAACACAGCCTTTTTCCAAAAAACTGTATATTTTTGAATATATAAATAAAAAATTGCAAAAAAATGTTGTGAATTTTCAATACAATTGAAAAAAAATCATCTTTAATAACTGAACTAAAATTTTGTAAAATCCCTGTGTTAACTTATAGCCCATATTCCAATAAATAATCTGTAAAAAGTTCAACTTCCTACCTCAAATACTTTGTGAGGAAAGATGTAATTTATAAGCGTTATTTTAACATTGCAAGTATAGGGCGTTCCGGAGCCCCTTAAATATTCCATAACTGCAGCAGCTGACAAAAACAATGAGTGGGGTAAAAGTGTTAAAAAACGTCTTTATAACATCAGTGACCTGGTAGCTGCAGATCGAGTATATTATCAAAACTGTTTACTGAATTTCTTAAGGGCCCCAGGGGTAGAAATAAGCGGCCAGGTTCTGATGCTGAAGTAGGTGAGGTGATGGATAGAATTTTCAATAAAATTGAAAAGAATGATGAATGTGCAGTTAAAGACTTAACTGAGTGGGCTGGTGGTTATGTTCCAAATGAGAAGACTATGAGGACTCTGCTTAAAGAGAAATATGGTGAAGAGATGATAGTGGGAAATGCACATGAAAAAACTGTAGTATTTGTTTTAGTAACACGGGCTATAAAATCTTAACAGATGCTTGCTGTGAAGGAAGGAAAAAAAGGGACACATACAAAAGACTTCGTATTGTTATGGCGGCGGCTGCTTTGGTAGGAGAGGACATTTAGTAAAGCTTCTACAAAAGAGTTGAGTATCCCCCAACAGACAAATTTTAGGAAGATTCACAAATTATGATTCCACTGTCTTTGGGTACGTTTTTAGAAACAGTGACATTAAAAATAAAAAGAGGAATCTATGACAAAAATGTGTCAGTATCGGACAACAAATCATTTCAGAATATGACCAAGATCATTTACATCTCTTCTTCTTGGGTTGTCAGTATTTCTACATAGGAACTGTGAGTCGATATATCTTTTAGACTAACAAATATTGATATGTCTGCTACTTGCATTGATGTTAAAATTTTTAAACTCCCTCCCTTGAACAGTTCAGGGCAGTTGTAGGAAGACTAGTCTACAATGTTCCAAAATGTGCAGCTTTTGTCGAGGCGTATCTTGCCTTCACAAACGCTTCACCTGTAGCTGAAGGTAGCGGTATATCAAAAGACCAGGATCCGTCCTCCACGCTGCCCTCCAATACTAAACTGGTGATCCCTTGATGCCTCATAACATGTCCTACCAACCGATCCCTTCTTCTAGTCAAGTTGTGCCACAAACTTCTCTTCTCCCCAATCCTATTAAATACTTCCTCATTAGTTATGTGATCTACCCATCTAATCTTCAGCATTCTTCTGTAGCACCACATTTAGAAGTTCTATTCTCTTCTTGTCCAAACTATTTATCTTCCATGTTTCACTTCCATACATGGCTACACTCCATACAAATACTTTCAGAAACGACTTCCTGACACTTAAACCTATGCTCGATGTTAACAAATTACTCTTCTTCAGAAATGTTTACCTTGCCATCGCCAGTCTACATTTGAAACGTCCCCTTAGAAAAATTTATACATGACTGTGCTTAAACTGACACACAATATTTTTTTAGCGCAACGCAGTCTAACTTTCAAAAATCCCTACAAAAGAATGACCCTGAATAACATTAACCTATACCTGTCACAAATCACTTACCTCACAAAAATCTTCGTTACTCGAACTACTGCAATACAGCGAGCGCCACTACTGCCAGCTAAATAAAAGATTCAAACTAAAGGAAGGCACTAACTACTGATACGCATTGTTAGCAAATGAAAGATTTTGATAGGGAACAAACAATGTATTTACCTTAATAGTCATAATATATATATAGCAGTTCATGACATCCAGTCTTACAAATTTCAAAACTCCGCCATCTCTCACCCCACATCCACCACTGCTGGCGGCTCACCTCCAACTGTGCAACGCTTCACGCTGTTAACATCCAGCTGCCCAACACTACAATGGCAGACAATAATGCCACAGACTGCACACAGCACAGCCAGTGATTTTCATACAGAGCGCTACGTAACGTTGCCAATAAGAAAACAAACAGCCTACTTACATAGCCCCCATGCTCCCCACAAAAAATTTTACAAATGGTTTTGGGCAGTGGCCAGTAATGATTCGATAAAATTTTTCATAATTACAATAACAAAGATATCAAATGCACACACTTATTGATACAATGTTGGTCAACAGCTAAAATTTTCTCACAGTCCATAAAGACAGTCCTGATCATTCATCACAGTAAAATTGCAGTGTTTTCCTCAAAGGCTGAGCAGTAACAGAAAATGCACACGGAAGTAGTGGATTTCCATGCAGTCTTGAAGAAGTAGTGTTGTCCTTCCAACGGAAAGACAGTGCTGACTCTGGACATGCAGACAGGTAATGGTCCACAACAGAGCAAACCCACCACAGAGTCAGTCGAAGTTTTGAAGAATATTTGTAGGTAGGTCTTCACAGAGTAGACCTACTGTAGTCCTGGTAGAGATTACAGTATTGGTGGGTCATCAGAGGTGCAGACCCACTGTAGTCCTGGTAGAGATTGTGGTATTGGTGGGCCACCAGAGGTGCAGACCCACTGCAGTCCTTGTAGAAATAATGGTATTGGTGAGTCATCAAAGGTGTAGACCCACTGTAGTCCTTGTAGAGACGGCCAGCAACCATCTGTTGCGACTGTGCAGGTGCACAATCACCATCAAAGAGTCTTGCGGACAATGTAGCAAGTCCATAAACCGTCACTTGAGCACTCACAAAGTATTTGGAATTGTCCTTAAAACCAGCAATGCTATTAACGAGTCCCTTCCTGAATTATTAACACACGTGTAAACACTAACAGTCCCTACTTCTCACATATTGTCCATATACTATGACCAACAGAAATGTGTGCAGTGAAATGTAACTTACTTTGAAGAACTGGTAACAATTACGATTTGATAACATAAAAATACAATAACAAAGGTACAAAATACATCATTAAAGAACATAACAATACAGATAACATTTGCAGTACAAGCTTTACAAAAGAATCGAAATAACATATACATCAGTGTTACAGGAATTATGAGATGAATACATACATAAAAGATCAGAATAACTTTCGAAACATCAACTTCACACATGAGCATTAAAACAGAACAGAATAAATGTCTAAACATCTTTACAAAGAAAATAACATCGTATTTGAAAAATTCTACAACATAAATCTTATTAGCCAAACACATTAAGACAGAAAAAACACAAATATATAAGAGTACACAAACAAATAGCAGAATAACACAGGGGGAAAGGACATGGTTTGTTTTCAGTGTAACATTTGGTACTGCAGTATTTTGCAAACAAAACTTTTTTTTTGGAGATCTCCCTTCATTCATCATTATTCTCAAAAAGTCCTATCTATACTTGCTTTCTGTACTTTTCTCGTATAACTTCTCAATGCATTTCTTCCAATTCATCGCAACTCATTCTCTTATATACTCTACCCCCTCTTAAGCTAACTTAAATCTACTGAGCCCAGATGCTAAACTAAGGCACGAAGCAATGCAGCAGCACAAAACAATTAATACAAACAGCAATGAAGGAAATGGAAATTGTCAAAGCAAGCTACAGTAAATCTAAATTACCAAGCAATGCAACATTACAACTAATATGAGCCAATGTGCAGCAAGAAGAAAAATAAATCAGTAGTAAAACTAGCTTAACAGAGTAATACAAAGTGAAATTTAGTAGCACTATGCCTGGCAAACAGCAGCAGCAATTGCAATAAGTTATGTCTAAACATGACATAGCTCAAGCAGAAAAAATATTACACTAAAGATAACAATGCAGATAAGGGAAATGTATAATCACATCTTAATGTCTATGTAATTAAAGTGGTGCACCACAACTATTTCTACAAAAGAACTTACCAAGTACTGGAAAAGAAAATTATATATGCAGTTACTGTTATTAGTCCCTTCTTATTGTTCTTTCCATTCCAAGAGCTCCTTTTTCGAAGAATGTGGATCAGAAAATAATTATTTAATAGATCTGTTGACAGAAAGTGTTCACATTAGTAAATGCATTTAATTTTATTTTATGAAACCAATGCTGCAAGACAGCTGGAAACCAGATATCAAATGAAATAAGCAACTACACATACCAAAGCATAAAAACATCATTTAATAGCTATGTGGCATTTCGTAAGTCAGTAGCTCGCAACTCTCGTAGAAAGACACTTGTCATAATCAGGTTTGCAGGTGTAAGAATATTTCCCATCAATTCATAAGCATTTCAGTAAGTAGCACAAAGTACGATATGTTTCCAAATAATGAGCGTGTCGTATTTGCGATGCTTTCTACAATGGAATGTCAATAGCGAGGATAATGGCCTCTTTTTTTTTCTCCACCTGTACCTCTGAAAGGCACACACTAATGGCTTTTTCCAGGCGTCTGTCGCGCAGCTGGGTGCCCACGACGCATTAAGTGAAGGTGGTCACTTAACTTTCTTACCGAAATATTTACGACAGCAGTTTCCGCTACAGTGACAGTCTCATATAAAAATATTTCACAGGTCAAGAATTTGCGTTACAAATCTGTAGAAACAAAATCCTATTGATATAACAGTGTCCAAAAAATTTTCGTCGGCATTTTAATACATTCACGCATTTACATACATTTCATAACTCTTAAAGTACGATTCTTGGTTTCCAACAACCTTTTTCACAAACCAGAGTTCCTAACCACTACTCATTATTCCTTACCTTATTCGTCGACACTTCTTCAATATTTCATCATTACAGATACGTAGCATAATCAAATAACTCACATAGCATCAGCTTATTGATCATAAACATACCGCAACAGCATAATACACATAGTCATGTTAACAATAACATCATAACACCTCAGTCAAATCTGAAAAACGTCTTAGCTTTCTGCAATAATGTCAAAACCTAAAACAATTCTCTGCTCATTTCAATAGTGTCATCTACCTCAATCGTACTTTAAAAATCGTGATCCCATACCAAATATATCATTCAAAGCTCTCATAGTATCACAATGGTTCCGAAAAATATTAACAGTTCACAAAGTACAGACAAAATACAATTTCATAAGTGTGAAGTTATCCAATTGTGTAATTACGTAAACATCTGTCAATGATGCAGTAAAATAAATGTTTGTCTCTCCCAGTTAAATGATCAGATAGCTGTGTAATTCTGTCTTACAGAAATATGGTACCGATGTGTAAAGTTGTATAAGCAAATACCATATTAGCTAGGGCTCCTTGTGCTTTCTACACACATGGTACACAAAGTAAGCGTGTACCCCCTGAGGATTAATGTAATTATATGGTTCAAATGGCTCTGAGCACTATGGGACTCAACTGCTGAGGTCATTAGTCCCCTAGAACTTAGAACTAGTTAAACCTAACTAACCTAAGGACATCACAAACATCCATGCCCGAGGCAGGATTCGAACCTGCGACCGTAGCGGTCCTGCTGTTCCAGACTGCAGCGCCTTTAACCGCACGGCCAATGTAATTATACCCTCAGGTGTTACAGATTACAGCAATGGAATAAAATGTATCACGGAAAACCTTTGTATCATTGTACTTCAAATATCTTTAAAAATAAATGTTTTAAGTACAAAATTAATCACTCTAATACGTGTACTGTAGCGCTAAACTGTGCGTCTTGTTGTAAGATAATCTCTGTGGAAGTGTCGTAGTTATCGTCCTCCGAAAGCTAAGTTCTGCAGAAGTCAATGTACTTACCTCTTGATAAACAAAAGTGAAATGCTTTGCGTATAGATATCTTAGTTATTACGCTTATTGCCGTGTTGAAGAAAGTACTGTGCTGTAACGTATTGTTGTGCTACGGAAAAGGCTGTCTCCTTGTAGCTATACCACAAAAGTTACTACTAAAACATCTTTTACTTTCCAGAATAATACAGAAAAACTGTGCAGATATAAAACAGATACACCGCAAAAGCAACAATGTAAATTGGTCACATATTAGTAGCGTCGTGATATAATCGTGTAGCTGTCAAAGAAACCAAATACTAAGTCATCTTTAATCTCACAGAAAGTACTTCATATCCAAAATGTATTTTCAAGTAAACCAAAATGTTGCATTAAAATCACATTAGCAGTACCAGTATATGTTCTAAGTATGTAAACATTATAGTTGTTACGTAATCGTGCAACTAACAAGCAAGAATGTACACACACAATAACACTGTGACGTCTGTTCACTATAACAATGCGTTCGTAATTTCTGCTTAAATAAGTTCTCTTGGTTCTTGACTGGATATTTAACTTCAAACATTGTTGCATGGTAACAGTTTCTAAGTCTGACAATGCATACTAGAAATGTGAAGTGAAAAGTTTTATGGCAAAGACAAAGTTAAAAAGCAGATTATCTTTCAATAAACTGTTTTACATGTGAAATGTTGTGTAAACCTTTACTCTTCCTAGTACGCAGAGTTTCAACCTGAACGCAATTATCATGCGGTATACGTCATTGTCTGCTATCTCTTTGTTGGCGTGCGTCGTTATTGGGTTTAGGAGACCTAACTTCTACAAATTCACCTTGTCGAGAGTGCCCTGCTCTGTTTGAAACCCGCCAGTTCTGATGGAATTCAGGTCTGTCGTTTTGTCGGTAGTTTACATTGCTTCTTGTTTGTCGGTCATGTGGTGGAGAATTTCTCCCGGAATCGTAACTGCGCGCTAAACTGTTACGTCTGAAGTTATTCTGTCTCATTTGATAATAATTGTTTTTGTTCCCATATTGTCTGTTTCTGTGATATTCTCTGTCATATTCATTACTACGGAAATGCGATCTTTCTCTGTAACTATTATTACTCTGCCAGTGGTTGTCCTATGGGTGGTGTCTTTTTTGGTCACGATTTGCGTTGTAAGAATAGACTTGTCGTGTCCGGTTATTGTTTCTGTCGTCACGGAATTGTGACGGAAGAGACCTGTAGTGGTTGTTTTCCTGTTTTCGCATCCCGCGACTGTTTGTGTCAATTACTATTTCTTGTAAGAGTCCCTGAAAAGCTTCAATGTCGTCTTTTAAACGTCCTGCCAAAATAATATTTCTTAAATGTTCAGGCAATTTCATTAAGCAAATGCGGATGAGTTCTTAAGGGCTGTATGGGTTTGAAAGATATTGATTCTTATGCAACATGTCTTCAAAATATTTGACAAGACTGGAAAATTCAGATTGTTCAAAGTGTTTCATCATCATGATGCTATGTTTTACTCGGTCTTGTGTAACTTGAGACCAATATGCTGAGAGGAAGGCATGGTAAAATTCTACTTCACTGTGACAATCATGAATGACCGATCGCATTCTTACAGCTGGTTCATTCTCTAAATAGCCACACATAAATTCTAATCTGTGTTCTAACGACCAGTTGGGAGGAAAACAATGAGAGAATTGATGGAGCGATGCTTGTGGATTAATGTCGTTGCCAGAATTCTTAAATGTTTTGAATTGACGTGTAGTAATGAACAGCTTATAGTCAAAATCATCATGTCGGCAAGTCGCATGTCGGTCATTGTTACGTCGTTTCGGCGGTTCTATCTCAAAATTCGGTGTACTTTGCCAATTTCTTTCACAATTTCCGAAGTGCCCTGTGTTATAATTTTGTGACTTTTTCGTATTTCTAAGTTCCTCTTCCCGTATTGGAGCGCGAGTGTCCTCTGAAATACGTAATTCTTGTATTACTTGTGCCAACTGATCTTCTACTTCCCGGATTTCTCTTTTGTACTGTGTATTGATTTGATTTTGATTTTGTTTGAATTTTGTAATTTGTTCATACTCTTCAGTGTCCGTGAAGGCTACAGGTCTCGTGTCGTTCAGATCATTATCTACCTTTGTAGATAAGTTAGTGAACTGATCTGAAAGTTCGGCTACTTTATTAGTTAGTGAAATTATTTCCTCTGTGTGTTTTTCTGAACCAAGTTTCAGAGTGTCCATTTGTGTTGAAATCGTATCTACTGTGTCCTTTAAGTTTTCCTAAGTTTTTGCAAGTTGTGTAACCGAATCGGTAGATGCAACGGAGTCAATTTTAGCTTGCAAGGTGTCGTGATTTTCATGAGCAATAGTTTGCAGTTCTTTTATGGCTGCTTCGTGATTCTGTAATGCATTTTCATGACGTGAAAAAATAGGTTGGAAATGCTCACAAATTTGTGTTTTTACGTCGTTACAGACTTTTTGACATTTCGATTCGATTTTATGTAACTCAGTAGTTAAATCTTCACGTGTTTGTTCAAGCGTGGTGTGAAGATTTTGTTCCATTGTGTCTAACTTTTGAAGATTTTGTCCCATTTGTTTCTGATTTTGTTCAAGCGTTGTGTCTAACTTTTGTAGCCTTTGTCCCATTTGTTGTATTAACTGTAATAACAGTGCACTGGTGTCTGGAACATGTTCCTCAGTGCTATTCGCAGTGCATTTGAACCGGCAATATTCGCATTTTGAAAAGCAGAAAATGTGTCTTGATTATTGGAGAAAACGGTGAGGACGCAAAACCTGAATCTACAGTATTTGCAAGATTGTGTCCTGTCATTTCGGAATCCTGAGGCGAGCTGTTGCCGACCGATCGATCGATAATGCTTCCCTGTTCACTAATTGTTTCACTGCCTACACCATTATTTGCAGTTCGCTCCATTTCCCTATGCACAATTACCAAATTACTACTTTGAACATTATTTAATTCATGACATAGTGGCGCTAACACACTGCTTTCGTCTTCACTGTCATTTCTCAGTTTACTTTGGAGCCTAGTATTACGTTTTTCACACGCCATTATTGTCACAATATTTCACACGATAACACAGAAAAGCACAATTTGAAGAGCAAAATAACAAAACACATTAACATAGCATTGAAAATAATATCTAGTTAATTGCAAGCGCAGCTGCGAAATACTTGGTGCAGATCTACAAGCATGCCACAACAACAATGAAAGACTGCAACTACAAAGGAGATTCTCTCTACAATTACGCACTAGCAATAAACAAAATCTACACTAATTACACAAACTAAAAGAAAAAATCAGAAGATTCCACTGAGGTATCCTCGGCTAAGGGTCGACATATGAAACGTCCCCTTAGAAAAATTTATACATGTCTGTGCTTAAACTGACACACAATATTTTTTTAGCGCAACGCAATCTGACTCAAAAATCCCTACAAAAGAATGGCCCTGACTAACATTAACCTATAACTTTCACAAATCACTTACCTCACAAAAATCTTCGTTACTCGAACTACTGCAACACAGCGAGCGCCACTACTGCCAGCTAAATAGAAGATTCAAACTACGGAAGGCACTAACTACTGATAGGCATAGTTAGCAAATGAAAGATTTTGATAGAGAACAAACAGTGTATTTACCTTAATAGTCATAATTTATATAGCAGTTCATGACATCCAGTCTTACAAATTTCAAAACTCCGCCATCTCTCTCCCCACATCCACCACTGCTGGCGGCTGATCTCCAACTGTGCAACGCTACGCGCTGTTAACATCCAGCTGCCCAACATTACAATGGCAGACAACAATGCAAACTAGCCACAGACTGCACACAGCACAGCCAGTGATTTTCATACAGAGCGCTACGTAACGTTGCCAATAAGAAAACACAAACAGCCGACTTACACATTTTATATCTTCTCTACTTCGACCATCATCAGTTATTTTGCTCCCCAAATAGCAGAACTCCTATACTACTTTAAGTGTCTCATTTCCTGATCTAATTCCCTCAGCATCACCCGACTTAATTCGACTACAATCCATTATCCTTGTTTTGCTTTTGTTGATGATCATCTTATATCCTCCTTTCAAGACACTATCCATTCCGTTCAACTGCTCTTCCAAGTCCTTAGCTGTCTCTGACAGAATTACAATGTCATCGGCGAACACTAAAGTTTTTAATTCTTCTCCATGGATTTTAATAGCTACTCCTAATTTTTCTTTTGTTTCCTTTACTGCTTGCTCAATATACAGATTGAACAACATCGGGGAGAGGCTACAACCCTGTCTCACTCCCTTCCCAACCACTGCTTCCCTTTCATGTCCCTCGACTCTTATAACTGCCATCTGGTTTCTGTACAAATTGTAAATAGCCTTTCGCTCCCTGTATTTTACCCCTGCCACCTTCAGAATTTGAAAGGGATTATTCCAGTCAACATTGTCAAAATCTTTCTCTAAGTCTACAAATGCTAGGAACGTAGGTTTGCCTTTCCTGAATCTAGCTTCTAAGATAAGTCGTAGGGTCAGTATTGCCTCACGTGTTCCAATATTTCTACGGAATCCAAACTGATCTTCCCCGAGGTCGGCTTCTACTAGTTTTTTCCATTCGTCTGTAAAGAATTCGTGTTAGTATTTTGCAGCCGTGATTTATTAAATTGATAGTTCGATAATTTTCACATCTATCAACACCTGCTTTCTTTGGTATTGGAATTATTATATTCTTCTTGAAGTCTGAGGGTATTTCGCCTGTCTCATACATCTTTCTCACCAGATGGTAGAGTTTTATCAGGACTGGCTCTCCCAAGGCTGTCCGTAGTTCTAATGGAATGTTGTCTACGCCCGGAGCTTTTTTGCGACTCAGGTCTTTCAGTGCTCTGTCAAACTCTTCACGCAGCATCATATCTCCTATTTCATCTTCATCTACATCCTCTTCCATTTCCATAATATTGTCCTTAAGAACATCGCCCTTATATAGTCCCTCTATATACTCCTTCCACCTTTCTGCTTTCCCTTCTTTGCTTAGAACTGGGTTTCCATCCTTGATATTCATACAAGTGGTTCTCTTTTCTCCAAAGGTCTCTTTAATTTTCCTGTAGGCAGTATCTATCTTACCCGTGTTGAGATAAGCTTCTACATCCTTACATTTGTCCTCTAGCCATCCCTGCTTAGCCATTTTGCACTTCCTGTCAATCTCATTTTTTGAGACGTTTGTATTCCTTTTTGCCTGCTACATTTACTGCGTTTTTATATTTTCTCCTTTCATCAATTAAATTCAAAATCTCTTCTGTTACCCAAGGATTTCTACTAGCCCTCGTCTTTTTACCTACTTGATCCTCTGATGCCTTCACCACTTCATCACTCAAAGCTATCCATTGTTCATCTACCGTATTTTTCCCCCATTCTTGTCAATTGTTCCCTTATGCTCTCCCTGAAACTCTGTACAACCTCTGGTTCTTTCAGTTTATCCAGGCCCCATCTCCTTATATTTCCACCTTTTTGCAGATTCTTCAGTTTTAATCTACAGTTCATAACCAATAGATTTTGGTCAGAGTCCACATCTGCCCCTGGAAATGTCTTACAATTTAAAACCTGGTTCCTAAATCTCTGTCTTACCATTATATAATCTATCTGATCCTGTCAGTATCTCCAGGTTTCTTCCATGTGTACAAACTCCTTTAAGATTTTTGAACCAAGTGTTAGCTGTGATTAGGTTGTGCTCTGTGCAAAATTTTACCAGGCGGCTTCCTCTTTCGTTTCTTACCATCAATCCATATTCACCTATTACGTTTCCTTCTCTCCCTTTTCCTACTGACGAATTCCAGTCACCCATGACTATTAAATTTCCATCTCCCTTCACTATCTGAATAATTTCTTTTATTTCATCATACATTTCTTCAATTTCCTCGTCATCTGCAGAGCTAATTGGCATATAAACTTGTACTACTGTGGTAGGCGTGGGCTTCGTATCTATCTTGGCCACAATAATGCGTTTACTATGCTGTTTGTAGTAGCTTACCCGCATTCCTATTTTCCTATTCATTATTAAACCTACTCCTGCATTACCCCTATTTGATTTTGTGTTTATAACCCTGTAGTCACCTGACCAGAAGTCTTATTCCTCCTGCCACCGAACTTCACTAATTCTCACTATATCTAACTTTAACCTATCCATTTCCCTTTTTAAATTTTCTAACCCACCTGCCCGATTAAGGGATCTGACATTCCACGCTCCGATCCGTAGAACGCCAGTTTCCTTTCTCCTGATAACGACATACTCTCGAGTAGTCCCCGCCCGGAGATCCGAATGGGGGACTATCTTACCTCCGGAATGTTTTACCCAAGAGGACGCCATCATCATTTAACCATACAGTAAAGCTGCATGCTCTCGGGAAAAATTACGGTCGTAGTTTCCCCTCTCTTTCAGCCGTTCGCAGTACCAGCACAGCAAGGTCGTTTTGGTTAGTGGTTCAAGGCCAGATCAGCCAACCATCCAGACTGTTGCCCCTGCTACTACTGAAAAGGCTGCTGCCCCTCTTCAGGAACCACACGTTTTTCTGGCCTCTCAACAGATACCACTCCGTTGTGGTTGCTCCTACGGTGCGGCTATCTGTATCGCTGAGGCATGCAAGCCTCCCCACCAACGGCAAGGTCCATGGTTCTAGAGGGTAGGTATATATATATATATATATATATATATATATATATATATATATATATATATATATATATATATATATATAGAGAGAGAGAGAGAGAGAGAGAGAGAGAGAGGGTATATAGAAGCGTATATAGAGGGTACATTTCATATTGTGAACAAACGCAGATGTGTGGAATTAGCAACTTGGTGGATCCCCTTCGCAACGATCCCCTTCGCGCTTTGCCAAGCTGCCAACGGAATGCTTGTACTTGATAGAAGTATGTCACAATCCCTGTTGCATGAGATAATCTATTATGTTGCGACACCACTAGCACAACTAAAACACGTTGAGAGGGTGGAAGTAGAGGTTCATGCTGCCTAGCAACCTCAGCGTGATGTAGCTCGAATCCCGATTTCGAATACCGTTCAGGAATCAGTGGAGACTGGCTCGCTGTCTCAGGTTCTCCCAACAAACAGTTCGGGCGACACTCAAGAGGAAGCGAAACTCTCGAAACCCAAAAAAGAAGTTGCAAAAGTGAGACCGCTATAGATGCCCCTCACAAGGGGGACAGTTGTAAAGAGACCGCCTATCAGGCTTCTCGTCCTACACAGTTCGTGAAAATAGCGAATGAACAACGTTTACGCGAAAACAGAGAGAAACACTCTTGCAGAATTTCCCACGTAACGAAAGTCTAACATCGGCAAAATGTAAAAGCGAGGATTGCGCGATGGTCCTGCCCTGGCACTAGCGCCAGCCCTCGCACAGAGAAGGCCCCCCAGAAACCTTGACACAAACGGCTACAGCAAGCTCAGAAACTAGTTTCGAGTTCAAGCGTTCGACTGCTACAAGCTCAGAAACCAGCTTCGAGATCAAGACTGAAAACCTATAGCAGGGGCAAAGCGTTTTGGCGAAAATTTACCACGAAATTCTACACTGAGATCACAAAAGTCATGGAACACCTCCTAATATCGTGCCGGACCTCCTTTTTGTCCAGCGTAGTGCAGCTACTCGTCTTGCCATGGACTGCACAAGTCGTTGGTAGTCCCTTACAGGAATAATGAGCCGTTGTGCCTCTATAGCCATTCATAACTGCGATAGGGTTGCCGGTGCAGGATTGTATGCATGAGCTGACCTCCCGATTATGTTCCATACATGTTCGATGGGATTCATGTCGGGCGATCTGGGTGGCCAAATCATTCGCTTGAGCTGTCCAGAATGTTCTTCAAACCAATCGCGAACAATTATGGTCCGGTCACCCAAAAAAAAAAAAAAAAAAAAAAAAAAAAAAAAAAAAAAAAAAAAAAACATTGTTCTTTGGGAACGTGAAATCCATGAATGGCTGCAGATGGTCTCGAAGAATGTTGAATGTGTCCATTTCCAGTCATTGGTTGGTTCAGTTCGACAAGAGGACCCAGTCTATACCATGTAAACATAGCCCATTCAATTATGGAACCACCGCTACCTTCCACGGTACCTTGTTGACATCTAGGATCAATGGCTTCGTGGGATCTGCACCAAACTCGAAACCTAACATCAATTCTTACCAGCTGGAATCGGGATTCGTCTGACCAGGTGACGGTTTTCCAGGAGTCAAGGGCCCAACCGAAATGGCCAGGCACTGAAGGCGATGTGCTGTTAGCAAAGGCACCCACGTTTGTCGTCTACAGCTATAGCCCATTAACGCCAGATTTCACCGTACTGTCCTAACGGATACGTTCGCCGTACGTCCCACATTGATTTCTGCAGTTATTTCACGTATCGTTGCTTGTCTGTCAGTACTGACAACTCTAAGCAAACGCTGCTGCTCTTAATCATTAGGTGAAGGCCGACGGCCACTGGGTCGTCCTTGCTGAGAGTTATCCTCAGCATAGTCTTGACACTGTAGATCACGGAACACTGAATTCCCAAACGATTTTCGAAATGGAATGTCCCACAAATCTGCAGCTCCAGAGTCTGTTCCTTTCCATGGGCACATTTTCACATGACTCACCTTGTAATTTGTATTAATTTACACGTGGTCTGTTCAAAAAATTCCGGAACATTCGTAATTTTACGACTATCGTGTGTTGGAATGAAATGCGGTTGGCATCCCTGCACACCCCTGGTTAATGTGTAATTGCTGGAAGTTTCATTGTTGTATGTCTGTTAGTTATTGTTCAGTGCTGTATTGTATAAAACGTTGTGTCGCACAGTTTTCGAATTTCGAAATGGCAGAGTTGGAGGAGCAACGCATCTGCATTAAATTTGCATCAAACTCAAGAAAAACACACAAAATGATGCAGGAAGCCTACGGTGATGGGCGCTTAAACCAGACTCATTGTTACTAATGGTTCACATGGTTTCAAAATGGCCGTACGGAATTTAAAGACGACCCTTGTTCAGGACGTCCTTCGACGCCTACCGACGACGCTCACGTTAGGAACGTCAGCGAAATTGTGCTTGCCAATCGAAGACTGGCTGTCCGAGAGATTGGACGAGAATGTAAAATTTCAGTAGAATCATGTCATGAAATCCTGACACACAATCTTGGAATGCTTCGTGTTGCAGCCAAGTTATCCTACAGCTCATGAGACAGCACCAAAAAGACCTTCGCCTCGCAATCTGTGAAGAACTTTTGGATCACACAAATGAGAACAAGATGTTCCTTAAGAGAATCATAACTGCGAGGAGACCTGGGTCTACTGTTATGATGTCGAGATGCAGAAAGAACGAAGATTTGCAACGACAGATAAGATAAAAGAAAATTCGCTGACGGTGCTTCGCAAAACCCGGCAAAGGCGTATTAAGCTGCTTCGGGAAATGGAAACAGCATTGAGAGCGGTGTATCAATTGTCGAGGAAAGTTTTTCGAAGGATACCATGCACAATAAGTAAATGGTTAGCGTAGAAAATTTTGTGAACAAAGTTCCGGAATTTTTTGAGCAGACTTTGCAAGTAAAAATGATAAAGAATATTATATGAATGTGTACCAGTCTGTTTCTGAATGTATAGTCTCTTTATGAATATAAGCTGTTGCATTCCAAAAAATTCCATTCATAGAAAAGAACTATGTGCAGAAATAAACTAACCTGAAGTTAAAGGTTTTTAGATCTGTCTGCGAGAATGAGAGGCAAATATGACTGCGAGAGTGTAAATGAAATATGCCCAGTCTGAACGAACAATCTTACAGAAACAAATTGACCCTGACTTTAACTAGAATAATTAAACTCAGACTGTTAATTGACCCTGTGAAACTGGAAACTCATATCTCCTGTATTTGGTTTGCGTGTGTTGCGGTGGAAAACGCCGTGCAACTGCTCTCTTAGCGATAGAAGAAAAGGCGCATCTCAATTTCTGAGCTGCTGCTAACTTCTGAGAATCACAGTGGTGCAATATATGAAATGTAATATATGAAATGCAGACTTGATTCTCATACAAATTATCTCTCATAAAAGGACTTCATCATGTAATGGAAGCAAGATATCTACATAGGATACCACAGTTATTCTCTATACAAAACTTCTCCTCAAGAAACTGTATTTAAAAAATCAATTCAAAAAACTTCCTAATACTATTGCATTTACAAAATTTCGCCATTAGAGGCTTAGCAAGAAATAAGACAACATTTCATTATACATTGCAGTTACGTAAGATCAACACTGGAGAACTAGAAAAATGTAACTTAACATGAAGATTTATTCTAACGCAAAACCCTCAGGCTAAAGTTTAAATCATCTTCGTGTTTCCAGATCCTTTAATACTGACAGTAACAAATGTTTAAAAGTAGCAGGAAATTCCTGATTTCGATGTCTGTGTTGAACCAAGAATGCCTAACTCAATGCTGCCGCAATAAAGTAAAATACGTTCATTCGTTACCTTCAAGCCTGATCTTCTCAGAATAGTATCTGTCTTAGTAAATCCATCTCATTCAGTGCATAATGATAAGATTCCTTTTGTAAGAACAATTTCTTCCATCAGATCAATAAAATAATTTAGAAGAACACAATGCCCAGTGTCCTTCCTGTACAAGCGCACTGCCACGACACCCCTATACAACTCCCTGTCGCCTCTTCTCGTGACCAACATTTAACTCCCGCGCATTCCAATGATTAACTAGCTTGTCTACGGGTAGCACTCCGTCTCTGATGAAGTTGCGTGCACATAACTAAACGACTCAAATATTAGATGCGCGTTCGAAAACATCCAAAAACTAGAAAATTACCTATAAAATTATGTACGCACACCTTTCAACCTGAGGGCAAATGACAGCTCCGCTAATGCACTGGCCTTTTCCATCTTGTGTAAGCGGTGCTATAGCCATTTGTATATGTGCATAACGCTATTCCATGACTTTTGTCACTTCAGGCACCGTCAGTTCATAAACAATGCTGTAGAGACCGATCTCAGACGCTCATACGACTTTTTGCAGCGATTAAAAACCATGAAGACGGAGCTTTTTACGGTAGAAGAACCCAAGCAAAATATACAATTGTTTCTAAGTCAGCCAACTGGCGTTACCTGTTGGGAAGAACCATCTTTTACAATATGATGGGTGAAATCCACGGCCGTCGCAAACGTATTCTGGGCGGATGTAAAGAGGAAAAAAGGAGAAGATTTTATCATTCTTGCTGCGACGTTGTCGAAAACGCATAGAACTTGTTTTAGAAAAAAGTAGTGGGTGACATAGCAGTGAAAAGCTTTATGCAATGAATCCCAAACATTCTCAACGGAAGAGATTAGGCTCGTCACTACAAACGCTTCATGGGAAATGAAGTTCACGACGTTCTTAAAAGCAGCTCTAGAGAAAGACACCAGTGTGAATACCCCATCTTCCGAAAATCTTCGCTTCCGGGAATTTTTGCGCCCAGCGATAATAGAGCTCTTCAATGAGGTACACTAGCGAAAAACCATCGTTCGGATCGACTGACGACCTCTATCAGTGGGAATGTGTTTTGACGAAAGTCTACCATGGAGTTCCCAAAGATTTCTTGGAAAGTATCATAGATCCACTACCTAAAGAAACACGAAAAGGGCAAATAGAAAATTTATGACCTGTGCCTCTAGTGAATGCCAGCTACAATCCCTTAGTCCGCTGCTTTCTTGCTCGCCTATAAACCATGATGATGAAGGCACTTACCAAAAATCAGAAGTGCGCGATCGCTGGCCACAACTATCTACGAAGCCCTGACCACGTACAGAGATGCAACAGCCAGTGCTGCAACTATACGAAAACTCCTGGCGACCCTTTCAGTGGACTTTGCCAAAGCGTTGCACGAAATCAATCATAATTACTTGAAGCAGATTGTGTTGAATATTGTTTGGTAACAAGTTAAATAAAGCAGTCACGAGACAGTTGTACACCTCATGTGAAGGATTATGATCGACGGGAAATTACCACAATCTATAAGATCCAAAGGACAGCAACGCAGTGCTTTCCACGGGGCTCCTCGTGATCTCGGTGGAACCTGTGCTGTTCAAACTGAGTTCCGAGTGTGGCGGTGTACAGGTTGGGAACGCACAGATGGTCTGTCGTGCGTATCCAGATGATCTCGTCTTGTTTGTTAATAATATTTTCCTGGAGTCTCAACTCTATCTTCGATAAGAACGGAAGCTGAAGTAATTAATTAAAATTTGTGCCAAGGCCGGGACTTGAACCCAGTTCTCCTACTTACTAAGCAGATGTGCTAACACTACACACCATTATGTATTTTCTCCAAACTCAAGAAGTTATTTATTACATTTCTCCAACTTCAAGAAGATACTTATTCCAGTTGCAAGCGCCTGTAAGATGCAGTACAATGAAAAACCCTCCAAAATTGCAAATTTCACTTTTTCATTCACTCAATGACTAGTTTTGGGCCAGGACCCATTTTCGAATCATCGTGACATACAGTCAAATCAGTATTTCCGAAAATGCAAAAACAGTGTCAAAAATGCGCAAACAGTTACATCACATGCAGATGAGTTATCTGCATGAACTGTAACTGTTTGTTTGCACATTTTTGACATGATTTTTGTATTTTGGGAAATACCAGTAAACTATCTCTTACGAAGTATTGGAAATGGATCCCAGTAGTCATTCACTGAAATCTGTAACGTTGATTGGCTTTTCGTTGTACTGATTAACAGAAGTTGTTGACCTACAATTACCACGCGACCGCTCCGGTCGCAGGTTCGAATCCTGCCTCGGGCATGGACGTGTGTGGTGTCCTTAGGTTAGTTAGGTTTAAGTAGTTCTAAGTTCTAGGGGACTGATGACCTCAGATGTTAAGTCCCATAGTGCTCAGAGCCATTTTTTTTTTTACCTAGAATTATGTCAGGGGGCTGGAAGTTTGTGAATGTATAAGATTTCCTTTCCTCATTCCAACACAAGGAGATCAGTTCTTCTGTGAATTTCGGTTGCAAATAGAACTTTTAAATTCACGCCCGCAAATGAAAATACACTACATTTTCACTAATTACATTAACACTTCTGGTTTCTTTAGAACAGTTTTTCGGTTCAGTAATTACAAATGCGTCAATAACTCAACAGTTCACTGGAAAATGTTGAAGTCCAATTTCATTTTACAGTTTTCTTGTGATAAAGATGTATTACTTGCTTTTAGTTTTCTTTGGACAATAATTACAATGGATGAAGTTTGTTTATTTCTGCAAGGATTCTTTTTTTATTCTGAAGAAGAACTTAAAAATCCAGGGATGACTGATTGCCGTTAGCTCAGGAAAACGGACGTCACCGAAGTACCGTCCACTAGAAGGACAAGCAACAGCCCGTTGTGTCACACGGAGATAATATTGTTAACGTGCAAGTACTGAATATGATGCAAGATATTGATTACCTCGTTTCCGTGTAGAAAACTATGGTAGTGTTCTTTTGAAGAGAATATTGTGATCAGTGCAACAATTCCAAAATGCGAGAAACAGTCACCGCCCAGCCCACAATAAGGCAGAGAAACTGGCTACCATTCGTCAGTCGGCGAGTCACGATTTCACACAGTGCGAGGCGTCGACTCGACGAGAGCAAAATGTAGTGTGTAGTTCAGCCCGAAAGGGGAAGAGGGGGGGGCGGTTCTGTTTGGTTATGTGAGTGTTTTCTTGCAGCGTCACTTGGGTCCACTGATTCAGGTTACTACGAACACAAGCCATGATTTTTATTTCATCATTCCTGGTTAGGAGGTTTCACTCTTCTTCTCCTACGTCTTCACAAAGAGTACGTTGTGACCACACCTGTCTTTCAAGCTAATAATAGCTACGTTCACAGGGGTAATAGATACTGGTTTGATATGCGCTCACACTTCACTGTTGCACCTTACGTCCTCAATTACTTGCTGATGGTGTTCAAATCTCTGTCTTGCTCTACACTTATTACCCTCTACGTTTCTCTCCAGTGCCGTGGAGGTTACTCCCTGATGCCTTAACACATGTCCTATCATTCTGATATTTCTTGTCAGCGTTTTACATGTCTTCCTTCCTTCACCGAATCTCAGAAGATCCTCCTCATTAGTTATCTTTACACCTCTTTCACAATATTGTTCTGTAGCGTGGCAACTTAAACGCTTCGATTCTCTTCTGTTCCAGTTTTCCCAGTCGCTACCATACAGTGCTGCGCTCCAAAGTACATTCTCTGAACGTTTTTCGTCAAATTAAGGCCTATGTTTGATCCCAGAAGGTATTTCTTGGCCTGGAATGCCTTCTTTGCCGGTGCTAGTTCCATGCTTCGGCTATCGTGGGTTATTTTGCTTCCAAGGTAGCAGAGTTCCTTAACTTTTTGGCCACTATATTTCGTATTAAGTTTCTCGCTATTCTAATCTCTGCTACTTCTCAGTACTTTTCTATGTTTTTGGTTTACTGTATATCCAATTTTTGTACTCATTAGATAGCTCATTCCATCCAAAAGATCTTTTAACTATTCTTTATTTTCACTGTGAACAGCAATATCGTTAACTAACATTATTACTAACATCCTCGCACGCCGAATCTTAACCCCACTCTTAATTGTTTACTTTATGTCCGTCGTTGCTTCTTCGATATTTAGATTGAACAACAGGAGCGAAAGAATGCTCCCCTGAAAGTAAAGCTACGAGGACGGGGCTTGAGTCGTGCCTGGGTAGCTCAGTTGGTAAAGCACTTGCCAGCGAAAGGCAAAGGGCCCAAGTTCGAGTCGCGGCACGGCACAAAGTTTTAATCTGCCAGGAAGTTTAATATCAGCGCAGACTCCGCTGCAGAGTGAAAATCTCATTCTGGAAACATCCCCCAGGCTATGGCTAAGACATGTCTCCGCAATATCCTTTCTTTCAGGAGTGCTAGTTTTGCAAGGTTCGCAGGAGAGCTTCTGGAGAGTTTGGAAGGTAGGAGACGAGGTACTGGCAGAAGTAAAGCTGTGAGGACGGGGCCTGAGTCATGCTTGGGTAGCTCAGTTGGTAGAGCAGTCGCCCGCGAAAGGTAAAGGTCACGAGTTCGAGTCTCGGCCCGGCACACAGTTTTAGTCTGCCAGGAAGTTTCATACAGCGCACACTCCGCTGCAGAGTGAAAATGTCATTCTGAGTGCTTCCCTGTTTCAAACCCGTTTTAATCCGAGCACTTATTTCTTGGTCTTCACATAATTTCGAACATTTTGCCACATTTCACATTGTCGAAAGCTTTTGCCAAGTCGACAAATCCTAGGAGTGCATGTTCATTTTTTTGTTCTTCCTTCCATTATCAACCAGGAAATCAGACCTGTCTCCTTGGTGTCTTTACCTTCTATAAAGCCAATTTGGTTGTTATCTAACAGATCCTCACTTTTGATTCCACTCCTCTGTACATTATCATTGCAGTATCTTGGATGCTTGAGATGTGAAGCTGATTGTGTTATAGGTTACGCACCCAGCTGCCCCTGTTATCTTCGGAACTACGTGGATGGTATTTTTTCCGGAAGTCTGATGGTGTTCGGTAGTTACATTTGACTGAGTCTCTGGACAGTGCTGCCCTCTCTGGAGGTATTTGTACATGAGGGATAGTAGTCAGCCGGCCGGAGTGGCCGTGCGGTTAAAGGCGCTACAGTCTGGAACCGAGCGACCACTACGGTCGCAGGTTCGAATCCTGCCTCGGGCATGGATGTGTGTGATGTCCTTAGGTTAGTTAGGTTTAATTAGTTCTAAGTTCTAGGCGACTGATGACCTCAGCAGTTGAGTCGCATAGTGCTCAGAGCCATTTGATAGTGGTCAGTGGGCCACCCCTCCTAGGGCACCTGACGCTACACTCGCCGCGGCGAGAGAGAGATTTGGAAGTTGCGAATGGACACCCGGTAGAGCGGTTGTAGTATATCGGGGCCCGCGCGTCTCGTATGCTAAAAGGCGAATATGTATATTTTCTTTGCGTGTGATTGTTGTTAATAATAAGTGCTTCTCCGCATATGTTGTCACTCATTGCAACCGGAATGGAGCCGAACCATTATATAGTCCTTTACATTCCTGGTCCTCCGGTAAAATTGACGATTCACATTTCCGCCTGCGGACGCAAACATTTTGGTCCATCCGGGTCGGATTGTGATGGATTCGACGAAGTAAACTGCAGCGATAGCCACCCATCGGCGGAACGGCAGTGACGAGTGTCGACCGAGCAACACGGACACGCAGCTTGCAGCGTCGAGACGACACATCTGATAGCTACGTACCGTGTCTGGCTTTCCTGCTTCCTGTAATTCCCACTCATTGTAACTGCTGATTCTCCTGTTGGCTGCCACCGCTAGCTTTCCATGATGGACGAAGTATTAAGAAAGAAACTTGTAAGCACACCCTCGGTGGCGAAAGCAAGCCTCACACGGTTTTTAAAGTTTGCAAACGAATAAGGTGTAACAGGCAAATCAGACACTTGGACATTACTGTCAGGTTAGAACAGTTGCCAAAGACCGTATAGAAGTATGAAAACTAGCAGTCACAGCTCGAATTGTTTGAAGACGTAGAGAGTCATGCTTAGGACAGAAAGTTTCGAAAAAATGGTCTTCCAGGTTTCAAAAAAAATCAGAGCAATTCAGATGAATCACACAAACGCAGTTGACAAGGTCTCGTCAGATGCTGGGTCTGCCTTGAGTGTATCAAAACGTAGCATCAAGCTGCCCACCATAAAACTGCCATCATTTAACGGTGACGTAACGCAGTTCCGGCATTTTCACGACACATTTGTGTCTCGTCGTAAACAATGAGGAACTAAAGGACATTGCTAAGTACCATCATATGCTGAGTTCATTAAGAGGTGAAGCACACAATGTAATTGCCCATCTCCCTGTGACTAATACTAACTTTAAGGTAGCCTTTGATTTGGTCTTTAATAGATACAATAATCCTCGACTGATTGCATCAGCACACGTAAAGAAACTGCTAACGCTACCAGCAGTGACAAAGACAGGTTCAAGTGAACTTTGTGCACTACTAAACAAAGCTTTAAGCAACGTGCATGCGCTGATGGCATTACAGATAGATGTCTCCTTGCAAGACATAATTACATCACAGCTCCTTTTAGAAAGGGCTGAACATTCTATAAGAACCGAGTTTGAAGCCAATCTCAGTTCGAGTAGCTTTCCAACATTTAAAGAAACTTGTGCCTCTCCCGAGAATAAATGTAAAACTTTAGAAATGGCCAAGACTATAGCACAACAACGTCACGGCACAGCTATTAACAAACATCAGAATGCACCCAACACCATGCAGTTTGGGCATCCGAAACAGACATACGTCGCTACAGGTACTGCACGTGTCATGTGCTACCAGCCTCACATGCTGCACAAGTGCAGCAAACTCAAACAAGCTACGTGTAGTGACCGCTGTTCTGATGCGCAACAACGTGTGTTACAACTGTCTGAAGAATGATCACAGGTCTTCTCAATGCAACTCTGTTAGCTGTCATACCTGTGGTAAACGATACCACACGTTATTACATGCAGAGTCACAATGGGCACAAGCTACACAAAGGAAGGAGGTACAGGTGACATACAACACCAACACAGTGGCAGGCATCAGTCAACTACATTGAGCTATTGTTCACTGAAGATCAGTCCAGACAAACGAGTGCTCCTTGCGACAGCGAGAATAAGGTTGCATGATGTGTAAGCAACTTTATGTCATCTGTCGAATGTTTAGTCTTGCCAAAGATAGCTGATACCTTGCCTGAACAAATAACTGGTCCCAGTACGTGACACTTGCCAAACGTACAACTCGCTGATCCAGAGTTTTGGTCATCTGGAAAGATCGACGTGTCGCTAGGAGCATAATTTTGTTCGTACACTCATAAATCAAGGTCTATCTCCGCAGGAACTGATCACCCTGTGCTTCAAGTGACAGAACTGGGCTGGGTCATATCCGGTCAGTATCAAATGGTAGAGCACCATATTTCGTCACGGAGGCCGGTCGTGTCGTGCTTTGTAAAAGTGAACACTGATGTTCAAACACTCTTGAAGAAATTCTGGGAGATAGAAGAATTAAATTGTTATGTAATGACGAAATAAGAGGAACAATGTGAAGCACAGTTCATGCAGCACACAACGAAAGATTCCACAGGCAGATACGTTGTCCACCTTCCGTTTCGCGAAGAGCCAAGTAAATCAGGCGAATCTTTCAACTCTGCAGCAAAAGTCTTCTCTCAGATTGAACAGAAACTGGCGAGACACCCAAGTCTTAAAGAAAGCTACACACAGTTTATGATGGAATATGAAGACGTAGGACATATGAAACAAGTAGCTGCACCTGCTGCCATTCCATACTACATGCCACACCATGTGGTTCTTAAGGAAGCCAGCTCTACTACCCGAGTAGCTTTTGATGATTCGGCCAAAACGAGATTTAGTTTGTCACTAAACAGTTTGCTGATGGTGGGACCAACGATTCAAAAAAAAATGGCTCTGAGCACTATGGGACTCAACTGCTGAGGTCATTAGTCCCCTAGAACTTAGAACTAGTTAAACCTAACTAACCTAAGGACATCACAAACATCCATGCCCGAGGCAGGATTCGAACCTGCGACCGTAGCGGTCTTGCGGTTCCAGACTGCAGCGCCTTTAACCGCACGGCCATTTCGGCCGGCGATTCAACAAGATTTGTGCTCCATAATATTACACGTCTGCATGCATTGCACTGCGTTCGCAGTTGACATAGAGAAGATACATCGACAAGTTCTAGCAGGCGATGAAGATCGCGCCCACCAACTAATACTGTGGAAGAGTGACAGATCTGCAGCACTGCAGCCGGCCGAAGTGGCCGTGCGGTTACAGGCGCTGCAGTCTGGAACCGCAAGACCGCTACGCTCGCAGGTTCGAATCCTGCCTCGGGCATGGATGTTTGTGATGTCCTTAGGTTAGTTAGGTTTAACTAGTTCTAAGTTCTAGGGGACTAATGACCTCAGAAGTTGAGTCCCATAGCGCTCAGAGCCATTTTTTTGCAGCACTGCAGGAATATCAGTTAAAGACAGTCACATGCGGAATGGCCTGTGCACCTTTCCTTGCAGTACGATGTCCGTTACAATCAGCTCATGAAGAGGGCTGATGTAACAAGGCAGCATATATCCTTGCTCATGACTTCAACGTGGACGATTGTATCTCAGGCTGCGATGCAGTAGAGGCTGCAATCAAAGTCCAGCAAGATCTCACAAAGCTTTTGAAGAAAGGTCGTTTCTCATTACAGAAGTGGTCCGGTAAAAATGTGGAATTCCTCGAAAATATCCCCTCGGAGTTAAGAGAGACACAAGTATCCTTACAGCTTGATAACGACGAGGATATTAAAACTTTAGACTTTCTCTGGCACCCAGGTGCTGATCAGTTCCAAATTGTGAATAACGTCAAACCAGCACGTAACGTCTACAGCTCCACAAAACACATTTTACTGGCTGTCATGTAATCCATTTTTGATCCTCTGGGATGAATCTCTCTCGTTGTTATCACATTCAAAACCTTTTTGCAATGTCTGTGGGAAGTTTCAGTTAACATAAGACAAGCCCTTGTCTCAAGAGTTGAGTTGCATGTGGCAGACACTATACAGAGAGGTTCGTATCATATATAACATTTGTGTTGATCGGAGTGTCATTACAGAAGGGAAACTTCTCAGCATTCAACTGCACAGATTATGCGATGCTTCAGAGAAAGCCTACGGCTGTTGTATTTATGTACGATCAACTAATCATCATGGACTCACATGTGTCAAATTATTAAGCTCCAAAACACGAGTATCCCCACTGAAACAGTTGTCCTTACCTCGCATGGAACTCTGTGGTCCTCTCTTGCTGTTGCGACTACTACAGCACGTTGTTAGCACTCTGGGTATGGATACAGAATATACTTGTGGACTGACTCATCCATCTTACTGGCATGGCTCACGTCTCCACCCACGAGGTGGAAGATATTTGTCGGGAACTGTGTCGCTGAGATACAGGAAAATACAGCAGCTGCGATGTGGAACTATATATTTACAATGGAAAACCCATCCGGCCGGAGTGGCCAAGCGGTTCTAGGCGCTACAGTCCGGAACCGCGCGACCGCTACGGTTGCAGGTTCGAATCCTGCCTTGGGCATGGATGTGTGTGATGTCCTTAGGTTAGTTAGGTTTAAGTAGTTCTAAGTTATAGGGGACTTATGACCTCAGCAGTTGAGTCCCATAGTGCTCAGAGCCATTTGACTTCGTAAGGAGTGTCTCCTGTAGACCTTCAAGAAAACAGCCTGTGGTGGGAAGGACCAGCTTGGCTTAAGGAAGACATCACCTCATGGCCTGTGATAGACATCTTTAGTGATTCTACAGCCCAGGAGCTGCTAGAAGGAAGCGCTTAAGACCTGTGTCACATCAGCAGAGAAATTCAGGACGGTATCATCTGTCGATTCTTGAAGTTGTCACGACTACAGCGGATAGTGGCATACTGTCTTAGATTCATTAATAACTGCAAGACTGCAAATGAAATCAGAGTAAATGCTGAATTGTCTCGCAGTGTACGGCAGGGCGCTTTGCTACAGTGTGTCAGGATAGCACAAGAAGATACATATGCAACGGACATCTAATAGTCGAAGACCATACAGTTAGTGGATAAAAATAGCACACTCTAATCACGGCATCCTACCCTCACTGACATGAGACTGCTACAGGTTAGACGCAGGCTACAAAATGCTGATCTGTCATATGAGGAGAAGCATCAACTCATACTGCGACCTAGCCATCATCTCACACGACTAATAGCGGGAAGTGAACATCGTCGTCTTTTCCATCTTGGTTGTCAATTGTTTCTTACATCTCTCAGAAAGCAATACTGGATACCTAACAGACGAAATGCAATAGGGCGTGTTCTACATTAGTGCTTGACTTGTCAGCGATTAAAGGCGAATCCTGCACAGCAGCTCGTGGGAGACCTGCCACGCCCACATGTAGAAGCTGTGAGGCCTTTCTTCAATTGTGGGATTGATTACACAGGACCTTTCTGTATGAAAACAGGCTCACAGAGATCCAAATTAAAGGAAAAATGCTACATTGCCCTGTTTGTGTGCTTGGCTACACGAGAAGTGCATTTGGAGATAGTTGGCAAGATGATGACTGAAGCATTCCTGTTGGCCTCAGAAGATTTGTTTCATGGCGGGGTAGGTGCCAAAACCTGTACAGCGACAATGGAAAAACTTCGTTGGAGCTAGTCTGCAACTTCACGAAATACAAGCTGCTGTGAGCAGTCGTTATCAGCAAACACAGGTGGAAAGCTTTGTGCATGAAGAAGCTGTGGACTGGCACTTCATTCCTCCTGCATCACCAAACGAGGTGCATTCAAATTCTAAGACCTCCGTTTTTTTTTTCTCCGGACTGGAAAGAGATAGAAACATGCGCATTGTTTTAAAATGAGGCTGCGTTCATTGTCAATACGTCCCAGAGATGGCAGCACCGTACGGCAGATGGGATTTTACCGCCAGTGGCGAGAATGAGAACTGTTTTAAATACTTAAAATGGCGACGTTTTCCTTACTTGAACAGTGTGCAATCATTCGTTTTCTGAATTTGCGTGGTGTGAAACCAATTGAAATTTATGGACAGTTGAAGGAGACATGTGGTGACGGAGTTATGGATGTGTCGAAAGTGCGTTCGTGGGTGCGACAGTTTTATGAAGGCAGAACATCGTGTGACAACAAACCGAAACAACCTTGGGCTCGCACAAGCCGGTCTGACGACATGATCGAGAAAGTGGAGAGAATTGTTTTGGGGGATCGCCGAATGACTGTTGAACAGATCGCCTACAGAGTTGGCATTTCTGTGGGTTCTGTGCACACAATCCTGCATGACGACCTGAAAATGCGAAAAGTGTCATCCAGGTGGGTGCCACGACTGCTGACGGCGACCACATGGCTGGCCGTGTGGCATGTTGCCAAGCAATGTTGACGCGCAACGACAGCATGAATGGGACTTTCTTTTCGTCGGTTGTGACAATGGATGAGACGTGGGTGCCATTTTTCAATCCAGAAACAAAGCGCCAGTCAGCTCAATGGAAGCACACAGATTCACCGCCACCAAAAAAATTTTGGGTAACCGCCAGTGCTGAAAAAATGATGGTGTCCATGTTCTGGGACAGCGAGGGCGTAATCCTTACGCATTGCGTTCCAAAAGGCACTACGGTAACAGGTGCATCCTACGAAAATGTTTTGAAGAACAAATTCCTTCCTGCACTGCAACAAAAACGTCCAGGAGGGCTGCGCGTGTGCTGTTTGACCAAGACAACGCATCCGCACATCGAGCTAACGTTACGCAACAGTTTCTTCGTGATAACAACTTTGAAGTGATTCCTCATGCTCCCTACTCACCTGACCTGGCTCCTAGTGACTTTTGGCTTTTTTCAACAATGAGAGACACTCTCCATGGCCGCACATTCACCAGCCGTGCTATTGCCTCAGCGATTTTCCAGTGGTCAAAACAGACCCCTAAAGAAGCCTTCGCCGCTGCCATGGAATCATGGCGTCGGCGTTGTGAAAAATGTGTACGTCTGCAGGGCGATTACGTCGAGAAGTAACGCCAGTTTCATCGATTTAGGGTGAGTAGATAATGAGAAAAAAAATCGGAGATCTTAGAACTTGAATGCACCTCGTACTTTGGCGGAATATGGGAAGCTGGAGTGAAGTTCTTTAAGTACCTCTTGCAGCGAACGATGGGACCCATATGTCCAAGATTTGAAGAGTTGACAACCCTGACTTGCCAAATTGAGGCTTGCTTGGACTCTCGTCCTCACACGCCACTGTCTTGTAATCCTACTGATCTCCAAGCTCTCACCCCACTGATTGGAACCGCAATCACAAGCATCCCTCAGCCAGATGCAGGTACAGCCAACCTGAGCCTGCTCGCAAGGTGGAAACTACTGCGAAAAGGCTTCCAGATCTTATGCCGGCGCTGGTCACCTGACAACCTGCATCATCTGAAGCAGCATGCCAAGTGTATGGTCCCCAGTCATATTATGCAACCTGGTGAATTGTTCATAGTAAGAAAAGATAACCTGCAACCCTTATGTTGGAAGCTGGCCGTCATTGTAGCAGTGCGCACTGTTTGAGAGATGGAATGGTGCGAGTGGCCACTATTCCCACATCACAACCTGTTTTCAGGAGACGAATCTATAAGCTATTTCTTTTCACGAGTGATGTGATACAAGAGTGAACAATGTATTCGTGTTTTTTACTTGTGTGTGTTTCTCCGTTCCTTGCAGCAGACTCAGTATATTTGGTAATTTTTTATGTTTAAATGAATATTTTTTATGTGATTGTGATTTTCAGATTCCAGTTACAAACTCAACTCTATGGACAGAATACCTGATTGAAGGACGCAATGTTATGTGTATTTACTTGTGTTATTTTCTATGATTTAGCAGGACTTGCGATACCTGTATTATGCTGGTATGTTCGGTTGTTACTTTTGACCGGGTCTGTGGACAGTGCTGCCCTCTCTGGAGGTATTTGTACGTGAAGGACAGTGGTCAGCGGGCCGCCCCTCCAAGGACACTTAACGGTACACTCGCAGCGGCGAGGGAGAGATTTGGAAGTTGTGAAAGGACACCCAGTCGGGCGGTTGTCGTACGTCAGGGCCCGCGTGCCTTGTATGCTAAAAGGCGAATGTGTATATTTATTTGTTGATTGTTTTCAATAATAAGTGCTTCTTTGCATATGTTGCCATTCATTGCAATCCGAATAGATCTCAATCATTATATAGTCCCTTAAATTCCTGGTCCTCTGGTAAAAGTGACGATTCTAATTTCCACCTGAGGATGCTAACAGATGGTGAGTCACTGACCTCATAGATTCTACACCAACTTTAATGGTCGATGGGCTGCTACTTTGTCAGATGATTTTAGAAATTCCGAAGGAGTGTTGTCTATTGCCTCTACTTTATTTGATCTCAGGTCTTCCAGAGATCCTTTAAATTTTCACTCCAATACTGGATCCTCTATGACTTCCTTACATATTGCAGTTCCTGCTTCTATCAAGTCATCAGACAAGTCCTCCTTCTGACAGAAGTGTTCAGTGAACTCTTTTCACCCATCCCCTCTTTCCTCTTTCTTTAACACTGAAATTACCATTCAACTATTAATGTTACCACACTTGCTTTTCTGCATGCTGAGTCAGTCCTTCCGACAATCATTTCTTTCTGATTTCTTCAGTTTTCCTTGCACTCGTTTCCCCTTGGCTTTCTTCACTTCTTATTAGTTTCATCCCTAAGTGATTTATATTGCTGTATTACTAGCTTCCTCGTCTTCTTCGCTCAATTGAAGTATTTCTTCTGATATCCAAAATGTCTTCACACTTAGCTTACTTGCACCTATGCCTGACTTTCGAACATCTGTGACAGGCCTTTTCTAGAGATGTCCACTCCTGCTTGTATTGAAATTCCATGTCGCAGTTCCCACATCATTAGCGAACTTCAAATACGTAACATAATTCCTCAGTACAATAGTATCTCTGTCTTAACACAAAGTTTCTTCCATACGATACTTTTAAACTTCAGTCTGTTCTACAATATTAGTAAATTGTGATCTGTGTCTATGTCTGGTCCTGGATACGCCTTGCACTCCAGTATCTGATTACAGAATCTGTGTCTGACCACTCTGTAATCCATCTGGATATTTCCCTCGTCTCCTTTACAAGTTTACATCCGTATCGTTTGATTCCTGAGCAGCGTATTCTCTGGTACCATCTGAAATTTATTGCAGAACCCAATTAGCCTTTCTCCTGTACATTCCTAGTACCATCACCATATTCTCCCTTAACCCTTTCTCTTATTCTTTCCTCTAAAACTGCGTTCCAATCCTCTATGATTATTAATTTCTTATCTCCATTTACATACTGAACTACCAGTTAAGTATCCTCATATACTTTCTCTATCTCTTCATTTTCTGCTTGCGATGTTGCCATGTATACCTGAGTGTTAGTTTGCTGTCTAAACCTGATGAGAACAACCCTGTCACTGAACTGTTCACAGTGGCTCACTCTCCACACTTTCCTATTCATAAGAAATCTTACTCCTATCACACCATTTCCCGCTGCTGTTGGTGTTAACCTATATTCGTTTGACTAGAAATCCTTATCTTCCTTACATTGCACTCCACTGGCCCCCATTATTTCTAGACTAAACTTAAGTATTTTCATTTTCACATTTTCTAGCTTCCCTACTACATTGAAACCTCAGACATCCCACAGGCGTAGGAAGTTATCTTTTCATTGGTTATTCACTCATGATCTCATGGTCACCTCTTCCTTGGCAGTCCCCTGCTGGAGATCCGAATGGGGAACGAGTCCGGAATCTTTTCCCGATGGAGAAATCATCATGTCATTTTTAACAGGTCATATGTCCTGTGGATACACATTATGTATCCTTAATGCATTGGTTTCCATTGCGTTGATGTTCAAATGGTTCAATTGGCTCTGAGCTCTATGGGGCTTAACATCTGAGGTCATCAGTCCCCTAGAACTTAGAACTACTTAAACCTAACCAACCTAAGGACATCATACACATCCATGCCCGAGGCAGGATTCGAACCTGCAACCGTAGCAGTCACGCGGTTCCGGAATGAAGTGCCTAGAAGCGCTCGGCCACTGCGGCCGGCGTATTCACTTTCTTTTCTTCAGTAATTAATGTGCGAATCTTTTAAAGGACCCGTTGATGACGCAAGGGAATGAAATTATTCCTATGCAAGACATCTGCCAAGAATGGTAGATTGTTCGGCAGTTCTTGTTAATTATCCAGCGTACTGAAAAGCCTACAAATAATATTTTTACTTCTGCATGAAGTCACAAGGCACGTGAAAGAAAAATGCACGAACAGCATAAATTACCATATATTATTTAAAATTTTACAACTTACAATGCGAAATGGCCGCCGCAGCGTGCGCTAGCTTCGAGACTAGAACAGAGAGTGCGTAATAACGTTGGTCGTTTTAATTTCTTTCGGCAGCGAATATAAGAACAATTAATTACCACAAAGATCCTATACAGTTATCTTATAGAGTCTGTTTGTATCATTATTATTTCATTGTATTATAAATGATCGTTACGATAGCTAATTGCACGCACATTTTCAGAGTTTTTTAGAATTTTCATTTCCCTTGGTTTTGTGTCTGACTTGTCGTCGCACGATTTAACATTTTGTGCCGCGTATCGATACAAAGACCCCATGGCATGAGTGGGCCAAAAACACTTGTGGTTTGCGAACAGTCATACCGCCTTTACAATAACACATGTTACTTCTCGAACATATGTTTTTAGACACATGTCACTTTACGTCTCTTTTGCTTTCAACACATATGAGTATATATACAGTATATATCACTTTACAATGGTTGAAAATTTATAATCATTTTGAAACTTCCTGGCAGATTAAAACTGTGTGCCGGACCGAGACTCGAACTCGGGACCTACGCCTTTCGCGGGCAAGTGCTCTACCAACTTAGCTACCCAAGCACAACTCACGCCCCGTCCTCACAGCTTTTCTTCTGTCAGTACCTCGTCTCCTACCTTCCAAACTTTACAGAAGCTCCCTTTTTACGAGGTTTCATCTATTTCGACTATGAGCATTTGTCTACCTTTCACCCTTACACTACGCGACGGGTGAGAACAGGTTGGTATGATTGAACAATCCTGATAAACAATAACTTCACTCCCCTATTTAGGTTACGGGCGACGGGAAAAACAAGGTTAAAAAACCCCGCCCAGAGTCATCAAAGTACACACTCTTGTTACTATCAAGTATGGATTGTGAATGATGTTACCATTTGATTACCTTGATCTGTAGAGGATCATTTGTAGAGGAAACAGTTACATATCTGATTCATTATATCGGGCATACAATATGAAAATATGCAACTGATGGTTAGTTTTACTAAGTTCTTTCACTTTTCTAGTGAATCAACATTCAATGTAAGTCCACTTTACATAGGTAACATAGTTTTTAGGCGATAAATACAGCACAAAAACCTTTTCATTCATGTCTCTCGCAGTCAGTGTCGCAGAATACATAAGTAATTAGGATTCACAGAATTTTACATAGTTTTTATATGAAATTATGACGATGCTCTCGTCGGTTGACTTTGTTGTTCGGTGCCGCAGGAATGCTGGGCAAACTATCGGGAACGAGCCATTTGCCGACGAGCGTTGAACGCCGAACAGCTGCGCATGGTTGTCGTAGTAGCGGGTCCCGCCCATCGCCCGCCGATCAGCTGTTGGAAGTCATCGCGAGACCCCGAAGCAAGCATGAAACAAGTCCGCTGCGCATCAGCTTTCTTATCATGAAGACATATGCACATATACGCTGAAAAGATGTTTAGATTAATTCACAATCACTCTACAGCCACACGTGTCACTGTCTTGTTGTTTGTGTATGTACTTTGTTTCGAACGTCACTAGTCCAGAACGTTATAACATTTATGATTAGACTTCAGCTATCTCACTGGTTAATAGAATGCGCAGCTCGTAGCTTGTCAACGCCTCCCGTCACACACGCACTGCATTTTCACTTCCTAGGGCGTTTTCCTTTAGGATTTTCTGTTGTATGTTGGTCCACCTGTGACTTCAAGTGTTCAGTTGACCCGTGTTTTCACGTTACTCACTGCCGTATGCGGATTCCGCAGTTTGACAGTACATCTAACACTTTTATGCATAGCCAACCGCGGTGGTCTCGCGGTTCTAGGCGCTCAGTCCGGAACCGCGCGACTGCTACGGTTGCAGGTTCGAATCCTGCCTCGGGCATGGATGTGTGTGATGTCCTTAGGTTAGTTTAAGTAGTTCTAAGTTCTAGGGGACTGATGACCCCAGATGTTAAGTCCCATAGTGCTCAGAGCCATTTGAACCAACCACTTTTATGCATGTGATATTTCACATTAATTCTTAGACATTTCCACACGCTACAGACTTTGGCCTTAAATTTACATACTATTTACAGATTCACAATCTCTTCTGTGTATCATAGTTATTCCTTGGTGTGATTGCGCTCACTGCTTTTTCCACCTACACAGTTTGTGAATTTGTCTTTTATTTGTTAATAGGTTTTGACCTTTTACTGTCGTTACTTTACCGTCGAAATTGTTCGACACTTACAATGCACTTTCGCACACAGTTTGTACATTTTACGTGCGAAGAGTCTATTATAAGCACTTTCACTTTTATATTATGTAGCACACATTTTACATATCTTATAATAAAAGTCTTTATATATCTTCAGGATTCATGTAGCCAGTGTGCCCTCATGCAGAACGTTCGAGCAATTGGTCACCTGTACTGTTCAGTTCAGTATATTTAACCATCATACTTGCTGTCAACACTAACTCATTTTCTAGAGTTAACTTTGCTTTCTGACAACAGGGTCCGAGCACATTACTGCCCAGTATCTAAAGTGCGAAAGGTTTATACCTTCCATCGTGATAGCAGTTTAATATCACCAGTTATGTTTCACAATTCTGTCACTATGGTTATTCTAAAATTCTTAGATATCGGTCTACGATTTACAGGCGCACATTAGTCACCTACGGACCAAATTGCCTACATTTCCGTACTCACATTGTGATTTCATGAAATTTCCACTAACTAAGTGCACTGTCCTCATTAGTAATTCACTTTTTGTTGCTGATGTTCACATGCTCTCTCATGTAATCATGCAGACATCCTGCTTTCATACGCAGACACGTAAACATACATATACATAAACATTTAGGCGGATATTTACAACTCACACAAGAAAAATACAAGAATGAATCTAAAATAAATGAAATAACCTTATACTACTGTAACTACTTTTTTTCATGATCTTCATTTCAGGTCGGGTTCTTACAGACATAATGATTTTGTTACTGTCTCGGGCATCCAGCACTAACCGCATACTTCCATCTGCTTTCGTGACTGCGAGCAGAGGGCTGCTATATGGCGACTATGAATGTTTTATTATTTGCCATTTATGCAATTGTTAAATCTCTTAACTACGGCTTGCTTTTTAGCCCATGGCACGGAATACGAGGAGCGGCAAAACGTATCATGCGGTTTAATTTGCATGACTTAAGTGTATCCATTTACTATACCAGGTTTCTCGGAGAATACCTGACTCTACTTATTTAGAAGGTGAGTCAGTTCGTTCTTTTGGTTACGATCGAGGTAACTCGACTGCGACACATTTACTTCAGTACGTTGTCCTATTTCTTTTGTTTCAGATTCGGTATCATAGACTATCTTATCGTAAGTCCCCCTGTAACAGCCATTTCCTACCTTTTGGTCAGAGACATCCACCTCAACCTGCCTACAGTAGTTGTTATATGTGGCAACATTCTTTACCAGTGCTAGTTCAACCAACTTATTGTAGTTTTTCACTGTGCATATCGCAAGAGAGAGGTCTATCTTTGCGTTCCTCTCACGCAACGTATACAAACTCAGGATACAGGATACCGTTAAGTTCCTAACGACCAAGAATGAGCATTTCATCGCTTCTTTTTCGATGTCTAGGACGGCCTGTACCTGATTTTTAATGATCTGCACCCGGTCACGTATGGCCCCCACAATTTTACAGTTTTGCACTGGCAAAAACGGCAGTCTCTTACCCTGGTCTACGCATTTATAAAATTCATAATCCATAACTGAGCACTTGCTCCTGTATCAATAATGACATTTACGGTATTCCGTTTATCTGAGCCTTAAAAGCAGCTTGGACTAACTCAGCCTTTTGTGCTACGCCTGTCTGGGTTCAGCAATTAATTCCTCCCTGAGGTTTTCACCTTCATTATATCTCAACATGAATGTTGGCACGCTTCGCCTGCCTTCGTCCTGTGCCATACCGACCCTATGTGGAAGGTTTACATAGGTCGGTAGGAGTTTACCGCCCCCGAACATCCGGGATCCGACTCTTCAACAAATTCCACATTGCGTACTGTTTCATTTTGTTTCTGTTTCTTCTGTTTGGGACATATTGTGGTTATGGTTTCCAATGCTGCTGCGTAGTTGGCGGCGGCATTGGTATAACATTTATATGTATTCACTAGCACGTTCCGGTCGTCGGATGAGTGCTCTTTCTGCCAGTTTGCACGGTCAGATATGTGTCACTGCTCATTTGCACTTCGCATATTTTTGTCGGCGAAGGAAGTGTTAAAACTTCCTTCGTTCCTCCGTTTTCTATAAAAATTTCGGTTTCCGTTTATATTCGGGGAACGGTTACTATTTCCATTGTATTGGTAGCCAGTCGAAACACTGTGACTATTTTGTTTGTTGTTACTTCGGTCGGTGTGGTAATCACTTTCTCTATTATGTCCACCTTTTCTGGGACTGTTTTCATTCGGACTTCTTTGTTTTTTCTTACTACTGTTCGATCTTGGCCCACCACTCCCCAATTCGTTTTGCCTGGCGCCTTCTCCTGTTAAATCTAACGAATCTATGGTGGCCATAAATTGGTCGAGGTCCGTATCAGGCACGTGGACAAGCTTCTTCCTAATTGAAATTGTTAACTTGCCCTTTAATACACGCAATACACGTCTCTCAAGCACGGGTTCATCCCAGTATTGTGTCTTGTTAAAATACCTTTCAAAATATTTTCGAAGATAGCCTTGAAGGGGATTAAACGGCTCGGGGTTAAACACTTGCTTTCTCAGTAGTTCTTGTACGCATGACGATCAGAAGCGAGCTAAAAACATCTTCTCAAAGTCTGAATATACCTGTCAATTGTCTGCAGCCTCCATTGCCCAGAGAGCTGCATCTCCGTCTATAAAAAAAATTATTAATTGTATTTTCTGTTTCTCCGTCCAAAAAAAGGTAAGACATTTCTAAAACTCTTGATATATATCACTGGGTGGATTGACTTTCCTTCGTCAGTGAATATTTTGAACTTCCTGTCCTTAATAAGCGACTCCTCGTGTTTTACCTGTGCGACAGTTGGCACTGCACCCACATTTGTCGCATCAATAACACTCCCATAACTGCACGGGCTATACTGCTTGGCGCTATTGCAAGCCTACTGATCACCGTTTGACATAATCACAGGTACGTTTCCGTACCGAGTACAAATGAGTGGTGGGCTATTATGTTCCCTACGACCACGTCCCCTTTCTAAAGCGGAAATACGCCGCCGCATCTCACTTAGTTCAGGGTTTAAGTGCGTGTTCGAGTCCTGGCTCTCACACTCAACACCTATATTTAACCTTTGCAACACATTTTTACTTCTTGTTCTATTTTTGTTTCTACACTGTCACCTATTCGATCTAGATTTTTAGCTAGCAATTTCACCTGACCCTCCAGCACTTGTTGCGCTCTGTCGAGTTCGGTCACTTTCTCGTCAAGTTTCTGGACTTTTGGTGGAATACCTTTACTTTGTACTAACAATCCGGGAACTTGTTCCCGCAGACCATATATTTCTCCCTTAAGATGTGAGGCGATGAGTTGATCTCGTTCATCTAAAATATGGTTTAGTCGACTGACTAAACGTTCATCACGTTCCACTTTTTTACTTTCCATTTCCAAGCGTTCTGCGGTTACTATAATTTTAACTTGATTATTATCGATTTTTCATTTTCCGCACGCTCTACTTCTAATATACTCTTCACTTGAGCTATTAGAGCCTATTCTCTTTCGAGACGCTCCTCTTTTTCACGTTTCTCTCCTACTTTTTCTCTCAACTCGATATTTGCCAGCAATACGGCCTTCCAAAATGCCTTCACAAAAGAAGACGAAGTACATATTCCAGAATTCGAATCCAGAACAGCTGCCAACATGAGTAACGTAGAAGTAAATATCCTCGGAGTAGTGAAGCAACTCAAATCGCTTAATAAATGCTAGTCTTCTGGTCCAGACCGTATACCAATTAGGTTCCTTTCGGAGTATGCTGATGCATTAGCTCCATACTTAACAGTCATATACAACCGTTCTCTAGACGAAAGATCCGTACCCAAATACTGGAAAGTTGCACAGGTCACACCTATATTCAAGAAAGGTAGTAGGAGTAACCCACTAAATTACAGGCCCATATCGTTAACGTCGATATACAGCAGGATTTTAGAACATATATTGTGTTCGAACATTATGAATTACCTCGAAAGAAACTGTCTATTGACACACAGTCAACATGGGTTAAGAAAACATCATTCCTGTGAAACACAACTAGCTCTTTATTCACATGAAGTTCTGAGTGCTATTGACAAGGGATTTCAGATCGATTCCGTATTCCTGGATTTCCGGAAGGCTTTTGGCACTGTACCAAACAAGCGGCTCGTAGTGAAATTGCGTGCTTATGGAATATCGTCTCAGTTATGTGACTGGATTCGCGATTTCCTGTCAGAGAGGTCACAGTTCGTACTAACTGACGAAAAGTCATCGAGTAAAACAGAAGTAATTTCAGGCGTTCCCCAAGGTAGTGTTATAGGCCCTTTGTTATTCCTTATCTATATAAACGATTTGGGAGACATTCTCAGCAGCCGTCTTCGGTTGTTTGCAGATGACGCTGCCGTTTATCGACTAATAAAGTAATCAGATGATCAAAACAAACTGCAAAACCATTTAGAAAAAAATATCTGAATGGTGCGAAAAGTGGCAGTTGACCCTAAATAACGAAAAGTGTGAGGTCATCCACATGAGTGCTAAAAGGAATTCGTTAAACTTCGGTTACACGACAATTACGTCCAATCTAAAAGCCGTAAATTCTACCAAATACCTAGGTATTACAATTACCAACAATTTAATTTGGAAAGAAGACAGAGAAAATGTTGTGGGGAAGGCTAACCAAAGACTGCGTTTTATTGGCAGGCCACTTAGAAAATGTAACAGACCTACTAAGGAGACTGCCTACACTACGCTTGTCCGTCCTCTTTTAGAATACTGCTGCGCGGTGTGGGATCCTTACCAGATAGGACTGACGGAGTACATCGAAAAAGTTCAAAGAAAGGCAGCACGTTTTGTATTATCGCGAAATATGGGAGGGAGTGTCACAGAAATGATACAGGATTTGGGCTGGAAATCATTAAAACAAAGGCGTTTTTCGTTGCGACGGAATCTTCTCACGAAATTCCAATCACAAACTTTCTCCTCCGAATGCGAAATATTTTGTTGACACCCACCTTCATAGGGCGGAACGATCACCACGATTAAATAAGGGAAATCAGAACTCGTACGGAAAGATATAGGTGTTCATTCTTTCCGCGCGCTATACGAGATTGGAATAATAGAGAATTGTGAAGGTGGTTCAATGAACGCTCTGCCAGGCACATAAAAGTGATTTGCAGAGTATCCATGTAGATACAGATTTAAATGTAGAAGAAAATCACTCGTCGGTGTTGGCTGGGGCAGCACATCAGCTGAGTTTACAACTGACGTTCATTTGTTTGAGTCGTCAGCTGAGCTGACGCCTGTTTGCTGTTCCAGCTGTTGACCGCTAGCTTCAGGCAATGTTTCCTCTACATTGCTCTCTTCAGTTTCCAAACTGTGGACTGCCGAAACAGATTCGTCATCGATCACTGTTGTGTCGTCCATGTCTAGGTTTCTCTCTTTGCAGGTCTTAACCATACTTGTATTAACACTTTTACCCCCTAATGACGCAAGAAACACAAAAATACACCACTTATTCCAACACAAATTGGAAAGAAAAATTAAAATTACTCTTGAATGGAACTTTTGAACGCTCTATAGCAACATATCAGATTGTGTAGCTTATTTCACAAACTGCCTATGTCAATTAAAAGCATGTGGCTACACCTGAACTTTAGCACTGCAGTCAAACATACACATTTTTGAAATTAATGAACCCGGTTACACTAATCAAAGTATTGAATGTCACACTTTATGTAATCAGTAACCACTCTGCATGGCCCACAATTACCTAATGATTCCAACATTGAACTTGGGAGCTCATGTAGTTGTATCAGTTACCTTGGTAAGCAATTTCTGTTACTCGTCGCTCCACATCAAGGTTCCCACGTCTATTTTGTACAATAATGTTATGGCAGCTGCAGTCTGTCCCAGTCCAGCAGCTCGAGTTACTTATTTTCCGCGATCAGTAATGGATTGTAATTGTTATAAGTTCACGGAACAAAACATTTACAGAATTACAATCTGTACAAAATTGTTATCATACATACATAAACATAATCTGGTACTATTAATTTTTGAATAATATTGTACTCACCACAGCAATATTTCTGACTTGTCAGTTGGATACTGAACAGTAATATTTATTTAGTCCAGCCCCAGTTAGGCGCCATTTGTACCGCTACTGCCTTGGTATACTTAAGGTGAAGCCAACGAATGTGAAGTAAAGAGTGTAAGAGAATCTTACCACCTAACTTTACTGATATTTACGCCCGGCAGGATCGTGAACAGAGCACTTATTTGGCGGAGTGGACACAAGAAAGAATCATGATCATATGTGGGACCGGAACCTATATTTTCGTAAAATAGTTCTATGAAGCTCTTATTATTTAACAGCGCGCGACTCACCACCTTGTTAATATAGGATTGCGTGAGGAGCTTTTAGATTTTGTTGAAAGTGATGTTTAGTGGAGCTTTCATACTGACAAAAAACGTAAACATAATCTCTGGGATTGTATTTCGTGTTATCACATTAAAATATTGCTGCAGGGCAACTTTACTGTAGCGAAATTTAATTAAAAGAAACCTTTGAATTAAAGAAAATATTTACCTCTTTAGAAACTTAATAATCTTGGTTCTGTCGAGAAGCGGCCAATATCTTAACTGAACTGAATGTTCGTATTTTATACTTCAATACGAAATAAATTAATGTATTCACTTTCTTTTCTGTAATAATTATCGTGCGAGTCTTTTCAAGCGTCCGTTGATGACGGAAGGCAATGAAATTATAATGAAATTATTGCTATGCAAGATGTCTGCCAAGAATGGTCGATTGTTAGGCTGTTCTTGTTAATTATCCAGCATACTGAAAACAGTATGAATAATATTTTTAATTCTGCATGAAGGTCACTAGGCATATGAAAGACAAATGCACGATCAGCATAAATTACCATATATTATTTAACATTTTACAAACTTACAATGCGAAATGGCAGCCGTAGCGTGCATTAGCTTCGAGACTAGAAAAGAGAGTGAGTAATAACGCTGGTCTTTTTAGTTTCTTTCGCCAGCGAGTAAAATAACAACTAATTACCACAAAGATCTTATACAGCTCTTTTATAGAGTCTGTTTGTACCATTATTATTTCACTTCATTATAAATTAACGGTATAACAGATAATGGCAAGCGCATTTTCAGTTTTTTACAATCTTCATTTTGTTTTGTGTCTGACTTGTCGTCGCACGATTTAGTATTTTGTACCGCGTATCGGTACAGTGCCTTCGCAAGGTTGACAATTATTAGCATTTTTTTTTCTCTTTGGAGTTTTCTGCTACTTGACTGCAGTGATGACAAAATAACGCTGAAAGCAGTGACATTCGCTGTTCCGTAAGACGCTGCCTCAATGTACATCTATCTGCGGTGGCTTCCAACAGAGCGCAGCACTCAGAAGGAAACCGAACTGCGTATGCACCTGTTACTAGGCAACCTGCTTAGCTGACGTGTTGAAACGGTTGCCGGGAAATCAGGTACTTGTTGTATCTCGAAGCATTTAGTTCATTATAAAAATGAACAATCAAGGAAGATAAAGATCAAGTTTCGATGTTCCGTCGATGATGATATCATTCAAGACGTAACAAAGGTTCTCATCGGTCACAGATGAGGAAGGTAATTAACTGAGGAAAGTAAAATGATTAAATCTGCATGATTGGATGGAGATCCTACCCTGCAACCCCCGCAACCCCCCCCCCCTCGATTTCCTCACCAGAATACATTACCAGCGTCTAAACACGGCAACACATTACTTGGGTTTTTCTTTCTGGAGGATGCTCTATATTTTACGTGTTGTATTTCCCACACAGAAAATAAGCAGTCTTCAGATACACGACAGAATGAAACAAACAGAAAAAAATAAAAGTGCTAGCTGCCACTTCCTTGCAGTAAATAAACATAAAAAATTGATTCCATCTTTCATCTCACAACACATTTAACTTTCACGTGTACCAATGTGTAAACTAGCAGGTGTTACACACATTTAACTGCCAAAAAGTCTCTCATGCATCATTGTTGTAGCAATGCCAAAGAGTTTCTAAAATTTTCTGAGGCTCACTGCTAATTCACACTCATGACACAGTTATACAACATCATTCATTTTACACGTGGTTGTACTATAAACATTTCTAAGAAGTGATGTCCCTTTGAACGATTAGAGCCCCACGAGTTTTATACGTGGTTGTTAATGATGTTAAATAGTTTCTTGTATATTACGGAGGAAATTCTGGCTGCTCATTTGCTTTTTTTTCTTTCCTATAACTTTTCTTGTGAAGTTCCAACACTTTTCTAGGTTTAGGGCATCCTCTTCCTCCATAGAATGTCTACACAGATTCTTAATCTTTAAAGAATTCTTCGCATGCTTCTCTAATTTTCGCTTTGTTTACGATTTCTGCGCCATCCACTCGAATTAACAAATTAAATGTGATGTCTACGCACTATAAGTTCTAGATTCACCTGCTTCATATTGTAATGGAAAGTTTTGCATCACTTAAGCTAATTTTATTGCGAAATAAAACCTAAAATTACCCAAATAACGACAGCTTGTTCGAAAACCGACATCTTTGCATATTTGTGAAGATAAATCAGCAAATTGGGAACATTCAACAGCCTGTTGCTCCACTCCACGCACAGTAACACACTTGCACGCTCCCTGGTATGCTGTCAACAAGGTGGTCTAGTTGTTCATGCTGACGCCTGTCGCACGGTTTGACAATGGCAATCTTGTGGATACACTGTGTGTGAGGATGGCTCTGCGCACTGCGAGTTGTTGCTGGTTAGAAGCATACTCAGTCGCTTTAATGTCAGAAGATACCGCAGCTCATTCTATCTGCTTCATTTCTGACGTCCTATTGAAGTGAGCACGGTGTTCTCGTGCACTATAGTTTTGAAAGACATATTCATAGCCGAAATTCTGGCAGTAGGGCTTTACAAGAGACTGGATAACCACTGCAAAGCCTTCAAGTTCCGATCGATAGGGATGTGAGACCTCCGACTACCGTGTGTGAGGCGGGACTGAAAGGGGGGTTAGGTGTAGTGTTCAATAAAATTATTTAAGCCCGCTACTACATGAGGAGGACTGCACTTGAATGCAGTAGGCTATAAATGTATTTTCAGATCAGGCTCTCAGTGTATCAGTGAACATGTGTTAGACAAGTGAAAAGGAAAGAACTGTTTTATGTGGCTAGTGTTATTGTTAACATTGGTTTTACGTGCAACGAAAACTTTCACTACGACATGAACTCAAGAATGTTGGATGGTGTTTGGAAGAATTTTATATGCATCTCACTAATTAATTTAATCAGACTTCCAAGCATTCATCACATCGTAGTAGTTCGCTTTAGGGGATTGAAGCTTGGAGGTAAGCATTTTATTAATAATAGATAATTAGTCAATAATCATTGTAAAGGACATTTATTATTTTTAAACTAATACCACGGGCATCGACTCCTACATTAAGAAAGGCTAATAAGAGCGATGTGGACAGCAATGAAAATGTTATAATTACATAGTCACCTAAGATAATTGATAATTTACATTAACATGTGGATGCTATCACACATGTAGCTTATTTTATATGAACTGTGGATAGGAAGAACTGTATGAGATATTGGTAGTGGAATAATTCATTCAAATTCACTAGAACTGGTATAGTAAGTTTCAGAGATAGAATCTACCAAGGATCTACTGGTGCTCACTTCATGGACTAGGGCGAAAACGAAGTGATTACATGTATGTCACTAGCTATATACCAAAATGATGAAAAACGCATTAAATTCTACACGTGCCAAAGGAGAGAAGATTCATTACACATGATAGTACTCGTTCAGTTCGTTATTTCATGTACGACAGTATGAAGGATAGCACTGCTTGTTTGATGCGAACTGAAGAACACATAAAATATTATGCCTGTGACTATTACGTGCAGCGTCGAACAAAAATTGCGTAACTCCCAGAAAGCGGGTCATGAAATAACAAAACGCAATCGCTTATGGCTACGATAAATTCATTTAAACAATTCAGGATGAACTTTGATCACTTACTCAGCAACGTATCTCCTGAGCGTCGTGCAGTCACTGTTGTAGGCTGTCTTACTGTTGATGTTGCGAGGGCTATTCGGAAAGTAAGTTACGATCGATCGCGAAATGGAAAGCTCAGTGATGCCTGTCAGTCGGCTCAAATCACTCTTCTTAGTTCTGAGCACACAGTGAGCACGTAAACATGGCCAAAAGATGTGTCTTCCGGCAAGTATATTTCCCTGGAGGCATGCAGCCCATATGACATAACTGTCATGCGTTTCCTTCTTCATGACAATCATCGGACGCACTCTGCAGAGGCAATGAAGATGTTCCTGCAATATTTTCGATACGAAGTGTTTAATCACCCACCATACAGTCCGGAATTGGCTCCCGCTGATGTTCGTCTCTGCTCACATGAACCGCTGGCTATGGAAACAACGTTTTTACACGGACGACGAACTACAGATGAGCGTAGAGAACTGGCGAAAAGCACAGGCGCCTGCATTCTCCTACAAGGCTATTGGAAAGTTCGTACAAAGCCACGACAAATGTTTCATTCGGAGTGGCGACTTTGTAGAGATATAGCTGGAAGGTGTAACTAACTGTTGAAAATAAAACATTTTTAATTTTACCTGTGGTTCCATTTCGCGACCGACTGTACATTATTTTCGAATAGGCTTCGTAATTGCTCATTTGTTACAACTGTCTCTATAATAACTCCTACTAATGTGACTATTACTCGTAGCAGTTACGACGGTCTTACCTGAGGCATTCGGTACCTATCACTTAGAAGTTGTTCTGGCATCACAAGAAGATAAACGATTCAATAGAATGTGAGAAACTTAATCTGTAAATGATGTCATATTATTCTACGCGGGAAATGGCAGATACGCCATTTTCCTATGTTTTAGCCAACGTTGTTCGTCGAACCACATATGACACTTCCGACAACGAAGTACGTAACGCTACATTGCATCTGACTAAATATTTTTCTGTTTTTTACAGTGACTTGCAGAACGGAACCATTCACATGGAGGACAAGGGATTTCGGTGGACTTTGCACAGTACGACCGTCGAAAGTTGTGCGATTTGTAGGTGAAGAACCTGAAACATATGGAAGCTTCTAGACGCATTGACAATGCTCTGACGTGGCTAATTCTGCACGAACAAGTAATTTATCAATATCAGTTAAGGCATGTGTAAGCTGACAGGTGCCGGCCGCGGTGGTCTCGCGGTTCTAGGCGCGCAGCCCGGAACCGTGCGACTGCTACGGTCGCAGGTTCGAATCCTGCCTCGGGCATGGATGTTTGTGATGTCCTTAGGTTAGTTAGGTTTAAGTAGTTCTAAGTTCTAGGGGACTTATGACCACAGCAGTTGAGTCCCATAGTGCTCAGAGCCATTTGAACCATTTTTTGAGCTGACAGGTGACAAGTCCGCATTGTCAAATGGCAGTAGTGCCCGAGGATTTTAATTGTAGGGCGGAACCCTAGGCATCCACACCTCAATGTTTGCATTTTATTTAAGGAGGAGGTGCGATTCGTACTGAGTGGCATAATGTCAGCACAACAGCTACTCATCCGCAGATGCAAATCCTTGAGCAATCATGGTAGTAATGCACCAAGTTCGTTTTAATGTCAACACATAGGCAGGATATGTAGTCGACAATGTCCTTACTTTACCCAAAATACTAGCAGGCGACGTTAATCATTAATTTCTGTGTAACGAATTACCCACGCTACTGGAGAACGTTATCCTTTCATTAAGACAATGATTCTGGTTTATGTACGACGGAGCATGTCACCAGTTCCCTAGCATCGCATAAAAGCATCAATCACTGATGATCGTTAGTGTGATGGATTGGTCAAGGAGGTCCTATAGCATGACCTGAAGTTTCACCTGATCTCAGTCCCTTAGATTTCGGCGTAGGGGGACGTTTGATGTCACTGTTATATTATTCACACGTTGACGACCTCCACATATTATAGGAGTTTGTCTCCCAAGTTTCTGACCAAACGCAATAGAAGCCAAATGTGTCCACTCGATTCCTATCGAAAGAGGTGTGAAAGATATGAGACAATAAATGGTAACTACACTGAGCACGTGCTGTACTGCTAACAACTATAAAGCTAACAGGTCATAATGGTTCTTGTCTCAGACAGTATTATTTTCCAAAAGATCTGCTTTCTTGTGGCATCATCTCTGGAAAGAAATGGAGGTTAATATGAATTAAGGTTTAAAAACCTCTTCATTAATACGTCATTAACTGCTACTTAGCATTCTTGAAAGATGGTGTCCTTCAGACTGCTCCATTATCCATTATATTCATCGGCGATACGTATCCTTGTTGCTGATGTGTAAATTCTTATATCAACTACCCCTCTTCAGGTGCTTCATATTATTGGTATTTCCGCATCTCTTGAAACGCAACTAAAATATTCCTTTCTCCTTCGGCCATCCATTCACCTGTCCATGTCCTGACCACCTGCTGTGCATTTTCATTAAATCACATTTACGTCATCCACGCGAATCTGTCCCATTACCTGTCTGATGTTTCTATTACTCACAGTAATTCCCTGAAGTCTTTTCTGCAAGTATCTGTATGCCTGACAACCCTTTCAACAGTTCTGCGCAGTGGGTTGCCACGCTCTAGGCGTTAAAGGTACTGTCTCGTTTTGTTCTGCACTGTAAGTCAAACGACATTGATTACGAATCTTCCATTCATACACATTCGATGCAGTTTTCACAAAATTGTTATTTCTCCTCAAGCACTGCAGGTCAAGATCATTGTTATCTTTATTTCTTTTGCTGAACATGAAGTCGTTTCCTTGAAATTTGTCTAAAAACAAACGCCGTTTCTAACGCTGCATTGTAAATTGGGGCTGTGTGTTTTCAGTGTATTATTTCTATATTATTTTAGAATTATTACAATGCAATCTAATCAATGTAAAATACAGGATGGAATGTAACAATATTGTGAAAAGGACAGGTGCTACTCGCCATGTAGCGGAGATGCTGCGTGGCAGATACGCACAACAAAAAGGCTGTCACAAATATAGCTTTCGGCCAGTAAGGCCTTCGTCAAAATTAGACGACAAAAACACACACATCCACACTCACGCACATGACTGCAGTCTCGGGCAGCGTGACAGAACGTACAAACTTTACTTCCTTGGACATGAATGGGGTCACACAGATTTGCGTTTATCCACGTGTCACTGTCAGTGTAGCCCTGTGGAATTAATTTGGACAAAAGATAAGGCTGTATGAGAGGGGGAAAACATTCAAGATAACATTCACTGAATCGCTTGTGCATGAGGCAATACACAACATCCCACATGTAGCGTGGGCACAGTCCTTGTGGCATGCTGAAAAGCTACAGAAAGAATAATTTGACAGACAAGCGATGACGGATATAAGCCTTGAACCTATCAGCATGAATTCACGATCAGGTTGTTCAGAAACATACTCAAATGACAGTGACTGTGGTATTACGATACAGACTCTGGAACAAAGTTTTAATATTTCTTAGTTTTAATGACGCGTGGTTTAAAAATGTGTTTGTCAACATATCGTTTGCATAAATAATAATGAGAACTTCCTAGCTTTTCCATTAGAGCACTGTATCCTTTGAATTATGCAGACTATAATGTTCAACATGCCCGAGGAACCGTTAAGCTTCTCCCACCATGTTGTATGCTCTAATAACACGCGAGAATGCAGCTGAATAGATCGTCAAAAGTTTGATATTTCCACATGTAAACAGCTACCATTTTCAAGGCACGAACTGAATACGGCCCTAAAATGACAGTAACTGTTACTGGTCGAGATATCGGTTGTTTTCGATGTTATCGGTCATCATTCCCTACAGTTATTCACAGATGATGGTTAACTGTCTGCATTTCAATGGATTATAAATGCGGTCGCTTACTGTAATGTCGAATGAGTTAGTTTACACTCAAAATTCCTGTTAACAGTGAAAAATATGACAACTTACTGACCATTTTTACGATAATCTTTTCATTAGTCTTTTCTACCACTAATTCTATGTTACGCGCAGAGAGTACACTTAACTACAGTCAAATACAATAACAGACACCCCTTATACAAATTTTTAAAAATTCTATTGAGTAGAAGCAGTTGTCGAGCAAATATAATGATTTCGGTTTCTGCTTGAAGTTAATTTTGTTGTATATTAAATTTTTACTTATAATATAGTATTAAGGAATGACGAGATACGTTTGAAGTTCTCTAACGCTATAGATACAGCAATAAGGAATAGCGCAGTAGGCAGTACAGTTGAAGAGGAACGGACATCTCTAAAAAGGGCCATCACAGAAGTTGGGAAGGAAAACATAGGTACAAAGAAGGTAGCTGCGAAGAAACTATGGGTAACAGAAGAAATACTTCAGTTGAATGATGAAAGCAGGAAGTACAAACACGTTCCGGGAAAATCAGGAATACAGAAATACAAGTCGCTGAGGAATGAAATAAATAAGAAGTGCAGGGAAGCTAAGACGAAATGGCTGCAGGAAAAATGTGAAGACATCGAAAAAGATATGATTGTCGGAAGGACAGACTCAGCATACAGGAAAGTCAAAACAACCTTTGGTGACATTAAAAGCAACGGTGGTAACATTAAGAGTGCAACGGGAATTCCACTGTTAAATTCAGAGGAGAGAGCAGATAGGTGGAAAGAATACATTGAAAGTCTCTATGAGGGTGAAGATTTGTCTCATGTGATAGAAGAAGAAACAGGAGTCGATTTAGAAGAGATAGGGGATCCAGTATTAGAATCGGAATTAAAGAGCTTTGGAGGACTTACGGTCAAATAAGGCAGAAGGGATAGATAACATTCCATCAGAATTTCTAAAATCATTGGGGGAAGTGGCAACAAAACGACTATTCACGTTGGTGTGTAGAATATATGAGTCTGGCGACATACCATCTGACTTTCGGAAAAGCATCATCCACACAATTCCGAAGACGGCAAGAGCTGACAAGTGCGAGAATTATCGCACAATCAACTTAACAGCTCATGCACCGAAGCTGCTTACAAGAATAATATAAAGAAGAAGGGAAAAGAAAATTGAGAATGCGCTAGGTGACGATCAGTTTGGCTTTAGGAAAAGTAAAGGGACGAGAGAAGCAATTCTGACGTTACGGCTAATAATGGAAACAAGGCTAAAGAAAAATCAAGACACTTTCATAGGATTTGTCGACCTGGAAAAAGCGTTCGACAATATAAAATGGTGCAAGCTGTTCGAGATTCTGAAAAAAGTAGGGGTAAGCTATAGGGTTAGACGGGTCATATACAATATGTACAACAACCAAGAGGGAATAATAAGAGTGGACGATCAAGAACGAAGTGCTCGTATTAAGAAGGGTGTAAGACAAGGCTGTAGCCTTTCGCCCCTACTCTTCAATCTGTACATCGAGTAAGCAATGATGGAAATAAAAGAAAGGTTCGGGAGTGGAATTAAAATACAAGGTGAAAGGATATCAACGATACGATTCGCTGATGACATTGCTATCCTGAGTGAAAGTGAAGAAGAATTAAATGATCTGCTGAACGGAATGAACAGTCTAATGAGTACACAGTATGGTTTGAGAGTAAATCGGAGAAAGACGAAGGTAATGAGAAGTAATAGAAATGAGAACAGCGAGAAACTTAACATCAGGATTGATGGTTACGAAGTCAATGAAGTTAAGGAATTCTGCTACCTAGGCAGTAAAATAACCAATGACGGTCGGAGCAAGGAGGACATCAAAAGCAGACTCGCTATGGCAAAAAAGGCATTTCTGGCCAAGAGAAGTCTACTAATATCAAATACCGGCCTTAATTTGAGGAAGAAATTTCTGAGGATGTACGTCTGGAGTACAGCATTGTATGGTAGTGAAACATGGACTGTGGGAAAACCGGAACAGAAGAGAATAGAAGCATTTGAGATTTGGTGCTATAGACGAATGTTGAAAATTAGGTGGACTGATAAGGTAAGGAATGGGGAGGTTCTACGCAGAATCGGAGAGGAAAGGAATATGTGGAAAACACTGATAAGGAGAAGGGACAGGATGATAGGACATCTGCTAAGACATGAGGGAATGACTTCCATGGTACTAGAGGGAGCTGTAGAGGGCAAAAACTGTAGAGGAAGACAGAGATTGGAATACGTTAAGCAAATAATTGAGGACGTAGGTTGCAAGTGCTTCTCTGAGATGAAGAGGTTAGCACAGGAAAGGAATTCGTGGCAGGCCGCATCAAACCAGTCAGTAGACTGATGAAAAAAAAATACAAAATCAATTAGGGGTAATGCAGGAGTAGGTTTAATAATGAATAAAAAGTAGGAATGCGGGTAAGCTACTACAAACAGCATAGTGAACGCATTATTGTGTCCAAGATAGACACGAAGCCCACTCCTACTACAGTAGTACAAGTTTATATGCCAGCTAGCACTGCAGATGAATTGATAAAATATATGATGAGATATTCAGGTAGTGAAGGGAGACGAAAATTTAATATTCATGGGTGACTGGAATGCGAGAGTAGGAAAAGGGAGAGAAGGAAATATAGTAGGTGAATATGGATTGGGGGTAAGAAATGAAAGAGGGAGTCGTGTGGTAGAATATTGCACAGAGCATAACTTAATCATAGCTAACACTTGGTGCATGAATCATAAAAGAAGGTTATATACATGGAAGAATCCTGGAGATACTAGAACGTATCAGATAGATTATATAATGGTAAGACAGAGATTTAGGAACCAGGTTTTAAATCGTAAGTCATTTCCAGGGGCAGATGTGGATTCTGACCACAATCTATTGGTTATGAACTGTAGATTAAAACTGAAGAAACTGCAAAAAGGTGGAAATTTAAGGAGATGGGACCTGGATAAACTGAAAGAACTAGAGGTTGTACAGAGTTTCAGGGAGAGCATAAGGGAACAATTGACAAGAATGGGGGAAAAATACGGTAGATGAACAATGGATAGCTTTGAGGGATGAAGTGGTGAAGGCAGCAGAGGATCAAGTAGGTAAAAAGACGAGGGCTAGTAGAAATCCTTGGGTAACAGAAGAAATATTGAATTTAATTGATGAAAGGAGAAAATATAACAATGCAGTAAATGAAGCAGGCGAAAAGGAATACAAACGTCTCAAAAATGAGAACGACAGGAAGCGCAAAATGGCTAAGCAGGGATGGCTACAGGACAAATGTAAGGATGTAGAGGCATATCTCACTAGGGGTAAGACAGATACTGCCTACAGGAAAATTAAAGAGACCTTTGGAGAAAAGAGAACCACTTGTACGAATATCAAGAGCTCAGATGGAAACGAAGTTCTAAGCAAAGAAGGGAAAGCAGAAAGGTGGAAGGAGTATATAGAGGGTCTATACAAGGGCTATGTATTTGAGGACAGTATTATGGAAATGGAAGGGGATGTAAATGAAGATGAAATGGGAGATATGATACTGCGTGAAGAGTTTGACAAAGCGCTGAAAGACCTCAGTCGAAACAAGGCCGTGGAGTAGACAACATTCCATCAGAACTACTTACAGCCTTCGGAGAGCAAGCCCTGACAAAACTCGACCATCTGGTGGGCAAGATGTATGAGACAGACGAAATACCCTCACACTTCAAGAAGAATGTAATAATTCCAGTCCCAAAGAAACCAGGTGTTGACAGATGTGAAAATTACCGAACTACCAGTTTATTAAGCCACAGCTGTGAAATACTAACACGAATTCTTTACATACGAATGGAAAAACTGGTGGAAGCCGACCTCGGGGAAGATCAGTTTGGATTCCGTAGAAATGCTGGAACACATGAGGCAATATTGACCCTACGTCTTATCTTATAAGATAGATTACGGAAAGGCAAACCTACGTTTCTAGCATTTGTAGAGTTAGAGAAAGCTTTTGACAATGTTGACTGGAATACTCTATTTCAAAATATGAAAGTGGTAGGGGTAAAATACAGGAAGCGAAAGGCTATTTACAATTAATACAGAAACCAGAGGGCAAAGTTGAGGGGCACGAAAGGGAAGAAGTGGTTGGGAAGGGAGTGAGACAATTGTAACCCATACGCGATGTTATTCAGTCTGTATATTGAGCAAGCAGTAAATGAAACAAAAGAAAAATTCGGAGTAGGAATTAAAATCCGTGGAGAAAAAATATAAGCTTTGAGGTTCGTCGATTACATTGTAATTCTGTCAGAGACTGCAAAGGACCTGGACGAGCAGTTTGATGGACAGTGTCTTGAAAAGAGGATATAAGATGAACATCAACAAAAGCAAAACGAGGATAACGAAATGTAGTCGAATTATGTCGGGTAATGCTGAGGGAATTAGATTAGGAAATGAGAAACTTAAAGTAGTAGATGAGTTTGCTATTTGGGAGGATGTAAGATGTAAACTGGCAATGGTAAGGAAAGCGTTTCTGAAGAGTATAGGAAGTCGTTTCTCAAAGTATTTATATGGAGTGAAGCCATGTATGGAAGTGAAACATGGACGGTAAATAGTTTGAACAAGAAGAGAATAGAAGCTTTCGAAATGTGGTGCTATATAATGATGCTGAAGGTTACATGGGTAGAGCATGTAACTAATGAGGAGGTACTAAGCAGAATTGGGGATAAAAAGAGGAATTTGTGGCACAACTTGACTAGAAGGAGGGATCGTTTGATAACATGTTCTGAGGCATCAAGGGATCACCAATTTACTATTGGAGGCAATGTGGAGGGTAAAAGTCGCAGAGGGAGACCAAGAGATGAATACACTAAGTAGATTCAGAAGGATGTAGGTTGCAGTAGGTACTGGGAGATGAAGAAGGTTGCACAGGATAGAGGAGCATGGAGAGTTGCATGGAGAGTCTCTGGGCTGAAGACCACAACAACAACAATGCAGTTCAAATCGCAATAAATAATATTTATAAAAGCTGTTTCAATGATCTTATCGTTAGACAATTGTCATTTTGACTTCACGCCTCCACAAAGCTGTAGCAGCTGTTCTCGCCTCTCGACGTCACGCAGAGAAAATCTATAGAGCAGTTGACGTAACGTCGACTAGACGTGAATTAATATTTCTCTCGTGACGACCGATCGAAATTGGTTTTAATATTTACTATCCGCTCATACATTTGAACGCATAATACGATGCACCGTAGGCAAGTGAGCCTGACTGGTTTATACAGCATCGCAGTTCGACAACGTGGGCGATTTTTTAAATAATTTTCGATGCTATAGTGTCAGCAGCTACGTTGAATTTTTTGAATGATTTCTTGAAGCCTTCAGCTGCCATTCTCTTTATTTTTGTACGATTTTACAATTTCGGCATTAGGCCATTTTCAGGTATCTAAAACATCAACCACAAAGTACCTAATAGATGGAGCACTTCAAATTTTACGTAAGTTAAAGAAAAGTCATGGATATAATGAAAGAAATTGAAATCTACATACATCTAAAAGTTCAGTCAGACAGAGATTTAAATGAGCAAAGAGACCTGCACAATGGCAAATTCATAGAAAACTTCTACGAAGCGTTACAGAAGCGTACAATGTAAAATCATCGCTACACTAATTAATAAATTTGAGTGAAATGCGAAACATCACGTAACCATAACTCGACTCTCGTGGTTCTCAGTACTGTGTCATTAGAATACTGTGACAAACGTGATATACAGATCTTAATACCAACTATTCAAAAATGATGTAAAATTGGTTCAAGTGGCGCTGAGCACTATGGGACTTAACTTCTGAGTTCATCAGTCCCCTAGAACTAGTAAAACCTAACTATCCTAAGGACGTCACACACATCCATGCCCGAGGCAGGATTCGAACCTGCGACCATAGCGGTCGCGCGGTTCCAGACTGCAGCGCCTAGAACCGCTCGGCCACTCCGGCCGGGAAAAAAATGACGTAACAGAACAAATATTTACAAGTTATTTTAAATAAATTACATACAGTCATACTTACACCAATGATGAACGATAATTAAATATAACTAAGAACAAAAGCATAGGCAGATTAAGTAGCAAATTTCTGTAAAATAATTATAATCTTCCTAGTGTTAAGTACGTGATATATGAGCTTTCCAACAATTGCTCGAAAGTAACGTGTTCCTAAAATTGCGTGAACATCTAGAATTATTTTATGAGCCTAACATGATGTCAAAGGAGTAATGACGTATATGACATAATCTGCTACTAAAAAATCATCCGTAAAGTAAGTTATAATGCGCCTAGTATATCTACAGACGTGACTTGTTCCTACATAAAAATCACAAGTGTCACTAATGTATCCAATAAATAATACTTCCGTTTTAGTTACTTGAAAATGGCCTAAGGCCGAAATTGTACAATCGTACAGGAAATAAAGAGAAAGGCAGCTGAAGGCTTCAAGAAATCATTCGAAAAAAACGTGAACTTTGTTTGCCCGCTCTCTACTGCCGCGCATACGCAGCTCTCATCTCTCCACTGTTCGTCTTCCGAGACGCAGCTATAGCTAAAAGTGAATTGATGGTATATATGGAGTGGAAATTAAGATGTACGTAGAATTATGTGCAAGTTACAATTTATATAAAAAATGGAGCCTGTGGGTGAATCATAAGGTGGTGAATGGACACCACTAACCAAATACGTAGGTAGGGAGAGGCTGAACGTAGCTCCAGATAAGGAACGGCAAAAAGGATGATTTAGTATAGAATGCTTTCAAAATAGACCAATATTTGTCGTGTGAAAATAATTATTCATTCTCGACACCTAAGTCTTCCGTTTGATACAAGATGTTGCTCACCACTGATGTACTAAACGTGGCTGAATCTTCACTTTGTCTTTCATTCTTGCATTAGGGTCCGAATGTATAACGACCCCCTTGATTCGTGTGACCGAGCGAGGTGGCGCAGTGGTTAGCACACTGGACTCACATTTGGGAGGACGACGGTTCCGACCATCCTGATTTAAATCTTCCGCTATTTCCTTAACTCGCTCCAGGAAACGGCCTATTTCCTTCTAAGGAAACAGCCTATTTCCTACCCCATCCTTCCCTAATCTGAGCTCTGTCTCTAATGACTTCGTTGTCGATTGGATGTTAAACACTAATCTCCTCCTTTGACTTCATCTACATAGTAATATGCCTTTTTTTTTGTAGTAATGTGATATGAGTATCGAAGTTCAAAATGTCCTGCCCCATTTTAGAGTTTCGTCTTTTCTATACATTTTCATTCCTTATCGAACATTAGTTGGGACCATGCACGTATGTACCCACTTTATTTACTGCTCTTTTGGACTGACATTTTGCTTGGCAAACATCCACATTAGTTGCAACTTTGGCTGCCTCTTTTTGCATCGTTGTTATTTAGTTTCTTGATATTCTAACAATTTTTTCGGTGTTAACAGCGCCAATCGCCTCTTCCCGCTACATTTTGTCCCGCTAGCGTCCAGATTTCTCGCTTCGATTATTTCCATAAAATTATCTTCAGCTGCTGGTCCTTCTACATCCAGAGCATTCACCTCCCTCCTATTTCGATCTGTTCTTGCAATACCCACACCATGTCGGGTGTTTCTGTTATTGCAGTTGTTACTGTGGTTAGGCCTGTTTTGATTACTATTACCTCGGTTTTCTTCGAACTCAAGTATTCCTCTAAAAATATAGCCATAACACATTCCCCAGAGATGACCAAACCTGGGACAACCCTAGGTAATTTTCTGTGTTGTACGTGTAACAAATGTTCTTTTACGTGCATAACCTTTCAGTGTAGTTCTTCGCAGCAAGGTCTCACTTTCCTTTCTCGTCCTGGATATTACGGAGTAACGTTCAGGTATTCGTGCTGTATTTCGCTTTGCTTGCAATGTCATAGGAATTATGCTTCAAATCTATTCTAAAATTCTCCGTATACTGCCCGACGCCGTGCATGTCTGCTGAGTTTCGTTTCTGCTATTAAAACTCAATTTTCCTCAGGATATTCTGGAGAAATAAAGTTTCTACATATGTTGTTGAATGTCACCGATCAGCTCTTTTGTTTTGGGTCGACGTTTTCTAGTTCGGCACTTTTTGCTATGACTTATCCTTGCTAATGGGAAACTACGTGCCACCCTTTTAATACTTCCTAAATGTTCAATACGGTCGTTAATTCTTGATGTTGTGTTTAACATTCCCACCAACGGCTGATAACAATCGCAGCTCTGAGGCGCTGCAGATCGCGGTTAACGATCGCCTCAACGTGCGTGTGCAGCATGTCTTGCGGACGCAGCCTCTTGCAGCCACGGGGTCAGGTAGGCAGCCGTGATTCACTGTAGTAGAGACGGCTGCATTAGCAGCTATCAGTCACACCCTTCTGTTTACTGGATTTGTATCCTGCATTGTTCCTATAATCATTTGTTGTCGTTATGGGCTTTCATTCGATGTGCTCCTCTTGACGGACACGACTTCGTTTACAACGTACAGGTGTGTATCAGGAATCTACTGAAAAATGCCGGTATCGTCTTACCCTAACACGTTTGTCGACACGTCTACATCCACTACAGTATTAGGTATTCCACGCTTCTGGAACTTTGGCAACAACAGCTGTCACAGCAACAGCAGAAGTAACAGGAATAACGACAGCAAGAGTTAAATTATCATGTTGCTTTTTGGCATGTTTCTGCAGTTCTTGTCTCAACAGCAACAAAGTCCACCAGTGGTCAAGTGTTCCGTGTCCACCTCCATTCACTGCCTGCAACGATTCTTTGGACAGCTGGGAAATCTACTTCCGTCGTTTTGGACTGTAATGTTTCAGTTTTGGCATTTCTGGTACGGCAGAAAAGTGATTGCCTCTTGTCATGCAAAGTGGTGCAGACCCAAGTGGTGCGGACCCAAGTGCTTTGCCTTTTAATGGTCTCTGTGCTCCGTTAGCGAAGTACTACGGTCGTCACAAGCACCTTGTTATGGCTGGGTTATAGTTTAATCAGCGTCATACACAAAATGGACAGTCATTCACACCACGGTCTGCGGACTTGCAGGGCCTCGCATGCAAGTGTAAATACTGCATCAGAAGTGTAAAGAAAGTACACAGAATCATTGATTCAGGATGTAAGTGTCTGCCCTCCACCTGACAAGTAGGTCATACGTATAAAAAAAGCTTTGGCCGCGTCCAATCCTAGTCTTAGTGAAACTGTTAAATCTTTGGGGGTTGCTTCTGAGGCTCGGCATGATTTCGCAAATGAAATTCATGTATCACAATTAGGTCGTCGCCGTAGCGAGCAGCGGTCAACATGATTCCGAGCCATCATCTCTGGGACCTGGGTTCACGGGTGTCCGGATCGCTGGCACCTAGTGAGAGAAATGTGGAGCATTATGTTTCCCCCACACCTCGACGTTGAGTGATAGATTTTGTAATGATAACTAGGCAGGTCAGAATCGCCCTCGGGCATTGCACTGCGACATGCTTCGCGCAAGGTTCAAGAAAATCCAATCCTGCCCTGGCTGCGGTACCCGGCATTCCAGAATCAGCTGCCCAGAGCGGTGTGTTGGGTCTGTGAGAAGCACGCCCGCCTCTCAGCACTGTTTGTCAACAAGCAGCGCGCCGGCCGCTCGCACAGCGACGGGGACAGGACCTCGGTCCACACCGTCGCGACAGAGGAAAATGGCTCTGAGCACTATGGGACTTAACATCTATGGTCATCAGTCCCCTAGAACTTAGAACTACTTAAACCTAACTAACCTAAGGACAGCACACAACACCCAGCCATCACGAGGCAGAGAAAATCCCTGACCCCGCCGGGAATCGAACCCGGGAACCCGGGCGTGGGAAGCGAGAACGCTACCGCACGACCACGAGATGCGGGCAACGACAGAGGAGCAGGCGGCTCCCCTACCACCGTAACAACTTACGTTGTGTTCGATTCCAGGCCAGGTCGGAGATTTCCTCCAATCGGGGACTGGCGATCGTGTTGTCCTCACATTCATTTCGTCATAACTGACACGAAAGCCGCCTCAAACACACAGTCGTATTCTCTTTCCAACAGTGAAATGGCTGTATGAGCACAAACCGAAAGCCATAAAATGGATTTTTTTTTTTAGTTTTGTGTTTGATCTGACACTTTCTGGTCAGTCTATGAACTTCCAGTTGGACACCAGCACCGTGTGTCATTAGACGTTGACGGCACGTATCACCAACATGGCTCTCCTTCACTACATCTGTACCTGTTCTGTGTTGTGTCTTACAGCAGCGAGGCTATTCTTCTCATCGGAGAAGATTGGCAGCTACCAAGGGAACCACGCCTACTCGTCACCACCGAATTCGTCCAAACTTATTACACGAGCGGCACTTGGCCAGAAATGAAATTGACAGAAGTGGGAGGGGGGGAGGGGCAGATGGGCAACCGATTGGGTAACTCCGGACAAGTGAGAGTAGGACTCACGCACCGAGGATTCCGTATAAACTTAATTATGTGTGTAGATAGTTTATCCACACCGAGAAAGAGAATTTCGAAGATTCACGCATGTTATCGATATCGATGCTGACAAGACATCAAACTACGTGACACAAATAACAGTATTTTTTAATTGCGTTGTCGCGGAAAATTAATTTTCTTACACCGCCAAGGGACCATACGGTTAAGTATGTAACAAAAATTTCAACTTCATTTGTCTACAATATGACAAGAAAAATCATTTTTTTACTTGTGACTTAATTAAAAATAACAATTTTCTATGTTTTCCTTCGTTTTTCCTGTAAAATTATGCTTCTCGCCAAATTTCATGATTCTAGGTCAACAGAAAGTAGGCTGCTCTAAAGATTCTGATGAGATAGGTTTGCAAGTATCAAAATACGTGCATAAATGGCCGTGTTCTTTGATTACAATAAACAGTTTTCGAATTTTTTCCTATAGTTGTACTGTGAAACCTTGCTTCTTACCAAATATGATGATTCTTGGTCGATGGGAAGTACCCTATAGTTTTTGATGAGAGAGTTTGCAAGCATTAAAATATTTGCATAAATGGCCGTATTTTTTTATTGAGTTGACTTGGACGGTTACATTTTTACGCTGCCTGGAGACCATAGGCCTTAGTATGGGACGCTGCTTGATAAGTTTAGTGATCCTGAGAAAAAGGGCTTTCAATAGTCAGACAGAGAGACAGATAGATAGCCAGTCAGACCGACAACATATCGATCCTACAAGGTTCCGATTTTACCGATTGAGGTATGGAACTCTAAAAATAGCATTTTTGGTTCGGGTCGAGGGAGTTATCAACCACTTATTTTACCGTAGTTTGCAGGCAGCGGTTGGTGGAGCGGAAAGAGTACAGAACAGTAATCTGAGGGGCGTTCGGTGAAATCCCTACGCACAGACATCCTTTTTTTCTGTTCATGTTTTACTTCGCGCACATCGAAAATAAACCGAAAAAATACTCAGTGTACTATGTTTATTAATATTTCCAAAAAAGGCTCGAAAATGAAAGACAAAGAAAAATTTGAGATAGCAGATAAATTAAAAAAAAAATGGCTCTGAGCACTATGGGACTTAACAGCTCTGGTCATCAGTCCCCTAGAACTTAGAACTACTTAAACCTAACTAACCTAAGGACATCACACACATCCATGCCCGAGGCAGGATTCGAACCTGCGACCGTAGCAACCGCGCGGCTCCGGACTGAGCGCCTAGAACCGCTAGACCACCGCGGCCGGCGATAAATTTCCAGAAAAGGACTGTAGCGCCTACACGATAACTTCGTATATTAAATTAGGTACTCTCATTTTTTTACAGTTGATAGTTCTTACCTGCTGCGGAGATATTCATCGTAAAAGCAGGGAACATCGCACAGATCGGCAAAAAACTAAGCGTAATGCGTAACGAAGATAGCTGGTGATGTACACTGGAAGGTATTTTCACCTAGTGTTCCGGAATGCGATGTCTTTCTCTCTCTCTCTCTCTCTCTCTATGAGATACAGCAGTTTTGAAGCGTTTTGATCAAATTCTTTATTTGACGATAAAGGTAGACATAACACAGTCGCACTAACGGACTGCATTTGAGGGGAATCCTGAAACCCTAAATTTTCCTTTGCTTTCCTACTCATGCTTTTTATGAAAATATTTATGAGAGGAGCGTAAAAGTTGAAAGTAAAAGAAAGGAAAAAAAGCCTTCCACATTGAAACTTGACACTCGAACTACCGTTACTTACTCTTTCCCTTCGGCATAGGCTGCCTAGAAACTATGCAACAGTAAATGGCTCATTCCTCCCCGACCCGTGTCAAAAATGCTATTTCTTCTGAACGTGCGACCATATGCAGCTTCTGCTTCTGCCACTTTCATTTCTGCCAAAGCCTTGCACATACCGTACATTCGGACGAAATCGATTGCGACGTGTAGGCGTGGTCCCCTTGTAAATACAAAAACTTATCTTCTTTGTTGTATGCTTCTATACTGTTTCAACCATTTTAGACTTAGATACATTCACCAGTTTTGATTTCAAGTACTGGACAAAGTCAATTTTATGTCTAAAATAGTGGCTTTTTCTCGCGTTGACGCTCTGTGCAGTCCATACGATTTTGAATCATTGCCCGCCTGTCACTTATTCAGTTTTACCTCTCACATGTCTATGAAGCCTTCATAGTGTCAAAATATTGTACAGCTCGCCTGCTACCGATTACTGGTGGAGAATCTGTTCAAGCAGAGCTCTCACTGCTTCAGAACCAAGGAGTCACTTTGCCGGTTTTAAACCACTCAATGGACGATGCCAGTGACTATCCCTAAGAAATCTCACAGGGCTCTATGCATTTGTGGTGATTTTATGCCCACTACAGATGTCCAGTCTAACACTGGTCTCTGTCATATGCCTCGCTAGGAGTATTTGTTAGCTAAACTGGACGAAGATCAAAATTTTTCAAAGGACTTGTGTAGGAAACGTTTCTGCAAATGCTACTCGGAGATGCATCGCATCAGCTGCTACTGTTAAATTCGCTCCTTTGCTCACACAGGTATTGTCGCTTACTGTTTCGGGTTCCTACTCGCCCCGCCATTCTCCAAACCTGTTTAGAACAGTTGACTGACGGTATTTCGCACTGTGTTAATTATTTATATGATAATATTAGTGTTGGGTTTCGACGCACTTCGAACACTGCAGGAACCTCTAACCCCATTTCAAGCGATCTAAGAAAATGGCTTACAACGTCCGTTGGAGAATTTCAGTTTCTTAGCTCCAATGGTGCTAGAGAACATTCATAGTCACGAGGGTATGAGCCATTGTAGGACCACATCGACGTGATCACTAAAAAGTTGAGTCTTAATAACTGTGACGGTATGTGTTAGTGGTGATGCTGGACTGAGAGGCGTGCACAATAACATTAAAAAAAGCTATTTCTTACTGTCACCAGAGAAGTAATCATTTAGAACAAAACCCAATCAAGAGAAGAACACCAGTTAGCTTTAGAATTTCTTTACCACAACGTATAATAACACCAATGAACAATAATTAAAAATACTCAAGGTAGCAGCACTTAAGGGATGGCTAAGAAATTAATAAACTTTAAACTTTCAAAATAGTTAATAGGAAATGCCAGAATTAAAATAATTTGCTTGAGAGCGTATGTTTATAACGCCATCTACATTCCTTTTAAAACAACATCAGTATTAAAATCTCTTAGATATATTTCCAGACAATATGAAGTTCACATCCTAACCACCTGAGGTGATAAGGCACAGTTTGATCTGAATGGGAGCCCACAAAATTTGTAATAGTTAAAAGAAGGGCCTTGAAAACAGTAACAGACTTACCTGAAAACCTACGGCTGCTCAATGCTGCACCCAAGTTAACATGGAATCTCTTATGTTCTAGATATTTTATCTGCGGAAGGTTCGAAGACGTTAACAATCTCGCGACACCCCTGATACGTCATCACGACACACCAACGGATCGTGACACTTGGGTTGTGAAACGCTGGGCCAGACAATACTCATCCTTTCGCTCTTCTTGAAATATCTTTATTGGTAGCCATTGTATTGTGGAGCATGGAACTTGCAAGGCCTGTCACAACCAAAAGCAGTTGCTGCCCACTAGCTCGCCGTGCAAGCGCCGCACATACTTTCATCCTCACTCACTCTCATATTACACGGCTGCTCCTCTTACCGCCCATTGCTGTCCAAACCTGTGCCCTGTCAAAAAATTTCTTTCGAACCATTCACACGGTTTCAGTGATTCGATGCGATATAAAGTCTCTGACATTACCAATACAGATTTAGCAAAACTGTTTGTTACAGTTTCAGTTACTATATCAATTATAACAAATTAATTACTCATATTTAGTTTACAACGTTTACGGAAGAGAAACTGATCGCAGTTAATAAGGAAATTTCATGAAAAAGAAGAAACTTAAATATTCCAGTGGAGATGCTGTGTTAAATTGTAACATATTGCGTTGTAGTCACAACCTGTCAGCCGGAATTTATGCAACCTACGAAACGTGATGGAAAAATTCTCTAAATATGGGACGTGTAAACTGACGTAATTAAATCAAATTTGTTTGGAAAGAGTGGGCCACATTTACAAATTAAGCACCGCAACTGACCGTGAACAGACGCTCCTTAATTGCAGCCAGTGTTTGCGTAGCGCGTGACCCGTAGGTATCCTGGAGCAGAGGTTATTACCTCGGATGACTTAGCACTTCCCGCCGACGCCAGCTAGAGTATTATATATTCATAAAGAAACGCATAAGTAAGCCGGTGGCCGTGGGGATACGTAAATACAATTCATTTCACTAAAACTACGGATTCTTCAAATGTACATATCCAACTCTTATTAAAATAGCTGCATTTGTTTCTTTATTTCTTCTCGTGTTGCGTATCCTGTTGGTTTAAAGTATCGACTCGACATTTCATTTCCAGCCACCAAAGCGCGTAGAAGGTTTTATTATTTCACTGATTTCTTCTGGAACCTTGGAAAGGGAAGTTATTTATTCCTAGTCTCTCGTCACATTTACGTTGCAGCAACTGAAAGGTCACGTTATGAACTAGTGCTAATATATACGTTAGTACTTCGCAGTCCACGCATTTGTTGCTCCACAGAGAGATACGTAACCTGTAGCGCATGGCAGTACAGAAATACTCGTCACCAGATGTTAGCGGAGCTCATAAAGTTAGATGTTTCAGTCTCAACAATTTTTATCCATAAAGCACGGTTACGTTAGCTGGTGAAACAATAGTAACCCACTCAACAGACAGAGTAATCGCTGCTTTACCTGAAACTTGCATGAGGGCATTGAACCAGTATAATATCAGGTGTATACAGTCATCAGAATTTGTAATTTAATTAAATGATTGCTCTGATAGCGTAATAGAGTTATTCTATGCCCGATGACGACATGAGTTAGCACCGAGTAATAGAAACTTATTAGAAACTTATTAAGTGCTCCCGTATTCACACATTAGTCACGAAATCAGATACTTCGAGAAGAACTGTTCCAAATGTGCTCGAAACATTTAACGGATTAGACCGCCTAGACAAACATTCTGATCCTTGGACGGAGACAAAATGTTCCTGTGCTCTATGTGGAACTCATTGAAGGTGGTCGTCATGCAGTTAGAAAATTGCATGGTAGGATTCCATATGCTTTCTGATCTTTATGAGCTGCATTCCAACCCCATGTGCTCAGATACGTCGTAAAGTTTAGTTTGAAATGGTGAAGTGACCCCCATATAGAAAAGAAACCTTGCTCCCTTGAGCTTACTGTTTTGGATTCTTTTTGAAATGTTTCCTATAGAAGCATGACAGGTGTCATGTGTAATTTTGGTATCTGAATATATTGTGAGCGAGCAGCGATATTGTAAAGCTGTATCGAAGAAGTTAGGTTAGTATAATCTCTGGCATGCGCGAGGGCGCAGTGGGTCAGACAATGTTTAGCTGTGTCAGGGTAAGGAAGCAAATAGCCGGCCGGTGTGGCCGTGCGGTTCTAGGCGCTTCAGTCTGGAACCGCGTGACCGCTGCGGTCGCAGGTTCGAATCCTGCCTCGGGCATGGATGTGTGTGATGGACTTAGGTTAGTTAGGTTTAAGTAGTTCTAAGTTCTTGGGGACTAATGAGCACAGATGTTAAGTCCCATAGTGCTCAGAGCCATTTGAAGGAAGCAGATAATGTTAAACTGTGCTAGAGTGAGGAAGCAATGACAATGTTACCTTTCAAAAGTAAAGTATCAATTTATCAATGTATTCTATCAACATGATTATATCAAGATCGTAACGGAAACTGATTTGTGAATGAGGAAGTCTAATGGAATGCAAGTGGTAAATATATAATGAAATTTTTTTGCACTATTGCTACGCCATCGGACTAACTTGGTTATTGTACTGAGAGCTGCTAGATTTCAGAGATAGGAAATTGTATTATTTGGATGTTAAGAAGTTCATTAAATTTAAAATCAGCCATGAGCACTTTTCCACAGTATGCAAAAAAAAAAAAAAAAAAAAAAAAAAACTTATTGTTGTCATTTATGCTCATATTTCATTTTGTTACCAACCTGTCTCTCATTATTTTTAATTGATCATGGAACCAAGACTGTTCATAAAATACTTTTGATTTGCAACTAACAGAGAACTCATTGCACCTCTCGAGTGTCTCTGTGTAGATACAGTAATCTGCAGCTGTAGCATATCGGCGCCCAAGGTAGAACAGATTGCAACGTGTTATCCAGATTTGCGCAGAATGCAGGTAAAGACTAACTATTTTGATGTTTTTTTATTTATTCAATCAGGGCCAACTTATGTCATTCAGAGACAGTTTTTGTGATCAGATTTGCAAAGCTAATTCTTGTAGGTTTCATGTCAAAGTTCATTACTCAGGCAGTTTATACTGTTCAAAATTCTTTCAGTTAGATTTCCAACTGTTACAGTAAGAAATACTTACCTTTACATTACGACAATTATTTGTTATTACAGTGCAGCTTTGCTTTCACATGAAAACAGTACGAGTTTCATTACGACCATTTATTATTGGAGCTCAGAGATTACAATCAGAAACCGTACTTCACTATTTATTTTTATTATTTTAAGGGAATTTGCGGTAAGGGCTTATGGGACAAAACTGCTGAGGTTATCGATCCCTAAGTTTACACACACCCATGCCCGAGGGAGGACTCGAACCTCCTACAGGGGTAGCCGCGCGGACCGTAGCAAGGCGCCATAGACCATGCGGCTACCCCGCGCAGCCGGAGGTTAAGACTTGTCTACTAGATATATTATTATAAATATCAGTAATGGTAGTATAAAATTTCCTTGAGGTACATCTTACATAACTTTTACATCTGACTGTTTTGTTCCCTAAGAACGATATGTGGATTAAATTTGACTCACTTTTTGTTCCGCTAATAAATAGTAAGGAGACCAGGTATGTGGAAGATTTAAAACAGAAGTACGTGACGTAAATTAGGAGAGAGAGATAGAAGGAGCTGATAATGTCCGTTTCACAGATCCACAGTGAAATGGTTCTCATGTACGTGAAATAAGCTAAAACAAATATGAAAACACATTTTCATGTAAGAGGTCATAAGAAACTTGTCAAAAAACATGGAAATGGGCAATACACTGCAATATGGTAATCCTTAGACTATAGTTAATACACATCATGAAAGTAGAATATCAGCTTATAGTACTTATTTACACTCATCATAACACTGCATTAAAGATGAGCAGAAGTCCGATTTTACATAACATTCACGTTACTTGACGTCATTAATAAAACGTATATCAATCGGTTCTTCTAAGAAATTAGTCACCTGGAGCAGGAGTCACCACGATTAAGTCTCATAGGCTCCTCTTAAACTAATCTTTCTTAAGAATTAAGCACTTTATGGCTACAGGCATTACTAAAAATGGGCGTTCCTGGATAATGAATAGCTAAATAAGTAAGTTTAAATTCTTATAAATGTTATTCTGAGCTGTTGGTTTTAAAAAGATGTGTATTATTCATGACAAATTTCGTTAAGAAATAAATATATATGGAAGTAGTAATTATTATTTCCATTTCCCTGAATGGGCCTCTGCAGGTTGTTCTTGGGTTCACACCACCAACAATTCGTATCATACGCTTTTGGACTCGAGTAACTTTAGCTTAGCTTGAGGAGTTACTGATAATGTATGATACTATGGAATAAAATATGCTGAAATTCGGATTTTTTTATAAACAGAATCTGACAGCATCCATATGATAAATAAAGATTTATTTAGATGCTTCAGCACTTCTGTAGATGCACATCCAAATTTAATAGTATTTCTGCAGAAGCGAGTCTCAATTCATTATCAGCGTATAATCCCCAGAATTTGACTATATCAACCTGTTATCCGCTTTTCATCGTGTATTAGGCGTATACTGGAGGAAATTCCTTACAACTTATGAACTGAATATAGTTTTTTTTTTTTTTAATCTAGTGACAAACAGTTGACGAGCTACCTTTTCTTAACGTCAGTGGAAATTTCATCAACAATAGAGGAGATACCTTTTATTAACGTCTGTGAAAGTATCATTAATGTATCTTTCTAAAACTGTAATTGCAATGTTTAAATACTGTACAAACAAAACAAACTTTGCATCTGTAACTCTACTGATGATAGGTCATTAATTTTTTGAGTCATCAGTCTTCTGAGTGCTTTGTTGCTGCTTGTCATGATTTTCTCTCTTGTGTCACAGTAGGATTTGCACTCCACGACCTCAATTATTTGTTGTTTGTATTCTAACATCTGTCTTCCCCTGCAGTTTTTACCGTTTGCAGCTCCCTCTAGTACCGAGGAAGTTATTCCATGATGCCTTAATATGTCCTATCATCCCGTCCCGTCTTCTTGTCAGTGTTTCCATGTGTTCCTTTCCTTGTCGAGTCTGTGCAGAACCACCTCATTTCTTACTTTATCTGTCCATTCAATTTTCATCATTCTTCTGTAGCACCACGTCTCAAATGTTTCCATTCTCTAAAAACTTAGAAGTACAGTATGAAGGCTGAAAACTGATCAACAGTACAAAAGGAAAAGTCTTATTTTATACGTCACATGTAAGGCACTTATAGAAGTTGTCTAAACCTGGTCAAAGGACTTAAATTTTGAGACTGGGGGCTGTAACTGCTTCAACTTTACATTGTCGAATGCTTTTCTATATCGGTCAGTTCTAACAACGGGTGTTGATGTTCCCTAATTTTTAGAAAATCGAGAAAAATCAAGATGTTTAATACACACTATAAAAAGTAAGGGTTCTATGATGGAAAATTGTGGCACTCTACCTGTAATTAGTTCCCTGTTGGGTGCTAACTAATAGTTTAACATATAAGTCTTTCCTTCTGTCACCCACTGTTTTCTGCCACAGACGTATGATTTGTAACATTTTGGACATTTCCTGTTACACAATAACATTCCAATGTATTTAAAGGGACACAGTTACTTATACAGTCTAATCGTTTTGAGAGAATGTAGAATAAAGCAGTAGTCTGTAATTTATACCGTAACGAGTTAAGTACATTCTCACCGTATTAGTAAATATCATTCTCATTATCGGAACCCTTTAGGAATTTAAACTGTGTCTTTTGACAATATGCGTAAGTTCGTAGGCTTCTACGGCCGGTGTCATTTTGGATAAATAATTTTGGGTATTGGGCGCGTCAGTGTAACAACATACACAGGGTAGTTAGCAACATCTGAAAAGGTTGTAAGGGGGTTGCATGGTAGGCTGTCCTGAGAAATAACTGTTGTGAAACAAGTACGATATGTGGGGCCGTTTCCAATTTAGTTAACATCAGGCCGCTGACTTTTTTGTGAACTTTGTTGGAACCACTTTTACTTCTTTGAGGGAGACAGTTTTCAAGTAAGGTAAGAAGTTTCTCAATAAATGTGCCGCATTTTTGTCATGTCATGAGTTTGTATAGAACACTGCATCCATGTCTTCGAAACAATACATTTTTTGCACACTGAACCTCCATCCCCCCTACCCCCTACCCCGGCAAACTCTGATTGATGTTAATCCTGAGCAATATTGCTTTTTAAACTAATGAGATTCATGTTACACGCTGAGAGGCCATTGACTATTGATTTTGTAATACGGTTTCGTTCATTAGACTTGATATGAAGACGTTATCAACGCCTGTTTTTGAGCAGTTAGTTTTGTAGTTGGGAGGTTTAACGTAGGAATTAAATTTTGTGAAAAATAATTTCTTTGTGGAAGAAGGTTTATGAAAATCCGTATTGAAATCAACGGGAAGTATTATTTCTTAGTTTTTTATTTACAAGTAGACCAGACGATTATGAGTTCTGAATCTAAACACAAATCTAATCTGACACTCGGTAATTTCGAATTTTGTTCACTAAATGAGAATTGCGCCATCGTCTTGGAACCTTTTTTTGTACGGTGCACAGGATCTCATGGGCAAGCAGAGCGAACTAACTTTCGAGGCATTTTTGTTTGCGGAATCCATGTTCTTATATTACTTTTCACTGCTGAAAAAGGTCAAAATGTGTGAGAATGAAAGACGTTGCTTACGCCTATGCAGACGCAGTGGTATATGTCAATAAACATCTGCATCTGATGAACTAGTCTTCTTGGAAAAGAGCCCGCATCTCGTGGTCGTGCGGTAGCGTTCTCGCTTCCCACGCCCGGGTTCCCGGGTTCGATTCCCGGCGGGGTCAGGGATTTTCTCTGCCTCGTGATGGCTGGGTGTTGTGTGCTGTCCTTAGGTTAGTTAGGTTTAAGTAGTTCTAAGTTCTAGGGGACTTATGACCACAGCAGTTGAGTCCCATAGTGCTCAGAGCCATTTGAACCATCTTGGAAAAGAGAATCACCTGAATTTCTTTTCCAATATCTTGGTATGTTTTGTTGCTCCAGCGACGCACAATAAACTGCTGCTAGAGGATTAGCAAATTCTTTCGCATCATCTGCGTAGAACTGCATACCTATGTAATCAGGTCTACTTCTACATCTACACGGAATACCTTGAAAATCGCATTTATGTGTCTGGCAGAGGGTTCATATAACCTCGTTCACACTAATTCTCTCTTATTCCAATCTCGTATAGCACGCGAAAAAGGTGAACACCTACCTTTATTTTATTATGACGATCGTTTCCCCCTATTTGGGTTGACGTCAAAACATCTCTCAAAACATTTTCTCATCTGGAGGAGAAAGTGGTGGTTGAAATTTCATGAGAAGATTCCACGGCAACAACAAACGCCTTTTTTTTATTGATGTCCACCCCAGATCCTGTATCATTTCAATGACACTCTCTCCCCCATTTCGCGGTGATACAAAACGTGCTGCCGTTCCGTGAACTTTCTCTATGTACTCCGTCTGTCCTACCTGGTAAGGATACCACACCGCGCAGCATTATTCTAAAATAGGACGGACAAGAGTAGTATAGGTAGTCTCTTTAGTAGTTACATTTTCTGACTGTCCAGCCAATAAGACGCTGTCTTTGGTTAGCCTTCCCCACAACATTTTCTATGTGTTCCTTCCAATCAAAGCTGGTGGTAACTCCTAGGTATTTTGTGGTATTTATGGCCATTACATATGACTGATTTATCGTGTAATCGAAGTTTAACGGATTCATTTTACTACTCATGTAGATGATCTCACTCTTTTCGTTATTTAGGGTCAACTGCTAGGTTCCGCACCATACAGATATCTTTTCTAAATCGTTTTGCACTTTGTTTTGATCTTCTAACGACTTTACAAGTTGATAAACGATAGCAACATCTGCAAAATACCTAATACGGCTGCTCAGATTCTCTCCTAAATCGTTTATATAGATAAGGAACAGCAAAGGACCTATAACAATACCTTGGGGAACGCCAGGAATCACTTCTGTTTTACTAGATGGCTTTCCGTCAGTGGCTACGAACTCTGACCTCTCTGATAGGAAATCACGAATCCAGTCACATAATTGAGACGATATTCCATAAGCACGCAATTTCACTAGAAGCCGCTTGTGTGGTACAGTGTCAAAAGCCTTCTGGAAATCTAGAAATAAGGAATCAATTTAAAATTCCTTCACAATATTGTTTACTATAGTGATACACAGTGGCACTATTTTGTCACCGAAAAAGGTCTTCCGAAGAGCAAAGGCACTGTCAAAAGTCTTACCGTCAAAGAAAGTTTACATGTTCCATATAAAAATCAAAAGTGACACCGAAATAACTATACTGCTGTGCTCAAGAAACCATTCGTGGCACAAATTTCTAATTTTGTATAACACAAGAATATATGTAAAAGAAATAAGGTTACTTGTCCGATTCAGTCATTCAAAAATCATTCAACGTACTCTTTCACTCCAGGAAAGTCATCAAAAAGATTAGCGAAAACTCTAAAATCTCACAGCAGTAATATTTCATTTTATATACTAAACACTGCAGCTGATTTCTTAATTAACTGAAAAAACCTAACAGATTTATTATTAAATAATAATCAGTTGCATTGGCTGTTCGCCCCCTGCAGCTGAGTGATGAGGGCGACAGAATATCTATCCTAAGAGCCCGGGTTCGATTCCCGGCTGGGTCGGAGATTTTCTTCGATCAGGGACTGGGTGTTGTCCTAATCATCATCATTTAATCACCATCGACGCGCAAGTTGCCGAAGTGGCGTCAAATCGAAAGACTTGCTCCCGGCGAACGGTCTATCCGACGGGAGGCCCTAGTCACACGACTTTTTTTTTTAGTTGCATTGGCTGTAAAAAAAAAAAACTTTTTACTTCCAGCATGCTATTTGGCAATAGGCAGAAACTTACTATGATTCAAGGAAATTATAAAACCGTCATAGTTGCACAGATCTCTTTTTCTATTCAAATAGCGATTAGTTTCGGACTTTTGTAGTCCGCAACTGATAGCTATTTGAACAAAATCAAATTTTTGTGCAAATTCGACGCTTTTGTAATTTCATTGAGAAAAGCTGGTTGTAGATCAGACGGGCCGGGCTGTAGCAGATAGACTGACTGAAACGAAAGCAGTTTGAGAAAACCCAAGTCAGATGTTACTTTAGCCGAACACGAGCTGAGGAAAGGTTATGAATATAACGTCAATACAGGAGTGCTATGCTTAGCAAACAAAGGGAATAAATGTAGCCTAGTAAAGTACTTTAGGTAAATAAGCATTCAACACAAAACCCACACCTAGTTCTAAATGATAAGGTACAACTGAGCACATACCCACTGTTAAGTTTTACATGACTAATGAATCAGCCACATACTTCGTGATCTCAATCCCAGTGAACACACTCGTCTCCACAAACTTGTACCACAGATTAATTGTTATTATATGTTGTTTTTCCTTACAACCTTTAGTATAACTTTCATACAAATTACATATTTTAATATTGTTTGTTTTCGTTATCTACAGTGTTTTATACTATACTCCCTGTAAATTACAACTTGACACTGTAATTTAACATATTTGGAGCATGAAACAAATTATGAGCGCTCGATTTAACACTTCCCACATAACGACAAAAGTCTGTGTACGTCGCTGGTATCTTAATTAATAACGTTTGGTTTCCTAAGTATTTGTGTCTCTTTTGGATGCTGAGTTGTTTCCTGTGAGCCAATAAGCACAAAACCAGTTCGAAATAAATGCACATCAGTAGAGAAAAATACAGTTGGCTTGTTTTTGAACCTTAAATAACAGGTAATAAATTTCTGACACTACGAGGTCTATACCTTCGTGGACTTGGTATGTACTGACTTGGCACTCGTGTTACATACAAATGCGTTACATTCATTAACAAACGACAGACATACTAAGAAGCTCGACATTCAGTCACCAAACTGCTGTAGTAAAATATTAAAGTACATTACTTTATTCACACAAGATTACGATCAATTTTTGTACGTGTTTGTTCCAGTTAGACACGATTAATTCATTAACATCCGTCAATACATCAGCCGAGACGCTGGTCACCCAGATGTCCTCTGCAATGTAGTTATCCTGCAGTCTTCATTATTATTATGACACTTTAAGTCAGAAAAGGTTTTCTGTCGAAAAGTCACGTTCTTCCTCTTTAAGTGCTTTAAATCCTCTGAAATGTGTTGATGAACTTGAAGTTAGTAGCTTAGTGGGGACTCTCAAATTAGCATTTCATATTAAACTGACAAGGCACAAAGCAGTCATTACGCAGGCGTCACAAAAATCTTGTCACAGGCATCCAGTTGTGGCGATGTTGCCAGTTATTCATGTTACCTAATTGTCACGATGACGTCACTCCCGAAGGCCAGTGCGAAAGAGTTAGCCTTCAACAGTCTATCCCAAACTCAGGCTTAACGAGCATGAATATTCCCGGCTAATTGTCAGACGGTATCCTGATGTCTTATTTACGAGTGCAGGAGCTAATCGGTTTGAGGCGGGATGAGACCGTTCTATGTGGAAACCAGTTTCTTTAGCAATAAGTCGAGTTGATCTATGGGCGTTCTGCATCTAACGAAGAAGCATTAATTAACAGTTTCAGATCAACATCGTAGGTAACGACTGATTTTCATATACGTTCCACAGCCCAAGGTCTCATAAGATGCTGCCATTCAGCTCATCTTACCTTCTGTCTGTCTCATAATCTATGATGACAGGAAGCTGTCACACAATAGTTGTATCTGTGATCTATAAGTTGCCGCTACGATAGCTCAGCGTGTTCGGTCAGAGGGCCGGCTGCAGTCTGTATTAAAAAAGAAACTGAGTAAAGGACTCGACAATGAAGTCCATCGAGTGTTACGTGACGTCCGCTCACACCAAATGCAAAGAAAAAAAGGAAATAACAATAAAAATAAATAAATAAAACAAGAAGGGAATCATCTTTGACTGGTAATAAAAACGTCCTCAGTTCCTGGTTCGAACCCTCCTAAATTTTGAATAAAAATCATCAACAATGATAGAAGACTTCCGGATAAAGAAGTTACTCTTATTCAGCTAACAGCTTTGTTAAACAGGCTGGAGGAGCGGACAGAGCTACACGGCATTCTCTTGTCCTTGGGGTGGAAAACTGCCACTAAAGGCGGAAGAATCAGCGATGATCAGCGGCCTAAGGATTCAGAAGGCAATGGAAACCACTGCATTACAGACACATAACGTGTATCTACAGGACATCTGGCCTGTAATTGAGAAAGCGTCGTGATTATCTCTCCATTGGCAAGAGATTCCGGACATGTCCCCCATTCAGATCTCTGGGAGGATACTGCCAAGCGGGAGGTGACCCTGAGAAAAAAATTTATAACCAACGAAAGGATAACGTTCTACGAACCGGGACATGGAATGTTATAAGTTTGAACATGGTGGGGAAGCTGGAAAATTTTGAAAGGGAAATCTAAAGCTCTGTCTAGATACAGTGGGTGTCAGTGAAGTGAAATGGGAAGAAGACAAGGACATCTGGTCAAATGAGGATGATATCAACAGCAGAAGAAAATGGTACAACTGGGGTAGGTTCAAATGGTTCAAATGGTTCTGAGACCTATGGGACTTCAATTCTGATGTCATCAGTCCCCTAGAACTTAGAACTACTTAAACCTAACTAACCTAAGGACGTCACACACACCCATGCCCGACGCAGGATTCGAACCTGCGACCGTAGCGGTCGCGCGGTGCCAGACTGTAGCGCCTAGAACCGCTCGGCCACTCCGGCCGGCACTGGGGTAGGAATTATGAATAGCAAGGTCGGGCAGAGAGTGAGCTATTGCGAACAGTTCAATGATAGTGTTGCTCTCGTCATACTCGACAGACAATCGACACTGGCAACGATAGTTCAGGTACATACGCCGACGCCGCAAGCCGAAGACGAGGAAATAGAGAAAGTATATGGGGATACTGAGTTACCTGTTCTGTATCTACATATGCTTTTCCTATCTCCTGTCTACTGTCTCCTATCTACATACTAAATTATCCATTCGGTATGTAAATGGAGATGAAAATTTAATAATCATGGGGTATTGAAATGCAGCTGTAGGTGAAGGAGTAGAATAAAGGGTTGTGAGAGAGTATGGACTTGGTAGTAGAAATGAGAGAGGATGAAGACTAATCGAGCACAGCAATTAATTTCAGCTAGGAATAGCGAATACTCTGTTCAGGAACTACAATGCGAGGAGGTATACGTGGAAATGGTCGGGAGATAGGGGAAAATTTCAGTTAGATGACATTACATTCAGACGAGATTCCGAAATCAGATATTGGGCTGTAAGACGTACCTAGGCGCACATACAGACTCAGATCGCAATTTAGTAGTGATGAAGAATAGGTTGAAGTTTAAGAGACTACTCAGGAAAAATCAATGCCCAAAGGGGTGGGATACGGAAGTACCAAGGAATGAATAGATGCACTTGAAGTTCTCTGAGGCTATAGATACTGCTATAAGAAATGGCTCAGTAGGCATTTCAGTTGAAGAGGAATGGATATATCTAAAATGGACAATCACAGAAGTTGGAATGAAAAACATAGGTACGGAGAAGGTAACTGGGGAGAAACTCTGGGTAACAAAAGAAATTCTTCAGCTGATCAGTAGCAAAAATGTTCAGGAAAATTCAGAAAAACATAAATACAAGTCACTTAGGGATGAAGTAAATAGGAAGACGAAATGGTTGTATGAAAAATGTGAAGAAATCGAAAAAAGAAATGACGGTCGGAAGGACTGACTCAGCGTATATAAAAGTCAAAACGACCTTCAGTGATATTAAAAACAAGAGCGGTAACATTAAAAGCGCAACGCTAATTCCACTGTTAAATGCAGAGCAGAGAGCGGATAGGTGCAAAGAGTACATTGAGGGCCTCTACGATGGAGAGGACTTGCCTGATGACGTAATAGAAAAAGAAACAGGAATCGATATAGAAGAGATGGGGGAACCGTTACTAGAATCAGAATTTAAAAGAGCTTTGGAAGACTTAAAATCAAATAAGACAGAAGGAACGGATAACATGCTATCAGACTTTCTAAAATAAAGACGCGTTCATAGGATTTGCCGACCTGGAAAAAGCGTTCGACAATGTCAAACAGTGCAAGATGTTTCAAATCCTGAGAAAGGATTTTCTATAGGGAAATATACAATAAGTACAGGAACCAAGAGGAAACAGTAAGACTGGAAGACCAAGAATGAAGCCCTCGGATTAAAAGAGGTGTAAGTCAGGGATGTAGTCTTTTGCCCCTACTGTTCACTCTGTACATTGAAGAAACGATGACGGAAATAAATGATGTTTCAAGAGTGGAACAAAAATTCTGGGTGAAAGAATATCAATGATAAGATTAGCTAATGACTTTTCGATAGAGTGAAGAAGAATTACAGGAACACTGAATGGAATGAAGAGTGTAATTTGTGCAGAATATGGACTGAGAGTAACTCGAAGAAATACGAAAGTAATGAGAAGTTTCAGAAATGCAAACAGTGACAAACTTAATATCAAAATTGTGAATCTCGAAGTAGTTGAAGCTAAGTAATTCTACTAACTACGCAGCAAATTAAACCATCGCGGACAGAGCGAGGAGGACATAACACCTGAATAGCTATCGACGTATTGTGCGTTCCTGAGCAAGAGAAGTCTACTAGTATCAAACATAGGCCTTAATATTAGGAATAAATTTCCGAGAACATACGCTTGGAGCACAGCATTGTACAGTAATGAAACATGAACTGTGGGAAAACCGGAACAGAAGAGAACCGAAGCATATGAGATGTGGTGCTACAGAAGAATGTTGAAAATGAAAGGGTAAGGAATGAGGATGGTCTCCAGAGAGTCGACGGGGAAAGGAGCATATGGAAAACACTGACAAGAAGATGGGACAGGATCGCAGAACATGTTTTAAGACATCACGGAATAACTTCCATAGTGCAGAAGGTAAAAACTGTAGAGGAAGACAGAGATGGGAATACATCCAGCAAATAATTGAGGACTTATGTTGCTAATGCTACTCTGAGATAAAGAGATGGGCAAAGGAGAGGTATTCTTGGCAGGTCTCATCAAACCAGCCGGAAGACTAATGACTCAAAAAAATTGTCTGACACATATTCTGTTCTCTCTGTGCTTCTCAAACTTTTTCCCTCTATTTCTGCGTATACAACGATGATGACAACGCTTAGATACTATAGCTGGTGTCCCACTAACCTGTAGCATACTTTCACAGCCCTTTCGCTACTAAATTTGTGCCAGCAGCGCCCCACGCTCCAGTACCGACCGTCCTGTGATGGTAGTTCTATCATTTTCCTGTCAAAAATTGTCCATATACCGGAGAAAAGCTTAGTTGGTAGTATCCACATTCAGTGGGGTGGAGTCGTCCAAATATTCCGCAAGTTGCCCTGTTGCCATTTTCAGGTGGTCTTGATGACAGATTTGTCTTCCGCTCGGCGCCCCCTTCCAGAGCGCAGCTCTTCCTGTCATCTTCTTCTTTGTCTTCGTCATCACTTTCAATCCCAGATGGCGAGCGCTGAAAGCAATAGTGATTTTCTCAGTCTTGAGTTGCTGAAGGACCAGGATTGTGAACACTCTATCCTCATCGGAAGGAAGAAAGAAAGATTATGTCTTAGCGCCCCGTCGACGTCGAGGTCATTAGAGACGGACCAGAAGCTCTGACTGTATCAAGGATAGGGAAGGAAATCTGCCGTGCCCTTTTAGAGGAATCATGTCGGCATAGTCATCCCGGCATTTGCCTGAGGCGATTTAGCGAAGTCACGGAAAACCTAATTCTGGATAATCATACGCGGATTTGAGCCGTCGTGCTTCCGAATGCGAGTCTAATGATCGTTATCGGAAGACGAAGGAAAATTAAGTTGTCCTATCATTAGTCATAAATAATCTCTCTGTTTCCGCCTTTGACAATCTGCAAACCGCATCTTGATACTGCTTTGTAACACGTTCGTAAACTGTAATACCACGAAAAGAAGTGAAGGACAAGTGATACGGCTTCTTCTGCCATATTAATGTAGTTCGTAGTACGACTATCAGCTTCATGAACCGCTGTGGATCAAGTTGCTCATTCATCTTGACTGAAAACGTGGAAAGGATATATCTGACTTTCGCCGTCCTTCAGCTAACTGACTGCTGCCTCCGACAGACGCCCAAAGCACAAAGCTCACGGAAATACGACACTGATGTAGACGCTGACGAATCAAAAACATCAACACCGCCGCCCACCGCCGGAATGAATGCTGTCTCGGGGCATTGCGGGCGTGTGATGCGGTAAAGGAAGTACTTGAACTGAGCAGGGACGAATGGGGAATCATTAGCCTCGATGCAAGCTGTGAATGGGGAATTCCAGTGACATAAGTGGCTTCGACAAAAAATTTGTAGTGGCCAACGTCTGGTAACGAGCATCTCCGAAACGGCGAAGCTATACGGCTGTTCGTATGCTAGTGTTAAGAACGTCTATAGAAAGTAGTTGAACGAAAGTGAAACCAAGATAAGGTGACAGGTTGCTGGACGTCCACGCGTCATCACGTTACATGGAGGTCAGAAGCTCGTCCACTCTGTGAAGCAGCACAGGCAACGGTCTGTGGCAGTTCTCACAACTTACAATCCTGTCGCAGCCACAAGTTTTACGGGGCCCATCGTTCAGCTCACGTTGTTTAAACATGGAGCTTCGTAGCCGACGTCCTCTTCGTATTCCCATGTTAAGCGACCAGCGACGTCAGTTGCGACTGCTATGGAGATGGGATCATCGAGAATGAACCGTGGAACAATGGAAACATATCGCATAGTAGGATGAATCACGTTTCTTATTCTGTCAGGTCGAAAAGTACATCGCGGCACGGACACAAGCTGGTGGGGTTATACAATACGCTAAGGTGGGGGGGGGGGGGGGGGGCAGGCAACAGGGCTTCCATGGGACTACTCGGAGAAGGGGTAGAATCAACGATAATTCTAGTATTGGAGGCGATCCTACTGCACCTCGACCCCTATTGACACTAAATTTTGTAGTGTTCAACAATTATGAAGTACTTCTGCACCCGCGAGAACGGAAAGTGTTCAAGCTCAAGGTGAATGCACAGTCAGTGGTGCCTGTAAATTATCCTCTCTTCATATTAGTATCATACACTCTGCAGCACTCTTCATTCATGGTGTTCCGAAATGTCAATATAAATAGCAGCTGTTTACCCCCGAACTACTCATCTCTATTTTCTTCAGAAGTTTCCGACATTTGACTGTTAACTGGTCATTTACTTTACACAATTATGATTTCTACTTTACAGCCCTTCTCAAGTGGATGTTGAAATGTTAAAATACTGTATGTTTCACCTGCCCGTGACATGTCATCGTCGAAAAGTCATACTGTCGATCTTATAACCCATTATCGTATTACAGGATATGAGCACATAATACGACTGACATTGTGCAGAGTGAAAAACCATTAACACACAGTATGACACATTTAACTGCTAATCTATTTACGTGACCTGCATTCATCAGATAGATCAGATTCATTTTAGCGTTTCTGTAAGCATCTGAGAGTGGCTATAAATCCGATATCATGACTGAGTCAAATAAATGAACACTCAACAGTGAAATGGTGAAAATATATTTCAGAAAATTCCATGAGACTGTGATCCCTCATGAAGGAAAGACTACTGATTTCTAGCCACAATGTGTGTATTACGTGCCGATAGGAAATTGTCTGCCGCCATGGCTCTCTCATGACGGACATGAACTGAGTACTGATTTGATTCTCGGCCGCTTTCACAACTGAGGCTGTATTGGCAGCCGCTTTCATTGTGGCCTAGTGTTGCAAGTCGTCCCGATTTTTGAGGGATGCCCACATTATCAGGGCTATCGTGACCCTTCACGCGTCCCGACTTTTGAACACCTAGACAAATTTCCAATATAAGGCGTGGTCAATTCAAAAATAGCCTACTACATGAGAGTTCTGAAATGAGTTTCTGAGCGCGTCGATGGAAGTCATCAAGAAAGTTACAATACGTTCCGCCAGGAGGACGCCATCAGCCGATAGCTGAAGAGGCAGCCCTGCGCAGGCCCAAACAGTACGTTTCGAAAACACTGAGCCACATGGAATGACCCTTCCCATTACTACCGCTACACCGCTGTTTTCTAAACAGGGTTTCACCTCGGCCGTATTTCACCCACTGACTGGTCGCGACTACTCTGGCTTGCCGATTGGTAGTTCCACAGGCCTTTGAACCCGTTCACTTATTCGTTTCGTACTTTCGTTGGCAGTGTGGAACAAAACGCAGGAAACAGGTGATGTTAAGTATGTGCATGTCGTGTGGACGTTCTCAATTCTTTCAGTTGGACTTTGGCCGCTTAGTAACGAGCGCAATTTCATTTCTTCTGTAGTTGGAATACGCATTGTGTTAGTCACTTATTCGGTCAAGCTGTCGATTAGCTTTTCTACTGCAAAATTTGTTTGCTAATGCGACCATGCGGTGATCTTTTCTCAGACATTAAGGTATTTGTACCTCAGTCAGCCACTGGGAACATTCGGCGATAGTTTGCCCTTTTCCTTGGCACGTGGCTCGTAGCACACAAGACTTTCCACCCTTCTTCCTGACTGCTCTTCGATCGGCGTGACAGGCACGCTGCCTCTTCACTCGACGCTGTTTGCAGCGCCACCAGAACAAGTAAATATTCAGACCTTGATCAGATGTACGAGAGAGATGCTTTTGAGGAGCATTCGATGTAATATGGTGAGAAGGATACTGCCGCGAACATTGCGTTTAGCTTCGTTTCCATTAAGAGTGCCGGCCGATGTGGCCGATCGGTTCTAGGCGCTTGAGTCTGGAACCGCGCGACCGCTAGGGTCGCAGGTTCGAATCCTGCCTCGGGCATGGGTGTGTGTGATGTCCTTAGGTTAGTTAGGTTTAAGTAGTTCTAAGTTCTAGGGGACTTATGACCTCAGATATTGAGTCCCATAGTGCTCAGAGCCATTTGAACCATTAAGCCTTGTAGGACTATTGGGTTTGTAATTTCGTGTACTAAATATCGGTCTTTGTTCGACTTATTCTAAAGCACGTGAGATCCAAAACTAGTTGCATGTGAGATCGAAAACCAGTTTCCGTGGTAAGCTTTCTAATGCTTGAGTGATTTACACGCAGCTTGTTGTTGTTGTGGTCTTCAGTCCTGAAACTGGTTTGATACAGCTCTCCATGCCACTCTATCCTGTGCAAGCTTCTTCATCTCTCAGTACTTACTGGAACCTACATCCTCCTGAATCTGCTTAGTGTATTCATCTCTTCGTCTCCCTCTACGATTTTTACCCTCCACGCTGCCCTCCAATACTAAATTTGTGATCCCTTGATCATAATGTCCCTATCGACGAAACTCTCGAGGCCACCAACAGAAGGAACACCAGTACCACCTCTTACAATGGCTACAGTTAACCAACCGTTGCCATGAGTGAAGGAATCATTAATATCAATGCTGAAATTCAGTCTACATCCACGAAACACACATGGTCCGTCGACAAGTGCAGTGGCAGCAATATTCTTGACAGTGTTCTTCTTGTCTGCAGCTGATGTAGTAAATTCAATGTTTTCAATTGTTTTGTAGATTGTTAGACTGAACATTCACATACACCTTTACCTTTAATCCAAATAAATACAGAATCATTTACAGACACCTTACGTCTAGAACGGGTGTAAAGGGAAAAGGGGGAAGGTGACATATAAGCAGATTTGCCAAAGTCTTTATTTGCATGTTCAGTCACGTGATAGGTACGATAGGCTCGTCTAACAATCTACAAAACAATTGAAAACATTGAATTTACTACATCAGCTGCAGACAAGAAGAAGAACACTGTCAAGAATATTGCTGCCACTGTACTTGTCGACGGACCATGTGTGTTTCGTGGATGTAGACTGAATTTCAGCATTGATATTAATGATTCCTTCACTCATGGCAACGGTTGGTTAACTGTAGCCATAGTAAGAGGTGGTACTGGTGTTCCTTCTGTTGGTGGCCTCGAGAGTTTCGTCGATAGGGACATTATAGCCTATCGTACCTATCACGTGACTGAACATGCAAATAAAGACTTTGGCAAATCTGTTTTTATGTCACCTTCCCCCTTTTCCCTTTACACCCGTTCTACCAACTGGTCCCTTCTTCTTGTCAAGTTGTGCCACAAACTCCTCTCCTCCCCAATTCTGTTCAATACCTCCTCGTTAGTTATGTGATCTACCCATCTAATCTTCAGCATTCTTCTGTAGCACCACATTTCGAAAGCTTCTATTCTCTTATTGTCCAAACTATTTATCGTCTATGTTTCACTTCCATACATGACTACACTCCATACAAATACATTCAGAAACGACTTCCTGACACTTAAATCTATACTCGATATTAACAAATTTCTCTTCTTCAAAAACGCTGTCCTTGCCATTGCCAGTCTACATATTATATACTCTCTACTTCGACCATCATCAGTTATTTTTCTCCCTAAATAGCAAAACTCCTTTTCTACTTTAAGTGTCTCATTTCGTAATCTAATTCCCTCAGAATCACGCGACTTAATTCGACTATATTCCATTATCCTCGTTTTGCTTTGTTGGTGTTCATCTTATAACTTCCTTTCAAGACACTGTCTATTACGTTCAACTGCTTTTCCAAGTCCTTTGGTGTCTTTGAGAGAATTACAATGTCATCGACGAACCTCAAAGTTTTTATTTCTTCTCCAAGGATTTTAATACTTACTCCAAAATTCTTTTGTTTCCTATACTGCTTGCTCAATATACAGATTGAATAGCATCAGGAAGAGGCTACAACCCTGTGTCACTCCCTTCCCAACCACTGCTTCCCTTTCGTGCCTTTAGACTCTTATAACTGCCATCTGGTTTCTGTACAAATTGCAAATAGCCTTTCGCTCCCTGTATTTTACCCCTGCCACCTCTAGAATTTGAAAGAGATTATTCCAGTCAACATTGTCAAAAGCTTTCTCTAAGTCTACAAATGCTAGAAACGTAGGTTTGCTTTTCCTTAGTCTATTTTCTAAGATAAGTCGTAGGGTCAGCATTGCCTCACGTGTTCCAACAATTCTACGGAATCCAAACTGATCTTCCCCGAGGTCGACTTCGACCAGTTTTTCCATTCGTCTGTAAAGAATTAGTATTTTGCAGCTGTGACTTATTAAACTGATAGTTCAGTAAGTTTCACATCTGTCAACACCTGCTTTCTTTGGGATTGGAGTTATTATATTCTTCTTGAAGTCTGGAGGTATTTCGCCTGTCTCATACATCTTGCTCACCAGATGGTAGAGTTTAGTCATGACTGGCTCTCCCCGCAGCTTACCTCACTTTAAATTATGTGTTCATTCCACGTGGACTATTATGTTTGTAATAATGGTTTGAAATACTGCACAGAAGGCATTTAAATTTAGCCCATTTCAGTTTGTGAGCACAGCCACCAGCGCTGAATTGTGTACTGATTCCACTTTCAATTATAACTTCAGCAGATTTATTTTGCTACAGACGTTCATTACTTTATTACACCTGTTATTGAATCTCAACTTGGCGTGAGGTACAGCATCTACATTACAATTTCCAATGAAATCGCTCAACGAGCTCATGTAAGCCACAGGATCTGGTACATAATGGACACACTGCAGTACGTACGATGCTGCAGTGCCTGTGTCGTTAAGAAAAAAAGACCCAACGTTCATTCTTATCTACACAGGCACTACAATACCGTATTTATCTGCCGGTACAGGACAGCGACATTCATTTAAAATATCCCCACCTGTAGGGGAATTTCGTAATCTGTGTGCGAGTACAGATTGTGACGTAGGATCGACGATGTATGGAATTTTGGGGCTGGCCGTGAGTCATGAACGGATAGCCTAAGCGCTTAAGGCGACTGCCTGCGTAAAGCGGGAAACCCAGGCCCTCAAAATTTTTCATTGTCGTCATTTCCTTATAGAGCTGATAGTCGATCGTATTCACTGCTGCGAATACGTTTCATACATTGCGCTAGCATGTTGCCTTTGAACTTATTTTTTGCAAGTGATTTTCAGGCCGTAAGCTAAGTCTGACACGGATGCAGTTTTCCCCGAGATCTCCGGATGATGGAGACGAAAGACTTGCACTTATTACTACCGATCAAAGAACAGAGATTGTCAGGCTGTTAAGCACTAATAGGGAAGAGATATTTAGACATGATATCGGAGTTTACAGAATCCATTTAAGTACTATCTTTTACCCTTCGAGATAGTGAAATTAGGAGCTCATAGTTCACAATTCACGTTTAACGTACAGAAAGATATTCCTACCAAATGATCTTTCTATCATCTGCGCTTTCGCTGAAGCTTGCTCTCCCTATTCCTATCCAACTCAGATCCATAACTTTCAAATAGTTTTATCTATTTGTGGGAATATTTTAAATAATTACTTTAAAAATGAATGAATAGGCAAATAGTAGTTTACAAGATAGGGGGTAAATACAGTCAGCGGATATACGACTGGTAAGCAATTTACAGAACATATATCTGTTTCGAAACAAAGTAAACAGAAACATGCTGATTAGATACTTTAAGTAATTACAATAACAAGGCAAAACATCGCCCAGTCTTAAATTTTAAAATGTCATTAGTATTCTTAAGAAACGCAAAGCATGCAGTTCTTTATTGTGCGTGTTAAATCATTTAATACGAATTTGTACTATTCAGAATTTTTGATGTTTCGACTTCTAAGTCCGTGTCCCGCTGCCTTTATAAAACACCAGCCCCAAGTTCCAGATTTCCCGCAAATTGGACCTGCTTTCTGCAGATGCCTGGTCCACTTTTTGTCTGACCATGCCTTATGTGCTGCATGTGTCATAGCCGTGACAGCTAAAATCTTTGCCAGTGGAAACCCGCACATCTGGAGACTATCTCGCCACCACTCTCAAACAATGAAAATCACAGTGGCATCTCCGCGACAGTTGCGAGTACTTTCTGCAGAAAATAGATGTGACAACTGGTGTTGTCGTTGCTTTGTGGAGAAAGTCGGTGAAGTGACACAAACTCAAAAATGGGCTGAAATGATGTAAGAAGCAATCTGTTATCTGAAATTGCTGTGGTCTTCAAAAAAGTTTAGGGAAAAATTCAGAATTTCTGGAATCAGGTGAATTCGAAACATTTAGGCTACTTCAGACCAGCTATAGAACCAACATACTCCGTGACGCGATTCCTAAAGGGATAAATTTTTTTTCAAGTATCCTAAGAATTGACTAAGAATAAGAGAACGTAGTTCAAGAGCGGAAGTGAAGGAGCAGATATGGCACTTGGATTAACTGTTATGCCATGTTTCTTAGTCGATGCACGTACACCAAATTTTTAGGAGAATACGGTAAAGATTGTGAATGGCAGAAAAATCTTTTTCCTTCGCTCAGACAAAGGTACTGGTGTCTGCCGACGCTGTATACAAGGAAGAGTTACAAAAAACACATGACATATACAATTATTGTAAGCAACATCAACATGAAGAAATTTGCACTGAGCATCTGCCGCTGACAACGTGACAACTCTGAGTGTGTGTGTGTAATTGTAGTAGCAGCTCCCACAGTCGTTCGGAATTTTAATAACCATATTCCTATGGCACATATACAATGACGAAGGTTCCAAAGCTTGTGCTACATTTCAGATGCCCCATCCAGGCTCGAGTTGTCTCTGGAAACTGAAGTAAGTAGTAGAGAGGGCTTTGATAAACGTTGTATACACGGTTCTTCAAACGATAAAGCTCCAATGGATGAAGAGGAGAGGTGGAGAGAGGGTGAATTGGTCGGGTTTGTGTAGGGTTTACATAAAAGCAACATTTCCTTATTTCATAATTGTTTGAAACGATTTTCTCTTTTCTTGGCAATAATGATAACTACAAGTAATTCCTTCAATTGAGATTAACTTTTTAATTTTTTCAAAAACAATTAAGTGATTGAAGCTCGGGTAAGTAGGCTTAATTTCGGGAATCTTCGAGGGTGTCTCATACACAGTACGGAAACAGTAAAGTCAAAGTTTTATTACTGATGGAGGGCAGCATTCCTGCCACAAACAGTGTAAAGGCACACTGAGCTACTTGTACAGATCAGACGATCACTGTAAAACACATTAATACAAATAGTATATGTACGATGGCCTCCTCACTGATTGTTAACTCCACTTTCACCTCCTGTCGTCTGTTGTTTCATCTAAGGCGGCTAGTGCGAAAGGAACTCGGCCCGGTCTGCAGAGACACTTCAGATTAAAAGGATGTCGGAATTTCAAAACTGACTACCTATTCAGGCTTGCGGGAACTCTCTGAGTAGTCTGGAGACTGAGGAAGGTTGGCGTGGGTCTAAACTCAAAAACAAGAACAGGTGAAAGTGTAACAGAATAAGTGCAATCCGAAATTAGAAATACATGATATTTAGTTGATGGCAGTCTTTACTATGTTAACCACAACTAATAGAAGCACAGAACATTTACGAAGGCAGGCCGTAGTGGACAAGAGGTTCTAGGCGCTTCAGTCTGGAACCGCGCGACTGCTACGGTCGCATGTTCTAATCCTGCCTCGGGCATGGATGTGTGTGATGTCCTTAGGTTGGTTAGGTTTAAGTAGTTCTAAGTTCTAGGGGACTGATGACTTCAGATGTTAAGTCCCAAAGTGCTCAGAGCCATTTGAACCACGTACGAAGAGCTTATCTAATGTGCACAGAAACCACATGACATGATAAAACTTTGGTTGGGCTATCCAGTGGTTCCCAATTTTGTCTTAGACTATTACTCCTGAGTGCAATGAGTCATTAGTAGTATCCCCGCTCTCCCCCCTCCTGTCGTCTGTTGTCCGCCCCTTCCCCCACAATACCACCAACTTTAGCACCTAACTAAACTGTACAATGAAACACTTTTCGTGGAACAGTTTTATTTTTAAAATGATGAGTGATGAATGATATTTAGTTTATGTTTGTGTGCTTGTGTATGTGTGTGTTAAGGTCTGTGAGTGCGTGTGTGTGTGTGTGTGTGTGTGTGTGTGTGTGTGTGTGTTTGTGTGTGTGTGTGTGTATATGTGTGAACCAATGTCTGGACTACTGGACGTACTATCTACAACAAAGAGAAGGCATTTTCTTGAGATATTTAGCATTTGTTAGGTACATGTCTCACTCTTATCATTAGCGATGTACGGAACAAAGCACAACATATGTGTGTTGTGGGTAGACAATGTGAGGAACCGGTAACCCCCACTGCATTGATGCTACTAATTGGGAATAAGTAATTATTGACAACTTATGTAGTTATGATTAGAGTCTTTCAAAATTATGATAATAGTAATGACCTTTTGAAAAAATTTACTTTCGTGACTGAAACAGAATCGAATCCTTTATTTTTTACCCCCAAGAAAATTTCATGTTACTCCTCAGGGGATAATTATCCCAGGTTGGCAACCAGTGGGCTGTACTAACACCAGTATTCTGCTACTTGGGAAATGTCTGAGGGTTTACGATTAAGCTGTACAGAAAGTACTGAGCTATAAGGTATAGATCAAGGTGGCAAAGGGACTAGCTAATGTGAAATCATGCCGATAGGCTGATGCCCTCAGTTTGCGTTTGTAGCGCGGGAGCCGGCCGCGGTGGTCTAGTGGTTCTAGGCGCGCAGTCCGGGACCGCGCGACTGCTACGGTCGCAGGTTCGAATCCTGCCTCGGGCATGGATGTGTGTGATGTCCTTAGGTTAGTTAGATTTAAGTAGTTCTAACTTCTAGGGGACTGATGACCTCAGAAGTTAAGTCCCATAGTGCTCAGAGTCATTTGAACCTCTTTTTTTTTTTTTTTTTTTTTTTTTTTTTTTTTTTTTTTTGTAGCGCGGGGTCATGGCCTTCGCTGAGAGAATGAAGGAGGCGTTTGTACACGCGTTACATTACAATGTTATGTTCAAAGTGATGTATAGTTAAGCTAAGGCGCGGCTCTTAGTTAAAGGCGCTGAGAAGGAGCATCACGAAAATAAATGTTAAACTACACTTATCAGCCAGAACATTACGACCATCGACCTACTATCGGTATAAACCCGTCCAGGCGACAGCAGCGTCACCTGCCGAGAAATGACTGCCAGTTAGACACAAGCACCGTGCATGTAGTATCAGTGAGCTTACTGTCCGTGTGTAGAATGGGGAAGGCGCGCGATCTATCTGAGTTTGACCGAGGACAGATTGTGATGGTTGTGGAGGCTCGCCACGAGCATTTCGGAAACTGCGAAGGCGGAACCACATCATGACGTCGCGGGGTTGGGCGTCCCACCTAATTACAGATGTCGGGCATCGTAGGCTGGGCAGACTGGCATAAAAGGACAGGCGGCGAACTGAGACGGAACTAACATCAGACTTGAATGCTGGAGAGAGTAAAAATGTGTTCGAAGACAAAGTGCACCTTATACTACTAACGATGGGCCTCCGCAGTGAACGACCCATGTATGTGCCGATGTTAACACCACGACATCAGCAACTACGAATGAAATGGGCAAGCGACCATCGGCACTGGACATTGGCGAAGTGGCAGAGTTTTGCATGGTCTGATGAATCCCGATATCTTCTTCATCATGCCGACAGGAAGTCACGAATCCATAGTCTTCGAATGGAACAGCTCCTTAATACCTGTAATGCGGGACGGAGACAAGCTGGCGGCGTCTCCATTATGCTCTGTGGAACAGACACTTGGGCATCCATGGGTGCAGTGGAGCTCGTGCAAGGCACCGTGACGGCCGAGGGGTACCGTACAGTTGTTGTAGACCACGTACACCCCTACGTGACGATCATGTTTCCCGGTGGCAGTGGTGTTTTTCAGCAAGGTCAGAAGTGTGATGGAGTGATTCGAGGAACAGAGTGGCAAGTTCCAGTTAACGTGCTGGCACCAAAACTCACCAGATCTGAAACCGACCGAACACATCTGACATGTGTCGTCATAGCCCATCGCCTCCCTCCCCGAAATTTACGGGAATGAAGTGACTTGTGTGTCCCAATGTGGTGGCTTCTCCCTCCAGCGACCTACCAAGGGCTCATTGCTACGATAGCCGCTGTTATTGGTGCCAAAGGTGCACATACATGCCTGTTAGGTCGGTGGTCATAATGTTCTGGCTGATTAGTGTATATTTCTCAATAAATGATTAACACATTTAAAGTATCAGAAGAATTTCGAATGTTTCTCACACTACTATTAATAGTCTTCCTTTTTAACACTCATTATGTCGACTGATGTTTCTCGAACAGGTAGTAGGTTGTCTTAACGCTGCTTGAAATACCCCTCAGCTCTGTGTAGAAGTGGCTTGCGGCTTGGATTTTCACATTCCTCTGCTTACGACAAAAGGAAATGAACAGAGTGGGTGAAACTTCGCTATAGAATCAGTGTCTCTTTATATCACTATTAGGCATTGATGCGTCATTAATCGACGTTCAGTATTAATGTTTTGTTGGTGTTTTAGGTAGTCTTTTCTTCCTGTCATTGGCAGTTCTATTTACCGTATGAATAAGTTTCTAAATGTATCGCTGTAGAGCACTAGAATATGGTAACATTAAGTGTCACCACCTAGCGAGAGTTTCCCACTAAAATAGACAAAATACGGGCACGAATACTGCCCCGTTACTGTTACTAGCAAGTTTCTTTTTGTGTGTGTGTTGCGACTGGGTTCTAGCGATTTTTATTTTCTTATGAATAACGGCAGCATACCGCGAGTCTTAAAACAGCACAACAAGAATTCAGCGTGCAAGTTATTCGGCAAAAATTTGGAACATGAGTTCGAAATACAGGTTATCCGAAAAGACTTTCCCTGATTACATAAACTGATAACTCAGGCTAGAAGTAACATAGAAATATGAAACTTGTGTCGAATTGTTTACAACTATCAAAGTTCTTTTCTGTTTTAGGTTCGCAGTACGCAAGTAGTGGATGAGGTACAGTACCCAAGAAGCCATGTCAACCAATCAGGAGAAGGCACAGTGTGTTCTGTGGTACCATGAGACACGATCACCAACCACAGTGCAGAGACACTTCCAGATAACATTTGGAAGGAATCCACCTGATGTCAAGAGCATTAAAGCCTGGTATGAGAAGTTCAAGAACACAGGATCGGTTGCTGACCTTCCGAGGTCTGGTCGACCAAGAACCTCAGCAGACAGGGTGGAAGCTGTAAGACAGTCTTTTCTGAGAAGTACGAAGCGTTTCTGAAGAAGAGAAATTTGTTAACATCGAGTATAGATTTAAGTGTCAGGAAGTCTTTTATGAAAGTATTTGTATGGAGTGTAGCCATGTATGGAAGTGAAACATGGACGATAAATAGTTTGGACAAGAAGAGAATAGAAGCTTTCGAAATGTGGTGCTACAGAAGAATGCTGAAGATTAGATGGGTAGATCACATAAGTAATGAGGAGGTACTGAATAGGATTGGGGAGAAGAGGAGTTTGTGGCACAACTTGACCAGAAGAAGGGATCGGTTGGTAGGACATGTTCTAAGGCATCAAGGGATCACCAATTTAGTATTGGAGGGCAGCGTGGAGGGTAAAAATCGTAGGGGGAGACCAAGAGATGCATACACTAAGCAGATTCAGAAGGATGTAGGTTGCAGTAGGTACTGGGAGATGAAGAAGCTTGCACAGGATAGAGTAGCATGGAGAGCAGCATCAAACCAGTCTCAGGACTGAAGACCACAACAACAACGAAGAAATCGGTGTGCAGGGCCTCGCGTGAATTACGGATGCCGAAAAGCTCTCCCCATGACATTTTACACAATCGTTTTTGTTTCGTGCATACAAAGTGCATATCGTTCAGGCCTTGTTGCCCAATGACAGTAAACGTCGATATGACTTTGCGGTCGAAATGCTGTCACGTATTGAGGACGATGATGGTTATCTCAGACGAATTACCTTTTCTGACGAAGCGACCTTTTTTGTCAGTGGAGTAGTGAATCGCCATAATGTGCGCATTTGGGGTTCGCAACCCCTTGGCGAGGTCATGGAGTGCACCAGAGGCAGTCGAAAGGTGAATGTTTGGTGCGCGCTATTGCACGATCGAATTATCGGGCCATTCTTCTTCGCTGAGGCTACCAACACATATGCAGTGTATCTAAACATGTTGCAACTGTATGCTGTTCCACATCTGCTTCAGTATCACCCCAATGTCTTGTTTCAGCAAGACGGTGCACCGCCTCATTGGGGTTTGGACGTCCGTGCCTATCTCGATATGACCTTTCCTGGGAGATGGATTGGTCGTGATGGGCCAACGGTTTGGTCTCCACGTTCTCCTGACATAACCCCATTAGACTTCTTTTTATGAGGTTATGTCAAGGACGACGTCTACCGAACACGTGTACCAGATCTAGAAACCCTGCGGCAACGGATAACCACAGTCGTTGAATCGATCCCTCCTGTGATGTTGGCTAATGTTGTGACGGAAATTGAATATCGCCTTGATGTGCTACGTGCTACCAAGGGTGCTCTTGTGGAAGTTTACTGATGTGTGAAAAAACTTTGATAGTTTGTAAACAATTAGACATCAGTTTCATATTTGTAATCTTACTTCTAGCCTGAGTTATCAATTTATGTAATCAAGGAAAGACTTTTCGGACACCCTGTCGAACGAATGATTCGTCCAAATTTTAATCAAATGCTCGTACAACATTTTGCAGGGCGGGAAAGGACATAAGTTGATTTCATCTCTAACGAAATGAGTTAAAGTAAGCAAGAGTGCATTAATAGGCGATAAGCGTTTAATTTATTGGAATTACTATTCAGCCTACTAAACGAAGTACTTAAAAAATCCGGCATGGGTAGGGGACAAGTCTGCTTAGAAAAAATGCACTGCAGGCGGAGAACTGCAGCGTCAAATTGAAATTGCTTTCACGTCAGCAACGCGAGTGTGACTGACATGCAATCTATTAACAGTGCCTGCGTAGACGGCGGGGTTAATTATTACTCGTCTTCATAATAATTAAAAATCAACGTGACAAACAATTTGAGGAAGGCAGACAACTATACATCATGGAAATCAAGGTGCATACTAAAAGAAAATAATATGTCAATTAACAATACTTTGCCTCACTGTGCAAACATTATTACGGGTAAAGCCTACGAAAGCGAACATTTTTTATATGATTTTCCGTTATATCTGTCTCCCGTACCCAAGTGTGAGACGTGGAACGTTTCTTGCAGACTTTCATGTATATTCACATCAAACTGATCTTCGGCTATTGTTTTACGATTTCCTGCTCAGGTTTCACCTTCATTATTGGGTACAGAATTCAAAAGTGGGACATCTGTAAGAATGTGTGCGATGAAAGAGAAAAATATGAGTTGGAAAGAATTATTAGAGCGTGAAGGCAGAAGACGGCGAAGAAGAGGGAAAAGCCCTCTCGACAGGTCACTGGAGATGAAGCACAAGCCCTGATACCGTGCGAGGTGGCGCAGTGGTTAGCACACGGACTCGCATTCGGATGGACTACGGTTCAAACCCGCGTCCGGCCATCCACATCGCTTCAGGCAAATTTCGGCATGGTTCTTTTGAAAGGAACCCGATGGGACCGATTTCTCGTTGTTTGGTCCCTACATCGCTTCAGGCAAATTCCGGCATGGTTCCTTTGAAAGGAACCCAATGGGACCGATGGCCTCGTTGTTTGGTCCCCTCCCTCAAATCAACCCAACCAACCAAGCTCTGATTGCGAAAAGAAATTGACCATGCTCTCTTCGATGAAACTTCTCAGGCATTTCGTTTGCGAGACGTAAGTAAACCACGGAAAATCTAATGTAAGATGAACCGCTGCGTACCCGAATGCGAGTTCAGGTTCTAATCACTGAGCCAACTCCGTAGCTGAAGAAAAAATGGATCAAATGGCTCTGAGCACTATGGGACTCAACTGCTGTGGTCATAAGTCCCCTAGAACTTAGAACTACTTAAACCTAACTAACCTAAGGACATCACACAACACCCAGCCATCACGAGGCAGAGAAAATCCCTGACCCCGCCGGGAATCGAACCCGGGAACCCGGGCGTGGGAAGCGAGAACGCTACCGCACGACCACGAGATGCGGGCAGCTGAAGAAAAGAAAAAAAAAAAAAAAAAAAGGTAACAAGGGAAAGTAATAAGTTGAGTTAAAGTAAATGGTTTATTCCAAGAAATATGCATGATTAGTAAGCATATACGCGATTCATCTGTGGAAGGTGGTGAAGGGCGACAATGTGTCAAGGCGCGTTGCCTCTCTCCAGACTGCGGTCCGTACGGTTCCATACTTGAGGGCCAAATATCATCCTCCCGGAAGAAAACGCCACAGTCTGAGTCAGCGTTGCGATTAACTCGGAACGCACAAGGGCAGACGGTAGCATTCGCCGGATTACGAAGCGGGCACCCTGACCCTCGCCGCCACCACTCTCAGACCATGACAAAGCAGTCAACGTCGAAACGCAAATTCCCTCAAGGGGCGGTTGACGAAGCTGCACGGCACTAAAAGTTGAACTGTTACATCATACAACAGCCAAAGGGAAATTTATTTTAGAGATACCATTCTCAGCTTTATAGCAAAGTATACAGGGTGTTTCACAATTCATGTTACGCACTTCTAAAGACTGCGGAGGGGACTTAGTAGACCAGGTTTTAAATACGAACCCACATCCGCAAAGGTGATCCAACGACCCTGTAGTGTGTCAAAGTTATAGGGGCCGGAGCCTGTAAATGTACCTGTATACAGGGTGATTTCGTGACGATGTTTCAAGTTTTCAAGGACTACGGAAAATAATAAATAAATCATTGTGAGGTAAGGATCCCTGTACTAGAAATGAACGAGTCGAAAGTTATAGGCGAAAACCGTTCACAAAACGGTCAAATGACTGTAAGCACAATGTGACTTAACATCTGAGGCCATCAGTCCCCTAGACTTAGAACTACTTAAACGTAACTAACCTAAGGACAACACACACATCCATGCCCGAGGCAGGATTCGAACCTGCGACCGTAGCAGGCGCGCGGTTCCGAACTGAAGCGCCTAGAACCACTCGGCCACAACGGCCGGCAACCGCTCTCATACAATTCACAGTGGAGTACAAGTACCGGTACTGTCGTTACCAACATTGCGGGTTAAGTAACTTTCAGAGAGGGTAATATCAACAAACACAAGAAAACTAGGAAACACGGGCTCTGAAGTGCGTATCTGAAGAACTATGAACGCCTGTTCAATAGAGATGTGTTGCACACTAGTGAAGATGAACAAGTGCTTACAGCTCCTCATGTATGCATTTTAGAGCTAATCTTTAGAAGACGTATTTTCTTGCGTTGGTCCAAACTATCATCTCTGAAAGTTGCATACCCTACATTATTAGCAACAACGCCAGCGGTACATGTATTCCACTTTCAAGGGTATTGGAATATTTTCCGCTCGTAATTTTCGACTCGTTCATTTCCGAACCAGGGACTCTTATCCGAAACTGATACATTTATTCGCCATCAACATCCTTAAAAGTTTGTAACATCATCACGGAATCGCCCTGCATATACGTACATTTATAGGCGCCGGCACCTATAACTCTGACGCTCTGTAGTGTCGTTGGATGACGTCACAGACTTTGGTTCCTATGTAAAACTTGATCTACTAAGTCCCCTCTACAACCTCAACAAGTGTGGAACATGAACTGTGAAGCACCCTATACATACCCTGCAGTGAACGACACCACAATGAGTACATCTGACTATTTAAATCGCAGCTGGAAAATAATTCAGTTAATCATTACCGGTTTCGGCTAGTAGTGGCCACTTCTGAGCTGTACGGACAGATTTCTGTGTCGTGAGGTTCATTATGAATTTATTGGGGAGACAACCGTTGCTGGCGCCGATAGTAACCTATTGCAGAACACCTGAACGCTACAAATTTCGAGATTGCCTCTAGCGTTCGAAACCGGTCTTAAACTTCAGAATAGTTTTGACTTATGACTAGAATAATCAATTTTAAGTCAGTGTGTGGCTCTGTGGAATTTGGCTATAGGAGACGAGATTTCTGTAGTAGTGGACCATTTCTACCCCTCGTCTTCTTAGGGGTTAATGCAGTTTACTGAATACATCTCGAAGTAAGTTGGGGTAACTTTCTGTCACTTAAATACATAGTGAATGCGGATAACATTGCAACAATCCCAAAGTACCCACCCGTCGCTTTTGGTAACAATGTTCTAGGCCGCGCACATCTGCTCAAAATACGCCACCCGCCACTAACAGTTATTTGCACCCTACATCAAAGCGCTGAACCACGTCCTGGAACTTAAAGTGAGGGCATACAACGACTGAGAAGATGAGTGAGAAGAAACACGACAGAAGAGAGACTGCTAGATCTGTAATATCCAATCTTCTTCCACAGAAGATAGTGGTTTATGGATTGTAATTGTGGCAGACGATACCTAAAATCAATGATATGATAATCAAGTAACTGTGCAGGCCCTTGCCGCCTTCTCTAGCCGATGAGCGTTTGCTTCAACTGTTCTGATGACACAACACGTATTTATACTGCATTTGAGGAGTTGACCTACGTAACGAGGCTTTAATGGGATGGTTTATAAACAGGCCTTTATTATTCTGCCTGTTGCCGGTTGGAGGATTATTGTTTGATCAGTTGAAACCGCTCATAGTTGTAAACATTTTCCACCCTTAAGGTTGGGTATTCCATGAATGTGGCCATGTCAAGTCCTATAAAATCCATGAGAAGGATATGCTCTATCATGGAAGTCCGTCATGATAGATCGGAGAATAAAAATTTTAATCTATTGTTAGTTGACAATAAGAATGCAAATTAGAAGGCGTCAGAACTAGTGTCCCTTATTAACCGTAATAATGCCAACCTAGTATAGAAAGCTGCTTCGAATGAAATGTTACAGCAATGAAGCTCTAAATTCCGATTGGAATGTGCATCGCAAAGACAGGCTGATCACAGCTGGTGGAAGCGCGTTTACAGCCGTAAATAACCGGGAGATATAGCTTAATAGTGATGTTACTACAGGTTCCAAATTGGAAATAATGTGGGGAAGGGAGGTGTTAAACATCGATCAGTCATGGCACTCGGATGGTTTTCAGATATTCCGTCTCAAGAGCAAAAATGGCGGAAAATTTGAGGGAAGACGAGAAGTTTGCGCATAAATTCCCTGATCATGTTAGAACATTAAGGGGAGATTTCAACTCACAAGGTTACAAACAGAGAGATTCCAGTGATCAGGTAAGGCTGCAGGAACAGGAGATTGTGTTGTCTTCAATCTTATGGCTACAAAGAGGATCCAACTTTTCGCTCAATTAACGTATAACAGGGGATCGGCGATCATAAGTCCGTTATAGTACCTGTGCATGTCCTTATCAACGCTTTAGATTACTAACTGTTCGCTAAATATTAAGCCTTTCTTACTAAAACGTTCGGGCATGAACCACCATACTAATATCAGGGAAAAACTTAATACCGAGTGTGTATTGTTAAGTGGTATCAATCGTAACACTGGTTCTCAAATCAGTGTCACTGTAGATACCACTCGGCAGGGTACTTGTCTATTACGTTTTTCTCTGATATTCTGATACTGATCCATGCCTGAACGCGTTAATAATAAGAGGTTTAACATTTGGTCGACAACCAGCGACCTAGAGAGGCAATGAGGCTGTGCTCACTTATTCAAACAATTATCACAGGAGTCTTGCTTGACTTTACGAAGCTATTTAAACGTTTTACTGATTTCGGCTGAAAATAGGAATGCAAAAAAAGATAGAAAGTTATATCTCCTTAGTATACGCAACAAGAAACGGATTTCAGATTATCTGAGCTGTCAACACGAGTCATTCATTTCTAAGACTGAAAATGCTAGGTATAAATGACAAAGTTCAAGAGTATTCTACAACACTAAACAGGTATATGCCGAGAAAATTTGTGAAGAATGGGATAGACCCTTCTTGGTTCGACAGTAAACATAGAAAGCTGTCTCGAAAACAAAGACAGCTTCACAGCAGATTAAAACCTAGTCTAACATTAATAGGCAATCAAAAACCAAACGAAGTCAAAACGTGCGTAAGGAGAGTCAAGAGTGAATTCGAAAGTAAAATTTCATCTAACAGTAGGCAGAAAATTATAGGAACTGTTAGTCTGATGTCAAATTACTGAACGGATCAAAGTCATATGTCTAAGCATTCTGTGACTGTACAGGCATCGACATGGAGGACGAAAGAGAGAAGGTAAGAAAGCTACACGCTTTTTTTCAAAAAACGTTTTGCTGAGGAAGGTCCATTTGCGGTCCCTCCATTAAAACATCACACGAACGACGAAATGACATGTGTCAAAATAAGTCACTGCTGGAGAGAAAATCAACTGAAATCTCTCAACACAGCAAGAGCGACTGGACCTGACAGGATACCTGTACGATTTCACGTAAAGTGTAAGAAACAACTTGTTCTTCTTGTAGCAACAGTGTCCCGTAGGTCGCTGGAAGAACGAAGCGTTTCTAGTGTTTAGACAAATGCGCTGCTCATTCCCGTTTTCAAGAAGAATCTCGAACAGAAGCGGAACACTATCGGCCATTACCGCTGGCTTCAGTGTGTTGTAGAGTTTTGGAACATCTCTTACGCTCGTGCATTATGACATTTCCCAGTACTGAGAGTCAACATGTAATACGCAAACAACGATAGTGTGTAACCCAGTTTCCTCTGATTGCCCGTGAAACCCAAATGGCAGCATATATCGGTTTCCTTGTTTATGTCATTGTTCCTTGATTTCCAGAAGACACTGAATACTGTTCCGTCATCTAATGAATACATCAAGAGTGGACAGAATAACAGACCAATTTTGTGATTGGATTGAAGAATTCCAAGCAAATACAATACAGCAGGTCGTTATTAACGAAGAGAGATCTTCAGACGTAAAGCTAACGTTGGATGTACCCAAGATAAGTGTCAACTTTTCGCAATATATATGAATGAATTGGTAGAGGAGCTAGAATGTTCCATGAGGCTTTTCGCGAATGATGCTGTTATTTAAAGGGATGATGCAACGCTAGAAATTATAGTGAAATGTAGGAAGACTTGCAAAGGCTAATGATTGGTGCAGCGGTTGCTAGTTGACCAATGTGAATGATGCTGCTATATAAAGGGCAGTCGCAACGCTAGGAATTATAGTGAAATGCTGGAAGACTATCAGCAGATCAACAATTGGTGCAGCGATTGCCAATTCATCATAAAATTGTGCTCAGTATACAAAGTGAATCACCTAAACTTGCACCGCAAATATTACTCAAATGGAAAGTGCTATTGATGTTTGGTTTTCACAGAATGCATTGGTAGTCAGGAGCTCGAATTGTTAGCCGATCAACAGATTGTATTAATATTTAACAAGTTTATATGTCTGCAGACATGCATTTTTTTTAAAAAATAACATTGCCTATCGACAGTGACAAACTAAAAGTAGGGTAAATCAGAATGTCAGTGACCTTTTCAGCAGGATTCTAGTGCAAGTCGCTTACGAGATATCGCATTTTGAGAAGTTCTCACGCCGACATTTGTACAATACCCTTGGAAGCATAAACTAAAGAACAACATAGGTGCATTAACTAGTTATCTAGATTCGGACCGCTAACAAGACAACTGACAATCACAGGCTGACTTCAGAATGACTACCGGCAGCGGAAATATGTGTACTTACTTCCAGTCTGGTATGGAAAGATTGCTACACACGTGCTAGCATTTCAGAGGCGGTGTTCGAGCAATCTGCTGTAACACGCTGTTTCATATCGTCGGCTGTAGCTGGTATATCCTGTTATACATCTTTTAGCTTTACCCACAGAAAAAAGGCTACAGGTGTCAAATAGGGTAAACGAGATGGCCAAGGTACAGATCCTCTGCGTCCAGTCCCACGATTTAGAAACAGTTCGTGAAGATAGGCCGTAGTTCTTCGTGCAAGTTGGGTTGGACAACCATTATGTTAGCACCACAGGTTCATCCTAGACTGCAGAGGAAATCTAGCATCCGTGGAAGATGGTCTGTTAAGAGGCTGCGATACTTGTGCGTGTTTATTGTTCCGTCTATGAAAAACGGACCTGTGAGCTGAGGGTTCACTCTCCCACACCACACTCCATGGAACCTGACGTTACTCCTGACGAAGCCACATGGGATTGTCAGCAGACCAACAGCGCATGTTTTCTTCCATAAACCAAGAGAAATTACACTGGTGAGACATACGCAATAGACATATGGTAAAGTATTTTATTCAGATATCGGTTACAATCGTAATTTGTGTGTGATACAATACGATGTTTTGCTGTCTCGACTCTTCACTTCAGGTTTACATGGCGTTTACGTAGAGCGAGACACCATGGGGTTACCATAATATGGAAACAGTCACTATCGTTGCCATCTAATATGGTATGTGATCACCTCAGACGGCCAGTACAGTTGCACACCATTGTGGCATGGACAGTACGAGGTTATCAATGAGCTCTTGAGCGATATTTGGACATCATTCCATGAGTGTAATATCCAGCTCTCCAGCCGTTGTGGGAGGTGCTGGTCTGGCTGCAATTCGTCTGCCAAGTGCATCCCAGACATGCTCAATCGGATTTAAGTCCGATGAACCAGCTGGCTACTCCATTCGTTCAATTCTATCAGCTTCAAGCATGTTGTCCACCAATGCAGCTCTGTGGGGACGAGCGTTATCGTCCACCAGAAGGAACCCATATTCTATGGCCCCACCGTAGGGCACAACAAAAGGTCCAAGCATCTCGTCTCTATACTTCCGAGAAGTCAAAGCGCTGTTCTGAACGGCATAGTGGTCCGCACGTCTGCCAATACTGACTCCTGCCACACCATTCGTCCACCACCACGACATGGTGATGTTTCCTGCACATAAGCAGGATTGTTCGGAGTTCGACGTTCTTACCAGATTACGGAACGACGATTGTCCGGCTAAACACAAAATCTTTATCTGTGAACAGCATCTGGGGCCATTAGTTACGACTCCAATCCTGATGTTCCTCCTCCCAGTTTCTGCGGGCTAAACGGTGTCGTGGTTTTAATGAGACACACACCATAGGCCTCCGGGCGTAAAGGCCACATTTCCGAAGGCGATTTTGGACAGTTTGTGTTGATATTGCGCGTCGTGTTGCTGCCTGGAGGGTGCTTTGCATTTGAGTTTCATTCAGCCTCCTACCTCCGCCAGCTGTCAACCGGAGATAACGGTCATCTCTTGCTGATGTTACCCGTGCGCGACCTTGACCTTGTCTTCTTTTAACGGTTCCTGTTGTCTGAAATCCCATCCATGTGCTGGAAATCACACCTTAGGACACTCCAATAGCTGCAGTCACCTCCCTGTGTGTCTGTTCCGCTTCCAACCGTCCTATGGCTCTCCATGCCATAGCTTCGGGTAAGTCAAGTTGTTGCATTGCACTACCTGCTCACTAAACTGTCTGAACCCAACTGCATGTGTAATTCGTTTGTTAGAGTGAACTAAAGTCAACACCAACCCCCTCTGCAGCAACTTTCCGTTATTACCACTATCTCGGTGACCATACTGTCGTGTCTCCACTCCGTAGAACCGACAGAAAGACGTCGAACCATTTTAGTTCATTCTGCCGATGACAATACGTCAAGACCTTGATATCTCAACTGATCCCCTAATTGTTTTGAGCAGTATATATATGCTGCTTCTTTACGGACAGTGCAGAACTGCTTAGCTGTACGTACAAAGGAATCCCGAAAGACGGTGTCCAGCAAGAATTACTTTTCAGCGAATGTGCGAAAAAGTATTATTGGAAGGGCATTGACATACTATGTGGAGGGCATGGAGCAAGACTGCAATGAATAGAGTAAAAGAAATACTCGTTCTGGCAGCTGTTGCTCATAACAAACATATTAGCTCCACAGAAATTGCGAGTGCCCCTGGAATAAAACAGCTCAGTGTTGTTAAAATCTGAATCTGTATCATGTGTCACTTCAACTGCAGATTAACCAGCGGCATTGCAGAAGACACATGGTTTTTTTTTTTTTTTTTTTTTTTTAGTTTTCAGCAGCAGCGTTCTCCTGAAGACGGCGGACAGATGGATCGCCGAAATACTGAACCGTGTTGATTTTAAGATCCAGCAGAAAACCCAAGGAGTTTATCAAAAATTATTACGCCGGGATCTATTACGAAGTCACACACTTGGAAATTAGACTGTCCGTTCTGATAATGCATCTGGGCAATGAATTCTTTCCTCAAAGACTTCTCGTTACCGATGAAGCTACTTTTACAAATCGTGGAAAACTGACTGTAAGAAATGTGCTTTATCGGGCCACTGGGAATCCGCATTCACTGAGACCGGTTGAACATCAGAGATAGTAGAATGTCAGTGTTTTGTGCTGGACTACTTGACTGGTCCTTAATCCTTTGAAGAAACCTTCACTCGTAAAAGACACTTACAATTTCTTACTGAGGTGCTACACCCTGTAGGAAACACGATCTGGTATACTTAGACTTATACGATACCATCTCACTACTTGCTCCCCCCAGCTCACCCGGCTCTTATCTGATCGCTGGATAGTGCATAAAGTAGTTACCAGTTGGCATGCACTTTCGTCTAATTTGATGCGACTGGACTTTTTTCTGTGTGCTAAACTTAAAGCGGTATGTACAATTCACGGCGACCTAAGGGCTTTAAATCATCCCATTGTTGCAGCATATACGAGGGTTGACTGAAAAGTAAGTTTAAAGATGTTGAGGCGGAAACATCTGACCTGCGTGACAAACAAAGAGTTGGACATCCTGTGACAGCAACCACGGAGTTTCACAAGCAAAATGTTGACAAATTGATTCAGGACGATCTTCGTATTACTCAGAGAGAAACTGCCAGCACAATCGGCATTTCACAAGAACATGTGGCCATTACTGTTGATATACTTTCCGGGATGTGAGGTCGTGGTCCAAGAACTTTTCTGCTCCTTACGTTTCGTCCAGGACTGCGCTGGACTTCCTCAGAGGCGCTGCTCCGCTGAGTCTTGCCGACTGACTGGTCGGGTGTCTGAGAGCGACTTATATATTGTGAGAAAGGGGGGCGTGGTTCAGGTGACACGTGATGAGCAGTGATAATCCATAGCAAACATAAGGTTGACTATCGATTACCACCTTGTCAAACATAAAAATTGTTAGCAATTTTGTAGAGCCACTGTCCATATATCGCTAAGTTTCATAGCCTCCTCTTTCCTATTAAAATTATCGTGATGTTTATAAATTTCGATAGCTTCTCTATATAGCCGTGGATAGTAATTTAACGTTGTAGATAAAACTTCGGTATCCGAAAACTTCACTTGGTGGTTGCCTGGTTGAAGAGCATGTTCAGCTACAGCTGACTTTTCTATTTTTCCAAGTCGACAAAGACTTTTATGTTCTTTCAGTCGCGTGTTTACGCTTCTTTTGTTAGTACCAATGTAAACTTTACCACAGGTACATGGAATTTTATACACACCACATGTCGACAGGGGAGGGCGTTTATCCTTCACAGATCGTAATACTTGACTTATTTTCTTTGTTGGTTTAAAGATCGGTTTTATGTCATGTTTTCGTAAAATCTTATCGATCAGATCTGTTACTTTTTTAATGTAGTAGTACCCCTTTTCATTCTTTGTGTCGATATTCCATAGACTGACGTTTCGTATCCGGGTCGTAATGGTGTACCCAACTTTCGTCTCCTGTCACAATTGAATGGAGAAAGGCGTCACCTTCATTCTCCTAATGCGAGAAGAGTTCCTGGCAAATTTCAAGTCTGTGCACTTTCATTTCAGCAGTCAGCATCGTGCACAGATCTTCCGCTAGCCAAGCAGAGCAATAATGTGATCCACAGGTTCCTGTGAAATGCCGATCGTGCTTGCAGTTTCTCTCTGTGTGATACGACGATCGTCCTGAATCAATCTGTCAACATTTTGCTTGTGGATCTCGGTGGTTGCTGTCGCAGGACGTCCAACTCTTTGTCTGTCACGCAGGTCAGATGTTCCCGCCTCAACATCTTTAAACTTACTCGCCCAACGACGCATAGTACTCACATCAACACAATATCCGCAAACTGCTTTCATTCTCTGATCAATCTCCTTTGGGGTGACACCTTCTGCTGTCGAGAATTCAATGACTGCATGTTGCTTAAATCTCATTCACCGACAGTCGGGGCAGGTTTCCATACTTTATACTGTAACAACACAACCGTTCAGTGCTAAGGCTTCCCGCGAACTGGAGCTGTAGACTACGGAACAAGCCAGTACCTGCCGCATACCAATGCTGCCAACTGTTGAAGAGCTACGAAGGTGGAGGCATTACTTTTCAGTCAAGCCTCGTATAATAATATCCAAGGAATCTCTTCACTACGAGATGCAACACCGATTGCAGCAGTGTTTCTCAGTACACGGTGGAAATTTTGACAGCTTGATGACGTAAATGTAATTTAAAGAATGGTTTATGATCGTAATTTTTAATGATTTCATTTTCGTTGCTGCTGCAGATGTAATTTTGAAGTGTAAGTGTATACTTCATACCTTAATTCCTGTTTTAAAAATCGATCAAATTTTCGACGTGTACCTTTCTTTCGAGGCTTTAATAACAAGAGCAAGGCAGTTACCGTAGCCAACTGGTGAATCATACTTACATGTCACGTCCATTGGTTTCCAGTTGGAGTGTCTGTCTAAACACATGTAGCCCTGTTTGATTACTATCACTTTTAGATTAAACTTTTCTTCGCTTTTCTGCTTTTGTAAGCAGTCTGTCTTAACTGCCTCAAACAGCAATTCCTCAATTGACACTCCCGTACGACAGTTCCAACGTCAACATTAGATAGCTATCGGTTTCATGTTCGAAACAGATTAATCCTAATAAAGTTCTAAACATTGTAATTACTATTCGGATAATTTGTAATCGGATTTTGAAGAGTGAAAAATCGTTCAGATTGTATCTTTCATAAAGAAATTACTATAATTCTAAACGGAAGAACGAAGTTAATATCGGTATCTTTATAATTAACTAGCTCAACACCCACTACTTTGCTCGCGTAGACTGTGTGGCTTGCAGAGATTATTTTGTTTTTATTTAATCGAATTTTTATGATGTTCACAAATTGCAAAACCTTTAACTGGAGTCCGAAGTTTTCTTTAATAGTGTTTTTCGCGTTCTTTTGGAGATATTTCCATAGTAACTTTCATCCCCTAATAAATCCGGAAGTGAAATCCCATTATTCATAGATTTAGCTTTAAAATTTTGTTCATGAAACAAAATATTTTCTTAAAAATTTTCACCTCTTGTTGCTCTCCCTTGGAGGTTGAATTTCCAGAAACACTGAAGCATGTATTCTCTTTTATCTCTAACCGCGAAGTGGAATACAAGCTATCATAGATGCAGCTTTAAAAATCCGTTAGTAGTTCTTTAGTGATACATTTTCACAAATACGTTCATCCACTATTTTATACCCTTCGTGGTCGAATTTCCGACAATGCTGAAACACGTACTTTTTATTTTCTTATTCAGAAACCAAATACCAATTGTCGTAGTATTAGCTTCAAAATTCCCTTAAAATCAGCAGACTTTCAAAATGCCCTTCATCCTGCATTTCACCCCAAAAACAGTGGAACACGTACTTCTCATTTCTACTCCAGAAGCCAAACACCAATTTTAAAATTTAGCTTTGAAAATGCTTTCTGAAAAAACGTTTTACCCCCTGTTTCACCCCGTTAGGGGTCTTATTTCCCAAAACAGTGACACGCATATGTTTTATTCCTAAAAGAGAAGCCAAATACAAAATTTCATTGATTTTGCCTCAAAAATGCCCCCCATTTTACCCTCTTAGGGACTGAATTTCCATAAACCGTGATACAAATTTTTCGTTTTGTTTCTAAATAAGAAGGAAAATTTAAAATTTCATAGATTTAGGTTTAAAAATGATTTCATAATAAAATATTCTAATAAAAAATGTCATCCACTATTTCACCGCCTTAGAGGTTCATTTCACGAAAACACTGACACACGTATATTTTTATTTGTAACGAAAAAGTCAAATACCAATGTTCGTCGATGTAGCTATAAAATACTTTAGAAGTTGTTCAATAATTATATATTTTCAAACAAAGTTTTCACCCACTATTTTACCCCCAAACGGCTAAATTTCGAAAATTGTTGAAATACGTATTTCTTTATTTCTGAGTGAGAACCAAATATCAATTTTCGTAGGTCTCGCTTCAAAATTTCCTTAACAGAGACTTTATCAAAAACTCTCTTCATCCCCTACTTCACACTCTTAGCTTTGGAATTACGAAAATCCCTTCTTAAACGATGCCTACCGTATAAGATCCACACTCAAGTCTCTACACTAAGCGTGTTGGGCTGGGAGATGATGATTCAGTCAGTCAATTCGGAACATTGCCTTTTATGTATAGAGATTAAGTTGTAGCTATGAAAAGAAACGATATTGTATCTAAAGAGGACTTTCTCAAAGTTCCTGTACCTGAAAAAGAACTACGACATCAGGCGAACAGCTTTGCTCAGTCACTCTTCTTTCCATCCTCCTAAGTACTGTATATCCTGCAAAAAGTCAACGAAGATAAAATTATAGGAATTAGAGCTCACATGGAGTTTTACCAACATATCGTTCTTCCACACACCAATCGCGACTGAGCAGGAAACGCAGTGTGTTATAGCGCAGTGTTTATCGCACTGGAATCGCAGTCGAGAGGACGACGATTCAAATCCCCGTCCGACCGTCGAGCTTTAGTTTCCCGTGCTTTCCTAAATCGCTTAAGATAAATGCCAGGATAGATGCTTTGAAAAGGCCCAGCCGATTTCCTTCCCCGCCCATCCCTAACCCGAGCTTGAGCTTCGGATCTAAAGACCTCGTTGTCGACAGGACTTTAAATACTATTAGTAATCGTCCTTGGAACAGGGAAGGAAGTAAGGGACAATGGTATAGGGTGGCACCTGCGTGGAAGTTAATTATCGCCCTGAGCACTGAGAGAGCCAACCCTGTTTAGAGAAGGTGGCCGCCGCAGTCGGCTGCCGTGTCCCAACCTGCGAACTTAAACCTTCTCATCACTGTCTCTTCGATACGTAGCGTGGTAACGCAGTCTTTATGCACCATAAGTGCAGCGAAAGTTCTTTATAACCAGGCATGTATGATTATATGCAATGATGTTAATGTCTGAACAGCCGAGGAGCCAAATACCATATTAAAATTTTGCTTAACAGAGTTGAAGGGACCTCTAGTTATTCAAATTACACAACAAAGAGAATAAAGGAGGGGCAAAACAGAGCTGCAAGCGCTTTCCAAGGCTTCACTACTTCAGAAAGACACAGAAGAAAAAGATAATTATTTTGTTTTTAGGTAACAATACTAATCAGGTTGTCAGGGTACTGACTCGTAACTTCCAAGTCACCCTTGTTCTTCATTTTATAGTTTCATTGTCACAGTATGTGACATTGCTATAGTTGGAGTCACGTACAATGGCGGTCGGGTTTAGCCTTGTTCTGCGCACCTACGTCACGCATACTACGGCAACCAACGAGCGTCCAGTAGTGTTCTGAACGCTCTGCTCTGAATGCCGTAGATAATGCGAGCATTAAACGTGATCGTAGCGAGTTGTTTAGTGAATTTATATTTCATTTGTTGCGAGTTGTCATTGCTCGGTTGTGGTAAGTGCTAAATTCTCCATAAGCAAGAGAGAAATATAATTTGCAGGTCATACGGTTCCTTCAAGCGTAAAGCACGCGCATGCGCTTATCGCAACTGTCGCTCGCAATCGTCAACAATACCATTCCCGTCCATGCCCCGATATGCACGAACGGCCATCATTTGTGGATCGGACAGTAGCTACGCTCTCTTTGGTTTATGAGTTCTTCTTCTGGCAGTCTGAAGTCAGACTTGTTTCAATATGGTTGATCCTTTCTTATGTGACTATTTCTTTTTCGATGTTTTTCTGGGAAACGATTGACAATGAGTGTGATTCAAAAAGGAAGAAGAGATTTCAGTTGGTTATTGTACAGAAACTATCAAGGACAGAAACACATCGCGCAAGTCACTATCAAGTTTTATGTTCGCACAGACACTATATCACACATTCAACATGAGTACTGTGCATTGCTCGAGAAATATCGAAAGGGTTATTCATCTCATTGCAGTCGCGAATCAATAGGTCCCTGTTTATTGAATCGACAGCTTCAAAAATTTGACTTCTCAGATCTTGAAGAGTAGCTGCTACAGGTGGGACAAAGACTGTCTTTAATGTACCCCCAACGAAAAAAAAATCGCAAGATGTGAGGTCTAGTGACTTGGGAGGACGAAAGCAATGTTGTCCACCTCTTACAGTCCACAGTTGTGGGATGGTGTTGTTAAGATAACGCCGCACCTCAAGGAGAAAGCGAGGCAGGGCGCCGCCATGCATAGAAATTATATCATTGGGATCTTCGTGAAGTTACGGCAACAACCAGCTTTGCGACCTGTACAGGTATGAAATTCATGTCACAACTTCCTCCACAAGAAAGAAAGGTCCATAAACTTAGTGAACAAAAACGGCACAAAACACATTCAGTTTCGGTGGGTCTCATTTTATTCGACGACGGCAGGATTTTATGATGCCAAATTCTTACATTATGCCGGTTTGCTCTGCCCGATAGACGAAACGTCGGTTCGAGCGAAAACATGAGTCGTTTGGAAAAATGTCCTCTACCACATCCTGGACAACTTAAACGGAAAATTCGTACCGCCTGCTATGGTCGCCGGAACGCAACTGCTGCGTTAATTGCCCCTAATAATTCTTCATATCCACACGTCATTTCAGAACACACCGCACCATTGTTTGAAAAATTCAGTTCCTGGTCTGCGCGACTTGTGGACTTCCGAGGACTCCTTGTGAACGCATCTCGGATACGCTCGACATTTTCATCAGACGTGCGTGGCCGACCAGTGCTCTTCCCTTTCCACATGCAATCAACTTCCAAGGATTTTGTACCTCAGCGGTAAATCTGCTTGTGCATAAGTGGCTTCTTGCTGAATCGGCGACGGCATGCACGTTGTACTTGAACAATGGATGGTTTTCGTGCCGATTTTTGTAGTTTAGTCACCATATTGCTATAAACAAACAACAGCGCAACTGTGTCGAAACTTTGAATCTTCCCCCCTCCCGTGACATGCGCAGTGTGTTTCTATCTTTTACAGTGTGTCTGTAATAAACACCTGAAGTCTGTTCTTTGATTATTGAATCACCCGGATTTGTTGAATTATATTGGTCATACTGGTACAAGCTGTTAGTACTAGGGACATTCAAGTTATAACACCTCCGATTTTTTGTCTCACAAACCAATGAAATGAGAACTTCGAAACTTGTGTCACTTTCCGACGCAGTCTCCCTACAACCGTACACATTTTTCGTGTTGTCGGCGCCTTGATTCCATGGTCGCTGCGAACGCTTCTTTAGGAGTCTGGTTTGACCATGATAATCGCATCCATGCCTCATACAACGTCATAGCTGGTAATAAGTGCCATTTATGCCATCATAATGCATCAACATTGCCTGACATCATGCCATGGGCTATCGGAATTCGTGGCACTCACCTGGAGAACAATTTCTTCATTTTAAATATCAAAATCAGTCCTCCCTCTTGCTCCTGCCGCTAGAGCTCTATATGCCATCTCTCTCACGCATTCACCTGTGCGCGCGTGTTTTAAATTAAACTGTATCTTTTTCCTGCTTCCAGTCCTGAGAAAAAAAATGAAGTTGTCATAACTTGAACGCGTCTCGTACGGTAGTTCGCAAACTGGCTGGCTATAGCTTTTAAGTTGTGCTACATACGTATTTGTGTACAGGCTTCATGCTGATCGCCGGCCGATGGTGGCCGAGCGGTTCTAGGCACTTCAGACTGGGACCACGAGACCGCTACGGTCGCAGGTTCGAATCCTGCCTCGGGCATGGATGTGTGTGATGTCCTTGGGTTAGTTAGATTTAAGTAGTTCTAAGTTCTAGGGGACTAATGACCTGAGATGTTAAGTCCCATAGTACTCAGAGCCATTTGAACCATTTTTCATGCTGATTGTTAACATTGTTTGGGAAATTCTTTCACTTTCGCGCCGTCAACAGAACTGTAAGTTTCGTCTGTTGTGATGGAAAATCGTATTTTTTTTCTTTAATGTTTTAGATATTATTCTCTTGAGTCGTTCATTAGATTTTGCGAATTGCTGTCAATACATAATTAAGATGGTAGTTTTAATGCATTAGGAATTCTACGTTAGTCCCTCATTTCAGTACAATGCACAAGACGTTCACAAACCATGTGAAACACACAGATGTTCAACACACTCATCACGTTGGCTCGCATATCGGTTATGTTGTCAAAGCCCTTCATGAGTCTTTCTGCATTTAGTCGTTTTGTAGCAGATTCACTCATATAAGACTATGTTTCCTCATTCGTGATGATTTTCTCCAGAGAAGGATTGACAGCGTTTTGCATTTCAATCATGTTACGGCCGGTGTCCAGGCGTCATTTTTTTCGTTCGACTGCCAAGGTGTGCCGAACTAGCTTTGCGTATAGTTTTCCCCTTTTAAAATTATTCTACAGAACGTCTTGATTCAGAAGTGTTTGTCCAATGTGATCTGCGACAGAGCAACTTTGACACACTAGCGCTTCACGTCACCTATCTAACACTTCTTGCTCAGAACTGACTGGTTGAATGCACGTCCATCGTAACCAATTGTTTACAGTTCTTAGTTCAAGCTGCATTGACTTTTTGGAAGAACGGTGAAAATAAGGAAGTTCAGTAACGATGCGAATTATCGAATCACTGCTCCTTTCTCATTGATGTCCATATACTCGTGACTGCTTGAAGTGGAATTTCAGTATGTGCATCCATTTGCAACGAAAAGAGTTTTATTGAACAGCTACAGGTGAACGGACCTGCATTTGGCAAGACCACGACAATGAATGGTCCAAAGCAATTCACCGCTTAAAATTATCCGTTGCTCGTTAACCAACAACTCACAGAGCACAAGTTATATAGGCCCACTGTCTGCAAATTAGGAAGAGTTTAGCACCTAACAGCTAACCGAGGACTCACGCTCTAACTCCTGTACTTGTTATCGTCTATGGTTTGGGCACAGCTGAGAGAAAATGTACTGCTGACACAAGCAACACCAAATTCAGCATTATTTATTTCTTGTGTGGTCTCGAAATAAAGGCACGAGCCTCTTGCGGTACGCTACGACTGCAGATTCAGCAGTTATGAATACGTTTATTCAACTAGGAAACCCTTCGGAAGCGTGTGGAGATCGATCAGTTGGTAAACGCCTTGGAAGAGTATTACTATCGTCCATATAACTCTGCGGTACCTTCTTCGTAGATAGCTTCGGAGATTTTAACGATTGGTGTACCAAAATAGCGTCATGGCGTTTTCTGTTAATCAGGAGCTGTTTATCCAAATAGCAGAAAATGCAGTATATGACACTAGCTCCCTGCTGTGTGCGTACCACAGCCAACCTGCCCATTTCTTCGAGGGAACGCTAACAGTTAAATGTTTCCACCCATAACAATAATACTGTTAAGGGCAATGTACTATGATACAGTAGTATTCTTGAAGCACCCTGTTTAACAGATCATTGACATCAATGACGTTTGAAGAAAACGTCGTAATTCTGCTTAATCAAACCCATTTTTCGAGGCACAAGACTTTTATTTACATATTCGTTCTACTATGATCTGTTGTGCATTATTGGAAACTTGCACATCAATATTTTCATCAGAGACTTATTATTAATAAAGGGGACTTGATTGTTTTTAGTTGTGATCTCGCGTCAGTCGATAGACCGCTAAACAAGAAAGTCGGAATATGACTGCTGTTCATTTGAAATAATGTTTATGATAATCTAGCTCAGTGCTATTGTTGCTGTCATACTCGTATCTAACGGTCCTTTGACTGTTTTTCCCTTCATCCACAAGGTACCTTTAATGTATGTATGTCTACCAAATTTTAAACGCACTTATGGAATGTTTTGATACGTACTATAATAAATAACCCTTTCTGATACGCTAATGTGCTCACATCTCTCATTCAGTGCAGTAGTATTAGGTTTCGACTTCCACTGCTACGCACACAAAAAAATAAAAAATAAAAAAAATCTCCGCGCAGCGGTGGTCGCTTACGTACGCCCGGGAGGTGGCACTCGGCATGGAAATAGCGAAGTTCCTTTCCTGCTGGTGGAAAAAATTAACACCGCCATTATTTGGCCCACAAAGAAAGTAGAGTTTTTGAAGTACAGTTACTGGTCACCGGACTATGCATATGTATCTGTTTTACCAAATCAATTAAAAGTGGCATACAGACGTAAGACATTTAGAGAGGCACAAAGAGACATTTTCAGCGCCTTTTGCAGTTATAAAATAAGTACCTCTATGGATTAGTAAAACACATCTTATGTGCGCCGCAAGGCAATAAGTCGAGAAATCACACCACATACACACGTTATAGTAAATTCAGTAAATGATTTTGTAAGTTATCCTGGCGTGGAATGCCACAATGAAGGTTAACCCGTGATGTGACGATATAAAATGATAGAGAAGGTAGTAAAATTTACTAACAACATTTAGTTTTTCACATAAAAACAGACATTAACTATGGTTATTGATTGAATACAGTAAACAACTAGCAGTTGGGTTAAGAGAACGATGGACAAGGATCCTAGGTGGCAGAAGTCAGTCAAACAATCTGGCACTAAAAATTTGCTTAACGCACTCTGAACTGATCTGACACTGAGCAGATTTTGATTGATAATTTACACAAGTCTGTATAGATGCACCTGAGAGCAAGTGGCGATTGAGTTATGTACGCCCTGACACGGCCGGAACAGCAGTATCTGTTTGCTTTGTGCAGTGATCTAACTTCCAGCTGGCGACTTCTGTGCGGCGGAGGCGAGGCCTAAGGCAGTGAGTAGTTCTCGGCAGAAAGATGGCAATTTACTCTCTACCAGAGCACTGAAATAACCGTAGATTTCAGTGTGTGACACATCAGGTCGCTGGTCGTGCCAAGGACCAATTTGGCTCACTTATACGACAGAGCGCAGAAGGATATCAAACGTCAAGACTGGTAAACCAAAAACGAATATGTGTGCCCACGGCAAACGAGTCTGAGACATTTGAAGTCACACTGTCGGTACAGTAAGAACTTCACCTCAGGCTCTCTAGTCTAACTGCTTGCAAGTGAAGTCTCAGGCCAGGTCCCGAGCACCAACCACACATGCCAGAGCTTCGACCAGATCACTGCCAGACCAAAATCCTGAACACGAGAGCTTTGCACCTCTCCAGATAAAAAAATTTAGTTTTTCCGCAAAGTGCATGAACGACACCACCTTCACCACGTCTTGAGTCAATCAAAGGGATTTAGAGGCGCTAAATCTCACCTCCTAAACGACAGCACAAACTCATATCAAACCAGCGCAAGTGTTAAGAAACATGCATCTCTGAAAAAAAAAGAAACCTACAATTACTGCCTTTTTTAAGTTTTTACGAAGGAATAAGATGTTTTTCTATGAAGTCGCTTCACTTCCTGTGACAACAAGCGAACGGATAAAATTGTAAAGATCTTTATCTAAATCACATGTGCCTTGCGGCATGTTAGTCCTAGCTTTGAGGTGTAATAAAGATCCTATCTCTAAACCTTTCTCAGATGCTAGAGCTCTTATACAACCGAGGTAGCCAATGAAAGTGAGTCACAGGCCTATTTGCAGTATCGGCGAACATGAAAACTTGTGAATTTTTATTAGACGTGGCTCTGCCTGGTATACGATTCCACTGTGTAGACACGTCCCTTAGGTCCATTGCCCCCAGCCCAGCCTTCGGCTGGCGCCAACGCAGGTATAGCGGCATTATCCTGCTGGAGACCTGTCTTAACTAGGGGCTGTCCTGTCTGCCCTGTACAGCTGTGGTCCTCTCCAGCAAAATTTACTGAGGGATGGGCTCGCCACCAATTGCTTTCAACATCTAAAATGCCGTTTCTACGTGTTGCGGATTGGCAAGAAGGCATACCCACTAATGTAAGAGGAAGCCAAAAGGCACGCGTTTTAGCTCACGCAGGCTGGCGTGAGGTCTGGGACAAGGAAGTTAGACTAGAAAAAAAGGATGTAGCTGGTGGAATACTTAACTTTAATCCATTAATGGTGAACGTAGCTCTTGTCTGTACATTATTTACAATATCAATGTTGTTGTTGTTGTGGTCTTCAGTCCTGAGACTGGTTTGATGCAGCTCTCCATGCTACTCTATCCTGTGCAAGCTTCTTCACCTCCCAGTACCTACTGCAACCTACATCCTTCTGAATCTGCTTAGTGTATTGATCTCTTGGTCTCCCTCTACGATTTTTACCCTCCACACTGCCCTCCAATGCTAAATTTGTGATCCCTTGATGCCTCAAAACATGTCCTACCAACCGATCCCTTCTTCTAGTCAAGTTGTGCCACAAACTTCTCTTCTCCCCAATCATATTCAATACCTCCTCATTAGTTACGTGATCTACCCACCTTATCTTCAGCATTCTTCTGTAGCACCACATTTCGAAAGCTTCTATTCTCTTCTTGTCCAAACTGGTTATCGTCCATGTTTCACTTCCATACATGGCTACACTCCATACAAATACTTTCAGAAACGACTTCCTGACACTTAAATCTATACTCGATGTTAACAAATTTCTCTTCTTCAGAAACGCTTTTCTTGCCATTGCCAGTCTACATTTTATATCCTCTCTACTTCGACCATCATCAGTTATTTTACTCCCTAAATAGCAAAACTCCTTTACTACTTTAAGTGTCTCATTTCCTAATCTAATCCCCTCAGCATCACCCGATTTAATTTGACTACATTCCATTATCCTTGTTTTGCTTTTGTTGACGTTCATCTTATATCCTCCTTTCAAGACACTGTCCATTCCGTTCAACTGCTCTTCCAAGTCCTTTGCTGTCTCTGACAGAATTACAATGTCATCGGCGAACCTCAAAGTTTTTACTTCTTCTCCATGAATTTTAATACCTACTCCGAATTTTTCTTTTGTTTCCTTTACTGCTTGCTCAATATACAGATTGAATAACATCGGGGAGAGGCTACAACCCTGTCTCACTCCTTTCCCAACCACTGCTTCCCTTTCATGCCCCTCGACTCTTATAACTGCCATCTGGTTTCTGTACAAATTGTAAATAGCCTTTCGCTCCCTGTATTTTACCCCTGCCACCTTCAGAATTTGAAAGAGAGTATTCCAGTTAACGTTGTCAAAAGCTTTCTCTAAGTCTACAAATGCTAGAAACGTACGTTTGCCTTTTCTTAATCTTTCTTCTAAGATAAGTCGTAAGGTTTGTATTGCCTCACGTGTTCCAACATTTCTACGGAATCCAAACTGATCTTCCCCGAGGTCCGCTTCTACCAGTTTTTCCATTCGTCTGTAAAGAATTCGCGTTAGTATTTTGCAGCTGTGACTTATTAAACTGATAGTTCGGTAATTTTCACATCTGTCAACACCTGCTTTCTTTGGTATTGGAATTATTATATTCTTCTTGAAGTCTGTGGGTATTTCGCCTGTCTCATACATCTTGCTCACCAGATGGTAGAGTTTTGTCATGACTGGCTCTCCCAAGGCCAACAGTAGTTCTAATGGAATGTTGTCTACTCCCGGGGCCTTGTTTCGACTCAGGTCTTTCAGTGCTCTGTCAAACTCTTCACGCAGTATCTTATCTCCCATTTCATCTTCATCTACATCCTCTTCCATTTCCATAATACTGTCCTCAAGTACATCGCTCTTGTATAAACCCTCTATATACTCCTTCCACCTTTCTGCCTTCCCTTCTTTGCTTAGAACTGGGTTGCCATCTGAGCTCTTGATATTCATACAAGTGGTTCTCTTCTCTCCAAAGGTCTCTTTAATTTTCCTGTAGGCAGTATCTATCTTACCCCTAGTGAGACAAGCCTCTACATCCTTACATTTGTCCTCTAGCCATCCCTGCTTAGCCATTTTGCACTTTCTGTCGATCTAATTTTTGAGACGTTTGTATTCCCTTTTGCCTGCTTCATTTACTGCATTTTTATATTTTCTCCTTTCATCAATTAAATTCAATATTTCTTCTGTTACCCAAGGATTTCTATTAGCCCTCGTCTTTTTACCTACTTGATCGTCAGCTGCCTTCACTACTTCATCTCTCAGAGCTACCCATTCTTCTTCTACTGTATTTCTTTCCCCCATTCCTGTCAATTGTTCCCTTATGCTCTCCCTGAAACTCTCTACAACCTCTGGTTCTTTCAGTTTATCCAGGTCCCATCTCCTTAAATTCCCACCTTTTTGCAGTTTCTTCAGTTTCAATCTGCAGTTCATAACCAATAGATTGTGGTCAGAATCCACATCTGCCCCTGGAAATGTCTTACAATTTAAAACCTGGTTCCTAAATCTCTGTCTTACCATTATATAACCTATCTGATACCTATTAGTATCTCCAGGATTCTTCCAGGTATACAACCTTCTTTTATGATTCTTGAACCAAGTGTTAGCTATGATTAGGTTATGCTCTGTGCAAAATTCTACAAGGCGGCTTCCTCTTTCATTTCTTCCTCCCAATCCATATTCACCTACTATGTTTCCTTCTCTCCCTTTTCCTACTGACGAATTCCAGTCACCCATGACTATTAAATTTTCGTCTCCCTTCACTACCTGAATAATTTCTTTTATCTCGTCATACATTTCATCAATTTCTTCATCATCTGCAGAGCTAGTTGGCATATAAACTTGTACTACTGTAGTAGGCATGGGCTTCGTGTCTATCTTGGCCACAATAATGCGTTCACTATGCTGTTTGTAGTAGCTAACCCGCACTCCTATTTTTTTATTCATTATTAAACCTACTCCTGCATTACCCCTATTTGATTTTGTATTTATAACCCTGTAATCACCTGACCAAAAGTCTTGTTCCTCCTGCCACCGAACTTCACTAATTCCCACTATATCTAACTTTAACCTATCCATTTCCCTTTTTAAATTTTCTAACCTACCTGCCCGATTAAGGGATCTGACATTCCTCGCTCCGATCCGTAGAATGCCAGTTTTCTTTCTCCTGATAACGACGTCCATATCAATAGTAACTGAATAATGGCGCCTTGCTAGGTCGTAGCAAATGACGTAGCTGAAGGCTATGCTAACTATCGTCTCGGCAAATGAGAGCGTATTTTCTCAGTGAACCATCGCTAGCAAAGTCGGTTGGACAACTGGGGCGAGTGCAAGGAAGTCTCTCTAGACCTGCCGTGTGGCGGCGCTCGGTCTGCAATCACTGATAGTGGCGACACGCGGGTCCGACGTATACTAACGGACCGCGGCCGATTTAAAGGCTACCACGTAGCAAGTGTGGTGTCTGGCGGTGACACCACACTACGAACTACGAATCATAAAAATACCTCATGCTTTTAGCGCCCTACCAGCCTCCATCAACTTTTGCTCAGGCTGTTAACATTCTACAGCCTCACTCATGGTGCGTAAGGTTGTAACAAAATCTTTAATAATCTTCTGCATACGAAAAATTGGTGAGAGAGTAACCTGTCCCATCTCAATTTCTCCTAAACTCTCAAAATAAAGATTCATTTGACTCCAAATACAGTCAGGTCATTAAAACACGGCCGAATCCATTGTCTTTGAAGTCATTCATTAAACTGCATGTGCTTAGATGAATGAGCCCAGTTAAGAATTACTGTTGATCTGTTTACAATCTGGGTGCACGATATTCAAATTTTGTGTAGAAACCTATAGTTCTAAACCCTATGTAGTGCTGTTACTTTAATAAAATATTTTGATGTGTTTCCTCAATAAGAAATTATATTAATAGCTGATGGAGTTTGTATGACCGGCGATAGGATGTAGCATTACATATGGAAGGGACAGCTGGCTAATTTACTTATTAGAGCGCTGAAACACGAGGCACAAATAGCGGAGGTACGACATAATTCTCTCTATTTCCTTCTATTTCAAAATTTATTGTGTATTTCAAATTTACTCTGCATGGTATTCTGTCAGAATAGGATAAGTAACGGTGGTAGAATAGTGTTGTGTAGCAAAAGGTGTAAAACGTTGCTCGTTTAGTTCGTCCGAGACCCTGACGATGGTAGATGAAGGCACCCTGGTAGATGGCGTGTTCCTTGAGTAAAAAATTCAGTTCTGCACTGCCGCCAAATGGACAATATAGGAGCATGCGGAATATCAGGACACCTGTGTGTTTGGATTGAAGAGTTCTTGCGAACAGAACACAATGGAGAGTCTTCAGACGTAAAAGTAACGTCAGGCATACCCCAAGGGAGTGTAATACATCCATTACTTTTCATATTGGAAGTTCCGTGAGATGTTTCGTGGATGATGCCGTTTTATAAAAATGAGTCACAACGCTAAAAAATTGTAACGAAATGCAGGAAGACTTTTAAAGGGTCGACGCCCGGTGCAGGGAGTGGCAACTGACCCTCGACAAGAACAGGTGTAGCGTATTGGGTATACAAGACAGAAAGACCCATTATTGTGTGATTACACCTATATGATTGAAGAATAATCAATGAGAGCAGTCACTTCCATCAAATATCTAGGAGTATAGGTACGAAGCGATTTAAAGTGGAAGGAACACATGAAACTAATCACAGAAATGGCAAATGCCGGACTGAGATTTATTACAAGAATCCTCAGGAAATGTAGTTTGTCTATGTGGAGGTGACTTACAAAATTGTCGTTCGACCAGGAGTTGAATATTACTCGCCAATATGCGATCCGTAACATATAGGCTGGAGAGAGGGAAGGAAGATACAAAGAAGAGCAGCACGTTTCGCTACAGCACGGAAGCGTCATGGAGATTAACATTCAACTCCAGTGGCAGACGCAAGAAGAGAGGCGTTTTGCATCATGGGGTGGTTTACTGTTTAAAGTTCCGAGCGCGTACGTTCCTTAAACTGTGAACAAATGCATTGCTTGCTCCTACATATATTTCACAAAATAATCACGAAGATAAAGTTATTATAGAGATTCAAGCCCACACAGAGATTTACTGTCAAACGTTCATCCCGCGAATCATTTGCGGCTGTAACAAGAAAACGGGAAAGTAACAATGGTACACAAAGTACCCTCCGTCAGAGACCAAAAGATGGCTTGCGGAGTATGGATGTAGATGTAGAAGGAGGAGATGGAGGGCTGGCTAATTTGTTATAAGAACGCTGAAATCACGTGGCACAAATATCGGAGATACGACATATTCCTCTCTACTTAACTTTTTATACGTTTACTAAGCATGGTGTTCCGCGAAAACAAGATAAGTAATGATTAAACCTAAAGTTGAATGTGTGAATGCTGAATCTGCGTATTAATGTTCTCGTAGAGAAGCGTTTTTCCTTAGTTCTCGTGGTGTTTGTTTAAAGCATTACTGAAGACGTAACGCTTCACTTATGTAAATAGAAGCTTTTCCTTACTATTTACATGGAGATAATGAAAGACAGCTGGTGCATGTAGTTGTAATGTGTTAACTAAGGATTACTACGATATTTTGTGGTTCACAGCTCGACAGTTTATAGAATCTTCTGGTACTTAATAAAATAAAATTTGGCTTGTCGTTACGTTCACACATTACATGAACGTAAAATAATAACGGTTAAAAATATAAGTACATGTTCCTGAGGAGGAACCTCGAAGTGAATCATTTCTATAGGCCCTGCGCGACTTAATACCCGTTCCTGTAAACAATCTTACAGACAATGATAGTCCCGGAGTAATGTTACCTGTAATCTCAGTGTTGATCACGATTAACTGTCACAGGTATTCAGAAGAGGTTTTTGTATCTGACAGCGTAATGTAGTATATCTGGAAGGTTTTGTCAAGGTAACTTTTTGATATAAAAAGGGTATTTCATCATTCGTAGAGAACAAAACTGTGCAGTGACTTACGTATAAGTGAATGTGAGTGCTTAACTGTTGTGGTTTTATCGGGTATGTGGAAAATCGTAACATGCTCTGTTTTAACTTCAGTTTGTGGATCTCGAATGACGCAGAAGAATCTTCGTGAATTTTATAAGATTTTACAAGCTAGATCACGTAGCTCCTTACACTGAGATTCTGGATGTGTTCAGCTTATTGTCGAGAGTGAAACTCATGCACACAAAATAAAAAGTTCTTCATTTTAACCATTGTTGTATTAATCAGAAGTATCAAAGTTTCCGAAATGTTAACAGAAAAGACTCTTTGTCAGCGCTGCCCAGCAGTTTTAAATATTTTAGTTTTAAACATTTTACTTCCGCGTTTCATCTCTTGTATGACATATGCGAACCGCACGCACACTATGACAGTCCTGAATGGCTTTGCATTGTTTTGTTGCACACAAGGCTCTCTTGGCCTTTTGTGGTTCTCACTGCACGGGAGCCGAATTTCCGTTTAAGAAATAATATTTCGTTTAAATTAGATAGAAACTCCTGTTGCCTAAAGAAGCTTTGATTCATACAACTATTTGCAGTCTAGGTAATTTTTAAGCGATTACTAATCTTGAATATACAGACATACAACGAGAAAGTTTAACGACTATTAGTCGTGAAGTTTCTGCAAATAATATATACAGACAAACGTATAAAACTTGCGCATGTCTCGTATTATACGTCAAGGAGGGCAGGCAAAGTAGTCGATTCTGACACACACACACACACACACACACACACACACACACACACACACTACACCTGTGCAATATTAATTCATTTAATTCATAACATCCGAGAGTATTCGTATTTTTAAAACCAAATTACTGTCTCGTTTGTAGCAAATTCTAGGTGAAGTGATATAGAGTAGGAATATCTATGGACTGAGCACAACACACTGCACATGTAGCCAACATCTAACGGAAATTGTGACGTGATTTTGGAATGACCCTTACGTTTACGTTTAGCACTAAGATCTAAACTTTAATGTTACACCTATTTACCCTGTTTTCACCGATTTATTTATCGGTAACAGTAATGATGTTGAATTAGTGCTGCTACGGATGAAATTCGTCAAAGGAGGAGAAGTTCCTGTTCGTAGGTAAGTACCACAAAGATCTAATTCCAGTTTCTACACCAGTAAGAGCCGTTTTGTGTGTTGGTTAACAGTGGGACACAACGTAATGAAGGCATAAAATCGTAGCGTTAATTAATGTGGCTGTATGGCCATATATTTACGAGACAAGTGATACACAAATTATGTCATTTGTGAGCGTGCTACCAATCAGTCTGTTGAATGTAGTGTGTACACATATCTCCCGTTTTTTACCTGTACATAAAATCTATATTTGATAGGCTAAGTCATTATCTCCGGATCATACAAATCTCCAAACAGCGGTCTGTCTTTTACAGTGGTCACAAGAGGGCACTGTAGTACTAGTGCCCATTATATGAAGTATGAGTATGTACGATTATTTCTCCAATGATGATGGAAGATTGAACATACAAAAAAATAAAGAGAGTAAAAAAAAAAGAAAAGTTTGCTTCATGTCATAACCTCAAATTTGATATTTTTCGGTACAATTTCATATTAGCTTGCTTATGAGCAATATCGCAATGCTGTCACAGCCTAATTTACGATAACGTGTAGTACAATACCTAAAAATAGCAGTGGCTATTCATTCTTTACCTATAACGAAAAAAATAACGACATGCAAGCTGTCACAGTAGTCATTATGCACTTGCGTTTGTCTCTTAAAGGCCTTCCGCCAAGTTCACTCCAGATATCAAATGCAAATTAGTGAAATACGTATGAAAAGAGTGTGCCAATACATGGTATTTTTGAGTGGTACCTGTCTTTATTAGTGATGTGATTACACTGAAAATCAGCTGAGCATTTTCGGCGTAACATTACGCCACGCGCAAATACGAGACTGTCGTAGGCGCATGTAGGCGATAAAGAATTCTGTTCTGCGCCTTTACTCAATAAATATTGTTCCCCTAATGATGAAATAAAATCTGATTGAGCACTATACCAGAGACGTTCATGTCCTCTTTGCTATATCTCTGATCCAGTTTTTTTCTCTTTTTTTTGCCATGTGGTGGTTTCATGTTTAGCGTAGCGAGAGACAACACAGCAGTTACGAGGATAACAATTAAATAAACAATGGTGGAAGACGAGAGCTGTCAGTTTTGTGTTCAACCTGAAAAAAGTCTGATCGAAAATAGTTTTGTGCGCCGTCGTTGCAAGTGATATTGGGATAGTAACGTAATAATAAGGACCATGTATCTGTAATAAGAGGCAAAGAAATAAACTGAATGCTGGCTATATGAAGGTAACTGTTACATTGTCCTTCAGCTGTCTTTAAGTAATTAATACTTCTCAGTTTATTGAGTGGTATCCGCCCTTGCTCAGTTAATAAACCAACGAAATTTTTGACAATTATACTCATAAATTCTTTTTAAATTATTACCGTATGTAAATTAACAGTCGACTAGTATTTCCTTAGGCCTTCATCAGATATATCCGCTATTAGCATTCGGAATTCGTTACCGCCGTTTTCATTTGCATACAATAGCAACAGCGACTAATTACAATCAGTTAACTATGACTATGACGAATATATAGCCCTCAAATGCAGTAAAAATCTCATACTTAGAAATTTTAACAAATTGCTTCTACCAGAATGGTAACCCATGGTAATGCAGATAATCTGTTGGGCAGTGTGTTACCATACGAGATTGATTACATGGTGTCATGTTTTATAGAATGATTCATCCTATAAAGTATGAAATGGGACAATAGAGACAAACACCAAATTAGACGTAAAGCAGTAATGCTTTTCGGAAGATAGATTGATAATTGAAAGTTTTAGTGCCTAATTTTCCTAATATAGTACAGTGAATACCTGATACACAATACTGCAAGAGGGTGCAGTCGCTTAGGAAATAATGGAAGTATAATTATCCTGTCTACCAAGCTTATTTACACAGATGTAAAGTAATTAAGTGAATTCAATGCATTATTTGCTTTTTCGCTCCAAAAACTATTTTCCTTACACTTCAACAATACCTTACTATATTTCCAGTAACGCTTCACGTGTACACTCCCTCACTTAAACTGAATCACATTATTCTATACAAACACATTTCACTTTATTTCGGACTATAAATTAGTCCAACAGCATTTTTTCTTTTTGCAACGTACTATTTTTCCATTCATTATCCTCTGTCTTTCATCACGTATGTTAGTCATTACCTTTGCTTTCTGAATTAAGGAAAAGAACAATATTGGGAAATATAGTTTCAATATTTCGAGTTTTGGGGATAGGTAAAGCCAAATAGTTTGATCAATTTTTTTTAGCATTTCGGATTTTATAAAAGAATCGTCGTTCCCAATAGCTTTATTCTAAAAGTATTCTTTCAGGACATAAAACGTCGTTGTTAGGACGCGGTGATCATTCTGGATAACAATATTTTAAACCTGTAAGGGACACTTGACGCTTTTCACTACTTTTCACGCTTGTAGTCGAAACAGTTTTATTTGCTTCGGTCGATCAATCATCTTACTACGTATGTGCGGTATGCGTAAAGAAACTTGGTAGCAGTTTTTGGTGACAGCGAAATTGATACCTCGCCTTTGTAGTGCCCCGTTATTCAAGATAGTTGTCACTTTTGTAGTCATTCATCTAATGTCTAGACGCGAGTTTCTCGTTCTAATTGCAAACTACTGCGCATGACACCAACTATGTTACTGCTCTTCCTGAATACAAGTGAAAATGATATATGGAAAGTGATGTGCTACCAATCTGAGACTAGGGTTTCCATATCTTGCTGAGACTTTGTCGGGACACTCTGAGATGGGGTTGCTGAAATGAAGTAAAAAATTTATCCAATATTATTGCTTTTTATTTAGAACACAATTACATGGAACTTGTTGTCGCAAAAGTAGTTGGCACACCATATTTTTCGAAAGTTCTCACCTGTTTCAGCACGTCTTTTTTCCCTTTTACGAATTTATAAAACTTCATGCAAGTCAGCTTGTAGTTAAACTGGCTCTGTAAGATATTTGATATTTCTTAAAAGAAATAACCTATATCTCTAAGTAATCAACGTCTATGGTGCAGAAAGCCATTGTCTCTACCTCCAGTTTCGAAATCTAATTATTTGTTGGTTAGCGTTCTCATTCTTTAATTTGTTCAAATTCTTCTTGGTCTGCGTGCCAATAAAACTGGCAGTCTTCCTTCCATTCTGGCATCTTTTAGTGTCCATTAACGTATTTCTTATTTCAATTATATAGGCTTTATCATTCTCCACGCTTTTTATGTGTTTTTCTTAAACATAGCCAAGTTTGACTGCGGAAACAAGAAGTAAATTTCACTGATCGTACTGCTGAAGAAATCTGAAATTGCTGTAGATGACTCGTCTACTGCGTCAAAAAATTGGTTCAGTGGAATCCCAAGCTTAAGAATTGTCTCAACTGTTAGAATTAACGACAGACATGTTGTTTTTGAGTGGGATGGAAGAGTCTGATGATTGACATCAGCGAACAAAAGTCTTTCGTCTTCTCTGTCCTTAAGTGTATATTGATAAGCAATTAAATATTTTCATGACTTATTTCAGTGGCGACAGACTACAGCAGCGCTCGATATAGTGTTGTGGATGGATATTGTATTTTAGAGAATATGGGAAGGCCATCCAAATCCTTCTATTTTTTTTCTAATTCTTGAATTTTGTGAAAAACATTCCGCTATACGCGTCGATGAAGCCCTCCGAAGTTGGTATTGGTATTGTCCATAAGAAGCGATTAATTTATCTAATCGATTTTGCAGATCTCACATAACGCTTCCTGATCCGTATGCTCCTTCTTGATAAAAGACTATTCTTCTGTGTAATCATCCGAAGAGTGACATTTTCGCTTTCATCCTTTGGCATTTCCGTAAGCTAGAATAAGTTTATTTGATGGTAAACAGTCGACAATAACACGTCACTATACATTTCACGCTCTATTTACCATAAGTACACACTTCAAACATTACTAACGTGCACTCGTTGTTCATATTACGTTTAGAAAGAAACGCTTTATCAGATCGCTACAGATGGGAAATGGCCGATTCTTCCTCGTAGCGCTTAAATAGTTCCAGGCCCATACTTGTGGAGAAGTCTGGTATGTTCTCGAATGATGGCGCTGGATCTATACAGGATACTCATTATGGAACGCCATCTGTGAAATTGATTCCAACCGAGACAAGAAATTCGCCAGACATGCTCAGCTCCTTTTATTGCTGCAGGTCGGACGTTATTTTGGCGATGAATTCAAGTTGTCTAAATTGTCGCGGTGAGCAGCCATCCTTGTTCGTGCTGAAGGCAAAAGTAATCGGCTTGTGGTCCGTGAAAACCGTGAATGGCCTAGCTTCCACTTGTGGCCTGAAATATCTCATAGCTTCATAAATTGGCAGCAGTTCCCTATCGTGAGCGCTCCGTTTAACTTGCTACGACGCAAGCTTACGGAAGAAAAAGCCCATGGGCTGCTAGGGGCTTGTCAACATAAACTTGTTGTCATAAATAAAATTAACTGAGGCTGCATTTACATGTTGTGCTAACAGATAGCGTTACTTCAGTACTTGGACGAAGCTCGTAACAGTATTTTGTAAAATCGGGACGAAAGTATGTCATGTCGGGACAAAAAGGCCCGTTAATGCTGACGATCCCGATATATAGGGACGGATGGCAACCCTATCTGAGACTGCTTTCAAAGCCGCTTACTAGTATTATTCAGCGTATTAAAGTCTTTTTTGTCACTAAAGTAACGCGAGAGAAGCTCGTCTTACGTTCTTGGAGAAGATGTCTGCTCATTAGCGTTACTAGAGAGATTTCTAACAAAGGGAAGTCGATAGTGGAACAATCTTGGGCGGGCAGCGACAAAACAGTTTTAAATACCTGAAACACATTCGTAACACAAACAAAACGAAATACTTTGTTTGCGGAATACAGGAAACAGTTTTCATTTTTAGTTATTCCTATTGGTTAAAGTTACTTACAACGAATTGTTTACACAGTATAATCAAAACGTCCCTGTATCAATTAGGCAACTGTAGAAAGTTGTTGCGTTAAAAAGGAATCGGCCGATATCCTGTTCCATCCTTTTCCAGTCCTATCTTGTGCCTCGTCTGTAATGATCTCTTCAATGACGGAAAGTTAAAGTCTTCTCTCCTCCCCTTATTTTGTCTTTCACCCAGTGTCAGTTTTTGGTTTCGAGGCAGTTAGCATTAAATACCACAGTCGCCGTCGATAGATTCGTGTAGTTCAATGAAAGAATCATCCAGTCCTTCTCACAGGCTATAACTCAATGCGTTTCATTACTCAGCTAATAATATACACCCGCGACTCTCAGTAAGGTAAGCTGTAAAAGGTATGCAATACATTTTCACGATGGTAATAGAATTTTCAGCTCTTTTGTGGTGGATAACACATTAAATTACTGACCAGGGCAGTAAATATTACCGTGAATTGCATGACGCTGACACTAGTATAAGTTAACCACCGAAAATTACCTGAAAGGAAGCACACCTTCAAAAACAAAATCCTTTATGTAATCTGTAAAATAGATTTTCAGTGTAAATGTACTAACTTTTCATTTACTGGAATAATTACTCTGAAATGGATATTATATTAACTGTTAAAAGTAACCTGAAGCACATCACATCTACAGAAACAAAATGTCATACAGTATATAATTTTTAAAACAGATTTTTAGTTAAAATATACAGAACAATTGTTTTTGAGGGAAGGACTTAGTATGCGAACATTTATAACACTTTCTGGACAGAGGTTCGCGATACTAACCTTTGTGGGACTTTTTAATCGGCTTATTGCAGAAGACTGGTGTATACTGTTTATAACATAAAAAGTGTTTTCGAAAACTGTTCGTTTAAGAGTTCGGAATCACCTTGTGCCCGAAACAAAACTGTATTCCGTTACTTATTGACAGACACAGTCATACTTGAAAAAAAATTTGACTACATTGATGATGCAAAAAACGCAATACTGTGAGGCAACTACCGATCATCGTAGGTGAGGGCGCTAATGCACACCTCTGCGCTGACGCTCAGCTCAGAAGTTTTCCGTTCGAATCGCCGGCCAGGATGGCCGAGCGGTTCTAGGCGCTTCAGTCTGGAACCACGCGACCGCTACGGTCGCAGGTTCGAATCCTGCCTAGGGCATGGATGTGTGTGATGTCCTTAGGTTAGTTAGGTTTAAGTAGTTCTAAGTTCTAGGGGACTGATGACCCCAGATGTTAAGTTCCATAGTGCTCAGAGCCATTTGAACATTTGAACCGTTCGAATCCTGGTGCTGGGAGGAAGTTCGCCATTATTATGAGTCCGAAAGGGGAAATGATGGTGTAAATTTCCTGTTCACAAGACGTTGAGGCAATATCCTGTATTAAATTCAAACCTCTGAGCAGTGTCTCATGGTGTGAGGGCATACGGCGCTGTTGATGTGCTATCATCCATCGGATGTGGATGTTGAGCTCAGCGGCGTCTTTACTGCTGTTTGAAAGGAGTAGACTGTGTGCCCACAACATGTTTCACCCTCGCTCTCCTCTCACAATCATATGATATGAACATCACACCTTAGTGCACACACAATCACTGGTACACTTAAGACATATTTATTGCAAACCGCATGTAAAGAGTACTTTGTGTGCAGAATAACAACACCCTTTCGGATTAAACGGTTCGACCCAAACACTAGGGTATCCCAGCCAATAATTCCTTACAACACTTTCTTTCTGAGACAGTGGTGCACCAAGCGAGGTGGCGCAGTGGTACCACAATGGACTCGCATTCGGGAGGACGACGGTTCAGTTCCGCGGGCGGCCATCCTGATTCAGGTGTCCGTGATTTTCCTAAATCGCTCCAGGCAAATGCTGGGATGGTTCCTTTGGAAGGACACGGCCGACTTCTTCCCTAATCCGATGAGACGGATGACCTCGCTGTTTGGTCTCTTCCCTAAAACAACCAACCAACAGTGGTGCACAATTGAGAAGGTTCCTGCAGCCATCCTGACTTTGAATGATTGTTCGAAAGCGTCAACGAAGCGAATTCCTTTGTCGATGAAATTTCTGTACATTTATACACATTCTTAGAAATTAATTATAATCCATAATATGTTGTCGAAAACTATCTATGTTTCAACTGGCATCCGTTTTATAGCGATTATATCGAATGTACGAATAACAACATTGTGCTGCTCTGTAATAAGTTTGCAAATTTCCGAGTTCTTTACAGTGAATCATTTTATTTTCGACGATATTTTCGCATTGGGCAGTCTGTAATAACTAGTTCGTTGCTTGCAGTGCGTTAAAAGTCATATTTCTTGGGTTCTTCAGTTAGACTGAAATTACACTTTATTGAAGGCAGCTTCAAGGTCTCATAGCGTAGCCGAATGTCGTAACAAACCACCATAATATTCACATAATATTGTACTACCCCTGCACATCTCACAGGTCCAAAGGAACTTAATGTTAAACTTACTGTCGTCGACGAACTCATTAAAGCACAGAACCAACTTTGATCGGCGGAGGGATGACGAAGGAAATATATGGGGTTCTTTTAAAGAAACCAATCCTCGAAATTTTCATAATCGATTTAGGGATTATCTAAATCTGAATGGCCAGACGGGAGATTTGAAACGCCGTACTCCCGAATGCGAGTCCTGTATCTTAATTACTGCTCTACGTCCCTCTTTAAAATCAACATGGACACTTACAAGAGACCTGTTAAATGCAAATAAACTGTGTTATAGAAGACAAACGATATATTACAATTGCTCCGTCTCGTGAACATCAAATCTTAACAACCATAAGAAAACTTTGGTACGCCTCTTAGTGACAGTCAGTTCAGTTCGTTGGTAGTACATACTGCGCCATATGAGAGCAATGAAAATTCGAAAGTAGTTTTTATTATGTGTTTATTCGTCTTTCTGACAACCTGTTATTTTTCGTCATTCATTTCTGCGTGAAACAGATAAAAATATTTCAACGTCGAGATACATTTTTGCTGGAGAGATCTATTCAATGATTCTATGCTTTTTCTCAGCTAGAAAATTAATTGCATTTGCAACACATCTAGTTTGAAATACGGGTCGTAGGGTACCACACATTCTTGCATTTTGAGACAAATTAAACAATACTACCTTGATTAAGAGAAACTACTTTTTGTTAGTGGTAGATCATAAAATACTCGTATACTTCTTAAATCCAATGTGAACCTCACCTCACGCCGTAGCAGTGAAACCAGAGCTTTACGTGGAACGTGTAGCGACAGCCATCTAGCGACAGAATGTCTAACTGTAGCGACATTGCTGAAACTGAACACAGCGGTTACACTTTGTTTTCTAGCTTAGAGCTCAAGATTCGTTGAGGCTTTGTTGTTTTCAGAAAAATTTTCAACAGTTACATTTGTTTCATATTTATCTCTGTAAATTGAGAAGAAAAATAAGTACTTTTAGACGGTGAATGGGTACAAAGTCTTCATTTCTGTACAAAATGCGTAACAACCTATGGGACTGCGCTCTAACTGAAATTATCGTACCTCAAAATTTCACCCTTAGCTCACGAGGCACGATCTCCCCCCTTGATTGTTTTCACCACTCTATTTTCCCCTCACCCGTCCTGGTTCCGCACCATCCACCCCCCCGACCCCCACCCCCTATCTGCCTTATGCTATGATGCGTTATTTTAGTTTCTAATTTCTGGTGTAGTGTTCAGTGTAGTGTGCTCCGTTTATACAGTGTTGCGAGCAGAAAACATAGTGTCGCCGTGTTTTCTAAATTGTGTCTGTGTTCTTACTGTTAGCATCGTCAATCCCTTGTTTTTTCTATTTTCACTTCCGCAACTTTTCCTCTACTTCACCATTTTATCACCTTTATTATATTGTTTGTTATCTTCCCATTTTTTCTTTAACTCTTCTAACGGCTGTAGGGCGGCTTATTAAGCTGCTGTCAGCCCCACCCTTTTGGGGGAGGGGAGGGGGGGAATCGAAATTCAATAAAGGAAAAAAAGGTGGGGTCTCTCAGACCGCGCGAAAATTTTCGAACTCGCTCTCAGAGATCAGTTGTGGCGAAATAGTTTTATACTTCTCGTACCCTTCTTAAATTGTCAGTCATGCATTGCTTTTTTGTTGTTGGCGTTATCGCCTTCTTTGTTTGCTGACACGTGTTATTAACAGGTGTTAGAGTCTCCTAGACTGCATTTCGTGAACTACGTATCTATTTTCTTCAGTGCGATAACGTATAGTACACAGTGTATTCTCAGGAACGAGTCAGTTTTAACTTTCCTGAGTTTCATGAAATATTTAGTCGGTGGATGGAGGAAGGTATCAATGATATAGATAAAGACATAGATGAAACAGACGACTATTTCACAATTACTAATGATCACGGTTCTACTGTAAAATAAGGGCATCATTCGGAGGGGGAATTTCAGGTGAGTTGTCATGGGGATCCGTCTGTTCTTTCAATAAAATAACAAGTATTAGTTAAGTGTTTTCTGAGTGGTGATAAGAAAAATGTAAATCCCAGCACTGGCTGTCAATTTTCAAGACTTTCTATTTGTACCTATCAAGTGAAATTTTTATGTGTAAATTTAAACCTTGGGTTTTAGCTTTATGTGGAAATTTACTTGCTACAAGTATAGTATAATTTTTCAGAATGTAAAGTTCAGTTCTCTAACAGTCCATATTTGTGTACTATTAAAAAAACACGCAAAACATGTGATCTTGAGCGATAAACAATAAAATACTGCAAGCTTTATTTAGTGCGATACAATAAACAAGAAGCATTTAAACAACATATAAATAATTGTAAATATTAATGTTATATTACATAAATTAAAAATTTAAAATAATTTGTGCCTTAGATCTCGGTTTAAACACAGGAGTCCCAGATACCCCACCTCGTAGCTATGTTATTGAATAGTCACCTCGTGAGTTAAAGGGTTAAATTCATAATGCAAATCTGTGGTGATAAAACTTTGAAATGCGTGCTTCAAAGACACTGAAAACCACACAAAATGTCAACACATTTTCCAGTTGGCATTTTATCTTTGAATTTTAAGAAAATATATTAAAAAAATATGTTTTAAAAGCACGTAATGTTAACTTTATAATGCTATGTACCATTTACAATTTGCTCTTAGAAACTGCAATAAAAAGATATCATGAGGAAAAATTTTCTAGAAAGAACTTACGCTTACCCAGATTGAAAAATAGTTGTCAAAATCTGGCCCCTTGTACACTAATCGAAATAACACTAAAAAAGATAGAAAAAAGTTTTAAATTAGAGAAAACGTAGCCTAATTTCGAAGTAGGTGCCATATAACATTTTCTAGAAGGTTATCGAATTTGCTGAACTAACGATTCCTGCTATATTACGTCCGTGAACGCTTTTTTTCTGATACTTAAAGCACTGAAGAATGGAAACAACAAACACCACATTTGTAAACCACCTTGTAAGAGGTATGCGCTGCCTGCGATATGCAAGGTATACTAGATATGCGCGAGGCTGCTTTTTACCTTATACAATAATACTCAGGCTCCGGCATCGCTGCACCGCGACCGGCCCAGCCAACACGATACACCAGACCAGAGCAGACGAGCGACAACCGCAGACTAGCGACTAGCAACAACTTACTGCTACAGCTACACAGTCCCTACTCAGTCAACACTGCTCTCTGGTCAGCGATTCTCTTACACCTTGCATATCGCAGGCAGCGCATACATCTTACAACCTCACATAACAGAATCATAGCCGGCCGCGGTGGTCTAGCGGTTCTAGGCGCTCAGTCCGGAACCGCGGGACTGCTACGGTCGCAGGTTCGAATCCTGCCTCGGGCATGGATGTGTGTGATGTCCTTAGGTTAGTTAGGTTTAAGTAGTTCTAAGTTCTAGGGGACTGATGACCGCAGATGTTAAGTCCCATAGTGCTCAGAGCCATTTTTGAACAGAATCATAACCCTACTCCCATAAAATCACCAGCAGGTGGTAATAATAATTGGTAGTAAAGTTCACCTACTGCAACCCAAAAGAGATCAACTATAGCAATTTTAAGCAACAAAATTGACATACGTACCAGTCTCACTTGAACACATAATTTTTTGATACTTGAACTTTCTGATACAGATTTTGCTAGCGTTACAAGCGACACGCTGCACTTAATATAGGCATGAGGGTGAACGGGTAGACAGCCACAGAACTCGCATAACCTAACGTAATACAACGTTCAGTAAGTTATGTCGTATATTTATGCTGTTAAAAGCATAATTTCCACTAAGGTCGCAATTTCAGACTGTACTTTTCGAGACACATCTCTGTTATTGTTGTTACTCATCTTCAGGATGTTATAAACTTTCTTCTTTCTTGTGCTAAGCTTAAAAATTTCTCACAATCCGTTTTTTTTCGTGAGGGATTCCATCGAAGAAAACAAACTAATCTGAATTACATCGACCATTGTCCGATGTCTGTACTTTCGGACTTTTAGATCGGCTGTTTTTTCACCGCACACATTCTGTTTTACTAATTTGAAAAGATGGGCCGTCTTCGGCCAAATGCTATAGTATGATTGCACCTTTAGAGAAACACAGTGGCCTAGTTGTATCTTTTAAGTATTTAATTTTATATGTTTCATTCTAATGTCACACAAGTGGTATCATTACTGGTTTTGACTTACTACAAAATCGTCTTCAATGATCTATTTAAAAATAAAGAAATGATGATAGTAAAATACTAATGGTTCAAATGGCTATGAGCACTATGGGACTTAACATCTGAGGTCATCAGTCCCCTAGAACTTAGAACTACTTAAACCTAACTAACCTAAGGACATCATCTACATCCATGCGCGAGGCATGATTCGAACCTGCGACCGTAGCAGTCGCGCGGTTCCGGACTGAGCGCCTAGAACCGCTCGGCCACCGAGGCCGGCTTCTGATAAGAGGCCCTCGGTTTGTTTAAGTCGTATGGCTTAGGATATAAAATAAAACAAGATTGTTACAAATAAACTTTTCTCGATTTAATTTCGACAAATTTAGAAATAATACAAGTTAGATCAATGTCTCTGAGCAAATCGTGTGCAATGTTCATTATACCGAGGTCATTTTAACGCTCCTATCCCATCGTGTTTCTTAATTCATTTTAATGCGTCTTGACGTTGAAAAAGAACGTTCTTCACTGTAGTTGGTGATCATTAAAGATAAGTAATTGCGTGAGACTATATCTAAAGATCCTATATTACTCATATCCTAACGAATTTTCGATAAAAAATTTGTAAATTTGTAGTTCCAAAGCTTAGTTCTTTTTTCTATCAATGGCAGTAGCGATATCCGTTTTCAGCAGCGCAGCGAACTGTACCAGTTCGTCGCCTAGCGACACTTCTAAACCATCTGGGTAATCATTCACGATATTAGGAGTTCTCTTCAAGATCTCTTCTACTGTAAGAGATATTAAGTCCCGTAATATTCCAAAAACATTAGTCAGGTGATGGTGTGTCTCCACGCGTTTAGCTAATGCAGCGAGTGCATTGTCAATTATCACATTAACACATGAAATTCAAAATGTTCTCCACGTGTTTGATCTTCTAAAACTTCATCGAGTGTAGTTGACCCGCTAAAATGGCCGTAGTTTTTACTTCGCTTGTGTCTTCTTGAAGTTTGTTGCTGATGTTCTTTACAGCTAGTCACGGATTTGGCGTTTGCCTCAGGTTCTGAATATGTGAACCTCATTGCTTGGAATATTCATATAAGGATTTATAAAGTGCATATCCGGTGCTCAGATCTTGACCAGACGACTGCCGCGAAACGCTAGTCGCTTGAAAGCGTTCTAGGATTCTGTTCCATGCGACACACGATTCCCGTTTCAAACTTACTCATTTTCAAAACCAGTCCGTAAGCCTGATTGCGGTACGCTACCTTTTGATGCATATTAGTATATATGTAATTCAAAACCTGTTTGATCATATGAAAACCAAACAGAAGGGCCTTTGTAGCATCAGCTCTGGCTGGCCAGCCAGTGTCCGATAACCTTTTCAAAATCTGAATTTTAGTACTACCATTTTTCAGTGCTTTCAAAAGAAGGCCACATCCATAGGTAGAAGCAGGAAAAGACGCATACTGGCTTTCAGGGAAACCAAAGAAAATGGATGCTTCTGTACAAGATTCTGTAGCACACTCGGCAACCAAACTTGGCGTATGTGAAAAACAGGGAATATATTCCGAGTAGTTATTTATAGGTTAATTCGTGCTTGTAAGCCAGTGTACCAGCCATTCATGTTACTGGCATTGTCATAGCTTTGTCCACGACAATATTTTATTTTAAGCCATCAGCAGTATGACATTCCATATCCGAAAACTTCACATATCTCTCCACTGGTCCGGATGGTAGGTCATACCGCACTATCAGAATCAGTTGATCTACGTGAGATATATTAGGAGTAGAATACAATGAGACTGAATAGTATTTGAATCTCTGAATTTCGCAAATAATTAGATCCAGTATGGCTGAGGCCTTTAGATGCATAAATTCCTCGCACGTTGTTTTTGACAAATAGTACGTATGTCCCTTTCCATTATTTGCATCAATACGTATATGTTTGGCCAGAAACACATTAAATTTGGCTATTAATTCTAATAACCCTAAATATTTTACATTGTGGGATGAACCAACAATTTCATCACCACCTCGAAATGCTAGCCCTCACTCAGAAAAAAACTTATAACTGCTCTTATAACTGCAACAACTCGTCCTAAGAGTGTTCGCCAAACTTTTGTTCGCTCTCAATTTGGCTTACAAGTTGAGAACCGACACGTCCGTCCTTGTTTTTTAGAACTAGCAGGGAAATTATCGCTTTTCCGTGCGAACTGCTTCAGCAAAATATTTGCATTCTTCCAGTCATCAAATCCGACTTCCGTAAAACGTGGCGAGCCGTCAGAATACGCCACTTTGCAAACAAAACAGAACAGTCGCCCTTTGCTTTCTGAATATTCGTTAGTTTATGTTTATATGTGATAAACGACTCTCTACTGAATCTTGGCTTATTCTCCTCGTCCTATATTTTCACTGAAGACAAAAAACTACTGTTCATACACTGAATTTCGCTACTTCCTTTCGTAATCCAATAATCTCTGTCGAAGTTTTTGGCCACTCACCAATATCATTAGAATAGATTTAGTTTCAGTTTGTGTTCCACTTGTGGATGCAGTAACGTCAGAAGCCTGTAAAATTTTTTCTACTTCTCTTTGTCTTGAAGACGAGGTCTTTGGTCCGATAGGACTTCCTATGCGTTTCAATTCAGTTTGGCTTGGAGACGATATGACTGAACGGGGAAGAGTTGCCGTCTGTTCAATTGCTGTTGTGGAAAACGTAACCGCATCGGAACAAGTTGCAATTTCTGATGAATCTTCTGTAGTATAACAATCATCCTTACAATGAACTACAGCTTTTGTATTTTGTTTTTCATTTTCTGTATATTCGGCAAAATCATTCTGAACATTATAAAACTCAGTTTACGTGTTTTATATATAACAGCTTGTATCGCTCTCTCCTTATCATCTCTTGCTTTACGCTCTGCACTTCCAGAAGTGTAGTGGCATCCAGTATCTCTCTCTGCTGCTCATGGTGATTAGGTCGATCTGTGTAGAATGGAAAATAAATTGCAAAATAAAATGGAATACTAGTATTTAATCGGATTGCGTAACGCGTAAATATCATAAATAATATACATCCATTTTCTACTGAAGCTAGTGCCAGCTGACTGCGCAAATGCTAAGCTTTAAATATGAGGGTTTTTCACCCACAGAGCTTTTTCGAATGATACGTGCCACGTAAGCAGAAGCGAGAGTCTGCTCACTACCACTATATGAAAGTGGGGCGAAACCGATAGTCGCCTTCCAAGAGTTTAGACTACTACAGCTTCCCGCCTATCGAGATCTATTGAATCTCTGCCCATAAAAATTGTGCAGGAAGAAGAAGAAAACGAGTTGACAGTGAGCTCTCAGCTGTTATCTACTCATCAATACAAACTCAGGCTCATCTTTAAAGTATTCGTAATTATCTCTCTCAATAAAACATCATCCACTTGGTTTCATGTTTTATATTTTATAAGGGAAGCACGCTGCTGAAATGTCAGCTCCTACGAACGACCTAGCTTGAGAATGTGGGCAATATAGTAAAAGTATGCAGTTAAGACCTGACTATATTCGTGCACACTGGATGTTCGTCACTCACTCTGCCACACTGCAGCCATTTTAAGCCTAAGCGGGAAGTACCTACGTAACCTCGACTTATCGGCTACCCACGAGTTACAGTGTGGCAGTTCCTGGATTTGAATGGAAAGATTATCAAATTGAAATGGTTGAATGTAAAATATCGAGAGCTAGTAAAGATATGACTGACTAAAATCATTATTTTCCGGCTATTTTACTTGCAAATGGAGGTGCGTGGGCTTTTCTTTGCGCTCTTATGTATATGTTTCAGTTTCGTTGCAGATATAATAGACAACTTTTCAAATGAAGATGCAAATAATGAACTGACGTTCGATGCATTGGTAGTAAGGACAATGGACCCTGAAATGAGGAAGTAAGTGATAATGAAGACTGTTCCGAAGATTTAAAATCAGCAGTAATAGCTCGTGATGATAGCGAGTCCACATCAACAGCTATCTGTCTATGTGGACTTGCTTTTTGACAAAAACTGTCGCACCTTGTCATTAGTGTGAGAAATTTTTTTCATATTATGGTTGACCTGTAGGAACGAATTACCTTCGTTTAAATTACGGTATAACTTTCCTGGCGTTTATGCCAGCTAAGCTTGATAATGGTCGTTCACTGAAATAAGTAGAGAATTCCTGCAAAATAAATGATAGCTGAAGGTATCACCATGAATTTTAACGAAGTATGTTTTCGTTACTTACTATCCTCCAAGTGTTGAAATTTTATTGACCAGCATGTTGTGGAAAAGTGTCAAATTGTGTAAGTTAACAGCTCTCATGGGCTGAAGAGTATTTTAATTTGTTGTAGAACAGGAGCACAGTGTAACATTCAATAGTTGCTGAGAAAATGACTCACCACCTATCGCCAACCACTACGATTGATGAACTGTCCACAGTGTTGAAGGGCAGCGTGGAATGATGTAATGGTATCTGTCATCCAACCTCAGTTTGTATACTCCCTTCCCCCAATCCAATTATAGCATAGGACCGCTGTTAAGCAGTAGTTGTAGTAGTAGTAGTAGTAGTAGTAGTAGTAGCGATAGGTACTTGTATGACTTTTCCATTTTTTTTAAGAAAGTGAGTGGTTCGCATTATTAAAGGCGAACATCCCCGTGCCTGGTAATGACATTTATCAGCATTAGCCTGGTGGGTAACATTATATACATTGCCTGAAAAAAATCGCAATACCAAAAATAATTAATGTAGAGTAATGCAATTTCGGGAATATATTTGTCTAGGTAACAGATTTAAGTGATTAACACTGCAAGATCACAAATTAATGTAAGCGGAGATAAGCGACTGCAAATGTGAAATGCTGGTACAGTAATAACCGGTGTAACCGCCAGCACGTTGATTGCAAGCATGCAGACGTGCATGCCGTGTGTTGTATAGATGCTTGATGTCAGTTTGTGGGATAGAGTTCCATGCCTATTGCATTGGTCAGGCTACACGCGGACGGTCAATGCTGTTTGTGGATGACGCTGGAGTCGTCGTCCTATGACGTCCTGTATGTGCTGGATTGAAGACAAATCTGGTGATCGAGCAAGCCAAGGCAAGATGTCGACATTCTGTAGAGCACGTTGAGTTACAGCAGCGGTATGTGGGTGAGCGTTATACTGTTGGGAAACACCCCCTTGAATGCTTCCATGAATGGCAGCACAACAGGTCTGATCACAAGACTGACGTCCAGATTGGCAGTCACTGTGCTTGGATCAACCTAAAGAGTGCTACTGCTGTCACACGAAATCGCACTCCAGATAATAACTCCAGGAGTAGGTAGAGGGTGTCTAGGTCGCAGACAGATTGGTGGCAGGCGCTAACCTGGCCTCCTTCAAAGCAACACACGGCTATCACTGGCACCGAGGCAAAACGAGCTTTCATCAAAAGGCACAACAGACCTCCATCCTGCCCTCCAATGAACTCTCGTTTGCCACCACTGAAGTCGCAGATAGTGGTGGTTTGGGGCGAGCGGGATGCACGCTACAGGGCATCCGACTCGGATCTGTCCTTGAAGTAACACATTTGTAAATTTTTAAACGTTCGTTGTGTCACTGTGGTGCCAATCGCTACTCAAGTTGCTACCGCAAATGCAGGAGGATGTGCCAGAGCCATAAGCAGAATACGCCGGTCCTTCCTCGCGGTAGAGCCACTTAGCCATTTGGAGCCCGGTGTTCTTGCGACCGTGTTTTGTACAGTGTTACATTCCTGCCAAGTCTTTCTACAGTATCGCAGAAGGGGCATCCAGTTTCTCGTAGCTCTATTACACGCTCTCGTTAAGTCATTTTCATAATGCCGATTTTTTTGCCTTAAAGGCATTTTTGACCAACGTCAACTCTCCATGTCTAATCTCAAAGGTAACTAACTCTCACGACCGTACAGCATATATTTACAGAAAACCTGATTTTCATCTTCCTAGTAACGCTATTCGCGCCACTCCTATCCCGACTGGCACGAAACACGCCTACTAGATAGGGTTAACGGAGAAGTTCGAAAAAGTTCAAAGATGGGCGGTTCGTTTAGAGGTAAATAGAGAGGAGGATATGATATGTGAGCGGGTTATCAATCACGAAAACAAAGGCATGTTTCGTTGCGGAGAGATGTTTTCACGAATTTCAATCACCAACTTCCTTCGCCGAATGCGAAAATATATTGTTGACTCCCACCTAGGCGCTCAGTCTGGAACCGCGCGACTGCTACGGTCGCAGGTTCGAATCCTGCCTCGGGCATGGATGTGTGTGATGTCCTTAGGTTAGTTAGGTTTAAGTAGATCAAAGTCCTAGGGGACTGATGACCACAGATGTTAAGACCCATAGTGCTCAGAGCCAATTGAACCAATTTTTGACTCCCACCTACATGGGGAGAAATGAACATCGCAGTAAAATAAATCATAGCTCACATGAAATATTTAGGTGTTCATTTTTCCTATCAGCTAATCGAGATTGAAACGGTCAAGAAATGTCAACTCTCTGGCGTACTGTTAGGTAACTTGCTGGTGAACGCCTGGAAAAATATTAACAACCTTCTTAAAGTTTGCTTAGTTCTAACTAAAAAATGTGAACTCTTAGTAGGATGAAAACTGTAGGACAACAGGAGTACTTCTTGCTGAACATTTTGATGTACAATTAATCATGTTAATTTCCATACTGACTTTATTACATTTTCCTGAGAAAATCAGTAAATTACGTTTTATATTTGACAGCCAATGCTTGGAATCTATGCTTTGACTATCTTACTTAGGTGCTTGAAATTTCACGTACACATTAACACCATGTCCATCTAAAAAGTAGACTACAATCAGAAACATTTACAACTGATAGTCAAAAGTGAGGTTACTTTCCCATAACCAATCGGTATGTGTTCACTTACTGTTGGTAATACGCTAGTATGTTTAGCGTACTCAATGCAAATAATATCCTGAAATTACCCAAAAATTTCAAAGCCCTAGCTCATATATATATATATATATATATATATATATATATATATATATATATATATATATATATATATATATGGCTATTACAAATGATTGAAGCGATTTCATAAATTCACTGTAGCTCCATTCATTGACATATGGTCACGACACACTACAGATACGTAGAAAAACTCATAAAGTTTTGTTCGGCTGAAGCCACACTTGAGATTTCTGCCGCCAGAGCGCTCGAGAGCGCAGTGAGACAAAATGGCGACAGGAGCCGAGAAAGCGCATGTCGTGCTTGAAATGCACTCACATCAGTCAGACATAACAGTGCAACGACACTTCAGGACGAAGTTCAACAAATATCCACCAACTGCTAACTCCATTCGGCGATGGTATGCGCAGTTTAAAGCTTCTGGATGCCTCTGTAAGGGGAAATCACCGGGTCGGCCTGCAGTGAGCGAAGAAACGGTTGAACGCGTGCGGGCAAGTTTCACGTGTAGCCCGCGGAAGTCGACGAATAAAGCAAGCAGGGAGCTAAACGTACCACAGCCGACGGTTTGGAAAATCTTACGGAAAAGGCTAAAGCAGAAGCCTTATCGTTTACAATTGCTACAAGCCCTGACACCCGATGACAAAGTCAAAAGCTTTGAATTTTCGGTGCGGTTGCAACAGCTCATGGAAGAGGATGCGTTCAGTGCGAAACTTGTTTTCAGCGATGAAGCAACATTCTTTCTTAATGGTGAAGTGAACAGACACAATGTGCGAATCTGGGCGGTAGAGAATCCTCAACCATTCGTGCAGCAAATTCGCAATTCACCAAAAGTTAACGTGTTTTGTGCAATCTCACGGTTTAAAGTTTACGGCCCCTTTTTCTTCTGCAAAACAACGTTACAGGACACGTGTATCTGGACATGCTGGAAAATTGGCTCATGCCACAACTGGAGACCGACAGCGCCGACTTCATCTTTCAACAGGATGGTGCTCCACCGCACTTCCCTCATGATGTTCGGCATTTCTTAAACAGGAGATTGGAAAACCGGTGGATCGGTCGTGGTGGAGATCATGATCAGCAATTCATGTCATGGCCTCCACGCTCTCCCGACTTAACCCCATGCGATTTCTTTCTGTGGGGTTATGTGAAAGATTCAGTGTTTAAACCTCCTCTACCAAGAAACGTGCCAGAACTGCTAGCTCGCATCTTCGATGCTTTCGAACTCATTGATGGGGACATGCTGCGCCGAGTGTGGGAGGAACTTGATTATCTGCTTGATGTCTGCCGAATCACTAAAGTGGCACATATCGAACATTTGTGAATGCCTCAAAAAACTTTTTGAGTTTTTGTATGTGTGTGCAAAGCATTGTGAAAATATCTCAAATAATAAAGGTATTGTAGAGCTGTGAAATCGTATTTGAATAAAATAAACGTATCAGAAAATTTAATTCTTAGGAAATTCAATTCAAAACTACATTTGATCTCTGGAATGCCTCTGTAATTCCTAATGCATTCCAGCTCCATAATGTTCTTCGTTTACGTGTTCTTCACATTTCCTCTTCCTTTTCTTGTTTCTCTATGTTATTCTGGCCGCTTTAGTTGTCCCAGGGACAAAAAACTTTTCTGCTTTTGCGACTGTCGTGGACACAACAGCCTCATACTGAACCCAGAGTATATTTCTAGCAATTGGAGAACTTCATACCAGTACCAGAACACTTTTTTTAGAGGCATAATAACTTTCGAGAATGACAAAATAGGGCAACCTCAAATTACAGAAATGTTTATAAGCAAAAGAACCGTCGAAAAAGAAATATATAAGGGAAAACATAAGACCTTCCTAAAGCGTATCTTCCAATACGGCAGACGTTTCGAGAAACAGTTGTGCAGTGTTTCTTTCTCGATGCGAGACTAATCACAACATTAGACGAGTGAAAGCAACGGACAATTCTGTACTGCCGCACAAAGAGTGATCTGTCTGCACGGGATAGGCGTGTTATTCTCGATATGACAAAGTTAGTGGTGGAGTGAGGCTGAATGTGCTTCCTGTACAGCAGGGACGGAATTTGTGTACCCTATCTACCTGCGTCATGTGCTATTCCATGTGAAAGGGTGCGGAAATTTTTGAAATGTTTGCGAACCATGTAACTGGGGTGGAACGTGGATGTCAGACGAGTATTCACTTTGTCAGATGTGGGAAAACGCCTAAAAGCCACATTAAGGCTGGCCGAAACACCGGTCGTCGTCGTTAATTCATCAGGCGGATTCTCTCCATGGGCCAGCGCATCTCCCTGAATCCCGGATACGGCCGTGGTAGCGTCTGCGGCTATCCGGGCAGGTCAACCACTGTCTTATGTGAAATATATAAAATTGTGTTGGTGCAATTTGATCCCATGTAGTTGATGGACCTTAATAGACTGTATTACGTAAAATAAATAAAAGTGTGTTAGTGTAGTTTGATCCAATGTAGTTGTGGACATTAATAAATGTAAAAAGAAAGCTCGTACGAATCAATCTGTGTTAGACGGCGCCGCCGCCGGCCTTCTTTGCCCGGGGCCCTCTAGACGGCGCTCACGCCGCCTGACCGCAGTGGTGCGCGTGCGAAGCCGGGTTGCGAAAAGCCTCGGCGCCTGTGGCCTGGTGGCTGTGGCCTGCAAGGAACGCGGGTCGCGCCCTGGCGCTGCCCTATCCGGCCGACCCAGCCGCCTTATGAAACGCCCTCCATCCGCCAGCCCGGCTCACCTCACAGCTCAGCGGCCGCCTGCGTCTCCAGCCGAGGCATTTAGAAAGCGAGGAAGGAAGTTCGGGCCGCAGCGCCCCATCGACTACGACGTCACTGCAGGCGGACTGGGGAAAGATGGGGGTTGAAAGTCGTCGGCGTTCTCTCTGAACACACAATCCCGGAATTTCCTTCAAGCCTCGTTTACACGGTAGCTAACAAAAGCGAAAGAGCATTATCTCATTTTAATGGTAGGTAAGAGCCAGCGGATAGGTTTTGCTCGTGGTCGGTTCGCATCTAGAGGGCTCGCTGGTTTTTAGCTTGATGTCGGATTTTCAGGGAACCGTTAAAAGAAATTCCCGTACTCTCCGCTTTGGCGTCACTGCACAGAAGGCACTCGTCCACTGTCCTACATTTGGCTCCTACGTTTATTACTGACATGAGCTTCGTGAGTACTGGAGTGGTCAGAAGCGAATACAATGCTGCCGGCCGGTGTGGCCGAGCAGTTCCAGGCGCTACAGTCTGGAACCGCGCGACTGACTGCTGCGGTCGCAGGTTAGAATCCTGCCTCGGGCATGGGTGTGTGTGATGTCCCTAGATTAGTTAGGTTTAAGTAGTTTTAAGTTCTAGGGGACTGATGACCTCAGCAGTTAAGTCCCACAGTGCTCAGAGCCATTTGGACCATTTTCAATACAATGATGCTTATAGAAGAATACTGATTCCATATGTGCCTGTGACAGCTGAAAGATCAGCAGCACAAATTTTCTAACAAAACGAAATGCGTTTAGTAAAAAAAATATATATATATATAAAAAAAACGAAGCACTCAGAATGTCCAACTGCGAATGTGAGAAAGGCGGTAAATTCATTAGTTGCTTCCATCACAAGGGAGCAGAGTGAAGGGGCACAAGATCTTGCATTTCTCTTTTTTAAAAAGGAACGCCACAGTAAACTTTCTTGAAAGAAAGTACGTACATATATTTGTCTATTATAATGACTAATGTGAAACTGAAAGTGCACAAAAGACCTGATCATTTTCCTGGCCTACGTTTAGAGTAACTGTAAGTATCACTGATATTTCAGTAGTCGAATAAACAAAAACTTGATTCTCGTTGTTACGCTACCTCCCCAGAAACAGGCTATATAGTCGGCAATGTGGAGCAGCCTATCTGAAGTTATCTCGCTTGATACGTACTTCCATTGTATCCTTGGGTGCTTAGAATATCTCAGCACAGACATCAGGAACTTTCTGTGCAGCTACTGCATTGCCAAGCGATTACTAAAGTAAGTCTCTTCGTCTGATATGAACCAGACTTTTATATTGCTGGTCGATAATTAGAGATCTGCTCTTTAATTTCCCCTTCAGTTGCAATGAGAAGCCAGTGAAAACCATCAGCCAACGTATGTACGAGGTTTCGCAATAATACGATCGCCAAGAAATTAATGTACCATATTGTTTTTCTTCACAGTTATTTACTGAACACAATTAAATGTCCACACAGGAAAGACTGGTGTTTCTCATACACTCCCTATTTTTCCATGTAATTTCCTTCACGTTCCGTGGCATTCCTCCAGCGAGACACATGGGCGGGTATGATGCCCCGTCGGTACCACTCCTTTTCGTGCTCACAAAGCCATTTCATCAGTGCGCGAATCACTTCTTCGTCATCGAATTGTCTTCCACGAGTGGCATCCTTCAATACCCGAAACGAGTAGAAATCTGAGGGAGGCTGGTTAGGGCTGTAGGGTGGATGGGGTAACACTGTCCAACCCTATTTACTGATGTGTTCCGAAGTCTTCAAACTTGTGTGAGGCCGAGCGTGATCAGATTGAATCAACTAATCACCAGGTTTGTTATGGCGCTGAAGTCGGTTGAGTTTGTTTAATGTGTTCGCATACGCTTCAAGATTAATGGTGCTGCCTCCTGGCATCACGAATGAGCACAATAGCCACTCAGTTGTGGCAGCGTTGGATGGCTTTCCCGAACGCTGCAAATCATGGAGCTCTGCCGAACTGCTTTGTGTAATCCTTTTTGCCAAGCGACTAACCGTACTTCTGTCGACTTCAGATGCTCTCTAAAGCGCACACAACTTTTATGAATGTTCTCAATAGTTTCCTTCTCCACAGTCAATAATGACACACCGCTTGTACGTCAGTTACAGACGCCATTTTGAAACTTTGCTGCAGCTACACTGTATGTCGGGGGAAAGGGAAATTCTCGCGCGGGCTCTATAATTTCAAATAATGCACACCATAAGTTTCGAATTCGTACCATTGCTGTTGGCTGAGAGAAAAAAATGATGCATTACTTTCTGGGTGACCCTCGTACTAAGGAGGGATGGAACTGTGGTATATTGCAGTAAACCGATATTCTTACGCAACGGTTAATATAATTTACATCATTTCACGATGAACGTAGCTTCGAATTCGTCCAAATGCATCTACACTGAAGCGCCGAAGAAACTGGCATAGGCATGAGTAATCAAATACAGAGATATGTAAACAGGCAGAATATGGCGCTGCGGCAGGCAAAGCCTATATAGGACAGCAAGTGTCTGGCGCAGTTGTTAGATCGGTCACTGCTGCTACATTGGCAGGTTATCCAGATTTAAGTGAACGTGGTGTTATAGTCGGCGCACGAGCTATGGAACACAGCATCTCTGCGGTAAGTATGTAGTGGGGATCTTTTCGTACGACCATTTCACGAACGTACTATGAATATCAGAAATCCGGTAAAATATCAAATCTGCGACATCGCTGCGGCCGGAAGAAGATCCTGCAAGAACGGGACCAACAACGACTGAAGAGAACTAAAGAGAATCGTTCAACGAGACAGAAGTGCAACCCTTCGGCAAATTGCTGCAGATTTCAACTGGGTCATCAATAAGTGTTAACGCGCGAAGCATTCAACGAAACATCATCGATCTGGGGTTTCGGAGCCGAGCGCCCACTCGTATACCCTTCATGACTGCACGAAACAAAGCTTTACGCCTCGCCTGGGCCCGTCAACACCAAATTGTTGATGACTGTAAACATGTTGACTGGTCCGACGAGTCTCGTTTCAAATTGCATTGAGCAGATAGACGTATACAGGTATCGAGAAAACCTCATGAATCCATGGGTCCTGCATGTCAGCAGGGGACTGTTCAGGATGACGGAGGCTCTGTGATTGTGTGGGGTTCGTGTAGTTGGAGTGATGTGGGACCCCTGGTACGTCTAGATACGACTCTGACAGGTGACACGTACGTAAGCATCCCGCCTGAGCATCTGCATCCAAAAAAAAGTTCAAATGTGTGTGAAGTCTTATGGGACTTAAGTGCTAAGGTCATCTGTCTGTAAGCTTACACACTACTTAACCTAAATTATCCTAAGGACAAACAAACACACCCATGCCCGAGGGAGGACTCGAACCTCCGCCGGGACCAGCCGCACAGTCCGTGACTGCAGCGCCTGAGACCGCTCGGCTAATCCCGCGCGCCATCTGCATCCATCCATGTCCATTGCACATTCCGACGGACTTAGGCAATTCCTGCACGACAATGCGACACCCCACACGTCCAGAATTGCTACAGAGTGGCTCTAGGAACATTTTTCTGAGCTTAAACACTTCCGCTGCCCATCAAACTCCCCAGACATGAAATTGTTGAGCAAATCTGGGATGCCTCGCAACTTGCTGTTCAGAATAGGTCTCCACGCCTTCGTACTCTTAAGGATTTATGGACAGCCCTGCGAGGCTCATGGGGTCAATTCCCTACAGCACTACTTCAGACATTAGTCGAGACCAAGCCACTCGTTTTGTGGCACTTCTGCGTGCTCACTGGGGCCCAACACTATATGAGGCCAGTGTACCAGTTTCTTTGGCCCTTCACTGTATACAGTGAAAAGGTTCGGTTCTCATAATGACCGCGTCGGAAGATTTTGAATCTCATGTGTGTTTGCTGTGCCACTTCATGATGGCCTTAAGGAGAGAAGACGTCTCTTCTTCTTTCTTAAACTTCACATTGCATACACCACGTTTTGTAAGTTAGGGCTAGGTGTTGATTATGCCCACATATGTTAGATTCCTTTGAGTACTAAAGGTTATAACTTGACGTTGTTCTAGACTCTAGAGGCTGATTGTTGTCTCAATGTTACATTCATACTTCCCACAACTTTTTGAGGAACGTGAAATATTCGTATTTGTGGACATACACTGACTAACTACAAAATGAGATGTGGTGTTAATAGCTAGTCACTCCTCTTCGACCAGTCAAACCTGCTGTTACAAATCGAATCTTGGTCACTACGAGGTATTTGAATCGTTTTGGAGAGATGCTGATCCGACCCATAGTAGCCCGTTCAGTGCTCCGTATGGTTCTATAGAAGTACGTGATATCCGTTCATCAAACGTTCGTGATCGTTCTTAGTGGCGCTTTAAGCGCTTGGAAACATTTTCATTGCCGTATTGAAGATCCACCGTAGACACTGTTGAGTAAGGTAACCAGAATTACTGAATAAACTATGTCTTGCTATGACCAACGCATCTTCCGCTCACTATCATCGCACGTCCAAAGACGGTTAAATCGAGACTAGCATTGATGTTAACTAAGCCTGTCAGTAACAGACGTATGGGATATCTGTCAACACCTGCTCAATGCGCTGCATCTAGCCGCAATTTTGGGCGTTACCCTCTTCACCACTATAAATAGGACAATCCATCCCGCTATTTTTGGGCGCTCAGTTTATATGCTGTATAGAAATTGCTGAGTACCAATAGTTCTGTGGACCTACTGGAAGATAACATTACATTAATCAATCACACTGCTAATGCAACGTTTTATTATTTCTAGTCAGTGGGTCGACGACTAAGATTTTAGAGACGGCGAACAAGCTCAAATTAGGAGGAAAAATGGAAAAGGAAATCGATTGTGTTCTTTGCGAAGGAGCCTTCTTGGTATGTGCCTCAAACCATTTAGAGATTCCTGACATCAGGATTCCTGACAGGTTTTAAATCGTCATCCGCCAGAATGCGATTCCAGTGTTCTCACTACAGCTCCACCTCCGTCGGTGGCAGCTTTGTAGTTATAACCTGTGAAAGCAACTCCTGGAATAACTATATACGAGGAAGAAATTCATTCCCCCTTAAGCCTCTACAACATTTTGGTCGTACCAAGGCCTTTATATCTCCACATCTCGACAAACATACAGGGCCACTATAAATGATACATTCGTTTTCAGAGTTCTATATTTTAAAAAATATTACATGCTCAAATACGACTGATGCATGAACAGAACCGTAAAGTCACCGATTTATCATAGTGCCCAGCAGTTGTACAGGCGGCAGTGCCTTCACAAACTGGCGACAAAGCTAGAAAAGAGTTTTTGTGTGTTGGAATATGAAGGATGTTTATCTGTTACAACAGTGCCGCGTGAAGTCAGAAGGAATTATAGAAAACCGCTATGCAAACAGAGCTTTGTGGGTTGGTACCGACAGGTTAGGGACACTGGTTACTTCTGTGAACATAAAACTACTTGCCAACGGTGCTAGATGCAACCGTGCAGAGGATGTGGAATTGTTTCGTGTGCAGTCCAAAAACATCAACAGTCTCCGCAAGCCACGAACTTGGAATGTCGTAACAAACAATGTTGAAGATTTTGCGACGTCGTTTACATTTCAAACTACAGCGTCTACAGCTCGTGCAACAAGAAGACCGAAAGACTGTGGCAGACACGTTCAAGCTTGCAGGAAGCACTTCAGGAACTAAGATTTCGCATCCAAGCTGATTTTCAGCAATGAAGCAACCTTCTGTTTATCTTCAAAGGTTAATCTCCACAGGGTGGGAGTGTAGGGCACTGAAAGTCTTCGTGAAATTTTGCAAATGAACAAAATTTGCAGAAGGATAATGATTTCCGTGCAGTGTTAAAAATTATATCCACAGCTGACTGCTGATTCCGAGAAATTCATCTTCCAACAAGACGGCGCTCCCTCTCATTGGAGGATCGATGTTCGTCGCTACCTAAACGACGAACTTCCACATCGCTAGTTTGGACGTAGTGGTGAGGGTGTTGCGGCTCTGTTCCCTCCGCCCACCGGGCAGCCTGACCCACAGCCTTGTGACTTTTTCGTTTGGGAATACTTTAAAGACCGTGTTTACGTACCTCCACTACCAATAACACTCGGACAGCTCAAAGAAATCATCAATGCTGCAGCGATGGTACATTGAGAGGATGTTGCTACATAGCGTGTGGAACGAACTCTGCTACCGATTGGACCTGTGTTCTGTGACGAAAGGGGCACTCATGGAACATTTGTAGAGTGCAAAATGCAGTCTTCGTGAGATTACGATTCTATTCATGCATAAATCATATTTGTACAGGTAAAATATAGAATAATATAGAACTTGGAAAACGAATGATTTATTTATAGTAGCCCTGTATAATCCAGAAATTGGAGAGTAAAAGTTTATTATCGGTCACTGTTCGCTCTTTAAGCTGTCTTACACTAATGAGAGATTGTACAGTATATTATTGTGAATGCGTCGCTAATCGTGGAGACAGGAGAACGTAGAGAATGGCTTTCGACATCAGCTCACAGTGTATCAGTTCCAAAAAGCGCATCCATTCGGTGAATCACCGGCATCAGTTTGTTACATGATCACAAGATAGGGAAAATACATCAGCATTTTAATCTGTGACATTGTCACGCAGTGTAATGATTTTATAATAAGCTCTCTTTCCCTTGTCAACCAAATTCACATAGTGAAAATTTATTCCATTCATGGTATTCAGGGTGGCTATTTCTGCACTGAGCATAGCCGCTTTTTAATTAATAGGGAAGAGGGAAGGAGATAATAATTGAGCGGGGAGGCGATATCCCGGAATGTAACCCAAAAACTACCTTCTAAATCAGCGTCAAGAGGCGGCAGGGACGCGAACGAACGACGTGTCAGCGCTTCGCCACTACTGACCGACAAGCGGTTTGTACACGGTTCTGCCTGCCGGTAGCATACGGAGCCTCCTTTCCTTCAATTACTTCCTTATGTATATTGACAAGGCGTGCTGATAAAATGGAAATGAGCGTTTGGCGTCATTGGCCGGGAGGACCCTTACGGGGCAGGTCTGGCCGCTTTGGTGCGGGTCTTTTTACATTCGACGCCACATTGGGCGACCTTTGCGACAGATGGGGATGAAATGATGAAAACACAACACCCAGTCCCTTAGCGGAGAAAATCCCCGACCCAGCCGGGAATTGAACCCAGACCCGTATGACGGCAATCCGGCAAGCTGACCACTCAGCTGTCGGAGCGGACAAGGCGTTCTGGTCGTCGCTCCTGCCTTGCCACCAAAGATAATTCCGGGATAGTGTTGGTATTTGACGCAGTGACCCCCGTACGTAACGCAGGAACGTTAAACCATTTACCTACGAAGGCTGTAGAAGATGTTTAGCCAGAAGCGAGATCAGTTAGTAGTAGACATAGGTGGTCATCGTATTAGGTAGCAACTGTTCGCGGCAAGATCAAAACATATCATGTCACTAAGGTCTAAAACAAACGTAGTACCATAGATTATATAGATGACAATACATGAATGATTAGTATGATGTCAAGTCCCCATGACCTGCAGTTGTCGAGTGTATAAATTTCGAAATATGAATCAATCAGGGCCGATATGTGCTCCTTTCTCCTATCTATTTACTTCAGAATACGATTTAAGAGATTATAAACGACGTATAATTCTTGTATATACTGATATTGTTTCCGCTGAGGCAGCAACGCAAATCTTTGGTAAAGGTCACCATTCTTACTTTGATTGATAAAACATGGACGTAACCTAATGTAGAGCACTTGTCCGCAAAGGATGTTTCATATCAGCTCACATTCTGCTGCAGAGTGAAAATTTCGTTCTGAAACTTAACACACTGTTTCTACAAAACAACTAAAATGAATGATAACAGTAGCTCAGGGTTTTACAACTTGCCTGAAATATTCAATCACAGTTTCAAAGTGGACCTTGTATATTTTTGGTATGACTGTATGCGTGAGGCCGAAGGGCGGGAAGTAAGGCGGACTAATGGAACAATATTTTGTATATTAATCTTCAATTTCCAATCGTAATGAAGTATGTAAATGACTCAGCTCCTGTCTCTGTTCGTAACAATTAGATCTCAACCAATGCTACACACAAATGATAGAAAACAGTTGGTTAGCTCAGCTAAATTGAATGGAGCGATGTGATACTCCAAATAGTTGCTTGAGAAGATGATGATCAAGTCGCTGATCAACCATGACCCTGGCGTGTCCGACAGGTGACATGGCAGGCAAAGATCCATACAAGGGAAGCAACGATATCCATTGATCTTACATGAAGGACTGCGCATTCTACACCAACTGTGGGCTTGTAGAAATATGTCTCGAGGATTTGTCTAAACAAGTGATTAGCATCACGTGGACAAGATAAGTATGAGGAGCAGCTAAATGAAAACCGAACCCCAGCCGCCGGCCGCGGTGGTCTAGCGGTTCTAGGCGCGCAGTCCGGAACCGCGCCACTGCTACGGTCGCAGGTTCGAATCCTGCCTCGGGCATGGATGTGTGTGATGTCCTTAGGTTAGTTAGGTTTAAGTAGTTCTATGTTCTAGGCGACTGATGACCTCAGAAGTTAAGTTCCATAGTGCTCAGTGCCATTTTTTTGAACCCCAGCCACAATAGGACCATGACACGGCTCCAGTCAAAAGTGTTCACCGCACTCATTAAGACATTAACCCCTCTAAGAGACGAGACGATCGATTCCTGTTTCGTAGAACGTGGTCAACTGCTCATGGATGGACAACCGCACCAACTCTTGCACTTCCTCATCCGACTGAAACCGATGTCTGGGCAAGTCTTACTTCAGGCCACCAAAAATGTGAAAATCACACCGTGAAAGAGCTGGCTGTATGGAGTATGTTGCAGTGTTTCCCAACCAAATCGTCCGATTTGTAGTGTGGGGGAGGCCGTGCTCACGCAACAGGATGATTCCGTCCGACAGCATTCCAAGAGCCCGAAGGCAAACGGCAAAGCCAACAGTGCAAACATCCCGCACGTCTTGCAGGTTCTAGAATGTCACCGCAAGTGAAACGTTTTCTCCGGTGACCGGTGACTATCTCCAGTTAGACTCCTCTCAGGTGATCTCGGCGAGATGTGCCTCAAATTTCCACTTCGTTTGACGGCTCTTCAGTGTACGGCTTTGGTGGCGCACTGATCTGTCAACTCACATACTCTTTACCACTTACTACTGGTACAGTGTTCTGCATATTCTCCCAAGTTTGTATTCATTCTAGCCATTCCTCTTGATCTCAGTTTCTCAAATTACGCAATAACTTTACAGGGATGTGAAGAGTTTGTTTATCCTGTCATTATAAGTACCAAAGTTTCAACCAACAGCGCCGTCCTAATCACCATGGAAAATCCTTTTCTGGGACACTGGACACTGCGACCGAGAGAGAAACCATCTACCGCAGTAAAAATTACTTCTTTTAATATCTGGAATACAGATTACTCAAGCTCGCTATGTAGCAAACAATTTACGTATTAATATAGGTATTTCAGATCGTGGAGGTACCAGAACAATCTGACGCTTTCACAGACATAAGCTAGCAAAAAGGTGCATGAGCACATATGGAAGCAGCATTTTAGAACCACCCGAGAAAGCTTTTTTTATATAAACTTTAGGAGGGCAGGAATTTATTTTAGAAGTTAAAGCAAAACTGATTTAAACTGCTCCACGTGGATGATAGGATATAAACAGTAGCATGTCTTATCGGATAGCAAATAATTGGACAGCCTACTTTTCTACTAGTGCGTGTAGGGCAAACTTTGGCTGATTGAACCGACTTCAATATCACATTGTCGTATATGCGAACTACTTTCTGTTGTATTAGAGAAGGTAAGCTTCTTTGCCATGATCACTAATAATAATCTTTATTCTCGATAACTGGATTCGGTAATCAATGTTACAACCTTCAGACCTGAAAAGCATTTATGTAGAGTGACTGTATACGAAGCTGTAAAATTCAGTATGAAGTATAATATAAAAGGAAAAAAAAGGCAAAACAACAAATTACCTCGACACACGGGTTATTGCATGTGTCTTAAAACAGAAAACTGTTTCTCATGAATTGGCAGGTACGTAACAGATTAGAAGACTGATGCATCAGCATGTCAAAATTAAGACAACTATATACACAGTTACTCAACTCAGACATCTGTCTTATGTTAGTGACAAGGGAGTTCATCATGCAACCAGGATGCCGCTGCTATCGGTAACATTATAAATTGGTTTCATTTAGTTTTTTCACTATCCGTATCACTTCTTATACAGATGGTGTTGTACGTGCCTAAATATGTCACCAGTTTATTCGCTGGTGATCGTACTATAGTGCTTTACTCTCAAACCCCTTGCCGTGTTAATACAGGATATACTGATGTCTGAATATCGGTGGTCACCCCGACTTCATTTTTATGATCTCTGCTTCTTGCGCTGACAAGAATTCACATTTTTAAAATAAGTTAGCAAACATTGATTACATATACATCAGTGGAGTAATTCAAGTTATATACGTTAGCACTTATGTTCTCAGGACTGGAATAATCCAAGTTACATAGGTTAACACTGTCTTTCGAGGCTGTAATAAAATTCTTATTTGGAAGACTACATGGAATAATCCGTTTGGCTCTGCACAGTTTTACTGTCTCAGAGGATCTTGATGGTGAGAGCTATTACAAAACATTTTATAATCCTACGTTAACGCATCCTGAGAAGCAACTTGTCCAGGCGATTTTCCCTCTTCTGAGTTAAGTCAATAAAATATATACAATTTCTGTTCACTGCACCTCTGGTCTATGTGGATTGAAGACGAAATGTGCTAACAAACTTTTGAACTATGCACGGAGATGTTACATAGATATCTGGATGTAATGAGTCTCCCAACATATTATGCAAATGTGTCGTTACTAATTCTTCAGTTCATTGCGATTCAACGGGACGAGATAATGACAGGTTTTTCGCTTAGCTTTGGAAAATTATTTAAATGCGCTCTTGTCAACAGTAATATCCCTGCCAACGGCGAATATCATCCGCAACTCAGAGGTGCTACAACTCGTGCTTGACAGTGGTTATTAGGGGAGTACACGAGACAGAGTCGTTTGCAGAAATGAGGCCAGCCAGGCAGCTGTGATTGTACGAGAGACGATCAATAAGTAATGTAACGCACTTTTTTTACTGGAAACAAGTCATTTTTATTCAGAATTCCAGTGAACTATTTTCTTCCCCAATCTTTTGGCTACAGAATCCTATTTTTCTACATAATGTCCATTCAATGCGACGGCCTTACGTACCTTACTCAGAAGGGCTATATGCCCACATGGTACCACGCTACTGATCGACGTCATAGCCAACGGCTTGCTACGACAATAACCTCCCCTTCATCCATGTACTGTTTCCCGAGGAGAGCATCCTTCATTGGACCAAACAGAAATCGGTAGCTACAATATCCGGTCTGTAGGATGGATATGTACAACAACCAAGAGGGAATAATAAGAGTGGACGATCAAGAAAGAAGTGCTCGTATTAAGAAGGGTGTAAGACAAGGCTGTAGCCTTTAGCCCCTACTCTTCAATCTGTACATCGAGGAAGCAATGATGGAAATAAAAGAAAGGTTCAGGAGTGGATTAAAATACAAGGTGAAAGGATATCAATGACATTGCTATCCTGAGTGAAAGTGAAGAAGAATTAAATGATCTGCTGGACGGAATGAACAGTCTAGTATGGTTTGAGAGTAAATCGGAGAAAGACGAAGGTAATGAGAAGTAGCAGAAATGAAAACAGCGAGAAACTTAACATCAGGATTGATGGTCACGAAGTCAATGAAGTTCATGAATTCTGCTACCTAGGCAGTAAAATAACCAATGACGGACGGAGCAAGGAGGACATCAAAAGCAGACTCGCTATGGCAAAAAAGGCATTTCTGGCCAAGAGAAGTCTACTAATATCAAATACCGGCCTTAATTTGAAGAAGAAATTTCTGTGGATGTACGTCTGGAGTACAGCATTGTATGGTAGTGAAACATGGACTGTGGGAAAACCGGAACAGAAGAGAATCGAAGCATTTGAGATGTGGTGCTATAGACGAATGTTGAAAATTAGGTGGATTGTTAAGGTAAGGAACGAGGAGGTTCTAGGCAGAATCGGAGAGGAAAGGAATATGTGGGAAACACTGATAAGGAGAAGAGACAGGATGATAGGACATCTGCTAAGACATGAGGGAATGATTTCCATGGTAGTAGAGGGAGCTATAGAGGGCAAAAACTGTAGAGGAAGACAGAGACTGGAATACGTCAAGCAAATAATTGAGGACGTAGATTGCAAGTGCCTCTCTGAGATGAAGAGGTTAGCACAGGAAAGGAATTCGTGGCGGGCCGCATCAAACCAGTCAGTAGACTGATGACCAAAAAAAAAGGGATGGATGAGGAAGAACAGTCCTGTGAAGTTTTGTAAGCTCCTCTCGGGTGCACAGACTCGTGTGAGGCCGTGCCTCGTCATGGGTAGGTTTGCATTTTTGTGGTGACGAAATCGCTGAAGTCGTTACATCAACGACACCACACACTTCAGAGTTGATCGTTGCACCGTGACGAAGGACATCGAAGGGAATGACCCCTTCAGAGTCCCAGAAGACCATTGAAATTACTTTAACGGCTGAGGGCGTGGCTTTGAACTTTTACTTCGGAGGAGAAGTGGTGTGGCGCACTCCATGGACTGATTTTTTTTTTTCTGGTTCGAAGTGATAGACCCATGTTTCATCACCTGTGACAATGTCCGACAAAAACTGTCACGATCAGCTTCGTAACAGGTACGAAATTCTGCAAAGATGGTCTTATGTACCTCTTTATTGTCTTTTTGCTACGCGGCGAGGAACCCTTGGGGCAACCACCTCAGAGCATCCCAACTGTTGGATCCATTATTCACCTCGAATGAAAGTGTCCGCACGTTACAACACTGCAAGAGTCTTAGTTGTCTGCGGGTGACATACACGGGAGATCGGACAGGTTGGCGCTACCTTGTTACAACGATGACAGGCGCCTTGTCCAACGACTTACCGTGCTTTTGTTCACTGCCAGATCTCCATAGACATTATGCAAGCCCCTCTGAACAGCTGAGATGCTCTGGTTTCCCGCTAAAAGAAACTCAATAACCGCTCTCTGCTTGGAAGGCATGTCCGTTACAGACACCATTTTGAAGGCGAAGTATAGCGCTGCCATCTATCATAACTTCATGAACTATAGTAGCTGAAGCCGGAATACTCCACGATGTTCCACAACAAATTCTATATATTTTCAACCCAAATTGGCCGAGGAAAAAAAGTGTAGCATTATTTATAGAACGCCCGTCGCAAGAGTTATCATGCAATTCTCCTTACTGGACTTCGACCCTGCACTGTGCCTGAACTGCCTTGTTTCGTTATTGGCTTCCCTTTAGTGCTCCAGTCACGGCGATTTTGGCTCTGTTTAAAAATTACGGGTTCGAAGTAGACAGAAACGTGGGGACGGAGTCTTACCTAAATAATGCTTTCGGCGAAACTTCCGTACGCAGTGCCAGTGTCATGGATCGTAAGCTTCTGGAACTTTGTCCGCAACAGTTGTCACTGGAACAGGAGTCGTACCGGTAATGACAGCAGCAACAGCGTGAACAGCATGTTGCTCTCCTGCAGGCCGTCTCTCAGCAGCAAGAACTTCATTCGGTAGTCACAGTTACATTTCCACCATCGTTTGCTGTCTCCAATCAGTCTTCAGAGAGCTGAAAAGTCCGCCTCCGACATTCTGAACTGTGCCGTTTTCATTATACCGTTTATGGCAGGCAGAAAAGTGCGTTGGTCTTTTCTTCTAGTAGTCGTTCACACAAAGTGGTGCAGAAATTGCAGCCACTCTTGGACCCTAGTGCTTTTACTTTCAATTATCTTTTGATCTGTTGACCGAGTACTAAAGCCATCAGACGCACCGTTTTCAGCTAGGCTACAATTTAGTCAGTGTCGTAAATAAAATGGATAATTTTACGCAACATGAGCTCCTACATGCAGTGTCTCGCACGTAAATTTAATTTCACGTTTCAGGATTGGAAAGTATCATGTGCAGGAGCATTGATTGTGAGTGTGATGGTGTGGCTTGCCCCCTGCAGGGGGTCACAGAAAAAGTTTTGGCCAAGTTCGATCATAGTCCGGGGGAAATGCTTAAAAGTGCTAAATCTTTTGAAGTTGCTTAGGAATGTCAGCATGCTTTCACAAATGAAATCCAAGTGCCAAAAATAATTCGACGGCTTCGCGAGTAGCAGGTAACAGATATTCCGACACATCATCTTTTCCTATCTCTAATTCTTTCCTGACTTCTCGGGCGTTCGGATCGCCAGTGATCCATGAGAAACTCAAGTACGCCCAACAGTCTGCTCCGCCCTCAGCGTCGCGTGACCTCTTTTGTAATGTTTTTCTGGCAAGTCAGTGACCCCCTCGATTCTCGGCGTTGCGACGTGCTTCACACAAGGCGAATAAACTCCAGCCATAACTTGACAGCGGCATCTGGCATTCCAGAAGCAGCTGCCTACACCACGCAGCGACTGTTGGCCTGCAACAAGCAGGCCCCCTCGAAACAGTGTGTCAACATGTGGCCCCACTCATCGGTCAGCTCGTCGGTCGGCGGTGGAACCAGTGGCTCACCTTCCGCTGCAAAAGCTTACGTTGCACCTGAAGCTTTTCAGTCGGTCCATGAAATTCAAACTGGATACAGGAGCTACCGTGTCATTAATCTGTGAGGGGAAGTATGGGAGGTTCAAATGGTTCAAAAAATGGTTCAAATGGCTCTGAGCACTATGGGACTCAACTGCTGTGGTCATAAGTCCCCTAGAACTTAGAACTACTTAAACCTAACTAACCTAAGGACAGCACACAACACCCAGCCATCACGAGGCAGAGAAAATCCCTGACCCCGCCGGGAATCGAACCCGGGAACCCGGGCGTGGGAAGCGAGAACGCTACCGCACGACCACGAGATGCGGGCTTCAAATGGTTCAAATGGCTCTGAGCACTATGGGACTCAACTTCTGAGGTCATTAGTCCCCTAGAACGTAGAACTACTTAGTCCTAACTAACCTAAGGACATCACACACATCCGTGCCCGAGGCAGGATTCGAACCTGCGACCGTAGCGGTCTCGCGGCTCCAGACTTGAGCGCCTAGAACCGCACGGCCACTTCGGCCGGTGAAGTATGCGAGCCTCGGCTATCCTTCGCTGCAGAGGCCACAGCACTGGGTCGTGTCTTACTGCCACAAGGTCATTCATCTCCTCTGAGAACTGTTGCTGGCAGTTAAGTTAAAAAACGATGAATGTTTAGTAACCTTCTAGGTGGTGCGCTCCCCTACTGCTGCTAACATTTTCGGCTTACATGCCTTTACCAGTTATTCTTTGAAAGCAGTGGACCAAGTCAGTTTATAGTTCGAAACGGTGCCCTTTCATGACATTGATGATCTGCGCAATTTGTACAAGCAGATTTTTGAACCAAGGCGCTAGTATGCATGTAATTTTAATTACCAAATCTCTGTGCCAAACTTTTGTAGAGCTCATCTTTGTCGTTTATGGTCAGAGAGGATGTTCAAGCGGAACTTGCACGGCTTACTGAACGGGTCATTCCGCCTTTGTGGTAGTTTTAAATCCGACACTGATTTCTGTTCTATAGTCGCTCGGAGGATTCGTCAGTAGTTGCCAAAGGCCACTATTTTTCAAAGATATATAAATAAAGGAAACATAGCTACAACTGCCGCCTGGTGATGTATCGTGTCATCTGTTAGCTTTATACGGGTACAGTCACTTACCGTATTGTTAGTGTATTTCCTATTTTACAGAAGTATTTAGAACAACTGATTCACGCTATTTCCCAGTATGTTAATTACTCGAATGATATCATTGTTGTGGGGACAACACATGCCGTTTCAGGAACTTTCAGTTCCTTTTCAAATGGCTCCAGGGAAATGGCTTATACTGTTAGCTGTAAAAGTGCAGATCCTTGGGCCCCCAGTGTTAAATACATGAGGCACATTCTTAGTCATAGGGACACCGCGCTCACACGCGACTACGTCGATGCTGTCACTATATGCCGACCTCTACTGATCTTAAACAACTGCAGTAATTCCTGAGTAAAATCACGTACTATTCCCAGTTGATTCCTCAAATTGCACAAATCGCAAACCCACTCAGCTGCTCAAGAAGGGCGTCAGATTTGCGTGGTTGGCCGCCTGCCAATAGGTTTTTCAGCGCCTTAAGGATGGTTTCAAGGCGGAGCCATGTTTGATGCCATATTCACCAGGCATGCTATGGACACTCGCGATGGACATGTTCTGTTACATGATTGTGGCGTTTTTGTCTCACAAGTTGTCGGATGGTTCCGATTTGCTGGCCACGTTCGTCTCCACAACGATGACTGTGTTGTAGCTTAGCTATTGACGTATTGAGAAGGAGGTTTTAGCAATCGTTTACGGCGTCAAGAAAATACATGTGTACTTGCATGGCAGCAAATTCTATTTGTTGACATGTTGTTCGGTCATCGCTGTAAGTTCCCTGAAAAGACAGTACGGTGTATCCAGTGCTAGGCGTTGATATGAAGTGTGTGCCATCCTGAAACCCACTTTCGCCCAAACGCCCAACACGCCAGTGCAGACGTCCTGTCCCGACTCCATCTTGGCCTCAACTTGAAATTCGACTATCAGGAACCAGTTTGTTTAAACCTGGACCAGAAGCTACAACATACTCTAGACTGATTCCCGCTGACAGAACAAAAGGTAGCCGCAATGTCGTCCCGCAACTTGGTGCTGTGGGAAATTATGTCTGCAGTAGAGAAGGGGTTCGCAGGACATGTTTCCAATCAGATTGACCGTGTTTTACGCAATTATTATGCTCTGCGGTATAAGGGCATTGGGCATCTTATCGTTAACCGCAGAGGACGTTGAATGTTGGGTCACCTTTCCAGCCCTGCTCCATCTTTGCATCCTCCAGCTAATTAATGCTTTACTTTGGGGGACGATGACCGTGAAAGCAATGTGCCCAGCGGCATGTCTACAGACCTGGCATTGATGTCGACAGTGAATGCACATGTCATACTCTCATGCCTGCTCTCAATCAGGTGGCCCACGTGTAACGTTTTCGACATTGCCTCGCACTGGTCGCTCGTGGGAGAGGGTCTATGCTAATTTTTTCTGGGCCATTTCAGGAAGTTATGTGGCTGCTGGTTGTGGAAACCCTCTCGAACTTGCCTTATGTGGCATGGATGCTGTCCACTATCACCTCTTTGCCAAATGTGCCGTCTCGATTATATGCACAATAGCCAGAGAGCCATGCAATAGTCTGTCAGGTAACATGCACCAATTTATACCAACAAAGTTCCAGGTTTTCTGTTGCCATAATGACACCGAACACCTGACCACCAGTCCCTTTCACCTGACTTCCAACATGGAGACTAGATGGTCCATACATTCATAATACAGATGCAGAAACCCTTGCATATATCGTCTACTGAGGAAGCCCTTCCCCACTTCCCCACTGAATGGGATCAGTCCAGCCAAAATACTGCACAGGTGCCACCATCACAACCTGTTACACCGTCTACATCCTGTGCAGTGTGCCCAGCCAGTTTACAGGCCCATCCATAAATGGGCAGTCTGTGTCAGGACATGCATATTCGGGCCACTTCCAGGACAGATCAAAGGGTTCGTCATCAGCCACATGGAACGTCGTTTATTTGACGTCGTCGACATACTTGTCGATTTGACCCACCGCTACAACCAATGCTGATGTTGACCACAGCTGCGATCATCACCGACATCCCCTCCCCCACTGTCGCTTCTGACCCATGTGTCTGACACTAGGGTCACTACCAGCTGTAACTCTCGCTCTCACCCTGCACCTGCCACATCTCAGTAAGACCTCTGGCCCATGCTACCAAACTCCAGATGAATTATGAGTGTATCACAGTGCAGGAGGTTACGGAGGTGGATCCGCTCGCTCCACCCTGACCATCTTTCACCCTTCTTGTATCAGTGCAGTCTGCTGCCTTAGCACATTCTCACTTTTGCCGTCCTGCAGTCCTCGGACAAGTGTAGGAGTTGGCCGGCACCAGCCCCATCGTTTTTTATCCATTGACAGGTGTTCTGCGACTCACTACTAACCCCCCCCCCCCCCCCCCGCCATTTCCACCGATACTGTCGTAAGGCTCAGCAATGTTTCAGACAACAAGGTGCCGACACATACAAATGAAAGGCCAGAAATTGGAAGTTCTCGTAAAGTGTAAGGTGGGTTTATAATGTATCATTTTCTCCACATTTCACCACAACTCACAACTCTGACCAACGCCATGTCGTTGCGCCCAAATCTGTGACGTCCAGCGCTGAAATCATCCGTTTTTTATGGAAGACTGAGGAAAAAGTTTCGGACACATCGCTGCTCAGCTTAGACACGAAAAGTCGTCAGAAGGTGTCATAAACGGCGTGATTGAAAGAACCCCTTTCCTTGGAGCTTTCATGTTCATACACTTCGTGGTCGAAACGACAGTTTTGCAGAGCGATTTACAACAGGAGGACGTCCTTAACAACCTGTATGCTGCTGTCACTCCCTGCACGACTCAATCCTTCTCAGAGGATATTGCAGCTCTGCAACGCCATTGAAAGTGACGTCGCCTATATGGAGAGTAGTGCGACTGCAGTTTACTGAAATTTTTGCTCTCGTGTATAGAGTGGAACCACTAAAGGCCGTTCAAAACCATTTTACGAAATTTTATCGTGATCCGAAGCAGAAGAAGGTGTTTATGCTACCTCATCCCTTCTTCTTCGCGCCCTCCTGTGGCGTTAGACAAGTGATATTGTCACATATGTGAATTAAAACTGTAAAGGATCCATCTAAAACTACCCATTTCGGTAACACAATTGGTGCCATCCATATATCCCTTACATAGACAACCACTGGGATAGAAATACTTTTTTTCACCCATCAGATTTCACATGTTGTCAGTAACCGCTAGCTCAATGGTGTTGAATTTATGTACGCCTGGAGCATGTTGTTCTACACATTTTGTATTTTTCCTCAACTGTTTCTGGCTTTAGATTTTTGCACCCTTACCTTAGACTCATGAAATAGCACACATGTTCACTTTGGTTTAATTCAGAGCTGCTGTCAGGCCATTCCATTAGCAGAAAGTCCACCACCTTGAGAGTATTTGGGACGACCAGGTGATACGAGGCTGAGCGCTGTCCTGCATCAGCGTGAAGCACAATTAAACCACTGGAACTTCTGTAATGATGTACGGCTCCACTATCTCATCCCTTTGGCACTGGTCATTCAGTCTGTTTAGCCTGATGCCTCACTAAACCATGACAGATCAGTCTTAGGATAGGGTCTGTGGGAAAATGACGTCCGGATTATTCCTCTCCTACACTTGTGACGCCAAACACGGATCCTACCATCATGGGTCTCGTTGTAGAAATGTGATTCATCTGTGAAGAGCACACAGTGGCAATGCGCTATATCACATTGCATGTGCTGTCTGGAAAACTGCAACTTGGCCACATGATGTAAGCGTGTCAAGTTGAGCACCTTCACTGACTTGCAATGATGTATTTGCAGTCCCAAACCTGTTGCCAAACTGTCTATCTACATTAACAGCACTTGATCAGTAGCTCCAGCACGACGAATGGTTAGAACCCAGACTGCCTGCATTCAGTAGCATTAGCTTGCTGCAGTGTGGTGCAACGGCGATGGCCTTGACCTGGAAGTCGTGTGAAAAGGTTTTTCTCCCTATGTCATTGTAGCATGGTTCTTACCACTCTCTGTGACACGCTTAACATGTTTTTCTATGAATCACTGTGATTTGCCGTCTGCAAGATGGCTTGGTTAACCTCAGTGGGACACAGCTATTTCTATACCACAATCCTGTAAAACGAAACAGACTTTCCACTCCCTCTGTGCTGATATGAACAAAAGGTTAAGGCAAACATGGTTATTCACAGAATCTTTATAGCATACTGCAAACAATGACTACAACATATGAAAAAAACAAAACACATAGTACAAAACTGAGTATGGAATGATTTGCTTGTGCATCAAAACAAAACAGCTGTGCAGTGCTATGCTGTAGCACCTGCGCTTGCTGACTGTATGTGAAATCTGAGGGGTGTCAAAAGGATTTCCTGTCTCTCTTGCACCTAGAAACTGATGAGTGGGTATCTCCACAAGGACATATTTAACGTGCTCAGCAAAGGTGTACAGGTAGCACTGAGGGTACTGCCGAACAGGGGAGTCTTAGAATGAACTTTTGTTATCAATGTTGCACACCCCTTCCCCCACCTGCCGCCGCCTGTGTACACGCTGCATGAGGATTCGAATAAGGAAGGATGGAGAAGCTTAAGGGGGGTAGGACGTCAGGTCGACTTGGAGTAGGAGAGGCACCACAGGGCTTCTTAATTTCCACTGTCTACACTTTTGCAAATAAATTTATAAAACTTTGTCAGCAAGACCAGGAATGATTCAGGATTCATACCCATAGCAGTGGAAGTTCAAAAACATAGCAAAATATTTTTTTTTACGTGTGAAATTTCATAATTTTTCCACTTGAAATTGGCTGCATTTGTTGCTAAAGGTACACTTTGCTTCATAAGTAAAAGATATTCTTCAATGAATTTTGCACAGTATAGAAACCATACTTACAGGTGTATGAAACTCTAGAATTTATTTCATTTATGAAAAAATGAACGAGCTGTTACATCTTAAACTTAGCGTTTAAAAAAACTCCAGTTTTATAGTTAATTATCAGAATTTTTACCACAGTTTTTAATAGACGTGGAAAATTCTAAATTTTCATACACCTGTAAGTATAGTTTGTATGCTGTGAAAAATTCATTGAAGAATCTCTCTTACTTATGAAGAAAAGTGTACCTGTAGGAACAAATGCAGCCAACAGTAAGTGAAAAAATGATGAAATTTCACATGTAAACAAATTATTTAGTTATGTTTTTGAACTTCCACTGTAATGAGTGTGAATCCTAAATCCTTCTTGGTCATGCTGACAAAGTTTTATGAATTTATTTGTATAACTATAGACAGTGGAAATTAAAATGTCCTGAGGTGCCTCTCCTGCTCAAAGTCGGCCCGTTTGACGTCCTACCCCACTTAAACATTCTTTCCTACTTCAGATTACGCTCAAATTATTTGGAATAACTTCAGTCATGCGACATTCCAAAGAGATGATATCACGTTCAGTGGAATTGTAGAACAGTAATGTCGTTTGAGAAGGATTGAAGCGACCTGGAGTGTCATTTGGGCCAAAGTTAGTGAAGAATGTCGACCTGTGCACATCGCACTGAAAATTGTCGTTTTCAACCGTTAAATGTGTGAAAAGAACGCTTCCGTAGAGGGCGTGGTTTCATGCTGGTACTTTATGACTCCTGTTGAGGCCTTTTCGTGTCGATTATGAGCGGCGGTATGTTTGATACGTTTTTCTCGGCTACCCCTAAAAAACCCCGTGATTTCAACGTTGGGTGTCGGGGTTCTGACCTGCATCGCAGAGACATCAAGGGAAGGGATGAAATGTAGGTAAGAGGGGGTGTGACGACCTTCCCACCGTATGATCTGTCCATAATGGCGCTGACCAAAATTGTGATGCAATTTGGGGCCAATATGACATCATTAATCCATTTTACACCTCGCATGAACTTCTGAACTCTGGCCTTTCGCTCCCTTGTGTCGATAGCTCGCTGTTTCAAGCGTCGCCGAGCCCGTTACAGGACGCCAATCTTTGGAACCATTACAAATGGAGGCTGTATGCATTTTCGTGCCAAATTCTGAACGTCTGTGTCGCAATAGGAGGAAATGACGTGATTTTAAAGAAGCAACACTTTCATTCTGTTGCACAGTTTATAATTGTAAATGAGAATCCGTTTCAAGGCAAGTTTGGCACACAAATATGATGCCGAAGTGATTTTTCCATCAGGATACTGTCAACAGCGTAGCTGTAACAAGAGAAACGTCAAGTAGAAGTCTTTGAAGCCCGATTAGATCCTCCGCAAATAAAAATATATGATGCCTCAGTATAAAACCCTCTTCATGTATGAACAAAGAAGGGACGTAAATAACTATAGAAATTTATCTGGAATGGTTCAGTAATAACTTTCTTCGTACCCCCTTCCCTAGAATTAAAATATGTACACTGATATTAACTATACATACAGTACGTGATCTAAAGTATCCGGATACCCCCGAAAATATACGTTTTTCATATTAGGTGCATTGTGCTGCCACCTACTGCCAGGCACTCTATATCATCGACCTCGGTAGTCATTAGGCACCGTCAATTGGGTGCTCCGTGGAACTCGCGGACTTCGAACGTGGTCAGGTCACTGGGTGTCACTTGTGTCATACGTCTGTAAGGGAGATTTCCAGACTCCTAAACATCCCTAGGTCCACTGTTTCCGATTTAATAGTGAAGCAGAAACGTCAAGGGACAAATATATCACAAAAGCGTATAGTAGGTCGACCTCGTCTCTTGACTGACAGAGACCGCCGACAGTTGAAGAAGGTCGTAATGTATAATAGGCAGACATATACCCAGAGCATCACACAGGAATTCCAAACTGCACCACGATCCAATGTAAGTACTATGACAATTAGGCGGGAGGTGAAAAAACTTGGATTTCATGGTCGAGCGGCTGCTCATAAGCCACATATCACGCCGGTAAATGCCAAACAATGCCTCGCTTGGTGTAAGCAGCGTAGACAATGAACGATCGAACAGTGGAAAACGTTGTGTGGAGTGACGAATCACGGCACATAGTGAGGCGATACGATGGCAGGGTGTGAGTATGGTGGTAGTGTCAATAGTAAAATTCGGAGGCGGTGGTGTTATGGTGTGGTCGTGTTTTTCGTGGAGGGGGCTTGTACCCCTTGTTGTTTTGCGTGGCACTATCACAGCCTAGGCCTAAATTGATGTTTTAAGCACCTTCTTGCTTCGCACTGTTGAAGAGCAATTTGAGGATGGGAATTGCATCTTTCAACACGATCGAGCACCTGTTCATAATGCACGGCCTGTGGCGGAGCGGTTACACGACAATATCATCCCTCTAATGGACTGGCCTGCCCAGAGTCCTGACCTTAATCCTATAGAACACCTCTGAGATGTTTTGGAACGCCGACTTCGTGCCAGACCCCACCGACCGACATCGACACCTCTCCTCAGTGCAGCACTCCGTGAAGAATGGGCTGCCATTCCCCAAGAAACGTCCCAGCACCTGACTGAACGTATGCCTGCGAGAGTGGAAGCTATCATCAAGGCTAAGGGTGGGCCAACAGCATATTGAATTCCAGCATTACCGATGGAGGGGGCCACGAACTTGTTAGTCATTTTCAGCTTGGTGTCCGGATACTTTTGATCACATAATGTATCGTAATTTATGGTCACCTGCTTCTTTTTTGTGTCTGTATGCGAAGGCTAATCTCAGGAGATACTGTAAGGATTCCGATTCGTTTTTTCCTAATAGGTAGACTTGTTCACAAGGAGAGTTTTTATATATTATTTATTATCGCTATGTCAGACAAGTCGTCCTGCGTAGATACTTAGAGTTATCCGTGCAAAGCCAGTATGGGCCACTGGTAGTCCATTAGCGGGCGCTCTAATGATGGGAATCTTGAACAACTATACAGGGCAGGAAAGCAGATGAGGTATCTTGATTTTGCGTTTTTTGTAAATGTGGCCCACGTATGATACAACTGCATCGTGTAAATGAGAGTGAGGAGCTGATAGACTGCAGTGTCTTTACTGTACGCTTCTAATATAAGGAGCCGGCCGGTGTGGCCGTGCGGTTAAAGGCGCTTCAGTCTGGAACCGCGTGACCGCTACTGTCGCAGGTTCGAATCCTGCCTCGGGCATGGATGTGTGTGATGTCCTTAGGTTAGTTAGGTTTAATTAGTTCTAAGTTCTAGGCGACTGATGACCTCAGAAGTTGAGTCGCATAGTGCTCAGAGCCATTTTTCTAATATAAGGAAGGGAAACAAGGATTCCAGCGGCTGTTCACTAAAGAGTCAAATGTCGAGAGGCTGAATCGCTTTCATCTCCCTCAGAGAGCAGTACGTTGAATGAGCATATGTATCCACCATAATATCAGTAGTGTTTTAGATACTTGATACGTTTTAGATACTTGATATGTAAGGTACTGCAAGAATATTTGGAATTCAAAAGGCGATATTTGTGAACAGCTTGGAGATGAAGAACTAAGGGATCCCAGCTCTATATTGTTTCTCCAAAACCGGTCGTAACTGGTTATCTTTCTGGTAGTGACCTTCCCCGTTACAGCTATGAGGCAACAGTGATCATAGAGAGCTCTTGACTGTTACAAAGTGATATGTGATTACTACACATCCCTGTGATTTATCAGTAACGTAACTGTCACGAGCTAAGGTCATTACTGTCAACTTTAATCCACTTTACCTGTTTCTTTTCCAAACGAAGGTTCTATTCCACCCTTTATCACCGCAGCTATAATCCTACATGCCTTCCACCACCTAGTTCCTGTCTCTACACCTCCCGCAGATATCCTTCAGTTTCACGGCAAATGCATCACCATTGCTTCAGATTAGGATACAGCTTTTTACTCAAGCCAGAGTATTTTATGTATATTTAAGTATCCTAATAAGTGGCTGTAGAACGACTACTACATGCCACTGTTAACCTCCCGAGAGTGGAATGCACACTGCTTGAAAATTGCTAAAGAACAGAGACATTACTGGACAAGAATAATCACAGGCAATTTTAGACAACATGAAAAACAACAAATATGTAATAGAGGTAGAAGGGTATATTTATAAGGAAAAATGGAACAGATTTCACAACATGGAAAAGCCGAAAAACAGACATAAATAACGGTCATGGCTCTGAGCACTGTGGGACTTAACATCTGTGGTCATCAGTCACCTAGAACTTAGAACTACTTAAACCTAACTAACCTAAGGACATCACGCACATCCATGCCCGAGGCAGGATTCGAACCTGCCACCGTAGCAGTCGCGCGGTTCCGGACTGCGCGCCTAGAACCGCTAGACCACCGCAGCCGGCAATAACGGTCATGTTTGACACAGGTGAGACTCCCAACAAGCAGGTCGATATCGGACTTTCAGTAATGAATACGGCACCTTTTTCACCTGTTATTCATGCTGGCTACAAAATTGTTGGGGAATCCCTGAGGGATACTGCCCCAGTCCTCTCTCGAGTCGGTTTTCAGTTCATGCAAGGTTCGAGGAGGGGGGGGGGAGGGGTATTCGTTGAGAAACACATCAGCCAAGAGCATTCCAGGAAGGCTCTATAGTGATTGGGTCCGGGGAGTACGGAGATCATTCCATACGTTCAGTATCTTCACTTTCAGCTGTACTGTGTGGGCAGGCATTGTCATCCATAAAGAAGGGTCGGGACTAACCGCATTCCTAAGCAGACGGACATGATCCAGAATAATCTCTCTGTAGTACCGCTGTGCAGTAACGGTACCTCGCGCAAAGATATGCTGCGGTGTTGGGCCATTGTGCTTCTTACATGCCCGCAAAATAACCCCTCGGCAATATCGATGACGGTCATGAACATTCTGTGGTGTATAACGTATTATCCTTTCACTCCAAATCAACTTGTGCTGTGAGCCCGCGTTTAATGTCGCGTAATTCCCGCGGATTTGGAGTCGCTCTGGCCGCTAGATCGCATGGAGCGTTACCGCCGCCGGTAGAGGATAGGTCGGAGAAGAAGGCAGTTAATGACTGCGGCGACCTGGAGAAATGGAGAGTGTGACACGGGCGGAGAAGAGCGCAAGTGAGGTGGCGTGTTGTTGTGGCCAAGCATCTGCCGTGGCCCGTTGACAAGAGTTGCGCCTTTGCTCATTGCGGGTTTTGGCTGGGCCACGTGTCGGTCGCAGCCGTGAACATGGCTCGTTAAAAGCTACTTTGGCAGGAAGTACAGTAATCGGCGTGTCCTCTGTTACTGAAATTACAAGCAGTTTGTGCCCATTGTGGTGCCGGACTCGAGTCCGGTCTACCTTCACAAGTACTGGACGCGGTGGCGTCTGGTGGGTGACACCCGCGAATTTCCGACTACGAGTAATCTTCGTTTCATCCTTGTCTCGGCGCTCTCTAAGTAATCGTATGTCAATGGGAGCTGGATTTCACGAGAAATACGGGTGAGATTCCGATTAGTGTGCATGTCACTTGGTGTAGCGTGGTGGCTTGTTTTGACTCCGTAACCTGGTTGCCCTTCTTTTTTTTTTGTCATCAGTCTACTGACTGGTTTGATGCGGCCCGCCACGAATTCCTTTCCTGTGCTAACCTCTCCATCTCAGAGTAGCACTTGCAACCTACGTCCTCAATTATTTGCTTGACGTATTCCAATCTCTGTCTTCCTCTACAGTTTTTGCCCTCTACAGCTCCCTCTAGTACCATGGAAGTCATTCCCTCATGTCTTAGCAGATGTCCTATCATCCTGTCCCTTCTCCTTATCAGTGTTTCCCACATATTCCTTTCCTCTCCGATTCTGCATAGAACCTCCTCATTCCTTACCTTATCAGTCCACCTAATTTTCAACATTCGTCTATAGCACCACATCTCAAATGCTTCGATTCTCTTCTGTTCCGGCTTTCCCACAGTCCATGTTTCACTACCATACAGTGCTGTACTCCAGACGTACATCCTCAGAAATTTCTTCCTCAAATTAAGGCCGGTATTTGATATTAGTAGACTTCTCTTGGCCAGAAATGCCTTTTTTGCCATAGCGAGTCTGCTTTAGATGTCCTCCTTGCTCCGTCCGTCATTGGTTATTTTACTGCCTAGGTAGCAGAATTCCTTAACTTCATTGACTTCGTGACCACCAATCCTGATGTTAAGTTTCTCGCTGTTCTCATTTCTACTACTTCTCATTACCTTCGTCTTTCTCCGATTTACTCTCAAACTATACTGTGTACTCATTAGACTGTTCATTCCGTTCAGCAGATCATTTAATTCTTCTTCACTTTCATTCAGGATAGCAATGTCATCAGCGAATCGTATCATTGACATCCTTTCACCTTGTATTTTAATTCCACTCCTGAACCTTTCTTTTATTTCCATCATTGCTTCCTCGATGTACAGATTGAAAAGTAGGGGCGAAAGGCTACAGCCTTGTCTTACACCCTTCTTAATACGAGCACTTCGTTCTTGATCGTCCATCTTATTATTCCCTCTTGGTTGTATATATTGTATATTACCCGTCTCTCCCTATAGCTTACCCCTACTTTTTTCAGAATCTCGAACAGCTTGCACCATTTTATATTGTCGAACGCTTTTGCAAGGTCGACAAATCCTATGAAAGTGTCTTGATTTTTCTTTAGCCTTGCTTCCATTATTAGCCGTAACGTCGGAATTGCCTCTCTCGTCCCTTTACTTTTCCTAAAGCCAAACTGATCGTCACCTAGCGCATTCTCAATTTTCTTTTCCATTCTCCTGTATATTATTCTTGTAAGCAGCTTCGATGCATGAGCTGTTAAGCTGATTGTGCGATAATTCTCGCACTTGTCAGCTCTTGCCGTCTTCGGAATTGTGTGGATGATGCTTTTCCGAAAGTCAGATGGTATGTCGCCAGACTCATATATTCAACACACCAACGTGAATAGTCGTTCTGTTGCCACTTCTCCCAATGATTTTAGAAATTCAGATGGAATGTTATCTATCCCATCCGCCTTATTTGACCGTAAGTCCTCCAAAGCTGTTTTAAATTCCGATTCTAATACTGGATCCCCTATCTCTTCTTATATATATGTGTTATTGATGAAGGTTTTGCCTGGTATTGTGTGAGTTCAGTTCTGTCAGTGCGTGTGGGCTTCTGGCTGTCACTGTTCCAAATTGATTTTAGAATCTGATGGTACACAATGCAGATATAATTCTTCTGATTTACGAGTTGTACTTTATATTCAGTGAAAACTGTTTAATGTAGCTACCTTATTTCTGAGTCGTGTCTATAGTTACCTGTTGGCTAGTGTCACGAGCTCGAGCTGTTTACTAAATAATTTGAATCTACCAAAAAGAAAAAAAAAGAAAAATTAAAAAAAATAAAATAAAAAAAAGTAAAGAGAAATTTTATGCCTCAGTAGTCAAATCAGAGTTTCCTGCATAACAATGATCAACGAGTTGTCTCTGTGTTAGAGGTTAGGTGATTGTATGTCTTGTTAGCCGTGGTCTAGTTAAAGAGGCCTGTGTACCATGATTGAAATTTTTAATGAAGGTTTCTAATACTGCAGTAGCTGGAACCGCCGTTCTATGTTAGTAGAGAAGGAGGAATTATTGCTACTGGCGTTGCCTCTGCCACCGCCACTTTCATCATAAATTTGAACCACATTTGTCAGTCATTTTGGCTACCTCAAAGGCAATGTGTTTTGATAATTACTGGCAATAGCCGATGGTTGATATTTTTGATATATTCATTTGATCATATGTTTTGTTGTTTGTAATGTAAATATATTTTTAGTTCGTTTTATGTTCTTTACTAAAAGGAAATGATTTTACAGTGTTGCCGTTTTGAGGTGTTTGCTATCGGTTGTGTTATTGAAATTTGTTCAGTTCTTGAGGCAATTTGTGAATGTTATTGTTGGATTTTTGCTTCTTACAAAATAAATTCATTGGTGTTTTTAGAAACATTAATCAATTCATTATAGCTCAGTAGCTTTCCACTCAACACCAGCTCCCTACCGAATTTCACAACTGGTGGCTAGACTCACATGCTAGAGAGAAGAGAGAGAAGAAGGATTCATCAGAGAGTCTCACTCTGGACCACTTTTGCTCCCTGTACCAACGAACTCCTTCTCGATGATGCCTTTGTTTTAAGTGGGATGGGTTTAACAGGCTTTTCAGTATACAAAACAACCTGATTTAATGGCCGCGAAATGGTTCTGGCAAAATCACCTGTACATCGACGACCAGCGGCATGCTTTCACATAACATTCCCACCTTCAGGAGCCTTTTTTAATCTCGTGGTGGCACATCTGGACACACCCGTTAACTGTAAGCACAGTAGTGACACATCGGCTTCGAGCCGTCCATCTGTTCGTCCACGATCGTAGGCTCTCAAATAACGTCTTGCAGACGTGTTGCCGTACCCTACATTACGTCGTACTAATCGGTTCCGAAAGAGGCTTCGACAGACACTTTACTGCTTGAACTGTAGAATACACACACAGCGTTCTTACACACGGTTCGCTGTAGCTAACACTTACGATCCTTTACATTTTCTTTTAATTTATGTATTTTTGTCAGGTGATCCGTCGCAGCTGTTGCGTAGTGATTGGCAGTTGTTCCTTAGCAAGCAGCAGTTGTTCCTATGCAATTGTCAAATGGCGCAAGTAACAAAGAAATGAACAAAAAAGGGGGCTAAGGGATGTAATAAATATCTAACATACAAACAGCAAATAAATTTGTAAAAAGACCAAGAACTTCGCTTATAAAAACATTCACTCAGTACTTCTGATCAAAGCACGAACGCTATTCTGTGAAAAATTTACTTCAGGTGGCACAAGTGATGGCAAGTGGGTTCAAATGGCTCTGAGCACTATGGGACTTACCATGTGAGGTCATCAGTCCCCTATAACTTAGAACTACTTAAACCTAACTAACCTAAAGACATCACACACAGCCATGCCCGAGGCAGGATTCGAACCTGCGACCGTAGCGGTCGCGCAGTTCCAGACTGATACGCCTAGAACCGCTCGGCCACACTGGCCGGCTGATGGCAAGGGGGACAGTAGGTTGTTTGAAACACACATAGAAAAGAAACTAGGTTTAGTTGAGTAGTATGTTTATTTTTTGTACATTATGAAAAGAGCAGTACGTGACATTAACACACTCGCACAGATTATCTGACGCAACACTGCGGCGCACTCGGTTAACGCGCTAACGAGCGAAGCGCACCAAATGTGCTGGCAAGGCTGCCTGCCATCGTCTTTTTGCTCGGGCCGGCGGCGCGACCGTCCGCGGACGGAGCTCTCTCATTCTCTCTCTCACTCTCTCTCGTACACATAAATATTAGCTTTCGCCACCACCGGGTGGACGCAAATAATAGTCCCCAACGGCAGTATAAATGCCGTAGGTAACTGGACATTTTCCCACTGCAGTTCTATTGCAATACTAACAGATTCGGGGGCGTAGGTGTTTTTGCCGTTTCGTAGTGTGTGGAACTGTTGAGTTGGCAGGTTGTAGCATTCAGAGGGATTACTCTCGCCTGGCAGGGTGGATGTTTTGGGGGTTGGGGCTACAAGTAGAGCGCAGTGGGGGCGGCGTTTGAGAGACGGGCACGCCCCCGGCGGTGGCTGAGTCGTCGTGAGTGCGGGCGGTGGTCAGTATCCGGTCTGCTGCGGCGGCTGCTGCTGCTGCTGGGGCGGCCCGTAGGTGCCGGGAGGCGCGGGCGCCGGGTAGCGCGCCTCTCCCTGGTACGAGACCTCCGCGTGGAAGCCGGTGGCCCAGTCCGCGGTGTAGCGCACCACCTGCACGCGGCCGTCCGGCAGCAGGTTGCGGTACTCGCCCTGCACCACGTCGCCGTTGCTGTTGGCCCGGTGCGCGTAGTCGGCGCCGTGGGCGTCGTCCTTCACAGCGTACTCGAAGTCGAAGGGCATGCCGGGCACGTGGACGTGGTCGTGGTGGTGGTCACCCTGCAACACCGGCAGAAACAGGTGTCAGTCGACTGACTATATTACTGTGGGGCACTGCCACCCAAACCCAGTTGCGAAAAATGGTTCAAATGGCTCTGAGCACTATGGGACTTAACTGCTGAGGTCATCAGTCCCATAGAACTTAAAACTACTTAAACCTAACTAACCTAAGGACATCACACACAGCCATGCCCGATGCAGGATTCGAATCTGCGACCGTAGCGGTCGTGCGGTTCCAGACTGTAGCGCCTAGAACCGCACGGCCACTATGGCCGGCAAACCCAGTTGTAGGTTGCCTCTCTGATTGCTACCAGTGGCAACTAAAGTTTGATTTTCAATCTCTGTGTATGAAAGGCAATGTCCCGACTGACTGACTGAGCCGCTGAGTCATCACCCAGTACGGATGGAAGCTTGAAATTTGCAGATGGTGTTGATCCTATACTATAGGCGTCTTTTAAGAAAGGATTCATAGAACCTCCGTCCCTAAGGGGGTAAAATAAGGGGTGAAAAGTGTTTTGAAAATACTTCATTATGAAAGCATTTGAAAGCGAAGCTTATTGCAGTATGAATCTGCCTTTCAGGTTGAAAATAAAAACATTATGTGTTCCAATCATACAATGAAGGCTTTCACGACCGGATGGTACTGTTGTTGATAATTCCTCCGGGTTATATGGCCGTGGTCCATGGAATACTTCTATTCCTAATGTTTCGTCCAACTACGTTGGACATCCTCAGAGGTATGGCTGGTCCTAGTAAGGTTACAGATCGAATCGGCAAAATTTTGCTGAAACATAAAGTGAAACCGTTATTGAAACTTACCAGAAAAGTAGGACAAGTAATTCGTTCTGTTAAAGATAGGCCATCGTTATCATCTAGCGATGTGTATAAAATTCCGTGTACCTGTGGCAAGGTCTATATTGGTACTACGAAAAGAAGTGTGAATACGAGGGTAAAAGTCTTTGCCGAGTGGGTTGAATAGATAAATCGGCCGTTGCGGAACATGCACTTCAGTCCTGTGACCATGTAGATAAATTTTCTGAAACTACAGTTTTAAGTGCTACCGCGAACTTTAATCCACGACTGTATAGGGAGGCTATTGAAATTTATAAACATGAAGACAATTTTAGTAGAAAAGAAGAGGCCTTGAAATTAAGCGAGATATGGACAGTGGCGTTACAGAATCGATAAGTGATTTTTATCTATGACGCACTATTATCGATAGTTACATTTTATCTTTGACTAATTTTCTCTTTGCTACTATGTGCAAGCTAGACCACGCCCAATTTCCTCAGTATTTAGGCCGACTCGTCAGCCGGCAGGACTCAACAGGACCAGCCATACCTCAAGATGTCCAACGTAGTATTCGACGAAACGTTAGGAATAGAAGTATTCCATGGACCATGGCCATATAACCCGGAAGAATTATCAACAACATTATGTGTTCCACTGTCTTTGGAAAATTAACCACTATAGGGTGAAGTAAGGGATGAAAGTTTTGATGGAAATATTTCATCATGCAAGCATTTTCGAAGATAAATGTATGAAAATTTGTATTTGGCTTCTCTCTTAGTACGCATTTCACTGCTTTTGGCAACGGCCTTGCCGTAGTGGATACACCGGTTCCCGTCAGATCACCGCAGTTAAGCGCTGTCGGGCGTGGCCGGCACTTGGATGGGTGACCATCCGGGCCGTCATGCGCTGTTGCCGTTTTTCGTGGTACACTCAGCCTCGTGATGCCAGCTGAGGAGCTACTCGACCGAATAGTTGCGGCTCCGGTCAAAGAAAACCATCGTAACGACAGGGAGAGAGGTGTGCTGACCCTTCCGCCCCTCCTATTCGCGTCCTCAGCTGAGGATGATACCGCGGTCGGATGGTCCCGATGGGCCACTTGTGGCCTGAAGACGGAGTGCATTTCACTGTTTTTGAAAATTGATCCCCTAATGGAGTGAAATAGGTAGTGAAATGTTTTATGAAAATTTTCCGTTTTCAAATCATTTTTAAAGTTCAATATTTGAAAATTGGTATTTAATTTCTCGGTAAGAGATGAAAGAAAAGTCCGTGTTAAATTGTTTTTGGAAGTTCAATCCCCAATGGGGTGAATTAGGGCCATCATCACCCACGAAAAACTGCTGACGATAGAAACTTGAAATCTGGAGACAGTGTTGATCTTACACTGTACGCATCATTCAGGAAGGGAATGTTCAAAATTTCGCCGCGTGCAGAGGCCGCGTGGTTTGAGGCGCCATGCCACGGATTGCAAGGCCTCTCCCGCCGGAGGTTCGAATCCTGCCTCGGCCATGGGCGTGTGTGTTTCTCTTAGATTAAGTTACTTTAAGTAGTGTGTAAGTCTAGGGACCGATGACCTCAGCAGCTTAGTCTCTTAGGAATTCAGATACATTTGAATATTTTGTTCGAAATTTCACTCTTAAGTAGGAGAAACAGGGGATGAAAAGTTGTATGAAACTATTTCATTATGAAATTATTTTCAAACCTAAATCTATGAAAAAGTTGTATTTTGATTATCTGCCAGAAATGAAAAAGAATACTTGTTTCAGTGTTTTCTAAATTAGACTCCAAAGAGGGTGAAACAGCGGGTGAATAATTTTAAGAAAACATTTCGTTATATTAAAGAAAGCTAAATATAGGAAAATCGTGGATTCATTTCTCTATTAGACATAAAGAAATATGTGTTATGAGATGAAAGTTTCTATGGAAATATCACCACAAGAACGCTTAATACCTTAGCAAATACCTTGGACGCCAGCTACCAGAATAGCTTTTTGGTCAGACGTACTCTCGGAAAACACCATGCTTCTACGGCTTTAATTGGCTTGAAAAGTTTAGAAGGTGTTGCAGTTTGTGTACAACATAAAAATTAAAGACTGTGCAGACCGCACAGTCTATATGAACAAATCAGTGGGTGCTAAGCTAGTTTATAATATTGGCCCAATTTAAAAATTCAAAATGCTAAATGCGATCATAAATTATTCATTCAGAAGTGCAACCTTACGTTGAATGTTTAACACAGTAAGTCAAATATTAAAGTTAGTATTAAAGATAGGACAGCGTAACTCACAGCGTGCAGATTACATTCATTCAGTTTTTGAGAATGTGAGCACGTAGCCACTTGGAACAAACTGTAACATAATTTCAAGCTTTTTCGAAGCTTTCTCTCGGCGACGAACCATCTCTCACAAAAATGATGAAATGAAAAAGTTAAGCGCTTAGTACAGTTTCGCTGTTCGTGCCGTAAAACTTCTGCACTTGATATGAAGTGTTAATTTATTACTTCCTCGCTACTAACTCTACTCGCAACACACTTCGCAGACAATATACACATATAAGATTGAATGTACTAGCGAAATTTTATCATTGTAAGACACAGACTTTTAATGTGTGAAAAACTAGCTTTTCTTAAAATGGCCAGTATTTAACACATTAACTCATTTGTAAAATAACCAGACGTTTGAAGCTTTTAATGTTATGGGAACACGCTACTTTAAAGATTCGAGGGTCGGGGTTTGTATAGAACAGGTACTGTCATTCAAAAGGAAGCCTGCTAAGGCTGAGGCGGGTTATGTTGGAACAGCCCTTCCCTTCGTTCCTTTTCACCCCACGGCAGCCAGAATTCAATGATATTGCCCAGCTGAAAAATATTGCCTTCCTGCTGTATGATTTATATTAGTTGACATGTGACGCTCAATGTCCTAATTTGCAACAAGTATTGTCTGTAGGCTCCGCTATGATAGAAACTTTCTTTAAAGTCCCTATTGCCTAAAAGTAAATAATTTGAATTCACGTATGGAATATATATATATATATATATATATATATATATATATATATATATATATATATATATATCGAAATGGTCTAAGCATATCAAAAACCTATCCTAAATTTTAAATTGTGTCAGATGTATGTAAATTTTCTTTGAAACGGATGGAACTTTCCCATCCAGGCAACAATTAAAACATAGTTATATTAATAAGCGATTAATCCAGAGCACGATTTCTAGAAATAAGGATTGTGCTCAGCACACTCACTTTATAGTAACCAACGTGTTCTATGACTCCCCGTCTCTGTACGTTCTGAGAGCAAACCCACCAGCCTCCCCCACACTGCCCATTTAACCGTAAATTCGTCGACTGAGTCTTTTCGGGTTCAGTGGACTCCACGAGAATAGCGAGGAGAGCAACATTGCCCCTACATAAGGAGCACTGGTCATGACGATGGTTGTATACCGACATGACTGGCCGCTGTAACTATATTTATAAATATTATAATCCAGTGATTATAATTACAATGCAGCTACTCAGGGAGGTCCACTGTGTGCTGTAGTTATGGCACCGCAACTTGGCAGATATGCTGATGCGCTAATGTGGAACCGTTTCACGCCAAAAAAAAAAAGAATACTTCAGATTTTGGGCACCAGCATCTCGTGGACGTCTCCGTTGCTCATGTTGAACAAACTGTGTAAGCGGCTGTTAACAATGAAATCAGCATTATGTCTTTGTCACTTTCTCCATGTGTTCTGCCCAAACCCCGTTCCTAATTCTTCACATATGGAAACATTTCTACACGTCTTTCTTGCACTGACAGCGATGGATTTTCACGTGGTGCCAAAATTGGAACTAATTTGTCCAGCGAAAATTGGTTCGGCATTAACGCTCCATAATATCTAGTAAGTTTCGCTGCCTTACGATAATTGCAGTCGACAATGGACTTTCGTGTGCAGCAGTATTTTAATTATAACCACCCAGTATACAGTGTTCCAGGCAGAATGGTCAGTATTCAGGAATATGACAGGAACGAAGCAAAAACGTCTAGTAAACGTGGGCTCTAAAGTCATACCTTTAGAACTATGGGTATTTGTTCTTCTTCACCACTGTGAAACACATCTCTTCTACTGAGCACGTGGTCAAACCTCTTATGGTACGCATTTTAGAGCGCATGTTTACTAGACATTTGTTTCTCGCTTTAGTCTATACAGGCACATCTCAAGTAGATGAAATTTGTTTCACAGTATCGAAGACGAAGAAGTGCTCATAGCTGTTAAGGATATGGTGGGACTGGAATGAACAAGAACACAACCACTTTGCTTAGACTGGGTAATATTTATAAGTTTTCAGTCTGAAGCGTGGACTATAACATGGAACATACCGCTATTCAAGACCTCACCGTTCCTGTAATGGAATGATACCGCGGTCGGATGGTCCCTTCACGGCATCACAAAACAGAGCTTCATTAAAGGCTATCTGATATCGACAATCGATCATTTCGCCTTGTCAGTGCTACTTTTAACGCAAGATCGTGCACTGGGCTTCTGTACTAAGTCATGAATTGCCTCAAGCCACTACACGCTTCAGTAAGGGGGAACGAGTAGACGAGTAGGAAGCTACCGCAGTGCCATCGTACTGACTAAAATAGTAGTGACAAAATTATGTGTATACTTAAGTTGTTGTGTGTGCCTTTAATAAAGGATGTCTGCTTGAGACGTTTGTATGCTAGCTAGGAGGTGGGAGCTTTTCGCAGTGTTCAGCAGACTACCGTCTGAGAAGCAGCCCTGTGCATCTTCCGAGCAACCTTTGAGTCACACAAGGTAACAAAATGTGGAAGGTTGAAGAGTAGGTGCTAAGCAAGAGATTATTGCCTAACTATGTGTCTCCTACACAGTGACATACATTGAGTAGTGATGCCATGTGGAATAATTTACACCATTTAGTTCACAATTGAGCGTGGCAACAATGGTAAAAGATTACTGCTCAGAAGGTTCTGGCTTAAAAGCTACTCCGGCCTGCATGAAGTTTGTGCTTGCGATTGATTAGTATTTACTGAGAAATAGTACAAGCTAGGAACCGCGTGAAAGGACACTATTTGGCAACAAGCAGAGTGAACTAGGCAAATCACGTCCAATAATAGATACCTGAATCATTTGTGATAAAACCTATATACTCTCTCTAAAATAAAAAATAATCCTCTTTCTTGCTTCAATCACTTTTTCTTGCGTCTTATTTTATTTCAGAAGTACGTGTCGTAAAATTCCTCTTGTAGAATCTGAAGTTATCGTTTCACTTTTCAGTACTTTGATGTCTATAATGACTGAAGAAATACAGTGAGCTCAAATGAGCTACAGTCGACACCAACAGCGAATCGTTCTCGGGCCTGCCAGGTTGTGGCGAAAAAAGCATTCGCATGCGCAGTACGAAAACTGGAGTGCCAGACTGGCAGATTATCATGTATCTGCATCTAAAATTTGACTGATGTTTTACACTTACAATAACTCCATTTACCATGAGAAATGAGATACTAAAGCACAAGGTACGGTGTCGACCAAGTCAGATCAAACTGTTAATATATACAGGATGAGTCAGGAGAGAAATGGTTCAAATGGCTCTGAGCACTATGCGACTTAACTTCTGAGGTCATCAGTCGCCTAGAACTTAGAACTAATTAAACCTAACTAACCTAAGGACATCACACACATCCATGCCCGAGGCAGGATTCTAACCTGCGACCTTAGCGGTCACGCGGTTCCAGACTGAAGCGCCTAGAACCGCACGGCCACACCGGCCGGCTGTCAGGAGAGAACTCTCATGCTTTGAGGGGTGATGGTATTAGTGCTTCTGAACAAAAAAAGGTAATGCGAACGCATGTCCGGTTCTTAACAACTTCCGAATAAATTAATGAAAACATTGGTGAACAGGATAAATGCAAGTGAGCGTAAATGAAACATTGTGATCTAATGTTTTGTGTAATTGCGCAAATTTCCTCACAAAAAAAGGTTAAAAAAGTCCACAGTCAATTGCAGTGCATTTTGCAGCTGTTGTAGACAGCTGGTGAGTTACTCATCTGAGCTCTTACGTACGGTCTTTTACAGCGGCTCTGGAATTACCATTGCAGATCCCGTCGACAGAGATATCATGTCATCGTACAGCACATTTGTGAAGACATGTGGCATTTTCACTACACTGACTGAACTGTTTTGTCTGTACACGTAACCGTACTGTAGTACACCGGTGCAACCAATGTAGCACTGAGACGTGAGGTAAACAACGTGTTCACTTGTAGGACTCGCCGCCCCACAATGCACAAGTGAAATGCTCATTCAAATGGTCAGTAAAGGCAATACAATGTAGCCGAATGTGGCTTTGGTTGCATTCGCATGTAAGTGCTGGTGAAGCTCATGCGATTGACGCCCGTGATTTCCAAACAGCTGTACGTCGGATACGGTTCACAAAAGTACATATGTCCATTTGAATTTGTCTGTCCAAAATCATCAATAGTAACCCTCTTCAAAGCATGCACCTTTCCTCCTGATTCATCTTGTAAATATGGTATGACGAAAGATGATAGTAAGAAAAACCGCAGATAGCGAAAGTCTGAGGGCGCGCTTAAGCTACTTCTTATACCATTGACCCGTTGTCAAGAGCGCTGCTCCTGTGTGTCATTTCTCTGAATAAACGAAACAGTTAAGAAAATTAAGTTTTCTACACATTAAAGATGTTTGATGTTCATTTATAGCTCACCGAGTGAGGTGGCGCAGTGGTTAGCCCCTGGAATCGTGGTTGAATACTGCATTCGGCCGTCATGATTTAGTTTTCCCTAAATCGCTTGGGACAAATGCCAGAATGGTTCCTTTGAAAGGATACGGCCGACTTCTTTCTCCACCGTTCCCTAATTCGACGGGTCCGATGACCTCGCCAACCAATTAATTTCTATCTCCCAGCGGACACTCATCTCACAAGATATCTTCTACGTCCATAATATTGTAATGCAAGTCATGCTCAGATCTTCCCTTCTATCCCATTCGCCCATAAGAGTCTATTATTGGTTATGTGTGTAAAACCTTTAATCTACGGTATGTGGTTCAATGTAATATTTTGAGGAGCGATTGAAGGAACAGCCTTGTAGAACTCATCTCCCCCTTGTAATGTCGGAATAGCTCATTCTATGTTGCTAACCTATTTCGTTAGGTCGTTAGTAAACTGTTAAACCATATTAAGTAGCGATGATTGGTTTAACTAGGATACTGAATAGCTTATGTGAACTATGCATCTTAGATACACAGGCGTGGAAGCAACCTCTAATTTTCTGCTATCTGTAATACCAGTGCACTTTCAAGAAGATGACCATGTAAAAGTGTTACGGCGGTGCACCTCGCATTACAACCTCCAGATATAGTTCTCTATGAAATCCCGTTAAATGTCAAGGTAGCAATGCGCCGTGCAGAATCTATTTCCAGTCGTAAGTATAGCGTCCAGCGTATCTCCGTGACCGCGTAACCGTGACAGAGAAGCAATTGACGCTCTCGGGCTTCTAGCTTGGCGGTCTCTCGGTCTGGTTCCGGATTATCCAGGTTTATGTATGCTCACGACCAATCCTGAGGAGAGAATACAGTCCTTCCACCGCCTGCAGTACATCGTTAAAAAACACACGCGCTGTACGCCCATGTCGTATTCCGGTGTCCGTAGCACGTCAAGACAAAAATAAAGGTGATACTTCGTAAACCATAGGTCACTGAGTAACCTCAACGTCATATCTCAGTAGTAGTGAAAGGTTTTAAAAAAGGAAGATTTTCATTCAACTCCTCGTCATTAGGAACAGAACACGATATCGGATTGAGGTAGGAAATCGACTATTTGCTTTTCAAAGGAAACGTCCAGGCATTTGCGTCAAGTGATTTAAGGAAACCGCGGAAATCCTGTATCGAGATGGCCGGATTGGACTTCGAACCGTCATCCTCCCGAATGCGAATCCATTTTCTTACCACTGCGACATCTCGCAGGGTCTGAGGATTTTAAATGAGCTTTGCTGTGTATGCCCTTTGCACTTATAAGAATATAACTAATAATCTTCGTCTCTTTAGATATCATATACGACACGAAACACACACGTGAAAAATACTTTAAGAAGGTATCTGTTGACGAGGATATATACTGAAAATGTATACAACCGAGAGAAATAAAAACACAGATTATCTTGGCTAACACATTGAAGCAGATTTCGTAAAAAAAAGTAAATTTTGTGATAAGTTGCTTGGAAATTGCATTTCGCAGTGTTTACTTGTCCCCCGCAAAGTGTACTGAAATAATTGTTACAAGTACGGAGTCACTTTATGAATGTACACGTTTGTAGACTTGTAAAACTGAATGATTCAGTATCAGAAGATGTGTACCTTACGGTTGTTTGCTTGAAGCTCTGCACGTCTATTCACTTCCATAAGTAAGTGTGGGACTTGACTCCTACTGTTTGGTTTCACTAAATCAGGTGAGGATATATACCCGTACCCGTGGTCTAGGGGATGCGTCTTTGATTCATAATCAAAACGTCTTCGGTCCCGGGTTCGATCCCCGCCACTGCCTAAACTTTGATAAATAATCAGCATTGGCGGCCGAAGACTTCCGGCATAAGAAGTCAGCCTCATTCTGCCAACGGCCTTGTCAAAGAGGGCGGAGGAGCCGATAGAGGTTCAGGGCACTCTCTTGTCCTAGGGGTGGGAAATTGCCTCTAAAGGCGGAAGAATCAGCAATGATCAACGACATGAGGATGCAGAAGGCAATGGAAATCACTGCATTAAAGACACGTAACGTGTATCCACAGGACATGTGGCCTGTATTTAAAGAAGTGTCATGATGTTCTCTCCATTGGCAAAAGATTCCGGAATAGTCCCCCATTCGGATCTCCGGGAGGGGACTGCCAAGGGGGAGGTTACCATGAGAAAAAGATTGAATAATCAACGAAAGGATAACGTTCTACGAGTCGGGGCGTGGAATGTCAGAAGCTTGAACGTGGTAGGTAAACTAGAAAATCTGAAAAGGGAAATGCAAAGGCTCAATCTAGATATAGTAGGGGTCAGTGAAGTGAAGTGGAAGGAAGACAAGGATTTCTGGTCAGATGAGTATCGGGTAATATCAACAGCAGCAGAAAATGGTATAACAGGTGTAGGATTCGTTATGAATAGTAAGGTAGGGCAGAGGGTGTGTTATTGTGAACAGTTCAGTGACCGGGTTGTTCTAATCAGAATCGACAGCAGACCAACACCGCCAACGATAGTTCAGGTATACATCCGACGTCGCAAGCTGAAGATGAACAGATAGAGAAAGTGAAGTGTCGGCAGAAGTGCCAACACCGTGTTGTTTGAGGAAACCGAAATGCACGCTATAAGCTCACGCAGGATGGCGTGAGGTCTGAAACAGGATACTTAATGAATGCTATAAAGAAAAGTACGTAGCTGCTGGAATACTTAACTTTAATCCACAACTGGTGAACATTGGTCTTGTTACAGTACATGCTTCATTAGATACATAGCAAAGGATAAATGGCGCCTTGCTAGGTCGTAGCAATTGACTAAGCTGAAGGCTATGCTAACTATCGCCGATTTAAAGCTACCACCTAGCAAGTGTGGTGTCTGGCGGTGACACCACAGAAAGTGTATGAGGATATTGAAAGGGTAATGCAGTATGTAAATGGGGACGAAAATCTAATAGTCATGGGCGACTGGAATGCAGTTGTAGGGGAAGGAGTAGAAGAAAAGGTTACAGGAGCATATGGGCTTGGGACAAGGAATGAAAGAGGAGAAAGACTAATTGAGTTCTGTAACAAGTTTCAGCTAGTAATAGCGAATACCCTGTTCAAGAATCACAAGAGGAGGAGGTAACTTGGTAAAGGCCGGGAGATACGGGAAGATTTCAATTAGATTACATCATGGTCAGACAGAGATTCCGAAATCAGATACTGGATTGTAAGGCGTACCCAGGAGCAGATATAGACTCAGATCACAATATAGTAGTGATGAAGAGTAGGCTGAAGTTCAAGACATTAGTCAGAAGAATCAATACGCAAAGAAGTCGGATATGGAAGTACTAAGGAATGACGAGATACGTTTGAAGTTCTCTAACGCTATAGATACAGCAATAAGGAATAGCGCAGTAGGCAGTACAGTTGAAGAGGAATGGACATCTCTAAAAACGGCCATCACAGAAGTTGGGAAGGAAAACATAGGTACAAAGAAGGTAACTGCGAAGAAACCATGGGTAACAGAAGAAATACTTTAGTTGATTGATGAAAGGAGGAAGTACAAACATGTTCCGGGAAAATCAGGAATACAGAAATACAAGTCGCTGAGGAATGAAATAAATAGGAAGTGCAGGGAAGCTAAGACGAAATGGCTGCAGGAAAAATGTGAAGACATCGAAAAAGATATGATTGTCTGAAGGACAGACTCAGCATACAGGAAAGTCAAAACAACCTTTGGTGACATTAAAAGCAACAGTGGTAACATTAAGAGTACAACGGGAATTCCACTGTTAAATGCAGAGGAGAGAGCAGATAGGTGGAAAGAGTACATTGAAAGCCTCTATGAGGGTGAAGATTTGTCTGATGTGATAGAAGAAGAAACAGGAGTCGATTTAGAAGAGATAGGGGATCCAGTATTAGAATCGGAATTTAAAAGAGCTTTGGAGGACGTACGGTCAAATACGGCAGAAGGGATAGATAACATTCCATCAGAATTTCTAAAATCATTGGGGGAAGTGGGAACAAAACGACTATTCACGTTGGTGTGTAGAATATATGAGTCTGGCGATATACCATCTGACTTTCGGTAAAGCATCATCCACACAATTCCGAAGACGGCAAGAGCTGACAAGTGCGAGAATTATCGCACAATCAGCTTAACAGCTCATGCATCGAAGCTGCTTACAAGAATAATATACAGAAAAGAAAATTGAGAATGCGCTAGGTGACGATCAGTTTGGCTTTAGGAAGAGTAAAGGGACGACAGAGGCAATTCTGACGTTACGGCTAATAATGGAAGCAAGGCTAAAGAAAAATCAAGACACTTTCATTGGATTTGTCGACCTGGAAAAAGCGTTCGACAATAAAAAACGGTGCAAGCTGTTCGAGATTCTGAAAAAAGTAGGGGTAAGCTATAGGGAGAGACGAGTCATATACAATATGTACAACAACCAAGAGGGAATAATAAGAGTGGACGATCAAGAACGAAGTGCTCGTATTAAGAAGGGTGCAAGACAAGGCTTTAGCCTTTCGCCCCTACTCTTCAATCTGTACATCGAGGAAGCAATGATGGAAATAAAAGAAAGGTTCAGGAGTGGAATTAAAATACAAGGTGAAAGGATATAAATTATACGATTCGCTGATGACATTGCTATCCTGAGATAAAGTGAAGAAGAATTAAATCATCTGCTGAACGGAATGAACAGTCTAATGAGTACACAGTATGGTTTGAGAGTAAATCGGAGAAAGACAAAGGTAATGAGATGTAGTAGAAATGAGAACAGCGAGAAACTTAACATCAGGATTGATGGTCACGAAGTCAATGAAGTTAAGGAATTCTGCTACCTAGGCAGTGAAATAACCAATGACGGACGGAGCAAGGAGGACACAAAAGCAGACTCGCTATGGCAAAAAAGGCATTTCTGGCCAAGAGAAGTCTACTAATATCAAATACCGGCCTTAATTTGAGGAAGAAATTTCTGAGGATGTACGTCTGGAGTACAGCATTGTATGGTAGAGAAACGTGGACTGTGGGAAAACCGGAACAGAAGAGAATCGAAGCATTTGAGATGTGGTGCTATAGACGAATGTTGAAAATTAGGTGGACTGCTAAGGTAAGGAATGAGGAGGTTCTTCGCAGAATCGAAGAGGAAAGGAATATGTGGAAAACACTGATAAGGAGAAGGGACAGGATGATAGGACATCTGCTAAGACATGAGGGAATGACTTCCATGGTACTAGAGGGAGTTGTAGAGGGCAAAAACTGTAGAGGAAGACAGAGATTGGAATACGTCAAGCAAATAATTGAGGACGTAGGTTGCAAGTGCTACTCTGAGATGAAGAGGTTAGCACAGGGAAGGAATTCGTGGCGGGCCGCATCAAACCAGTCAGTAGACTGATGACAAAAAAAATCAGGTGAACGGCGAAGTGACACCACTGAAGAGGTCACCATATTTTACGGCCGAATCGTTCTTCAGTACGAGTTAATGGTCTGTCTGGTGACCTCCTCATCGACTAGGTCTTAAATCCTAATCTTATTACCCGTTTAGCCTCCGATTCTGCTACAGCTGGTTTATTATCCAATATACTCGTTTTAATTTTCCAAATAAACAGTATCGTAACATCTTTCAACGAAGAATGAGACAGTTCAGGTAACGGGAATGAAAAAAAGTTTTGAAAATAATTTCATCCCAAGGTGAAAACTATGCTAACTACCGACGCTGTTGGTTTAACTGTAAGACAGATATAATCAAGTCTCTTGACGGTTCGTTTTTATTGGAAAGCAAGAGAAGTAATCTGGCATACATGCGCCTTGCATCCTTCGAAGACAGCCTTGACATTATCGGCCTGCTGAAGAAGTCGCTGTACGTTCTAAGATCGGGAGATCAGGTCGGGCGTCCGTCAGAACGACAGCAATAACTTCCCACGCTTCAGACCACGGATTCCCACGTAACTGCACGCTTATCCTCCTTTTTGCCGGCAGCGACATGCGGCTTCCGGTGTAGCAGGTGTATGGAGCATGTCAACTTGCCCTCAAGAAACAGAACATGACGAGTAACAGGACCTGTTCCGCTACAGTCTACTCAAAGTGTGGGAACAAAATTTAGTAATTACTGAAATGACGAAAATTCTCACAGTTTCTTCTGCTTTTCGGTATGTAATACAAGCAAAAAGTTAGCTTCGTCAATGGTCCCATGAACTGATTTACTACGATCCCGAATCCCACCTCGAAATTTCAGAGGTATTACAGGGACATTATCTGAATATTTTGGCATGAGACACCTTAGGTCTCCGGTGTCTTACATCTTTTCAGGGAATGGTCCCAATAAATAAAGGAAACAAGAGTTACAAACAAACTACCTTTACTGGCCTTCAATGTAGTCACCATCGTCTGCAACACAATTCAGACCTCATGCTGATGGAAAGTGAAACATCCTGGCAGATTATAACTGTGTGCCGGACCAACTTTCGAACTTGGGACCTTTGCCTTTCGTGGGTAAGTGCTACCTACTGAGCTATCCAAGCACGACTGGCAGATGATGACCGTTTCTCCTTATGTTGGATAGCGTCAACAAAATGTTCTCGCATTCGAAGGAGAAAGTTGGTAATTGAAATTTCGTGAGAAGATCCCGCCGCAACGAGAAACTCCTTTGTTTTAATGAAGCCCACCCCAAATCCTGTATCATGTCTGTGACAATCTCTCCCTATTTGTCGATAATACAAAACGCTGTGCTATTCTTTGAACTTTATCGCTCTATGGTTCCTCATATGAGGGAAGATAAAAGGGAGAACAAGAAGTCTACTTTCGCTGCACGACCTATTCCTCCCCAATAACACCAAGGGGTTCACCGAGCTATTACAGGGCCTCATTCCACTGGAGTTTATCCTAGGACAGTGGTGTAAAACATGGTGACCATGAATTTTACACCACAACCTCTCTTCCTTTTTCCCGCAAATACTGATAGTGAAAATCTGTTCCACCACAAGGACATCAGTTGGTTGTCTAAATGTGTCTCCTTTGAAGAGAACTAAACTAACCCCAGCTACGGACACAAATTCATCACGGCAAATTTGCTGCAGTCACGGAGGGAAACGATGTACCTTTTTGTTCTTCAGAGACAGTGGGACTTGGAGATGATTCTAGCACCAGCAAGAGAACAACTTCCAAACGTGGGATTTCAATGTTGGTACTGCACACCCTCTTCAGTGAAGGAAAAGGCAACTAAGCTGCCTTGGCAGACCTTAAATGCGCCGTTACCCATCCAGTCTCGCTCTTTAGCTGGTTGGCATACGGGTATGTCAGTGGATACCTGCAATGAGTATTTTTTTCAACGTAGTGTTGAGATCCTATGGAAAGGATGAGTGAAAGTGAATTCCGATGACGACACATACACTTTTCTTAAATAGAATAGCAGCATAGTTGTTGTTTAGGACATCACCTATGGTGTCAGAGGACCCCACTCCACGTGAACATGCGCGAACGCTGGAATTTCGACCTAGGGTGTTGAATAAAAGTCTGGCGACCATCATTTGTATCTGCCTTTATATTTCATGGAATAGATATCACTCTGTCTCAAACAATAATTTTACATAATGTCCCAATACCCTCATCAGGTAAAGAGAACAATGTAAAATGAACACTGGTTGTAGATATCGAAGCCAGATTTTCATTCAAAGATAGAACGGAAAGAGGCTAGTGATTTTTCTATTAGTGATAGTTACAAAGGATGATTCAGTGAATATATTACAAACTGTTAGGTATGATGGAAAAGGGTAAATGTATCGCTTTCAGGTAAGAGACCCTCGTGTGAAAAAAAAGAAAAAGGCAGAGGCAAGAGTTGTACCTCTGACACTGGACCTTTTCTATTACAGGTTTTTCTCTTTCCTTATTTTGGGAGGAGGTAGTAGGGACTGAAACGAATTTCAAAAAGGCCAGTAAATATGGTCTGTAAAATGCATTTCTTAAGACCTTCGAGCATATGTTCATCTTTACTACAGTACACAACTCTTCTACGAACAAGTGCTCATAGCTCTTAAGGTATGCAATTTAGAGTCCGTGTTTATTAGACAATATATTTCTTGTTTTGGTCCATACTACCTCCTCCCAAAAAATGGGAATCAAAGAGCTTGCAGTAGAAAAGGTCCATTGTCAGAGGTATCAGAACGATTTTCACTTGTAACTTTCAACTTGGTCGTTTTCGAACCAGGGTCCAGTACCTCATATTGATATATTTATCGTCTCCACTGTCCTTGAAATTTTGTGTCACCATCATCGAATCGCTCTATATACAGGGTGAGTCATTAACTATTGCCACCAATAATAACTCCGAAAGTATGATAGTAGCTTAAAAGTTTGTGGGACAAAAGTTGTATGGAACAATGGGGGCCACATTATGACGTTGGTTTTTTGTTGCTAGGTGGGGTCGCATCGGAGATATGAAGGTCAACTTTGTTTTTTTTAAAAAGGGATGCTATAGTTTGGTGCTTATTTTCTGATAGCGGCTATCGAGATGAATCCCATGGTGTATAACAGTAAAGTCTTTGAAGATCAACTAAGGTCACAAAGGTGGCATGAACGTCGATTTACAGAAGATATTTGAAGTGATGACCATTGGTATCAATGCAGTGCTGCAATCTTCTTATGGATTGAGTGGTATTCCTTATCACTACGGAACTTATCGAAGCACATGCTTTGACAAATCTCTATTGCGTATCTTCAGGTGTATTCTCTCTCGTATATCGTGCAAATAGTAAATATTCGCCGAATACGGCGTATGAATCTAACGTGTCATTGACATGTAAACACCATTCGATGGCTTCGCAATACAACACTAATAGGAACGGTAAGACTAGTATCGTCGAATCAGGTGAACGTGAATGATGTATTTATTCGAAGAGCAAGTCGATACGCTTCTCATTTACGGAAAATGCGAACGAAATTCAGCGAGAGCTAGAGACATATACGCTGAATGATATCCTCATCATACCCACCCTGCACGTCGCACATTTAAATATGTGTATGACAAACTGAGAACAACTAGAGCGTGGTCGACATGAGAGTCTTGACACCTTCTATTACAAGGTATTCTTTTAAGATAACAGAACAATTAAGTATAACAATACCATTACTTTTAAGCAAAGCTGAAGCTCTGTTAATGTTCACAATACGATTACATGCCGTTCATGAAGTATCAGAGTGTTGCTGCGTGGCTCACCCTTTATGTATATGTATGTGTGTATGTACACTGAAGTGACGAATGTTGTGGGATAGCGATATGCTCATATACAGATGGCGGTACTACAGCGTACAAATGGTATAAAAGGACAGTGCACTGACAGAGCTGTCAGATATACCCACATGATTCATTTAAAAAGGTGTCCGACGTGATTATGGCCGCCCGATGGGAATCAACAAATTTTGAACGCGGACTAATAGTTGGAGCTAGACGCATAGGACATTCCATTTCGGATATCGTCAGGGAATTCAGTATGCGGAGATCCGCAGTGTCAAGAGTGCCCGAGAATACCATATTTCAGACATTACCTCTCACTACGGACAAAGCAGTGGAAGGCGGCCTTCACTTAACAACCAAGATCAGCGGCGTTTCCGTAGAGTTGACAGAGCTAACAGACAAGGAACACTGTGTGAAATAACCGCAGGAATCAATGTGAGACGTATGACGAACGTATCCGTTAGGACAGTGCGACGAATTTTGGCATTATTGGGCTATGGTAGCAGAAGATCGACGCGAGTGCCACTGCTAACAGCACGGCATCGGCTGCAGCGCCTCTCCAGGGCTCGTGACCTTATCGGTTGGACCCTAGACGAAAACTGTGGCCTGGTCAGATGAGTCTCGATTTCAGTTGGTAAGAGCTGATGGAAGATTTCGAGTATGGCGCAGATCCCTCGGAGCCTTGGACCCCAGGTACCGTGCAAGCTGGGGATGTCTTCATGATGACATCAGCTGTGTTTACATGCAATGGACTGGGTCCTCTGGTCCAACTAAACCGATCGTTGACTGGAAATGGTTATATTCGGCTACTTGCAGACCATTTGCAGCCATGCGCCGGCCGGGGTGGCCGAGCGGTTCTAGGCGCTTCAGTCTGGAACCGCCGACCGCTACGGTCGCCGGTTTGAATCCTGCCTCGGGCATGGATGTGTGTGTTGTCCTTAGGTTCGTTAGGTTTAAGTAGTTCTAAGTTCTATGGGACTAATGACCTCAGATGTTAAGTGCCATAGTGCTCAGAGCCATTTGAACCATTTTTACGGAAGACGATGTGCTATGTCACCAGACCAAATTTGTTCAAGATTGGTCTGAAGAACACCCCGCACAATGAAAGCGAATATTTGGCCACCGGATAGCCCGACACGAATCCCATCGCACATTTACGCGAGGTAATCGAGAGATAAGTTGGTGTAAAATTCCTGCGCCGGCCACAGGCTCTCAGTTATGGACGTCCACAGAGGCAACATGGGTCAGTATTTCTGAAGGGGACTTCGAACGACTTGTTGACTCGATGCCAGTCTACATGCTGCACTGTCCCGGGAAGGAAGGGAGTCCGACGCGATATTGGGAGGAATTCTGTGCCTTTTGCACTCAGTGTATTGTACACTACTGGCCATTAAAATTTCTACACCAAGAAGAAATGAAGATGATAAACTGGTATTCATCGGACAAATATATTATACTAGAACTGACATAGGATTACATTTTCACGAAATTTGGGTGCATAGATTCTGAGAAATCAGTACCCAGAACAACCACCACTGGCCGTAATAACGGCCTTGATACGCCTGGGCATTGAGCCAAACAGAGATTGGATGGCGTGTTCAGGTACATTTGCCCATGCAGCTTCAACAGGATACCACAGTTCATCAAGAGTAGTGACTGGCGTATTACGACGAGCCAGTTGCTCGGCCGCCATTGATCAGAGGTTTCCAATCGGTGAGACATCTGGAGAATGTGCTGACCAGGGCAGCAGTCGAACATTTTCTGTATCCAGAAAGGCCCGTACAGGACCTGCAACATGCTGTCGTGCATCATCCTGCTGAAATGTAGGGTTTCGCAGGGATCGAATGAAGGGTAGAGCCATGGATCGTAACACATCTGAAATGTAAGTTCCACTGTTCAAAACGCCGTCAGTGCGAACAAGAGGTGACCGAGACGTGTAACCAATGGCACCCAATACCATCACGCTAGGTAATAAGCCAGTATGGCGATGACGAATACATGCTTCGAATGTGCGTTCCCCGCGATGTCGCCAAACACGGATGCGACCATCATGATGCTGTAAACAGAATATGGATTCATCTGAAAAAATGAAGTTTTGCCATTCGTGCACCCAGGATCGTCGTTGAGTACACCATTGCAGGCGCTCCTGTCTGTGATGCAGCGTCAAGAGTAACCGCAGCCATGGTCTCCGAGCTGATAGTCCATGCTGTTGCAAACGTGGTCGAATTGTTCGTGCAGATGGTTGTTGTCTTGCAAACGTCCCCATCTGTTGACTCTGGGTTCGAGACGTGGCTGCACGATCCGTTACAGCCATGCGGATAAGATGCCTGTCATCTCGACTGCTACTAATACGAGGCCGTTGGGATGCAGCACGGCGTTCCGTATTACCCTCCTGAACCCACCGGTTCCATATTCTGCTAACAGTCGTTGGATCTCGACCAACGCGAGCAGCAATGTCGTGATACGATAAATTGCAATCGCGATGGGCTACAATCCGACATTTATCGAAGTCGGAAACGTGATGGTACGCATTCTTCCTCCTTACACGAGGCATCACAACAACATTTCACCAGGCAACGCCGGTCAGCTGCTGTTTGTGTATGAGAAATCGGTTGGAAACTTTCCTGATGTCAGCACGTTGTAGGTGTCGCCACCGGCGCCAACCTTGTGTGAATGCTCTGAAAAGCCAATCATTTGCTTATCACAGCATCTTCTTCCTGTCGGTAAAATTTTGCGTCAATAGCACGTCATATTCGTGGTGTAGCAATTTTAATGGCGGGAGTGTTGTAACTGACCTTCTGACTATGACACGAATAGGTAATAGGCTCCCTAGACGCCATTTGTAATTTCTTAGTAGGGCGGATATTAATTAACAAAGAGCCGTAAAGAGGAGGAATTTAAGAACAGCTTTGCGACAACATGTTGGTAACTTTGTTTGTGGTTGCCTGGTTTTTTTATGGATTGTTTTTCATAGAAGAAATTGACAGCAACAGTTTGGAGCGATCTGTCCTTGACTCTGAATCAGTGAACTCCCTACTGAGAAGAGACACGTTGGCGGACGCTGGGGAAGTGCTAGAGCGTTAGACGCGTGCTCTCTCCGAGGCGGCGGAGCGGCCGGCTAGCATTAGTATTAATACCGGGCCACGAGTGCGGCGGGGAGCGGCAGGTGATCTCAGACTACCTTGACCCGCCAGCGCCGACCTTTCGCAGACCGAGTGCCGACTCGCGGCTCGTGGCGAATCGAGCGCCAGCAGCCGCTGCGCTGGGAACACCCCGGCGCGCTCACAGCTCGCCTTACGGCGCGGCGGCCGCAAATGCCGACCTGTGGCTACGCCCACTGCATGCCGGCGCTTAGAGTCAGCGCCGCAGCATCGGGCGTTGCCTCGATCTGCAGGAATTTCGTCCCACAGGACACCGCTCTCAAGGCTACACGTCTGTTTCCCGAGTCACTCGTTTACCTCTCAGCATGTTTACTAACAAACGGCGTAAAGTCAAACAGGCAAGCTGTTGTCACCTGTCAAGGATCGCTATGGAAGTTACTGTTGAAAACAGGTAGAAAGCGCCCAGAAGAGGCGCAACTGTGCGTTTGGATGACCTGCTGGAGAGAATGAAAAACCAATAAAGATCTCTATATATTTTCACGCAACAGCGACCATGAATTAAGACATAAACGAGTCGCAGACACTCGCTGCGAGTGCGCTTTGATTAATTCTGTGGGAAAAGGTTCGCCACGGCGAAAAAAACTCTTCTGCCGGAGGTATCTTAAAAGCAAACACAGTATCACAACAATTTTCACACCCGGAGATCACAACTAAGTTACTTTTCGGGAAATTAACACAGGGCCCTCAGCGAACACCGAGATAGATAGCCTCTAACAGTTTATACACTGAAGCGCCAAAGAAACTGATATAGGCATGCGTATTCAGAGATAAGAAAACAGGCAGAATACGACGCTGCGGTTGGCAACGCCTAGATAAGACAGCAAGTGTCTGCTGCACTTGTTACATGCCAGCCGATGTGGCCGTGCGGTTCTAGGCGCTTCAGTCTGGAACCGCTCGACCGCTACGGTCGCAGGTTCGAATCCTGCCTCGGGCATGGATGTGTGTGATGTCCTTAGGTTAGTTAGGTTTAAGTAGTTCTAAGTTCTAGGGGACTGATGACCTCAGGTGTTAAATACCATAGTGCTCAGAACCATATGAACTCGTTAGATCGGTTGCTGCTGCTACAGTGGTAGGTTATCAAGATTTAAATGAGTTGTAGCGTAGTGTTACAATCGGCGCACGAGTGATAGGACACAGCATCTCCGAGGTAGCAATGAAGTGGGGATTTTCCATACGACCATTTCAAGAGTGTACCGTAAATATCAGGAATCAAGTAACACATCAAATCTCAGACATCGCTGCGGTCGGAAAAAGATCCTGCAAGAACGGGACCAACGACGACTGAAGAGAATCGTTCAATATGACAGAAGTGCAACCCTTCCACAAATTGCTGCAGATTTCAATGCTGGGCCATCAACAAGTGTCAGCGTGCGAACCATTCAAATGGTTCAAATGGCTCTGAGCACTATGGGACTTAACTTCGGAGGTCATCAGTCCCCTAGAACTTAGAACTACTTAAACCTAACTAACCTAAGGACATCACACAAATCCATGCCCGAGGCAGGATTCGAACCTGCGACCGTAGCGGTCGCACGGTTCCGGACTGAAGCGCCTAGAACCGCTCGGCCACAGCGGCCGGCGCGAACCATTCAAAGGAACGTCACCGATATGGGATTTCAGAGCTGTAGGCCCACTTGTGTACCCTTGATGACAGCACGACACAAAGCGTTACCCTTCGCCTAGGCAACTCCGACATTGGATTGTTGATGAATGGAAACATGTCGCCTGGTCGGACGAGTCTGGTTTCAAATTGTATCGAGCGGAAGGACGTGTACAGGTGTCGAGACAACCTCATGAATCCATGGGCCCTGCGTGTCAGCAGGGGACTATTCAAGCTGGTGGAGGCTCTGTAACGGTGTGGGACGTGTGCAGCTGCAGTGATATGGAACACCTGATCCGTCTAGACCTACGTAAGCATCCTGTCTGATCATCTGCATCCATTCATGTCCATTGTGCATTCGGGCGCACTAGGGCAATTCCAGCAGGACAATGCGACACCCCACACGTCCAGAATTGGTACAGATTGGCTCCAGGAACAATCCTCTGAGGTTAAACACTTCCGATGGTCACCCAACTCTCCAAACATGAACGTTATTGAGCATATCTGGGATGCCTTGTAACGTGCTGTTTAGAAGAGATCACCACCCCGTCGTACTCTTACGGACTGATAACAGCCCTGCGGGATTCACAGTGTCAGTTCCCTCCAGCATTACTTCAGACTTTAGTCGAGTCGATGCCAGGTCGTGTTGCGACACTACACGATATTAGGCAAATGTGCCAGTTTCTTTGGCTCTTCAATGCACCGGGTGATCAAACAGTCAGTATAAATTTGAAAACTGAATAAATCGCGGAACAATGTAAATAGAGAGGTGCAAATTGACATACTTGCTTGGAATGACATAGGGTTTTATTAGAACCGAAAAAATACAAAAGTTCAAAAAATGTCCGACAGATGGCGCTTCATCTGATCAGAATAATTAGCATTACAAAGTAATACAAAGCAAAGATGATGTTCTTTACCGCAAATGCTCAATATGTCCACCATCATTCCTCAACGATAGCTGTAGTCGAGGAATAATGTTGTGAACAGCACTGTAAAGCATGTCCGGTGTTATGGTGAGGCATTGGCGTCGGATGTTGTCTTTCAGCATCCCTAGAGATGTCGGTCGATCACGATACACTTGCGACTTCAGGTAACCCCAAAGCCAATAATCGCACGGATGGAGGCCAAGCATGACGAAAGTGACGGCTGAGCACACGATCATCACCAAACGACGCGCGCAAGAGATCTTTCACGCGTCTAGCAATATGGGGTGAAGCTCCATCCTAATAAAACCCAATGTTACTCCAAGCATGTGTGTCAATTTTTACCTCTCTATCAACATTGTTCCGTGGTTTATTAAGTTTTCAAATTTATAGTGACTTTTTGATCACCCGGTACATTTTCTTGCAACAGCAACTATGAATTAAGACACAAAGGAATCGGAGACACTGGCTGCGAATGTGCTTTGATTAAAACAGTGGGGCAAGCTGAAAATTTGTACCGGAAAAACATGCAGGCTGTCGTGACCTATCAAAGATGACTGTGGAAGCTACTGATGAAAACAGGTAAAAAGCACCCAGAAAAGGTCGAAATATGACTATGGGGAAGGCTAACGAGAACCTACTGGACAGAAAGAAAAACCAATAGACAAACATCAAAAACAGTTTTGCATCACCTCGGTTCCGAGAATTCCGAAACCTGTACAGAAACCTGAAATAGAGATCAACATAAACACGATTTCCACAGTTGTTATTGCCCATGGAAACCACACATTGCATGCTGTACCGCCATACAGCGAGACCTTCAGAGGTCTTGGTCCAGAATTGCTGTACACGCCGGTACCTCTAATACCCTGTAGCACGTCCTCTTGCATTGATGCATGCCTGCATTCCTCGTGGCATACTATCTGTGGTGTCACCGCCAGACACCACACTTGCTAGGTGGTAGCTTTAAATCGGCCGCGGTCCATTAGTACATGTCGGACCCGCGTGTCGCCACTGTGTGATCGCAGACCGAGCGCCACCACACGGCAGGTCTAGAGAGACTGACTAGCACTCGCCCCAGTTGTAAGGACGACATTGCTAGCGACTACACTGACGAAGCCTTTCTCTCATTTGCCGAGAGACAGTTAGAATAGCCTTCAGCTAAGTTAATGGCTACGACCTAGCAAGGCGCCATTTGTACCATTGCATGTATCTCAAGATAGTCTCACTTGTATCATCAAGAATGCTGTATACCAAAGGACGATATAAAAGTTAAGTGTTCTAGTAGCTACGTTCTTTTCTTTATCACATTCATTACGTATCCTGTTCCAGACTTAACGCCAGACGGCGTGAGTTGACGCGTGCCCTTTCGGCTACTTCACTGTGGACTGGCTGCCTTGTCAGTCCACTACACTATCCACAATTTGATCAATTCACTGTTGGTCCAGATTGTCCCAGTCCTCAAAGGCGATTAGGTGTTGATCCCTCAGAGTTGTTGGTGGGTCGTGTCGTCCATAAACAGTCTTTTCAGTCTATCCCAGGCATCTTCGATAGGGTTCCTGCCTGGAGAACATGTTGCCCACTCCAGTCGGGCGATGTCGTTATCCTGAAGAAGTCATTCACAAGATGTGCACGATGGGGGCTCGAATTTTCGTGGATGAAGACGAATGCCTCGCCAGTATGCTGCCGATATGGCATTCACGTTTCGTACAGCCTTTGCCGCGCCTTCCATGACCACTGGCGGCGTACGTCGGTCCCACATAATGCCACCCCCAAACATCTGGGAACCTCCACCTTGCTGCACTCGCTGGACGGTGTGTCCAAGGCGTTGCCTCCAAACACGTCTCTGGCGATTTTCTGGTTGAAGGCATATGCGACATTCGTCAGTGAAGAGAACGTGATGTCAGTCCTGAGCGGTCCTTTCTGCATGCTGTTGGGTCCATCTGTAGCGCGCTGCATGGTGTAGTGGTTGCAAAGATGGACCTCGCTATGGACGTCAGGAGTGAAGTTGCCCATCATGCAGCCTATTGCAGACAGCTTGAGACGTAACACGACGTCCTGTGGCTGCACGAAAAGCATTATTCAACAAGTTGGCTTTGCTGTCAGGGTTCCTCTGAGCCATAATCCGCAGGTAGCGGTCATCCACTGCAGTAGTAGCCCTTGGGCGGGCTGAGAGAGGTATGTCATCGACAGTTCCTGTCTCTTTCTATCTCCTCCATGTCCGAACAACATCGCTTTGGCTCACTGCGAGACACCTGGACACTTCCCTTGTTGAGAGCCGTTCCTGGCACAATGCGGACGCGATCGAACCGCGGTGTTGACCGCCTAGGCATGGTTGAACTACAGACAACACGAGCCGCGTATCTCCTTCTTGGTGGAATAACTCTTAACTGATCGGCTGTCGGACCCCCTCCGTCTAATAGACGCTACTCATGTATGGTTGTTTACTTCTTTGGGTGTGTTTAGTGACATCTCTGAACAGTCAAAGAGAGTGTGTCTGTGTTACAATATCCAAAGTTAACGTCTATCTCCAGGAGTTCTGGAAACCGGGGTGACGTAAAACTTTTTTTTTTATGTGTGTATATAGAGGTGAGTCAGGAGCAAAGGTTCATGCTTGGAAGGGTGATTATGAACGCATGGACGCATGCCGTATTCCGAATGGTTTCCGAGATAGAATGCATGTAATATCAAGTTTGTAACTTTTTCTTGAATAACTCGAAAACCGCAACCTCCAGTGAAAACGTGTCGCAGTACAAAATTAAACTATATTAAATTTCCTACAAAAAAGGCCATATTAATTTGTTTCTCTAAAACTGAGAGTTTGTGCGAAGAGAGCGCGATAATGTTGAAAAACTCTCGACGCGCATGCGCTATAGCTTTCGTTGTTTTTGTAGTCCAATTTGAGGTTTAGAGCAAGTTGTGACAAACAGTTTGATACGGGACACTTGTGGTCTATCACGTCGGGAAAACTCAAACTGGCTTACAAAAAGTACTTAAGCTACAGCGCATGCTCGTCGAGCGAGTTTTTCAGCATTCTCGAGCTCTCTTCGCACAAACCATTAGTTCTAGAGAAACAAATGAATAGGACCTTTTTTGTACGAAATTTAATGTAGTTTCATTTTGTTCTGCGTCACATTTTCGCTGGAGGGTGCGGTTTTCGAGTTATTCACGAAAAACGTACAAAAGTGATATTAAATGTAATCTCGGAAACCATTCGAAATAGGGCATACGTCCAGATGAAGTTTATTTTTTCAGAATCACTATCACCCCTCAAATCGTGTACCTTTATATACTGAAAACAAATCGTTTTGACATATATTGAGTCACAATAGATTTTCAACTCATATATTGGAGGAAAATATCTGGGAAAGAAAATCAGGAGGAGTCCAAGAAAGGAAGCAATCGAAAATCTATTCGAAGTAACAAAGTGCCAAAGTTATCAAGAAGTGGACAGCATGAAACGGGAGTGGATGGGGGAGAGGTTGTAGCGAAGAGACATAGTCATTGGAAGGTGCTGATGAAGGGAAGCGGTTGAATCCAGGCAAAATGCATAATCAGGTTACGGCCGCGAGAGAGTCGGATAGAGATAGATATTGGAGCATTGCCGCACCATTCTAGAGAAAATGAACGCTACAGACACTGTCACAGTACTACAAGAATACAAATAACAACAGTGTGTCGATACGTGGACATGCATGTTGACAGAAAGAAAGCAACGACACCCCAGTCTAACTTACGAGTACCTCGTAGTTGCAATAGGAACATGAGTGCCTTGTAGATGCAGGTGGAATCTCTCCATATTTTGGACTGCAGATCATTGCCAACAATGTACACTGGACGAGACTTCACTTTTAATATGGGGCATAAGCAGTACGACACAACAGGACAGTGGGTTTACAATGGGTATAGTGATAAATTAAACATAATTCGGGATATACATGATGTGAGACATTTCCACGTCTCTCCGCAGCTGCTGGTCCAATGATTAGCGTCACTGCCTGTAGACCGCGGGATTCCTTGTTCGATTCTGGCCGGGTCGCAGATGATATTCGCTCGGGGCTGGGTGTTTGTTTTGTCGTTATCACTGCATCTCGTGTTTATCACAAAGACAAGCAAGTCTCTGAAGTGGCATCAACCAGAAAGACTTGCCACACAGTCACTTCATTTCAGCTTTTATAAGAAAATTCCTGAAGACTCTGGGTACGAATGTAAGTGGTCAGGTGGATTTACTGCTGGCAAATGCCTTGCCCAATCCTGTCAGGGTACGGTCATGCAAACGACAGCTACAGGTAGTGTCTCACACACTCACTCTGATAACGTTCTGTTTCTCTCAAGAATTAACAGCTAACATTCTAAAAACCAACCGTAAGATGATCATTAGTAGAATGGGCGTATTATTATAGTTGAAATATTTTAATTTAGTTTAAACACTTTAGAATAATTAAGTAATTTTCAAAGGGTAACTATTATAAGTTCCCTCATAAGCTGAAATAGATAATTTTTATTCATATAAGTGGAGTTGATTGAAATTAGTTAGATCCTCGCATCACTGCACTTAATACTAGTGTATCTGACCATTAAATCCCACTTTTAAAAGCATTAAATTACGCAGTCACTTTGTTTGCAATTCACTGCACTTCAATTCATTATTTATAATTATAAAATGTAATTATCCGGAAACAGTAGTGAATGCATCTACAGGATTATTAGATGCCGAATGTGGGCCTAAGAGATCGTTCCCTAGGAGACATGTTATTTTTCACTTGTTCATGAAGCTTCACCGGCTGTATTCGCTCAGCTGCTTTCTGCGGCATTGTCGCGAGCTTCGTGATTTGTAGCTGTGGAACTGTGCTACCATGACTGAGACGCGTACTCCGAGCGCAGTATCGCAGTTTTTAAGGCACTGGACGTGCCATTTCGAGGAGTGGGTTTAAAACTGAGGCTCAGGTTTACGTGGCCACTCTTTTCTTAATCACTTGGGCGAATGCCTAAAGTTACGTGGTCGATTTCTTTTCTTATTCTCTCACCTAGTACACATGGCAATTTTTGTACATGAACTGTCGCTGTATGTTTAGTGCGGTTACAATACAAGCATAACATGCTGATTAATTTAAGTCATTAAAGTTAACCGTATTTCTAATGTCTTGAGAAATGAAATTCTCCTATTTTCAGTGTAGGCATTGTAGCGGCTGTCGGACAGAATCAATATCTCCTCTTAAAGTATTTTATGCATTTAGCACATAATAGAAGCACAACAATTAAACTTTGACTGGCATTGTTATATGGTAACAACGTTGCAAGCTGATGATAAATGCAGTCAGTTTGCCAACACTGATTCACCGTGAAACGTGTCAGTAGTCGATTCGACTATACTCTGCCTTTAGTAATACCCCTCTGTCTATTCTAACTCATTTTAAAACGGAGTCTCATTGGGAAAAAAATTGTCTATTTCTTTGCTCACCTTGTACTTAACTGTCGTGTAAACGTACCTTTAGAATTATAGGTTTAAGTTTTCAGTGTCAAAGATATACTGATTGCTTGGAGTAATATTAATTTTCAAGGGTGTTAACTTGTACACGGGGCGAGAGTGATTTTTGTTGTTCTATAACAAAGAAATAATCTAACGCGCTGTACCTTTATGTGGTAGTGATATAATTTGTACCTGTTAGTAGAGAGCAGCAGCAGATGAATATTTAGATGGTAGAGAAAAGTAGTTCGCTATCATAACATTAGAAGTTAACGATCTCATACTTTGATAATCATCAGGGAATTATGCGAGTTATATGTGGATAAGGTCAAACGTCAGAGAAACAATGTGTACACTCCTTGTCTTACTACTTTATGTCTTCCTTGAAGACGTCAGCACAACCGTTATGTACTTCTTAGAGGAATGCAGTAAATCTATCCTTACAATGAAACAAAAAGGGAATGTTCATATAACAAAGTTAAGGTATTTACGAAGACATTTACCAGACGGTGCTCCATAAGTACGGAACACTTACTTTCCTTATGTGCAGAATAGAAAAGAGAAAATATCTTATACTGAAACATGTTACTCGATTAGTGTGCAACATTGCCTAACAGTCTCATGTCATAATCAGATATTTACTTATTACTAGTACCAAATGTTTTCTAATCATTGTTCCGAATGTCCCTGTGGAGAGTATAACATGATATTTGATTTGAAAGCTGCAGTATAGTAAAAATACTTTGTAAAATCCCATTCTTAACTCTTAAATATCAATTTTGAAGACGTTCATTGTTTATACCTCTTCTTAAGAAGTAGGTCAAAGCCCATAGAACTGTGTTCTGTATGTCTAAAGCTGTAGATTTTAAGTTAGTTCTAGGAACGATAAGTTTCCACGTTTTCACAAACAACCTGCTCACTCGTGTACGTTCGTTGATGTTAAACTTTGTTAGTGGCCAGTAACAGGTTTTCGCTTCCTCCCACCTTTGGGTAACATGACTATCTCATCAAATAAAGAAAATATCAATATGAAAAAGTGGTTAATTTAAACAGAAAAAGAATACTGGAAATTACAAACTCGCCACTAGAGGATTCTAAACAGAAGAGAACTGTAGTACACAACTGTTGCCAAAACATTTACTTCTTTGTATAAAATGTCATGGGACGTAAGGGCTTCGAGAAGGATTCGAGTGATCCCACAAATCCCACAAAGGGGGGGGGGGGGGGGAGGGAGGGGCAGGCTGAGGCGAAGGTGGAGGGAAAGTGGGATACGACTTGACTTCCTTGGCAAAGTGTCTATGATAACGCATGAACGATCTGAAACAAACTTATTTCTATAATACAATAGAAATAAGCATTATTTGTATCAAACATACTGTTAACATATTATTTCTGAGAATATATTGAATCTTTTCAAACATCTCCTGACTCGGGTTGCAGACAGCTTTGTCCCTTGATGGAGGACAATGGCACAGCATAGCATTCCTGTCGGGACCGATGCCAATCATGAAGTGAAAGTGATCTTTCTCGGAACCGTCTTCCCTTGTCGAAGATGGCACGACAGACAAAATCCAGGTCACTGTGAGAGTAATTTACGAGAGATAACCACCACCTCTGAGAAAATTGCACATTCGCCGGAAAGAAAATAGAGAAAGAATATAGAGGTCGTCAAGTCATGCAAATATTTGTCTCCTATTGGAAACAATATGTGCTTGAAACTGCAAGTATCTAACAAAGCTAATAGAGTACAAGACTAACGACGTTTCCATGAAAGATGTGTATCCTCCAGCTTCAAGTTAGGGGACTTATGCAAAATAATGCAGCTGCTTCTGATTGGTGTAAGGAGTTTGTAGCTATATTCTACTTGCCGTTTGTGTTGCTTAAGTGTTTGGCTCAATCCTTATAGCCAAATTGTTTTAAGTTTGCTTAACTACGCATGTTCTATGTCAACTATACAGGCTGTTTCAAATTTGCAATTAGGGACCTTAGAAAGGCTGGTAAGTCCTTGTAAAATTCGGCGACAACTTTTGGCAGAAATGATGAATTCAATTTTGACCACTCAATTTTTTAAATTACAGTACAAGACTCTTATTAGTAACGAAATAAATCTGCATTTTATCCAAAGCAAGGAGCAGGTTGATAGGCAAGCAGATTTCGTTATCCCCAGAACTACTAGACCAGGCCTATTGAAAGCTTTCCACTTTCTAAACTTGGAGAAAGAAGATGATATATGTGATTAATGGCCACCTTAATTTTACTGCTGACGTTGCACTGTTAGCCTCTGTTGAGGACAATCTTCAACCCCTCTGGAAGAAGTTAATTGAGTATGATTCCAAACAGCCCTCCAGTTTCCTTGTAGTATGACTAAAATGTGAAATAGACACAAAGAAAAGTAAATGGTACTTGTTAACAATGAAAACGTAGAGGCAATTGGTGATTTTTTTGTATTTAGCCCCACTGAAAACAATGACTGGGTGGAATACAAAAGAAATAAGCAGAGAAGAAAAAGGAGAATGAAGGACCTTTGTTATATTATTATTCAGAACTAATCTTCGCGTGTGTCTTGTTTTGTCCTCAGATATGAGACTCAGCCGTACATAGCAGAGGGCCGAGCCGAGTTAAGGCTAGCGGCCAGAGAGGGCTCCACACTGCAAGGACTATTTTATTCTCACGATGTACATCATTCATATAGTTCCCAGTAGACATGAATCCACCAAACGTGGATATGGGCCGACACAGCAGCGTCACTATCGAGACAGCATCCATCAGTATCAGCAGCAGTATCTGGAGTATCGATAGTGCCTCAAAGACAGCGTCAGGGCCGTGTCTATAGTTGCCGCCAAGAAGAACCAAACTGGACGGTGTATAAGTGATTGTAGTTACCGTTCACTGGATTCAGGACCAGACAAGTATTAAAGACAGTTCAGTACAAACGAGCTATAATCTGCTGCCATACACCAACTTTATATTAAAGCTAATTAGTGTAATATTTCTTTTAATAAATAGTTGTAAATGGTTGCAAATCTGTGTAGCCAAATATTTTTGTTTAGCAGTGCCTAGCCATATTTTCTCGTGAGACGAGGCTGTATAGCTGTCGCGTGCAAGCACGCCATATGTTAAGATGTCTCTTGCTGCTGCCTGCTTATGCTTCACACAGATGGCACTTGGTGAATACAACGTGTATGAAACTGAAAGATAACAAGGAGAGTTCTTCACGATTTTTAACTTATCGCAATGGTAATTGACTTTCACTTCGAAACTCATTACGAAATTGAGAGCTTTTTGTGAGGCAATGGAGGGTTACATGTTGGGAATTACTAGGATAGACAGAAAAAGAAAAAAAACAGCTGAGGACAGACTGCAGTGGAAGACTTAATTATGGCTGCCATATAAAAAAAATTGAGACAGTCGGAACATGTAGTCAGACGAATGGGTGGTAGATGGTCCAAGCTGAATTCAGAGATGTAAGGGGTTATGACCTCATGGAAGATGGATAGATGACTTTTAAATACGTATAGTAGAACATACACTGAAGGGGAAGAACTTACATCAGCAAGAAGGAGTGTGCGACATAAGAAAAAGCTGGTAAGTGTGTTTCTACATCTGAAAGATGATGTCTATTCAGATTTCGCGCCAGTTGCATAAGAGTGGCGCTAGTGGCGCCACTGTGAGGATTTAAGTTTTCCGTGGTTTCCCTAAAGCGCTCCAGGTTAATGATGGAATGGTTCCTTTGAAAGGGCACGGACATTTCCTTTCGCTTCCTTGTCATAATCCGAACTTTTGCTCGTCAGTAATGACTTCGATGTCGACAAGATGTTAAACCCAGTCTTCCTTCCCTCCTTGTGAGCTCCTGACAGCAACATGACACTACCAAGTGGAAAGCCCATCGTGTTCGGAGCATGACTGTGGCACATCGTACAGCATCTGTAGCAGCAGTTTGAGCAGTCGTTGGCACCTCAGTGACACAACGAACTGTTACAAGTCAATTACTCCAAGGACAGCTCCGAGCCAGATGACCTGTAGCGTGCATTCGACTGACCCGAAACCACCACCATTTACGCTTTAGTGGTGTCAAGCATCTGATCAAGGCCAGGGTGGAGATCTGTTGTGTTTTCTGAAGAAAGTTGGTTCTGCCTTGGTGCCAGTGGTGGCCGTGTGTTGGTTAGACTCAAGCCTGTTGAGGGTGTGCAGCCAACCTGTCTGCTTGTTAGACACACTGCACCTACAGCTGGAGTTACGGACTGGTGTGCTATTTTGTATGACAGCAGGAGCACTCTCGTCGCTATCCCACGGACCTTGACAGCGATTTTTTTGCACAAGTCTGCTGATTCGATCTGTTGTGCTGCCGTTCATTCACAGCATTCAACGGCGTGTTTACCAATAGGTTAACGGTCGCCCACAAAACGCTGTTGAAACATGATACCTTAGTCTGCTCGATCGCCAGATCTGTCTCAAACTGAGCATATACCGGACACCATCGGACGCCAACTCCAGCTTCATCCAAAAACTGCATTAACCATCAAATCAAGTGCAGGGGGTGTGGATGTCCATCCCACAAACTTATATGGGGAAACTATACAACACAATGCATGCACGTTTGCTTGCTTGCATCCAACATTCTGGTGGATATACCGGTTATTAATGTACCACACTAGCAATGGCTTATCTCTCGCTTACATTGATCTTGCAATGGTAATCACTAAAATATGTTAGCAAGACATATGTGTTCCCGAAATTTCATTTTCAGTGTTGCGATTTTTTTCCGTCAGTATAGATGTATTTACCTGAAGACTGTAAAGACACGGTGACACCAGTATACGCTTCAGTTTCGTCGTTTTGTGGGTTTCTGAGTCGTGTCTAAAATGAAAATTTAGGCAGCTGCGCGTCATACGAATTGTGATGTAGCTAAAGCTTGTTGCGTGGAATCGCTTCATATGAAAGAAATAAGAAAATTGTTTCGATTCGTTACTGGATGAAGAAAAGACGTCAGCTCGATTGCTCAGCATCCTTGCTGAAATAATTTATAATGGAACACTCAAGAAGTTCTTTTAACTATCGTAGAACGTCAACAGAAGTTTTCACGTTTCTTCTAAATAGAGTTAATTAAGCGAAAAGGAATAAAGATACTGTAACGTCTGTAGCACTGTCGCCAGAACTGCAATTACCTATCACGTTGCGTGCATTACAATCGAGAACACTCGGCATGCTAGTAGATGGGATTTTAGTTGTTGATGACGTTGTTTTATTAACAGTAACATTAACAGCAATAACTATTCGAAGCACACCGCATTAAGAAGACAGTGGTTAGCAAACTACTCTCTTGAAAACAGATCTCTACAGTGGAAATATTCCAAAATTCAAATACATGTGAATGGGGAGCACTGCTGCGATATTTAAATAGATGAATATTGAATTAAGAATGCAGCTTGTTGATTTCTGTAGCATTCCCTCCCGTCAACAATATTCCTTACCAAAGAGACAGTCAACTCGAACATTGGGCTTTTAGTCTTGCAGACGAGAGTATTTGCACAGCTAGAATTACACCTGCTTGTATTTTCTTAATTCAATTGTATATATGCTCCTAATTCAATAAATTATGCCCTGCAGCTCAGATATTGTCAAACCATCTATGTTCTGATCGTACATGATGATCTCAGGAGCAGCAATATGTCTGTTCAAAAATGGCTCTGAGCACTATGGGACAACTTCTGAGGTCATCAGTCCCCTAGAACTTAGAACTACTTAAACCTAACTAACTTAATGACATCAGACACATCCATGCCCGAGGCAGGATTCGAATCTGCCACCGTAGCGGCGGCGCGGTCCCGGACTGAAGCGCCTAGAACAGCTCGGCCAGAGCAGCCGGCAATATATTTTGTAATCAGTCTCACAAACATCTATGCAAATCATAGCTATCCAAAAAGCGAACATTGTTCTCCGTTCCTCACTTAATATTTCAGTTTGTGTACAGTCTATGAACACTCGTATCCTCAAAACTCATGCAACTAGTGACGACAAAGTTGGAACACGCTGAGATTGTTCAGTTTCACCAACGGGTTGTGCAAACGCTCGGCACGCATGCGCAGTGGCCGGTAATGCATTTGCCTGCAGCCTAGTGTCGTCGTGTAAACTAGGCTTAATGTCAGAGATGTCTGGAAGAGGTCTTATTCAGCAGTAGATTTCAAATGTCTCCTGCTAACGATCTTAATTATGGTTGTAGTCAAATGGTCGGATGCTGAGAGATTCCTGATTTTCTTTTTGTTGAGGAAATACGCAAGTCAAGAATTACTGTGAGCTGCCGCACTCGTCCTCGGTTCAGTCATATTTCAGGTGGCACTTTACTGAAGCAAGTAGCCGAGTAAATGCGTGGGGACACTTTAGGAAATTACGCGTCATGCCCGCACACAGATGTATGAGCGTCCGTGGAGCTAGGAAAGCCGCGGTAGCGTAACTCACTTCGCATACGACACGGACACGGACCGGCAGACGAGGAATGCAGCGGTCCCCAAGGCCACTGGGCGGCAACGCCGGCGGGAGCCTACAAGGAGAGCTGCTGCCACTGCCGCCCTCTGGCGCATCCCGCCATTGTTGCGCGTCGCGGTGTCGTGTTCCGCGCGGTTGCGGCCCTGACCCAGAGGCAGGCCGCTCGCGTCCTAGCCCACTCCAGCCGCTACGCGGACTGCTACATTACCTCAACACTCTGCGAGACGCAACAAAACGTACACTATGGACCCACAATAATATTTTCTTTAAATTTTTTACTTTCTCCACATTCTTGAGGAGCATCTTGCCAAGATCCTGTGGCGGGAACATCTTCAGATCAGATATTTTATAAGTGTTATGAAATTTTTTTTGTCTGGTACAGTTACAAACCCTCGACGATCTCGTCGCTATCTCTCTAGAAAAGAAATATGTATCTGACTTTATCAACTACAGAGCTGTGCGGCAACTGCCATTGTAGGACAGCTCGACAGAAGCAAAAATGACTGGTGAGTGGGTTAACACAGAAAACTCAAGATTTACTAATTTCTTCCAGCAAACGAAGAGAAAGTCTTGCTATCACAATGTCCATAAGGAATAGTCTTTGTAGTAAAGCACAGACAAAGCTTCTGCGTTAGCACGATTAAATATTTGGACGTAAAATTGTAGAGCGATATGAAGTGGGACAAGCATGTAATGACAGTTGTGGGGAAGGCGGATAGTCGTCTTCGGTTAATTGGTAGATTTTTGGGAAGATGTGGTTCATCTGTAAAGGAGACCGCTTATAAAACACTAGTACGACCTATTCTTGAGTACTGCTCGAGCGTTTGGGATCCCTATCAGGTGAATTGACGGAGGACATAGAAGCAATTCGGAGTCGGGCTGCTAGATTTGTTACTGGTAGGTTTGATCATCACGCGAGTGTTACGGAAATGCTTCAGGAACTCGGGTCGGAGTCTCTAGAGGAAAGGAGGCGTTCATTTCGTGAATCGCTACTGAGGAAATTTAGAGAACCAGCATTTGAGGCTGACTGCAGTACAATTTTACTGCCGCCAACTTATATTTCCCGGAAAGACCACAAAGATAAGATAAGAGAGATTAGGGCTCGTGCAGAGGCATATAGGCAGCCATTTTTCCATCGTTCTGTTTGGGAGTGGAACAGGGAGAGAAAATAATAGTTGTGGTACGAGGTACCCTCCTCCACGCACCGTATGGTGGATTGCGGAGTATGTATGTAGATGTAAATGTAGATGTAGATCTCATTGCGAAGTGGCTCCGAGCGCATGTACACCGAGTGGCTACCACTAACTCTCCCGTATTGTGGTAGCAGAGGGCGCTCGAGGTACAGAGCTGCTGGAGGGTTGGTCAGTGGACGTGCACCATAGGGTCTGCCAAGTCCTGTGTGGTCAGTGGACAGGCTCCATTGGGTCTGCCAGGTTCTGCGTGACCATTATCAGCATCTTAATGAAACTTTCTATTCCGTAGTTATGGCAACCGTGGGATGATATCGATATGTGATGCCACAGGAAGCAGTACTATTTCAGTACCAATCGTTTCCCAACCCCAGATCAAGATGTTCGTATGCTCTCTCGAACATCGTACCTGAATATGTATAATTCATGAGGTTCGACGCATGGCCCAATTTACATTATGACCATCATCTCTGCGACAGCAGAAAGAGGCATCGGATGCTGTCTTCCTTGATAATATCCTATATAATCGTATATGTACACAGTTGTAGCGCTATTTTGTAAGCAGAGAAAGCTACACAAAGTACTAATGACGTTGTCTATTGGTGTGTCGCTTGTTTACGAAATCTCGCGTACAGTCTGTACACGGACTCAGAAATTGTCTGAAATAGCTTGTAAGGGTGTTGCAGAGGAGGATATGCTGAGAAAGAACTGTTAAGAACAAAATTCTGTACGTTGTGTCGTTTCCAAGATTTAAATCAGGTCGCCGAGCACGCATATTCAAACAGCCTGCCTGTGGCGATGTTGCCAAACGTGTTCTTCGTTTGGTGTCCTCAGATTGAACAGGAGACATATTCCAAAATTAAACAATTGTGGGCAGTAGGCATAAAACCCAGGCCAATGGGTCACATGTCTCGTGCGCTACCATCTACCCTATGAGAATAAATGGCATTACTGGTATCAGCTTGTGTAGCAGACTTTTGTCTGCCAATCACTCGATCATATTGGAAATCGTGCCCGGCCCTTGTGGCCGAGCGGTTCTAGGCGCTTTAGGTTCGAATCCTGCCTCGGGCATGGATGTGTGTGATGTCCTTAGGTTAGTTAGGTTTAAGTAGTTCTAAGTTCTAGGGGACTGATGAGCTCAGATGTTAAGTACTATATTGCTCAGAGCCATTTGAACCATTTGGAAATCGTGTTGAGGCAGTCGATACTTGACGGAAGTTTTCGCTTAGCTACGAATGTACACGGAAAGCGGAGCGAAGGGACAACGACTGAGGTTGACGTGGCACAGACTTTCACAGCAGTGAACGTCTTGGTACCATGGCGCGTCATCGGTATTCTTACGACGAATACGCCGATATACATTTACCATACGGTGCTGCAGGTCAAAATGCACTGGACGCCCACACAGTTTACAATGCAAGGTTTCCAAATCACGTTACTTAATGTCCGAATACGTTCGTAGTGGTTGACAGACAGTTAACGGAGACTGGAAGTTTAGTTGTGAGTAAATTTACACTGGACGACAACGCTACGTGTCGACCATTCAGTTTGAAGGAAACGTTCTTGATATGGTAATTGTAAATCCTACTCCCAGCTCCAGGACCGTTCATAATTAGAGGAAGTAAGTAAAGTTAATTCGAAGTTCTTAAATAATGGCTGAAAACCATTTCTGTATCATTTACGGAAAATGCAAGTTTTGGTGGAAGAGGGCTATGGAATCAGTATTCCCTATGGTACTTAAATCAATGCATCGAAATTCCTAATTATGTTAGAAGGGCTATGTGGACAGGAGAGACGTCATCCACCAGAGAAGGATCAGTCAGCTCTCGAAAAAGCCACATTCGGAACAACGAAAATACGCGTGGCACGCATTTGAGGTTAGATGAGCATACGTTTGGCATAAACATTTGGGTGGGTATCGTAGGCAGCTGTTTTTTGGGTACCGTCCCACTACCCGTTTAATCGGACGGACGTATTTAGTGTTCCACGTAAACGTCCTTCCGTTGTATTTATATGACTTTTCGTCAGGTAATGTGGTACCAGTGCACTTCGCTGTTGCGGTACGCAAGTTCAAATGTTCAAAAGTGTGTGAAATCTTTTGGGACTTAACTGCTAAGGTCATCAGTCCCTAAGCTTACACACTACTTAACCTAAATTATCCTAAGGACAAACACACACACCCATGCCCGAGGGAGGACTCGAACCTCCGCCGGGATCAGTACGGAAGTATTTAGATGCATTGTATACACAGAGGTGGCCCAGTTCATTGGCCGGCTCGTTCGCCAGATCTTACCCCTTTATATTTTTACCTGTAGAGTTTACTCCAGTAGGCACCGCAGAAATACTTATTCTGAGAATAATTTTAGCCTTTGATGAAATCAGGAAAACCTTTGATTTCCGAAAATATGTGGACTCTATGACGTTTCGTTGCAGTGCGCGCATTTAGATTAGAGGAGGACACTTTGAGGAGCTGCTGTGAATAATTGTTGTTGCTTTTCGTTTTTAGTTATTTTGTTGCTATATGAACGAATTTTTACCTGTTTTTGTTGCATTAATGATTGTTGACAAGCAAGGAGAAATCCCCAGTACTGGTTCCGCGTTTTGAAACAATCGGAATTTCGTGTGATATGCTAGTGCCTTAAAAATGTCCTGCACCGACTGATAGTACAACGTAGTGGTAAAAAGAAAACATTCTCTTGCAGAAGGCTGTGGGTGCGAATCTTATTGGGTGATTTAACATCGTTACTTTTATTTAAATCTTTATCGAAACTACTTTGATCGTCATGTTTTTCAATTACATGGATTAAATAAAATATTTATATCTGTTCCTTTGTCACGTGACTCTAATCGACCTATGAACTTTTTCATTTGCTCTGAATGTTACTTCCTATCAATCTTTTCTCTCTTGCGATATTTGTTCATGCTGTTTTGATTATTTTTATGTATTCGATTTCACTTCGTCCGTTTGAACAGTTTATGTTTTTGTCCATGTTACTGCTTTCATTATTCTATTCCTCATCGTGGTTGGTTGGTGCATATGGGGAAGGGAAGCAAACAGCGAGGTCATCGGTCCCATCGGGTTAGGGAAGGATGGGTGATGAAGTGGGTCGTGCCCTTTCAAAGGAACCAGCCCGGCATTTGCCTGAAGCGATTTAGGGAAATAACGGAAAACCTAAATCACGATGGCCGGACGCGGGTTTGAACCGTTGTCCTCCCGAATTCGAGTCCAGTGTGCTAACCACTGCGCCATCTCGCTCGGTCCCCATTGTGGTTGTACTTAAAATCCCTTCTTTCGTTCACATCTTCATCTGCGTCGTTGTTTCCATGGTGCAACACGAATTTATATTTTAAATGTTTGTGTGACGATTACCATCCACAATATCCACATCTTGTATTGAAAAATGCATTTTTGACTCCATTGCACTGTCAGTATAAATAGATTATTTTGTATTTTGATTTTTAACCGATAGCTCACCAACTTAAAATGTTTCAGCATTATGACAGATTAATAAAAATAACGTACATAACTTGCACAATGATTCCAATAGGTAAAACAGTGACATGAAGAAAAATGATACGCTACTAGAACAATTAACATGATGTTAGAAATAGATATAATGAAATGAAATGTCATGTGGCTAGGGCCTCCCGTCGGGTAGTCCGTTCACCTGGTGCTGGTCTTTCGATTTGACGCCACTTCGGCGACCTGCGCGTCGATGGGGATGAAATGATGATGATTAGGACAACATAACACCCAGTCCCTGAGCGGAGAAAATCTCCATCCCAGCCGGGAATCGAAGCCGGGCCCTTTGAATTGACAGTCTGTCACGCTGACCACTCAGCTACCGGGGGCGGACAGAAATAGATATAAAAACATTACGTTTAAAGCAATTAATTGCATACAAATAATGATCAAAATCATTTTGATAATGAATTACAAACAAAAAAAATTTGAAATAAGCTTAGTATATTGAAGCTCTCAACCTTCTGCAAGTTACGAATGAGCCTCAACGACTATTCTACACTACCACAATGTGCAGTGTTATTATTTTTAAGGCAGTAGGATATCACGCGGTATTTTCCACTTTCATCGATTATTCGCAAACAAGGACCCACCAGGGTAATAACTGTGAGTTCTATCATCTTTAACGTCCAATAATTTCCCTTCCGTGTTTGTGTGTGTGTGTGTGTGTGTGTGTGTTTTTCCATAGCTAACCAAATGAAGAATACCTTTGGCAACACCGGCTCTGTTCCTTGAATTTGCGCGTCCAACGGATGTTAAAGAACTCATAAACGACACAGCCTATCGAATTTTTTTCTCAGTAATTATTTCTCAGCACAACTTTCCTTGCAACACCCTTATAAGCTTTCCGGGCTGTTTCTGACCACCCTGAATAATTTGGACTGGAATTTCAGTCATTAGGGACTATTTTACATTAAATCAACATTTATCATATGTATTTCTAAAGCTACCTTATGGTGTGTGGTGGAGGGTGCGATGTTTACCACTGTCACTCCTTCCTTTTTCAGTTTCAGTCGAAATATGATCCGTAGAAGGAACAATTGTTGGTAAGTCTTCGCGTGAGTTAGAATCTCTCTTATTTAACTTTCATAATCATTTCACAAGATATCCGTGGGAGGAAATAATGTACTGGTTGAATCTTCTAGAAAAGTAGGCTGTCGGAATATTAATAGTAGACTTACCCCTGACCGTGGTTCACAACACCTTTCTAGTAGCGTCTGTCACTAGAGTTAAAAGAATATCTCTGTTATGCTGACGTTTTAGCATTTGCTAAACAAACCTGTCTTTGGATATTCTCTATTTCCGCTAACAGTGCTATGCGGCATGAGTCCCGAACTGACACGCGGTATTCAAAAGTATCGGCCCAACGATGATTTTGTAGACAACCTCCTTCGTGGGTGGACTACTATCACTGAGAATTCTCTTGCCTTTCCCAAGGTAAGTTTTACGTAATTGTTCCACTTTAAAATGTTCCACACGCTAAATCACAGCTATTTCATGGATGCGACTGCTTCCAGTAACGGTTCGGCAATCGTGTTATCTTACATTAAAGGACATTTTCGCATGTTTATGCGGAGTATGTTAGCATTTGTTTAAGTTGAGGATCAACACCCAGTCATTGTATTGAGATCCACTGCACGTCTTTTTACATTTCCTACAATTTCTAGCGTTATGACTTCTCAGTATTCAACAGTATCATCTGCGAAGTGTCTCCTGTATTCCGAAGTTATCCGCCAGGTTAAGTATATATATGGTGACAACAATGGTCATGTAACATTACCTTGGCGTACGCCTGAAGCCATTTTTACGCCTCAAGCGTTCACTCCCCTAAGAATGGCATGCTGTGTTCCATTTGATAAGAATTCCTCAGTTGAATCACAAGGCTAGTATGATATTCCGTGCGCTCGAATCTAGAGGGAAGTTCCACGTGGCGTTTTGTGGATGATGGTGTTGCATACAGAGATGTCACCATGCTAGAAAATTGTAGCCAAAACGCAGAAAGACCTGCAAATGAACGACGCTTGGTGCAGGAAGTGGCAGCTGATTCTCAGCATAAACAAAAGTCTTTTTATAGAAAAGTAACTTATTGGGAATGCATAGGCAGAAAGACTCTTTATTGTATGATTACTCGTTGCAGAAAAATATGTAGGGATACGCGTAGTGGAACGACCACATAAATTAATCGCGGGTAAGGCAGATGCCAGTCTCAGATTCACTGGAAGAAACTTTAGGAAGTGCCAGACTCAGATTCGCTGGAAGGAACCTTAGGAAGTAGCTTACAAAACACTTGTTCCCCAATACTTGAGCCGGCCGCGGTGGTCTCGCGGTTCTAGGCGCGCAGTCCGGAACCGTGCGACTGCTACGGTCGCAGGTTCGAATCCTGCCTCGGGCATGGATGTGTGTGATGTCCTTAGGTTAGTTAGGTTTAAGTAGTTCTAAGTTCTAGGTGACTAATGACCACAGCAGTTGAGTCCCATAGTGCTCAGAGCCATTTTTGAACCCAATACTTGAGTATTCCCATATCAGATAGTATTGATACAAGAAATAGTGAAGATCCAAAAAAGAGCAGCTCATTTCGTTACAGGTTCATGTAAGTAGCGCGTAAGTGTCACGGAGATGCTCAGTGAATTCCAATGGCGGACGTTCACGAGAAAGGCGTTCTAGATCATTATATCGTCTACTGTTGAAATTACGAGAGTGCACTTTCCAAGAAGAGTTAACCAATACGTTTCTTCACCCTAAACACATTTCGCGAAAAGACTATGAAGGTAAAGTTAGAGAAATTGGAGCCGACACAGAGTCTTACGAGTAATCATTCTTCCCGCGAAAGATGCGACTGGATCTGCAAAGGAGGGAAATGATATTGATACACATAGTACCCTCCGTACAGACGTAGATATAGATGTCGTTAATTAGATGACAGTGCCGAAGTTTATCAAACTGCTACCAGAAGTCAAGCAACGCAGTATCTACCGCTTTCAGGCTCTCGTGGACGAACACGATGGTTGTTCACGGAATCCAAATTGGTCCTTATAGAAATTTTCTGCCTTATGAAAAGTCATAATAAACGAGCATAAAATTTATTCCGAAGGTCTATAACAGATTTACGTCCGTGTTGCACCGGTGAGCCTGTAGTTGTGTGTGTCTGTTCGACGACCCTTGTCGCAAGCGTGAAAAATCTGCACATTTTTCTAATTACTGGGAACACTACATTCGTCCAGCGAATTACGGTAGACTGCTGCTACTATGGTAATTTTTTCGCTGCAAAAGCCGTCGACATACGGACTGTGCTGTCGATCGTAAACGTTGAGCGTAGCGAGTTGAACGTACTGGTGAACGCTCAGAAACGATGCGCCTGGAGCATACGATACGTGTGCCCTAACGTGGTATACGCGGCAGTTGTCGGCTGCGTGTAGCTCGCAAATAACACTGTTTAGGAAGTGAACGGACGATAAATTCCTACGTTAGCTCTATTAAAACGAACATTTCCTCCACTGTCAATATGCTAGTCATATTTTTCTGTCTGTAGTACACATAAATAAATACTTCAATATCTGTAGACATGTTATAAAGCAAAAAGGAAAGTATCCGCTTATAGAAGTTTCATTGTAAATAGTGCGATACAAATTTACAATAGTTCTCAACATAAGATAAAAATTATTTCATCATTCTAACTTTTTAGTAAAATCGTAAGGTCATTCTTACTTGACCACCGTTCTTATTCAGCAACAGAATCTTTACAGCATGTGAAATACAAAAGTTAAAACATGGAAGTGCCAAATGTCCTACTGCAAGTAATGCGAGCTGTCTTGTAGATCAAGCCAATCGAACAAACTCACTCCTCGCAAAGAGCGCACTTATATTTACGTAAAATCGAATATTATGGATTACACTTGCATTAAGCTTTTATTAAACTAATAAAAGTATTAGAACCTATTAGAAAACGCGATGCCTAATACAAAATTTTTGGTAGTACTGAGACGTGGAGTAGCAACACAACACCCGGTGTCTTACAGTTCTACGAACCTACTTTTGTCTGATCTCATTTTGTTCTTTATTGTTCGTCGCATTTGTTCCGGGCTGACGTCCCATGACAACTGTTCAAGTTCCTCGTTGATCCATGCGCTAAGTTTTTTTTAACTTTTATTGTTATTATTACAGAGGGCAGGTAGCCCTCCGACTGAACACGCTGAGCTACCGTGGCAGCTAATATCAAATATTTTGGAAAGATCGTTGCGTTTTTTTTTGTGGATGCCCAGTGTGCCGTCGCTTCGAAACGGCATCCTTTCATAACACGCAAGCTACAATAATTCTTCCACCATCAGTATGATGTTTCCCGTCATTTTATTACTACAAATCATACACTTAATGACGGGTTTTCAAGAGATTCTCAACTGATTGATGCTTACAAACGGCATACATACATACGGGCTTCAACTGAAAGCCAGTATGGCCTCCAGCGACTCTGTACTGGAGAGAGACGGCATGTGACGTGGGTGGCGTTCATACATCGCATTGGTTAACGTTAAAACGTACGTTCAGAATATTTGCTATGCTAGATATTGCTCTGCACGTTCGGAAAGAGCCCCAACGTGCATTTTCCACGCTATGACGTCAGAAAATCGGCACGCTCAACGTTCGAAAGCACGGCTAAAGCGTCGAAATGTGTGGAAGGTGAACGGTAAACGTCGTGAGACTAAAGTGGCCTGTGGCTGGTACTGGCGGAGGCCTCGCCCCCCTCCCCTCCCCGCCCCTAGTGTCGACACAACGCTGTTCTGCGGCTGTGGCAAGCGCCCGCGAGGCGTTCCGTTCCCATCGGAACGCACCGTCCTATCCGCGAATCTGCTGCGTTGCCTGGGGCGCGTCCCTCCCAGGCGAAGCACTGCCGGCGGCGGCGCCAGACAAGCGGCCGTAGCAGTACATCCCGCACCCAGCTACCAGGCACATCGTAAACTAATCTGGAGGGGATCAGCCGTCCCTGTCTTCCGACACACGCCTCACGCCTAGCGTCGTAGCCGTTGCATAAATGTTACCTACCAGTCACGCCGGTCTCGCCGTGTGTCAAGGACACTTGAAGCTGCAATAGAGAGCGCTGCCTTCAGGGTACGGCTCGTGACTGAAATATTGGGAGGGAATCCCGCTGTCTATCGATGTCGGCAAACTAATAGTCCGAATTGTGTTGACGTAGAACAGTGGAACTTTATCGAATGAATAAGCAAACATTACTGATCGAAGGGGAATTTTTAAAAGACGATCCACCACGTCTCGAACAAACCACACGGAGCATTCAACGATATCGTTTTTGTGGTTCGCCGACCGGGTTGGCCGAGCGGTTCTAGGCGCTACAGCCTGGAACCGCACGACCGCTACGGTCGCAGGTTCGAATCCTGCCTCGGGCATGGGTGTGTGTGATGTCCTTAGGTTAGTTAGATGTAAGTAGTTCTAAGTTCTAGGGGACTGATGACTTCAGAAGTTAAGTCCCATAGTGCTCAGAAACATTTGAACCATTTTGTGGTTCTCCCAGCGGAACAGACTGTCCATTTCTTTGCAAATATCCAGCCTTGTTCCAGAAACGTTTAAATGCAGACCATCTTCGGATATACTGAGCGTTTCACAATTGATGGCGTCAACGCGTACAGCTAAAAGTGCACGATACTGGAAGCAAAAAAGTCGCTCTAAACATGGGATCTAAAATGGGTACGGTATGAGCTATGAGCACTTCTTCATCTTCGGGACTGTGAAAAAAATCCCCCTATTGCATGCTATTTGCTTCCCATATTTTGAGAGATGGTAGTATAGACCAAAACAAGAACAAAGTCCAGTAAACATGGGCTCTAAAATACACTCCTAAGAAGTATTTTGGGCCGGCCGGAGTGGCCGAGCGGTTAAAGGCGCTACAGTCTGGAACCGCACGACCGCTACGGTCGCAGGTTCGAATCCTGCCTCGGGCATGGATGTGTGTGATGTCCTTAGGTTAGTTAGGTTTAAGTAGTTCTAAGTTCTAGGGGACTTATGACCACAGCAGTTGAGTCCCATAGTGCTCAGAGCCATTTGAACCATTTCTGAAGTATTTTGAAACCCATCTCTTCTACAACCTCATAGCTCTTACTAATGCATTTTAGAGCCCACGTTTACTGGACCTTTTGTCATGTTTCTTCCATATTAACACCTCTCAAAATATGGAAAGCAAACAGTTTGCAGTAGAAGAGACTTGTTACACAGTATCAAAGGTGAAAAGGTGCTCAAACCTCGTAAGACATACATTTGGAAGTTCATGTTTACTGAAATGTTTTTGATTCTTGCGCCACGTACTTTCAACGGTATGCGCCTACGATATTAATTATGATACGCCCTGTATATATTATTTACGAATATTCGCTTTAAACAGAGCGTTTGAACTTGAGAAGTTATGTTTTCCTTGTTCTTTCGTTCTTCCAAATTATTTTCATACACACGCAGTGTTTTCTCTCGTGTTCTCTTTTCAGTGTGCTTTTGCTTAAATGTATATATTTTGTGTTTTTTTGAACTTTTTCCGATTGATGATGTGTAATTACCACTTCTTTAATATTTTCTTTCATTGTCTTGTTTTTGCTATGTCGAAGTTGTGCCTTGTAAGCACGTGCTTGTTCATTCTTTGGATGTGACCATAACATTTCATCCTTCTTTTTCTGAAGATGTCTGTTATTGTTTCTGTCTGTTTGTATACCTTTCTCCAGAGCCTCCTTATTCGTATTTCTTCATGACAAACTGGTCGGAATGTTTTCCCGAGAATTTTCTATTCCTGCTTTTGTACCTCTTATTTTTGTTGACCGCGAATCGCCGTCGTTTCTGCAGCGTACAGTACTTCCGGAGTTGTAATGTCTAAATTCTGCATTGGTAGAGATAGATTTTTTATTGTAGCTTACTCCAGGTAAACTTATATGGTTTTTACAGTTTTGAGATTCTTTGTTGATTGGCTGTTGTGTTAAATCCTGATGGTTGCGTAAACTCGTCCAGAGTTACAATGGGAAATTATGTGCAGGCTCCCTCTCCAAGTACTGAGTTTTGTCGTAGGAGGTTTGTAGACTAGTTTTCTGTGAGATTTTGTAAAGAATCTCCCCTATTTTTTGTTAGGACAGCGAGATCGCCTTTCAAAGGCTGACACTTCAGATACATTCTCTGCTCTTTTTTAACCACGAGTTGGATTCCCTTTGTTTGCTTTCCCAGGTCTCCATAATTTTTTTCAGAAATGTGTTTAATTGGAGTGGGAAGAGAACATCTCCAAGGCGAACACCTGTGTGGATTTGAAATACTTCGGAAGTTTCGCCCATGAATTTAATTTTGGTGGTTATTAAATTCTGTTGGATACTTTTGCTTATATTCCCGTCAGCTTTGTATTCCTCTAAATTGTGCATATCTATCGAATCATAAGATTTTTGAGGTCAACGAATCATAAGCCTTCTTGAAGTCAACGTAAGTTACCACAGTATTTTTACCTCTTCTTATTTGCAGAACGCTGTTCCATGTCTTTTCTATACACGATTACCCTTTGCGAAATCCTGTCTCATACTCTCCTGTTAATGGGTCCACTTGTGTCCCAGTCGAGTTAACAGTGCTTTTGGAAGAATTTTTTACACAAGACGGAGCAGTGAAATTCCCCTGCAATTATTAGACTTTTTATCTCGTTTCCTGGGAGATTTCTCAGAAACTAAAACACTGACGGAAAAATCGCAACAATAGAAAAACAATTAAAAGTAGAATAATTATATTTCGGGAATACATTTATCTACATAACATACTTAAGTGATTAAGTGCATGTATTGTGCTGTACAGGTGCCGGAAGTTACTTTGTTCGATGGCGTTCTGTGCCCGTTGCACTTGGTCGGTCCGTAGAGGGACGGTTAATACTGGTTGGAACGACTCTAGAGTTGTCGTCCGATGATGTCCCATATATGCTGTATTGGAAACAGATCTGGCGATCGAACAAGCTATGGAAACATGTAGACAAAACGGTCGATTCACCCCTATGACGTGCAGATTTACAGTCAGGGTGCGTGGAGCAGTCCCACGAATCATTAGATTGACGCAGAAATTTGTAGTCAGGGTACGTGAAATAACCGCGAGAGGGCTCGTGCTGTCATACGAAATCGCACCCCAGACAATAACTCCAGGTATAGGTCCAGTGTGCCTAATAGGTAGACATGTTGGTTGCAGGCCTTCAACTGCCTTCTTTCTAATCAACATACGATCACCACTAGCACCGAGGCAGAACAAGCTTTTATCAGAAAACACAAGTGACCACCACCTTGCCCTCCAATGAGCTCTCGCTTGCCACCACTGAAGCCTCAAGTGGTAGTGGTCTAGGTTCAGTGGAATGCACGCTACAGGGCAACTGACCCGGATCTGTCCTTAAAGTAATAGATTTGTAACTGTTATTTCGCTGTGGCGTGAGCTGCTGCTCAAATTAGTACTGCAAATGCAGAGCCACTCGGTCGTCTGGAGCCCGGCGTTCTTCCTACCGTACATTCTGGTGACACCACTGCCAGCGACCATGTACAGTGCTACATTCCTGCCAAATCTTCGTGCAGTATCACAGAAGGAACATCAACTTTCTCGTAGCCCTATTACACTACTTCGTTCGAACTCAATGAAGTGTTGATAATGGCTTGTTTCTCGCCTTAAAGGCATTCTTGACGAACATCAATTCACCATTCTTAGTCTCAAAGGTGATTAACTCTCGCGACCGTTACAGCGTGTATTTACAGCAAACCTGATATGCATCCTCACAGGGACGCTATCTGCGCCACTCTTATGCAACTGGCATGTAATTCGAATAGACATCGTCTTTCAGATGTAGAAACACATCTGGCAACTTTCATTTATAATGAACAACTCCTTCTTGGTGTTGCGATTTATTTCGTCATTATAGAAACTTGGATTGGTACAACGACTCTTCTAGTATTCAACACGTTTTTCCTGAACCTCAGAATGAAAATTTCGTACGCAACTAACAAAACCATACGAGAGCCCATCAGGGCATATATATTCCGAGATGCATGTCTCGTCAATGAGAAGTCAAGAATTTCATACGAGGAAATGAAAGCGAACTCAAAAGAACGTGAAATTTCAATTTGGTACACGCAGTCCGAACCAAGAGAAAGCTGGGAGAAATTCACATGTCAGGTCCGTAGCGATAATCATCAACGAAACATGAGACAGTTCCTGGTTTTAAAGCTAGGGAAAGCATGTAATGTTATCTCCAGAAGCTGTGCCCAACTGTGCAGAACAGTAACAGGTGAGTGCCGTGTTAGAATGAAGCTTTCACTCCAGTCGTTACTTTGATGGCTCACTTCGCATCGCTTCCGGCTCCATACCTGACCTGACCTGACCTGGAGTTGCAGTTTAGATTTCGCGTAGTTGCATAACGTGTAAAACTAGTTAGAAATTTAGCGCTGTTTGTCGTGTACGCTCGCTACTTTTCGTGCGGATGAAACACTGCCTCAAGTGCTTTGAATGTAAGGAGCTTGTGTGCCTCTTCAGTGTCTATTGTTGAATAAATCTTTCGCTCTACAGCGGATTTTGTTGAGTTTTGAAACTTGTCACGTATCATAACTGCCTATAAATAAGGAATCGAACCCAGAACCTTGCCTTGTCTATCGGGGGCATTACTGTTACCGGCTGTTACTGGCCTAGCAGCTTTATCACATCGTGAATGAAGCTACCCGATCTGATGGTGTACCACCGCCGATTGTCGGGCGTGTCTATACGGAATGGTTTATCACTTGCATCTGTGTTACACGGTAACACGGCATAAGAATAGTGGCCGTAAAGATGTCCAATCGACATGATCTGGACGCTAGCATTACGAACTGTTGATGCTAGTCATTTTCAAACGCGACAGGAACAGCGGCTGTTAGTGAATGCGTGACTATCTCATTCAGTTAACACGCGGACATTGCGAAGGCAGCTACGTGAAACGGAGATTTGGAGTCGGGTGCCTCCCAAAAGCCCATTATTCACGGCGGCACGTCGTTATTAGCCCATACAACACAGAAACACTATATTGCAGTGCCTGTATTGCAATACTTCTTCGGACATGCAAGCATGTCTTAAGGAACAGGCTCTGCGGCACCCACCGCCGTTGCGAAATACATGAAATGTATTTGCTGTTGTCAATATTGACAACCATCAGGTGTAGACTGGAATGACGACATTAGAAATTTATGCCGAATGATGAGTCGAACCTGGATTTCCCGCTTATCGCAAGTGGTCGCCTTACAGTTAGGCTATAAGGTCAGGTTCCTTGGCCAGACCCAAACGTGCATTGTACTTCTGAACAACCGAGGCAATGCAATACCGTATATAACCGCCGACACTGGGCAATCTAATTTCAATCAAAATGCCTCCCCTGCGCAGGAATATAAATAATGAATGTACCAGTGCAAATTGTAGACAAGTGGTTGATGAAATATGGAAGTTTGGGTGTGGCTGTGGATCGTGCTTGAATAAAGTAACGGTAAGGCAACCGCTCGTAATAAGTAGGAAATCCGGGTTCGAATCCCAATTCGGCACAAATTTTCATTGTCGGCTTTCCGTTATTCGGCTGATGGTTCTCCAGATTCACAACTTCGAATAAATTTCATGTAACAGAGAAACAGGTCAGTAACTAAGATGCCGGACGGGTGTAGTTCTGTATTGTTTCGGGAATGTGTTACCATTCCATAACGGACCGACCCGTGCTGTGGACGCGGCTGTTTTCCAACACGACAACGTCCATGCTCACACGGCTGTACTTACGTGATCCTGGTTGGCGAACTCTCAGGCATCCTCTAGCATCCGAGTGGCCCGGTACCTCATCCGACCCTAATCCTGTAGAATATACCTGGGACTACACAGCTGGAAATTTAAAATATGCAAAACTCCAAGGACTGTGTTCATGGGCACTACGGGTATAATATGGGCATACTGAGGGTTTGTGCTGTTAATGATTCTTATGTCACGGTCATCGGAGATCAGACAGCGCTCGGGTCCTGTCTGTGCACCACTCCGTTTTGACTGAGCTGGCAATACCTGGGCTGAGTTCAGAGGTGAACAATGTTTGCAGCATTCATTCTAATGGAAAACCATACCACACCTACGACTATCTACTCAAGTTGAACAGCTTGAGCCATGAGAACGGGGTCGCACAGTGCGCCTGCAGGAAGCTAGACGGATATATCGACGCATTGCTTCACACATTGGTCACAATGTGTCGGTGGCGTGTTAACAGTAGTCTGTGGAACCTTCTCAAACCTATAGATCGGGTTCTGGACGTCCACTTAGTAGAGACGCACGTCAAGATCAAATCATTGTGTGAGAAGCGACCGACGACCGAATATCATGCAGGGACGATATCTGGCCACATTTTGCACATGCCGTGTCACCAGTGACCACTGGGAACCGTCTGTCTGCAGCAGTATTAACATCGCGTGTGCCTCTGACGAGATTACCACTGACACCACAGTATGCCGGCTGTTTCTACTCTGCTGCCATGAGAGAATAGAATGGCTCCCTATTGTTTACTTTTGAATACATTAAGGGAGACACAGTGATCAATATGTTACCAATGTCTACTATTAAAAAGAGTCCTGATCACAATTTATTTAGTACGGTGACCGGTTTCGACCACGACTGTGGTCATTTTCAGACCAGTGAGTAATAACCTCCTTCTGCTAGATAATCACTGAGTTCAGAGGTGAAACCGGTCACCGTACTAAATAAATTGTGATGAAGCTCATCTGTAGCATGGTAGTCAAGAAATAAAAATACTTGTGACAATCAGTAATGGTATACTCTGTGCTATAAACTGACATAAATAAATATGTGTAAAGTAAATGTGCTCATCCATTAAACTACATTCCAAAATTTCCTATTCATTCGAGTCGCCTGTACAATATATCGCAGAATGTCATTCGGCACCTTCGGCAGCTTCATTATGGTTTCCGTGTGAGAATAAACAACTGCGTTGCATCCAGAAGATGGTGCACTGTGTATTGATGCAACTGTTTGGACACCGCTTGCTTTGACCTGTGTGTTTCGTTTGCACTGAATATGATATCTTATGTTGCTCACATAAACACCTACCTGTCAGTTCACTTCTCACTAAAATGACCTCGTCTCTGAGGGTGGTTTTGCTGGCATCCTATTTGGAATAGCGGGTAAACGTAGCAGTCAACGTACCCACAATTTTGCAGCCCTATAGGAGGGCTAAAGCCTAGATCAGGGCAAGCGGCAGTAACGCAGGTGCTTGTCGACTACTCATAGGTAGGCAACGCGTCGGTTTCGCGTAGTCATTTGGATGATTCTTTGACATAACCAATGACAGGCGACAAGAGTGGGAATGTATTTCTAGTGCCGAAATTTAAACCATTGTCTTTTTTGGTGTTTTGGGATGTATTAGTCAGTTTCGAGAGAAATAATCTGTGATTATGGCAGCGAGTGCTATGTAGTGGAATGAAGATCATGCATGTCTCATGGGTTAATTGCAGGGACACGAAAATGTGTCTAATGTGGTAGTGAAACAAATACACAAGCGATCTACTCGAGCACATTGAGTAAGTGGACCAATGTTTTTTTTTTAATTAAATCATGGCGGATCAATGTTTGTACCTAATAGAATCGCACGCCCGATGTATTACTAAACATTGATCCACCTACCTTCTACCAATGATTTAATTAAAACAACATTGATCCACATACATCCTCCCAAAATTTATTTAAATAACATTGATCGGTCTACCTCCTCCTATGATTTAATTAAAAAATATTGATCCACCAAACAGTTGCGACCCAAACAAGGGGAAATTAAATTTAGAATCCTCGTTTACAGAAATGTTTCTCCTTTTTGTGATCAGCATTTCTTGTCGAACACAGGCCTTTATCAACACTAGACATTGTTTTTCACGGATATTCATGATGGCCCACAGGCTTGACCAGTTTTTTCCGGTGTGGTTGTGTCCGTTGCAGGGACCCTGCAATTACTGCCAGCGGGATAGATAGGGTACTAACCTACACTATGTGATCAAAAGTATCCAGCACCGCCAAAAACATACGTTTTTCATATTAGGTGCATTGTGCTGCCACCTACTGCCAGGTCCTCCATATCAGCGACCTCAGTAGTCATTAGACATCGTGAGAGACCAGAATGGGGCGCTCCGCGGAACTCAAGGAATTCGATGGTGGTCACGTGATTGGGTGTTACTTGTGTCATACGTCTGTAAGCGAGATTTCCACATTCCTTTAACAACTCTAGGTCGACTGTTACCACTGTGATAGTAAAGCGGAAACGTGAAGGGACACGTACAGCACAAAAGCGTATAAGCCGACCTCGTCTGTTGACTGACAGAGACCGCCGACAGATGAAGAGGGTCGTAATGTGTAATAGGCAGACATCTATCCAGATCATCATACACGAATTCCAAACTGTATAAAGATCCACTGCAAGTACTATGACAGTTAGGCGGGAGGTGAGAAAACGTGGATTACATGGTCGAGCGGCAGTTCATAAGCCACACATTACGCCGGTAAATGCCAAACGACGCCTCGCTTGGTGTAAGTAGCGCAAACATTGGACGACTAAATAGTGGAGATACGTTGTGTGAACTGACGAATCACATTACACAATGTGGTACAGGGTGTGGGTATTGCGAATGCCGGGTGAACGTCATCTGCAGCGTGCGTAGTGCCTACAGTAAAATTCGGAGGCGGTGGTGTTATGGTGTGTTGGGGTTTTTCATTGAGGGGGCTTTCACCCCTTGTTGTTTTACGTGGCACTATCACAGCATATGCGTACGTTGATGTTTTAAGCACATTCTTGCTTAGCGCTGTTGAGCAATTCGGGGATGGCGATTGCATCTTTCAACACTATCGAGCTCCTGTCATAATGTACTGCCTGTGGCGAAGTGGTTACACGACAATAACATCCCTGTAATGAACTAGCCGACGAATGGAAAAACTGATACAAGCCGACCTCGGGGAAGATCAGTTTGGATTCCGTAGAAATGTTGGGACACGTGAGGCAATACTGATCTTACGACTTATCTTAGAAGAAAGATTAAGGAAAGGCAAACCTACGTTTCTAGCATTTGTAGACTTAGAGAAAGCTTTTGACAATGTTGATTGGAATACTCTCTTTCAAATTCTGAAGGTGACAGGGGTAAAATACAGGGAGCGAAAGGCTATTTGCAGTTTGTACAGAAACCAGATGGCAGTTATACGAGTCGAGGGGTATGAAAGGGGAGCAGTGGTTGTGAAGGGAGTGAGACAGGGTTGTAGCCTATCCCCGATGTTATTCAATCTATATATTGAGCAAGCAGTAAAGGAAACAAAAGAAAAATTGGGAGTAGGTATTAAAATCCATGGAAAAGAAATAAAAACATTGAGATTCGCCGATGACATTGTAATTCTGTCAGAGACAGCAAAGGACTTGGAAGAGCAGTTGAACGGAATGGACAGTGTCTTGAAAGGAGGATGTTTCGAAATGTGTTGCTACAGAAGAATGTTGAGGAGTAGGTGGGTAGATCACGTACCTAATGAGGAGGTTCTGAAAAGGATTGGGGAGAAGAGAAGTTTGTGGCACAATTTGACTAGAAGAAGGGATCGGTTGGTAGGACATGTCCTGAGGCATCAAGGGATCACAAATTTAGCATTGGAGGGCAGCGTGGAGGGTAAAAATCGTAGAGGGAGACCAAGAGATGAATACACTAAGCAGATCCAGAAGGATGTAGACTGCCGTAGATACTGGGAGATGAAGAAGATTGCACAGGATAGAGTAGCATGGAGAGCTGCATCAAACCAGTCTCAGGACTGAAGACCACAACAACAACAACAATGGACCGGCCTGCACAGAGCCGTGAGCTGAATCCTAAGAACACCTTTGGGGTGTTTTGGAACGCCGACTTCCTACCAGGCCTCACCGACCGACATCGATACTTCTCCTAAGTGCACCGCACCGTGAAGAATGGGCTGCTCTTCCCCAAGAAATCATCCAGCACCTGACTGACCGTATGCCAGCGAGAGTGGAAGCTGTCATCAAGGCTAAGGTGGGCCAACACCATATTGAATTCCAGCATTACCGATGGAGGGCCCCAAGAACTTGTAAGTCATTTTCAGCCAGGTTTGATCACCTAGTGTAGCTCCCCTGATGGATCGGCACTGTGTAGCTGGATCTACGCTCGGTGCACGAAGCAGTTTAGATTCGTGTACCTACCGGTGGCGGGCCATAGGTTGGCGGCGGGGTGGGCCGTCCATAGGGCGGCGTAGTGACCGGCGGGCCGACCGGGTAGGTGACGGGCGGCTGGGGGTAGGTGGGCCTCGTGGGCGGCGGCGGCGTGCCGTACGAGGGCGTCGTCTGCGGCGGCCGGTAGCCTGGCGTCGTCGGCGTCGTGAACGGCACCTTGGGCGTCGGGTAGTTGTAGCCGCGGTCTGGCGGCAGGTACTGGAACTGGCCCGGCAGTGCCGGCTCCGCCACCGCCACTGCAGCCACCGCGACTGCCACCCACACGCTCTGTAACAGACGGCGGTCCGTATAGCGCAGTGCTTGCCAAACTCATTTTATCCAGAGCCAGTACGGACAACTTGGGGCGGCGCCTTGGGCCGCATACACTGATCCGCCAGAACGTTATGACCACCGACCACCTCGTCCTGATGAGGAAAGGCGGCTAGTCAGACACTCATTATCAATGAGCGTGTTGTCCGCTTGTAGAATGGGTAAGGTCCGTCTGAGTCTGACCGAGGGCAGATTGTTATGGCACGGTACTTCGGGACGAGCATTTCTGAAACTGCACGATTTGTCGAGTGTTCCAAGAGTGCTGTGACGAGTGTCTTCAACAAGTGGCGAAACCAAGGTGAAACCACGTCCAGACGTAATGGGGTTGGGGGCCACCCATCATTAGAGTCGGACCTCGTAGCCTGGGCAGACTGGTAAAACAGGACAGGCTACGAATTGTGGCGGAACTAACATTAGACTTCAATGTTAGACAGAGTACAGGTGTATCTGAACACAGAGTGTACCGAACACTCTTAACGATGGGCCTCTGCCGTCGACGACCCATACTTGTATCAATGCTGATAAAAAGACATCGACGATTACGACTGATAGGGGCACGTATGTGACGTTGGCGCAGTGGCAGAGCGTTGCATCGTCTGATGAATCCCGATATCTTCTTCACATTGCTTGAGGGAGGATACGAACCCGTCGTCTTCCCAGGGGACACGTCCTTGAAACCTTTACTGCGGGACGGCGACAAGACGGCGGCGGCTCCATTTGGCATCCATTCACGTGGGGATTCATGGGTCTGATGGAACTCTTGCAAGGCACCATGACGGCCAATGAGTATTGTACACTGGTTCCAGACCACGTATGCCTCTTCGTTGCTATCATGTTTCCCGACGCAGTTGCGTTTTTAAACGCCATGTCACAAGCCCAGGAGTGTGATGGCGTAGTTCGAGGAACACAGTGGCGAGTTCCAAGTGATTTTCTGCCCCTTACTCGCTAGATCTGAACCCTATCCAACACATCTGGAATATGAGTGAACGTGGCTTCAGAGCTCATGGCCCGCCTACAAAGAATTTAAGTGAATTAGGTGACTTGCCTGTGCAGGTGTGGTACTGACTCCCTCCAATGACCTACCAGTGCCTCATTGCTTCCATGCCACTACGCGTCGCCGCTGTTATCCGTGCCAAAGGTGGGTTCACCGGTTATTAGGTAGGTGGTCATAATGCTGTGGCTCATCTATCTTATTAAGAATTAGTAACCTTGATAAAGGAAGCAAGACTAAAGAAAAATCAGGACACGCATATAGGATTTGTCGATCTGGAAAAGGCGTTCGACAATGTCAAATGGTGCAAGATGTTCGAAATTCTGAGGAAAACAGGGGTAAGCTATAGGAAAAGACGGGTAATGTAAAAAAGTAGAAGGCCCAAGAGGGTACAACAGGCGTGGGAGACGAAGAACGAAGTGCTTGGATGAGAAAGGGTATAAGAAAGGGGTCCTTCATTCCTAATGTTCAATCAGTATATCGAAGAAGCAATTTCGCAAGTAAACAGGTTCGAGAGCGGAATTAAAATTTAAGGTGAAAGGATATCAATGGTAAGATTCGACGTTCATGCCACCTTTGTGACCTTAGTTGAGCTTCAAAGACCCTACTGTTACACATCATTGGATTCGTCTCGATAGCCGCTATCAGAAAATAAGTACCAAACTATAGCATCCCATTTAAGAAAACAAAGTTGACCTTCATATCTCTGAATCGACCCCATCTATCAACAAGAAACCAACGTCATATTATGGTCCCCGTTGTCCTATGCAACTTTTCAGCTCCTATCATACTTTCGAAGTTATTCTAGGTGGCAATGCTTAGTGACTCCCCTGTACATGGTTCGTGGTGCATCGCAATTGCCTCGGTGTCGGTTTTAAATAGCGCCATTATGCCAGGCGCGGTATACTTTAACCACTGCGGCAGTTTCGCAACTGCTTCCACCCTTGGCCCGAAAGTCAATGACGATGCCCTTTTGGACGTCACATAAATCGCTCCGTTTCTGTTTTACGACAATGACTGCACTGTCGTCCGCATCCCACTATACACCTTCTATATACTCTCCACTGCTAGTGCTGCCAAATGCCGCACGTGCGTGAGTATTGCAAGTTGAAGTCACAGTATTAGACAGGACGGTGTATTATCGCCGCGCGGGGTAGCCAGACGGTCTAAGTCGGCTTGTCACAGTTCGCCCAACTCCCCCCGTCGGAGGTTCGTGTCATCCCTGAGGCATAGGTGTTGTAAGTAGGCTGTTTAGGTGTTTGTGTTGGTAACGCCATGTAGCGCTCTATATGAAAATCACTGACTGTGCTGTGTGCAGTCTGTGGCTGGTTTGCATTGTTGGAATTTGCTATTGTAGTGTTGTGCAGTTGGATGTGAACAGCGCGTAGCGTTGCGCAGTTCGAGGTGAGCCGCCAGCAGTGGTGGATGTGGCGAGATATATGGCGGAGTTTTGACAGGTGATGATCTGGACGTGTGTCCATCAGGGAGAGTAAATTTGTAAGACTGGATGTCATGAACTGATATATATATATATATATATATATATATATATATATATATATATATATATTATGACTTTTGAACACTCTTAAGGTAAATACATTGTTTGTTCTCTATCAAAATCTTTCATTTGCTAACTAAGCCTAACAGTAGTTAGTGCCTCCAGTAATTACAATCTTTTATTTAGCTGGCAGTATTGGCGCTTGCTGTATTGCAGTAGTTCGAGTGATGAAGATTTTTGTGGGGTAAGTGATTTGTTAAAGGTATAGGTTAATGTTAGTCAGGGCCATTATTTTGCAGGTATTTTTTAAAGTCAGATTGCGTTGCGCTAAAAATATTGTGTGTCAGTTTAAACACAGTCATTTATAATTTTTCTAAGGGGACGTTTCATATGGCGACCCTGCCAGGATTCGAACCTGAAATGTTCTCCATAGCGTTTAAGTTAGTTTAAGTTAGATTAAGTAATGTGTAAGCCTAGTGACCGATGACATCAGCAGTTTGGTTCATTAGCTACTTACCACAATTTCAAAAAAAAAAAATTGTGGTTGTATTGTCGACGAATGTCAGAGTCTATAAAGTCGGTGACAGTAGTGGAAAAGTTCTTTGTGAAAAACTGCATTATAAGAGAAATTACTAGTAGAAGTATAACAAGGATCTGTCTCACAGCAGGAGTAAAATATGCTCTCGGAGGCAAGTAATGTAAATGGTATTGCCGAAGTTTGGTAGTTAGTGGTAAATCAATGGATGGCGCAGTTCCTGCCACTGCTGTCACCATGATATTCAGCTATAGAAGTGCACACATGGCGAGCGAAATGAATTGTCGCTTTACACCCTACCAGTTCATTCATTCACACAAATCACACAAAATGCAAATCATTATTATTAGAAGGGGATTTGAAACCAAAATGGGCGTTTAGTATCTCTAGCACTGAGCTGTCTCGGCCGGCCGCCATATGTGATGTAGTGTCAAGTCAATAACTGTAGCCGTGGTAAACTTTCATTGTATATAATCACCTAAGCTACTAGTATAAATTGGGTACGATTGTTACGGTGATACAGCAAATTATAGGTACGTGAAGCTTTTTTTAATATTTTCGATAAAGGAAAGGAAAGGTGACTTTAATACGGACGTGGTACTGCAGTTAGTGAATGGAACACTCCTTCCTTACTGTCATCTTGTGCGGAAGTCCTTAAATCTGTTCCGTGCAGACGCTATATTTTCAGGCGGTGACGCGTTCGTCGAGTCACGCGGCCCGCAGTGTGGCAGGGTGCTCCAGGGAACACATTCGTCAAGAAGGTCTGCACGCTGAGAGGACGAGAGAGAGATAGGCGGTGCTGGAATGCAAGGCTGCAGCCTCCGCTCCCCCGCCCTCCACCCTCCTCCCCCTCTCTCCCGCATGTCGTCTGTCGCTGTTTACCGTCTGCACACACTGCGGACTCCCGAGGAGATGCACACTGCAGAAAATTATCCGTCTGATCCGATAAGCCGCCTGGCCGCTGGTTGCCATCCTCTCGCTCATTACGGCCTCCGCAGCCTTCTGCCTGCGGGCCTGGGGCTAACCGTTGCCAGCATTACGGGCTCGCCGTTTCGTTTCAGAATCGTGTCTGTGCCAGTCTCACAGCTTGATGCATTATTACGAATGCGAACATGCTGCTCATCTAAGGTCTATGGTCTGTGCCACAGGCTATAGTTTTGTAACGTTGAATAGGAAATTTCTCGGATTGGATTTGTCCTACTATGTTATAAGCGATTTGACACAATGTTGCAAATACGAAATAACAACATATGTCAGTCTTTCAGTTAGAGTGCAGAATGTGCCATCGCTTTCCCGGTACTACGTAACATTTGCTAAATCGCTCTTTAGAATCTGTCGTACCGCTTAGATAGGATTTAATACGGAATAGAGTTTGTGCTGTGGGTTAGTTGTTTCCCAGAATCATGATGTAAGTCGCTTGCTCTTAGTTTCGTTTCTGAGTTTTTTGTGGTGTTCCTCAACGTTAGCCGGCCGGAGTGGCCGTGCGGTTCTAGGCGCTACAGTCTGGAACCGAGCGACGGCTACGATCGCAGGTTCGAATCCTGCCTCGGGCATGGATGTGTGTGATGTCCTTAGGTTAGTTAGGTTTAAATAGTTCTAAGTTCTAGGCGACTGATGACCTCAGAAGTTAAGTCGCATAGTGCTCAGAGACATTTGAACCCTTTGAACCTCAACGTTAACTGTCCAGTTTCGTGTCATTGGGACACTAAAACTGTATGCATGACGTTCTCGACACCACTGTCGCCGCAACAGTTTACCAGCATACAAATTAGTTAGCCTTCCTATGAGGCATAATGAGATCCAGGGTAAAAGGTACGGATTCGGTGCGCCATCACTTTCTGTCTTTCGGAACGACACACTCATTATTTCTGCAAGATCCTTCTTGATGCAATTTCGTAGGTTTCGCGATCGGAGCCAATTTTCATAAAATTCTTCAGGTAAATGTAAAATGAGGTACCATTGTTCAGGTGACTTTCATCATTTTATAGAGTACTTTGAGTTGTAGGCCACCTCAGGTAAAATAATGTACAACCCAGAAAAAAGTGGAATAATTACGTTTCTTTTTAACGTCGTCTTCTTTCGGATAGTACTTCTGTTGTTTCAACTACTAACCTTGATTATTATTATCGACTTTTATCTCGGAGCTGCTCCTTCGTTTCTTTTGAGCATTAACGGTCATACATCTACATCTACATCCATACTCCGCAAGCCACCTGACGGTGTGTGGCGGAGGGTACTTTGAGTACCTCTATCGGTTCTCCCTTCTATTCCAGTCTCTTATGGTTCGTGGAACGAAAGATTGTCGGTATGCCTGTGTGTGGGCTCTAATCTCTCTGATTTTATCCTCATGGTCTCTTCGCGAGATATACGTAGGAGGGAGCAATATACTGCTTGACTCCTCGGTGAAGGTATGTTCTCGAAAATTCAACAAAAGTCCGTACCGAGCTACAGAGCGTCTCTCCTGCAGTCTTCCACTGGCGTTTATCTCTCATCTCCGTAACGCAGTGGGCGATCAAGCGTACTGTAACCTACTTCCTTTGTTTTCAGTTGAAGTGGCATTTAGTGTCCATTCAGAAACACACAAGGTGATTCAGTGCAAAGAGCATTTGAATGGATTGTCTGCAAACATTCTTACAGAATTACACCAGTGGTATTCGCCTTAAAGTCAACAGAAAAGCCTGAAAGCCATGGACATTATTCAGTTTCTCTATTTTCTTTTCTGTTTCCATTATTCGTTTGGCATGAACGTATTTTCTTCTTTCGTTCATATTTCGTATATTTCTATAAACCCTTTTGTCTTTAGCGACATGCACCCCATAGCCTACAATGTTACGATTTGTTCCAGTTTTACATTGTGAGATACGCATTTTTTGGTGTCTGTGATTCGTGCCAGTCGGTAGGTGGTTGCTTTCTCTGACAAGTTGGATGTAATCCATTCACTGAAATATTTAAACTTCATCACTGTCTTGCATTTTTTTCGCTGTTCCAGTAACGTCTGCTAGATGCTGGAAAAACGCTGTTTTTCTTCCAATTATGTCAGAACCAGCTTCCTTATTGATAAGTAATTATTGTCGTAGACTCGAGATTTATCTGAGGATGGATATAAAACATCTGATCATGAGATAAATCCGAAACCTAGGACTAACTGCGTAACAGACATGAATGTAAAGTAAATCATGTGGAGGCTCCTTTAATGACCAACGTAATCCACTGTATTGTTATTTGGAACTCTTACTCGCTACATCTGATAATAATTTGTTGCTCTAGTCTTTTGCGTGAGTTTCTCATGTTCAGTGCGTTAGCCGCTCAATGTAAACGCTCATTCTTGTAGATCAACGCCTCACGTAGAACTGCTTAACAACATTCCTATCCGTTTAGGCCTCCTGTCTTGCAAATCAATAAAATCTCCTTGTAACTATGGATCATTGCAAAACTCCAGTCGAGGGTTATTTTCTTATTCAGCCGGTAGCAATAGTGAGTGTGGTATAGCATTGGAAATGAAGTTTTCTGTTGACTTTAAGGCGAATACCACTGGTGTAATTCTGTTAGCATATTTGCAGACAATCCATTCTAATGCTCTTTGCCCTGAATCACCTTGTGTGTTTCTGAATGGACGCTAAATGCCACTTCAACTGAAAATACCAACGCCAGAGTGGTAGATTTGCAATTTAAAGCGTTTCTGGGATCGTGGGCGGAGTCCAGCTGCCTACAAGGCATAGCAAGTCACAAAAAGACGTCCGCCCTCAAACCAGTTGCGCAATGTACGAGAAATAAGTGTCCCTGAGGGTCTCTTCGCGTCCCACCACTACCAGCTCCAACACGTGAGGTGTATTAGCGCTGATTAACGTAGCGGAGATGCAACACACCGTCCTAAATCACTTCTACTTAGTTCTGCTTACCAGACCATTGATTTCATTTGATAACGCTTCGTTCCTAGCAGCTAAAACCTTCATCATTCATTTGATAAGACGTGTGCATTCCTCTCAGACTAAATCTATTCTTCACAGGGGTGTAAAACTGTTTTTTTCTAACGTTTCGCGTTCTTTCTTTGATCTCTAGGCAGCTGTCGGAGGCTGAAATTCAGAAAATATTTCCTGCACTTCACCCCACACCGCATGTACTAATTGCGAAGAACAGCGTAGTGATGCAAAAGGGAGTGCATGAAATCAAAATAAACCAGAAATCGCATAAGCAAAACGTGCTTACATAAACTCACCTACTCCCTATGTTTGATAATCCACAGTGAGTTTACCGAGCGAGGTGGCGCAGTGGTTAGCGCACTGGACTCGCATTCGGGAGGACGACGGTTCAATCCCGCGTCCGGCCATCCTGATTTAGGTTTTCCGTGATTTCCTTAAATCGCTCTAGGAAAATGCGGGGATGGTTCCTTTGAAAGGGCACGGCTGACTTCCTTCCCCGTCCTTCCCTAATCCGATGAGGCCGATGACCTCGCTGTTTGGTCTCTTCCCCGAAACAATCCAATCCACAGTGAGTTACGGTAATTATGTTGTTTACTAGAATGCACACAGGAAGAAATGCATTTTTGAGGGTACAGTGCTGTTTTCCTATTGTGCTGTTACGTAAGAAGTAAGACTGTTGGTAGAAACTACACTCCTGGAAATTGAAATAAGAACACCGTGAATTCATTGTCCCAGGAAGGGGAAACTTTATTGACACATTCCTGGGGTCAGATACATCACATGATCACACTGACACAACCACAGGCACATAGACACAGGCAACAGAGCATGCACAATGTCGGCACTAGTACAGTGTATATCCACCTTTCGCAGCAATGCAGGCTGCTATTCTCCCATGGAGACGATCGTAGAGATGCTGGATGTAGTCCTGTGGAACGGCTTGCCATGCCATTTCCACCTGGCGCCTCAGTTGGACCAGCGTTCGTGCTGGACGTGCAGACCGCGTGACGACGCTTCATCCAGTCCCAAACATGCTCAATGGGGGACAGATCCGGAGATCTTGCTGGCCAGGGTAGTTGACTTACACCTTCTAGAGCACGTTGGGTGGCACGGGATACATGCGGACGTGCATTGTCCTGTTGGAACAGCAAGTTCCCTTGCCGGTCTAGGAATGGTAGAACGATGGGTTCGATGACGGTTTGGATGTACCGTGCACTATTCAGTGTCCCCTCGACGATCACCAGTGGTGTACGGCCAGTGTAGGAGATCGCTCCCCACACCATGATGCCGGGTGTTGGCCCTGTGTGCCTCGGTCGTATGCAGTCCTGATTGTGGCGCTCACCTGCACGGCGCCAAACACGCATACGACCATCATTGGCACCAAGGCAGAAGCGACTCTCATCGCTGAAGACGACACGTCTCCATTCGTCCCTCCATTCACGCCTGTCGCGACACCACTGGAGGCAGGCTGCACGATGTTGGGGCGTTAGCGGAAGACGGCCTAACGGTGTGCGGGACCGTAGCCCAGCTTCATGGAGACGGTTGCGAATGGTCCTCGCCGATACCCCAGGAGCAACAGTGTCCCTAATTTGCTGGGAAGTGGCGGTGCGGTCCCCTACGGCACTGCGTACGATCCTACGGTCTTGGCGTGCATCTGTGCGTCGCTGCGGTCCGGTCCCAGGTCGACGGGCACGTGCACCTTCCGCCGACCACTGGCGACAACATCGATGTACTGTGGAGACCTCACGCCCCACGTGTTGAGCAATTCGGCGGTACGTCCACCCGGCCTCCCGCATGCCCACTATACGCCCTCGCTCAAAGTCCGTCAACTGCACATACGGTTCACGTCCACGCTGTCGCGGCATGCTACCAGTGTTAAAGACTGCGATGGAGCTCCGTATGCCACGGCAAACTGGCTGACACTGACGGCGGCGGTGCACAAATGCTGCGCAGCTAGCGCCATTCGACGGCCAACACCGCGGTTCCTGGTGTGTCCGCTGTGCCGTGCGTGTGATCGTTGCTTGTACAGCCCTCTCGCAGTGTCCGGAGCAAGTATGGTGGGTCTGACACACCGGTGTCAATGTGTTCTTTTTTCCATTTTCAGGAGTGTATATGCAAATATTATTAAGGCAAGTAATTATTTTACTTGGTAATGGACAATTTTTCAGGATTTCGCCACTACAACCCTTATTCAATACCGGCATCCTCAATGTTCTAACCGCTACTAGCCTCACTGACCATTATGTCGCTTGCCGAGTCATGACCCATAGGGACCATACCTTATCGACCTACATTACTAACATATGCACGGTTGCTCCAATTCTGTATGTTATTGGTGTCGTTGGTTTACCTATGCCGTACATGATGACTTTGTCTCCTTTCCACAGCGCAGCCGCTCTCAAAGCAAACCGTTAATGCTAACGTCCTTTAAAGCTTGTTTGCTTGTTCATGTTTTACAGTCTTGCAATAAGGTTTACTATTAAAAACAGTCTTGATCACAAATTATTTAGTATGGTGACCGGTTTCGACCACTACTATGGTCATCTTCAGACCAATGAGTATTTACCATACTAAATAATTTGTAATCAAGACTGTTTTTAATAGTAAATATTTGTAACATATTGATCACTGTCACCCCCACAATGTATTCAAAAGTTACAATAAGGCGCTTTCAATAGTTTGGTGCTGCAAGAAGGGATTGCTTATTGAAAAATATTAATGGAATTGACTACAACAAAACATTCCAGCATGTGACTTAGATATGACCTGTTATCTGACTATATTGCTAGGATAACACACTTCTATCTCAGTAGCTGAGTGCTCACAGTGGCTGACTGCCATACGGATGACCCAGGATTAATTGCGACTACTGCTAAGGAATTTTCCTTGTGGGAGGACCAGAATAGTGGCGACTGAACCTCGAGATACGAACTGAGGAGCTACTTGACCGAGCAGTATCGGCTCCAAGGTCTGTACAGCTGGAAGAGCGGTTTGAGGACTACACGGCCTTCCATACCACATCCTAATGACGTCATTGGCTGAGGATGACATGACCGCGGGTCTGTCTCCATTGCCCCATCTAAGGCCAGAATGCCGGATCTGAGCTTATAAGACACCGTTACATTCTCAGGAGTCGGGTGAGAGCGTGAAAACACGGCATGGAAAATTACGTGAAGACGAACTGTACTAATCTCCACTATAACTCGGGGTTGTTGGGATGATAGTCCCGATGTCATTTAATCCTCTGGGTTGATGTTGACCCTAGGAAAGGATGGAACATTAAGCATAGCGTTGGAACGCTCTGAGTAATTTTTACCAACCTTGCTTCACCTATGAATTACTAGATGAAAATATACTTTGGTGTCAAGATACTCCTAAAATACCTAATGATGAGGGTAAGGGGGAAGAAAGGAAAAGCATAACTCTGGGGGGCACGCAGAAATTTCAACCTAATTTAGAAGAGATAGCGTCAACTGCCTAGGCTAGAACATCTCTCGCTACCGTATTTGGAGTGATGGGAAGGAAAACGCGGGAATTGGTAACATATAATTGTGGAATGTTTGGGAAGTTTTAATCAGTTTCCTTATGAGTATGAATTCCACCTAAAATAAATACTGTTGAGCGTAAGACATCAGTACAATTCTTAAATGAGTGTCATGAGTATCAACAGGATGAATCTATAAAAGACCTTACTTTGTAATGCTTATACTTGTAAGTAGTCTGTTTAGGTTTTTATGTTGGTAACGCCACGTAGCGCTCTGTATGAAAATCACTGACTGTGCTGTGTGCAGTCTGTGGCTGGTTTGCATTGTTGGAATTAGCTATTGTGGTGTTGGGCAGTTGGATGTGAACAACGCGTAGCGTAGCGCAGTTGGAAGTGAGCCGCCAGCAGTGGTCGATGTGGAGAGAGAGATGGCGGAGTTTTAAGAGCGGATGATCTGGACGTCTGTCCATCAGAGAGAGAGTAAATTTGTAAGACTGGATGTCATGAACTTATATATATGTATTATGACTTTTGAACACTATTAAGGTAAATACATTGTTTGTTCTCTATCAAAATCTTTCATTAGCTAACTATGTCTATCAGTAGTTAGTGCCTTCAGTAATTACAATCTTTTATTTAGCTGGCAGTACCGAGCGAGGTGGCGCAGTGGTTACACACTGGACACGCATTCGGGAGGACGACGGTCAATCCCGGCTCCGGCCATCCTGATTTAGGTTCTCCGTGATTTCCCTAAATCGCTTCAGGCAAATGCCGGGATGGTTCCTCTGAAAGGGCACGGCCGATTTCCTTCCCCATCCTTCCCTCACCCGAGCTAGCGCTCCGTCTCTAATGACCTCGTTGTCGACGGGACGTTGAACACTAATCTCCTCCTCCTCCTCCTTAGCTGGCAGTATCGGCGCTCGCTGTATCGCAGTAATTCGAGTAACGAAGATTTTTGTGAGGTAAGTGATTCATGAAAGATATAGGTTATTGTCAGTCAGGGCCATTCTTTTGTAGGGATTATTGAAAGTCAGATTGCGGTGCGCGAAAAATATTGTGTGTCAGTTTAGTGTTGATCAGAATAAGTAAAGAGAGAAATGTCTGAGTACGTTCAGTTTTGCTCAGCTGATTGAAAATCAAATAATGTAAGAGGTTTATCAGCACAGTCATTCATTAATTCTTCTAAGGGGACGTTTCATTCTGTATCTGTACTTTTAAAAAATAAGAATAACCTATGTCTCCTTTTACTGTAGATATATATAGTGATTCTACGTGTACCGGTACCGTTGTTGCTAAGATTGAAAGGTAGGCAACTTTGAGAGGCGGCAGTTTGGACCAAAACAAGATAAAAAGTCTAGTAAATACAACCTCTAAAATGCACACGTGAAAAGCTGTGAACACTTGTTCATCTTTGGTACTGTCAAAGAGATATCTTCTACTGATCAAGTGCTCCTAGCTCTTAAGGTACGTGTTTTAGAACCCATGTTTACCGGACATGTTACCTTTTCTTGGTCCATACTACCACCTCTGAAAGTTACCTACTCTACAGTCTTAGCAACAACAGTACCTGCATGCACATGTGTTACACTGTCAGTCATATCAGAACGAGTTTCGCTTGCAACATTTGAGTCGGTCGTTTCCGGATCAGTGTCCTTTACCTCTAATTGTTATGTTTACTCTTCTCCACCATTCCTGAAAATTTGTAATATCACAGTGGAATGACCCTGTATTTCATTCCTTTTCCTATCAACTCTAACACACAAACCAGGTAGTGGACAAGATTCTTGATGGAGTCGACGTCAACAGTGCAAAGAGTTCGCTACAGCATCGCTGGTTTCTCTTAAGAGGATTTATTCTCCACGGGTCGTTGGCCTTCGCACCGGAGGAGAATGATCTAACAACGCTGTGTACTCTCTCGTGCTCGCCAGCTGCCTGGCGGCCTTGATCTGCTCCTGGCGCGAAAAGAGAGCAGGCAGAAGGCCGCTGAACCCGCCGCCCGTGGCCACGCCCACCTCTGGCGCTGGTGCCGCGGCCGCTGCTCCACTTAGCTCGGCTTCTAGATTAGTTAGTACCCGGCCGGCTTCCGGCGGGAGCGTACGGTCCGTTCTAGCACGGTGGCCGCTGCAGCTGCTGTGTGTGTCGCTGCGACCTTGTTATTCTCACAGCGGAACTGGGACTGCGCTCCACAGCCTTTGTCGAAGCCGTACTTTGTGTCTTTTACTTCTCGGCAGCACGCAACGCTTCACGACGATGCGTCTCGACTACTGCTGCGTTTGACTTCCTGTGACATACATTTTTATATTTCTTTTCCGGTTTTGATTTATTTGGTCTTTAACACCTCTCTTCACAGCAGTCGTCACCTGCATACAGATCACTAGCTATATTTAATGGTGTAAAAAAGTGTCGTCATATTCTGAAAACTAGTGAAGTTGTTGAAATACTATGGATGCTGCTACATTTCTGCGATTTGAATTTACGAGATGTTGTGTGACAAGTTGTTCAGGATACGACAAGGCGTGTGTTTAAGATATAAAAAACTAGTGCTCTCCATCTCACTGCTTTGAAAGTTATTTATTTTGAATCGTGTCGCACTACAGCTTGGCAGGAAACAGTCGGGAATTTCTGGTATTAGCGAAAAGTTTTCTCTTTTACGTCGCTGATGTACTGACTAATGATACTGTGACGACTAACGACGCCAAACTTTGACAGTGCAGTATAAGTGCCTGATTAGTACGGAATGTTCAAATTCAGTAATGAAGTTCCTTGTAGCCTAAACCAAATCCTCATTTAAATAAAGCTTCATTTAAAATGTTTGGAAGCATTAATTTATACATTACATAAATATCACCACATAAATAATTGTTCATAAGCATTCCGGTACAATGTACCGTCTAACATTTAAATGAAATTTAATCGTGCATCGCTGGGCAGGTGATATGTTTCATACTCCTTACAATGTACGTGATAATCTGTAATATTCGTCATCATGTAATCAGTGTCACAGATATTCACACAAGTGCATGATATGTGTAGACTTCTTCATCATTTTTATCGAATATGAATATTTTACATCGGTATATATATATATATATATATATATATATATATATATATATATATATATATATATATATATATATCTTTGGCTGTAGTCTTACACGATTAAAAGTAACAAATAATGCAATTTTATTTGTCTCATACAGTTCAGACAGAGCGTCTTGAACTACTGAAATGTGAAGCTCTGTGCAGCTACTTACTATTTCGTATACAGAAACACAGAAAATTGAACGAAACAATATAATTTGCATTTCTGATACATTTGATTTGCTCTCATAGTACCTAGACGAAGGCGGAACTTCAAGTTTCTGTAGTTGTTGAGGATATCCTGCGATGTATCGACACTCATTCACGTGCAGAAACATACTGAAATTCTCTTTGAAATGCCCCTCCCTTAAAACTTACAGAAATGTTACTTCGCTTCTTTTGTTTCCTGAGATACACTGAAATGGATTGCTTGCCTGTATTCTTTGGCTGGGCGTTTTTTCGCAACTGTTCGGAAAAAGGAAACAAGATAAAAATTTCCAAAATTCTGTGAAAAGGTGGGTTACTGTGAAAATAAATGTCCCCCGAATATAGCGTGCATGAAACATCATTTTAGGATGATACTGAAAACAACTGCGTTTTTTAAGGAAGAAGACGATGATGTCATGGTACTTGCGAAACGGAAACTAATTGTAGCGTTTTCGTCAATGTAAATGGTGTATGATTTCGATAGTGCGTAGCTTCATTACAGTTCGAAATCCTTTACCTGGTTTTAGGCACGTTCTCACTGCGTCTTCACCTGTTCACCAAATGCCAAGGCACAAGACTTCCGTATAGTAATTTTGGTTGAATCTATCGTTACACGAGACTAGAAACATTTCTTGCATCAATCAGTAGCAGCCGTTAATAAGAATTTCCGTTACGTGTTACGGTCCGCCACTGGCGTCGTAATAGTGAGGTGTGCTGTTTCAAAATATTCTTCGCCCATCTTGATTCCCTTTCTACTTGTCTTCCGAGATGACTTGAGACAATTTTCGGGGCGCTTCCTAAAACAAGTCATATCGGCATTCCTGCTCCACTCCTCTCGGAGCTACTCATCCACGTGTCATTATTTGTATGTGAGCGTCGACATAATCATAGACTTCAATCTTTTATCCTTCTCTTAGATGCAACGTTCCATAGAAAAATGTATGTCGCACGATTAAAATGTATTTAAACTTCGACATGAGAGAAAAATACATATCTGGGTTAGTTTCACGACACGTTGCTTGCCGCAGCAATGAATAGTTCGGTCTGTGAGGTATCGCATATTTTAATGCAATACGTAGTTCTATGACGGCCTACTGCATATGATTTTGATAAAACAACTACTGCAGTTCTTCCCTATTTGCGTAAATTATCGATACGAAATTATCTGTCTTACTTGCCATCTAAGCCACTGAGGATTAAAGTCTACTTAAGGTTATGGTTCATATCTGAAAAACTTTTCTTGTGATGAGAGACATGACTGTATTTCCTATAATACGCTATACCTATCTGTGAAACTATTCCTATAAATTTCAAAACTCTTATCAACTGCAATAAGAGACGCGTCAGTTCTGTGAGTTCTGTGAGTTTCGACTGTTACTCTGTTGGAAATGGGATACTGTAACTTCCATCCTCTCTGACGACTCTTTGACGGACACATTTCCCCACTGCGAGATAGTTCCAAGTGCATCACAGTAGGGTGCATATGTATCGTGAACAATCGTTCAAAGGTAAAACGTGCTGTAATATTTACGAAGCATATTCTTTAACTGTTTTTGTATACACTCTCCTGTTTGGATACACGCCAATGATAAAATGTTGATGAGACACTGATACTAAACAGGAAAGTACATATGCAAGTGAGCAGTGAGCTAGAAATTGCCAGAAAGTGCCATAAAATGCCATAAAAGATTTATGTTTGACTCAAGACGAATGGATGGATTCCACATTGCTTAGTGTTGGTGGAGACTAAAGGCCGATGTACTACATACAGACTTTTTCTAATGTGATGGTCATTTTCTGATGTAATAGTTGCATTACCAATTTCGTGACGTAATACAGTAGGCATGTTGTACATGTGCCTTAGTAAAAAATTAAGGCAACGTATATATTGAAAATTGCATATACAGGGTGAGTCACCTAACATTACCGCTGGATATATTTCGTAAACCACATCAAATTCTGACGAATCGATTCCACAGACCGAACGTGAGGAGAGGGGCTAGTGTAATTGGTTAATACAAACCATAAAAAAATGCACGGAAGTATGTTTTTCAACACAAATCTACGTTTTTTTAAATGGAACCCTGTTAGTTTTGTTAGCACATCTGAACATATAAACAAATACGTAATCAGTGCCGTTTGTTACATTGTAAAGTGTTAATTACATCCGGAGATATTGTAACCTAAAGTTGACGCTTGAGTACCACTCCTCCGCTGTTCGATCGTGTGTATCGGAGAGCACCGAATTACGTAGGGATCCAAAGGGAACGGTGATGGACCTTAGTTACAGAAGAGACTGGAACAGCACATTACGTCCACATGCTAACACCTTTTTATTGGTCTTTTTCACTGACGCACATGTACATTACCATGAGGGGTGAGGTACACGTACACACGTGGTTTCCGTTTTCAGTTACGGAGTGGAATAGAGTGTGTCCCGACATGTCATGCCAATAGATGTTCAATGTGGTGGCCATCATTTCCTGCACACAATTGCAATCTCTGGTGTAATGAATGTCGTACACGCCGCAGTACATCTGGTGTAACGTCGCCGCAGGCTGCCACAATACGTTGTTACATATCCTCTGGGGTTGTAGGCACATCACGGTACCCATTCTCCTTTAACGTACCCCACAGAAAGAAGTCCAGAGGTGTAAGATCAGGAGAACGGGCTGGCCAATTTATGCGTCCTCCACGTCCTATGAAACGCCCGTCGAACATCCTGTCGAGGGTCAGCCTAGTGTTAATTGCAGAATGTGCAGGTGCACCATCATGCTGATACCACATACGTCGACGCGTTTCCAGTGGGACATTTTCGAGCAACGTTGGCAGATTATTCCGTAGAAACGCGATATATGTTACAGCTGTTTGAGCCCCTGCAATGAAGTGAGGACCAATGAGGTGGTCGCCAATGATTCCGCACCATACATTTACAGTCCACGGTCGCTTTCGCTCTACCTGTCTGAGCCAGCGAGGATTGTCCACGGACCAGTAATGCATGTTCCGTAGATTCACTGCCCCGTGGTTTGTGAAACCCGCATCATCGGTAAACAGGTAGAACTGCAACGCATTCTCTGTTAATGCCCATTGACAGAATTGCACTCGATGATCAAAGTCATCACCATGTAATTGCTGATGTAGCGACACATGAAACGGGTGAAAGCGGTGACGATGCAGTATGCGTATGACACTACTTTGACTCAGTCCACCGGCTCTCGCAATGTCCCGCGTATTCATGTGTGGGTTCATGGCAACAGCAGCTAACACACCAACTGCACCCGCTTCTCCTGTGACGGGCCTGTTACGGACCCGTTTGCGTGCTACGACCATACCTGTTGCATACAGTTGGCGGTAGATGTTTTGCAATGTGCGGCACGTTGGATGCTCTCTGTCCGGGTACCGTTCTGCATACACCCTGCAGGCTTCAGTTGCATTTCGTCGACACTCGCCATAGATGAGTATCATCTCCGCCTTTTCAGAGTTCGAATACACCATGGTCACAGTTCCTACAACACTACACTATCACAGACGTCTGGTAACACGGTGTACTACAGTTGGTCTGCGTGCGGAGACGAATGCAGAATAACAATAGCAGCAAGCGCTACATGCGGACACTGCGACAGCTAGACCAAACGACAACAGTGCACTACAGCCATACTCGTAAACACGGTCGTCATCGTAAACATGTCCCTGCAGATGCTGCTCGCCGACCGTGGCCCGTGTTTGTTACAACACGCAACTGAACGTCGGAGGTTTCAAGCGTCAACTTTAGGTTACAATATCTCCGGATGTAATTAACATTTTACAATGCAACAAACGGTACTGATTACGTATTTGTTTGTATGTTCAGATGTGCTAACAAAACTAACGTGGTTCCTTTAAAAAAACGTAGGTTTGTGTTAAAAAACAAACTTCCGTACATTTTTGTATGGTTTGTATTAAACAGTTACACTAGCCCCTCTCCTCACGTTCGGTCTGTGGAATCGGTTCGTCAGTATTTGATGTGGTTTACGAAATATATCCAGCGGTAATGTTAGGTTACTCACCCTGTGTGGTCCAATACATACTGTGTCGAAAAATCAATGATTTGGACTGTTCTTCTCGCATTAATTTCTAGCTTCCAGACGTCGACCTGCCATATTAAGAAGTTAGACAAATTAAAGGTAGACATGTTTTCAGCTGAAAGGCAAATCTAGCAGTTGAAGTGTGGCTCGTTGTGAACTCTAAGAGCAGAAGTTCTTCGAATGTTGACACCGAATTGCAGTCGGTACTGTGAGAGAAATGGAAAATGAAAGGGCATGACTGAGTGCTATTGAGGCGGAAACCAGTGCCAGCCCGAGACCGGGATAACTGTTCCTCACGGGCGAAAGCGCCCTACATCACGACTGAGGCCGCTTCAATTTCTGCCTCAGGGGCGAAATTGTCTTGCGTAATGACTTTGCAGCTGGGGAAGGACAAGATCTCTTCCACTGCCTGTGGAGATCGCACTTCACCCTCAAACGACCAACATATCGTCAAACAGAATAAGTAAGAGGGATGTTGTTGCAGCCCCATATTATACATAACAGTATTCCTCCCCTCTCTCTGGTCTCGGCGAAGGAAAATAAGTATCGCTTAACTAAGTCCAATTCTAATTAAAAATCATCACTCCTATCACGTCCTCTGTTAAAACTCCCGAAGTTATTTTATCAAATGATTCAAATGGCTCTGAGCACTATGCGACTTAACTTCAGAGGTCATCAGTCGCCTAGAACTTAGAGCTAATTAAACCTAACTAACCTAAGTACATCACACACATCCATGCCCGAGGCAGGATTCGAAACTGCGACCGTAGCGGTCGCTCGGCTCCAGGCAGTAGCGCCCAGAACCGCACGGCCACTCGAGCCGGCGTTATTTTATCCATTGAACTCAAATACTACATTTCATATTCAAATCACGTCTTCAGAGATATCCCCGTAAAAAAAAAAAAAAAAAAAAAAAAAAAAAAAAAAAAAAAAAAGACTACACAGTGCTTAGGTGTTTGTCATTTTGAAGAGATTTATTGCGTAACTACCAGTACAGCCCTATACCACTGACGTTCGACCTCTTACATAACTACGGAACAAACTCTTTGATGGTGTGGTATGATTTTCCCGGAGACCAACAATATACTCTGTAGGCCTCAACATGAATTGAGCAAACAGTGAAATTGTGAAATCCGGTTCACCATATGCGCCCAAGAGGACATGAAGACCTCAGATGGCGACGCTCCTTGCCTGCCCAAATTATGTGATGCAGTCGTCTAGTGAACAAAATAAAAGTTATGCAGTACTGGACTGGCCCAATGACGGACTCATGATGTCTTAGTAAATATAACTAAACGTGGTGCAATCGACAGATGTCAGATACCTCAGTATCCTCTAAAGGACCGTTATTGTTCACTGCAAATGTATAAGATTTGGCTGATTAAGTCGAAAGAACCACGAAGCGATTCACGGATGATGTATGTAAGGAAATAGGAGCTCCAGAAAATTATTCACAAATGCTTGTAACCTTGATAAGGACTGACGCTGGGTGCAGAGATTAGCAGTCAACTTACAGTATGAACACTTACCTACTACGCATAAATTCTAAGAAGGATGTACTAATGAATAATCACACGACCGGCAATCAGTGAGTGTGAAACGTTGTAGCCAATAGATAGTTAATGTGTGCAGAGATTTATAGTGTAACGGCTATAAAAGTGGATGCCATAGACAGATTCAAATGAAGAATCTTAATGAAATGTAATTCATTCACTTAATATGTTTCTTACAAAATTCAGTTTCAGCCGATTGTTAACTATTGTCTGGGATATTTTCCATGTAGAATTTATAGAGAAAATGCAGATGATCGAAAGAAGCACTGCACGTTTTGTCACGGTTTCATTTTGTAAGTATGAGAGTATTCATCCAATTGCAGTGGCAGATGTTACAAGGAAGGCGTTGTGCATCGCGTATAGGTTTTCTGTTGAAATTCATCGTTCGTACGTTCAAATAACAGTCATGCTACGCATTACTTCCTCCCACATACTCGTATACCTTGCGAAATGTCCCGAACCGTAGACTTAGAGATTTTACAGCTATAGGTTTCTTCTGCGCCCCACTCTCGTGAATGGAGCTATAAGTGGGGAAACTATGGTGGTGGACGAAGTACCCTGGGCACTAGCTTGACCATTACAGTTGAGAATTCAACGATTGTTAGTAACTGAGGGTGTCCGCTAAACCGGCTGATCACACATTTGAGAAATAAAGTCGTCAATATAAATTGCTTGAGATCCATAGTAGCATAGAACCTTATCACAATCATCACGATCGTTGATGTTGTTGTCCAAGAGACCACTTGATGTACAACTATTTGAAGACGAGTGATTGGTAAGAATCCAGTGTAGTATTATGTCTGAGGTGTTAACGTAGGATGCGAGACGAGTGGTGGAGGGGTGGGGTGGGGGGGGGGAGGAGGAGATACTTAGAACGATATGGTACATCCCTGTAGCCTGATAGATGACCCTTAACTGTCTCCACGAGGTTTCAGTTTCACTGCAAAAGTGAATTAACGCTATAGTTGTACTGAGATCATTCGGCAGACCCTAATATTAGTCGGACAAGGGCCACAGTGGGAGTAGTCCATCACTGAAAAGAATCCATCCTGGAATTCGCCTGAAGTGATTCGAGAACGGCAGGAAACCAGATTAAGAACAGATGAGCCGTCCGTACTTGTAGTTCCATATGAAAATGATAAAAATCCATGTGCTGTCAGTAAAAAGACACCAAAGACCTTCCACTTTATCGGTTTTGGGAGTTAAAGATCTACCAGAGTTTATTTGTATACTTTACTAGTTTAGGACGCTCTATAACCTTACGGAAATAGGAAATTTATGGTAATAACTATGGGATCACACTGCTGAGGTTATCAGCCCCTAGGCTTACACACTACTTAATCTAACTAACTTACGCTAAAGACAACACACACACCTGTGCCCCAGGGAGGACTCGAAACTCCGACGGGGGTGGGGGGTGGGGCTATAGCCTTACGACTCATCTTATTATTGACATACAAAAGTGCGAAACTAACGTACTTATTTCTGAACTTAATACAGAATTTCTTAGTTTTTTGTCGTAAACTATCGATATATCAACGCCTTAATGCTTAGTTAATACAGAAACCGTCACAGAATATCCTAAGGGTTGACAAAGGAACTGCAGATAACAGCACTTGTGTATTCGGTACTATGTTTATGATTTTATGCATTTATTTTACGGCCTCACTTGTGTATGGTTTTTCATTTATGGTTACTCACTGGAGATTCCGATTATGAAATTTCTGTCGTTAATGGAGACCTCACTGCCAATCTAATGAGTGTAAATGTTTCGCGAACTGAATTTTCATATTCTGCACTCCGAATTCATTCAGATGTCGATATTCAAGCCAGCTTTTTCAGCGCTATTAGGAAGTAGTACGAGTTTAAGGATTTGAAGATAAACATTGTGTTTTCTCTGCCTCGTGATGGCTGGGTGTTGTGTGATGTCCGTAGGTTAGTTAGGTTTAAGTAGTTCTAAGTTCTAGGGGACTGATGACCACAGATGTTAAGTCCCATAGTGCTCAGAGCCATAAACATTGTGCAGATCCCAATAAATTTTTATTTCTTCTTCTGTTAACATTAATGCGCACAATAACCAACTTAACCGGAGCCTTTGTGTTAAAGCGAGCTCTCTGAATAGTACATTCAGAAATTTCCGAATGAAAGTGGACAGTATATCATGTAAAGCTGACGTCAAATCCACGTCTTTTCCTCGCACTCAGGCTAGTTCGCCGACCATTTCTGAGATTGCCTTCCTTCCCTGCTCAGTTAGTCATTCCAGTGTCTGCGATAAGGAAAGGTATTTGCAGAAGAGATGAATTGATACTAGCGTTCAACTTCTTTACTTCTTTCAGCAGATTTGAATTTTTAAATAGATAACTACATGTAACTCATATCGACGTAGATATTCTTTTTAGTGAACACTATTTAGACTGTTTTATCGTCGACTTTCAGGTTCACCAATTCTGTAGAAAATTCTTCATCTCTGTGCACATACTTTACCGAACATTGTCATTAATCTGTGCTGTTTATTTTGTTGTATTCCATAATGTTCCCACTATGTACTCCTTTCCTCTACTGGTCGGACACATACATAAACAGCTTTATCCTCATTTGATGCTAATTTTCCAAATCATAAATATTCATTGCATTCCTTAACTGCTCATTTTCATCTTTCTTCTGTAGCAACAAGTTCCAAATGTTTCTACTCTTTCTCGTTTCATGGTCATCATTCAATGGTGCATAACATATGTCGTCTGAACTCCATTTTGCAAGTATGTCATCATAAAAAACAAGTGACAAAGCTGCTGTCTGATGAATAGAATTATCAGTGTGCAAAAAATTCGTAATTTTATAAATTTTTTGTTGGATTCTTTTCTGTTAATAAAAATATCTCCACTCGAGGCAAAGGTTGCACAAGGATCTGTGGTTCCCTTTCCTAAGAGGTATTACAACTGGCCTGCAGCACCAAGTGTCAGAATTGCCTACTGTGATAACTGCTCGCCCTCTTGGAAAGATTCCTACGTCATACAAAATGGTGACGCTGCAAGAAGCAGGATGACGTACTGCACATTGGCAGACTATGATTAGGAGCCAGGAAGAGCCTTGAGCGTTCATATTAATAGTGAGAGAAAACAAGTACGCGGCTGATGACCTCCACCTGAGGCGTTCGTTTTCATTTTGACTAATGAGACTACATCAGCAGAAAGCGGCGCGAAGCCTTCAACTGCACAACAGGTACGTGCGCGAAACATGATGTGTGAAGACAGTCCGTTGGAATTATGCGCCCAATTGCTTGTTTATGTAACTGTTCTTCTATTTCTTGTGAAAGATCCCCTATAAGGTATCCAAGAACGGTGACACTGTCATTATGACACTCGATCCGTGTTCTGGAGGAGAAGAGGCCAGATAACATGCTGGCTGTGTGCCCATGGTTGGCTTAAACGAATAACGGGATGGATCTGAGGAAAAGGCAACACTCAGTTTGTTGCCCCACAGTTCTCTAAGTCAGTTTGTGCTCCCTCTCTAATTATTTCGATGAATCTTTATTCTGATTTTTTGTCTGAAAAGTAGTGAATTGCTTCTGGAACTTTCAGAATTACTTATATTCAGTTGATCGACGTAAGGTAATCGGATCATGAATACTAACGAAGAAAAGAGTCAAGGACTGCGCACGTTGAAAGGAAATGATAACCATGTAAAATTCATAATTATTACTACGAAAAATACCTCATTAGCATATCAATCCCATCACTCGCTTTTGTTCAGTAGAGAGGTGACGGAAAACCTCCGCGAGGAGGTCATTAGAGGCCAAGCTTGGATTGGGGAAGTAAATCGTTGATGTGCTTCAAAGGAACCATCCTGGCATTTACTGATTTAGAAAACCCAAGATAAACCTAAATCTGGATGGTAGGTCGGGGATTTCAATCTCTGTCTACTCGAACTCTTACTCAGTCTTACAATCTACGTCATCTCTTTCGGTTCGGCGTCAGATATTACTCGAATAACAACAGTAGAGCTTCAAGTACATACTCTTAATCTATATATCACGAGCTTAGGGCGTATGGTGGAGGGTACTTTCTTGATCCGTATCATTTCTCTCCATTTTCTGCTTCATTCGCGATGGTGCGTGGGTGAATGGCTATTGATAAGTCTCCATATAACTTCTAATTTATCTAACAATCTCGTCGTGCTTGTTTTACGAGAGCTGTTTGAGAGGAAATAATGCGTTGCCCAACTGTTCTTGATAGGCTCCCTCTCGGAACTCCGATAGTAAACCTCTCCGTGGTGCACAATGCCTCTCTTATAGCGTCTGTCTGAATTTTGCTGAGCGTATACGAAACGCTCTCGCGTTTTCTAGACAATATGCTTTCAAAATACATATCAGAGATTATTATTTGGCAGGTATATCTCAGTAAAGGTTTATTGGTTTTCTCATTTTTCGCCTATTCTAATACTCTTTCAAAACGCCGAGGTGTTGACTTGAATGCGATACTGCAAAAATTTGTTCGGTACTGGATGTGTCTCTGTGAATGAATTAATTTTTAATCAGATGACTCATTATAGCTAATTTTTGTCATAGTCGGGAACCTATAGTACTTTCTATGGATTTTAGCCGAACAGTAACCAAAGAAATTACTAACATGCGTCTCTCATTTCGAGAGAGATTTCCGTCTTTACTGTGATTCATTCAAGACACTGGACGAAAGTTTTCTATGGTTTTTCTCTATGCATGCTTCGTCTTAATTATCCTACACTAAATGGAGTAGTCTCTTTTTCTGCTGAAAGAAACAGTCACACTTAAATTACCTTTCATTCCAACTTTGTACATAAGAGAAGAAGAGAAAGCTGTTATCGGGATGTACTATATCATTTCGCTCGCTTCTGTCTCTCTAACATGTATTAAAATGTAGCCTTAAATTTACTCATATATCTTGTTTTGACGATAATGACACCAAAATACTTTTTGCTCCGTTTTCTTCATTCATATATGGAAACGGTTAATTCCTCAGACTGGAACATCTTTCACTCATTATAATCCAATATCTAATTGTTTGGAAGATTTCTGAACCATAGAAGTTCAGTGTGAAGAGATAAGTTCATTGTTGATACTGTCATTATCAGGTTTTCCTGATGAAGTTATAACGTCATACCTTATTCTGAGTATACTTTACAGAAACGAGTAAGTTCGTAGTACTTTGTACATGGAACTTCCAGTGTCCGGAGTCACATTCGGGCTATTGATTGTTGACACAATATGTAATCCGTAACTGTAGTCATAAATTATGTTACACACATCTATGCTGCAATGTAGGATTCTTCATTAATGTTTGTAAATTATGGATATTCAAGGACACCCATAATAAAGACAGTACCAATCAATATTAATGGTTTAATAGTATTGGTTAGTAGTCTTAGCGATAGAGTTAACGAGGAATGAGCGATATAGGATTTTTGACAAGATCCTGTCTGGCAACTTTTATTCCTATAATTAAGAATCAATGTACGCTTAAGTGTTTAAATGATATATTCTGCCAAGTGCCTCACATTTGAAAAGAACGGAATACATTTTGAAACTAAAACGTGATTCGATTATTAGGCGATTTAAGAATCGTATCTTCCTTCCTGTATTCTTAATTGTTATGTAGTTTACTTTCGGAGCCGGGAAATCAACAGTGAGTCTAATTTTGTTCTTAATCATCACCGATTCGTTGTGACGATGCATCAGGTGCCAAAGCCGGTTTGGTAACTTACTTAAGTGCCAAGGATCCTATTTTAGTTAAAACGTGGAGAGCTTTGTAAGACTTGACATCGTCAGGTGATGGAGATAAGCAGAAATTTTAGTTGTTTTGAGCACATTTATGTATTAATTTGGAATTTGATGTTTACTAGTTTCTGTTGCTAGACAACCATTTTTGGATCAGTCTTAACAGAGTGTCAGTTTGTATGTACATGTAAGCTACAGAACATTACTGATGATGGCTTTGTAGCCTGCAAGTATATAGATACTGACTCTCAATAATACTGATCTGAAGATGATGGTGTAGCAACCCTGAATAGTAATCAACAAATTGTAAATTAATGTATTACTGCGATCAAGGCAGTTAAATTTTTTTAAGAAACATGCTGATATAATGAAATGTAATCCTAATCCATTAAGAATGTAACACAAGTGTTATATCCGTTATAAGCTTGATAATTACCAAAAGAATCACCAGAGAAAATGAAATGTTGTTGTAAGTTTATTAGCGGAAGAAATTCAGTTATATGAAGTCCATGCATTACACCCCAAACGTTTCAGTGTTGAGTGTGCTCGTTAACTTCTCAAAAATTTTTACGCGAGGATGTCCAATAGAGATAACACCAAATGGAAAACGCAGTCATGCACGAAACGGTGAACTGCTCCAGAAATACGTCTAATATTTGGATCGGATAATCAATCGTTACACTGCGCATCACAAGATCCACCACCAGACAGCATACATAAAAACACACCTTGAGCAGATTCATCGCCACGTTACGTTGAGCTGCCCGTCTACCTCTCCCAACACAATTTCACACACAACTGGTGACTCGCCGGCGTCTCCGCGGTGTCTTATATACTCTGCCGGGGTGGTCCCTGCGGCAGCCGAAAATCCTTCCGCTGCTCTCGAGGGCCCACATGCGCGCTCGCCCCTTTTCCTTCACGCCCAACACTAGTCCGGGGGTGGGGGTTGGGGAGGAGTAGCGATGAAGGAGGAGGAGGAAGGCGAGGCGAGAACGATAGACGGACTGAGGAAGATCGGCGCCCAGTGGCGGTGGAGTCGCGAAGCGGCGAGGATGCGGCGGCTGCAGAGATGGGCGGGGGAGTGCGCGATGGTGGGGTGGGAGGGTGGAGCACGCGACGCCGTGACGCAACGCAGCTGCGTCCCGTTGCCGGCCCGGCCTCCCCTCCACTCTGCTTGCCTTCTTCTCTACGCCTCTCGGTCTGTCCCGCTGCTGCTGGTGACGTGAGAGCAACCACGCTCTACGCTCTCGCTTTCATCCCGCTTGTTCCGTTTCCTCGCGGCTGCGGGGGCGCCTTCTTCACCCACTGACCTTACAACAGTTCCCGTTGTGCGAGCGCGGCGCAGGCAGCGCCCGAGTCTAGCTTCCGAAGACACTCTCCCCACACGTCCAGTACAGCTGCTATCGGACCCTTAGACCAACAGGGAGTTCGGGTTGGCGTTCCTAGCTTCAATACCAAAGAAATGCATTCTAGGGGTGCCGGAACATGATTCCTACAGCTGTAATTGACATCTCATGTAAATGTACGCTGTGTTGCGGGCGGTCAACTACACACTTTTTTTTCTCTGCGGTATATTGCAGCGTACATCACACTTAATTGCAGTTGCTTTCTAGTTTCTTGTTGAATCTCCCGCAGTACGAGGCTAGTCATATAGTAACGTAACTGACTTTTTTAAAAAAAATTTTCACAGGTAAATGTCTCATGTCCTGGCACGCACTGGAATTCCCGTGCGAAAGTACCGTAGCAGTTCATTGATGATGATTTCATGTCGTTTTGGCTCATATAACGGAGTGCTGCGATACTGAAGCACGGGTTTTCGGTGTGTACCGGGATTATAGGCATTTAAATGTTGTTGTTATTGTGGTCTTCAGTCCTGAGACTGGTTTGATGCAGCTCTCCACACTACCCTATCCTGTGCAAGCTTCTTCATCTCCCAGTACCTATTGCAACCTACATCCTTCTGAATCTGCTTAGTGTATTCATCTCTTGGCCTCCCTCTACGATTTTTACCCTCGACGTTGCCCTCCAATGCCAAATATGTGACCCCTTGATGCCTCAATACATGTCCTACCAACCGGTCCCTTCTTCTTGTCAAGTTGTGCCACATACTCCTCTTCTCCCCAATTCTATTCAATACCTCCTCATTAGTTATATGATCTACCCATCTAATCTTCAGCAGTCTTCTGTAGCACCACATTTCGAAAGATTCTCTTCTTGTCTAAAATATTTATCGTCCATGTTTCACTTCCATACGTGGCTACACTCCATACAAACACTTTCAGAAACGACTTCCTGACGCTTAAATCTATATTCGATGTTAACAAATTTCTCTTCTTCAGAAACGCTTTCCTTGCCATTGCCAGTCTTCATTTTATATCCTCTCTACTTCGACCATCATCAGTTATTTTTCTCCCCAAATAGCAAAACTCCTTTACTACTTTAAGTGTCTCATTTCCTAATCTAATTCCCTCAGCATCACCCAACTTAATTCGACTACATTCCATTATCCTCGTTTTGCTTTTGTTGATGTTTATCTTTCAAGACACTATCCATTCCGTTCAACTGCTCTTCCAAGTCCTTTGCTGTCTCTGACAGAATTACAATCTCATCGGCGAACCTCAAAGTTTTTATTTCTTCTCGATGAATTTTAATACCTACTCCGAATTTTTCTTTTGTTTCCTTTACTACTTGCTCAATATACAGATTGAGTAACATCGTGGAATGTAAACAAAAAATTAATTACGGGCTTACCCTGTTCTATGTGTTAATTGAAACTTTATGATCACCCTACGCACGCTCAGCGTAAAGGTTACCTGCATATGCACTGCATCATATAGCTCCTCACATAGCTCCTAGCTTTCCAAGCAGTGGGTCAACGGCGACGACGTAAAACCCAGGACCACAAACAGATTTATAGTAAACTTTTTTCTGCGACAAGTTAATTTCTTCTGCCACGAAAGTAGTCTCTTGATCAGCTAGGATTCTTAGGGGTGTGACTTTTCTCAATCGTGGAACTGGATGGGCCACAGCAGGTTAATACTCTCCACATGATCACAAAAATAAGCACGACCTGTATATGCACAAGAACACGAAAATAGGAAAACATCGCTAAAAATGATTTCTTGCACAGAAATGCAGGTAATAGATAAGCCTGCTGTCGTAACTGACCACGAACGGCACCTCTGGAGTGTCCTTAATATGTTTTAAGTCTCATTGTGGTCAACACATTGTTCTGTGTAGTTTCGGGTGGATTATATTGGAGCAAAGTGGTCAAAGTGTTGTTGTTCGTATAAAGGCACTTCCATTACTAAGGTAGCCGAAATCGAAGATTTACACCACATACAGCGAAAGCTGAAAGACATAATCCGCTATGCCACAACGCGGACGAAGGTGTGTGTTACGGACAGTTGTTGAAGACGATTGTGACAAAAAATAAGGGGACAACAGCTGCTAAAGCCATTGTAGGACTGAATGTCACACTCGTGAACCCTGTCATCAACAAAAGAAGTTGAAAGGAGCTCCGTAAGCAGGGAATTGCCGGGCGAACTGGAATTCCAAACCCACTCATCAGTGTTGCAACTTCCCGTAACGGGGAAACTTGGTGCCTAAGTTAGAAAACACGGACTGTAGAGCAATGGAAGAAAGTTATTTGATCGTATGAGTCTTGTCGCGCGCTGTTTCCAGCTTCTGACCGAGTTTCTTTCCCAACACTGAATAATGATGGGGGTTCGTTGATGTTCGGGCAACCATGTCGTGGTATTCCATGGACTCCAAGGGTACGCTGTAAGGTCGCACTGTTGCGAAGGATTATGTAGCCGTTTTTGTTGACTGGTACAATGTTTGTTCCCTATTGGTGATGCTGTGCTCAAGGACCGATTTGCATTGTCCAAGACTCGTTTTGTGAGGACGAAAATGATTTATCACATCTCCACTCGCCACCACGATCACCAGATCTCGGAATTATTGAAGCTTTGTGGTCTACTTTGGAGAGAAGGATGCGTAATAGCTATCCACAAGCGTCCATCATTACCCGAACTTGTCACTACATTGCAGGAAGAAAACCACACAATACCTGTATTTATCCATTCCTGGACGACTGGAAGCTGTATTGAATGACAATAGTTTTATTACACGGTATTAGGCATGGTAATGTGTTGTGACTTTGGCACTGTTCAGGGAGTATTATAATCAACAGCGAAAATTTTCACAGATTAAAGTTTACGATAACAGAAGCAAAGTAGTTCCAGTAAAGACAGGTCCGCAAACTTTTCTATTTAGTCTCCATCTAATTGGTCTCTGTTTTCTCCTTTGGCCCACCTTAACAAGATATACAGTACTACGTCAGCAATTTAATGTTGCAATTTAGTGTTCATCCGTACTTGTTAAACGAGTTATTTTCACATATCATCATTACTACAGCTCTACAGTCAGTTACCGATAATTTTAAACACTCCTGTAACATCCCATATGTCTTGAGAAGACTGTAGTTTCATTTTCTGTAATGACTCCAGCCAGAAAAAGCCAGAGGATTACGAGCAGGTGATCTTAAGGGTGGGGTGGGGGGGGGGGGGGAAGGTTACAGGCTCTGCATCACCTATACATGTTGTTCGATGTTGAAACGTAAGATGTCGTCTTAAATGTGCCCATCATGCATGTATCACATTCTGCAACATGGGCCAAGAGAGAAATTTGAGCTCAAATAGATGGGGACTTAATAGAAGAGTTTTCGATTCCGTATGTCTGCATTTCCGGAAGGCTTTTGACACTGTACCACACAAGCGGCTTGCAGTGAAATTGCGTGCTTATGGAATGTCGTGTCAGTTACGTGACTGGATTTGTGATTTCCTATCAGAGAGGTCACAATTCGTAGTAATTGACTGAAAGTCATCGAGTAAAACAGAAGTGATATCTGGCATTCCCCAAGGTAGTGTTATAGGCCCTTTGCTGTTCCTTATCGATATAAACGATTTGGGAGACAATCTGAGCAGCCGTCTTCGGTTGTTTCCAGATGACGCTGTCGTTTATCGACTAATAAAATCATCAGAAGATCAAAACAAATTGCAAAACTACTTAGAATAGATATCTCAATGATGCGAAAATTGGCAGTTGGCCCTAAATAACGAAAAGTGTGAGGTCATCCACATGAGTGCTAAAAGGAATTCGTTAAACTTCGGTTACACTATAAATCAGTCTAATCTAAAAGCCGTAAATTCAACTAAATACTTAGGTATTACAATTATGAACAAGTTGAATTGGAAGTAACACACAGAAAATGTTGTGGGGAAGGCTAACCAAACACTATGTTTTATTGTCAGGACACTTAGAAAATGTAACAGATCTACTAAGGAGACTGGCTACACAACGCCTGTCCGCATTCTTTTAGAATACTGCTGCGCGGTATGGGATCCTTGCCAGATAGGATTGACGAAGTACATCTAAAAAGTTCAAAGAAGGGAAGCACTTTTTGAATTATCACGAAATATGGCAGAGAGTGTCACAGAAATGGTACAGGATTTGGACTGGACATAATTAAAAGAAAGACGTTTTTCGTTGCGACGGAATCTTCTCACGAAATTCCAATGACCAACTTTCTCCTCCGAATGCGAAAATATTTTGTTGACACCGACCCACATAGGGAGAGACGATCACCACGACGAAATAAGGAAAATCAGAGCTCTGACGGAAAGATATAGGTACTCTTTCTCTCCGTGCGCTGTACTACATTGGAATACTAGAGAATTGTGAAGGTGGTTCGATGAACACTCTACCAGACACTTAAATGTGATTTGCAGAGTATCAATGTAGATGTAGATGTAGATGTCACATCCCTTACACAGGTATGCGATATATGACAGTCACTTACTTATTTCACGTACCTAAACTCCGTAGGCTGTCTACAGTTCTACTTCTCACTATCTCCCGTTTTCATAACCACTGCAACCTACATCCACTTGAATCTGCTTACTATATTCAGGCCCGGAATTTCTTTAAAATTTTTGCCCCACAATCGTCCCCATTGCCAGGCGATTTCATGGCGCCTCTGGATGTATCATCTCTATCGAACTACCCTTCTGATCTTCAGTATACTTCCATAGCACCACATTTCAAAAGCTTCTATTCTCTTGCTGTCTGAACTGTTAGTCGTCCAAGTTTCTTTTCCATAAAAAGGCTACAAACCAGACCAATATCTTCAGAAATTTTCCTAGCATTTACATTTGCATTCGATGTTAACAGAATTCTCTTCTTCAGAAAGGCTTTTCATGCAACCATCTGTCGACACTTCGGCCATTATTAGAAATTTTACTGACCAAATAACGCACCTCATCTACGACTATCAGTGTCCCAAATCCCACAGTGTCGCCTGATTTAATTCGACTACATTCCATTATCCCTGTTTTACTTTTGTTGATGTTCATGGACTATTTTCACAACACTGTCCATTTCACGTCGTTACTTATGGAAGATTGTACCGAAGAGGACGCCACCATCGTTAAGCTCTAGAGTTAATGCTACATGTCCTAAGGAAATATAGCGTTTTTGGTTTCCGCTTGCTTTCAGTCGTTCACAGTGCCAACATAGCAAGGTCACGTTGGTTGACATTACGAGGCCAGATCAGTTAGTCATCCAGACTGTTGCACTCGCAACTATTGAAAACGTCGCTCCATCTCTTCAGGAACCAAAGGTTTCTCTGGCATGCGCGCTACCCCTTCGTTGTGTTTTCACGGTTGTATGTATCGCTGACGTAAGCAAGCAACCCGACCTTTGGAAGGTCCATTGTACGTCGGGGTGGGTGTGGGAGTGGGGATTGGGGGCAGTGTTCCTTGGCAGATGGTATCTTCAAAATTGATCAGACATAAATTGATTAGTTCACATTCCCTCGATGATGACTTATGGTAACTTTACATTAGTTTTAATTTAGAGAAAAGATGTTTCTCTGTGAGCTACTGTGACAGGCAATATACTGAAATAAAATTGTTTGAAGTTAAATAATTGGGTATGTCTAAAGGGGCTCCGCAGTTTTCGACGAAGAGTGGTAAAAGTTGTATTTCGTTAAAGAGACCATTTTGATCAACATCCGAATTTAAGCCTTTTTTCCATTTGTATTACAAATTTTAACAGAGCTTGCTTGTTTCTTCTTTGATTTTTTCCTATATACACTCCTGGAAATGGAAAAAAGAACACATTGACACCGGTGTGTCAGACCCACCATACTTGCTCCGGACACTGCGAGAGGGCTGTACAAGCAATGATCACACGCACGGCACAGCGGACACACCAGGAACCGCGGTGTTGGCCATCGAATGGCGCTAGCTGCGCAGCATTTGTGCACCGCCGCCGTCAGTGTCAGCCAGTTTGCCGTGGCATACGGAGCTCCAGCACAGTCTTTAACACTGGTAGCATGCCGCGACAGCGTGGACGTGAACCGTATGTGCAGTTGACGGACTTTGAGCGAGGGCGTATAGTGGGCATGCGGGAGGCCGGGTGGACGTACCGCCGAATTGCTCAACACGTGGGGCGTTAGGTCTCCACAGTACATCGATGTTGTCGCCAGTGGTCGGCGGAAGGTGCACGTGCCCGTCGACCTGGGACCGGACCGCAGCGACGCACGGATGCACGCCAAGACCGTAGGATCCTACGCAGTGCCGTAGGGGACCGCACCGCCACTTCCCAGCAAATTAGGGACACTGTTGCTCCTGGGGTATCGGCGAGGACCATTCGCAACCGTCTCCATGAAGCTGGGCTACGGTCCCGCACACCGTTAGGCCGTCTTCCGCTCACGCCCCAACATCGTGCAGCCTGCCTCCAGTGGTGTCGCGACAGGCGTGAATGGAGGGACGAATGGAGACGTGTCGTCTTCAGCGATGAGAGTCGCTTCTGCCTTGGTGCCAATGATGGTCGTATGCGTGTTTGGCGCCGTGCAGGTGAGCGCCACAATCAGGACTGCATACGACCGAGGCACACAGGGCCATCACCCGGCATCATGGTGTGGGGAGCGATCTCCTACACTGGCCGTACACCACTGGTGATCGTCGAGGGGACACTGAATAGTGCACGGTACATCCAAACCGTCATCGAACCCATCGTTCTACCATTCCTAGACCGGCAAGGGAACTTGCTGTTCCAACAGGACAATGTACGTCCGCATGTATCCCGTGCCACCCAACGTTCTCTAGAAGGTGTAAGTCAACTACCCTGGCCAGCAAGATCTCCGGATCTGTCCCCCATTGAGCATGTTTGGGACTGGATGAAGCGTCGTCTCACGCGGTCTGCACGTCTAGCACGAACGCTGGTCCAACTGAGGCGCCAGGTGGAAATGGCATGGCAAGCCGTTCCACAGGACTACATCCAGCATCTCTACGATCGTCTCCATGGGAGAATAGCAGCCTGCATTGCTGCGAAAGGTGGATATACACTGTACTAGTGCCGACATTGTGCATGCTCTGTTGCCTGTGTCTATGTGCCTGTGGTTCTGTCAGTGTGATCATGTGATGTATCTGACCCCAGGAATGTGTCAATAAAGTTTCCCCTTCCTGGGACAATGATTTCACGGTGTTCTTATTTCAATTTCCAGGAGTGTATATACAGGGTGTTTCAAAAATGACCGGTATATTTGAAACGGCAATAGAAACTAAACGAGCAGCGATAGAAATACACCGTTTGTTGCAATATGCTTGGGACAACAGTACATTTTCAGGCGGACAAACTTTCGAAATTACAGTAGTTACAATTTTCAACAACAGATGGCGCTGCAAGTGATGTGAAAGATATAGAAGACAACACAGTCTGTGTGTGCACCATTCTGTACGTCGTCTTTCTGCTGTAAGCGTGTGCTGTTTACAACGTGCAAGTGTGCTGTAGATAACATGGTTTATTCCTTAGAACAGAGGATTTTTCTGGTGTTGGAATTCCACCGCCTAGAACACAGTGTTGTTGCAACAAGACGAAGTTTTCAACGGAGGTTTAATGTAACCAAAGGACCGAAAAGCGATACAATAAAGGATCTGTTTGAAAAATTTCAACGGACTGGGAACGTGACGGATGAACGTGCTGGAAAGGTAGGGCGACCGCGTACGGCAACCACAGAGGGCAACGCGCAGCTAGTGCAGCAGGTGATCCAACAGCGGCCTCGGGTTTCCGTTCGCCGTGTTGCAGCTGCGGTCCAAATGACGCCAACGTCCACGTATCGTCTCATGCGCCAGAGTTTACACCTCTATCCATACAAAATTCAAACGCGGCAACCCCTCAGCGCCGCTACCATTGCTGCACGAGAGACATTCGCTAACGATATAGTGCACAGGATTGATGACGGCGATATGCATGTGGGCAGCATTTGGTTTACTGACGAAGCTTATTTTTACCTGGACGGCTTCGTCAATAAATAGAACTGGCGCATATGGGGAACCGAAAAGCCCCATGTTGCAGTCCCATCGTCCCTGCATCCTCAAAAAGTACTGGTCTGGGCCGCCATTTCTTCCAAAGGAATCATTGGCCCATTTTTCAGATCCGAAACGATTACTGCATCACGCTATCTGGACATTCTTCGTGAATTTGTGGCGGTACAAACTGCCTTAGACGACACTGCGAACACCTCGTGGTTTATGCAAGATGGTGCCCGGCCACATCGCACGGCCGACGTCTTTCATTTCCTGAATGAATATTTCGATGATCGTGTGATTGCTTTGGGCTATCTGAAACATACAGGAGGCGGCGTGGATTGGCCTCCCTATTCGCCAGACATGAACCCCTGTGGCTTCTTTCTGTGGGGACACTTGAAAGACCAGGTGTACCGCCAGAATCCAGAAACAATTGAACAGCTGAAGCAGTACATCTCATCTGCATGTGAAGCCATTCCGCCAGACACGTTGTCAAAGGTTTCGGGTAATTTCATTCAGAGACTACGCCATATTATTGCTACGCATGGTGGATATGTGGAAAATATCGTACTATAGAGTTTCCCAGACCGCAGCGCCATCTGTTGTTGAAAATTGTAACTACTGTAATTTCGAAAGTTTGTCCGCCTGAAAATGTACTGTTGTCCCAAGCATATTGCAACAAACGGTGTATTTCTATCGCTGCTCGTTTAGTTTTTATTGCCGTTTCAAATATACCGGTCATTTTTGAAACACTCTGTATTTTGTGGACAAGAGAACGCTCTGTGATTTTCATTTATTTGCTCGAAACGTTCTTCACATTTTGTTATAGTGATATCCAGCAAGGAAGAGTTAAAATCTATTTTGAAATACACTCCTGGAAATTGAAATAAGAACACCGTGAATTCATTGTCCCAGGAAGGGGAAACTTTATTGACACATTCCTGGGGTCAGATACATCACATGATCACACTGACAGAACCACAGGCACATAGACACAGGCAACAGAGCATGCACAATGTCGGCACTAGTACAGTGTATATCCACCTTTCGCAGCAATGCAGGCTGCTATTCTCCCATGGAGACGATCGTAGAGATGCTGGATGTAGTCCTGTGGAACGGCTTGCCATGCCCTTTCCACCTGGCGCCTCAGTTGGACCAGCGTTCGTGCTGGACGTGCAGACCGCGTGAGACGACGCTTCATCCAGTCCCAAACATGCTCAATGGGGGACAGATCCGGAGATCTTGCTGGCCAGGGTAGTTGACTTACACCTTCTAGAGCACGTTGGGTGGCACGGGATACATGCGGACGTGCATTGTCCTGTTGGAACAGCAAGTTCCCTTGCCGGTCTAGGAATGGTAGAACGATGGGTTCGATGACGGTTTGGATGTACCGTGCACTATTCAGTGTCCCCTCGACGATCACCAGTGGTGTACGGCCAGTGTAGGAGATCGCTCCCCACACCATGATGCCGGGTGTTGGCCCTGTGTGCCTCGGTCGTATGCAGTCCTGATTGTGGCGCTCACCTGCACGGCGCCAAACACGCATACGACCATCATTGGCACCAAGGCAGAAGCGACTCTCATCGCTGAAGACGACACGTCTCCATTCGTCCCTCCATTCACGCCTGTCGCGACACCACTGGAGGCGGGCTGCACGATGTTGGGGCGTGAGCGGAAGACGGCCTAACGGTGTGCGGGACCGTAGCCCAGCTTCATGGAGACGGTTGCGAATGGTCTTCGCCGATACCCCAGGAGCAACAGTGTCCCTAATTTGCTGGGAAGTGGCGGTGCGGTCCCCTACGGCACTGCGTAGGATCCTACGGTCTTGGCGTGCATCCGTGCGTCGCTGCGGTCCGGTCCCAGGTCGACGGGCACGTGCACCTTCCGCCGACCACTGGCGACAACATCGATGTACTGTGGAGACCTCACGCCCCACGTGTTGACCAATTCGGCGGTACGTCCACCCGGCCTCCCGCATGCCCACTATACGCCCTCGCTCAAAGTCCGTCAACTGCACATACGGTTCACGTCCACGCTGTCGCGGCATGCTACCAGTGTTAAAGACTGCGATGGAGCTCCGTATGCCACGGCAAACTGGCTGACACTGACGGCTGCGGTGCACAAATGCTGCGCAGCTAGCGCCATTCGACGGCCAACACCGCGGTTCCTGGTGTGTCCGCTGTGCCGTGCGTGTGATCATTGCTTGTACAGCCCTCTCGCAGTGTCCGGAGCAAGTATGGTGGGTCTGACACACCGGTGTCAATGTGTTCTTTTTTCCATTTCCAGGAGTGTATGTTTCAAGATCTATTATCGGCTGATCTCTTAAACTTAAGCATACATCTTGTACTCCTGTGGCGGGGACGGTTCGGTATGGAAAATTCTGTCTCATATTAAACCCTTCACTCCCATCTTTTACAGTATTGAGCATTCGATGAACAAAGATTGAGTTCGAATTCCGACAAATCGGCTACAGCTTGAGCCTGTGTCTATGTGAACAACATTGAATATTTGTAAAGCTTCGGACAGTATGTGTTACGAAACAGACCCTAACTATGGAGATCATTAATACGAAAGACTTCAACTTTGCTGTTAAAAGATTGACTTTGTTTCTCGTTTCAATGCCTCCATCCCCATCAGTTTGTATGATGCAACACAGAGTTTTGCAGACGTAGCCGCGCGGGATTAGCCGAGCTGTCTCAGGAGCTGCAGTCGTGGACTGTGCGGCTGTTCCGGGCGGAGGTTCGAGTCCTCCCTTGGGCATGGATGTGTGTGTTTGTCCTTAGGATAGTTTAGGTTAAGTAGTGTGTAAGCTTAGGGACTGATGACCTTAGCAGTTAGGTCCCATACGATTTCACACAAATTTGAACACATTTTTTTGCAAACGTGATACAAGTACCTGGACGCTTCAGCTCTGCTCTCCCGTCGAGGTGTAGAGTCTAACGACAAAACAATTTCGAACATAAGTATCCTCCATGTTCATTGGCCGCGACAAAATAAACATACACTGTATGACCAAAAGTATCCGGACACCCGCAAAAACATACGTTTTTCTTATTAGGTGCGTTGTGCTGCCACCTACTGAAAGTTGCTCCATATGAGTGATCTCAGTAGTCATTAGACATCGTGAGAGAACAGTGTGAGGTGCTCCGCGGAACTCACGGACTTCGAACGTGGTCAGGCGATTGGGTGTCACTTGTGTCATACGTCTGTACGCGAGATTTCTTCACTCCTAAACATCCATTGGTACACCGTTTTCGATGTGATAGTGAAGTGAATGTAGTCAAATTAAATCGGGTGATGCTGAGGGGATTAGATTAGGAAATGAGACACTTATGTAGTAAAGGAGTTTTGCTATTTAGGGAGCAAAATAACTGATGATGGTCGAAGTAGAGAGGATATAAAATGTAGACTGGCAATGGCAAGGAAATCGTTTCTGAAGAAGAGAAATTTGTTAACATCGAGTATAGATTTAAGTGCCAGGAAGTCGTTTCTGAAAGTATTTGTATGGAGTGTAGCCAAGTATGGAAGTGAAACATGGACGATAACCAGTTTGGACAAGAAGAGAATAGAAGCTTTCGAAACGTGGTGCTACAGAAGAATGCTGAAGATAAGGTGGGTAGATCACGTAACTAATGAGGAGGTATTGAATAGGATTGGGGAGAAGAGATGTTTGTGGCACAAGTTGACTAGAAGAAGGGATCGGTTGGTAGGACATGTTCTGAGGCATCAAGGGATCACAAATTTAGCATTGGAGGGCAGCGTGGAGGGTAAAAATCGTAGAGGGAGACCAAGAGATCAATACACTAAGCAGATTCAGAAGGATGTAGGTTGCAGTAGGTACTGGGAGATGAAGAAGCTTGCACAGGATAGAGTATCATGGAGAGCTGTATCAAACCAGTCTCAGGACTGAAGACCACAACAACAGTGAAGTGAAAACGTGAAGGGGCACATACAGCACAAAAGCGTACAGGCCGACCTCGTGTGTTGATTGACAGGGACCGCCGACAGTTGAAGAGGCTCATAATGTGTAATAGGCTGACATCTATCGAGACCATCACACAGGAATTCCAAACTGCATCAGGATCCACTGCAAGTACTATGACAGTTAGGCGGGAGGTGAGAAAACTTGGATTTCATGGTCCTGTCGACCATGCTCATAAGCCACACATCACGCCGGTAAACACCAAACGACGTCTCGCTTGGTGTAAGGAGCGTAAATGACGGACGATCGAACAGTGGAAAAACGTCGTGTAGAGTGATGAATCACGGCACATAATGTGGCGATCCGATGGCAGAGTGTGGGTAAGGAGAATGTATGGTGAACTTCATCTGCCAGCGTTTGTAGTGCCAACAGTGAAATTCGGAGGCGGTGGTGTTACGGTGTGGTCGTGTTTTTCATGGAGGGGGCTTGCACCCCTTGTTGTTTTGCGTGGCACTACCACAGCACAGGCGTACATAGGTGTTCTAAGCACCTTCTTGCATCCAACTGTTGAAGAGCAATTCGAGGATGGCGATTGCATCTTTCAACACAATCGAACACTTATTCATAATGCATGGCCTGTGGCGGAGTGGTTATACGACAATAAAATTCCTGTGAAGGACTGGCTTGCATAGAGTCCTGACCTGAATCCTGTAGATCACCTTTGGGATGTTTTGGACCGCCGACTTCGTGCCAGGCCTCACCGACCGACATCGATACCTCTCCTCAGTGCAGCACCCCGTGAAAAATGGGCTGCCATTCCCCAAGATACCTTCCAGCATCTGATTGAACGTATACGTGCGAGAGTGGAAGCAGTCATAAAGGCTAAGGGTGAGCCTAGTATTATTTTCTGCTGATCTGTATTTTTCCCTCTCGTATTCGCGCTACTGTCACAACGCTGGCCTGACCTAACTTGCAAATGAGTGCGATATTTCGATGTAAGACTTAAAGAAACATACTTAACTATCGACCAGTGGTATCTGTGGTAGGAAAAAGCCCAATGAAATGATTCTTTGGTTTATATTTATTTGTGAAGAAATTAAGAAAACCAATCTAACATTTGAAATTGAAATCTGTTCATCTCTGAAGTCAAATAACAGAAAAATGTTTGTATTTTTTCAAATAAAAAATAATAATATTTTCAGGATTCTTTTCCCCATAACTGAATAATTTCATTTTCTATTTTATGACCCACAAAATGAATGAAATCCTGACTGAGCGCTTTGTACATGAGTGACGTGTCCTGCTGCCCTTTTTTATGTAGAATAAAATTAGTACTAGAGTAACTTTGAGTACAGATTAACAAATAGGCTACGTGTCGATGGGTCGATGGTGCTCTCAGCCTTGGGCGTCACACTCCCCCTCCCCCACCCCCAAAACCTCCCACCCTCACCAGGACCACGGGCCCACTCTTCACTTAGCGCGCCTCTGGGTTCAGTAATGATAACCACAAATATTTATCCGTAGTTCATCAATATAGCACTCCTGAATCAACCCATCACAAGCGTTCATTTCAAGTCCTACGTTTCAAAAATTCAGTTGTAGAATAGCCTGTTTTCTAGCATCTCCTCCATTTCATATACGGGGTGAGTCATCTAACATTAGCGCTGGATATATTTTGTAAACTACATCAAATACTGACGAATCGATTCCACAGACCGAACGTGAGGAGTGGGGCTAATGTAATTGGTTAATGCAAACCATAAAAAAATGCACGTCCACATGCTAACACCTTTTTATTGGTCTTTTTCACTGACGCACATGTACATTACCATGAGGGGTGAGGTACACGTACACACGTGGTTTCCGTTTTCAACTACGGAGTGGAATAGAGTGTGACCCGACATTTCAGGCCAATAGATGTTCAATGTGGTGGCCATCATTTGCTGCACACAATTGCAATCTCTGGCGTAATGAATGTCGTACACGCCGCAGTACACCTGGTGTAATGTCGCCGCAGGCTCCCACACTACGTTGTTTCATATCCTCTGGGATTGTAGGCACATCACGCTACACATTCTCCTTTAACGTACCCCACAGAAAGAAGTCCATAGGTGTAAGATCAGGAGAACGGGCTGGCCAATTTATGCGTCCTCCACATCCTATGAAACGCCCGTCGAACATCCTGTCGAGGGTCAGCCTAGTGTTAATTGCAGAATGTGCAGGTGCACCATCATGCTGATACCACCTACGTCGACGCGTTTCCATTGGGACATTTTCGAGCAACGTTGTCAGATTATTCTGTAGAAACGCGATGTATGTTGCAGCTGTTTGGGCCCCTGCAATGAAGTGAGGACCAATGAGGTGGTCGCCAATGATTCTACACGGTCGCTGTCGCTCTACCTGTCTGAGCCAGCGAGGATTGTCCACGGACCAGTAATGCATGTTCCGTAGATTCACTGCCCCGTGGTTTGTGAAACCCGCTTCATCGGTAAACAGGTAGAACTGCAACGCATTCTCTGTTAATGCCCATTGACAGAATTGCACTCGATGATTAAAGTCATCACCATGTAATTGCTGATGTAGCGACACATGAAACGGGTGAAAGCGGTGACGATGCAGTATGCGCATGACACTACTTTGACTCAGTCCACCGGCTCTCGCTATGTCCCGTGTACTCATGTGTGGGTTCATGGCAACAGCAGCTAACACACCAACTGCACCCGCTTCTCCTGTGACGGGCCTGTTACGGACCCGTCTGCGTGCTACGACCATACCTGTTGCATACAGTTGGCGGTAGATGTTTTGCAATGTGCGGCACGTTGGATGCTCTCTGTCCGGGTACCGTTCTGCATACACCCTGCAGGCTTCAGTTGCATTTCGTCGACACTCGCCATAGATGAGTATCATCTCCGCCTTTTCAGAGTTCGAATACACCATGGTCACAGTTCCTACAACACTACACTATCACAGACGTCTGGTAACACGGTGTACTACAGTTGGTCTGCGTGCGGAGACGAATGCAGAATAACAATAGCAGCAAGCGCTACATGCGGACACTGCGACAGCTAGACCAAACCATAACAGTGCACTACAGCCACACTCGTAAACACGGTCGTCATCGTAAACATGTCCCTGCAGATGCTGCTCGCCAACCGTGGCCCGTGTTTGTTACAACACGCAACTGAACGTCGGAGGTTTCAAGCGTCAACTTTAGGTTACAATATCTCCGGATGTAATTAACATTTTACAATGCAACAAACGGTACTGATTACGTATATGTTTATATGTTCAGATGTGCTAACAAAACTAACGTGGTTCCATTAAAAAAACGTAGGTTTGTGTTAAAAAACATACTTCCGTGCATTTTTGTATGGTTTGTATTAAACAATTACACTAGCCCCTCTCCTCACGTTCGGTCTGTGGAATCGGTTCGTCAGTATTTGATGTGGTTTACGAAATATATCCAGCGGTAACGTTAGGTGACTCACCCTTTATAAGTTAATGGCTTTTTTTCTCTTAGCCAGTATTAATACCATCATATAGTATCCGCCGTTTCATGATGCAGCATTTTTTTTTGTCCGCCCCGCAGATGTTCTTCCAGCTGTTCGAGCTATATGTGGTGTAAGTTTGAGGACCTCTTGTCGACCCCTATTCAATAGTCTGGGAATTCTGACATTGCCCTCACAGTATATATTTTCTTTAATGTCGTTTGTTGTTAGCAATATTAGCTTATTCGCAAGAGTTAGCAGCTTTCACTCAGCTAGTACTAGGCAGAAATCAAATCAGCATGAGGAATGCACTTCCTTGACTCTTGTTCAGAAAGGATTGAAGTATTCTGCTGCATCCACTTTCAATAAGCTACTACAAGAACTCAAAAATCTTAGCAGCTGCCCAAACTCTTTTAAGTCCAAACTGAAGAGTTTCCTCATGGCTCACTCCTTCTATTCTGTCGAGGAGCTCCTGGAAGAGCTAAAAAATGAAGCAAATTCCACTGTTACATTGTTGATTTTCTTTATTTAAACTTACGACTTGTCGCCTGAATATGTTCCTTATATTTCGTTTTATCTGTTTCTACTATCGTGTTATAATTTCATGTATTGAATCGTTCCATGACCATGGAGACTTCTCCTTAATTTGGTCCCACGGATCAATAAGTAAATAAATAAACTGTTATTGGAATTGACAGTGAAAGTCCCTTACGAGTGGAAGTCGTCAAATGAGGGTCTTTGGCTGTGCGGTTGTCAGCGTTGTCTCTCGTCAGTCTGTGTTCTGCGTGCGTCACTAACTCATCGCGCATCCGTTAACTGTTAATGGGTGAAGGCCATGCGTCTGCCTTCTTCCTCTCTCACATGTCATATCAGATTGAATTAGAAGAAAACGAGCTTCACTAACCAGACCGCAAATTACGCAGCCAATTTAACCCATGATTTTCGAGAGCGGTCCAGTCCTTGTGCCTGAATGTCAGGGACACGTTTTCGTTCATCGTTTTCATAATTTCATCACCAGATCGTTTAGCGAACCGTAATGATTGTCTCCCACTAACATGTGTACTTAATAAACAAGAAACATCATTAGAGAACTGTATATTGCTTCACGAGCTTTGATTTATGTGACAAACAGATGGCCATACTTTATTTACCAGACTATAACGACCTGTAATTACAACACACCTGCAACGTCAGTAATCATCACCTGTTCACACTACAGAAAATACGATTCCACTCTTTTCAATTTACATGAACTCTCAAACAAAGTCAGAGTCCTCCTGAACTCGGAAGAAATAGTTCCTTGTAAATAGTCTTACAGTAATCCGATAATTCTGATCACTTTTCTTTGACAAAATTAGGTCTTTCGGTCTCAGTCACGGTGTCTTGTCACCTTCATATTTACAGTCGAACGTCCGTTTCTTTAAAATATCTAGTGATATGGTCATAGATTTTCGGCTGTCGAGAACAGTTTGTGACAATTGTGGATGGAGGAATTCCTACTCTGACGATTGCCGTAAGTAATTCGGCCATTGAAATGGCGCAGCGCGAACAGCCGAAGGAGCAACATGTGACTTAGATCTGGAAATTCTGAAGGACTTAAAACTTTGACGGTTCAGCCTAACACCGTTGTACATTTTCCATTATTCTGTTTATGTTACACTACTCCAGGATGCCACTCCAGAGTGGTAAACAAATAACGTAATTTTAGTTATTATAAACAGAATTTTTTATCTATTGAGATTTTCCTCTATACAAAGGTTTTTCTCCAACATAACAAATGCCCCGAAATTATGACATCTGTTACAAAAGACCCTAATTTATCTCCTCAGGATATCCCTTAAGGTGTTTCGATCTTGTATATCTTCTTCCTTTGCGCCAAGTCTTCTCATTGTTAATCATACGTTTTTGAGTCAGGTGGTCATGGAGTGACTTTTCTCTTTTATCCCTCCGGTTCCCATGCCGGGATAATTTTCGGTATTCCGGTTTCCTCCATTCTTCTTACAAGCCCGTATCATTGTAACTTCCTTCTATCCATTACATCATGTATTCTTTCCCTTACTTCCATTCTCTTTATTATTTCGACGTTTCTTATTTTCTTTTTCCTATAAATTCTTGCTGATCCTCTCCATAAGTATTTTTCTACAGCTGACAGTTTTTTCTTTTGTTTTAGAATAGGAGCTCATCTCTCCACTCCATACATTACTATGCTCTCTACTATCGATTTTCATACGATTCTTTTGGTTCGGTTTATTACATTTCTGCTCCATAATACTGAGTGGAGCATCCCAATGACCTTCCTTCCACTGCTAATTTTTTAATAATTTCTCCCCCTGATTTTCCATTCAGCTCTAAAATGGATCCCAAATAAGAGAAAGTATTGACCTACTTAATTTTCGTTCCCTCTATGTATAAGTTATCCGGATCATTGGTGAAGTATTGTGTTTCCTGATAATTAATCTTTAATTCCCAGTTTCTGTTATACCATTGCTAACTGGCTGCGTATATAATTTGCATCCTCCCTGTCTTGTGCTATAACTACTCGATCATCAGCAAATAGTTTATGGAGTAAATAAACTCCATCTTTAATTTCTAGCCAGATCGCATTGCAGTTACGAGACGATGTCTTAAGACTTATGTCTATTTAGATTTTAAATAATGTTGGTGACATGGGACAGCCACGTAACAGACCTTGCTTGTTCTAAATTTCTGTGGAAGTATACTACCAGGTTTCATTTGACGTGTTTTGTCTTTGTATATTTCTTGTATTATTTTAATTAGAGAGCCCTTTATGTTCAGCATGTGTAATGCTCTGCAATGTAGTTTTCTCGGAACTGTATCATATGCTTTTTCTAAACCTATGAAAATTAATCCTAAGTTTTTTGATTTTTCCCTACGCTTTTCTAAGAACTGTTGCAATGTGAAAATTTTGTCTTCTCATGATCCATCAGCTGTGAAACCATGTTGTTCTTCCTGGGTTTTAAAATTTATTACCAGCTTATTTGTAATTATTTTCACAAAAATTCAAATTAATGTGCTAACACAAATCCCTCGATAGTGCGAGAAGCTTTTGCGATTTCCTTTCTTAAATGTGGTATTGACATAGCCCAGCTTCATTTCCATGGGTACTGAATCTCCATGTAACATTTTACTGAATAACCGTGTTATTAGATTCACAGTTTTGTCACCACCATATTTTAAGAACTCCAGATTGATACTGTCTGATCCATGTGATTTGTCAGTCTTCCCTGTCCTTAATACCTTACTCACCTCGCTTCCTAAAATTCGGATCTCATCCTCTTCCTGTTCCTTTTCTTCCACTGTTCCTTCCTATAGATACTCTTCTCTATCCTAATTTAATAATTTCCGGAAATTTTCTTGTCATCCTTTTGTTGTTATCAGTTGCTCTTGTCCCTTGTCGAAGTCCTCTTAATACTGACCATGCTTCTTTCGCTCTCCCAAATACTAGTTTGCTATTGACATTGGCACACGTCCTTTCGCATGCTTCATTCTTTACTATCCTTATTTTTTGCCACTTCATTCTTCTTTTCCTTGTAGATTGTTCTTGTTAATTCCGATTTATCGTTCAAACATTAGTTGAATGCGTTTCTCTTTTCTTTAACTGTCACCACTTTTTCCTCCGTCCACCATTGTGCTGTACGGCTGTGGTTGTTTCCCCTTCTGTACAGCACATCTGTTGCTATATTTATAACACTGGATTTTATGTATTCATATATTTCCTCTGCTCTTCCCTGAAATGATTCTGCCAATGTTCTTCCAATTCCGGCAGCAAAGAATGTTCGTATACTTTTATCCTGTAGGCTGTCGATACCGGAGTGTAGATTTTGAGGTTTCTCAGCACAAATCGTTTTAATGTCGTTAGAATCATTATTTGCGTTCTTCCATGACCAAAAACTCTCCATCTTTACTATCTAATGGTCTGATCCACACTAGGATCCTCTACAAGATGTAACATCTGCTGCCTTGAAACTACCCGTGTTTAAAAAAAATACGTAGGTTATTTTCAGATCAAACTGTTTACAAATTTCAATAAATTGTTCACCATTGTCATTATATCATACGTCTCCGTGTTTTCCCGCTATCGGACATGATTCTCTAATTCCTATTCTTCCGTTCATATCCCCCATGAAAGTCATTTCCATCCTCCTAGCGATTTTTTCTGTGGTCTCCCTAAGGATTGTCCAGAAAATATCTTTCTCCTGGTCTCTTGGATAAGTCGTGGGTGCATATACACCAATAATTACAACCTCCCTGACAAATAGTCATTTCTACCAGAATAATACGTTCATTAATAAAGTTACAATTTGTGACTCTCTTTTTCCATGATTGTTTTATGATAATGCAGAATTCTGCTTTGGCTGTTATCACTTTGAACACACCACTCCAAATATGTACAAAATTACCAAGTTCATCTTCTACTTTGCCTTTCGTCTTGGGCTCAGAGAGTACGACAACATTCGTTTTGGGTCTGTCAAGTTCTGTTGGTAATATATTCAGTTTTGTGGTGATACCTTGCACATTCCAGTACCCAAATATCACTCTCCTTTCTTCTTCGCCAGTTCATCGTCCAAGATTCCAGTTTCTTCGATGCATATTATTAGCTTTTTAGCATTTCCATTTTTTCATGTGAATGTGGAGCTGTCCCAGCGCACGATCCCCAACATGGTTGACCAGGTAATTCATCCTAAAGGTTTCAAAAAAATGGCTCTGAGCACTATGGGACTCAACTGCTGTGGTCATCAGTCCCCTAGAACTTAGAACTACGTAAACCTAACCAACCTAAGGACAGCACACACATCCATGCCCGAGGCAGGAGTCGAACCTGCGACCGTAGCGGTCGCACGGTTCCGGACTGCGCGCCTAGAACCGCGAGACCACCGCGGTTTTCTTCCGTTAGCTCTTGATAAGCCAATATCATGCCAGAAGGCAGCAGCCGTCAGTTTAGGTCCACGCGGGGTATTTTATTTTCCCGATACCCACCATATCCAGTGAGCATTTCCCTATCCGCCACCTGGGAAGCCGTTCGATGGGTGGTCTAACAGCTCCACGCGTCATTACATTTGTAAGTGATATGGGTCTACTCAGTACGAAGATAAATACATACAGCGACCATCGTTGCCGGAAACAGTGGCTGTAACCAGAATGGGCATCGCGTCGACTGAGCTTGGATGACAGACGCCAGAGTGTTCCATGCTGCTTCACTCTATGTCAAAGTATCGGAGTCGCTGGCGAGTAATGCTGTCCAAATTACCAGCTACTAGAGACACACCCTGGCTTCATGCGGGTAGCAGTAATTATCTATGGCCGGACAACATGTCTTGCGTAGCGATAATAAATTATATGCAGAAACCTTCCCTGAAAAACCTTCTCTCTATTTGTGGAACCTGTATCAAACACCCTACAGTAGCCTTAACATACCGACAGAAAACGCAGCGGCTGCGTATGCATGTGACATCATGCGTACCTAATACGTTCCAAAACGTCGCACATGAAAACAGTATTTTCCGGTACTCCTACCTCGGGTTCTATTGGTGACAAAACGGTAGGGTCAAGTGTTTTAGATAGCCCTTGGGTTAGGGAACATTTGTATACCCAAAGGTAGGATCGTCTTAGTGTCACTATTCAACAGCACAGGGTCAAAGTATAAATCTTACACACTTCCTCCTGCTAAGGAAATTTGGATGAATCGGCATTTTCTTTTTGCATCTGGTGTGCCTGCGGTGGGATTGATGGTGCCGGGGGGGGGGGGGAGGGAGAGGGTTCCTCAGAAAACCCCACAAAAAGTCCTTTTTTTAACAATATATTCACCAGTGGACTGTAACCCTGCCGAGGATTATAAGTTGCTTATGATCAGCAAATGGCTGAAATTTTTACGATATGTTCCTAGTGTCCCGATGTCAAAGAACGTGAAAATTTACTTGATATCTTTGTCCGTTTCCAAGATACAGAGGTTCAATGTTACCCTATTACTACACCTAAAATGCGATATGAGCCGGAATCTAAATATTAAATAACAGCAGCAAATTGCTCCAACATTAACGGTATATTCTGTAGACATTTATTTAGAGGAGCCATCTACCTGTTTTCAAAAATCTTTATCGCTTACCAAGAAACACCATTAAAACTTGTTTTTTGGGTACGAAAACCCAGCCGCAAATTCCGAGACAGCTATGCACAGAAAGTGGCTGTTATTTGTGAGATGTATTCCTAAGATCGTGATCTTGAATAGTCTCGAAAATTATCTACATACCTTTATCCGTTTCCGAGATACAGAGATTCGAAATTACCCTTAAATACGAACTTAAAATTCGGTTATAAAGTGTCGTAGAGAAATATGCTGCGAAGTTTCTCCTTTCTCATCTAGGAGCCCCGTATTGTGGTACTGAAGCATATGTACGTAAATAAGATGTGAGGTGTAAAATTAGTTTTGTGTTATTTCATTTCACATACGTAAAATATCTAAATATAACTAACCAATACATTTCTTTTCATGTGAGTTAAGATCTCCATTTGGTATTTGTTGATCTAGAAGTGGGCTAAGATTTTGTTCCAAGGAAGTTATTACGAACAGCATTGTAAAAGATTGGAGTAGACGGTGAATTGATAGAGTGGGTGGAAAAGATGTACCACCAATGCGAAACAGTCGTGAAGGTTCGTTGTAAGATATCGGAAACTTTTGAAACAAGTAAAGGATTAAGACAAGGACGCTCTGTATCACCAACACTGTATAAGTTGTACTTAGAAGTTGTCTTGGTTACTGGAATAGTCAGTGCAGGAGTTTGAGGGTGATAGTACAGCATCAACGTTTGTATTCATTACTGTTTCCTGACGATCAAGTATTTATGGCTATGAATGGTGCCATCTATCAAATCAGAAATTTAGTGGCCGTCCGCTGTGGATGAACGGTTCTAGGCGCTTCAGTCCAGAACCGCGCTGCTGCTATGGTCGGAGGTTCGAATCCTGCCTCGGGCATGGATGTATGTGTTGTCTTTAGGTTAGTTAGGTTTAAGTAGCCCTAAGTCTAGTGGATTGATGACCTCAGATTTAGTCCCATAGTGCTTAGAGCCATTTGAACCATTTCGAAAGATAGTGGATATAAACAATGGGGATTAACAGTCAATAGCGATACATTTTTGTTGAGAAGAGTCCTTGTTACACGTGTTTAGATTGAAAATTCACCCTACACTGCCTCGTCTCCATCACACCTTTTTCTGAAGTATATAGGTGAACCTTTGGCATTCACAATTTAAAGATTTATTCCAGCACAAGTTGTCACCTGATCAAAATAACAGTAACTACGTTTGAAAATTACTTTTTCGTAGACTAATCAAGTAAAATGAATTACTTAAAGACTATACATTATTTTCACATTCATATGAATCGGATTTATATACCATCAGAGATTAAAATGATACGAACATATTAAAAATCTTAAATCATTAACTGAAAGAGAACTTGATACTATCGTGGTCAAGAAGAGACTGCGTGCCATATAAATTACATTCTTTACTTTCCTTTTGTTTCAGTTATGTTCATGGCATCATCATTATCTTCGCAAGAGATGTGGCAGAGCTTCGGGCTTATAAAGGTGGACTGATTGTCGGCTAGGAATATACTGAATGCGGTGACATGAAAATCCCATGCTGCACTAGATCTCAACGACGTACATGCAACAAAAGATAAAACAAACAAATACTTCCTAGTTTGTATCCCAGCTACGTGGACCTTTACTTCAGATTAGACAGAAACTGAGAATTGCTAGCAATGAAAAAGAAAAAGGCGTATTCGGAGTAATGCCACGAAAACAAATAAATTGTTATGAGTAAAAGCAGACGATGTCATACTGATTCTTAACAAAGTGAAATATTATTAGTTTGAGCATATACCTAAACGAACTGATGGAAGAAGATTACTTACGGAAATACTATTGATAACGAACGGTCTAGGCGAAGGCCGAAGAGAAGGTGGGTGTACAGAGGAAGCTTAGGGGTTAAGTCTGCATGCGAAATTCATCATCGATAAACGAAGAGAAACCAGAGAGTGGCTTTACTGACACAGAAATGAATAGCTAACACGATAGGGCGTGAATGATCTTTATTCAATATCGGACGAAATATTACAGATTATACTGTAGAGAGAATTAGTTTCAGCAAATGTCATGAATTCGTGACTGCGTCAGTTTGTAATACACTACAAATTTCGGTTGCTATAGAAGATAACCATTCATGAGGATGACAATTCGTACATTTTCTGTATGACCGATATAACTATTCAGTCTCACAGATGTTTCTTAAGTATCTCTTAATCTACATCCACGCCAGTACTACGCAAGCCACCTGACGGTGCGTGGCTGAGGGTATTTCTGGTACAACTAACAGGTCTCCCCTTCCCTGTTCCACTAGCGAATGGTGCGTGGGAAGAATAATTGTCGGGAAACCTCTTTGTTAGCTGTATTTTCTCGAATTTTGTCGTCGTAATGATTTCCCGAGATGTATGCGGGAGCAAGTAATATGTTGAAAGATATGCTTTGAACTTATCATGTCACGTAAGATTTAGGCAATTCGTTTTGACATACTGCACGGAGCTACATCATGATAATTATTACGTACGTCACTGAAGACGTGCTTAAAAATGAAGGGATAAATATGTCAAAGCAATTAATGTATTTTTCCTCATCCAGAAAAACAATATTTCATTACGACTGACGAAAAATTAACCCCATTCAAATATGTTATTTTTGTTCAGAAAATGGGGAACCAAGACTGAAAGCAGAAAGATTACAAGAGCAAGAGCAACAAGTATCACACTCATACTAGTGTGTATAACTAGGAAGAAATCACCGGATATATCGCGATCAAATGTTCCTTTGTAACAATACAGTTCCTTATAGCAAGAGAAAAAGTGAAACTTCAAGACTGCCGGAGCTTTTCAGAGCGTTCAAGGACATAATTCAATCGCCTTCATACTGGCTAAATGAAAATTACGTTGTGCGTTTATTTAATTTAAAATGCTTACACTGCAGTAACTCAAATAGCCATCTCTTCCCTCGTGATACTGACCTTCAGATGATTTCCGTGTAGCCACACAATTTAGAATGATGAAAGGGTTCAAGCTAGCTTTCCCAACCAACGATTACAGTTACTGCGAGTCTTTATGGCCATACTGAAGGCATGATTTTAGGATAATGATGAAAGACACGTTCGGCTCACCGTACATGCTGTCTTGCTCGTTTTCTCATACGCAGCAATAACTTCGCTCTCCAAATTTCGCCAGGTTGCTACACAGCGTCGTAAATAATTGTCAGACAAAAACCCTTTTTTTGAAGGTGGTAACAGCACACGAAAGACTGTGCCAAAAACTTATGGTAGTTCGTGCCGTTTGCTTCCTGCTGCAGTAGATAGCTTTACAATATACTTCAAAATCATTTGTACAGGTGGTGAGACTAGTGTAGGAGTATTTACGTGAAGTGTGACGTAGTGTTGCTGAAAAGGTACAGTGTCCAAAGTAGCAACGAAAGTGTACATAAGTTTCTTTCCTTCCCCGCTGTTCTTGTCGAGCACAAACTCTGACGCCTTACATAGCCTGAAGCGGCCCAGCAGTGTTCCCTTTTTAGCGTTAAATTATTGGTAAACCGAAGTAATTCCTTCCCAGAAATGTTTAAACCACAGTGACGGTAAATGAAATTTTGTATTTTAAAGGAAACACCTTCTGTTTTGACTTATACGTATTGTTGTACCCAAATAAAAATGATTTTACCGATGTGTAAGGTCTCAAGGATTTCATTTCATTGAGAAGGAAGTTTATGAAAATAACAATAAAAACATCAGTCTGGGGAACTGGAACAATTGATAACTTAAACTTTGCCCCTATCCCCTTACGTCAGTGACTAAAAGAACTAGTGGCACCCCTACTTTTCCTCTGAAGTCGAACAAGGCACTGCGTTAGCTAACTCACAAGAAGGGTGTTCTTGAGGAACAGGGACGTCCAGCAATCGTGATTTAGATTTCCTTCGTTTTCCTTAAATTACTTGGAAGAAATGCCGGAATGGTCCTTCAGAATCGCTGCTCCACACATCCTATTGTGAGCTAGTGTCCTATTTCCTTTGACTGTAACGTCGACGAGGCAATAAATTCTAATCTCTTTTTAAAAAGCTCAAAGACTCTGTCAAAAAATACAAATAAAACAATTGAAAATATTTTTAAAATAATAATTGAACTTATCCTCGACCGTCACATTCACTGGTCTTACATATAACTGGAATTGCATTGCTCACCATTTTTACCTCTAGTTTCCTTTTGAATTGTTGCTGAAGTCTTATGGGCAATTTCCTGGATTTTCATGCTGTTATCTAGTTCACATATTATTGAAAATTAGCATTTCTATGGGCATAAAAATTTCCTTTCCTTCCTAAATTTCTTGGAAACCTCCTAACAATGCAGGTTCTCTTCGCAGGTGGAGGAAAGGAGACAGATTAATTCTACCACGAATCAGTTGTTGTCGTAAGTACGCGCATGTTATTTGTAATAGGTTTTATGTGCACGATTACTGTAAATAAATGGCAGAGTTTCAAAAAAGTCATAATTCATGGCGCGGTTGCTGTATGAATAGTAATCATTTTTTATTGTGTTCTGTACTTCATAAAGCTTCTCTAACCTACTTCCACAATAGTTGTCTTACATACCTTACCAATTCTCAATATCTTCTGGATAATTTTTTCCTCCTGACACGAATAAATGCACATGTGTATAATTATTGTTTTCAATAAACGACAGTGTCAGATTACACTTGAAGCGTTTAAATGGTCGTGTAACTAAAAATTCTTTTTCAAAACGTGGAAAATCATTGTGAGAGATTGAACAAAAGTCAGAACTTTGTTTTCAGGTTTACCGAACCCTTACGTTTTCGCAAAATCTGACCCGAGAACTAAAAGTGTGCCATTAAACCTGCGTAGTTGCTACACACGATGTTGTTATGTTTGCATACAGTGTGATTGTGTGTTCCTTCATTGCACTGCGACTTGATTGTCAGTTAGTACTTGACAGTCCAAGCAGTACGTAGTTGAGTGGACGATGAAATTTGCCAATGCAGAAAGAGCCGATATGCTCATGGTGTATGGAGAGTGTACGAAGAATGCAGCTCGTTCTTGTACGGTGTGTTCAAGATATCCCAATAGACGTGAACCATCTCGGCAAAATAACCTCTTCAGCCAGTTACGTGAAAGTGGTAATGCATCACCCAGACAACGTAACGAAAGGAAACAAATGACGACATAAGTGCAGGAAATTAATGTTCCTGTTGCTACTGCAGCTGATCCGCACCTCGATTCCTGCGCAATCGCACGAATAAGTGAGGTGAGTCAGGCAAGTGTTTTACCCATTCTCCATCAACATAGGTTCCACCACTATCACATGTCTCTATAGTATACAATCGATAAGGACTACAATTCTCTCATGTTAGCGACGAAAACTCTTTCACATTTAACTTACGTGATATAGCTTCTACCATATAAATATTTCCGTATGCTTCCGGGAGTGCATGTTACGTTACCTCGAATCCACGCCACTTTTTTTTTCAACGGAGTTAATTCTGCGTTCAACATTTACAAAAAGGTACAGTTACTCTATACACTTCTTTTTATGTCTTCTCGGCACAATCCCAGAATAAGTTATTATTCATCCCCGGTTTCACATAGACAGGGTGATTCAAAAGAACACTTGCACACTGACGTGACACATCGCGCATACAATAATGATCAGTAACCACATAGAACCGGGGGGCGCAACAGCCACGAGAGGGCACTATGCTCACGAGATTAAAGTTTCACACCGAGTGTCCTCTTCACCGATGAGGCTGCGTTCTCACTCGAGGGTGTGATGAAAACTCACAACGTGCATACATGAGCGGATGTGAATCCACGTGCTACATATACGCCTGCCTCACAACACAAATGTACCCTTAACGTGTGGGCTGAAACCGACGGAGACTGTTTAATCGGGTAATACATTCTCCCGAACCGGTTTGATGGTTGCATGTATCTCTTATTTTTGTGAGGTTCTACCGGACACGTTGCTTGATGATGATGTTCCCGTACCTATTCGTTATCGCATTCGATTTCAGCACGACAGAGGCCCCACGCATTTCAGGAGAAAGGTGAGGGCACATCTGGAGGTAACCTTTCCCGGCTTCTGGATTGGTCGCGGTGGGCCAGTCGCACGTCCGTCACTATCACCCGATCTGCCCCCAAACGATTTTTTTCTGTGGGGGTATCTGAAGGATCTTGAGTATGACACACATGTTAAATTTGCGGAGGACCTAGTGGGTACGATTGTTGTGGCTGGAGGGTGTCCTCGGATACACCAGGTGTCTGAGAGGGTGCGCCGTTCAATGCAGCGTCGATGTCAGGCGTGTCTCGATGCATCTGGACAAATCTTGGCGTCCATTTGTAGTTTGTGACTAAATAACTGCAACGCAATGTAGTAGCCACGGATGACCATTGCAGCCCCCAGCTCCATTGTCATTACTGATCTTTGTTGTATGCCCGATGTGCCATATCGGTTTGTAAACGTTTTTTTGCATCACCTGATACATTGGCCCTCTTCAAGAATCTATATTAAAATCTGCAAAGAATTTAACCGTTTATACATACAATTGACGGAGTAAAATATATGATTTGCACTTAATATTAACAATGGATCGAAGACTAATTGTTAGAAATTACTACACTGCCGGTCATTATAAATTGCAATATCTGGAACGATAGCAAATAATGAAATTTTAGTTATTGTGCGTATAAAATATAGAAGGAATTTGTAGGTCATTTAGAAGTACACAGAGCGCGAAATTTTATAGGTAGGTCTTCCACTTCTGGCAGTAACGATGGCTGTAGTAGCCTGACTGAGCAGTGAGTCTCACTAAGATAGTACTGTTCCAGCTCTACTCCAGAGTTCATGTAGTGGCAGGTGAGTTACGTCGTTCCAGTCTTTCGCCAGTCAACGTGCTAACGGACGATTTACGGGCCGCTGCCGATCGCTGTTGTGATTGACAGTGGATACCTCAGTGTCTGTGGGACTACGGCTATTCCCTAGTTTCTTAATTCAGGTGTCGAGTGCTGACCTGACCCGTTTCGGTGATCTGCCAGGGCGAGGGTATTTCCATCAGAATAGCTGGCGTTTCCTGATGTCCTAAAAAAATGGTTCAAATGGCTCTGAGCACTATGGGACTCAACTGCTGTGGTCATCAGTCCCCTAGAACTTAGAACTACTTAAACCTAACTAACCTAAGGACATCACACACATCCATGCCCGAGGCAGGATTCGAACCTGCGACCGTAGCAGTCGCACGGTTCCGGACTGCGCGCTTAGAACCGCGAGACCGCCGCGGCCGGCTCCTGATGTCCTTTGGGAAGTAAACTACTGACAGTGTCAGCAAGTAGTAGCACTTCACAATAGTACTACGAGCGTGAACACGAAATAGCCAATTGTAGTGTCTACGTTCTGCTCTAGAGGCTAATTGGCCGAAATGTCAACAATATGTCGTGAGCCGTGGGAACCTTGCAAGGTCTTCTGGTCTGTTGGCGGCCTAGTAGGTTGCAGGAGACGAGTTGAATCTCTCTGGGGCTGGTCTCGAGGCATGTTTCGGAAGTTCGTATCCAGGGACCAGTAAGGTTGTTTTCTAGATGTGATTGGTAGTGGGCTCCTTTCCACGCGCGCGGGAAACGTGTTAACCTGTTGCCGGTTTTCAGGAAGGGTGCTGATGTTAGCGAGCATACACGGAATGTTAAATAAGAGGCCACCTAACAGAGTGTAGAACAACTGGCTAGCTGGAGGCGTTGTGCAATGAACGAAGCAGCCGACTTAGCGAGGATTACTAAAGGAAAACAACTTGTGATTTGCTCCAATGGAAATGGCCTTACCCCCTTTAGATTGCGTTCCTGTGTTGTTTACAGGAGAGATGGAGGAAACCGATTGGTGACGGTGCAGTAATTGTGGTGTTTGTTCTCCAACTAAGTGATCGGACTTGGGAGCTTTTGATGGCAGTCAGAAGGCTTCAGGGCATGGAATAGTATTGTGTCTCACGGTGCTAAGCGAGGCTGGCAACCCTTATTTGGCTTTATAGCGTAGGTGTAGCAAGGGCTAGAAATTATGGAGGTCCACCAGCAAACGTCTGGGTGCAAGCCTGCGGAACAGTACGTCGCGTGATGTGTCTCGCGCAACGCACGGTTCTCAGAGTTCTGCGACTCTGGCCGCTGCAGCGATAGGACTTCATGAGACGCTGCAGAAACTCCGAGCCGACGGACAAGGAGAAACGTTTCTCACGACCAGATGATTTCATTGGGTGAGAACTATGGAGAACGTGCTGACCAGGACAACAGGGCTGTTCAGGACTGCATTGGCAATAGGCTGCCTCGTGTGTCGTTGAAAATTAGCGTCATGGGATCCTCGAAAATAGGGCACTGCCACCAACATTAACGTGCCTGGAATGTAACCATTGCTCTCAATTCTACGAATTATAAGAACCAGAGTTGTTAGTTGTGTCTACCCACTGGCACCCCGCACTATCACGCCAAGTGCTGGACTTATAAGAGGATGACGACTGCATTTTGTCAACGTCAGTTCCCTAGGAGCACGAGACATAGGTACGTCCAAAGCGCTGTATTAGGCAGAACCTTGACTCACCTCAAAAGATGACATGGTGTCTCTCCTGTGGCCAGGGTTATTATTGGGCGCACCACAGTCAGCGAGTCTTTCTATGCTGTCGGTCAAGTGAAGCCACAGCAATGGTTCCTCGTTAACAGCCCTCAGTTCACCGTAAGTAGTTGCACTGTCCTTGTGGATGCTTATCCTGCAGCAAATAAGTTCATTTCCTGCTTCAAAGAAGGTGGCGAGGCTGCTCACTCCTGCTCAGTCGAGCGAATGATATGTCTGCCCCTCGAATGCTATATCGTGCATGGCGTTGAGTATTGCCCAGTGGCACCGGTACATCCCATATTGGCATAACAGCGGTGAGAGCTCTACCAACGATAGCAGTAATATTGACGAGCGGTAGAAACCCAGACGGCGTGGCCATATTGCTGCTGCAGACGAATTGCTAAACGAGCTGGAGACTTTCCTCCTCACATGAGGCATAACACGATCTTCTCACAAAAAAACTAACATTCAAAAGCAATTTTTGAATGAGAAACGTGCTGCGTAATCTTTCCTTGCGTAAAGATTTCAGTTGTTACACCCACCTACCTTACGCTGTTGAATGAAATTCTACTAATTTGCGTAAGCAAGTATATAAGTGTACTTAGTATATGGTGACAGATGTGTTTCTATAGGTGGCAGCATGGAGTGCTCTGTAAGTACACTACTGATCTTAATCTGTGTTTCTGATCAAAAATATGCAGTATTGAGACTTGAATGCATTTAACTACTAGTCCCTATTGTCTTTTTGACACCCACTGATGGAGGTGTCGTACCTCATACGTGAAATGGCTACCCTGTGGGTAATTAAAGTGGGAGGAGTTTCTGCTCTGAAGAGATAAAACAATTTCTTTACCATTCCGCAATGGGAACAAGCAGCACATTATGGCCTTAAGGAGACGAGCACAAGGTTTAGACGTATCTCTTATTTCAAACTAAAGCAGTGTGATGTAAAAAATTTAGCTTACGACAAATGTGGCAAAGAGTTCGGCAATTCGGGAAGAGTGCTGTACAAATAACTGGGACTGCTAACCGGCTCTGGCCACGGGCTAACTGCGATAAACCTGCAAACAGTTGCATTGCGTTTCACCATCATTGCCTCGTGGTACGGCATCGTGGTACGGCATCTCCAACACGTAGAGTCTGTGTCTTACCCAGTCTCTTACCCAGTCTCTTACCATAGTCTTCAACATTCGGAGGAGGACGCATTTTTTGGCGCACCTTCCTGCCAATCACAGCTCTAGATTCTGAGCGCGTCAAATCACGTCCTGTGGATTCCTTGTTCGTCCATTCTAACGGAGAGGCTACCTCGAAAGATCTCGATACTTCTGCAAACTTGGAGCAACCAACTGGAACACGTGCACAGGGTGGGAACGATCGCTCCACCTACGTCACGTACTGCAAGACAGGTAGGTCTGGATACCTCTGCCAGCTTCCCTCTCCTTGTTCTTCGATTACAGCCCCCCCCCCCAAAGCCCCGCCCCCCCCCCCCCCGTTATTGTTCTGTGCATTCCAGCTGTTCAGCCCTCTTTCTAAGCTTGGAGAGAGCAGCCAAACTAACAGAATGGATTTCGTGCAAGACAGGGAGTGTTCATGGAATAGAGACTGTTGATCATAAAGTATTAAAGTAAAGCACGTATCCCACAGACGACTTCTCACACTCATTGATCTGAATAGAAAATGGCAAAGATGGTATATGACAATGATAAAATATCATATCTAGTTGATAGACTATAATCTAATGAGAGATGTACACAAATAAACGGACGTCTTTCTGTAGCACACTTGATGCAAATTTGACATTTGTTGCATGATGCCTTAACGGCATTCAAGTTTAGTGGCCTAGCGCTCTTTGAAGTTTACAAAAAAACGTCGATAAAAGTATATTTTTACATTTAAAGCACTGTCACGCTCTCCAGTGACACTGTACAGGACACGTCCATTTGGTGCAAGGAACAGAAAATTTTAAGTACAGTCTGGGTTTCCTGTAGATCTTTGTTCTAGCTGGAAATATGACAGACCTCGTAGGAGGCTCCTGGCTTTATTTTAGACGACTGCCGGCGAGCCGTCCGGGGTGGCCGAGCGGTTCTAGGCGCTACAGTCTGGAACCGCGCGACCGCTACGGTCGCAGGTTCGAATCCTGCCTCGGGCATGGGTGTGTGTGATGTTCTTAGGTTAGTTAGGTTTCAGTAATTCAAAGTTTTAGGGGACTGATGACCTCAGAAGTAAGTCCCACAGTGCATCACACTTTTGTTTCGAAATTCAAGGCACAGAAACCAAATACTACCTGTGAGTCATGCATTTATATTCATTTACCGTGTGTCCAAATCACCAAATCATGAAAACAAAAATTTGTTTAATGATAAAATTGTCTAATACTCAGGGGCGGTTTTTCACACCATTCCTGAGCAATGAAAGCGCTTTTGCTCCGATACAGCGTTGAATCTGTCGTGCTATACCATCGATGAGATCATCGTGCAAGCTCTGGTCCAAATGGCCCCAATCTTCAATCGCAGTTCTGCATAAGTCGCGCAGAGTACGTGTTCGTTATTGACGTCCAAAAACGGCTCGTTTCAAAAGATTCCAGAATTGTTCGATTTGTTTTTTGACAGGGGAACAGGTAGGCCACTTCATTCTGTTGATCCTAACATGCCGAAGAAACATCTCCACGAGACCAGTACGATAACCACGCGAGTTATCGTTCCTCAAGATGAAACTGTCATCAAAATGTTGTCGATTCGTTCCAACTCTTGGTTGCAGATTCTCGTCCCGGTACTGTAGGGTACTGATAGTGCCCTCAACAACCACGAGAGGTGTACAGTGGACCCATGTAATGCCACCCCAGAACATCACCATTACCTTGCTGCACACGTGGGACGTAGTGCTAGATACTCTCGATCGTACCAGGTTGTCTCTAAACTCGTTCGGAAACAACGCCCGAAGCTTCTCTGGGACGCACATTCTGTAACGGAGTTCATGGTAAGTGGTGAACGACATGGTAATCATTTTAGCCGTCGGTAATGGAGAGTCACATCACGCAAACGTCTCCCAACAGTTTGGTGCGATACATGACGTTCTGGAGCACTCAGTCCACAGTTTCGTTGACTCAAAAGTCGTAGATAGGCATCATCCTCGCAACCTGTCGAACGTGAACGCCTGCGCGGTGTAAGTCCTCAACTCTACCAGTCATTTGGAACCGATTCCATGTCCACATCAGTTTGAGACCGGTGGATGCACCGAGCAACTTCCCTGAATAGCAAGCCTTCTCCACGTGACATGATGCCGACACAAGCATTGGTTGCGATCGTCCTTCGTGGCATGATGAATGTTCACTCCACTGTCCCACAGACGTCAGTAATGAGTCCTTACTGGTGCTGAGCTTTACTTGCAGCTGAAACGATGCAGTCTATTCGAGTGCCACGTTCCACCCGTCGGTAGCGATCATGGTAAATTTGCGTGTTTCCCAAATTGTCAGTTGTCCTCTTGTGATAGTTACAGCAACAGTCATAGTAGCAACAGACCTGCACGACAAATAAGGCTGATGCACAACTTTTGTTGATGTTTGTATTTTTTTGTAGCACTTTTAATTTCGATATAGATTGATGGCTTCCGTGAACATCTTCGGCAAAATGAGTTTTTTATTTTTTATTTTGTTAAGACAACAAGTCCGGTGCCTATGTGTCCGTTTCTCTGAATCTTCTTTTGCTTTTTCCGGCAACCACGTGCTTATGTTAGCTCTTGGTCTGGAACTGGTCACACTATGATTCCTTGCCCTATTTACATTGTCCAGTCACATTAATGTGACCACCGCCTAAGTTCGACGCAAGTGTCCAGTAGCCACTCACAGACAACACATGGCAGCACTAGCGGTGCAGGGTACATAAAGCGTTTCGGGGGGCGGGGGTAGGGTTGCTGGAAGCAGTGCAATGCGGATCGATTTAACTGACGTCCAAATGGATATGACCATTGGCTTCCGGCCAAATGTGGAAGGTTTTCAGAAGCGGCTAAACTATAAACCTTTCGTGTTCCGCTGTGGTTGAAGTATACCGTGCACGGCGAAAAGCGCTATCCAAAATCGGCACCGAGGCAATTGTGTCGCACCACGAGCGATAGAGGACAGGGTTAAACCAAGGCTGCGGAGATGTGTACGGGCGAATGAACGTCCTACTGTTGAGCAGCTGGGTCCGCAGCTCGTGGTCGTGCGGTAGCGTTCTCGCTTCCCACGCCCGGGTTCCCGAGTTAGATTCCCGGCGGGGGCAGGGATTTTCTCTGCCTCGTGATGACTGGGTGTTGTGTGATGTCCTTAGGTGAGTTGGGTTTAAGTAGTTCTAAGTTCTAGGGCACTGATGACCATAGATGTTAAGTCCCATAGTGCTCAGAGCCATTTTTTTGTTGAGCAGCTCTTCTCTACAATCGTTTAGCGAATGCTGCTGCTTGTGGGCCACCGGTCAGACACCTGGTTCATGCAGTCGTACTCACTGCTGTTCATGAGCGACGAAGGCTGAGAGCCGTTGCGGCTCGGTTTACTGGCATAACTACCTCTGGCACCGGTACCGATAGTCGTCTCCCTTGTGACTTATCTTTGGTTTTGGTGGTTTAGGTGGAGGTTCGGCACAGCGGCAGTGAGTTGTGAACGGCACGTGACGGAGCAGCAGTGCCTGGCGGCGGGGTTTGGTTGGACCGATTTGGGTTGGACAACGCATGAACCCAGCAGGATCGCCGAGCGACTTGTAGAATGTTGGGCAGCCGCTAAGGGTGACGAAGGTCGTGCTCTGGAGCTCTGGTGACGGCGGCCTCCTTCTGTTATTTGAAGAGGAGTTGAAAGGATAATTTACGGTGGGGAGACTGCACCGTAACATACTGCCTATGGACATTCTGGCGCTGTGCTTTTGTTGTTTAAAGGAACACTGACGCAATATTATTATGTCGAGTTCAGTGAATAATATGTATTTGTATGTTCTGCAGTGTGGCTTGGCTTGAGAGTGGCCAATGGTTGTTAATGTGTGTTCTTTGGAGCCACGTGATTCTGTTAATTGGTAAACCGCTTGTGGACACCCGCTTGGGGTGTGATGTTATGAATTGGAGTGGTTACACCGGTGAGTGGCGTTGTACCCGGTGGCAATGTCATTGTACTGTGTTAGGTACTGGGAATGAATTTGAAATCTAGTTGTGATTTAGTGAAGTGTATTCAGTCTAACCTACGTTGATGTGCTTTTGAATTACGTAGGGCTACTGTTGAGTGAAATTTTCTGCCTTGCTTAAGGGCTTAACTGCAACTGCTCTGTTTGTACCTGCACCTTGTCAGCTGCATTTACTCGCTTATTATCTTACCTAGACAGACGCGTATGTATTTATTGTGTACGACCAAATCCATTCTAATTACCTCTGTCAATCTTAGCGAGTTTCCCCAGATCTGATTAAAAGCCTTGTGAAGGCGTGTGTATATTCTGCTATAGTTTGAGAGTGCTGCCTGGCGTCTGATTTAAGTTCAAAGTTGATTGCAAAACACGCGAGCCAACCTGGGTGTTCTTAGCCGTGACGTCTGGGCCGCTACTTTGGCGGCATCCTGCCCAACGCCCGAGGTCTAGGTTACTGCCGCGGCAGCGCTTTGCAGCATCGTCTGTCATACCTAGCAAAAGTTGAGTAGTTGTCTTGTTCCTGGGAGCCTTACCTGGGTTGAGAGACTGCCGCCAGGTTGTAGGTGTGGAGTTTGGCGAGATTAACCCATGAACTTTTGTAAATTAAGATTCAAATTTCATTCTGTTATAAACGCAGATGCTTTGTGTTTATTGAATACTGTTTTCTTTTGCTTATATTGGTAAATTTCAGTAGTTTGTCACTTTACATTTCACTATAATTCTGATGGTTTACATGTTGTTATTAATCGGGAATTTAATTGATCAGTTTGTTTTTCTTAAATAAATCTTAATTTTCTGAAAACGATGAACTATGTGATGGGTCTCCCTTCCACGTGTTGATGTTTAATCCTTGTCTACCCTGAACCTGTTGCCTGGCTTTCAGGCTGTAATGAGCACGCCAGTACCGCAACTGGACGTAATGTGGCCTTTCCAGATGAACCACGTTTCATGCACCATCAGCTGCTGGAGTGTTCGAAGTGAAACATCTGAAAGAAAACACTCTGCGATAATCGTCTGAAGGTTCCAGGCCGGAAGAAGGAGCCTTATAGACTGGGGAATGTTTTCGTGACATTACCTGGCTGATATCGTCATTCTGGAAGGCTGAATGGATCAATACGAGTATGCTTCTGTCCTTGGGGACCATGTCTACCCCGACATGCAGTTTGCTTTTCCTCGATACGGTGACCTCTATCAACAGGAAAAAGCAAGTTGTCGCACAGCTTGCAGTATACGTGCGTGATTCTAAGTTCACCAAGACGAGTCTACCGTACTTCGCTTGTCACCACATTCCCTGGATTTAAGCCCGATTGAGAATCTGTGGAACTAACCCTATTAGGCTGTTAGTGCCACGGATACTCAACCGAGAAACGTAGCTCATCTGGTATCTGGCACTGGAGAAGGCATGGCCCCCACATTCCGACTTCCAGAACCTCTACTCTCTGCACGTCTCGCAGCAGCCCGCACTATGGAAGATGGTTACTCAGGTGTTTGACGGGTGGTCACATAATGTCATTGGACAACGTAATTGCACCGTCACTCTCGAAAATCTTGCATATTTCCTAACGCCACGAATATTACTGATTACGTATGACGTGATGTTTCGGCATTTTGAGGTAAGATGTCGTACTGCAGGGTGATTGCAAAACAATAACGCAGCGAGTATTTGCTATAGCTCATCTGTCATCAAATGCTCAGAGAAAAGCTCTTTTTGTTTCCATAGTTCGCTGTTTTTCGACTTAAGTACGGTTCAGAATTGTTTCACTTTATACAAACTTCCTACGGATACGTATTTTACGGAAGATCACACAGACACTGCGCTGAAAAGTAATGCCTCCGAATTTTTATGTGAAAATTCTTAAAGCTTTTTAAATAAAAGAAACGTTTTTAACATACCACATATGTGTTCTTCATGTCTAATTATTTATTTCTCAAAATAGTCACCCTGGCTACGAACACATTCGTCGCAAAGAAAGAGTAGTTTGTTGATACCGTCACTGTAGACTGTTTGACTTGGTTGACGGTGCTGTAACCTACCCCAGCTTGCAACGTGTCATCACTATCAAAGAGAAGTCCTCGAAAGTTCTGGATACAATTGAAAATCAGATGAAGCCAGGTCGGAACTTTATGGAGGATGATCGGTAACAGTAAATTCAAAGTGTCGGAATGTTGCAGACGTCGTTTCTTTGTCATGGTGACGTTGTTCCACCTGTGCACGAACTCTTCTGATTACGACACTCTGTTTCTCACTCTCCGACATAAAGTAATTACATTACATACCGTCATGATACACGCTACAGCTACGAGCCCTCTAACGGCAAAGAGTTGCAGATGTGTAGACATGAAGAACAGAGATGTTGAATGTTAATTAAGTTTGTTGTATTTATACAGCTTTAAGAGTTTTCACATACAACATTCGGAGGCATTAGTTTCCATCATGTCCTCGTAGAACGCGTTCTCCGTTATAATTACATTTGATAATCTTTGCACACACTAAATTCCATTTACTCCTCTTGCAATACCAACTAATCATTTCTTACAGAGTCTCCTATCCGTTGCACTTGAGAAGCTTAGCTATCAACGCCACATAAAGTACAGTGAGATGCTTCTTGACTATGGGTTACCAGAAACTGCTGTTACTAGTTGCAAGTAGTTTTGGTTCGAGTAGTTGAGTAAATGAAGACAAGCTTGTCAAGTGCACTCAAACCGTGCTACGGAAATTGACTGTTGCTACACTTAGTAAATCTTTGAGTCACTATTCATCATGATAGAAAACAAATCACACAATGATAAAAAGCTGATGAGCCCTGTAGCGTAGAAGGTGAAAGTACTACACGTTCTGTAATACGAGCACTATTCGAAAAGTAAGGTCCGGCCGGTCGCAAAATGGAAACTATTGTAAAAGTCAAAATTGTTTTATTTGACGGTTCTAGGCGCTACAGTCTGGAACCGCACGACCGCTACGGTCGCAGGTTCGAATCCTGCCTCGAGCATGGATGTGTGTGATGTACTTAGGTTAGTTAGGTTTAAGTAGTTCTAAGTTCTAGGGGACTGATGATCTCTGAAGTTTAGTCCCATAGTGCTCAGAGCCATTTGAACATTTTTTTTTTTGTTTTATTTGAAACAGTTAGCTAGACCTTCCATCTATTTCTCTACATAGTCGCCGCTCAGACTTAGACATTTGTCGTAGCGTTGAACCAAGTTTCCAATGTCCTCGTCGTAGAAGACAGCCGCCTGTGCTTTCTGCCAAATCTCTACGCTGGTCTACAGCTGGTTGTCTATGCCAAAATGTTGTCCTCATACCCAGCGGTTCATGTGAGTAGAAACGAAACTCAGTGGGAGCAAATAACTGGCTGTGTTCTTGGTAATCAAACACTTCCCATCGAAAACGTTGCGGGAGTATCTTCATTGCCCCTGCAGAGTGCGGGCGAGAATTGTCACGGAAAAGGAAACTGATGACAGTCACATTATGTGGTATAAATAGCTTCAGGCCAAAGCTCTCACCAGACCCTCACACTCGGCAGGAGACACTTTTTGTAGACATTTTTACGTGATCACTGTGCGCTCAAAACTGAAAAGAGCGACATGACGCGATCGACGGGCATACTAGAGACACTGCCCAGCATATTTGCTCAAAGTTTCATCGGATTTTTGCTGTCTTTTGTATTTTGCGATCGATCGGACCTTACTTTCCAAATGGCCCTCGTTGTATTATTTTAGTCATGCAGATCGGTCTAACCGATCACATCATTGCAACATATGTTTCCAGTAATAGGGGAACGACAACGAGCGATACAAAAATAATATAAGGGAGTATGAAACCGGTTTTGCTCTACGTCCAGTGAGTGCCCTTTTGGACACCAGAGACCTGTTTAGAATGCCGCCGGCATCGTACACGCGGGAACGGCCGCTCAGGAGTTACTGCGGACCAACAGCGCGGATGACTTTAACTGCACTTAAAACAGCGGGTGATGCGCTGTGGGCAGTAAATATGCGCACGGCTTCTGCGGGGAATCGACGATCGCAAGGCAAACGAGCGGCCGAACGCCTCATTAAGGGGCGCCGGACTGCGCCTGGTGGTAAGCAGCGGCAGGCGGCAGCGGTGATCCCATGTTTATTTCTGCAGGCATCTGTAATTCAGAACGCGCCGAGCGAGGTAGTGCACGCTAAAGGCTTGTTTGTCCTTCGTGCATCATTCGCATCACCGTAACGGTAATACATTTCTTTCTGTCTACAATCCAGTTCCTTCGTTCCGTGGAATAAAACGGTAAAGCGACGTTCGTTCCACTATGTTTCAGCCTTGGGATTTGTCCCTGCATCAGAGTGTATGTTGATTTATTGCATTTCTTTTCCTTTCGAGAAGCTTGAGAATATTTCAATTTTCATCTTAACAGTTCTTTGCTTTAACTGCTTCTTGAGAGTAGTGTTTTACAAGATCCCCATTAAACACTGACCTCGCACAAATTATCTTAATGATGTAATGTTCCCACCTAAGGCCTGCTACTTGGGTGCCTCTGACAAACTAGAGCAACCAGAAGTACGTTAAGGAGATGACGTATGTAAAATTGGTCAAAAGGTTTGAAATTTTTTGCCACCAGGCAGTTGTGTAGCATGTTAGAAACATTGTATTCAGTTTTCAGACCTTCATTCGCGCTACAAATGATGTAAAAACCATTTTGTTTCAACCAATTAACTGTGCCATGACCCCTTATGTACACGATTTTATCCTTGTGAATTTGATTAATTACGTTTTATTAAGAAAACCACACATGATGGAACACAAAATCCGAACGAGAGCCTTAACAGCCTCACTTAGAAGAGACGCCCTAATAATTTCACTTAGAAGAGACACCCAAAGACAACATTCGTTCATCTACTATTGTCGAAATTTCGTCATATGATGCTTGTCTGATGTTTAGTGAGAGTAACACTGGAAGAATCTGGACCCTTATGAGGCTAGGATTTGATGCAGGGTGCTTCAGTGGAAACCTACTGAAGAAGACTCATGGTGTGCATATTGCGAGTTCCGAATCGTCAATAAAGAACTTTGGCAAAACGGCATTCCAGAAGAATCACACCAGAAGAATGGATGTAAATGAAGAGTAAAAAGAGCAAACGCATGATAATCGCCAGCATTAAGGTACCTGTTTCCTGCATAAATTCTAATAAAATCTCTTTTCTGTATTTACCTCAACATACATTTTTCGGCGTGTAAGGAACATCTTCTGCTGAGCCATAGCAAATAAAAAGTTGAAATTTGCCGCAGACTTGGTACATGCTAAAGCACAACTTTTTGTGGTACAGACTTTTTCCAAGTGGATTACTGTCAACCTTCTTTAAACTTTTGTGAAATAAATACTGTTATGTATCGTAAACATAAAGTTTAAAAGTTTTGCAAGATCTCGAACACTGATATTTAAAAACACTGGTAAACATATTTATTTACCTAATTACTAAGAATAACTCACCAGATTTTGAAAGTGATCAGTAAAGCAAACTTTGAGAAAATGAGTGTCATGTGATAGTATGACTAGTAAAAGTATCCAGCAAAGTCCTGATCAAACTATTTGGTAAAAAATTGAAAAAATTCAGATTATAGCCAATAATAACATAAAAACATATCCCAAATTTGGTTCAGTTACCTCTCAAACAATAAAAGTTACTTTAGTTTATATATACCTGCGGCATTTTCTCATACGTTCCCCTTAAATACGATTTGGACAAATGTACTTCCGGGAATTACAGCAGCTTATTTACATCGTCAGAGGATTAGCTCGTACGCCACTACATTTTTGTCCTGCAACTGGTTTAGTTGAAATAACGATAAGGTTTACAAGTGATCAACCGTTATTGTAAATCAAATAGCGATTATTCTAAAGTGGTCGTGGATGATGAATGACGACTGCCAACAAAAAATGTACGATTGAAGAAATAAACCTTCTGAATGGTGGTCTCATAGAGCGCTGTCTACACATACGAAATATTACAAGTGCCTGTAAGATTGCGTGTATGTGGATAAGTGCTAGCAGATTCCCTGAAAACTATTGTTTATTTAAAGAATGCTATGACAGCTGACGTCAGTAAAGCGTCTAACGCTGAATACACTAAAATGGAGTTCTATGCCTCTCTGCATTGTCTTACAGTCCATCCACGAAACATTAGATTATCTAAACCACCCACGATTTTTGACAAGTGGTCATACACTGCGGTTAAAGGCGCTGCAGTCTGGAACCGCAAGACCGCTACGGTCGCAGGTTCGAATCCTGCCTCGGGCATGGATGTTTGTGATGTCCTTAGGTTAGTTAGGTTTAACTAGTTCTAAGTTCTAGGGGACTAATAACCTCAGCAGTTGAGTCCCATAGTGCTCAGAGCCATTTTTTCATACACTGCAATGACGAACGTCGTGGGATAACACGTAATGTTGTGTCCGACATCCTTTTGCCCGACGTATGTGCATTAGTTGGGTGTGGTATGGATTCAACAACTTACTGGAAGTCCCCTGCAAAAATGCTGAGCCATACTACCTCCATAGCCGTCCATAACTGCGATACTGTTGCCGTTGCAGAATGTTGTGTACTAACTGCCCACTCGATTATGTCTCATAAATTTTTGATGGGATCATGTCGGACGATCTGGGTGGCCAAAATGGACCGGTGACATTACTTCGTTGTTTGGGAACATGAAGTCCATGAAACCCAACAAATGGTTTCCAAGTAGCCTGTTAGTTATCGGTTCAGTTGTACTAGAGGACTTAGTCTATTCCCTTAAACATAGTGCACACCATTATGGAGCCTCCATCAGTTTGAACAGTACCTTCTTGACAACTTAGGTCCATGACTTCGTTGGGCCTGCGCCACACTCCAACCCTACCATCAGCTCTCATCAGCTGAAATCGGGGCTCATCTGGTAAGGCCACGGTTTTCCAGTGTCTAGGATCCAACCGATATGGTCAGGAGCCCAGGAGAGGCACTACACGCGATGTCGTTCTGTTAGAAAAGGCACTCGTGTCGGTCGTCTGTTTCGCCGCACTGTCCAAACCGATACAATCGTCGTACGTCCCACATTGATTTCTGCGGTTATTTCACACAGCGTTGCTTGTCTGTTAGCTCTGTCAACTCAACGTAAACGACGCTGCTGTCTGTAGTTAAGTGAAGGCCGTCAGACAGTGCGTTGTCCGTGGTGAAAGGCAATACCTGAAGCTGGGTATTCTCGTTTCACTCTTGACACAGTGGGTCACAGAATATTGAATTCCCTAACGATTTCCGAAATGGCATGTACCATGCGTCTAGCTCCAACTACCATTCCGTATTCGAAGCCTGTTAATTCCCGTCTTGCGGCCACAATCACTTCAGAGTAAAAATGGCAGCTAGTAACACTCCTATCGATATTGCCAATAACTGTCTCATCTGACTTGTTTGTCTTTGCTTAATGTGACTTCTGTATAACCATGTTCTTTGATGTAATATCAATTTTAATGTTTTATTCATTATTTATGATAATTTAGTTGTAAATAATGTATGAAAGTAATTTCAAATACTGTGCGCTGTAAAAGAATGTAAAAGTTAATACTGCAATTGTAATACTGGTTCTTGTGTAGAGAAAGTAGGTTTGTAATCATGTAAAACCTGGAGCTAAGTCCCTCCACAACGTAACTGGCTAGGCGGGAATAGGGAAGGTAGATTTGGCGGTCGAACTGCAAAGCTCCTTTGTGAAATGAGTCAGGCAGTGGTTCGCAGGCAAATCGTGCGCACCTTGTGAACTGAAAGAAGCGAGAAGAACTGCAAGATTATATAATTCGGATTATTATTCATGACGTACTTGGATCAGCTCCGTACTATGAAAATCCGACGCTACGAAGAGAATTTTCAGAGCTTAGACATAATGTACAAAAAGTTTCGGTACATTGACGGCATTCATATCCTTTATAGGAGCTCCGTATGCAGTAATACGAGGGTGGGCCGAAAGGTAATGCGTCCTGTGTCATGAAACATTTAATAATGAACATATGGCATAACAGCAGATTACACCGTCCAAACACTTTATTGTGACCACAGCCTATGTCTGACGTCAACGTACAGTAACGTGGGCACAGACGGCTGGTGGCAGCACTAGCAGTGGAGGATATATGAAACGTTATGAAGGGAGGGGGGTGGGGGAAGGGACAGACAGAGAGTGTGTGTGTGTGAGAGAGAGAGAGAGAGAGAGAAAACAAAGCGATTTATCTACGTCTAAAAAGACATCATCTTTGGCGTTCGTTCGAGCCAAGGATGGATGCATGTTCGGAACGGCTAAGTTGGTAAACTGCTCACGTGCCGCCATGGTTAAAGTATACCGCACGTGGCAAAATGGCGCTATCCAAAACTGGCGCCGTGACAACCGTGGTGCACCACAGGCCATGGATCACAAGGGTGAACGACGGCTCGAAAGACGTGTAAGTATGAATAGACGTCCAACCGTTGAGCAACTGACGACCCAGGTTAACCAAGGGGCTACTAACAGTGTTCAGCGAACGTTGCTGCGTACGAGCTTCCGCAGCTGGCACTTGGTTCACGCACCTGTGCTGACCGCTGTTCATCGGCGATGAAGGCTGGAATTTGCACTCCACTACAGCAACTGGGCGTCCACAGTTTGGCAACAGGTGGCCTTTTGAGATAAATCGCGTTTAATGCTCCATTGGGCAAACGGCAGCTGTCCCGTGCAGCCCTGTGACAATCATCGTAGGACACTGAATAATTAATGGGATTTGTAGCTTGTGGGCACTTATTTAAACCAGTGGGGGAAGGTGAAAATTATGCCGGATCGTTATTCGAAGCCAGGTCTCCTGCTGACTAGGCAGATGCATTGACCACTGCCGTTATAACCATCCGGGCTGTTATGCCGTGGTCGGTTGATGAATTCTGTGTCAATTCCCAACGTTTCGTCTCCGACTGCGGGAGACATCTTCAAGCGGGTACGTAGCTGGATGGAAGGTCCAAGACACCCACTGGCTCGTTACTGACTGCCGCTAAATTCCGTGTACGTGCGCTCCCGCGCCGCGGCGTGACGTCACGTGTTTTGAAAACGTCAGTGCAATTGGTCGCTGTCCGTCGCCGTCGATCGCCTTTGCAATCATCCAGTAGTTGACGGGTGGTACACATCTTCTTTAACACCGGCATCCATTTACCGTTTAATTCCACGCCCTCCTCCTTTCGATTGAAATTATTAGGATGTTCAGCGATTTCGATTGCCTCCCTGTAGAGCCTTTCGTAATATCCGCTTGTGGCCGCTAGTACTTGCGTCTCCTCGAAACGAATATTGTGGTTCCCTGGCTGGAAAGCATGCTCCGCAACAGCTGATCATTCCGTTTCTCCTCTTCTACAATTGCCCTTGTGCTCTTCCAAACGTTTAGAAATCGTTCTTTTAGTGGTACCCACATAAACATCTCCACAGCTGCATGGGATCCTATACACTCCAGCTTTTTCCAATGGTTTGCGAGCGTCCTTGGCAGGCTTAAGGTATTCCTGTATCTTCCTGATGGGCTTGTAAATTACAGTAATATTCCGCTTCATCAAGATCCTCCCTATTCTTTCCGTTACATTTTTAACAAACGGCAGGAAAACCTGAGATTTTGCAGTAGTCTGCACGTCACTATGATTTCTGCGTGGCTGCCTCAATGCACGTTTTATTTCGGCGGACGAATATCCGTTCTTCATTAGTGCATTGTGGAGATGTTCCATCTCAGCGTCGAGCAACTCAGGTTCACAAATATTTCTAGCTCTGTCCGCTACCGTCTTGATAACACCCCGGTTCTGTTGTGGGTGGTGGTTCGAATCCCGGTGCAAGTAACGGTCCGTGTGCGTGGGTTTGCGGTATACTGAGTGGCCCAAACTACCATTTTCGTTTCTAAAAACAAGCACATCGAGGAAATGTAAATTGCCGTCTACCTCCTCCTCTATCGTAAACTGAATTCTCGAGTTTATACTATTCAGATGTTCGTGGAACCAGCTTAGTTCCTCCCTGCCATGTCTCCACAGCACAAACGTGTCATCCACGTATCGGAACCATATATTTGGTTTTTTTCTGGCAGTACCTAAGGCCTGTTCTTCGAATTTCTCCATAAAGAAGTTTGCAATTACGGGATTTAGAGGGCGTCCCATAGCCACGCCATCCGTTTGCTCATAAAACTGTTTATTTCTCTTGAAGTATGTGGTCGTCAAACAACACTAAAACAGTTCTGAAATATCGGCAGGAAAAATTCGATCCAGCTATTCCAATATATCATTAAGTGGAATGATGGTAAACCGCAATACCACATCTAAACTGATTAATATGTCCTCCGGCTGGACCACTATGCCATTCTTTATATAAAGAATTCGACACATTTCATCAGCAGATTGAATATATTTCAGAACTGTCTACATTTTAGTATTGACCACTGCGTCATCTGGACACAATGGTCATCGCGACTGCATGGGCTACCCTGGCACACGTCCCGTCAAACCCAAATTCTCTATTTATAAACACATTGTTGATGTAGTGCGCCATACCCATTATCCGCATTCCTCACGGCATTTCACCTACTGCCATAAGAGTTCGATCCTGGTGCGCATCGCCGGCCGCGGTGGCCAAGCGGTTCTAGGCGGTACATTCCGGACCCGCGCGACTGCTACGGTCGCAGGTTCGAATCCTGCCGCGGGAATGGATGACCTCAGATGTTAAGTCCCATAGTGCTCAGAGCCATTTGAACCATTTTTTTAACCTGGTGCGCATCTGCACTGAAGTGATCAATTGATCGTCCTCCGCTTAAGAATATATATTACACACACACACACACAGCCACCGTGAGGGTCCGGGCGGGAAAAGGGACTTTTATGGTCTGGGGAAAGTTTTCGTGGCGTTCCCTGGGTGATCTCGTCAATGGACACAAGGATGCAGCTGTTCTTCGGAGCCATGTCCACCCCTTTATGCAGTCAGTTTTTCCTCAGCACTATGGCATCTATCAGCAGGACACCGTAACATGTCACACAGGTCGCAGAGTACGAGCGTGGTTCAAAGAGCACGAGGATGACTTAACCTCACTCCCCTAGTCACCAGAGTCCCAGGATTTAGCCTAATCGAGGATGTATGGCTCCACGTCAGACGTCGGTCTTCCTTGGTTTTTGATGGTGCTTGTTTTTACAGTGACTGTGTGTGTGTTATCACTCCGGAGTTTCTCTGAAAACCGAGACTTTAATTCCCTTGAACAACGCGTACTTGCTGCAGTTTTGCCTTGAAAATGGTACGATGTGCTCCTGTCGAAATATCGCCGGTTGTCGGCGAAGTCATCCAGCTGCATTCTCCTGAGGTATTTTAAGATCGTACAGGGTGTTTCAAAAGGTACGGTACGTCTCTAATGTGGTAGAGCATCCAAAATAATTCAGATATGCACAAAATGTCTGGCTTATGTGACACACTATCTCTTAAAGATTTAAGGCCAGTCAGTCATTTTCAGCATGTAAGCTTTTGGAGGCACGCACAACACCCAGCCTGCATTGAAACGCTATCGACATCGGCTCAATATCTCAGCATGATCTATGGAAACTACAGCAACGATTAGATTCTTTAAATCATTGGTATGGTTGACCGGCGTTTGGTATACTCTGTCTTCGACATACCCCCATAGAAAGAAGACCATTGGTGTGATGTCAGGCGACTTAGGAGACCAGGGAATTGAGCCACCGCAGTCAATTCAGCGATCTGAAAATATCCAATCTAGAACATCTCTTACAGTCTGACCCCACTGTGACGGTGCACCGTCTTATTGGAAAATGACCAGTTGTGATAATGGAAACAGCTGCATCATATCAAGGTAACAATTAGAAATAATTGTTCCTGCTGAGAGTAAAAAAATGATCCCACATGACGATCAACCATCAAACAACACCACACATTCGCTTTCGGGCTGTCACATACCTCTTCCACCACAGTATGCTTCTTGGTTGTGCCCAGATGCGAAAATTACATTTCATTATCTCACCACACACGTGGAATGGTGCTTCGTCAGTTGCTAAGAAAATATCCAGCCTCCGCTAAAGTACAAAGAATGTCTACATACGTTGTGCCTTGTCGTCTAGTTTCAGTGAGTGCAGCAGTGGCAATCGGCACGGATACATCTGTAAACATTTCTGAAGGATCCGATGCACGCCCTCCAAGCAGACTACTGTGGTCAACGTCTAAAGCTAGTCGTATCAGTTCTGTGTCGGTTTCACTTGTACCAGTGGTACAATATGATATTTCACATCAACGCCTCGTGCATGCGTAAGATTCCTGTACCATTAGCGTATGGACGTCCGCAAGGGTAGTTGCTTCCTACACCGTGTTTGGAAGTTCATTTGAACTTGCTTGTACGATATGGTTTCAGTTAACCAATCCCCACATTGAACCTTGTCCGGAAGAATTGTCACTATGCTACACCCACGACAACATGGAACACGCATAAACAAAACTTTGCTTTTCTGCCACATAAGACAAATATGGTGTGAAAATCTTTATTAGTTTGGGTGCTATAACACAATGAAATTGTGGCGTACATTTTCAGACACCCTTCTCAAGCTTTCTTTTCTGGCCCTAACAAGATTACACAACAGACGGCGATGTCACTATTAAGTCCTTACGGCGGACGATGGACAGAGCTGTTGTCGTGTGTCTATGAAACTGGTGGCGGCTGAGAGAGAACCATATCTGCTTCCTCACACCGTGCTGCCCTGACGTCTCTCGCTACGATGAGTGTTTCTCTGGCCAGCACGAACTCCAGACCTCTCACTCATTGAAAACACATGGTCATGGGTTGCTGAGGGGCTGATATGCTGCAACTTTCGACCCATTACGATCAGTTAACTGTATCAAAGTGTTGTTGTAGTATGGTACACAGTACGCACATGCATCATCTAAGCTCACTTCGAACAATATGAACCAATGTTAGAACCGTTGTTGCTGGCACATCATGAAAACTACGGTGTACTAACGTTTGCATCCTGTATACCCAAAAATCATCTACAGATTTAATCGTTTACTCTTCTTACTGTACTGTGCGCTCAAAAAATGTAAAATTCCAATACCTGACAACGTTCCTTGTATCCAGGCTTAATGGTCAGCAGCGTAGTTTCCTTATATTTCTTATGTCAGATACCAAGAGAAGGACTTTGTTTTCTTTCATAATTTTTGTGAATTGTATTCTTAATGGCAATCTTTCTAAGTTAAGTCGGATAAGGACTTAATATTTTACATTTCTTTGCAATACATATTTCTTCATGTCCTTTAGTTCAAAGAAGAGGTCTTAGTTTTGATTGTTTTTTCGTGAAATGTGATGGCCAAAGAGCCAACGCCGATGAAGGCGATTACAGTGAGAATGGTTTAGTTTTTAATAAGAAGGTCACACTATTACATTATGGGATCAACATTTCTGACCAGTTTTCACTGATGTCATACCATGTCAACGCAGCTTTACTGATATCATCCCTAACACTCATTCAATTCATTTAATCTGATACTGGAACATCCAATTTTTCTGAAAATAGTGATATTGAATATAATGTAAACACACACACAGTGTGTGTGTGTGTGTGTGTGTGGGTGGGTGGGTGGGTGGGTGGGAGTGTGTGTGTGTGTGTGTGTGTGTGTGTGAGAGAGAGAGAGAGAGAGAGAGAGAGAGAGAGAGAGACAGAGAGAGAGAGAGAGACGCAGATAAAATGCAGAATATACGACAACTAACTAGTCAGCACATGTAACTCTATCATCCTGCATTTCGATATAAGCTTTTTCTACCAGAAGGATATTTCGCGCAAGAAGTGATAGTTCCTTTAGATCATTTTTCTTTCTACATCAAAGGAACGGTCACCAAAACTTATTTATTTACTTTAATAGCGTTTGTTCACCGATGCTAGTCATGCTGAAATACTTAAGCGACAGAGCAGCTGGAGTGATAAGCTACTAATCCACAAAAAACATACGACTCCAGATGGCAAAAGACAAATTTCTTTGAGAACTGTGAAATATAACGACCATTATGAATGTGAGAAAGTGAACAGAAAATTTTGAATATTTGAAATTCTAGAAATTTTAAGTTTACAATATTTTTGTTCTGTTGGGCCCACAGCATAGTTTACATCAGTACAAGATATAATGAAAATGAATGCTCCAAACTAGATACAATGAGGTAATATATTTTACAGGATAGGCCTGGTTCGGCTTGCCATTATCAGGTGACCTGCAAAAATAACATTGGTAAGATTATCTCTGTGTAAATTGTGTGTGTTTTATGTTTATAACTATATTGGTACTTATATCTAGCTGGAAGTGATGACCATATTGCATCTATAGTAAATTTCTTCTGCCGTATCTTGGTAAGAATATTAGTTTATGTAGTTACAAAAAATACGTTTTTCTCAGATATTCTGGCATTTCAATTTTGACAGTTCTATACTACTTTGCTGTATGTTTAGGAAGTTCAGAAATTGTATAAGTATGATGGTTCATTACATTGTTCTTAGTTTCCTTTAAATTTTATCTATAGTCTGTGTAAATTTTATGTACTGTAAGTCTATTTCTTTCTATATTCTGTTGTGTCAATAAAGTTTTCAAGATAATATTTATGTTTAAAATCTGTGTTTTCATTTAGAATTTCGTATGGGTATTCCCTTGTATGAACATAAACTTCCAGTTTTTCTAGAATGTTTATACTAAGTCATTTCTGTATTTATGTTTAAAATCTGTGTGTCCTTTATAATTTCGTCCTTTCAGGTTTTTGTGTTCACGTTTACGATTTTCTCAGCTTTGTGGTGTTGAGATTACAGATGCAAACAGAAGCTTGTTTTTAGTGTGTTCTTTAAATCCGATGTTAAAATTTCGTCAGATATGTCCAATATAGAAATTGTTTCATTCGTCACAGTTAATTTTATAAATTCCTGAAGCGACATATACTGAAATTTTGAATGAGAACGTAATTTCGTTATAAGATTGTTATTTGTAAAGAAATTCAGTTGTGTGTTTATCAATTTAAGTAGTGCATTACCTTATTTGATATTCGTCCTAGGTAAATTGTAGGTATGTAGATTGTGTTTTGTTAAGGTTTCCTGGTAAGATGAATGTTATCATGTATTGTGATGGCTTTCGGTTTTGTGTGTTTTTATGCAATATTGTTACTACATCTAGATTAAAATCATTTTTGTAGGCTATGTAATAAGAGTCTTTTCATTTCTTTTTGTATAGCTGGTTGTTCTAAAGGAAAAATTGATAATTTTATTAATAATGGAATTTAAGAGGGCCTGCATATGTGTTTTAGGATGTCAAGAGTTGGCATTATTATATTATCTGTGGTGGTAGGTTTTCTATACATGTGAAACGTGTGGTAGTTATTGTCTGTGATAATTTTCGTGTGAAGTTAGTTTACTGAACTACTTATTTCCAATTGCATAGTAAATCTGATATTGGGATGAAGGTTATTCTGCGTCTCATGCCATGATGTCTGTATTGTTTCCGTCAGTCAGCATTAACGTGTCATCCACATATCTCTAATAGTACATCGATGAAACATTTTTCATCCAATGTGCTGAGAAATATATGTGCAACTGTACCTGCCAAACAGTTTCCCATAGCTCCTCCATCAGCTTTGGTCTAGGTTTTATCTTTTAATTCGAAATAATTTCATTATAATGTCGTTTTAAGTAGATCTAAGATTTCATAAGTACCTGGAATAGATGTTTACCTGTACTGTAACAGATTTTGTTTCATAATTTATTTTATTTCTTGTGTTATGTTGGTATATAGGTTTGTAATATGAAAAGGGACAAATTTGCTATTAGGTAGAATTAGTGTTTTTTATTGTTTTTGCTAAGGTATGTGAATTTTTATAGTATATTCCTTGTTGTAAGTATACAGCTCAGATAATAGTTTGTTCAGTTATTTACTTATGAAATATACAGGGCACTTGCTGAAATTCACAGCCAGGTGGATCAGAGTCGATATTTTATGTATCTTTCTTTGAGTGTTCAAGGGTTCATAATAATACATGACCTCTTTTCATAATCCTTCAGTACTGCATTGCAATTTTTAATACTTTATTTAAGTTCTGCTGTATATTTTTTTGTTGGGTTGTGTGGTAGTTCTGTGATGCCCTTAGTTTCAAAAAATGTCATAACTTTATTCATACAGTTCACTGTAATTGTATCGTTTGCTGGTAATTTTCGATTTATGGCTTAGAGGGTAATGTGTTCTGTCATTTGCTTTTAATGTATGTTCACTTTTCCACAATTTGAGCTGCATTAACTGTTAGTTCATTTCGCTTTCTAATTGACACACACACACACACACACACACACACACACACACACACACACACACAATGACATATGAATCCATCTATAATTTAAGATATATATTGGTGAACATCGATGGAGTTATACTGTTAAATAAACATTGGTGTGCTACATACAGTTCCTAGTTAGTAATAAATTTACAGTGTAATTTGTCCTTTATTTCTTGCTTAATCTGTGTTCTTTTTCTGTAGTTCTTCACTTGTGGAAATAGCTTGAATTTTGCAGCTATTTCAATACGGACATATGATGGAATAATGTTATGTTGTAGGAAACATTTATATTATCTAACTGCTTCATTCAAATTCAGCAATTTAATCTTCAAGCATAGAAATTGCAGAATATTCCAATTACTTTGTTTGACACTATTATCAATATTTTTCGTTCAGTTGGGCACACAGCATAGTATACATCAATATAGTTGGGCACACAGCATAGTATTCATCAATATAAGAAAATGAATGCTCCAAACTAGCTGCAATAAGGTATCATGTTCCTCTAACTACTTTACATGACAGGCCTGAACTGGTAAAATTATCTGTATGTAAGTAATATCTGTTTTGTGTTTACAATTGCATGGAAACTTATGTCAAGCTGGAAGTGACAACTATATTGCACCTGTAATAAATTTTTTCTGCAATTTCTTCCTAAGAATATTACTTTTTGTTGTTAAAAAATGTAAAAACACGATTTTGACAGATATTTGACAGTTAAGTTTTGAGAGCATCCTTACCGAAGATGTTGTTACTTTACATTCAAATTTTATCTATAGTCTACATGAACTTTGTTAACTGTAAGACTAGTTCATTTCATATTGTGTTACTTCAACACAGTTTTTGAGATGGTATTTATATTTAAAATCCGTGTGTTTATTTAGAATTTCCTGTGATCATTTCCCTCTATGAACATAAATTTCCACGTCTTCATTTCCATAATAAGTCCTTCCAGTATTTTGTGTAGTGTTTCTAATGCAGTTTCAATTTACTCGGCTTTGTAGTGTTGAGTTTAGAGATGTAAATAGAAGCTTGACAGATTACTACGACGGTTTCTAGTGCGTCCTTTAAAGATGAAGTTAAAATTTCGTCTAGTCTGGCCAATAAAGAAATTGTTGCTATCGTCACAGTTAATTTTATATATTCGAGAAGTGGCATACCCTGAGATTTTGGGTGTACTTGAATGTAATTTCGTTATAAGATCGTTATTTGTAAGGAAATTCTGTTTTTGTGTGTGTGTGTGTTTGTGTGTGTGTAGTGGATTTCAGTGTAGTGTGTTTTTATATTATTTTGTTACTATCCAAATCAATTTGGTCGGTTATGTTAACAGAATGTTTTCATTCTTTTTCTCTGTGTATCTGGTTTCCCTACAGGTAAATCGACAATTCTACTAATCATGGAGTGGAAGAGTACCTGCTTTTGTATTTTCGAGTGGCAAGAGTTGCATTTAATTTGTCTGTGGTTTTAGGTTTTGTATATCAGAGAAATCTGTGGCCGGTGTTGGCTTTGCTAATTTTCAGGTCAATGTACTTTACTGAATTGTCTTTTTCCATTTTCATAGTAAATCTGAAATTGAAATGGAGGTGGTTCGCTGTCTGATGTATATTATTGATGTGTATATTGTTTCCATAAATCACCATATCTCACAAAAACTTATATTAACCTTTTGTAACTGCAAAAAGAATTATTCTTTCCACGACATGGCAGAAAAACATACTATACATACAATATAGTCATCACTTCCAGCTACACATATGTACCAAAGCGACTATGAACATAAAAGGGTCGTGATTTACATAGAGATAATCATATCAAAGTTAGTTTCGCAGGTCAGTTGATAATGCTGGAACAGGCATGTCATGTAAAATATTCAGAGAAATATATTACCTTATGGCAACTAATTTGAAGCATTCATTTTTATTATGTCTTATAGTGACATTTCCAATGCTGTAGTACCAAAGGAACGAAAAATACTGGAAATAATGACTTGCAAAGTAATGGGAAATGTTCTGCGACCTCTATGGTTGAATATTAAATTATTAATGAAGTTGATTGAAGCAATTAGATACAACAATGTTTCCTACAACATAACGTTATTCCATCATATGTCCATATTGAAGCAAAATTCAACCTAGTTCCACAAATCAAGAACTAGACAGCAACAACGTGGATGGAGCAAGAAATAAAGAACAAATAACACCATAAATTTATTTTTAAGCATGAACTGTACATAGGACACGTATGTTTAACTAACAGTATAACTCCATTGATGTTCACCAATATACATCTAAATTTATAGATGAATTCATATGCCATTCTAGCAAACAAAATAGAAATATATGTAATACTAAGTCGAAAAAGCTAATGCAAGCACAACACTCCACAAGAAAATCCGATGGAGAGTTATCAGTCTCCATTCCAATTTCATTCAAGGACAAAAAATCTCTCAAATATTAACTTCACAGATGAGACGTCTAATCTACTTAGAAAAGACTTGAAATATAATTTAGAACCTAAATTACACTAGAATTCCATAAAACTTCTAATAGTCATTACAATAGTAGCAATTGATATGGCAAGTCTGTCAATTAGAAATCCAAATGAGATAACAGTTAATATAGCAAAAAAGTTGAAAAAAACATAAAGCAAAAAATACATAAAAATGACAAAACACATTACCCTCAAATCCATAAATCAAAAACTACAAGCAAACTATAAAATTGCACAGAAATCAGAGAAAGGAAATTGTATCGTTCTGATCAACTGCAAATGACTCCATAAATAAAGACATTTTTTGAAACTAATAACATTACAGAACCACCACAAAATCCATCAAACAATTATACAGCACATCTAAACAAAAGTATTAAAAATGACAATCTAATACTCAAAGGTTATAAAAAGAAATGTATTATTATGAACCCATGCATACCAACATTATAGGCTCAAAGAAATATACATAAAATATGGACTCTGATCAGCCTGATTGTGAATTGAATCAATATCCCTACATATTGGATAAATACAGAATTGAACGAACGACTAACTGAGCTGTAGCCTTACAACAAAAAATATAACACAGAGAAATTCACTTATTTTAGGTAAAGCTGTAAAAGATACACAAATCCACGTAATGGCAAGTTCGTCTCTTTTCATACTGCCAACCTATATACCAACACTCCAGTACAGTGAACAGAAGAAATCACAAAACCAACTCTGTTACAGCATAGGAAAACTATTGCAGGAACTTACAAACTCATAGATCTACTTAAAACGACTTTATCATAAAATTATTCCTAATTCAATGGATAAATCTATACTGAAGTAGATGGAGTAGCTATGGGAAACCGTGTAGCTGGCAGAATTGCAGATACGTTTCTCAACACCGGGGAAGAAAAATTTTTCAATTCGCAGTGGCTATTACTGAATAAAATCATCTACTAATATAGATAAATGTATGACACATTAATGCTGATTGATGGAAATAACACAGACGTCAATAATATCCATCAGGCACTGGACAGCCTTCATCCCAATATGGTATTGGGAATAGACATTTCAATAAACCACTTTGACCTGAAAATCAGCGAAGATAACAACCGCCACACAATTGTCATATAAAGAAAAAGATAATTTCCAAGAATGTTTGCCTCTCGAAGCCACGGGCTGCAATTAGTATATGTATCAAAGGTGGGACTCTAAATCTATCACGTGACTGTGGTGGCGGGCGTTATGATAAATTACTTGTGAGGTGCTAGGAAAACCCAACCGATTTATGACGGTAGTGAGTGGGATGTTTGGTACTGTAGACGTTTCTTCGGCCGGTTGCCTCATGTGGAAGAAACTAATTCCATGATTATGCAATGTGTGCTTCTTTGATTTCAAGGGATTTGTTCATAAAGTGTGGGTGCCTCCTGGACAAACAGTTAACCAATATTACTACAAAGAAGTATTAGAAAGACTTCATAAAAGAGTTCTTCGTGCCCGTGCCAAAATTGCTGATAATTGGATTCTGCATCATGATAATGCACCATCCCATACTGCTCTGTCAGTACAGCAACTTTTAAGCTCAAAACAAATTTCAGTACTATTACAGCAGCCTGACCGGTGGTTGGTCGTGAGGTCTAACGCACGGCGGGGAAGGGCGGGAAGGAGCGCCGGTGAGCCGGCAAGTCTGTGGATGGTTTTTAGGCGGTTTTCCATCTGCCTCGTCGAATGCGGGCTGGTTTCTCTTATTCCGCCTCAGCTACACTATGTCGGCCATTGCTGCGCAAACAAGTTCTCCATGTACGCATACACCACCATTACTCTACCACGCAAAAATAGGGGTTACACTCGTCTGCTGTGAGACGTTCGCTGGGGGGTCCACCGGGGGCCGAACCACACAATAACCCTGGGTTCGGTGTGGGGCGGTGGAGGGGTGAAGTGGACTGCGGCAGTCGTCTTCGGGTTGCGGACCAATGCGACTGCGGTGGGGACGGAGCCACTCTGTCGTGTCTAGGCCCCTGGTTAACATAACTACCACAGCTACACTATTCACCAGATACCGATCTGTGCGACTTTTTTCTATTTCCAAGAGTCAAAACGGCGGACAAGGGAGACCATTTTCAAACAACACAAGATGTCCAAAAAGCTGTGACGAGAGTCTTGGAGGATATTACAGAAGATGAGTTCCAGAAATGTTACCATCACTGGCAGAAGCGCTGTGTGCAATCAGAATGGAACTACGTTGAAGGAGACAAAACTGAACTTGACTAAAACGGTAATCAACATTTTTTTTTTCACATCAGTCTCATTACTTTATTGTCGCACCTCGTATATTGGTCTGCAGAATGGTTTTTACAAACGGGAGAGTCTGTAGCGCAATAAACTGCAGCAACAACAAAAAGAAGACTCCTAGCGACTCTAGGAACTGATCCGCTACATTACAGAATAGTTGATTTACGATTTTCTTGGAACCTACAGAATTTCCTGGGGAATGTCGTGTTCCTTAAGAACAAAAAAAATTGTTAATAAATAGCAGAAAACCTGACCTTTTGCAGAAAGGCGTCGTCTACTCAAAACCGAATGTGAATGTGGAACGTAAGCAACGTGTATAAAATCCATACGTACATTATTCAACGCAGCAGTTAACCTACCTCAACAGTAACTGAAGGAAAAACCACACAGACGAGAAAATAAAAGAAACAAAGCAATAAAACTCTTCCCCAACACAGGAGAAACTAATTCCACAATTGTAGCTGCATCTGAACCACAAACGACAGGTATATTCAACACATTCGCCTTTGAAACAAAAGTAATTACGTTTACAAAATATTTATGTATTCAAAAGTCGAGTGCAATATAAGACTGTGCGAAGCATTAGGCTCCGTACAAAGTTGTTACAAGGCAGAGGAAGTGCCTGTCATAATAACAACAAACAACAAAAGAAATATGTTCTTCTCATGCATGAAATATGTGTTTATATTTTCTTGTTTTCAGTAAAATACATTGCAATTATACACAGATTCAAAAATATTTCGTCATCATTAAGTTGTAGGTTATGTCACTGAGTTAAGGAGATTCAGCTGTTACAGGTATTTCATGATGATTCAAGTCTCTTGATAATTTAATGATGCTTAGAACACAAAAATTTAGCAACTATTCTCCTAGTTAACTACAAAAAGGATTAAATAGAAACTTTAATTCACGGCTGCCTTCTCGTTGCTTGGGGGTCTAGTGTCGCACCAACTATCAGATGGTAACAATTTTGTCGCGACTGTATGTGTTAGACTTTGGTATATACTTTGTGAACATATAGTATCGTAGTAAAGAAGTGTCAAAAGTGAACTGCCAATATATCTGAAAAAATCGTATTTTTATCTTTTGTAACTACTAAAAGTAATATTATTACCAAGAAAAGGCAGAAAAAATTTACTATAGAGCAATATGGTCATCAATAAACTTGTTGTAGCTGGGATTCACAGTCATAAAAAAGTATTTGAAGGACACAATCGCGGAAGATGATGTCCTTCAAAAAAATATGGTCGTCACTTACAGCTAGACATAAGTACCAATGCAATTGTAACCATAAAACAGACACGATTTGCATAGAAATAATCTTACCAATTTTATTTTCGCAGGTCACTTGATAGTGACAATAAGCCAAAACAGGCCCGTCGTGTAAAATATTTAGAGAAATATGTTGAAGTCTTTAATTGCAATGTCAATAACCCAGACTAGTTACATAGAAGAATGTATAAATGTAATTTAATAACAGTGATCACATGACAGGTACTAAGACTGAATTTACATTGACTAGGAATACAAAATAAACTACATACAACCAGCACAAATGAATTACCAACATGGTTGAAAGCCAATAAAAATTTTAGCGGCGTCAGTTAAACGAACGGAGACCAGGAACTCTTTAAATAAAATAGGAGTTAACTCAAAGTCAAACAAATAGTATGAAGAACCCCAGGGCACGGAGGATAACTAAGAATAACTGTTCATTTAGTCTACGCACTAAGTTGCTCATTAAACATATCCATCAAGCACCGATGACTACGGCTCAATAATTCACTCTGTCCGTGAATTCTGTAGGCACCAAATGGTAGACCAAGTTCAGAGTCCATCTTCCACCAAATGAAAGCGATGTGCTTCTCGATCGCGTAAATTGGTACAGTTACAAAACAGGCACCTGCTCAAGTTACTATTCATCTACATCTACATGACTACTCTGCAATTCATATTTAAGTGCATGGCAGAGGGTTCATCGAACCACAATCATACTATCTCTCTACCATTCCACTTCCGAACAGCGCGGGGGAAAAACGAACACCTAAACCTTTCTGTTCGAGCTCTGATTTCTCTTATTTTATTTTGATGATCATTCCTACCTATGTAGGTTGGCCTCAACAAAATATTTTCGCATTCGGAAGAGAAAGTTGGTGACTGAAATTTCGTAAATAGATCTCGCCGCGACGAAAAACGTCTTTGCTGTAATGACTTCCATCCCAATTCGCGTATCATGTCTGCCACACTCTCTCCCCTATTACGTGATAATACAAAACGAGCTGCCCTTTTTTGCACCCTTTCGATGTCCTCCGTCAATCCCATCTGGTAAGGATCCCACACCGCGCAGCAATATTCTAACAGAGGACGAACGAGTGTAGCGTAAGCTGTCTCTTTAGTGAACTTGTTGCATCTTCTAAGTGTCCTGCCAATGAAACGCAACCTTTAACTCGCCTTCCCCACAATATTATCTATGTGGTCTTTCCAACTGAAGTTGTTCGTAATTTTAACACGCAGGTACTTAGTTGAATTGACAGCCTTGAGAATTGTATTATTTATCGAGTAATCGAATTCCAAATGATTTTTTTTTTTTGGAACTCATATGGATCACCTCATACTTTTCGTTATTTAGCGTCAACTGCCACCTGCCACACCATACAACAATCTTTTCTAAATCACTTTGCAACTGATACTGGTCTTCGGATGACCTTACTAGACGGTAAATTACTGCATCATCGGCGAACAACGTAAGAGAACTGTTCAGATTGTCACCCTGGTCATTTACATAGATCACGAACAGCAGAGGTCCCAGGACGCTTCCCTGGGGAACACCTGATATCACTTCAGTTTTACTCCATGATTTGCCGTCTATTACTACTATCTGATAACGTCCATGTCCTGCAGAACTAACGGCAGTTGTCCTGGGATGTCCGTCCTGCATTTTCCGGTGGTAAAGTTCATGCGCATAACCGTAAGTCGACGCAATGGTGAGCGCGCATACCACCTGGCAGGGCGTGAAGGATGCGCTTACGGTTGCGGTGGCTTAGCTACACAGGCAAAGTGATTATATGACGCTTTCGATTTCATATCACAGCGCCCATGTGTCTCAAGCCTTTAGAAAAAGCAAGTATAAGGGAAAGGGATTATTCGGCTGAATACCAGGACGTACAGTCATGGCAAACAGGGAATCTGATGCAGCAGCCATTGAAATTTGCAATGCGTTCTAGATTACTTTACTCCACGGCTACTACAGAATCAGTAGACGTTAGTGTCAGAGAAATATTAAGGATAAGAAAGTAATATACGAACTAAACAATAAAAAAATGTCGTGTGGCGCGGGCCTCCCGCCGGGTAGACCGCCCGCCTGATGCAAGGCATTCGATTTGACGCCACTTCGGCGACTTGCGCGTCGATGGGGATGAAATTATGATGATTAGGACAACACAACACCCTGTCCCTGAGCGAAGAAAATCTCCGACCCAGGCGGGAATTGAAGCTGGGCCCTTAGGATTGACAGTCTGTCGCGCTGACCACTCAGCTACCGGGGGCGGACAAGTGAGCAATAAACGGTTATGGCACAGTGTGACTGCATATCTGGCCTTCTCGATTTAGATGTCCTGCAGCAGTTCCTGTCAATGCATTGAAATCGATAACGTATTCGTGGTATTTTAGGGGGACGCCGTAACAACCTCTCATTACAGAGAACTCTTCAACATTTCGGCCGTCATTTTTGTTATTGTCTGTTTCGATCACCGTCATCATCTTACAGAAATGCCAAATGAGTCAAGAAACTTCTTTTGGGTCTTACTTTATTACCAGGAGGACTGTTTCCCCATCTTACATTTTCCATCTACATCTACGAAGATCTTACTCCCTAAGGCCAATGTTAGTACTATGTGGTAGAGTAGATAACTTGATGTCCATGGAGTTACATAGTTACATGTTCTAGGCATCGCTTGATACGATTACTGTGTGAATAATGTCAATCGTGTCTCAGTTTAGAGGTTACGTATGCGTGGTTTGTTTGTGTGTATGGCTGAATACTTACCGTTTACAGAATGCTTAATAGAGCCATGGATTAAACTGAATGATATTAATGTATTCGTCTTTGTCACTACTCGGATTTCTAGTTAAACGCAGATTTCACAACAATATTTAATCTTGTTTCCTGTACTCCACACTTTATGTTGGTCAGCAAGCTTGTATCCAGTGAAACATCTAACTGTTACAAGCAGTTAACCCCTAACTTATGTTGTATTTATCTAGAGCAAATGGGCACACGGAAAATGCAGATAAAATACTTTCTGCACCTCCCAAAGTTTTTCACCGTCTTATACCTGTTGATAACTTGTATCGTGCTTCTAACTCTGAAACTGTAAGGCTTATTACGGAAATGTAATAATGTATTTGGAACTTTATTTTAATGTGTCGAAAGCAATGACGAAATGGCAGCAGGTGTGCCGTTGATTTATATTAGCGTATGGAGACTCTGTGTCGCGCTGAGAGAGAAGAGGAAGCAGAGCAGCTTGAGTCACAAAGGAGTTCGGAGGTGTTTGTTGGGCGCTCCCGAAGACGCGGTGTTCCACTGTAATCGCGCCAGTGTAGGCGCACCTAATTCGTTAACCCGCGAGTATAGAGACCACCGTAGGAATGGACAGTCGGAGGAAGCTGCAGTTCTAACTGTTGCCTGCTCCATAATTACCCGTGGCTCTGGAGACGACTCGTCGTACTCAACCAGCAGCAGGAACAGCGGTAGCTCAGCTTTATCGTAAGCTACTATCTTCGTCGTCCGGACAGCTACAACATCGTAAGACTGATAACTACTATTGTGCAGCCATTACCCAATGGCATTTCTTTCACAAACTTTAATAATTTTTCTCTATAATTAACTGCAATAGCTAAAACGTGTAGGGCACCTGTGTTGTCATTGTCCTCAGACATTATTACTAAGTAGGGGCCTCTTTCTTCCCATACAGTCACCGTGTGTCGTGAAAATATGAAAACTGAGTAACTACCTACTGGAAGTTTTGCTTATTTGCTAATGACCAGTTTCATGCTAAATTTTGTTGCCTCAGCAACTATTCATTCTTATATTCAATAACAGAGGCTTAACTGATTTAAAGTTTTGAGTATTAACTTCAATCACTTAAAGTAACGTAAAATTTCGCCGGCAAAACTTACAACTTAAGATACAGCACAAATTTATTCCATACTTAGCTAAGCGAGTGACTTCTGCTGGCTTGATACCTTACCGTTATGTCAAAAGTAAATCAGTTGTGCATTTGCTTAATATATATTCGCTCCCGTCTTTCACTAACTAAAAGTAAATTTCTTGCCTCTTTCCAAATTTTGCATTAAATGACGCTGAGGTTACTGAAAGTCGTTTTTGACGAACAAAGTTTCAGTTACAATCAGTCACTTATTTAACCAGCAACTTCGTTTAACGTTAACTCCAAAATTTAGTGCTTCAGATTAACTAACTGCAAACTCAGTGCTTTCCGTTTCATTTATTTTCTCGTGAACTGTTGTGTTGTGGAAATGCGTGACAACCTTCTGTTGCCACGCAAGTGATTATTTGGTTAATTTTCTGTGCCATTACCTTTCTTAGGATTTTGGATATTCAGGCTGGCGACCGTTTAATTATAGTTCTTTTGCTAATCAGTATTTTTTGTGTTAAATATTGCAAGGTTCGTGAGCGACTGCACTATGTTCCCCAAATTTCAAAATTATCATCAGTATTTAGATTAGGTTTAGAATAGATTCTTCCTTCAGAAAGGTCTGTTGTACACTTTGCTCGTACTAAACGGTATTATTTTACTTCGGTAACTATGGCGTTAGTCACTTAAAATTTCATTAGGCTTACGCAGTCATGGTCAATTGCATGGCAATCCAGTAGGCCGATTAGGTAGCGGGTGGCTACAAAGACACTTAAAAACCATTCATGATGCTTTATACAAATTGTTGAAACATGTTTGGTTGAAAAGAATGGAAAATATTCAAGAGAAAAGAACGTATCATATTTATCTTTATCTATGTGATAAAGATAACGGAAATCTATTGTTTACGAAAAATTCTGTGAATTGATACTCACATGATAAAACCGATATCCACTCACAAAATTTGGAAGGTTGTTCAAGCATAATTTGTAATGGTTCCGCTGTGTGCGATGGCTGATTTCGCACTAATAATTTAATTATGATTTATTCGATATGTTACCCCCACTACCTTTGTTCACGTGAAAATACCTTCACAACAAAGAAAAGTCTGTAATATTTACTTGCTAAAACATACCGTATCAAACAAAGAGTAATGGATCAACCCCCAGTTTCACAAGTACTTTAATGTGGTTCCGTCATTGCGTCTTGTTCAATAAAGCGTCTTGCGTTTAGCGTGCCGATACACAAAGCGCATTTCGGGCAAATTTTCGTCAGTAAATCTGTTCAAACTGTTGTGCATCATTGTTAATGTGCAGCTGACACCGCCGGAAAAACAAATCAAAGACAGAACAGACCAATATGGAACTTAAGTTTGAAGGCGAAGACTAAACTGGTCATGACTGTTGACAACACCAGGTTCCTTGAGTGAACTGAACGATTTAGTTAGCAAACAAAACACATGGCGCATACCATCGACGTATCGACTGTTGTAGGGATAATAAATCAAACAACATGCAATTACTCTGTGACGAAGCCATTTGCGGCCACTAATCCCTTATAACAAAATAGTCAGAAAGTAACCTTGATCAAACTGCAAAATTATATCGCTGAAGTTCTGGTTCATCTGGTGTATTATTAAGGCACATTTAGGACGCCTAACATACCGAACAAGTACCTACAAGATTATTCGGTGAAAACCACGTAATATTATCACTTCTTGCTTTCGCTTGATCAATGGGTTTTTCCGAAGTGATCACTTACTACAGGAAATATACTATTAGGTTGGTGCACAAGTCAGTAGGGTATTTGTTTCGCATGTTGGTTTTCCGGTTGCTGTGGGTTTATTTATCGATTGTTATTTTTTATTTTGTAGTTCACTGTTGCTATTTGAGTTTTACATATTGTCATTTTGTCATTTGGGGGCAGAAAATGGAGTGCTAAGAGGAAAACCGTAACATTTCCGACATATTCTTCCGTTGGAATTCAAAACAGGGCTGACATCAGTGGAGTTAGTCAAAACTGTTTGTGCACTCTATGGCTATAACGCCATTGGGCAGAGCCTGGCATGAAAATGGTTTCCTAGTTTAAGAAGGGTCTTTCCGATATTAGTGACTCTTAACTTTCACGATGACCTTCGGGGTTTGATGAAGGTCTTTTAAACAAATTAACTAAAAATGATTCACGTCAGTGTACTCGAGAACTGGCAGATGTGATGAACTGTGAGCATTCCTCCATCGTACGACATTTGCATGCAATGGGGAAGGCTCAACAGTCGGGTGTATGGGTACCGCATGCTCTACGCCAAATCATAAAAATCAGCGGGTGGCCATTATGTGCACCTCTGCTTGCTCCTCATTAATTGGCTCGTGAACAACACCGACCATACCTATTCTGAATCGTTACTGGTGACGAGAAATAGTGTCTTTATGCTAACGTAAGAAAAAAATAGGAATGGCTGAGCCCAAAAAAAAAAGCAGCAGCTACCTATACAAAGACCTTTTGTGCATTATCAAAAGATAATGTTATGCGTCTGGTGGAACAGTGACGGTGTAGTGTACTACAAATTGTTTCATCTAGGTGTATCCATCACTGCTATTTATTGTTAACAATCGAGGCGTCTTGCAAACACAATCCAAGAACGACTAGGAAGACTTCGTAATGTGATGCTACCCCACGATAACGACAAAAAACTCTGTTCAAGGAACTGGGTTGGGAAGTAAAATGGTTCAAATGGCTCTGAGCACTATGAGACTTAACATCTGAGGTCATCAGTTCCCTAAGACTTAGAACTACTTAAACCTAACTACCCTATGGACATCACACATATCCATGCCCGAGGCAGGATTCGAACCTGCGACCGTAGCAGTCGCGTGGTTCCAGACTGAAGCGCCTAGAACCGCTCGGCCACTGCGGCAGGCCTGGAAAGTCATTCCGCTCAACCTCACTCACCACACCTTGTGGCCTCAGAGTTTCACCTTCTCCGCTCCCTATCTAACAATCTTCAGGAAACTTCCTTCCCGGAAGAAAATGCGCTCCAAACATGGCACGCCGAATTGATTGTCTCAAAACTACGGGATTTCTATTGTCCTAGTACTGAAAATTCACCCTAGTGTTGGCAAATAGTAAAGGAGAATATATTATTGAAGACGAAAGTACCGCTTACGTGTATCTGTTTCCTTTATCAAACTTATGGAAAACGCTACAAACTTATACATCAACTCAGTATAAGACACAACTGAATGGAAAAATTAAAAATATGTTTATGTGGTGACCGAATTTTTTTCCTCAACTCGCTGTTATGCTAGGTTCAAAAAGTTCTGAACTTGGTGGTTTCAATAGTTCAATAATTCGTTTCTTTCCGTTCAAAATTTCATTAGTAATCACAGCCAAAGAAATCTGCCCATTCTACGGTCTTCAGCGACTTCAGTCAGACCGAGGCAGTTCCCGAATCGATGTAGTGTTCGGTAGATGATTCTGCGCCGCTGTTGCACTTTTGGTTTCTCAAATACTGGCGCCAGACACCGGTTCTGCTGCAACGCCGTCGGAATTGAGGGTCCGCGGTTCGCTTACGTGATAGGTAAGCCCGCGTCTAGCTGAGAAGCTCGTGCCGTGCTCTTCTGCGATTCCAGGTCGCACGCCGGCGATTCGTCGACATCTCGTTAAGAGCGTTGGCATCCACGCGAAACTGCGCTCGTGACTGCACTGAATATATACCTCGATGCAGCGCTGCACCCCTGTCAGACAAATTACTAGTGACGCTCTAGCGAGTGCAGTCCTACGTTCCATTCTCCGTACGTCACGGCTGTTCCTACGAGGCGTTAAATGAAGTACTGCGTACTCAAATAACGTTACGCGGTGGTGCATTACGTTCTGTGTATTTAGTAAATACTGGAGAACCTTATAACTATAGGTTAACTATTGAATACCACAGGGATATGTACTGCATCAACTGTTCTACGTAACTCATACAAATTATTGTCAAGAGACAAAAAAGGCAGTCCGCGATATTATTTTGTATGCTTTCGCTCCTTTTTACAGGGCTGAATTTTCGTTTGTAGTAATGCATTTAGGCTACTGTTCACATGACGCAAAATTGAACGAAAATATTGCGTAAACTGGATGGCAATGCAAATTGCAAAGGTCCCTTCAAAGACATTCGTATAAAACGTATTCAAGATATTTACTCGAATGGTCCCTACGACTAATAATGAGAAACACCGCCCGACTACTTCAGGTGTATATAATCAACAAAACACACGAAGTTTTGCAGTATATTTTGTCACCTTGTTTAAGATTCATAACGTAATTCATTATTCTGACTCTTCAGTCTTTAACAGTCTTAGGACATTAATTACATTAAAAAATTATGAAGTTTTATAGGTAACACGAAAGTCAAATTGATGGACCAAAAACGACACCTATCCTTTCAAAGAATATATTTTCAGCAATCACCAGCGTAGTTTTGTAAACAAACGGAGCGATAGGTAATAAAATGTACGTAATCCCTTAAAATATATGAGTGGCGTCCCTTTCGTGGTAAGTTTATGCGTTTACTAGTTGACAAACCAGGCGTTGCCCGGCCTTTCACTTTGTCAGTTTCCTAATAGAAACTAAACGTTATGTGTACTTCTGCAGTAGACTCGATATGAGATGCTTTTGGACAGCTTCTGTGTGCTGAAGGCACTTATTTCGCACGAGTGCAGTACAATTTTGTAAACGCCTCTATAGCAACGCCTCTTCATAATTGTATAGATGGCTTTTGTTTCCATCTACAGCCATTTCGCTTGCAGATGAAAGCTGTCAAAAGCGCTGCCACGTGTCAAGGATTTCCTTAAATTGGCTTGGCTGTAGGAATGTTTTAGTAGTAAAGAATTAATGTATTAAAATTTCATGAATGATGCGTCATTTTTCACGCATTCCAGTGGCTATGATGTCATATCTCTTGAACCACGTGTTTTAAACTGATATGTTTGTATGGGTACATTTAGCTACATGTGTGCATATTGTCTGCGAAATTTATTACGAATAGAGTGAGTAGTAAAGAAGTAACAAATATAGACGTCTTTCCAAATCCGACAGTTTTTTACACATCTCAGTGTTTATGACGTCATATCTTCTTAAGTATGAGTGGCACCATAATATGATTTTGTAGGTGGATTTAGCGGGATATGTGGATACTGATTGCGAAATTTATTGTGAATAGCGTTAGTAACGCAGAAGTAACAAATTTAAACGTCATGCATGTTGCAGCTGTTTTCACGAACCTCACTGTTTAAGACTTCATATCTGCTGAACTCCGACAGGTAGATGGTTCCTAACCCCAACAGAAATTGTTGCCTGATACAAGGGTCATTCAATAATTCAAGAGACAAATTTGATTAGAGAAAAAAGCGTTCATTTTTACAAAACAATACTTTCCCTACTTTTCAACGAAAGCCCTAGGAACATTTATGCACTTGTTCCTACGAGCTACAAGCTTTTTTATTCCGGCTGCAAGGAACTTTTCATCTTTATGTTTGAACCAATTTCCCACAAACTTTTTCACGTCCTGGTTGTCCTGCAAACTCTCCCCATGTAATGCCTCCTTCAGTGCACCAAACAAATGGAAATCACTAGGTGCTAAATCGAGACTGTAAAGGGGGATGAGGCAGTATTTCCTGGCCCATTTTATTGATGGTTTCAAGGTTAGTTGAGCGAAACGAGGACGTGCGTTCTCTTTCTGGAGAATCACACATCTCCTCTGATATCCACGACGTCTCTCTATCACGGCTGGCTTCGCCTTGTTTAAACTCAAATCCGAGTAGTATTGTCTCTTCATTGTACGCTGCTCTTCGAGGCAATCACAAAAAACTAGACCTTCAGCATCCCAAAACACAGTCAACATGACTTTTCCTCCTGATGCTTGGGTTTTGAATGTTTTCTTGACAGGTGAGTTGGTGTGCTTCCAGTCCATGCTTTGTCTTTTTGATTCTGGCTCATAATAGTGAACCCAGCTTTCATCACAAGTTAAAATTTTGTTGAGGAAGTACTCACCTTCTTTTATTAACGTTACTTTAGCTCTGTGCACATTTTCAACTTTGTTTCGTTGTGTAGCGGCGTCAGCTCCTTTGTGACCCACCTTGCACATATTTTGCGGTACTTCAGCTTGTACAGATAATGTTATGAACTGTACCACTACTAACTTGAACCTTATCAACAATCATTTCCACTGTCACACGGCGATCGGTGCGAATAATATCATCAATTCGACTTTCAAGTGAGGGAGTTGAAACTGCAACTGGTCGGCGAGAACTGTGTTCCGTCAGTCACTTAGTCGTGATCATTTTTGAACTGCTCTACCCACTTGAAAAAATTTGCACAATTCATACAACCTTGACCATAAACTTTAGACAGTCTGCAGTATATATTCACTGGTTTTTCGCCTTCAGCAAGTAAAACCAGAACGTTGTTCAACTAATGTGGACGGTTCAAGGGGACTCGCCATCTTGAAATGTATTTTTGAGGTCATAAACAAAACAATGTTCATACATCAGCTGATCAGGGCTCATCCAAGTGATGCAAACTTAAAGCCATAAAAGTACAAAACATTCCCTACTAACAGTGTTTTCCCCGACCAATTTGTCTCTTTAATTATTGAATGACCCTCATAGTAAGGGATATGTGTAACAAGTTTGGTTGAAATCGGCCAAATGCTTCAGGAGATGTGGAACACACATACACACACGCATACATACAAACATTCATTTTAAAAATATTTATGGATAAATATTGCCTATATTCGCAAAAATACAATCTAGCAATATGATGAGACCTAATTCTTCATACAAGCTATGGAATAAGTTTTAGCCAGCTGCTAATCTATGTTGTATGCATTTTCTCGCTTCAAGGATTTCTTTCGTGGCCTCATCTTCAAAATGGAACGACATACAAGTCGTTACAGGATGTGATGAAATATTTTGGTAATCTAGAACCATTTGCTCTGGCAGTATATTCAGTTTTATGAATATCTAATTAATTTTTATATCTAATAACATGAGAGATATAACATATCCCTTCTAATGAATTCTGTATTGTGATATAGTAGGATATTATAAGCCCAGGAGAGCACGGATTTAAACAGAGGTACTGCTTTTGAAACTTCATATTCAGTTCATAATACATTTTACTGCAATTATTAACAGCATTATCTCAATGCAGTTGAGATGCAACCAGACTATTTGTTTTTAATTACAGGTATGCAACTGGAAAAGGAATTAAAACTTGCGAGCGGACTGAAGCACTAAGACTAGCCAACTGCTGTGCTAACGTAAATCGATTTCCTTCTTTGCGTAAAGTGTAAAGAATTTGAATTACTGGATGTTTCGGAATATTTTTTATCTACTGGATATCAGTATAGCCTGGTAAAAAGAACACATTAATAAGATGGTTGCTGCAGTAGATGAAACTTCTTTGCTAATAGACGCCAGGACATGTGATATAAATGATCATTCTCCTTTTGTGCGTTTCAAAACGGTACACAATAGTACGTCTTGAGTCGTTGTCATGTGATGTAGTATTGTAATTCCATTTAAACTTAATTTTATGTTAGTAATCAACACATTTTGGAATGTGCAAGCATTAAGTTTTTTTTGGGGGGGGGGAGGGGGGGGGGGGCTGGGGGGGTGGGGCGGTACTTCTTCCGTATCATATGATGGAATGAATGGGACAAGAGCAGGAACGAAACAAGGGGAAACAAGAACTTGAAATGGATGAGCGGAACATCGAACAGAACCTGATGGCGCTGAGACGTTGTTCTGGTTTGTGACCGATATTACCCGTTCTGCAACTGACGCAAATTTATTACAATTTCGTACCCAAGTTATATAACTGACAAGGCGTGTGTCTGCCATGGCAGTAGGCAAATCCTCCTTTCCGCTGATTACTGGGCCAAGGGGAGAGTGGGTCAGTGTTATGCTCTTTTGCTCTTTGCTCTTCACCCGTCAGATGTTGTCAGTACTGGACATGGTAGTTACCAGAGCATGATCATCCTTTCACTCCCTGGTTTTACTGCGTTCGCGTAACTCGGAGGTGTAACAAGACTCTGTGTCTGATGTAGGTGGAAAGTGCTGACTTGAAGCTTTGTTTGTGTAGTTCTCAAGTCGCCGTGTCCGAGAGAGACAAGTTGCCAGAAAAAGACAAACATGGCTTGCCCAAATGAAATTCACTTGTGCACGCACGGGCTGGAATGCCATCAGATCCAGTCTGAGATCTGCCTCTCGTGGTCTCTGACTTTCATTTCTGTGATCCTGCTCACTTTTTCAGATCATACGAGCCTATGATTCAGAGGCCAGATGCCTGATTTCTTGTATACACACTGAACACTTGCCAGATGATTGTGTTTTAAATACCCTCTTGGCAAGATTAACATTTAAGTTAAAGCCAATGTGCAGTTGTCGTGATGTATATGGAAACAGACACCTTAATATTAGCACATGGCGGTTTCAGATCATTGTGCGTATCTGTGAGAGTGTCCTAGCAAGGAAGTTTGGCGTTCAGTACGGTGTTTTAACTTGTCTCCCCCATCCCCCTACCCCACTTACCCCCACTAACCCACGAAAGCATCACATAATAATTTTGGGGAAGAATTTTTTTTTCGTGCAAGTGGTTAACTAAGCGATGTATAGTTTTAAATGTTATTAAACAATTTTTATGAATGGGAACAAATAAGTGAAACGTATTGTTATAGATAACACAGTTTAAATGATTATTTTTGAAGCAGTACAAACAACCGAAGATCTTCTAAGTGATAAGAGACTTTAACTTGTGGCTTAAGATTTCTTCTCTCCGACTTTTCCTAAATGAAGGTTTTGAAACTGTATCATCTAAACCGACAAAACGGCTGAAAGTAGAGAGTCGTTCTTGACTCATGGTGAATATCAGATAAAAATAATTGTTTTGAGTTTTGAAACTCTCCTCTCATAAGACAGTAGAGAAACACACAATGTGAAGTGAAATCATAACGCCAAAATGAGGTTCGGAACAGATTCAGAAAATTCATATTCACCGATGAACTGTAAGAATCTTGGAGATATTCAACCAAGACACTCTTCTGTTGGGACTTTGGCAGCCTGCTGAAATATTCTTATCCGTGAAATTTCTACAATGATATCTTCTTCAGAAATCTCATCATAATTGTCAAATAGAGTCACACAATCGTGGGAGTTCCATTTCTGATATTTAATCAGAATTTTGGGCTCTAAAACAGCAAAAACATAATTATCTGATATACATTTCATTATTTGTCATCGAGTATCTATTTCTTATAGAAACATGTCGATGCACTCTGATAGCTCAGTTCCTGTTGCAAAGTCAGTGTTTATGAGATAGTTCACGTCACTATTTCATGTGAGGTAGCTTAGTGAGAAAATATTATTTACATCCTATTTTAGCGACAAAATGCACACGTCCATTAGAAAACGTCAGGTCCAGTCTTTGAGCTCTCTAATTGCCCACACACTACCATAAGTGCCAGTAATGAAATGAGGAGAAAAAGAAAAATATTAAACAAATCTTTTCTGGGTTTGTGACCGCGTTGGTCAGTATATATCTGACTACCGACGTTTCAGTCCCTATTGCGGCACCTTCTTCAGGATGTTTTTGTTTACACAAAACTTTGTTTAAACAAAAACACCCTGATGAAGATACCTAGCAACACAGACCGAAACGTCGGTAGTTATATATATATATATATATATATATATATATATATATATATATATATATATATATATATATATATATATATATATAATGTGGTCACAAACCCAGAAAAATTTTATTGAATGTGACAATGGCCGCGGAAGACTACGTTTATATGTAAAAGAAAAATAGTTTTAGAACTCGTGCATCGGAACCTTGCAATTTCTGTCACCTCCACGGAGCTAGTACCTAGTTTGGACTTGTTCTCCAGCAACTCTGATCTGGGAGACGGAATTTGTACCTCAGGGCTGGAATCTAAAATCTAAATTAAGGCAAACATTATATTCAGAGACTCGTGTCATATGCACCACACAGAAAACATTCTATGTTAGATTTAAGAAGTTTATACAGAAGAATAGGTCATATCCAGTGTGAACCAAGTTATAGAAAGAGCCATGAGTATCAATTATAGCTTTCTATAAAATCCTTAGATTCTGAGAAAGCGTTTATCTAATTTTCGACAAAATCTATATTAATAACCGTTGACAAGCAAGTCCCTGATATGACCTATTTTTCTTTAACTCCGTCGACAATCCCTGGTGGATCAATGTTTACCGACCAACCGCCGTGTCGACCCATACCAACGGCGTCATTGGATGGAGCACGGAGGGGTGTAGGAGCCAGACACCGCTCTCTCGGCCGTTGTCAGTTTTCGTGACCTGGAACCGCTACTACTCGTTCAAGTAGCTCCTCAGTTGGCATGACGAGGCTGAGTACACCCCGTTCCCGTCCTCACACCAAGGAAAAATCCTTGGCAGTTCCGGGAATAGAACCCAGGTCCTCCGCATTGTAGTCAGTTGCCTTCAGCTACGGAAGCGGACTGTGTTAAGTAATTGAAAAAAAAGTCAGCGGTACAGCTTGCATTTGACTTCATCAGGGTAATGAGAAATTTAAAACTAAATATTAATACTAATGATAATTATTATTACGTGTATCCCAATTTCGTTTTTAAAGCTTTGAACTGAACGCCACTTTGGCGACTTCCGAGCACCTAATCTATCTCAGTAAAACATACTGGGTACAGGCGACCTGCACTTTAATGTGGAATTCTGTCAAATCTTCACATCGTTGACAAGGGAAGGTCACGTTAAAATCAAACTGAAATATTTCCTGGTTCGGCCGGTATTCAATCCGTCGACTTTTCCGATTCCAGGCACGCTATCTACCGGTAGACAACCAGGTCCGACGCTGTGGAGCTAAAAGACGAGTTAGTCAAGGGCATGATATATCAAATGGAAATATACGGTTCCAGACACTCTTTCAAGTCTCAAGCAACTTTAATGTATATACGCTGACTGGAGAGGTTAGCGCAACTGCATAGTAAGCAGGAGACCTGGATTCGAATCCTGGCCTTGGTACAAATTGCCATTCGTCGCTTCAGTCACTATATTGTTGTTGTTGTGGTCTTCAGTCCAGAGACACGTTTGATGCAGCTCTCCATGCTACTCTATCCTGTGCAAGTTTCTTCATCTCCCACTACATATTGTAACCTACATCCTTCTATATCTGTTTAGTGTATTCATCTCTTGGTCTCCCTCTACAATTTTTACCCTCCACGCTGACCTCCAATACTAAATTGGTGATCCCTTGATTCCTCAGAATATGCCCTACCAACCGATCCCTTCTTCTAGTCAAGTGGTGCCACAAATTTCTCTTCTCTCCAATTCTGTTCAATACCTTCTTATTAGTTATGTGATCTACCCATCTAATCTTCAGCATACTTCTGTAGCACCACATTTCGAAAGCTTCTATTCTCTTCTCGTCTAAACTATTTATCGTCCACGTTTCACTTCCATACATGGCTAAACTCCACACAAATACTTTCAGAAACGACTTCCTGACACTTAAATCTATACTCGATGTTAACAAATTTCTCTTCTTCAGAAATGCTTTCCTTGCCATTGCCAGTCTACATTTTATATCCTCTCTACATCGACCATCATCAGTTATTTTGCTCCCCAAATTGCAAAACTCATTTAATACTTTAAGCGTCTCGTTTCCTAATCTAATTCCCTGAACATCACCTGATTTAATTCGACTACATTCCATTATCCTCGTTTTGCTTTTGTTGATGTTCATCTTATACCCACCTTTCAAGACAATGTCCGTTCCGTTCAGCTGCTATTCCAAGTCCTTCGTTGTCTCTGGCAGAATTACAATGTAATCGGCGAACCTCAAAGCTTTTATTTCTTCTCCATGGATTTTAATTCCTACTCCAAATTTTTCTTTTGTTTCCTTTACTGCTTGCTCAATATACAGAGCGAATAGCATCGGGGAGAGGTTACAACCCTGTCTCACTCCCTTCCCAACCACTGCTTCCCTTTCATGCCCCTCGACTCTTATAACTGCCATCTGGTTTCTGTATCAATTGTAAATAGCCTTACGCACCCTATATTTAACCCCTGCCACCTACAGAATTTGAAAGAGAGTATTCCAATTGTAGGACGTGTGTATTTCTATTGTTTATTGTCAAATCACAATTTATGAAAGATGTTTATAGTTTATTAATAAAGTAGGAATAATTAATATCTGTCATGTTGGAAATAATTGTGGCAGCAGGGAATATCTGCACCAAAGTATTGTCGATATAACTTTAAAAGGGGCGGGAGAAACCGCGTAGGATACATTTTAAGAAAAGAGCGGGAAAGACCGCACATTGATACATTTTGTAATAGTATCATGGACTGTCTGCACCAGAAAGCATTGTTGGCAGGAGAGACCACACTTTAGCGTTCTTAGGATGTCAGTAGTAAGCGAGAAGTGGGGCGAGTCGGTAGCAGGTCTGAAGCGAGAGGTTGAGAGGAGCGGTGTGTCTGCCAGCCACCAGCTATGATTTACAAGAGATGTACAGGGACATCAGCTAACTATTATGATAAGAGGAACTAATATTATTGAATTAATTTTTTGAGAAACTCAAGACAACTGAAGGCATGTTTGCGCATTGCTAGTTCTAAGATTATTGTAAAAAGTAAGTCTCAATTGAAAGTTTGTAAAATCATTTCATTCAGAATATAATTAAATTTTGCCAGCAATATTGCATTTCTAATTATAATCCATCCCAAAAACCATCAACGTAAAACTTTGCAAAATTTTATTGTTGTCAAGTAAAAGTTTAACTATGAATTACGTAATTTCAGTCAAATTAATTGAAGAATAACGTCAGCTTTGCTTTAAAGAATTACGTCAGCTTTGGTAATAAATACAGCCACTTATTATGAAAGCCCACCAGCAGCTAATAGAGTATAGTAAAAAAGAGTAAGTATATTCATGTCGCAGTTCGATGTAGCAGTCAGATGGCGATCCAGTAACAGTAAAAAAGGTAAGGCACTGTTTTGGGTTATTGCAAATAACGACTGAGGGCCACGACGACGACACATTCTATGTTTCGTCGAAATAATCAGAAAATCACTTGTAATAAGCAGCAATTAAATTTGTATGCGAAGATAGAGGATGACAATAAATTTCAAAGGGAAGATTTCGTTTGTTATTACTAAGCAAGAGATAGAAATCCTAAGAAAAGGTTACATAGTTTGTTGTAAAAGGGAAGGTTATCATTAACACAAGAGGTATAGAGGAGACGGGAAGGTTTCACAATCAACGTTGTCAAAAGCTTTCTCTAAGTCAACAAATGATAGAAACGTAAGTTTGCCTTTCGTTAATCTATTTTCTAAGATAGGTCGTAGGGTCAGTATTGTCTCACGTGTTCCAACATTTCTACGGAATCCATACTGATTTCCCCGAGGTCAGCTTCTACCAGTTTTTCCATTCGTCTGTAAAGAACTTGTTTTTGTATTTTGCAGCAGTGGCTTATTAAACTGATAGTTCGGTAATTTTCACATCTCTCAACACCTGCTTTCATTGGGATTGGAATTATTATATTTTTCTTGAAGTCTGAGGGTTTTTCGCCTGTCTCATACATCTTGCTCACCAGATCGTAGAGTTTTGTTAGGTTTGGCTCTCCCAAGGCTGTCAGTACTTCTAATAAAGTGTTGCCTACTCCCGGGGCCTTGTTTCGACTTAGGTCTTTCAGTGCTCTGTCAAACTCTTCACTTAGTATTATACCTCCTATTTCATCTTCATCTACATTCTCTTCCATTTCTATAATATTGTCCTCCAGAACATCGCCCTCTATATACTCCTTCCATCTTTCTGGTTTCCCTTCTTTGCTTAGAACTGGGTTTCCATCTGATCTCTTGATACTCATGCAAGTGGTTCTCTTTTCTCCAAAGGTCTCTTTAATTTTCCTGTACGCAGTATCTATCTTACCTCTAGTGATATGTGCCTCTACATACTTACATTTGTCCTGTAGCCATCCCTGCTTAGCCATTTTGCACTCCCTGTCGATCTCATTTTTGAGACGTTTGTATTCCTTTTTGCCTGCTTCATTTACCGCATTTTTATATTTTCTCTTTTCATCAATTAAATTCAATATCTCTTTTGTTACCCAAGGGTTTCTATTAGCCCTCGTCTTTTTACCTACTTGATCCTCTGCTACCTTCACAATTTCGTCTCTCAAAGCTACCCATTCTTCTTCTACTGTATTTCTTTCCCCCATTCTTGTCAGTCGTTCCCTAATGCTCTCCCTGAAGCTCTCTACAACCTCTGTTTCTTTCAGTTTATCTAGGTCTCATCTCCTCAATTTCCCCCCTTTTTTTTTTACAGTTTCTTCAGTTTTAATCTACAGTTCATAACCAATAGATTGTGGTCAGAGTCCACATCTGCCCCTGGAAATGTCTTACAATTTATAACCTGGTTACTAAATCTCTGTCTTATCATTACATAATCTATCTGACACTTTCCAGTATCTCCAGGCTTCTTTCATGTATACATCTTTCTTTTATGATTCTTGAACCAAGTGTTAGTTGTGATTAAGTTATGCTCTGTGCAAAATTCTACCAGGCGGCTTCCTCTTTCATTTCTTACCCCCAATCCATATTCACCTACTACATTTCCTTCTCTCCCTTTTATTACTATCGAATTCCAGTCAACCATGACTATTAAATTTTCGTCTCCCTTCAACATCTGAATAATTTCTTTTATCTCATCATACATTTCATCAATCTCTTCGTCATCTGCGGAGCTAGTTGGCATATTAACTTGTACCACTGTGGTAGGCGTGGCCTTCGTGTCTATCTTGGCCACAATGATGCGTTCACCATGCTTATTGTAGTAGCTTACCCCCATTCCTATTTTCCTATTCATCATTAAACCTACTCCCGCATTACCCCTATTTGGTTTTGTGTTTATAACCCTGTATTCATCTGACCAGAAGTCCTGTTCCTCCAGCAACCGAACTTCACTAATTCCCACTATATCTAACTTTAACCTATCCATTTCCCTTTTTAAAGTTTCTAACCTACCTGCCCAATTAAGGGATCTGACATTCCACGCTTCGATTCGTAGAACGCCAGTTTTCTTTCTCGTGATACAACGTTCTCCTGAGTGGTCACCGCCCGGAGATCCGAATGGGGGACTATTTTAGCTTTGGAATATTTTACTCGAGAGGACGCCATCATCATTAATCCATACAGTAAAGCTTCATGCCCTCGGGAAAAATTACGGATTTAGTTTCCCCTTGCTTTCAGCCGTTCGTAGTACCAGCACAGCAAGGCCGTTTTGGTTAGTGTCGCAAGGCCAGATCAGGCAATCATCCAGACTGTTGCCCCTGCAACTACTGAAAAGGCTGCTGCCCCTCTTCAGGAACCACACGTTTGTCTGGCCTCTCAACGGATACCCCTACGTTGTGGTTGCACCTACGGTACGGCTATCTGTATCGTTGAGGCACGCAAGCCTCACCACCAACGGCAAAGTCCATGGTTCATGAGGGAGCAGTCACTATATATACATAAGAAATGGTACATAATCAAAACTATATCGAGCACTTCTAGAAAAACTTTTCATATCAGTAAATTGGGAAAATGAAGAAGTATGTGTTAATGGAAGGTACAAGGACCATCTGCGTTTTGCAAGTTTTGTGCAACTCAGGTAAATTCAACAAGGAAGGAGAAAAAGTTGGCATGGCGTTCACTTAAAACCAGGCCAGAAAAATTTAATATGTAAGGTACAATATATAACACACATATAAAAGAAAGCAGTACGTATTACCGTTGAAGTTATACAACCATACACAAATCTTAGTATTTAGAGCGCTAGGAAAGAATGATTGGATGGACAGGGAAAGAAATAATTAGAAGAGTGTGGCAAACTAAAGACGGAAGTCTAAACTAATCATACGATGTATTTGAAAAAAATTGTTTATAGTCAGATTGGACTTATGACTGTGGGTCATGCATTTTAGGTGCGAAAATCGTTCAGAAACTTTGGGTAGCTCGAGGTGTGATGTTGGATGGATGTTGAAGATTACTAGGAGAGACAAAAAAGAATAGCAACAATGAAGGAACTGGAGTGGAATATAAGAAAAGACCGAGAGGTGGGCAGAAAACATTAGAAAACATGCAGAAGCGACAGGATTGTAACGCTGTAAAAAGTCTGGAAAGAGCTTCTCCCACGACAGAGGTAATGTTATGTGTACTCAAGGAAGTCATTTCACACATCAATAAAAAATGGCCGAATACTGTTGTTCAAGAAACTCCTCTTGATAGCTAGTTTGTTTTCCAATGAAGCAGTTGATGCAGATTTCGTATTTGAGTAACTCCAAGCGAGACAACTTGAATAGCATCACGATGACTGATTTCGACCAGGTGCTAAAGGCTACGCTGTGCAGAAGGCCGTCTGGTATGATAAGCTCTTAGTGTGGTGTGTAAGTTTCATGATGGTGAGATTGTCCTCATATGGCATGTCAAAGGCCTTGCCTTTCACAAGTCGCGTCAAGCCATGATCCATGATGTATTGTAGTTATCTAGCCCATGGGTAACTTGCAGAATGTAAAATAGTGACGTGAAACGAGGCAGCTTATTCGTTATTAACGCACTGAATGTGGCTGCATGCCATTTACGTTGCAGAAAAATATTTTGAGATCTATAACAGAGGTGAGAGTGGGTGTTTACATGTTCCTAAGTACAAATGCGACAGTACGACTTTCCAAAGTGGAACTATTTGACCTTATGAATGAAACGCATACAACACTGGTGTAGTGTTCTGTTGTGTGTGTATCATCCATGATGTACAAAATATTCTACCAAGAACCGACGGAACACTCAGTCAATGATATTTAAGCTTACTTTCAAATTTAGATTTGACATCTGCCAGTCTCTTAAAATCGCTCAGTAAGTGTTTGAAAGATTGTGGTTACATCATTATTTTACCTTCTGCGATCTAAAAGCGACTTTAATAAATAGCAGTAAATGCAAGTTTGTGTTCTAGTATTTTAATTCTGGACAGTGTTCCTACATAATTCTGATGAATGATAACATTTTCTTTGAAGTGGTGCAGGATTATCAGAAAATTGATTTATTTAACTCGTGTTGATTACATTGGTTCACAACGAGCTCATTTCGGTGGAACTGCCATTTTCACGTGTTCCTGTTGAGATGTTATAAATGTTACAGTATTCTCACATCTAGGTATTTTATATGTAATATTAAATTATATTTCAACTGCGTATAGTTGGCATGTTGTCCATATTGCATCTTGGAGCGACATTTCTGTCTGGTAATATGTTGTTATTACAAATCAAGTGATTTCTTTTGAATTCGACTTCATGTGATTTATATAATACTTTTGACTGTCATTTGACAGTTTTTTCTCCAGCGATGCTTTACGTTTGCAAGGTAAATTATATCGTGGATATTCAGGTATGGCTTTTGACTTTCAGACATCGAAAATTTTATGCTTAATGTTATCCATTGTTTTTTTGTATGTCGTGTCATTTCTCTTGTTTTTCTTTTTCTATCATTTCAATAACGTTGTATAAGCAATTTTTAAGTTGCGTATCCATATATTAGTTAAATATGTCTTTCGGATATATCTTCATTGTGTGTAAATTTCCAATTCTTCTACGTAAAGTACCTAAAGATCATGCTATCATGATGAGCAAGAATTGGAAACTAACATAGTTGCGAAATATATCCGAATGACATCCTTAATGAACTAACAGATCTGAAATATAGAAAACAATTAGAACATTTTTTAAATTAGAGAAAAAGTAATAGGATTAGATTGACACGACTCGTAAAAAGCATAGATAACTTTAAGATCCAAATTTACAGTTTCTGAAAAAATACACCAGCCCTGAAGATCCGCGATATAATTTACTCTGTAAATATAAGGCTTCACTGGAAGGAAAACTGTCAGATAACTCTCAAAAAACTGTATTTAAAATTACTTTAAGTTCAATAGAAAAGAAACTACCTGATTTATAATAGCTCCAAGACACAGCGTGGACGTCACTGTACCTAGACTTAAGGAAAACAGTACTGTAATACCACATAGAAAAAACATAGTTGTAAGTATACTATAACAATTATAACATCTTTGCAGGAGCACTTGAAAACGGCGATTACACCGAAACGAGCTTGGAGTGAGTCAATGTTATCAACAAGTGTTAAATAAAAGGGACTGCAACTAACCTTGTACCAGTGGAATGCAAATGACATATTTTCATCTTATGTACGCTGCGGGCTCAGTAAAGAAGGATTATTTACAACCAACTTCTTGAGGGAGAGCTTATTGAGCAGAAATACTACACTCCTGGAAATTGAAATAAGAACACCGTGAATTCATTGTCCCAGGAAGGGGAAACTTTATTGACACATTCCTGGGGTCAGATACATCACATGATCACACTGACATAACCAGGCAACAGAGCATGCACAATGTCGGCACTAGTACAGTGTATATCCACCTTTCGCAGCAATGCAGGCTGCTATTCCCCCATGGAGACGATCGTAGAGATGCTGGATGTAGTCCTGTGGAACGGCTTGCCATGCCATTTCCACCTGGCGCCTCAGTTGGACCAGCGTTCGTGCTGGACGTGCAGACCGCGTGAGACGACGCTTCATCCAGTCCCAAACATGCTCAATGGGGGACAGATCCGGAGATCTTGCTGGCCAGGGTAGTTGACGTACACCTTCTAGAGCACGTTGGGTGGCACGGGATACATGCGGACGTGCATTGTCCTGTTGGAACAGCAAGTTCCCTTGCCGGTCTAGGAATGGTAGAACGATGGGTTCGATGACGGTTTGGATGTACCGTGCACTATTCAGTGTCCCCTCGACGATCACCAGTGGTGTACGGCCAGTGTAGGAGATCGCTCCCCACACCATGATGCCGGGTGTTGGCCCTGTGTGCCTCGGTCGTATGCAGTCCTGATTGTGGCGCTCACCTGCACGGCGCCAAACACGCATACATCATTGGCACCAAGGCAGAAGCGACTCTCATCGCTGAAGACGACACGTCTCCATTCGTCCCTCCATTCACGCCTGTCGAGACACCACTGGAGGCGGGCTGCACGATGTTGGGGCGTGAGCGGAAGACGGCCTAACGGTGTGCGGAACTGTAGCCCAGCTTCATGGAGACGGTTGCGAATGGTTCTCGCCGATACCCCAGGAGCAACAGTGTCCCTAATTTGCTGGGAAGTGGCGGTGCGGTCCCCTACGGCACTGCGTAGGATCCTACGGTCTTGGCGTGCATCCGTGCGTCGCTGCGGTCCGGTCCCAGGTCGACGGGCACGTGCACCTTCCGCCGACCACTGGCGACAACATCGATGTACTGTGGAGACCTCACGCCCCACGTGTTGAGCAATTCGGCGGTACGTCCACCCGGCCTCCCGCATGCCCACTATACGCCCTCGCTCAAAGTCCGTCAACTGCACATACGGTTCACGTCCACGCTGTCGCGGCATGCTACCAGTGTTAAAGACTGCGATGGAGCTCCGTATGCCACGGCAAACTGGCTGACACTGACGGCGGCGGTGCACAAATGCTGCGCAGCTAGCGCCATTCGACGGCCAACACCGCGGTTCCTGGTGTGTCCGCTGTGCCGTGCGTGTGATCATTGCTTGTACAGCCCTCTCGCAGTGTCCGGAGCAAGTATGGTGGGTCTGACACACCGGTGTCAATGTGTTCTTTTTTCTATTTGCAGGAGTGTATGACCACTGTACACTGCGAGAGTGAATGCCATCTTGTGATACTGAGAGTACGTGACGCGGAAAGACGTCACATGGACGTTGCAGAGACCAAAGCAAAAATATTCAAGCGACGATATGGGCTGCAGATCGGGAAATGCAACGTTATAAGCTACTCCCCCCCCCATGAACCATGTACCTTGCCGTTGGTGGGGAGGCTTGCGTGCCTCAGCGATACAGATAGCCGTACCGTAGGTACAACCACAACGGAGGGGTATCTGTTGAGAGGCCAGACAAACGTGTGGTTCCTGAAGAGGGGCAGCAGCCTTTTCAGTAGTTGCAAGGGCAACAGTATGGAGGATTGACTGATCTGGCCTTGTAACAATAACCAAAACGGCCTTGATGTGTTAGTACTGCGAACGGCTGAAAGAGAGGGGAAACTACGGCCGTAATTTTTCCCGAGGGCATGCAGCTTTACTGTATGATTAAATGATGATGGCGTCCTCTTGGGTAAAATATTCCGGAGGTAAAATAGTCCCCCATTCGGATCTCCGGGCGGGGACTACTCAAGAGGATGTCGTTATCAGGAGAAAGAAAACTGGCGTTCTACGGATCGGAGCGTGTAATGTCAGACCCCTTAATCGGGCAGGTAGATTAGAAAATTTGAAAAGGGAAATGGATAGGTTAAAGTTAGATACAGTTGGAATCAGTGAAGTTCGGTGACAGGAGGAACAAGCCTTTTGGTCAGGTGAATACAGGGTTATAAATACAAAGTCAAATAGGGGTAATGCAGGAGTAAGCTTAATAATGAATAGGAAAATAGGAACGCGTGTAAGCTACTACAAACAGCTTAGTGAACGCATTATTGTGGCCAAGATAGATACGAAGCCCACACCTACTACAGTAGTACAAGTTTATATGCCAACTAGCTCTGCACATGACGAAGAAATTGAAGAAATGTATGATGAAATAAAAGAAATTATACAGATATTGAAGGGAGACGAAAATATAATAGTCATGGGTGACTGGAGTGTAGGAAAAGGGGGAGAAGGAAACGTAGTAGGTGAATATGGATTGGGGCTCAGAAATGAAAGAGGAAGCCGCCTGGTAGAATTTTGCACAGAGCACAACTTAATCATAGCTAACACTTGGTTTAAGAATCATCATAGAAGGTTGTATACATGGAAGAACCCTGGAGATACTAAAAGGTATCAGATAGATTATACAATGGTAAGACACAGATTTAGGAACCAGGTTTTAAATTGTAAGACATTTCCAGGGGCAGATGTGGACTCTGACCACAATCTATTGGTTATGACCTGTAGATTAAAACTGAAGAAACTGCAAAAAGGTGGGAATTTAAGGAGATGGGACCTGGATAAACTGAAAGAACCAAAGGTTGTACAGAGTTTCAGGGAGAGCATAAGGGAACAATTGACAGGAATGGGGGAAAGAAATACAGTAGAAGAAGAATGGGTAGCTTTGAGGGATGAAGTAGTGAAGGCAGCAGAGGATCAAGTAGGTAAAAAGACGAGGGCTAGTAGAAATCCTTGGGTAACAGAAGAAATATTGAATTTAATTGATGAAAGGAGAAAATATAAAAATGCAGTAAATGGAGCAGGCAAAAAGGAATACAAACGTCTCAAAAATGAGATCGACAGGAAGTGCAAAATGGCTAAGCAGGGATGGCTAGAGGACAAATGTAAGGATGTAGAGGCTTGTCTCACTAGGGGTAAGATAGATACTGCCTACAGGAAAATTAAAGAGACCTTTGGAGAGAAGAGAACCACTTGTATGACTATCAAGAGCTCAGATGGCAACCCAGTTCTAAGCAAAGAAGGGAAGGCAGATAGGTGGAAGTAGTATATAGAGGGTCTATACAAGGGCGATGTCCTTGGGGACAATATTATGGAAATGGAAGAGGATGTAGATGAAGATGAAATGGGAGATACGATACTGCGTGAAGAATTTGACAGAGCACTGTAAGACCTGAGTCGAAACAAGGCCCCCGGAGTAGACAACATTCCATTGGAACTACTGACGGCCTTGGGAGAGCCAGTCCTGACAGAACTCTACCATCTGGTGAGCAAGATGTATGAAACAGGCGAAATACCCTCAGACTTCAAGAAGAATATAATAATTCCAATCCCAAAGAAAGCAGGTGTTGACAGATGTGAGAATTACCGAACAATCAGTTTAATAAGCCACAGCTGCAAAATAGTAACACGAATTCTTTACAGACGAATGGAAAAACCAGTAGAAGCCGACCTCGGGGAAGATTGGTTGGGATTCCGTAGAAATACTGGAACACGTGAGGGAATACTGACCTTACGACTTATCTTAGAAGAAAGATTAAGGAAAGGAAAACCTACGTTTCTAGCATTTGTAGACTTAGAGAAAGCTTTTGACAATGTTGACTGGAATACTCTCTTTCAAATTCTAAAGGTGGCAGGGGTAAAATACAGGGAGCGAAAGGCTATTTACAATTTGTACAGAAACCAGATGGCACTTATAAGAGTCGAGGGACATGAAAGGGAAGCAGTGGTTGGGAAGGGAGTAAGGCAGGGTTGTAGCCTCTCCCCGATGTTATTCGATCTGTATATTGAGCAAGCAGTAAAGGAAACAAAAGAAAAATTCGGAGTAGGTATTAAAATCCATGGAGAAGAAATGAAAACTTTGAGGTTCGCCGATGACATTGTAATTCTGTCAGAGACAGCAAGGGACTTGGAAGAGCAGTTGAACGGAATGGGTAGTGTCTTGAAGGGAGGATATAAGATGAACATCAACAAAAGCAAAACGAGGATAATGGAATGTAGTCGAATTAAGTCGGGTGATGTTGAGGGTATTAGATTAGGAAATGAGACACTTAAAGTAGTAAAGGAGTTTTGCTATTTGGGGAGCAAAATAACTGATGATGGTCGAAGTAGAGAGGATATAAAATGTAGACTGGCAATGGCAAGGAAAGCGTTTCTGAAGAAGAGAAATTTGTTAACATCGAGTATAGATTTAAGTGTCAGGAAGTCATTTCTGAAAGTATTTGTATGGAGTGTAGCCATGTATGGAAGTGAAACATGGACGGTAATTAGTTTGGACAAGAAGAGAATAGAAGCTTTCGAAATGTGGTGCTACAGAAGAATGCTGAAGATTAGATGGGTAGATCACATAACTAATGAGGAGGTACTGAATAGGATTGGGGAGAAGAGGAGTTTGTGGCACAACTTGACCAGAAGAAGGGATCGGTTGGTAGGACATGTTCTGAGGCATCAAGGGATCACCAATTTAGTATTGGAGGGCAGCGTGGAGGGTAAAAATCGTAGGGGGAGGCCAAGATATGAATACACTAAGCAGATTCAGAAGGATGTAGGTTGCAGTAGGTACTGGGAGATGAAGAAGCTTGCACAGGATAGAGTAGCATGGGGAGCTGCATCAAACCAGTCTCAGGACTGAAGACCACAACAACAACAACAAGCGACTTTGACGAGTTGCATCTGTGAACGAGCAACCGTAAACGTCGAAGCTGGTCGGATCTTCGCTTGCTACTGTCGTTAGCATTTGAAGGACCCCGAAACCACGAATGGGCGATAAGGTGTTGGACGTCCGCTCCTCCATGCCTCATCACAGCGCTTGGAGGTCAGAGACTTCCGCGATTACTACAACAGGATGGATGGCGATCTATGGCTGATCTGACTACAGAGTAGAATGCTGGTGCAGGCTTACGTGTTTCAGAACAGACTGGTCTGGACGCACTGTTGAACTTGGAGCTCCGCAGCAGACCACCTACATCTCTTTCATCGACATCCTTATTTACGAATTCAGTGACCATGGGTTAATCGAGATTGGGGCGAAGATCAGTATAAACGTGTGGCTGGTGGGATGAATGATATTTTGTTGTTACACCAGGTCGATGGTCGTGTCTGGATACGCCATAATCCAGGCAAACGGCTGCTATAAATATGCACTGCAACACGCGCGCTGGCCGGTGGGGGCAGTATTTTGCCCTGGGCGACATTCAGCTAGCTATATCTCAAAGAGGCCTGTTGTAGTAATCGAAAGGACCACGACATCTGTGGAGCAAGTGAACATTATTATATCGGACCACCTGCATCCCTCTGTTCCCCATATATTACCCCACGGCTAGAACATCTTGCTGCTGGATAATTGTTATAACCTTTCGCGATAAAAATCAGTGATCTGTACGGAACTGGTTTCTTATTCTTTAAAACTTTGTGTTGGTCTGTGTTGTAATCCTGAACAATACAAGAGGTCCAATTATGAAAACGCTACGTAATACAAACGTGAATTTAACATTGTATTTTAAGAAGGAGATTGTCTGACGAGAAAAGCAATTTAAACTTAACTTTATCTGATCTGGACCAGATATTAATTCTGAAACGAAACATCTGACTGTGAATGATCTTATTCTTATGGCTTACCTGTGACAGCGGGAATTAGCTATTGCTCGAAAGTGATAAATATAAGAATAAAGAGCAGCAGCAAAGCAGCTAAAAGGAAAGAAAGCCTAGAGCGGTGCAATGCATGGACATGGCAACTATTCTAAGCAGGTCATGCTTTAGCTTTAGCCACAGTATTATGCAAACTGCAATGCAGTGACACACATTTTCAAAAAATAAAATGCGTGGTGGAACGGTGGAGGATATTGCATTTACTGAATAATGTAAAAGAGACTGGCATTCTAAAACTCTACCGAAACTCTGATACTATCCTTCACAATCACAATCATATTTACAAAACTTACATCTTATTACAAATAAGATTATGGTATGAAATAAATTATCGAAATGATAAAGGAATAGTAAATCTATAACTTTTGAGTGCAAGACATGTGAACTGATAACTTTACTTAATCACGTCTCAGTAATCGAACTGACCCCAGTCTATAAAGAAAAATCTCACTAAAACTCTCCGTTTTCCGAACACGTCATAAATTATGCGGAGGCAGCAACGCAGCAACGAAATTAGCTGAAAATCTTCATTTTTCAAATTAATATTTACCAAATGATATTCCCAAAATTTAACACCCTCTGCATTTGTATCTATTTCCACAGCGTCCAGTAGCATGACCGACACCCGACTTACTTACTTCTCTCAGAAAGCTATAGCAATGACAATGCTATTGGCAACCAAAAACCACAGTGATTGCACTAAGAACCTTCGTGGCGTAAGATATCAACTTTTGAAGACTACCGTTTGAAAATTCATTGTAGGAATACGAAGTATGATACAACGAATGAAAACGTAGGACTCACATCACAATCCTTGAAGATAAAAAAGTGAAAGTCTAAGAAACTCTTACGCTGTCCATGTCACAAGTCCAGAATCGTACTGCAGTGATGTGATAATGAACTTACGTTGCTGTCTCGCACGTAAAATGTGCCTTCTTTGAATCTGATGGGACAAGTATGGGACGCTAAAGGTCTTAGATCCAAGCCCACAAAACATGGATCCATAATTAAACGGGAATTTTTTGACCTGGGCTTGGGCATTTGGCGTCCCATATCACCGGAAACCAATCAAGGTCTGGTCAAATCAATGCCATGCAGAATCGCTGTTGTATTGCGTTCCTAAGGTGCACCACCTCACTATTAAACCTGTGGTCACATTCTCTTTTTTTTTTCATGAACGTGCAGTCAATTCCACAAGAAAGTGTATGCCGTTTTCGGTATGAAATGAAAGAAACTATTATAAATATACATAAATATACGTTTAAAGATTATTAGTAATTGCACAATTACCTAATAGTTAATCTAACCACCGTCATTGTCGATTATAGCTTGGCACGTTACCCCTCTCTCCGGTAAATCATCCACATTTCCAGCCTCTAAATATCGTTTGACCCACTTCCCTACGAATGACTTTCACTTTCTAAGAATTTTAGCAGCAGCTCCTCATGAAACCTTTGGTCCCTTTGGATGATTTACAAGGAACACTGGCTCGTGACGCTTCAGATATTTTGCGCTTATTTTAAACTGCAACCGACAAATAAAATATTCAATTCTCACATGGTTTACCTAAACACTGTGCAAAAGCGCACTGATTATAGATTCGAGAAGTCAACCAGAGATGTCACTGAAGACGTTACATTTAAAAGTTTGGCGTACACGTTCCTGTGGAACTGACTGCATGTACAACGGTTTGTTATAAAACGACTATGTGTGAGCACCACGTGCACTCCTGTCTATGATGTTATTGAAAGAATATATACGTAGCCTCGGTTATTGATTTATTTCTCTGCTTCTTTTATTGATTTTTTTTCTCTCAGAACCTTGCAGGGGCACAAAATGATAAAGTGGTTCAAATGGCTCTGAGCACTATGGGAGTTAACTTCCGAGGTCATCAGTCCCCTAGAACTTAGCACTACTTAAACCTAACTACCATAAGGACATCACAAACATCCATGCCCGAGGCAGGATTCGAACATGCGACCGTAGCGGTCGCGCGGTTCCAGACTGTAGCGCCTAGAATCTGAAAAAGTGGTTAACTAGATTTTTAAGACCTTTTAAAATGTTTGTTTTAACTTTATATGTGAAAATATATTTAATCAAAACATGCAAATTCTGAGTTAAGAACTCTTGCTCGTGTTTCATATCTATCATTGCTTTGATAGCTTTTTTAGCTTTTAGTGTATGTCTATTTAAACTTCTATAACCTGCAAAACAATCTGGTTTTTCTTTATATGCATTAAATTGAAGGCCCTTTATACGTGTATGTATGAGAAAGAACGGAATGCCTAAAACTAAACCTTTTGGAATTGTATTAATGATGTACCAAAACCCCGTTAAAAATTTCTAGTTTCCTCCTGATAAGTGTGCTTTGAGCAATGTGTTAGCGGTAACATTAATTATGTGAAGTATTAGTTTCTGTAGTTTACAACCAAATAAAAAAAAATCGCCAATGAATGGTTATTGTGGATAACCTCTATGCTAACTATATCAGCCTTATAGCTATCCGAACGTAAGGGCTGCGGCAGTGTCTCAAGCAACTAGATGAATCTTGCTGGAACCAGTGTAGAAAATTCTCCGACCTGACAGAGGAGATACTCATTTAAAACTTGTCAAATGACAGTTGAAACCATTTTTCAGAGGGATAATCATTTAGAAATTTAAACCTGCCTTACTGCAGCTGCTGCTGCACACCTGACGCTTTACGTCATAAGAATGGATCTAACCATCTTGTAAGGGACAATCTTCCTATCGCATGCTTTCGAAATTAGCTTTCGGAGCAGAGGTGACAAATATCTAAACAACTTCGAAATTAAATGCTATCGTGATATTCGTTTTTCAATTTTTAAATATAGTGTACTAAACACGAGTCTAATACCCTTATAAAGCCGCAAATGCAGCATCCAAAATTTTTGCCTTTTAATACCCATTATTGTACTGTACTTTCGACTTTGAAGCTGTAAGCTGTATTACAGAAACTACATTTAATACGTAATCGTTGTACTAGTGTATTTATTCCTGACATTATATAATTGATTATACACTCCTGGAAATGGAAAAAAGAACACATTGCCACCGGTGTGTCAGACCCACCATACTTGCTCCGGACACTGCGAGAGGGCTGTACAAGCAATGATCACACGCACGGCACAGCGGACACACCAGGAACCGCGGTGTTGGCCGTCGAATGGCGCTAGCTGCGCAGCATTTGTGCACCGCCGCCGTCAGTGTCAGCCAGTTTGCCGTGGCATACGGAGCTCCATCGCAGCTTCTAACACTAGTAGCATGCCGCGACAGCGTGGACGTGAACCGTATGTGCAGTTGACGGACTTTGAGCGAGGGCGTATAGTGGGCATGCGGGAGGCCGGGTGGACGTACCGCCGAATTGCTCAACACGTGGGGCGTGAGGTCTCCACAGTACATCGATGTTGTCGCCAGTGGTCGGCGGAAGGTGCACGTGCCCGTCGACCTGGGACCGGACCGCAGCGACGCACGGATGCACGCCAAGACCGTAGGATCCTACGCAGTGCCGTAGGGGACCGCACCGCCACTTCCCAGCAAATTAGGGACACTGATGCTCCTGGGGTATCGGCGAGGACCATTCGCAACCGTCTCCATGAAGCTGGGCTTCGGTCCCGCACACCGTTAGGCCGTCTTCCGCTCACGCCCCAACATCGTGCAGCCCGCCTCCAGTGGTGTCGCGACAGGCGTGAATGGAGGGACGAATGGAGACGTGTCGTCTTCAGCGATGAGAGTCGCTTCTGCCTTGGTGCCAATGATGGTCGTATGCGTGTTTGGCGCCGTGCAGGTGAGCGCCACAATCAGGACTGCATACGACCGAGGCACACAGGGCCAACACCCGGCATCATGGTGTGGGGAGCGATCTCCTACACTGGCCGTACACCACTGGTGATCGTCGAGGGGACACTGAATAGCGCACGGTACATCCAAACCGTCATCGAACCCATCGTTCTACCATTCCTAGACCGGCAAGGGAACTTGCTGTTCCAACAGGACAATGCACGTCCGCATGTATCCCGTGCCACCCAACGTGCTCTAGAAGGTGTACGTCAACTACCCTGGCCAGCAAGATCTCCGGATCTGTCCCCCATTGAGCATGTTTGGGACTGGATGAAGCGTCGTCTCACGCGGTCTGCACGTCCAGCACGAACGCTGGTCCAACTGAGGCGCCAGGTGGAAATGGCATGGCAAGCCGTTCCACAGGACTACATCCAGCATCTCTACGATCGTCTCCATGGGGGAATAGCAGCCTGCATTGCTGCGAAAGGTGGATATACACTGTACTAGTGCCGACATTGTGCATGCTCTGTTGCCTGTGTCTATGTGCCTGTGGTTCTGTCAGTGTGATCATGTGATGTATCTGACCCCAGGAATGTGTCAATAAAGTTTCCCCTTCCTGGGACAATGAATTCACGGTGTTCTTATTTCAATTTCCAGGAGTGTATGTATAAGGAAAATATTGTAAATTGCTTGATAATATCCAAGGGAACTTTATTTAATGTCTCCATAGCAAAGACGAAATGGTAGTAGCTGTACCGTTGTTTATCTCTGTCTATGGAGACACTCTGTCTCGTTGTGAGCATTGAGGAAGCAGAGCATGAGTCATGAAAGAGTGCGGAAGTGTTTGTTGGGCGCTCCTGCAAACGCAGTGTGCAGCTATGCTCGGGCCAATGTAGATACGTCTGATTGAGTGCACGGTAGGAGTTTACAGGCGAAGGAGGTCGCAGTTCCAACTGTTGCCCGTCCCATAACTATCCGTGGCTCTGCAGGCGAGACAAGGTTCTCATCGAACAGCAACAACGGCAGCCCAGCATTGTCGTCGGCTACGTTCTTCGTCGTCCGCAGAGCTACAACACAACGAAAAATTGTAACCTTAAGAAAAAAATTTGTCCAGCAACATTTCTTCCACAAGGTATGAATAAACTGGAATAATAAATTGTAGTAGTTAAAACATGGAGGGCAACTGTGTTCTCATTGTCCTCAGACATTATTACCAAGCAGGGTCCGTTTTCCTTTCCATGAATCACCGAGTGTCGTAAGATCATGAAAATTGATGAAATATTTACTGCCAGTTTTGTGTGTTAGCTGAGGACCAGTTTCAGTCTCAATTTTCTGCCTTAGTTACTGTTCATTCTTGTATCGCATGACAGAGGCTAGTTACGGTAAAGTAAAATTTCACTGGCAAAACTGATAACTAAAGGTACAGCACAAATTAAGAGTGCGCAATTTCATTTATTCTGTATTTAGCTCAGCGAGTGACTTCTGCTAGCTTGGTACGCATTTTATTGTTGTTATTTTAAAAATAAAATCAATTGCTCATTTGCTTAAAGTATATTAAATTCAATCTTTCAATAACCAAATTTAAATTGCTGGCCTTTTTTTCTAAATTTAGCATTACATTACACTAAAGTTACCGAAGGGAACTTTTTTTTTACATAACAGAGTGTAAGTTATGCACGATTTAACCAATAACAACATTTAAGTTTACTTCCAAAATTTAGTATTTCAGAATAAGTAACTGCAACCTCAGTGCTTTCTGATTCGTTTATTTTCTCGGAACAGTTGTGCTGTGGAAAAGCGTGACAATCTTCTGTTGCCGCGACAGTGATTATTTGCTTAAGTTTCTTTGCCAGCTTTACGCACTGTAAAATTTCATTAGGCATATGCATCACGGTCATTTATATTGCAGTCCAGTAGACCGATTAGGAAGGCGGAGGTTACACACTGCAGCGCCAAAGAAACTGGTACAGGCATGCGTATTCAAATACAGTGATATGTAAACAGGCAGAATATGGCGCTGCGGTCGGCAACGCAATTGTTAGACCGGTTATTGCTGCTGCAGTGGCAAGTTATCAAGATTTAAGTGAGTTTGAACGCGGTATTATAGTCGGCGCACGGGCGGTGGGACACAGCATCTCCGAGGTAACGATGAAGTCGGGATTTTCCAGTACCACCATTTCACGAGGGTAATGTGAATATCAGGAATCCGCTTAAACATCAAATCTCCGACATCGATGCGACTGGAAAAAAACCTGCAAGAACAGGACCGACCGACCGATGACCGTAGCAGTCTGGTCCCTTTAACCCACTCGCCCCCTCCCCCCCCCCCCCCAAAGGACCGACGACACATTCAACGCGACAGAAGGTCAACCATTCCGAAAATTGCTGCGGATTTCAATGCTGGGCCACCAATAGGTACCAGCGTGCGAACCATTCAACGCAACATCATCGATATGGGCTTAAGGAACCGAAGGCCCACTCGTGTACCCTTGATGAGTGCACGACAAAGCTTTACGCCTCACTTGGGACCGTCAGCACCGACATTGGACTGTTGATGATTGTAAACATGTAGCCTGGTCCTACGAATCTTGTTTCAAACTGTATCGAGCGGATGGACGTGTATGGGTATGGAGACAACCTCATGATTCCATGGACCCTGCATGTCAACAGAGGACTGTTCAAGCTGCGTAATGGTGTGGGGCGTGTGCTGTTGGAGTGATATGCGACCCCTGATAAGTCTAGATACGACTCTGACAGGTGCCTCGTACGTAAGCATCCCGTCTAATCACCTTCGTCTATTCATGCCTATTGTGCGTTCCGAAGGACTTGCGCAATTCCAGCAGGTCCATGCGATACCCCACATGTCCAGAATTGCTACAGACTGACTCCAGAAACACTCTTCTGAGTTTGAACACTTCTGCTGGCTACCGAACTCCCCAGACATGAACATTAGTGCACATATCTGGGATGCCTTGCAGCGTGCTGTTCAGTAGAGATCTCCAACTTGTCGTGCTCTTAGGGATTCTACACAGCCCTGCAGGATTCATAGTGTCAATTCCCTCCAGCACTAATTTAGACATTAGTCGAGTCCATGCAACGTTGTGTTGCGGCATTTCTGCGTGCTCGTTCATTGTATATAAATGGCATGGAGGAGAGAAGAAAGGGATGTTAAGGCTTAACAGTCGGACGATGGGGAGGTGATTAGAGACGGAATACAAACTCGGATGGTGAAGGACTTGGCCGTTTTTTTCCCAAATGAAGTAATGTGAAGGCAGTATTCTTTTTCAAATGAAGCTGCTTGGAGAAAACACAGAAAACCTAAATGTGTTTGATCGAACTGTCTAGCGTCTGACTACCGTACCCGTCACCCGATCAGAACGGCAAGGAATCCCTTCTGTAAAGGAAGAAGGCTAATCAGCGCTCAAATTTCTAACTGGCTCAGATAATGAACTGCGTATGAACTTCCTCGCACGTCGCGTGATGTTAGTGGTCAGGTATCTTACGAGTGTTATACGTAGTAGAAATTACACTTCTGCTCTGAAAACGTGTTTTATGATCGAGATTACATTGCTCAAGAGATCGCTTTTGTACAGACGTTTATGTGTGACGTTTGCTTTATCGGTTTTGTATATATGTTAACATCTCACGACTGTTGTATTCGACGCCCACTCAGGATAAGTAGCCGCAGTCTACCTAAACCCGTAAAGTAATTGTAATTTCAGGTCGACATGCTCTAGGCTGATGGACAATACCAGGAGGTTTTGCAGTGTAAACTCATGTGTAATTTAAGTCGATAGCTGGGAGCTGTTTGAGCTGTTTGCATTACCAAAACGAGAGACGTGATGGCAAACAGAAGAACGTGCTAAAGCATTTGGAAATACGCACGTAGGAGATCTTAATATCATTAACTGCATTGCAAAACATGCCCTAAAAAGAACGAAAAAGAACGTATATTCACTGCCATGTATCAGGGAAGGTCGAACGCAATTGTTCATAACTGAGATGTGCAAATTGAGCTGTTATTCCAGCACGATGGATTTCATACGTACACTAAGACAAGGCATCTGCAGTGCATTAGTGGTGTTTCGTCTCCCCAATCTTCCTGACAAATGCGTGGGGCCTGGTTCGCCTGCCCCATAACATTAGCAAACAACTTACGCAAATGCTAAGATAGTTTCTTGCGTCGAACAAAAAAGAATCCCTGCCTTCTCGTATTCCCCTGGCATAGTTACCCCACTTCAAGTTTAGGGTCATTACTTGTGACTCAGTCGATTCTGGACCAAGGTATTATGTGTCCTACTAATACATTTGCTTTTAATTACGGAAGCAACTGGTGTACTAATTTCGTTGAAGAAGTAAATTAGTTATTTGCTTCAGCGTGATGAGAAAAATGTAAAATATAAAGACAAAAGGTAAATTGTAAAATCGTGAACCGAAAATTTAGTAGAAACCATAATTTCTGGGATTTTCTGAGGGAAAAAATTGATATACTAGGAACAACCATTGAGGCAATCAGTGATGAAGAAGAAGATGATAATAATGACGGTGAAGTCGTGTGGCTGACGGCCTGGTGTAAGACTTCTTTTTAAATTTACACAACATGTTCATGTAGCATTGGAAGCATTCCATTCCTTTTGAAATTGTACCTGAGTGTTCATACAAGATTATGAATCTGCTTTCTGCTTTGAAATATACTTCCATGCACTGAATATGACCCATTAATAAAGCAATCTGACCTCAAAGCTAGGGTTTCGACGGTAGTAAAGCTTACGCATAGTTCAACGTAGCGGGAAGTTTCTTCAGAAACACAACTGAATTTCGAACTACAGTTTTGCCTCATACTAATCTGATTCAAGGAGTATTACAATCAAGCCTTTTGGACTATATTTGTACAGGACTGTATAATAACAAGAAAATACATAGCATGTTTGATGGAAGCAATAATTTACGAGGATTCCGTCATCGCCTCTGTGTAACTCGAGAAACTGCTTTACCTGGATTGCTGAAAAGATCTTACAGAAACTCGTGCAGCAGAGCCCTCAGCGGAATGTAATATAAACGAGTGGAGAACGTTTTGCATGAAATACGAAATATTCAGACTTGTAGGTAAGGTAGATGTGGTAGAATTTAGGAATAAAGGAATTATGTAATGTAATTAGTTCGTAAAGCGCTAATATATGAAATACCCAGTATAATGTGGAACAAATCTGCCGTACAGAGTCAACCGACATGGATGAAGGCCAGTAACGAATGGGAACTCTTAACATCTCGACGGAACATCATGCCATCAAAGTAAAAATTATATATATATATATATATATATATATATATATATATATATATATATATATATATATATAAATGATAGTTTAGGAAAATAGCCTTGCGAGTGAGAGAATCTGTACGTCATGTGAACTGAGACTTGGTTAGCTCTGAGATGGTTATTGATCACTATGCGTTCTGATGCAATCGGAAACGAGAACAAAGACACAACAATATCCACAGCAAGTCCACACGCAAAATCCAACAAGAGACGGTCACGATTTTACGTAACTTCAACATTCTCACAGTTTCTAATCGTGTGAACAGAACTCAAATGCTCAATGCCTGCTGCAACCTCCCCATAATGCTGAAAGTTGCTGGTCGAATGCACCCTTACGAAATTCACAAAGACTAAATCACTTCGCTCCAGTGTGCTACCTATCGTGAGAGATGCAGAAAGTGACCTGTGTTTCAAACTGCGTGAGGTGACGAACCGAAATACGTACACACGTCGGTCAAAGCTGGAGTTGGCACAAGAGATACCTGCCCTTACCTATTTGGAAAGATGCAGGTCTACTTATCTTTTGGACTGGGACGACTGATGGTGTGTAGTTCGACAGCCTGTTCAAGACAAAACAGCACTTTTCGTCGTATTGGAGACATTTAATAACAAAAGCCAGGTCCGGACAGCTAGAGGTAACACCGCTCAACCTAGAATGATTGTCCTCCTGTAATTCCTGTTCTTAAGAGTGACTTCTATCATCTCTACCTCTTTTATTCAATGGTCGTCAGATTCCCTTTGTTGAATCAAAAGAGCCTATATTTATATACACCGCACTCATTGGTAAAATGCTTCATTATCTTCATAGCCTCTTTCTCGAGAGTGGTGTTTCACCAGACTGTTTTATTCCGTAATATGAACACGCATCCACGTCTGCAAATTTTCCTGCGCATTGAATTTAATTATGTGCTGTACGCCACTTATTTAAAGACCATCACATTACAGATATCTAAGACTGTCAAAATCAGTCATAATGAGAGAACGAATTTACATTCATAATAAGTGGAGACGTTAGTATTAACGTCGAATACCTGAGGAACCCGATGTGTGACTGCCGTCTTTTAAATGCAGGAAGGCAAATGTGTGTAACCTTCCTGGACCGGCGGGTCAAGGCACAGGGGCGCTCCTTCCTTTTGCCGTTGCCTTTGCTGTGCAACCGTTAATTATGCTGGCCGAGAGCCACCGTCGTGATGGATACTATAGATAGGGGGACCGCACTGGCTATGAGTCACGCTCCAAACAGGCCGATGGAAGCCCCGTAAATTTAGTAGATTTCTTTTGTGTATTCAGTTCTCGGTTCACCCTTACAGCACTTGTGCTCTGACAAGTGTTGCAAAGTATAGTAACCTGATTTGTGTTAAGCAAGTTTTTAATAGTAATGTGCTCATGTTAAGTGTCATGATCTGCCAACAAAGTTAAGGGAGTATGCATTATTAAGTTTGCTATTAAATATCTGTGTAGAAATTGTGAATTTAGCGCATACGAATTCTTTTCCGGTTTATGCAAGTACTGAAGAAGAAACAACCAAAAAAGTAAATGTGCATTAACCAAATGTTGTGTCGTACTTGTAAAGGCACATGTTCTAGCAGCACAGGTAGAGTATCCCGTATGAAATCATGATAACGTGCTCCATTGAGCGTAGCTGGAAGAACATGGGGCCCAATCAAGACATCACCAACAATGCCTGCCCAAACGTTCACAGAAAATCTGTGTTGATGACGTGATTGCACAATTGCGTGCGGATTCTCATCAGCCAACACATGTTGATTGTGAAAATTTACAATTTGATCACGTTGGAATGAAGCCTCATCCGTAAAGAGAACATTTGCACTGAAATGATTGACACGTTGTTGGGTGAACCATTCGCAGAAGTGTACCAGTGGAGGCCAATCAGCTGTTGATAGTGCCTGCACACGCTGTACATGGTACGGAAACAACTGGATCTCCCGTAGCACTCTCCATACACTGACGTGGTCAACGTTACCTTGTACAGCAGCAACTTCTCTGAAGCTGACATTAGGGTTATCGTCAACTGCGCGAAGAATTGCTTCGTCCATTGCAGATGTCCTCGTCGTTCTAGGTCTTCCCCACTCGCAAGTCATAGGCTGGAATGTTCCGTGCTCCCTAAGACGCCGATCAATTGCTTCGAACGTCTTCCTGTCGGGACACCTTCGTTCTGGAAATCTGTCTCGATACAAACGTACCGCGCCACGGCTATTGCCCCGTGCTAATCCATACATCATATGGGAATCTGCCAACTCCGCATTTGTAAACATTGCACCGACTGCAAAACCACGTTCGTGATGAACCCTAACCTGTTGATGCTACGTACTGATGTGCTTGATGCTAGTACTGTAGAGCAATGAGTCGCATGTCAACACAAGCACCGGAGTCAACCTTACCTTCTTTCAATTAGACCAACTGGCAGTGAATCGAGGAAGTACAGTACATACTGACGAAACTAAAATGAGCTCTAACATGGAAATTAAACGTTTCCGGACACATGTCCACATAACACCTTTTCTTTATTTGTGTGTGAGGAATGTTACCTGAAAGTTTCAGGGCATTCAAAAAGAAACGAGCTGTACGTGCGTAACTGGTTAACATCGTTGCCCCGGGAATTTTATGAGACAGCCATTCATCACCTTGTCTCAATGAGACAAGTGTCTCAATAGCCAGGGTCAATACATCTGACATACAGGTACTGACTTCACTTTGTGCACCTCTGATTTCATCCAACCCCAGAAACAGAAATTTAAAGGTGTAAGGTCAGGTGATCTTGAGGTCCAGTTAATATAGCCTCGCCACGGCCTTTCCAGCGATTAGGATAGGTGCGGTCGATATGGTCCCTCTCACGTAAGGTAACATGTGGAGGGGCACCGTCATGTTGAAAGTACATTCCAGTTCGCTTGGCTAAAGGAACGTCTTCTAATAGTTCCACAAATGAATTTTCGAAAAAAATGAAGGTACCTCTCTCCCGTCAGTCGCTGATTGGTAATAAATGGACCGATCAAAAGGTTACCGATCATGCCGCAACACACATTTGTATCAAAACGAACATGGAAATTGCTATCAACTGAAGCGTGTGTATTTTCCCGTGACCATAGATGATTATTGCGTGTGTTGCTTATTCCATGTCGTGAAAACTGGAAGCAAATGACTATTCTCAATTACCCATCGACTGAGTTGTAGTCGTTGGGCATTGTCGCAAACGTGGAGATTTTAGACACGCTGTATGTGAAATGGATACAGGTTTCCCGCACGTTATGATTCCCATACACATGTATGTGGGACATTCATACGCGGGGAAATTCTTCATGTGCTCGTTCTAGGACTTCGCTCAACACTTGCGATAATTTCTTCCTGTTCTTGCACGGTTTGTTGACGTGCATGCTCTGACGAAATCTGTGTACTTGTAAGAGAGCCTGTTGCACGTAAAGTGATAAAAACCCTGCGATCAGGTAACCGTCGAGTCGGAAAGCGCCTATGGTATTCTTCTCCTGCAGCGGTAGCACTACCGTCGCAGAAGCCATAAGCATACACCATATCTGCGTCTTCGTCATTACTGTAGACGTGTGGCATTGTTAGCACCGCTTGTACGAACACAGTTAGCACCATACACTACACACATAACCGACACGTCGCCTGCCGCGCGGGATTAGCCGAGCGGTCTTAGGCGCTGCAGTCATGGACTGTGCGGCTGGTCCCGGCGGAGGTTCGAGTTCTCCCTCGGGTATGGGTGTGTGTGTTTGTACTTAGGATACTTTACGTTAAGTAGTATGTAAGCTTAGGGACTGATGACCTTCGCAGTTATGTCCCATAAGATTTCACACACACTTTTTTCGATACGTCGCCGGTATACTAGACAATGCGGCTTACACGGCACAACTGGACAAACAACGGGTGACTTTGCTACGTACTACGTACGTCACGTGACCATAATACGTGGCAGGTTGGGTAGTGTAAACATGGCATGTACCCGCGCATTGTTTGCAAGGAAAATCACATCACGACCCAGTTGTGTTGCGTATATATTCACGTTAGGCATATCAGTATTCCAGAATTAAAGTTCCTTTCAATACCCAAACCTCCCTGACGAAGCATTTGTGGATCTATGTTCATATAACATTTTTTATTCAGAATTACTTTATATGATACTGCGGAAGACTTTGACAGAGCACTGAAAGACCTAAGCCGAAACAAGGCCCTGGGAGTAGACAACATTCCATTAGAACTACTGATAGCTTTGGGAGAGCCAGCCTGACAAAACTCTAGCATCTGGTGAGAAAGATGTATGAGACAAGAGAAATACTCTCAGACTTCAAGAAGAACATAATAATTCCAATTACAAGGAAAACAAGATGTCCGCAGTTCGTGGTCGTGCGGTAGCGTTCTCGCTTCCCGCGCCCGGGTTCCCGGGTTCGATTCGCGGCGGCGTCAGGGATTTTCTCTGCCTCGTGATGACTGGGTGTTGTGTGATGTCTTTAGGTCAGTTAGGTTTAAGAAGTTCTAAGTTCTAGGGGACTGGTGACCATAGATGTTAAGTCCCATAGTGCTCAGAGCCATTTGAAAGCAGGAGTTGACAGATGAGAAAATTACCGAACTATCAGTTTAATAAGCCGCGGCTGAAAAATACTAACACGAATTCTTTAGAGACGAATGGAAAAACTAGTAGAAACCGACCTCGAGGAAGATCAGTTTGGATTCCGTAGAAATATTGGAACACGTGAGGCAATAGTAACACTACGACTTATCTTAGAAAATCGATTAAGGAAACGCAAACCTACGTTTCTACCATTTGTAGACTTAGAGAACGCTTTTGACAGTGCTGACTGGAATACTCTCTTTCAAATTATGAAGGTGGCAGGGTTAAAATACAGGGAGCGAAAGGCTACTTACAATTTGTACAGAAACCAGATGGCAGTCATAAGAGTCGAGGGGTATGAAAGAAAAGCAATGGTTGGGAAGGGAGTGAGACAGGGTTGTAACCTATCCCCGGTGTTATTGGTTGGTTGGTTGGTTTGGGGAAGGAGACCAGACTGCGTGGTCATCGGTCTCATCGGATTAGGGAAGGATGGGGAAGGAAGTCGGCCGTGCCCTTTCAGAGGAACCATCCCGGCATTTGCCTGGACTGATTTAGGGAAATCACGGAAAACCTAAATCAGGATGGCCGGACGCGGGATTGAACCGTCGTCCTCCCGAATGCGAGTCCAGTGTCTAACCACTGCGCCACCTCGCTCGGTCCCGGTGTTATTCAATCTGTATATTGAGCAAGCAGTAAAGCAAACAAAAGAAAAATTTGGAGTAGGAATTAAAATCCGTGGAGAAGAAATAAGAACTTTGAGGTTCGCCGATGACATTGTAATTCTGTCAGCGACAGCAAAGGAGCTGGAAGAGCAGCTGAACGGAATGTACAGTGTCTTGAAAGGAGGATATAAGATGATCATCAACTAAAGCAAAATGAGGATAATGGAATGTAGTCGAATTAAGTCGGGTGATGCTGAGGGTATTAGATTAGGAAATGAGACGCTTAAAGTTTTAAATGAGTTTTGCTGTTTCGGGAGCAAAATAACTGACGATGGTCGAAGTAGAGAGGATATAAAATGTAGACTGACAATGGCAAGGAAACCATTTCTGAAGAAGAGAAATTTGTTAGCACCGAGTATAGGTTTAAGTGCCAGGAAGTCGTTTCTGAAAGTATTTGTACGGAGTGTGGCCATTTATGGAAGTAAAACTTGGACGATAAATAGTTCGGACAAAAAGAGAATAGAAGCTTTCGAAATGTGGTGCTACAGAAGAATGCTGAAGATTAGATGGGTAGATCACACAACTAATGAGGAGGTATTGAATAGAATTGGGGAGAAGAGAAATTTGTGGCACACCTTGGCTAGAAGAAGAGATCGGTCGGCAGGACATGTTCTGAGGCATCAAGGGATCACCAATTTATTACTGGAGGGCAACGTGGAGGGTAAAAATCGTAGAGGGAGACTAAGAGATGAATACACTAAGCAGATTCAGAAGGATTTAGGTTGCAGTAGGTACTGGAAGATGAAGAAGCTTGCACAGGGTAGAGTAGCATGGAGAGCTGCATCAAACCAGTCTCTCGACTGAAGACCACAACAAAATATATCGAAAATAACTGTAAACACTTCGTGGATGTAATTTTTAGTAAATTGTTGTCTGACAATGCTTTACTTTCGAGTTATGATGCATAATGTCACTTAAGGTAGGCATTGCATCATTGGTCAGTACAGGCTTTTCGCTTGTCATGTTCGCCTACATATCGACGGTCGACTGATACTGGTTTATAGACGATGTCCCTGCACCTTTCAAAATGTTCAAATGTGTGTGAAGTCTTATGGGACTTAACTGCTAAGGTCATCAGTCCCTAAGCTTGCACACTACTCAAACTAAATTATCGTAAGGACAAACACACACACACACCCATGCCCGAGGGAGGACTCGAACCTCCGCGGGGACCAGCCGCACAGTCTATGACTGCAGCGCCTTAGACCGTTCGGCTCCCTGCTCCTTTCAGTCGGGCTGCCTCAAGGAGTTCGTTTACGGTGTTGCATCTGAGATTGTAGCACAGCTATAGCAGCGAACTGAATATAGCTATGGTACACTGCAGGATGAGATGAACAGAGCGTCCAACGTACCGAGAGCGGTAAGAAGCCGAGCACGTCACTGTCTTAGTGTGCGTGGACACCACGTGCCTTAGTGTAAAAGTACATTATACAGTAGAGTTGGATTTCGCGTTCGTAAGTGTAGTTGCATTCCGAGAAGAATTAATTTTGTGTTGTTTGTGTTGCGCTTGTGATCCCTACTCTGCTGCATGACTGAAATAAAACAATTTCAGACAACACTTTGTCTAACGTTTCACTCTTCTTTTTATGCATATATTACATACACAGAGGATAAACGCCGGCCGGGGTGGCCGAGCGGTTCTAGGCGCTACAGTCTGGAATCGTGCGACCGCTACGGTCGCAGGTTCGAATCCTGCCTCGGGCATGGATGTGCCTGATGTCCTTAGGTTAGTTAGGTTTAAGTAGTTCTAAGTTCTAGGGGACTGATGACCTCAGCAGTAAAGTCCCATAGTGCTCAGAGCCATTTGAACCATTTTGATAAACAGTTACTTTCGAATCAGGGCATCTCTCCTAAAAGTCGTCAGACACAGTTTCTCTGGTTTACCATAAGATATTTTCAGTTTCGTTTTTGCATTGTGTAGCTGGAGTCAGCCCAAACAAATAGTGCCCATCACGTCTTTCATGCGACGCCCAATGTCAACGTAAAGCGTCTGTTTGTTTCCCGCTACAAACAAAACGATTTTTAAAGCGGATTTTTACGTACCCATTTGATAGACCGGTACCAGATTAGTCTAGTGCGATATTTGTTTTATCGATATGTATCAACAAGGACAGTACAGCACGAAGAATAAACAGCGATCCAGCAGTGACTTGGTATCGCACGGAGCGAGGTGGCGCAGAGGTTATCACACTGGAGTCACATTCGGGAGGGCCACGGTTCAAACCCGGGTCCGGCCATTCTGATTTAGGTTTTCCATGATTTCCTCAAATCACTTCACGCAAACGCCGGGATGGTTCCTTTGAAAGAGCACGGCCGATTTCCTAGCCCATCCGTCCTAAAACCGATGGGACACATGACATCGCTGTCTGGTCCCCTCCCCCAAAAACCAACCTCAGTAGCACTCCATGCTTGGCTATAGCAGTTAGTGCAAGTCAGAGCAGTGCTTTCGCTGCTTGAGTACTGGGCGATTTTAGAATTTTATAGCCCCTGTTAAAGCGATAGAATACATATTGCACCAGACTAATCTGTGGCCACTCTATTGAATTTGCATGTAAATGTGTCTTTGAAATCATTTTATTTGTAACAGGAAACCAACTGACTCTTTCCGTCGACGGCAGTGGGCGTCGCATGAAAGGAGTGATGGCCGCTGTTTGTTTGGGCTGAATCCATATACGCAATGTGACAAGGAAATCGAAAATATCTGCTGAAACACAAGAGAAATTGCGTCTGACAGGCAGGCAGATACATACCAGCGTACCATTATGATAATTATCCACGTAAAAACAAGTGAGAAAAGTAAATTAAGGTTAAATAACAGAAAAACATTTCTAGTTATTAAATGCTGTTATTCGAATATTAAATTTAGGTATTTTTCTGAAGTTACTGAGACATAATAGTAACGTGATGAAGTTCCTCAGGTACAGGCATATATTCCCGAGTTTCACAGCTCAATAAGTTTTGACATTTATAAATTACAAGTAATCGCCTAGCTGCAGATTTCGACTAAAACATATCATTTGCGTGTAGAGTCCCATCCTTACGCTAGGAAATACTCCAGGAAAATGTATTTGTCGTTGAAAAGCCGCCAAAATGTCTCAACGTAGCCCCACAGAGTGGTTCCTCCAGAGCTTGTTGTAAAAAGGCAAAATTAGGTCTTTTACACGGAGTGGTCATAGTGTCGTTAGTCGACGGTTTTTCTTGCTACAGGAGTTTTTAAGCAGGACTTTAGAATCACACGAAGGAGCACACACAAGAGATAGCTGTAAGTACTTTCCAGAATTTTCTAATTTTGTTGTTGCGAAACCTGAGGTTGCTTTTTGTGCTGCCTTTGTGAATATTTATAGTTCTATACATTTATGTGCTGTGTAATATATTTAATATATTTGAAATATGTTTTTAATTATTCAGTTACAGATTTTTACGGTGCGAAAAAGGCTATATACTTTTAAAACAAGTTTTACAACGTGTGGATGATTAAGCCATTTCTAGTCGGTCGTTCACCATCTTACGTCTTAGAATGGAATGAGGTCTTCTGCTGTGGAACATGTGATTATTGCGACCTCCCAGTATTCTCTGTTACTATTTGATGAATTTTTGATAACCCGACTCGTAATGATGGGATGACCAACGCTCTCAATATTTTCATGTAAATGATATGAAAATAAATGTGTCTGAAGATACTACTCTGACATTGTAAAACCGATCAAGGATCAATAACATCTCTTTATTTTTCAAGAATGTGCCTTGCCCCTTGAAATAGCCATTGTTAAAATGGAATCTAACAGGAAACTCCTCAAAATTACCGAATGCTTGTATATGAAATCCGTGCACACGAATCAAGGTTAGTGATGATCTTTCGGGGCAGATTCTCGAAAATTACGGCGGCATTGGCTGGACGCTGTATTTATCAGATTATGACAGTAGTAAACACGTACGCACGTGATAGTCTAATTACAAATGATGAGCAGGATGAGATCAGCGCTGCTGACGTAACGCGTATTAAATATCCAATGGAGCCAAAATCAGCATGGATGTATCGACTCTGTACCAAATACTTTATATTAGCGGCACCCATGGCTGCTCACGTTGGACCAAAAAAACCATTTGCGTATGAGCATCACGGCGATACCACTCACAAGCTATAGCTCAACTGGCAAAAGAAGGTGCAATCAATCCAAACGACATTAACGAGCTAATACCCTTGAAGTCTAAACAGAGTGCCAATTGTATATTACACCAGTGCTTATGTAATACCTAAGCTCAGTCATGCTGTTGCAATGAAAACTATTCCTTGAAATACATGAGAAACAAATACATTCCGTGGCCGAACGACATACCTAGAAGTCCATTTTGTTGATATTACCTTTTCTCAACACAGTCACACCATTGGTTGGGTTTGATAAAGCCATACCAGAATTCTATGACAATAGACCAAAAACGATTATATTACTAAAATAATATTCTCAAAACACAAGTAAGGCGTTAAAAAAGATCTTCCAAACGTTTTGACCTCCGAATTAAAGTGTGCAGATTTATATCGTTCCAGAATACAAACTCTACATATAGACCCGCACCTGCAACATAAGAATGAGGTACATAGGAGAGGTCACGTTGAAACAGTTCTCAGCAAGAATCTACCGTCAATTAATCAAACGTGCTCCTAAGCAGCTTGTGGAAATCAGTTATCCTGACACAAATTTCTCTAAAATTTCAAGAAATGTCCAGGCAAAGATTTTACTCATAAATATTAAGAGAATACAGAAACCTATCCAACTCTTGATAAAAAACATAAAATCAAACTGACCTCCACAGACCCGTGCTAAATGTGTGATTTTGAAACGAGCATAGCTCATTTATGTCTTTGAACGAAAAAGATTAGCATTTGGGAATGGGTGAGGAAGAAACTCTATGTCATCACGTGAACTGCCATAATGTTTTGCGACCAGATTGGAAGTTTTGCCCTGAAATAATTATACACAATGTCCTAGTCCAGCTTGTTGGACACTTCACTTTATTTGCCAAACTTAAAGGAGATACACAGGAACCCGAGTATTTGTATTTGAAACGATAGAGTCTTAAGTTTACAGTTTAAACTTTATTATTATTATTTTAAGTACAAAAGCAGAAAATGTGTTTTGCATCGCATATCTAATCTTATAATATGCACAATTTGATTAGCCAAAAGCGAAAAAAATCAGTTTCATTTACATAAAATTTCTACAAATCATCCCTATCATTAACATACATATCAAATGTTCACTTTTTTTAGTATGTGCTGTAATTTTTCCTGTTCTTTCATGGAGTCTTAGTTGTATGGGAAATTATTCTAAACGTGTTTGCCGTTAGAACTCTTCAATAAATTTAATTAATCAAAAAATTTGTGAAAAAATTGCAATTATGATCGAAAGCATCCACATCAAATGAGGCGCCGATTGAGAATACACGCCTTCTTTCGTAATGTTTGAGGGAACACTATTGAAAAATTATTGCCACTAAAAATTGTTGTAGCATTTTCACACTGCCGATTGAAAATACACTCTCTCTTTCATTATGTATAAGGGAACACTACTGAAAAATTATTGAGACTAAAAAATTGTTGTATCGTTTTTACACCTTTGGGCATAGATGAAATAGATAGGTAAGAGCCACACAACAGCAGACAGTACAATCGAGATAATCAAGCACACAAATAACCACTAATACACTTTAAGATCCTGGGATTCTAAGCTCAACATTGAATTTCAAATTATCAGTTGGCATCTCATTTGCTGCACATGATTTCGAGCATCATTTAATTGTGTGTCCACCGTTTGCCTAATTTATTTCTTAGTTCTAGACAAATAATTTTACAAAACACTGACTATTTTAAAAATTCCTTTTTCGTTTTCAAATTTTGTTTTGAAAGCATGACCTTTTGACACATTATTTGCTTTCCTTTTCTCTAAATGTTCTAAATTTAGTACTTGATATGAAGAGAGCCATTTTGACAGTTAAACATCATGCCAGTGCTATAGTGAGGCACTTGAAGAGATGTACGTTTTTCATATATACAGCTGTCAGTAATTCTTCATGAAATATTTATCTTTTCCTGACATCACTAATAAAGTTTTTATTCATTACACTCATACACTGATTACTTTCAAGCAGTTAAATATTTTTTACAATCTAGATCTCACACTGGCCAGTTTGATACCCAATTTGCCCATTTCACACTCTTACTTTGGCAACGAAACTTCGGAAATTACCGTTTAAGTAATTTATAGGGAGCCTATTTTTCGTTCAGTTGAAACATACGACCAGTTAAATAGTTTAATTTTTATATCCAGTTGCCTAAAAGATCTTTATCAATAAATCACTTTTCCTATGAAAAGTAGTACTCACAATCTGTCCCTCCTTTATCACAGTATCTAACTAGCTGGTTAATGAAACAATTTAGCATCCCTAAACTCTGACTTATGCACGACTCGTAAATTATACTCAAAGGAAATTGGCATTGCAGGACAGATTGACTCACTGAGGTATGGTCATTAATTAATTGTCATTTCCTACCTGCTTTGTATTGTTTAATATTGTCAGTTAGTGACAGCATTGTACACTCAGGCTAAAATGGAAGCTAGTACTTTCCATTAAGCCAACCACTTGAAAGTTTTGTAATTTTGGAAATCCTGCTCAAATCAAGACTGAAAAATTTATTCTGAGTGGTGTCTTTCAGATGAAAGTTGAGAAAGATGAAATACTTCATTCAATTTAAAAGTTAGTCAGAAACTGTATAACTTCCTTCTGAATAAAGTTTGAAAAAAAAACAGAAATACTTAATTAAGTAGTAAGGTTGAAATAGTTTTCATCAAAATAAAACCTATCTAAGTAAGGATTAATGAAAACACACAGTTTATTAAATAACAATGAGTCTTGTACGAACTTTGATAAGACAGAATTATTTCATACACTAGCAGTACAGGTCGCAGATGTATCAGAACTGGTAACTTATACTCCACTGAAAGGGGATACTATCACAATGCATGCCTGTACCCCTTGAATATTTGCCATTCCAAATAGAACAAAAGAAATTTTCGACTTATGAAAGCTCAATAAATTTATTAGTTGTGACATAGCGTTAATCATTTGGTAATTATACTCAATGGACATCTGAAAACACAAAAGGACATATACTAAGTCTCAGAAAACCAGGTAGTTCATAGTCAGTGAGGCGTGTCGAACTATTAACTTCGTATTTTGCTCATATTTAAAGAAAAAGGGCAAATCAACTAACCATCACTCTGCGAAAAGCCTAAATTTGAGTAAATATCACCTCTTCTCTGCTGTGTTTGATTATGGTGATGCTTTAACTCAGTTTGCAGGAGTTCAAACATGTTGCATCATGTTGTACTGCTCAAGTACCTTTTGCACATTCCTCTACCCTGCATATGTTTTTAGTGCAATTGTTATTCCAAGAACTGTATGTAGTACAGGACAGCCAATCGATGCTAATAACCATAATCTTGAACAGGTATGCACATTTTGTCTGCCCTGAAACTTCTTCTAAGATGACACATAACATGACATAGCAATGTCTTTTCCAGAGCACATCCCACTACAAACTGTCTGGATCCGCACAACGTGCACACATGCCATTCTGTAGTCTGCCTCTACATCACAGGGAGTTTCCTAAACCAAAGATTTACAAATAGTTAACATAACCAGGGTGAGGCTAAATGCTCGTTTTGACAATTATACCTTCTTGGAAATCCGTGTTACACAGTTCTAATAACACAGCTTTAAGTAGAAAAGCAATAAGAAATTAACGTTAGGACAATCCTATCAGCTTGATAAATACAATAAGAGATTTAGAAGAAAGAAAACATGCAGTTCATAAACAAATAGAAATCTGTGTTAGCTGTATGTTGGCATTACACATAAACTACATTTCTTTTACACCACCTGTAAATGATCACTACAAAGAAATGTCCTAATATCAACATATTGTGGTCAACTGGAAGGAAACAAATTTTCCTATATTCGTTACAAAAGTAAGCCTTTATTTCAGGAAAAATACTGTCACTTTTAAATATTCCGCTATACATTTAAGATTTTACAACAAGTTTCACCTAAACATACTGATCACAGATTACTATAATTTCTTAGATAACAATTTGATTTTCTTACTATTTAATTGCGTCAGAACTTACTTTATTTGTCCACCTTTCCTTTTAGCAGTCTGTTTAGCCATCTTTGTTTAGGCACAATAAATTTCTTCCATTAATTCTTACAGTCATACCTTGTACTGCATGTTCATTTCACACTGGTTAACATCACAGTATCTTGTTTAGATCACACAGTCTGTACTCACAGAGTCCGCATTAATAATCGCACAATGTTGTATTATATTCACACTGGGTTAATCATTGTAGTGTCCAAATATACACACAATTTTTTGCGTCATTTAATTTACCTGAAACTACAAAGGTATTAGCTTGCTAACTGCCCATATCCATTTTATAATACATGTTCATACAGAAGTGACTGCAAAGTTCGTAAGTGCAAACACTTTTTTCATTATGTAATACATACAAAATTTTAATCACTGTTGAAGTAAAACTAACTTACGTATCCATTTTGGTTTACAAATGAATGACAAAGGAAGCAGTTTATCATTTATACAATCTCACAATTTCTTACACCAAATCATTTTGCAGATTCTGGGTATTTCATAATAGAGGCATTTATATGACATATAGTATTAATTCTGAAAGGACCATTGCTTAAAATTTGAATTTATAAATCTTAAAGTAATAAACGAGTTATGCTATTTGGGGTGAAATATAACTGATGATGGTCGAAGTAGAGAGGATATAAAATGTAAACTGGAAATGGCAAGGAAAGCGTTTCTGAAGAAGAGAAATTTGTTAACATCAAGTATAGATTTAAGCGTCAGGAAGCCGTTTCTGAACGTATTTGTATGGAGTGTAGCCATGTATGGAAGTCAAACGGGGACGATAAATAATTTAGACAAGAGAATAGAAGCTTCCGAAATGTGGTGCTACAGAAGAATGCTCAAGATTACATGGGTAGATCACATAACTAACGAGGAGGTATTGAATAGAATTGCAGACCAGAGAAATTTGTGGCACAACTTGACTAGAAGAAGGGATACGTTGGTAGGGCATATTCTGAGGCTTCAAGGGATCACCAATTTAGTATTGGAGGGCAGCGTGGAGGGTAAAAATCGTAGAGGGTGACCAAGAGATGAATACACTTAACAGATTCAGAAGGATGTAGGTTGCAGTAGGTACTGGGAGATGAAGAAGCTTGCACAGGATAGAGTAGCATGGAGAGCTGCATCAAACCAGTCTCTGGACTGAAGATCACAGCAACAACATGATAAATTTCATTTGATTTTCATCTCTTATTTTGAAATAAGCATCTCTTAAATTTTTTTCATGTCTACTTATTCATACTTCTGCTTCCTTGCGAATTTTTCTCTTTAACTTGCCTTTCATTTCACCTAAACTACATTTAGTTCTAGGTGGAAAGCCTAATAACTGTTCCATGAAAGTTATAGCTTTCTGCCCAATCAAATTTCTTCTGATTTAAATCCAGTACTTTTATCGCACAGTGAGTTCATTGTGTCTTCCAGTTCCAAAATATACTTCTCTGATGAACTATCCTTATTGCGACAACAAGTGCATCACATACTATATACCTACCTCCCACATGTATCTTTAGGCTGGGTTGCTAGATAGGTGATAAGCTGAAATATGAATGACTTCCATATCACATTCTTCTTTCCTTGTTACGAGATTTTTGAATGAAGTTGTGACCCACTCTTTGACAAAATTGATCTCAGTTTTCCCACCTTTTAAAAATAATCTCCCATGAATTTACTGAAAACAGCTTCAAAGTGGTTCAAAATGGTTCAAATGGCTCTGAGCACTATGGGACTTAACATCTGAGGTCATCAGTCCCCTAGAACTTAGAACTACTTAAACCTAGGACATCACACACATCCATGCCCGAGGCAGGATTCGAACCTGCGACCGTAGCAGTCGCGCGGTTCCGAACTGAAGCGCCTAGAACCGCACGGCCACCGCGGCCGGCCAAAACAGCTTCAGCAGTAGCTTTCCTAAGAGTTACAATTTCATAATTTTTAAAAACTTCAAGCACTACTTAAATATGAGTGATATGCATGGATGTTTTGATACTGTCTCATAGAAGTCAACTGCTACTAATTACTCTGTAATTCTGCATTTAATAGTATGAATTGGTCCTTTGCCGATAAGCATTAGTTAATCTCTACACTTGAGACGCATTAAAAGATTTTACTTGTTCTATCAATCTTTCGGCTAATTTATTAAAAGTATTATCTTACGAAATTTTTCTTACACGTTTTTGAGATCCACCTTCTTCATAACTAAATTAAAGTTATCATTACTTTATTTATGTAGTCAGCAGCTTAACAGGGTAACATAGTGGTCTAATTTCTGAATCTAGACTCGTACGTAAATAAAGTATACCACTATCAATTCGATGAAAAATTTTCTCAATTTGATTTCTATATAAGTATTATTGAACTCATTGTTCACTGGTTTTAGTGATTATTCCTGATATTTAAAGCCCTCGGCATTCTTGCAAATGTCAATTATTCTCCTCTTCCCCTCTGCTCTATTCTGAACGTGCCCTTGTCTTCACCTTTAGTGACAAAGTCATTTGCCCATTCACGTAATCTGGACAGAGCAATAGTGATACAGTTCTCAGAGCCATTTACACATTGACTTTACGAATTAAATGACCACAAAAATAGTGCCTCTCTTTTTGAATGTTTATCTGCCTATATGTAAATCTATATTCTGAAAACCACTGTAAAATACATGCTAGGGTATGTCCCATTGTTCCAGTTATTAGGGCACTTTTTTTCTGTTCGATTCATTATGGATAATGGGATGAATGATTGCTTAAACACCTCTATTGATGCTGTAATTAGGCTAATCTTGTCTTCGCAGTCGCTACAGATTTAGTATGCTGGGGGTAGTGGCATATTCTAAAATTCATCACAGTCTAGAATCTTTCAAAAATATCAGTGCAAAATGGTGAATACGTGTAACTGTTTTTGCCCCCTACAAAAAATTCTTAAACATTTAGACCCCTACACTATGGCCAAAGCTTCTTTTTATGAAATAGTAAAACTTTTCTCGTACTTCGTTGATGTTATATATGCAAAGGCAGGGGGCTACTATTTAACACACTCTTCCTTTATACTTCCTTTCGATAAAATAACACACTCTCCATAGTCACAACTGTCAGATCCCATAAGAAAACGTTATCAAAATTAAGATGGTACTAAATCTTCCCTCCTGATGGGCATTCTCTAAGTTTTTAATGGGGACTGGTATGTATCCATCCATATGAACACACAATTATTTTTCAGTAAGTTATTTAGATTAGGACCAGTAGATGGTTGTCCCTCTACAAAGTACCTATAAATCTGTATAACCTCAAAAATTCTGTAAGTCGGTTCTTTGACCTCCGAAAACGATAAATTTAAGGCCTTCGGGTTTACTTCGATTTTTCTGATGCCTTTAGTTGAAATAATGTGATGAAGCAAGTAATTTATTTCTTTATAAATTCACACATTTTTAGTTTCATTTCATGTCTTAAATACACTCCTGGAAATTGAAATAAGAACACTGTGAATTCATTGTCCCAGGAAGGGGAAACTTAATGACACATTCCTGGGGTCAGATACATCACATGATCACACTGACAGAACCACAGGCACATAGACACAGGCAACAGAGCATGCACAATGTCGGCACTAGTACAGTGTATATCCACCTTTCGCAGCAATGCAGGCTGCTATTCTCCCATGGAGACGATCGTACAGATGCTGGATGTAGTCCTGTGGAACGGCTTGCCATGCCATTTCCACCTGGCGCCTCAGTTGGACCAGCGTTCGTGCTGGACGTGCAGACCGCGTGAGACGACGCTTCATCCAGTCCCAAACATGCTCAATGGGGGACAGATCCGGAGATCTTGCTGGCCAGGGTAGTTGACTTACACCTTCTAGAGCACGTTGGGTGGCACGGGATACATGCGGACGTGCATTGTCCTGTTGGAACAGCAAGTTCCCTTGCCGGTCTAGGAATGGTAGAACGATGGGTTCGATGACGGTTTGGATGTACCGTGCACTATTCAGTGTCCCCTCGACGATCACCAGTGGTGTACGGCCAGTGTAGGAGATCGCTCCCCACACCATGATGCCGGGTGTTGGCCCTGTGTGCCTCGGTCGTATGCAGTCCTGATTGTGGCACTCACCTGCACGGCGCCAAACACGCATACGACCATCACTGGCACCAAGGCAGAAGCGACTCTCATCGCGGAAGACGACACGTCTCCATTCGTCCCTCCATTCACGCCTGTCGCGACACCACTGGAGGCGGGCTGCACGATGTTGGGGCATGAGCGGAAGACGGCCTAACGGTGTGCGGGACCGTAGCCCAGCTTCATGGAGACGGTTGCGAATGGTCCTCGCCGATACCCCAGGAGCAACAGTGTCCCTAATTTGCTGGGAAGTGGCGGTGCGGTCCCCTACGGCACTGCGTAGGATCCTACGGTCTTGGCGTGCATCCGTGCGTCGCTGCGGTCCGGTCCCAGGTCGACGGGCACGTGCACCTTCCGCCGACCACTGGCGACAACATCGATGTACTGTGGAGACCTCACGCCCCACGTGTTGAGCAATTCGGCGGTACGTCCACCCGGCCTCCCGCATGCCCACTATACGCCCTCGCTCAAAGTCCGTCAACTGCACATACGGTTCACGTCCACGCTGTCGCGGCATGCTACCAGTGTTAAAGACTGCGATGGAGCTCCGTATGCCACGGCAAACTGGCTGACACTGACGGCGGCGGTGCACAAATGCTGCGCAGCTAGCGCCATTCGACGGCCAACACCGTGGTTCCTGGTGTGTCCGCTGTGCCGTGCGTGTGATCATTGCTTGTACAGCCCTCTCGCAGTGTCCGGAGCAAGTATGGTGGGTCTGTCACACCGGTGTCAATGTGTTCTTTTTTCCATTTCCAGGAGTGTATTTGGTTCGAAATTTTCAAATGTTGTTCTGAGGTTTTTGTCGCATCAACAAATGATCCATATTGTTTTCCTAGTACCTTTTAAAGTGATCTAATTAAACAAAATTATAGCCTAAAGTATACTGTTTGGCTGTAAGCCTGCGATGAGGTAACAAATCAACTGGCTTATTGTGAATTGTACTGTCGTAATATGAAAAACAGGCTGCACTATAAAAATAATTGATTGTTATAATGAAAAGGGAAGTATTTCATATTGTACATGTTAGCAATCTGACTGCAAGAGTTTTGAACAATATAAATTGTCTGAATATCTTGGGCATGAAATCTAGAGTCAATGGCATGGCAAAATTTGACCACAAAACTGTGTGTGAATAATACAAGTTAGTCCTGATTGTACAAATAAAACAATCAAAATCTTTTCTCCTTACATCTAATCTGCGCACATCTGGATAACGCATTGCAGTACTGCTCTGTCTTGTGCGCCGCTATGCTAAAGTTGCAAATTTATGTATCTACATAGAGAAACTCTAGCGGTGCTATTGGTTCTCTGTTAATTGGAAATCGAACTTCTTTTATCAGTCTTGTTAGGATTTTCCATTAAAAGAATGGTAGGAGAAAAGTTGGTAAGAAAATGAAATATGTCCAAAAATGACAACACTGTGTCTTTTTCGTGTAATGAGAACAAGTGCTCAAGACAGATTTTATATTTAATGAACTTCTCAGTATCCAAACAATACACTTTTCTATCTCTCAAATCTAACAATTCTCAGTACAATAAGCAAGTTCGTTCGATGACGCAGCAATAGTGAAAAAATTAACATCATTATTATGCTTACCTGACGTTCCGTTGGATTTCTTCCTTCACAAATTACTTTCATAAGCATGTTGATTGAACAAAATGATAAGATAGACACTAAATTTGAATCACAATATGGCCATAGCTTCGTCACTAACCCTGGTTAACATTATCAGCCTAGCTCTAACACACTGTAACTTCGACTGCTCTCTCTAGCCCAGCTGAACTTAGTCTGCTCTACTGCGACCTCACGCAGCTCAAAGATATTCACTTAACTTCTGCGATACAGCTTACAATATCGCTGATCGCTCACAATGGATTTAGGTAGCAAAAATTCAGATACCAAAATTATACCTGACACCTGTCACCTTATGTAATGCTTGGACAAACAATGAAACAAGAGTATTGGGACCAAAGGATCTGCTTGATGATTATAGTATTTCTCCGAAAGTAGAAAACTGTAATTTTTGTTGATTCTGGTGCTAATGCACCAGCCATTACCCTGCAGTCAGAGCGAGGTCTATCATAAATTTTTAATGAAAAATTTCTCGACGTTTTCATGAAGTTTGTTAAGTCAGTTACTTTTGCTATGTAGTATTTTCTTCAAAGGACTGGCACCTGTGACAGATATTATCATATTATTTTTTTAATGTAGTTAATGAGTTGTTTGAAGATACGTTACTTCTGTTAATAGCCTCTCACTCCATAATTTTTTGTTTCCTATCCTTTTGGTCGTGGATGCAGGATATAGTGAAACAAATGTGGCTTACGGTCTACTATATTCAAGTGATGTTTATACCCTTTTACAGATTCAGGCTTGTCTGAAAATACTTTTCCAGCATGTGCAACAGCGAAACAGGCGATTTGGCAACCGTAAGGAACCAAAAAATGGGAGTGGTGCCATCTGAACAACAAACCTTTGCCACTGATCCTGATAACGATCTTCAGTCGAGACGGCGTCGTGTACTGGTGAAAAATGTGTTGTTGCCGTGAAACCGTTTTACAAAAACAACGACAGCTACGTGGCTACGAGGCGTGTATTTCATGCTCATTATAATATTGCACATCATGTTCCTGTACCGTTGGCACATGGTATCAAAGTGTAGGTATAGAACTACGACGAAACGGGTGATACGTTGGAACGTGGAGTGTACGTGCTAAACGTGTGTGCACACCAGAGAATTTTGTAAGAGTGAAAGACGATTCAGCCGATGTCGCAGGCGTTCTGTATGCAAGCTTGCACTACAACTTGCCACCTCGGATCGCAGTGTATGGCGAATATTCCTCAAAGAACTGCAACACAACCCATAAAAAATCAGATAGTGCAATAACTAAATGGGATCTAACTGCCTAAGAGGCTACGCTTTTGCTGAGAGTTGTTGAAACTGAATGACACCAGTCCTTTTCTACTGCTATATCATCGCTTTTTATTTTATCACCTACTATTTATTAATCTATATTTATACAACACTTCTTCTTCCTTTTGGATTATTACTTCGTTTATTGCTTTTAGTTAGTGTTATACTGCAGCACTGCTTTTTATTCTGTAGTTGTACCTCCATTGCAATTTTTAGACCATGTTTTAACAGAAACGTTCTTTTGCACTCCTGTATAGTCTAAATCACATATGTTTCGCCATCACCAGTTACACTACTATGTTTATTACCAAAAATTTACTGATATTCGGATTGTTTAATTTCTCTAGTTTCATTCTAGTTACATTCACTAGATATTTTATCATCCACTATATCTCCAAAATTTTGTTTAACACATTGCCATTTTTGCTGAATTCCTGTGCAGTGGATTCTATAGAATTACCGTACATCTTATTTAAGTTGCTTTTCTGTTTGTAAAAACAGTTCCTGATCTTCTTTCTTCCCTCAGCTTGACGCTTCCCGACTCTTTTAATGTTTCTTGGCCCATTCCATCTTTACACGCCCGGTAGGCTCATGAAACACGTAGCTCTCAGTTTATTCTCATCCGTGTTTCTGATGCGGCAGCTATAACCACCGCGACCTTTCTGCACCCCTGAATCGTTTACATCTACATCTATATCTGCTTGGATACGCTGCAAATAACATTTGAGTACAATCACACAGATTCTCGGACTATTCTTGTTGTCTTTTTGGTCTCATTGGGATTTCCATACTGCCTTTGGTCATGGTTATTGCACCAGTTCTCTTCATTTTCTAATTTTTCTGGAAATGATACCCACAGTTGTTTTTGTGTCATCGGGTAACTTTCATTTCCACATAATTTCGAATTCGGATTTTCTGCTTTTCAGATATTACAGTTTGCGAAATCACGTCTCACATTTTTCTTTCGTGGAATGTCGTCCATGAATGTCTGTATACATATTACTACAAATTCTCTTTACAAAATATCCTGCTTCTATTGGAACAAAAAATCCTCAACAATCGTATGACTGAAATGCGCAAAAGTCATATTTGAAATGCCAAGGTGTAGCCCCTACTTCACTGCGTTTCCTGCCATAGTACCGGTTACTGTATTTGTTTTTTCTCCATCGCTCATTTCGAAAGTAAAGACACTACGCCCATGCCAGTCCCCTTTTTGTTACTGTGGGTCGAATTTTTCTTCTCTCAAAAGAGGTTCAGCACTCTGTGCCGTTATGAGTAGATTGTAGTTTTGATTTATGTGCTGTCATAGTGATTCTATTTCATTACAAAAATTTACGTTAGTTGCTTTTGCCATTCCTTCTTCCTTGCAATGTTTTCTTTCTCGAGTATCTTTATAAGTATTCACCATGTTCTTTACTTCAAATACAGTTTTCCCGAATCCACGGTTTTTATGTTTGTTCGCATATTTATTCCCTAACGGGAACGTACATTCTTGCACTTTGGATTCTAGTACAGGTTTGAGACTTTTTCTATCCTGATAATTGCAGAATCAAACCTCCTATGTGTGTCATCTACTTGGCAATGCAGATCATTTAATTCTTTCCTCATTGAGCTTATATAAACATAAAATTATCAAAGCTGATTGCTTTGTTGTTCTATTCTCTAAGTGAAATTGCATTTCAAATTAACCTATTCAATCTTTAACTGACATGTTACCAGCAGTATCTTATTATTTTACATATAAGACGACTTTGCATTGTTTCTAAATTACTTTAAATTCCTTTTTCATTTCTTTACAACAGCAGCTAACGTATTCTGCATATTATAGTTAGATAGTCGTGGGGCGTAAACTTATGGTGCGGCATCACAGGAAATTACTTTGTAAATGGACATTCGTTTGCACACTTTCTAAGGAACATTGTGCCGGTTCTTCTAGAAGAGGTACCACTGGATATTCGACGTGTATGCGGCTGCAACACGCCGGTTACCCAGTTCACTCGTCCCGTATTGCAACGGAAATACTGAATGAGAAAAGGTTCAAATGGCTCTAAGCACTATGGGACTTAACACCTGAGGTCTTCAGTCCCCTAGACTTAGAACTACTTAAACCTAACTAACCTAAGGACATCACACACATCCATGCCCGAGGCAGGATTCGAACCTGCGACCGGATCAACAGTGCGGTTCCGGACTGAAGCGCCTAGAACCGCTCGGCCACAGCAGCCGGCACTGAATGAGAACTTTCCTGGACGGTGGATAAGACGAAACTCTGTTGTCTAATGGCCTCCGAGGTCCCGCGGTTTGACTCTTCTCTATTTCTTTCTCTGGGGTGCAGTCAAAGATGCAGCCTATGACGAAGTTCCAACTACCCCAGACGATACATGTCGTTGAATCGCCAGTGCATGCTCCACCATACCATCCATTGTAATTACATCCGTTCATCGTTCTCTCGAGCGGCAACTGTAAATTTGCCTTTCAGTCCATGGTCAGCAGATTGAACACTTGCTTAAATAAAGAATAGAGTTTTATTTTTTGGAAGAGAAAATTTGTTATGTGATTTGGATGGTTACCAAATCATTGTTAGATTCTTTACTTCATTTGTGTGTGTGTCAAATTGCGTTGCAATGTCAAATAAGTCGACAGCGTGTATTACACGTATCGGGTAACACTATCATTACGTGCTTGCGTTCAACTTGAAACGACGTTTCGTTAAGAAGAATATTTATTTGGCCTTGTACAGGTGGTCACCAAGGTATTTTCAAGAAAATGTTATTTCAACGAATGTATGCCATATGATATAATTTGGAGCAGTGTAGGCAGAGACACTTGTCCGATAGCATGTTCACTCAAGAGCCAAAGAAACGTGTGCACTGGCCTAATATCGTGTAGGGGCCCCGCGAGCAAGAAGTGCCGCAACGCGACGTGGCATAGATTCGTCTAACGTCTGAAGTAGTGCTCGAGGGAATCGACACCACGAGTCCTGTATAAATGTAGATCTCTTCTGAACACCACGTTGCAAGGCATCCCAGATATGCTCAATAATGTACATGTCTGGGGAGTTTGGTGGTCAGCGGAAGTGTTTAAACTTAGAAGAGTGTTCCTGGAGCCACTCTGTAGCAACTCTGGACGTGTGGAGTGTTGAATTGTTCTGCTGGAATTTCCCCAGTCCGTCGAAATGAACAATGGAAATGAATGGACGTAGATGATCAGACAGGATGCTTACGTACGTGTCACCTGCCAGAGTCTTATTTAGACTATCAGGGGTTCCGTATCACTTCAACTGCGCACGCCCCACACCATTACAGATGCTCCACCAGCTTCAAGAATCCCCTGCTGACACGCGGGGTCCAAGGATTCATGAGGTTGTCTCCATACCCCTACACGTCCATCTCCAATTTGAAACGAGACTCTTCCGAGCAGGCAACATGTTTCAAGTCATCAACAGTCCAATGTCGGTGTTGACGTGCCCAGGCGAGGTGTAAAGCTTTGTGTTGTGCAGATATCAATGATACACGAGTGGGCCTCCGGCTCCTAAAGCCCATTTCGTTGACATTTCGTTGAATGGTTCACAGGCTGACACTTGTTGATAGTGCAGCATTGAAATTTGCAGCAATTTGCGGAAGGGTTGCACTTCTGTCACGCTGAACGATTCTCTTCAGTCGTCGTTGGTCCCGTTCTTGAAGGATCTTTTTCCGACCGCAACGATGTCGGGGATTTGATGTTTTACGGGATTCCCGATATTCACGGCACCCTCGTGAAATGGTCGTACGAGAAAATCCCCACTTCAGTGTTACCTCGGAGTTGCAGTGTCCCACACAGGCGATGCCGACAGCTGTGCCGTATTCTGCCTGTTTACATATCTCTATATTTGCATATGCATGCCTGCAGCAGTTTCTTTCGCGCTTCAGTGTATTTCATCTCTAATTAACGCACATCCTTGCAAGGAAAAGATAGATCAAATCTTCCTTGTAACATGTAGATATTTAATACTGTAGTTGCTTTTTGCAGCGTATAAAACCTCTTTATCTTTGAAAAATTAACAGTTGATTTCTCTGCCTCAGCTCACGTAAATATGGAAGGATACACAAACGTGTAATAGTTTTCCTAAGCTTTTGTTATAGATTCTAGCCTATGTCGTATTTCCATATACAACATTCGTAGGTGAACCTGCATCTAGGACTTAAGTTGGTTCAAGAGAAAATAAAGCTTTATTCTTGTAGCGCAGTCTACCTTACGATATACTATGCAGCCTGGTCGGTAATGTTTGTACTGGAAACGCGGTTTCCAGCGACCGTGCTGTCATTTCTAGGAAATTTCTCGATTTGTTCTACCACAGGTGTCAACCTCAACATTAACAAACTCTGTATTACTACAATGTCTTCTCAAGAGCTGTCGAATGCAGTTATAAAAGGTATACGGTTCCATTTAAAAATGCACTTGCTTCGATATCTCAGTTGATACCAGCGCGAAAAACTTTAACCGAACAAAAACATATGTGCCCTGGACGCTCTAACATTTACCGACAACTGCGTTTCGATATGTGTAGCCGTTCACGAAATGAAAGGGGTGTTACGTCTTTACGTGAATCACCCTGTAATTAGGTCTCTTGTGGCCAATTGCCGAAGCACGTATACAAACATTCATTTTATGAGCTGACACTCCTTTTTCTTATTACAATATGTATTTATGTTGCACTCGATGGACAATTTTTACATTAATGCAACGCTAGATCCAACCCATTGAAGATAGCTTAATGTTAAAACCGAAACGCGCAATTAGTGTATGGAAGTATAGACTGCAGAAGATATGTTGCAATTCATAAAACGAAGATTAATGTGTAACTTTCCAATCATGTCAAATGTAACGTAGCGAAAGTACTAAGTGCATAACTTATCTCTGCCCGAAGAAAAATAAATCCAATGATCTGGAATCGTGGTACTGGCAAGAAGGGTTCAGACACGTCGTCACTTCTAGTACAACGTAGCTCAAGGTAACGGACACGTTAAAAATAACCCACCTGAAACCTTTTTACGTGGAATTTATTAAATGTAAACGCACGTCAACAACATTGTAAGTGACATGCGCCTTACAAAGGTCTATATTAGAGGCGATAAAGTCCATTCTGCCGGAGGTTTTATTACTGTTTTAACTCTAATGTATAAAGGAATGTTCTTACAGTCATAGTTAACGACCACAGCTAGGTTTACTCCTCATCGTAAATCGAGCACCACGACCAGAACTAAAGTGATACTTACACCACTTATTCTCAACATGGTGCCTGTCCTTTCCCCTTCAACTAAATGCAATTCTTTCTGTTTGCCATTTAAAGCTGCATACTACAAAAAAGGACTAGTTATTTACATACATGATACAGAGGGAAATATTCTTGATCCTGTAATGGACTGCCAAGCATCAGAGAATGAATCAGCCACTGACAGATTTTATTACTTGAACATTCTTACAACTCGTCTCCTACTCCTGAGGAATACGATTGTTGTGTTTTCAATTCCTAGAGTCACAGGATACAGTTGAAGGCTTTGGAGGACCAAAATCGCTGGCACATAGGAAATCTGTTTTGTAGACGCAGTTTCCCATGGAAACCACTGTAATATAATTAGGAGAGGTTGCCATCACAAAAGTAAAAATTCCTGTTATTATAGGTATGAGATGGTAGCCTTTTTGGGCGAAATACCTGATTCAGGCAAGTTGCTTCAAAAGAGATAAAGATATATGAAGCGTCGCCCCCAAAAAGAACTTTTTTGAATTAGCTTACCACATCGAAAAGAATATTGGGGGATTAAAAAGAAAGCTAATAAACTTCTTGTCCATTTAAATGAACTGTATTGCTGAAGGAAAATGAAGTATTATGTAGGTGTGAGTATCGCATATTGATAGGGATTCACATGTTTAATATACAGGCCTACACATTAAGAGCCTACATCTGCAGGGAAAATACGGAGAAAGGTGGAAGTAAAATCTCTAGTAGAAATAAAGTAAATTCAAATTTAATGAAAGAAGTGGTTTGCACTTAGGGTAGATATTGAAATTCTGTACTTATGAACTGCTACCACTAGGAAAACCATGTAAACTTATTGCAGTATATACACTCCTGGAAATGGAAAAACGAACATATTGACACCGGTGTGTCAGACCCACCATACTTGCTCCGGACACTGCGAGAGGGCTGTACAAGCAACGATCACACGCACGGCACAGCGGACACACCAGGAACCGCGGTGTTGGCCGTCGAATGGCGCTAGCTGCGCAGCATTTGTGCACCGCCGCCGTCAGTGTCAGCCAGTTTGCCGTGGCATACGGAGCTCCATCGCAGTCTTTAACACTGGTAGCATGCCGCGACAGCGTGGACGTGAACCGTATGTGCAGTTGACGGACTTTGAGCGAGGGCGTATAGTGGGCATGCGGGAGGCCGGGTGGACGTACCGCCGAATTGCTCAACACGTGGGGCGTGAGGTCTCCACAGTACATCGATGTTGTCGCCAGTGGTCGGCGGAAGGTGCACGTGCCCGTCGACCTGGGACCGGACCGCAGCGACGCACGGATGCACGCCAAGACCGTAGGATCCTACGCAGTGCCGTAGGGGACCGCACCGCCACTTCCCAGCAAATTAGGGACACTGTTGCTCCTGGGGTATCGGCGAGGACCATTCGCAACCGTCTCCATGAAGCTGGGCTACGGTGCCGCACACCGTTAGGCCGTCTTCCGCTCACGCCCCAACATCGTGCAGCCCGCCTCCAGTGGTGTCGCGACAGGCGTGAATGGAGGGACGAATGGAGGCGTGTCGTCTTCAGCGATGAGAGTCGCTTCTGCCTTGGTGCCAATGATGGTCGTATGCGTGTTTGGCGCCGTGCAGGTGAGCGCCACAATCAGGACTGCATACGACCGAGGCACACAGGGCCAACACCCGGCATCATGGTGTGGGGAGCGATCTCCTACACTGGCCGTACACCACTGGTGATCGTCGAGGGGACACTGAATAGTGCACGGTACATCCAAACCGTCATCGAACTCATCGTTCTACCATTCCTAGACCGGCAAGGGAACTTGCTGTTCCAACAGGACAATGCACGTTCGCATGTATCCCGTGCCAGCCAACGTGCTCTAGAAGGTGTAAGTCAACTACCCTGGCCAGCAAGATCTCCGGATCTGTCCCCCATTGAGCATGTTTGGGACTGGATGAAGCGTCGTCTCACGCGGTCTGCACGTCCAGCACGAGCGCTGGTCCAACTGAGGCGCCAGGTGGAAATGGCATGGCAAGCCGTTCCACAGGACTACATCCAGAATCTCTACGATCGTCTCCATGGGAGAATAGCAGCCTGCATTGCTGTGAATGGTGGATATACACTGTACTAGTGCCGACATTGTGCATGCTCTGTTGCCTGTGTCTATGTGCCTGTGGTTCTGTCAGTGTGATCATGTGATGTATCTGACCCCAGGAATGTGTCAATAAAGTTTCCCCTTCCTAGGACAATGAATTCACGGTGTTCTTATTTCAATTTCCAGGAGTGTAGATTCCAACCGGCAATATTTTCAGATTTTTTTGGAGCAATCTGAGCCAGTACTATGCCACCTAGCAAGCAAAAGACAGCAAAAGATTATCTATAGAGATTTTAGCATTAATTTTCTGTGAGGTTCAGATTTTCCCAACTCACCAGGGTAGCCGAGAGCGCTAACGCGCTGCATCCGGGACTCGGATAGGCGCGCCGGCCCGGATCGAATCTGCTCGGCGGATTACCGACGAGGGCCGGTGTGCTGGCAAGCCTGGATGTGGTTTTTACGCTGGTTTCCACATCCCGCCAGGTGAATACCGGGCTGGTCCCCACGTTCCGCCTTAGTTACTCGCGTCGCAGACATTTTCAACACGTCCGCACTGTTTCACGATATAAACTCGACGCAGACATTTGGGGTACACTGATTCCGTCCTGAGGGGTACGGGGTGGCGGCAGGAAGGGCATCCGGCCATCCCTAAAACTAACATTGTCAACTTCGTTGTAATCACGCCGACCCTGCGATCGCTGCGGGACTATGGCGTCAGCGAAAGAAAGAAATAACGGTTTAGATTTTCCCACAAGAATTTCACACGAAAGGGCACCCAAATTGACTTCATATATTTCAACGCTTAGTGATATAAATGTTTATCCAGGAGTAAATGGTAGCTCTGATCGTGATGTACCACTAGGTGCATCTGCTATTAGGCTACACCATCACGCCTCCAGCCCTAACTCAAACATCCATTGTCATTGATGATTTCGAAGACAGCGACCGGAGGTCCTATGGCGGCGTACGTGAGAAAGGAGAATTCGGAGGACACATTCAGTTAGTGATTTAACACTTTTTTTCTGAGAACATGTTGCTTTTATTCGGGATTACAGTGCACCACATTACTCCTCACTCTTTTGGCTACGAAACACTGTTTTTCAGCATTACTTCTAATCACGGCGAAGGCCTTACACCACCTTACTATGAGGGCCAGTATGCGGGAATGGTATTACTCTACCGATCGACCTCAGAACCTACGTCTCGCTGCACCAATAACCTCCGCATCACCCTCCTACTGCTTCTTGCGGACTGCATCCTTCATTGGGCCAAAAAGATGAAAGTCGGAACGTGCGAGATCCGGGCTATAGGGTGGATGAGGAATAATTGCCCAATGAAGCTTTGCGAACTCCTCTTGGGTTTGCACATTTGTGTGAGACCTTGCGTTGTCATGGAGAAGGAGAATTTTGTTTGCATTTTTGTGGAGACGAACACGCTGAGGTCGTTTCTTCAGTTTCCTGCGGGTATTACAGTATGCTTGAGAGGTGATCGTTGCACCAGAGGGAGGACATAAAATAGAATAACCACTGCAGAGTCCCAGAAGGCTGTCGCAGTGATTTCTTGCTGAAGATGCGCCTTTGAAGTTTTTCTTCGGAAAAGAGGTAGTGTGGCTCATTCCTTGGACTTTCGATTCGTCTCTGGTTCGAAGCGATGAACCCTTCTTTCATCGCATGTGACGATGTCCGACGAACAAGTGTCACTATCAGAATCCTAACGTGACAGTAACTCCGCACATACAGGGTGTTTCAAAAATGACCGGTATATTTGAAACGGCTATAAAAACTAAACGAGCAGCGGTAGAAATACACCGTTTGTTGCAATATGCTTGGGACACCAGTACATTTTCAGGCAGACAAACTTTCGAAATTACAGTAGTTACAATTTTCAACAACAGATGGCGCTGCGGTCTGGGAAACTCTATAGTACGATATTTTCCACATATCCACCATGCGTAGCAATAATATGGCGTAGTCTCTGAATGAAATTACCCGAAACCTTTGACAACGTGTCTGGCGGCATGGCTTCACATGCAGATGAGATATACTGCTTCAGCTGTTCAATTGTTTCTGGATTCTGGCGGTACACTTGGTCTTTCAAGTGTCCCCACAGAAAGAAGTCACAGGGAATGTCTGGTGAATAGGGAGGCCAATCCACGCCGCCTCCTGTATGTTTCGGATAGCCCAAAGCAATCACACGATCATCGAAATATTCATTCAGGAAATTAAAGACGTCGGCCGTGCGATGTGGCCGGGCACCATCTTGCATAAACCACGAGGTGTTCGCAGTGTCGTCTAAAGCAGTTTGTACCGCCACAAATTCACGAAGAATGTCCAGATAGCGTGATGCAGTAATCGTTTCGGATCTGAAAAATGGGCCAATGATTCCTTTGGAAGAAATAGCGGCCCAGACCAGTACTTTTTGAGGATGCAGGGACGATGGGACTGCAACATGGGGCTTTTCGGTTCCCCATATGCGCCAGTTCTGTTTATTGACGAAGCCGTCCAGGTAAAAATAAGCTTCGTCAGTAAACCAAATGCTGCCCACATGCATATCGCCGTCATCAATCCTGTGCACTATATCGTTAGCGAATGTCTCTCGTGCAGCAATGGTAGCGGCGCTGAGGGGTGGCCGCGTTTGAATTTTGTATGGATAGAGGTGTAAACTCTGGCGCATGAGACGATACGTGGACGTTGGCGTCATTTGGACCGCAGCTGCAACACGGCGAGCGGAAACCCGAGGCCGCTGTTGGATCACCTGCTGCACTAGCTGCGCGTTGCCCTCTGTGGTTGCCGTACGCGGTCGCCCTACCTTTCCAGCACGTTCATCCGTCACGTTCCCAGTCCGTTGAAATTTTTCAAACAGATCCTTTATTGTATCGCTTTTCGGTCCTTTGGTTACATTAAACCTCCGTTGAAAACTTCGTCTTGTTGCAACAACACTGTGTTCTAGGCGGTGGAATTCCAACACCAGAAAAATCCTCTGTTCTAAGGAATAAACCATGTTGTCTAAAGCACACGTGCACGTTGTGAACAGCACACGCTTACAGCAGAAAGACGACGTACAGAATGGCGCACCCACAGACTGCGTTGTCTTCTATATCTTTCACATCACTTGCAGCGCCATCTGTTGTTGAAAATTGTAACTACTGTAATTTCGAAAGTTTGTCCACCTGAAAATGTACTGTTGTCCCAAGCATATTGCAACAAACGGTGTATTTCTATCGCTGCTCGTTTAGGTTTTATTGCCGATTCAAATATACCGGTCAATTTGAAACACCCTGTACGACCCTCCGCTGCTCTTTAAGATATTCTGTTACGAGACGACTAACCCAGCGGGCACACACCTTTGAGTACCCCATTTGGTGGTCTTCAGCACTGCCAACGAAAACGTACAGTTGTGCAATACGGTATTTGATTGTGATCTGTCGATCACCTCGAACGAGAGTGTTTGCACGTTCCTGTAGTATCATTGCCATATACACTACTACAACACAAGGTTGGCAGCCTGTCGCCTGCGGAGCACAGCGCACTCTAGCGGGCTGTGCAGCTCGACGGAACTGGACTGTGCCTCGTTCACTTCTTAGATAGATTTCAACCTAGGCAGACGCACTTTCATAATCGGCCCTCGGCCAGTTCTGTAATGTTTGCATTGATTCCCTGGGGAGGGCCCATCAGGCTTAGTCACTGAGAAAATGTTGTATTAGTTCATGGTATTCCATGTTACGAGATTATCAGTTCATAGCCGCAGCTTCTAACAACCCTACCACAACAAAGGTCAAAAATTAATTAAGATTGTAGTGTTGCTCACGCTGCTAAATATTGCATTTTCGGGCAACAACAAAGTTATATTATGTGGCAGGTGTCATTAGAGCACAGTTAATAAAGTCATTTCATGAAACAATGGATAAACTAGGCACTCATCTTTCCGTGTTTCCAACGCTGGTCTCGTTGTGAACTCATGGCTCAATCGTCGAAAATCTAGGTAGTGATGATTCCAAGCTCGGATGCAAAGAGGCCTAGGTGTTATTCTGCGACACTCAAAAGTTTTATAGATGTGTTTCATAAACCATTCTTGAAGATTAAACTTTTGCAAGTTAGGACAATGGTGATGTAAAAAAAATAATCAGCAATCCTAATTTAAGTTACACTTCTTTTTTATTACTTTTGTTGCAATATCACGTAACTCACAAAACATAACTTCACAATATAAAACATACTTGGAAATACCTTCCTCACTGTTTACACTGGACTCGCATTCGGGAGGACGACGGTACAATCCCGCGTCCGGCCATCCTGATTTAGGTTTTCCGTGATTTCCCTAGATCACCTCAGGCAAATGCCGGGATGGTTCCTTTGAAAGGGAACGGCCGATTTCCTTCCCCATCCTTCCCTAAACCGAGCATGTTCTCCGTCTCTAATGACCTCGTTGTCGACGGGACGTTAAACACTAATCTCCTCCTCCTCCCATTCCTCACTGTTAAAGTTCACATTTTATAAACTGACTACAATTTGCGTCTTTTCACCATGACGACCAAGACTTGACTCTCTAATGACCGCTTACACGCCCAAAAATCAAAGTACGTCAAAGATCATAGTTACAAAAGAAAGAATTCACATAACAAATAATATCATTGCAATGTAAACATATCGCTGTATCAAAGTACCTCTACATTAATGAAATCAAATCTGAATGTTGTCTCAGAAATATGTTAACTACTTTACAGAAAAACAGTAGAATATTGCTGGTATCGAGAGGTTGAGGTGAGGTGCCGCAATGTTTACGTAATTCAAGTACAATTACAAGCCGCAGTCGTACAAACTACTGAAGATAAGTAATTTCATTGTACTATGTGTTTCTGGAATAATAATCCTTCTCTCTCACAGTGTGCCGTACCGCATATTATCGCAACCTGGACTCCTTCAGCTCCCATCAACTCGGCCTCCTACTTATTTGCATTTAGTAACGAGCTAAAAACACCCATGCGTTTTGTGCCTCTAAACAGTGAGACACAATAGTTCCAACATTGTAGGAGTCACAGCTGTTGCCGCCGACTGGCACGCAGAAGATTAGACAGGAGTGCATGACCTAGTTGCGATGAAGACAGGTGCCTCGCCCAACGACTCACTTCGCTTTTGTTCACTTCCAGGTCTCCACAGACGTTATACAAGCGCCTACGAATATCTGATATGACTTCATGAGACTGTATGGGCTGAAGCTGGAATATTCCACGATGTCCCACAAATAAATTCAGTATTTTTCAGCTGAAACTGGTTGAGAAAGAAAAAAAATGTGTCAACCACAAAACATATGTATCAACAGTAAGTTCGGGTTCGTCTCGTCTGACGCATATTTCCATTAGTCCAAACATACTCAATATTTATATCCGGTTTTCAGCCCGCATCTCGTGGTCGTGCGGTAGCGTTCTCGCTTTCCACGCCCGGGTTCCCGAGTTCGATTCCCGGCGGGGTCAGGGATTTTCTCTGCCTCGTGATGGCTGGGTGTTGTGTGATGTCCTTAGGTTAGTTAGGTTTAAGTAGTTCTAAGTTCTAGGGGACTGATGACCATAGATGTTAAGTCCCATAGTGCTCAGAGCCATTTTAACCATTGTATCCGGTTTTCACTGATATCATTTCATGTAACTGAATTTTTATTATACTGATCTCTATTATCACCTCGTTTCGCATCGTCCACTTCAGTTCAGGTGATGGGAACGAGGTGTTCGAAGATCATTGACAACAAGGAGCTTACTCAAAGGGAAGGGTTGGGTTGGGTTGGGTTGTTTGGGGGAAGAGACCAAACTGCGAGGTCATCAGTCTAATCAGATTAGGGAAGGATGCGGAATGAAGTCTGCCGCGCCCTTTCAAAGGAACCATCCCGGCATTTGCCTGGAGCGAATTATGGAAATCGCGGCAAATCTAAATCAGGATGGCCGGACGCGGGATTGAACCGTCGTCCTCCCGAATGCGAGTCCAGTGTCAAAGGGAAGGACTTGAATGCGTAAGTATACGGATACACAGTACTATTGTACATCCACTCACTAGAATAATTGTAAAAGAAAAAGAAAACTGGACAGGACGCATTCATTATTTCTTAGAGACGGTATAAATGTTTCATAAGCATTCTCCGATGTCCATCACCGTACTGGAAGCGTATTTGGTAACTGGGGAACATGACTGTGATTCCCACGGAAATATCTCTTGAGAAACGGGATAACCCATTGAGTGTACAACCGCTCCCCGTTGATGACCTCCTGTTTGCGGCCGCATTCCCGACAGCCGAGGTACGACTGACGAGTTCAAAAACAGTCGCTTCCGGGCTATTCCGGGGACAGAGTGTGGCAACCACCTTCCGCATCCTGGAACCGCGTAAACAGCCCGCGGCTGCGCCGTCATCTGTTCGCCCGCCTGGGCTGCGCCGGTGTGCCGACACGCCCCCGGGGTCTGCCTACACAGCTTTGATGTCCACCATCGGACGCTGTTTTCCTCCTAATGCGGCCCAGCTACAGAAATTATCTACAAATTACCCCTTTGGGCCACTGCGTGGTGCGTCAGAAACAAATAACAGCTAACCAAACCGGCTCCTGTGGTGCTATTAGCGCTCGGCGGAAACACTACGGCACCGTTGCGGCTAAATTTATCTCGTGGAACTTCGAGTTGACGAGATGCCGACGCAGGAAATTTCACCTGGGATTGAGGTTCTTGGAGATCGTTGAAACTGTAAAGTAGTCCTTAGCCCCGTTTAGTGGCCACGTGCGCGATACGTCCTATTAACACGTTTGCAACTAAAATTCGCGAGTTCGTCAACGCTGATAAAAGTGCAGTGTATTTGCATTTTTCTCCTAATGTCTAGGTGGGATGTAGCATGTTTTGCGTACTTTTGAGGTTTAGGTCGTAGGAGACGGAGGACCGTAAAGAATATGGTAAGGAACCAGCATTGCATGTAATCAATATAACACCCCTGCATTCACTTCAAGTAAATAAGGAAAACCACGGCTGAACGGTGATTCGAACCTTGCGCAGCCGACCATAGGTCGAATGTGTTAACCATTTCTTTTTTGCAACCACTTTTTCCTGCTTTAGACTACAGACCACTCCTCATAATCAGCGTTTTCCTCTTTCTCTTCCCTGATCTTTCAGAATTTTCCTCGTAGTCTGATTATTCGTGGATGATTTCCGTAGCCGGCCGAAGTGGCCTAGCGGTTCTAAGCCCTTCAGCGTGGAACCGCGCGACCGTTACGGTCGCAGTTTCGAATCCTGACTCGGGCATCGATGTGTGTGATGTCCTTAGGTTAGTTAGGTTTAAGTAGTTCTAAGTTCTAGGGGACTGATAACCTCAGAAGTTAAGTCCCATAGTGCTCAGAGCCATTTGAACTAATTTTGATTTCCGTATCTTTAAGCCCGTTATTTCTAAAAGTGTCCCTATGTTGTGTGTTTCGTAGTGTTCACTTCTTCTACATCCTTTCTCTTAAACATGTAAGCCAGATTAAAGATTCTCTGTTCTTCTGACGTTTTCGAATTATTTTATCCTTGCTTCCGTATGGCGTCTCTTTACCCGTATTTTGTATGTCTTTGCTCGTGCATTACCAGTATGTATTGTCGCTTTTTCTTAGCACAATAATATTTCTCGTATTATACTTCCCAATTCCGTTAAATCTTTTCCTTCTGCTGATGCTGGGTATTCTGAAGACATAAGCGCACGCATTAGCTCATTGACCGTTACTGTCTTAGATCGGTCGTACGTGCGATTGCTTTCGTATTGTAGGTGCTCTATGCTAGGTGGTGTACAAGATCCAATTTCCTATTTCATAATTCGTAATTATTTTTGGTTTTTCGTAATGCTGGTGATTGTCTTCCGAAACGATATCTGCAGCAGAGTTTTCGACCCTTAACTGGAGCAGGATGCTAAACAGGACAACGCAGGAAACACTGTTTGAGATTATAGGAGGATACTATGTAATGCTCTTCAGATAAGTGAATCGTCCTTTTCTTTGTAGCTAATTCTGGTTTGGTTTTTAATGTTCGAATGCTTTTCACCATTATTTAATAATTTTGTTTAGCACAGTAAGAAAAAGACTGTCTCCTTGTCTTAAGCTATCTTTGAATTTTGCAAAAAAAGCGTCTGTTCGCGGTTATCTACAGAATCGGCTGACACGAACAGGCTACCTATTGGCACATGGCGCCTGACCATATATAGTCTCCCTCACATCCCCACCCTCTCTCCTAAACGTCATCAGTGTTATTTTAGGACCAATAAACTGGAATAAACGTCCGATGGTGGTCTAGTGACACCATTGGAGAAGCACTCACATCCCAGCTTGTCTTGAGGAATGTCACAGTTACACGTGCGAAACGTCGGAAATTTTACTATTTTATAAGATGATGCGACAGAACATTCTGAAGGACTTTAATGACACGGACATCAATCGCGGAAGCGTACGTACTTATAACTGTTAAGTTTCTAGGCAGGAGTAAATTGAATCCAAGATTTTTCCGTTGTGATTTTCATATCAGTTATTCAATTTCTTGCCAGCAAGACTTACATCTCGTCTACGCCGGTATCATTACAGACGGAATTCACCAACTGCAGCTTTCAGGAAACGTGCGACTGACGCAACAGGATTAATATCTGTTTCGAATGTCATCTGGCAGTTGCCCCTGCTCATGTTTCATGAGGAGTGAAATTAAAACGTGAGCCTGTTTCGCAATAATCGAATGAAGGAAAACATTTTCTCTGTCACGCTTTGTAGTGCGATTCCCTTTTTAATGAAGACTCTTCAGATTTTTGACTGGTGAGAACAGACACTTTGTGCAACGCACTTATCACTTATAGAAAAGGGGGAAAAAGGCTATCACTAATCGAAAGCTATAAAAGTGTATCAAAAAATGTTTGGCGTTATTGGAAACTGCTGTAATTGGCATTAGAATACAACAGTGACGCAGAATGCTACTTAATGCAGCCTGAAAACTTTCTACAGTGAATGGATGCGCCCTTGATTTCCGCCATGAAACTTATTATAGTCAAATGGTGACGAGACTTTGCAACAGCGTGAGACATTTACAAAGGCCAGAAACTGATGTATCGCTTCCAGTGGATGACCTCTGTTCTTGACATAGGGGAAAGTGACGTTTTCTTTACATTTATTTTTTTCTGAAGAGACTTTAAATTTCATTCGTCACGAGGCTGCAACTGTAAAATTCCCTAACTGTCCACATTTTCGAAAGTCTGCCCCTTTCTGTCACTCTCGCGTCACTCACATTCTTGAAATGGGAGGCTACCTTTGACTGCTACTTTTTTATTTCAGGTTTAAAGCGCAGTTCTTTACACCCGTGTCATGCGCCAGTTTAGGACACTTGGCTTTCAATTTGGAACTACAACACCAGCTGCGCAACCGCGACAAGGAGACATATCAGTCTCGCTATCCGGAAGAGTCCGTCACCGATAGACCGCATGATGATTTTTCATGGTCATATCTTCAAAAAACATCTGTCGCAGTGTTTCCTCGTCTATTTGTAGTGCACATCTGTAGGACTACGGGTTCTCAGTAGTAATATTTATGACCAATGCATTTCATTCGTTTGTTTTATCATGTAGCGTACTGTGTTTGTTATGAGTATTCTGTTGCTCTGTTCGTTTGATTTAAGAATGACTGCCGCTGGCTGAAATCGGTTGTTAAATTTTTTAATGACTGTGCCCGAAAGTAAACAATTTTAGAAAAACAGTTCCAGCAAGTATTTTTTATGTTGTTGTGTAGCCTTAGCAAATTGTGAGGAATGCACGCTGTTGTAATAATAACTCAGCAGAACCGTTTTTTATATATTTTATTTATCGTTACGAGTTGCGTGCGGTGGTACATTCGTAAACGATAGCAAACGCAGTGAAGCTATTATCAGGATGAATGAATCATCGCTCACAACCGCTTGCAGTAAATAAAATATAAAAAAAACAACTCCATTGGATCATTATTACAATAGTATGCGTTTCGTACGAGATCCATTAACAAAGACTCAGCTCAATTAATGCAGAAATGTAGTCTTCTGCAAAACATGGAGTAGCTTAGTCACTGAAACACACGCCACCTTTAAAGTTGGGTGCTGCGCGACATGCAAAAACATCTGTTGTTGATATGAGCTCCTAAGCAGTCCTTTTATGTTATTATTTTAAAAATGAAACTCTATTTGCTATTGCGACTCGATCATCTACCTTAATTTTCACAGACGATTTGTTGAAGCAGACTGCACCATGTGATCCGAATCAAGGTATCGTCTTTGATGAAAAGTTCTAGGTTTACTAGGCGCGTCTCAAGCTTGGGACTCTGAATTAGAGGTTTGAAGTTAACTGAGACCTTGGCATCAAAGGACTGTGTAGCACAAAACTTCGTAGCCCAGTTCTCACGTTCTTAGTATGCCTAACTTACTTTCCCACACTACACGTGGAATACTTTGTGTAGCCCACTTGATTAACGCGCCTAGAAAATAGGGTGCAACTCTTAGCCACAGCCAAGAGTAGAGTCACAGGCCGATGTTACCGCTTTATAGAAGAGTGTGCAGTAGAAAGTCTCTCTGATACGTAGATCGACTTCACATCATTACTTCAGGTGGAAAACGCTCTACGATCAGAACCACCAATACACCTGATGGACTGATGTTACCGGTGAAATCGTCACTTACATATCTCAGTTGCTATTGAATCGTTACTTTTTGTGAAAGTTGTATGAATTTGATTAAAGCCGTTTCATACGAAACATGCATATTAATGAAATTAGAGTACAGTTTGTACATTATGACGACACAATCGATATGAGATCTTCTGGCTGATTAAAGGTGTAGCAGACCGGCGCCCGCATCCAGGGCGTACCCCACCGTGCCCATTGCTTCAATGGCCGAGAGGGCCGAGAGTGAGGTTTCGTATTATGGTCCGCCACACAGTTTCAATCGAGTAGGAAGCGTACTGTTCCCTGTTTGATGAAACATTCATTGCGGATACCAAGCGGCAGCTTTATTCCAGTTGAAACCAATCCTCGGAATAGAATTTACAGGATGACTCACGTCGTAATGCTCTTACTGCAATTTCAGCCGTTAATGACAGAAAAATGCGGATTATATGTTCGATGTAGTGGCTCCGAGCGATGAAGTACACCATACTCAATCATTGTACTATATTTTATTTTAAATACACAGTATACAATCTGATTTTTCTAAACGCTACTATAATCTGTGTTTTGGAGTATCTGAATGAGCTTAAAAAATCATTTTCAATGTGTGTATGCCTGAGCATTTAAGTGAACAGTTCACAAGGAATTTTTTTTTCAAGCACTTGTCCGTTTCCACCAGACTCTTTTGTCTCCACAACAACTCTTTGTGCAGCCGTCCTTCACACAAGCGTGGCAAGCCATTCCGTGAAACAGGAGTTTTCACTGAAATTCTTCGCTGGAACATCGAAGTTAACCATAAGTACATTAAAATGGTATTGCATCTGTCAACTAAAGCAAAAGTTAAAGACGTTGTACCCTCGTTTCTCTAGCTTACAACGTCGAGTACGCTATCTGTTTTTCCTTTAAAACAAGAACAATTTTAAATATATAGAGTAAATATGATTCGGAAACAATGCCACAAGTTTGCCAGAAACTTTTATATACTAATAAATATGTAACTTCAATTTAATTAAGTTTACTTGCTGATGGACGGATAAGAATCCTATGAAACGCATGTTCGTGCAGAGCCGTAGCCACACCGTGGACGCGACAGCAACACCGGTGTGAGTACATCCGCGACCATCAGTCCATTGCGGAGTTTTGGTGGATAGTAAGCAGTGCCGTAGATATCCAATAAGTAAAGAGCTGAGGAATGGATTTACCATTAGGAAGAATAACCTCAAGATTGTCTTCCCATTTGGAAAAGAGCGCCCGCATTTAACTGATATGAGTAGCGTACTTACTTAAGTAGGAGTTAAGGAATTGGATACGATCGATTTGCACTACGACTTTGAAATGTGTGTGTTGAGTGGCGATGTGGCACGTTTACAAATTTTAGAGAAATTTCGGGTCGGGATAAACCCCAGAATGAGTAGCAAAGAGATCACAAAAGTAACTGTATCACATGCGGGTGTAGGTATGAAATAAATTTATATGCATAACCTTTCATTTGAAATAACAAACGAGCAAATTCAAAGAGTTTTTACAACATACCATGGCATTTACGTGCTCCATCAATATAAATGGAAGCAATAGTCACATTTGTATGTAATGAATTGGGTTTGAGAACCGTAAAGCGATATAAAAAGGCACCGATAATTCCTGATCAACATAGGACGTCAGGGCAATTTTATAAAGCGACCTTTTTTTTGCTGTCATATTGATTCGGTACAGAACTATAATGGTCGATGAGAAAGTTTACGTTTGAGGGCGTTGCTACAGCGTATAAGCAATGTAGCGAAATTCCGATGTAGGTATATAAGCACCGACATAAAGGCAAAGAACTATTGTGCCATTTGTGTGTGTATTTTTTTTTTTTTACAAGGGTGTGATAATAGCGGAATCGTGAACTATGGCGGTATTATTCGGAATGGATCGAAACAGGACCAACAGACTGTTATTCTTTTCTTGGTTGCCGAGGAACAAACAAAATGTTTATGGAGCAGCTTGTCTGTCGAAAATCACAGTTGTGGAATGGTGCGCCAAGTGCAGTGCTAGTCGAGGTTCGACAGAAGACACCGGTCCATCTGGGAGGCCAACCTCACCCATTACGGATAAGTGGGAAAACTTACGGACTCGGCCCTATACTCATGATCTCTCGGCATGCAATTATCACACCTTCGGTCCCCTTAAAAAGGTCTTGAAGAGTCGGACGACATTGTGCGTGAGACGGTTACAGAGTTTTTACGCAGCAGAACACATTATTTTGCCAAGCGGATATCTTCAGCCTGGTGCTTCGGTGGGATAGCTGCCTCAACGCTAACGACGATTTTGCCTGATTGGCATACGTGTTCTGGACTGTACGGTCTTCTAACGCAAACTTCTTGATCACCCTTATATTTGCTGGCAATATTCCTGGACAACTTACACTCGAGGTACACGTATCACTGTAATAATTTCCATAAACGATTGCCTGTGTGACACGCGTCTTGTCGATCGTCTAGGAATTTATTTCTCTCCTTTCAGTCCTAAATTAGAAATTAACAATCGTCATCTTTGAAAACCAACTGAGATATTCTGTAGATGCACATAAATGAAACTCTTTGATCCCACAACAGCTTCGCAGTCACACATAAATCGCTGGAAAAAAATTGCAACACCAAGAAAGAGTTGATCCTTATAAACGAAAGCTGGTGCATCAGAAAAATGACGGCTATTAAAATTTCACGCCAGTCGCATAACAGTGGCACTAGCAGCGCCACTATGGGGATGCAAATGAGGCCCCTTTTAAATACACGTTGTAGCGGTCGTGAGCATTAGTTACCTTCGAAACTGCACTTGGTGGGTCGATGTTAATCGCAAATGCCGTTAAGACGACACAACTACCAACACATCACTGAGTTTGAACGAGGTGATGTAATAGAGCTAGGGAAGCTGGACATTCTTTCTACGGTATGGCGGAAAGACTTTCTAGGAATGAAGGCAGTGTACATTATTGCTGGCAGTGGTGGTAACAGGAATGTACGGTCACAAGAAGACCGGGCTCCTGACGGGCACATGGCGCTACCGAGACAGAAGATACCGTGTTCGCCGTATAACTCTGGCGCATTATACTGCAACTGCAGCAGCCACTTGAACATCAATTGGCACCACAATGGCACAACGAACTATTGCAAATCGCTTACATCAAGGAGAACCTCGGGAGTGTAGCGTACATTCCATTGGCACCAAACCATCTCCATTTGCGAATTCAGTTTGGCAAGCGTGAGCTCATTGGAGGGCAGGGTAGTGGTCTATTGTGTTTCCTGATGAAAGCTGGTTTTGCCCCGGTGCCAATGATAGCCGTGTCTTGTTTAGAAGGAGGGCCTGCAACCTGTCCGTTTGCTGGACACACTTGACCTACACCTGGAGTTATTGTCTGGGGGCGGGGTGGGAGAGGGGGGGGGGGATTTCGTATAACAACGAAAGCACTCTCGTGGCTATTCCACACACCATGACTTCAAATCTGTACGTCAGCCTGTTGATTCGAAAAAAATGGTTCAAATGGCTCTTAGCACTATGAGACTTAACATCTGAGGTTATCAGTCCCCTAGAACTTATAACTACTTAAACCTAACTAACCAAAGGACATCACACACATCCATAACCGAAGCAGTACTCGAACCTACGACCGTAGCGGTCGCGCGGTTCCAGACTGAAGAGCCTAGAACCGCTCGGCCACAGCGGCCGGCCCTGTTGATTCGACCTGTTGTGGTTGGATTCATGAACAGCATTCTAGGGGGTGTTTTCCAAATTGATATCTCTCGCCCACATACCGTATTTGTAACCCAACATGCTCTACAGAGTGTCGACCTGTAGCCTTGGCCTGCATGGTCACCAGATCTGTCTCCAATCGAGCACATATAGGACATCATCGGATGAAAGCTCCCGCGTCATCTGAAAACACTATTAACCGTCTCTATGTTGACCGATTAAGTGCAACAGGCATGGAATTCTCACAAACTGACGTTCGGGGCTCGACCGACGAAATGCACGCACGTTTTACATGCCTGCATTCAACATTCTGGCGATTACACCGGTTAGTAAGGTACCACATTTTCACAATTGAATTGGCTTATCTCGGCGTTACATTGACCTGCGAGCTGGCAATGTCAATCACTTAAATATGTTACGTAGACAAATGTATTCCCGAAATTTCAATACTCTACGTTAGTTATTTTTTGGTGTTGGGTTTCTTTTCCGTCTCAGTATGTCATTAATTCTTGGGGAAATGTAACAGATAAGATCGAATCTTGATATTTGTGATGGGATCGCAAATGTATTTGAGTGACTGATACCACTGGATTTACCAATTTTCTGTTGGTGACATCAGAAATGCGTGTTATTCTCCTTAAGTAATCGATACTTACGATGTGAATTTTGTAGACAGAGAACACTGAAATCCGACGTTTTCTGATCAGCCCGTGCTGACATTGATTGTCTATCAGCTAAGGTATCATATATTGAGTCATACAGTAATCCACAGCATGTTATTTACTTCGAAGAGCAGACGATTTTCATGAAACGTATCCCGGTCTTGAATCCAGTACTATCCTAGATTTGAATTCTGGACTCGTCAATCTTTGACATTATAAGCACGCCAGACGAAGTACTAATCACCACCTGGAGAAGTCACACGAACACCGAGTGCTACCGTCTCTAGCTTTAATAGTGACCTCATTTGCGCATGGCAGAGAATCCACAAATTTCTTCAGGTTTCTCTCTTCCAGCTGGAGCCACTCATTTATCATTAGATCTCATACAGCTATCAATCTGCGGGGATGGCTCAGAAATGGTTCAAATGGCTCTGAGCACTATGGGACTTAACATCTGAGGTCATCAGTGCCATAGACTTAGAACAACTTAAATCTAACTAACCTAAGGACATCACACACATTCATTCCTGAGGTAGGATTCGAACCTGCGACCGTAGCAGCAGCGATGTTCCGGACTGAAGCGACGAGAATGATGAAATATCCATCCTGGTTTTCGTTCCCGTTTATCACAACGGGCCCAAATAACATTGAGAGAAACAGCTCCAAAACGTTACAAAAAAGGCTCCGGCCTAAACAGCTCCCTTCAGCAGTTCGGGTTTAGCGACTCATCAGACGGTCGGTGCACTCGACACCTTGCGTCATTTAAAAGAGGGAAAATCGCGACCCATTCTACCCGCTATACACTTTCAGTCGGCAGTTATCATGTTTGTGTGTTGCTTGATCCTCTGAAGACCTGCAGCTTAATGTCCCGCCCTGAGCGAGATAAGGAACTCGACATGTCCGTTGCACACAGTTTCTTTCACAGGTTTCGCTCGGAAACTGGTTTGGGCGCATGCAATCACTGACAGCAGTAATTCCTGACGGGTTTGAAACGATTATTCGACTCTGGGCCCTGTTACACGTTTTTCGAGAACTGTTCATACACTATTCTGTGTGGCTGTACACGTTGAACAGTTCACTTTGACACATGAAAGAATCGGTCAACTTCCATGACGGTGTGTCCACGGGCAAGTTCAAACGTGACAGCGCCTTGTTGCCACACCGTCACGTGTTTACGTCAATCCATGTTACAACGGTGATTACGTCAGGGTTGGAAGATATATCTCAGCAGCTATACTCTCGGTGTTCGCAGTTTCGTAAATGTCTTCTTTCTATTATGTCCTAAAGCGATATGCTCTTTGGATTGGAATACTAAATTTATCTTTCAAGGGGGGTCCGATTGGTAATAATGAGATCGTTTTACCGATATCTTCTTCGCTCTGATCAAACATCAAAGAATACTACGGAGACCAAGAGATTACCGATGTACCAGGCAACACCGACACCATAATTTCTTCGGTTGAGCAGCACTATAATCAGTAGGAGACAGTGCTGCAGCACAGCGGATGTTAACGGAAGCTAGGCGCAGAGGCGACGATTTTACGTAAACGACAGTCTTATGGTGACGCTAAAAATTAATATTTATTGGATTTTTGAAGTTATTTGTGGTTTATGTTTAAACTGAAGTAAGTTTTCAGTACTTTATTAACGACAATATAATGTAATGAGTAAGTATGTTTCCTTGTGCGACTTTTAGCGTGGGTTTTTCAACTGAATCACAGCATTAGTAAAGCCCTTAAAGTCAAGTCTCTGCAACAATGTGTGAATGGGGTGATATCGACAGACGAATACTGGGCAACGTCGACAGGGTGTCGATAATTCCCCGTGCTCTAAATTTCAGAAGAACAGTTGTTCACACTTAAGTAAAGTCTTATAGCGTATTTCTGATGGCGAGGATAGTAAACAAAAGATCAAAGTGGGCTAAATGGTATGGAGAAAAACTAAAAACACATTAAGTTTAGTGAGGTCAAGGAGATCGCAACACAGCGTGTCAGAGTAATTGAATGGTACTAAAAATTACACTTTATAATAAATTAAAATTAAATTCAGGCAAGGAAACTTCCTTGGGAAAAGATCTGTTCCTACTATAGTTTATTCATTTTTAGGCGATCTGCCATAATACATTAAGGAAGATACTCTTCTTTACGAAGGTAATCATTGTTCCTGATAAACAGTTTCCGTAATCAATGTTACTGCCTTCAGATCTCTCAGATCCATCCGTCGAGTCTAAAGACGGTAATACTGATTACTGAGACTGGTTATCGAGAGTAATGGTTGTTATTAGCGACCTTGGCAAAGATGTTTATCTTCTCTAATGGATCACTTTGTACTCCTGAACAAGAAAGAGAATTATTCAAAGATGTGACTACTGTGGCACGTTTATCCTGTGGCATTTCCCTGGCTGAGTTGCAGCGAAGTTGCTATGCGTGGAAATTAGGCCTTGAGCACAGTTTCAATAAAAGCACCAGAAACGCTGAAGAAGACTGGGTCTTTTGCCTTAGACCGAGAAATCTTAAAATTAGCTTGACGAAACCATCAGCAAGAACTATCAACAGAGGTCTACGTTTCAACAAAGCTGATCTGATATCTTTTAGCAGCTAGTACACCATTTTCAAAAAAACGTGTTGTGTACTCAAATGGTTCAAATGGCTCTGAGCACTATGGGACTAAACTGCTGTGGTCATCAGTCCCCTAGAACTTAGAACTACTTAAACCTAACTAACCTAAGGACATCACACACATCCATGCCCGAGGCAGGATTCGAACCTGCAACCGTAGCGGTCGCGCGGTTCCAGACTGTAGCGCCTAGAACCGCTCGGCCACACCGGCCGGCACTGTGTACTCATTTTGATGCATTTTAAGATAGTAAGATATTTTATAAGAACAGGAATTTTATTCTGTCAGTGTTTCATAATGTTGTTAATACGCTGTAAATTTGTCGATATTACGCTGTTACTCGGGGCAATACCTACACGCTACACATTTCCTTCGATAGTGATAAGTTATGTATTAATTATTTATTTATGATACTTAATTTTAAAAAAAGAGAGATTAAAAAAAGAAAAAAACTACTACTACTTCGACTACTACAAAACCACATTAAAACCCTTAACCAGTCACCCAGCTACAAATCTAATATCAACATTAGAGTTTTTTTGTTTGTTTGTTCGTTTATTTTGGTGTACTTAACTTGTGCACGGTTGCTTCCGCTACTGGATTCGCTCTCATGTTACTCTGGTCAACATAGTCTGCTGGACTCCTTGGGCGTCGGGCCGCATGGCAGCAGGGTTCCCACTGTAGCGAGTAATTACACCTGTCACTGTTACTTTTGGTGGTGAGTTCCCATGGAACCATACTGCTGAGGTCATCGGTCCCTAGGCGTACATACTACCTAATCTAAGTTAAAACAACTTATGCTATGTACAACACAACAGGACTCGAACCTCCAACGGGTGGGAGCGTGACGTGGCAGGCGCCTCAGATCGCGCTGCTACCCCGCGCGCGCTTCTAAAATCCACACGTCCATGATCACTTGCACCAGCGCAGTGTAGATTCTTGGGACAGTATTTCACTCGGTGGTCGACAACCTCAGTCATCTTCTCTCCATCTATGTTGTCTATCCTGGACGTGCACGATGACTTATGCTTGAATTCCTCGTGAAGTCTTCGTTGGCCTTCCTGGACACTGCGGCTGCAGTGTCGTCCAAGATGCGCCAGGTCCATTCGCTCCTTATTGCTGCTTTGCGATCCAATAACTGTAAGCTGCAGCTTAATAGAGCGCACAGTCCCACAATGTGTTTTCTGGTGTACCCATATTGCCGCAGGCGTAGTTGTCTTCTGTTTTTGTATAGATATGTGGCGTAACGGCCATGGCCAGTCAGGAAATATATCAGTCCCCTCGATGGCTTAAGAAATTGCATTTTTAAACTCTCCCTAATGTTAGGAGAAATTCGTATGTTATCCAGCCAGTGCCTGAAGTGTCCCATTCATTTTGCCACAGTTGTAATATACGACGATTTATTGCCTTTTTAGAACTGACCTCAGTTCCAGTCACACTTCATACACTTCATACTTCCATTTGAATTCCTTTCTTTAACCAGTAAAAGGCTCCCCTTTTCCTAATTTCCCAGTCCAGTGGACATATTCCTAAAATTACTAACAAAGCGTTATTCGGGGTGATTAATTATAGTAGCACGCTTCGTTGAACGCTTGTAACTATTGAGGCTTCACTAGCTGCAGTCTATGAGTCCAGACACTCGCATTATATCTTACGGATGCTGGTATACTCTACTTGTCTTCAAGGGAGCGGAAACTGCCTATCTGAAATAGACATATAATTTTATTCATTACGTTGGCGCCTTTCCTGCCTGCTTCCTCTACATGACTTGCAAAGTTACGACGTTCGTCCAGGAATACCCCTATATATCTCGCTACTGCGCGTTTTCTTATCTTTATGTAATTTTATTTTATTTTCGGGTTTCTTATTAGGGCTGGCCGGAGTGGCCGAGCAGTTCTAGGCGCTACAGTCTGGAACCGCGCGACCGCTACGGTCGCAGATTCGAATCCTGCCTCGGGTATGGATGTGTGTGATGTCCTTAGGTTAGTTAGGTTTAAATAGTTCTAAGTTCTAGGGGACTGATGACCTCAGAAGTTAAGTCCCATAGTGCTCCGAGCCATTTGAACCATTTTTTTGTTCTTATTAGGTCCCCTTTCAGTGGGACTTTGTATTAACATTAAGCCATTTGGCCTGACCAGCTATCATATCACAGAACTTTCTCATCATGCGCAGACGAATCGTTTCAAAGTCAGTCTCGCGGCCAACCCGTACAACCATTTCCTAGGACAGCTTGCCAGCTTCTCTGCCGACTGACAGCACCGCTTAGGCCACTGAGTACAGGGCAAACGAATTCAGTGTTGTGGCCAGAGATACAGCTTCACTTATTCTCAACAATTCGTCACCACTATTACCCACTAGGCTTGGATACACACATTGATAATCGGGGGAACTGTGATATCAGTAGCCTTTCCAGGTCGCATCATCACCCGGCATCAGATCTACACAATTTACAGTGCTACATTGCGACGAGTCTGCTAGTTTAATAGGGGGGGGGGGGGGGGGGGCGAGTAATACACTACTGGCAATTAAAATTCCTACTCCAAGAAGAAATGCAGATGATAAACGGGTATTCATTGGATAAATATATTATACTAAAACTGACATTAGATTACATTTTCACTCAATTTGCGTGCGATAGATCCTGAGAAATCAGTAACCAGAACCACCACCTCTGGCCGTAATAACTTCCTTGATACGCCTGGGCATTGAGTCCAACGGAGGTTGGATGGCGTGTACAGGTACAGCTGCCCATGCAGCTTCAACACGATAACACAGTGCTTCGAGAGTAGTGACTGGCGTTTTGTGACGAGCCACTTGCTCGGCCACCATTGACCAGAGGTTTTCAGTTGGTGAGAGATCTGGAGAATGTGCTGGCCAAGGCAGCAGTCGAACATTTTCTGTATCCAGAAAGGCCCGTACAGGACCTGCAACATGCGATCGTGCATTACCCTGCTGAAATGAAGGGTTTCGCAGGGATCGAATGAAGGATAGAGCCACGGGTCGTAACACATTTTAAATGTAAGATCCACTATTCAAAGTGCCGTCAATGCGAACAAGAGGTGACCGAGACGTGTAACCATCACGCAGGGTGATTCGCCAGTATGGCGATGATGAAAACACACTTCCAATGTGCGTTCAACGCGATGTCGCCAAACACGGATGCAACCACCATAATGCTGTAAAAAGAACCTGGATTCATCAAAAAAATGACGTCTTGCCATTCGTACACCCAGGTTCGTCGTTGTGTACACCATCGCAGGCGCTCCTCTCTGTGACGCAGCGTCAAGGGTAACCGCAGCCATGGTCTCCGAGCTGATAGTCCATGCTGCGGCAAACGTCGTCTAACTGTTAGTGCAGATGGTTGTTGTCTTGGAAACGTCCCCATCTGTTGACTCAGGGATCTAGACGTGGCTGCACGATCCGTTACAGCCGTGCAGATAAGATGCCTGTCATCCCGAATACTAGTGATACGAGGCCGTTGGGATCCAGCACGGCGTTCCGTATTACCCTAATGAACCCATCGATTTCATGTTCTGGTAACAGTCATTGTCGCGATACGATAAACCACTATCGCCATAGGCTACAATCTGACCTTTACCGAAGTAGGAAACGTGATGGTACGCATTTCTCCTCCTTACACGAGGCATCACAACAACATTTTACCACGCAACGCCGGTCAACTGCTGTTTGTGTATCAGAAATCGCTTGAAAACGTGACTCATGTCGGCACGTTGTAGGTGTCTCCACCGGCGCCAACCTTGTGTGAACGCTCTGAAAAGCTAATCATTTGCATATCATAGCATATTCTTCCTGTGGGTTAAATTTCGCGTCCGTAGCACGTCATCTTCGTGGTGTAGCAATTTTAATGGCCAATAGTGTATTTTGTCCGGTGAGCTTCTCTCAGGCGCCTGTATGCTAGGAGGCCACCGTGGACCCGCGGAACACAAACGTCACAAGTGAACAGAGGTGAGCTGAGGTGAGCTGGCGATGCCGCGGATGGCACCCCGGGATGACCTCGCTCCGCCCCGCCACGCAACCGTTCCGGGTCAGTGGGCGCCGCCCCGGCAGAGGTAGACAGCTGCTGACATTGACCACATCCTGCTGCTCTGCCGTTAACAATGGCACAACGTCTTTAGGAGGCACGAGTAGCTGAGGTCGACGGACACGGTCCACAGTCAGCCTTCGGAAAACCCTCAGCCGATGCTGTGAACGTATTCTTATCCGCAGACCTTCGTAGAAGTCTGAATTGCACCATTGGCCGTGACCTACGGCTTACTGTACAGCGGTCAGGACAATTTACATACAATGGAACTTGTAGTGGCCCGTAACGAAGTTATGTTGGGTCCATCTCTATTAGGACGATAGTCTATATCTTACCTTGACCGCCCTCAGCGTAGAAAACTGCGCAGTTCATCATCCTTCTCACACCCATACCGAAAGTTAGATACCCGTCTCCTTACTATCTGGCTCGTTCGCCGATTCTGCACTGAAAACAGTATCTTCATGTCTGAACAGTTCGGTTTCCCCTATGAGTATTACACCTACCGTACCCTTGGTACGTCATATCTCCTTGGTCAGAGCAAGGAGAGAATCCGCAGAAGCAGAATTCCTGGAGAGAGGGAGAGAGAGAGAGAGAGAGAGAGAGAGGTGTTTAACCGCGTCTGGTACGATGGACTCATCTACAGACTTGATCAAATAGGGCAACCAGAGCATGTAACCTAGTGTATTGATTCGTTTCTTACGTGGCGTCAGTTTTTCGTAAGATACGGAGTGCTATTTAGCCAGGCACGACCGATTGCGGCAGGAGTACCGCATGGCTTGGTGTTAGGTCACGTTCTGTACACCATTTATACCAATGAAATACCTAAGCAAGAAACAGCGAGGTAGCAATTTATGTTGACGATACAGATATGCGTCAGAATTGTCGCAGCCTCCTGTTCATTCACAGAAGACTACAACAGCATCTCGATAAAATTACACAATGTTTTGCAGTATGGAAAATTAATGTTAATCCTATCAAGTATCAGGCAATATACTTCTTTATAACCATGCTCAGACTCCCAGATCGTCAACTCAGAGTTGGCGATCGGTATTTGCCTTATCGTGAGCCGGCCGCTGTGGCCGAGCGGTTCAAGGCGCTTCAGACTGGAACCGCGTGACCGCAACGGTCGCAGGTTCTAATCCTGCCTCGGTCATGGATGTGTGTGATGTCATTAGGTTAGTTAGGTTTGAGTAATTCGAAGTCTATGGGACTGATGACCTTAGAGCCATCTGAACCATTTGAACCTTGCCGTGACTATTACGTACTCAGCCCTGGAAATCGACAGGCGCTTCACACAGCAGGAAAAAAAATTGCGGACTCCTATTTCGATTTTAGCCTTGTTTGAACGGTGAAGGACTGTCTACACACTGCAAAGTCCTCCTGTGGCGCTCTCTGATACTTCCAGTAATGTCGAGTGGCTCAGGAGTGTGCTTCATGGCCCACAGACTCCAAGCTCATTCGCCTACAAGACAGCAAAAACAAAACTTTCCACTTCGTTTCAGAGCTGACAGATACGTCTCGGAACCAAACAAGCGAGTTACTAGGCCAACACACTATTTGCACACTCATTCAGGATAAATCCATAAAATTTTATGAAGTATCACAAACTTTGTAACACATCTTCATGCGAAATTTCTCCCAAGATCCTCCTGAAACTTCTCACGAACACACAAAATGAACCCTTGCGCGCCACGTTAGTAAGCAGTAATATACAAAAAACTAAACACAAACATTTACAGCCGGCCGCTGTGGCAGAGCCGTTCTAGGCCCTTCAGTCCGGAACCGCGCTGCTGTTAAGGTCGTAGGTTCGAATCCTGCCTCGGGCATGGATATGTTTGATGTCCTAAGGTTAGTTAGGTTAAATTAGTTCTATGTCTGGGGGGGGGGGGGGACAACGGCCTTGCCGCAGTGGATACACCGGTTCCCGTGAGATCCCCGAAGTTAAGCGCTGTTGGGTGTCGTCGGCACTTGGATGCGTGACCATGCAGCCGCCATGTGCTGTTGCCATTTTTCGGGATGCACTCAGCCTCGTGATGCCAAATTGAGGAGCTACTCGACCGAATAGTAGCGGCTTCGGTCAAGAATACCATCATAACGACCGGGAGCGCGGCGTCCTGACCCCAAGCTCCTCCTATCTGCATCCTCCTCGGAGGATGACACGGCGGTTGGATGGTCCCGGTAGGTCACTCGTGGCCTGAAGACGGAGTGCTTTATTTAAGTCTAGGGGACTGATGACCTCAGATGTTAAGTACCATAGAGCTTAGAGCCATTTGAACCATTTGAACCAACATTTACACTATAAATACAACACTATTTCCCACAAGACAGACGTGCACTCTCCAGCGGCGCTTCAGAATTCAAACCCCACTCACTACCTCGTCCGACTGCCCTAAACACGATATGAATACTTTCTTCATGTAAGTGTAAGGAGAATTAGCGTTTAGCTCTCCAAAGACGAGATAAAGTACGAACTCGGTCTGGGGAAGGAAAGCGGCCGTGACGTTTTCCAAGGAACTAGTCCAGAATTTGGATACAGCGACTTGCGAAAAGTAAACAAAACGGAAGTCTAGATGACCGGGTGAGTATTTGAGCGACCGTCCTTCCGAAGGCGAATCCACTGTCTTAACCGAGTGACACGACGCTCGGTATAGCTGTTACGGTAGCCTTCGTCGAAGGAAAAGGCTGTCAGTAAAAACACAGTGAACACAAAACACACGGTCTGAAATTGCTGTTTGAAAGTTTTTCCATTACCGAAGACTGGTTCTCTAAGTTCCACCCCCATCCCCCTCCCTCTATTGTAACTTGATTCTCTAACACGACCCCGCCCTTCCGACCAAAAAAACATAATATTAGTTAGGTGCATAAATTCGTAGCGTTTTTGTTTTGCATGTTGGTATTCCGATTGCTACTGGTTTTGTTTATCGATTGTTATTTTTTATATTGGTGTACATATTGTCATTTTGTCATCTGGAGCCGGCCAGGGTGGCCGAGCGGTTCTAGGCGCTACAGTCTGGAACCGCGCGACCACTACGGTCGCAGGTTCGAATCCTGCCTCTGGCATGAATGTGTGTGATGTTCTTAGGTTAGTTGGGTTTGAGTAGTTCTAAGTTCTAGGGGACTGATGACCTCAGAAGTTAAGTCCCATAGTGCTCAGAGCCATTTCTTGTCATCTGGAGATAGTGAGTGGAGCTGTGGACGCTAGAAAATGGAGTGCCAACTGGAGCCATCGGAACATTTCCGAGATAGTTTTGGTTTAATAGAGGGATGACAGCATCGGAGGCAGCCAGAAACATTTGCGGCGTGTATGCGGTTAATGCCACTGGACAGATCACGGCAAGAAATTGGTTTTCCCGCTTTATGGAGGATCTCTTTGACATTAGTGACTCTCCACGTTCAGAAGGACCTTCAGGGTTTTATGAAGATCATTTTAACGCAATAATCTACAATTATCCACGTCATTGTACTCGAGAACTGGCAGATGTGATGTACTGTAACCATTCCAACATCGTGTGACATTTGTATGCAGTGGGGAAGCTTCAAAAATCGGGCACATGCTTTAAGCCAAAATTACAAAAATCTCTAGGTGGCCACATGTGTATCTTTGCTTTCTTGTTATCACTTGGCTCGTGCACGTATCCTTATGTTAACTTAAGAAAATAAATGAATGGCTGAGCCCAAACAAAGCAGCAACTCCCCGATAAAACCTGCATACATCCACAAAACATGTTATGCGTCTGGTGGAATAGCGACGGTTTGGTGAAATACGAACTGCTTCCCTGAGGTGTAATCACCACTGCTGACATTTATTGTCAACGACTGAGACGTCTTCCAGTGGTAGTCCGAGAACATCGAACAGGAAGATTACTTCAAGTGATGCTACTCCATGATAATGCCCGCCTGCATTCTGCTAGGCCGACAAAAATGTATGCAGAAGGTAGGTTGAAAAGTGATTCCGCACCCACTTTATTCTTATGATGTGCTCTGAGTACTATGGGACTTAACATTTGAGCTCGCAAGTCCCCTAGAACTTAGAACTACTTAAACCTAACTAACCTAAGGACATTACACACATCCATGCCCGAGGCAGGATTCGAACCTGCGACCGTAGCGGTCGCGCAGTTCCAGACTGAAGCGCAAGGAAACGCTCGGCCATACCGGTCGGCTATTCACCTGATCTTGTACCCTCAGATTTTTAAATTTTCCGCTTTATATCAAATAACTTTCAGGGAACTTTCTTTCCAGATGGAAAAGCGCTCCGAACATACCTCGACGAGTTCTTCGTCTGAAAACTACTTCATTTCTGCACTCGTGAAATCGAAAAGTTACCCGAGCACTAGCAGCTTGTTGTAGATAGTAAAGGGAATATATTACGGACGTCTAATTTATCTGTTGTGTTTATCAAACTTATAGAATGACACTACGAACTTATGAGCCAACCCAATAAATGTGCGTACATTTACAACACCATTACATGAAAATACGTCTCGTCTGTGTATACGACGTTTTATAATTAGTCATGGGTTTCCTCCGTTTTCAGAAAAACCATTTGTATTTCACGACGTCTGACGAAATAAGCAAATATCAATGGAAGTACGAACCAACATGTATAAGGATATGACTCGAACATTTGTGGGTAGATCGTTGTCTTTCCTGTGCTCTCACGCGCTCAGAAATTGTGTATGGGTAACCACCTGTTGAGAAATGTCAGCTGACCAGATTTTGCTCATTAGCCCGTACACGCTTCACAACCAAATTATACAGTTAAAATAGCTGTATGTGGAGCTTACTAGTTATGCTATCATTTGGAATTTCTAGTAACGAAATACTGAAACACACTGCGGCCGAGGAGTCAGATACTGAAGTGTAAGAAAAAAAGACCCATGTTTAGTATCCACTTAAGTAAGATGAAAATTACCGATGTCGAAACAGATGAAATTCTTACGAACCGTCGGAGCTCGTCAGACGTAGGTCAGTAAAAGAGCTAAAGAAGTTGTTGTCCGAAGCAAACCAAGAAGAAGTTTCAATTAAGGAGCTGAATATCTCGTTGCCATTGTGAAAGAAAACACAAATGACATTGCGTGATCTGTGAAATACTGAACAAGGCTATTTTCAGCTGAGTTAAATACTTTAAATTGGCTTATAAGCGACACAAAAGTTCTAAGATTTGTTTGGAACTACGGATCACTTTCCATAAATCGTCCGCCAGCCGTAGGATCAATATTGCTCGCGCCAATACCTGCCCAACAGCAGGACTTTCTGGAGCCTGAATCAGCTTCATTCCTCGCCTCATTTGTAACAGCTTTTGGTGTGAGCAGATTCCAGGACACCGATTGCTGTGGAATGGAGTTAATCCAGCCCCGTGTATCGTCGGATACTTACCCCCTGTGGTGCAATAAACTGGATCCTGTGCATCAACATTTTACCATAACACACGAGTTCACGGATCTAACGGAAACCACCCTTGGTGGTCTTACAGACGTCCAAGCGAAATCTAACAAGCTCTCGGGCTGGAAGAGAATCGTCGTAAACTAGTACAAAGTAAAGAGGTTAACCGGCGACTGATATTAGTCACGGGCGGTGTAACATATTATTTCTGACCAACAGCACAAAACGGACGCAAACTTGTTCCTCTGAAGGGACAAAGGAGACCACACAGTTCTGTATAAATAAGAAGCTGTTTTCATTATTTGACACTGTAGAATGATGATACCCCGAGCGCATCATTTTCCGGCGGAGTGGTTCATGGTCAACGAACATGGCCACTTTTAGACGCCATGCGGCGAGCTTTCCGTGCGGATACTAAATAGGTCCTTATGACAGGGGCCTGCTACATGGTGTACTGCTCGACATACTTGCATAAAGTATTACGCAACTATATTCAGGGACGTCATTTACCTGCCACCCAGGTAAATTTCTTCGTTTCATTTAAAATACCTGTTGTTATTGCATTATTTTAATGCTTGTGGTCCCCATTTAATCTCATTTCCTTCACAATAACTGATCTCAGTCCTATAAATGTTATCGTTGATGATTATCTTCAATAATCTACACCCATAAAACATTTAAAAGGCCTAATAGGAAACGACGGTCACTAAATGAAACATGAGCAGTTCATGAGCACTTAGGCAAATCCAAACATAATTGACGCCAAATTATCAATGGTAAAAATGACCACTACATAATCGGCGCGCAACAACGGGCCAATAAAGCTCACCATTACAGCGTTTATGCAGAGAATGTGTAAATTACGCATAAGATTCAAAGCGCGGTGGACAACGGCACACAGGCTGAAGCTGTGTTCCTTGATCTCAGTAAGGCATTTGACACCGTCCCGCATTGCCGTTTAATGAAAAAAATACGAGCTTAGGGAGTATCGGAGCAGACCTGCGATCGGATTCAAGATTTTCTTGCAGACAGTACTCATCACGTCGCTCTTAACGGAACTAAACCCACAGATGTAAAGGTAATATGCGGAGTACCACAGGAAAGTGGGACAGGACCGTTGCTGTTCACAATATATATAAATGATCTAGTAGAAAGCGTCGGATGCTCTTTAACGCTATTCGCAGATGGTGCAGAAGTAGCAACGCCAGGAGCTAGTAAGAATTTGCAGAACAACCTACAGAGAATTGATGAATGGTGCAAACTCTGGCAGTTGACCCTGAACGTACATAAATCTCACATATTGCGCATACATGGGAAAAGAAATCCACTACTGTACAGCTGCACTATTTATGACAAACAGCTGGAGACAGCGTCTACCGTGAAATATCCAGGCGTAACTATCCAGAGCGACCTTAAGTGGATTGACCATATAAAACAGATAGTTGGAAAAGCAGACCCAAGACTCATATTTATCGGAAGAATTTTAAAGAAAGGTAAGTCATCCACGAAAGAAGTAGCTCGTAAGGCGCTTATTTGCCCGATCCTTCAGTATTGTTAATCTATCTGGCATCCCTACCAGGTAGGACTGATAGAGGACATAGAGAAGATCCAACGAAGAGCGGGCGTTTCGTCATGGGATCGTTTAGCTGGCGAGGGAACGTTACGGAGATGCAAAACAAGCTCCACTGGCAGACGATACAAGAGAGGCGTTGTGCATCACGGAGACCTACTGAAATTTCGGAGTAGCCCTTTTGAGGAGGAGTCAGACAACATATTACTCCCCCCCCCCCCCCCCCCCCCATACATCTCGCTTATTCACCACGAGGAGAAAATTCGATAAATTAGAGCCAATGCAGAGGCTTACCGACAATCATTTTACCCACGCACTATTCGCGAGTGGAACAGGGCTGGAGATACCAGACAGTGGCACCGAAAATACCCTCCGCCACACACTAATAGGTGGCTTGCAGAGTATGATGTAGATGTAGATAGAGATGCTGTTATCTTATTGTCAGTCCTTTGATATTTCTGTGTCTCTTTGCAGAATCCTAACTTACGTAATTTCCATCGCTAGTTAAAAATTATATGCACAGCTCAGAAGACAGTGAACGAAAAAGTGTCAAATATTCTTGTATCAGATGTACCATGCATAAATTGTATTTCTTATATCTTTTTCTTGAACCATAGTTTAGCGACGGCAACATTACTCCCAGGTGGCTAACAGGAATGAAGGATGAAGATTCCTGTGTCATCAGAATCAGTTGTTACGCAGTCCGGTCACATCAATGAGACCTTCTGTCAAAAGCTTGAGTAGCCCACCTTTTGCAGCACGGTCCGCTGCGCGACGTGCAAGAAGAGTCAGTGGGGTTCTCGAAGGTATCGACAGGGACGTGGGTCCAGTGCTGTGGCTAGCTGCATAGGTTTGTCGGTTGAGGATCCACGGCGCGAACAGCCCAACCATGGTGGTACCTCAGATTCTTCATAGGGTTTAAATTCCAGAAGTTTGGTGGCCAGGGGAGTAGGATATCTTCGAACAACGCACGAGCACTGCGTACTGGACGGCACGTTGCATCGTCCTGCTGGTAGATGCTATTGTGCCGAGGAAAAAACCCTCAGGAATGACAAGAAAACATTCCCCATACTCTAACACTTCCTCTCCAGTCTGGGCCCTTGGCCCCGACTGCAGCAGGACCATGTATGCCAACAGCCATTTGTCCAGTGGCGCCTAAAACGTGATTCATCTGAAAGGGTCACGTGTCGCTAAACAGTGGACGTCCAGTTGCGGTATTAGAGTGCAAATTCAAGCCTTCTTTGCAGGCGAACAGCAGCCACCACGGGTGGCTGGACCAGGCGCCAGCTGCACGACTCCATACGCAACACCATTCGGTGAAGAGTCGCTGAGGAGCCCCTGGCCTCATCTGGAAGGTCAGTCGTTCAACAGTTTGACGTCTATTCTGGACCGTGTATAACGTTCCACACTCTGGTGCATATCATTACTGTCGTAGATTATACGCAACAGCCAGCACGAGATGGGAGCAAGCTAACTGAAGAAGGCATATGAGTCTGTCTGAAGGCCATAAAGTATGCGAAGGCAGTGATCACCACCGAGTATACATGAGCAAAGAATTCTGCCACGTTTCTTCTAGACGTGAGGCAGAATCGTGTGCAGTTGGCACGTCCTGCTAGCCGAGCACCTCGCGAGAACAGCCAGCGAAATGTCTGCTACCAACTGCGCTGAATAATTTTGTTATTACTTGCTTACTTAGTTACATTACATTAATTTCATTGCTTACATGACTTCCTGGTTTCTTCAGTCAGTCGGTCCTGTGCTTCTGTTTCCCTCTTATAAATTTAATTATTTGTTTTAACTCTGTTTATCTCTGTTTTCTGGTTTACTGCGACATCGCTGGGCAGTCCCCGAAATCTTTGGTTTTATATTGGGAAATGTAAATTTATCTCTTTCACTAAAAGGTCTGAAAATGCTAATAAATGTCAACCTAAATTAGGCTGATGGACTGATCACACAACTATAGTTTGCAAAAATGTATCATCATTTCTTCAAGCCATACGAAAATATAAATAACTCTTAAGTTTTGACCGGAAAAACAAACTGCTGACTGCAGTTAGTTCTGACACAGACCTTACACCGTTACATGTAAGTCTCTTCTTTCACACCAGCCCTTCCTCATTTCCCGAAGCCCGTTGCTGGTACAGTATCCCTGAACTTCTCTCCCTCAGAGCTCTGTATGTCATAAGATCTCACTTTTGTGCCGCCATAAATACACATTGTATGTTATACAGTCACTATTATTATTATTATTATTATTATTATTATTATTAATAATAGTGTCGCAGTACTTAGTACTTCAAACCGCATTAGAGATATTCATATTTTATTTGAAATCATTATTTACATTATATCACCAGTATTTTATTACGATTTGTCATAATGAACTCATCGTTCTTTTAGTAACTATCGTCCAAAATGTTCTCTAGGTTTAAAGTCCTGGTCCAGTATAAGATAGAGCTGATCAGGTTATATATATATATATATATATATATATATATATATATATATATATATATATGTGTGTGTGTGTGTGTGTGTGTGTGTAAATAAAATGATTACATCAATCCATTCCACAGAAACTGAGTTTAAATCATTTTATCCCAAATAATTTACAGCAAGGCTAATTTTGAGGCGAAAAATATGTAGCTCAGTCGAACTTGATATGGATAATCGACGAAGTTAGCATCCTGTGTGGCACATTTGCATCATGCTTTACAGAAAACATACGTTCAGAAAGATCATCTGCATCTACATGAAGTATTTTATATTCCGGGTATCCGCAGCTGTTGAAGGGCATGATGTTACGGAGAATTCCACTGTCAGCTGGTAAAATTGCTGTTGTATTTATACATGAACGGTTTAGCGATCCAGAGCCACATCGCCACGTGCCCTAAAACCACAAAAAAAAAAAAAAAAAAAATCGCCACGTGCAACAATGTTAAAAGTCGTAAGTGTACCCATCACTCCTAGTAAAGGTGTATTATTCAGTAAATATTATCTATATTACGCAGGCGAACAAAGAGTTACCAAGACGTGATTCATTAATTTCGTTAAAATCGCTGGTGAGTGGATCAAGTAGTTATACACGGTTGTTTTAAGACTTGCCTGCATCTACGTGACTGCTCTGCAGCTCACAGTTAACTGCCTGTCATAGTTTTCACCGAACCACGTTCAGCCTATTTCTCTACCAATCCACTCTTTTAACAACTTGCGAGAAACACGAACATTTAAATCTTCGTCTGGGCGCTATGATTTCCCTTATTTTACTGTGATGGTCATTTCCGTCCATGTAGCAAGGCCCCAACAAAATATTTTCGTATTCGAAGGAGAAAGTTCATCGTTAAAATGGCGTGAAAAGATCTCGCCTTAGTTTTAGTGATTGCCACCTCATCTCATGCGTCGTATCCTTGAAACTCTCTCCCATATTTCACGATAATACAAAACGAGCTGCTGCTCTTTGAACTTTTTCATTGTCCTCCGGGTCTCTTACCGCACAGCTGTATTCCAGATTGAAGATGGACAAACTAATGTAGCCAGTCTGTTTAGTAGACTTGTTGCAGCTTCTAAGTGTTCTGCATTATATGTGTGATCGTCCAAGTTAAGCTATTCTTGATTGTAATTCCTGTGTATTTAGTTAAACTGACAGACTTTAGAATTGTTTGATTTCTCGGGTAACCGAAATGTAAGGGATTCCTTTTAGTACTCATGTAGATGACCTCACACTTTTCGTTACACAGACTAAGTTGCACATCGTACGGACATCTTGCCGAAATCATATTGCAGTTCGTTTTGATCTTCTGATCACTTTACGAGACGGTAAAAGACAGCATCATCTGCAAATCATCGAAGAGTACTTCTCAGATTGGCCGGCCAGAGTGGCCGAGCGGTTCTAGGCGCTACAGTCTGGAACCGCGCGACCGCTACGGTCGCAGGTTCGAATCCTGCCTCGGGCATGGACGTGTGTGATGTCCTTAGGTTAGTTAGGTTTAAGTAGTTCTAAGTTCTAGGGGACTTTCTTTCAAACCATGACGAGGAAACCAATCGGCTTTACCTTTTGTCAGATCACAGTTTGGAACTTCCATCGGAATCTGACTCTAATGAGCACTTCGCAAAAACTGACCGGGATGACATTGGTGGCATATTAGATACTAACGTTTTAACTCAGGAAAAAATTTAAAAAATTGAGAACTGTAACAACACTGATAGGCAGGACCTTTTTAAGATCTTACAATCGTATTCCACAGTTACTCACAAAACAGGAAAAATTAAAGGATTTCAGTACAAATTTCGTTTTGGTGAGCGTCAGACCATACGTAATTATGGGGACATGTTAGAATGATAATACAATCTATGCTTGACGAGGTCATTATGGAACCAGTGGTAAGTTCATACAATAATCCGTTACATGTTGTTGAGAAGAAAAACAGATCGATCAGGCCTGTCTTAGATTCCAGACAAATAAATACCATAATAGTTCTTAAAACAGACAGATCGCAAACTTGGAAGAACTTCTTCAAAATTTCAGTGGCGTTAAACTGTTGTCTTCTGCTGATCTCAGATACAGCTTTGACAAATTGAACTTCATTCGGAATGTAGAAAATATACGGCTCTCTTTGTTTCAGCGTTTGTTATCAGTTTAGAAACTGCCTTTTGGTTCGAACATTTCTTCGGCAGCATTCATTCATGGGCTAAATTCCATATTACCTGAGTTTTAAAACGACACAGCACCTCATTTGTGGACGGTATTTTAATAGCAGAAGCCTCTTGGCAACAACATAATGGTATCCTCAACAGCTTGTTACGTATTTTTGGTGAATCTGGAATTATAGTTAACTTGGAAAATTCTTAATTCAGTAGGACAAAGGTGAAGATTTTGGGTCACATTATTTCTTCTGAGGGCACTCAGCCTTATCCTGAAAAGCAATCAGAGCTATTCCTGTTCCATCCACAAAACGACTAGTTTGCAATTTTCTGGGTCTCGTGAAATTCTACCGTCGTTTCCTGAATATGCGAATTCTAGTAACTCCAAAACTTTGTGCCCTCACTGGCAAAAACGCTATTTGGAAGTGGGGCGATCAGCGACAGTTGCAATTTGATTCTTTGGAAGAGGTACTACTTAACGCGCTAGTCTTAATTCATCTAGATCTGTTACAGGATTTCTGTCTTGGCATGAACTCTTCTAAAGTTTGTTCTTGGTGCCCATTTATTTCACGAAGTTACAGATAATGACATTACTGTTCAGAAAATCATCGCTTTTTCTAGCACGTGCTAGCAAAATCAGATAAAAAATTATTCCGTTACTGAATTGGAAGCTTTAGCTAACGTTTGGTCATTTGACAATTTCTTTTTCTCTCTGGCAAACATGTAAAAGTTTATATTAATCGTCGAGCATTGCAATTTCTTATGTCTTCAAAATTAAATCTTGACAAGTTGAAACGTTGGGCATTATTTCTACAAGATGTTCACTTCACAATAGTCTACATTCCTGGCAAGATAAACATTGTTGCAAACGCACTTTCACGTTAACCGGCTGGCCTTGAGAAAAGCAACACAAAAGTAAACCTTGAAAAATTTTCAGTGCTCTTTACATTCACAAAGTAGCTTTTGAAAACTTCATCAGTGCGTCTTTAAAGGGCATTGCTCATGAGCAAGACAAGAATCGGATTTGGAAAGACATCAAAAGTAAATGGCATGAAAAGACACACACGCAGATTAGTCATTATTATATCGTTAGAAGAAACATACTCTTCAAACGTTCCACTGTTGATGACAAGCAATGGGTACTTTGTATTCCCAATGATTTTGTTAATAAGCTCATCTGGTACATTCATTTCAGCTAAGCACATTTTGGTCCACGAAGATGTTATCATATGCTTCGGACGACTTGTTATTTTAACAACATGGAAAAGAGAATTAGGAGAGTTCTGTCTATTTGCAAATTTTGTCAAAAAGCTAAATTGTCTGCCATCTTGCATCGTGCTCCATTGTTTCCCATTATTCCCATTAGATTAAAAGAATTAGCTACAGTTGATCTTCTGGTACCCCTTGTTAAAACATTGAATGGATTTTCCTACATTTTCGTCGCTGTTGAACTTACTTCATAAATAGTTCCTTTCTCACCGTTACGTAAAACCACTGGGCGTTCTGTATCCAACGCCTTTGTTAAAAAAAAAATTATCTGAAGTTGGACACTTTGACAAGGTCATTTCCGATAACAGACGACCATTCAGATCCGCTATTTGGTCAAGCATGCTTCGGATTCTCAAAATTAAACCTGTTTTTATTTCATTGTACTCTGTATCATAGTCGTCCACAATACGAGCACGAAAAGTCTCTACATTTGGTACCGGGGTTGCGTAGACCAGAGCTTTCAAATGCCCCCATAAATGAAAGTCAAGAGGGTTGAGGTCAGGAGAGCGTGGAGGCCATGGAATTGGTCCGCCTCTACCAATCCATCGGTCACCGAATCTGTTGTTGAGAAGCGTACGAACCGTTCGACTGAAATGTGCAGGAGCTCCATCGTGCATGAACCACATGTTGTGTCGTTCTTGTAAAGGCACATGTTCTAGCAGCACAGGTAGAGTATCCCGCATGAAATCATGGCGGTGAATCGAGGAAGTACAGTACATACTGACGAAACTAATTGCGTAAGTGTAAAATTAATACTACACCCACAAAACACTGATGGACCTTGCAAAATAACTTGTGATCCTTTGTTAGCAACTCTTACTTCCAGATCTTCTATGGCCTTATAAACAGTTTGACGGGAACGTCGATATCTTCTGCTGTAGCGAGGCATCTCGGAACATGCAGTTGCACGCGCTGCTGCTCGCCGACTGACGTCGGCTATGACTGTAACTACTTATATACACGCGAAGCTCGTGACCTTGAACGGGACTTAGAAAATTCTGCACATTCGCACACTGGCGCTTATCCCGTACGCGCGCGGTAGGATCTCTAGACCGCGCGCGGACGGCATAAGGCTTTGGAACTGCGCCAAGCGACAGATGCCTCGCTATGCGTCACAGCTCAGAGTATATTGCATCACACTGTTCCAACTCTATGGCCTCCGGTCAATGTAGCGTACGTCCGATGATCAGAAACTAGCCGATTAGAATAATTATTAAATTAGGTTTTGAAATAAAAGAAGTTAATAATTAAAAAAATTATTTATTTCAATTTCTATAATAATGTGTTACATCTCCAGTGACTTGCACTTTAGCACATCTTCCAGCACCTTTCATCCATATACACACACTCTCTTGTTCACTTATTTTACGATGATTTCTTGTTCTTACATAAAATGACTGGTTAGATACAAAGTATGACAGTCCCAAATCTTAGCAACACATCTTCCAGCACCTTTCATCCATATACACACACTCTCTTGTTCACTTATTTTACGATGATTTCTTGTTCTTACATAAAATGACTGGTTAGATACAAAGTATGACAGTCCCAAATCTTTATTATACACTTCTCCAACATGAAAAGTACGGTAAGCAATAACATCTCTTGCATTAAATGCTTCCAAACCAGTAACATTCTTCACTTTATTACCATCAAAACGAACAACAGCAACTGTAATCCAACCATTGCCAGCTTGAGCTGCGTCTAATTGCGTAAGTGTAAAATTAATACTACACCCACAAAACACTGATGGACCTTGCAAAATAACTTGTGATCCTTTGTTAGCAACTCTTACTTCCAGATCTTCTATGGCCTTATAAACAGTTTGACGGGAACGTCGATATCTTCTGCTGTAGCGAGGCATCTCGGAACATGCAGTTGCACGCGCTGCTGCTCGCCGACTGACGTCGGCTATGACTGTAACTACTTATATACACGCGAAGCTCGTGACCTTGAACGGGACTTAGAAAATTCTGCACATACAGTTTGGAACTTCCATCGGAATCTGACTCTAATGAGCACTTCGCAAAAACTGACCGGGATGACATTGGTGGCATATTAGATACTAACGTTTTAACTCAGGAAAAAATTTAAAAAATTGAGAACTGTAACAACACTGATAGGCAGGACCTTTTTAAGATCTTACAATCGTATTCCACAGTTACTCACAAAACAGGAAAAATTAAAGGATTTCAGTACAAATTTCGTTTTGGTGAGCGTCAGACCATACGTAATTATGGGGACATGTTAGAATGATAATACAATCTATGCTTGACGAGGTCATTATGGAACCAGTGGTAAGTTCATACAATAATCCGTTACATGTTGTTGAGAAGAAAAACAGATCGATCAGGCCTGTCTTAGATTCCAGACAAATAAATACCATAATAGTTCCTAAAACAGACAGATCGCAAACTTGGAAGAACTTCTTCAAAATTTCAGTGGCGTTAAACTGTTGTCTTCTGCTGATCTCAGATACAGCTTTGACAAATTGAACTTCATTCGGAATGTAGAAAATATACGGCTCTCTTTGTTTCAGCGTTTGTTATCAGTTTAGAAACTGCCTTTTGGTTCGAACATTTCTTCGGCAGCATTCATTCATGGGCTAAATTCCATATTACCTGAGTTTTAAAACGACACAGCACCTCATTTGTGGACGGTATTTTAATAGCAGAAGCCTCTTGGCAACAACATAATGGTATCCTCAACAGCTTGTTACGTATTTTTGGTGAATCTGGAATTATAGTTAACTTGGAAAATTCTTAATTCAGTAGGACAAAGGTGAAGATTTTGGGTCACATTATTTCTTCTGAGGGCACTCAGCCTTATCCTGAAAAGCAATCAGAGCTATTCCTGTTCCATCCACAAAACGACTAGTTTGCAATTTTCTGGGTCTCGTGAAATTCTACCGTCGTTTCCTGAATATGCGAATTCTAGTAACTCCAAAACTTTGTGCCCTCACTGGCAAAAACGCTATTTGGAAGTGGGGCGATCAGCGACAGTTGCAATTTGATTCTTTGGAAGAGGTACTACTTAACGCGCTAGTCTTAATTCATCTAGATCTGTTACAGGATTTCTGTCTTGGCATGAACTCTTCTAAAGTTTGTTCTTGGTGCCCATTTATTTCACGAAGTTACAGATAATGACATTACTGTTCAGAAAATCATCGCTTTTTCTAGCACGTGCTAGCAAAATCAGATAAAAAATTATTCCGTTACTGAATTGGAAGCTTTAGCTAACGTTTGGTCATTTGACAATTTCTTTTTCTCTCTGGCAAACATGTAAAAGTTTATATTAATCGTCGAGCATTGCAATTTCTTATGTCTTCAAAATTAAATCTTGACAAGTTGAAACGTTGGGCATTATTTCTACAAGATGTTCACTTCACAATAGTCTACATTCCTGGCAAGATAAACATTGTTGCAAACGCACTTTCACGTTAACCGGCTGGCCTTGAGAAAAGCAACACAAAAGTAAACCTTGAAAAATTTTCAGTGCTCTTTACATTCACAAAGTAGCTTTTGAAAACTTCATCAGTGCGTCTTTAAAGGGCATTGCTCATGAGCAAGACAAGAATCGGATTTGGAAAGACATCAAAAGTAAATGGCATGAAAAGACACACACGCAGATTAGTCATTATTATATCGTTAGAAGAAACATACTCTTCAAACGTTCCACTGTTGATGACAAGCAATGGGTACTTTGTATTCCCAATGATTTTGTTAATAAGCTCATCTGGTACATTCATTTCAGCTAAGCACATTTTGGTCCACGAAGATGTTATCATATGCTTCGGACGACTTGTTATTTTAACAACATGGAAAAGAGAATTAGGAGAGTTCTGTCTATTTGCAAATTTTGTCAAAAAGCTAAATTGTCTGCCATCTTGCATCGTGCTCCATTGTTTCCCATTATTCCCATTAGATTAAAAGAATTAGCTACAGTTGATCTTCTGGTACCCCTTGTTAAAACATTGAATGGATTTTCCTACATTTTCGTCGCTGTTGAACTTACTTCATAAATAGTTCCTTTCTCACCGTTACGTAAAACCACTGGGCGTTCTGTATCCAACGCCTTTGTTAAAAAAAAAAATTATCTGAAGTTGGACACTTTGACAAGGTCATTTCCGATAACAGACGACCATTCAGATCCGCTATTTGGTCAAGCATGCTTCGGATTCTCAAAATTAAACCTGTTTTTATTTCATTGTACTCTGTATCATAGTCGTCCACAATACGAGCACGAAAAGTCTCTACATTTGGTACCGGGGTTGCGTAGACCAGAGCTTTCAAATGCCCCCATAAATGAAAGTCAAGAGGGTTGAGGTCAGGAGAGCGTGGAGGCCATGGAATTGGTCCGCCTCTACCAATCCATCGGTCACCGAATCTGTTGTTGAGAAGCGTACGAACCGTTCGACTGAAATGTGCAGGAGCTCCATCGTGCATGAACCACATGTTGTGTCGTTCTTGTAAAGGCACATGTTCTAGCAGCACAGGTAGAGTATCCCGCATGAAATCATGGCGGTGAATCGAGGAAGTACAGTACATACTGACGAAACTAAAATGAGCTCTAACATGGAAACTAAGCGTTCCCGGACACATGTCCACATAACATCTTTTCTTTATTTGCGTGTGAGGAATGTTTCCTGAAAGTTTGGCCGTACCTTTTTGTAACACCCTGTATATGAGAATCTGAGTACCAGAATGCCAACGTAAATTTTTGGACAGTGTTACTGATTTCGTTTCTACACACTTCTCCTGTAATTTTTTCAACGTGTGAAATTTCTTTATTTGCATGAAACTGTATTTCTAGCCGGAACTGCTGTCATAAATATTTTGGTAAAGAGTATATGTGACCTTGACGTAATGCTCTGCTGTGCTGGGCTAGCACTGTGTTCCCGTAGGGGGGACAACACTACTTCTTCAAGATTGCATGTTTGAGCACTGCTTACTTGTGCATGTTCACATACTGCCCAGACTTTGAGCGTAAAACTGGCTTAGACTTCTCTTCTGATGAATTATTAGGACTTTCTTTAGGGACTGTGAGGAGAATTTTTACTTCATTGACCAACAGCATATTACGTAGCCTTTGTGTGCATCTGTTCTATTTGATATTGTTAATATAAAAATGTTAATAAGTTAGTCTTGGCCACTGCCAAAACACTTTTTGTCTGTTCGTATGTTGGTAGCGCTATAGATTGTGTTAATATCGCTGACAGCGCTCTGCACCTTCGGCAAGAGATTCTGTGGTTGGACGGACTAGCAATTATCGAGTGGATAGGAAAGTGTATGGACATGATATTCTTAGCAGAGACTCTGTGTTGGTAAAACATGCAGTGCAAAGTGGGATGAAATCATGTGTTTATAAGAAAATATGCAAGGAAATGTATGATGATGGATCTTTGGTTGATAATTTTTGGGCAGTGGAATTATTGACAACCATATAATTTTGAGAACTGGATGTCACGTGACTAACGTAAAGTTTTCTAAATACATTGTTTGCTCTTCAACAAAATCTTTCTTTCATTAACCATAACCGAGCGAGGTGGCGCAGTGGTTAGACACTGGACTCGCATTCGGGAGGACGACGGTTCAATCCCGCGTCCGGCCATCCTGATTTAGGTTTTCCGTGATTTCCCTAAATCGCTCCAGGCAAATGCCGGGATGGTTCCTTTCAAAGGGCACGGCCGACTTCCTTCCCTAATCCGATGAGACCGATGACCTCGCTGTCTGGTCTCCTTCCCCAAACCAACCAACCAACCATTAACCATATGCCTCCTAATAGTTATAGTCCATAGTAGTTAGAATCTATTTTGTATTGTATTGTATTGTAAGTTAACCGGGGACCTAGAAACGACGGAGAGGCTTCGTCCCCGCCGCAGCCGCAGTGGTCCACAACCCCACGACGACTACCGCAGTCCACTTCATCCTCCACCGCCCCACACCGAACCTAGGGTTATTGTGCGGTTCGGCCCCCGGTGGATCCCCCCCCCCCCCCCCCCCCCCGCCAGGGAACGTCTCACAGCAGACGTGTGTAACCCCTATGTTTTTGCGTAGTAGAGTAATGGTGGTGTACGCGTACGTGGAGAACTTGTTTGCGCAGCAATCGCCGACATAGTGTAACTGAGGCGGAATAAGGGGAACCAGCGCGCATTCGCCGAGGCAGATGGAAAGCCGCCTAAAAACCATCCACAGACTGGTCGGTTCACCGGACCTCGACACAAATCCGCCGGGCGGATTCGTGCCGGGGACCAGGCGCTCCTTCCCGCCCGGAAAGCCGTGCGTTAGACCGCACGGCCAACCGAGCGGGCCTAGAGTCTATTCAGCTGGATGTATTTGCTACTTGCTGTAATTGCTGTAGTTGGTGTTATGAAGATTTTCTGTGAGGTAAGTGACTTCTGAAAGAGAATGGGGTTTGCACTGTTGGGATACGTGACTGAAATGAGTTTAGGAAATTAACAGAGTTGGAGGTAGTGTCATATTTCTTTGATTCCATATTTTTTGGATTTGTATTATTGTTAGGATTTGTTGGAATTCAGGGCCATTTTTTGTGTTAATTATTGGAAGTCATGTATAGCAGTCAGATTGCATTGTGCTTTTGTATTATGGATATAAATGAATAGGTTAAGTTTGAGTTGTCTTTGTTAGGGTAAATTCTGTAGTAGGTCAGTGTTTAATAAAAATAAACAGGTAGTTTCAAGCTGATCAGGTTAAATAAATCAGTAAATAAAATAATTACTGCCCTTTATTCCTTAGTAGCTGAATTTGTTTCATTTTATCCCGAATAATTTAAAGCAAGGATAATTTTGGAGAAAAAAATATGTAGCTCAGTCGAACTTCATGTGGGTTAATCGACAAAGTCCGTGGCCTGTGTAGTACGTTTGCATGACGCTTTACACAAAATGTAGGTTCAGAAGGATCATCTGTATTTACATGAAGTATTTTGTATTCCGGGCATCCGCAGCTGTTGAAGGGCATGCTGTTAAGAGTAATTCCGCTGACAGCTTGTAAAATTGCTGTTTCGTTTACACATAACCGGTTTCGCGACCTGGAGCCGCATCGCATGTGCAACAGTGCTGAAAGGTCGTGGATGTACCCATAGCTCCTAGTCAAGATCTGTTAATGAGAAAGTCGTGGTTAATTTTGTTAAAATCGCTGGAGGTTTTAAGATTTGCCCACATCTACATGACTGTTCTGTCATTTACAGTTAAGTATCTGGCAGAGGTTTCAACGAACCACTTTCAGACTATTTCTGTACTGCTTCACTCTCAAACAGCGTGAGAGAAACACGAACATTTAAATCTTAACGAATTTGGCCTCATTTCCCTTCTTTTATTGTGATGACCATTTCCACCCACTGTGCAGGCTCCAACACAAATTTTTGCACCAGGAGGAGAATGTTCGTGATTGAAATTGCGTAAAAACATCTGGTCGAAATGAAGACGCCTTAATTTTAGTTATTGCCATCTCATCACATGCGTCATATTCATGACACTCTCTCTTCTATTTCACGATAGTACAAAATGAGCTGCTCTTCTTTGAACTTTTCCATTGTCCTCTGTCAACGGTTGCCATAACGCGCAGCTGTATTCCAGATTGAAAAAGGACAAGCGTAATGTAGGCAGCCTCTTTAGTACCCCTGTTCCATCTTTTAAGTGTTCTCCAAGTAAAATGTAGCGTTTGGTTCCGTTTTCCCAGAATATTATCTATGTAGTCGTTCCAGTTTAAGCTGATCGTAATTGAAATTCCTAAGTATTTAATTGAACTCACAGCCTTTGGATTTGTTTGATTCCTCGTGAACCGAAATTTAATGTATTTCTTCTAGTTTTCAATTGGACGACTTCACACTTTTCGTTATTTGGAATAAATCGTCACTTTTCACACCGTACAAATATCTTTTGTAAATCATTTTGCAATTGGTTTTGATCGTCTGAAGAGTTTACGAGACGGCAGCATCATCTGCAAACCATCTAAGAGTGCTGCTCAGATTGTCTCCTAAATCATTTTTATAGTTAAAGAATAGCAAAGAGCCTGTAAGACTTCCTTGGAAAACGCTAGCTATCATTTGTGGTTTACTGGATGTCGTTCCATAACGTACTACAATATATGACCTTTCTGATAGAAAATCACGAATCCAGAAGCACATCTGAGAAGAGTATCGGTATGAAGTTTACCAATTAGAAGTCACTTGTGAGTAACGGTGTCAAAAGAGTTATGGGAATCTAGAAGTATGGAATCAATTTGAGGTCGCCTGTCAACTCCACTGTTTACTTAGTGTGATTAAAGAGCTAGCTGGGTTTCATGACAATGATATTCTGGGAATCTGTGCTGACTATTTGTCAATCTCATTTTCTTCCATATAATTCATAATGTTCAAACACGGTATACGCTCCAGCATCCTACTCAAAATCGGCGACAGTGATCTGGGTATGTAAGTTGATGTAACTATAAAACATTCCCGTCTTTATTACGGGTATTTCTTCCAGCGAGCGGTTCCATTTAATTGCTAAATAAGGACCTGATATATTTGCATACTCTGAAACAAACGTAGTTTGTATACAGTCTGGACCAGAAGACTTGCATTTCGTAAGCGATTTCAGCTGCTTCACTATATCGAGGACATCTGCTTCCAAGGTACTCATCTTCTAACCTGTTCTTGATTCGAATTCGGGAATAATAACCGCGCTTCTTCGGCGAAATAATTTCGGAAAACAGTGTTCCGTAGCTCCACTTTTGCGGTATTGTCATTGGTAACATTACATCGATATGAGCTAGGGAAATTTCGACTTTTACAGTTTGTGTTTAATTCTCTCCTACAGATCATTAACTTTAGTTATACCACTGTTAAGTGGCAGTGTTTTTGGCTTATTCTTCTGTTAAAGCGTTGTTGAGTGGAAGAACCGTAGGGACAAGTTTCCTTTCTCTCCGCCGAATGATAGATAACCTTCGCCAGGTCTTCTTACGAGGGAAACTCCCCATTGCACCGGCCTCCGAATTAGCGGCAAGATGGCCCAGTGGATTGCCCATCGAAAACTGAACAAGGATCATGCATAAAGACAGGAAGAAATTGTAGTGAATTGTGAAAAAAAAGCAAAACAGAAACAGAGAGCGGTCCAACCACAAGATGTGCAACACTGAAATAATTTGAATAGCTACGGCGTCTTGTGTATGTGACCAAGGTGTTGGACTTGGGATCGGTGTTCTAATCTCCCTCGTGTCCCGTTTATTCGCAAGATTATGAATTTTCAATCATGTCATTGACATGTCTGTTCTCTTTCTGTAGTCTTGCAAATTGTCATACTATATACTGATTACAGAATATGAGTCGATGTGATAACAATATATTACTGTTGCAAGTAAATATGATGAATACTGAGAGCAGGCGAGATGGCGCATAGACCTCTTACAGAAATGAAAACAACAAATAAACGGGTGTGAACTACGCTACAAGAAAGAAATTCAAGAGTCAGCATCTACAAAATGGAACAGGAGAGTCATAACCTGTGGTTATTGTATAGAACAAATAGAACGTACATACATCTGGAGGATCATTACCTTGTAATTGTGTGATCCCATTGATGAGTACCAGTGAAATGCACAAAATCTCGGATAGAAACCTGCTAGTTGTTCAGACCCACAGTAGGCAGTATGTCCGATACGAGATAACCATGCTGTGGTATACTGTGCGATACCAACTTTTATTGTAGATCCCTTTCTTACGCCTCACTCCTGCAAACGGACGCTACACCATGACACAGACACAAATGTGAATACAGCAAACATATACATCAATGACCAGTTGGAAAGTTCATAATTTTATGAGAAAAAAAAGAAACAGTAGGTACGAGGGAGATTTGAACACGGGCCTCTCGCTTTATTGGTCACAGCGATGATCCCATAAACATGATGGCGTGGCACTGCCAGCTCGCTCGATGTTGCACATCTTGAGCTTCGACCGTTCACTCTTCCTGTTTTGCTTTGTTTGCCGCAGTTCATTACACCTTCTTCCTGTTTTCATGCTTGATATGTGTCAAGTTTTTTACGAGCTATCCACTGGACCATCTCACCACTAGATCTGATGGGGACGCGATGAGGAGTTACCCATGTTAAATGTACCTGTTGAGTGTAAATGACTATAGAGTTTCTGTTGGTGCTGATGCTGAGAGACAACTAAGAGGGAGAAGCCCAGTGTCGATCTCTCCACCGAACTTACCGTTCCTTTCCAACAACAATAGTGTTACGTGACCCCACCCAATGAGACATCGCAAGAAGTATTGGAATTTATGTGTATCCCAGAAAACTGACGCCAAGTGTGGTAATCGGAAACAGCAACTCTTCTCTCATCGCGACCAGATACTAGCAGTGAAACTTTATTCCATTTCCCAGACTCTAGAGTCAAGAACCAACGCAGCAGCGTGATTAAACGGTCTCTGCTACTGTGGTGTGTCACTCGGCCTCTATAGTCCGATTAAAATTTCTTGGTAGTTGACATCTGTGACTTTTCGCTACAGTGTTGCCACATCGTTTGCCGCTTAGTTAAGCATGACCGGCAAACAGGACGGTTCTCCTCACAACTGCTGTTATATGTCACACAGAGTATTGTTGGATGTGGCTAACGTCAGGTATGACAGAAACGCAAGATTCTTTCTCCATAGCTAATTTTAAGTAACCAATGACTGAACTGCGGCAGACTATCGTTTTGAATCCCTGAATTTACACTCACGATCTAATCTATCCACAACCTCGTCTAAGGCGCTGCAGTCATGGACTGTGCGGCTGGTTCCGGTGGAGGTTCGAGTCCTCTCTCGGGCATGGGTGTGTGTGTGTATGTCCTTAGAATAACTTACGTTAAGAAGTATTTAAACTTAGGGACTGATGACCTTAGCAGTTAAGTCCCATAAGATTTCACACACATTTGAACTTTTGAACATGATACATCGGAGAAAACGGTGGCTAGCTATCTGCGGCAGAACTATTGTTCAAAAATGTTTGAACATTTGAACGTGATATATCGGAGAAAACGGTGGCTAGCTATCTGCGGCGGAAAATTGTTAAAAAATGTTCAAATGTGTGTGAATTCTTATGGGACTTAACTGCTAAGGTCATCAGTCCCTAAGCTTACACACAACTTAACCAAAGTTATCCTAAGGACAAACACACACACACACATGCCCGAGGGAGGACTCGAACCTCCGCCGGAACCAGCCGCACAGTCCATGACTGCAGCGCCTCAGACCGCTCGGCTAATTCCGCGCGGCGCACAACTATTAATCACGCTCACTTTGTTCCCAGTGGTTGAAGCTGACCTCTACATACAAATTCAAGACAGAAAGAAATTTCAGTTTGAGCACTATATGTCAACTGTAATATCCGAGTTTCACTGGTTGACTGAAATTACCCTCAGACTGGCTACACAAGCAGGTATGATACAAACCGATGAGCAATCCTGACTGGCACTCAGTTAGGGACTGTAGGTGATGCAGTCAGATTCTAAACAAAAAAAGTTAAGAAATGAAACAGAGCAAATTTGGAAGTCAATGTGATTATGAAAATGTAACAGTAGAGAAAATAAAATGTAAAAAATCACATTTAAACCAATTAACTGAATTTTGAGGACATATAAAAATAAAAAGCAACCCATTTGATGTCAAGATTCGAAGCCATGCTGTTCTGCATGTCAGAACTGTGACATACCCAATAGGCTACAGCACAATATTATGTCAAAGCTTTGATATTATTCCTCTAGAGTTCCAGCTGCAACAATGATTCACTGCCTTCAGGAAGTTCGGTCTCAAGCAAAGTTGGTTGCTGATTATCTATTTAGGCTAGTCTCTGCGGTGGTAATAATTGAATATGTGACGCCGAATCGAGTCTTTTGTTAAATGCTTCTGTAGCCTTCTGCTTGCACTGTGAATCAAATGTGCATATTTCGTTACTGGCATTATGTGTGTGTGTGTGAGTGTGTGTGTGTTGTTTTGATGTGGTTTTCATTTACGATGAAATGCGAAATAAAAGGCCCAGACCCAAGATTTTGAACCGAAATGCATCAAGAAAGAAAGCTTGTCGAGTAATTGGAAGTGGACTGACCATTTCTTGCGCAGTTCATCAACGGCATATGGTTTGTTCGTGACGTTGAGTACTCTAATTGGTGTAAACTGGCTACAGCTCTTAAAGTGTAAATTAGCAAGTAATTTTAATTAGAGTATATCTGTCTTTTTCATGGAATGCTATATCGCGCAAATGTTGTAGGCACCACTTGAGAGCACTCTTGTAAAGTCCAGAGTATGTCTCCCTGTACCTTACTAATCGTAGGTTATATTTGTTATAGGACCATTTTACGGAACGGATGCACAACATATGCGAATTCACCATTATTCAAATTAGAGACCTACCCTACTAATTGATCTTAAATGTACGAGAGATCATTATTTGAAGTAGGATAAAAAAGGATTCGCGTGCCATATGGGAGTAGAAAAGTGCTTTGGAAGCAAACTGAACAGTGCAGCCTGATTGCCAAATTCTGGGATGACTGGATGCCCCGTTGTGCTTCTTCGGTGAAGCCTGACGTTGGGTGGGGGTCACACAATGGTCAAGAACCGGCAGGGCCATATCTGGTGGAAGGATTCCGTAAGAGAAAAATATCCCTGGACTGACAGCAGTCGAAAACGTTTTATCAGACGGAGTGAGAAAGAACCTTAGCGAAGGTGCTATTGTCTGCTAAATGTGGAAACGACGTTTGGAATATCACCGGGAGATAAACAGAAGCCACTAATCTTTGAAACCGTGGGACGCCACTGTATGGGCAACTCTGACAAAAACTTTCGAAGATTAACAGATATTGGTTCCCGTCGAGTACAGCAATGCCGAAAGGAAACTTACTTATTGGATGAAGACAGAAACAGAGGGAGCGAGGGACGGCTCTTCCCGAGGAAATTTTTAGAAGAATTTCACTGGTTATCAAGATAAACATAGTTCAGTGAATGAGTCCCGTGCTCTCAGAGACGCATTTCTAGTGGTCGCAGCTCGCGAGAAGTAGAATCCAGCCGACCAGTGCTTGCTCGTAGCAAAAAACGCGGTAAAGCGAGGTATCCTTCATGGACTTCATCGAGGAGTTCAGTAGGACACTTCTCAGACAGTTCTGACGCTCCTCGTCTCGTGGTCGCCTCACCACGCTGCTCTGCAGCTCTTCAACTTCAGGCTGCGAACTTAGTCGGAAGCACACCGGTTGACAAAGTATCGATATGTCGACTATCATCCCGGAAAATATCGATACCGGTTGACGACACTTTTCTCACGTATATATCGGTGTTTCGATATCGGAATAGAAATATCGAGTGCCGATATTTTTATTTTATTTTATATTTTTTCGCAATTTTCGGTAAATAATTGAAATTGTAATAGAACGTAATTTCACTTTCACTGTGGGTTGCTGGCGGTGCGAATGGGATAACAAGATCCAATGTAAAGAAATAGCTCACCAGTAGCGTCAAAAATTATATCTAACGCAACTAGTGTGCTATTTCTTCACATAGACTTTCTTCAAAACCAGTTGCTGAAAATTATGAACAAAATTCTAAATGACGAGATTGGTATTTGCAGTGAGCGGAGACGTGTAAGGGGAAATGCTGACAGCATCGGTGCTCGGCGCTACCGACAACTGCAACGTTTAACTTCACGACGCAATTTTGGCACTACAACTGCTATATCGCTGCCGTTTGCAGATATGAAAAATCAGGGAAGTCGACATGAAGTGTTCCGGACAAATCCGATATGTGACGAAACCGAACAACAGGCCTTTATATTGGACACCTTTTACCGTGCCACTTACATGCAGTTATCATTGTTAGCAAAGTGGCTATCGCCAACCATGAACGTGCATCGATTCCCTTTCAAATCTTGCCCTCAGGGGGATAAGCTGGCTGCTAGCTTGTTGATGTACAGAAAATCTAATAATAAATCAGTACTTAAATATACAATTCCAATGACGGCAGTATATTTACAATGTGCAGTCGATATTTTTATAGGCCGGTGCGTCGATGTATCGAGGGCCGACAAGGTTTTTTTTTAAATAAAATGCATCGGATTCCCTATAGTTTTTTAAAATTATCAGCAGTCCTAGAAGGAAGCTCGCCGACATTATCATCAACAGTCACACTATGGCAAGCCCGAGCCGTTTCTGAGTGAGATGTAGTACCTTAGAGCTTCGCTCTAACGATTTATCTAGCAAGTCACGAAACGTTTACTTCCAAATTCCGCAACAGGTGCGAGGTTTTATAGGTCTATGCGTTGCCTTTAGTAGTTCTCTCCTTTGCTTACTCATTTCACGATGGTCACTCAGTATTTACGCGATTTATTACCAGTCTCCCCCTTCTCCTCCCCCCCCCCCCACCATCACCCCGTCCCCCCCGCCGTCCACCTTGTCAGTGTAACATATTCGTTCGCACAGGCTGTCTTATTATGATGCTGCCACGAGATGGCTTTATAAAAAGTTATTGAGAATTAAATATTCTTGTCCTAATTCGAATGGCTCTGAGTGCTATGGGACTTAACATCTGTGGTCATCAGTCCCCTAGAACTTAGAACTACTTAAACCTAACTAACCTAAGGACATCACACACATCCATGCCCGAGGCAGGATTCGAACCTGCGACCATAGCGATCACGCGGTTCCAGACTGAAGCGCCTAGAACCGCAAAGCCACACCGGCCGGCTCTTGTCCTAATTATTGAGTATTATAAGTTATTGGGAATTGAGCATATTTGTCCTAAACATTGAGAAATAAAAGCTTATCGAGAAAAATAAGTACACTTTGTACCGAAAAAGTGTTAAAAGGAAAAGAAACATTCACAGACTGTAAAAAGGGTCGCTTCTGGGAGCTGCGGTCGCTGTTTTGTTCCGTAAGTAGTTTTCCATTCTTTTATTCATTGGTTCGTTTCGATATTGTGCTTTGGCGGCGTTATTTGATATCAAATGAAATACTTGAAAACAATACCTTTAAAAAATCTGTTGTTATAATGTGAGAAGGAGCGGATTGATTTTCAACAAAAGCTTTACCGAAGTTGCTTAGCAGCTATAGCCATGGCGGCACTCGTCTTAACTGGGATATAGAACCCACGGTATACCTAAATCTGGACGGAAGATTAGGCATTTGAATCCTGCTGCCCACGGATGTCACTCCTATAACGTCTTCCGCCCTCTTACTTGACACGAAGCGGAACAATCTCTACACTACAGAGTCGCAGCGCGCCAATACCGGTTGCTTTGGCGATATTTCCTCCCGCTACAAATATTCAGTTTCATTTGTTTCACAAGACGTGGGACACATATAAATAGTGCAGTTGAAGTGAAACTCGTGAAATACCATCATGTTTCTTGAGCTCTGTCTTGTAACCACAGACTTTTGTTCGAGAAGGAATGATATAACAGTTTAGTAGCAGCTTTGTTTTTGTAAGCCTTCTTTCGTTTACATTACAAGCAATGCCTACAAGCAATCAGATTTTATTTGTATTTTTCAGGACGTTTCTATTTGCAGTAATTTACAACAAACTGAAATTATTTTTCTATAAATTACTGCCATTGCTAGTAATTTCTAGGAGGCTAATATAAATGTGGTACTTCTTACTCGGTTTTTCGCCCTAAGACTTCAACTTTCTAACATTTTTAAATCGTTTTTGATCTCACCTACAAAAAGATGATTCTATAGCATCAGTATATATTGTGGTTTGGTAAGTTTGTAAGTTAAACAATGTAATCTGATGTGATATTTACTCCGATCGGAAGAAGGTGCTAGCTGACTACAGGGTCGGTCACTAGTCACTTACTGACGTGCAGTCCTTGAGTGATTTTTTACAGATATAAGATTTCACTTGGCACATTTTGTTGAGACTAATCTTCATCAAATATCAAAGAGGCAGCCAAATCACTTTGTCGTCTGTAAAATAAAAGTAACCTACGGAATTTAAACCACTAACCAAGTAAGGAATTAAGTATAGGCTATGCAACTAACATGATGCAGCAGCCTTTTGGTTTGATTCATTACTACTGGCGTTCCCTGAGACACTGGAGGTACATTAATCGGCACCGTAGTGTGTGTGATAATTCTCAGCGGGAATGCGAACGAGAGTCACACAGGTGGAAATGCAAATTACTGAGTCGGTGGCCAGCGCTTTTCCTAGCTAACTGCCTCGTTGCTGAATTCAGAACCAGATACCGCTTCAAAGAGAGCCCGCGGCGCTTTCTCTCAGATCCCATTGTTTACAGTTTCGCCTTACAGCCGACGGGGGGATCTCTTCCGCTGTTGACATTCTATTGATATTCTGGACAAAAGGGGTCATCGTACTGTGTGTCGGAGAACGGTCTGCAGCGAAAGGCGAAATTCCGTGGGAGTCGCATCGTGTCGCCAACCTCACAGAACTGCTGTTTGCTGAAACTCCAGTTGCATCACCAGAAGGCCTGCACGCGACAGCTATGCCGTTAGTAACGTTGACTGTTAGCGTATGCCGTGTTAGGTTCATAAGACACTTCACTATACCACATGGTCTCCAAGCACTGATGCAAAATCTGGGAACAACAGGCGGCCTTTCAATAATAACTAGCAAACCATACCAATTGTTATTATGCCATGAGTGAATTTTGTTTACCTCTGTGAAAAAGTAGCATCCCCGACTGGATACATCAATACACACAGGGAGTTCGTGTACTGGTAGTACAATTCCGGTTGTAAGGATGCCTCGTCGATTACTCAAAGCCAGCGCGTAACTTTTATTTCATTTTTCTCTGTTTCCCGTCGTGTTCACCTTCTGGGCACTGGTATACAGGGTGAGTCACCTAACGTTACCGCTGGATATATTTCGTAAACCACATCAAATACTGACGAACCGATTCCACAAACCGAACGTGAGGAGAGGGGCTAGTGTAATTGTTTAATACAAACCATACAAAAATGCACGGCAGTATGTTTTTTAACACAAACCTACGTTTTTTTAAATGGAACCACGTTAGTTTTGTTAGCACATCTGAATATATAAACAAATACGTAATTAGTGCCGCTTGTTGCCTTGTAAAATGTTAATTCCATCTGGAGATATTGTAACCTAAAGTTGACGCTTGAGTACCACTCCTCCGCTGTTCGATCGTGTGTATCGGAGAGCACTGCAACATACATCGCGTTTCTACAGAATGATCTGCCAACGTTGCTCGAAAATGTCCCAGTGGAAACGCGTCGACGTATGTGGTATAAGCATGATGGTGCACTTGCAAATTCCGCAATTAACACTAGGCTGACCCTTGACAGGATGTTCGACGGGCGTTTCATAGGACGTGGAGGACGCATAAATTGGCCAGCCCGTTCTCCTGATCTTACACCTCTGGACTTCTGTGGGGTACGTTAAAGGAGAATGTGTACCGTGATGTGCCTACAACCCCAGAGGATATGAAACAACGTATTGTGGCAGCCGGCGGCGACATTACACCAGATGTACTGCGGCGTGTGCGACATTCATTACGCCAGATATTACAATTGTGTGCAGCAAGTGATGGCCACCACATTGAACATCTATTGGCCTGACATGTCGGGACACACTCTATTCCACTCCATAATAGAAAACGGAAACCACGTGTGTACGTGTACCTCACCCCTCATGGTAATGTACATGAGCGTCAGTGAAAAAGACCAGTAGAAAGGTGTTAGCATGTGGACGTAATGTGCTGTTCCAGTCTCTTCTGTACCTAGGGTCCATCACCGTTCCCTTTGGATTCCTACGTAATTCGGTGCTTTCCGACACACACGATCGAACAGTGGAGGAATGGTACTCAAGCGTCAACTTTAGGTTACAATATCTCCGGATGTAATTAACATATTACAATGCAACAAACGGCACTCATTACGTATTTGTTTATATGTTCAGATGTGCTAACAAAACTAACGGGGTTCCATTTTAAAAAACGTAGGTTTTCGTTAAAAACATACTTCCGTGCATTTTTGTATGGTTTGTATTAAAGAATGACACTAGCCACTCTCCTCACGTTCGGTCTGTGGAATCGGTTCGTCAGTATTTGATGTGGTTTACGAAATATATCCAGCGGTAACGTTAGGTGACTCACCCTGTATATTTCATGTCAAGAGCGCAAATAGAGGGTACCCCAATCCTTAAACGACAAAATTAAGCTGTATAGAGCGAAACGAGGGCTTGAATTAGCAACTAAGAGAATCGTGAGTTCACGGCTAAAGGAACACAAAAGTCTTTGGCGACTAGGGATAATATACAGCTCAACTGTAGCAAAACATGCTCTTCAGCCAGGAAGTCACGAAGTGAAGCATTATGAAAGAAAATTCTCTTTACGACGGAGAACTATTATCTGCGACCATGTAGAGAAGCCACTGAAATATATAAACATAGGGACAGTTTTAAAAGGATAGAAGTGACAATGAAAATTAACAACATATGGACAGTTGCTCTACAGAACTGCTGAACAGTTTGTTATCTTTGACGAGACGACAATCGATAGTTAAATTTTATCTTTGACAAGAATCAAATCTGCTTATCACTTATAACTCCGCCCACTCCGCTTTTTCTACAGCATATATGTCGCTCCCGTCAGTCGACAAGACTCAGCGGGTAATCAACGCCTTTGGAGATGTCCAGCGCAGTTCTGGATGAAGCGTTAGTAACAGAAGAGTTTCGTGGACCACGTCCTTATACCCCGAAAGGTTTACCAGCAGCAATACAGAAGACTGTTGAAGACTGGATGGACAGATCGAATAAGAAATGGAGATGTCTTGCTATGACTCAACGACAAAAAATAATTATTAAGGAAGACAGTGACCGTGATACGAAGAATGAAGGTTAGGATTTACATTTCCGTCGACTACGAGACCAGAAAGGACGGTGTAAAAGAACGGATAGCGGAATAATAAGAAAAGAAATTGGCCGAGCCCTTTCAAAGGAATCACCTTGGCGTTTATTTTAAGCGATATGGAGAAATCACTTAGAAACTAAATCTTTATGAGCGGTCAGTAATTTGAACCCTCTCCCTTACAAACACTAGACCAATGTCCTACTACGAGCCACCACGTAGGGTGTGAAGGAAATGAGGGGGTAGAATGGTTTTGGATACAAATTACAACAGTAGTCGCTCCTGAAAACCGTTGCTGGAGGGATGTCTGGAGGAAACGACCACAGGTGCACACTGAAATTGTACAGGTCACTTCAAAACAAATGCACACTATATTTTTTTTAAATCCATATTTTATTCTACATGTTTGAAAGTTTTACAGTGTGTAGATACATCCTTTAGGAACAATATTTTCATTCCTCCACATAATTTCTATCCCTCTCAACTGCCTTACGCCATCTTGGAGCCATCGCCTGTATACCCACCCAGTAAAATTTTCGACCAACCTGTTGGAGCCACTGTTTGGCTGCGTGCAGAAGGGAGGCATCATCTTCAAACCTTGTTCCACGAAGAGAGTCTTTCAGTTTCCCAAAGAGATGATAGTCACATCCAGCCACGTCAGGACTGTAAGGCGGGTGTTTTAGAGTTGTCCATCCGAGTTTCGTGATCGCTTCCATGGTTTTTTGACTGACATGTGGCCGTGAATTGTCGTCCAACAGCAAAACATCCTACTTTTGCCGATGTGGTCGAACACGACTCAGTTGAGCTTGAAGTTTCTTCAGTGTCGTCCCATATGCATCGGAATTTATGGTGGTTCCACTTGGAATGATGTCCACAAGCAAGAGTCCTTCGGAATCGAAAAACACCGTAGCCATAACTTTTCCAGCAGAAGGTGTGATTTTGAATTTTTTTTCTTCGGTGAATTTGCATGATGCCAATCCATTGATTGCCTCTTCGTCTCAGGTGAAAATGAAGTAGCCATGTTTCATCACCTGTCAGAATTCTTCCAAAAAATTCATCTCCACCATTCACGTACTGTTCCAAAAGTTCGCTGCATACCGTTTTTCTTTTCTTGTTTCTTTGTGAGCCACTGTCAACATCCTGGGAACCCACCTGGCACAAACCTTTTTCAACGTCAACACTTTCAGTATTCTGCAAACACTTCGTTCCCTTATCCCAACGTAGCGTGACAATTCGTTCACTGTGATGCGTCTGTCAGCAGTCACACTGTCTGGAGTGTGTCCAGTACGAAGCCTGCCGCTTCGAGGACAATCCTCAATATTGCCTTTCCCGCTTTCGTCACTTAATCTGCTTGCCCACCGACTAACTGTATTGCGATCGACAGCAGCATGTCCATCCACGTTTTTCGACCTCTTGTGGATGTTTCCCACTGTCTCGCTTTCACAGCACAGGAATTCTATGACAGCACATTGCTTCTGACGAATGTTAAGTGTAGCAGCCATCTTGAAGACATGCTGTGACGGCGCCACTCACGGGAACAGGTTCAACTAAGTTTGAAGACAAGTGGGAAGGATGTATCTAAACACTGTATAACTTTCACACATGCAGAATGAAAACTGTATTTTTACAAAAACAGTGTGCATTTCTTTTGGAGTGACCCTCGTACATAATGCAGATCGTTAATGAGGTGCGATGTGGTAGCTGTATTGAAGAAAAGATGACAGCTGACAAGCGAAAGGAAGAAAATTGGATCTTACCAACATTGGAGTTGGTGAGAAAAACAAAAGCACATCATGTAGATGGGATGTATCGGTCATTTGAACTTGGTATTTTAACATAAAGTAGTCATAGGATAGCACGTAAGGAGACGGCTGGTTAACACTAAAAGGTATGTGCTGTAGCTTTGTTTCACGATGCAGCTTTTCTTATGTTTTTCTAATACTTTGTTAAATGTTTTATTAGCAGAAAGGGTAGTGAGCGGACCAAAGGTGAAGCAGTGCCAAATTCTGTAACGTCACGGTTGAATATGAAGTTCTCAATAGGGCGGCCATGGCCTGAGGTCCCACTTAGTATGTCCCTTGTCTCTTTACTTATAACGTTCGAGCAAGTAAATACATCTAGCACAGGAGGGTTAGCAATGCTCCAAATATGAAATACCATATTGTGTGAACTCCAAATGGGATTATAGATTTCCGAAACAATATTTACATAAAGCTGGACGAAATGACCAATGTCAAATCGTTGTTTTCGTTAACTGTAAAGCAGCTCACAATATCAATAAATTAAGGCAGGAACAGTATATTCTTCACCATTATCTCTTAATCACGTTACCTTATTAAGCCAGAAATAGTGATTTTTTGAATATTTTCTCACAGTCACATTACCTTATATAGACAGTAACAGTTAATTTTGCCTAATTTTCTCATTACCACATTGTCTTCTCATCATTATCGAATTGTTAATAAAAAGAGAAAGCTATCCTTCTTTCAAAGTTTCTTTACTACAAAGCGCGAGGAGTCCTGGAAAATGAAAAGAAAACTGAAACTTTTCCCGGGTTTAAAGAAAACGTTGATGCCTAAAATAGATTTATATCTGTGGAATTCGCAGGATGCCTGCAAAATGCGACGAAAACATGACAAGCAAAGTGATGGAAATAGAGTTGGACGTAAATCAGTAAACGACGGCCGTTCAAAAAGTAATCCATTTTTTCTGAAAGCAGATTGATTTTACTCAGGATTGGATACACCATAATTACTTCGAACTCTTTTGCCCACAAAGCCCTGTTTTTGAACGTAATCACGGCCGTACGCCACTTTAATGGGAGGAACTGTATGCTCTCGTGGTATCACTGTACTCGTCGACATCGGAGCCAACATCTTGCTGCACTCTCCACGATCACAACTGCTTCCCGCTGAGTGCATCCTTCGTTAGACCAAACTGATGGAACCCGACAGGTGCGAGAGCTGGGCTGTGGGGTGGATGAGGAAGAACAGTCCGACGACGTTTCGTGAGCTCCTGTCGCGTACGCAGACTTGTATGTGGCACTGCTGTGTCATGGAGCAGAAGTTCGTTTGCATTTTTTTGTGGCGCCAAACACGCTGAAGTAGTTACTTTATTTTGCTGAGGGTAGCACAATACACTTCAGAGTTGATCGTTGCACCACGAGAGAGGACATCAAACAGAATATCCACTTCAGAGTCCCAGAAGATCGTAACCATGACTTTTCCCGCTGAGCGTGCGGTTTTGAACTTTTCTTCGGAGAAGAGGTGGTGTGGATTGCTGTCCTTCTCCCGGTTCGAAGTGATGAATCCATGTTTCATCGCCTGTGAAGATATTCGACAAAAATTGTCGGGATCAGAGAAAGCAAGTCGGCACAGATAGCCCTTCGTAACGCGCAAGCAATTCACTACAAATGGTCCATCTGGAATTCATCACAGATGGCCCACCTCCTTTGAGGCGACGAGGAATCCGGTGGGCACATACCTTTGAGTACCCCAACTGGTGGACGAAATGTCAGCACTGCCAAAAGACGCGTCCAGCTGAGCAGCGAGGTGTTTGATTCTGATCCCTCGATCGCCTCGGATGAGAGTGTCCGCATGTTCCAGCATTGCAGGAGTTACAGCTGTGTGCGGCCGGATGGCACGCGGGAGATCGGACAGGTCTGTGCCACCTTCTTGCCATGGAAACACTTCACCCTGTGACTCATCGGACTTTTGTTCACTGCCAGGTCTCTCTAGAGATTCTGCAAACGCCTGTGAATTTCTGCGATGTTCTAGTTTTCCGCGAGAAGAAACTCAGTTACAGCTCTCTACTTGGAACGCACCTACATTTCAGACTGGCACCTATAGCAATGCCACCTATGTGAACTTCATGAAAATATAGTGGCTTTTGCGAGAATATTCCATAATATGCCACAACAAATATCACATTTTTTTCATCCGAAATTTAGCGAGTAAAAAATGTGTTGCTTTACTTATTCAACGCCCTGCGTAAAATGCTGTGCAAATCAGTTTGCCTATATCGATCTTCTGCGCCAGCATGCAGTGCTCAGTCGACAGGCAGCAAGGTAAATATTTTCGTGTTGCATATCTAATGTAACTGAAATCAGCGCTCACAAAGCTGTCTTTATTGAGGAAACAAACCTCGCCAAATCACATTATCCTCATATCTGAATGACGGTGCAACCATCTTGAAGAATTATGTGGCAGGCTCTAAGTATGACGAATTTGCTACTATTTGATACATACGTCAAAACCTAGGTCTGCATTCCACAAGTCACTTTACAATGTGATGGCGGTGTTAAATGAAAGATCTAGTTTTCTCTTCGTTAGACAAATGGAGGAAAAATTAATTTATGACCTTACTCTCCCAGAAACGTTCGCTTTTGAAATCTGAACAGCAAATCTCTTCGTAATCCACAAAGTATTTCTTGTGCTGTCCGCCAGTGGTGTCTATTGAGCGTCTCCTTGCTACCCTCTCTCGGTAAACGAAGTCCTAAGGAAACGTGCCTGCTCTGCTATGGGTCTTCTCTATGCCTTGCGGCCGCAGCTCGTGGTCTAGTGGCTAGCGTTGCTATCTGTGGATCACGGGGTCCCGGCTTCGATTCCAGACCAGGTTGGAGATTTTCTTTGCCCGGGTACTGGGTGTTTGTGTTGTCCTCATCATTCATGGAAGTGGCTAGATTTGACTGTGTACAGACAGGGAACGTGTACGAGCGCTGATGACAGCGCAGTTGAACGCCCCACAAACCAAACAATATCATCATCGTCATCTGTGCCTTGAATTAATATTACTTTGTACGGGTACTAGACGTGGCAACACTCAAGAATCTGCTGAAAGGGTGTTTTGTAAGCTATTTATTTCGTGGATGTGTTTTTGTCTTAGTGTTCTACTAGTGAATCTCAGTGATCGAACGAATCATGTATTCAGCTGCTCTCCTTATGTGGACGATCTCGTCATCGTTCTTCGTAGTGGTGCTGAGGAATTGTTGGCATGGGTTACCATCCTACAGCAAAGCTTCCAATAGTTGCCTTAAGGTCCGCAAATAGAGCGCCAAGGCTACAGGCGCGGAGATTCCTGCGGACAGCACTGCTCCATTGCATGTAGTTTCCACTATCCGATGCTTGGGACTCATTTTCGCAAGTGATCTGCGGCGCACGATTGCCCTCAACTGCCGGCATCTATTGTCCCAACCATGAGCAGGGCTCCTGGGCCATCGTTTACGAGCCCTTGATCTTCTGCAGCGGACACAATATGTAAATGTATTAGCCGGCCGAAGTGGCCGTGCGGTTAAAGGCGCTGCAGTCTGGAACCGCAAGACCGCTACGGTCGCAGGTTCGAATCCTGCCTCGGGCATGGATGTTTGTGATGTCCTTAGGTTAGTTAGGTTTAACTAGTTCTAAGTTCTAGGGGACTAATGACCTCAGCAGTTGAGTCCCATAGTGCTCAGAGCCATTTTTGTAAATGTATACTTGGCGACGCCTACCCCCGCGTGGGACAGATACTTCCTATTCCGCCATCCATGGCACGCCACAAGCTAGCGGTAGTGGGTTCATAGTGGGTTCATATGGCTTGATGTTCAAAGCAAGGTACGAGACCCTTATCCTCTCGGAATGTAGGGGCGGTTTAGGTCTGTATCATATCCCTGACAGAGCGATACCTATTTCGTCAGCTCGCAAATGATACTGTGGCACCATTGTCTTACCAGCCTGTTGCTGGAGGTCCCTTCAGCCGCTATCCAGCTTTGGCCGTTCCACCGCCCTTCTTCCACCATTTTTTCCTCGAACTGAGCGATATCCAAACTGAGATCTGGCCATGCAGCTACCATCCACGAAGGCGATCTATGGCTTTCTTCAGCGCACAGGTCACCGTGTGTGGTTGAGAGGAAGTATTCCCACGTCGACTGGCGTGGCGTCTGGTGATCGGCGTGTGCTCCGTACCTTGTCACTGCATCCAATCTACATTGTACCTTACGGTCAACGAGAAGCAAGTACTCTGTTCACTCCTTCACAGGGTTAACCTTGGAGACATGCCATCGTGTGCCGCCTGTCACGTTCTGTACACGGATCAGCACCAACAGGTGCCCGGATCGCTGTCTGATTCTTAGAGCGACAGATGCTGGCCGTAATTACCCGTACTGCTCCTCATTATCTCCTCACCTGCCCCTCTTTCCACACTCAGGATGCATCCCACAAACGAAGCAAAGACTGGATTCGTGGAGACGCATTTCATTGCTTATTTGCTGACGGCTAGAAAAATGTCTTTGATTTTTGGCACTTCCTTAATGAACGCCGTTGTGCAGTGTCCGCTATCCCAAATACTGATAATTTTTCTCCAGTTTTCTTTGTAGTGTCTTTCTTAAGCTACTCCAGAGTTGGGGTTTTATTACGATGAGTTTATCCACTCCTTTTCCACTCTTAGAACGGGTTATTGTCTGGTCATCGGAATTTCTTCTCTGACAAACTATGCGTCGATAGTCTCGCCGTGTTTGACGTATTCCCACTCACTCCTCCCAGCAACGCTGGTTTCCTGCTACTCTCGGTAGTATTAATAGTAATAGAAAAAAAATACAACAAAAAAGGATGACTAAATAAATTTATTAGCGATGTTCATGGCACCCCTCCCCACGTTACCTACGCTTTCCTTGGTTCCCGGAAGGTGGGAACCGGACATGGTGGCCATGCCTCGGGTTGCGCCGCTGCCCACTTCGTCCCCACCTCTCCCTTTGGGCGCCAGGAAGGTTCCTTTGGAAAAAACGAGTTGGCGTCTTTGATTTGTAATCAAAGTGTCCTCGGTCTCGGGTTCGAACCCCGCCACCCCTTAAATTTCGAATAAAAATCATAAGCATTTGCGGCCGGAGATTTCCGGCGTAAGAAATCACCCTCATTCTGCCAAAGACCATGGCAAAGAGGGCGGAAAAGCGAACAGAGGCGGAGGAGCGACCAAAGGTTCTGGGTGTTCTCTTACCCTTGGAGTGGAAAACTGCCAGTAAAGGCAGAAGAATAAGCAATGATCAGTGGCATGGAGATGCAAAAGGCAATTCGCAAATTATTCCAGAATAGTCTCCTACCTGTCACAATAAAACGTGAGTAGTAACAAATATGTACGCAATGCCACACCAAAATCAAGCTTGTAAAATTAAAGGGCTGTGTTAGCTCGCTGATAAATTTCACATTACATCGTTTGCTTTGGAGACGACAAGCTATCAGTGCAGGACACCATACAGATGGTCCTACAAAATCGTATAATGTAAAATGAAGATAAGAACAAGAATAAACAAAAAGTGTCTTTAGGCCGTATTTTATTAGATCAATTACAACCTAAAATATGTGCACTTTTTACAGTTTTTCGATAGAGAAAATCCACTGATGATGGCATAAACGTGCCGAAACATGTTTGGATAACAAGAAAGGTTTCACAAAAGGTGGAACCTACATCTAATTAGTAAAGGTCCCAGAGAGACAATTCTAACGTTGCGGTAGGTAATGGAAGTAAGAGAAAGAAAAATCAAGACATGTTCGTATGATCTGTCGCCCTGGAAATGGCGTTCGACAATGTAAAATGGTGCAAGATATTCGAAATGGCTAATGGCTCTGAGCACTATGGGACTCAACTGCTGTGGTCATAAGTCCCCTAGAACTTAGAACTACTTAAACCTAACTAACCTAAGGACATCACACACATCCATGCCCGAGGCAGGATTCGAACCTGCGACCGTAGCGGTCACGCGGTTCCAGACTGTAGCGCCTATAACCGCACGGCCACTCCGACCGGCCGATATTCGAAACTCTGAGGAAAATATGTCTATGCTATAGGGAGATGCGGTAATATACAACATGTACAAGAGCCTAGAGGAAATAATAACGGTGGAAGACCAAGAACAAAGTGTTCGAAATGAAAAGGGTGTAAGACAGGGTTCAAATGGTTCAAATGGCTCTGAGCACTATGGGACTCAACTGCTGTGGTCATAAGTCCCCTAGAACTTAGAACTACTTAAACCTAACTAACCTAAGGACAGCACACAACACCCAGCCATCACGAGGCAGAGAAAATCCCTGACCCCGCCGGGAATCGAACCCGGGAACCCGGGCGTGGGAAGCGAGAACGCTACCGCACGACCACGAGATGCGGGCTGTAAGACAGGGCTGTAGTCTTTCGCCCCTACAGTTCAATCTATACATAGAGGAAGCAATGATGAAAATAAAAGAAAGTTTTAAGAGTGGAACTGAAATTCAAGGTTAAATTATATCAATGATAAGATTCGCTGATGACATTTCTATCTTCGGTGAAAGTGAAGAAGAATTATAGGATCAAATGATAATTAAATCAAGACCCTACGCTGTCGACAGGCGTTAATATACATCAACGGGGACAGTTGAAGACGTGTGCTCCAATCGCGGCTTGAACCCGGTATTTCGTGCTTACATGGCATACGCTCTATCCATCTGAGCCACCGAGGGCACAGAGGAAGTAGCGACTGCAGGGACTTTTTCCTTGCACGTTCCCCGTGAGACCCACACACCCAACTTACTGTCCACACACGACATTCGTAGTGCCCCTGCCCATTACACTCATTAATCGCGGCAGACAATCTTACCGAGTCCCATAAGAGTTCGAGCAATACGTGTGCATGCACACAGAAGAAGGTGGTCAATGGCCGGTTACCTTTAACTATACGAAGATGGTATCTCCACAATATGGATTGAGAGTAAATAGGACAAAGACGAAAGTAATAAGAAGTAGCAGAAATGAGAACTGCGAGAAATTTAACTTCTGGATTGATAGTCACGATGTGGGTGAAGTTAAAGAATCCTTCTACCTAGGCGTCAAAATAACCCACGACGGAAGGAGCTAGGAGGACGTAAAAAGCATACGTGTCACTGGTAGAAAGAGCATTCCTGGCCGAGACAACTGTACTGCTATCAAACATAGGCCTTAATTTGAGGAAGAACTTTGTGAGAATATATACTTGGAGCATAGCACTTTATGGTAGTGAAACATGAAATGGGGGAAAACCGGAACAGAAGGGAATCGAACAAATTGAGATGTGGTGCTACAGACGAATGTTGAGAATTAGGTGGACTGACAAGGTAAGGAATGAGGAAAAAATTTGAAACATGTGAAACTGTAACTGTATCACATCTAACACATATTTTGTCATTTGAAAAATCATTGCATTCATCATCCGTCAAAAGCATAACAGACGAACATTACTGCATGTATATATCATATGTAAGTTATAGACGCGTTTTAGTGGTAAAGTAAGAATTATTATTAAATCTTCTCTCTCTCTACATGTGTAAGTAGAAATACCCTGCTCGCTTCTTTCTGTATGTCCGGGCTAGTCTGAGGAACTACTGTAGTGATTTTGATGTGGTCTTGGAACTGACGAACTTGCTAATATCAATATAAACAACAGGCAAAAATCTTTGAGATTCTCGATTCTCAATATGGATGAAAGGTATACATCATTTAGTTTGCACGGAACCCTCGGTGCGCGAGTTCTACTCCCACTTGGCCAATTTTTTTCCGTCTGTCTCATTTCCATTTGACTTCCTCTTACACATTAGCATCATCCAGAAACTGCTTAACGATGCGCTCAACGTTAACAATCACATCATTGGCACTATCGTGAAAAGTAGCAGCCCTATAACACTCGTTGAGGTACTCCAGATGTAACTTTATGATTGTATGGTTTCACCCAGTTCTATCTGCTAGAAAGTGATAAATCAAGTAACGATGTTGGTCTAATGTTCCGTAAGACAGTATTTTCTTCACTAGACGACATTGCGAAATTGTATCAAATTCCATGCCAAGGAACACGGCATAAACGTGGTCGCCGTTATCCGTTTCATTCACATGGAACGCTGTTCAGTTATGTTGCTACCCCCAGTCAGATCCCTGAGCAGTGCAATTTACTTCGGTTCGAAACTGTTTTCCTATCTGTCTGAGTCAGTAACCCCCACTCCTAATTATTTAAGGAATCAAACTCCCATGTATAAGATTCCTTGAAAAGTCTGATTACTTTACGAAGGAGTTAATGTGTTAAGCTAGCATTTCACGCATCACAACGTTTATAATATCATTTCTCCTGAACTATGCGTCGTACAATGACATAATTTTGCGCGTAAATTCAGTGGTATAAGTGGTATATTTGGATACTGTCTGCAAAATATCTTACGTATAGAATTAGAAGTACAGAAATGATGAATTAAAACGTCACGCCTGATGCTGAAGTTTTACTGCAGTTCTGCTAAAATGTAGCAAACGACAAAAATTTATTCGTTTGATTACTTTGTAAGAACGTCAGCGGGAATAAATTTCGAATAGGTTTGAAAATATGTTTTAGATTGGTTGTAGGTCGCGAAGTGCTCCCATTCTCATATACAGGGTGAATATAGTCTGAGTAATCTGCACGCTATGAGCTTTCCCGCCTCAAGTCATATATACAATTTCCTACTTTAATGTTAGCAGCCTGTCGTCTTGTGGTTAGCGGTGCTGACTCTCGATGACAGGGCCCCGGATTCGATTCCCCGCCGAATTGGGGATTTTCTCCGCTCGCATCTGAATGTGAGTGTGTTGTTCTCATCTTCATTTCATCATTATCAGACGCGAAAGTTGCTGTAGTGGTGTCAAATAAAAGGACTTACTCCAGAAAGCCGAGGCCCCTAGAAGGGGAATCCCGGCCATATATGCCATATTCCAACTTTAATAATTAGCCAACATGTAAGGTTGTAATACCTCGTAAGACATCACTTTAAATTTTCAAATTCTGTTCATGATTATACGAAATAGTGAAAATTAATATTTTGCTATCCCCTGAAGCCGTGAGATAGGCAACCTGCAAATGATACTATTCTCTGTTTAGCTGTTTAGTAAAATACACTCCTGGAAATGGAAAAAAGAACACATTGACACCGGTGTGTCAGACCCACCATACTTGCTCCGGACACTGCGAGAAGGTTTTACAAGCAATGATGACACGCACGGCACAGCGGACACACCAGGAACCGCGGTGTTGGCCGTCGAATGGCGCTAGCTGCGCAGCATTTGTGCACCGCCGCCGTCAGTGTCAGCCAGTTTGCCGTGGCATACGGAGCTCCATCGCAGTCTTTAACACTGGTAGCATGCCGCGACAGCGTGGACGTGAACCGTATGTGCAGTTGACGGACTTTGAGCGAGGGCGTATAGTGGGCATGCGGGAGGCCGGGTGGACGTACCGCCGAATTGCTCAACACGTGGGGCGTGAGGTCTCCACAGTACATCGATGTTGTCGCCAGTGGTCGGCGGAAGGTGCACGTGCCCGTCGACCTGGGACCGGACCGCAGCGACGCACGGATGCACGCCAAGACCGTAGGATCCTACGCAGTGCCGTAGGGGACCGCACCGCCACTTCCCAGCAAATGAGGGACACTGTTGCTCCTGGGGTATCGGCGAGGACCATTCGCAACCGTCTCCATGAAGCTGGGCTACGGTCCCGCACACCGTTAGGCCGTCTTCCGCTCACGCCCCAACATCGTGCAGCCCGCCTCCAGTGGTGTCGCGACAGGCGTGAATGGAGGGACGAATGGAGACGTGTCGTCTTCAGCGATGAGAGTCGCTTCTGCCTTGGTGCCAATGATGGTCGTATGCGTGTTTGGCGCCGTGCAGGTGAGCGCCACAATCAGGACTGCATACGACCGAGGCACACAGGGCCAACACCCGGCATCATGGTGTGGGGAGCGATCTCCTACACTGGCCGTACACCACTGGTGATCGTCGAGGGGACACTGAATAGTGCACGGTACATCCAAACCGTCATCGAACCCATCGTACTACCATTCCTAGACCGGCAAGGGAACTTGCTGTTCCAACAGGACAATGCACGTCCGCATGTATCCCGTGCCACCCAACGTGCTCTAGAAGGTGTAAGTCAACTACCCTGGCCAGCAAGATCTCCGGATCTGTCCCCCATTGAGCATGTTTGGGACTGGATGAAGCGTCGTCTCACGCGGTCTGCACGTCCAGCACGAACGCTGGTCCAACTGAGGCGCCAGGTGGAAATGGCATGGCAAGCCGTTCCACAGGACTACATCCAGCATCTCTACGATCGTCTCCATGGGAGAATAGCAGCCTGCATTGCTGCGAAAGGTGGATATACACTGTACTAGTGCCGACATTGTGCATGCTCTGTTGCCTGTGTCTATGTGCCTGTGGTTCTGTCAGTGTGATCATGTGATGTATCTGACCCCAGGAATGTGTCAATAAAGTTTCCCCTTCCTGGGACAATGAATTCACGGTGTTCTTATTTCAATTTCCAGGAGTGTATGATGATGATGTTTGGTTTGTGGGGCGCTCAAATGCACGGTTATCAGCGCCCATACAAATTCCCAACTTTTGCTCAGCCCAGTCTCGCCACTTTCATGAATGATGATGAAATGATGAGGACAACACAAACACCCAGTCATCTCGAGGCAGCTGAAAATCGAACCCGGGACCCCGTGCTCGGGAAGCGAGAACGCGACCACGAGACCACAAGCTGCGGACGTTTAGTAAAATAGATTCATACCCGTTCAGCACCCTGACATACATTGCGCGCAATCTCACTATTACGCGCTATCACAGTGGTACACAAAAGCAGCGATGTTTCACGTGTTTTAGTTTTACCTTCGTTGTAATGAAGGATGAACGTGATAGCTTCATGAGACCAGGCGTGGGGTTGGTCACCTAAAAAACAAAAAAAGTTTGGCAAACAGAGACATGCCAGTATGGCACTGACAACGGCAGTTAATCGAACATGTGCTGCCAGGCTGGTGTGAGTGCGTAAGGATGCTGGATGCGCCTAAGCAGGAATCTACAACACGCTGGACGTGAGATGGAGGAGTCGGTCAGTGTTGGCGCCGGTGCTTACGGAAACCTTCACGTACCGGACGACACGGCGTACCAAGCCTCTCCTGAACTTTATCATCAGGCGAGCAGCCATTACCGATAGTGGAGCGACTGCAGCATGAATTTCGATGAGTGTCTCTTCTAAAGAGACAGTAACATTAGGGAACCTTAAATGAAACGCTAGCTGCAGGCAGTTGACCTCCTCCTGTCATCAACGTACAGGGGGCTACTAAAAATGTAAACAACCAAGGAAGGAACTTAATAGATAAACTTCGAAAATTGAACTAAAATCAGTTACAGTAAGACTGAAGTAAAGTAGAAGTTAGCATGAAGTCGTACAACAGGTTGCGGAGGTCTTTTGTTATTTTGAAATGGACTCCAGAAGAAATAAACGGATTATTAAAAATGGACTGGAGTGGTTTCAGGAACATAATAAGAGGTTTTTGAACTAATACTCTGATCTCTCTGAAGCGGAAAGTTTGTAGCAAATGTTTGTTACCAGTTTGGCTGACGGCAGTAAGACGGGGACCTTTTTTTTTAAGGACCGTTTCACAGCTATAAATGGAGAGATGCGTCTTGTGAATTACTAGACAATGGCGGCTGAAGAGTTCTGGAGTAAGAATCACTTCCATTCTGCCAATGGCCTTGTCAAACAGGGCAGAGGGGCGTTCAGAGGTTCAGGGCACACTCTTGCCCTTGGAGTGGGAAACCGTCCCTAACGGCCGTAAAATCAGTAATGATCTATGGCATGAGGACGCAGAAGGCAATGGAAACCACTGCATTAAAGACACATAATGTGAATCTAAACGGCATGTGGCCTGTAATTGAAAAAGTGTCACGAAGATTTCTCTAATGCCAAAAGATCTCGAATTAGTCCCCCATTCGGATCTCCAGGGGGAGGCTGCGAAGGGGAAGCTGACCATGAGAAAAAGGGAGAACAACCAACGACAGAATAACATTCTGACTCTCGAAGCACGGAATGTCAGAAGTTTGAGCGTAGCAGGAAAACTAGACATCGTGAAAAGAAGAATTCTAAGGTTGAATCTAGATATCGCGGGGATCAATGAAGCGAAGTGAAAAGAAAGTAAGAATTTCTGTTCAGTCGAGTATAGAATGACACCAACAGCAATAGAAAACGGTATTACGGGAGATCTTTACATATAGGAGAATAGGACGGAGAATGAGTGAATAGTTCAACGACAGGGTTGCTCTCATCAGATTCGACAGTAAACCAACTCCAACAACGATGGTTTAGGTATACACACAATAATCGTAAACGGATGAAGGCATAGACAAATTATCTAAGAATACTGAACGGGTAATTCAGTATGTAAGGCGAGCCGAAAAGCTAAGTCATGGAGGAATGGAACCTTGCTGTAGGAACAGGAACAGAAGAGTCAATTTTATCGATAACTGACATTCTAAAGCCTGGGCTGTGTACGAAATACAGGTTAATTAACGTGAACAAACCATCTGATGATGAACCTGTCGGTTCAAAACCGGTACCAGTGATATTTAAATAAATAAATAATATTATAAAAACTGACTAGTTTCTGTTACCTTCACTGTTAGAATCAACCTGTAATAGACGAAAGGATTATGCGAGAACATGACTAACTGAGTTCTGCAATAAATTTCCAACGGCTATGGCGAAAGCTGTGTTCAAAAATCGCAACAGTATGAAGTGTACTTGGAAAAGACCTGGCGACATGGGAAGATTCCAGATTGATTACATCATAGTCAGACAGAAATTCCGAAATCAGATATTGGGCTGTAAAGTGAACCATGGAGCAAACATAGACTCAGACTAAAATTTGGTAATGATGAAAGTTACATTGAAGTTTAAGTGAATCGCCAGAAGAATGTGGAACGAAGTGGGATTCTGAAGTGTTGAGGAATGATGAACCGCTTTTGAAGTTCTCTAACGATGTGGATATTGTGACAGGGAATACCGGAGGGACATTTGAAGAGGAGTCGATATCTCTAAAAAAAAAAAAAAAAAAAAAAAAAAAAAGTTAATCACAGATGTTGGAAAAAGAGAAATAGGTACAAGGAAGTGTCAGTTCCATGCTATGTGCTCTTGTGAATGGTATAGAGTTCTTGCAACATGTCTTACAAGTTATGATTATGTTAGCCTTGCTTCCTTCGGTTTCCTGTTACAGTGTCCTATCTGCCGAATGCTTATATCACTTGGCAGACAGTGTCATAATGTGTCGATGACCTGACCTTCTTGCAGCATACCAGTTCGCTCCCTACTGCTGCCTGTGTTTCTGGCATGACTTGAGTTTTCCTGTGGCAATGCAAATGAATTTTGATAATTTTTTTCTAATTTCCACCCCTCATCATTCTTTGCCATAATGTAACGATCAGTTTGGCTTTAGAAGAGTAAACGTACGAGACAGACGCTATTGACATTGCATTTGATAATGGAATTAAGACTGAAGAAAAGTCCAGACATGCTGACAGGATTTGTAACCCTAGAAAAAGCTTTTGACAATGTAAAATCGTTCATGGTGTTCGAAATTCAGAGAAAAATAGGAGTACGATATAGTTAAATATGGGTAATGTACAATGTGTACAAAAGACAAGAGGGGCAATCAGATTGGGAGACCAAGAACAAAGTGTTCTGATCAAAAAGGATTTAAGAGAGGGATGTGCTCTTTCGCCCACACTGTTCAATCTGACTTCAAAGAAACAATGACGGAAATAAAGGAAAGGTTCAAGAGTGAAACCCAAATTGATGGTGAGACGATATCAATGATAACAGCTGATGACGACATTGCTGTTCTTAGTGAAAGTGAAGAAGAGTTACCGAACTGTTGAATGGATTGAGAGTAAATCAGAAAAAGACAGAGGTAATGAAAGGTAGCAGAAATGAGAATAGCGAGAAACCTAACATCAGAAGTGGTGATCATTAAGTACGAGTTGATTACGTCAGAGACAACATAATACGTGATAAATTAAGGAAGGAGGGCAGAAAAAAATGACTAGCAGAGGTAAAGAGGGCATTCCTGGCTATAAGAAGTTTACTAATATCAAACATCGCTATCGGATGGCGTCTCATGCTGTCTACAATACGGGCAACATTCCTCAGGACCAAAGCAGCTACGTGCAACTAGCGTGCCACTCCTCCTCCCAGGACAACATCCAAAACCTCTGTAATTGTTTCCATGTTCGACTGTCTGTCTGCATTGTAACTGGGATATGTTGACAAGACAACGGAAATATTGTTTAAGGCAATTTTTCTATGTGTGTTTGCCCTCGTGATTATTATGATACGTAGTACACAAAATATGAATAAAACTTCGTTCACGTTGGCTCATTGCTTCAGAGTGTTTATTTATAATTTTTAATAGTGATGATCAGTTGGCCTGTATGAAAGGTAAAGAAATAATACCGATGGTTTTAACGTTATGGTTGATAATGGAAGCGAAATTTTACAAAACTAAAGCATTTTGACAGGATTTGAATGTCCAGAGAAACGTTCGACAATGTAGGACAATGTAGGACAAGATCTTTGAAATGTTCAGAAAAATTAATAAGAATAGTAGACAAAGATAGAAATGATGTAATTAACAACGGCGTAGGGCAGTATTGTAGCATTTCTGCCCAGGTATTCAATATTGTGTATTGAGCCGGCCGCGGTGGTCTAGCGGTTCTAGGCGCTCAGTCTGGAACCGCGCGACTGCTACGGTCGCTGGTTCGAATTCTGCCTCGGGCATGGATGTGTGTGATGTCGTTAGGTTAGTTAGGTTTAAGTAGTTCTAAGTTCTAGGGGACTGATGACCACAGATGTTAAGTTCCATAGTGCTCAGAGCCATTTGAACCACTTTTTTTTAAAGCTACGTAGGAAATAAATGAGAGGTTCAGGAGTGCAATTAAAATTCAATTGTTATTCTTTGTAAAACTGAAGAAAAATACAGGTCTCACTGAGTAGCATGAGCAGGAGTAGGAAAAATGAAATTAGCGACTAACTTCACATCAAAGTTAGGGAGCATGCACGAGAGGGCTTTCTGCTGCCTCGGAAGCAAAATAACGTACGATTCTCGAAGCAAGAAGGGCATCAGAAAAAGGCTAATACAGGTAATCAGGGCTCTGCTCATCAGAAGTATCAAATATAATCCTCAATTTGTTAAAGAAATTTTACAGAACACGCGTTTGCACCGAAGCATTGTATGGAAGAGAAATGTGGAATATAAGAGAATGAGGTGTCTAAGAAGTAGCGTTAGTCAACGATACCGGAAACTGAGTGGACAAATAATAAATTATGTTGTCCGCAGAACTGACGAAGAAAGGAATATATGGAAAACATTCCCGTAAAAAAAGGACAGGATCATTGGGTATGTGTTAAGGATCAGTGCATAATCTGTATAATACTAATAGTAGTGAAAGAATGAGTTTGAAATACAAATAACAATTAACTGAGGACACTGACTATTCGTCCTACTCTGCAATGAAGATATTCGTACAGGAGAGGTAATCGTGTCGGAACGCATCCAACCTTCAACATGACTGATGCCGCAAATTGTAACAAGTGATTTCGGTACATACATTTGCTCATGTTTTAGACAGGAAGACGACTCTCAGCCTTACACGATAAATAAAATGTCAACTCTTGATCGGATTTCTCTAAAGTGAGGAAAACAACCTCTCGAAGCAGATACTCTGCACATTATTGATGTATTAGCGTAAAATTTTGTAATATTTATTATAAGTTAAACTGAAAACGAAAACTTTCTTGAGGTATGAGAGCCTAGTCGGGCGACGAACATTAATGTTACAATGTCATTTTCTTCTTTCTACTGTACAACTATTTACTCATAAAGAATATTTTCGCTATATAATACGGTTATAGTTCTGGTCAGACGTACTGGCGGGTTCGCGCAAGAGCGCTGAAGCCACACTTGTGACAAGACTTTGCGTGGCGCTCCCCCACTGGCGCTGGAAAATGGCAACGCTGAGCGTCCGTAGTCGCCCAGTCCCAGTGCCAGGAGAGCGTCAGTAGCGAAAACGATATGTTAAGATTTTCACGCAGTTCTTGATTTACATTTCTCACTAATTTATTAATTTCGGCAATTTGACTCGAAGCAAAAAATGTATTTTATTGCTTTATTTGTGCAATTTATTCATTGAGCGGAAGTGTTTGTGTAATTGAAATTTGAAGAGCAGAAAGAAAGAGAGAGGATCGCTGTGCCTTGTGGATCGAATTCAGAAATAACTCCAACAAGACGCACTGTGACAGCAGGAAGAACTAAGGCAACTGAGTTTCGGCGGCAAATCGAACCCATAATCCTCAATGCCTGTAAATATTTAAAACCTCTTGTGGAGAATGAAGGTGACTTCTTAGAAATTGTATCCACGCTCGTTAAGAAAGATCTGCATAATCAATAGCGACGATGTCAATAAATGCAATAGCATGTTACAGAAAAAAACAACAATGTAAGAAAAAATCTTGCTGTCTTCCAGGTTAGATTAGATTAGATTAAATTTACTTTCATTCCAATTAATCCGTAGTGCGGAGGTCCTCCAGGATGTGGAACATGTCAGAAAAACAACAATACATGACAAGTATTTACAACTAAAACAAATAAGCTAATGTACCATTCCACACTATATGAAAGAGTCATTTTACAAATACTAATGCACTGAATTTAAAATTAAAAAGTTTTTTATTTGTTTATAAGGTAATAAACATGTAATACAACTACTATTTACAATGAACACATTACTGCACTGAAATGGTGCAGAAGTTAGATTGTACTTACACACACACACACACACACACACATATTTACAATGAACACATTACTGCACTGAAACTGTGCTGAAGTTCTGTTATATATATATATATATATATATATATATATATATATATATAGATATATATATATATATATATATATATATATATGTTGGTTTTACTAAGAAATTCATCAATGGAGTAGAAGGAGTTAGCCACCAATTAATCCTCTAGGCTTCTCTTAAAGTGAGTTTCATTGGTTGTTAAGTTATTATGGATGCTGGCAAGTTATTGAAAATGTGTGTTCCTAAATAATGCACGCCTTTTTGTACAAGACTAAGTGACTTTAAATCCTTGTTAAGCTTATTCTTATTTCTAGTACTGATTCCATGAATTGAGCTGTTGGTTTGAAAAAGTGATATATTTTTAATGACAAATTTCACTAAGGAATAAATATATTGAGAAGCAGTAGTTAGTGTCCCTAGTTCCCTAAACACGCTTCTACAGGATGTTCTTGAGTTCACACCACATATAACTCTTACTGCACGTTTTTGTGCCCGGAAAACTTTAGCTTGGCTTGATGAATTATTTGTGCTGCAGCTTGTGGCATTGGTTTAACAACTATCCAGTCGGTGTGCCATGAGGGAAAATTCCCCACATTCGATTCACCCAAGAAAAATATTATATAACACAGTTCGTCAACCAAACTAAACAACCTATCGATAAAGACGTTGCCAGGCGCACAAGCTATGAATTTTACGACCATCACGAGTACCCAACATCAGAAAAGCATAGAAAAAAGTAAATGCAAAAACAAATTTTACTGGATTCACTAGATCTGTGAGACGAATATTAAACGATGCAGGGTTTATATGCGAACATCAGAATGATGGTAGACAATTTTTACCTAAACGCAACGACACAGAGGCCTGGAGAATTAAATTTTTATAGACAATGAATTCGATGCGTTCTTCAGGTGATCTGCAATCTGCATCCTATTTGGAGGAAACTTGGGTTACTCAGGACCATTTACTGAAGTACTTCTGGCAGAATTGGAGCCAATATGGGGGCCTAAAGCTACGTGTTGGGAAAGGGACTAGGATGGATGTTGTGAATGTGGGGTCAGTGAAACCTGGTTTTCTTAAAGAAAGTAAGTTCGTTTGCAGATGACGCAAAACAAACAAACCAGAAGACTATCAGCCAGAAAAGAACACAATGAAGTCTAAAATAGGTTTGACCAGCTTTTGGAATTTATTGGAGGAAGTCATGAATAACGAAAGTTATCATTCAGTAGTCATCTACCGAGCACCAACAACGAAAACAGAGAAGGGTAACACAGCCTTATGACTAATCACGAAAAATATTGCCAGCTGTCTAAACACACAAGAGATGAGATGTAGGGTATTTAACTTGGGATACGTCACATTAGAACAACGGCAGAAATGTATTCAGTATGTAGAGAATCTACAGAAAAAGATTTTGAGGAAGAAGTCATCAACTGCGATGATGACTCAACAACGACAGACGATGGGAGCAGAGAAGAAGAAGACGAATAAGAAAATTCCATAAGGGGGGTGACAAGTGAAATAGTTGGGAAACATGAGAGATCTTACACTTTTCTTTAAATTTATTGTGTAGTTATAATTTAATCAAATATAGTATTGTAAACAAATAGTTCTGTTAGTATTTTGTATACATTCCCAACCAAAACCCATATATATCAAGTTGGATTCCATAGGGAATTGTTCAGCTCAGCGAGCGTACAATGATCTGGAAAACAAGTTAGGTATTTACAGCAATCAGTCAATTAGTACCCTGGTTTTATTGTGGATCTAGATTTCAGTTAACTTACAGCTAACGTCACTGCGTTTATAATATATCATGTAGTTCAAAAATGCATTATCATTATCGTGCTGATTTGTCAGAAATTTCAATAGTTATATTTTGTACCCTGCTATTCGTTTTTCCACTGATTCACGTACATTTCCACTTCATATAAACATATAATACCTAATGTTTCCTACAGTAATTTTACACACTGTAGAATGCAATTAAGAATTGAATGACAAGATTCTAAAATGTTTTTAAATTCAAATAATCTACTCTTGCATTGCTTACATGACGGTATGACTGAGATAGCCTAAATCAATATTTCACCGCAGAAACGTAATAATATTGATTTTACCAATACAGAAACTCTTACAACGAGTAACAAATGTGCAAGTGACTGTCAAGTGCATGTGAATCACTGTCTGGCAACACTGCATTAAGAGCCATTCTCCAGTACTCCAGCCCAGAGCTATTGTTTCAGCAGATGTGTTGAAAATTTGTCTCTGTAACGTCTCTGCAAACCACGCGTGATCGTTCCCTCCTCCTTTACGTTCTCTGCGTTAACGAGCTGTGTCGTTCGGGATGCATCCGTACAGCGCAGTGGTGTTCGAGGTTATATGCTAATTGGAGTGCTTGTTGCCGCACCTAGCTACGTCGTGGGCAACCAGAAGTAAACTGTTATACGCGTACGAACGCTGAGCCATGAACCATGAAGCTTTCGTGTTTTCCCGAGAGACAATCAGGTGATGTTGCTTCTACGTCGAGAAACCATAGTTTCTCTATCTTCCTGTTACTCTGCTCAACACTCCCGATGTGTATTCATTATAACGAGAAATTTTTCGTTCAGTTTTCAGTAAGCCGATACGTTGTTAACCAATACGTCATTCCAGCAGATCTGCCCCTTATCGTCAGTTACATTACTATGGCACGACAGTGCACGAGAGACGTTAGCTTGAACAAATATCGGACGATCGGCACCCCCATCGATTGCTGATCCGAGTATTTGTCCTGTCTCTAATGACCTCGCTGTATAAGGGAAATTAAATCTCCTACATGTTACGACCCTACCTTCAACACCCCTTCATTTAACAGGCCAGGCTAAAAGTTGGTTACATTCGCCTAAAGGACATCCAGCATGATTCCTGAACAGGTTCTCATACATTTTATTTTGTCGTCGTTCGAGGGTAAAAAAATGGTTCAAATGGCTCTGAGCACTATGGGACTGAACTTCTGAGGTCATCAGTCCCCTAGAACTTAGAATTGCTTAAACCTAACTAACCTAAGGACATAACACACATCCATGCCCAAGGCAGGATTGGAACCTGCGACCGTAGCTTTCGCGCGGTTCCAGACTGTACTCCCTAGAACCGCTCGGCCACTCCGCCGGTTCAAGGGTACACTCAGGTATGTTATACAGATAATTCTCATAACATGAACCAAAACACATCATCCCCACTCCGCCTTACTACATCTTGGAAACCGTTATTCAAGATTTTAGCCGCGGTTCTTGTGGAATAATTAGCATATTTTCATTCAGTAATGTCAATAGTATAATGTGAGATTACTCATCTTTAAGAAAGAAAGTCGTCGTTTCTCAAAAACGAGCTGTTAGAATAATATCTGATGCTGCCCACGATCGTCTTTTACACATTTGTTTAAGGAGTTAGGCATCTTTAGTGCTGCTTCGCTATGTGTTTATTCCATCATAAAATTTATTGTATATAATTCACTAAATCTCAAAAGGATCAGTGATGTATATAATTTCGAAACACAAAGAGGAAATGACGTTCATTACGCCACAGTATGATTGTCTTTAACACAAAGGAGAGTGCAGAATACAAAGCAACAACCCAAACTTTTTTATCACTTACCTGATGGTATAAAGTGACGGCTGTACCGAAACTAAATTTGAAAACAGATAAAAAAAGTTTCTCCTTCACAACTTTTTCTATTGCAAGGAGATGTGTAAGAATTAATAATACACACACACAGGCGCGCATACACACACTACACACACACATTCTATGTGTGTACGAACAACCTAGGCTAGTGAACGGTCTGCAAGTAGCCAGATTTACACATGAATATGTAATACGAATTAAAATAGCTAATTTCACAGCATTAAAATTAAATCGACTTAGTGGAAGATGTTCGCAATTCTGAGAAAAATAGGTCTACGCTATTGAGAAAGACCGTTAATATACAATATATACAACAACCAACGTGGAAAACCAAGAAAGAAGTGCTTGGATTAAAAATGTGTAAGACAGAGACGTAGTCTTTCATATCTACTGTTCAATTTTTATCAAAGAAGCAATCACGCAAGTAAAACTAAGGTTCAAGGGTGGATTAAAACTGAGAGTCATTAGGATATCAGTGATAAGATTCGCTGATGACAATGCTATCCTCAGTGAAAGTGAAGAACAGTCGAATGGGTACAGAATATGGATTGAGAGTGAATCGGGGAAAGATGATAGTAATGAGAAGTTGCAGCAATGAAAACAGCGAGAAACTTAACATCAGTATTACAGGTCACGAACGAGACGAAGTTAAGGATTTTTGCTACCTAGGCAGCAAAAAAACCCATGCTAGGCGGAGAAAGACGACATAAAAAGCAGACTAGCACTGGCAAAAACGACATTCCTGACCAAGAGAACTCTACTAGCATCAAATATAGGTCTTAATTCGTTGAAGGAATTTCTGAGAATCTACGTTTGCGGCACAGCATTATATGGTGAAGAAGAGAATCGAACCATCTGAGACGTGACGCTGTAGAAGAAGGGTGGAATTTAGGTAGACTTAGAATGTAAAGAACGAGAAGATTCTCCGCAGATTCGGCAAAGAAAGGAAGACATGGAAAACACTGACAAGAACAAGGGATAGGATTCTAGGATAGAGGGGACTCTAGAGAGTAAAAACAGCAGAGGAAGACAGAGCAAATAACTGAGGACATCAGTTGCAATTGTTAGTCTGAAATGAAGAGGTTGTGCAGGAGAGAAATTCGTGGCGGGCAGCTTCAAACTAGAGGACTGATGACAGAGAAAAAGTTTGTTAATTGTACAAAACACTTCAGTAAAATGGAATGACACTCACGTCTCCCAAAGTAGTAGCATCCATCATAAAATCCTTAAGATATAAGTAAGAGTGCTCTTGCGAGTTGAGTTCAATCTTAAGTTATTTGTGTAATCAATCTCCTATCAGCGGAACATTTCCAGACTGGCCAGAATATGCTGAAGTTAAGCCTCTTTAAAAGAACGGGGATAAAGAGATACCATAAAACTGTCGACCAATTTCACTTTTGCCGGATTCCTCAAAAATATTAGAAAAGGTTGTGTTCAAGCATCTCCTTAAGCATCTGACTGCAAATAATATATTGTCCAAGTCACAGTTTGGATTTCCTAAGGGTTCTGATATAGAGAAAGCTATTTACACTTACAGTGAGAATGTACTTAATTCATTAGATAATAAATTAGAGGCTACTGGCATTTTCTGTGACCTGTCAGAAGCCTTTAACTGTGTGAACCACAGCATTCTCTTAAGTAAATCAGAATATTATGGTGTCACTGGCAATGCTGCAAAATGGTTTGAGTCTTATCCATCTACCAGGAAACAAAGGGTGTCGTTGTAAAATACCTGTGCAGTAAGCAGTCAGTCTTCATCAGACTGGGAATTTATTACATGTGGTGTTCCTCAAGGTTCTATTTTGGGTCCATGGCTCTTTCTTGTGTGCATTAATGACCTCTCATCTGTTACATTGCCAGATGCTAAGTTTGTTTTGTTTGCGGATGATACGAACATTGCAGTAAGTAGCAAGTCAAGTACAGATTTAGAACTAGCTGATAATCAAATTTTCACTGACATTAATAAGTGGTTTAAGGCTAATTCACTGTCATTAGACTTAAGAGATGACCCACTATATGCAGTTCAAAACCTGTAGGAGATTTCCTTCCAGCATGAGTATAACATATGAAGACATGCAGATCGAAAATGTTGGCAGTGTTTAATTTCTGGGATTACAACTCGATAATAAATTCAGTTGGCAAGGGCATACCACAGAATTGCTTAAGCGCCTAAACAAGTCTGTATTGGCCGTGAGAATGAAGTAAGATGTAGGAAATATAAATATACAAAAGACTTGCATACTTTTCTTACTTTCATTCTATTATGTCATATGGGTTCATATTCTGGAACAACAAATCAAACTGAGCAAAATTTTTTAGGGTTCAAAAGCGCATGCTAAGAAACATTTGTGGTATAAATTCAAGAACATCTTGTAGATACCTGTTCAAAGAACTTTGTATTCTAACCACATCTTCTCAGTATATTTATTCCTTAATGAAATTTGTTGCAAGTAATACATCTCTGTTTCCAACAAATAGCTATTTAAATAGTATCAATACTATGAATAAGAACAATCTGCATAAAGACCTAAACAACTTACATTGGTTCAAAATGGGGTCCTATATTCAGGTACACACATTTTCAATAAATTGCTAGCAACCAGATAAAGCACGGTTTAAACAGAGTTTGAAAGACTTTTTGATAGGCAACTCCATCTATTCCATAGATGAATATCTTAAGAGAGACTGTTATGCCAGCTTAATTAAAAATTCCTGTTAGATTTCAGTTTTGACAACACTTGGTCACAACAGTCAATATCAGGTATTTCGTGTATGATATATTTATTAACAGTCCATAACAGTGTTTCATTCTGAGAGCAAGTTAATTCTGTAAATATTAGCAGTTCCAGTTTACTGAATTGTATTAACATATTTCTACTATCTCCTGACAAATGAACGGGGTAGTAGGTATTATATTCCAATGTTTTATGTTTTTATCCTTTCTCACATGTTGCACACCCACATGAATCATCTCATTTTTTGGGTCTATGGAACGAAAACTGAATCTAATCTAATCTAATGATGTATGGAACACTGTCTACCTAACGGATCAAAATGGGGGTTGAAGGTAGGATGATGGGCTAGTTTCGTTAAAAATACGAAGGATTATTATGACATGCCAGGATAACATATTGATGACCAGAGTAATAGATAGGCCACTAAAAAGAAAAATTTAAGATGTTGTTGTCGAATATCATCTTGGATCCATGAAGAGAAAAGTAACCAGAAAACTAATTGCGACATTCCTAGCACTGGTTGTAGTGAAAGTTTTGGGCAGTGTAATGTTTACAAATCATAGAAGTTTGGGGCTAAAGTACGAGGGCAGACAAATAATTTACATTTACAAAGTGCAAGTACCAGCAATAAAACACGAATGTAAAGTAACGCAAACGAGATATTTTCTAAAAGCGTAAATAATATCAACTTGGATCTTTACAATGCTAAGATTCATGCTTGGTATAGTCCTTCTGGCATAAAAGGAAGCCCTTCTGTTGAACGGAATGGACAGCGTATTTAACGCAGAATATCGTTTAAGGACAGACATAAAAAATACGATGACGAAGAACAGTTGAAACAACTTGCCTAACTTCAAAAACGAAAAAAAAAACACTGTAGTCGAAGAATTGAAAGGACTTTTCTGTCTAGGAAGCCAGATTAAGCACAATGGCTGAAGCGAGGAAGATACCAGAAGAAGGTGGGCACTGGCGAAGAATTTCTTGAAAAGGAGCTCTGCTAGTATTACATGTCAAAATGGAAATGAATTTCATGGAAATGTACGCTTGGAGCACAACATTACACTGGGTGATTTTGCTAAATGGGGACAAATAGTAGGAAACGATTTCTGCGATGATAAGAAGCAAAAAAGATCAAATGGATATACGGCCAGAAAAGCGTTCCAAGGTGGTACACCCACTTGAACGCGGAAATAAAATATTTTTGACAATCTACGTTTCAGTCATTGAAAGAGCACATGAAAGAGTTCCGTTTGTATTAGTGAAGGCACAACTGCTGTGGCCGACTCACTCTGGTGTGGACATGTGTCGTGTAGTGCAGGCTGAGAGATGACAGCCTGGCATACCAATCAGGGACAGACCGGCATGGTGTTTCAATACGGACGAACAAATAGCAATGGACGGGCGGCAGCACGAATGTACGGGGAAAAAAGTTACTGCCGGCAGCAACCGCGGCATAAACTGTTAGCAACAACAGACTGAGATTTTCACTCTGCAACAGAGTGTGCGCTGATATGAAACTTCCTGGCAGATTAAAACTGTGTGGCGGACCGAGACTCGAACTCGGGACCTTTGCCTTTCGCGGGCAAGTGCTCTACCAACTGAGCTACCCAAGCACAATTCACAGACCGTCCTCAAAGCTTTACTTCTAGCAGTATCTCGTCTCTTACCTTCCAAACTTTACAGAAGCTCTCCTGCGAACCAGCTGGTAGAGCACTTGCCCGCGAAAGGCGAGTTCGAGTCTCGATCCAGCACACAGTTTTAATCTGCCAGGGAGTTTCATGTTAGAAACAACGTTTCGTCGTTTGTTTGAAATAGGTTCGATTTCTAGATTGGGAGACAATGAAAGCCGTTTATGCCCTCGTACGTAAACAGGTCTTAGAAGAACAGGTGTTGAACACTGTAGAATATGCCTCGGGTGTCAGCACCGGGTAGGTGCCCTGCTAGTATGGTGAAAGTCAGAGGACGATGTTGAACATTCTCCACTACAACTGCCACTATTCGTGTTACTTACAACGCTTAGAGGCTGTGTTTCTACCGACGTGAATTTTCCCGTCTGGTTTGAGTATATTGAAGAACAAGCAAATAATAATAATTAATGATAATAGTATGTGATCAGTTTATACAAAATTTGCGCGCTTGACAATGGCTTTTTGCGTAAGGTCTGTTCATTGTAAATTGACTGTGATTTTATTGAAAATATCGGATTTTGTAGTTTGAATAAATCTAAAGCTTTGGTTCGTACTGGACCTTTGATATCATTTGTAACACGAAACCTTTACACTTGCCAAGACCCCGTTTAATTGAAACTACAGGGTGATTCAAAAAGAATACCACAACTTTAAAAATGTGTATTTAATGGAAGAAACATAATATAACCTTCTGTTATACATAATTACAAAGAGTATTTAAAAAGGTTTTTTTTCACTCAAAAACAAGTTCAGAGATGTTCAATATGGCCCCCTCCAGACACACGAGCAATATCAACCCGATACTCCAACTCCTTCCACACTCTCTGTAGCATATCAGGCGTAACAGTTTGGATAGCTGCTGTTATTTCTCGTTTCAAATCATCAATGGTGGCTGGGAGAGGTGGCCGAAACACCATATCCTTAACATACCCCCATAAGAAAAAATCGCAGGCGGTAAGATCAGGGCTTCTTGGAGGCCAGTGATGAAGTGCTCTGTCACGGGCTGCCTGGCGGCCGATCCATCGCCTCGGGTAGTTGACGTTCAGGTTCGATAACTAACCTTTTTCGTAGGACTCTCCATACAGTTGATTGTGGAATTTGCAGCTCTCTGCTAGCCCTGCGAGTCGATTTTCCTGGGCTGCGAACAAATGCTTGCTGGATGCGTGCTACATTTTCATCACTCGTTCTCGGCCGTCCAGAACTTTTCCCTTTGCACAAACACCCATTCTCTGTAAACTGTTTATACCAACGTTTAATACACCACCTATCAGGAGGTTTAACACCATACTTCGTTCGAAATGCACGCTGAACAACTGTCGTCGATTCACTTCTGCCGTACTCAATAACACAAAAAGCTTTCTGTTGAGCGGTCGCCATCTTAGCATCAACTGACGCTGACGCCTAGTCAACAGCGCCTCAAGCGAACAAATGTACAACTAAATGAAACTTTATAGCTCCCTTAATTCGCCGACAAATAGTGCTTAGCTCTGCCTTTTGTCATTGCAGAGTTTTAAATTCCTAAAGTTGTGCTATTCTTTTTGAATCACCCTGTATAGCTTGAAACAGAAATGAAACGCAAAAGTAAATGATAGCACTATATTCACAAAATATTATACTAAATTAACCATACAGACACTTACATAAATTCTGTTGCTGTGAAACGGCCGGAGCGGCTCTAGGTGCTACAGTCTGGAACCGCGAGACCGCTACGCTCGTAGGTTCAAATCCTGCCTCGGGAATTCATGTGTGATGTCCTTAGGTTAGTTAGGTTTAAGTAGTTCTAAGTTCTAGGGGACTGATGACCACAGCCGTTAAGTCCCATAGTGCTCAAAGTCATTTGAACCATTTTTTGCTGTGTGCAACTATGACTACGCCTAGCGAGATTGCCGCGATGGCAGATATGCGTCCGGTCAGGACGGCGTCCAGAACAAAAAAGGTGCCGTCTGCTCGGCAAGACAACTGAACTGCGTAATTATTCTAATGTTTCAGCGATTGCACGCCACAATCGATACAACCGCTTGTACTAATTAATATCTTATGTAGACTAATTCTTTATTTATATTCTGAACTTATAGCTACGTTTTTGCTATATATCCACACCCATCCTACAAATGTGCCTTTAAATTGCCCCCTGAATTGCGAGAAGAAAGGACGCACCTCCAAGCGAGCAATTCACCGTAAAGCACATTCAATACTATTTTTACATATATATTCAAATACAGTTCATGGTATACAATTTTTGAACAAGGGGTGTGCGCCCAGTAGATTTCAATGTTGGTATTGCGGTTGCAGTGCTTGCGCAGTCGCGTGTGTTACTGTCTGGCAGTGGCCGTCAGTTGAACTCGCGACACGATGATCACAGTTTATATACAGTTCGTATGTGCGTGTGCGTAAGATATCACTTTGACAGGTCAATCCAAGAAGTTCTTACAGAAAACATGCACTAACATCTAAAACAGGTACAAAAATTTTAAAACAACTACATATGTTGAACCAAATACACTCCTGGAAATGGAAAAAAGAACACATTGACACCGGTGTGTCAGACCCACCATACTTGCTCCGGACACTGCGAGAGGGCTGTTCAAGCAATGATCACACGCACGGCACAGCGGACACACCAGGAACCGCGGTGTTGGCCGTCGAATGGCGCTAGCTGCGCAGCATTTGTGCACCGCCGCCGTCAGTGTCAGCCAGTTTGCCGTGGCATACGGAGCTCCATCGCAGTCTTTAACACTGGTAGCACGCCGCGACAGCGTGGACGTGAACCGTATGTGCAGTTGACGGCGTATAGTGGGCATGCGGGAGGCCGGGTGGACGTACCGCCGAATTGCTCAACACGTGGGGCGTGAGGTCTCCACAGTACATCGACGTTATCGCCAGTGGTCGGCGGAAGGTGCACGTGCCCGTCGACCTGGGACCGGACCGCAGCGACGCACGGATGCACGCCAAGACCGTGGGATCCTACGCAGTGCCGTAGGGGACCGCACCGCCACTTCCCAGCAAATTAGGGACACTGTTGCTCCTGGGGTATCGGCGAGGACCATTCGCAACCGTCTCCATGAAGCTGGGCTACGGTCCCGCACACCGTTAGGCCGTCTTCCGCTCACGCCCCAACATCGTGCAGCCCGCCTCCAGTGGTGTCGCGACAGGCGTGAATGGAGGGACGAATGGAGACGTGTCGTCTTCAGCGATGAGAGTCGCTTCTGCCTTGGTGCCAATGATGGTCGTATGCGTGTTTGGCGCCGTGCAGGTGAGCGCCACAATCAGGACTGCATACGACCGAGGCACACAGGGCCAACACCCGGCATCATGGTGTGGGGAGCGATCTCCTACACTGGCCGTACACCACTGGTGATCGTCGAGGGGACACTGAATAGTGCACGGTACATCCAAACCGTCATCGAACCCATCGTTCTACCATTCCTAGACCGGCAAGGGAACTTGCTGTTCCAACAGGACAATGCACGTCCGCATGTATCCCGTGCCACCCAACGTGCTCTAGAAGGTGTAAGTCAACTACCCTGGCCAGCAAGATCTCCGGATCTGTCCCCCATTGAGCATGTTTGGGACTGGATGAAGCGTCGTCTCACGCGGTCTGCACGTCCAGCACGAACGCTGGTCCAACTGAGGCGCCAGGTGGAAATGGCATGGCAAGCCGTTCCACAGGACTACATCCAGCATCTCTACGATCGTCTCCATGGGAGAATAGCAGCCTGCATTGCTGCGAAAGGTGGATATACACTGTACTAGTGCCGACATTGTGCATGCTCTGTTGCCTGTGTCTATGTGCCTGTGGTTCTGTCAGTGTGATCATGTGTGTATCTGACCCCAGGAATGTGTCAATAAAGTTTCCCCTTCCTGGGACAATGAATTCACGGTGTTCTTATTTCAATTTCCAGGAGTGTATATTTCGTTATTGGTCATTGTCTCTCATGGAAAGTACAGCATTTAAAATGTCTTTTTATTTTAGATTATCTGTCCTTGAACGACGTGTCGTCCTTTGTAGTTCATTTAGACAATACATACAGTAATAACGTAAAAGTGAGCGTTGATTTGGTAGTATGCCTAAAAAATGTTATTGCATATAGACGTCACTGTTGATAAATTTGACAACGAATATGTGGGCATGTTCACTTGTTGCACTGTTCATTTTCATTGATATTACTGTTCGTCTTAGGTCATGCATCGTGTGACTGAAGACCAGTGGATTTCCACCCCACAACATAAGTTTCGTGAAGGCACGGATGCAAGACTTCGGACGGAAGACTGCTGGCATCGACCCTCGATTTGTCCAGGTGAGAGTGGTCGTCGTATTCTGAGAATATTACATTACCTGAAGTCCCATCCAAAATTCCTCCACCCGTGGAGTTGTCTTCAATGCTTTTCTACGTCGCGACCGTAGTTCCTTATTTTGCACATTTGCATCACGGTAAATGTCATTAGGCGATGCACTGCAAATGTTATTGCACTTTACATGTACAGTTCCATCGTGCTCACAGTTTATCTGGCGATTTACAATAAATGTTTGTTATCACGTTTTTACATAAATATTTCATCGCAAGTTTTAACAATTTTGCACACGTACTTCATCGCGATTACAAGCATTGCGATGTATGTAGAATGTCTTTAAAGCAGCCTCTTTCACATAAATCTCATAGTTTTTCAAATTTTGATACATTTTACAAATTCTGATCCACATTTAAATACCAACATATTACATTTTGCTTTACATCAATATAGATAATTGCACATAAAAACGTAAATTACATTTTGGATTTATATGGAATAGAATTATGTAAGTAATTTTATATACATTACAGATTTTTGAACTAAATTTTGCATTCGCGCGATGATATCTCCTGAAACTGGAAGGTTAGACCCAACATCTGGATGCATCAGCATTAAAACCCAAGCACACATATACACTCCTGGAAATTGAAATAAGAACACCGTGAATTCATTGTCCGAGGAAGGGGAAACTTTATTGACACATTCCTGGGGTGAGATACATCACATGATCACACTGACAGAACCACAGGCACATAGACACAGGCAACAGAGCATGCACAATGTCGGCACTAGTACAGTGTATATCCACCTTTCGCAGCAATGCAGGCTGCTATTCTCCCATGAAGACGATCGTAGAGATGCTGGATGTAGTCCTGTGGAATGGCTTGCCATGCCATTTCCACCTGGCGCCTCAGTTGGACCAGCGTTCGTGCTGGACGTGCAGACCGCGTGAGACGACGCTTCATCCAGTCCCAAACATGCTCAATGGGGGACAGATCCGGAGATCTTGCTGGCCACGGTAGTTGACTTACACCTTCTAGAGCACGTTGGGTGGCACGGGATACATGCGGACGTGCATTGTCCTGTTGGAACAGCAAGTTCCCTTGCCGGTCTAGGAATGGTAGAACGATGGGTTCGATGACGGTTTGGATGTACCGTGCACTATTCAGTGTCCCCTCGACGATCACCAGTGGTGTACGGCCAGTGTAGGAGATCGCTCCCCACACCATCATGCCGCGTGTTGGCCCTGTGTGCCTCGGTCGTATGCAGTCCTGATTGTGGCGCTCACCTGCACGGCGCCAAACACGCGTACGACCATCATTGGCACCAAGGCAGAAGCGACTCTCATCGCTGAAGACGACACGTCTCCATTCGTCCCTCCATTCACGCCTGTCGCGACACCACTGGAGGCGGGCTGCACGATGTTGGGGCGTGAGCGGAAGACGGCCTAACGGTGTGCGGGACCGTAGCCCAGCTTCATGGAGACGGTTGCGAATGGTCCTCGCCGATACCCCAGGAGCAACAGTGTCCCTAATTTGCTGGGAAGTGGCGGTGCGGTCCCCTACGGCACTGCGTAGGATGCTACGGTCTTGGCGTGCATCCGTGCGTCGCTGCGGTCCGGTCCCAGGTCGACGGGCACGTGCACCTTCCGCCGACCACTGGCGACAACATCGATGTACTGTGGAGACCTCACGCCCCACGTGTTGAGCAATTCGGCGGTACGTCCACCCGGCCTCCCGCATGCCCACTATACGCCCTCGCTCAAAGTCCGTCAACTGCACATACGGTTCACGTCCACGCTGTCGCGGCATGCTACCAGTGTTAAAGACTGCGATGGAGCTCCGTATGCCACGGCAAACTGGCTGACACTGACGGCGGCGGTGCACAAATGCTGCGCAGCTAGCGCCATTCGACGGCCAACACCGCGGTTCCTGGTGTGTCCGCTGTGCCGTGCGTGTGATCATTGCTTGTACAGCCCTCTCGCAGTGTCCGGAGCAAGTATGGTGGGTCTGACACACCGGTGTCAATGTGTTTTCTTTTTCCATTTCTAGGAGTGTACCAATGGTCAAACGTCTAAAGCAACACACTAGAATCAGACCTACAGAATTCTCGCGTTACAAGTGTGTGTAGAGTGTGTACATGGCCTTGGCCTCGCGTAAACATGTGTTATGCAGTGTGATCTAATCCGTTCCTATGTGATAGTGTTTGGTTGTCGTGTGGTTTTGTGTATACGTCAATCAGTCATGAATAGTCCTTGACCGACGCTACAGTTAGTCAATTATGTTGTCTCAAAAATATTTTCATCGCACTAGCGTCAGTGTCGTCATACACTAGCGTAAGTGTCGTCATAAAATTAGGCTGATGTTGTTTATGTACGTTCGGCAAAGTCGAAATCTCTTCTCTATTCTTCTACTGCTGGCTGGATCAGCTGAAATAAAATATATTACGCTACCTTATTTCCCTGCAGTAGTACTGAGAGGTACGTGTGTTTTATAAATATACAGTTTACTTACTCATTACTAAGAGATATACTTTTACTGTGTAGAATGAAATACTCGTAAGTCTCGATGAACGTAAAGCCCAATGATTCTATTTCTTTTTGTGTTCTGCAACAGGTATGCACCAGGATGCAGTACGTTGACAATTACATATGGACCGTCGTATAGCAGACGCCACTTCGCATTCCGCCGTTTTAGTGCAGAAGATTTGTGGTGAGTACGCAATAGTACTTGCATGCCAACCATGAATTCCTGATTTCGCTTAGCATGCTGCGTCAGCGAAGTTAGTACTTCTCTTATCTTTTCATCATGCGAAAGCTGCTGAGGCGAAAGCTTTGGTAGCGGATCGCTCCACTCATTTGATTCTTTGCGGTCGAACATAAGCTCGTTAGCTATATAGGTTGTGTCATATATATTCACGTTGTTGTTAACTTCTTCAAATAGTAACAAATAACTTACCCAATTAGAATGCTGGGTAGGTACATATGTCCTAATGAATCTTTTCAGTTCTCTGAAAATTCATTCAGTAGGATTAGTTTGTGCGCTAAACTTCGAGATAAAGGTGCTCTTAATGCTATTGTCCTTAAAGAATTTACGCCATTTGTACGCTGTGTAGTACGTGACGTTGTCAGATAAAACTGCCTTCGGTTTTCCGAGGTGAGGAATGTAGTCACGTGAGAATCGTCTGATGATTGCGTTAGCAGTTGCAGATTTTATGGTGTACAGCTTAACATGTCAGAAAATATGCCATAAAATGCTAAAATATACTTCACACCACCACTACTTGCTGAATGTGGACCACTTACGTGCGTACTTACAGTCTCCAGAAGTTTTCTGGGTAATATGGACTGTAGATCTGTCTCTGAAGATATGTTCTGAGGTTTAGATTTATGACAAGATACTCGTGTTTTAAGTATATAAATAAAAATATGTGCTAAGTTTTGCAAGGCACTTCATCGTTCCATAATGCCCCCAAACTAAGTGTGTGTGCCAGATTGTTGTGTTCCGAGCCCTTGGGAATACATACACACCAGTTAAAGCCATCAGGATGACGACGATAGAATAACATGTCATTATATGTAAGATAACGGCTAGATAGTGGATGGTCAAGTTGACCTATGACTAAAGTTCTTGTTGTTCCAGTGCGGATCAGATTTTTATGAAGTTGCCATATTTTTACACAAATGAATGTAATATTGATAATATTGTTTATCCTGCATTAGGAAATTTTCGGTAAGGTCTAATGGAACAAAACTGCTGAGGTCATCGGTCCCTAAGCTTACGCACTATTTAATGTAATATTGACTGAAGTCCCATAGTGCTCAGAGCCATTTGAACCATTACTATTTTTGCGGCGCCTCTTGTGTGGGTTGTCGCTAGTTGTGTATGATATGTTATGGTTGTGGTTCATAATGGGTGTGTCTGCTGATATTGGTACTTGTATTGGTTTGCGGAAGGAAGGTGTTGATTCTGCTGCGCTACGTAACCGACGGCGGCCTGCGTGCCAGGATTAAGTTGGCTAGCCTGCGCTTTTTCATGCCACTGACGTACACATTGTGGCAGCTGTTTTGCCCTGCGGAACGTTGATCCTCATATAACACATCAACAGAATCAAACACAGACAGAAAACATTCTGCATCATTGTCTGGCCCATTTTCAAATATTTCTCAAAATACCGGCGCAAATGGCTATGTTTAGCATTGAAAGGCTCTGGTTCCACGATCTATTTCCTTAGCCGTTCTTGTACCGACTGCGACCACAATTTGGCCAAGAAATCTCTTTCAAATTGCTCATATGTCACTCATATGTCGGCTTCATTATATGCCCAGGCAGCTGCGTCACCTTGGATGTAACCTACAACGTAAGAAATTCTCTTTCGGTCACTCCATGCTCTTGCAAACGCATTTTCAAACGCTTTCAGAAATATTACAGGATGTACAGTACGTTTTTCTGGGATGAAAGTTTGAAATTGCTTATATTTAGTCACTCTTTCTTCTTCTTTGACACTGTAATATCGATTGCTTTCACTGTAATTATTGTAGTGATAGATTGGTGATTGGAAGGGAATATACTGCCCATAAACGTCGCGATTGAGTTAGGTGTCATGTGCACAGGTGTGTACAGTTGCTGCTGTGAGATGTGTGTTGTGTACGGAAGATACGTGTCATACTTACATTTGTTTTCATTACCAGAGCGAGCGCTTGGATTAATAGTATTACTACACTCCGGTCGTATGTCATCGTTTATTTGTTTCTGTCTTGCTGCGTTGGATTGAGCTGCCTCAGCTATGACATGTTTATTGTTTTTAACAAATTCGGTTACGGTGTCGTGCACAAACATAGGTATTTTTCCTCTATATATTGGTCGAAATATTTTCTGATCAATCCTGTCATGAAATTCTTCATTTATGTTGGCAAGATAGATGTCAGTGTGTAATTGCCGTTAGACTATAAGTTGTTTATCCACTGTGTTAACTTTGCCCTCAACTACAGTAATGCGTGTTTTTATTGAGCCATGAACTGACGGATAAGATTTCACTTGAGTGGCAACAGCTTTGCACGCAGCGTTTAAATGTTTGACTTAAGTTTGAAACTCTTTTACATCTTTTGTGGGTTTTTTCCTGCTGTAAGTTCAATTCGGAAAACTTTGAGTCAAGTTCGGACACTTGGCCGCTTAGTCTGGTGTTAATCTCGTCTACTCTTTCACACAAAGCTTCGTTACAAGTTTTTAGTGCTTTTCATTCGCCCTTAATCTCGTCGTGTTTTTAACACTGTCATGTGTTCGTCAATGTCTTTTTTATATTGATTAATTTGATTTTTGTTTTCGGCCATTTGATTTTGTATTGATGTCATGTGATTTTTTTTTTCAGTCGTTTGATTTGGTATTGATCTCATGTGATTTTTGTTTTCAGGCATTTGCTTGATAATAGTGTCAAACATGCTGGCAATGTTTGTCAACTCAAATATCTCTGCCCACGCCACGTCGTTTAACATGACGTCACGGACAAGAATGGGCTCTAATCTGGATTTAGCTATTTGACTAGTGGTCGGTCTAGTTACGAAATTTCCGTCACTAGGCATGTTAACGGCTGATTGATGGTTACTATTGTAGTCAATTATGGAGTCCTTATCACTGAATGAGATTTTCATTCTGCAGTGGAGTGTCCACTGATATGAAACTTTCTGGCAGATTAAAACTGTGTGCCGGACCGAGACTCGAACTCGGGACCTTTGCCTTTCGCGGGCAAGTGCTCTACCATCTGAGCTACCCAAGCACGACTCACGCCTCGTCCTCACAGCTTTACTTCTTCCAGTACCTCGTCTCCTATCTTCCAAACTGTACAGAAGCTCTCCTGCGAAGCTTGCTGAACTAGCACTCCTGAAAAATGGATATTGCGGAGACTTGGCTCAGCCACAGCCTGGGGGATGTTCCCGGAATGAGATTTTCACTCTGCAGCGAAGTGTGCGCTGATATGAAACTTACTGGCAAATTAAAACTGTGTGCCGGACCGAGGCTCGAGCTCGGGACGGTAGAGCACTCGCCCGCGAAAGGCAAAGGTCCCGAGTTCGAGTCTCGGTCCGGCACACAGTTTTAATCCGCCAGGAAGTCTCATCCTTATCATTGTTTTCCTCAGTGTCGAGGTTGGATTCGGTTGGCGTTTGTTGTCTGTCGTGTTCCATTTTTGCTAACTGTTACCGCATTACCACCATGCTACACGTAATGTATATTGCAAGAAAAATCCATAAAAACGTTTAAGAATGAATTCATGAAATAAATTTCGTGTAGTAACAATGTTGACTTTACTGAGCAAGAATTGCAGTTAATGGTGAGATAATTAACATTCATGGCTACTTGTGATTTTGCGTTGCACATGACACAATTCGGCCATTTTGTGGAATAGTATTACTGTATTGTTGTAAGAAACTGTATGATAAAAATAATTTGAAACACGCGACCTTGCGCAAAAATCACTGCTAATTACGGAAAATTTTGACAAAGTTGGGAAGCAAGCTACAATTACTAGAAGCGCTTGGACTAGCATGCTAATGTAAAAATGCAATGTCTTACCTTGGATCCAAGTATGCAGTGTAGATTCCAGGTGTCATCATCAGTTTCAATGGTTGGTCTTGTTGTACGGTCTTTACAAATATTCGATGTCAATGGATCGTCAGATATGATCCCATTATCCTGTAACCTCCCCACGAAAATTTTAAATGACAATATTTAACAGAAATGGAGCCAAGTGTAAGCTCCCAGCAATTAAATTTAAAGACAATGACAATTAAATAAAAATTAGCATCTGAACCAAGTATAAGTTCCTTACAAAATGAAAGTCAATTCAGTGATAATAAAATCTCAGTGACAATGAAAATGCAAATAGACCGAAATGTCGATCTTAGGCCCTGTTCACAAATTAAACTGAAATTCTTACCTTAGTAAAACTGGATCTGCTCTTATTTGTGACCATGGCTTGGAGGAAATGCATCGCAATAATAATTTTTTTTTAATTTAACTGAAAATTTTCTTTTAGGAAATGCAAGGGAATCAAATGATTTTTTTTTTTGTAAAATATTGCTTTGAAATCAAAATTATTATTGGGGCGATTATTGCACAAATTAGTTACAGTTAATTTACATCGTTAGCTGAGCGCAATGCTGCTTAATAATATACCTCGTCCTGAATCATGACCAGAGTGCGATGTCGACGCCCGCCGACTGCTCACACACAACTAAACTCTCTCGCATCTAGACCGTGACTGCGTCATCTCTGACGCGCTACTCGCAACCACTAGCTCGCAACTGGACTGTCACACGCTCTCTGGTCAGAGATCTCACCATATGCCTCACCATCGCCGCTACACAACATACGTGTTTCATAACCCTCCACTGGGGGGGCAAAAATTTGGCAGCGATGGTGAGTCATTTGGACTTGCCAAGCGCGGCAAAATTTTTTCTTTAATTAGTTAACTTTTACAAATTACAAAATATTCATATGTAGTACATGAGTTAAATGTGGTGCACATGCACCGAGTACAAAACATTTCAGACAAAGACAAAATATAAGTACAAAACTTATTAGTAAATCAGAAAAATGTATATACAAATTATTTGATAGATAACAAAGTGCACACGCACTGTAAGATTCTGTAGCATTTTCAGAACAAATAAGTAGAATGGCAAAAAAATATGTTGACAAGTGACATGAGTGCACATGCACTGCAGTTCAGAACATATCAGCATATGACGAAATGTATATACAATGAGTAACAGATGACATAAGTGCATACGCACTGAAGTATTAAACATATCACGAAATCATAAAAGGTATACAGAATAAGCACAAATCATATTGAAAAATGAGAAAAGTGCACAGGCACTGAAGTTCAGTAGAAAACATATTAACATATAAGTGCACATGCACTGAAGAATGCTTCAAGTTTTTACAACAAAAAAAATCATCAAATCATAAAAGGTATATACAATATAGATGACAAGAGTGCACATATACTGCACTTCAGAAGAAATCGAAAAAAAATGTCTTTAGCATTTACACAACAAATAAACATAATGGCAAAAAATCATGTCAACAGGTGACATAAGTGTACTTGCACTGGAGTTCAACAAATCGAAAAGAAATGTATAGGCCATGAACATAAATGATGTTAGCTAAAATGATTTTCACTATTAGGATAGGAAAGGAAAGGATTGCATCATGGTTGTAGCACTTTAATTTGCACACAGCTACACTGAAAGTCCATATGTTTCCACAGAATCACAACACCAAGTGATACAATCTGCTGTTCAGAAGCATTTATCAACGTATCAAGACACTGAAACGTCGTAGTAATATTCCATGCTATCATTTGGCAGTACACCAGGTACACCAAACAGTGGGACCATAATAACGTCTTCATCGCTTACGGTGGTGGACAGCATGTCGTGTCAACACCACGCTCTTAAGAGGCACACCAACGTAGAATTAGTGCAAAAACCAAATATAGTGCTCCATGATAATGAGGATGGACAAGACAATGGATGTTACAATAATTTCAGGTAGTTAGGTCAGAAGGTGAAGGACATTAACTAACACACAAGTCTTGATTAGTGATTACATAAGTAGTTTGCGGCATCCATAGTCTAGTTATTGAACATTTCTGTACCATGTATTTTAGTATTACAGAATAATGTTCATAAAATTAAATTATTGCCATCATGGGTAGTCGTATTACAATAAACAGCGGCAATCTTTGTCCAGTTACAAACCATGTTTAGTATCACAGAATAATGTTCATCAGAAGTCTTAATTACATTAATTATTGGCACTCAGTGGCCATTTACTAAAATCATTATTGAAAGCAAGAGCTAATTAATGGCCTAATTTATATAGTTACATTAATTATTGGCACTCAGTGGCCAGCAAGTATTGAATAGTATAAAACATTGTTCATCATTCAGTATTATTCAGATCATTAAGAAGTCATTATAAAAAATCAGTTAATTACAATCATAGCATTAATAATCATGGGCATTATAAGTAGTCTCATTACAATAAACAGTGGCAGTTGTTAGCCAGTCACAAAGATTTTTTTTTTTTTTTGTATCATTAAGAAGTCATAACTGAAGTGATATACTATTCGGAGCTGATCAGTATTATTCAGAATTTTCTGAAACTGGTATTATTATTTGGGACTGGTAATACATTTTTTTGTGCTAGCAATGCATTGCTTTGGGTAATTATAAGGGAAAGCAAGAAGAAAAAAGAAAAAAAATTGCTTCTAGGTTGTTCCTGTAAATGAAAAATGTGTAACGTCATTCGTCATGAGTCAGCTGTAGCAAGGTTGTGACACAAGGCAGTATATGTGATCACGTTTGTAAATGATAGACACAAATGGGTAAAAAATAAAATTGCAAGTACTAGAACAGGTATAATAAGTAACAAGTTTAGTAAGTATCATGAAAGGCTTCTCCTGGAAAAAAATACAAAATGGATTATTGAGCTGAAAGAAGAAACGCAGACTATGCTGAAAAGTAGTGAACTTCGAATTAACAGGTAGTGAAATGTGTATAAAAATGTGTTCCATAGCTGTCCTTTCCAAAACCTTCAGTCATCCTACTACGCAATATAACACCTGCTGTCAAAGCAAATTGCAACAAATACTTAAATAACTACATAGCATAAATACATAAACTTCAACATCATCCTCATCTGTAAAGAAAAAAACTTCATTATCCATATTATCATAACTTCATTATCGTCATCACCTGTAAAGAAAAACTTCATTATCCATATTAGTATATTCTTCATCATTATTCATCATCAGTATTCATTATCATCTGCAAAAATCACTTCATTATTCATCACACAACTATTCCTTATCTCCAGCATATTTCATCACTTAAAACTAAGATGTGTAGTTCTGTCTGACAGCTTGCATCAATCGCCTTGTATTCTGAAAGAAAAGATTAGTTAAGACTGCTATTCTGCGATGTGTATTGTATATTCTTGTTAATGCTTGTTAATTCTGATCCATTTACTCGTCCTCATAAGGTTTTGTATTTTCTTTCATCTATTCCGTAGGTGAAATTCCCATTCTGTTTAATTTATTTCCTTTACGCATCATTTCTTTCTGAAACTGATGAACAAAGATTAATGTCTTGTATTTAAATCATATACCCATTAGATAATGACTGGTTAATGGTGACACAATTAAGCATACAGCATAACATGACAGAAAACGTAATATGTCAAAAGCATAGACAGTGTTCAAAGGCAAAAAGTGTACAGAGAATATCATAATGCAGCAGCAAAAAAAAAAGGAAAATGTAAAACAGTCACGATGTTGAGATATAATAGGGCAAAAAATGTCAAAGTCAACTGGTGTGTGTTACACCTTAACTAGTTCACAGTGCATACAAACAAAACATGAAAACAATCATACATACATAAGAAAGACAAAATGTGACGTTCGTTGTGTTCAGCTTGTATGTAGTGTAGTTAATAGAGGCGAGAATTAAAGACTTTGATGGAGAGAGAATTTGATAAAATTAATGCGTCACTACAGAGCATTGCATAATTATTCATAAAATGCGTAAGTTCATCTGGAAAATATGCACGGTCTAGTGTGTAACGACAAGAAAAGCGACCTGCTAACCTTACCTTGCCGGGCACTTGCCAAGAAAAAATACGATAATCATAAAAATGTGTAAGTTCATCTGGAAAATATGCACGGTCTGATGTGTAACGACAAGAAGAGCGACCTGCTAACCTTACCTTGCCGGGCACTTGCCAAGAAAAAATACGATAATCATCAATAAGTAGTCATGTGAATATAATTGCAGAAATGTTCATAAAAATTAGCAAATAGCATCACGGCGTGATAAATCATAAAGTATGTTCACTCAATAAAGGGTTTTATGTTTGACCAATGGTGGTTGCCTTTCGATTTCCTGGTTCTCAGAGTTTCGACGTGTACAACATTGGGGTGAGGAATGCTGCGAATCCGATATGGACTTGCGTACAGAAGTTCAAATTTACTGCACTTACCTTTTAATTTGCTGGATAAATAGTGTGTACGTACTAATATCTTCTGTCCAATGTGAAAGTCGCGGCGTCTACAAACCTGTTTTTGCTGTCTTCTCCGGCGCTCTGCGGCACTTTTGATGTTGTTCAGCGCAATGTCAATTATTTCGTGGTGTCTTAGTCGACGAGATGTCGGGAAGTTTACTAATTCTGTGATTTTGTTAGGTGGTTCAACGTTTTTCAGTATAACATACGGAGATAGCATATTGGATTCATTTGGTATGGAATTAATTACATCTTGGAATGAGAATATGTGTGTGTCCCAATTAATGTGTCTTGTGTGGCAGTATATTCTACACAGTTTACCAATTTCTTTCATTAATCGTTCACAAGGGTTCGAAGAAGCATGGTACTTGGATATATAGATCGGAGAAATGTTTCTAGCTCGTAACATGCGTGTCCATATAGCAGAACGAAATTGTGATCCATTATCGGAAATTACTTTCATCACATGCCCTACATGAAATAGAAAATGTTTTACAAATGCTTTCGAAACAGTTTTAGCAGTAGCTTTGCGTAACGGAGTGAAAGAAACAAATTTTGAAGTGAGTTCAACAGCGACAAAGATGTAGCAAAAACCTCTGTTAGTTCTCGGAATTGGACCAAAAATGTCTACTGCGGCCATATGTCTTAATTTAACAGGTACAATGGGATATAATGGAGGAATATGTGAAGTTGTGTCTGACTTAGCTTTCTGGCAAATTTTACATGACGCTAAAACTCGTCGTACACGTTTTTCCATGTTTGTAAAATAACAATTCTGTCTCAGTATAAGAAAACATTTTCTGGCTCCGTAATGTGCGTAGCTTAAATGAGTGTACCAAATTAATTTATTAACCAGTTCGTCAGGAATGCATAATAACCAATTGTTGCTGTCTGGATGAGAGCGGCGAAACAGAATGTCATTGCGTACAGTGTAGTGGTTTCTAATCGTAACATTATTCTTATCTTGCCAAAGGTGTTTCATTTGTTTCCACACATTGTCTTTACTTTGCTCTTTTGCTATGTCCTGTAATGACGACGAAATAAAATTTTCAAATGCAACTTGCTGAATGTACATGACACTGAAATTTGCTTTGCAGAAGTTGGTTGCTACGTCTTGCTGATTGTTGCTGAGAGAACGAGATAATGCATCCGGGAATGTGAACTATTGTAAAATTAAATTCCTGTAAATAAAGTTTCCATCTGCTTAATCTGTCGTGAGTGAATTTAGCCGAAAGTAAGAATTGTATAGCTTTGTGATCTGTGTAAACGGTCGTGTGTCTTCCATAAAGAAAATGCCTAAATCTCGTAAAAGCCCATACAACACATAATGTTTCAAGTTCAGTAACGGAATAATTTCGCTCAGCAGGTGACAGAATGCGGCTTGCAAATGCGATGTTTTTAATTACTTTAGAACCATCTTCTTCAATTTCCTGAAAAATGTGTACGCCTAAAGCTGTGTTAGAACTGTCGGTGGCAATGGAAAAATTTCTGGTAAGATCTGGGTGCGATAAAAGTGGAGCATTCAACAAAGCATGTTTCAGATTCACGAATTCAGAGTGTGCTTGCTTATCCCATGACCAAATAGTGTTTTTACCTGTTAATTGGCATAATCTAGGTGTATCTAAAGCAGAGTGATGAATAAATTTACGAAAAAAGTTAATTAAGCCCCAAAAGCTGCGTAATTGTTTCGTCGTCGTAGGAACAGTAATGTCACGTAGAGCTTGAAGTTTTTCCGGATCAGGCGCAATGCCTTCTGCTGAAATTACGTGTCCAAGAAATTTTATAGAAGTTTTGCCAAAATGCGATTTACTGAGGTTAACTGTGAGTCCTTGTGCATGAAAAGTTTGCAACAGTCGTTCAAGAATCATATTGTGTTCAGACCAGTTAGCTTCTGCGATAAGAATGTCGTCTACGTACGTCGTAATTCTGTCTTTAAGTTCTGTCGGAAGTATTGTGTTCAAACCGCGAATAAAAGCTGCAGAAGAAATGGTTAAACCGAATGGTAATTTGCAAAATTGATAACAGTCACCAAAACAGAGAAAAGCTGTGTACTTTCTGCAATTCGGATGAAGTTGAATTTGCCAAAATCCTGATTTCAAATCTAATGTGGAATAAATAGCTGTACCGTGAAATTTCTGTAGTAGTTCTTCTAATGTCTGTGGTCGATCTGTTTCATTAATAATAATGTCATTAATGTGACGTGAATCAAGTACAAGGCGAAGTGAGCCATCTTTTTTCTTAACAATATGTAGCGGGTTTATGTACGGACTAACTGCTGGTTCAATAATTCCTTGGTCGAGCATATCCTGCAATTCTTTTTTAACTTGTTCTCTATGAATATACGGAATAGGATAATGCTTTGCTTTAAATGTATCGTGCTGTTTGACTTGAAATTCATACATAAAGCCGGACATAGTACCAGGAATGTTGTCAAAAACTGGAGCTTGTTGTAAAAGAATTTTGTGTAATTGCGTGCGTTCGTCGTCTGTATTTGCACTACTTTGTTTAACTTTATCGGAAATCATCTGCATTACGTCGTAGTCAGCTTCGTCTGGAATGTTATAGTTATGTACGTACGTGTCTGTGAACAATGCGGGATTGCAGTCTATGTTACGTGTTGCGGAAATGACCTCTGTGCGGTTAATTGTTTGTTCTTCCGCAGATAAAGAATGCTGAAACTCTAAAGCTAATTGTACATTTTCGTCCTTCAACATTAAATAAGAATTTTGAAAATCGACCACTGCGTCGTGTTGTACCAGAAAGTTCATGCCTAAAATAACGTCTGTTGTCAATAAGGGAACAATCCAAAAATTTGAATGAAAAGTATGACCTCCAATACAAAATGATAAATGCGTCTGTAATTTAACGTCTACTCCTTTACTCGATACAGCTCCTTTTACTTTCGTTTTGCCTAATGGTAATGTGGGATAAGTATTCGCTTTGTTGCACTCATTAAAAGTCTCCTCATTTATAACTAACATAGGTGATCCGGAATCGATTACTGCTGAAAATTTCGATGAACCTATTTTAATTTCGATGACAGGATGTGAAATAGTTTTCTGAACAACTGGTCTTTCCTGTAAAAGAGTGTCTCTGATGTCGTCAAACGTAATTACATTTTCGTGAACAACATTTGGCGTGTCAAAACTAGTGCTTGTGTTATTGGAAGATGCGTCCTGTACAGTATCTAGTCAGATTCTATCTGACGTGTTATTGTTATCAGGAGGATGCTGTGGCATTTCTACTATTTGAACAGTTCTATTACTTCTTCCAGACGTGTTACGCTCTGGGTGATATCTACTGTCGAGTTCATTCATGAGAATAGGTTCTTGTGGATAATTTTGCTGTTGGTATGACCGACTGCTGTTAGATGTACGCTGAAAATTGTCGTCATTATTTTTACGTCTGTCGTAATAGTCATTCCTATACGGTGCATTGCGGTAGGAATTGAAATACTGTCTTCTCTGTACGTAGTTATTTCCTTGCTGCCGTGCGTTCTATTTGTTGGATCCGAGACTATACGTGCACGCGGCGAAACATTAAAGCTTGGTTGACCTTGTAGACTGCATTGTTGGTTACGTATGCTAAGCGGTTGACTTTCATGCTGTTGTGGTGAAAAACATGTATTGTTACAAAAATGTGGTTGCTGTTGCTGCTAATTTTACATATACTGATGATTAAATTTTTGTTTGTTATTAAAATTACGGCGGTAGTTCTGGAGTGCCTAAAGAGAACTGTCACTTTCGGTAAAAATTTGTCACATCGGGTTTTCATTACATATTTCTTAATACTAGGTAGAGCAATAGTTAAAGAGCTGTTTTGATAGATATAAAGGATAGTAGAAGAGAAGGCAGCAGTGCAGAAAACTGAAGATGAAACAGCACTACTACAGCTCGGGGCCCTATGCTCGCTACTGCACATATTCATTAAAGCGTAATGAATCCCCTGAGGTCTATTATGCTCTGCAAATAAACTTTAGCTCTTGCGTTCCAGGCAATGTCGGTAAACTTCCAAACATAAACCGCTGTATTCTTGCTAATTCCAGTTTCTGCATTATAGGCAATGCTAATGAAAATACAAAAGCAAATTGTCGTATCAGGTTCAAAGCTAGTTTCTGAAATACAGGTAATAGCGGTGAAAGTACAAAAATAAATGGTCGTATACGGTGCAAATCGTGTATCTGTGTTCTGTCATTATCAAATTCCTTAGATTTTCTTACAAATGCAAATTGCTTATAATCAACGTTCTCGTCACTGAATTTGAGAACACGTTCAGGTTGATGTGAGAATCTGTTTGTCTGTGCCATTTCGGATTTCAAGTTGCGTAGCTTTTCAGATTTTATGTCGCGTAGCTTTTCGGATTTCAAGTCATGTAGTCTCTGTAAATTGTTCAAATTATACGCGCTGCGTGACTCTGGCAAATGTTCGAAAAGTGGCGTCTGCTGTGATGTGTTATTAACTGAAATATTTTTCATCTCTGTTACTTCTTGCTGTAAACTTGACAGTTTTCGACGCAATGAATTATTAGATGAATCTATCTCATTAATAGTTTGCGGCAAATTTTGAAATTCACGTGTTTGACTTAACGAAACCGGTGAAGTATCATCTGATTTATTGTCATTAGTACTTTCGATGACGTCAATACGACTGGCCAATTCATCACATTTTTCAGTCAGTATTTTAACCTGATCATCGGTTTTAGTGTCAGTGGCATTAATCTGGTTTTGCAATTTACGTGTAGTTTCGTTCAGTTTTCTAACGTCAGCTTTGACGACATCGGAATCCTGTGTTAGTTCTAATTGTTCGAGTCTGTCGGTCACTGTTTGAATATCTACTGTGTATGTGTCTGTTTTCAATTTAAGATCGGAAATTTCGTCACGTAATTCTGTATTCGACTGTTTGATGGAATTAATTTCGTCGGACACTGTAGCAATATTGTTGTCTACATACGTTTTTGCCTTCGCAAACATTTTACGTTTGTCTTCCTGTCTCTGAGCGGTGATTGTTTCCATTACTTGACGTTTTACTTTATTTTGATCATCAATAAATTTGCGGAAACGCGTATCACTGTTTTGTATGTGAAGACTAAGACGTTCGTTAATTTGAGTGTTCTGTTGTTCGAATTTCGCGTCACTCTTTTCATCCATTGTGCGCGAAAGTTCTGCTGTCATTGCTTTAAACTCGTCGCGTAATTGTGTAGCCTTTTCGGAGCATTGTTTAGCGACTCCGCTAATTTCGTTTCTAAGTGTTTCTGTTGTAGCTGTTTGCATTTCCCTTAATTCTTGCGCAATAGATCTAATTTCTTCGCTACTTTTCTTTGAACAAGCCTCAATCTCCTCGCGTAACTGTTCCATAGTGTCATGACACTGCGCGGCAACGGCTCTAATTTGTTCACTAAGTTCCCTGGAATTGTTGTCTAATTTTTCATTTAATTGTCTGGAATTGTCGTCTAATTTTTCATTAAACTGTTTGTTCTGCTCACTAAGTTGTCTGAAATCTTCACTCTGTTGTCTGACCTGTTCACTAAGTTTGTCTTGTTTTTCATTCTGTTGTTTGGAAGTGTTGTCTAGTTTTTTATTTAACTGTTCGTTCTGTTCACTAAGTTGTTTCAAATTTTGTAGCAAAAATGCCATAATTGGATCCGATACAAAATTAGCATTTCTATTCTCTGTGCTAATTAATGCTGGATCTGGAATTGTCTCGTTTTGTGTGACCATTTGGTCATTCTGTAACTTAAAAAAACGTTTATCTGTCGGATGTACATTGTCAGACACTATTTCGGAATTAAATAAATCCGTCGTACTTTGTGTATCCTGTTCATTTTCATTAGCCAAATTTGTGTGTTCATCACGTGAATTTAGTAAACCGGTTGTGTTAAGCTGGGCAGCGCTCATTACAATAGAGCGCCCCGCGTCATCAATTGTCGTCAAATCAACAGAGGACATAACCGAGTTCGTTTGTTCATCATTAAGACAAAAGTCATCATTAGTGGTTGGAACGCATTGATTGTCAGTGAACGCAGGAGTGTCATCATTACACTGCATGTCACTAGTACTATTGATGAAGTTATTTAATTCGGTTGTTTCGTTCATAATACCTCGCGATACACTATTCATAGTCTTTCGCGGCATTTTTACAATAGTCACAATTAATCACAAAACAAATAAGCATAATGCAAAAGCAACACACAAATACAACACAGCAACGAACTACCGATGATCTGAGGAAAGAAATTCACAAATTAGTAAAAGTGTTGCGCCAAGTTCTAATTATATTTAAGCAAATAAGAGCAGATATCTGACTGTTTTTCAAAAGATTCTCAACGAAATACGATCCTGGACCCGGGTGTCGCCAAGTGTAACCTCCCCACGAAAATTTTAAATGACAATATTTAACAGAAATGGAGCCAAGTGTAAGCTCCCAGCAATTAAATTTAAAGACAATGACAATTAAATAAAAATTAGCTATCTGACCCAAGTATAAGTTCCTTACAAAATGAAAGTCAATTCAGTGATAATAAAATCTCAGTGACAATAAAAATGCAAATAGACCGAAATGTCGATCTTAGGCCCTGTTCACAAATTAAACTGAAATTCTTACCTTAGTGAAACTGGATCTGCTCTTATTTGTGACCGTGGCTTGGAGGAAATGCATCGCAATAATAATTTTTTTTTTTGAATTTAACTGAAAATTTTCTTTAAGGAAATGCAAGGGAATCAATGGATTTTTTTTTTTTGTAAAATGTTGCTTTGAAATCAAAATTATTATTGGGGCGATTATTGCACAAATTAGTTACAGTTAATTTACATCGTTAGCTGAGCGCAATGCTGCTTAATAATATACCTCGTCCTGAATCATGACCAGAGTGCGATGTCGACGCCCGCCGACTGCTCACACACAACTAAACTCTCTCGCATCTAGACCGTGACTGCGTCATCTCCGACGCGCTACTCGCAACCACTAGCTCGCAACTGGACTGTCACACGCTCTCTGGTCAGAGATCTCACCATATGCCTCACCATCGCCGCTACACAACATACGTGTTTCAATCCATGCAACAAAGAAAAACAATGTGGCAAATACAATAAAAGGTCCTGACACGAAGTCGCCAGTTTTTTTTGTACCAACGTGGCTTTTCCTGTCTGGTTTGAGCATATCGAAGAACAAGCAAATAATAATAATTAATTATAACAGTATGTGATCAGTTTATAAAAATTTTGCGCGCTTGACAATGGATTTTTGCTTAAGGTCCGTTCATTGTAAATTAACTGTGATTTTATTGAAAATATCAGACTTCACAGTTTGAATAATTCCAAAGCTTTTCTTCGTACTGGACCTCTGATATAATTTGTAACAAGGAACTTTATACCTTGCCAAGTTGAACAATAGCTAGTAACATTAATGAAACACAAAATTAAACGTTAGCACTATATTCACAAAATATTATACTGAATTAACCATATAGACACTTACATAAATTCTGTTGCTGTGTGCAACTATGGCTGCGCCTAGTGCGATTGCGTCTCGATATATATATTAATGGCGGTGTGCCAAATAATTATCTGCCGTGATGGCAGATAAGCGTCCGATCAGGACGGCTTCCAGAACGCAAAAGGTGCCGTCTTCTAGGCGAGACAACTGAACTGCATAATTATTCCAATGTTTCAGCGATTGCACACAACAATCGATACAACCGCTTATACTAAATAATATCTTATGTAATTCTTTATTTATATTCTGAACTTAAAGCTAGTTTTTTGCTATAGATCCACGCCTATCCTACAAATGTGCCTTTAAAAGGCCTTTTTCCTACGTCATGCCTCCGCGGCGAAATTTTTTTCAAAAATACACTGAAGAGGTAAAGAAACGTACACCTGCCTAATATCGAACAGGACCCCCGCGAGCAAGCAGACGCGCCGCAACACGACGTGGCGTGGACTCCACTAATGTCTGAAGTAGTGCTGGAGGGAAGTGACACCGTGAGTCCTCCAGGGCTGTTCATAAATCCTTAAGAGTAAAAGGGGGTCGAGATCTCTTGTGAACAGCACACTGAAAGCATCTCAGATATGCTCAATAATGTTCATGTCGGATTTTGGTGGCCAGCGGAAGTGTTTAAACCCAGAAGAGTGTTCCTGGAGCCACTCTGTAGCAGTTCTGGACATGTCAGATGTCGCATTGTCCTGCTAGAATTGCCCAAGCCAGTCGGAATGCATGCAGGTGATCAGACGGGATGCTTACGGACATGTCATCTGTCAGAGTCGTATCTAGATGCATCAGGGGTCCCATATCACTGCAACTGCACGCGCCCCACACCATTACAGAGCCTTCACCAACTTGAACAGTTCCCTGCTGACATTCAGCATTCATGGATTCATGAAGATATCTTCATAGCCGTACACGTCCATCCACTCGGTACAATTTCAAACGAGACTCGTCTGACCAGGAGACAAGTTTCTAGTCATTAACAGTCCAATGTCGATGCTGACGAGCCGAGGGGAGGAGTAAAGCTTTGTACCGTGCAGTTATCAAGGGTACAAGAGTGGGCGTCCGGCTCCGAAAGCCCATATCGTTCATGTTTAGTTGAATGTTTCGCATGCTAAGACTTGCTAAAATCTGGAGCAATTTGCGGAAGGATCGCACTTCAGTTACGCCGAACGATTCTCTTCAGTCGTCGTTGGTCCCGTTCTTGCAGGATCTTTTTCGGGACGCAGCGATGTCGGAGTTTGATGTTTTATCGGATTCCTGATATTCACGGTACACTCGTGGAATGGGCGTACGGGAAAATCAGCACTTGCATCACTACCTTGAAGATGTGTCCCATCGCTCGGGCGCCGACTATAACACCACGTTAAAATTTACTTAAATCTTTGAAAACCCGCCATTGTAGCAGCAGTAACATCTAACAACTGCGCCAGACACGTGTGGGCTTACATAGGCGTTTCCGACCGCAGTGCCGTATTCTGCGTGTTTACATACCTCTGTGTTTGCATACGCTGTAACCTCCCCACAAAAATTTGAAAGACAATATTTAATACACTCCTCGAAATTGAAATAAGAACACCGTGAATTCATTGTCCCAGGAAGGGGAAACTTTATTGACACATTCCTGGGGTCAGATACATCACATGATCACACTGACAGAACCACAGGCACATAGACACAGGCAACAGAGCATGCACAATGTCGGCACTAGTACAGTGTATATCCACCTTTCGCAGCAATGCAGGCTGCTATTCTCCCATGGAGACGATCGTAGAGATGCTGGATGTAGTCCTGTGGAACGGCTTGCCATGCCATTTCCACCTGGCGCCTCAGTTGGACCAGCGTTCGTGCTGGACGTGCAGACCGCGTGAGACGACGCTTCATCCAGTCCCAAACATACTCAATGGGGGACAGATCCGGAGATCTTGCTGGCCAGGGTAGTTGACTTACACCTTCTAGAGCACGTTGGGTGGCACGGGATACATGCGGACGTGCATTGTCCTGTTGGAACAGCAAGTTCTCTTGCCGGTCTAGGAATGGTAGAACGATGGGTTCGATGACGGTTTGGATGTACCGTGCACTATTCAGTGTCCCCTCGACGATCACCAGTGGTGTACGGCCAGTGTAGGAGATCGCTCCCCACACCATGATGCGAGGTGTTGGCCCTGTGTGCCTCGGTCGTATGCAGTCCTGATTGTGGCGCTCACCTGCACGGCGCCAAACACGCGTACGACCATCATTGGCACCAAGGCAGAAGCGACTCTCATCGCTGAATACGACACGTCTCCATTCGTCCCTCCATTCACTCCTGTCGCGACACCACTGGAGGCGGGCTGCACGATGTTGGGGCGTGAGCGGAAGACGGCCTAACGGTGTGCGGGACCGTAGCCCAGCTTCATGGAGACGGTTGCGAATGGTCCTCGCCGATACCCCAGGAGCAACAGTGTCCCTAATTTGCTGGGAAGTGGCGGTGCGGTCCCCTACGGCACTGCGTAGGATCCTACGGTCTTGGCGTGCATCCGTGCGTCGCTGCGGTCCGGTCCCAGGTCGACGGGCACGGGCACATTCCGCCGACCACTGGCGACAACATCGATGTACTGTGGAGACCTCACGCCCCACGTGTTGAGCAATTCGGCGGTACGTCCACCCGGCCTCCCGCATGCCCACTATACGCCCTCGCTCAAAGTCCGTCAACTGCACATACGGTTCACGTCCACGCTGTCGCGGCATGCTACCAGTGTTAAAGACTGCGATGGAGCTCCGTATGCCACGGCAAACTGGCTGACACTGACGGCGGCGGTGCACAAATGCTGCGCAGCTAGCGCCATTCGACGGCCAACACCGCGGTTCCTGGTGTGTCCGCTGTGCCGTGCATGTGATCATTGCTTGTACAGCCCTCTCGCAGTGTCCGGAGCAAGTATGGTGGGTCTGACACACCGGTGTCAATGTGTTCTTTTTTCCATTTCCAGGAGTGTACATTTCTGTTTGGGCCCATCTTGACATCTACACTGGCCACGGATCAGACGAGATGGTCCAATGACATGGTCCGAAATTCACCAAATCTCATTACTTTGGATTTCTACCTATGGGGTGCGTTAAAGAACCTATGTATGTGGAGCCCATCCCAGACGTGCAGACGCTGGAACAACCTTGTGACGCCAGTCGGCTGCAGGGTAGCACATCTGAACATGTGCGTCAGTCGGTGTTGCGTCGTCTTCGTGCTTGCTTGGAGGCCCGCGGGAGCCACTAAGAACAGCTTTTCTAAAGACGATCTCATCACAGCACGTCGCGCACTGCATTGTACCGTACAGGCATGATGAATTAATAAATGCCCTGCAGCGTAATACCACGCATTTCCGCCCATGTGTCGATTATGATCTTCTTTGTTCCATATCTTCTCAGACATTCTTTCCTGCGCTTTATCCCGATTTAGTGGAATCACCTTGTCCGAAACATCGAAATCGATGCAAGTAAAAAACTTTAAGTATATGAAATGTGACACTTTCATTATACGTTATAATAAAGTCGACTGAGAGAGTACGAAATGATGAAATATCTAAAGAGTAGATGAGGAAATAAGTCTACGGACGTTCCTTACCAGAATGAGATACATGCTGGTCGGAATTCTGCTACAGCATCGAGAAATTGTCACTTAAGGATGGAAGGATCGGTGGAGAGGAACAATATTTGGAGCAGACACAGTCTAGAATATGTGGATCTGATCATAGAGGATCTTCCGTGTAACTGTTGTGCAAGTGCGAAAAAGTTAGCGCAATTTACGAAAAATTGCAGGAAAGAAATTAAACCATTCAATAGATTGATGATTTTAAACCACTAAGACGTCTCCGCCCACTTCTATGCAAATATATTGTTCGCAGATTAAAATGAATATAGAAAGGCAGCTGCAGCGTCCAAATTGCAGTTGATGATTTTAACGATGTGCTAAGAGAAGATTTAAATTTGTATTACACCAGCTGACTAAGAGTGAAAGCTCGAAGCGTGTGTTTGTATAGATAAAAATACAAAAGAATTGGCTTGTTGTATTACTTAAAGCTATACAATCCACATCATGGAGCTCAACAGCCCGTGAAATGGATAAATTAGTGTTACATAACTACTTTAAAAAACAGTATTGTACACAAGCGGTAATCCGAGACGCTGCACTCTTCTAAACAGGTTGACATTGTATTTGGGAGGGTAGAGGTACGAGTCTTCATTCGGTGATTCGAGCGTAGGTTTACCGTGACTTCCCTAAATTACTTCAGGCAAATGCTGGGCTCTTTCCGGCGGCCGATTACTTCTCCCATCCCTGCCAAAGTAGCCGTTTCGTACCTAAGCGTCTGTGAATATGAATCGCATTATTTTTATTGTTATAAAATTGCAATTCAACGACGTGTCTCGCATTCTTGTAGAAGTCATCTACATACGAGTGGAACGTCTGCTACTATCACTGCTACTGCTTCAGTAGAGGGGATCCACCACTTCCTTATTGGTCGCAATAAATGTGCACCCCGCTTCCTTTTCGATTTCTTAGCTTATTCAGCTACGTTTTTACTCTCTATTTCCCTCTCTCTGCGAATATTATTCTACGATTGCACTGACGTGACAAAATTCACGGGATACCTTCTAATATCGTGTCGAATCTTCTATTTCCCGGCGTAGTGCAGCAACTCGACGTGGCATGGACTCAACAAGTCGTCAAAAGAGCCTTGCAGAAATATTCAGCCATGTTGCCTCAGAATCCGTCCGTAATTGCGAAAGTGTTGCCGTTGCGGGATTTTGTGTACGAACTGACCTCTTGGTTATGTCTCATAAATGTTCGATGGGATTCGTGTCGGGCGGTTTGGTGGCCAAATCATTCGCTCGAACTGTGCAGAATGTCCTTCAAAGCAATCACGAATAATCGTGGCCCGGTGACAGGGCGCGTAGTCATTCATAAAAATCCCATTGTTGTTTGTGAAAATGAAGGCTACGAATGGCTATAATGGTCTCCAAGTAGCCGAATATAACCATCTCCAGTCAATTATTGCTTCAGTTGGACCAGAGGACTCAGCCTAGCCACCACCAGCTTGCACAGTACGAGGTGCATTCAAGTTCTAAGGCCTCCGATTTTTTTTCTAATTAACTACTCACCCGAAATCGATTAAACTGGCGTTACTTCTCGACGTAATCGCGCTGCAGACGTACACATTTTTCACAACGCTGACGCCATGATTCCATGGTAGCGGCGAAGGCTTCTTTAGGAGTCTGTTTTGACCAATGGAAAATCGCTGAGGCTATAGCAGCACAGATGGTGAATGTGCGACCACGGAGAGTGTCTTTCATTGTTGGAAAAAGCCAAAAGTCACTAGGAGCCAGGTCAGGTGAGTAGGGAGCCTGAGGAATCACTTCAAAGTTGTTATCAAGAAGAAACTGTTGCGTAACGTTAGCTAGATGTGCGGGTGCATTGTCTTGGTGAAACAGCACACGTGCAGCCCTTCCCGGACGTTTTTGTTGCAGTGCGGGAAGGAATTTGTTCTTCAAAACATTTTGGTAGGACGCACGGGTTACCGTAGTGCCCTTTGGAACGCAATGGGTAAGGATTACGCCCTCGCTGTCCCAGAACATGGACACCATCATTTTTTCAGCTTTGGCGGTTACCCGAAATTTTTTTTGGTGGCGGTGAATCTGTGTGCTTCCATTGAGCTGACTGGCGCTTTGTGTCTGGATTGAAAAATGGTATCCACGTCTCATCCATTGTCACAACCGACAAAAAGAAAGTCCCATTCATGCTGTCGTTGCAAGTCATTATTGCTTGGCAACATGCCACACGGGCAGCCATGTGGTCATCCGTCAGCATTCGTGGCACCCACCTGGATGACACATTTCGCTTTTTCAGGTCGACATGCAGAATTGTGTGCCCAGAACCCACAGAAATGCCAACTCTGGAGGCGATCTGTTCAACAGTCATTCGGCGATCCCCCAAAACAATTCTCTCCACTTTCTCGACCATGGCGTCAGACCGGCTTGTGCGAGCCCGAGGTTGTTTCGGTTTGTTGTCACACGATGTTCTGCCTCCATTAAACTGTCGCACCCACGAACGCACTTTCGACACATCCATAACTCCATCACCACATGTCTCCTTCAACTGTCGATGAATTTCAATTGGTTTCACACCACGCAAATTCAGAAAACGAATGATTGCACGCTGTTCAAGTAAGGAAAACGTCGCCATTTTAAGTATTTAAAACAGTTCTCATTCTCGCCGCTGGCGGTAAAATTCCATCTGCCGTACGGTGCTGCCATCTCTGGGACGTATTGACAATGAACGCGGCCTCATTTTAAAACAATGCGCATGTTTCTATCTCTTTCCAGTCCGGAGAAAAAAATCGGAGGCCTTAGAACTTGAATACACCTCGTACCTCGTTCATAACATGGGTCCATGGCTTTGTGGGGCCTGCGCCCAACTCGAACCCAACAATCAGCTCTTAACAAATTGAAATCTGGACTCATCTGATTATGTCACGGTTTCCGTCGTCTAGGGTCCAATCGATATGGTCACGGGCCCAGGAGTGGCGCTTAAGGCTATGTCGTGCTGTTACCGAGAGCACTCACGTCGGTCTTCTGCCGCCATATCCCATTAACGCCAAATTTCGCCGCATTATCCTAACGGAAACGTTCGTCGTGCGCCCCACACTTATTTCTGCTATTGTGTCACGCACTGTTGCTTGTCTGTTAGCACTGACAACTCTGCGCAATCGCCGCTACTCCGGGTCGTGAATTGTATGTCGTCCGTCACTGCGTTGTCTGCGGCGAGGGGTAACGCCTGAAAGTTGGTATCCTCGGCACACTATTGACACGCCGGCCGAAGTGGCCGTGCGGTTAAAGGCGCTGCAGTCTGGAACCGCGAGACCGCAACGGTCGCAGGTTCGAATCCTGCCTCGGGCATGGATGTTTGTGATGTCCTTAGGTTAGTTAGGTTTAACTAGTTCTAAGTTCTAGGGGACTAATGACCTCAGCAGTTGAGTCCCATAGTGCTCAGAGCCATTTGAACCATTTGAACACTATTGACACTGTGAATCTTGGAGTACTGAATTTCCAAAGAATTTCCGAAACTGAATGTCCCGTACTTCTACGTCCAACTGCCATTCCACGTTCAAAGTCTGTTATTTCCCGTCGTGCGGCCATAATCCGCAGGAAATCTTTTGGCATGAATCATCTGAGCACATGTGACAGTTCCATCAGCGCACCTTTTATACCTTGTGTACGCGATACTGGCGCCATCTGTATATGTGCGTATCGCTATCCCATAACTTTCGTCACCTCAGTGTGTTTCCAAGCGTGAGGTCTTTAGATTTCACATCCAAATGGTTCAAATGGCTCTGAGCACTATGGGACTCAACTGCTGTGGTCAAAAGTCCCCTAGAACTTAGAACTACTTAAACCTAACTAACCTAAGGACAGTACACAACACCCAGCCATCACGAGGCAGAGAAAATCCCTGACCCCGCCGGGAATCGAACCCGGGAACCCGGGCGTGGGAAGCGAGAACGCTACCGCACGACCACGAGATGCGGGCATTTCACATCCATTCTGCTTGATGATGGAGCTTCTTTCTCCGTGATACATCAAATTGTAGTAAAACGCTCACGACAGTGAGCACACAGACTGTACATAATATAGATCTCACCTCAAATTATCATATTAGACAGTGCTGTTATGTATTCGAAGAGAACCAAACTGACTGTGGCGATTAAGCTACGTATTTAAGAAGTAAACGAAGGCTTGTAGGTGGTAATAAATGTAAGCAAGATATTGACTCAAAATTTTGTATATGGATCACTAATATGCATACTTACCATCAAAAGATGCGGCAGCCTATGGCACATTTTTGATACTCAAAAACTCACACATCAAAACTGGTAAATGAACTGTCTACAAGGGGCGAATTACCTAAAACATGCACCGCAAATATTGCGAAAAAGGGAAGTGCTATTGATGTGAAGTGTTCACAGAATGGATTGGTATAAATAGATTGTAATAATACTTAGATATCGTATATTTTGTGCAAACATACACTTTTTAAATGGGACGATGCCTATTGATATTAACAAACTAAAAGTAGGGTAAATTAGAATGTCAGTGGTGATTGTTGCAGGATTGTTGTATGAGGCGTTTGTGAGAAATCGTATTTTTAAATTTCCCAGACCACACTTCTACAATAGCTACGGTAGCACATACTACAGTACAGCACATACGCATACGCTAGTTATGTGGATTCTGACCAATAACGAGATAGTTGACTATCACAGATTGTGTTCAAAATCACCAATGGCAGCAGCTATAGTTCCGGACTTCCAGCCTGTTATGGAACGACTGCTGCACTGCTAGCATATCAGCGGAGATGTCCGAGCAGGCTGCAGTAATACGTCATTGCGTATCACCGGGTATAGTTGGTATGTCCTTGCAGACGGCGTGTTTCAGCTTTCCTACAAATAATAAAAGACAAAAAATGCTCTGCAGACGTCACATCGGAGGAATAGGTCCGCCAAGGTAGATGTTGTCTCAATCCGATCCAACGCATCGGAAACAATTCGTGTAGAAATCCTGTAACACTTCATGCAGTATGGGCTAGACAGCCATGATCTTGACACCACAGGTTCCTCCTAGTCTGTAGAGGAACGTCGTTTAGCATCCGTGACAAAAGGTCTGTTAGGAGGCAGCGATACTTGTGCGCGTTTAGTGGTCCGTCTACGAAAAACGTGTCTATGAGATGACGGTTCACTATTCCACATCACACGTTTACACCCCATGGACGCTGATGTTCCACCTGACGAAGCCAACGTGGATTGTCAACAGACCAAAAGTGATTATTTCGGAGGTTTACCTGGCCTTGACTGATAAATATGGCTTCGTCATTAGACAACATACGTCATACATCTGGAGTATCCTTTCTTAATTTCCGTGTACAGTAGTTAACACAGTTTTCATAATCGTTTACATGCAGCTGTTGATGGAGAGAGATGAGATAAGCATGGATCCTATGTCAATGGAGAATGCTTAGGACACTTGCCTGCCTCATGCCATTCCCTCAAACGTTTCCGTTTGACCTAATGTGCGGATCAACTGCAACAACATTAATTTTTCCCTCTTCTGTCGTCACTTGCGCCCTTCTGTTACGTTATTTAGTTGTTACACTACCACTTCCACGAAACTGTTGAATGAATCTGATAAATAATGGCCGAGATGGTTGACACATATTAGGATATCTTGCCGCATACACTGTACAAAATCGAACTACATTGTTCCTACACTCTCCAGACAGAATGAGCATCTCGGCTTTCTGCATTGGTAAATCTGTTCGTGAGCTCACGACCGACTGCTTCGGACTGTCACACACTAACTAACAAGTCACAATGCATTCAAGGAACACACATTTACACTGTAAGCAAACATAACAACACCGTACCCAGCAACCACGCAGGCTGAATGGCACAAACATGTGTCGATGTGGAAACTTTTCGAAACACAATACCTCGTAAACGATTCGCACTAGAATCCTGTAAGAAACACCACTGAAATTGTAATTTACCTTAGTTATAGTTTGTTAATGTCATTAGGCATTGTTCCATTTGAAAAAGTGTCTGTTTGCAAAAAATATGTTTCCTGAGTATTATCACATTTTTTTTATTGGCCAACAATGCGAGCCTCTGACTAACAATCCAGTCTGTGAAAATCGCACATCAATAGCACTTCCCTTTTCCGCAATGTTTGTAGTTCGAGTTTCAGGTGATTCACCTTGTGATAATTAAATTGTTTACGGAGCCCTGAGAGCGAGAATCCTACTTGCACTTGTCCGGTTTCCTTTTCTCTAATGAAATGGAGTAGTCAGCTAGCGCAAGGTCGGAAGTGTTGAATGACAGCGAGGAAAGAGCGGAAGCAAGGAAGCCTTTGCACTTTCCATGTTGGCCGTTGTGTGGACGTGAACGTCAGGACAGCTTCTACGGATGACGGTCTGCTGAGACATGAAGGTGAACACCAACAGACACACACGGCCCTCCGGAGACGGACAGCCGCTCGTCATTGTCTCAGAGTTGCGGTCGCGGCTGTAGCCGCAGCGTGAGCCACGAGCTGGGCGTGTGGCGTGGCGTGTCCTTGTGGCGCCCGCCTGAGAACACCGCGACCGCGCGCAGGCGCGCTCGCCGGGACACGCCCACGCCCTGGCGTCACGCGTCCGCACTCGGGGTCGAATCGCAGTACCACAAAACAGCACGGGGGGTCGTGAGAGAAAAGAAAAAAGATGGGCGAATTTCGGCGTGTATGTCGACCGAGCGAAACGTCCACCTGGGCACAACTGTGCCGCGTTGACGTGCGGAAATAAACGTACCGAGCCAGTGTTAGACTCAGAGTAAATCAAAGCCATGTGTGCAAGACGAATACTTGGCAGTTTAGGGAATGAGTAAACAATAGTCTTTCCTCTGTCCAACTGTACCTGCTGTTTCAGGCCTGGACAGTGCAATCTGCCCTTCCTTCCCGATTCCATCTATTGTCCACACTAAACATGAAGATTTGGCAGGAGTGAAGATTACAATAAACTTTCTAGTTTACTTAGTTTGTCATACTGATATGGCTCCAGTTCTCCTTGTCTAGGGGTCTGATTCTTGAAGCTGAAAATCTTACATTTTAGGTCCTCACGGTTGGATTGAAGTAAGATTGTTGTTGCAGAGTTTTTGTTTTTACGTAAATATATTTTCTCACATTTAGTATATCATACAGTCTTTTCGTTTTTCACCTTAACAAAGTCGACATTACGTTGTTTGCACCTACTATACAAAAATACGTCCAATCACATCAGAGGCATGCTTACGACTCACACACTCTGCAGAAATATCAATATTCCAGAGGTTTTACAATTTTTCTCAAGAAATGAATTTGTACAAATTTCTGTTACATTATTAATTTCTATTATTATTTCGTAAATGAATCCAGAAATAAACATAGTAAACAGTACAGGATTGCGTAATTAGTAGTAGAAATTTTAAGTGTACCAGTAATTCATAATTTCAAATGTTTCTAAAAAATTAATTTTAACTGTACATTCAGACTAGTACTTAATCCACGAGACATGTAGCCCGTAATTTAAAGAGTGTCATGATGATCTGTCCACTGGCAAGAGATTCTGGAATAGTCCCCCATTCGGATCTCAGGGAGGGAACTGCCAAAAGGGAGTTGATCATAAAAATAAAGTTTAATAACCAACGGCAGGATAATGTTCTATGAGTCGGGGGGTGGGGGGGGGGGTGGAAAGTCAGAAGATTGCACGTGGTAAGGAAGATGGACAATTTGAAAAGGAAAATGCTAAGGCTCAGTTTAAGTATGCTCGGGATCAGTGAAATGAATTGGAAAGAATACAAGGATTTCTGGTCAGACGAGGAAAGTATAATATCAACAGCAGCAGAAAATGGAATAACGGCAGTGAGATTAATTATGAATAAGAAGTCAGAACAGAGAGTGAGTTACTGCGGAGAGTTCAGTAGTAGGGTTATTCTCACCAGAATGGGTTAAACAAAAGGTTTCGAACGTTAGGCATAATTTTTGATTTAACTAAGGCGTTTGATTGTGTTGAACACAAAATATTGCTCCAGAAGTTGGACCATTACGGAATATAGGGAGGAGCTCACAGTTAGTTCACCTCTTATTTAAACAACAGACAGCAAAAGGTCATTACCCACAGTGTTCGGAATGGCTGTAATGGGGGTACCCAGGGATCGGTGTTGGGGCCACTCCTGTTCCTTATTTATATAAATGATATGCCCTCTAGTATTACAGGTAACTCTAAAATATTTCGGTTTGTTGATGACACTAGTTTGGTAGTAAAGGATTCTGTGCAACATTGGCTCGGTTTCAAATAGTTTTGGTTAGATTAGATTAGATTAGATTAGTTTTCGTTCCATAGATACGTGCTGAGGAGATCCTCGTGGATGTGGAACATGTTAATTTTTTTTTAAGCTGAAATAACAATACTAATAGTATGAATATAAACAATACATTTGTTTCTATTAAAAAATTCGTCAATGGAGTAGAAGGAGTTGGCCACTAGTAAGTCTTTCAGGCTCCTTTTAAACTGATCTTTATTTGTAACTAAATTTTTTATGTTTACTGGTAAATTATTGAAGATGAGTGTTCCTGTGTAGTGGACCCCTTTTTGAACTAAAGTAAGTGCTTTTAAGTCCTTGTGCAAATCATTTTTATTCCTGGTATTGTATGTATGAACTGAGCTGTTTCTTGGAAAAAGATTTATATTATTTAGGAAAAATTTCATTAATGAGTAAATATACTGAGAGGCAGTAGTTGGTATACCCAGTTCTTTGAAGAAGTTTCTACAGGACGTCCGTGAATTTACTCCACAAATAATACGTATTACACGCTTTTGGACTCTGAAAACTTTTGTTTGACTTCGAAGAGTTACCCCAAAATATTATACCATATGACATTATGGAATGAAAGTAGGCAAAGTATGCAAGCTTTTTCAATTTTATGTCGCCTATGTCTGCTAACACTCGAATTGCAAATACAGATTTGTTAAGGCGTTGCTGCAGTTCTGTGGTGTGCTCTTCCCAACTGAATTTATTATCAAGTTGTAATCCCAGGAATTTAAGACTGTCAACCTCTTCTATTGGCTCTTCTTCGTATTTTATGCATATGCTGGGTGGAAACCTCTTACAGGTTCTGAATTGCATATAGTGAGTCTTTTCGAAGTTTAATGTCAGTGAGTTGGCTTTAAACCATTTATTAATATCCATGAAAATATCATTAGCAGATCTTTCTAGAACTACACATGACATACTATTTATTGCAATACTTGTGTCATCTGCAAACAAAACGAACTCTGCTTCTGGCAGTGTAACTGATGAGAGATCATTAATGTACACAAGAAAAAGCAATGGCCCTAAGATGGATCCTTGTGGGACACCACATGTAATTTCTTCCCATTCTGATGATGACTGATGACTTAATTCACTAGTCCCTTGCACTGACACCCTTTGTTTCCTGTTAGTGAGGTATGACTTGAACCATTTTGCAGCACTGCCCGTGACACCATAGAATTCTAATTTACTTAAAAGAATGTTGTGGTTCACACAATCAAATGCCTTTGACAAATCACAGAAAATACTTGCTGCTTGTAATTTGTTATTTAATGAATTAAGTACATTTTCACTGTAGGTGTAAATAGCCTTCTCGATATCAGAACTCTTCAGAAATCCAAACTGTGTTCTTGATAATATATTATTTGTGGTCAGATGGTTGAGCAGCTGCCTGTACATTACTTTTTCTAAAATTTTTGAGAATGCTGGCAAAAGTGAAATCGGTCTGAAGTTCGATGGTATCTCTTTATCCCCTTTCTTGATTAGAGGCTTAACATCTGCATATTTTAGCCAGTCAGGAAATGTCCCAGTTATAATTGACTGGTTACGCAAGTAACTTAGAATTGTACTAAACTCACAAGAACATGCCTTAATTAACTTTGTTGATATTTCATCGTACCCACTAGAATGCTTTGCTTTTAAATATTTTATTATGGACGTTATTTCTTTTGGTGAAGTGAGTGATATATTCATGTACTTTGAAGTTATTTGTGAAGGCTAGTTTCAGATATTCAAGGGCATTATTTACTGATCCTGAAAGTCCCACTCTATCAGTAACGGATATAAAGTACTTGTTAAATAGATTTGCCACATTATGCCCATCAGTTACTAATGTGTCATCTACCCTTAGTGCTATTTGCTCCTGTTCCTTTCTGGTTCTACCTGTCTGCTCTTTCACTATATCCCACATTGTTTTTATTTTGTTCCCTGACATTGCTATCTTCTTCTCGTAGTGCATTTGTTTAGACGTCTGAATTACTTTTTTTAATGTTTTACAGTATTCCTTGTATTTAGCTAAATCACCAGCATTGGAGCTATTCTTGGTCGACAGATACATTTTCCTTTTTGTCTTACAGGAAATCTTTATTCCTTGTGTAATCCATGGTTTTATTATAGACTTCTGTTTAATTTGAGTAACGTTTAGAGGAAAACAGTTTTTAAACATGGTACTGACATTGTTCATGATTGTGTTATATTTTTCATTCATGTCATGAGCACTATAAACATCTTTCCAGTTCATATCTTTGAGCAGTTTTCTAAAACACTCAATTTTTAGTTGATTGACTACTCTCCTGTACTCAGATTTAGCAGTCTTGATAATCTGCTTAGAATTTACATCTAAAACAAGGAGCTGCATGTCATGATCTGATAGTCCATTTATAACAGGTTTTATGATATGATTTTGTTCCTTTTATTTATCTATAAAAATGTTATTAATGGCTGTCCTTGAGGATTTAGAGATCCTAGTTGGAAAGTTTACAGTGTGAGTTAGATTGAAAGACAACATTACTAACTGCAGTGAATGTTTACTGGAAGATTGCATTAGAAAATCTGTATTAAAGTCACAAGCAATCAAAATTTCTTTGTTTCTTTCTGTTAAATAACCCAAAAGAGCTTCTAGATGATCTAAGAATAGATTATAATTTCCTGCAGGTGCTCGGTAAATAGTTATTATTATATAGGATCTGTTATGGAACTCTACTTTTGTTGCACATGCTTCTAGATGCTGCTCTAAACAGAATTTATTAATGTCAATGTTCTTGAATTTATGGCAGTTTTTGATAAATGTGGCAACTCCTCCTCCATCCATATCTACTCTGCAGAAGTAGGAAGCTAGCATAAATCCTGAAATGTCTAACATATCTCCAACTCCAAGCATAAATCCTGAAATGTCTAACATATCTCCAACTCCAAGTTCACCCTCCCTATGGAAGAGTACAAATGAGGCCGATCATGGCGTCTCAACACAGACACAAATCCCACACTCGTATACTTCGTTGCTGATGCTATCTTCACCAGGTCACTCTCTATGGAATATTCAGAGTCTCTGTCAATGCTATTTCCCGGACCACCCACTATAACCACGGCATCCTCCTTTGTGAAATCCTTGCATAAAGCACCTACATCCTCTGTTACCTGACCCAGATCTGCACTAGGTTTGAAAAAGTTTGTGACCATCAGTGGTCACTTGATGTTCAGAGAGGCAGATTATGTCAATTTGGTTAGATGAATTCATTTCATCGATACAAATGAGTAGTTCATCAACTTTATTTCTAAGTCCCGGAATGTTCTGGTGTAATAAAGATAACTGATACTGCATACTAATGGGATTGTAACTGCTTTGGCGAAGATGAACTGGCAGTTTCTGATTACTTTCTGTTAAACACTGTTTAAATGGGGGCTGTATGATACAATTCGACTCCTGTTCATCTGTTTTCTCAAACTGACTGTGTCTGCCAATCTCTCTTAAAACCCGTTTTCTTTCCCCCTTCCCTGTCCTAAAAAAGGCATCCTTCTGACACCTGTGACCACTGGTATTTTACCACTTGTGCCAGTGTCCCTCCTTAAGTTTTCTGCAATCAACCCAGACAGTTTTCCCTTCCCTTTCCTATTGAGGTGAAGGCCATGCCTAGTGCAGTCCCACCTATCGATAGCATCCACAGGAATCAAACCAATATGGGATCCTATATCCGTCCTAAGCAGCCACTCCAACTCCAAGTTCACCTTCCCTACGGAAGAGTACAAATGAGGCCGATCATGGCGTCTCAACACAGACACAAATCCCACACTCGTATACTTCGTTGCTGATGCTATCTTCACCAGGTCACTCTCTATGGAATATTCAGAGTCTCTGTCAATGCTATTTCCCGGACCACCCACTATAACCACGGCATCCTCCTTTGTGAAATCCTTGCATAAAGCACCTACTTCCTCTGTTACCTGACCCAGATCTGCACTAGGTTTGAAAAAGTTTGTGACCTGGTACTCTGGACCTAGATTTTCCTGCAGTAGTTGGCCAACACCTCTACCATGGTAACTACCAAACAACAGAACTTTCTTTCTCTTTAAGAATTTCCCTACCTTTTTCAAGTCCTTGAAAGCTTGTTGTGCCCTTTCTACAGCTTCAGCTACATGAGGCTCATCCGATTCTGACTGAGGCAACTGGTCAAATCTGTTTTCAAGATTTATGACAAAGCTGTCTGATGCTCTCCTTTGCCTGTTCCCCCTATTACCTGTTGCCACTTCCCACCTCTGTTCACCCTTCCCCCTCTTTAACCTGTCCAGAACCTCCCTGGCCTTGTCTAGGTCAGCTTGAAGAGCTGCAATTTTCCCTTCCTGTTCCAGTATTTTCCTATCTCTACTGCAGATCCTACAATACCACTGGTGAGCCTCATTTATGTCCCCATTTCCCACGCCACTACATTCACCCTAATGAAAGAAACTACAGCACCCATCACACCATACCCCGGAACTAACGATCCTACGGCATGTCACACACTTCTCACTCATGGTAAAAACAGAAAAAGTATAAGCTGATTTAATTAGTGACTAAAACGTGAACAAAGGACCCTAGAAACTATTCAGGCAGATATAAATAAATTGAAAGAGTACTGAATAAAAAACTGGTGATTACATATAACTCACTGTTTACTTACGATACGCGCGCGTGAAATTAAGCCTAAAATCCGCTATAGGCGCAAGAAGGAAAATAAACTTCTTACCCCGTTTAATCTTCTTTAACACTTCACTAACACAATGTAACAACACTTATATTTATACCAACTGGAAACGTTTATCTATAAGTTTAATTCACTGCTTGCTTACGATTCGCGCGCGTGAAATTAGGCCTAGGATTCGTGCTACAGGCGCGAGAAGAAAAATACGCTTCTTACCCCGTTTAATCTTATTTTATACTTCACTAACACTTCCACTAATTCAACAACACTTATGTTATATTTATAACACCTGTACACGTTTAAAAATAGCTTAATAACGCTTTTTATAATTATTTAGTGCAGCAAATACTCGAAGAGTCCGCTTCGGCGCAGTGTTGTTCATGACATGTGTTCATGACTTGTTGAAAATATACTAACGCGAAATCACATTAAGACTCAGTTTTTACAGTTTCTAACACACAATTCAAAAATACCCGACATTTTAATTTCACAGAATGGGCATATGATTAGTGAAACTGAACAGTTGAAATTTCTAGGTGTTCAGATAGATAGTAAACTGTCGTGGAAAGCCCACATTCAGGATCTTGTTCAAAGACTTAATGCTGCCATTTTTACTATTCGAAAGGTATCTGAAATAAGTGATCGTTCGACACGAAAATTAGTCTACTTTGCTTATGTATTATATTTTGAGGTAACTCTTCCCTTTATAAAAGGATATTTTTGGCTCATAAACAGACGGTTAGGGCAGTAAGTGGTGTAAGTTCGTGAACCTCTTGTCGACCCCTCTTCACTACCCTCGGTATTTTGTTATTGGCCTCTTAATATAAATATTCTTTCTTGTCGTTTCTTGTTAACAGTACCAGCTGATTCCCAAGAATAAGCAGCTTTTACTCAGTTAATACTCGGCAGAAATCCAACCAGCATTTGGATCGGACTTCCTTAACTCTTGTGCAGAAAGGTGTGCAGTATCCATCAATGCATCCATTTTCAATAAGCTACCACAAGAATTCAAAAATCTTAGCAGTAATCCACGAGCTTTCAAATCTAAACTGAAGAGTTTCCTCATGGGTCACTCCTTCCGTTCTGTTGAGGAGTTCCTTCAAAAATTAAGCTGATTCTTATGTTATATTGGTGATTGCGTGTACTTAAACTTATGGGTTGATTGTTTTTGGGTTCATAAACATTTTATTTTTATCTGTTATTACTTCTCTGTTGTAATTTCAAGTATTGAGACGTTCCATGACCATGAAGATTTTCTCCTCGATTTGGACCTACGGAACTTGATGTGTGCAAATAAATTAAATAAACAACACATCGATGGCCTCTACGAGGGGGAGGACTTATAGGATGCCGTGACAGGAGAAGCAACAGGAGTCGATAGAGAAGAGATTCGGGATCCAGCATTAGAATCAGAAGTTAGACGAACTTTGGGAGACTTACAATCATATAAAGGGGTAGAGTAAATAACATTCTACCGAAGACTATAAAATCATTAGGAGAAGTGGCAACAGAACGATTATTCACGTTGATGTGTAGAACTTATGAGACTGTCTCTATACTATCAGACTTTCAGAAAAAGTTACGAACATTGCAATAGCCTACAAGAGCGAGAATGATCGCACAGTCAGCTTAAAAGCTAATGTGTCAAATTTCCGGTAAAAATAACATACAAAAGAATGAAAAAGAAAATTGAAGATGTGTTAGATGGCGATCAGTTTGTCTTTAGGGACGGTAAAGGCACCAGAGAAGCAGTTCTGACGTTGCAATCGATAATGGAAGCAAGACTGATGAAACATCAAGACCTGTTCATAGGATCTGTCGACCTGGAAAACGTGTGTTAGACAGTGTCACTTGGTAGAAGATGTTCGAAATTATGAGGAAATTAGAGGTAAAGTATAGGAAGAGATAGCTAATATACAACAGGTACAAGGGCCAGCCAACAGAGAATAATAACAGTGGAACACCAAGAACAAAGTGCTGGTATTAAAAAGGGTATAAGACAGGGATGAAGTCTTTCGCCCCTACTATTTAACCTATACATCGTAGAAGCAATGGCGGAAATAAAAGAAAGGTGCAAGAGTGGAATTAAAATTCAAGGTGAAAGGGTACCAATAATAAGTTTCGCTGATGACATTGCTACCCAGAGTGAAAGTGAAGAAGAATTACGTGATCTGCTGAACGGAATGGGCAGACTAATGAGTTCAGAATATGAACTGAGAGGAAATCGAAAAAAGATGAAAGGATTGAGAAGAATCAGATATATGAGCAGCGAGAAATTTAACAACAAGATTGATGGTCAAGAAGTTGATGAAATTAAGGAATTCTGCTTCCTAGGCAGCAAAATAACCATTGAAAGGATGGAGCAAGGAGGACATTAAAAGCAGACTAACACTGTCAAAAAGGTCATACCTGGCCAAGATAAGTCTACTAGTATCAAAAATGGGCCTTAACTTGAGGAAGAAATTTCTGAGAATGTAAATTTGGAGCACAGCATTGTATGGCAGTGAAACATCGACTGTGGGAAAATCGAAATAGAAGAGAATCGAAGCATTTGAGATGTTTTGCTGCAGACGAATGCTGAAAATTAGGTGGACTGATAAAGTAAGGAATGAGGTGGTTCTGCGCAGAATCGGAGAGGAAAGGAAGATGTGAAAAACACTGACAAGAAGAAGGGACGGGATGATAGGACATGTGTTAAGGGGAATGACTTCTGTGGTGCTAGAGGGAGCCGTAGAGGGCAAAAACTGTAGAGGAGGACAGAGGTTGGAATACATCCAGCAACGTATGTTGCAAGTGCTACCCTGAGATGAAGAGGTTGTCATACGTCTGACCTTTGTATCTGCACAGTGAGTGTACAATAGTGCAAACTTAGCTTGCCACTTAGCATGCAAATGAACAAAACACCTGAACTGACTTCTCAAGCCCAGGGTTTCAACTACACATTCTAAATAAATATGACCCTGGTCCTGTAAGGCAGCTAATATCAGGTGCGGATCTTATCCAAAATTATTAGAAATGCTGCTGTCAAGTACCTAGAATGCATGAATTAATAAAAGTGGAAGTTTGGAGTCTACTCTAGACAGACAACACAGCTATTCCCTTTTTTTACTGTACATATGATTTATCAATGTCCTTTCAGGACATGTTCAGTTACTTTTGACACTCAGTACCTAAATATTTAGTTCTTGGATATATTGAAATGGCTATTATTAAAATCGTTATCTCTACACATGAAAATTTTTTTTCACAGGAGAAGAATGATTATTAAAAATCCTCATCAGCTCATTTAAACCCACGTTGCCATAGGTAGTCAATACACGGAGTTGGTGGAGAATAAATTTACTTTTTGAGCCAATAAGAAAAACTCATGTACTTAGTGTGAGGGTAGGTTAGTATCCAAGCTGTTTATTTTCAATGGTCAAAGCGTACGCAAGTTGGAGTGAGCCACATCTAAACTCAACGTTTACTGCGGCGTACTACGCGATGGTACTTCAATAAGCAGCATCTGCAACGGCGTTGTCTCCGTGCTGGATCTGAAACGCTAATTCCCTACTCTGGCCTTGACTGAATTCACTCAGTCACAACTTTCCTGCGCCCCGTAGAACATTAATCTTTCGCTAGTCGAAATAATGGCTATTGCACACTCGCTATGGGTTGGAGCGACGTGCACAATTTCTTTTCCCGCAAAAATTCCTGCAGGAATAATTAACTGCCGCTTTACTGTCTGTCGCCATGATATGTGAAGCATATCGTCCTCACTTCGCAGAAAGCAAAGCTCTCAATGACCTCCAAAATGCGTTTTGCTTTAATTTGTTTGTTCCGTGCCGTTGTCCATATTGGTAGAGATTGTTTTGTTAGTTTTCAGTACATGAGATTAACTGCAGTTGCCTTTTGTTGATGTAATACAATAGTTATTTTCTGAGGATCTAATACTGTATCGTCCTGTCGTTACGAATCAAGCTCATGTAAGGTCTGTAAAATCCAGACACCTTACAAGGTTATTACAGGAGAGAAATTCGTGGTGGGCTGCGTCAAACCAATCAGAAGACTGGTGACTAGGAAGATCTGCTCACAAATAGTAACATACTAAAGCGATTTCTGAATGGAAAACTACTGTGTAATGTTTCCTTATAAGTACATTGTAGACTCTAAACCTAAATACTTTGTGCAGTTTTACTTAAATACCACACTTGTATAACTCGTTTTAGAAATTAATTCATTACGTACTAAAACTGCATCAATGTCTTCCATTGACAACCCATTGCCATGTTACACATTTTTTTTTCGTTTTGAAAGTAGCCTGTTTGTTCATCATTTTCATTTCTTCACATTTTCCTTTCAGTAAATCGCGATATTTGCCTTTGCGATAGTTTATATGTATCCACTGTAACCGTTTCGATAAATCGATTTAAACTCTGCAGCACCGTAATTGGAGCTGTTCTACGTTTTTTTTCCGATTGGGTTCGTTTTAGACCAATGGTAATCTTCACCGGGTGGCACGAGGTGCTTCTTGATTCAAAGAGTATTCGTGGTTCTAGTTCATGCGGTAATTCGGGTTCTGTAGGGTTTCGCTGTTGGAGCCGTGTTTGGAGAGAAGACTACTTTTCCCTGGTAGAGGTCGATGCTGTTGTGAAGTTTCTGCAGTGAATAAAGAATTGTGTGAGACTATTTCAGTTTACTTGACACGCTAAAGCTTAGTTCAAACGTTGAGCATTTATTGGCTTCGCTTGGTCACAAGGTGTAGTGTTATGTATAGTAAAATGGAAACTCATAGCTTGCTCTTACGTAACTGAATGGAAGCTGATTATTGCTTCATACGCTATGTTTTGATATTGTCTTGTAGTCTTCCAGTAAAATCGAAGTTTTTACCTTCTCCTTGAGTATAAAATAGTTTTTGCTTTCTTTAAAACAATGAGATGAGAACATGATGTTTCGAATATTTATAGAGAACCTCAATCTTTTGCTTGTGGGTTTACGAACATAAGCGGGCTTGTAAAATCATTTCTCTGTGCTCAGTTACTACATAGCTGTTTTTCAATCTACTTCTTTCGGATTTATTTCGATATATACCGTTTCATTCTTTGTACTAGGCACTGGATCGCGCCACGTTGCATGGTAGCAACTCTAAGATATGTTAGGGGTTCTCCCCACAACCCATGTATTTTCTGATGCACTGACTGTCTAATATGAAGTTACAAAAATGGTTCAAATGGCTCTGAGCACTATGGGACTTAATATCTGAGGTCATCTGTCCCCTAGAACTTAGAACTACTTAAACTTAACAAACCTAAGGACATCACACACATCCATGCCCGAGGCAGGATTCGAACCTGCAACCGTAGAGGTCGCGCAGTTCCAGACTGAAGTGCCTACAACCGCTCGGCCACAGCGGCCGGCAAAGCGGTGTTATTCTCCACAATACAATGACAGTAATACAGGGTAATTATAAGAAAGTTATGTTTTATTTTATTGTTAATAACCAATCGAGGTCATTAACAATGAAACACCGGCTCTATTGGAGAAAGGGCATGTTGCAATAATCGTTAAAAGCGTCAACAATTTTTCTTCTTTAAGGTCAGTAGCATAATATGTGTCTGATAACGACATGATTATTGGAGCAGATACACCAAACAGCGGCTTATAATAATAAATCTTTATTTATGACAGACTGTTTCGGCTTTACCGCCATTTTCAAGTATCTGCAATTACAATTTTCGTAAGAACAGGTATGGATGCCAATATTATTAAAGCAGTGACGGTTGTAAGACAGTCCACTAACGAAGTAATATGGACGTCATATCAATCTAGACGTGAGTACAATACAACAACTTTAATTCAAATGACATTGTCATGCATGCCTGTTCTCACCAAAATTGTAATTGCAGGTACTTGAAAAGAGCGATAAGGCCTAAAGATTCTGGCTGAAATAAAGATTAATTATTATAAGCAGCTATTTGGTGCATCTACTCCAACAATCATCTCTTTAAACGTGTGTAAAACGAACTGATACAGTATTCACGTTAATGGTTCTTTAGACGGCCAGTATAGAAAAATTTCGTATTGAAAGAAGAGAATAACCGGCCGCTGTGGCCAAGCGGTTCTAGGCGCTCCAGTCCGGAACCGCGCTACTGCTACGGTCACAGGTTCTAATCCTACCTCGGGCGTGGATGTGTGTGATGTCGTTAGGTTAGTTAGGTTTAAGTAGTTCTAAGTCTAGGGGAATGATGACCTCAGATGTTAAGTCCCATAGTGCTTAGAGCCATTTGAACCATTTTGAATGAAGAGAATAAACTGCAAAACTTGATACGATTTCTTAGTACTTCAGCCTAAATTTAAAATTCATCTCCAAGTGCTTTATCGAAACAACAGAATATAAGGTAGCCATGTGATAATTTTAAGTCAGGTCAACAAAACAAAAAATTCACTGTGTTAATCAATGAGCCACTTTGCTTGGTTCTGCTGTTGAAGATCTCCATACTCACCCTAGTATAAGCAGACAAATTGTATCCTTTCTGCTTCTTGAACCTGTAAGCTTGAAGAAACAACTGGTTGTACTGTATATACACAGAACTCAATTACGCATGGTGGACAAGGGAAGATGTCGAATATTCTACAACGTGTAAATTCTAAGACATTAGATTACAACTGTGTTACAGCACAAAAATCGATTTAGAAAGTGGACGGCATGTTTACTAAACAACATCAATAAGTCGACTGAAGTGAGGCGGTGGGTAAAATATTCGATTCGTCTGCTATACTACCAGGATTTAATATCTGCCGACATATAATCATTTAAATTGTCTGTGATCTCCCTGAGTCACAGCAACCAAATCACACTATTGTCACTGATGAATTTCTTTACAATTCATTACCTCATAATCTGCAACTAAGCATGAGTTCCGATTCCAAGTACCCCAACATTAAAGTGTCACAGAGATATCTAATGTCATGCATAACAAATTTAAAGATGTGTGTTGTGATAAAAAACAATACTGCTTCCATAAGTTCTGATAATTAAGCCCCGAAACCGATAAGCTACCCAAGAATTACAGGTCTCACTCTCTAGAAAATAATTCGGAAACGAGATCTGACACGTAAAGTGTAATAGTTCTTAAGCAGTAATTCCAATTTTTTTTAAAGTTAGCTTTCTGCCTACAGTTCCCACCTGTGCAAAGCGTACCTCCCCCCAGTTTTGTAATTGTTGTCTTAGTGTACAAAGACCATTAAAGCGTCAGGGTCAAAATGTCATTCATGAATGACACACATCATAGCAGAGTGCGACAATACACTGCGCGGTCTCTGATTAACTGCAGATGGTGAAACAGCACCCGTCGACCTATAGTATCAGTACCTAAAACGTGATATAATGCAAAGAAGAACTACTTGTTAGTAATGTCTCCCATCTGTAACTTCATAGCCGGCCGCTGTGCCCGAGCTGTTCTAGGCACTTCAGTCTGGAACCGTGCGACCGATGCGGTCGCAGGTTCGAATCCTGCCTCGGGCATGGATGTGTGTGATGACCTCAGATGTTAAGTCCCATAGTGCTCAGAGCCATTTTTGAACACCTCTTTTCGTGCTCGTGGCCAAAATATGCATGGCAGCTCTTTGAGAAGATTCTCGTGCCACATTACAGACCGAGCTACTCAATGCAAAGAGTGTGTGTGTGCGTGTGTGAGAGTTTTACATGCGCTGCAGCAGAGAGGTAAAAGGACACGACTTACGTTAAGCATAATGCCAGTTTACTACGCTTTAGAAGCAAGAATAAGACAACATGTTAGCTATTGTTCTCATCCCTTTGACCTTTCTGAAACTGGCACGTGTCCCGGACATTCTACTTGTTTCGAAGAACATGCGTTCCAGTCTTTTGTTTAAACATCCCCACTCTCTGTGGGCAAATGATTTGCTTACAGTTTTCCTTACGTTGCAGGAGATATCCCTGTACAGCGAGAAGATAAACTGAAACTTCTGTGGAAGTAATTTCTTATGAACGCTTACTAGTTCCCCATACCGTTCTTTGGTGGTAAGTGCACCAACTACTTCATTAAGTATTATACCCCTCCTCAGACCAAAAACTTTCGATACTGGAATAACAAAAAATAGAGAAAAAGTTGTTTTCATGCTTCAGGTATTCTACATAGTATCTCCAGTATCTCCAAACTTGAGTACAATCCACAGAACTTTTATACAAATATATGAAACTATCAGAAAACGTCACATTGTCTTGAATGTCGGTTATGTCGTCATAGCGTTGACCCTTCATATGAAATTCTGCACTTTGCCGTTTTGTGGTAGATTCGTTTAGGTAACACGAAGTCTCTTCAGCAGTGTAGATGTTTTCCAGAAAGGAATTATCCGCGTTTTGCATGTCTATCAAGTCACGCAGGTGCACACAAGTCGTTCTTCTTGCTCGTGAGTCAAGGTGTTCAGAAAAACTTTGCACACACTTTTTTCTTCTTCAAAACATCTGGAAAAAGATTTGAACATTTGGCTTAAGGACTTTGCTCCTTTGTGATTTGTGACACTACAATGTGGACGGACTCAGTCTCATGCCTACTGCTCACAACATAGTCGGATGCACAGCTGTTCAAACTGCCACCGTAGTCACTGCGCTGCAGTCGCTTATACGCTACAGTCAGTGTCGAATCTCTTTGGACGGACGTTGTACGGTAAAATTTTTGCTTTTTATCTACTTCAGTATTTGAGACAAGTACAAATAAATACACTCCTGGAAATTGAAATAAGAACACCATGAATTCATTGTCCCAGGAAGGGGAAACTTTATTGACACATTCCTGGGGTCAGATACATCACATGATCACACTGACAGAACCACAGGCACATAGACACAGGCAACAGAGCATGCACAATGTCGGCACTAGTACAGTGTATATCCACCTTTCGCAGCAATGCAGGCTGCTATTCTCCCGTGGAGACGATCGTAGAGATGCTGGATGTAGTCCTGTGGAACGGCTTGCCATGCCATTTCCACCTGGCGCCTCAGTTGGACCAGCGTTCGTGCTGGACGTGCAGACCGCATGAGACGACGCTTCATCCAGTCCCAAACATGCTCAATGGGGGACAGATCCGGAGATCTTGCTGGCCAGGGTAGTTGACTTACACCTTCTAGAGCACGTTGGGTGGCACGGGATACATGCGGACGTGCATTGTCCTGTTGGAACAGCAAGTTCCCTTGCCGGTCTAGGAATGGGTTCGATGACGGTTTGGATGTACCGTGCACTATTCAGTGTCCCCTCGACGATCACCAGTGGTGTACGGCCAGTGTAGGAGATCGCTCCCCACACCATGATGCAGGGTGTTGGCCCTGATGCCTCGGTCGTATGCAGTCCTGATTGTGGCGCTCACCTGCACGACGCCAAACACGCATACGATCATCATTGGCACCAAGGCAGAAGCGACTCTCATCGCTGAAGACGACACGTCTCCATTCGTCCCTCCATTCACGCCTGTGGCGACACCACTGGAGGCGGGCTGCACGATGTTGGGGCGTGAGCGGAAGACGGCCTAACGGTGTGCGGGACCGTAGCCCAGCTTCATGGAGACGGTTGCGAATGGTCCTCGCCGATACCCCAGGAGCAACAGTGTCCCTAATTTGCTGGGAAGTGGCGGTGCGGTCCCCTACGGCACTGCGTAGGATGCTACGGTCTTGGCGTGCATCCGTGCGTCGCTGCGGTCCGGTCCCAGGTCGACGGGCACGTGCACCTTCCGCCGACCACTGGCGACAACATCGATGTACTGTGGAGACCTCACGCCCCACGTGTGCCGTGCGTGTGATCATTGCTTGTACAGCCCTCTCGCAGTGTCCGGAGCAAGTATGGTGGGTCTGACACACCGGTGTCAATGTGTTCTTTTTTCCATTTCCAGGAGTGTACATGCACATACATACTACGATGCCTTACGCTGATACTGGGTCGTAATTGTTCCAGCTCCAAAACAGAATTACCTTTTACCTCCGCCTTCACCCAAGTTTTTCATGCAGTTTCACCTCATTGTAGAGCAAATGCTGAAACTTGAAATCTCTTAAGTGCCAATTAGGACACCCCTTACCGCTTGTCCAGCTCGGGGAGAATTTGCCGAATGCGGCTGTGTTGATACTGACAAAGTTCAACTTGTTTTCGTGGCGACAGAGAAGAAAGCATCATTTGATTTTTCGACTCAAAGAAATATTTTTGGTGTTTTGGATATGACACATAGTAAACTCGGATTCTGAGACTTTTGAGAGTACAGTTTGTGGATCCGCAAAGGAATTTTTCTGTCTCTAAAAATAATTCAACATATCACCCCTCCCCCCCCCCCCCCAAGCGACTATGTCAGTTTTAGAAAAGGGTCTGAACTTCGCTCCCACGCAAAGCCCCTGCCGTTAACATCTTTTATCTCAGGTATTGAAGAAGCTGTCCGGAAGTTACCTGGTGATTCCGCCGAAGAAATAAGACGTGAAGTGTGCCGAACTCTTACAAGATCTCGTCCACAAAAAACCAATTTATCCTCAGCTGAGAGAGCTGCACTCCGTAATCTCCGGAATGATTCCCAGTCTTTGGTCCTTCCTGCAGACAAGGGTAATGCCACAGTTTTGTTTCCGAGAGACGTCTATGTTGGGTTACTGGATGAGTCTGCATACCGCAAGATTGACAAGGACCCCTCGTCTCGGGTTGAGAGGAAAACTGCATCGCTTCTGAACTCCAGTTCTCTGCCTAAAGAAGTCGCCAACAAACTGAAGGGACACAGCTCTGTGCCCCCCCCCCCCCCAGATTATATGGCCTTCCCAAGGTACACAAAGTTCTACGAACGTCCAGTTCAGAAGAAACTGAAAATCTTAATCCATGTTTGGAGCAGATTTTAAAAGTGCTGACATTTCGACCAATAGTTAGCAATATAGGTGCACCAACGTACTCATTGGCAAAATATTTAGCCTCTCTGTTGAGACCGTTTGTGGACAAATGTGAACATCATATCCGCAACTCGTCGGATTTTATTAGTAGGTTGAAAGGTCTGAAGCTCAATAGCACCGATTTATTAGTTAGTTTTGACGTTGTCTCGTTGTTCACCAAAGTACCTCTGGCTTACTCCCTGTATCTCATTAGCAGCAAGTTTGAGGATGATATAACAGCTTTGTTTAAGCATGCATTAACCTCCACTTATTTTTTATTTGATGAACAATATTACAAACAAATTGACGGTGTAGCTAGGCAAGTACCAGACACACACAGAACAATCATCACATTTCACAGACACCAAAAAGTACAGAAATAATCACACACACAAGTACACAGGGGAGTAAAAGCCGAAAGGCTACAAACTCCCCCTCACACTCCCCCAAAGAGGGGAAAGTAATAGATGAGAGCAGCAGTATGAACTCAGTCTCCGACTCGCCTTGAAGATGGCTGGGAGGTTTATAGCCGAAATATCGCAAGAAGAACTGTCGCTGTCCCGAGTGCACGCCCGAAAGATGATGGAAAAGAATAAAATATGATTGGAAATTGTTGTACCTTCTTAAGTACAGTTAAATTAGCTTTGTCAGCTTTCGTCATTGTGTCAGCGCATTTCATATTGTAAGTAGGCTGTTTAGGTTTTCTTATTGGTAACGCCACCTCTGTATAAAAATCACTGGCTGTGCTGTGTGCAGTCTGTGTCTAGTTTGCATTGTTGTCTGCCATTTTAGTGTTGGGCAGCGGCAGTTGGAGGTGAGCCGCCAGTAGTGGTGGATGTGGGGAGAGAGATGGCGGAGTTTTGAAATTTGTAAGACTGGATGTCAATTATGACTATTAAGGTAAATACATTGTTTGTTCTCTATTAAAATCTTTCATTTCCTAACTATGCCTATCAGTAGTTAGTGCCTTCCGTAGTTTGAATCTTTTATTTAGCTGGCAGTAGTGGCGCTCGCTGTTTTGCAGTAGTTCGAGTAACGAAGATTTTTGGTGAGGTAAGTGATTTGTGAAAGGTATAGGTTAATGTTAGTCAGGGCCATTCTTTTGTAGGGGTTTTTGAAAGTCAGATTGCGTTGCGCTAAAAATATTGTGTGTCAGTTTAAGCACAGTCCTGTATAATTGTTATAAGGGGACGTTTCATATGTCGACCCTTAGCAGAGGATACCTCACTGGAATCTTCTGATTTTTTCTTGTAGTTTGTGTAATTAATGTAGCTTTTGTTTATTGCTAGCGCGTAATTATAGAGAGAATTTCCTTTGTAGTTGTAGTTTTTCATTGTTGTACACAGTTGTGGCATGCATGTAGATTTGCACCTAGTATTTCGCAGCTGCAATTAACTAGATATTATTTTCAGTGCTATGTTAATGTGTTCTCTTATTTTTGCTCTTCAAATTGTGCTTTTCTGTGTTATCGTGTGAAATATTGTGACAATAATGGCGTGTGAAAAACGTAACACTAGGCTCCAAAGTAAACTGAGAAATAATAATGACGACGAGCGTAGCTTATCAGCACCACTGTGTAATGAAGTAACAGACATTCAAAGTAGTAATTTGGTAATAGTGCATAGGGAAATGGAGCGGGCGGCAAACAATGGCGTAGACAGTGAAACAAATACTGAACAGGGAAGCATTATCGATCGATTGGTCGGCAACAGCTCGCCTCAGGAATCGGGAATGACAGGACACAATCTTGCAAATACTGCAGATTCAGGTTTTGGGTCCTCACCGTTTTCTCAAATAAGTCAAGACACATTTTCTGCTTGTCAAAATGTCAATGTTGCCGGTGCAAATTCACTGCCGAAAAGCACTGAGGAACATGTTTCAGACACCAGTGCATTGTTATTACAGTTAATGCAACAAATGGGACAAAAGCTACAAAAGTTAGACACAATGGAAGAAAATCAAAGACAAACACAGCAAAAGCTTCAAAAGTTAGACACAATGGAACAACACTAGAGACAAACGCAGCAACAGTTAGACGCAATGGAACAAAAGCTTCAAAAGTTAGACTCAGTGGAACATACGCTTGAACAAACACGTGAAGACTTAACTACTGAGTTACATAACATCGAATCGAAATGTCAAAAAGTCTGTAATGACGTAAAAACACAAATTTGTGAGCATTTCCAACCTATTTTTTTGCGGCACGAAAATGCATTACAGAATCACGAAGCAGCCATAAAAGAACTGCAAACCATTGTTCATGAAAATCATGACACCATGCAAGCTAAAATTGACTCAGTTGCATCTACCGATTCGGTTATGCAACTTGCAAAAACTCAAGAAAACTTAAAGGACACAGTAGATACTCTGAAAATTGGTTCAGAAAGACACACGGAGGACATTAGTTCATTATCAGAGAAAGTAGTTGAACTTTCGGATCAGCTAAATAATTTATCTACGAAGGTAGATGATAATCTGAATGACACAAAACCGGCAGTCTTTAATGACACAGAAGAGAGCGAACAAATTAGGAAACTGAAACAAAATCTGAATCAAATTAATACGCAACACCAAAGAGAAATCCGGGAAGTACAAGAGCAGCTGACACAGGTAATACAAGAATTACGTATTTCAGAGGACACTCGCGCTCCAACACGGGAAGAGGGACTTAGAAATACGGAAAAGCCGCAAAATAATAACACAGGGCATTTCGGAAGTTATGAAAGAAATTGGCAATGTGCACCGAATTTTGAGATGGAACGGCCGACACGACCTAACAATGACCGATATGCGACTCGCCGACATGATGATTTTGACTATAAGCTGTTCATTACTACACGTAAATTCAAAACATTTAAGAATTCTGGCAACGACATTCATCCACAAGCATGGCTCCATCAATTCTCTCATTGTTTTCCTCCCAACTGGTCGTTAGAACACAGATTATAATTTATGTGTGGCTACTTAGAGAATGAACCAGCTGTAAGAATGCAATCGGTCATTCACGATTGTCACAGTGAAGGAGAATTTTACCATGCCTTCCTCTCAGCATATTGGTCTCAAGCTACACAAGACCGAGTAAAACATAGCATCATGATGATGAAACACTTTGAACAATCTGAATTTTCCAGTCTTGTCAAATATTTTGAAGACATGTTGCATAAGAATCAGTATCTTTCAAACCCATACAGCCCCTCAGAACTCATCCACATTTGCTTACTCAAATTGCCTGAACATTTACGACATATTATTTTAGCAGGACGTTGCAAAGATGACATTGAAGCTTTTCAGGGTCTGTTACAAGAATTGGAAATTGACACTGACAATCGCAGAACGCAGAAACAGGAACATAACAATTACAGGTCACATCCGTCACAATTCCGCGATGAAAGAAATAATAACTGGACACGTCAAGGCTATTCTTGCAACGTAAATCGTGACCAAAACAGACACCACCCGTATGACAACCACTGGCAGAGTAATAGTTACAGAGAAAGTTCGCATTTCCGTAGTAATGAATATGACAGAGACAATCATAGAAACAGACAATATGGTAACCAGAACTATTATTATCAAGGGAGACAGAATAATTTCAGACGCAACGGTCCAGCGCGCAGTTACGATTCAGGGAGAAATTCTCCACCACATGACCGACAAGAAAGAAACTACAGGAACTACCGACATGACGACAGACGATATAATCGTAACGACAGACGTGAATTTCATCAGAACTGGCGGGATTCTAACAGAGCTGGGCCCTCTCGGCAAGGCGAATTTGTCAAAGTTAGGTCTCCTAATCCCAATAACGACGCGCGCCAACAAAGAGGCAGACAATGACTCGCACCGCAGGCAGCCACCTGCGCCGGCTGGCTCAGCGAAAAATAACATAGACGCTAACCTTGAGAAAAATTCCAGTATTCTTTACCGACGTATACCGCATGACAATTGCATTCAAGTTCAAACTCTGCGTACTAGGAAGAGTAAAAGATTGTACCACATTTCAAATGTAAAACCGTTTATTGAAAGATAATCTGCTTTTTAACTTTGTGTTTGCCATAAAACTTTTCACTTCACATTTCTAGTATGCTTTGTCAGACTTAAGAAACTGTTAACATGCAACAATGTTTGAAGTTAAATATCCAGTCTAGAACCTAGGGAACATTTTTAAACAGAAATTATGATTGCATTGTTATAGTGAACAGACGACACAGTGTTGTATTTGTACATTCATGCTTGTTAGTTGCACGATTAAGTAACAACTATCAGGCTCACATACTTAGAACATATACCGGCACTGCTAATGAGATTTTCATGCAACATTTTGGTTTACTTGAAAAGACATTCTTTATTTGAAGTACTTTCTGTGGGATTAAAGATGACTTAGCACTTGGTTTCTTTGACAGCTACACAATTATATCACGACGCTACTAATGTGTGACACAATTTACATTGTTGCTTTTGTGCTGTATCTGCTTTATATCTGCACAGTTTTTCTGAATTCTTCTGGAAAGTAAAACATGTTTAATAGTGACTTTGTGGTATAGCTACAATAAGACAGCCTTTTTTTATTAGCATAACAATACGTTACAGTGTAGTACTTTCTTGATCACGGTACTGTACATAATAACTACGATATCTATACGCAAAGCATTTCACCTTTGTTTCTCATGAGGTAAGTACATTGGCTTTTGCAGAACTTAGCTCTCGGAGGAAAATAACTATGACACTTCCACAGAGATTATCTTACAGCAAGACGAACATTTAGCGCTACAGTACACGTATTTGAGTGATTAATTTTGTACTTAAATCATTTATTTTTAAAGATATTTGAAGTACAATGATACAAAGATTTTCCGTGATACATTTCATTCCATTGCTGTAATCTGTAACAGCTGAGGGTATAATTACATTTATCCTCAGGGGGATACACGCTTACTTTGTGTACCATGTGTTTGGCAAGCACAAGGAGCCCTAGCTAATATGGTATTTGCTTATACAACTTTACACATCGGTACCATATTTCCCTAATACATAAATTACACAGCTATCTGATCATTTAACTGAGAAACAAACATTTTTTATTACATCAGTGACAGATGTTTACGCAATTACACAGTTGGATAACTTCACACTTATGAAATTGTATTTTGTCTGTCCTTTGTGAACTGTTCATATATTTTTCGGAACCATTGTGATACTATGAGAGCTCTGAATGATGTATTTGGTATGGGATCATGATTTTAAAGTACGTTTGAGGTAGATGACACTACTGAAATGAGCAGAGAATATTTTTTTAGGTTTTGAAATTATTGGAGGAAGCTACGACGATTTTGAGAGTTGTCTGAGGTGTTATGATGTTATTATTACGATGACTATGTGTATTATGCTGCTGCGGTATGTTTATGATCAGTAAGCTGATGCTATATGAGTTATTTGATTATGCTACATATCTGTAATGATGAAATATTGAAGAAGTGTCGACGAATAAGGTAAGGAATAATGAGTAGTGGTTAGGGACTCTGGTTTGTGAAAAAGGTTGTTGGAAACCAAGAATCGTACTTTAAGAGTTATGAAATGTGTGTATATGCGTGAATGTATCACAATGCTGGCGAAAATTTTTTGGACGCTGTTATATTTATAGGATTTTGTTTCTACAGATGTGTAACCCAAATTCTTGACCTGTGAAATATTTTTATACGAGACTGTCACTGTAGCGGAAACTGCTGTCGTAAATATTTCGTTAAGAAAGGTAAGTGACCTCAACGTAATGCGTTTTTGGTGCCCAGCTGAGAGGTAGTCGTCTGACAAAAGAAAGCCATTAGGTGAAAAAAAAAGAGGCCATTATCCTCGCCATTGACTTTCCTTTAGAGAAAGCATCGCAAATACGACACGCTCATTACTTGGAAAGATACATCTGCACACCTGATTATGACAAGCGTCTTTCTACGAGAACTGAGAGAATTTCTACTAACTTATGAAATGTCACATGACTGTTGAATGATATTTTTATGCTTTGCTTTTCATAGTTGCTTATTTCATTTGATATCTAGTTTCCAGCTGTGTTGCAGCATTGCTTTTATAAAATAAAATGCATTTGCTAATGTGAACACTTTCTGTCAACAGATCTATTAAATAATAATTTTGTAATCCACATTCTTAAAAAAAGGAGCACTTGGAAAGGAAAGAACAATAAGAAGGGACTAGTAACAGTAACTGCACACATAATTTTCTTTTCAAGTACATGGCAATATTTTTTTTACAATAAGTTGTTGTGGTGCACCACTTTAATTACATAGACATTAAGATGTGAATATGCATTTCCCTTGTCTGCATTTTTGTCTTTAATGTAATATTTTTCTTTTTTTGCTTGAGCTTTGTCATGTTTAGATATAATTTATTGCTTTTGCTTCTGCTGTTTGCCAGGCATAGTGTTATTAAATTTCACTTTGTATTACTCTGTTAATCTAGTTTTACTACTGATTTATTTTTCTTGTTTGCTGCGCATTGCCATATATTAGTTGTAATATTCCATTTTCTTTGCTAATTTATGCTGCTTCCTTTGCAGTTTTCCATTTTTTTTGTTATTGCTGTTTGTGTCAATTGTTTTGTGTTGCTGCATTGCCTCGTCCCTTAGTTTAGCATCTGAGCTCAGTAGATTTAAGTTATCTTAAGAGGGGTAGCCTATAAGAGAATGAGTTGCGATGAATTTGAAGAAATGCACTGAGAGGCTATACAAGAAAAGTACAGAAAGCAGGTATAGATAGGACTGTCTTTATGGACTGTGAGAAAATTTTAGCATTTGACCAACATTGTATCAATAAGTGTGTGCATTTGATTTCTCTGTTACTGTAATTGTGAAAAAAATTTTAACAAATATGTATTGGCCAGTGCCCAAAACAATTTGTAAAATTTTTTGTGGGGAGCATGGGGGCTATGTAAGTAGGCTGTTTAGGTTTTCTTATTGGTAACGCCACCACTGTATAAAAATCACTGGCTGTGCTGTGTGCAGTCTGTGTCTAGTTTGCATTGTTGTCTGCCATTTTAGTGTTGGGCAGCGGCAGTTGGAGGTGAGCCGCCAGTAGTGGTGGATGTGGGGAGAGAGATGGCGGAGTTTTGAAATTTGTAAGACTGGATGTCAATTATGACTATTAAGGTAAATACATTGTTTGTTCTCTATTAAAATCTTTCATTTCCTAACTATGCCTATCAGTAGTTAGTGCCTTCCGTAGTTTGAATCTTTTATTTAGCTGGCAGTAGTGGCGCTCGCTGTTTTGCAGTAGTTCGAGTAACGAAGATTTTTGGTGAGGTAAGTGATTTGTGAAAGGTATAGGTTAATGTTAGTCAGGGCCATTCTTTTGTAGGGGTTTTTGAAAGTCAAATTGCGTTGCGCTAAAAATATTGTGTGTCAGGTTAAGCACAGTCCTGTATAATTGTTATAAGGGGACGTTTCAATATCTTCAGCCCCAGTACAAAGCGCTCAGATTTTCTTTGTCTCTCGTCTCCATAGCACTCAGTCGGTAGCCGTTGGTAGAATTCGATCTTCTAATTTGTTGATTTCTACCAGCTTTGGCAATCAAACGATACCCTGCCAATACGCCTCACAGTATCGTCGCCATTGTTCAAATGGTTCAAATGGCTCTGAGCACTATGGGACTCAACATCTGAGGTCACCAGTCCCTTAGAACTACTTAAACCTAACTAACTTAAGGACATCACACACAACCATGCCCGAGGCAGGAATTGAATCTGCGACTGTAGCGGTCACGCGGTTCCAGAATGTAGCGCCTAGAACCGCTCGTTCACTCCGGCCGGCCGCCGTTGTTTAACGCTCTTTCATTTTGATAAGCGATTTGTAGGAGTGAGCATTTTTTGTACCTGACGCCATTGTGTAGGCCTCAGCCAAAACAATAACTTAATAGTCAACCACTCTGAGAATTATCGGAACTTTTTCCACCCACAAGCAAGAAATGAAACTGTTGAATATTTTTAAAAACAGCTATAATGGGAGATAAGGAGCCATTTTCTGAATTTTTGGCCGTGAAAAGACAATGCATTGGTTTAATAAAGAGGCGAGACTCTGATGTAGACTCACAAGTTCACTGTTCTTGGAACAGTGCAAGCAAAAAGCAGTCGTATTGAAGAATAATTTTTACAAAGTTTTTGCTGTGAGAAAAGACAGCAACGTAACAAATACGCCATTTGCTAGCGCTGAGGAACTTCTTTCTAATTGAATGACGTTATAATGAAATGTAGACCGCCAAAAGAAACTCGATCACTGCCCGTTGTTTGCAACGCACATCCGTTACAGACGCCATTTTAACAGCTCCGTACAGCGCTGCCCCCTGTCGGAAGTCAATGAAACTATACGAGACGAAGCGGGAATGTTTGAAAATATTCCACAAGAAATTTCCGGTTTTTTCAACCAAAATTGGCCGAGAAAAAAAAGTGTTGCATTACTTATTGAACTGCCCTCGTACGTTGGTATTTAGCTCGTACGTACTCGTTTATATGATTCCGCTAGTCCAATAAACATTTTCCTATAGTTCACCCGTTGGAAGGACAGCGAAATGAATGTTCTGTGACGTTTTGCCTTCTGACTGGAGCTAACTGTATTAGCATATGCGCTGGCTGCTCGTAATATCCGGGAACCTCTCAGGAACGCCGCTAAACTCATTTATATCGTTTTTCCTCTCCAGAGAGTAGTTTTGCACAATAATTTACGTAACACGCGGTGATTGCCGTCCTTGTGATGTGTAACTGCTTCATTAACTTCCTACAGTCGTTGAAATGCTGCAGATGAGTTTCTAGTTCTTGCTTAGCGAAAACTATTTTTCATGTGGAATGTGCAGCCCAGAACCTTGGTGGGTCATAAATCAGTGGAGCACAAACGGGTCTGAGGACAGGTACGCTTACCACGCAACGGAAGGTCCAGCATTAGCTCTCAGATAAACTTAACGCACTGTGTAAAAACCACGTGCGAAAATCGAAGGTTATGTCAGTTGTAATTTTGCGACAGCTAACAAAGTCACGTTAACTTGTTACTTTCACAAAACGAACTCGACGTAAGATGAAAAAGTCTCGGCAGAATATTAAACAGTACAACGTGATACTGCCACTGTGTGCCTGTGAACACCTGTTTCTGTCTTTTCACTGCAAGACAGTGCCACGAAATTCAATTTACTGGGAAAAAGAAACCACGCTATGCCTATGTCACTACAGAAATTAAGTACACTTCAATCAAAAGTGTAATCCTGTGCTTTGTGAATTATGCTTCGTCTTACCTTGTGTTCGTTGTCAAGAAAGCGTAAATATATGCTTTGGAAGATGTCGAAACAAGGCATCAATTATGTTATTTCCTACAACTTTTTTTCTATGAAAGAGATATACGTGAACATTTAACATAAATTTAAGCGTTTGAAAGTCTTTGCTGAAAGTTTTTGTTTGGATTGCGCATTCTGTGGGACTGAAATGTATATGAGGAACTTCACAGCCAAAAGAAGAATCGTAGTTTTTGAAATTTTGATCTTACAAAAAATATATTACATGAACTTGGTTCATCACGGGATAAATCAACGAAGGAATAGAACCAACTGGAATGCTTAGCTCAAGAGCGTTAGTTTGAGGCAATGTGCGAAACCTACCTAATAAAACGATTTTTTCTGCTTTGTTTCAGATGCTATATAATTACGAGGAATGACTATACCTCAAGAGAGAACCCGATACGTCGTCTGGTCTGAAGAAGTTAACTCATCTATCGCAAGCAAAAGGAATTTCCGAAGTAATTTCAAAAGGAGCCACCAGACGTTATGGGGATTAAGGCTTGGTATGACGGTATCTAGCAATGGGGAGTGTCTAGGTCCAAGCAAAAAACGCATATATAATGAAATAGTGGGGAAGACCAGAAAGACCTTCCAAAGAAGCTCATCAAAGTCAGTTCCCCGAGCCTCACGTCAGCTGAACATCCTTCGGACTGTGAAAGCACTGAAACGAAACGACTAGAATCTTCGCCCCGACTTTGATATTGAGATGTTTGACCGGATCAGGCAAAACTCAAATTATAGAGGAAACGTCTTGTCTGACGAAACAGAATACCTCACATATGGGAAGGATTATCAGCCCAACATTAGCATCTGATGTTCGTTAAACACCCACAAATTTCAGCGACGTGTCAGAGACAGAAAAGCACTTGGTGCGTGATGTGCACTGATGAAAGATAGTATTGCTGGACTATTTTTCCACCGATCAAACTGCAACAGGAATCAATCGTCTGGACATATTTGAGCAATTGTTTATTGCTCAGCTGATTCCACTTCAGCAAAATGTGATCTTTCAGCACGATGGTGCACCACAACGCTGGAGTTTACATGTTCGTGACTTCCTGGACAGGACATTTACACAGTGATGTATACGATGTGATGGACCAACCAAGACACCACTTCAATCTCTGGACATAGCCCTCCTGGATTTCATTCTGTGGCGTTGTACGAAAGACACTGTGTGGATCACCTGTACGTAACCTTGGCGATTCCCGCAGAAGAACTGTGAATGCAATAGTCTTAGGACGTGATGGTCCCCTCATGGCTTCAAAAAGACTATTGTCCAGATGAAAGGAACCCAAATAGAAGTGTTTAGTTATTTTTTCACAAATGTTTTATTTACGTTGAAACATCCCCTTTGAAAAATTAATGCATTACTGTGCTGATAAACCCCTACGTTGTTTGATTTTCAAACAGCTGAGCAAAACTGAACGTACTCAGACATTACTCTCTTTACTTATTCTGATCAACACTAAACTGACACACAATATTTTTAGCGCAACGCAATTTGACTTCCAAAAATCCCTACAAAAGAATGGCCCTGACTAACAATAGCCTATACCTTTCATGAATCACTTACCTCACAAAAACCTTTGCTTCTCAAACTACTGCAATACAGCGAGCGCCACTACTGCCAGCTAAATAAAAGATTCCAACTACTGACGGCACTAACTACTGATAGGCATAGTTAGCAAACGAAAGATTTTGATAGAGAACAAACAATGTATTTACCTCAATTGTCTTAAAAGTCATTATATATATATATATATATATATATATATATATATATATATATATATATATATATATATATATATATCAGTTCACTCTATCTTTCGGACACACGTCCAGATCGTCCGCTCTTAAAATTCTGCCATCTCGCCATCTCTCTCCCCACATCCATCACTGCTGGCGGCTCACCTCCAACTGCCCAACACTACAATAGCAAATATTCCAACAATGCCAACCAGCCACAGGCTGCACACAGCACAGCCAGTGATTTGCATACAGAGCGCTACGTGGCGTTACCAACATAAAAACCTAAACAGCCTACTTACATAGCCCCCATGCTCCCCACAAAAAATTTTACAAATTGTTTTGGGCAGTGGCCAATAATGATGGATGTGAACAGTGCGTAGCGTTGCGCAGTTGGAGGTGAGCCGCCAGCAGTGGTGGATGTGGGGAGAGAGATGGCGGAGTTTTGAGAGAGGATGATATGGACATGTGTCCATCAGAAAGAGTAAATTTGTACGACTGGGTGTCATGAACTGATATATATATTGTGACTTTTGAACAGGCTTTACCAACATAAAAAACTAAACAGCCTACTTACAACTTTACATGATGCCGCAAACAGCATGAAACAATGTTTAATATTTTTTGATTTAATTTGGAAATATCTGCCTGGTTCTCGTACACGCCGAAGGAACCGGTATAGGCACGCGTATTCTAATACAGAGATATGCATACAGGCAGAATACGGATCTGCGGTCGGCAACGGCTATATAAGACAAGTGCCTGGCGCACTTGTTAGATCGGTTACTGCTGCTACAATGGCAGGTTATCAACATTGAAGTGAGTTTGAACGTGGTGTTATCGGTGACGCACGAGCGTTGGGACACAGCATCTCCGAGGTAGCGATGAAGTGTGGATTTTCCAGTACGACCATTTCACGAGTGTACCGTGAATATCAGGATTCCGGTATAACGTCAAATCTCCGACATCGCTGCGACCGGAACAAGATGCTGCAAGAACAGGACCAACAACGACTGAAGAGAATCGATCAACGTGACAGAAGTGCAACCCTTCCGCAAACTGCTGCAGATTTCAATGCTGGACCATCAACAAGTGTCGCCGTGTGAATCAGTCAACGATATATCATCGATATGGGCTTTCAGAGGCGAAATCTCACTCGTGTACCCTTGATGACAGCATGACACAACGCTTTACGCCTCGCCTGTGCCCGTCAACATCGAGAATGTACTGTTGATGACTGGAAACATGTTGGCTGTTCGGTCGCGTCTCGTTTCAAATTTTATCGAGTGAATGGACGTGGACTTGTATGGAGACAACCTCATGAATCCACAGATGCTACATATCAGCAAGTGATTGTTCGAGATGGTGGAGGCTCTGTAATGGTGTGGGGCGTGTTTTGTTGGAGTGATTTGGGACCCCTGATACGTCGAAATACGAATCTGACAGGTGACACGTGCGATCTCCTGCATCCATTCATGTCCATTGCGCATTCCGACGACTTGAGCAATTTCAGTAGGATAATGCGATACCCCACACGTCCAGAATTGCTACAGAGTGGGTCCAGGAACTCTCTTATGAGATAAAACACCTCCGCTGGCCACCAAACTCCCTAGTCTTGAACATTATTGAGAATATCTGGGATGCCTTGCGTGCTGTTCAAAATAGATTTATGGACAGCCTTGCAGGATTTATGGTGTCAGTTCCATTCAGCACTACTTAATACATTAGTCGAGTCCATGCCACGTCGTGTTGAGGCACTTCTGCGTGCTCGCGCGGGCCTCCACGATGTTAGGCAGGTGAACCAGTTTCTTTGGCACTTCAGTGTAGATGTGTTATTCTAAAACTGTCGTAAGAACGCTAAGCGATCAACAACTACAGAATATAAAATTACTTTTAAAGAACTGTAAATTTTTCTACATTTGCTAGATCATCGTGACTGACACGTAGCATTCAGCACATAAAGATCTTTGGAATGTTTCTAAGAAATAAAAAATTCCACCAAAAACGCAGCACTTGCGGTAAGAGCTATCGACAATTTTGCAGCATTCTTAAATTAGAAATGTTGTATGCAGTGTGAGTTATTTTGTCGGCTGACGTGCTCTTTCTTGTCAGCGAATGCCTTTCCAACGCAACATTTTTTTAAACCACGCTGTGATTAATTGCAGACCCCGAAAAGTCTGCGATATCACTTTATGTTCCTTCGTCTGTGAGCTTATGATGAGTGTGAGTGCGGGATGGAGATGTTCAAACGTCAGCAGCCGCCTATTCAGTGATCAGATGTCCTTGAGACGTGATTTATGACGCACCAGCCATTAGCCAGCTTATGCACGCCGTCGTCTTTGTTAGTAGACGGTTTAGTTTGTGTTACAACGAAATTCTCGTCCTGCTACTCATTTGAATCTGATAAATAAATGACACGCATCTTGTACAAAGCGAGATATCCATTAAAGTAGGAGAATAATTTCTTAAAGGAAAACAACTGCTCAATCGGAACACGTCGAAAGTTCGACCTAAGTTTCTCACGGCGTATAGAATATTCAAATAAGTTACCGGGAATGCAGCCGTGTGACGTCGTCGACAACCGCTTATATTTTGACGAGAACCATTTTCAAGGCTTAAACGCGGCAAGTAAGGACTGTGCAAGGGAATTTGAAACCTCGGTTCCTCGACGTTCTGTAGTAAATCTCAAGGGGAAAGCCTTTGATGACGCGACTTTTTCTGAGCTAGGGGAAGATTTAAGTTTTGCACTCAGGCCCAAGCTTTTGCTAGTGGTTGATTTTGTTAGCTCAGTAGACCAGGTTGTTTTAAACTACCTCCTGATGTTGCAGGGGAGGCTAGGAGGGAGGCACGTCGTGTGTTGACTAGGGTCGTCCACCAATAATAATATCGCAGCAACTGTGAGGGCTGCTTTACGTTCACTTAGAGCTGATCCATATATTGTAATTTCACCTACAGACAAGAGTAATGCTACCGTCGTTTTGGACAATCAGGATTACGTAAAATAGACGCGGTGTTTACTGTCTCATTCAGCGTATCGCAGGATCGGTGCTGACCCCACAAAAAGTGTCGGGAGAAAGACAAACAGTCTCCTGAAGAAAAGTTTTCTAACGCAGAAGACTACCAGGAATCTGAATAATAGTGCTGTTTTTCTACATTATATGTCCTTTCAAAGGTTCTCAAGGAAGTGGTTCCTCTTCGTCCGGTTGTGAGTAACATTGGTTATATGAATGCGTGTTGTGCGCTGTATCGGAATCTGCAGCTGTGACACATATTATGTAACATGAAGGAGGCAGGAGGAGAAAGGAAAGGGAAGGAACTATCGATATCAGATGCATGTCCGAAAGAACAGAGACCACGCGTTCATATAATTGATTGGCCTCGATGAGCAATGAATCCACCACATACAGTGCGGATGCACAATTAGGTCCGACCTTCTACGGGAATCTGAAAGCAGGGAACATGGAGGACATGGCCAGGGGCAGTGGACAGGTGGCGCTAGGTTGGAATGTGGGTTTGTCGAGAGTCGTTCTGGGATAGTCCGCGAAATTCTGCTGAACGCTCTGTCTTTATTCAATTCATATAATAAGTGACAATGGAGCTCAGACATACCGTGTAGCAAAACACCTTGCTACTCTATTAAGAGCCCTATAGTAGATCGGTGTGTCCATCACATTAACAATTTGGCGGATTTCTGACGTCGATTAGAGGAGATGCGTTTGAATAACTTTGCTATTCTAGTCACTTTTGTAGTGGACTCTCACTTCACTCGTGTTCCTCTGCTTGATTCATTACGGTTGACTGAGGTTAGATTTGGTGTTGAATTAATGAACCCATCTCAACGTGTGTTGACTTACACCTACGTTTTATTCAGTGACCAGTGCTACCAGCATACAGATGGAGCTATGAGGGGAAACCCGTTGCCACCTGTTACTGTCGATTTGTTTCTGAAAGACTTTGAGAAACGTGCCATGGTGTTTGCAGCTTTGAAACCTGCGTGTATGAATGTTGTTTGGCCTCATGAGACTTTGAACGACTTTTTAGAATATCTGAATTCAATCCACCCGAACATTTGTTTCAAGATGGAGGTGGAAAAGGATGGTTGTCTTCCCGCCCTTATGTTTTGGTGAGGAGGAAGGTTGATGGAACGCTGGCCGGTGTGGCCGAGCGGTTCTAGGCGCTTCAGTCTGGAACCGCGCGACGGCTACGGTCGCAGGTTCGAATCCTGCCTCGGGCATGGATGTGTGTGATGTCCTTAGGTTAGTTAGGTTTAAGTAGTTCTAAGTTCTAGGGGACTGATGACCTCTGATGTTAAGTCCCATAGTGCTCAGAGCCATTTGAACCATTTGTTAATGGAACGTTGGGACACGCCGTTTATAGGACGCCTACTCACACTGACTTGTGGTCATCATTTTGATTTGCAGCTCCTAGTATTGGCCGTGTTTGCAGTTAAAATTGTTGGATGTGAGGTCCGACAGTTATGCCAAACACCGTTATTTCCCAGTACCCAAACATGTCTCGGCACCACTGTGCCATAATCAGTGGTTTTTTTTTATTTATTGTGCAATGTGAACATTTTTGTTAAATGGTTATAAAATTATGTGCATTTTTAGTTCAAACAACAGATTGTTTCTTTTTGTAAATACCTTTCATTTGGTGTGCATGAATTTTCTGAATCACTTGTGTGTTAATTACTACAGATGACTGCAGATGACAAGCTACCTGTAGTAGTTGACACACAAGAGATGCAGAAAATTAATGCACACCAAATGTAAAGGTATTTACAAAAAGAAACGATCTGTTGTTTGAACAAAAATACACATAATTTTATAATCATTTAACAAAAACGTTAACATTGCACAACAAATAAAAACGAAAACCCACTGACGATGGCACAGTGGTGCCGAAACATGTTTGGGTACTGAGAAAACCGGTGTTTTGCATAACTGGCGGACCTCACATCCAACAATTCTGACTTGTATTTGTTGGCTAAGAGTTACCATTCGGCTCAACGTGAAAACGTCTTCCCACTTTGGTACACAGGGCCCATCTCGGACCCTGAGAGCATGTCAGCTGAGTTAGCCCATCTGGAGGTCACCTTTCGTCAGAGCGTTTGTACTGAGAGACAAGTGAGACGTGCGGTGCGCTAGCGACCAACTGTGCATGAGTGATGATAGTCCCGAGGCGACACAGAAGTCTATCGCCTTTTTGCCTTACACAGGAGTCGTTTCGAACAGGACTAGTCGTATTTTGCGGAAATATTACGTGAATCATGTTGTTCGGCCACCATCTAAGATCGGTGTCCTTTTACTTTCCGTAAAGGATGATCTTGGCTTATATAAGGCAGGTGTCTACCGTATTTCTTGCAGTTATGGCATGTCATATATTGGTCAGACTATGAGGACTGTGGAGTACCGTTGTATTGAGCATAAGCACCACACACGCTTACAACAGCCGAGCAAATTCGCCATTGTAGAACATTGTTTTGGCACCGGCCACCATACAGAATATAACAACACAGATATTCTGGTATGCACTTCCAGCTATTGGGATAGTGTTATTAATGAAATAGCTGAAATTCAGTCAGCAAATAACTTTTATAAATAGACATGGTAGTTTTTATTTAAATTCTGTATAGAATCTTGTTCTCTCCCTTGTCAAAAAACAAAGGGACAAAGTTAATGTTACCACATGCGTTGTTTATTAATGCCACTACCGGTAAGTTCTGACGTTGGCCATCTTCGTTTTTTGATCGCGCCAGTGTTGCCGTGTGTGTCTGTTATCTTTCCTATGCAAACAGAGGTTTTAAATGTCCTTGCTCAGCGCTTAATTGTTGCAGTTATGTCTTCAAAATGGCGGGGTGTGCTCCTATCGAAATATCGGTGATTCTCGACGACGTCACCCGGTTGCATTATCTAATTCCGTATAGGAGAATATTGCCAGTCTGTTTTGTGTCAGCCACCGACGTTCAGTAAACCACAGATGCCATCTGGTAATAAAGCCTAACTGTATGTTTTTCGACCTTGCTTACCTAATGGGTGACTGGAAGTAACGAGAAGAGAAAGTTTTCCTCAGGTTCATTACCACTCGCGACTGTGCCGTGCTTACTCTTGCTAACCACAATAGAAAACGTGGCTGCACATTATCCTCACAAATCTGCTCGCATGCGCTCAGATAAAGGTGCTCGTCCGTGAATCTTGTCCTCGTGACATTAACACACACCAATACTCATGTGCATCAGTAAACTAGTTTCATACTTTAATGAATTTACCCGAATTTGTCCGTTAATTGTGCAAACACTAACTCTTATGCTTCCAGCTACAAAGGAATAATAACTAAGTGAAATATAAACTGAATCACAAGAAGATAGCATCACGGATGAGAATTTTTTAAAATCTCGTTACTGGCATGTTACTTTAACCAAACAGAGTAACATGATTTATTTCGTAAATAACTGAGAAACAGGTGTTTCCCAGTTCATTATTTATCGGATCGTTATGTTAGACAAAAGAACAAGAAAAATCTCTTTATGGTATAAGAAAACGTATCTCCTTTACATGTTTGTAGAATCATAAATTCAGTATACAAATTCAGCTGACAATCACGATCTGCCGAAACATCTGTCAATTTCAATTATTTTGTGTAATCAGAACCTTCTGGCCCTTCTAGTGTTAGACATGCCTCAGCTCCAGTGGTTTCCCAACCCTTATGTGGAATGCGATTTAATTTCCGGCACAGTGCCGGATGTTAGTAACATGCTACCGCCATATTTCGGCACAGAGTCTTCTATCCAACTTCAGATGTATGAATTTTAAGCTGAATTTGTTCCCTAAATGTGTAGGCATTAACGCCGATGGTTTCAGCCGGACATGGGTCACAGACTGGTCAATGTAGACCTGAAGACGGGAAAAACACTGACATTCGGCAGTTAACCCGAAACTTCGTAGAACAATATGTGGAATGTCTACACAGTTCGGATGATACATCGCTTTACATATATTAAGCGTTACATGTCACTTCTACTTCCCGTGTCTCCCTTTGAGAGGTACAGTTTTGTAGCAGTCTCCTATTGGGGTTGAGGACGCTTCCTGTAATGCAGCCCTTATACATGTAATGTTATCGCGTGTAGCCGAGTGTGGATGGGATCTCTGTGTGGCCCACGGCAGCTATTGCGGACTGTCTTGTATTTGTCAAACTAGACTGCTGTCGGACTGGCCGAGTCGTTTACCGGTAGTGTCAACATTTTTGTAACAATAGGCGATTCTACTAATAAAAAAATAAGAAAAACATTTACTGAATGCATAGTGCGTCTCGTGACTTCCATTTGTCACTAGGTTAAGCTGTATCTAACGATGCTGTTCAGTCTGTTAAATATTTTCATTAGTTTGATAATTCCGTATTGCTGGTTTTGTTCCCTGTATTTTTTTTTTGTTTGCTTTAGACAGAAACTGAGTGTAGCTTCATTATCTTATCTATAATTAAATCTGGACAATAATACACTCCTGGAAATTGAAATAAGAACACCGTGAATTCATTGTCCCAGGAAGGGGAAACTTTATTGACACATTCCTGGGGTCAGATACATCACATGATCACACTGATAGAACCACAGGCACATAGACACAGGCAACAGAGCATGCACAATGTCGGCACTAGTACAGTGTATATCCACCTTTCGCAGCAATGCAGGCTGCTATTCTCCCATGGAGACGATCGTAGAGATGCTGGATGTAGTCCTGTGGAACGGCTTGCCATGCCATTTCCACCTGGCGCCTCAGTTGGACCAGCGTTCGCGCTGGACGTGCAGACCGCGTGAGACGACGCTTCATCCAGTCCCAAACATGCTCAATGGGGGACAGATCCGGAGATCTTGCTGGCCAGGGTAGTTGACTTACACCTTCTAGAGCACGTTGGGTGGCACGGGATACATGCGGACGTGCATTGTCCTGTTGGAACAGCAAGTTCCCTTGCCGGTCTAGGAATGGTAGAACGATGGGTTCGATGACGGTTTGGATGTACCGTGCACTATTCAGTGTCCCCTCGACGATCACCAGTGGTGTACGGCCAGTGTAGGAGATCGCTCCCCACACCATGATGCCGGGTGTTGGCCCTGTGTGCCTCGGTCGTATGCAGTCCTGATTGTGGCGCTCACCTGCACGGCGCCAAACACGCATACGACCATCATTGGCACCAAGGCAGAAGCGACTCTCATCGCTGAAGACGACACGTCTCCATTCGTCCCTCCATTCACGCCTGTCGCGACACCACTGGAGGCGGGCTGCACGATGTTGGGGCGTGAGCGGAAGACGGCCTAACGGTGTGCGGGACCGTAGCCCAGCTTCATGGAGACGGTTGCGAATGGTCCTCGCCGATACCCCAGGAGCAACAGTGTCCCTAATTTGCTGGGAAGTGGCGGTGCAGTCCCCTACGGCACTGCGTAGGATCCTACGGTCTTGGCGTGCATCCGTGCGTCGCTGCGGTCCGGTCCCAGGTCGACGGGCACGTGCACCTTCCGCCGACCACTGGCGACAACATCGATGTACTGTGGAGACCTCACGCCCCACGTGTTGAGCAATTCGGCGGTACGTCCACCCGGCCTCCCGCATTCCCACTACACGCCCTCGCTCAAAGTCCGTCAACTGCACATACGGTTCACGTCCACGCTGTCGCGGCATGCTACCAGTGTTAAAGACTGCGATGGAGCTCCGTATGCCACGGCAAACTGGCTGACACTGACGGCGGCGGTGCACAAATGCTGCGCAGCTAGCGCCATTCGACGGCCAACACCGCGGTTCCTGGTGTGTCCGCTGTGCCGTGCGTGTGATCATTGCTTGTACAGCCCTCTCGCAGTGTCCGGAGCAAGTATGGTGGGTCTGACACACCGGTGTCAATGTGTTCTTTTTTCCATTTCCAGGAGTGTATGTGTAATTCTGCATTTATATCGAAGTTTAGACGACTCTGTATTTTGATGACGACGTTAAAGATCTGCGTTATTATTGTTTTAACTGACAGAGAATGTCATGAAATCTAACGTAGTTAAATTGTGCATCAAGCGATCTTCCTGTAATGAATAACACTTCTAAATATGTGTAGGTTCGCTTTAATTATTACAGTGCCATTCGTTTCAATGGGTACTTGCAGTCACCGTAAAGTCATATAATAGTTATTGCACCTATTCATCACAGATGGATAATCACTGTTTGTCATCCTTAATTAACGGCAAGTGATAATTGGACATCTGTGACGAGTTCCTGCAGTAATTATCATACGTCCTGAAGACATTCACATATATAGCTCGGAACCGGTCCTCTCGTAGTGATGTGGATACACTAAAAAGCTTTAGGCAGGCAAGTTTAGAGATTATCATGATTTTTCTTTGTTATTTGATCACAAGAAATGATGTTTTCTAGATGATATACAAATATATTTGACAGAATGCCTGTTGATGGTGAATCCATTTGTGACCTTCTCTTTTGTATGCAATATTCCCTTTTGGAGTAAAGAGTGCCCCTTCATTATACTGTCTAGTAATGGCAGAGTCTTTTATAATTTTTTTGTTACTGGTTTACTGCTGTAAATTCTCTCCACTTAAAAATAAAACACTGTTGCTCAAGTATAATCCTTACATCTGCAACGTGGTTTATCACTAGTGATATGTTGGTTTCTGTTTTGTCTCCTTAAGTTAGATAACGTTCCGTCAAGTGCCTTGCTGGTCATGGCAGCGGGGAACAATTTTTTTTTTGTAATCAGACTAAAGGAATAAGAGGTACAAAAATGGGTTATTTAAAATCTTCATACTAGGAAGTAATTGTGAATGAGAACTAGAAAAATATACAATAGTGCTTAACAAAACTTTGAATTGTTGAAGAAGACAGTTGAAAATTAGATATATTCGTGAAGAAGGGAATGAAGAAATGCTTCAATAAGTTTATGCGATAATACGTCTTATGAGGAACATAATGAAACCGACAGAGAAAATGGATGAGTATATATCACAACAAAAGGCTTTCCTGAAAAGTCTAGCTGAAGGAATGATGTGAAGTTATGAGTCTGACCGTCGATGGATGGTTTACAACAATATTGCTGAGATGAGGAGGGTAACGATTGAGTGACGCAAAACGAGAATTGCATCAAACCGAACTGAGAGTTGATAAGTCAAACAACAGCGTTTAACATTATTCAGCGTGTGATATTGAAATTGTTTGTGTCAGGAGAAAGATTACGGGGAGAATTCATAAATGTTGGGTTGTTGAGGGCAGCAAAAAAGGGTAACTTTACGCTACAATGTAGCGTTCGTCGCTTAAATTTCGCCGTGTCACTCTTCCAGAGAAAGCCGGTGCATCTAAAATCCAGGCCGGGGCATCGTCTCGAGAAAATGGAAGGGAGAATGGTGATTTTTAACGTTCTGTTGTGTTATATTTTTAGAAGAAACGTTCCTGCTGTTTCATAATGATCTGAGTGTAGTGTCTGAAGGAAAGCTCCGAAGTACAACGTTGTGATTAAATGACGTTATCTAAATGAGTGACCACAAATGTCGCTGACTTGGTGGCCTTGGCGGTTGATGACCGTCTCATCACTGTTAAGAGTACAGAAGGGAGATCACTAGTTAGTGACAAGTGATTAACGGAATTGGAATATTTTCAAACGTGTCAAATTTTTCCGCGCAGTGAGCACTGTGCGAGCTGAGCACCGAAAACGACGCCGGGATGCTTCGTTTGAAAAAGACGTGACCGAGTCTCAGTTTGTGTACCATTTTTAGTAACCACGTCATCGACGGGGATTACATTTTTCCTTCTCTGTACCCTTCCATCCCCCACTTTATTTGTCTGTCACATAAGCCAAACGTGGTGTGAATATATTAATTAGTTTGGAAGCTATCACACGTTTACATCTGTAGTGTACCTTTTGAGACACCCTGTACTGACGAGTTTACCTTCTTTGAAATGCGGGTGCAGCTAATAAAGTCTCGACTACAGAATTGATTATATGAGCTTTGTAACAGATCACAAGACGCGTACTCTGTAAACTTGTGCGTAGCCTTAATGGCTTTCCTGAAAGACGAAACGACTCAGTGCTCGTAAGAAACATAATTGGCGTCGATGGACCAGTTCATTTAAAGTGACGCTCTGAAGCAAGATCTAAGATTGTTTTGGACCGTAAAGTTCAAGAACAGTACGATAGTACTATGAAACAAGTTATCAGGATATAAAATTTATGTTGCTGGGCAATATGCGATATGTGATACTCAGCTGTTAAAAATGTTTTCTCCTAGTGAGAATGCCTTCAGCTCATTTCGAAGTACAGTTCTGCTAACAGTTATCAAATTCAAATGGCTCTGAGCACTATGGGACTTAACTTCTGAGGTCATCAGTCCCCTAGAACTTAGAACTACTTAAACCTAACTAACCTAAGGACATCATACACATCCGTGCCCGAGGCAGGATTGGAACCTGCGACCTTAGCGGTCGTGCGGTTCCAGACTGTAGCGCCTAGAACTGCTCGGCCACTGTGGATGGCTAACAGTTATCGCAACGGTGATAATACGCTTATAAATTATACGAGTGAGATATCAGTGTAGCCTCGAAAGCATTAACCACAGAATAAACAGTTAGCTTCGTATGTCAGATAAATGCATACTTTTTATGCAAGTAGTTCAGGACGATCATCAAGCAGTTAATCAACTATCAATTTCTTTTCGTATCATCTATTCAATTTATATGAAATATCTGTAATAAGTAACATATAACTGACTAGCCTATCGAAACACGGTTGTTTAACGTACTTAACTTGCTACAGTAAAACATAAGAAAATTGATACTTTTTATCATAAATCAAAACTGAAAACGCTTTCTGCGACTAGCAACGACGTCGCTCGTTATCAGTAAGGACAACGCTTACTTGATGTCTTTCTGCACTCATAGTCGTCTCAGACATCTATGCAGCATACAGTAAGAAACTTCGTATTTTTCCATTAAGGTTTCAAACAGAATCAGTAGGGATTTGGAGCACCTATTCTTTAGTATTAATTCGTAGCTTAAATCTAGTGAAAAACTTCGCTCAAGAAGGTTTGTCCCACCCTACTTATTTCTTGCCTGAACTAAATGATTCATCAGCAAATGGGACCATTCAGACCTTTCACTTCCTGAGATTAGGATTTGACGTCCCGTCGACGACTTTCTCATTGGATGATAAGAGCCATCTAATAAAGGAGAAATATGGGGAAGAAAATTGTCTGTTTCTTTTTGGAAAGAACCATTCAAGCATTGGCCTCAATCGATTGGCAGAATCGATATAACACCTTAATCGGATATTTTGATTCTCTCTGTTGCGCAATGAGAGTTCAGCGCCTCGACCATTGTGCGAGATCTGTCGCTTTTCACTTCCGGAAAAGACGTACGCCAGAAGATAATGTTAGTTCTTGGGCACTAAGCATAAATTATTGCTTAAAAACTTAAGATTAAATCTGAAGAAATTACAGAAGTCTAGGATATTAAAGTGAGGAGACTTGAATAAGTTAAAAGAATCGATTACGGAGAGCCTGAGGCGTGGGCGCCTTATATCGCTGTGTAGAGCCTGTGTATTGGGAGAATGACTCATGCGTGCACAATGACAGACGGTCTCAGGTTCAGTCGAGTACGTAGTTCTAATTTTCATCCAACAGAGTCCAGTAGTGCACAGAGCCATTCAAGAAACAGGTCAAGAGATTGTCTTTGTGAATTGTTCTCTTCATTTCTTGAAAGCTGTTTCTGTTTATTTATGTTTGTACAGTTTTGTATATGCTTTTAGTAGTGTGAATGGTGCGTGAATGTCGTCTACAGTAAATATGTAGATCATCATTCTACTGATAAACGCTGTACGAACTAGCGTGAGAAATTGTTCAGACAGTGTGCTGTACGAACTAGCGTGAGAAATTGTTCAGACAGTGTGAATGCAAACGACGGAGAATTTTGTGTCATAATATGTTAAGTTGAAACGTCCCCTTTGAAAAATTTATACAAGACTGTGCTTAACCTGATACACAATATTTTTTTTAGCGCAACGCAATCTGACTTTCAAAATTCCCTACAAAAGAATGGCCCTGACTAACATTAAACTATACCTTTCACAAATCACTTACCTCACAAAAATCTTCACTACTCAAGCTACTGCAATACTGCTGCCGGCTCACCTCCAACTGCGCAACGCTACGCGCTGTTCACAGCCAGCTGCCTAACACTACAATGGCGAGTATTACAACAATGCAAAGCAGCCACAGACTGCACACAGCACAGTCAGTGATTTTCATACAGAGGTGGCGTTACCAATAAAAAGACCTTTTTTTGTCATTGTTGTTTGTGTTAATTGTTTTGTGCTGCTGCATTGCCTCGTCCCTTAGTTTAATATCTGAGCTCAGTAGATTTAAGTTAGCTTAAGAGGGGGTAGACTATATAAGAACCTAACTATGGAGAATAGGGAAAGAATGCTTTGAAAAATTTATACAAGACTGTGCTTAACCTGATACACAATATTTTTTTTTGCGCAACGCAATCTGACTTTCAAAATTCCCTACAAAAGAATGGCCCTGACTAACATTAAATTATACCTTTCACAAATCACTTACCTCACAAAAATCTTCGCTACTCAAGCTACTGCAATACAGCGAGCGCCACTACTGCCAGCTAAATAAAAGATTCAAACTACTGAAGGCACTAACTACTGATAGGGATAGTTAGCAAATGAAAGATATTAATAGAGAACAAACAATGTATTTACCTTGATATCATCATATATAAATATAGCAGTTCATGACAAATTTCAAAACTCCGCCATCTCTCTCCCCACATCCACCACTGCTGCCGGCTCACCTCCAACTGCGCAACGCTACGCGCTGTTCACAGCCAGCTGCCTAACACTACAATGGCGAGTATTACAACAATGCAAAGCAGCCACAGACTGCACACAGCACAGCCAGTGATTTTCATACAGAGGTGGCGTTACCAATAAAAAGACCTAAACAGTCTACTTACAAAGTAAGTTTACAGTAAAAACAAAGCTCATTCGAGTGCAAATGAAAATAATTAATAACGTATGTTATAAACAAAATATCAGATTGTTAAATATATTTACTTCTGGAAAAAGTACAGTTCGAAAGTGCGTAGTTGGTTGATTGGTTTGTGATGAAAAGCGTGGACTAACGTGGGAGAATAATGCTTTTCTATTGGTCTTACAGAAAACTGACCAATTAGAACGGAGTATTCTTCGCGTGTCTTTTCTCTTGGAAATATAGAATTCTTACAGCAGTCTGTAGTTGTCGGAGCGCAACCTTTCAATGGTACGGTCGTGTGTAGTATGAGCTCCGAAGGAAGTTATAATTTGCCGGTTTTAGTTGTGCTGCATGTCTCAAAATTGCTTTAAAGTGAAGGTATATTTATTCCAATGCGTTTCTAAGAAAGTACGGATTTTTTAAGTAATTTTGTGTATGAGGAAAGACAGTAATTGTGCTTGGCTTATTGAGCATACCGATGACTAAGGATTTGTGCATAACTGTGTTAGGATTATCACTGGCTTGGCAGTGAACATGCAATTCTCAGCTTCAGAATATACCAAAGTTTTGCCAGTATTCCATCTTTCGTTCAAAGTTAAGATATTTTCCCAATTTTTAGAATAGTTAACGCTGGTGCGAGTTGTAGTGCTGTAGGTTTGTGCTCAGCTTTCCTACCAGCTATCTGCTGCAACGAGTTCACAGGGAGGTGCAGGTAAAGGACGAAAGGAACCGCGCCATCGCACTTGGTGCACCTCTGCTGGGAAATCACTTAAAAAGCCGTAGTACATTGCCTCTGAGGTTTAGAGAAATTTTGTGAAAGACCGTATAGTGAACGATAATGAAAAATTTATTAAATTGTTAGATGCAGAATTTTGGACGGAAACCGTTTCGAGTAGCCGGAGAGACTCACAAGAAAGAAGATGATGTTAAACAGTCAATAACAACGAGGGCACATCGAAGCAGCAGACGCCGTCATAGCGGTATCAACGAGCAGCAGCAGGGCAGAGCAACGCTTCCAGCTTACACGACGAGCGGGGACCCTGAAACTGGTAGAGCAGGCGAAGGAGGTCGGACTCGCAGTTTCAGCACGACGAGGCTGCAGCATTCAACGAAAGATAAGTTTTTTTGCATTTGTTGTGTGTGTGCTGAAAGACTGAGTAACATGGAAAGTGATAAAGATTTTGTAAATACTATAAAAGAGGATGGACGCTCATTCAGTGTAAGTGCTTCACATACTAGCACGCCTGAGCAGAGAGAAGGAGTAGATGCTCAACTAAAAGAGGAGTTCTTATTTCTTTGTTATTTACGGACAGTGGAGTAGAATCTGCTTCAAGTATGTCAGTTAATGTAACTAGTGTAGGTAAGGGAGATCCTGAAAGCGACAGTAAGCATGAAATCGATAACAGCCAGTTCTGTGATGACAATGTTGGTAGTGTTACTGTATCAAATATGTCAAATGTGGATACCAAATTCGGTATAGTACCGGTGGAACAAGGTAAACAGGAAACAGTAATGCAGATAATAGAACCCAGAAGTATGGAAGAAATGTCTGCAGCATTAATGGGTTCTGTAAAAGATGGAAACAAACAACGTACTGATTTGGCTAAGAAATTGCTCAAAATTTAGTAATCTTGATGGAAAACTCGAAAAGCAGATTTCTGTTTTAAAAGGAATGTGGAAAAAGTATTTGAAGTCGTTCGAAAGTAAAGTGGATGACAAAATTTCTCAAGTTGAGAATAACTGCCAACAATTCATTAAAACTGTAGAAATTGAATTAACAGATGCATTGAAAAAAGCTACAATTGGAAAAAAACAAAGGGTAGATTTGATTAAAGAAAGTGTGCATAAAGTAGAGGACTAAATAGCGGCGGTAGAGTTTATATGTGTAAATGATCACAAATTGTTAGACAGTACAATCAGTTCTTAATATGCCAAATGTATGAATGAAGTAAAAAGTGTGTCTGATCGAGTCGATGTGTCTGAAGAAAATGTTCTTCAGCTAACTAACCAGGTAGAAGAGGTTGAAAATAAGTTGGATAGCATAGCAATAGATTATGCCAAGTTGAAACTAACCTCAGACATGGAACTAACAGTAGTGGGTGTAGTTTTGTAACAGAATCATCTGAAATATCATCTGTCACAAACAAGCACTTTTTACGTTTTGATACAACATGAAATGTACATCCGAAAGAATTTGGAATGACTTTGAATGTGTTCTACCTAGTCTGTGGTTAGAGAGACAAATAATAGGGTTTATTACGTCTAACTTCTTGGGAGAGGCTAAGGGGTAAACGTAAGAAATGGTATAGAATCCCAGAATTCGTTAAACTAAATGCCGTCTGTGATAGGGCTAGCGTTTACAAGATGGGAAGTAGTAATTTGAACCCGTTAGCAAAACCCTTTGTACGTGATAGCACTAAACAGACAGTTATCATCAGTGAGGAGCAGAAGAAGGTAGTAATAACAGACGAAACTAGCTACATAAAAATCTATACATTTAGCGGAGGGTGACGGGATTTTTTAGACAGACGTAAACAAAATAAGCACTGTATTGCAGACGAAATAGGTGATGTATCAGCGGAAAATGTGACACAACCTGACTGGCAGGAAGTCTTTAGCAACCAAGTTGAAGTTGAGTCATGTTCTGGGGAAGGAGAAAGTACAGAAGCTGCAGAATTACTGGAGATTAGTGATGTCACTATAGAAGAGATACTAGTGTCTTTAAATGACGACATTTGTGAGGCAATAAGGGAGAGGCAGGAAATTCGTGCCCAAAATGGGGGTCAGCCAACTAATTGTGAAAAACAGGTAGAGAGAGAGGAAAGGGAGAATGGGGAAATGCTAGAAAAAATTGAGCTGTCATTAGTGGACAGAATAGTTAGTTTGGGAAAGAAATGTGGTAGGGATAATTCTGCAAAAAAATCTGTGTAATTTCTTGAAACAGGGATGGTTTCGATAGAAAATAGGCTGTGAACAATTTTTTGGAGGAGGGTTCTGACACTAGCAATAAAAGGAAGGTATTGAGACAGCCAGTAATTAGTCTGCAAGTGTGTGTAGTGGCACCACCATTTAAGATAGGGAAAAGTTAGATTCGCGGCAATATTTCTGAGCACACAAGTTACAGACATGCGCGGGCCTGTTCACTTGCACTTACCAGCGGTTGCAAAGTAGAATGGTGGCCACAGTGCCGTAGAACCGCTGAAAAGAGTAAATGCAGAGGTTTACATGGTGCAAGTTACAGGCAGAAGGGGCCCACTGGCCCACCCTATGTTTTATGAGTACATGACTCGCAGCTGCGCGTTAGCAAAACAGAGGTGACAGCCTTGTATAAATAGGTGCCAGTTTTCTAACGAGCGGGATTCAAGTGTGGCAGGCCATGCCACACCACCGGCTACACACAGCAGCAGATGGGGCGTCAGCATTCGAGTCCACGGCAGGTCGCTGGTTCGACCCTCTGAGGCCAACGCAGGGTCCATAACCAGCCAGCGGCGGGCTACTCGACGGCTCGCTACTGCAGGCAGTCTTGTTGGCTCCCAACACACGCCGGAGGCATCCCAAGGCGAGGGCCACAGATTTGGCTGTTGGATTTCAGGCACTAATTATCACCATGATCTTTACCACTACGGCGAAGAAGCACACAGTGGGCTGCCCTGCAGTTCCCAGCAAGTGGCGCTGAGGCAACGGGGCCGCAGGCCGCTGAGTTGGCTGCCGGCGCTTCCTGACGTCGCCCTAAGCTCTGCGGCTGTACATGGCTGGCATGCCGCAGTAAGTGGCATGGGTCGCTGAGGTAGCCCTTCCATGCCAAGCTGTTTTGCAGACAGCAAACTGGCGTCCTCAGCATCGCAGGACCGTGTGATGCAGACAGAGAGGAATGCGGCACTGTAGCTGGCAATACTAAAATACTTGAAGATCATGGCCGAGTTTTTATTTGGCGCATCCTTACAGTTTCGATCCACTTTCAACATTCCTCCATCGCTCGCCAACATCTACATATGGCAGTGACAGCTACATATGTAATGAAGAAGTACAATGTTTGGCAGATAGCGGCAGTGACTCATGTGCTGTGAGTAAAAGTTGGTTAGAATAGTTGCCAAATAGAAATGAACTTGTAGTGATGACAGTAATGGGGGTGCAGATAATTGTAGTTACAGGCAAACTTAAAAAAATCTGTTAAACACGAAGTTCTATGCCATTAAAAATAAATGGATTGCAAGTACTCCATAACTTCCTTATAATCCCTGATCTATGTATAAAAATGATAATTGGCATAGATTCCTTTAACCAGTTCAAAGGAAGATTAAATTTTAATGAAAAATATAGTAACTTTTGTAATAAGGGGAAAGATGTCGTTCTACCATTTTTTCGAAAAAATAATTTGACCAAAGAAGAAGTTGCCAGTATACCAATTAGGTATTGTAGAAGGATGAAAGATTTAGAGGGCTACAGTGAGTACGGGGATGATGTGGGGGTGGATCCTGAGGAAATGAAGGTGGTACAAGAAAAAATACGGAAACCATTGGTCTTAAGAAATGTTATCGATTTGAAAAGATACATTAGTACACAGTTGGATGTGAGCTAAGCTCGGAGGCCTCAAAAGGCGTCGCAAACTATGCAATACTATGTGTATGACGAACTCTAGGTGCTCAAGTTATTGAAAATGCTATTTCAGTTTCATTTCAGATTATCAGTCTTCCTCTTCTGTGATTGTGAGCTGAATCTATCATCTATAATTTTCTTCTCTATCATAGGTAAAGTGTTTGAGAACGTTATGGTGTCTTCTGACGAAATAAGTTTTATAGTGAGAGAAATGGGGTCAAATTGTAATGGGTGAAGTGACAACATAAGTATATTAATGAAGGGAAATGAAAGGAACCAGATGTGGCAAGTGTAGTTAATAAAGGAGATTTTGATGTTGTACACAAAAGTGTAGTGATCAGGAAAAGGTGTATTGTCATGATGAAAAGGGATATACAGTAGCCACAATACATTGGAAGTTTAATGAATATGACGAAAAATATATCCTTATAAAGCTGAAGAACATTTATTATGAAAGGAATATGAATCAATGTGGAGACTATATATATTTGGTAAGTAAAACTTTTGATCTCTGTTCAATAGTGGTAAAAAAATATGATGACGAAGTGATGGGAAGAGACACTGCATAAAAGTGGTAACTATGTATTATAAAATGTTTGTAAAAAAATGCTTTGTGTGAAATGTGATCTTACAATTAAATTTTCCCCAGTTCAGTTAAAGTAAAAAAAAAAGTTTGCGTTTTGCTTTCAATAGCTATTAGTTTTTTTTTAAAGAACTCATTAAGTCTTCTAAAGGAAACAAATTCTTTGAAGAATTTTCTTGTAGATTTGATCCTGCTAAATAAAGAAAAAAAGCAATACTCTTTTAATTTAATTTCATTTGAAATTAAGTTAAACGAAATATAAAATCAGTAAATAGTTTCCTGTAAAGATAAGAGAATTTATATTAGGATGCGTAAAAAGAAAGTTTTAGATGGAAATATGGTTTCAGGGACAATTTTGCATGTAAACCCTGGATGGACAGATATATGGAGAATGAAGGAATGTTATGGACACTACAGTGCAAAGATGTCATAACCAAAAACCAGAAAAATGTATGTGACGACTATTCTAATGTCCTTGTGCTAAGGTGGGATAAAATGCCATGATTAAATGGAAGGTCACAAATTGCAGTGCCTTTAAATAAAAAAAGCGAAAAAGAGTAACTTCGAACGACTTACATGAAACAGGCATTTAAAAATGTTGGCAAAGTTATTAAAATGTTGAAAATTTGTATCAATTTTGTCAAGGAAAAAAATTTTTTTCATAAAGAAAATAAAAGTTTAAGTCAGGTTAGTTGTAGAGTGCCAAGTCCGAATATGAAATTTCTAATTTTAGTTTATAGGAATAAAAATTTGTTGAAAAATTTAAAATTTGAAGCGAGGATCGATAATTTGTATAATTCTAAAATTGTTGGAAAAAAACTGTACATTCATAGGCGGTGTGACGCTTGGCACCTTGTACCGCTCCTGTTTAGAGCTTGTGTGCACAGTGACAGATGGTCTGAAGTGGGTTCAGTCGAGCATGTAGTTCGAATTTTCATACAATAGAGTCCAGTAGTTTACAGATACATTCAAAAAACAGGTCAAGAGAATGTTTTTGTGAATTGTTCTCTTTATTTCTAGAAGGCATGTTTTGTTTATTTATGTTTGTACAGTTTTGTATATGCTTTTAGCAATGTGAATGATGTGTGAATGTGGTCTACAGTAAATATGTAGATCATTGTTTTACTGATAAACTCTGTACGAACTAGCGTGAGAAATTTTTAAAACAGCGTGAATGCAGACGACTGGGAATTTTGTATCATAATATGTTAAGTAAGTTTATGGTAAAAGGAAAACTAATTAAAGTGCAAATGAAAATAGTTCATAACGTAAAGTATAAACAAAATATAATATGTTAAATATATTTTCCTGGAAAAAGTACAGTTCAAAAGTATGTAGTTTGTTGATTGGTTAGTCGTGAAAAGCGTGGACTAACGCGAGAGATTAATGCTTTTCTATTGGTCTTAAAGAAAACTGACCAATCAGAATGGAGTATTCTTCGCGCGTCTTATTTCTTGGATATATTGAATGCTTACAGCAGTCTGTAGTTGTCGGAGCGCAACCTTTCAATGGTACGGTCGTTTGTAGTATGAGCTCCGTAGGAAGTTATAATTTGCCGGTTCTAGTCGTGATACATGCCTCAAAATTGCTTTAAAGTGAAGGCCTATTTATTACAATGTGTTTTTTAGAAAGTACAGATTTTTAAAGTAATTTTGTGTATGGGAAAATACAGTAATTGTGCGTGGCATATTGAGCAAATCGTTGACCAAGGATTTATGAAGAACTGTTAGGATTAGCACGGGCTTGGCAGTGAACATATAATTCTCAACTTCAGAATATACCGAAGTTTGGCCAGTATTTCCCCCTTTCATTCAAAATTAAGGCCTTTCCCCGATTTTTAGAATAGTTACGTTGTATGCAGTTTGGTGCGAGTTGCAGGACGGTAGGTTTCTGCTCGGCTTTCCTACCGGTGATCTGCTGCAACGGGTTCACAGGTAGGTGCAGGTGAAAGGACCAAAGGAACCGCGCCGCAAGCCTCAGATTGAGCGTAGGCAACGAAAGACTATAACCTTGTAAATGAATCAATGTAGAAGATGAATAAGTAGAAGTAAAGATCAAATAGTGAAGGCAACTGAGGAGAAAATAGGCAGATAAACTAAGTTCAGGAGAAGCCTTTGGATAGAACAGGAAATACTGAATTTAATTGATGAAAGTAGAAAGTGTAAAACTATGGCAAATAGAATAAGGAAGCTGGAATCATAGAAAGTGCTAACGACAAAGCAGAGAAGCTAGTAGAGAAATATAAGCGTGTCTGACTATGGGAAAGATAGGTGTCACCTTATATTGGTTCAATTGGCTCTGAGCACTATGGGACTCAACTGCTGAGGTCATAAGTCCCCTAGAACTTAGAACTACTTAAACCTAACTAACCTAAGGACAACACACACATCCATGCCCGAGGCAGGATTCGAACCTGCGACCGTAGCAGTCTGTCACCTTATAATTGGAGGAAATTTAAAGAGACTCCTTTAGAGAAAAGAGAGGTTGCTGCATGTGTATCGAGATCTGAGATAGCCAGTCATTAATAAACATAGAAGGGAAGGGTGAAACTTGGAAAGAATAGATAGTGCAATACAAAGGTACCTAATAGGGTGTGAATGAGATGGGAGACATATTACTGTCAGGAGAATCTGAAAGCACAGAAAGAAGCCGCTGGATTAGGCGACATTCCCTCAAATTTATTGAGATCTTTGGAAGAACATCCTGTGGCAAACCTTGTGCACCTGTCATTGAAGAAACATGAGACGGGCGAAATACTGTCATACTTCAAGAAGAATATAATACAGTGTAAGACAGAACAAACGTCGCACAAAAAAGGAATTATTCGAATGGGTTGGGAATCGATAGACGTGATGCACATGTACCGGCAAAAATATGATTACAGTTTCAGAAACACTGAATGATCTATTTAAGAGAATGAGCTTCACAAATTGAGCATGCCAGTAACGAGTTGGTCTACCTCAGGCTCTTATAAAAGTATTTATTCGGCTTAAAATAGATTGATAGGGGTACTGGATGTCTCCTGAGGGATATCATCCCAAATTCTGAACAATTGACGAGCTAGATCTAAAAAATCCTGAGCTGGTTCGAGGCCCCTTCCCATAGTGCTCCAAAAGTTTTCCGCTGGGGAGAGATCACGTGACACTGCTGGCCAAGAAAGGATTCGGCAAGCACGAAGACGAGCAGTAGGATGGCTCGCCGTGGCGGGTAGACAATACCTTGCTGGAATGTTGCCCAGGTTGGCTTGCCTGAACATCAACAAAATGAGGCGTAGAATATCGTCGGTGTCCCGCTGTACTACAAGGGTCGCGGAGCGACAACCAAAGGGGTCTTGCTATGAAATAAAATGGCACCCTAGACTGTTACTCCTAGTTATTGAGCCATATGGTGGGTGACAATTAGTCTGGTATGCCACCGCTTCCAGGGCGTCTCTAGACATGTCTTCGTTGGTCATCGGAGCTTAGTTCTGTAGGCGCCCCGGTGGTCCCGGTCGCCTACGGTGGACTGGATGGCCGAGCGGTGACCTCTCCAGTTGTCAGGATGCTAGGAAATGGCTGTAGAAGTGTCAGAAACGCCAAAGAAATATTATTAATTCCTAACACCTTTATTCCTGCCGAGTACAATGTGGCTTGGTGATATCAGCGACCTTCCCCGAGTCCTCGCTGACTCGTAGCGATGACACCAGATCCGGGCCGCGCAGTCTTGCTAGCGCAGCGCCGCGTGCTGTGACGTAGCGGAGGAATGTCCTTACTTCGGCCGCGTGTGGCTGGCGGCGCCCGACTGGCCGGCCGGCTCGCGGGGGACAGCAGGCTGCTGCGCGTAGAGGCTCCGGGTTGGAGTCCCCGGCGCTGTTGGCACCAGAAGCGTTCGCGTAGTGCGGAGTGTGTCCCACCCCGTCTTCTTCCCTGCTCCTCCTGGTGGCTCGTCCGCGGTGGACGGGCGGAATGGGCTGCAGTCCCCCAGCGACGTCGGCTCACCCGGTTGTGACGGCGGCGGATGCACAGGGCCTAGGCCCCGCACGATCTCGACGACAGCTCACTGATGTGGTCAGCATTGGCGCGAGCGAGTCTGCCGCAATGTCTGCTGATCCTGAGTCGATGATTGACAGCGGCAGCAGAGAGGACCAGAGCTGGTACTGTCCCCTCACGTCTGCTGCTGGATGGGCCGCCCTTACTGCAACATCTCCTTAATAAAGATTAACATGTCGATCACCGAGCTGAGCGCTACGCAGCGACCCAGTCCACATCTAACTGCAAGTCTAACTGCGAGTGCGAGTGCCTTGTTGCTATCAAAGATGGCGTATTTAAAGGAAGCACGAGCGACGTCCTGACATCATGCTCGTTTGTAATGACCGCATTCGTTCCATTGATACTGCTGATTCATCTGTCGTACTCGCCCCTTAGGTGTTCTTGCGACAAAGTTACGTGTTGTTGCGACAGACTTGCGCGAAGTTGTGAAATGCAATACACCTGACGTTATACCTCTGTCTTGCACTCTACGAAAGTCTCCATCTAACACAAACCTACGTGCTAAGCAATTCTCTCTCGCCTGTTGTGTGTAACCAGGCCATTTCCCCTGCGTGACGACACATTCCATACATGTGCAATCCTCTTAGCTCTTGGCTAACCTACTGCCTCTGGCTCTCGGCATAGGCAACGAAACTTTGACAATATTCCACGTTTCCAACTCTTTACTATTCCGCGACACTACAGTTCTAAGCGGGACTCATCAATGAAGACAATTCCACTCGAGTCAATGAGATTACAGGCCGAATGTGCCTGACACTACTGTGGATTGGCTTGACGGTGTACTGAGTTTAATGGTAGTCGGTGCATGGTACGCCACGAGCTCCGTCCGCTTTTTATGAGTGGCCTATTAACGGTTCTCGTCCTCAGTGAATAACCACTTGCACGGCGCATCGATGATAATGATGAATCCGTGGCTCTGAGTCCGTCTCTGACGACTGCTCGATCCTCTCAGTCTGCTTTATCTCTAGGTCGACCACTTCCTTCTTGGTGCTGCGTTCGGCCATGGCTCACCCGTTCCTGCCAACATCGTCATATTAAAATGTCGAGCGATTCGCCTGTTACTCCAACTGGCTTCTTTGAACCCAACTGCTGCCATATGCGTTCATGCGCCTGTCTGCAAGACATAACTACTGTCCAATGCTCTTAAAAGCTAATCATTTGCTTATCACAAGATCTTCTTGCTGTCGGTTAAATTTCGCGTCTGTAGCACGTCATCATCGTGGTGTAGCAATTTTAATGGCCAGTAGTGTAGATATATTCCTGATCATGAAACGTTTGTTTATATGCGTCTAAATGAAAATTGCCATAATATGTGACTTACGACACAGTGCAGCTTCAGTAAGAAGCTGGGTAGGTGCGGAGTATCTGGAAAGTTTTGAGTGCAACATTGGTCAAAAACCATAACTATCCTGTCACTACAAAATTTGTGTTCAGTTCGGCATCAATGACTATTTATTTTGAGTCAACAGTTTTTCGAGCGATGTGATGCTGCCTAGCATCGTTTCTTGTTTTAGAGATGCGCTGTCCTTTTCAACTGTACAAAAACATCTATTCACTACATCCTCAGTAATCTGTTTCTAGACTTCCTCTATCGCTACTGTTTCTCCCTTTTATTAATCCTTCTAGCTCCGAGCTAATTATTCCTGGATGCAGTAACGGATGTTCCTCTAACCTATCCATTGATTTTCACAGTCCTCACTTTTCATCTATTCATTTCAGTACTTTTCCATTTCACGCTTGAACTGTCACTTAATTTTTAACGTTCTGCCGAGGTGATTTTGCGCCCCTGTCAGAACTGCCAAAGCTGGGATTCTCCTACTAGCCTTAAAACACTTTTTTTTTTTATTAAAGCATTGCTGAAAATATTACTTAAATTTATATTGATGTTGAAATATTATAGACAAGAAATTAAATTTATCTTAGTCGTAAATAAATTACAAATTGCGTAAATGCGTGGTGCCTGTTTCTTCAGGTATGTCCGAAGGAACAGACATCATGTATTCATATAATTGATTGACCTCGATGGGCAATGAAACTACAACTTTCATTGCGGATGAACATTTACACTCGATCTCCAGCGGGAATCTAAAATTAGCATGCATGGAAGACATGGACGGGGACTGCGAATACGTGGCGCTAGGTGGGAAAGTGCGTCGGCAGGGGAGCGAGGAGAGATAGTCAGCGCATTTGTGGCAAACACGGTGGCCGGCTGGTGCGGTGGTTAACGTAGCTCGCTGGTAAGCATTGAACGTATAACGGTTTCTGTATCTTATAAGGAATAAAGAAAAATTTATTTGCTCCTCTTAAATTATTGGTTAACCACAAATTTTAATTGGATAAAAAATAAATGGCTCTAATTAAAGTTGAAAAAATTTTATCATTCCAGAAAGGTGCCAGAAATCGACCAAAATAAGAAGCCTTCGGTCAAATAACAAACACAACTAGCTCTTCATTCACACTAAGTAATGAGTGCTATCGACAGGGGATCTCAGATTGATCCCATGGTTATACACTAGTGTTCAAAATTAAAGCAACAAACAGAAAATTTACAAGGTTGCGTTTGTTTTGCGACAAAACAGTATAAACAGATGATGGTATACAAATATGCTCTTCGTTTTTTCCTACTTAACGGATATGCACGCACTTTCCAACAACTTGTTAATGTGCTCGGTACAGGGTGTGGCCACCTCTGGCAACAATACAGGCCTGACAACGACGGCACTTGCCGTGAATAATATCACTCTGATATTGAGGTAATAACACCTTCATGCAATCGGTTCAAATGGTTCTGAGCACTATGGGACTTAACATCAGAGGTGATCAGTCCCCTAGAACCTAGAACTACTTAAACCTAACTAACCTAAGGACATCACACACATCCATGCCCGAGGCAGGATTCGAACCTGCGACCGTAGCTGTCGGCCGGTTCCAGACTGAAGCGCCTAGAACAACTCGGCCACACTGGCCGGCATTCTTCACGCAGAGCTGCTCGCAAGCCTTGGGGAGTGGTTGGTGGATGCTGACGTGATGGAATTCGTCTCCGTAGCGCATTCCAGACATGTTCAGTGGGATTCAAATCGGAAGAGCTATCAGCTTGCGTCATTCGTGCAATATCTTTCGTTTCTAAGAAAACATCAACCACCTGTGCTCTACGAGGTCGGGCATTATTGTCCCTCCATACGAAGTCTGGGACCACAGCACCTCGCAAAAACAGCAGATGAGGTCTCAGGATCTCGTCACGAAACCTGGCAGAAGTTAAACCTTGCCGATACACGAGTACAGTTTCGTGAAGGGCTGTTCGAATGGTCAATATAATCCCTGCCCACACCGTTATGGTTCCTCCTCGATATCGGTCCCTTTCCACAATTTTTGGGTTACGAAAACGTGTTCCATGTTCCCTCAAGATGCGAAACCGTCGATACTCACTCTCCAGACCAAATCGGGACTCATCTGTGAAGAGAACATCGGCCCACTGTTGGAGCGTCCAAGTGCGATGTTGACGACTCCACTCTAGACGTTCCCTTCTGACAAGGGAACGTCCCCATCGCACCCCCCTCAGATTTAGTTATAATTTGGCACAGTGGATAGGCCTTGAATAACTGAACACAGATCAATCGAGAAAATAGGAAGAAGTAGTGGGGAACTATGAAAAAATAAGCAAAATATACTAACTGAGTAGTCCATGGCCAATATATGCAGCATCAAGGATGATATCAGCACAGGCGCGCCGTGGTCCCGTGGTTAGCGTGAACGGCTGCGGAACGAGAGGTCGTTGGTTCAACTCTTCCCTCGACTGAAAATTTTACTTTCGCAAAGTTATGATCTGGCCGTTCGTTCATTGACATCTCTGTTCACTGTAATAAGTTTAGTGTCTGTGTTTTGCGACCGCACCGCAAAACCGTGCGATTAGCAGACGAAAGGACGTGCCTCTCCAATCGGAACCGAAAACATTTGATCGCAAGGTCATAGGTCAACCGATTCCTCCACAGGAAAACGTGTCTGATATATTCTACACGACACTGGTGACGGAATGTGCGTCACATGACAGGAATATGTTGTCGACACACCTAACTTCCACACTTGGCGAATGGGTAAAAAGATTCTTCTACCTTGCCCGATTTAGGTTTTCTTGTGGACGTGATAATAACTCCCAAAAAAGTGATGAAAACATAAGAGTTTGTCACATAAACTGCAACAAATGAATGCAACAGTTTCACAGACACACAGTTTTCTCTGTGCTCTGTCAAAACATATGTTTTTAAGGTTTTCAAATTTTTCCGTGTGTAGACCGGTAAACCCTGCATATGTCCAAGCAAATCTGAACATGTCCTGGAATTTTGCACAGCGAAGTTAATTATGTGTGAGTGCCTGAACTCTGATAATTGTCTGAAAATAAAAATTTTCACCCGGGGGAAGACTTGAACCGAGGACCTCTCGTTCCGCAGATGCTGACGCTAACCACGGGACCACGGCGCTCATGTGCTCAGATCGTCCTTGATGTTGCCTATGTTTCCTATGGACTGCTTCGTTTGTATATTTTGCTTATTTTTTCATAGTTCCACACAATTTCTTCCTGTTTTCTCGATTGATCTGTGTTCAGATTGTCGAGGCCTATCGACTGTGCCAACTTATAACTAAATCTGAGGGGGGTGCGATGGGGAGGTTCCCTTGTGAGAAGAAGCGTCAGAGGTACACATACAGCAAGTCTCCGACAGTAAAGGCCAATCTGCCGATGCCTTCTGTACACCGTTTTCCTCGATACAGGATGTCCAATATATGCTGCAAGGTCAGATGCCAGTTGCCGTGCAGTATTAAGGCGGTACCGTCATGCACTTGCAGACAAATAATGGTCCTCTCTTTCTTATGTCACACGCGGCCGTCCCTGCCCTGGTATTTGGGATACAGTTCGCTCTCTTTAAACTGTCGCTACATCCAAGAAACAACAGAGCGGTTCGCATTAAGCCACTGAGCCACATCTGTTTGCTACTGTCCTGCTTCCTTTCTTCCTATCCCCTCTCTACTGCAGAGAGTCTGGTAGGCGTCTTCTGAGTGCCATACTTCACCATCTGTGACTGTGTGCACAGCAATTGTGTATGTATGACTACACGACAAACACTACCCCGTTTGATCTGTGCGCTGACGTCATCGAAAAACATCGAAGAAGGGAATTTTGTTTTGTAATATTTCGAGAAATGGCGGTTTCAAAATGGTTCAAATGGCTGTGAACACTATGGAACTTAACATCTGAGGTCATCAGTCCCCTAGAACGTAGAAATACTTAAACCTAACTAACCTAAGGACATCACACACATCCATGCCCGAGGCAGGATTGGAATCTGCGATTGGAATCTGGAATCTGTAGTGGTCGCGCGGTTCCAGGCTGAAGCAGCTAGAACCGCTCGGCCACAGCGACCGGCAATAGCGGTATGTTGCTTTAATTTTGGACAACAATGTAGATTTCCAAAGCGGTATTAAAATTGTTCCTAACAAGCGACTTTTAATTAAATTGTATAACCATGGAGTATCAACTCGGTTGTATGATTGTATTCGTGATTTCCTGGCGAAAAGGTCACAACACTTGGTAGTTAACGGAAAGTCGTAGTGTAAAACGTAGGTGGTATCTGCCGTTCCCCAACGTATTGTTGTAGACCCTCTGCTGTGCAAAATATAAATAAACGATTTAGGAGACTATCTTAACAAGCCTCTTACATTGTTTGTAGATGATGCTGTCACCTACCATCTAGTAAAATCATCAGAAGATCAAAACCAGTTCCGTATTGATTTAGAGAAAATATCAATGTCATGCAAAAAATGTCAGTTGGCTCTAAATGACGAAAACTGAAGTCATCAGTTCGAGTAATAAATGGAATCGATTAAATTTCGGTTACACAATAAATTGTAGAAATATAAAGGCTGCCTCATCAACTTAATACCTAAGGATTACAACTAAGAACAACTCAAATCGGAACGATCACTTAGATAATGTTGTAATGAAGACGAACCAAAGACTGTGCTTTATTGGAGAACATTTAAAAGATGTGACAGGTTTCATAATGAGACTGCCTATACTAAGCTTGTCGCTTGTCCCTCCTTTTTTGGAATATTGCTGTGCGTTATGGGATCACTACCAGCCAGGATTGACGAATAACATCGAAAAACATCGAAGAAGGGCACATTGTTTTGTAATATTTCGAGAAGCAGAGGACGGAGTGTCACGGATATCTTACGTGAGTAGAGGTGACAATCATTAAAACAAAGGCATTTTTCGTTGCGGGCAGATCTTGTCACGAAAATTCCAATGATCAACTTTCTCTTGGGAATGCAAAAATATTTTACTTACGCTCACTTGCATAGGATGAAATGATCATCGTAATAAAATATGAGAACTCATAGCACGCCTGGAAAGAGTTAAGTGTTCGTTTTTCGCACATGCTATTCTTGAGTGTAACTGTAGAGGAACAGTATCAAGATGGTTCAATGTAGTCTCTGGCGGGCACATCTATGTGAAATGCAGAGTATACATGTAGATGGCTATGTATATGTGTATGTAGCGTAATATGTTTTACCACGCACTTCTCGAGCTTTGAGATCTTACAATACTGTAGTGAAGTAGCAGCAGCAGCTTGAGTGTTAAACGTAGCACGCTGTTGCCACATACACATGGTTAGCGATAGTCGTTCCTTTTTGTTGCTACTTGGACAACATGAGATAGGGAACGACACTGTGAGATCAGCCTTCGTTCACATTCGCAGGCCGAGGCAAAGGCTTATCCTCGCAGGCAGAAGACTGGAATATGAAGGTTGGGGAGGACTCACGTGCCTCTCACGCTGAGACCTTAAATCACCTTTCTGTCTCTCTCTCTCTCTTTTTCGGTCACTTCATGCTCTCCTTCTGTGCCTGTACACTCGGTGGAACTATTTTACCATATCCTCGGTACCATTCGGTTCGATAACACCGAATTTTGGGCCCAGCGGTTCTAGGCGATTCAGTCCGGAACCGCGCGACTGCATCGGTCGCAGGTTCGAATCCTGCCTCGGGCATGGATGTGTGCAATGTCCTTAGATTAGTTAGGTTTAAGTAGTTCTACGTTCTAGGGGACTGATGACCTCAGATGTTACGTCCCATAGTACTCAGAGCCATTTGAACCATTTGGACACCGAATTTCCTACATTTCCTCTTCTTCTCCTCCAGGTTTAGATGTTTTACATTTCATTTCTGTACAATATTGTGCTGGAGACACAGGCTATGAGGCATTTCCCCCTAATTATCTTATTTGTATCTTATATTATCAGTCTGAACAAAGTTTTCTTCGCCATTGCCGATCTAAGTCTGATATCTTCCTTGTATCATCCACTCTGTGTAATCTTACATCACAAATAAGTGAAATCCTTCCCTGACCCCACCACAGCGTTGTTTCCAGTCTCATGTTAAGCAAGTCTTCAGTCTCCTCTCTACGGTCGCAGGTTCGAATCCTGCCTCGGGCATGGATGTGTGTGATGTCCTTAGGTTAGTTGGGTTTAACTAGTTCTAAGTTCTAGGGGACTAATGACCTCAGAAGTTGAGTCCCATAGTGCTCAGAGCCATTTTTAGTCTCCTCTCTGCTGCTCTTCATCACCTTCGGATTTGTGTTGTTTATCCCTGAACACACGGTGTTCATCCAGGAATGAGGTGGTGGTGGTGGGGGGAGGGGGTCGAAATAATCTAAAATAACCATTTTCGGTGTAAATAAATTTTTTAGAGTCCAGATGTGTAACGTCTCAAGAACTAAATTTCATAGGTGGCATGAAAAGCTTATCGTATCTCAAAGCACTGGTAGTTATCCTCTGAATATTTGTTATAGGTGAATCACAATGATGCTTAAGAGATAAATACGTTTTCATAATTATGCGAACAGTAAACCTTTTTCTTTTATTTAAATGATTACGGACGTTTGGAAGTTGACCATCTGAAATTGCAATCCCTATATGATTAAACCTGTTGTGTACCCAAAAAAATGATCACTCAGTTAAGGAAATAAAGTGCTGGACACTGTATTTCGGGCCGGCTGAGCGGTTCTAGGCGCTTCAGTCTGGAACCGCGTAATCACTACGGTCGCAGGTTCGAATCCTTCCTCGGGCATGGATGTGTGTGATGTCCTTAGGTTAGTTAGGATTAGGTAGTTCTAAGTTCTATGGGACTGATGACCTCAGAAGTTAAGTCCCATAGTGCACCGAGCCATTTGAACCATTTCTACTGTATTTCGGATTCCATTGTGTGTGGGGATGAGATCTTCCCATATTGTACCCATCCCTTTGCGGAAGGCTAGGCTTAAACCATATTCTGTGCAGAAAATGCTGTCCACTCCTTTAGACATGTCAATATAGGCTTGAATTCCTAGCAACCTACCCCTTTTTCACTGCAAACGGAATTCACACGCAAAGTTTCGACGATGACCGCGAGGGCTTTCCTGTGAGGGTTACGGGCGCAGCAGTTGGCTAGCAGAGCCTCGTTGCCCGCGGGCGCCGCTTCTCTTCTGTTCTCCTCCGGCTGCAGGGCTGCGCGGCGCTGGCAGGTGGGCGGTCGGCTGACCTTCTGCGCCTGCGCAGTTGCGACACGGCGCCATCCGCGGCGGATCGCGGTCAGAAGCCACCAGATTAGATCGCCTCTCCCTCATGATAAATGAGCTCGGTTGGCTCACTCTGAAGCAGATGGGCCCTCGCCGTTGCTTAACTTGAGATCTGCCCCGCGGGCCTCGGCGTGGGTCGTAAGAAACCTAACGAGAAAGCAGTTAGCACAAAATGAGCTCTTTAGAAACTACTTTGTGCTTTTACCACGGTCTTAAAATGTTGCACAAAGTCATACCAAAACTCTTGAAGCAAACACGTAACCCCGAGAGGCAGTTTCTCAGCTATCGGTAGAAGTACTGATACTGTTTCTCGTTTTCCGACTGATTCTAGTACCTATGGAATTTTAATGAACGTTGACCTAATCGTTAGTAATAAGAACAGCAATCGAAAGCAAATATATTAAATTTTTGTTTTCCTTGTGGTACGAGGGACGTTCAATAAGTAATGCAACATTTTTTTTCTGAAAGCAGGTTGGTACTGCTTCCCGAGTAGTGCATCCTTCATAGGGACAAACAAGTGTATGCTGTCCTCCCCAATAGCTGAGTGGTTAGCAAGCACAGTAGCTCAGCGTGTTCGGTCAGAGAGCTGGTTGGCCTCTGTAATAACAAACTGAGTGGAAGGATCAACAAACGAACTCGAACTGATCTCATGTGACGTCCGCGACGACCAAACACAACGATCAACAACGAACAAAATGGAAAAAAAAGGTTGTCAGCTTGACGGATTACCGTCCTACGGGCCCGGGTTCGATTCCCGACTGGGTCGGGGATTTTCTCCGCCCAGGGACTGGGTGTTGTGCTGTCTTCATCATCATTTCATTCCAATCCGGCGCTCAGGTCGCCCAATGTGGCGTCGAATCTAATAACACCTTCACCAAGGCGACCGGACCCGCCCCGCAAGGGGTCTCCCGGCCAATGACGCCAACCGCTCATTTCCATTTACACAATTGTATGCTGGAAGCTACAAGATCGAGGCTGTTGGGTGGATGAGAAGCTCCTCTCGGTTGCCCAGACTTGTGTGAGACTTTGCGTTGTCATAGGGAGGGAGAAGTTCGTTTGCGTTTTTGTGGCAACGAACATGGTAAAACTGTTTCTTCCGTTTACTGATGGTATTTATTTATTTATTTACTGCCAAATTACAGACCTGTTACCTGATGTTTAAAACAGGTGGTACATCTTACAATTTTCGTTTTTGGTCTTTTTACAGTTCTCTTTCCTTTTGTTTCATCTACAACATTTACAAAGAATGATACTTTTCAAAATAACAATAACGTAAGGTTGAAATACACACTAAATTTTATTGCTTTGTAAGAAAAAATATAAAAAGCTGATGGATAGAGGAGAGATTAGTTAGTAACACCACCGAATGTGACTGACGGTGAATACCTCGGAATAGTTTCTTCGAGCCGTTGACCGCCAGTCGCACACACACACACACACACACACACACACACACACACACACAAATGGTTATTAGTGGAGAAATAATATTGCTTATGCTATTTATTACTAATCCTATGACCGAGCGAGGTGGCGCAGTGGTTAGAAACTGGACTCGCATTCGGGAGGACGACGGTTCAATCCCGCGTCCGGCCATCCCGATTTAGGTTTTCCGTGATTTCCCTAAATCGCACCAGGCAAATGCCGGGATGGTTCCTTTCAAAGGGCACGGCCGACTTCCTTCCCCATCCTTCCCTAATCCGATGAGACCGATGACCTCGCTGTCTGGTCTCCTTCCCCAAACCAACCAACCAACCAACTAATCCTATGTATTAACTACTTTAGGTGCCGATCCATGTACAGCATTTGGTGATTTCTTGGTTAGATCGCCAGCACCTTATGCTTATTTACTGTCGCATCTCAGCTTCCTCTTCCTGTTCCTCCTCATTGTCACTGTTTTCGCTGTCTCTGTGGGTATCGCTGTCCACCCTCTGGAGATTGTTGTTACGTTGCACATAGTCATGTCTGTTATGTCGTGTCCGCATGTACTCTTCATGTGTTGTTTCTGAAATACTGCTTGTCAGTGCGTTTAATTGTGCCCATTGTTCTTCGTCTCTTATTTCTGTGTATGTATCTATGTCTGTGTCTGTGTAGTATAAGTGTAGTGTATGTCTACTGTTCGCGTATTGCCCGCAGAAAAAGACAGTGTGCTCTGGGGAACCTTCTTCCCCGCATGTGCATGTAGGTGTCTGCCGCAGACTCACGCGGTTTAAGTGCGTGGGATAAGGTCCGTGTCCGGTTAAGAAATGTTCCACACCGCGGCTGCGATCGATATGTCTCATTCTCAACCGCTCCCTTATGTCAGGGATGAAGTCGTGCGGTCCATGTCCCTTATCACTTACATCCCACTCACCTTGCCACGTATGCAAACGCCACCTTTTAAGGTGACGTATTGTCTCTATCGGCACACTGGTTATTGTGTGTACCTTATCTAGTCCCCCCACCTTTGATCGTGATATCTATGGGCCACTGATGGTAGCACAATATACTTGAGTTGATAGTTGCACCATGAGGCATGACATCACGCAGAATAACCCTTTCGGAGAGCCAGAACACCGTAGCGATGATTTTACAGGCTGAGGGTATGGCTTTGAACTTTTCCTTCGGAGGAGAGGTGATGGATGTGGTGCCATTTCACGAATGCCGTTTTGTTTCTTGTTTGAAATGATGAAGCAATGTTTCATCGCCTGCGACAATGTTCGATAAAAATTGTCATTAGCAATCTTGTAACGTGCAAGCAATTCCACTCAGATGGTCCTTCGTTGATTTTTATGATCATCTGTCAGCCGACGAGGAACCCAGCGAGGACGCATCTTCGAGTACTCCAGCAGTTGGACGAGTGTGTCGGCACTGCCAACAGAGGCAACTAGTTGAGTAGCGTAGTGTTTGATTGTTATGTGATTGTAATATGTCGATCACCTTGAATGAGAGTATCCCCACGTTTCAACACTGCAGGGCTCATAGCTTTGTATGGCCGGCCGGCACACGGGAGATCGGAGACGACCTTATCGAGACCTTATCGAGATGATGTCAGACGCCTCGCCCAAAGACTAACTGTGCTTATTTTCACTATCATGTTTCTGTAAGAATTCTGCAAGCGCCTATGAATATCTCCGATGCTCTTTTTTCCGCCATGGGAAATTAACGACAACTCTCCGTTTGGAATACACCTCCGTTAGAGACTCAAATTTGGAGGCTGCTTATAGCGCCACCACCTACCGGAACTTCATGAAACTATGGGGGCTGAGGAGGAATCTCCCAAAACACATTTCCAATTTTTTCAACCGAAATTGCACGAGAAAAGAAAATGTGTCACATCACTTATTGAACGCTCCTATTAGATCACACAAAATTTTACAAATGATTACCAGTTTCGGGCAGTTATGTCCAACTTCGGATCCACAGAAAAAAGAAAACGACACTATTAGGGGGATGCCTGATATCGATGTTCAGAGAAATGCAGTGCTTCGTGGTCAGCTCCCGACCAGTTGGTGAATCCTTCTGGGAAAAATCATGCTTGGTGATAGTGTACAGTTATACTTCGTTCTGAACAGAGTCGGCTGACGACCACAAAGCATTGTATTCCACTGTACTTGGATGCTGCATCATGTCCCCTCTATAGTTGCTTCAATCGGTCGGAAAATGGTCATAATGGACAAAATTAGCAATCATCTCAACAAAAACGTTATCCGTGAGGGTGAATTAAAAATTATAATAGCTAACCAGCGAACAATTGCACACTTCGTCAACAATGGGCTGAAGGTGCTGTGTCAAAATGAGGTGGATGAAAGCAAGGTGCTTCTGATCTTCGCAAGTGATGATGTATATATGGTTGAAGCGGTTCAATTTCTTCAAGTGTTCTAACCTTTGATGTTGCATGTAACTTGCGTAACGCATGTATCATTCGTATAGCACAGCAACTAAGGCTAGAATTTTCTAACGTAAATAATTTAATCTCCACGGCAATAGTTTTATTTATGAACCATCAAAGATACAGGCACTGAAAGTACAACTTCCAGATGTCCCCTTGCTACCTAAACCTGTTGTTACCCTCTGGGGCACAGGGTCAGCAACAGAATACTGCACTAAGCATCCCCCAGCAGTCCAGGAGGTAACTGAGAATCTGCCGGAGGACACTGCTTCTGTAACTTCAGCACAACAATTACTCGAAGATCCCTAAATCCAACGGGACTTGGCTGATATTAGAACCAACTGTCCATGTATGGTAAAAATATTTTTTGAGTTAGAAGGCTCAGGGAGACCTATCTAAGAGATTATTTCTTTAGCGGAGGAAGTTTAAAAGAAAATTAATGAAGCACTAGGTGAAGTTAGAGAAAAAGTACAGGCAAATACGCAAAAGGATTTGTAAAAGAACACCAGCCTGAAGGACTTGTGCTCAGCAACGTACATAGCTAAAAATACAACTCCCTTGATTGCAGCATTCCTGTGCAACATGTGCCTAAAAGTGACGTACGAGTCTGAAACATTCGTTGAAAAGGTTGTAGTTTTTTCTTATGAAGCTAAGTATGGTCTGGATATTTTAATCCACTTATTTACACATTACATGTATATAAACATATGGCTATAAGTGTTTTATACTCCATTTTTATCTAGGAAAAACTAAAAAGTTTGTGATTATTTTGAATATTAAACATATATTTGCTATGTTATACAACTGTGTACATTTTCATTATCCTTGTTTTTAATGATTAATAACATGCTCATATGTTGATCACTAAACATTTTACATTACGTTTAATTTTTCTGCATAGGTTTTACATAGACTAACTAAGGTACGGAAAGAGCCTGTTTTAGGATCCTAAAATTCCCTTTTTACGACAAAAAAATTCGTGGTCTAATTATGAGGCTTAAATGAAGTACTGAACCGTTCCAGAATGAACACATTAGAGCGAAGTATGCGGGGTTGTGAAACTTCCAGCAGATTAAAACTGCGCTTGTCCGAATGGGATCCTCTCCCGGATTCTTGCTTCTCGCGGATAACGCTCTACCGAACTTAGCTATCGCGGCACAACTCGGGACCCATCTTGAAAGCTTCGGTTATGTCAGTACGTTTCTCTTAGGTTTTCTCGGCGCTGGATACAGTAATGGTGTGCTTTTGGGGATCAGCCACGTTGTTGACTCCATTTTTCTGTATGGTATTTGGGCGACCGAGCCAATAGTCTTCTTCTGCTGCTTCGAACTGTGTTGTTTTGTGTACCGGCTACCTAGACTCCAACCAGACTCTGAGGTATTGTTGGTCTCGCGCCGCTATTTACAGTCCACTGCGACTTCTGTCTGAATTCTTAGGTCGAAGCTTTAGTATGTTAGATAATGACAGGCTCATCGAGATACTATTTTCATGATCCGCCAATATTATTTTCTATACTTGCCTCTTAGTGGCTGCTCAGATCTGATACCGTTGTTTTGAATGGTCTGGCTTGACTCGCTTGCTCCATTGCACCGTTCAGGAGTCGTGTGTGTTCATGTGAAAAAGAATGCGAGGGAGCGTATGTGATCTTACGTTGTATTTTAGGCTGTCCTCATTTTGTGTGCTCTAGCTACATTGGTCTCATACGGTCAACATGCGGGCGCTGGTCACCTCAAGATGCAACAACAACAACAGCGACTCCGGCTATCGCTACACCACTTGACGCTCATGTGTGACCATTAGTGTTTCTGAGCCGGTGTTGTTATTTCGTAAAAGGTTCGTTTCTTTGGCTTTTTCCAGCTCTAATCGATGAGCTGGCCAGGGGGATCCTAATTTATGTCGTCAGACTCCTCGTTTAGGCTGTCCCAGAAACTTGCCGTTTACACCATGATACTGGTCTCGACGCAAATCATTTTATGATTATACTCGAGACAGTGCTGGGTGACTGCTGATTTCTTGGTTCTAGTCGGTTGCATTGTTGATGTCCGCTGCACCTCTCCTCGACTGTTTTAATACTCTGCCCTAAATTAGACATGCTACATTCGCACGGAATGCGGTACGCACCTGGAATTCGGAGATCTAATTCGCCTTAAGCAATACAAAGAGAATTATCTTTGTTGAGAGAAGCGAAATACATTGGTTGCTATGTTTCCGTAAGGGACCACAAATATTCCGGGAGGTTGGAATTTTCTTCTTTTCACTCTGAAATTCGTCCTCAGGCGTTGTTGATTATGGATACAAGGCGCGCTCAGTTTTTCGATCTTGGTATCGATTCCTTCGTGACACTGTTCATAAGTACTGTAATTCTTCGGTGAGGCTCTTCTTGTCAGACAGCTTTCCAGTTCTATGGACAAGAGTCCAGCATCGAATTTCATTGTGACGGATGGTGATGGCTCGAGGCGTGGAGATAAAGATCAGTGACCGTGCTTTTTTCATACAAAATGTGATAAACTCTGTCCATTCTTCTCCTAAATAACACTTCGAGAAAAGGTAGCTGGTCTTCCTTTTAGAGTTCTGTCATGAATTTTATATTAGGATTCAAGGAGTTTAAATACTACAGGAACTCTTTGACTTTTCCCGTTGCGTGTGACCACGCCACAAACTTTTTGCCCACGTAATGATAGAAACACTCTGGCTTGAAGTTGGCAACGACTGGTTTAAATGAAATACCCACTTTTATTCCATCGCTTTCTTCATAATTCCTTTCGTCAAATAGGAATGAAATTGACCTGGGAACGTGCCTAAAGAGTTCAGTGAAACATGAATCAAACTTTTCCGCAATTACTTCTATGGATTCAGAAAGCAGGACTCTCGTAAAGAGGCAGACCACAGCGACAGTGACCACATTATACATGCCCTGAAGCTGCAGCCGAGTGATGCGATGCACAAACGGTAGATCAGATATACTTTTTGTTCCATAGCAAGTAAAATCGTTAAGGATGTACATGTCGTAAAATAAGAGTACGTAATACACATCTACAAAGGAAATATTAATGTCTGTTCAATGCATGGATGCGAAATACATCAAAATAAATTTTCATTCAAGAGATAGTAACAAATTTGTCAAAAAGTATGAAAATGTAAAATACTGTGCCCGTTGTAGCCACGAATCATCGAAGAGGAAATCACTCTGTAACACTTCTGTACATTAATCACTTTCCTGCACTGAAGATTTGCAAAAGTCAGATTTTATCTAACATTCACGTTATTTCACTTTATTAAAAACATATAATCATCAATCGGTTTTAATGAGAAATTAGTCATTAGAGTAGAAGAAGTAGGTCACCAGTAAATCCTTTAGGCTTCTCTTAAGGTAAACTTTGTTAGAAGATAAACTTCTGGAAAGCTATTGTAACTGTATGTTCCTGAATAACGGTTACCTCTGTGGACCAAGGTTAGGTATTTTTAACCTCTGTGAAGGTTATTCTTACTTCTCGTAGTGATTTGTAAAAGAGACATACTATTGACGACCAATTTAATTCAGGAGTAGATATGTTATGGAGCGGTAACTAGTATCCCCAGTTCCTTGAACATGCATGAGCAGGACGTTCTTTGAGATCACGCCACAAATATTTGGTATTACGTGCTTTTGGACTCGGAAACCCTTAGTATAGATATGTTAGTTACCCCAAAAATATTTTCCATATGACATTGTTTTATGTCAGCAATGTTTGATAACGTGTGCTTTGCCTATAAGGATACGTTTAAGTGCTTCATCAATTGTGTGATATTCTTCTCCCAATTGAATTTGTCACAGGGATGTAATCCTATGAATTTAATCGTCTCGACCTCTTCTGTGTGTCGTCTTTTTTTTAGACGTATGTCGGTAGGAGAATCTCCTTACAAATTCCGAACTGCATACAGTATGTCTTTTCAAAGTTAACTCACAAAGTATTAGTTAGGGACCAATTCTTATTGCCTTTGAAATTTTCGCTAACCCGTCTTTCTAAAATTATATTAAGTTTGCTGTTTGCAGCAACGTTTGTATCATCCGCAGAAACAAAACACTCTTGCATTTGGTAATGGTACTAATGAAATGTCATTAATATACACAAGAAAAGTAAGGGCGCTAAGATTGAACCCTAAGGGACAACAGATGTAAATTATTCCCAGTTGAATAGTTTAATACAGGAATCGTTTCTGTTGACACCCCTTGTTTCCTGCCAGAGAGGTACGATTTGAACAATACAGAAGCATTTCCTCTTACACTGTAATGTTCTAATTTATTTAAAAGTCTGTTGTGATTTACACAGTCAGATGCCTTTGACAAATCACGGATCACAGAGGTCAATAGAGTTGCAAATACGGTGTTCTCTCTTCACCATACATTCGTTGAGAATGCGTTTCAAGAATGTTGCCGTTTGGGAAGTAGGTGTGCTGATATTACTAACTATGGGCCATAGAGTAATGCCTTTCTTGTGTGCCTTAGGAAGCCCGTGTAGTCTTGATGGTCCAGCTCTTTGTGTACCAAGACCTGTGGTTTGCAACACTTCTAAGATCATTACCCTCAAGTTCAATCTGATGTTAGCTGGTAGCCACCACCCTCCACCCACCCCACTGCTCTCTCCACCATTGTCAACAGTTGTACCTAATTATAGTTTAGAATGAAAAAGGATTTTCTTTGGACACTATCATTTTTAATATGACGAAAGATAAATGATAGTTCTTGAGGTCGTTTTTATTAAACTACGTACTAATGAGTTAGTGAGACAATTGGTACCACCTGTTTCTAACAACATTTTTTATGGAATGATGAAGCAATTCTCAGTGCATCGCTGGTGCTACCTACAGCTCCTTCTCAGAACAGAAAGATTACCGTCCAGTTACGGGTGGACAGTTATCACAATATATGCCTCTTTTGCATCCACTCCTTGCTCCACCCACACCTTTCACCCCATTCAATATAATAATAAGTTCGTGTGACGCAGGGGCTTGAACGTCTTTCAATAGGACGCCATTTCGGAAACTTGCGTGTCTCTAACCTATACCAGTTATCACACCAGGGAAAGGGGACCTATATTTTAGCTTCGAATCCGAAGCACGTGTCATTTCTGGCGATTCATTACACCGTCAAAAGCTAGGTTAAAATGCAGACTGAAAAATTCGTGGTCTGATCCGTATTTGATCCCGGAACCTTTCCGTTTCCAGGCGTGCGCTTTACCACTTGATCACCAGGTCTAACAATCAACTTACTTAAAATGTGTGCACTACACTGAAGCCTACTGTTTGTACCTCACTTGATTTCTAAACACCTTACTTCTGGCATATCAGAAATTAGAGGACTTCACGCTGCCAATGCATTGTGTTTGAGCACTGCCACTAATATTTATAATAATGATAATAATAATAATAATAATAATAACGCACTAAATAGCCGAAGAAACTGATACAGGTGCCTAATATCGTGTACGGACCCCACGAGCACGCAGAAGTGCCGCAACACGACGTGGCATGGACTCAACTAATATCTGAAGTAGTGCTGGAGGGAATTGGCACCATGAACCCCACAGGGCTGCCCATAAATCCATAATAGTACAAGGGAGAGGAGACCTCCTCTGAACAGCATGCTGCAACGCAATAATAATCATGTCTGGGGAGCTTGGTGGCCAGAGGAAGTGTTTAAACGCAGAAGAGTATTCCTGAGCCACTCTGTAGCAATTCTGGACGTGTGAGGTGTCGCGTTGTCCTGCTGGAATTTCCCAAGTCTCTCGGAATGCACGATCGAGACTAATGGATGCAGGTTATCAGACAGGATGCTTACGTACGTGTCACTTGTCAGAGTCGTATCAAGACGTATCAGGGGTCCCATATCACTTCAACTGTACACGTATCACACCGTTACAGAGCCTCCACCAGCTTGAACAGTCCCCTGCTTACATACAGGTTCCACGGATTCGTGAGGTTGTCTTAATACCCACACACGTCCATCCGCTCGATACAATTTGAATCGAGATTCGTCCGACCAGGCAACATGTCTACAGCCATCAACAGTCCAGTGTTGGTGTTGATGCGCCCAGGCGAGGCGTAACGGTTAGTGTCGTGCAGTGCCTTAGTGTTCGAGTATATTTTCACAATGAACCTTTGAATTAACAACTTTTAAATGATTCGTAAAAGACAAGGTCCGCCTGAGCAGGCCATGAAGGTCCAACGGTACCGACCGGCTACCGTGTCATCCTCAGCCGACAGGCGTCACTGGACACGGATATGGATGGGGCATGTGGTCAGCCCACCGCTCTCCCGGGCGTATATCAGTTTCCGAGAGCGGAGTCTCTACTTCTCGATCAAGCAGTTACTCAGTTTCCTTCACAAGGGCAGTGTGCACGCCGCTTGCTAACAGCGCTCGGCAATGGTCACCCATCCAAGTGCTAGCCCAGTCTGTAAGTGCATAACTTCGGTGCTCTGACTGGAAACGGTGTTACCACTGCGGCAAAGCCGTTGGCTTAAATGAGTCGTAAAATTCCAAAAAACGGTATCTCAGATGATAGCAATGCACTATAGCTATCATCCCTGAAAGCCACTTATATATGTCTAATTTATTTATTGATTTATTACATTTCTCTCTTTTCCTTTACGCGACTGTTCGTTATAGCATCTGAATGCAGAATTAATACCTCATAGCTTCTCGTACTTGTGTAGCTACCTAACGAATGTCTTACTATTTTGTCAGTGGCTTTATTTAAATGTTGATTACAACTGATATTGAATAAATGAAATGAGCGTATGGCATTGTTGGTGGGGAGGTCCCATCCGGGGGAGCTGGGCCGCCGAGTGCAAGTCTTATTGGAGTCGACGCCATATTGGGCGACTTGCGTGCCGGCGACGATAATGAAATGATGATGGGGACAACTCAACACCCAGTCCACGAGCGGAGAAAATCTCTGACCTGGCCGGGAATCGAATCGGGGCCCGCTACATGGGAGACAAGCACGTTACCACCCAGCTAATTCGGCGGACAACTGATATATATATATATAAAAAACGAGGTAATTTAGAAGTGCGTGTATTAGCTGACACCCCCATTGAAAAGACTAGCAACAGCAGACATAAATAACTGTTTAAACCGTATTTAATGGTATTTTGCCGTCGTCATACGTGAGTGCACTTGCACATGATCACTAGTTTCGTTATTTAAAAACAAATCTTTATCTATGTTTATTGTTATTGACCTGAGTGTGACTGAAAATTTGCAACCTTTTTTTGTTTGGTTAAGGTTACAATATATTATTTTAATGTGGCAAGTGGTCAAGGTGAGTCAAAATCGTGTCTATGTAACACAAGTACAATGTAATATCGGTGGGAACAGCTTTAAACCAATGGAGAAATGGACAGCAGCGGAACACTGCTGGACTCAAAGCGCATGTATGTGACCGCACCCCAAGACATTATCGAGCTATTCATCTAAACAGAGCAGTGCATAGCCCAGTGACCTAACAAGGGAACCTCCGCATCGCACCCCCCTCAGATTTAGTTATAAGTTGGCACAGTGGATAGGCCTTGAAAAACTGAACACAGATCAATTGAGAAAACAGGAAGAAATTGTCTGGAACTGTGAAAAAATAAGCAAAATATACAAACTGAGTAGTTCAAGGGAAGATAGGCAACATCAAGGACAGTAGGAACGCAGGAGCGCCGTGGTCTCGTGGTAATGTGAGCAGCTGCGGAACAAAAGGTCCTTGGTTCAAATCTTCCATCAAGTAAAAGGCTTAATTTTTTATTTTCAGTTTATGTGACAAACTCTTATCTTTTCATCACTTTTTTGGGAGTGATTATCACATCCACAAGAAAACCTAAATCGGGCAAGGTAGAAGAATCTTTTTACCCATTCGCCAAGTGTACAAGTTAGGTGGGTCGACAACATGTTCCTGTCATGTGACGCACATGCCGTCACCAGTGTCGTATAGAATATATCAGACGTGTTTTCCTGTGGAGGAATCGGTTGACCTATGACCTGGCGATCAAATGTTTTCGGTTCCCATTGGAGAGGCACGTCCTTCCGTCCACTAATCGCACGGTTTTGCGATGCGGTCACAAAACACAGACACTAAATTTATTACAGTGAACAGAGACGTCAATGAACGAACGGACAGATAATAACTATGCAAAAATAAAGAAAGTTAAATTTTCAGTCGAGGGAAGACTTGAACCAAGGACCTCTCGTTCTGCAGCTGCTCACGCTACCACTGGACCACGGCGCTCCTGAGTTTACATTGTCCATGATGTTGCTTATGTGGCCCATGGACTACTCAGTTTGTATATTTTGCTTATTTTTTCACAGTTCTACACAACTCCTTCCTGTTTTCTCAATTGATCTGTGTTCAGTTTATCAAGGCCTATCCACTGTACCAAGTTATAACTAAATCTGAGGGGGGTGCGATGGGGAGGTTCCCTTGTAAGGTGCGACCAAGCGAGGCGGCGCAGTGGTTAGCGCACTGGGCTCGCATTCAGGAGAACGACGGTGCAAACCCCTCTCCGGCCATCCTGAATTACGGTTTCCGCGATTTCCCTAAATCGTTTCAAGCAAATGCCGAGATGGTCCTTTGAAAGGCCACGGCCGGTTTCCATCCCCATCCTTCCCTAATCTGAGCTTGTGCTCCGTCTCTAATGACCTCGTTATCGACGGAACGTTTAACATTAATCTCCTCCTCCTCCTCCTGCTCCTTCTCCTAAGGTGCGAACATCATCAGGTGAAGATGCAATTGATTTGTTGTTACACGTGCAGGTTAGAGAAACTACTGAGCAGAATACTCATTAAGTAGCGTCGCAGTATTCACAGATTCAAAATATCTATAGATAATTTATATTTTTGTAAATGTCTTATAATGGGAGCTACCCTGCCGCGAATCTACCAGTTTTTTGTTTTTCGCTGTTTTTCTAAGGCACTGCCGTCATGGATTGTGCGGCTGGTCCCGGTGGAGGTTCGAGTCCTCCCTGGACATGGCTGTGTGTGTTTGCCCTTAGGATAATTTAGGTTAAGTAGTGAGTAAGCTCAGGGAATGATGACATTAGCAGTTAACTCCCATAGGATTTCACACACATTTGAACAATTTGTTTGGCTGTTTTTCGTGTATAATTGTTTGTTCCGAGCCAGTAATCTGAGAATTCTAAGTAACTAACCTGCCCTCTAATGCTACGCTTTCCCAGCGTGGTGAGACCGTTGTAGAAATTTGTGTCCCATCAACCAAACGCAGCTTACCATGTTTTGTTAAACATGTTTTGTTCAATATCGAATGACCACTTTCCTGATTTTTTTTCTTTTCTTCATTTTTGGTACTATTATAATAACTGCTAAAGTTAAAGCTTAATCAAGCTGCTGTATATTGTGTAGTCTTTTGTGAGAGCACAAAATAAATACCTAAAACTCTCTTCTTTCATAAAATACAGTTCAGTCATCATCTGTGTCTCTAAGACATCGTTTCGAATTTGTTGTGATTAATAAACGATTTTGTCACTCCCTTCCCTCATCCACTGTCTCTCTCAGGGGGTCTACTCCACATTGCTCCACACACATAACAAGACTCAGATATACGCTGTACAATATTATGTTATGTATTCGAGTATGGCCAGTAATTTTCTTTGTCACTAATAGTTAAGTCAGTTGGCGCGGTGCCCCATCTGATTCTTTCCGCACGTTTCGCCGGCTAGGCGCGTTGTTGTAATTCCAACTTGAGTCACGTCGGCTGAAAGGCCACGAAAGGCCAGCCCTGCCGGCACACATCTGGATGAGGAGCTGCCAGATGGGCCGGGCTGCGTGACTCGTCGCCCGCAGGAGAGCGCGCCTCATTATCCCCAAATCTCCGCCTCTCCCCCTCTCATAAAAGCCATCTGCGCTCGCGAACGTACCAGCCGGGCTCTGTGTGCGGCCTCGTAAGAACGCGACGGTAGCCTTGGGAATTACGTCTCCATTTCACTCTACAGCTTCTCTAATCTGCTGCAAGGACGGCTCATCGTTTGATGATTGCGACCTCGTGGTTGAAAGCGTTTTTGCCAGCGCGGATGCTGCTCTGAAACACGAGTCAAGATGGCGATATAATTTCATAAACGACGGTAATGCCATAAGCTGAATTAAGTCTCTAAATCTTAGTTTCATGGCTTATTTATTCATTTCATTCGCAGTGCGCATAAACTAAATACATTCGAAAGAGGGAGTAATGAGGAAGATTTTCGGGCTTGCAGAAGATGGAGGCGAATAGAAATAACGGTCAAGCAAAGTAGTTTATGAATCGGTTGGGAGAGGACAGATTACGCACTTTTTTTACGAAAAATCAGGTGTATTGGGATGGTCATCTGCGATTACTGCCGGAAAATGCAATTCCCAGGCTGCGACAAGGCTATAAATTCTACTAAAAACCTAGAAATTACAATTAGAAGCCGGCCGGAGTGCCCGAGCGGCTCTAGGCGCTACGGTTGCAGGTTCGAATCCTGCCGCGGGCATGGATGTGTGTGCTGTCGTTAGGTTAGTTACGTTTAAGTAGTTCTAAGTTCTAGGGGACTGATGACCTCATAAGTGGAGTCTCATAGTGCTCAGAGCCATTTGAACCATACAATTAGAAACAACTTAAATTGGTACTATCACATAGATAATGTTGTGAGAAAGACAAACCAACAATTGCGTTTTATTGGCCGAACACTTATAAGATGCAACAGGTCTACTAAAGATACTGCCTACAGTACGCTTGTCCATGCCCTGCTAGAGTTCTGCTTTACGGTATGGGATGCTTAGCAGATAGGATGGACGGAGGACATCGAAAATTTCTCGTGATATAGGGGAGAGAGATTCACGGATATGATAAGCGAGTTGGGGTGGTATCATTAAAACAAAGGCTTTTATTTTAAGCAAAGAAATCTCTTCAAGAAATTTCTTCTCAATCCGAAAATATTTCGTTGACGCCTACCTGCAAACGGAGAAGGGCTCAACATAATAAAACAAAGTAAATCAGATCACACCCCCTTTTTTTTCCTTTATTGGATTTAATTTCCCCCCCCCGAAGGGAGCGGGCTGGGAGCAGCTTAGTACGCCGCTCTTCAGCCTACAGAATTTTTAAAACATTAAGAAGATAAGGAACAATGAAAACAGACGATAAAACGGGGACGTAAAATGTAAAAACGGCGGAAAATGGTGGAAAATTAAAACATAAAACTAATAGTGGGCGATGATAATAAAATACACAGGGAAAAAGTAGACAGACAATTAAAAAAACGCGGCGACAATCTGGATCCCGTTCGCAAGAGATATAAAGAAATCACACCCTGCGACGGCATGATGTCCGTTCGCAACACTTTGGAAAAGACGCACAACACTTAACAATCACTAGGAACACTGCACTAAAAGGTCGGCACGAAGATGACACTCCACAGGCAAGGGCAGATGGGAAGGGGGACCTGGGCAGAGGAGGGGGAAGAAAAAAGGGGGGGAGAGGAGAGGAGAAAACGAAAGGCGTGGGCGGAGGGGGGAGCGACGAAGGGAGAGAAGGAGGGAGCAGGGTAGACGCGAGAGGGAATGGGGAAAGGCAGAGGAAGGGTAACGGAAAAGGACTCGGGGGAGATAAGAGAGGCAGAGAGAGGGTAGATGGGGACAACAGGATGGAGGAGGGGGGAGGCGAAGAGGGAGCCCTGGAAAAGAAGAAAGGAAAGGAGGGGAGATGATGGTCAGAGTTGATAGGAGGGATAAATGGAGGGAGTTGACGAAAGCCACCTTGGAAAAGGAGATGAAGGGTGTAGAGATGGAGGGTAGGGGGGACACAACAGTGAATGCATGGCAGAGGCCAGGGGTTGGGGAGGAGAGGAGCAACCAGGGGATGAGGGGGATCCAGGTGGGGGCAGGTGTAGAGTATGCGGATATGTTCGAGGAATAGGAGCAGATGGGGGAAAGGAATTAGGTCATAGAGGATCTGCGTGGGGGACGGGAGGCGTATATGGAAGGTGAGGCAGAGTGCATGGCGCTCGAGGATGTGGAGGGACTTACAGAATTTGGGGGGGGGGGATATCCAAGCGGGACTGGCGTAACAGAGGATGGAACAGATTAAGGATTTGTATGTGTGGAGGATGGTAGAGGGGTGCAACCCCAATGTCTGGCCAGAGAGGAGTTTGGGAAGTCAGAGGCAGTTGTGGGTAGTTGTGGGCTCTGGACTGGATGGAGCAGAGATGAGGGATCCAGGTGAGATATCGGTCAATGGTGAGGCCAAGGTAGGTGAGGGTGGAGGAGAGGCAGACAGGACAGGTGCAGATGGTAAGGGAGAAATCCAGGAGCCTGAAGGAGCGAGTGGTCTTGGAAGGAAGGGGGGGGGGGTTGGGGCATATCTGCCATGTACAGGAGGTAGAGGAGAGGGGAGAGGATAGAGCACTGGGGCACACCTGCAGAGGGGTAGAAGGTGTGGGAATCAGATCTCACCGCACGGAAACATTTGAGTATTCGTTTTTACTGCGAGCTGTTCGAGAGTGGAACGGTAGAGAAATAAAGTTATATGAATGAGCACTGCTTACTAGGCAGTTGCGTTGACCACTGCGCCACCCAGACAGTGTCCCTCGCTCCTGCAGGGAATATCTCGCCACGGCCCCCGGCAGATCCGGCATAGCGCCACCTATCAACAGTCCTATTTCCAAGTCCTCCACGCTCGCCACTTCGAGATTCCCGCAGGAGGTCGAACGTAACTGTGCATCCACACAGAACGAGGTAGATTGCCCATCGAGGCAAATCACTTATATGGATGCGCGGTGTTTGTACTTTCGGACATCTAAGCAGAAGATCCGGCACACATTTTCAGTCTTCGCTGCTGATTCTGCATGAATTCCGATGCACCTGACATCAATTTATGATTCATTTCTTTCTCCCTCCTCCACTTTCAATTTGCATCAGACTTAAAGTTGTCTGATGAACACTCTACAGGGCACTTACGTGCGAATTACGGAGCAGTCATGTAGATGTGGACGTAAAGATAACACAACGGAGAATTCGCCTGTTGGAAACTTACACTGCACTAAGTAAAGAGAAATTATTTAATGTACGTATTAGGAAGGAACAAGGAGAAAGTGCTAAAACTAACGAGGCGGAGGAGGGTTTTTATGGCAGTGGGTGATCATAAGAGACTATGATCGCTGTAACGATAGTGTTTCAGATTCAGTTGAAAGATTAGCGCAATTTTAATTGAAACATTCATAGCCTTATTATTTCTTTTAGATGTTTTGATCAAAATTGGTCTGACGTACCTAGAATTTTAAATTATTAATCAAGTAGTAATCAGAGGACTTTATTTAATTTTGTGGCGACTGCCTATTTCAGACACATGGATGGCCATCCTTATAAAAATATCCATTTTGCAATTTTATGAACATCAATCTCACTGCATGAAGCACAGCGATGTGCATTTGAGAAACAGAAAATTATGAAATACAATGCCTCACAAAAAGAGGTGGAGTACCCAGAAAACGTGGTCGGATGCCAATGTAACTTCGTTCACGTAGACGTGATCGGTGCTTATGTAAACGATTATACTTACAATTCTCTGAGACACTTAAAACGGCCGCCAGAGTACTTTTTCTTGTTCGTGTTTAGTATTGTCAAAAGGCCTGGTAGGATATAAACATATATAAAAAAAAGGTTTCCATCACCTCGGTTCCGAGAGTTCCAGAAACTGTACAGAAAATTTGAGTAGAAATCAACATAAACATCATTTCCGTCATTTTTATTGCTCATGAAAAACACACATTGCATGTTTGTACCACCATACAGCGAGACCTTCAGTGGTGGTGATCCAAATTGCTGTACACACCGGTACCTCTGATACTCAGTTCTTTTGCATTGATGCATGCCTGTATTCGCCATGGCATACCGTCCACAAGTTCATCAAGGCACTGTTGGTCTAGATTTTCCCGCTCCTCAACGGCGATTCGGCGTAGATCCTTCTGAGTGGTTGGTGGGTCACGACATCCATAAACAGACATTTTCAATCTATCCCAGGCATCTTCGATAGGGTTCATGTCTGGAAAACATGTTTGCCACTCTAGTCGAGCGATGTTGTTGTCGTGAAGGAAGTCATTCACAAGATGTGCACGATGGGGGCGCAGAATTGTCGTCCATGAAGACGAATGCCTCGCCAATATGCTGCCGATATGGGTGCACTATCGCTCGGCGTATGGCATTCACGTATCGTACAGCTGTTACAGTGCCTTCCATGACCACCAGCGGCGTACATCGGCCCAACGTAATGCCACCCCAAAACATCAGGGTACCTCCACCTTGCAGCAGTAGCTGGATAGTGTGTCTAAGGCATTCAGTCTGCCCGCGTTGCCTCCAAACACGTCTCCGACGATTGTCTGGTTGAAGGCATATGCGACACTCACTGATGCCAATTCTGAGTGGTACATTCGGTATGTTGTTGAACCCATCTGTACAGCGCTGCATGGTGTCGTGGTCGCAGAGATGGACCTCGCCATGGGCGTCGGGAGTGAAATTGCGCATCAAATGGTTCAAATGGCTCTGAGTATTATTGGACTTAACATCTGAGGTCATCAGTCCCCAAGAACTTAGAACTACTTAAACCTAACTAACCTAAGGACATCACTCACATCCATGCCCGAGGCAGGATTCGAACCTGCAACGGTAGCGGTCGCAAGGTTCAAAGTTGAAGCGCCTAGAACCGCTCGGCCACACTGGCCACACTTGCGCATCATGCAGCCTATTGCGCACAGTTCGAGTCGTAACACGACGTCCTGTGGCTGCAAGAAAAGCATTATTGAAAGTGGTGGCGTTTCTGTCAGGATTCCTGCGAGCCATAATGCATAGCTAGCGGTCATCCACTGCAGTAGCAGCTCTTGGGCGGCCAGAGTGAGGCATGTCAACGACAGTTCCTTCCCTCTGTATCTGCTCCACGTCCGAACAACATCGCGTTGGTTCACTTCGAGACGCCTGGACACTTCGCTTATTGTGAGCCCTTCCTGGCACGAAGTACCCATGCGGATGAGATCGAAACGCGGTACTGACCATCGAGGCATGATTGAACTACAGACAACACGAGCTGTGCACCTCCTTCCTGGTGTAACGACTGACACTGATCGGCTGTCGGATCAAAATGGTTCAAATTGCTCTGAGCACTATGGGACTTAACTTCTGGTCATCATTCACCTAGAACTTGGAACTACTCAAACCTAACTAACCTGAGGACATCACACACATCAATGCCCGAGGCAGGATTCGAACCTGCGACCGTAGCGGTCGCGCGGTTTCAGACTGTAGCGCCTAGAGCCGCTCGGCCACTCCGGCCGGCGGCTGTCGGATCCCCTTCGTCTAATAGGCGCTGTCCATGCATGGTTGTTTACATCTTTGGGCGGGTTTAGTGACACCTCTGAACAGTCAACGTCTATCTTCAGGAGTTATGGGAATCGGGGTAGTATAAAACATTTTTTGATGTATGTATAAGGGGCGTGAACTGCGTCAGATGTTGAGGAATCACAGTGAAGGACGCGAAGATGGCGGCTACCCGAGTGAGATACCGATAGGAGCTCCATGTTGGACTGCATGGGAGCAAAAGGGCAGGTACAGTCGTCGTCAAGCTTCAGGTGAACCATGTCTGATCGCTGCTAGTGAAAATCGCCGTTTTTTACATCAAGACCGAATAGACACACCTGCGACTGACATACGAGAACAAGTAATTGCCTTGCTGCAAGATTCTGTGTCATCCAGCACTATTGGTCACAGACTAGCAGCAGAGGCTGGACTAAGGAATTACGGTCTCTTGCGTACGCTGCAGGTAATAGTGCAATACAAACTGTTGAGTTTGTAGCAGTGCTGTGACCGGGAAGCATAGAGTGCTGATGAATGACTTCGCATTGTATTCAGCGATGAATCGAGCTTCTGGGTAACAACCATTAGCCAGTACGGCGGGGATCAGAGGAGATGTCCTCCTACCATAGGTCACGGACATCATGCACCCTGGGGTACCTCTCGTACGACAATACCGCGGTGCCATTGTTCTACAATACTGGTCTAAATACTGAACGTGTCTCTATGAACGGTCTCTGTAATGTTCAGGCACTCACGTGGCCAGAAAGACCCCCAGATGTCTCCCAGATAGAACGTGTGTGGGAAAAACTCGGGTGTTAACTCCGTCTCAGTGACAGTATGCAGGATATGAACGACCGTTTGCAACAGCTATGGGCAAGGTTGCCTCAGTAGAAGGTACAACGGGCTTAAAGACACGCTTCCCAGTCGAATTAGCACATTCGTCCAGGTGAGAAGAGATGAAACGTGGTAGTGATAAGTGAGCCGAGACTGCAAAATTCTTTGTAAATTTGAATCGATTTTGGAAGCACTAAAATAACGTCACATACTCTCTTAACAAGTGATACTTCGTTTGGTTTCGTTTCCCCCAATGAGGGTGCTTCACTTTTACTGCTTGGTAATATATGTTGATCATCTATTTCGCCCAGTTTTGTCATACATATCCTACATCACAACACGTCACAGCTGAACAAGTATGTATAATTAGATTTGATGAGGAATTCCATGTTATGTAAAACACCTGTGGAGTTTTGTTTTACCCAGACATTTTTCAGTACTTTTTCTGATATCTACAATGGGTTACCTTAATTTCTTTCCGTAAAATTGTTATTACATATCAACGTTTACCGAAAAAATTTGGTACGAAACAATTACATTTCTGATTGAAGTGATTTTTGTCAAATATTATTCATGGTGTGTTTATAGTTCACAGTCGGGGTATGTATTACTGGAATTATGCATTGTATGTTCTTTATTACAATATGTCTAAAGTTCTGGTTTTATAGCTTATTTGGAAAAAGGATGTATGTGTTAATTTACATACCTTACGTGAAGCAATTGAATGTTTACGTTGGTAACTGTGAGTCTACTACACAGTCTACAACTTGTCATCTGCAAACAACAGAACGTAATTTTTTTTTATTATGCATTTCCGAACGAAAATGAACATGTATCACGTTACTGTGTATGTTAATTGCGGTTTTGATCTTGCGGTGTTTTTCTCTTTCATTTGTGGTGTGTTAACACGAAGATTTCTACCACTTATGTCATTTCACAGGCATTTCCTGCGAGTTTCCGAGCTTGTACAGTGTTTTTGCTGCCGTTACGTGTTGTTGTGTCTGTGTAGTACTCATTTGTTTCGTGGCATGTTTGTCTGGGTGAGGCGTGCAGATATGAAGTGTTGCTGGCTTTTTTGGCGTTTTGTTTGTGTGTGTGTGTGTGTGTGTGTGTGTGTGTGTGTGTGTGTTCAGGGCCAGGAGGGAGGGAGGGAGAGAGAGAGACAGGGATGTTGTTGTGGAAAGGCCTTTAAAGTGAATGTTTTGCAGTATGGAGGATAGGTAGCTCAGAATCAGCACTCGACAAGTATTTGAACTGACTTAAATATTCTTATAACTAGTAACACACTATACCGAAAATTTATAGTAGACACACGTCGTCCATTGCGACCACCATATTACACTATTTGCCAATATTTGCAGTATTCGCAACCATAAAAAACTTTAGACAAATCGGTGATACATGCAATACGAAGGCTTCTAATAAGGATTTATTGATCGTCTCGGAAGTAATCAAGCTGAGTGCATGAAACTTAGTGACTGCGTTTCTCCTTTCCTGAATATTCATCCTCCAAGGCCACACATTTTTCGCAGATGTAGATGACTGGGCGGACGTCTTAGTAGTAGAATTCAGCATTTTTTCTGCTAAGGAAACCTTACCACGTCGAAATTCAACCGAAATGTAAACATCAAATGTAGAAGTTTACTAATTCTTAATAGCAAATACTGAAGCTAACGAGACTACGGCATGAAACTGGAGGTTTTTAGCGGGGACATACTAAAATAAGAATCGCAAAATCACGACGACAGGGATATAAATAAAACGAAAAACGCAAAGAAACTACACAATGGTTACCTTTAAAGACACAGAAAATTTAAAATTAGGGTGAACAAACTATAACACGTATCGAAAACTTCACTTGACATAGCCTGTCTAATTCAACATGATACCAACAGAAAAAGCCACAAACCGGCAGCAATACAAAAAGCCACGATGTTAGTCAATAAAGATAGCTAGAAATAACGGCGATTAACGAAACGCGATATCGAAATCATCACTTGCTCTAGATAGCTCTACTGAAAAGGCTAACTTTACTTCCTTACTTACTAGGCTTAACTTACGTAATAGAACCCAGTACGTTGTCCTCGATGTTGAGTGTTCATCGGAGGTGAGGGTATCATCTGGAGTGCTCCAGGGAAGTGTGGTAGGTCCTCTGTTGTTTTCTATCCAGATAAACGATCTTTTGGATAGGGTGGATAGCAATGTGCGGCTGTTTGCTGATGATGCTGTGGTGTACGGGAAGGTCTCGTTGAGTGACTGTAGGAGGATACAAGATGACTTGGACAGGATTTGTGGTTGGTGTAAAGAATGGCAGCTAACTCTAAATACAGATAAATGTAAATTAATGAAGATGAATAAGAAAAAGAATCCCGTAATGTTTGAATACTCCATTAGTAGTGTAGCGCTTGACACAGTCACGTCGATTAAATATTTGGGCGTAACATTGCAGATAGATATGGAGTGGGACAAGCATGTAATAGCAGTTGTGGGGAAGGTGGAAAGTCGTCTTCGGTTCATTGCTAGAATTTTGGGAAGATGTGGTTCATCTGTAAAGGAGACCGCTTATAAAACACTAATACGACCTATTCTTGAGTACTACTCGAGCGTTTGGGATCCCTATCAGGACGGATTGAGGGAGGACATAGAAGCAATTCAGAGGCGGGCTGCTAGATTTGTTACTGGTAGGTTTGATCATCACGCGAGTGTTACGGAAATGCTTCAGAAACTCGGGTGGCACTCTCTGGGGGAAAGGAGGCGTTATTTTCGTGAATAGCTACTGAGGAAATTTAGAGAACCAGCATTTGAGGCTGACTGCAGTACAATTATACTGCCGCCAACTTATATTTCGTGGAAAGACTACAAAGATAAGAGAGATTAGGGCTCGTACAGAGGCATATAGGCAGTCGTTTTTCCCTAGTTCTGTTTGGGAGTGGGCAGGGAGAGAAGACGCTGTTTGTTGTACGAGGGCCGGCCGCGGTGGCCGTGCGGTTCTGGCGCTGCAGTCCGGAACCGCGGGACTGCTACGGTCGCAGGTTCGAATCCTGCCTCGGGCGTGGGTGTGTGTGATGTCCTTAGGTTGGTTAGGTTTAAGTAGTTCTAAGTTATAGGGGACTTATGACCTAAGATGTTGAGTCCCATAGTGCTCAGAGCCATTTGAACCATTTTTTTGTTGTACGAGGTACCCTCCGCCACGCACCGTATGGTGGATTGCGGAGTATGTATGTAGATGTATAATAGCAATACAGAAAGCTAAAATCGGATACCATTACGGTAAGCCAAAGTGCGATACTAATATATATAGTGAAAAATCGTGAGAACTAACGGATCGCGGAACCGAAAACATCACTTGCCCTCTGTATCTAAACTTGAAAAGCCGATATTAGTTTTAAAAAACCCAAAAACCGATAGCAGTACAATACTAATACACGTAGCCAAAAATTTCAGCAATTAATGAAATTCAGCATCAAGATAAAACAAAATATCAATGGGTTAACATCACTATTGCACACAAACTAAGCCCTGGTCTCGCAAGGCTAGTAGCGGGTTCAAATGGTTCAAATGGCTCTGAGCACTATGGGACTCAACTGCTGTGGTCATCAGTCCCCTAGAACTTAGAACTACTTAAACCGAACTAACCTAAGGACATCACACACAGCCATGCCCGAGGCAGGATTCGAACCTGCGGCCGTAGCAGTCGCACGGTTCCGGACTGCGCGCCTAGAACCGCGAGACCACCGCGGCCGAGTAGCGGGCCAGGGACGAATTCTGCATTGGAAAGCAAAATGTATTCACAAATAATTCCATGTTCACTAAAATGGTAACCGATGTTTTCGCTCGTTACAGGTACAACCAAAAATAATGCTTAATCTCTCACTACTATGTGAGGTCTCCTACCATAACAGTATTACGTCACGGCTCAAAGGCATCGAAGGCACAAGTTGAGCCGAAAAATTTAACGGAATTTGTCCTGCAAAACCCGAAGAAACAATCATGTGAAGAAATGGAAGAGAACGACAGTTTTAACCACGTTTAGTCATCTTTGTTTTTCCTGGTAGACACTTTGTATTTTAGTACTGGTTGACAAACTCGGCATTGCCCGACTATTGTTTTCTCCTATTTTCGTTTAGAAACGAGAAGAAAAAATGAACTGTGCTTGTAGTGTGAAATCCCGGACAATTCTGGACGGTGGGTGCAGCTGCTTTGCGTGTCTACAAGGCGATTTTGTAAACGTCTCAATGGCAACATCCCACCACAACTCTATAGATGGCACTTGTTTTCGCGAAGAGTCGTTTGCGCTTCGTAGTTTAAAGCTGTCAAAACGGTGCCAGATGTCAGGTATTTTCTTACGATGACTTTACCGTAGATGTGTCTTACTAGTAAAGAATAAATGTATTAAAACTTCGTGTATGATGTGGCACTTTTTCTCGCGTCTCAGTGTTTATGACGTCGTATGTCTTAAACAATGTGTTGGACGTTGCTGTAGTTGTATAGGTACATTTAACAGCATAGGTTGATACTGTCTGCGAAATTTATTGTGAATAAGCGGTAGCACAGAAGTAATAAATTTAAAAGTCATACATTCATACATGATGCGGCAACTTTTCACGCATCTCATTGTTTATAACGTCATATCTCCTGAACTTTGATATGTTGGTGATTCTTACCGCGGCTGCTATTGTTGCCAGACAGTAATGGGTATGTGTACCAAGTGGGGTAGAAATCGGTACAGTGGTTTACGAGGAGATGCGTTTCATAGTACACATGGAAAACATTTCTTTACCTCACGAGATCCTGTTGTAGCCATGCCTTTACTTGTCACAAAAGACTACCTGTAAGTAATAGCACTAGATTTCTTTACCTCACGAGATCCTGTTGTAGCCATGTCTTTACTTGTCACAAAAGACTACCTGTAAGTAATAGCACTAGTTTTCGTTTTGACGTGAACATGCCAACCCTGCTGCGGAATATTTGCGGTCAGTTTTACTCAGTAAAGCTAATGCGTGACCAGCCTATTCTCCTTCACAATGTCTACATTAGTTCCAGTGAGGTAGACCCACAACGTACCGTTATATCTGAAATTAATCATCTCTAGCGAAGAGAGTGCTATAAGAAAATCCGGAGCGTCTGACGATGTAATGTTTCCAGGAACATGGCGGTCGAGAACGTCATTAGGAGTAAAATCCACGCAGCACGGACGTGAAGGCGGACTGGGATGTCCAGCGCGTCGCTGGGGAAATCTGGAGGGCCGTGTTCGTATAACAGCTGCTTCCCCAATCTCCATGTCCGTTTGAATTTGTTTGCGAGTATCTCCTGGTCGCGTCCTTCATGATGCTTTCCGGGAAAAAGCCACGAGCGTGTCCTAAGAATTGTTAGCCTTAGCATACCGTTCATGACCTGGGCGTAAGCGCCTTAACCTCTCGAAGTGTTCTTTAAAGATCGGGATAAGTCTAGGTTATTTTGAATGTTATATGGCTGGAGGGCGCTTGTCTTTGATTTTACCGTTTTCTCGATTTAACATTGATATTCCCTGACCTTTTTTATGTCTAACAAGTTTGATATAAAATCGGACGAAATCGTTTGTCTTGTAATTATTTTAAGATTATTTTTTATCTTTTTAACCCATCTCATCCCACGCTATTGTGTAATAGATACTGATGTTTTGTGTTCAGGTTTCTAGACGAGTTGAAGTATATATAGTGCGGTTAGTGGAATCTTCAACTCGGCTGACAACCAGAACACATATCATCATTCAGTTTCGACGATAAAGACCTCAGGTAAGACATAACATATTTTATTTTGTTTCGAAAGTTCAAATTTGGTTCGTCAATATAATCCTACATGATTCGTAATGCCATTCATAAACAGCCAGGAAGTACACTGTTCGGGCCAGGAAGTTCGTTGTTCGGATTCCTGCGTCAGGAAAACTAGTTCCACCGCTCCTATATGAATATATTTGCATTCATTTCTAGAATAAACTTTTCTTACTTGCTATCGCAAGTATCTGATAAATAAATTCTTACAACGAAGTTACGATTCAAAATTATCTATTGTCCTAAATAAGTATTTTGTGACTTTCTGTAGAGCGGTTTCATTACATTACGATGTAATTCTCGTTCCCTAGCATCGCGAACACTGACTAAAATCTATTTGACCGTTGGTAGACTTTAACGAGAGGCTAGTTAGGATGAATTTAATGAACCATTTTCCCGTGCTGGAATACATGAAGTATCTGAGGTAGAACGTTCCTGTACTTTCAGTTTTTCCCATTTCATCCAAAATATGTATTTACATCTCTAAACAAGCAATATGAATTTAAGGTATTTGGATATTTCAAAGTATAATAGAAAACAGAAATACAAAAACACGAGAAAGGAAGAGATATGTTAATGATATTGAAGAAACTGGCGTATCTGAGACACTGACTACATTCAGTTACTGTTCTGTAATATCAAAAATGTGGCAGTGGGCTTGAGTAGTGCTTCAGACGTTGCGAATGTGACGTTGATGAGGGTCATGTCCGTTAGCACACAGTGATGGTCAACGGAAAGTCGTAACAAATAAGGACCAATGACTGCCGCATTTTCTGCAATCGGTAACAGCTGCGACGTTCCATTATTTTGCACTTCAGTTCCAGATATTCAGCTGTCCGCACACACTTCCATGGTCTGGTACAGCAGTGGTCTGTGAAGTTGTTGATGTTTTACGTTGCCTTACGTTACACGTTTTTTTTTTTTATGAGCTGATGTGACTACGACCGAAGCGCCCCATAAACAGTCAGAAACACACTGCGATGCAAACAAACTCTCTGTGTAAGTGCTAAGAATGATAGTCGATTTCTATTTCAGATGACCTTTTTTTTAGTACGTACTTAAATATTCTATGGGTAATTTGCCCAGTACATCGTAATGACATTGCATCAGTCACATTACAGGATATTAAATCTTTTAGCATTTAAGTATGGCTGCTTGAGGGGCATTTACAGATGAGTTCAGGTAATAGAATTACATATTTTGTTTAAGAACAGAAGCACTTAAGTATGGTCATACTGTGTAATCTACGAGTTTGGAAATAACATCACTCTGCAGAGTAGAGCTGTTTGTCCAGATGATACTAGTATCTTTTAGTTTAAATTTGCTATCTGCCAAAATTTAATGTGATTACGTGATCAAATATTTTGATCGCCTCATTATTCATCCATTTATTTCAGTGGTGATTAATAACGGTCAGATTTTTTCTGGTAGTGTACTTCTGATCTTCATTGTACCTACTGAACTGTACTCAATTATTTAACATAACTATGATGAAAGAAATGCGGTACTGTGATTAAGAAGAGGAACTCCTTAAACAATTGCCCACAAGAAGACTATTCTTATATCGCGTTTGTGTCCAGTGACCACTTTCTATATTACAGATGAGTCACTCAAAACATAATTCCACATTAAATTATTGGGTTAAAGATAAATAAGGTATTTTAACGTGATTGTGTGCAACTAGCGATCCGCTCCCATTTTGCAATGCCAGCATAGAGTCTCTCCTGTTTTATTCGAACCAAGTGACCATACAACAAAACTCTTCTTTCCTTGAGACCATAGGAGAATTTTTTAGTTTGGGAGTAGAGTTCTTCATTAATCCTTCTCATCTACGTACTTTCAATTTTTCTTGGAACGCCTACTTTCATTATTGCCTTCTTTGTTTTTTCTCCAACTCTTCAACTTCGTCCTTTTTGTTGAGGACTAAACATTTTGCTGCGTAAAGGAATTCCGGTTTCATACGGGCGTTGTAGTGCTGGAATTTTGTTTTTACTAAGAATGATTTTTTGGTATAAACGTTCTTTTAACTGATAAACCATTTCTATTTTCTGTGAGCTTTTTTTTTTTTTTTTTGCTTCTGTATCTAGAACGTTTGGCTGTATTATTTACAATAAGTATATGAATCTATTGACTCTGTTGGTTCGACCGTATCCTGTGCTTCGGAATTTTTAACATCATTAATGTTCGATATGAATTCTGTCATCTAAAACGAATTTGTAATCCAGCCTTTTCAGATGTCTATTTCTACAGACTTATTTGCTCAGTTTCTGTATCGATGTTTTCGAAAAACATAACTGAAACATCTGCAGAGGCTAGACAGCTGAGTCTGACGTTCAGGTATTTACACCCCAAGCTGTTTTCTTGCGTTCCTTTCTCCTGAAACCTAAGATTCCATTTCCTTATTACTATCCACAAAATTCAGTTGCGGGATGGTGGAGAGGGGCTATTGGTTTCGAAATATCTCTACGCAATTGAAATTTGGACTTGGTAGCTGTTAATGTTTGCTTGGTTGTTGTTGAAGATATTTGACTGTGGCGAATTCTTCTAGTGTAATTGAAAAGCATTTTTCTGTCTACGGAGTGACAGGCCTAAGGTTACGATTAAATTTTTGATTCTTAGACAATACTTAATTATGATCAGTTTCTAATTCATAATGTTTCAATATTGTTCCTTTCTTCACCTTGACGTTAATTGTTTCTGTAATTCTTCTACCTGAATTCTTAACATGATCAATTTAAGATTCGCCGGAATTTGGATTTGGTGATCCTCAAACTCTTTGTTTTCTGGAGAGCTTTTTGACATATGTGGACATTAGTTTTAAGTTGAACGATTTCCACAGATTGACCAGTCTTTCACCATTGCTGTTGGTTCTTTTGTGTCTCCGACGATTGTGCAATTTGAAGGTTCAGATATCCTAGCGAAATTGACTTTTCATTTGGGATTTGGATACTTCTTTTCTAAGTTTTCTCGAAAATATTCTTTCTTATATAGGGTCTTCTTATTGTCTTCATTTACAGGAGCATGGCAATTAATCAGTATGTAATTTTTGTTTCCACATTTTCCACATCCCAGTACGTGAATACTAGGCGGGTACCCACCTGTCACTTCAGTTACAGGATTCACAAAACATTTCGAAAACTTCGCTCACTTTCACGTGAGTAACACTACTCGCAGACATTTGGGATACACGTATTCCTTGCCGGTAGGAGTGGCCGAGTGGTTCTAGGCGCTACAGTCTGGAACCACGCCACCACTACGGTCGCAGGTTCGAATCCTGCCTCGGGCATGGACGTGTGTGATGTCCTTACGTTAGTTAGGTTTAAGTAGTTCTACGTTCTAGGGGACTGATGACCTCAGAAGTTCAGTCCCATAGTGTTCAGAGCCATTTGAACCATTTTGAACATATTCCTTCTCCGGGGGATGGGGAGGGGGAGGGGGCTTACGGGGTTCGGAAGGAAGGGCATACCCTCACCGTTTAAACAAGCCATGCGAAATCCGTTAATAATCACGCCTATCCTTGGCCAATGCGATTGAAAGTCACATGAAAAAGAATGTTTGTTTCCACACTCGAATATTAGAAGGTTCAGTCTTTCTGAAGGAGATTAAAAATTTGTCTCGGTGCACATCACTTTCTAACTGTCGACAATTGTGGCTGTTTGTTAGTTTTCCTTTAAAGTTGCGATTTTTTCACATTCCTTAGTACTGTCATCTGCGAACCTTATTTCCTGTAATGCCGAAACAGAAATCGTTTGTTCATCTACAACTTTTTACAGTTTTGGTTTTCCAGTTTTTAAAAGTGAATTTGTTTTCGTTGTTCAAGGAAGTATTTATTTTTGGTTCTGAATTTTGACGGGGGATTTTGCAAACGCTCCGAGTCGTTCTCGCATGCTCGTTTGGGCTCTCCTGAATCAACGGGCCCAACTGCGTTGCATAAAGTGACGGAGGATTCCCTTTTCAGGAAATCTCCTGGAGCAGTTTTTCCTTATATGGGACGTTTTAGTTTCAGGACGTCTTTCGTCTGCTAGGGCTATTTTATTTCACTCAAGACCGCCGGGGAGCCGGTGAAGACTCTTATATTCGCCACCTGGGACGCGACCTGTGCTAGATCTTGTCTTCCCCTGCTATGACAGCGTAGTACGTTAGTGTGCCGGCCGCGGTGGTCTAGCGGTTCTAGGCGCGCAGTCCGGACCCGCGCGACTGCTACGGTCACAGGTTCGAATCCTGCCTCGGGCATGGACGAGTGTGATGTCCTTAGGTAGTTAGGTTTAAGTAGTTCTAAGTTCTAGGGGATTGATGACCACAGATGTTAAGTCCCATAGTGCTCAGAACCATTTGAAGCATTTTTTTACGTTTGTGTAGACATAGTATTTAATCTTTTGTAACCTCATTAATGGTTTGCTCCCGGCGTATGAGGTCACCGTTGCTGCATAGATACAAGAACTAACACAACTTCTGTGATGACCTTCAGAATGAGTTTCATAGTTGCGTGTTTTTGATCCTTCACCAGCGCTGCAGTACCATAGTTGCCACTCGTTAAGGACACGTCCCTGCACGGACGGACTTCAGGCTCCTCTTCCTAAATTTAGGGACGCAGGAACGGATTCCCGGTCCCTCTGTAAAATGTAGGGACTTCTTGTGCAAGAAAGAAAACTCCGTCCGGACAGGTGACGGAAAATCCTGACTGTACTGACCGACCGCCGTGCCAGTCTCATCCTACGGGCATCTCTGGATGCGGCTTTGGAAGGACATGTGGTCAGCACACCGCTTTCCCGGCCTGTGTCAGCTTTCGTGACCGGAACCGCTACTTCTCAGTCGAGTAGCTCCTCAGTTTGCCTCACTAGGGCTGAAATCAACTCGCTTGCCAACAGCGCTTGGCGGACCATACTATCACACACGTAAGTGTTACCCAAGTCTGACAGCGCTTAACTTCGGTAATCTGTTGGGACCCGGTGTTGCCACTGCGATAAGGCCGCTGGCAAAATTACAAAATAAGAAATTAAGTTGCCAGACTGTATACATTTTAAACTTTACATACGTCTGTCAACACTGCCTACGCCAGCCGGTGTGGCCGTGCGGTTCTAGGCGCTTCAGTCTGGAACCGCGTGACCGCTACGGTCGGAGGTTCGAATCCTGCTTCGGGCATGGATGTGTGTTATGTCTTTAGGTTAGTTAGGTTTAAGTAGTTCTAAGTTCTAGGGGACTGATGACCACAGATGTTAAGTCCCATAGTGCTCAGAGCCAGCCAACACTGCCTACAAGGGCATACCTCGGGAACCAAACGAGTAGCAGAAGGAAAGCATTTTAGTCACTGTCTGGAGAGAGTACGTAACAGGAGAAATGCTGACGTATTTGTTATCTAGCGCTCGTCTTACCAATGAGCTGCTGCCTCCTAAGCTACAAATTTCGCACGGAAGAAACATAGAGATAATCATTTTCATATTCGGTTCTTATTTATAGCAAAGAACGTACAATAAAGTCGTTGCAATACAGCACAATGATTAGAAGAAAAATGCCGACTTCTGAGGAAACCTTGACGCCAATGACAATAGTGAAATGACGACAAGGGCTCCGAATGGAGCCGACATGGCCGGCCGAAGTGGCCGTGCGGTTAAAGGCGCTGCAGTCTGGAACCGCGTGACCGCTCCGGTCGCAGGTTCGAATCCTGCCTCGGGCATTGATGTTTGTGATGTCCTTAGGTTAGTTAGGTTTAACTAGTTCTAAGTTCCAGGGGACTAATGCCCTCAGCAGTTGAGTCCCATAGTGCTCAGAGCCATTTGAACCATTTTTTTTGGAGCCGACATGCAACGGCCGAAACCAGGTGTCCCCATTAGGCAACTTTTAGCTCGTCTACTGTAATGTTTGCACCATTGTGACTTCCACAGCTACATTCGTAACTTCCGCGACGGCAATTACTTTTCTGTCGTAGTTGCATGTTAACATGTTGAAAATAAATGACAAACTTCTCGCGCCAATTAGTTCAGTTCCTTTAGCCTCAGCATAAGTTCTAAGGTTTCCTTTTTTTGGGCAGTGTAACTGTAATATTAATATTTTTATATTATGGCTTCAGCATCGAGAATGAAAAAGAGAATTACAAAAAAATGGCAGTCAAAGCCGAAAACAGAAATTTGGGGAAGTATGCAAAGAGGAAGAACACTTTAAAGGGTGGTTAACTGTAGATCCCAAGGACAGTTATCGTGTGTGATGTTAGTTTGTATGCTGAATGAGCGAACTTTTCAAACGCGCAAATCGCGGTTCTCACAAAAGCCTTGTGCCACAATTTAATACACAATCAGTGTTTTCATCGTGGCTGCATCAACCTACTGCAAGCATCGCAGTTGTTAAATTCGAAGAGGACACCAAAGCTGATGATATAAGACGGGTGATAGCCTTTGTTGGGTACTCACTATCCTTGTCAGCATTTGATCTTGTAGGTGATGAGTTCATAAAAGACGTTTTTCGTCAATTCTAAAACTGCCCAGAACAGCAATGTCAGCTAGCTTCCCATATCACATTATGAACACTTTACTTGAAGACAGTGACCGTTCAGTGTACAACATTATTAATAAAGGGGAAATGCTACTATCCGATATGTGATTTTCAGAATATTTTTCTTCCGAAGGGACTTTTTAGATGAACATAGGGACACGTTCGAAAATGAATTGGCAACACTGTGCAGTATTTACTGTGGTGACTTCAGATGATGTGGTCGCGAATACTCAGGCGGAGGAAATATTGAAAGAAAGTCAAGTAGTGTACTGAATTTTACGACAGCATGTCGTGGGAATATTGAACAGTAATTCGTAAGTGAGGGATATCGCCCAATATTTAAGCATTCATGAATGTTGAAGTTTTATGCAAATTCCATAGTATTATTTCGTTACTATAACGAAGTGTAACCTCGCAAGCGGCATTCACTACAACAAAGACTCTCACCGAGACTTACCTCTACGTTAAAAGTAAGTGGCGCACCAGAAAAGCAGCTCGAGCTCGCAGTTTTAATTTTTCAGTACGTTTCATTAGAATGAGCAACTGGTTACGCATTCCCCAGGATTTCTAGTAACGGTCAAAGTCGAAAATGAAAGACTGTGAGAATTTCGAAACGTAAGTGCTGGTACGCAAATTAGTGCAGGAATCGTGCCTTGAGAACAAAAACTCTCCAGCATTAGATAAAACCCCTGAATCGAGACCGAGGACGTTCTAGCACACAGTGACCTTTCCATATTGCTGATACGTTTTTGCGTGATAGGTTTCAAGACCTTAAATCTCATTCTTAAATGTTTCATGGATCATCTATTCGGAGAGGCATGAGTTATGTAAGAAAGTGATGTCGTGCAGCTAAACCTGCTATTTGTGCGTTACGACCATTACTGCAACGAAGCACAGCATATTGCTACTGACTGTACAGAGTTAGCAAAAAAGGAACTTTATATCTTCATGCAAATGAAACGATACAATTTGCTTGCCTCAAACCGTGTCCTGTTAATAAAGAGTTTTCTTTTGAGGTTTCAAGGACTCGACATGCGCTTCTGAAGTCGCTCGGCAAGCGTCGAGACGATATTCGTGCTCGCCCCAAACGTTGTGCAACATGTCAGGAAGGCGGATTCTGAAGCAGCTGTGACTCACTGCCGCACCTATGGCAGATATGGTGGCACGGGTGGGACGAATAATTTAACTTTCACATACCGCCATAATAAATCAGAGGGTGTTAAATGTGGTGATCGTCATGGCCATCTGCACCACGCGTTGTTATCAGCAAATGCACGGCTGAGCCATCGTCAAGGCAGACGTGTGGCTCGGTGTTCCCGTACGTCCAAGTGGAAGTGAGGAGGTGGACCATTTTTTGTAATATGAAGTTGCTGGAGTCTTCTCGCATTTGAGGCAGAAACCGCAAAGAAAGCATGCGGAGATAATAATTGTACGGGAAATAAGGGACTGTAAATCTTCTCCCTCGACATTGCGCAGAACATATTAAGCTTTGGCGGATCACTTTCGCGTTCGCTGGAAAACTATCGGTTCTCTGTTCCCCAAAATTGAACACTGTGCCTGTTAACTGTACCATTAGTGTGAAACGTTGCTTCGTCACTACAAATTAACCTACGTGATTGCCGTTATCGTAGTACATTCTTGCCAATATCTCGGTGCAGAAGTCAGATCGTGCAGCACAGTCGCCTAGAGTGAGAACATGGACCAACTGCAATCTGTACGGTTTTATGTGAAAATATTTAAGCAGGATCTAGAAAACTGTTGTTTGTGGGATCTGAAGCTCACGACTTGCTTGGTGTGTTAATTTCTGCGGACTTCGATGGAATGGTGATCGAAGTTGATCAACAATTTATTCTGACACAGGAGGCCGATGAGAATTTTTGTCATTGCAAATGCAGCTCTCTTCTTCAAACTGGGTAGTTGCTTAGTTGTACCAACACATTTGGAATTATGTTAAAACTGTACGCGCTTTATTCATGCCAACTATTGCGCAATATTTGGCCTGTTCTTGTGCGAAGATCACAGATTGAAAGAAACTATCAAATAAAATAATAAGTAAATTATCGAACTCTTGCACCAGACAAAATTGTAGAGCCTGCTGGGTAGTTGTTCGTTAAACCGTGAGTGAATTGCTCGTTGAACAGCTTTTACTGACTCCCTTTTATCAAACTGAAGAACACACCAGCTCTTGTGTTGTGAACAGTTGCCACTTTTTACACTAACACAATCAGGGGTTAGCCGCCAGCAACAAAAGGATTTCGCCTATACGTAAAGAAATCTTGGTGAAATGCTGTATTGACAGATAAAGATTTGAAGCAATTAGGTTGTACCATTTCGTTTGTATGATACTTTCAAGGCGTAAAATTCTTTTGTGCTCGCCCAGTATCTCCTTCCTTTCATTATATACGTTATATACAGTTCTGTATGTCAATCGCAGATTTGAAGCAAGTAGGTTGTACCATTTCGTTTGTATGATACTTTCAAGTCGTAAAATTCCTTTGTGCTCGCCCAATATCTCCTTCCTTTCATTGTATACGTTATATATAGTTCTGTATGTCAATCGCAGCAGAATGTGGTGTAATGAATCATTTGAAACTAATTACCAGTGTCAAGTCATGAGTAAGTGGTGCAGATGACGTGTATGAATACATGGCAATCGTATGCAACGAAGGATGAGTTCGGGCATTAGCAAGTTCAGTACAGAAATCTGAGATACGAGGCTCACTCCAAAAGAAATGCACACTATTTTTGTAAATACACAGTTTTCATTCTTCATGTGTGAAAGTGTTACAGTGTGTACATACACCCTTTCCGCTTGTTTTCAAACTTAGTTCAACCTGTTCCCGCGAGTGGCACCGTCACAGCATGTCTTCAAGATGGCTGCTACACTTGACGTTCGTCAGAAGCAAAGTGCTGTCATATAATTCCTGTGTTGTGAAAACGAGACAGTGGGAAAAATCCACAAGAGGTTGAAGAAGGTGTATGGAGATGCTGCTGTCGATCACAGTACAGTTAGTCGGCGGGAAATCAGGTTACGTGACCAAAGCGGGCACGGCAATATTGAGGATTGTCCTCGCAGTGGCAGGCCTCGTACTGCACACACTCCAGGCAATGTGCTGAGAGTTAACGAAATGGTGACTGATGACAGACGCATAACAGTGAATGAATTGTCACCCTACGTTGGGATATGGGATGGAAGTGTTTGCAGAATACTGAAAGTGTTGGCGTTAAAAAAGGTTTGTGCCAGGTGGGTACCAAGGATGTCGACAGTGGCTCACAAAGAAACAAGAAAAACGGTATGTTGCAAACTTTTGGAACAGTACGAGAATGGTGGACATGAATTTCTTGGAAGAATTGTGACAGATGATGAAACAAGGCTCCATAATTTTCCACCAGAGACGAAGAGACAATCAATGGAGTGGCATCATGCAAATTCACCCAAGGAAAAAAATTGTAAACCACACCTTCAGCTGGAAAAGTTATGGCTACGGTGTGTTTCGATTCCGAAGAGCTTTTTCTTGTGGACGTCATGCCAAGTGGAACCACCATAAAGTCTGATGCATATGTGACGACACTGAAGATACTTCAAGCTCGACTGAGTTGTGTTCGACCACATCGGCAAAAGCAGGATGTATTGCTGTTGCACGACAATGCACGGCCACATGTCAGTCAAAAAACCATGGAAGCGATCACAAAATTCGGATGGACAACAGTGAAACACCCGCCTTGCAGTCCTTGACTATCATCTCTTTGGGAAACTGAAAGACTCTCTTCGTGGAACAAGGTTTGAAGATGATGACTCCCTTGTGCACGCTGCCAAACAGTGGCTCCAACAGGTTGGTCCAGAATTTTACCATGCGGGTATACAGGTGCTGTTTCCAAGATGGCGTAATGCAGTTGAGAGGGATGGAAATTGTGTGGAGAAATGAAAATATTGTTCCTAAAGGATGTATCTACACACTGTAAAACTTTCAAACATGTCGAATAAAAGATGGATTAAAAAAAATAGTGTGCATTGCTCTTGGAGTGACCCTCGTACAATTAGAACTCTAACATTTTTGTGGTTGTTTACTGATCCAGTGGCTTGAAAATATAAGTGATAGACTCAATTTGTACCACACAGCACTACTAAAATAACACTACAATTAAGAACACGTTGCATGGAAACATCTAGTAGTTGTGGTAAGCATGAACAACGCTGGACGCCTGAGACGTGTACAAGATCTGATTAGTGTTCACGACTTTTCTGTACCACACTGTCACTTACGTACAATTTTTCTAGAACGGACCGATACATTTATTTCGATAACCACACTCTGACTGATCCAGATGTTACAACTCAACGTAGACGAGGAGTACCCAGAGAAAGCCGCTTCCATTAGCTGAAACTCTAGCAGTAGCAGCGGTTGCTGCCGACAGATCCGTGCCTTCGTAGTCCGCAGCTGCTGCGGCCGAGATTGGGATCAGGCGACCCGAGGATCCACCTAATCCGCCCTTGGCCTTCTGCTCAGAGCGAGGTACGCCGCCGGGAAACCCGGGATGCGCCACAGGAAGCCGGCGGTCCGCTCGGATTGGTGGAAGATAGGTAAGCCTTGTCTTGCGGAAGATTGTATAATCCGAAGACTTTTCGTGGCCAGATCGAGCTGCTGGTGTAGCCACAAAGATTAGCTTCTACAAGACCACAAACAAAGACAGAGAGACCGAAAATTTATTCGGATAAACTGCCTGGTGATTCACATTGCTGGCGAGCGAACGAGTCTATTGGTACCGAGCAGGGCAAGGTTAGTTGGTTAATCTAAAAATTCATCAGTTAACACATGTGATTTAAGGACAAAAGTTATTTTTCTACCATCATTAAACCACACGGAAGTTATGGCTTCAGTGCGGGCTGTCAGGTGGAGAAGGATAATTAATTTTCACGTTCCCAGATTAATTAATACACTACTGGCCATTAAAATTGCTACACCAAGAAGAAATGCAGATGATAAACCGGTATTCAATGGACAAATATATTATACTGGAACTGACATGTGATTACATTTTCACGCAATTTGGGTGCATAGATCCCGAGAAATCAGTACCCAGAACAACCACCTCTGGCCGTAACAACGGCCTTGATGCGTCTGGGCATTGAGTCAAACAGAGCTTGGATGGCATGTACAGGTACAGCTGCCCATGCAGCTTCAACACGATACCACAGTTCATCAAGAATAGTGACTGGCGTATTGAGACGAGACAGTTGCTCGGCCGCCATTGACCAGACGTTCTCAATTGGTGAGATATCAGGAGAATGTGCTGTCCAGGGCAGCAGTCGAACATTTTCTGTATCCAGAAAAGCCCGTACAGGACGTGCAACATGCAGTCGTGCATTATCCTGCTGAAATGTAGGGTTTCACAGGGACCGAATGAAGGGTAGAGCCACGCGTCGTAGAACATCTGAAATGTAGCGTCCACTGTTCAAAGTGCCGTCATTGCGAACAAGAGGTGACCGAGACGTGTAACCAATGGCACCCCATACCATAACGCCGGGTGATACGCCAGTACGGCGATGACGAATACACCCTTCCAATGTGCGTTCACCGCGATGTCGCCAAACACGGATGCGACCATCATTATGCTGTAAACAGGACCTGGATTCGTCCGAAAAAATGACGTTTTGCTATTCGTGCACCCAGGTTCGTCGTTCAGTACACCATCGCAGGCGCTCCTGTCTGTGATGCAGCGTCAGGGGTAACCGCAGCCATGGTCTCCGAGCTGGTAGTCCATGCTGCTGCAAACGTCGTCGAACTGTTCGTGCAGATGGTTGTTGTCTTGCAAACGTCCCCATCTGTTGACTCAGGGATGGAGACGTGGCTGCACGATCTGTTACAGCCATGAGGATAAGATGCCTGTCATCTCGACTGCTAGTGATACGAGGCCGTTGGGATCCAGCACGGCGTTCCGTATTACCCTCCTGAACCCACCGATTCCATATTCTGCTAACACTCATTGGATCTCGACCAACGCGAGCAGCAATGTCGCCATACGATAAACCGCAATCGCAATAGGCTGCAATACGATCTTTATCAAAGTCGGAATTGTGTTGGTATTCATTTCTCCTCCTTACACGAGGCATCACAAAAACGTTTTACCAGGCAACGCCGGCCAACTGCTGTTTGTGTATAACAAATCGGTTGGAAACATCCCTTATGTCAGCACGTTGTAGGTGTCGCCACCGGCGCCAACCTTGTGTGAATGCTCTAAAAGCTAATCATTAGCATATCAACGCATCTTCTTCTTGTCAGTTAAATTTCGCGTTTGTAGCACGTCATCTTCGTGGTGTAGCAGTTTTAATGGCCAGTAGTGTTTAATACACTGCGGAACGGAATTAAAGGATCACTTTTCCGAAACCAAGTAAATCTCACTCAATGCGTTGGTTAAGTTTGAAATTTGGTTCAAAGGTGTGTACAGCCCTCCTCCGTGTCGTACAAAAGCGTGGCGCCCTGCGATGTTGCATTCCGGATCGACGACGCTTCAAACAGTAAAGTGTCGACAGATGCGAAAAGAAATGGTACACCTCAGAAATTAACGTGAAGTGTACGGTGTGTCAATGACGTCACATTGGCATCAGATGTCACCGTAGTTCTGCCCGACACCACCGCGCACGTGTTACACGATCGGAAGTTCGTCGCACCCCGTCTTGCCCACTTCTTTTGAATCCTCTGCGATGGAAGTCAGAACCGCGACGCCCAGCATTGAAATCACGCGGTTTTCTTACGAGTGACCGAGGAAAATATTTCGGACACACTGGCGCTCAGAATTGGCACGAGAAGGTCGCATGGGGTGGCATAATGGGCGTCAATGAAACCGCCCCTTTAATTGTGGCGTTTATCCCCAAGCTTCTCGCGGTCTGATACGACACTTCGCAGTGCGATGAACACCAGGAAAACATATTTGACAACCTTTCACACTGCTGACTACCTCGGGCGTTTCAGTCCTTTGCGAATGACATTACGGGGCTGCATATACGAGGGTTATTCAGAAAGTAAGGAACGATCGGTCGCGGAATGGAAACCACAGTGAAAATCCTATGAAGTTTTGCACAGGTGTGTTGAGCAGTGTCTCTAGTATTCTCGTCGTTCGCGTTACGTTGTTCGTTTTACTTCTGAGCACACAGGCAGCACATAAAGGTATTTAGAACAATATTGCCTCCCGCCAAGTACGAGGGCCTGGTGAGAAATTTCACTTGAAGCTAAGCAGCCTACATTACATGACTGTTGTGCGGTTTCTTCTTCAAGACAATTGTCAGCCGCATTCTGCAGGGGCAATGAAGATGCTCCTGCATCGTTTTCAGTTGGAAATGTTTGATTACCCACAATACATCCCGTAATTGTTTCCCTCTGAGTTTCATCTCTGCTCACAAGAACCTCTGGCTATGAAGACAATATTTTGGCACAGAGAACGAGCTGTAGGCCAGCGGAGAGAATTGGCGGAAAGCACTGGCCGCTGCCTTCTATAACAAGGGTATTGGAATGTTGGCACAACGCTACGACAAATGTCTAAGTCGGGTCGGCGACTATGGAGATAAGTAGCTGGAAGATGTAGCTAGCTGTTGGAAATAAAACAGTTTTCATTTTCACGATCTATCGTTCCTTACTTTCCGTATAGCCCTCGTATAACATTATGAACCTGGTGTCTGTCCTGATATATACCCCCAAGTTGTGAGAATGACCCATTAGTAACTCACTCTGACTTCAAAGTTTATCTTTAGGAGAGGGCAAAACCTAAGCAAATCGCAACGAAAGGGCGCCGGCTGCGGTTGCCGAGCGGCTCTAGGCGCTTCAGTCCGGAACCGCGCGACTGCTACTGCTACGGTCGCAGTTTCGAATCCTGCCTCGGGCGTTGATGTGTGTGATATCCTTAGGTTAGTTAGGTTTAAGTAGTTTCTAAGTCTAGGGGGCCAATGACCTCAGATGTTAAGTCCCATAGTGCTTAGAGCCAACGAAAGGGCGAAGGTGTTACTCGTAAGTAACACGACAGTTCAGAGCTAGAACATTGACTGCCAACCGCATGCTATACTACTTCAGATTGTACTACCGGATGTTCTGAAAGTAACTATACAGTGCCGTGTTGTGGTGTGCTAAGTAATGACTGATACGACTGTCAATTATTAATACATTTCCCATTGTTTAACTTTTTGTAACCATTTTAGAACTATATTTGGCAAGGTATTTGTATTTGGTGGGGTATGAACTGAGAGACACCGATCGTCCGGTGTGTGTGACCTTTTGCAACTGGTTTCTGTCCTTCCTGCAGAACAATAAGGGGATTCTTGACACAACGTTTTTCACGGATGAGGCATGGTTTGACCTCTCCGGTTACGTGAACAGCCAGAATAGTTGTGTGTGGACTATGGAGAATCCGCATAAATTTAATGTGTCCCAACTGCATGACCAAAAATTTTTTGTTTGGTGCGCTGTGACTCGTAAACGCACCATTGGGCCGATCTTCTTTAAAGACAGAAGGGTACTGCACCTTTATAGGTGAACCGAATGAGGACGAAACTGAAAATGACTGGTTCCAACAGAATAGGTTCAAAAATGGCTCTGAGAACTATGGGACTCAACTGCTGTGGCCATCAGTCCCCTAGAACTTAGAACTACTTAAACCTAATCTAACCTAAGGACATCACACACATCCATGCCCGTGGCAGGATTCGAACCTGCGACCGTAGCAGTCGCACGGTTCCGGACTGCGCGCCTAGAACCGCGAGACCACCGCGGCCGGCAACAGAATAGGGCTACTGCACGTACCGCCCACAAGGCGATGAACTATAAAGGACATCTTCGATGACTGCATCATCTCTCGAGGACTCTGGCCTCCGGGTTCACCCAACTTGGCTTCACCGTATTGCTTTCTATGGGGTATGTTGAAGGGAAATGCCTATGAAAGCAATCCGCACACCATACAAGAACTCCAAGCAGCACTGACGCATCACATTCGGAACATGAAGTCACAAACATGCAGAAACGTGTGCAACTGTGTCTTCAAGTTCAAGGGGATCACTTCCAGTATATTTTACAACTTCCATGACTTTAATACGCCAAGTTAAGAACTGCATAGTTACTGGGCCTTATACGCTCAATTTCTGCAGGACAAATGCGTTGGTTTTGTGTTGCCTGCACTAGCAAATGACGATAACTTATGCGGTGGAAATATTCATTCTCAATGAAGCTGTCTCCCTTGACGTGTAACACGAAGTACTGCATTTGCGACGCGTTACTGAAAATTTCTTACGGTAAATAAATGCAAACGCTGTTCACTTACGTAGCGCAGTCCATGAGCAGATTGCAATATAAGTGAATGCTTATGAAATAAATATTAAATATTCGTTCGTGGAGGTATCATACACATTGGAGAATTTGTGAACAAAGGAAAGATGCGAAATAACGAATTCGCGAAGCCCACAGGTATGACCAATCCACTATTATGTGTTAATAAACTAGGTGTACAAAGTTAACCGTTATCGATAAAGAACCTTTAACATCGCGTCCAGAAAAAATAGCAGAAAACATGTAAAATAAATTCACATATTTTTGAAAAATAATCTTGCAAGTGAGAATATTTTTATAACACACTTCAGCTTACATGTGGATAACTCTGAAACCGATACCGATTCTTATGAGTTTTGGTGAGATCAAAAGCAAGAATAGAGGCACAGCAAGTCCGAATGCAGAACTTCGAAAAGAACACGATTTTACATAATTTTAAGACTCTCGTGATTTTCAGTAACGATAACGTAACACGAATTCTTGCAGATTGTTATCGTCTCACCATGATGCTGAACTTCGTATTCTGCCGAGGACGAGAGAGCGACGGGAACGCCTTGTGATTAAAACAGCAAGAGGCGTCCAACCGAAAACTATGCGGCCAGTGTTCTAATTACTCAGCACTGGTCAAAGATCTTGCGCCTCCACAATATATTCCTGCCTTTCCTGTTTCCAAAGATGTACTGCTCCACCAAACAGAATCGGTTAGTGATTGAACGTTTGTGGGCCGACAAGTGACAACACATTGTAAGACGTCGTGGTCTCCTGACATTCATTGCTTACATATTCCGCCCTCACAATCATATTCCGCACATCAAGACGCTTCATTCGAACCCAAACTCGATAAGATAAAGTCAATATTGTATGAATTCATGTAAACGATATGCAATTAACAAGTAAGCGCACCGTGGTTGAAATACTCGAGGCTGGCGTACACAAATACATTCCAGACATGACGGTCACAGAAGCTTTTAGTTCGGGAGAGAAATCGCACAACGGGACGCCGGTCCTTTCAGAGGACGACCCAGCCTATGTCGGCTGGTGACTGCCCGTGTAGTGGACAGTGTGGGCCCGAGTGGAAGGGGGGAACGACCCTGTGTTCGGCTTAAAAGCAAATTCCGCTACATTGTGTGGGAGCGGCCAGCCTACACATTCTTTACACATAGCACGCAGTTTCAGAGATATTCACAGGGAGACAGCAAACGCCAAACGCCAATGCTACAGGTTTCCAGATTGGTCGCCTTAAACGAAACGTCATTCTTCCGTTTTAGAAGAGCAATGCTGATTGGCAGACGATATTCCTGACGCCTTGAGCTGAAGGAATAATGGAACACACCGCAAGATATACCCCTTCAGTCTGGCGTGGAGAGGCGCCGTTCCGTTGTCGCTCTTGGAGCGAGGAACAAGGCTCTCCTCAGTACTTCACTGGGAGAGCACCTCTGTCGAGAGCGAATCGAAGTGCTACTCTATATTGAGTCCTTGCGATTAAGCGTTGTTCACTGTATTGGCCGACAAACTTATTGTGCAGTGTGAACGGACAGAGTTATAGTTAAATGCCTGCAAGCGAGTTTTGAGTGGCATTGTGGTGGACTGGTTATTTGACCGATGTACCACGCCAAGAGTTAGGCTAGGGACGAATAGGAATCCTTGACTTCTTCAAGGCATAGGGAGAGTTTGATTGGCGAAGGTCAATCCAGATAGAACGAGAGTTATCTTATTTGTCAGCAGCGAACGGCGCAGACAGTAGTCATCGCAGCTTACGGTATTGTGCGCTACAGCTATTGCGAGCCCCATATTTCCTCCACAACAGTACACTTCACTGCATTTCACACGCGACAGCCTCGACCATACCTACCAACATTCTAAAGGATAATTATTCAAGTTGAGAAGGCGCGCCTCTCAGCCATTCTGCCAAGTCAATAACCATCTTAAACTTTGTATAGAAATTTCATTAGCGAATCCTATCCTTGAGAGGTAACTTCACATTCAGAAAAGAACCAGGATATAACTTGTTCAATTCATAACTAAAAGTGCCATTGTGATTTCTCAGAATTTTTGCAAAATAAATAATAACTTTCGTTGGTTTCATGTTTTTCTTACACTAACTAGCACTACTTCAGTACCCAAGTATCCCACTAGTTACGTAAGAAATTTTGTGAATTTTTGTGTCATTTCCTTACAGCGGACGACTCCAGAAGATATTTATTGCTGAACGTTTTTCAGGCATTTCTCTATAGAACGTTAGGAGCGTCTGTCTGACTTCTGTAGTAGTGTAGGGGTGGAGATTGCATCTTGCAGGAGCCACAGGGTAAAGGGTACATCTCAGATTAATCCGTTGCCCAGAAGAACAGACTAACAGATCAACCCCACACCTCAGAACATGACGCGTGAATGTGCTTTTTATGATCAAAACGCGAGCCTCTCGACATTTCACTAACATATATACACATCTCACGTAACATAACAATAGAAATATGTTTAGTGATGTCAGCGTTTAATGAAATAATAATAATCTCTATATATAAAAGGAAATTTCTTGACTGACTGACTGACTCACCACGGCGCAGCTTAAAACCGCTAAATAAAGGGTGTTACGGTCAAACTTTCAGGAAACATTCCTCACACACAAAGAAAGAAAATATCTTATGAGGACATGTGTCCGGAAACGCTTACTTTCCATGTTAGAGCTCATTTTATTACTTCTCTTCAAATCACATTAATCATCGAATGGAAACACACAGCAACAGAACGTACCAGCGTGACTTCAAACACTTTGTTACAGGAAATGTTCAAAATGTCCTCCGTTAGCGAGGATACATGCATCCACCGTCCGTCGCATGGAATCCCTGATGCGCTGATGCACCCCTGGAGAATGGCGTATTGTATCACAGCCGTCCACAATACGAGCACGAAGAGGCTCTACATTTGGTACCGGGGTTGCGTAGACAAGAGCTTTCAAATGCCCCCATAAATGAAAGTCAGGAGGGTTGAGGTCAGGAAAGCGTGGAGGCCATGGAATTGGTCCGCCTCTACCAATCCATCGGTCACCGAATCTGTAGCCCGCATCTCGTGGTCGTGCGGTAGCGTTCTCGCTTCCCACGCCCGGGTTCCCGGGTTCGATTCCCGGCGGGGTCAGGGATTTTCTCTGCCTCGTGATGGCTGGGTGTTGTGTGCTGTCCTTAGGTTAGTTAGGTTTAAGTAGTTCTAAGTTCTAGGGGACTTATGACCACAGCAGTTGAGTCCCATAGTGCTCAGAGCCATTTGAACCATTTTTGAACCGAATCTGTTGTTGAGAAGCGTACGAACACTTCGACTGAAATGTGCAGGAGCTCCATCGTGCATGAACCACATGTTGTGTCGTACTTCTAAAGGCATATGTTCTAGCAGCACAGGTAGAGTATCCCGTATGAAATCATGGCGGTGAATCGAGGAACTACAATACATACTGATGAAACTAAAATCAGCTCTAACATGGAAATTAACTGTTTCCGGACACATGTCCACATAACATCTTTTCTTTCTTCGTGTGTGAGGAATGTTTCCTGAAAGTCTGGCCGTACCTTTTTGTAACACCCTGTATAGAAACTTGAAACATACTGTAGGCGTCGCTTAAGAAGTGATTTTTGGAAATTTCAACCCTAAGTGAAATAGGGGATGAAAGGTTCTCTGAAAATACGGAGGTGGATAACGATAACGCACCCATCTCTCGAAAAGCAGACCACGAAAGCAAATAATATTGAGATTTGGTGAGTATGGTGGCCAGGAGAGAGACGGCAACTTATCCTCGATCTCACAAAACCAGTCATGGCCGATGCGAGCTGTGTGAACAGGGGCTCTGTCGTCTTGCAACACTGCGTCACCATTTTGGTGCAAATGATGTACCGTGGGATGCACCTAATCAGCCAAAATTGTCACATAATCCTTGGCAGTAATGTGATTTTGCAGAGTAACGATGAGTCCCTTGGGAATACCACGATATGGCTGCCCAGACTATCACTGAACTCCCATTATGTGTCACTATAGATACGTAAACTCGACCAGAAATTAGAAAAAGTGTGAAACAAGATTCATTCGATCAAATGACTTTCTTCCCCTGCTCCACAGTCCAGGTTTTATGGTTTCGACACAATGTTTTCCCATTATGCGCATTTGGATCACTAATGATGGTTCTGCAATTCCCTGCTTAAGGAGCCCCAGTTGTTTCAGTGCTGACGTGTTCATGGATGTGACTTTCAGTTTTGCAGTGACTTTTGCTACTCTCGTCCTCTAAATTTTCGTTCAAATGGTTCAAACGGCTCTAAGCACTATGGGACTTAACATCTGAGGTCATCGGTCCCCTAGGCTTAGAATTACTTAAACCTAACTAACCTAAGGATATCACACACATCCATGCCCGAGGCAGGATTCGAACCTGCGACCGTAGCAGCCGCGTGGTTCCAGACTGAAGCGCCTAGAACCGCTTTAAATTTTCGTCACAATCCACTTCAATCATCGTCTGTCACGATCACTCAACACAGACCTTTGTCCGCGTTGTGACTCAGTGAATGATGTTTTTCAGCTTTCTCTGTTTGAGGTATAAACCGTTCGTGTGGTGCCTCTTGAAAAACCACATACTTTGGATTCCTTAGTTGCTGAAGCACGTACTACATGAGCACCAGAATTTTGTCCCCCTCGAATTCATTTAGCTCTGGCATTATGGGTCCTCAGGGACTGAGCATTCATTTGTTGGGCACAGGCTTCGCGACGCGGGGGTTCCTGAGCCGGGGGGCTGGTTAGCGCCACCAGCTCCGTGTCACTGTAAGCTCTGGGCATGCTTCAGCGACCATTGTACAGCACAGCAGTGGAACGTTGAGTGTCATGGAGAAAGGAGGTCTTGACTTGACTACTCGTATCGCAAGCATGGTAGAAACCTGTCTAAAACACTCTGTCTCAAGGCGTGCAGCGTGCTGATGAAATGCATTAGTGTTTAAGTGGAGCAATCGTTACAGGACAACGTCTGGCGAACCTGCCGCATCGCACTTGTATAAGGCTTACTTAGGCATGTGGGGCTCTGAGTGGACCCTTATTTCCCTAGCTGCTCGTGGGACCGAAATGGACCCCTTGATATATTCTCCTTCACCTCCCAGTCTGATGGTTGTACCTCCTGGCAGTACTCTCACCCATCCATCCTAACGAATGTGGGAGGCTAGGCCTCTTGATTATTAGAATAAGTTGGACTTCAGTAACAGTGCTCAAGAAATCATAAATAAACATGTTTTCCAGGTGATCAAGAGGAAGGAGGGAATGTTTGAAACGTGTCCGCAGTAAAGGCTTGGAAGGACTTGCTGGCACAAAGTCTATTAACTTTTGACGTAATGGTTCGTTGTCGGTCGAAACTAACAGGTCAAAGCAGGTTAAACTTCATAAGAAATTGAACAAGTAGAGTGATTATGATACCGATGTTGAGACGCACACCTCTCTGAACTCAAGCAAGTTCATGGTCACATGCTGTGATATTATGGACATGAACATAGCTTACTGAAGCAAGAATAGGCGACCCAGGGGATAGTGGATGTGGAGCTACGAACGTGAAGCAGTAATGGAGAAACTGAAAAACAAGCACTTTCATGGTCATATTCAATTCTCCAACGCTGCCAGAACGTATTATGGCAGGATTCCTTCGACTTACAGTTAGGCCTTACATACATAACCTTATGCGCAGCTACAAATGCTGGCGTTTTGGCAATACAATCGTGAATTGTGGCAATGAAGCAGCCTAAGGGAAGTTCGAAACGCCGCCCATGAAGGTGTGACTGCTCGTCTCCAGCGATTGCACCAGCTGCTCTGGAAGCCACCCAGTCTGGAGCCGAGACTGCCCTGTTTCTGCTGAGAAACACCAAATATAAGGAATAAAAGTGACCAAACAGGTCTCCCATGTCAAACACAAAGAAGATCATAAAGTGACAGAAACTCTGTCTTGCCCAGTTCGTATGCTTCCATGGTCCAGAAATCTGTTACCAAGGTGGACGCTTCGATGCAGGTGACGTCCAGCGTACCACTATCCGCCACAATCATCTGTACTTGGCCGGCCGGAGTGACCGAGCGGTTCTAGGCGCTACAGTCTGGAACCGCGCGACCGCTACGGTCGCAGGTTCGAATCCTGCCTCGGGCATGGATGTGTGTGATGTCCTTATTGCGGATTATGGCCCTATTTGACACAACTACCTCACTATCTCATAATAGAATAATAAAATATACTAAACTTCTGTTAAGGGCAGTCTAGAAATGAAAGCCTCGGAAGTGTTCCATGGTACAAGAGTCTCCCCTATTCAGGCGCATAGCGTCGTAAGTGGAGGTCCCATCTCAGAATAAATTAAGATCAAGAGATCGGTGTTGCTAGAGAACCAAGTGAGAAAAACGAAACAAACCGCGCGTCGGATACTGTTTATGAAAATCTTTGGGCCTCAAGCAAAATATATATGTTACAATTACGACCCAACTCTTATACATCGCACTCGCACAATGGTCTCGCGCGTAATAAGATTACAGGCATACTCTTGAAGATTGCATCGGAGGAGTCGGGGATTGGATCAGCAGTACATCGGTACTTGTTCCAACAGGTAGTACGCATTTCTTTTCAGAACGCTGGTAGCTAGCCGTTAATAATGGGAACCAAGCTTCGTCAAATAGTCTCAGACGTTTCGCACGCAAGTACCAGTAAAGCATACGTGCTATAACGGAGACGTGGCATGCAAAATACAACGTAATGTGTGCGAAGAGAAAGGATATGTACAGAGGTAGTGCACTCGGGAATTTATCATACAATCCACTCACTAGATGACGTAGATTTGCCAGTGAAGACGCTGTAGGGAAATTTATATACAGCAAACAGTACTGTCAATGTACAAGCCAAAATTTTAATATTAATATCTCAGTATGGAGACGGGGGAAGATATAGCGGCTGAGGTATTAACCGAAACTGTTTATTAAGAGAACTTTAGGTTTTCTCAGCGACAGCTCCCTCGCTTTGTTCGTCGCGTATGCATCGGGCAAGAACCATGAGCCTTAGTTTCGTAGCGGTTTATTTGGCACAAAATTAGACTGGTGAGACGGCAGCTGAAATAGTAGAAGAAGCTTTTTCCAATATTTATTAGCTGCTATAAAAGAGCGAAAACTCACTTCCTCCGCCGTGGTAACACATGGATCATTTGAATATCTGTCATGCATGTTGTGATAAACATAAGGAAATCGAAACAGAGAAAGGGTAATACTTAGAAGCAACTGGTGATCTACAGCACATTGTCGCGGCTTCCAATATTAAGAGAGTAAATACAGCATTACATTCAAGTTGTACCTGGGAGATGTCCAGGGAAGAAGGTCGAAGCGTTGGCGCAATCGGTTATTCAAACAGCGACAGGCTGCCGACGGACGGTACACAGACTGTACACGTATGGAGACAGAAAGCGGTCAGGTCCATTACAGCTTCTCGTCACAGCGCCACAAGTGGATCACGAGTTGCCCCAAGTATGGTGATGTGCACTCTGTAATGCGACAAACTGTCTTCATGGCGATAAAAGCCCACCACCTGTTCGTATCGCCTCAACTTATTATCGATTTTTATGTACTACAAGAATGAAGAGATTATGTTGTTTATATAGTTTTCTTTAATTTCGTGTGTAAATATTTTAGATATGTGAAACTTGAGGGTCGAGAAAAGCTGTGTCGTGTCACGTCAGCGACTTTGCAACGCCCAGCCGATTGCTAAATCGCGGCGTGCGGCGAAGATAACAACTACGATGCAGGTGCCCACTACGAACGTTTGCCGGCGACTGCAAAGAAGAAACAATTATTCTTTAAAGAGAGATTTTGCGTGATATGTTTGTTCACATAGAATGGTTCTTGGCCTGTATTGTTAGGTTTCCAAGAGTAGTATCCGAGTATCGGAGTATCGTTCGTGTGGTGAGCCTCGAGAGAGATTATCTCGAGTGTGATGAGATCGATTCACACGTATGATACATGAAGTAGTCTGCAATGGGAATAGAACTCAAACGTGATCAGAGCAGTCCGAAGTCGTTTAGAAAGGCATATTGAGAAGATTATCGGCGTACGTAGAAAATGATTATTTCGTTGATTTTTGGTAGAACGTAGACTCACCAGGTATAGGAAAAGCTCCGATGCATCTAAGTGTGGGATTAGTTTATCCCAATTGTGATTAACGGTGCGTTGTGCTGTTTAATAGCCATGCGAGGGTAGGCGAACCGTATTTGAGTATTTTTTTGGAATTTTCCGTTGGATGTTGTAAGTGAAGAGGTGTATTCACGAGAAGTCGTTTAGTTGTTTTGTGGTTGGGTTTAAAGCACGCACAGGTGGATAGTAGCGTTGCAAGGTATTTATGTGGTTGTACAGATGTACGCAAAGCACCAAGGAGTAATTACTTAGATATATTTGGGTTAGGATTCATTGTGTAACTTCGGTTTCTCTGCCTCATGATGACTGGGTGTTGTGTGATGTCCTTAGGTTAGTTAGGTTTAAGTAGTTCTAAGTTCTAGGGGACTGATGACCATAGATGTTAAGTCCCATAGTGCTCAGAGCCATTTTGTAATTTCGGCGTGAGCGTCGCAATATAGTAAATTCCGGAAATCTCGTTAGATGTACTGAATGTGTAGTCTATAGGAAAGAGAACGGTCGTCCTACGCAATAGTTATTGAGAATGTGATAGCTTTTCCCTTTGGTCTTAAACGTCAAATCAAAACCATTTAAAAAAATAACACCTTAATTCGTTCTAAATGAGATCAAGTGCTGTGGTTCGAGTCATAAATATTGATGGGTCGCGGAAGTCAACGCCTGATGTGGTTGATCTTTGTGTGATTATTTGAGTTCATATACCTGAAAAGTGCGGTGCCAGTCAGATTTTTCGTTTTATTTTTATTTTTTAATTACATTTCCACTTTGTGGAGTTTTGAATAGATAACCAGCTCTCAAAAAATAAAACCCTGACTTGTAACTGTAGTTGATTTAATTGCAGGAAATAAAGAAATAGTTTTAAACTGAAAACGTCAGTACCCGAGTTGCCTTTCATCCCGAAACTATTACAAAATTATTGCAAGAAAAAATAATCAAAGGTTTATTTGAAAGCAGACTAGTATCCGGACTATATCTTTTTCGGAATAAAGAAAATGCAAAGTCCACTGAAGCAAAAGACTAGATTAGTGGTAAAAGCAGAGTTCAAAGAAATTAAAGAAAGGGATTAGTATTTTTCAGTAAACGACTTGTAACGAAAAGAAAGATATAATTAATCCCATGTCCTGGAAATCAACTTCGCTTGTTATGGAAATGTCATCAATTATAAATGAAAAATTAGTCTATTTAATTCTGAAAGACTGAGATTTACGAAATAGTTTACTACGATTAAATTTCAATAGAGTCTAGGATATTGTTGTAGCAAGGCGCTACCTGTAGGTTGGTTGGTTCATTCGGGAGATGAGGCCGAACAGCGAGGTCATCGGTGCCATTGGAGGAGGGAAGGACGGGGAAGGAAATCGGCCGTCCCCTTTCAAAGGAACCATCCCGGCATTTGCCTGAAGCCATTTAGGGAAATCACGGAAAAGCTAAATCACGACGGCTGGACGCGAGTTTGAATCGTCGTCATCCCGTATGCGAGTCCAGTGTGCTAACCAGTGCGCCACCTCGCTCGATGCTACTTATAGGTTATCGTTGATTGACAACGAGACATAAACACTATAAAATTATATCGTTGCTTTGTGAACGTATTCTTCAATGTAGATTGCTGTTATTGGTAAAGTTTTACATCATTCTTACTCCCCGTATACTCTCGCATTTAGTATTTTTGTGATGACTGATACTAGCTTTGGTGGTAGTTTATCCATCGAAACTAGTGACCTCTGATAGTCTGATGCGTTGATGTGGTTAGTATCCAGCTAGCTGTCACTGACCCCAATATAACACGAAAAGTGTTACTGTGTCCGTCATTTCGTACATAGTGAGGTAGTAGGTAGCGGTAATGTAATTTATAGCGGGAGAAGCTGAATTTAAAATCTTATGTGACGTCGTTGTGTTAGTACAGACGATTATTTCAAGTCACACAGATTACGTCGTTGAATGTAGGCAAGATCTTGTCAGGACAACTTATTGTAGAATTACGAGAGTCAGCTACATTGCCCGACGTTGCTTCTCAGCTACGTATTAGAGCTTGTTCATGCAGTATACCACCTACGATTGAAACATAGTACAAATTTGGCGTTAGTGATAACTAAGTAGTGGCGCAGAACAGCTTCTTTGCCGCTGGTATGCGCCAGTGGGAATGTTTCGGCAGCTTCGTGAGCGGTAGAAAGAGGAGGCTCGTCCCGAAAAAGAGAGCAGATCAAAAGTAACCCGACACCTGGCTGAAAATTACTTACAAGTTCGTGCCCCCCCCCCCCCCCCCCATCGGTAATGCTGTAATTCAATATGATGTTTGCCCACCCCTTAGCCTTGATGACAGCTTCCACTCCCGCAAGCATACGTCCAAGCAGGTTTTGGAAGTTTTTTTTTTGGGTAATGGCAGCCCATTCTTCAAGGCGTGCTACTCTGAGGAAAGGTATCACTGTCGGTCGGTGAGGCTTGGCACGAAGTCGGCGTTCGAAAACATACCAAAGGTGTTCTATAGGATTCAGGTCAGGACGCAGTGCAGGCCAGTCCATTACAGGGATGTTATTGGTTCAAATGGCTGGGAGCACTATGGAACTATGTCCCCTAGAACTTAGAACTACGTAAACCTAATTAACCTAAGGACATCACACACATCCATAACCGAGGCAGGATTCGAACCTGTGACCGTAGCGGTCGCGCGATTCCAGACTGAAGTGCCTAGAACAGCTCGGCCACAGCGGCCAGCCAGGGGATGTTATTGGCGTGGAATCACTCCGCCACAGGCCTTGCATTATGAACAGCTGCTCGATCATGTTGAAAGATGCAATCGCCATCCCCGAATTGCTCTTCAACAGTGCGAAGCAAGAAGCTGCTTAAAACATCAATGTAGGCCTGTGCTGTGATAGTGCCACGCAAGACAACAAAAACAACAAGGAATGCAAGCCCACTCCATGAAAAACACGACCACACCATAGCACCACCCCCTCCGAATTTTACTATTTGCACTACACACGCTGGCAGATGACATTCACCTGCCATTCGCCATACCTACACCCTGCCATCGGATCGCTGCATAGTGTACAGTGATTCGTCACTCCATACAACGTTTTTCCACTGTTCAATCGTCAATGTTTACGTTCCTTACACTAAGCGATGCGTCGTTTGGCATTTACCGGCGTGATGTGTGGCTTATCATGTACATCAGCCGCTCGAGCTATGAGGTCCAAGTTTTCTCACCTAACTGTCATAGTTCTTGCAGTGGATCCTGATGCAGTTTAAAATTCCTGTGTGATGGTCTGGATAGATGTCTGCCTATTACACATTACGACCCTCTTCAACTGTCGGCCGTCTCTGTCAGTCAACAGACGAGGTCAGCCTGTACCCTTTTGAGATGTACGTGTACCTTCACATTTTCACTTCACTGTCACATCGGTAACAGTGGACCTAGGGATGTTTAGGAGTGTGAAAATCTCGCGCACAGACGCATTACACAAGTGAGATCCAATCACCTGATCACGTTCGAAGTACATGAGTTCCGCGGAACGCCCCATTCTGCTCTCTCACGATGTTTAATGATTACTGAGGTCGCTGATATGGAGTACGTGGCAGTAGCTGGTAGCACAAAGCACCTAATATGAAAAACGTGTGTTTTTGGGGTGGCTGGATACTTTTGATCACATAGTGTCGTCGTCTGGGACGCTAACCCTGTGCCAGTCGTCGCCAGGCTGAGGACTTAGAATATTCACAGTAGTGTCGGGAACGAGATAGTACTGAGAAAATCACAGGACCGAGAGATAGGAAGCAGCTGAATGTCAGAGCCGAATGCCGCGCGGGAGTAGCCGAGCGGTCTGTGGCGCTGCAGTCAGGGACTGTGCGGCTGATTGCGGCGGAGGTTCGAGTCCTCCCTCGGGCATGTGTGTGTGTGTGTGTGTGTGTGTGTGTGTGTGTGTTTGTGTGTGTGTGTGTGTGTGTGTGTGTGTCCTTAGGATAATTTAGGTTAAGTAGTGTGTAAGCTTAGGGACTGATGACCTTAGCAGTTAAGTCCCATAAGATTTCACACACATTTGAACATTTTTTTCAGAGCTGAATGAACTGCGTGCAGTGGTACTGTGCATTGAACGGACAAGTTAAAGTCAATAGTGCCAGAAGTGAACTTTGTTATTCGGAGTTTAATTCAGCCTGAGATTCCCTGAGATTTACACCGAGTTCTGTGTCTCTAAACAGCCTCTTAGCTTGTAGACTTTTTACAGGATGAAGTTCTACCAGTTGCCCATGCGAAAGTCGGCCATCGATGCTGTCGATCGCGGTAAGCCCTTGTAACTAAAACGTGTCCTTCTTACTCCCTCTCAGGACACGACAGCGTTCATGTGGATTTCCTCGACAGGATTCAAGACGCTGCGATTAGTGATGTAATGATAGTGGGAACGACAGAGTACAGTGCTAGATGGGGGCTGGGCTTGTAGTATGGTCTGTGACGTGGGCAGGACTGCTGCTCAAACTCGAACCACTGAAATTCTCTTCGTACAGCTGTCACGGTCAAGCCCATCCTGATATGGCTGTAAGGCGAATCAGTATAGCGTTTCAGAAGACACTCAACACTGCCGACGAGGCATACAGCTTGGTGAAGCCAACTGACAGTATCCATAGATGGGGTTACACGGTACGTGACTTACATCTGAATAAAACTGAGAATGAGTTGTTGGGATAATGTTGTGAGTGGATCTCGGTTCACAGAAAATATTTTGTGTCTACCTGTTGAGATTACAAAATTAAAAAGCACTCTAGTTTGAGGAGGAGAATGTAGATCATAAGACTCAGTGCCCTCCTTTCTTCGATATTTGATAAAAACCGTTTACAAATATTGACCTTTACATTACTTTTATCTCAGAATATATACATAGAGAAGAACTTCAAAAGCTTCGTTTAGAGGGGTGCTTCTTAGCCGATTCATGTGCATAGTTCTTTGCAAGTGGGAGAGGGGAAGGTGGATAGTGGCCATTTATACCACATTAAATTCATTAAAATATACTAACCCATCCAGACAGGTTACATGTCAATCATTGGAGCACTATGCAGAAATGTTGCAATACTGAAAGAAAAAAAGGGAGAAGAAAACGATTTACGCTCCTCTGTATACCTTACAGTTAAAACTACAGGCAGCAGACTTGACTCTAAGCTTTGTTCAGTCTATAGGAAAGACAGTCATGTTTATTTTGCGTGGCCATTTCAGTATTAACTTCGAGACTCCTTCTCCAGAGAAATCATTCTTAATGCTTTTTCTTGCGGCTTACAATAGGATACTGTGTTCTTCCCAACTACAGTACATATAGATTAAGGACATTTTTGCTCGTAATACGCCATCTACAGTTTTGTGACAGAGAGCGGGTAATTGCTAGCAGAATCATCCCCGACCTACAAGACACAGTAATGGAGAGCACTTGATGGACAGTCTGTTAATGAAAGTACAATTAAACAATAGAACATTCATAGAATAATCCCTCCTTGGACTGGTCAGTAGTAGAGACGCATACGATTAGAAAAAGTAGTAATTGCATGTCACATTAAGACGCACAAATATTAAAAAGTGACATGGATTAAGGCCAATAAATGTCCCAAGATAATGACGAAATCTGCTAAAGCTGTGGGTCCACGTACAAGATGACAGTCGAGGACAGCCTCTCTAGAAGCCTACAGAAAGCCTCAGTAATAAATGTAATGTAATAGCTTTCCACATACCTTCTTCACTTCCTTTGTTAGACGTCATTTCTGGAGCGGAGAGTCTGGGGTGTGAGCATCAAGGAAGCTCTGGACGCCGTGGTTTCTGTGGAAATAGGATGAAACACTGCGGATTTTCACAGCGACTTAGCAGCAGGGTGTGGAGAGTGTGCACCGCCATGGAAAGTGCTCTTGCAACACGACAATGCCCATCCCCATACCAATCGAAAAACCGTGGCTGCCATTCCTGAAATGGGGCCCATGTACTGCCACAAACAGCGTAGACCCACCTTGACGCACTTTTCTGGAGTCTGTCGCAGCTACTGCAAGACAGCTTGTCAAAATTTCTGGTAATCTGAAGAATGATGTTCGCGCAGAGGTCTCGTCATAGCCCCGAACTGATAGTTATCAGAAGTGGCCAAGACAAGGGGAAACACAGGATTTGCTAGTACCCTGTACACCACTTAAGCGATGGCGGCTGTAGTTTTCTACTCGTATAGGGGCTAGTGTTGTCGTGTTGCAAGAGTAGTTTTTGTGACGGTGCACACTCTCCACATACACTGTCGCCAATAGACTGTAAATATCCACAAGTGTGTACACCCTCCTTCCACGGAAACATATCGTCCAGCGCTGTTCAAATGGTTCAAATGGCTCTGAGCACTATGGGACTCAACTGCTGTGGTCATAAGTCCCCTAGAACTTAGAACTACTTAAACCTAACTAACCTAAGGACATCACACACATCCATGCCCGAGGCAGGATTCGAACCTGCGACCGTAGTGGTCGTGCGGTTCCAGACTGTAGCGCCTTTAACCGCTCGGCCACTCCGGCCGACCCAGCGCTGTCCTTTGATCACCCTCCATGCTGTCCGCTCATGTACTTACAGCAGTTGGAAAAATGAGCTGTACTGTGCAGAGATTCCACTTCTAGTAATTATTCTGTCACTTACGGCTACAGCTAAATGCTTTGTACTTGCAACGTTAATGATGAATTAAAGGGCGCACTGTGAATGTTGCCTAAAAGTAAAATGAAAATCCCCTCGTAGTTGGTACTATATGCCTCAAAATTAAATAAAAACATTGTATTCCGTTCCACGTTATCAAAAGTTTTCTCCGAATCTGCGAATGCAAAGTGTGTTTTGCATTAAATCTACCCTCAATTTTTCGCCACAGCGTTAAAATTTCTTCACTAGTTCATCTACTTCTTCTAAGACCAAACTCGTCGTTTCCTAGTCTTATTTCAGTGTTTCTCTTTCTATTTACAACAAAGGCTCCTGTGAGTACTTTTGTCGCAGGTGATACTAAAGTTTATGTGCAGTAATTTTCAAATCTGTCATCTCTTGCTTTCTTTCGAAATGTAAACCTCAGGCCGTTTTCCAAATCTGATACAACTTCATTCACTGACGTAAAAAATATCGTAACACTAAGAAGGAGTTGTGCGAGATATACGAAAGTTGGTAGGCATGTTTTTACAACTAAAGGCTGACTATCGAAATTTAGCGCCAGTCGGATAAGAATGACGCTAGTGGCGCCATTATCAGGATTCAAAACCTGGTTTGCTTTAAATACGCTCTATAACGGTCATGAGCGTTTGTTACATTTGAGATTGAACATCGCGAGCTGATGTTAGTCAAAAATGCTTTTAAGGCGACAAAGACGCCATTATCAGCAGCGCATTGAGTTTGAACGGTGTCGTGCAATAAGGCTTCAAAAAGCTGGATGTTCTTTCAGCGATATTGCAGAAAGACTAGGCAGGAATGTAGCCACTGTGCCTGATTACTTTCAGTGGTGGTCACGTGAGGATACGATAGCAAGAAGACTGGGCTCCGAACGGCCACGTGGCATTACCGAGCGGGAAGGCCATCGTGTTAGGCGCATAGCAATGGCTCATCGAACAACGTCTGGAGCAGCAATGTGAGCAGCAGTTAGTACCACAATGACACGACGGACTATTACAAATCGCGTAGTTCAAGGACAGCACGGAGTCAGACGCTCTGTAGCATGCATTCCACTAGCACCAAACCACCACAGTCTGCGACTTCAGTGGTGTCAAGCGAGAGCTCATTAGCAGGTGGAGTCTGTTAAAGCTGGTTATCTCTCGTTGCCATTTGTGGTCGTGTGTTGATTAGGGGAAGGCCGGATGAGTACCTGGAACCAGTCTGTGTCCTAGACATAATGAACCTATACCTAGTGTTTTAGTCTGGGATGCAGTCATTCATGAACAGCATCCCGGGGGGTGTTTTCGAACAGGGTAACTCTCGCCCACATACCGGTGTTACAACCCGACATCCTCTACAAAGTGTCGAAATGTTGCCTTGGACTGCTCGACCGCCATACCTGTTTCCAATCGAACATTCACAAACAGCATTAACCGTCCTAGTATCGATCGACCAAGTGCAAAAGGCACCGAACGTCATCCCAAAAACTGACACTTTCCACCTGTAACGAAATGTATGCACGTTTGCAATCTTCCACTCAACCTTCTGGAGACTACACCGGTTATTAATGTACCAACATTTTACATTTTCAGAGGCTTATATCACGCTTACATTAACCTATGATCTTGCAATGTTAATCAGTTAAATATGTTGCCTTGACCAATGTATTACTGGAATTTTATTACTTTGCATTACTTGCTTCTTGGTGTAACTGCCGGACGCCGTGGCCGAGCGGTTCTAGGCACTTCAGTCCGGAACCGCGCTGCTGCTACGGTCGCAGTTTCGAATCCTGCCTCGGGCATGGATGTGTGTGATGTCCTTACGTTAGTTAGGTTTAAGTAGTTCTAAGTCTAGGGGAATGATGACCTCAGATGTTAAGTCCCATAGTGCTTAGAGACATTTTTTGGTGTAACTATTTTTCCATCAGCTATTGGGTTCCTGCTCTGCCCTTTGGCTTGGTGTCCAGAAATGTTCCGCTGGTTCTTCTTCAACGCCCGAAAATTTATCCATGAACTGTTTCAAAAACTGTTGCGTCAACGACTGCTGTCATTTGAACAACGTTTTTCCCCCTTCCTTTCAATGAGCTCGAAAATATGTGTTGCGCACACAGTTTCCTATGCAACCGAATTTTGTCGCATTCCTTCGTATGTCTGACATTTGCTTATCTCCAGTACGTGTAGGTTATCCCGCCATATGGGGGTTTTTCCAGTTACAACGCGAATGTCGAAACTAAAATTTCCAGCACAAAGTTGTTTGAAAAATCTGTTCAAATGTTGATGAAACACGCGGAGTTCTGTAGCTTAGCACATCCACCTCTCCATGACTCCTACAGTGTATGGCGTGACTCCGCACTAAGGTGTCGTGACTAATGTAGGCGTAGCCCCGGTCTCTCCAAACAAGTCGCGCTGTTGGCCATCGGAAGCGCTGGCTCACCACTCCAGTGCATAAGGCGACCCACACAGCAGGCCCGCAGTAGCCGTGAGGATCTGTTTAGCCACTGGACGGCGCCGCCTTTGGTGTCTCGCGCAAGTACCCTCGTGGCGAGCATCAGCAGCCGCCTCCAGGATCCTCAGTAAGGGCATCGTGACAGCATAATGAAACAACGCTACTGCAACTTAGGCCTGCGGCCACACCACTGTATCTGTTTACATTAACGTGTCATGACAAGCGTTAAGCCTACTCCTCTCAACTAATAATAACCGATTCTGAAAAACAATGCCGCGTTTTATCACGCAGAAGTACATTCAGTTATTCATGGCTTCTACGGCTCAAACGTTTCTTGCCTTCATCTCGTGTAGGTGTATAGTGCTACAGCACAGTGTTCACTTTTTGGCCAACGTACGAATATGATTGTAACGTTAACTAAAACTTAAAGTGAACTGCAATATCCGTATACAGGGTGTTACAAAAAGGTACGGCCAAACTTTCAGGAAACATTCCTCACACACAAATAAAGAATGTTATGTGGACATGTGTCCGGAAACGCTTTATTTCCATGTTAGAGCTCATTTTAGTTTCGTCAGTATGTACTGTACTTCCTCGATTCACCGCCAGTTGGCCCAATTGAAGGAACGTAATGTTGACTTCGGTGCTTGAGTTGACATGCGACTCATTGCTCTACGGTACTAGCATCAAGTACATTACTACGTAACATCAACAGGTTAGTGTTCATCACGAACGTGGTTTTGCAGTCAGTACAATGTTTACAAATGCGGAGTTGGCAGATGCCCATTTGATGTATCGATTAGCACGGGGCAACAGCCGTGGCGCGGTACGTTTGTATCGAGACAGATTTCCAGAACGAAGGTGTCCCGACAGGAAGACGTTCGAAGCAATTGATCGGCGTCTTAGGGAGCACGGAACATTCCAGCCTATGACTCGCGACTGTGGAAGACCTAGAAGGACGAAGACACCTGCAATGGACGAGGCAATTCTTCGTGCAGTTGACGATAACCCTAATGTCGGCGTCAAAGAAGTTGCTGCTGTACAAGGTAACGTTGACCACGTCACTGTATGGAGAGTGCTACGGGAGAACCAGTTGTTTCCGTACCATGTACAGCGTGTGCAGGCACTATCAGCAGCTGATTGGCCTCCACGATTACACTTCTGCGAATGGTTCATCCAACAATGTGTTAATCCTCATTTCAGTGCAAATGTTCTCTTTAAGGATGAGGCTTCATTCCAACGTGATCAAAATGTAAATTTTCACAATCAACATGTGTGGGCTGACGAGAATCCGCACACAATTGTGCAATCACGTCGTCACTTTTTCTGTGAACGATGGGCAGGCATTGTTGGTGATGTCTTGATTGGGCCCCATGTTCTTCCACCTATGCTCAATGGAGCACGTTATCATGATTTCATACGGGATACTCTACCTGTGCTGCTAGAACATGTGCCTTTACAAGTACGACACAACATGTGGTTCATGCACGATGGAGCTCCTGCACATTTCAGTCGAAGTGTTCGTACGCTTCTCATCAACAGATTCGTTGACCGATGGATTGGTAGAGGCGGACCAATTCCATGGCTTCCACGCTCTCCTGACCTCAACCCTCTTGACTTTCATTTATGGGGGCATTTGAAAGCTCTTGTCTACGCAACCCCGGTACCAAATGTAGAGCCTCTTTGTGCTCGTATTGTGGACGGCTGTGATACAATACGCCATTCTCCAGGGGTGCATCAGCGCATCAGGGATTCCACGCGACGGAGGGTGGATGCATGTATCCTCGCTAACGGAGGACATTTTGAACATTTCCTGTAACAAAGTGTTTGAAGTCACGCTCGTACGTTCTGTTGCTGTATGTTTCCATTCCATGATTAATGTGATTTGAAGAGAAGTAATAAAATGAGCTGTAACATGGAAAGTAAGCGTTTCCGGACACATGTCCACATGACATATTTTCTTTCTTTGTGTGTGAGGAATGTTTCCTGAAAGTTTGGCCGTACCTTTTTGTAACACCCTGTATATTCTGCAACTACCTCTGAAGGCAGAAGCGTAATTAAACTTCAGATTTGCGATATTCATAGATTACAGGACCAACTGTGTCGTTGGGGAACTGAACATGTACGTCGTCTCACATTAACGGCCTGACATCCTACATATGTTCGAAATGAGTAGTGCAACATGGCATTTTGTCAGGAAATTCTATGGTATACTTTCGGGCTATTCGAGAAATGGAACACATTCGCGCGAATGTAGATAGAAAAACTATTCTTTTAAGTTTACTGAACTAGAGTGGAGCAAAACACTATCGCTAAACTTCCGTTTATGCAGATCTAAGAATATACAAGGGAGTTGCACCTCCCGTGGGCATGAGTGGTGACCATAAATCGTCACTTGTTGTCGTGGACGTTTTATTCCGTGCAGCCTCTGATGGAAGGTGTTATGGTGGACCGCCAAGGAATAACCAAAGAGCCCGCATTAGCAATGCAACATTATGTAAAATGCATTGTAATAGACTTACTCTATTGTGTACGGACCAGAGCGATGTAGGAGCCTGGTGCTTATTGTAAACTACATTGTATTAATGTTTAATTTGACAATATATGGTTGAAATGACAGAGTTCTGGTTATGAATGCTTTACGTGACTTGGAGAGAGAAATGAGCTCTTTTTGTAGCTGATTCACGAAATCTTCGGGGAATAGGATCCGAGCACGGTGAAGAAGACTATTAGCCGGGACTGAATAACAGTACCAGTTCTACATGATAAATTTATAGGCGACCGTAGTATCCTCATTAGCAAACAAATCTAATCTATCAAAGTCGTGTGTTATTGCAGGAGGACGTATGTAATTGGTAAGCTCGACGTCTCCCTGTGAGCAATAGGCACACGACACATGTTCTAATGTAACGTGTGTAAAAGTGTACAATTTATGTATGAAATAAGAATGTGGGGAAAGTGAATGCAAAATGAAACAGCAACGTAATTCGAGATTACACTAAAGGTGATATTCTTTCACGCAATCGTAGGCTATATTTATTCGTGTTAAGACTTTTTCTTAATTATGACGCTCGCTGCGCCTTAAAAAGCGATTTTACGAATGGTTGCCTAGAATTCGGTGCTGTTCTCCCCATATGAAATTAAAACGGTTATAAAAGTATAGCACTGAATGACTGATTAAATAACACTGGAGTACCACGGAAGTGTGCTACAATACTGCTCTCTCACTGATACAGGTGTGAGGGAATGCCTGGTTGAGTGCCAGTTCTCACTGTCAACAAGCAAGGCTCAAAAGAGCCAGCCGGTGTTTCTTTTAAGTAGATCAGTACTTAACAAATTACCTTTGGTTAATCTGTAAGCGGATAAGTGTCACTTCCGCTCTTGCCAGTGACCTTGTCTTCGCTCCACACACTCATACACAGTCACACCTGCATGAAACAGGTATGAAAATAAATTCACAGTAATATTTATACAACTGTTTGGATCGATAAGTTACGTCTCCTCTGACTGAACCGTTGTACATCAATGTAACTAGATTAATTTCTAGTGCAATCAGTATGTATAAACTGATATAAGTTATTAACTTTATTGAGCAATTTATTCCAAGAACCTAAGACTCGCAAGTAACGGTAACGATTAATGCCTTTCGCAAGATCGACATTCAGTTACAGTCAAGGTTCATATCCAATTAGTACTTTCCTGATGAAGATGCGTGATTGTAGTACTCATCTTAAATAGTGAGGCAAAACATTGGACTGCGAGAAAATTCTGTGTTCGTATGCAAAAAGAATATATTTGGATTTATCTTTATTGTCCTGAAATAACTCTCTCTGATCTCGAAGCCTTTTATTGTTTCCTATCTACAATTAATATCGACAGCGCCGGCCGGTGTGGCCGAGTGGTTCTAGGCTCTTCAGTCTGGAACCGCGGCACCGCTACGGTTGCAGGTTCGAATCCTGCCTCGGGCATGGATGTGTGTGTGATGTCCTTAGGTTATTTAGGTTTAAGTAGTTCTAAGTTCTAGGGGACTGATGACCTCAGATGTTAAGCCCCATAGTGCTCAGAGCCATTTGAACCGATTTCGATAGCCTAACGTTCAGCTCCGATGTATTCACCGACTTGTGAAAATTAACATCTGCCGCCGAAGAGGTATTATTGTGACTCATTTCCGCCTCACTTCAAATGTAACTGCGGCAGCAGTATAGGACTATAGTGCGTCCGATGTTTTCCGTAAAACCGGAAGATGTAAAGATGGTGAAGAACCATCTCTTTTTTAAACAAAAATGCTGTTAATTTCCCTACCATTCCGGTGCGCTGATTTGGTGTGGAAACTGCGTGAAACATTCGGGATCTAGTATGGAGACGGAATACACTTTGTCCAGGTAACGATGGTTGTCCACGTAAAAATTTATTTCAGTAAGGTGGCGTCGTCTATTTACATTTCCCTATCAGGTTTAACGCCTGCTTTGGTCCTCACAGTAAATAATTTGAAAATAATTATTCCTTTCACAGTCCAACTCTTCGATTATGAAACTTAGTAAAAATTCACTTTCTGTAACTGAGTCTGCACCACCGCTGTAGTTCAGAGGCCCACTCTGTCTCTTAGACAAAATAACGCTGTTATCTTATTTTTACTCGGTCTTTATTGACATACCAAATATTCCCTTTCTTGTGAAGAAAACTGTCTGCGACATCTTATAAATATTGACCTATTGTGTTCTGTGCCGATCCATTAACTAAATCTCCAGTTTTGAGTCTTGATTCTTGCGATATTCTCTCTTGGTCTGCTGTTTCTTGTTGATAATTTGAAAACTGGTGTTTCTTCTTAAAATTTAGTAATTCATTGAAATAAGTCCATTACAATAAACTGCTGGCGTTCCACTTTTCTCTGCCTTCTCAAACTGAATCCACTGTCTCCGTAGTATAATTATATTCTAGATGTTACAGTTTCCGACTGATACCATGAAAAAACACGTCTCCTTTCAGCAAAATGCCACCTTTCCCCTCTAATAGAATGACACGTCCTGTTCGTCCGTCTTTCCTCCTTAACGTCCTAGGTTCAGCTGTTCTTGTTCATTTGTCACTTCCCTCTCGATAAAAATTTATAATTAAATATCGAACCAAAGCACTCTCTTTTACATGTACATTATAAAAAATCGCATTAAAGAACACATGCTTACATGTATGTTACATTTGCTTTTCATTTGCGTTGATACATCCCGTAAATATCCAAAACAAAAAAAAAGTTTGCGGGACACAGGTTTCATTAAAATTCCTGGGGTTAATTAGTAGTTGAGGAGACCTCTGTTACGGTACCTTGTTCAGGCTCAACTCTCGAAAGTAGTTTTTTACGCTGTCCTCTTAAACAAATAAGGTTTCCTAATAAATACGACCTAAGAGGAAAAATGTCACCTCTAATCATTCCATTTAAATTTATGGCTGCGTTGCCCTCTACGGGGAAGATGTAGATTAGAAATTAAAATGCGACTCGCAAAACTCGCTGGCTATAGTTATTGTTGTTCTGTGCAGGACATTTGCCTCGTTCATTATATTTTCTAGATAAATTGAAGAGAAGTACGCTAAGATTTTTGGAAACCCGAAACGCATCTTGGCATACACAAAAATTTAAAAAGCGCTTGATGCTGTTTACTTCTATCAGTCGCCGGCCGGTGTGGGCGAGCGGTTCTAGGCGCTTCAATCTGGAACCGCACGACGGCTACGGTCGCAGGTTCGAATCCTGCCTCGGGCGTGGATGTGTGTGATGTCCTTAGGTTACTTAGGTTTAGGTAGTTCTAAGTTCTAGGGGACTGATGACCTCAGACGTTAAGTCCCATAGTGCTCAGAGCCATTTGAACCATTTTTATCAGTAACCATTTAAAGTCTCATCGTACACATATGAGAGCACTGAGCAAAGTATTCAGTTGTCAACACATTCTTATCGCGAAATACCTCTTCCTCTGGCAAACTTAAGTACCAATATACAGATACGATCTTGTATCATCAGAAACATGTTGAATCAGAATCACGTTATGATTAAAGAGTAAAATGTTTATTTTAAAGCTCAGAATTTTTTTTAGCACAGTATATCCGGAACGTTGGTAAAAGCCTGCCAAGGTGAAGGACACGGTGGGTTTAGCAGAATGTAAAAATCAGAAGACGGTACTGACCTTACCACTTGTACAGCGTGTTTTGATAAGCGCGTGACTGCGTGTGAGATCGCTCTCTAAGTTTTTATATATTTCTAGGTTTCAGATACATATTTTAACGGTTTTTGTGATGATATTTACTATATAAGTGACTTATTAGTGGTTTCTTCATTCAACTCTGCCTGTCTTGTGTTGTGACCTGATATATGTGTTTCGTATCGAGCAACTTAACCTCTTACCTGTGTTTACATTCCGCGCTGACCAGTTGCAGCTGTAGCGGCGCATCGAAAGCTAAGTACTAATTAATTGTTTATGTATAGTGGTTCAAATGGCTGTGAGCACTATGCGACTTTAACTTCTCAGGTCATCAGTCGCCTAGAACTTAGAACTAATTAAACCCAACTAACCTAAGGACATTACACACATCCATGCCCGAGGCAGGATTCGAACCTGCGACCGTAGTGGTCTCTCGGTTGCAGACTGTAGCGCCTAGAACCGCACAGCCACTCCGGCCGGCTGTGTATAGTGGTTCATTTAGGAACTTTAGTAGTATTCAACCGCTGTTCTTGGTGTTTTCCGGTGAAATAATTTCAGAAGAACTTTTTGGGAACTGTTTTCAGTTTCGTTACTGTGTCATTAGACGTTTGAATTTCTTTCTATGTTAGTCTTTTGTTATATTCTCATTTGTTGTTGATTAATACTGTTAATAATAATAGTTAATTCCCTTGTAGAGTAAGATTGTGATTATTGTAGTCAGTTATTTAACATCCTTCTTACTGTAGTAGGGGAACATAGATAAAGTAGTTTTCTTGTTTCAATAACTGTAAAATTTTACCATGAGTTAGAAATGTGGGCTTTGCCGTAGGTTAGTGAGTAGTGGATTGCGGTGTGAGACCTGTTCGAAGTATTTTCACTGGGAGGGAATGCAGTGGGGAAGCCAGTGGGCATTCTGGTGAGATTCTCTCCTGGAACTGCAGGTTATGTAGCAAGAGTAAGTTGATAGAGGAGCAGGAGCGTAAGATATGTGCCCTTCAGGTGCAGTTGAAAAACGCACAGGAGGAGCTAGATAGGATGAGGAGGGAGAAGGGGATTGGGGAATGGGAGCTGGCTGTTGGCAAGACATCTGCTAGGAGAAGAAGATTTTCAGATAGTTTTACTATTGGTGTTTGCAATAGATATGACCAACTGTCAGAGTCTAGTGGAGAGGAATCTCTATTAGCTGTAGATGTAGGAAGTATGCAGCAGACCTCAGCAGTTACGGTGGCTAGGACAGTTGCAGAGTCGAAGAAAAAGAAGAAGGTTCTGCTGTTAGGTAGTTCTCATGGCAGAGGTGTAGGCCAACAGTTGCAGGATGTGTCGGGGAGTGAGTACCAGGTCACCAGCATTGTGAAGCCCAATGCAGGATTGGTTCAGGTGACTGTTAACATAGGGGGGTTATGTAGGGATTTTACTAAAGAGGATCATGTATTGATAGTGGGTGGGGCTGGTAATAGTATTGATATGGATAGGGAGTATGACATAGATGGTGACCTGGAAAAGGTAACCACTCAGACTGGCAACGCGAATGTGCATTTCGTGGAACTGTTTCAGCGTCACGATCGGCCTCATCTTGATACAGCCGTCAGGCGTAATAACATGAGACTTGGGGGTGCGCTGATGACAGAAGTCATGGGTCACATTTCAATGGTATCGGTGGAGTCTAACAGCAGGACGGGTTTCACTAGACATGGCCTGCATCTCAACAGGTATGGGAAATGGAGGTTGGCAAAGCTTATATGTGACAGCATAGGTGGGGGTGGTGGGATCACTCATGGGAAAATTCCTGCAGGAGTGGGTGTTAGAGCTGCACCTTTTTTAGATTGAAGTCAGCTGTTAGGTATTCCTTCTTAAGGGAAGTCTCTCTAGCAAAGGAACCACTTTTGACAAAGCTTAGGTATTCGAGTAATGAGGGAATTAGTATATTTCATCAAAATATACAAGGTATTAGAGATAAAGTTACTGAACTGTTTATAGATGAAATTATCGGTATATCTGAACACTTCTTAAATAAGGAGATAATTCAGAGGCTTCCTTTACCAGGATACAGGTTGGCTGCAGCTTTTCTAGGAGCTCTTTGCGGTGTGGGGGAGTAGCCATGTATGTAAAAAACGGCATCTAATTTGAGTGAATTTATGTTTCAAAGTACTGTACTGAAAAGGTGTTTGAATGTTGTGCAGGAGTAATTAAATTTAGTGGAGCTAAACTTCTAACTGTTGTTATTTATAGATTCCCAGGCTCCGATTTCACAACATTTTTGCTAAAGCTAGAGGAGGTTCTTGGTTCAACTTGTAGGAAATACAAAAAGTTAGTTATATGTAGTGACTTCAATATTAATTATATAAGTGATTGTGCAAGGAAAAGGATGCTGGTAGACCTCCTTAGTTCATATAATCTTATGCAAACCGTATTCTTTCCAACGAGACTCCAAGGGAACAGTAGAACAATCATAGATAACATTTTTGTTCATTCCTCATTACTAGAAGAGCATTCTGTTAGCAAAAAGGTGAATAGCCTTTCAGATCATGATGCACAAATTGTAAGTCTAAAAGGTTTTTGTGCTGCAACACATGTTAAATATAGTTATCAACTTTTTAGGAAAGCTGATCCAGTTGCTGTATAGACATTTGTAAACCTTAACAAGGAACAAGAGTGGCAAGATGTTTATAGCGCTGATACAGTAGACGATAAATATAATGCTTTCCTCAAGACTTTTTTCGTTCACTTTGAAAGTTGCTTTCCGTTAGAACGTTCAAAACAGGGTACTAGCACAAACAGGCAGCCTGGGTGGCTGACTAATGGGATAAGAATATCTTGTAGAACAAAGTGGCGATTATATCAAAACGTTAGAAACAGTCAAAATCTAAATGCAGCAGCCCAGTACAAACAGTATTGTAAGGTGCTTAAAAATGTTACTAGGAAGGCAAAAAGTATGTGGTATGCAGATAGAATAGCTAAGTCTCAGGATAAAATTTAAACCATATGGTCAGTCTTAAAGGAAGTGGCTGGTCTGCAGAGACAGGTCGAGCATATAAAATCAGTACGCAGTGGAAATGTCCGTGTTACTGATAAGTGGCATATATGTACAGTATTTAATAATCACTTTCTGAACATAGCAGGTGAACTAAATAGAAACCTAGGCACAACAGAGAGTCATATAGCGCTCTTAGAAAAAAGTGTTCCGAGACTGTTACCTGAAATGCTCCTTTATGATACTGACAAGAGGGAGATTGAGTTAATAATTAAATCACTAAAGACCAAGAACTCTCATGGATATGACAGGGTATCTAGAAGAATACTGAAGTACTGTTCTATGTATGTTAGCCCAGTACTTAGCCATATCTGTAACTTTTCTTTTAGGAGTGGTCGGTTTCCTGACCGATTAAAGTACTCGGTAGTGAAGCCACTTTATAAAAAGGGAGACAGGGATAATGTTGACAATTTTAGACCTATTTCTATGTCATCGGTGTTTGCTAAAGTTATCGAGAAGGTTGTATATACAAGGTTACTGGAGCATTTAAATTCACATAATTTGCTGTCAAATGTACAGTTTGGTTTTAGAAATAGTTTAACAACTGAAAATGCTATATTCTCTTATCTCTGTGAGGTTTTGGACGGATTAAATCAAAGGTTGCGAACGCTAGGTGTTGTCTTTCATTTAACGAAGGCTTTTGACTGTGTTGACCACAAAATATTACTGCAGAAGTTGGACCATTATGGAGTAAGGGGAGTAGCTTTCAATTCGTTCGCCTCTTACTTTAAGAACAGAAAGCAGAAGGTAATTCTCCGCAATATTGAGAGTGGTAGTGATGTTCAGTTCCAATGGGGCACTGTTAAGTGGGGCGTTCCGCAAGGGTCGGTGCTAGGGCCACTGCTGTTTCTTACTTATGTAAACGATATGCCTTCTAGTATTACAAGTGATTCAAAAATATTTCTGTTTGCTGATGACACCAGCTTGGTAGTGTAGGATCTTGTGTGTAATATTGTAACACTATCAAATAATGTAGTTCATGAAATAAGTTCGTGGCTTGTGGAAAATAATTCGATGCTAAATCACAAGAAGACTCAGTTTTTACAGTTTCTAACTCACAATTCACCAAGATCCGATATTCTGATCAGACAGAATGGGCATATTATAAGCGAGACGGAACAGTTCAAGTTCCTAGGCATTCGGATAGATAGTAAGCTGTTGTGGAAAGCCCATGTCCAGGATCTTGTTCAGAAACTAAATGCTGCTTTATTTACCATTAGAACATTATCTGAAATAAGTGACAGTTCAACACGAAAAGTAGTCTACTTCGCATATTTTCATACGCTTATGTCGTATGGTATTGCTTTTTGGGGTAATTCTTCTGGTTCAGAAAGGGTATTTTTGGCTCAAAAACGTGCTGTTATAGCTATATGTGATGTAAGTTCGAGAACCTCTTGTCGACCCCTATTCAATAGTCTGGGAACTCTGACATTGCCCTCACAGAATATATTTTCTTTAATGTCGTTTGTTGTTAGCAATATTAGCTTATTCCCAAGAGTTAGCAGCTTTCACTCAGTTAATACTAGGCAGAAATCAAATCTGCACGTGCAATGCACTTCCTTGACTCTTGTGCAGAAAGGAGTGCAGTATTATGCTGCATCCATTTTCAATAAGCTACCACAAGAACTCAAAAATCTGCGCAGTAGCCCAAACACTTTTAAGTCTAAACTGAACAGTTTCCTCATGGCTCACCCTTCTATTCTGTCGAGGAGCTCCTGGAAGAGCTGAAAAATTAAGCAAATTCTAGTGTTACATTGTTGATTTTCTTTATTTAAACTTACGATTTGTCGCCTGAACATGTTTCTTATATTTCATTTTATCTGTTTCTACTATCCTGTTATAATTTCATGTATTGACTCGTTCCATGACCATGGAGACTTCTCCTTAATTTCGTATCACGAAACAATAAATAAATAAACATGTTATATAATGTAGCCCTTATGAACTGTGGAAAGAAAGTCATAAGCCATAAGCGGAATATGACCTTTTGAAGAGGTGCAGGAAGGAAGCACCTACACAACGACTCTGCAAGAGCTACTTACTGTAGGTGTGGATCCAAGGTCTGTCGGCAGTAACACACAACTGACGAACCACACGAAAACAAAATTTGATATTCAGCTCGATACAGTTTTTATGTTATCAGCAAAGTAAACGTTACTGGGATTTTCAGCTGGATACAGCTTTTATGTTATCAACAAAGTAAACCTTACTGGATTTTAGTTCTGCCTGTTACGCAAACAAATGCTTTCTGTATAAAGTCAAATATGTTTCCACACCGTTGTGCCATCGTCAGTGGGTACGATTGGACAAAGGTGCTGAAACTGTTTGAGTAAATATAAAAAAAATAATTGTTTTCTTAATATGAGGAAAAAAAAATCCAGTAATTTGACTACAAGCAAGGTAACAGTAAAAACTTCAAAATAAAATGATGAAAAAATTATACATTATTGTAGATAACGCAGGAATGCCCTTCAAATGGGAAATTCTTGGGAAGTGCCGGTTCCTTTTAACGTGTAAAAAGAGAGAGGCATGCAAGAGCAATGAAAGTAGCTAACGAAATTCTGTTTGCGAGGATAAAAGTCTGATATGGCCATTCGCATGTAAGGGCACATCCAGGGCAAAGTTGGCAGAACGCGAGGTATGATCAGTACCCGTAGTCAGATGTCAGCAGACCGGTCCAGCCCCGGTCGCTGACATATACTCCAGCAGTCGCCCGCACGCCTGTTGACCCATGCAAACAGTGCCACAGTCTTACAACATGAATGTGCTGCCTTTAATCTCCTGGTAAATACATGTACTAAATCACTTCATAGTATAAAACAAAGATCCGCCGGCCAGCGTTCTGCTTCTCTCAAAGTAACGACGAATACTCTTGATCGCGACCCTCAATAATGACTGACACGATGGGTATGCCGTTGTTGTCTTTTCTTAATCGTAGTATGTGATGGAACGACGTTAATTACGTCACAACAAAATTTTGAAAGCGTAATTACAGTCAGCATTGCCTTATCGAAAACGGTTATATTTTAGGTAAATAAAATGATTGTAACGTTCACTTTATATTCCTGCAGCTGGCCCACTTCAATATTTCACTTTTTATTTGCACCTCGTGATGACTGGGTGTTGTGTGATGTCCTTAGGTTAGTTAGGTTTAAGTAGTTCTAAGTTCTAGGGGACTGATGACCATAGATGTTAAGTCCCATAGTGCTCAGAGCCCTTTTTTTATTTGCTGAAAATGCCAGACTTAAATAAAAATTTTCATAGTAAATGATACTGACTAATTTAAATTTGCTTAAAACAACCATCACTACACACACTGTGCTCAATATGAGACCCTCTCAGTGTCGCCTACAGAAATGGCTTCCAACGTGGAGCTTAAAAAAGTTGCTTATTACACACTTACCAGCGAACGTAGATTAAAGAAATATAGCATTGGAACAATTATAGAAAGCGTTTGACTGTGCTAAGTGGAATAACCTCTTTGAATCTGAGTTACCAGAGATAAAATACATACAGAGAGAAAAATGTTTTTTCCAACTTGTATAAAAACCAGACAATATTTATATAACAGCAAAGAATGTGGAAAGAATTAGTGCTTGAAGATGGCGTTGAGTAGTAGCCTATAATCAATATCATAAAATTTCGATGTAAAGCTATCGGTAAACGAAATGAATAAGAAATCTGGAAATAAAACTTAAGTTCGGTAGACTAAATAAGAGCTTTAAAATGTATCTTGTGACGCAAAATTAATTGACGGAAAATTAATTGAACAGAATGGACATTGGAAAAGAGACTATACAGTGAACATAAAACAGGAACGTAAAACTGGAGTAACATAAGAACATCAACGGCAGATCATGGTGGGCAATACAGTGGGAAATGAGTCGCTAAAAGTAGTAGACAATGATATTGTAGTAGGTATGTTGTTAAGAAGAACGATGCATTGTTCCTTCGGACAAGCGTGCATGCCCGAAGGAACCGCCACTGCGGCGACTACAGCCTTTGTGAATCACATAACACGTATTCGCAGTTGCGAAGACAAACAACGATCAGCTGTATGAGGAAACGATGGTAGTGACGGGTTCGTGACCCGGCCCAGCACGCATTTTCACTGTCGTCGTTCCCTTATACAGCCGATCGTTTTTCGTATTCGCAGCTGCGAATACATTTCAAGTAATAGACAAGTTCTTATATTTGCGAAGCAAAAGCATCCGATGGTGGCAACGAGGACGATATGGAACACGACTGGCAACAAAAAGAAAACCTATTCTGAAAAAGTGAAATGTGTTAACATCGAATATAAATGCTAGTGTTGAGAAGTATTATCTAACATTACTTCTCTCGTTTATTTGCTTGCATATAGTGAAAAGTGGGCTACAAACCATATAGAGAAGGGAATAGGAGCTTTCGAAATACGCTGTTATGAAAGACTGTCAGTGATTAATACAGAACTGAATTGTGCACAAAGATTCCATGTGGCACCACCTGACTAAAAGAAGGGTTAGTTTGATAGGAAAGATGCTGAGACCTCAAGGAATAGCTATTTTGCCAATGGAGGGAATTGTTTGGGTGAAAACAAAAGAGACAGTAATCAAGGTTTGACTACTTTAAGCAGGTTCAGGTATCTGTAGGTTGCAGTGCTTCGCAGAGATGAAAGCACCCGCGTAAGATAAGAATAATATCTACAGTTGCATCCAACCAGCCTTGCACTGAAGACGTCAGCAACATCAACAATAGGTGGATGACAGGCAGATGATCGTGGTCATATCACTGCTACTGATCAAAAGCTCATGCGTCATTGTCCTGCGAAGCATCAGCAGCGGCAGCAGCAACAACAACAAAGTCCTTGGAACTGTAACTGGAAGCCTTAATTAGAGCATACAATATGGTCTGTGCCCTTAATTTTTAAAATCATGACTTCTAACCATCTTTGCCTACAATAAAGGACTTCAATACGTTATTCTTTCCATGCAGTTTATCTGGGAATCCAGAAAGCAATAGCTGTAGTTGCTGTTGCATCGTGACCTACGACTTACCGAATGACGATGTCTCATACATTTCGGTATGTGACATGTTAGACCAACCTGCGGATCACGAAAGTATTAGTACCGACTTCATTTTTTATCAAGGCTTGCACATTCCTCATTGCATATGTCTGGACATTGTCTTACAGAGATAAGGACTTTGCAGTTCCCCTCGTGTTCCAGCTTCCCTCAGTACTTGGCTGGACATCGCCTTTACTGTCCAAATGACCCACCTGGTGTAGTCCAGCTGTGTTGCTCCAAATTTTTGCAGTGCTGGAATGACGTCTGGCTGGCATATAACAGATATGTAGTGATCACTGTAGGACAGACTGAGGACTCGACCGAAAAACAACATTTATCACTTCTGTATCAAGGTTCACGTGTGTAGTGCACTGTAGTGTGTGCTTAGTTACTCAAAAGTGGAAGGTGAAGCAACTGAATGTCTGATAAAACCAAAGATACATCAGCCAAAATGTTGTCAGAGAATGCGCGTCCTCGCATATCGGGCATAGATAAGATTAACACGATATTAGTAACTTGCAGGACCATCCAAGGAAAGGCACTAGAATTAATGTCGCTTATTGAACGCTATAATGCCCACATAGAGTATTAGGAACTGAAAGTTAGTTGAAACCGGAAGTGAATAGCAACAACAACCTGTGTTCAGATTGGAATATTTATCGCAAGAATAGGTTAGCCGCACCCGATTTCGTTGCTGAGGTTGTCGTCGGCGATTGGTCGCAGCCCATAGGCCGCGGTGGTCTATTTCCTAATGGCAGGTAACATTTTTAAGGTCAGATATGATACACTCCCCCTCCCCCAGAAGGCCGGAAGACTTGGACTCACCAATGACAGACCTTGTGTGGCGGCCTTTTATTTGAACACCGTGAACAATCAGTGGTCGGGTACAGGGAACTCACTCTCGCGACATCTGTTGGACGCTTACACGTCAGCCTCCGTCTCCCCGCCGGTGTCGGTAGGACACGTTCCGCCTCTATTCGTGCATCTGTCTTTCTTTTTCGTGGACCTTAGCTACGTACGCGCCGGCCTCCCATGTACGCGCACTCCACATCCGAAGGATTTATACCGTCAACTACTGCGCGGTGTACCTTACAATAACGATGAGCTCGAATACCCGTTAACGATTTGGACCGCAGTATGGTGCACCCTTCATCAGCGTTACCTCCCGACCTCATTTCTAGAGACTTGGTATCACGCCGTCTGTGGAAAATTTGCCACTAACCAGCGTTTATATGTGATTGGTTTGATGGACACTCCTTTATACTTCCATGTTACACTCGGTGGATGATAACACCCCTCGCTTGACCTGCGCCGGTGTTCGTGACGTCTGAACGCTGGTGCGGTGAATGGCCGTCTGATTCCTCCACGCCCCTCCATTCGCGATCGACCCATACGCTGTTATTCATCCAGAGGACGTGGGTTTCCTTGCGGCCATGATTCATGCGGTAGTCTGGGTCAAAGGAAAGACGCTCTCTTACCCTTATGGAGACGTGTACAAATCGCGGCTCGCTATTTCGACCCTCCTACAGAATGAATGTAGGGTGACTCAACGTCGTCCATGCTACCGCGTCTGTTTCGACGATTACCTCCATAGGCCTCTGCCCGATCCACCGCTTACCTGGAACGTGCCTGGCGTGGTTGACTCGACTACTGTCGATGTGTTCTACTAACACCCCTTCTCGTTAATTCGAACTCCCACTTGATATCGCATTGCCCTTGATTTCTATTTCCTCTCTCCACTCCCTACTACTGCTACCACTGTGTCACACAACTGAATTTCATAATTAAAGTTAAGTATCTCCTCTCTTGACTGTCACATCTTGTCGACTTCTGGTTGGGTGGTGGTGATGGGGACACCGTGGCTAAGTCTCGTGTGGTCGACTTCTGCCCACTCCGCCTTCGGCCCTGCCATCGAGCCGGAAACGCCCCAAACGTGCTTACCTCCCATCATCTCTACGCTCTGTCTGCTTACAGGAAACTGTTTGTTTTCCCCCATTTGCTAATTTGCTGCATTTTTTTACGGAAATAAAGTTTATATTTCTCTCTCATATCACCTAAAAATAGGTCAATAAATTAAAAAATTCAGCAGTGAACCTAGAACAAGAAAATCAAAATTTCACCAACGCACCCTTGTGCGGTGGTGCTCAACACTGGGGTAAGCAGGTTCGAATCCTGATGGTGGAAAATTTTGAACTGACCTTATTTGGTCCATAACGGGAGTAGTGATGGTGCCGTGAAGTTAGTAATCAGCAGACTTTGCACCAATGCTTTCTTTTAAATACTAAACTTCGCCGCAGTGTCTCATGATGTGAGGGCATTTGACACTATAAATGGTGATCAGTCCGTTGGATGGGTACGTTAAGCTGGGCGGCCCCAATGCGAGAGGCAGGCTATGTGCCGGCACCGGGTTTCACTCTATCCCTTCTCTCCACTTACATCAGCGGTTTTGACAAAGGACATGTTGTGGCGCTGCGACTGGAAACGAGAATTTCTGAAACGGCGGAGCTGGTCGCCTGTTGGCGTACTACTGTGGGAAGTGATTGAAGGATGGCGAAATAATAGTAGGCCTTATGGTATTGGACGACCACGTCCCATCATAAAACGTAGAGGTCGGAGGATCCCCCACTGTGCAATCCTGGATAGACAGCTATCCTGCGGCAGATCTGACGACAGCTCTGGTGCAGGCACAGGTGTTTCTGAGCACACCGTTCAAAGGCCATTGTTGGAGCTCCACATCACACGACCCATATGTGGTCCTGGATTGACCCTACAGCATCGGCAATTTTGATTGCAGTGGGCACAGAATCACTGAGTTTTCATCTTGGATCTATAGAAGCGTGTCGCCTTTCAAATGTATCGCATTTCTTGTTACACCTAGTCGATGGCTGGGTATTTACACGCTGTCATTCAGGCGAATAGCTGCACGAAACATGCACTCCACCATAGATGCAGGCTGGTGGGGGCAGAATTATGCTATCGGGTACATTTGTTTCGCATTCCATGGGATCTGTGATGGTAATCGAAAGTATCGTGACAGCAGTTAACTACGAGAACATTATTGTGGACCACCTGAATCGCTTCATGCTTGAAGTCTCCCCCTATGGCTATGACATCTTCCGGCAGGATAACTGTCCGTGTTGCTAGGTCAGAATCGGGATACAGTGGTTTGGGGTACACTGTAGTGCACTCAAATTGACGTCTTGACCTGCAAATGTGCCTGATCTGTACCCATTGTAACACATATCAGGCGCCAGCTGCGTGCCAGTAAACAACCATCCCGTAATTTGCGGAAATTGCTTGACCTTTACTTAGACATCTGAGGCCACATACTTCTTGAATCCTCTCAAGAACTTGTCGAATCCATGCCAAGCAGAATCGCTGCTGTACTATGTTTGAAAAGTGGAACAACACGCTATTAAACAGGTGCTCACAATGTTTTGGCTCATCGGTGTAAGGGTGAAGTTAAGCATCAAAGGTCGGTCAAAAATGGTTATCGGGTCATTTTACAGACCACCTGGGTCAAGAGCTGCAGTGGTAGACCGCTTCAGAGAGGACTTGTAGAATATCGTTAGTAATTTTCCTGATCATGCTACTGTAATGCGGATTGACTTAAACTTGCCAGCTACTGATTGAGAGAGTCATGCTGTCAAAAGTGGTGCCGGAGAATGAGATTCATGTGGCATTTTTCTGAACGACTTGTCCGAAAATTACTTCGAGCATAGAATTACACAACCAACTCGTGAAGGCAATGTCTTATAACTCCTAGCAACAAACAGACACTCATTTATGGAAACAGTTACTGTAGAGGATGGTATCGGTCATTGTTACGCTGTGATAGAAACTAAGACTACGGGTATTACAAGGAATGTGAAGAAAGGCAGGGAAATAATTTTGCTTAGCAAGAGTCACAGGATACAAACTGTAACGTCAAACTATCAGTGCTGATAACGAAGATGTGGGGCACAAATGGAACAAATTCAAGAGCATCGCTCAATATCCTTTACACATGTCTAACCTTAGCAAGGTCTTCAGGGATGGGCAAGACCCACCGTGGTTTAATAGCCTTGTTAGAAAATTGATAGGTAAACAAAGAAAGCTTCATCACGGAGAAGTCAAAACTTAGTTGAAGAACAAAAGCTGAACGAAGCGAAAATGAGCGTAAAGAGAACAATGAGAGAAGAGTCCAATGAGTTCGAAAGTAAAATTTTGTCAATCGATCTGAATAAAGACCCTAAGAGACTTTGTTCTCCCGTGAAATCAGTAAGCGGCTCGAAATAATCTTTTTATTCACTCAGAGACCAAACTACCTCCGAAACTGATGATAACAGATACACTACTGGCCATTAATATTGCTACACCAAGAAGAAATACAGATGATAAACGGATATTCATTGGACAAATATATTATACTAGAACTGCTATGTGATTATATTTTCACGCAATTTGGGTGCATAGATGCTGCGAAATCAGTACCGTGAACAACCACCTCTGCCGTAATAACGGCCTTGATACTTCTGGGCATTGAGTCAAACAGAGCTCGGATGGCGTGTACAGGTGCAGCTGCCCATGCAGCTTCAACACGATACCACAGTTCATCAAGAGTAGTGACTGGCGTATTATGACGAGCCAATTGCTCGGCCACCATTGACCAGACGTTTTCAATTGGTGAGAGATCTGGAGAATGTGATGGCCAGGGCAGCAGTCGAACATTTTCTGTATCCAGAAAGGTCCGTACAGGCCCATCAACATGCTGTCGTGCATTATCCTGCTGAAACGTAGGGTTTCGCATGGAGCGAATAAAGGGTAGAGCTGACCGAGACGTGTAACCAATGGCACCCCATACCATCACGCCTGGTCATACGCCAGTATGGTGATGACGAATACACGCTTCCAATGTGCGTTCACCGCGATGTCGCCAAACACGGATGCGACCATCATGATGCTGTAAACTGAACCTGAATTCATCCGAAAAATAACGTTTTGCCATTCGTTCGTCAGTGAGTACACGATTGCAGGCGCTCCTCTCTGTGATGCAGCGTCAAGGGTAACCGCAGCCATGGTTTCCGAGCTGATAGTCCGTGCTGCTGCAAACTTCGTCGAACTGTTCGTGCAGATGGTTATTGTCTTGCAAACGTCCCCATCTGTTGACTCAGGGATCGAGACGTGGCTGCACGATCCGTTACAGCCATGCGGAGAAGATGCCTGTCATCTCGACTGCTAGTGATACAAGGCCGCTGGGATCCAGCACGGCGTTCCGTATTACCCTCTTGAACCCACCGATTCCATATTCTGCTGTCACACGTAGGATTTCGACCAACGCGAGCAGCAACGTCGTGATACGATAAACCGCAATCGCGATAGGCTACAATCCGACCTTTATCAAAGTCGGAAACGTGATGGTACGCATTTCTCCTCCTCACACGAGGCACAACGTTTCACCAGGCAACGCCGGTCAACTGCTGTTTGTGTATGAGAAATCGGTTGGAAACTTTCCTCATGTCAGCACGTTGTAGGTGTCGCCACCGGCGCCAACCTTGTGTGAATGCTCTGAAAAGTTAATCATTTGCACGTCACAGGATCTTCTTCCCGTCGGTTAAATTTCGCATCTGTAGCACGTCATCTTCGTGGTGTAGCAATTTTAATAACCAGTAGTGTAGAAGGACGATCTACTGGATTTGGGCTTCCGAAATTGTTTCATCGTGGAAGACCGTAAACAGTCCCTCCTTCTATTACCTTACGAATGTCAAAACATTGGGATAGTTGGTCGCGGAATAGAAAAGCAACTACAGTCGCTTAGCAGCGGAACGGCGTCAGGGTCAGATGAGATACCTATAAGATTTATGCGAAAGAATTTGCTCCCCTTCCAGCAGCACAAAGGGTACCTAGCGACTGGAAGATAGCATGAAGGTAGGTAGGTGGATAAGCATAAGTATACGTCTATATCGTTGACGTTGTAGAATTATGGAACATGTTTTACGCTCAAGAATTTTGTCGTTTATGGACTATGAAGTATCGTCCGTAAAAATCAACACAGATTGTGCAAACAGAGATCGTGCCAAACTCAGCTCGCTCTGTTCCCCCATGAGATCCATAGCGCAGTAGGTAAAGGCGCTCAGGTTGATGCCGTGTTTCTTGACTTCAGGAAGGCGTTTGACACCGACGCGTACTGCCATTTAATAGAAGAAATGCGAGGTTACCGAGTATAGCGCCAGATTTGCGAGTTCCTTGCAGACAGAGGTCAAGAATTTGCTCATTAACGGATTAATATCCACGGTGTAAAGGTAATATCCACAGTGCCCAGAGGAAATGTGATATGACCGTTACTGTTAACAATGTGTATAAATGATCTATCAGAAAGCGTCGGAAACTCTTTAAGAATGTTTTCAAGTGAGGCGGTTGTCTGTAAGAAAGTAGCAACGCCAGAAGACAGTATCGATTTGCAGAAAGACCTACAGAGGCTTGATGAATGGTGCATACTCTGGCAGTTCAACCTGAACGTAAATAAATGTAACGTACTGTGCGTACATAGGAAAAGAAATCCACTACTGCACAACTGCACCAATGATGACGTATTGTTAGAAACAGTATGTACCGTAAATACCTAGGAGTAACTATCCTGTTACTTAAGTGGAGTGAACACGTAAAAGAAATAGTAGGAAAAGCAGATGCCACACTGAGATTCATAGGAAGAGTATTAAGCAAATGTAGTTCATTAACGAAAGAAGTGTCTTACAAGGCGCTTGTTCGACGGGTTCTTGAGTATCGTTCATCAATATGGGACCACTACCACGTAAAACTGGTAGAGGAGACAGAGATGATCCAACGAAGAGCAGCGCGTTTCGTGACGGGATCATATGGTCGGAGCGATAGCGTTACAGACATGCTTAGCAAACTGCGGTAGCAGATGCTATAAGACAGGCGTTGTGGATCAAGGAGAGGTTTACTATTGAAATTTCGAGAGAGCACTTTCTGGGAAGAACATTTCAGTGCCCTGTGTTGCTAAGAAGAGCGAAGTAATGTTCCTTTGGACATGCATACATGTACGATGACAGGTTGTGACGCAGGAACGATGATAAATGGAAGTTTGAGTCTGGCCCAGAATCGTGCACCGACAGCTAAAGCGGTTAAGGCGACCTCATGCGTGGTGCGAGAAATCCGGGTTCGAGCCCCGGTCCGGCACGAATTTTCATTGTCATTCCATTATACAGTTGATGGTTGTTCGCAGCTGTGAACACATTTCATGTTTTTCCGCGAAGAGTCGGACAACATATTATTTCCTCCCACATACATGTCTCGAAACTACAGTGACGAGAAAATTCGGAAAATTAGAGCTAATACAGAGGCTTACAGACAATGATTCCTCCCAGGCACCATTCGCGAGTGGGTCAGGGAAGGTGGGATCAGTTGGTGGTACCAGAAGTACCCTCCACCACTTACTGTAAGTGGCTTACCGATACTGATGTAGATATAGATGCATGTCATCAGTCGACCACATAGCAAGTGGCGTCGAGCCGTCAACATGCACCGTTTAGACACCCCAGCAGGTTCTCCAATGTCGAAATGGGGAGGAAGCCTTATGTTCCGCTACGGCTACGCTGAGCAGCTGACCGTCGATCTTACGATGGTCGTAGTCCATGACCAGCGTCCTTTCCTCAGTGCATATGAACATCTTCATAAAACGCTGCATACATTGTATTGTATCATGTGAGGCCAGTTGTCACCTTGTGACGCATAGATCAGCTGCAGCTCCATGATTCTGCCTTCCTCGAACTCAGTCGCTATTTTCAAATTCTTAAGGACACACGCTATTTTAATATGAATTTTTCTCTCATCTATATTTATTGTAAGTTTTATTTGTAATGTATAGCCAATCCTTCTATGGCTTGATCTTTAGCCACTCGGCACAATTACCGAAACAAGACTCAGAGAAAAATTACATATTTCAGAGTAAATTAAAATGTTATCCTCACCTTCACATGGTTACCTGTACCAAGAAATTACGACACAGTGGTCCGCTCCTGGTAGCTGAGTGGAGCCGGAACGGTAGCTCAGCGTGTTCGGTCAGAGAGCCGGTTGGCCTCTGTAATAAAAAAAAAAATGAGTGGAAGGATCAACCACCGAACTTGAACAGGATGTCTTGCGACGTCCGCAACGACCAAACACAACGAACAATAACGAGCAAAATGAAAAATAAAAAAAATAGTGGTCAGCGCGACAGAATTTCAATCCTAAGGGCCCGGGTTCTATTCCCGGCTGGGTCGGACATTGTCTCTGCTCAGGGACTGAGTGTTGTGATGTCCTAATCATCATCATTTCATCGCCATCGACGTGCAAATCGAAAGACTTGCAGCCGGCTAACGGTCTGCCGGATGGAAGGCCCTAGTCACACGCCAGTTACATTTACGACACAGAGCATCGTCCGAAATTCCACTGTCCGTGAGACATATATGACGTAATAATAATTCCACAGCATGAACTGTGCAAGTTGCTACAACGTATGTGAGACAGCGCAGCTTTGCGAAATAGTCCCCTCGATTCCCTTCACGTTAAAATGAACAATATGGGCTCCTGTGATAATCTAAAATGAATATTCGGTTCACTGGCTGACATTCACACGCGCAAATGTGTTTGGTATGTTGAATCTGAAATTTACGAACCAAAATGTTATTTTTATTCATTTATGCGTTATTTGGCGAGGCTACATTAGGGCACTTGAAAGCCTCTCTTACACGTAACCACAGATCCTGAGAGAGTTTACAGTGCTATCCACAATATCTGTACATACAACAATGATGATAATGTAATTATTAGAAGGGCACACCTAATGCAACAATATTCTGAAAGTGCACGCCAATAACATGTCTACCCACCATGTTCAAGTTGCTAACCGATACTGTAGCGTACATAATTCAGGACTTAATAGATGAAAACGACGTCGTACCAGTGAAACAAGTAGGTGACAAAATGAAGCTGCGATGACACAATAGACCAGCTCTTGAGCGACTAAACGTTTAAATAAGTCTGGAGAACTGCAAAAGCCGGAAATAAATCTACACAAGACCTGCCATGACTACAAAAATAGCCTTTGACCCATTGTCACACATTTTGGACGTAGACTATCTACAAGCCATTGGGGTCAGCAGAAACATCAGGAATTTCAAAGAAAATGCGATGATGGACTGGATGACAGAACTATTTGTCGGAAATAGAGTTTAAATCAAGAAAGGCGTTTTCCAGGGGGACTCATTCTCTCCACTGCTGTTCATGAATACCTTGATTCCACTATCAATCATGTTACAGGAAACAAACACGGGGTTTGTGAGTACTTTTCCATCCTGGACATGGATCATCGGAAGCACTGTGGATAATCTGAAACTGAAATCCAGTCTCTAACGAATACAGTCCGAATATTAAGCAATGGCACCAGCATGGAATTCGCTTTAGAGAAGGGCACCACTCTGTCGCTCAGAGAGGGAAAAATCTCAGAAAGTGAAGGCATCGAAAGTCAAATGGACAAGCCGTCAAGTGGTTTAAGTAAAAACTCGGTGCTTTGCAGTTGGACAGCTTCAAACACGGGGAAGCAAAAAGTGTTGTTAACAAATACATGAAAACTATTCCCTCTTCGTCCAGACGGGCCTCGGAGGGACCAGCTGTACCGACCGACCGCCTTGTCTTCCTTAACTGTTGGGCTTCACTGTATGCTGGTACGGAGGGGTATATGGTCAGCAGACCGCTTTCAGAACAGTTGTCAGTTTTTATGATTTGAGCCGCTACTTCTTAATCAAGTAGCTCCTCAATTGGCTGAGAGTATCCCTCTTGCCAACAGCGCTCTACAGACCTCGACAGTCACCAATCCAGCTGAAAGCCGAGCCCGACAGTGCTTGACCAGGGTGATCTGACGAGAACCAGTGTTACCTTTAAGCAACGCTGTTGAGAAAATGTATATCAGACCGTTACAAAATTCTTAAAAAGAAAACCGAATGGCGGAAACCTCATCAAGGCAATGAATACCTCGCCCATAACCATCATCAGATACATTGCAGGCATCGTGAACTGGACACAAGTAGAGATGGATAATCTGGACAAGGAAACGTGACAACTCATGACAGTTCACCGTGAACTCACGCTCCATTGACGTTGACAGACTGTTCTTGTGCAGAAAAACTGTTGGTAGAGGATTCTTGCAGATGAACCGGACAATGGAAGAAGGAAAGCACGCATTAGCAGACTATGTGAAGTGATATATAACCAAGAATCTGTTCTGAATTAAGCCAGCAACAGAAAAGTTCTCAAAGTATCGAAAGCTGCTCCTTAGAGCCGGACTGAAAGCGCGCTCAGTAAAGTATTTCAAGGGCATTTTCTGGAACGACCGAAAGCAAATAGATAAAGAAAATACCAGTAACTTAGCTAACTAAACACTAAAGAAGAAAAGTAGAGGACTGATATAGTGGACAGCAACAAGCCATCAGAACTAACGGCATCAGAGCCAGTATCAAAAAATCAGCAGAAGACTCGATGTGCAAGGACTCTGCAAAGAAACTGATGAAAAGAGGGTCACATCCTCAGTGATCGCAAAAAAGATCGTTCATTATTATTACAAGCAGTGGCACAAGGCTGTGTCAGAAACGATCCACTGGATCGTATGCCGAAATTACAATTTGCCAGCTGCAAAGAACTGGTGGGACCACAAGCCAAGAAAGGTTAACGAAAAAATCTCAAATTACTGTGGGATATTTGACTTCAGAGGCCGGCCGAAGTGGCCGAGCGGTTCTAGAGGCTTCAGTCTGGATCCGTGCGACCGCGACGGTCGCAGGTTCGAATCCTGCCTCGGGCATGGATGTGTGTGATGTCCTTAGGTTAGTTAGGTTTAAGTAGTTCTAAGTTCTAGGGGACTGATGACCTCAGATGTTAAGTCCCATAGTGCTCAGAGCCATTTGAACCAATTTGACTTCAGACAGATTGAATGGTGAAGCGCCCATACGCCAAACCTAATAGTTGTGGAGAGAAAGGAAGTGTGAATCACTGACATTATGATGCCATGTGTTAAGAGAATCGACGAGAAACAACTGAGAAAATGTATTGGATAGTAGGACTTAAAATTTGGACTACAGCCACTCTCACGCAATTCGGTGGTTATTGGCACTCCAGGATCAGGCCAAAAACATACCAGTGGGCACTTAAAAACCATTGACACTGATAAATATTCTTCTGAAAGCTTCAAGAGCCCACTTTACTAGGATCTGCGCGAGTTATCCGCCGATAACAAGTCACGTAGTCTTTAGACGCATAAGAAGTGTCCAAGTAGTGATAAAATATATCACATGAGATAGTCATCTCATGTGATATATTTACTGTAGTAATACCAATGATAAAAATAGCTGTAGTAATCCATATATGGTGTTACATTTATGTCGCTCTTACTACTATCATATCAAGTAATTTTCTCATAACTTAAGGCTCCTGTCAAATGGGAGCAACGGCATACCAACAGTAACACATGGCTGCAGGAAAAAGGATCATATCTGATGATGAGCTCGTATGGTCCAAGGAAGAGAGTGGAGTAGTAACTCAGAAAACGGATGTGAATATGTAAAACTGGGTTAGTTGTCCTAAGTATATAGTATATTACATAAAACTGCACTTTAAATATATTTCAAAATATAACCGCTACCCTTCACAGTAGAAGGTGATTTTATTGAATGCTCAACTGGTTTTGGGCTTGTGCCCATCCTCAGGTTGTTTTACACCCAGTTACATGTTCCAGTGCACAATGTTGGAAATCACAGCTAAAAAAAGAAACAAATAATGTGATGATGAGTAAAGAGATCCAACTGAAACAATCGAAGTTACTAAGTGACATGTGTTGTAAAGTAGTATGGTACCTACATGGAGGTGGAGTATCCGGTTGTTTCCACATTACATTCGTCACATTTTTTACAAAAAAATCTCGCCTTTTTACACATTAACTGTGCACTATACATCATAGTAAATATTGGTATTAAGATCTAAGATGTTCAAAGGTGTTACACGTACGGAAACATAGCAGATCTTATGGATTATAAAAATGAAACTGTTACATGGTTATGGTACCACACTGTCATGCTACTGAGAGTATATTCAGGTCTTTCAATCTCCTCAGCTATACCACTGTATAGGATAATGATGTCATCAACATACCTTTTGTAATAAATGATTTTATCTCTAAGCAAACATTCTGACCTGAAGAATTGTTTTTCTGTGTGCTTAATGTAAACGTTTGCAAGGATTCTTGCCAACCTGCTGCTCATTCCAAGACCATCTTCTTGCTTGTAAATTTTGTTGGTGAAAGAGAAATAATTATGTGAGATGCTTATTTGTAGCTGTTCAGTGAGTTCATATATCTCTGTCTTGGATAACTTTCTGTGTTTTACTGGATTGTATTTAATTATCTGAATTATGTGATAAATAGGTATATCGGTGTAAAGATTTACTAAGACCATTGAAGCAAATTTGGCGTCCTCTGCTTCATGACAAAGTATTTAAGGACATCAGAGTCAGATAAAAGAAAATCAGAAGATTTCAGTATTTTCCATAGTTGGGATGTATGCAGCTGAGCTTTGCATACCTGTTGAGATTTGTGGTGAAAATATATTTTACGTGTAAATGTTCGTGGTTTAACGAGTGGCAGAGATTGTTTAGCTTCTAACTCGATAAACGTACTTGACGAAATTCCTCAATCTATCATTCAGTTTTTTGAAGTTTCTTATTCCTTTGTTATGCACATACACCTATATACACTAGTATACAATTTCGTTGTAGCATTCACCATGTGGCTTATATGCACATGTGTACGAGATAATCAAATATGTAGCCTCAACTTCAAGTCATTTTACTAACCATTTTTTTTTTTTTTTTTGTAGCTGCTAATAACTTTGTTCATTTGCTGGTTGATGCTGGATAATTTTATTTCACAGATGTGATTCATTAACCACTTAGTCTCACATTCATTATTTCACGTGGTGCAACAGACTCTCTAATAACGTCGTTCAAGTCAATATTTGCATATTAATCACAACATATCTACTCTTCCCCCCATGAACCATGGACCTTGCCGTTGGTGGGGAGGCTTGCGTGCCTCAGCGATACAGATGGCCGTACCGTAGGTGCAACCACAACGGAGGGGTATCTGTTGAGAGGCCAGACAAACATGTGGTTCCTGAAGAGGGGCAGCAGCCTTTTCAGTAGTTGCAGGGGCAACAGTCTGGATGATTGACTGATCTGGCCTTGTAACATTAACCAAAACGGCCTTGCTGTGCTGGTACTGCGAACGGCTGAAAGCAAGGGGAAACTACAGCCGTAATTTTTCCCGAGGACATGCAGCTCTACTGTATGATTAAATGATGATGGCGTCGTCTTGGGTAAAATATTCCGGAGGTAAAATAGTCCCCCATTCGGATCTCCGGGCGGGGACTACTCAAGAGGACGTCGTTATCAGGAGAAAGAAAACTGGCGTTCTACGGATCGGAGCGTGGAATGTCAGATCACTTAATCGGGCAGGTAGGTTAGAAAATTTGAAAAGGGAAATGGATAGGTTAAAGTTAGATATAGTGGGCATTAGTGAAGTTCGGTGGCAGGAGGAACAAGACTTTTGGTCAGGTGATTACAGGGTTATAAATACAAAATCAAATAGGGGTAATGCAGGAGTAGGTTTAATAATGAATAAAAAAATAGGAGTGCGGGTTAGCTACTACAAACAGCATAGTGAACGCATTATTGTGGCCAAGATAGACACAAAGCCCATGCCTACTACAGTAGTACAAGTTTATATGCCAACTAGCTCTGCAGATGATGAAGAAATAGATGAAATGTATGGCGAGATAAAAGAAATTATTAAGGTAGTGAAGGGAGACGAAAATTTAATAGTCATGGGTGACTGGAATTCGTCAGTAGGAAAAGGGAGAGAAGGAAACATAGTAGGTGAATATGGATTGGGGGGAAGGAATGAAAGAGGAAGCCGCCTTGTAGAATTTTGCACAGAGCACAACTTAATCATAGCTAACACTTGGTTCAAGAATCATGAAAGGAGGCTGTATACATGGAAGAAGCCAGGAGATACTGACAGGTTTCAGATAGATTATATAATGGTAAGACAGAGATTTAGGAACCAGGTTTTAAATTGTAAGACATTTCCTGGGGCAGATGTGGATTCTGACCACAATCTATTGGTTATGAACTGCAGATTGAAACTGAAGAAACTGCAAAAAGGTGGGAATTTAAGGAGATGGGACCTGGATAAACTGAAAGAACCAGAGGTTGTAGAGAGTTTCAGGGAGAGCATAAGGGAACAATTGACAGGAATGGGGGAAAGAAATACAGTAGAAGAAGAATGGGTAGCTCTGAGGGATGAAGTGGTGAAGGCAGCAGACGATCAAGTAGGTAAAAAGACGAGGGCTAATAGAAATCCTTGGGTAACAGAAGAAATATTGAATTTAATTGATGAAAGGAGAAAATATAAAAATGCAGTAAATGAAGCAGGCAAAAAGGAATACAAACGTCTCAAAAATGAAATAGACAGGAAGTGCAAAATGGCTAAGCAGGGATGGCTAGAGGACAAATGTAAGGATGTAGAGGCTTGTCTCACTAGGGGTAAGATAGATACTGCCTACAGGAAAATTAAAGAGACTTTTGGAGAGAAGAGAACCACTTGTATGAATATCAAGAGCTCAGATGGAAACCCAGTTCTAAGCGAAGATGGGAAGGCAGAAAGGTGGAAGGAGTATATAGAGGGTTTATACAAGGGAGATGTACTTGAGGACAATATTATGGAAATGGAAGAGGATGTAGATGAAGACGAAATGGGAGATAAGATACTGCGTGAAGAGTTTGACAGAGCACTGAAAGACCTGAGTCGAAACAAGGCCCCGGGAGTAGACAACATTCCACTAGAACTACTGATGGCCTCGGGAGAGCCAGTCATGACAAAACTCTACCATCTGGTGAGCACGATGTATGAGACAGGCGAAATACCCTCAGACTTCAAGAAGAATATAATAATTCCAATCCCAAAGAAAGCAGGTGTTGACAGATGTGAAAATTACCGAACTATCAGTTTAATAAGTCACAGCTGCAAAATACTAACGCGAATTCTTTACAGACGAATGGAAAAACTGGTAGAAGCGGACCTCGGGGAAGATCAGTTTGGATTCCGTAGAAATGTTGGAACACGTGAGGCAATACTAACCTTGCGACTTATCTTAGAAGAAAGATTAAGAAAAGGCAAACCTACGTTTCTAGCATTTGTAGACTTAGAGAAATCTTTTGACAATGTTAACTGGAATACTCTCTTTCAAATTCTGAAGGTGGCAGGGGTAAAATACAGGGAGCGAAAGGCTATTTACAATTTGTACAGAAACCAGATGGCAGTTGTAAGAGTCGAGGGGCATGAAATGGAAGCAGTGGTTGGGAAAGGAGTGAGACAGGGTTGTAGCCTCTCCCCGATGTTATTCAATCTGTATATTGAGCAAGCAGTAAAGGAAACAAAAGAAAAATTTGGAGTAGGTATTAAAATTCATGGAGAAGAAGTAAAATCTTTGAGGTTCGCCGATGACATTGTAATTCTGTCAGAGACAGCAAAGGACTTGGAAGAGCAGTTGAACGGAATGGACAGTGTCTTGAAAGGAGGATATAAGATGAACATCAACAAAAGCAAAACGAGGATAATGGAATGTAGTCAAATTAAGTCGGGTGATGCTGAGGGAATTAGATTAGGAAATGAGACACTTAAAGTAGTAAAGGAGTTTTGCTATTTAGGGAGTAAAATAACCAATGATGGTCGAAGTAGAGAGGATATAAAATGTAGACTGGCAATGGCAAGGAAAGCGTTTCTGAAGAAGAGAAATTTGTTAACATCGAGTATAGATTTAGGTGTCAGGAAGTCGTTTCTGAAAGTATTTGTATGGAGTGTAGCCATGTATGGAAGTGAAACATGGACGATAACTAGTTTGGACAAGAAGAGAATAGAAGCTTTCGAAATGTGGTGCTACAGAAGAATGCTGAAGATAAGGTGGGTAGATCACGTAACTAATGAGGAGGTATTGAATAGGATTGGGGAGAAGAGAAGTTTGTGGCACAACTTGACTAGAAGAAGGGATCGGTTGGTAGGACATGTTTTGAGGCATCAAGGGATCACAAATTTAGCATTGGAGGGCAGCGTGGAGGGTAAAAATCGTAGAGGGAGACCAAGAGATCAATACACTAAGCAGATTCAGAAGGATGTAGGTTGCAGTAGGTACTGGGAGATGAAGAAGCTTGCACAGGATAGAGTAGCATGGAGAGCTGCATCAAACCAGTCTCAGGACTGAAGACCACAACAACAACAACAACAACATATCTACTCTTACGACAGGCGTATTCTGAGAGCAGACTGGTTTTATTCAGCATTCCAATACACCTTATTATTCCCTACTCGTTTGGTTCCAAAATCCTATTTTTCAACATTATCACCATTCAATGCGATGCTCTTATTTCATCTTACTGGTAGAAGCCTTACGACAGCATGGCACCACTCTATTGGTCGACGCCGGGGCCAATGTTTCGCCGGCCGCTGTGGCCGAGCGGTTCTAGGCGCTCCAGTCCGGAACCGCACTGCTGCTATGGTCGCAGGTTCGAATCCTCCCTCGGGCATGGATGTGTGTGATGTCTTTAGGTTAGGTAGGTTTAAGTAGAATTAAGTCTAGGAGACTGCTGACCGCAGATGTTAAGTCCCACAGTGCTTAGAGCCATTTGAACCACTTTTTAGAGCCATGTTTTGCTGCATCAATAAATACGAGTACGTACTGCTTCCCACGAAATTCATCCTTCATTAGAGCATGCAGATGGAAGTGAAAATGTGCTGTTGGGATCGATGAGACAGAACAGTTCAGTGAAGTTTTGTGAGCTCCCCTCGGGTGCGTAGACTTGTATGAATGCTTGTGGTGTCATGGAGAAGGATACGTTCGTTAGCATTTTTGAGGCGATGCACACGCTGAAGTCGTCTTCAATTTCTTGATGGTAGCGCAATACATTTCAGAGTTGATAGTTGCACCATGAGGGAAGATTTCGTCAGCACTACCAACAGAGACGTCCGGTTGAACAGCGGGGTGTTTGATTTCGATCCGTCGATCACCTCAAATGAGAGTGTCCACACGTTCCAAAATTGCAGTAGTCTCAGATGCGTGCGACCGGCAGAGAAGCGACAGTTTTGCGCGACCTCTTTGCGATGATGACAGACCCCTCGCCCAACTATTCGCCGTGATTTTGTTTACTGTCATGTCTCCGTAGACATTCTGTAAGCGCCCGTGAATATCTGCGGTCATCTGATTTTCCGCCAAGAGAAGCTCAATGACGGACCTCTGTTTGGAAAGTACCTGCGTTACAGACGTCATTTTGAAAACTATGTATAGCGCCGTCACTGATTGGAACTTCGTTTAACGATAGTGGCTGAAACAGGAAAATTATAGTGACCGAGGCTGGAATATTCGACGATGTCCCACAACAAATCTCGCATTTTTCCACCCGAAACTGGCCGAGAAAAAATGTGTTGCATTACTTGTTGAATGCCCCTCATAATTTTAAATAGTTATAATTAGTCGTTCCAAATAAAGCGTTCGGAGGGATTCTCTTAGTTATCAAGCGACTGCAGGAACAAATTAATCCCTCTGAAAGATTCCTGATGCAGAAACTCACTTCCTGCTCCCTGAGAATCGAATTATGAAATGGTGTCAATCTGAACATCACAGCCTAATCCTAGCAATAGAGGCTAAAATAAAAAGTTCTCTCCGAGTACGAAGAAGCTAGCTTAGATGGCTTAAATTTGCTGTTTGACGAACTGTAAATATATTTTCATAAAATAAACTTCTAAAATTACGCACTCGAAATCTACAACGAACTACATACAGTTTCAACTTTATAGTCTCTGAGAAAGCAAATTTATGAAACAAATACGAGGCGTTTTAAGTAAGTACCGTTTTGAAATTAAAAAAAGAATACGTCCTAAGATATCTTAATAATTTTATTTTTACATGAAAACTTGTACCTTAATCTACTTTTCTACATAATTTCCGTCAATATTGAGGCACTTGTCAACACGTTGTACCAGTTTTTAATACCCTCCTCATAGAAGTCTGCCGCCTGACTTGTTAACCACTGCATCACCACTGTTTTGACTTCGTCATCAAATCGAAGACACTGACCGCCCAGGTGTTTCTTCAAGTGCAGAAACAGTTGGTAGTCACTGGGTGCAAGATTGGGGCTGTACGGAGGATGATCTAGAGTTTCCCATCGAAAAAATGTGATGAGATCTTTGGTCTGGTTCGCCACACACGGAAGGGCATTGTCTTGCAGCAAATCGGTGCTACTGCTCAACTTCCATGCACTGTTGCTTTGATTGTGGTGTGACGTAGGCCACCCATGTATCATCGCCCGTAACAATTTGGCTTAAGAAATCATCATCGTCGCTGTGGTACCGCTCAAGTAAAGTCAATGCATTGTCTAAACGTTTGGTTTTGTGCACATCCGTCAACATTTTCGGTACCCAACGTAAGCACAACTTTCGGTAATTCAAATGCTCGGTCACAATGACATACAAAACACTACGAGAAACATTAGGAAAGTCATGCCGCAAGGAGGAAACCGTAAAGCGTCTGTTTTGTCTCACCTTATTGTCCACTTCCTGCACCAAACTTTCATTAACAACCGAAGGACGCCCACTCCGTTGTTCGTCATGCACATTTGTGCGATCATCTTTAAATGCTGTCACCCACTGACTCATAATGTTTTCTCCGTAAACTGCACAGATCTCACGATTAATATCGATCGCTTTTAGGCCTTTAGCACTAAGTAATCTTATAACAGCCCGTACCTCTCAGTCGGCGGGGCTCACGATTGTCGGAGGCATCTTAAGCAGTCAGTACACAACGTAAACAAGGAAGAATCAGACTGTAATGGCGTCAGTGCGTAGATTAAGGTACAGGGTTTCATGTAAAAATAAAATTACTGAGATATCTTAGCATGTATTTTTTTTAATTTCAAAATGGTACTTACTTAAAAAACACGCCTCGTAGATACAATTGAACTACGAACTTCAGAAATTATTTTTGTCGCTTAAGTGGATTCAGGCGTAATACCTAAATGCTTAACAAAACTTAAGTTATTTGAAAACTAGTATTACTTGCTGTTTATCGTTGTGTCCAAGATTTTTGTGGTTATTGAGGTTGCTGTCAAATACACATCAGTTAGTTACGAGTTCGTATTCTATTTTGTATTAAGTGTGCCCTAAGCAGAACCCCGGAATGATACATGTTTGTATGTACTGTTTATATACCTGTAAGAGGACACTAATTGACGACGGAAATATTAGAATATACTAGAAAATATTAGAAACTGGACGTAGAAAGCCTATATCTGCTTCTTTTTTTGATTATCTGAATCATTTTCCAAGAATAGAGGCTGAAAACCAACGATTATCAGTAACTGATAACGACTACTCTGAGTAGTACTTGACTACGGCAGTGAACCGGGAGCGACCGTTTTCGTCTCCCTTTCTGTCGAAACGAGGCTTGCCCCTCGGCGCCGATGCAGACAGTCAGCAGTGGTGCAGAGCAGACAGAAGACGTCGGCAGCGGCGATGACAGGCGCACGTTACGCACTGCCTCGTAAGACCGAACTGCGAGTTGCGTCACGGGTGTGGGTGGCGCGCGCTGCGTAATATCCTGGGAGCGCGGCGGAAGCCGTTTCGCCAGCGGAGGCCCCTGCGTTGCTCCCTGAACGGCGCATCTTATCTGCCGGCCAATGGAACAAAAGCAGAGGAGGCAATTAAGCGGGATCCGGCGCCGGCCCACTTCGCGGCGGAATACATTAGCGCCCCGCTAGTGGCCGTACGGAAGCAAACAATGCCTCTGCCGGCTGCCGGAACGGGCGCCCGCAGTAGAGTCCGGTTAGCAAACCGCCGCGCTGAACCGCGGATGAAGCCGTGGGGTGCCGAGGAGAAAGCACTGCAGCACTGACCGGGCGGCCAGCGGCGAACTGCCCGTATTAGAAGCGTGGAGAGAGGGACGCCAGCATGAGCTTTGGGGACTCTGGGTCAAAAGTTGCGAGCGGAACCGACAACATTTCAAACTGAAATTTGGACTGCTGACGATTGAAAGGGAACATACTTTTTTTAATATTTCAATCTGTTTGCAGAACTTGTACTAGATTATACGTTCAAACCAGCTAGTCAAAGTGTCGCCTCCTAGCTCCATTGCAGGCAGCTTCTCCTTGTCGAATGGCACGCAGATGTGAAGGCGTTGCAGTGTGCTTAGTGCACAATACGGCAGTTCCCCCCTGTGGTGGTCAGACGTACGGAGTATTTCACAATGATTTGAATAACACAAAAATAATCGCGAAACGAAGCGGAACATTTTACACAGGATACAACTGTTATTCAATTTTAATTATAAAATACTACCTCGAACAAATGACGGCCATTAGCGGCTACACAATACTCGAGCCGTTTCACCCACTTTATGAACACATGTTTCTTAACTGGTGTAGGAGTTCTTGAAATTTCATCGTGAATCATGTCTTTTAACTGTTGCTGGAATCTCGACTAGTCGGAGTACACTTTACCCATTAAATAACCCAATAAGTAAAAATCAGGCGCTTTCAAATCAGACGAGTGCGGCGGTCACTTGGCACAAGCGTTTTTGGAAATTAGGTGGTAACCAGACGGTTCACGGAGAACTTGTAAGCTCTTCTTAGATGTGTAACATCTCGCGCCGTCTTGTTGGAACGGTTTCGTAGCGAACGACGAAGTTTTTGACTGTAAACCGCTAGGCATACATTCGATGTCGATGCACTAGCAGTTGCACTGGAGTTTCTTACGCTGTGCAATATTTTCCGACCAGTAGGGAATTGATACCGCGGCTGAATCTTGAACTCCTTACGAAAGGCACGTTGCACACGCTCGACAGATGCGGCGTAGCGAAAATAGCACTCCACCGCGAACGCACGACGTTGCTTCGACTATTACGATATGATTACCGATCTGTGAATGGGATGAAACTTGAAACTATTTTCTACTAACGGCGCCACCGTCTCTGTATGTTATTTTTAGCATGTTGTTGTTGTGGTCTTCAGTCCTGAGACTGGTTTGATGCAGCTCACCATGCTACTCTATCCTGTGCAAGCTTCTTCATCTCCCAGTACCTACTGCAGCCTACACATCCTTCTGAATCCGATTAGTGTATTCATCTGCCAGCTGGAGTAGCCGTGCGGTTCTAGGCGCTACAGTCTGGAACCGAGCGACCGCTACGGTCGCAGGTTCGAATCCTGCCTCGGGCATGGAATGTGTGTGATGTCCTTAGGTTAGTTAGGTTTAATTAGTTCTAAGTGCTAGGGGACTGATAACCTCAGAAGTTAAGTCGCATAGAGCTTAGAGCCATTTGAACCATTTTTTTGTATTCATCTCTTGGTCTCCCTCTACGATTTTTACCCTCCACGCTGCCCTCCAGCACTAAATTGGTGATCCCTTGATGCCTCAGAACATGTCCTACCAACCGATCCCTTCTTCTAGTCAAGTTGCACTACAAAATTTTCTTGTCCCCAATTCTATTCAATACCTCCTCATTAGTTATGTGATCTACCCATCTAATCTTCAGCATTATTCTGTAGCACCACATTTCGAAAGCTTCTATTCCCTTCTTGTCTAAACTATTTATCGTCCACGTTTCACTTCCATACATGGCTACACTCCATACAAATACTTTCAGAAATGACTTCCTAACACTTAAATCAATACTCGATGTTAACAAATTTCTCTTCCTCAGAAAAGCCTTCCTTGCCATTGCCAGTCTACATTTTATATCCTCTCTACTTCGACCATCACCAGTTATTTTGCTCCCCAAATAGCAAAACTCCTTTACTACTTTAAGTGTCTCAATTCCTAATCTAATTCCCTCAGCATCACCCGACTTAATTCGACTACATTCCATTATCCTTGCTTTGCTTTTGTTGATGGTCATCTTATACCCTCGTTTCAAGACACTGTCCATTCCATTCAACTGCTCTTCCAAGTCCTTTGCTGTTTCTGACAGAATTACAATGTCATCGGCGAACCTAAAAGTTTTTATTTCTTCTCCACGGATTTTAATACATACTCCGAATTTTTCTTTAGTTTCCTTTACTGCTTGCTCAATATACAGATCGAATAGCATCGGGGAGAGGCTACAACCCTGTCTCACTCCCTTCCCAACCGCTGCTTCCCTTTCATGTCCCTTGACTCTTATAACTACCATCTGGTTTCTGTACAAATTGTAAATAGCCTTTCACTCGATGTATTTTACCGCTGCCACCTTCAGAATTAGAAAGAGAGTATTCCAGTCAACATTGTCAAAAGCTTTCTCTAAGTCTACAAATGCTAGGAACGTAGGTTTGCCTTTCCTTAATCTTTCTTGTAACATAAGTCGTAGGGTCAGTATTGCCTCACGTGTTCCAACATTTCTATGGAATCCAAACTGATCTTCCCCGAGGTCGGCTTCTACCAGTTTTTCCATTCGTATGTAAAGAATTCGCTTTAGTATTTTGCAGCTGTGACTTATTAAACTGATAGTTCGGTTATTTTCACATCTGTCAACACCTGATTTCTTTGGGATTGGAATTATTATATTCTTCTTGAAGTCTGAGGGAATTTCGCCTGTCTCATACATCTTGCTCACCAGATGGTAGAGTTTCGTCAGGACCGGCTCTCCCAAGGCTGTCAGTAGTTGTAATGGAATGTTGTCTACTCCCGGGGCCTTGTGTCGACTTAGGTCTTTCAGTGCTCTGTCAAACTCTTCACGCAGTATCATATCTCCCATTTCATCTTTATTTACATCCTCTTTCATCTCCATAATATTGTCCTCGAGGACATCCCCCCTGTATAGGCCCTCTATATACTCCATCCACCTTTCTGCCTTCCCTTCTTTGCTTAAAACTGGGTTTCCATCTGAGCTCTTGATATTCATACAAGTGGTTCTCTTTTCTCCAAAGGTCTCTTTAATTTTCCTGTAGGCAGTATCTATATTACCCCTCGTGAGATAATCCTCTACATCCTTACATTTGTCCTCTAGCCATCCCTGCTTAGCCATTTTGCACTCCATGTCGATCTCATTTTTGAGACGTTTGTATTCCTTTTTGCCTGCTTCATTTACTGCATTTTTGTATTTTCTCCTTTCATCAATTAAATTCAGTATCTCTTCTGTTACCCAGGATTTCTACTATCCCTCGTCTTTTTACCAACTTGATCCTCAGCTGCCTTCACTATTTCATGCCTCAAAGCTAACCATTCTTCTTCTACTGTATTTCTTTCCCCCATTCCTGTCAATTGTTCCCTTATGCTCTCCCTGAAACTCTGTACAACCTCTGGTTCTCTCAGTTTATCCAGATCCCATCGCCTTAAATTCTCACCTTTTTGCAGTTTCTTCAGTTTTAATCTACAGTTCATAACCATTAGAATGTGGTCAGAGTCCACATCTACCCCTGGAAATGTCTTACAATTTAAAATCTGGTTCCTAGATCTCTGTCTTACCATTATATAATCTATCTGAAACCTTTTAGTATCTCCAGGGTTCTTCCATGTATACAACCTTCTTTCATGATTCTTGAACGAAGTGTTTTTAGCATACGTTATTCAAATTTGAAATCGTCAAAACATTGTGAAACACTTTGTAACAGGCCGAAACCTTGACAACAAGCATGCCTTCCCTCACGTTTCCATGCAATCCAACAGCAGGCGGCTGTCATATCCGAATGCCCCATAAATCATGATATTGAATGATTGGAAACGTTGGCCAAACTTAGACTCACTACGAGGTCCCCTTTAAATTCTGCGAGGTTCTGATAATGCTCCCTCACACGAGTACACTGCATCTTCGTATTTTCACTGTGATCGCTAAACATCTGACACTATTCATTCCCGGTGTATGCTCTACCAAGCCTGGCAAGTACACCAAACATGAACAAAACAAACGCAACTATGGTGGCTAATCTGTCAAATGGATCAAATGGCTCTGAGCACTATGGGACTTCTCTTCTGAGGTCATCAGTCCCCTAGAACTTAGAACTACTTAAACCTAACCTAACCTAAGGACATCACACACATCCATGCCCGAGGCAGGATTCGAACCTGCGACCGTTGCGGTCGCGCGGTTCCAGACTGTAGCGCTTAGAACCGCTCGGCCACCCCGGCCGGCCGCTAATCTGTCACAGAGAATTGAAAATCTAATCACATACAGACCCGTTAATTATGTGCACTTGTAGGAAGCTACACTGTCATCCAGTAACGTCTTCCGGATGATTCACTTCTTTTGTCGGGTAGTGTTTTTGAACGTTAATTTTAAGTTAAACCGTACAATCATGAAAAGTTTTGCACCATCCTTGTTCTCAGAACTCCTGAAGATAGACGTTGACTGTGGATATTGTATCACAGACACAGTCCCTTTGACTGTTCAGAGATGTCACTAAACCTGCCGGCCGAAGTGGCCGCGCGGTTCTGGCGCTGCAGTCTGGAACCGCGAGACCGCTACGGTCGCAGGTTCGAATCCTGCCTCGGGCATGGATGTGTGTGATGTCCTTAGGTTAGTTAGGTTTAACTAGTTCTAAGTTCTAGGGGACTAATGACCTCAGCAGTTGAGTCCCATAGTGCTCAGAACCATTTGAATTTTTGAACCACTAAACCTGCCCAGAGATGTAAACAATCACGCTTGAGCAGCGCCTATTAGACAGAGGGGGTCCGACAGCCGATCAGTTCCATTCATTCCACCAGGAAGGAGGTATACGGCTCATGTTGTCTGTAGTTCAACCATGCCTAGACGGTGAATACCGCGGTTCGATCGCGTCCGCATTGTTACTTTGTGCCAGGACGAGCTCCCAACGAGGGAAGTGTCCAGGCGTCTCGGAGTGAACCAAAACTATGTTGTTCGGACATGGAGGAGATACAGAGAGACAGGAAATGTCGATGACATGCCTCGCTCAGGCCGCCCAAGGGCTACTACTGCAGTGGATGACCGCTACCTACTGATTATGGCTCGGAGGAACTCTGACAGCAACGCCACCATGTTGAATAATGCTTTTGTGCAGCAATAAGGCGTGCAGTTACGACTCAAACTGTGCTCATAGGCTGCATGATGCGCAACTTCACCCCCGACTTCCAAGGCGAGGTCCATCTTTGCAACATCGACACCATGCAGCGCGGTACAGATGGGCACAACAGCATACCGAAAGGACCGCTCAAGATTAGCATCACGTTCTCTTCGCCGATGAGTGTCTCATATGCATTCAACCAGACAATAGTCGGAGACGTGTTTGAGGCACCCGGTCAGGATCAACGCCTTAGACACACTGTCCAGCTAGTGGAGCAGAGTATAAGTTTCCTGCTATTTTGGGGTGGTGTTACGTGGGGCCGACGTATGCCACTGGTGGTCATGGTAGGCGCCATAATGACTGTACGATACGTGAATGCCATTCTCTGACCGATAGTCCAACCATATCGGCAGCATATTGGTGAGGCATTCGTCTTCATGGACGACAATTCGTGCCCCCATCTTGTGAATGACTTCCTTCAGGAAAATAAAATCGCTCGACTAGAGTGACCAGCATATTATCCAGACGTGAACCCTATCGCACATGCCTGGGATAGATTGAAAAGGGCTTTTTATGGACGACATGACCCACCAACCATTCTGAGGGATCTATGCCCAATCGCCGTTAAGGTTTGGGACAATCTGGAGCAACAGTGCCTTGATGAACTTGTTGATAGTATGCCACGACGAATACTGGCATGCATCACTGGAAGAGGACGTGCTACTGGGTATTAGAAGTACCGGTGTGTACAGCAGTCTGGACCACCACCTCTGAAGGTCCCGCTGTGTGGTGGTACAACATGCAATGTGTGGTTTTCATGAGCAATAAAAAGGGCGGAAGTGATGTTTATATTGATCTCTATTCCAGTTTTCTGTACAGGTTCCGGAACTCTCGGAACCGAGGTGATGCAAAACTTTTTTTTTATGTGTGTAGTTCACGTGCGCAGTTGTTTGTCATTAGTCATGTAGACAACATTGATTCGTACACCCCAAATGTTTATACGATATTTTACATGCACGACGAAATTACGTGAAAGTGATTCGAAATGACTGTTTCGTGACCAGAGACACTGTCTACTGGTTTGATGTACATAATATATTCTGTCGAGTCACATTAATGTGACCATCTGTCAAAAGCCGAAATAACACCTTTCGCAACGCGAGACGCGCAGGAATAGAATCAACGAGGTTCAGGGTCTGGAAGGTACCTAACCGATATGTGGAGCCATTATGTCTCGTGTCTGGTGACGTGGGATGTACGTTAAATCGTATAGAGATCTTAGAACCACGCACATACACTGCGATCTGTGTCACACGTTGCATTGCATAGCTGGTAGATCCCATACTGTCGAGGAAAGCCAAATTGCATGTAGAGGTGTATATGGTCTCCAAGGATGGATGTATAGATGTGTTGAATCTTTATTGCTTCCAAAATGACGAGACCAAGGAAGGAATGCCAGACCATAACACTACCTTCTGGTTGCAGGGTGTTTGCTTTCAGACTTTTACGCTAATGGATATCTGTCCGAGGAAGCTTAAAAAGTGATTCATTTGAAAAGGCTCCATGTCGCCACTCAGTGGACGTTCCGTTGCTATAAAGAGGTGCAAATTCCATCCATCATCGCCTAAGAACGGCATTCAGCATGGGTGCATGAAGCAGCCGCCTGCCGCAGAGGCGCATCTGTAGCGACGTCCGCTGAGCGGTCGTCGAGGAGACACTGTTGGTACACCCTTGGTTGGTCTGGACGCTGGGCGGTCACCTGTCCATATATTCGCCCGTTCACATCTCTGCAAATGTCGTTTATCTCTGTCGTCAATGGCCAGTGGTGAACCATAGTTGCGCAGGCGTCAGTTTTTGATAGCTCCATTTTATCATCCACAGTGTGTTGTGTGATGTCCTTAGGCTAGTTAGGTTTAAGTAGTTCTAAGTTCTAGGGGATTGATGACCATAGCTGTTAAGTCCCATAGTGCTCAGAACCATTTGAACCATTTTTTCATCCACGGTATACTTTAACCGCGGCGGCCGGAGAACAGTCTATAAACTTAGCCGCTTCGGAAATGCTTCCTCCCTTAGCCCAAAAGCCAATGATCATTCCCTCTTCGACGTCAGATAAATCGCTCCATTTCCGCATTACGACAATGACTCCAATGTTTTCCCCACCACAATCTCCACTGCTAGTTCAGCCACCTGCTGTCTGTAACTGGTTATTTAGCGTTGACATTGAACATAGGCGGTGGTCATGTTAATGTGACTGGACCGAGTACTAATGTTTTCAGTGTGTAATAAAATGTTGTACAGTAAATCCACAGGGTGGATATTTACAAAAGAACAGTCAGTGGGTAAGAAAGCACGCATTTTCTCAACGTAAGGGACTTTACTATGAGTAGCATATTGCATGACTTCCTGTGATCCAGAGTCCACAGTTACTAAGAATTTTTTTTATGACTCCGTAATTCCTGTAACTGTTCAAAATAAAAATTAACAATTTGAGGCATCATGGAGGTATTATAAAATTTATACATTCGTTGAATAACAAAAACACTGTGCATTGGCGGAGCTGTCATTTGTATTCGTGTGATTCATGTGATTATGGCCGCACGACTGGAATTAACAGACTTCAAAAGCGGAGTAGTATTTGAAACTAGACGTATGGGACATCATATTTCGGAAATCGTTAAGGAATTCACTATTCCGAGATCCACGGTGTAAAGAGTGTGCCGAGAATACCAAACTTCCGGGATTACCTATCACCATGGACAACCCAGTGGCCGACTGCCTTTACTTAACGACCGGCAACAGTGCCGTTTGCATAGAGTTGTCAGTGCTAATATACAAGTTACAATGCATAAAATAACCGCAGAAATCAATGCTGGACGTACGATGAGTGTATATGTTAGATCGGTGCGGCGAAATTTGTCGTTAATGAGTTATGGCAGCAGACGATCGAGGGGTGTGCCTTTGCTAACACCACGACATAGGCTGCAGCGCCACTCCTGGGTTCGCGACCATATCGCTTGGACCCTAAACTCCTGGAAGACAGTGGCCTGCTCAAATGAGTCCCGAGCCTTGGACCAAAATTACCAACAAGGCACTGTGCAAGCTGGTGGTGGCTCCATAATGGTGTGGGCTGCGTTGACATGGAATGGACTGGGTCCTCTGGCCCAACTGAAGTGATCGTTGACTGCAAATTGTTATGTTCGGCTACTTGGAGACCATTTGCAGCCATTTATAGACTTCATGTTCCCAAACAATTATATTATCAGGCCACAACTGTTCGCGATTCATTTGAAGAATATTCTGGACAAATCGAGCGACTGATTTGACCACCACCCATAAAATCCGTCAGGAGGTCAGGTCGTGTACAACATCCTGCACCATAAACACCTTGTCAGTTATGGACGTCTAAAACGGCAGCATGGCTCATTATTTCTGCCAGGGACTTCCATTGGCTTGTTGTGTTTATGCTGCGTCGGGTTGCTGCACTACGCTGGGTAAAACGAGATCCGACACGCTATTAGGAGGTACCTCATGGCTTTCTCACCTCAGTGGGTTTGCTACAAAATCCTTCTAAATACTCTCCAACTGTGAACGGTTTTATCACTGGCAATAAACTGTCCAAAATAAAAAATAAGACGGCACAGAATTTCAGTTTAACAGTTTTAATGAAAAAATACAACACTATTACTTTGTAAGGTTGCATAAAGGGAACTTTTGTCCATCATGTAGACAAGCTGTTATTTTATGGTACGTGCCAAAAGAAAAAGAAACGGACGAAATTTCTTTGACATTGAGAAAACATTTCTTATCGTGTAAGTACACTGCAACAGTGATGTGATATGGGAAGGATGATTGAACTAAAAGAACTAAAGACAGTAGTTACAGGAAATAAACTGGTAAAGTGAACGGACGTTTGAATGACGACTGCCGAAAATTCTGTGCAGCTGATGGTGTTACAACTCATCCGTAGTGAAATCCTTTCCTGCGAAGCCCTTGTGCCTAGTGAGCGAGAGTGACAATCATTTCGTGAAAGGTCTAACGGAGCAAGAGCTTGAGCAGTTGCGCAACTGCGATTGGCGGCAGGCGGAATCAATTAGGCGGTCAGTGGTCACGGCGTGACGGTCGCTCTAACAGCTGAGCGGCGGGCCGGCGCAATGCAGGGAAGACGACGAATGCACGTCTGAGAGCTACATTTCTGATCCCCTTCTATCATTCATCTTTCACAACAACATTCATCTCTAACAGGCCGACAGCATTTCGTGCTCTAGTACTACTTCCGTCATAGAAAGTTCTTTAGCCTGACAGAACATCTCCTCATTAGGTTGGTTGGTTGGTTTTTGGGGAAGGAGACCAGACAGCATGGTCATCGGTCTCATCGGATTAGGGAAGGATGGGGAAGGAAGTCGGCTGTGCCCTTTCAGAGGAACCATCCCGGCATTTGCCTGGAGTGATTTAGGGAAATCACGGAAAACCTAAATCAGGATGGCCGGACGCGGGATTGAACCGTCGTCCTCCCGAATGCGAGTCCAGTGTCTTACCACTGCGCCACCTCGCTCGGTTTCTCCTCATTATGCAAGTACAACCAAATGTCACGTGACGAAAAATAAGTGAATGAAACAGGATACTCTAAATTCTCGGATGCTTATTTTGAAGATAACTTGAACTAAAAGTCGTATATATCTTCTCGAACGTCTTAGCTGTACCTGTCTGACTTTGAAGATGCAAGTATCAATGAGTTTACGAATTTTCCTCCTTTCACTCACTAGTGTCTCATGAAATCAGATTCTGGCATAACTTTTCATTAAGATAGAAAATATTTATTACAATGGAGTACTGAAAAGTAATGTCTCCGAACTTCTTACGCAAAACTTTTAAAGCTTTTTAAGTAAATGAACGTTATTAACATTTTACATATTTATTCTTCATGTCTGCATACACTGCTGGCCATTAAAATTGCTACACCAAGAAGAAATGCAGATGATAAACGGGTATTCATTGGACAAATATATTATACTAGAACTGACATGTGATTACATTTTCACGCAATTTTCGAGCATAGATCCTGAGAAATCAGTACCCATAACAACCAACTCTGGCTGTAATAACGGCCTTGATACTCTTGGGCATTGAGTCAAACAGATCTTGGATGGCGTGTACAGGTACAGCTGCCCATGCAGCTTCAACACGATACCACAGTTCATCAAGAGTAGTGACTGGCGTAGTGTGACGAGCCAGTTGCTCGGCCACCATTGACCAGACGTTTTCAATTGGTGAAGAGATCTCGAGACTGTGCTAGCCAGGGCAGCAGACGAACATCTTCTGTATCCAGAAAGGCCCGTACAGGACCTGCAACATGCGGTCGTACATTATCCTGCTGAAATGTAGGGTTTCGCAGGGACCTAATGAAGGGTAGAGCCACGGGTCGTAACACATCTGAAACGTAACGTCCACTGTTCAAAGTGCCGTCAGTGTGAACAAGAGGTGACCGAGACGTGTAACCAATGGCACCCCATACCACCATGCCGGGTGATACGCCAGTATGGCGATGACGAATACACGCTTCCAATGTGTGTTCACCGCGATGTCGCCAAACACGGATGCGACCATCATGATGCTGTAAACAGAACCTGGATTCATCCGAAAAAATGACGTTTAGCTATTCGTGCACCCAGGTTCGTCGTTGAGTACACCATCGCAGGCGCTCCTGTCTGTGATGCAGCGTCAAGGGTAACCGCAGCCATGGTCTCCGTGCTGATAGTCCATGCTGCTGCAAACGCCGTCGAACTGTTCGTGTAGATGGTTGTTGTCTTGCAAACGTCCCCATCTGTTGACTCAGGGATCGAGACGTGGCTGCACGATCCGTTACAGCCATGCGGATAAGATGCCTGTCATCTCGACTGCTAGTGATACGAGGCCGTTGGGATCCAGCACGGCGTTCCGTATTACCCTCCTGAACCCACCGATTCCATATTCTGTTAACAGTCATTGGATCTCGACCAACACGAGCAGCAATGTAGCGATACGATAAACCGTAATCGCGATAGGCTAGATTCCGACCTATATCAAAGTCGGATACGGGACGGTACGCATTTCTCCCCCTTACACGAGGCATCACAACAATGTTTCACCAGGCAACGCCCGTGAACTACAGTTTGTGTATGAGAAATCGGTTGGAAACTTTCCTCGTGTCAGCACGTTGTAGGTGTCGCCACCGGTGCCAACCTTGTGTGAATGCTCTGAAAAGCTAATCATTTGCATATCACAGCATCTTCTTCCTGTCGGTTAAATTTCGCGTTGTAGCACGTCATCTTCGTGGTGTAGCAATTTTAATGGCGAGTAGTGTATTTATCTTTTTCCATGTCTTCACATTTTTCCTGCAGCCATTTCGTCTTAGCTTCCCTGCACTTCCTATTTATTTCATTCCTCAGCGACTTGTATTTCTGTATTCCTGATTTTCCCGGAACATGTTTGTACTTCCTCCTTTCATCAATCAACTGAAGTATTTCTTCTGTTACACATGGTTTCTTCGCAGCTACCTTCTTTGTATCTATGTTTTCCTTCCAAACTTCTGTGATGGCCCTTTTTAGAGATGTCCATTCCTCTTCAACTGTACTGCCTACTGCGCTATTCCTTATTGCTGTATCTATAGCGTTAGAGAACTTCAAACGTATCTCGTCATTCCTTAGTACTTCCGTATCCCACTTCTATGCGTATTGATTCTTCCTGACCAATGTCTTGAACTTCAGCCTACTCTTCATCACTATTATATTGTGATCTGAGTCTATATCTGCTCCTGGGTACGCCTTACAATCCAGTATCTGATTTCGGAATCTGTCTGACCATGATGTAATCTAATTGAAATCTTCCCGTATCTCCCGGCCTTTTCCAAGTATACCTCTTCCTCTTGTGATTCTTGGACAGGGTATTCGCTATTACTAGCTGAAACTTGTTACAGAACTCAATTAGTCTTTCTCCTCATTCATTCCTTGTCCCAAGCCCATATTCTCCTGTAACCTTTTCTTCTACTCATTCCCCTACAACTGCATTCCAGTCGCCCATGACTATTAGATTTTCGTCCCCCTTTACATACTGCATTACCCTTTCAATATCCTCATACACTTTCTCTATCTGTTCATCTTCAGCTTGCGACATCGGCATGTATACCTCAACTATCGTTGGCGGTGTTGGTCTACTGTCGATTCTGATTAGAACAACCCGGTCACTGAACTGTTCACAGTAACACACCCTCCGCCCTACCTTCCTATTCATAACGAATCCTACACCTGTTATACCATTTTCTGCTGCTGTTGATATTACCCGGTACTCATCTGACCAGAAATCCTTGTCTTCCTTCCACTTCACTTCACTGATTCCTACTATATCTAGATTGAGTCTTTGCATTTCCTTTTCAGATTTTCTAGTTTCCCTACCACCTTCAAGCTTCTGACATTCCACACCCCGACTCGTAGATCGGTATCCTTTCATTGATTATTCAATCTTTTTCTCGTGGTAACCTCCCCCTTGGTAGTCCCCTCCCGGAGATCCGAATGGGGGACTATTCCGGAATCTTTTGCCAATCGAGAGAACATCATGACACTTCTTCAATTACAGACCACATGTCCTGTGGATACACGGTACGTGTCTTTAATGTAGTGGTTTCCATTGCCTTCTGCATCCTCATGTCGTTGATCATTGCTGATTCTTCCGCCTTTAGGGGCAATTTCCCACCCCTATGACAAGAGAGTGCCCTGAACCCCTATCCGCTCCTCCACCCTCTTTGACGAGGCCGTTGGCAGAATGAGGCTGACTTCTTATGCCGGAAGTCTTCGGCCGCCAATGCTAATTATTTATCAAAATTTAGGCAGTGGCGGGGATCAAACCCGGGACCGAAGACGTTTTGATTATGAATCAAAGATGCTACCCCTAGTCCACCTGTCGGAAGGACAGACTCAGCATACAGGAAAGTCAAAACAACCTTTGGTGACATTAAAAGCAACGGTGGTAACATTAAGAATGCAACGGGAATTCCACTGTTAAATGCAGAGGAGAGAGCAGATAGGTGGAAAGAATACATTGAAAGCCTCTATGAGGGTGAAGATTTGTCTGATGTGATAGAAGAAGAAACAGGAGGCGATTTAGAAGAGATAGGGGATCGAGTATTAGAATCGGAATTTAAAAGAGCTTTGGAGGACTTACGGTCAAATAAGGCAGAAGGGATAGATAACATTCCATCAGAATTTCTAAAATCATTGGGGGAAGTGGCAACAAAACGACTATTCACGTTGGTGTGTAGAATATATGAGTCTGGCGACATACCATCTGACTTTCGGAAAAGCATCATCCACACAATTCCGAAGACGGCAAGAGCTGACAAGTGCGAGAATTATCGCACAATCAGCTTAGCAGCTCATGCATCGAAGCTGCTTACAAGCATAATATACAGAAGAATGGAAAAGAAAATTGAGAATGCGCTAGGTGACGATCAGTTTGGCTTTAGGAAAAGTAAAGGGACGAGAGAGGCAATTCTGACGTTACGGCTAATAATGGAAGCAAGGCTAAAGAAAAATCAAGACACTTTCATAGGATTTGTCGACCTGGAAAAAGCGTTCGACAATATAAAATGGTGCAAGCTGTTCGAGATTCTGAAAAAAGTAGGGGTAAGCTATAGGGAGAGACGGGTAGTATAAAATATGTACAACAACCAAGAGGGAATAATAAGAGTGGACGATCAAGAACGAAGTGCTCGTATTAAGAAGGGTGTAAGACAAGGCTGTAGCCTTTCGCCCCTACTTTTCAATCTGTACATCGAGGAAGCAATGATGGAAATAAAAGAAAGGTTCAGGAATGGAATTAAAATACAAGGTGAAAGGATATCAATGATACGATTCGCTGATGACATTGCTATCCGGAGTGAAAGTGAAGAAGAATTAAATGATCTGCTGAACGGAATGAACAGTCTAATAAGTACACAGTATGGTTTGAGAGTAAATCGGAGAAAGACGAAGGTATTGAGAAGTAGTAGAAATGAGAACAGCGAGAAACTTAACATCAGGATTGATGGTCACAAAGTCAATGAAGTTAAGGAATACTGCTACCTAGGCAGTAAAATAACCAATGACGGACGGAGCAAGAAGGACATCAAAAGCAGACTCGCTATGGCAAAAAAGGCATTTCTGGCCAAGAGAAGTCTACTAATATCAAATACCGGCCTTAATTTGAGGAAGAAATTTCTGAGGATGTACGTCTGGAGTACAGCATTGTATGGTAGTGAAACATGGACTGTGGGAAAACCGGAACAGAAGAGAATCGAAGCATTTGAGATGTGGTGCTATAGACGAATGTTGAAAATTACGTGGACTGATAAGGTAAGAAATGGGGAGGTTCTACGCAGAATCGGAGAGGAAAGGAATATGTGGAAAACACTGATAAGGAGAAGGGACAGGATGATAGGACATCTGCTAAGACATGAGGGAATGACTTCCATGGTACTAGAGGGAGCTGTAGAGGGCAAAAACTGTAGAGGAAGACAGAGATTGGAATACGTGAAGCAAATAATTGAGGACGTAGGTTGCAAGTGCTTCGCTGAGATGAAGAGGTTAGCACAGGAAAGGCATTCGTGGCGGGCCGCATCAAACCAGTCAGTAGACTGATGACAAAAAAAAAAAAAAAAAAATGTATTTTTTTCTCAACATAGTCACCCTACCGACGAACATATTACTTCCAACGAGAGACTAGTTTGTTGGTACCGTCACTGTAGAATGTTTCATTTTGTTGTCGGTGACACAACTTCAGCTGTGCTTGCATTGCTTCATCGCCATCAAAGTGAAGTCATCGAAAGTGTTCTTCAAGTTTTGTAAATAGATTAAAAACGGATGGGGGCAAGTCGAGACTCTGTGTAGGATGACCGATGACAACGAATCCAAAGCATCCGATTTTTGGAGAAGTCGCAGCGCTCGTTTGTAGTCTGACAATGTCATGTTGAAGTAGAGTGTGCTGTACGTGTGGACGAACTCTTCCAATTCGTGCTTTAAATTTTCTGATGGTTTCGCAGTACCTTTAGAAGTTGATTGCGGTGCCTTTAATCATGAATTCCAAATCCACCACACGTTGAACATACCAGAACACTGTGAGCATGACTTTGTCTGCATATGGTATGGTCTTAAACTCTTTTCGCGCCAGTGATTCTCCGTGACGGAACTGTATTCATGCTCTCTTGTTTTCAGGGTCAAAACCGTGAATTCAGATTTCATGACCCGTCACAGTGTTGTTGAGGAGTTTGTCATGCTCATGCTCACAACGTGAAAGAAATTGTTGGCGGATGTCGAGCATCCTCTGCATCATGGCAGGAGTGAGCATTCGACGCACTCCTGTATCTCACACACGGCCATGTTACACGCTATAATTCGAAGCCCTCTAGGAGGAGAGGGTTGCAACTTGCATCAGCGAAGCGGGAAGGTCTACCGAGTAATGTGCATGACATGTAGTACTTCAACCGATATTGAAGACGAAACAGAAATTTCGGAAACATTACTTTTCAGCACACCGCCAAACAAAGAAGCGTGTAATAAGAGCAATATGTTGGTGTCTTTTGTAGAACCGTTTGTAGATCACTCTTTAAATAGTCGGCCATAAAGCCAACAAACCCAGAATAAATTTACGCCCTTGCGAAGATCGGCATTAACACTAAATGGAAGTCGAAAACGAAGTAACAATACTGCATGGAGAAATGAACTGCATTATCCATCACTAGCACTAAATGTGGCCAGAAAAGAGTGAGGCATTTACCCATTAGATTTTTTAACTTCTCATTTCTTTTCATTTATTTAACCTGGTACTATTAGGGCCATCAGGTCCTCTCTTACGTCTAACTAGGCATTCTGTGTATTTTACTTTATTTTCACATAACGACACTGCTGTTTTAAAAAGCTTGTATGTTATATTGGATACAACTTGCAGGAGAAACTGTATCATAAACAGTGTAACACAGTGGTACCTTAGATAAGCGAAAACGTACTTCGTATTAGTTAATGAAAAGTAAAGAAACAGAGATTTGCAATCAGGATCATTCACATTCAGAGTACTGCCAGCAGCTGAACGTGTGACAAAGATAAGAGAGGGAAAGAAATATGCATGTGGTAAGGGACAGCTACCGAATGGTGGAGAAAGGAGGGAGGGAGGGAGGGTGGAACGAAGAAAGTGGGGTGACTGACCGAGAAGAGAAGAAAGCATAATTGAGAGAACATACTGGCACTCTCATTACTGTTTGACAGAGACGCAGTTGGACATTTGTATTAATTTTTGGGGAAGAGTTCTGACGCTAACAAAGGGAACTGCTACACCTTTTTCTTAATGCAACAGGGCATTCAATTTTGCGCAGAGTGCAGGGCAACATGCTCTTCAGGTGGACAGCAGCAACAGATAACTGGGTTGCAAACGTTTTTCTTTTATGGATGGGCTGAATAAGACACATGTTGTGTTGCGTTTATAGTGAGATGAACTCTTAACCATTACTTGAAAAACCTAATAAATATTAAAACGAACATCTGTTAAAGAAAAAAAAGAAAAAAAACGGGTGAAAGGATTACCTATGAACTTGAACTGGTATCATGGGACGTCCGCCCCGAACAAATGCAATGAACAATAGCGAAAAAAATGAGGTTATAGAAAAATGCTTATCGTGTTGATTAGTACCCAAACCCTTCTTGGTCCCTGTTAAAAATCCACCAGTGCTTCAATTTTAATAATCAGCGTTGGCGGCCGAAGGTTTCCGGCGTAAGACGTTACCCTCATTCTGTCAACGACCGCCGGACGAAGTGGCCGTGCGGTTAAAGGCGCTGCAGTCTGGAACCGCAAGACCGCTACGGTCGCAGGTTCGAATCCTGCCTCGGGCATGGATGTTTGTGATGTCTTTAGGTTAGTTAGGTTTAACTAGATCTAAGTTCTAGGGGATTAATGACCTCAGCAGTTGAGTCCCATAGTGCTCAGAGCCATTTGAACCATTTTTGTCAACGACCTTGTCAAAGAGGGCGGACGAACGGACAGAGGCACAGGGTACTGTCTTGCCCTTGTGGTGGGAAAATAACCCGAAAGGTGGAAGAATCAGCAATGATCAACGACATGAAGGCAATGGAAACCACTGCATTAAAGACACGTAACGTGTATCCACAGGACATGTGGCCTGTATTTGAAGAAGTGTCATGATGATCTCTCCATTGGCAAAAGATTCCGGAATAGTCCCCCATTCGGATCTCCGGGAGGTCACCATGAGAAAAAGATTGAATAATCAACGAAAGGATAACGTTCTACGAGTCGGGGCGTGGAATGTCAGAAGCTTGAACCTGGTACGGAAACTATAAAATCTGAAAAGGGAAATGCAAAGGCTCAATCTAGACATAGTAGGGGTCAGTGAAGTGAAGTGGAAGGAAGACAAGGATTTCTGGTCAGATGAGTATCGGGTAATATCAACAGCAGCAGAAAATGGTATAACAGGTGTAGGATTCGTTATGAATAGGAAGGTAGGGCGGAGGGTGTGTTACTGTGAACAGTTCAGTGACCGTGTTGTTCTAATCAGAATCGACAGCAGACCAACACCGACAACGATAGTTCAGGTATACATGCCAACGTCGCAAGCTGAAGATGAAGAGATAGAGGAAGTGAATGAGGATACTGAAAGGGTAATACAGTATGTAAAGAGGGATGAAAATCTAATAGTCACGGGGGACTGGAATTTAGTTGTAGGGGAAGGAGTAGAAGAAATGGTTACAGGAGAATATAGGCTTGGGACAAGGAATGAGAGAGGAGAAAGACTGAGTTCTGTAACAGGTTTGACCTAGTAATAGCGAATACACTGTTCAAGAATCACAATGGCAGGAGGTATACTTGGAAAAGGCTGGGTGATGCGGGAAGATTTCAGTTAGATTACATCACGGTGAGACAGAGATTCCGAAAACAGATACTGGATTGTCAGGCGTACCCAGGAGAAGATATAGACTCAGATCACAATAAGTAGGGATGAAGAGTAGGCTTAAGTTTAAGACACTAGTCAAAATGGTTCAAATGGCTCTGAGCACTATGCGACTTAACATCTGAGGTCATCAGTCCCCTAGAATTTAGAACTACTTAAACCTAACTAACCTAAGGACGTCACATACATCCATGCTCAAGGCAGGATTCGAACCTGTGACCGTAGCGGTCAGGAAGAATCAAAACGGAAAGAAGAGGAATACGGAAGTACTAAGGAATGACGAGGTACTCTTGAAGTTTTCTAAGGCTATAGATACAGCAAGAAGGAGTAGCTCAGTAAGCAGTACAGTTAAAGAGGAATTGACATCTCTAAAAAAGGCCATCACAGAAGCTTGAAAGAGAAACATAGGTACAGAGATGGTAACTGCGAAGAAAAATGGGTAAGAGAAAAAATACTTCATTTGATCGATGAAAGGATGAAGTATAAGAAGGTTCCGTGAAACTCAGGAACACAGAAATACAAATCACTGAGGAATGAAATAAATAGGAAGTGCAAGGAAGCTAAGGCGAAGTGGCTGAATGAAAAATGTGAAGAAATCGGAAAAGAAATGATTGTTGGAAGGACTGTCTCTGTCAGTCGAAAACTAAATCAAGGGTGGTAATATTAAGCGCGCGATGGGAGTTTCACTGTTAATTGCAAAAGAGAGAGCAGACAGGTGGGAAGAATGCACTGAACACCTCTATGAGGGGGAGAACTTGTCTGATGACGTGGTGGAAGAAGAAACAGGAGTCGATTTAAAAGAGATAGGGAATCCAGTATTAGAATCAGAATTTAAATGAGCTCTGGAAGACTTAAAATGAAGTAAGACAGAAGGGATGAATAACATTCCTTCAGAATTTCTAAAATCGTTGGGATAACTGGCAAGAAAACGACTATTCACGTTGGTACGTAAGCCGTGTGAGTCTGGCGATATACCAACTGATGTTCGGAAAAATGTCATCCACACAATCCCGAAGATTGCAAGAGCCGACTAGTGCGAGAATTATCGCACAATGTACTTAACATATCGTGCATCCAAGTTGCTGACAAGAATAATGTACAGAAGAATGGAAAAGAGAATTAAGGAGGTAATAGCTGACGATCAATTTGGCTTTAGGAAAGGTGAAGTAGCCAGAGGGACAATTCTGACACTGCGGTTCATAATGGAAGCAAGACTAAAGTAAAGAGAAGGCTATTAGTATTAAAAACAGGTCTTAATTTGAGGAAGAAATTTCTGATAATGTACGTTTGAAGTACGGCATTGTATGGTAGTCGAAGATGGACTGAGGGAAAACCAGAGCAGAAGAGAATTGAACCATTTGAGATGTGGTGCTACAGAAGAATGTTGAACATTTGGTTGGTTGAGAAGGTATACAATGAGGAGGTTCTCTGTACGATTGGAGAGGAAAGGAACATATGAAAAACACTGACAAAAAGAAGGGACAGGATGGTAGGATGACTGTTAAGACATCACGGAATAACTTCCATGGTGCTAGAGGGAGCGTAGAGAGCAAAAACTGTTGAGGAAGACAGGGACTAGAATACATCCTGCAAATAATTTAGGACCTTATACATCCTCCGTACGGTCCCGATCTCTCCCCGTGTGAATTCCATGATTTAGGAGCCCTGAAAACAGATGCTGATGACCGTTAATTTTCTTTGGACGAAGAGGGGCACGCCTTCGAACAATCATGGTTCTATAGGCAACCGCAATCATTTTCCATGAAGACACTGACTGCCATGTCTCACAGTGGGATAAATGTATTAACAGTTGTGACGATTACTTTTGAGGTAGTAACTTACACTCCTGGAAATGGAAAAAAGAACACATTGACACCGGTGTGTCAGACCCACCATACTCGCTCCGGACACTGCGAGAGGGCTGTACAAGCAATGATCACACGCACGGCACAGCGGACACACCAGGAACCGCGGTGTTGGCCGTCGAATGGCGCTAGCTGCGCAGCCTTTGTGCACCGCCGCCGTCAGTGTCAGCCAGTTTACCGTGGCATACGGAGCTCCATCGCAGTCTTTAACACTGGTAGCATGCCGCGACAGCGTGGACGTGAACCGTATGTGCAGTTGACGGACTTTGAGCGAGGGCGTATAGTGGGCATGCGGGAGGCCGGGTGGACGTACCGCCGAATTGCTCAACACGTGGGGCGTGAGGTCTCCACAGTACATCGATGTTGTCGCCAGTGGTCGGCGGAAGGTGCACGTGCCCGTCGACCTGGGACCGGACCGCAGTGACGCACGGATGCACGCCAAGACCGTAGGATCCTACGCAGTGCCGTAGGGGACCGCACCGCCACTTCCCAGCAAATTAGGGACACTGTTGCTCCTGGGGTATCGGCGAGGACCATTCGCAACCGTCTCCATGAAGCTGGGCTACGGTCCCGCACACCGTTAGGCCGTCTTCCGATCACGCCCCAACATCGTGCAGCCCGCCTCCAGTGGTGTCGCGACAGGCGTGAATGGAGGGACGAATGGAGACGTGTCGTCTTCAGCGATGAGAGTCGCTTCTGCCTTGGTGCCAATGATGGTCGTATGCGTGTTTGGCGCCGTGCAGGTGAGCGCCACAATCAGGACTGCATACGACCGAGGCACACGGGGCCAACACCCGGCATCATGGTGTGGGGAGCGATCTCCTACAGTGGCCGTACACCACTGGTGATCGTCGAGGGGACACTGAATAGTGCACGGTACATCCAAACCGTCATCGAACCCATCGTTCTACCATTCCTAGACCGGCAAGGGAACTTGCTGTTCCAACAGGACAATGCACGTCCGCATGTATCCCGTGCCACCCAACGTGCTCTAGAAGGTGTAAGTCAACTACCCTGGCCAGCAAGATCTCCGGATCTGTCCCCCATTGAGCATGTTTGGGACTGGATGAAGCGTCGTCTCACGCGGTCTGCACGTCCAGCACGAACGCTGGTCCAACTGAGGCGCCAGGTGGAAATGGCATGGCAAGCCGTTCCACAGGACTACATCCAGCATCTCTACGATCGTCTCCATGGGAGAATAGCAGCCTGCATTGCTGCGAAAGGTGGATATACACTGTACTAGTGCCGACATTGTGCATGCTCTGTTGCCTGTGTCTATGTGCCTGTGGTTCTGTCAGTGTGATCATGTGATGTATCTGACCCCAGGAATGTGTCAATAAAGTTTCCCCTTCCTGGGACAATGAATTCACGGTGTTCTTATTTCAATTTCCAGGAGTGTATTACTTGCTTCTTCCGTCTGTCTCGTTTTCATTTGACTGCCCCTTACAGAATCAGCCAGGCTTATGCAGTTCCGCAAAAAGTCAACCTTTTCCATCATGGTACCTATGTCAGCAACACTGATACTTAAATTTCCTACAACTGCATCTGCAGTAACATTGAAAAAAATTAGTTTAAAATTGTCCTCTGGGCTCAGGTTCAAATCTTCTTCTAGTATTTCCCGTACATAGCGTCTCGTTTTGCCTTTCCGTTTTTCTGTGTTGAGAATCCTTTCATTCAAGTCACATGATATTCCAATATTTTCTACTACCTTGCAACTTTTTGCGTTAATACTACCCCAGCTATTTCTTAGCTCACTAAACCCTTAATAGTGGCAATTTCAAGATTTATTATGGCTTCCTTCGAACCATAAAGTTAGGCACATTTATTGTAGGTAGTACTTTATACCACAGTGAAGGCATCGAGACAAACTGAAATTATTTCAAAGACTTCTGCCTTCCTGTTAGTTGAGCACCTGCCCCACAGTTAAAGTTAAATGAAAATTCAACCTTATTTTGCAATCTTGGCAATGGCTGCACAGCAATACAGACCATCTTGTTTCTGATAGCCCGTGAAGGGACGATTGAGTATTTTAAAACTTTCCATCTTTGCGGATTAAAATGAAGAAAAAATTATCAGTTTTAGAAACAATTCCGAAAAAAGTGACTACATTCGCGCATGATGAATGCCATAAAGATTTAATGGATGAGCACCGCAGTGAAAACAAAATTCCAACGGATTGTCTTGTAATATATGCACTTGAGATCTCTGATAGTTGCCACTCATACAGCTCCCGTTGTCATAGGCTTCCCCATCGCAGTCTTAAACCTGGAAGCCATAACGTTGAAGCTCATCACAAATCATTTTAGCTATTGACTGACTAGCTTTCTCGTCACAGTCTATGAAGTCAATAACCGGCCTCTAATTATCTGTTGATGCTCTTACCGAGTGCAACGTACAGCAGCATAAAATATGTTGCTGTGTTTGTATTTCATCATGAGTCTCATCTACCGCAACTAAAAGCGTACTTGTCACGTTTTACTTTTGTTAAAATAGTTCGGCGATCAAAGTCCTGGGATGGTTCAATAAATTCGTTCTGATAATCGTGAGATAGATAATGAAACTGGCGTTTTCCTCCTTGCTGCAACAACTCAACTTTTCTTAAATGCTCTCTTATAACCGGTTCAAAATTCCCCCTAAACTCTAAGTTAAATCTATTTCCCTGACAAAAAGAATCTATGAGCAGCAAGTCCACAAAGCTCTTTAGACGTGCATTTTAGAGCCCATATTTACTAGACTTTTTTTTCTACTGAATCTGAAAGTTGGTACCGCATAGTCTTAGCAAGAACAGTACTGGTAGTTGTACTCAACTCTCTGAGGTATGAGAAAGATTTTTGCTTATAACTCGACTATGTCGTCTCCGGACTAGGGTCAACCACAAATTTATACATTTACCGCTGTCTATCATCCCTGAAATCTGTAACTTCATCACAAAATCAAATTGTACGTCATCCTCTTACTTTATCACATCTCACGTAACCAACTCTTGCCTCTAATTCCAGGGTGAATAACGCACACTACTGCCATATCAGTGTACCAGCAGACGCCGAGCGGACCAAACGCACCAGCAGTGGCAAAAGAGCAGTAGTTGTCTGATACACAGTAATTTAGTGCAATTCCCGTTTTTTTCCACATGCTTATGCAAAGGAGTGAATTATACCTGTGTATTTTACTTTGTAACTAGTGATTGGAAAATTACCGAAAGGTTTTATTTTTGAGTAAATCTTGGCGCACATCGTTGTATAAGGCGGCTTGCTAGTGTAATTTTCCCGCCGTCAGACGCCACGTCACGCCACTAAGTTTAAATCTCGTGCTGGTACTCAGCATATAGTTTACATCAGTGCATTCTAGTTTGGATACTTAACTCCTGCAGTAGCTATCGGGTAAGAAAAGTTTCAAGTACAGGTAACTGTAGATACATCACCTTCAGTAGAGAAATTTATTTCTGTTTAACATTTTGCCGTCTCAGGGCATAGTGAGAAATCTTCAGAGCACTTTTTAAAGTTTCCTTAATATCCTCGTTTTATTTTGCGTACATTCCAAAATCCGTAGCGTAACTTGAGATCTTATATCTATTTTTACACACTGTGATATGGCTAAGAACTGTGTTTGTTGTTAGCGGACACAAGTACACTACTGGCTATTAAAATTGCTGCACCAAGAAGAAATGCAGATGATAAACGGGTATTCATTCGCCAAATATATTATACTAGAACTGACTTGTGATTACATTTTTACGCAGTTTGGGTGCATAGATCCTGAGAAATCAGTACCCGGAACAACCACCTCTGGCCGTAATAACGGCCTTGATACGCCTGGACATTGAGTCAAACAGAGCTTGGATGGGTACAACTGGCCATGCAGCTTCAACACGATACCACAGTTCATCAAGAGTAGCGACTGGCGTATTGTGACGAGCCAGTTGCTCGGCCACCATTGACCAGACATTTTCAATTGGTGAGAGATCTGGAGAATGTGTGTTCTGTATCCAGAAAGGCCCGTACAGGACCAGCAACATGCGGTGGTGCATTATCCTGCTGAAATGTAGGGTTTCGCAGGGATCGAATGAAGTGTAGAGCCACGGGTCCTAACACATCTGAAATGTAACGTCCACTCTTCAAAGTGCCGTCAATGTGAACAAGAGGTGACCGAGACGTGTAACCAATGGCACCCCATACCATCACGCCGGTTGATACACCAGTATGGCGAAGACGAATACACGCTTCCAATGTGCGTTCACCGCGATGTCGCCAAACACGGATGCGACCATCATGATGCTGTAAACAGAACCTGGATTCATCCGAAAAAATAACGTTTTGCCATTCGTGCAACCAAGTTCGTCGTTGAGTGCACCATCGCAGGCGCTCCTGTCTGTGATGCAGTGTCAAGGGTAACCGCAGCCGTGGTCTCCGAACTGATAGTCCATGCTGCTGCAAACGTCGTCGAACTGTTCGTGTCGATGGTTGTTGTCTTGGAAACGTCCCCATATGTTGACTCAGGGATCGAGACGTGGCTGCACGATGCGTTACAGCCATGCGGATAAGATGCCTGTCATCTCGACTGCTAGTGATACGAGGCCGTTGGGATCCAGCACGGCGTTCCGTATTACCCTCCTGAACCCACCGATTCCATATTCTGCTAACAGCCATTGGATCTCGACCAACACGAGCAGCAATGTCGCGATACGATAAACCGCAATCGCGATAGGCTACAATCCGACCTTTATCAAAGTCGGAAACGTGATGGTACTCATTTCTCCTCCTTACACGAGGCATCACAACGTTTCACCAGGCAACGGCGGTCAACTGCTGTTTGTGTATGAGAAATCGGTTGGAAACTTTCCTCATATCAGCACGTTGTAGGTGTCGCCACCGGTGCCAACCTTGTGTGAATGCTCTGAAAAGTTAATCATTTGCATATCACAGCATCTTCTTTCCGTCGGCTAAATTTCGAGTCTGTAACACGTCATTTCGTGGTGTAGCAATTTTAATGGCCAGTAGTGTAGAATTGGCTGCTGTCCATAAACTGCTGGAATCAGCGTTGGATACCGTCGACATGCTTCTGGCTAATGCTGAAACTTTCTTCGGCATCAGGGGGATGGGAACGAGACCTGCAACTCCTTCAGTGCCTTCGGAATCTCCTGGTCTTCGGAGTGTGTCTGCTTCTTCTGATACGCGACGTCTGGTTGGTTTGTTGGTTGGTCTGAGGGAGGGGAGGTCATCGATCCCATCGGATTAGGGAAGAATGGGGAAGGAAGTCGGCCGTGCCTTTTCAAAGGAATAAGCCTGGCATTTGTCTGAAACGATTTAGGGAAATCATAGAAAAACTAAATCAGGATGGCCGGACGCGGGTTTGAACCGTTGTCTTGCCGAATGCGAGTCCAGTGCGCAAACCACTGCGCCATCCCGCTCGGTGCAACATATGGCCGGTCCGTCCTTATTCGAGAGTGGTTGGCGGACAATGGTCGATTCGTGTGTCAGCGGGCTGACGGCGAAAGAGGAAGCAGGTTGCCCGGCTGGCTCCCTACGCCTTAGCAAACAGGTACCCAGAGTTGTTGATAACGCTGTGCCAGCACGGAATGCCTCTCCTGTTGGGCCAGCAGTCTATTTTCTGCCCAGTCCGGACAATCCCAGAGGTTGGGTGTGCTTGTGATTGGGAGCTGCAATGTAAGGTGGGTGATGGGGCCCATCGGGGGAAAAGCAGGCAAGGCGGGAAAGAATGCCAATGTGCACTCGATATGTTTTCCGGGAAGGGGTCTCGTCCGTGAGGTGGAAGAGCCCCGGCCGGCGGCTATCGAGCGCACTTGGTGACCCGGCTGCATATACCTGTAGTGGCACATGTCTGCAGGAATGATGCCTGCCGCTTGGGTTCTGATGGATTCCTCGGCTCCTTTCGCCGGATGGCTGATTTGGTAAAGGCAACTGCTAGGATAAGGAACCCTAGTGCTAGAGCCCTTTGGCGACAGCGCTTGCATAATATAGCTAGTAATTTTCGTGACCATACGCGGAGAGCAGACTAAATTGTCTACTTGTAGCACCGTACTCAGAGTTGATCTCGGTCCTCTGGTTTGGAGCACAGTGAAGGCTCTAAACCAGAGGCTCAGAGGACTCTGCGACGGTATTGGTTGCGAATTTCTCGACCTCCGCTGTCGGGTACAGAATTGTAGGGTTCCCCTTCATAGGTCAGACGGGCTCTACACGCAGGAAGCGGCTACTAGTGTTGCGGAGTACACGTGGCGTCGCAGTTGGGCCTAAGTCGATTGGCCTGATAAATTAGTCATAGTTTCCTCAGAGAACGTTCGCCGTCGCTGATCAGTGACAGAAAAGGTTAATATGATTTTAGTAAACTGCAGGAGCATCCAAAGGAAGGTCCCAGAATTAGTATCGATTGCTGAAAGTTGTAACTCACAGATATTATTAGGAACAGAAAGTTGGTTGAAACCAGACGTTAATGGCAACGAAATCGTAAGTACAGTTTGGAATATTTATCGTAAGGATAGGTTAGTGGCCAATGGTGGCAGAGTGTTTATTGCAGTGAAGAATTCGATAAAATCTAGCAAGTTATCACGGATTCCGATTGTGCATTAATCTGGGTGATGGTAAGTATCAAATATCGGTCAAACCTGGTAATCAGATGCTTTTATAAACTGGTTGCGTAAGGAACCCTAGTGGTAGAGCACTTCCGACAGGACTTGAAGAATACAGTTAATAATTTTCGTGATCATGCGGTTGTAACAGGGGATGACTTCAGCTTGCCAGATATAGATTGATAGTTTCATGCTGTCATAACTGATGACATTGTTATGGTTATCTCGTCCGAAGTTTACCTTGAGGAGATATTTAGAGAACCAACTCGTGAGGGTAACGTTTTAGACCTCCTGGCAACAAACAGTCCTGAACTTATTCAGTCAGTTAACACAGAAGAAGGTATCAGTGATTGTAAGGCTCTGATAACATCTGTGACAACGTGTCTGACAAAGAGTTTTACGAAAGTAAGAAGATAATTTTGCTTAACATAAGTGGCAGAATACAAATTTCAGAGTACCTGAGCAGTCAGCATCAAAGATTCTGTGATGAGGACGAAGATATGGTAAACGAATGGAAAAAAATGAAAGGAATCGTGCAGTATGTCCTACACAAGCATGTTCCAAGAAAGGTCTTAAAGGATGGGACGGACCAACATGGTTTTAGCAGCGGTATTAGCTGCTACGTAAACAAAGAGAATTTCATCTCAGATTCAAGAGAGATAAAAACCTAGCTGACACACAACAGCTGAACAAAGTTAAAATGAGCGTGAGGAGACCAATGAGAGAAGCGTTCAGTGACCTTGAAAGTAAAACTTTGTCAACCGATCTGAGTAAAAACCCCAAGAGGTTTTGGTCGTATGTAAAATCAGTAAATGGATCATAATCATCTGTTCATTCACTCAGAGGCCATACTGACACCGAAACGGAAGGTAACACAGAGAAGGCCGAAATACTGAATTCGGTTTTCCGAATTTGTTTCACCGTGGAAAATAGTAACACTGTCCCTCCTTTCAGTCGTCATATGAACGTCAAAATGGCAGGTATTGAGATAACCGATCGCGGAACAGAAAAATAACAACAATCCCTTAGTAGTGGAAAGGTATAAGGACCAGATGAGACAACTATACGATTCTACAAATATTAAGCGAAATAACTTGCTCTCCTTCTAGCAGCAACTGCTTGAGCAACAAAGAGTACCTATCGACTGGCAGAAAGCGCAAGTCATTCCAGTTTTTAAGAAGAGCCGTAGGACAGATACACACAACTATAGACTTATACTGTTAACGTCACTCAGTTGTAGAATTATGGAAAATGTTTTATGCTCAAGATTTATGACGTTTTGGAGAATGAAAATCTCCTCTATAAAAGTCAAAATGTATTCTGAAAACAGAGATCCTGCGAAACTCACCTCGCTAAATTATCCATCGGATCCACAGAGCCGTAGACAGGCATTCAAATTAATGCCCTTGACTTCAGGAAGGCATTTGACACCGCCCTGTACTACCGTTTAGTGATAAAAAATACGAGCTTATCGAGTATAGGAGCAGACTTGCGACTGGATTCGAGTCTTCCTTGCAGACAGAACTCAACACGTCGCTCTTAACGGAACAAAATGACAGATGTAAAGGTAATCTCCGGAGTACCCCAAGGAAGTGTGATAGGACCATTATTGTTTACAATATATATGTAAATGATCTAGCAGAAAGTGTTGGGTACTCTCTAAGGCTGATCGCAGATGATGCGGTTGTCAATAACAAAGTAGCAATGCCAGAAGATAGTAACGATTTGCTGAATGATCTCCAAAGAATTGATAAATGGCGCAGGTTCTGGCATTTGACCCTGAACGTAAATAAATATAACATATTGTGCATATACTACTGTGTAGCTACACTACTGATGACAAACCACTGTAAATAGCATCTGCCGTAAAATATATAGGAATAACTATCTACGGTGACCTTAAGTGGAATGACCGTATAAAACAGATAGTGGGAAAAGCAGATGCCGGATTCAGATTCATCTGAGGAGTGTTAAGAAAATGTAACTCGTCCACGAAGGAAGTGACTTATAAGGCTCTTGTTCGACCGATTCTTGAGTATTATTCATCTGTCTGGGATCCCTACCAGATAGAACTGACAGAAGAGATGGAGAAGATCCAACGAAGAAAACTGTATTGGTAGACGTTGCAAGAGAGTCGTTGTGCGTCACGGTGAAATTTACTATCGAAATTTCTAGAGAGAACTTTCCGGTAAGTGTCGGACAAAATATTACTTGCCTCCACATACGTCTCGCGTTATGACCACGATGAGATAATTCCAGAAATTAGAGCAAATACGGAAGCTTACCGACAATCATTCTTCCCAAGCGCTGTTCGTTAGTGGAACAGTGTTGGAGGGCTCAGTTAGTGGTACAAAAACTATCCTCCATCACACACCATAAGGTGGATTGCGGAGGATGATGTAGATATACATACATGGGCAACTGAGCCGGAGGTAACAGTTTAGGATGTTGTTGGGAGAAGGTATTTTAACAATCCGGACAACTGGAACAAATTAAGCTAGGTGCCGATTTTCGGTTTACTCACTTCCTTCTCTCATTATCACCACCAAGATAAACAAAGATACATTCTGTTTGTACATTTTTTAATCATTTACGCCATACAGGTACATTCACCGTTTAATCCTCGGAGTTGGAAATGAAAAGCCCTTGTTTAAACGTTAGTAAAACACATATACTGTTAACATTGATTTTGTAGGAGCACTTTACTTTCGTAACTCGGATATTACTGTACTTTCTGGAAGATCGGTGACGCTGTCCGACTTCCAGTATAAGCTGACAGATAGACAATAACCATCGGATGTCCAGCCAGACTGACGATTCTACTTTTATCCGTTCGCCTAGAAACCAGGTAATACATAGAGTGATTTTTTCCACCGTGTACAAACTCTAGGGATTGATTGATGAGAGGATACGAAGCAAAAAAGATCTAATGAAGTATTGTCCAGAAATGCATAGTTTCCATGCTAGAGGCCATTTATTCAGTCATACGTTGTTACAGAGACTGCAGTCTAACACTCGCTGTACCATGTAGCCACAGATACATTATACATGATTTCCTCCTATACAGTGGTACTGTTCCTCATACGTCATGCACTGGCGCCCTCTCCTGCTATAGTAATTAGTAAGTTTGTGTCCAATTCACTTCTCTTATTAACTCACGTAGTAGTGGATGTGATACAGCGTTGTACACAATAGTTCCTATTCGAATCGAGAGCTTGTCGATATAGTGTTAGCTTACGGAAAGGCAAATGGCAACTGGCGGTTGGCAGCAAGGTTGTAACAGGATACCTATCCCGGTTATGAACTGCAGATTGAAACTGAAGAAACTGCAAAAAGGTGGGAATTTAAGGAGATGGGACCTGGATAAACTGAAAGAACCAGAGGTTGTAGAGAGTTTCAGGGCGAGCATAAGGGAACAACTGACAGGAATGGGGGAAAGAAATACAGTAGAAGAAGAATGGGTAGCTCTGAGGGATGAAGTAGTGAAGGCAGCAGAGGATCAAGTAGGTAAAAAGACGAGGGCTAATAGAAATCCTTGGGTAACAGAAGAAATATTGAATTTAATTGATGAAAGGAGAAAATATAAAAATGCAGTAAATGAAGCAGGCAAAAAGGAATACAAACGTCTCAAAAATGAGATCGACAGGAAGTGCAAAATGGCTAAGCAGGGATGGCTAGAGGACAAATGTAAGGATGTAGAGGCTTGTCTCACTAGGGGTAAGATAGATACTGCCTACAGGAAAATTAAAGAGACCTTTGGAGAGAAGAGAACCACTTGTATGAATATCAAGAGCTCAGATGGCAACCCAGTTCTAAGCAAAGAAGGGAAGGCAGAAAGGTGGAAGGAGTATATAGAGGGTTTATACAAGGGCGATGTACTTGAGGACAATATTATGGAAATGGAAGAGGATGTAGATGAAGAAGAAATGGGAGATAAGATACTGCGTGAAGAGTTTGACAGAGCACTGAAAGACCTGAGTCGAAACAAGGCCCCGGGAGTAGACAAAATTCCATTAGAACTACTGATGGCCTTGGGAGAGCCAGTCATGACAAAAGTCTACCATCTGGTGAGCAAGATGTATGAGACAGGCGAAATACCCACAGACTTCAAAAAGAATATAATAATTCCAATCCCAAAGAAAGCAGGTGTTGTCAGATGTGAAAATTAACGAACTATCAGTTTAATAAGTCACAGCTGCAAAATACTAACGCGAATTCTTTACAGATGAATGGAAAAACTGGTAGAAGCGGACCTCGGGGAAGATCAGTTTGGATTCCGTAGAAATGTTGGAACACGTGAGGCAATACTAACCTTACGACTTATCTTAGAAGAAAGATTAACAGAAGGCAAACCTACGTTTCTAGCATTTGTAGACTTAGAGAAAGCTTTTGACTACGTTAACTGGAATACTCTCTTTCAAATTCTGAAGGTGGCAGGGGTAAAATACAGGGAGCGAAAGGCTATTTACAATTTGTACAGAAACCAGATGGCAGTTATAAGAGTCGAGGGGCATGAAAGGGAAGCAGTGGTTGGGAAAGGAGTGAGACAGGGTTGTAGCCTCTCCCCGATGTTATTCAATCTGTATATTGAGCAAGCAGTAAAGGAAACAAAAGAAAAATTCGGAGTAGGTATTAAAATTCATGGAGAAGAAGTAAAAACTTTGAGGTTCGCCGATGACATTGTAATTCTGTCAGAGACAGCAAAGGACTTGGAAGAGCAGTTGAACGGAATGGACAGTGTCTTGAAAGGAGGATATAAGATGAATATCAACAAAAGCATATGAGGATAATGGAATGTAGTCGAATTAAATCGGGTGATGCTGAGGGGATTAGATTAGGAAATGAGACAATTAAAGTAGTAAAGGAGTTTTGCTATTTAGGGAGCAAAATAACTGATGATGGTCGAAGTAGAGAGGATATAAAATGTAGACTGGCAATGGCATGGAAAACGTTTCTGAAGAAGAGAAATTTGTTAACATCGAGTACAGATTTAAGTGTCAGGAAGTCGTTTCTGAAAGTATTTGTATGGAGTGTAGCCATGTATGGAAGTGAAACATGGACGATAACTAGTTTGGACAAGAAGAGAATAGAAGCTTTCGAAATGTGGTGCTACAGAAGAATGCTGAAGATAAGGTGGGTAGATCACGTAACTAATGAAGAGGTATTGAATAGGATTGGGGAGAAGAGAAGTTTGTGGCATAACTTGACTAGAAGAAGGGACCGGTTGGTAGGACATGTTTTGAGGCATCAAGGGATCACAAATTTAGCATTGGAGAGCAGCGTGGAGGGTAAAAATCGTAGAGGGAGAGCAAGAGATGAATACACTAAGCAGATTCAGAAGAATGTAGGTTGCAGTAGGTACTGGGAGATGAAGCAGCTTGCACGGGATAGAGTGGCGTGGAGAGCTGCATCAAACCAGTCTCAGGACTGAAGACCACAACAACAACAACATCCCGGCCGACAATAACCACAGTATTCAATGTCTGAAACAGTGTTTCGCTGTTTGTCTGAGACATGATGGTTTCAGGAAGCAGGAAATCATGAATGACGTACCCGAAGTGTTCAGACACCAGACTTGGAGCAACATGTGATTAACATTGTGGAAGGCGACCGCCTTGTCCGTACCAGGCTGTTGGCCCGCCCGTACAGGGTAAGCCAGACGATGGTATGGAATTTTGTACATGACATTTGTTACTACCCTTTTCACTTTAAGCGTATGCGGGGCTTACTAGCGACAGACGTTCTACATCGGGAGCAGTGCCGTCGCTGGTTTCTTCACCAGGCAACCACAATTCCGCGATTTGTGTCATCCATTCTACAGATGAGGCCACCTTTACGCGGAGTGACATCTTCAACTTTCATAGCAGTCATCTGTGGGATAGCATGCAGAACCCCCATGGTATCGTGACAGCGAAATATCAGCATCGGTGCAGCTGGAACTTGTGGTTCGGGATAATTGGCGACTGTATTTTGGGACCATCCTTCCTTCCACGTCGCCTAACAGCCCGGAACTATCAGCGTTTCTTGGGGGTGACTTTGCCTCTCCTACTGGAAGAGGTGACATTGATGATTCGAAGGGTTATGTGGCTGCTACATGGTGGTACTCCAGCCCACTTCGCCGTTAACGTCCGGACGCATCTCAATCGTGTCTTCACTGGTCGATAGATCGGACGAGGGTGTCCAGTTGCATGGCCTGCTCCTTCAGCAGATCTCAGCTCGTGCGATTTCTGGTTATGGAGCCATCTGAAACGTATCGTGCATGCAGAACCCATACCAGATGTGCAGACACTGGAGCAGCATGTTCATGCTGCCTTTGACACTGTTCGGATAAAGCCTGGCCGATGTGAACGTGTGGGACAGAATACGCTACGGTGGGTACAATCATGCGTTGAGCCACATGGAAACCATTTTCAACACATGCTGTTACTCTGGCTGCATGGTACTGCACGTATTAGACCGCGGTCTCTCTAGCAGTATATTACTGAATAAATGGTCTCTAGCATGGAAACTTCATCAGACCTTTTTTCCGTATCCTCTCATCGATCTGTCCACAGAGTCTGTACACAGTGGAAAAAATCAGCCTGAAGATAAGTTGGTAAGAAGTAAGGGTACGGGTGTACAAATTGTTTCCCTTGGAACCATAACACAATAATTTACCGCACGACTGTCTGACAAAAAAAGTGAAACACCCTGAAGACAAGGTCGGATGTTAGTGTAATTTCGTATACGTGCAAACCGTTGGTGGGTACGTAAATGATTATAGAGTTGAAATTCTCTGCGGTAGGAACAACGGCTAGCAGAGTGCATTAATGTACTTTGTGTTTAGTGCCGTAACCAGGCACGATAGTATATATAAAGGGTGTGAACTGCGTCACATGTAGAGGAATCACAGTGAAGAACACAAGAGATGTCACCTTCTCTTGTGGGATGGTGTTATCACCACCTGACAGAGTTTGGAAATGGACTTATTGTGGGCCTCTATTTGGCCAGCTGATCGAATCGTGCAACTGAGATGTGACAATGACACAACGTTGGACCGCATGGGAACGTAAGGGCACCCAAACTGACATTTCTGTTGTAAGCTTTTTTTATATCTACATCTACATGATTGCTCTGCAAATCACAATTAAGTGCCTTGCAGAGGGTTCATCGAATCACCTTCAATCTATTTACCCTTGCACTCTGGAACAGCGCGCGGGAAAAACGATCACGCAAATCTTTCTATGCAAGCTTATTTTATTGTGATTGTCATTCCTTTCTATGTAGTTAGGAGTCAACGAAATATTTTCACACTCTGGGGAAAAGCTGGTAATTGAAATTTCGTGAGAAGATTCTTCCGCAACGAAAATCGCCTTTGTTTTAATGAATGCCACCCCACTTCACTTATCATATCCACAGCGCTTTCTCCCCTATTTCGCGATAATGCAAAACGAGCTGCCCATCTTTGAACTTTCTCGATGTCCTCCGTCGATCTTATTTGATGCGGATCCCACATCGCACAGCAATACTACATCTACATCTTCATCTACATACATACTCCGCAATCCACCATACGGTGCGTGGCGGAGGTTACCTCGTACCACAACTAGCAACTTGTCTCCCTGTTTCACTTCCAAACAGAACGATGGAAAAAGACTGCCTATATGCCTCTGTACGAGCCCTAATGTCTCTTATTTTATCTTTGTGGTCTTTCCGCGAAATTTAAGTTGGCGGGAGTAAAATTGTACTACAGTCAGCCTCAAATGCTGGTTCCCTAAATTTCCTCAGTAGCGATTCACGAAAAGAACGCCTCCTTTCCTCCAGAGACTCCCACCCGAGCTCCTGAAGCATTTCCGTAACACTCGCGTGATGATCAAACCTACCAGTAACAAATCTAGCAGCCCGCCTCTGAATTGCTTCTATGTCCTCCCTCAATACGACCTGATAGAGATCCCAAACGCTCGAGCAGTACTCAATAATAGGTCGTATTAGTGTTTTATAAGCGGTCTCCTTTACAGATGAACCACATCTTCCCAAAATTCTACCAATGAACCGAAGACGACTATCCGCCTTCCCCACAACTGCCATTACGTGCTTGTCCCACTTCATATCGCTCTGTAATGTTACGCTCAAATATTTAATCGACGTAACTGTGTCAAGCGCTACACTACTAAAATGACGTAAGAGCTTAGTGTCGGCGGTCTTTTTGTAGACCTGTTGCATTTAATTATCTCATTTTATCGTACTTTTGATATATAAAATATCACATTTGTTTGTGAAGCAAACAAACAGATCTTTTGTTTAAAAACCCATATTTTGTTGTATGGCCTACACACTACTCGACACTTCTATTAATATATAGAATTATAAGTCATAGAAATTCTTTTCGTACTGTGTGTCGTTTTGGATATAATTCTTTATTTTTCACTGTTTATGCATCAACAAATGTTCAAATAAAAATTTTATGCAGTTGTATCTCCTTTCTGAACATCAAAATTGTTATAACAGTTTCTCTTAAGTGGCCCTTTCTAGTAACCGTTCCCCTATTTGTTCTCAAACATGTGTTTATAAGGAGATTTTTTTTATAATTTTGGTCAGTATTATTTCGTTTGTGAACCCTGAATAGTTTTAAAAACACCACGAATATACTTAAAATTTTGGATTTTGCGAGTCTCAACTTATATGGTGTCACTCCAGCAGTGATGATCTTAAAGACAGGAAAAATGGTAAGATGGAAGAAAAAGAAGTAAAATACGCAGGCAAACGTGAAGAAAGAATTACTCATACCTTGTGACATTTGTGCGCGCCGAGTAAATGCGTATTAACTAGCTCTGCCAGTCGATGTAAAAATAACCTCAGCTTCCGTTCTCACGGCGGGAAATATCTGCACGTCGCTGCAGCTTCAACACATGCATCAACTCTCGTTTTGTACCTGTCGATTTTTTTGCAGCCCCTGCGGATAAGACGCCTGTCCCGTTCGGATTTGCGTAAGACGGCGTCTCTTGTATCTGGAAGCACTGCACGTGTTCACCACTCTCAAGGCGAGACCAGCGCAGCCGCGAGGCGGATGTGACCTCTGGCGGTAGTTGGGGTCACGAAATCTGGTCGCTGCCGGCGGCTCTCGGCGACGTGCGTCGTTCCCAGCGTCTGTCCGTCTCCGAAGAAGGACTTCGCTCTCACAGGGCATCGCAGAAGCGAGTGTAATGTCTCGCAACGTCGAGAGCCTTCACTACCGCAAAGGCGATCGGTAGGAACTGCTTGAATTTGAAGCTATGGAGGCCGGTTGAGTGACGCAGTCCTCTTGATCTACTGCACTGCCCACAGAATTCTAAGATCTGTAACAATCACTAGTTACTCAAGAACTCTAGTTTAAGACTGTTTATTTTTAAATAACATTTCTCTACATGTATGTATGTATGTATAAAGACCTGAAGATGAACAGAACATGTTCGAAACGCGTTGTATTATGTTAAACATAAAAAAGTGATTGGTAGCAGAAACTAGAAATAAATAATTATCCCACACAGTCACGGTTCACAAACATAGCCATTATAGCCGAAAATAATAAAAATTGGTTCTCTCACCAATAGTTTCCATTAACAGAAGTTGGTTCTCATGAGCAACATAAACTTTCGACGACAAAACAAAACTGCCCGAAATTTACTGTTGGTTTTCACAACTTCCGCTTTACATACATTTAATCAGTCCTTTATAATCATGTGATTCAAGTTTTTGGACTTCCTTTTTATAATTAAAACCAAACGTTTCTATCAGTGAATGGCCGTACGAACGTCCTTTTTTTAGTCAGTGAGATAATAGTTTATGTCGATGTAGTGGTCTTGCCTCTCTTACTGCATATTTTTATTTGACCTTATCTTATATATAATGTTTAAGAATGAATAATCGTATTGATCTTACTTGGTCGGTGTTTACTTCACCGTTGCCTGTAATGATGATCGACGAGAGAAAACAATGAAGGGAATACAGCTACAAAACACAGAAAATTGCCTTGAGTTTGTCACTGTTACTTATTCGACATTACGTGAACAAATGGTTCTGAAATATTGTTAAAATTGATCTTGGGAATCAAGACGTCTGATAAAGCTTCGCGTATGAAATTGTTTAAGTTTGCCCTAGGTACAACAGACGCTATCGAGAGGGATTGGCAATACAGACACTCTTGTAAGAATAAATTATTGTACTGAAGTAATTCTTGTTATTTGAGCACCCAGAATGAAAAAAAAATCAACTTCGGTTCTCTGTTCAGTATTTGACTTGAAGTCAATTCTTTAATGAAACATTCACTGTTATCAGATTGCGTGAAGCCAAATCGACCACGTCAGAGCATTTTATTCTGTAAGTAAAAAATATTCCTGAGTACTGATGTCTTATGGTATCATTAAAAGACTAAATATTGTAGTGATTTTTATTCCTGTAATATTATTCAAGAAAGCAGGCTTAGCTCGCAAATTATTACTTAAATATGAAGCTATTAGCGGCTTATGGCCGCGATCCAGCACTGGTCTGCAATGGCTTATATCCATTAGAAAACTCTGACGTAATTACTTATAATTCAAGGAGAGGAGCTTTCCAGAAAGGAACAAATTAGGTTCATATTTTAACTATTGAATTATATTCTGAAATTAAGCACAAAGTAATACATTTGCAATACATACGTTTTCATTTTAAAAGCAGTAAGAGTCAGAGCTGCTATGACAACTACGACTTCCTTTTTGTATATCGAGGCAACAGAGAGTAGTCAGTTTTCTCTCTGGCGCTTTATATGTTTATTACGCCGGGGAGGTTGATGAGTTTATCCAAAGTAAACATTCTCATCTGCTATTCTTTACACATTTTGTATGTTCTGGACGCACTGTATTGGCTTTCATTTCACACTTCACCATATTTTCCAACACTGTTTCCAATTTTATCTCTGTGGCACACATAAGACTTAAACTGGTCCGGTACACCTGGAGGCAGTGTCCATGAGACAATTCCACCGAACCAATAACATGGCAGAGGTTTACTATTTTTAGATGCACCTACAAACAATCTTTTGAAGAAACTGAACTGTATCAATCGAACCAAAAGGTGGAAATGCATGGCTTCAGACAGTTAGCTTAACTCATAATACAGCGTGTCGCACGTAAAACCGGTATCCCTCACGCCCGAGATTCAAGTTACAATGAACTAAATAAAAAGAAATAACAATACTAACTTTAGGAGACATGTGGTTTCCTGTATACAAGAGATGCTGCAACTGGAGGCCATGGCATCGCTGACTTCGTATGACGACGTTACCAGCTACATACTGTAATTCTGAAGGCTTGATATTGTTAATTTCTCTAGTAATGTCTGTCTACTTAGCTGGGTGGTAACGTGCTCCGCTCCCTCGCAACGGGCCCGGGTTCGGTTCCCGGCCGAGTTGGAGATTTTCTCCGCTCGTGGAGTGGGTGTTGTGTTGCCCTCATCATCATTTCATCCTCATCACCGGCGCGAAAGTCGCCCAGTGTGGCGTCGACTGAAATATGGCTTGCACTTGGCGGCCGAACTTCCACGGATGGATCCTCAAGGCCAACGATGCCATGCGCTCATTTCCATTACTCTAGTAATGTTGAGTTTCAGATCGTCTATTGTGGGAGGATTGACAGCATACATGTCGCTTTTTGGTATGTTCCATAAATAAAAACCATACGATGTTAAGTCCGAGTATCCTCTAGTGACAAGTCTGTCTCAGGGAACACGTTGGTGATGTCGGCCGTACTTTGGTTGGGTGTGTGAGCGATTGCTCTGTCCTGTTGGAATACTGCATACAGCTCCTCTGCATCAGTTAACTGTGCATAGAAATTGTGAAGAGATCCCTAGATATATGGCACTGTTCAAGTCGTAACTGAAAACTAATGGGGCAATGAAGCTCATGCTGGACATCGCACACCAAACACGTATCTTCTCCAACAAGTGAGTGGAGACGTTATTCATGCTGCATGTGGGGGTTGTCCTGCGTCCAGTATTGCCAATTCTGAGAGTTTACTTATCCTGACAAATCAGACCTCATCGGACGACGTAAAGCAAGGGACCCAAGCAACCGTTAGCAGTTGATGCTAAAAACGGTTAAAATAAAAAACTTTTTTCCTTATCCTCAGACTTCAGTTCTTGCGCCACACTCTCACGATATGCTTTCTTTCATATCTTTCAGTTCACGAAGACACAACGTACGAGATACACCAACCTGCTGCGATAATCTCATTATCGACTTGCAGGGACTTCGCGTAATGTCCATGCGAATTCTGTGAGTAGTCTCAGGGGTCCTCACTGTTGGTCATATATTCCTCTGCACATTCTGAAGGGATCGTAAAGCTCCTCCATTTACTGTACACAACTTGAACAATGATGATCGTGGGGAGTTTTCTACCACGATGCTCCACTTAAAACGTTTCTTTACGTTCCCTGATGGAGACTATCTTTACGTAACGCTCCACAGTATCATTTCGCTGTTCTAATGCAAGTCCGCAGCTCGTGGTCGTGCGGTAGCGTTCTCGCTTCCCGCGCACGGGTTCCCGGGTTCGATTCACGGCGGGGTCAGGGATTTTCTCTGCCTCGTGATGACTGGGTGTTATGTGATGTTCTTAGGTTAGTTAGGTTTAAGTAGTTCTAAGTTCTAGGGGACTGATGACCATAGCTGTTAAGTCCCATAGTGCTCAGAGCCATTTGAACCATTTCTAATGCAAACTGCTACATTTCCGTAAAACCTCAACCCTACGAACTTCTCAAAACAACTGATGCACGAACACATAGTTACACTCATCTTTCCGATAAAATGCAATATTGCCAACTTTCAAGATCAAAGTAGCAACATGCGTTGCTCTTCACACACGTTGCCTATACGAAACTGATTTCATATTTATATTTCCCAGTTCAAATACCATCGTTCGCCGTTCATGGGTGCAACATTGCATTCTATTATTAATTTGGTAATGCGGAAAAAATCATAACTTGGAAACTATTGGAGACAGAGCATCATGATTTCTTGTAATACGTTTAGCAGCTCTCAAAGTTCTTTCAGTTATGCCAAAGATTCGGTGTATGCGTCACTCGTCGCTAGAAGAACATCAAGGGGATATTCGAATTCTGTACAGTAGGGGTCCGCTTTGTAACATTAACAGGTCCGACTGCTTCACTGATTCGTGCACGAAGTATAGCCGTGTTATTGACTAGTGTTGTCTACGCGCGATCTTTACTATAATCCCACAAAAGCAAGTCTAATAGCGTGGCATCGGCCGCTTGCGGGGGCCGTGCGATGGAACCATCACGATCCTTCCATCTCTCAGGAAATGGCTCTTTCAGCACATGCCAAACGTTCAGACTTCATTGTGGGGGTGAACCATCAAGCTGTAAGATGATGGAAGGCTGCAGCCCTTCGACCTTCGAAGATGTTCAGATAAACTTTTTTAGTTATGGTTATCTCATAGAAGAAAACGAAGCCTATTACCAAATTAGGCACACGGAAAACTAAGTTTCGTGCTATCACGGACGTGTTCATGTGTGTAGTGTGGGTTTTCGGAGCCTTAAATATTCATTGTCCTTCCTGAAACGACATTTACATAAAGGGTCTAAATAATAACTGTTTACAAGGTATCACAGTGGTCTAGGGAATTCATTGTTATGGAACAAAAAAATGGTTCAAATGGCTCTGAGCACTATGGGACTCAACTTCTGAGGTCATCAGTCCCCTAGACGTAGAACTACTTAAACCTAACTAACCTAAGGACATCACACACATCCATGCCCGAGGCAGGAGTCGAACCTGCGACCGTAGCAGTCGCGCGGTTTCGGACTGCGCGCCTAGAACCGCGAGACCACCGCGGCCGGCGTTATGGAACACTTGTGGTGTGTGAAGCCCGGAAAGAATCTCAGACTGATTAAAACTATGCACCTAGGGAATGGCGGAGCGTCCGGTTCAGCCTTCAGTGCCGCTAAAACCGTTCCAAATAGCGAGAGAGCTAGATCATTCAGAGAGAAGTTCTCCCACAGCCGCAAAAAATGTTTATTTAGCGTCTCTCCTGGTAAAGAAGGCACTACTGGGCGGTAGTCGTAGTCGTGTGTCGTTGAGTATTTCAGTGCTGAATGGTTAAGTAACAGTGACGTGAATCAAAGGCATGCGGCATCAAAATGAATAGGTTCACAATCAACGAGTTAGCGGACAGGCGTTTGCGCTTTGGCCCTGCACTCTTAAACGCACAAGCAGCCGAGGGGCAGTATTACGCACGGCGCTTTTCTCAGCGAGTTCTACCTAGTCATGCTTTCTTTTCTACCACGGATCTTAGGCATCGAGAAACGTGTTCTCTGCAAGTAAATAAATGTCGGAGGTGTTGGTTCGAAACTGCGCTTTTGAAATAAAAAAATAAAAAAACTGTAATGAAATTATTTTAGGCGGTGCACTGTCGTGTTTGAAACGCAATCAAAGAAAATTTGTTGCATCTGCTGGAAGAGAACTCTAGCACTGGTACCCACCGAATTATCGGTCTGCTTGGTATGTCGGATAGACACCGCAGAAAGTCTGGAACAAAATGTATACAAAGCACTCCATAAGACAGTAGTCCGAAAATTCAACCGACATGTTTACCAGCTATTTAGTCGACGTTACAAAGAGGAATGTACACGCAATCCCAAGTCTGCCTCACTGGTGTTGTTTACTGATGAAGTGAAGTTTAGTGACAACGTAGTTTTTGATTGTAAAACTGTATCTTCAGGGCTGTTGAAAATGGACAAACTCTGTATGAGCCCGTCCAGTTAGCCGAGCGGTCTAATGCACGGCTTTCCGGAGTGGGAAGGAGCGCCTGGTCCCCGGCACGAATCCGCCCGGCGGACTTGCGTCGAGGTCCGGTGAGCCGATCAGTCTGTGGGTCGTTTTTAGGCGGTTTTCCATCTACCTCGGCGAATGCCGGCTGGTTCCCCTTATTCCGCCTCAGCTACACTACGTCGGCGATTGCTGCGCCAACAGGTTCTCCACGTACTTGTACACCACCATTACTCTAACACGCAAACATAGGGGTTACACTCATCTGGTGTGACATTCCTGGGGGGTCCACCTAGGTTCGGTGGAGGGGCGATGGAGGGGTGAAGTGGACTGCGGTAGTCGTTGTGGGATTGTGGACCACTGCTTCTGCGGCGGGGACGTAACCTCTCTGTCGATTCTAGGTCCCCAGTTTACGTACAACATACAACATTGTATGAACGCGAACGTCAGGAGAAATTTAAAGTATCGGCAGGCATAATCAGGGACTACTTGATAGGAACATAAATTTTACCTGTACAGCTAAACACCCATAACTACCACAATATAAATCAGGGCTTGCTCGCAACATGGGATTTGGCGGTTTCGTCCATTTCCTTGTCCTGCAAGATCATCGGATCTACATGGGCTTGACTCTTTTTTTCTGTGTTTGAATGAAAGAACTTTTGTACAGTAAGTAGACGCGATGAGAATGAACACCATCTACTTGTTCGATCTGCCGCCGCTGCGTTAATTATTCAAAACAGACAAGGCGTTTCTTTCCCGCGTGCGTGAGGCGATAACGCAGCAGTTCTACGCATGCATACAAGTACAGGGAGCTAACTTTGAACGGCTTTTGCGAAATGTAATAGCTACCGAAAAGAGCGACAAGACTAGCATGTCACTGTTGTTTTTCTTATTTTTGTTCTCTAAAGTAAAAAAAAATGTTTAATCGTTTTAAAGTTTCATTGTTTGTTTTTAAACTGTTCGTCGTTATTTAAGTAAATGATTGTGCAGTTTATGAGATGAACAGGATGCCAGATTTTTTTGACATTCATTGTTTCGTTAACATTAGTAATTTAAACATTCCTGTGAGTGTAATGAAAGAAATACGAGTTTCGTAAATGTTTTGTTGAAACCAGTTACATTTACAATTCGACCTGAAGTTAGTGGCTCTGAGCACTATGGGACTTAACATCAATGGTCATCAGTCCCCTAGAACTTAGAACGACTTAAACCTAACTAACCTAAGGACATCACACACATCCATGCCAGAGGCAGGATTCGAACCTGCGACCGTAGCAGTCGCGCAGCACCGGACTGAGCGCCTAGAACCGCGAGACCACCGCGGCCGGCCTGAACTTAGTCCCTACAAGCTTACTATAGTACAATTCTTTTATCTTGGCTGTTTGCGCATGCCCGCCCAGACGCGGGAGACTGCTGCGTTGCCAGTTGCACGCGCCAAGAGAAGCAGCGCCATAGTATAGTATAGTTCACAAACTTCCGTTTAGGGGGGAGCGCGCAGTATATGAAGTAAAGCCACCACGGCCGCATTAACAGAGACGTGCTCCCCGCATTCCGCGCTGTGCGCGATTTTGTCATCACTGCACTGCTCGCCTGTGCAGACACACGGTGTTTCGATTGTTTTGACACACTTTATCATTCGATTTCACAAAAACTATTTGGCCCAATAATTTGATTTTTACACATCTTCTTGACTGATACCTTCCCCTCATAAATGACTTAGTTTTGTGTCGATGTTCAACGCAGTTATTGTGCAGCATTAGATGTAGTAAACCATTGCACGAAATTTTGAAGAGTTTGCAGAGGTAAAAGTCCACAGCGTATACTTTCTGTATGGTCGATTTTAGTTGCCACTAGAAATTTCTAAAAATTACTTTCAAACGAATAAAATTCATGAAGTAAGACACTTCGATATTGTTTTTAAATAAGGAAAAGATTAAACAGTGAACAAGGTTTGAACTGAGAACCTTTCACTTAGAAGCCAAACACTTTAACCATTACGTTAAAGCAGCTCCTCATTCAACAAACCTACCGAAGGACTTTAAATAGCACGCAAAATACCGACAAACACTTTTGTAATGACTAATTGCTTTTGTTCAATTACTTTATTTATGACTGAACGTTTCTAAAACTGAAAACACTCTGTACTGCAGTCGAGCTCTGGCAACGTTGTTCTCTGTTCATTGGCTAACTGTGTTTCGTGACGTCAGATGCTCAGAACGAACCGAAAGTCGGCCGCCGTCGTAAATGACGCGCACAATAGTCTCTTAGTGAGGAGGCCAGAGAAACCAAACTGTTTAAATATTAATAATGCGCAGTTAAAATTCACAGAATTGCCCGGTATGGTTTGACATACATCTGTTTTACAATCTGTAAGTAGAAGACAAGGTTTGACGAAATAAATCTCGGGTGAACAGCCTGGTATGAGTGTGCATAGGACACAATATTTCGGCAATAGACCACGTTGCCATCATCAGGTGCACTGATGATGGCAACATGGTCGATTCCCGAAATATTGTGTCCTATGCACACTCATACCAGGCTGTTCACCCGAGATTTATTTCGTCATAAAATACGCCTGGAGAAATTGAAGAATCACAAGGCAAGGTTTGTTTCATTCAAGGACAATTTTAAAGAGGAAAAGAGATTAACCTAAAATAACAAAGACCGATAGTGGCTAAAAGAGCAAGGGGGTATTGAAAATTACATATGCGCAGTAGCTTAGGTGCCTTTTATAAGCCATTCTGAGGTGTTTTCCCCGGCTTGACGGGCCGCAAGTGTGGTGTATCAAATTGTTCATCTCGGCTTCCCTACATTTGGCATGTTGCAGTTATCGTTGCGCCCTGTATATATCGTGATTGTCGATTTTAGCAAGACATAGTGACGTGCAACAGACCCGTGAATAATCGTGTGCTCACGGCAAATGTTGGTAAATACCGTCGGTGTATGTAGCGCGGTCGCACGCCAACCGGCACGTGGCTCCTCTTCCCAGCTAGCTCAGAGGCGAAATAGTGGACTCGCGGCTTGCGTCACTGCTTCTGTACTGTTCCGCAACGCGGTGCGTGGGTGCCGCTGCGTGCATTAAGCCTCGTTATTCGATTCTTGGTAAAAGTTCACTCTCAGCGCTTAATTGTTAACGTCCCGTTTCATGAGAAATGTTTAGCACTCACTTATTTTCTTCTGCAAGAAGTGTAATGTGAGAGATTACTCACTGGCGTAACGGAAGCTCATTGCCCAATCGGGGAGCATTTGCGAAACGACATGCGGCAAAAACCAGTTCCTCGTACTGCCTTTAGTTCTATGGAGACATTATCGAATCAGATTGCACAAGAGGACTCTTAATTACTGGATCCCTATCTTGTAACCGGTGGATGAACTACTTCCATCTGCAAACCCTCTATTCCGAAAATCCGCTTATCCCAAACAGAGTTCAGAAAAAATTACCGATTATTTTAACTTAAAAACAAGAAAAATTAAAAGAAGTTCATGAAAAAACTTGCATTTATTACGAGGGTAAGTCAATTATTATCCGCAAAATAGCAAAAAAATGTTATTGTAATCAAATAGGAAACTTAAAAGAACATCATTTTTCGGCATAGCCTCCTTGCGTTTCAACGCACTTGGTCCATCGTTGTACAAGCTTCCTGATGCCCTCATAAAAGAAGGTTTTCGGTTGAGCTGCGAGCCAGGAATGCACCGCTTCTTTCCCTGCTTTGTCCGAGGCAAATTGACGGCCCCTTTTAGTGCCTGCTTGAGTGGACCAAACAAGTGATAGTCATAAGGGGAGAGATCTGGACCATGTGGAGGCTCATCCAGTACTTCAAATTTGAGTTTCTGGACAGTTTCAGCAGTGTGGGCAGCAGTATGCGGAAGGGCATTGTCGTGCAACAACACAACATCTTTTGACAGCAATCCTCGGCATTTGCTTCGAATTACAGGCCTTAGCCTGGCCGTAAGCATCTTACTGTAACGTACACTGTTTATTGTTGTGCTCCTTTCCCCATAATGTTCCGGTAGTGGACCTTGTGCGTCCCAAAAAGCCGTAAGCATCAGTTATTCTGCGGAGGGTTGGGTCTTCAACTTTTACTTGCACGGCGAATTTGCATGTTTCCATTCCATACTCAGCCGTTTACTCACCGGCTCATAATGATGGATCCATGTTTCGTCATCAGTAATGATCCTCAGAAGTTGTCCCCTTTGTTACCATAGCGATGCAAATGTTTTTTGCAGATGTCCAAGCGCGTTTGCCGCCCGAAGTGGCCGCGCGGTTCTAGGCGATACAGTCCGGAACCGCATGACCGCTACGGTCGCAGGTTCGAATCCTGCCTCGGGCATGGATGTGTGTGATGTCCTTAGATTAGTTAGGTTTACGTAGTTCTAAGTTCTAGGGGACTGATGATCTCAGAAGTTGAGTCCCATAGTGCTCAGAACCAAGCGCGTTTGTTTATGCAACTTTGTGAGTTGTTTTGGGACTCATCTTACACAGACTTTCTGAAACCCAAGTCTGTTGTCGATGATTTCGCAGGCAGAACCAGGCTAATTTGCCGGTGATGTGCCACTTCGTCAGTAGTTAATCGTGTGTCTAAGAGAATCATTTCACTTGAACGCTCAACGGTTTCTTCATTTGTGGCGGTAAACGGTCGTCCGGGTCCTTCATCGTGCGTAACACTTGTGCGACCATTTCGGAATTTTTCAGTGCATTCGTAGACACTCCGTTGTGGCAAAACACTGTTCTCGTACTGTACCGAAATTCTTCGATGAATTTACGCCACTGACATGCCTTCCAAACACAAAAAAAGGATCACTGAACGTCCTCTTCTTTGGTGCAAATAGACAGCGGAGCAGCCATGATTAACAGCGCGGCAGCGATAACGAAACTAACCTAGCAGCTTGAAAATTGCAGAGATATAACAACAAATAAACAGAGCATGTGTCATCAACGTAAAACCACAATACTACCAAAATAAGCAAAAATATAACTAAATTGCGGATAATAATTGACTTCAGAATGAGATTTTCACTCTGCAACGGAGTGTGCGCTGATATGAAACTTCCTTGCAGATCAAAACTGTGTGCCGGACCGAGACTCGAACTCGGTATCTTGCCCGCGAAAGGCAAAGGTCCCGAGTTCGAGTCTCGGTCCGGCAAACAGTTTTGACCTGCCAGGAAGTTTCACATCAGCGCATACTCCGCTGCAGAGTGAAAATCGCATTCTGGAAACATCCTCCAGGCTGTGGCTAAGCCACGTCTCCACGATATCCTTTCTTCAGGAGTGCTAGTTCTGCAAGGTTCGCAGAAGAGTTTCTGGCCCGGGTTCCCGGGTTCGATTTCCGGCGGGGTCAGGGATTTTCTCTGCCTCGTGATGACTGGGTGTTGTGTGATGTCCTTAGGTAAGTTAGGTTTAAGTAGTTTTAAGTTCTAGGGGACTGATGACCATAGATGTTAAGTCCCATAGTGCTCAGAGCCATTTTTTTGAAGAGCTTCTGTGAAGTTTGGAAGGTAGGAGACGAGGTACTGGCAGAAGTAAGGCTGCGAGAACGGGTTGTGAGTCATTCTTGGGTAGCTCAATTGGTAGAGCACTTGCATGTGAAAGGCAAAGGTCTCGAGTTTGAGTCTCGGTCCGGCACACAGTTTTGATCTGCCAGCAAGTTTCATTAATTGACTTACCCTCGTATTATACAAAGAACTAGAGATATATATAGAGGCTAAGCTTGATAAAAACGGGATCCATGACAAGCATTTTGGTCCCTTCCCGACCCCGTCTTAAACCAAACTTTGATGAAAACACCTGAAACCATTTCGGAATGAAAGATGGTTACTTACAGTACAGTACATAAAGTACACGTAGGTTCCATTAATACAATTCTGTAGAATCGTTTTTAATCACTGATAAACACAAAAAATAACCAATTTATTCACACTTAAGAAGTAAAATCAGTAATTTTTTTCTGACGATGTACACTGACTCGACTTGAGGATGCAATTTTCCGCAACCACCGCATGAACGTAACATCGTTTGGTGCTGGTGAAGCGTGCTATTCGACGTAGCGTAAGGCGAGGTGAAGAGTGTTTGCCGCGTCTGTGTGTGATATGTGCTCAGTTCGAGCGTTCACCCTCCTCGCTTTCCTCCGAGTCGACCTCAGCTCGTGAGCTGCGCCATTGCTGCGTCTGCGTCTCCGCACTCCTAGTGGTCATTGCCGTCAACAGCAACCCATTCTTCAAAACAGCTTTCTTCTGTGTCTTCTCAGCCAGGGATTTTCTTGATCAGTGGAAGTAGGTCACAATCTTTCACTGGTGTAAGAGTTGTTTCAGTGAATTCCAATGTAGGTCAGAGATTTTTCCATGAATTTCGTTATGCTCCTTTAGTGGTGTTATTTTATGGTTCAGCCAACGAGTAGATCACATCTTTTATTGGAATTTTCTTGAGTTTTAACAGGACTGTGATTTCATTTTCATCCCCTTCAGTATATTGCTGTATTTCTGCCTTATGGCTTGCAACACACCCTCGTCCATAGGCTGAAGAATTAAAATTACATTCGGTGGCAGAAAAACTGCTATGATGTCTTCACAAACAAGTTTCGTTTCTTCTGGGTGGTACGGAGCACTGTCTATTAACTGCAGAACATGATTAGGCAGTCCATTTGCTCTACTGAACACAGTCACTTTAGGGACAAATTGGTGATCGAATCGTTCATTGAACAAGTAAAACAGATGTGATTTCTGGCGCTCCGCAGGATAGTGTTAAGGGCCCTAGGCTCTTCCTTATCTATATAAATCATTTAGGAGACAACTGAGCAGTCGTCTTAGGTTGTTTGCAGATGATGCTGTCGTTTATCGACGAGTAAAGTCATCAGAAGATCAAAACAAATTGCAAAACGATTTAGAAAATTCATCAGTATGATGCAAACATCGACAATTGACCCTAAATAACGAAGAGTGTGAGGTCACCCACATGAGTGCTAAAAGGAATTCGTTAAACTTTGTTTACACTATACATCAGTCAAATCTAAATGCCGTACATTCATTTAAATATCTAGGAATTACAGTTACGAGCAACTTAAATTGGAAGGAACACATTGAGAATGTTGTAGGGAAGTCTAACCAAAGACTGCGTTTTATTGGCAGGACACTTAGAAAATGTAACAGATCTACAAAAGAGACTGCCTACACTGCTCTGGTCCGTCCTCTTTTATAATACTGCTGCGCGATGTGGGATGCTTACCAGATAGGATTGACGGGGTACATCGAGAAAGTTCAAAGAAGGGCAGCATGTTTTGTATTATTGCGAAATATGGTACAGAGTGTCACTGAAATGATACAGGATTTGGGATGGCCATCATTAAAACAAAGGCGTTTCTCGTTGCGGCAGAATATTCTCACGAAACCTCAATCACCTATTTTCTCATCCAATTTCGAAAATATTTTGGTGACGGCGACCTACACAGGGAGAAACGATCACCATAATAAAATAAGGAAAATCAGAGCTCGCACGGAAAGATGTAGGTGTTCGTTTTTCAGAGCGCTGTACGTGACTGGAATAGTAGGGAATTATTTTCAAGGTGATTCGATGAACCTCTGACAGGCACTTAAATTTGAATTGTAGAGTATCCATGTAGGTGTAGGTGTAGGTGTAGGTTTTGATTCTTCTAATACACTGGAAGTGAGATGACGTTAATGTTTTTGAACGCTCGTGGTTTCGCCGATTAGCCTATTACTGATAGCGGAAGTCTGTTTGTTGCCGAAGCTAAGACAGTTAGACGTTGTTTGTCCGTTTTAAGCATTGGTGAAGATTTCTCTTCTTCCGAAGCAAGGCATTTGGTAGGTAAAGCCTTATTTTTCAGTCTGGCTTCATCCGCGATGTAAACTTGCTGCGATGAACAGTTTCGAGAAGAAACAAGGTATTTAAATTCTTTTAGCTAAATAGCAGCTGCTTCGTTGTCAGCCGCCAGCTTTTCCCCAGCAATCGTGAGCTGTCTAATTCCGCGTGTTTTCTTCCAAAGATACAAAAAACCACAGCTAGCTGAAAATGATAGTTCACCATCCATGAGCCTGTTCAGTTGAAGCGCTTTTTTGTTATTACCAAAGGACCAGAAATGGGAATTCATTTCCTCAGAGAATCACGATACTAAATCCTCGTCAAGTTTTTCATGTGAAGACACAGTCGTTTTTTGTTGCGTTTCTAGAGTTATTTCACTCGAAGCAGAACCAAACTGCTAATTTTAACGCTATTTTTTCCAGCCACTCTTCGTTGCTTTGCCGACACCGTATGCGAACTATAATTTAGTAGCATTTCCTCGCTTGTCCAACCTTTTAAACATTTCAAGATTTTATTTCATAGTACACTAAAAACGACTTCGTTTACTTGCCATGATTAATGTTTAACAGTTGTCGTCAAGGACTACGAACGTAAACAAACAAGGCACTGTGACTCGGTAGAGTAACACACTCAACAAAACTTAACGATAAATCTGCAGCGATGTGTTTGGAATGCAGGAGGGCGAGCGGTGGGCAGCTTGCTTGCACTAAGAGTCGTCGAAGGTCACTAGCAGATGTCCTTGCACTTAATTTCCCCCTTAACAAGTCAATACGTTGATATTATTCATTAAATCCGTCTATTTTGAATTCCCGCTAAACCGAACAGTTTTCGGTCCCAATTAGTTGGGAATAGCGGGATTCTACTGTAGCTGCTCTAGCGAACGAGAACTAGAATGCATTCAGTATGCCGTATTTTTTCCGATTCTTTACTCATACCTTGAAAAAAACATGCATTTTTTGAGTATTTTTGTTCAAAAATACTTTAAAGAAGACTAAATTCATTACATTGTTGATTCTAAACGTTTCTCGTTCCTCATACGGTTTTGCTGCCAAAGTATGGAAATTACCTTAGCTAGTGAATCGAGTATAGATTTAAGTGTCAAGAAGTCTTTTTCTGAAAGTATTTCTATGGACTGGAGCCATGTATGGAAGTGAAACATGGACGATAAATAGTTAAGACAAGAAGAGAACAGAAGCTTTCGAAATGTGGTGCTACAAAAGAATGCTGAAGATAAGATGGGTAGATCATGTAAGTAATGAGGAGGTAGTGAATAGAACTGGGGAGAAGAGGAAATTGTAGCACAACATGACTAAAAGAAGGGACCGGTTGGTGGGACACATTCTGAGGCATCAAGGGATCACCAGTTTAGTATTTGAGGGTATCGTGGAGGCTAAAATTAGTGGAGGAAGAGCAAGAGATGAATACACTAAGCAGATTCAGAATGATGTAGGTTGCAAAAATGGTTCAAATGGCTCTGAGCACTATGGGACGCAACATCTGTGGTCATAAGTCCCCTAGAACTTAGAACTACTTAAACCTAACTAACCTAAGGACATCACAGACATCCATGCCCGAGGCAGGATTCGAACCTGCGACCGTAGCAGTCGCGCGGTTCCTGACTGAGCGCCTAGAACCGCTAGACCACCGCGGCCGGCTGTAGGTTGCAGTAGGTACCGGGAGATGAAGAAGCTTGCACAGGTTAGAGTAGCAAACCAGTGTCTGGAGTGAAGACCACAACAACAACAACAATGAATCGTCGCCTGCCGTTGTCGAATAACTTATAGCTTTCATTCGTTCCTCTGTTTTTTTACACAATAGGAGTTACTTTTTTGCTTCTTACTAGACTTCTTGTTTCTCTGATCTTAATGATTTTTTTAAAAAAGTTTCTGAAAGATAATATGCGGACAGGGTGAGCCGGCAAAGTTAAAGAATACGACTTGATAGATGTGCATAACACGTCAATAACATTATTTATTACATTCAAAATGTGGATACCATCACAGAAATTAAATGTGTAACTCATTAAAGTAGTTTCTATCTTTTTATTATGCTAAGTCCAAAAACCTCCTACTCCTCTTTCTCTTCACTCTGTTCACCTGATAAAGCTGTAAACAGTGCTGGACAAATCCTTCCGGGTAATCGTTTCCATTACAGAACTTATTACTCCCATTGGAGATATGAAGCCTTCAGCTACTATAGATGATCAAACGACACCATACAAGTGTTCTGACACAGTTGTTCAGTATTTTCCACAGTATACAGCGAAAGTGTGAAGGCGGCCTCCTTGCTATTGGGAGGCATGTTTCTGAATGGCTGGCATCCCACACTAGTTATTTCAAAACGAATATACCGGCCGACTTTCTCCCAAAATCTGTACGTTCCTGGAATACCTGCTTCACTTTCACAAGACATCCACAAAGGGCTAAGAACTTCTGAAGGTGGATAAATTTCACGCAGATCTTGTATCTTAATTGCAACTAGTCTTTGTCATCATTTCGCTCGGAAAGCTTCAGCTCAACAGCTTCCTAGGTTCCCAAGAACTGTGCTAGTGGCGTACCTTTTTCTCGACGAATTTTTTCATGTGAAGCTTTTCCACTTTTTTGGGGTGATACGAACAACATCTCCTATAACATGCCATCAACCAACAGAGCATTTAATTCCATGTTGTCATAAGCAAATGGAAAGTGAATCCCATGACGTTTTGGAGCGAACTCATTCTAGCTGATGCTTAGAATGCACTACCTCAGTGTAAGCTGAACGAAATGACAATACGTGAAGCAAGTTCTGTGAATACATTGATGTGCAAAACTTAAGAACGAAATTAACTTTTGCACGATGTGTCCCCTCCCACCGGAGGTTCGAGTCCTCCCTCGAGCATGGGTGTGTGTGTATTGTTCTTAGCATAAGTTAGTTTAGGTAGTGTGTAAGTCTAGCGACCGTTAACCTCAGTAGTTTGGTCCCTTAGGAATTCACACACATTTGAACATGATGTGTCACTAGCAAATGACATACCTCGATGAAGCTTGGAACACACGTAAAAGCAACTGCAACAGCATATTAAAGAAGGTAATAAGAAACGCAATGAGACGGACAGAAATGACACTTTTATCCAAAGACAATAATAACACTGAAGACGCCGCGATTGATGGTGATGCCCTGAACATTACAAAAGGCGAGACATTGTTGTTAATAGGGTGGGTGGTCACCATGGATAGCAATGCATGTTCTGCAATGTGCTCCCATGCTGGCCACAAGGTTCGGAAGGATTATTATGGTAGGGCGTTCCAGTCCTCCACCAATGCGGTTGATAACTGCTGGACAGTCATAGGTGCATGTGGACTTTCTGAAATAAGTCTCACCAACGCTTACCACACGTTCCCGATAGGATTTATGTAGGAGGTACGAGCAGGCCCCTCACGGTTCAAGAGCTCCTCCCCGTGCGCAGTTCGATGCGACTGCGCCTCGTCATTCATAAAAATGAGATTACTGCCGAATTTACTCCTGATAAGACGCATACGGGAAACGGGTACAACAATGTTGACCGATCAGGGGACAATTTTCAGAGATTTGAAAGTCGGTATGCTCACGCCAACACTATGCCTACCTACAGCATAAAACCAGGACCAGCTGAACGATCATTTGCGATAATGTTGTATGTAGCCTCATATGGGCAGAAGTGAGTTCGCGTAATCCATCTAGGAACATTGTCTAACACGATCGTTCTGTGGTCCAGGTATTATGGTGTGGTGATAATGTACTTCTTCGCCATGTCCATCTGTTAAGAGGTTGTAATGTGTGCGAATTTATATAAAATATTATGTTTGTTGTGAACTAAACCTGAACTATTCTTTATAACTCGTGTATCGGTGTTGTAATCCTGAACGATGTAAGTGGTAAAATTAGGGAAACGCTATCTAATAAAATGAGTCACTCAAACTTCAGCAGTATAATTTTATTTTAAATCAGCTTTGCCAAAATAATTAGAAAGCCAAAACTGTAAACTAAATAAGCTATGCTGTGAAGCTACGTATTGTGCAGGAGCGAGCAGTGCTACACGCGTGGCGTCACAAACGTGACATGCAATTCCAACTCACAAAGCTAAAAGAATAAAGATGCTACATACTTACAAACTAAATTTAGAAAAAATAAATCACCAAAAATGTTTCTACATAACTGCCTTGAGTAAACAGAAATCCAAACACTGAACAATACATAAGCAAATGTATCACTGCACTATGAGAATAAAATTGTCTGCATAATAAATTAAATCTTTCCTTGAACTAACTAGATAACGAATTTTGCAAAGCAACACCAAAATATTAATATCTTATTATGTTCTGACTGCACTGTCACTGGCGTTAACAAATTTTTTGGCTTACCTGTGGCAAAGGAAACTCAGTGCTGCTCGAGGCGATGAACATAAATATGCAGCACAGCAGCAAGCACGCTGAATGGAAAGAAGAGCCTGTGTAGTGCAGTGCAATGGCATGCAACTACTTACTGTAAGCACCCCGTGCTTCAATATTACTGTCTTCCGAAAAGTGCAGTGCCGCGACTCACATAATCAGAAAATATGAAATTGTTTCGTGAAGAGACACGGTGGAATTTTGAATTATCTGAATGATTGAAAGTAGTTTATCCCTTAAAAAACTGTATTACAAAAACCGATCGTCATTCCTCAACAATTACAATGATCTTTTCGAAAATTATGGTTTATAGCAAAAATTTCTCTGCCATGAAATTAATTACTGTATTGGTAAAGCAGTGGTAAATAACGGGTGATCAAAAAGTAAGCATAAATTTGAAAACTGAGTAAATCACGGAATAATGTAGATAGAGAGGTACAAATTGACACACACGATTGCAATGACATGGGGTTTTATTAGAACCAAAAAAACACAAATGTTCAAAAAATATCCGACAGATGGAGCTTCATCTCATCAGAATAGCAATAATTAGCATAACAAAGTAAGACAAAGCAAAGATGATGTTCTTTAAAGGAAATGCTCAATATGTCCACCATCATTCCTCAACAACAGCTGTAGTCGAGGAATAGTGTTGTGAACAGCACTGTAAAGCATGTCTGGAGTTATGGTGAGGCATTGGCGTCGGATGTTGTCTTTCAGCATCCCTAGAGATGCCAGGCGATCACGATACACTTGCGACTTCAGGTAACCCCAAACCCAATAATCGCACGGACTGAGGTCTGGGGACCTGGGAGGCCAAGCATGATGAAAGTGGCGGCTCAGCACACGATCATCGCCAAACGACGCGCGCAAGAGAATTTTCACGCGTCTAGCAATACTTCGTTTTCTCTTTTGGTTCTAATGAAACCCCTTGTCATTCCAAGCATGTGTGTCAAGTTTTACCTCTCTATCTACATTGTTCCGTGGTTTATTAAGTTTTCAAATTTATACTGACTTTTTGATCACCCGGTATATAAATTCTGAGTACAAGTTATTTCTATCCGCCTAGTAACATACCCAACATCCGACTCTCCTATCAGCTTATCTCAGAATGCTTTCTGCACCGACGGTACTACTGACGACCGAAGACCGCAGAGCTTGTACTCAGAATCTCTGTGGCGTAACATATCGACTGTCGAAAACTTCTGTTTGAAAAATACCCAGAATGGAGCTATAAAATATGACATATCGAATGAAAATGTAGAGTTTACACCACTTTTCTTAAATGCCAAAAATACACTCCAAATTTCCGGCGTTGACTTCATTTTTGTGGATGACAATGCGTGACTGCATCGGACAACACAGATGGAGGGGCTCTTGGAACGATAGGATATTTGGCGAATGCACTGGCCTGCCCCTTTCCCCTACTTAAATCCCATCGAGCGCGTGTGGTATGCCGTGCTGAAACGTAGTTCGGCACTTTCACTGGAGCCAACAAATGGAACGCCCTACCGCAATAACTAGTTACGAACCTTGTGAACAGCATGGGAGAACGTTTCAGAGCATTATTTGCCATCCGTGGTGATCACACATCGTTTTGAGAACCAACTCCACCGTTGGTAATGTCAGGAGGACCATCATAAATAGCGGTGACTTTAGTGTAATTATTATCTTTGAATGAAAGTCTCCTTTCTGTCCGTCTCATTGCGAACTTCTCTGTCAGTTACATTCTGCGCTATGCCGCAGCAGTTCTTTCTGTGTATGTTCCAACTTTCACCGTGCTATGTTACTTGGCAGCGACACATCATGTTAAAGTTGTATTGTATTGTATGTTAACCGGGGGCATAGAAACGACAGAGAGGCTCCGTCCCCGCCGCAGCCACAGTGGTCCACGACCCCACGACGACTACCGCAATGCACTTCACCCCTCGGCCGTCCCACACCGAACCACTCTTTCGGGGTTATTGTGCGGTTTATCCCTTGGTGGACCCCCAGGGAACGTCTCACACGAGACGAGTGTAATCCCTACTTTTGCGTGGTAGAGTAACGGTGGTGTACGCGTATGTGGAGACCTTGTTTGCGCAGCAATCGCCTACATAGTGTAGCTGAGGCGGAATAAGTGGAACCAGCCCGCTTTCGCCGAGGCAGATGGAAAACCGCCTAAAAACCATCCACAGACTGACCGACTCACCGGACCTCGGACACAAGGTCCGCCGGGAGCATTCGTGCCGGGACCAGGCGGTCCTTCCCAATCCGGAAAGCAGTGCGTTAGACCACACGGCTAACCGGGCGGGCATGTTAAAGTGACTTTCATCCTATAGTTTTGCGTACTAGTGCATATAACAATGAAACCTCTTGCAATGGTGGAAGAAACGAATTAGGTCCCACATTGTCATAATATTACGCGCAATAAAAATTTTTCATTGTCTCTACAGTTTCTCTTCAGCACTATAATACCAACAAAAGGGTAAAGAATGTCAGGAAAAAGCGCCCTGTGTCCCATAAAACGGTTTGGTGGTCGGTGTTGTGTATTAGTGAATGTCTGGAGTGGTATGTTTTTAACGACAATCTGAACGATTTGTAGTCGTTCCCCTTCCAGGCAGAACATTTCTGTTGGTCCCTGGAATCCGATACGATCTGTTCTTTCGGAGCACACAAACGGCACTTTATTTCGATATGTGGATATTGAAAGGTCTCTGTTGGATTCCTTTCGTGTTAATTTCTTAAATCTGTTGTCATTTACGGCACGAATTCCTCTTCTAAATTTACTGTGGTGTTTCTGACTATCTGGGAGGAGACCGAGCAGTGAAACGTGTTACTTTTACACATAAACAAGAACGATCTGTCACACTACTACACTTTAAAACACAGTTTATATGTAATTCATGTCACACAGTCTCATACGGAACCTACATCCGCTTTCTTTTATATACTGTACACAATAAGATACTATCATCCCCCTTCCCTTCTGTGTGAGAGGATGAATGAGCAAATGTATTTCTAGTTGCATGCCGGATGGCAGCAGACAAGCCTGTCTGCTAGAGAACAGTTGGACCAACGTCGGAACAGGTAGCTACACTTTCTAAAAGCAGAGAGGTTTCTATTCTTAGTATGGTCCTGTCCGTCCCTTGTCATGTTGGTATAGGAAGCTGCCTCTCTGGTCACTTCCGTTTGTATTTGTGAGGCTCCCTCAGGAAGGGACCATGGCATTCTGTCCGCGGCGAGCGTCTGAAGTGGTAAGATCTCCGGCTAAGTGCGTGTCTGCTAAGTCCGTAGGGCAATGGATTTCTTAAGTTCAGCCTAACTGAAAATTTAATCACCTTTACCTCAGGTTTGGATCTAAAATATCTAATGTTATCTTAAATTGCAACGCAGTGTATTTCGAGTGTGAAGTTCAGAATATCCTCCAGTAGTTGCTTTGTCACTACTTTGTGAGTAAAGTGGAACCATGTGTTGATCAGTAACTCTAAGGTCATCGATCTTAAATGCGAATGTTCGTAAGATTATAACGTCTCGTCTTGACAATATTTTTCAATATAGCAACTTCTCTTTACGTTCAACCCACGTGGGGTGTACTTTGTGAGACCAGGACCACGTGCTTATACAATTGTTTGACCCATCAGGTTAATAGTAAGACGATAGTAACCAGTCCGAGGTTTTTTTTTTTGCATTTCGATCTAATATATTTTAATTATCAAAATTATTGTGGAGTTACACTCTTTGTGTAAACCAAGCTGACCACGTGAAGCATGTAGTGTAATCATCAAAGTAGCCCTCAGCTATTCTTTTCGGGAAGACACAGAGAGTTAGTATGAATTTAGTATACCAGTGTGTGGTAATTTCATGATGGACAGGATTGCGCTACGAACGTAACTTCTTTGGGTGAAAACTGAATCGGTTGGTTGTGGTTAATTTCCTCTTGCATATGTTTCAACGTTCTTCATGTGTTATTTTATGAATGCAGTGTTGTATGCAGTCTCCCAATCTTGGCTCCATATTTGATGTGTTCCGTAAGATTACAAACTCACATTTTTACAATCCTAAATAGGCCACCAGTTTAGTTATGAATCAAGTTTAATATGCTGAAATTTCAATGATCAATGTTAAAATAAATTTCCAAATATAAACTGATTTATTTCTTTTTATTTAAATTCTCTTATATATATATATATATATATATATATATATATATATATATATATATCACCGGTTGTTGTATGACTATTAAAAGATGATAATTAATGTTAGTCTGGTTGGGAATTTGGTAAGCTAGACTGGATACCTGGTGAAACAGTTGCTCAGTAATGCAAGGTTAACTTCCCCAGACAGCTCACAGTTTTTAAACCGCTTTTATTGTCTATCAGCACCGCTTTCATAACAAATTAATGGAACAACATTACACATGGCGACCCTGTTCTGTGATTCCGCTAGAATCTGGAATCTCTGAAACGTTAGATTGCGAGCGTTGATTAATCTTAATTTTTTTTCCCTGCAGCGCTCAAACAACTTCTGCGTTGTTTCTGAGCAGACTTTCAAATGATTCACTGCGTTGTTGAGCGGCGTTGTGTTGTTTGTCTTGTTGTTTTGTTTTCTATATTTGTGTGTGTTATATGTGTGTGTGTGTGTGTGTGTTTTTTCTCGCTTGTAAATTGCACTGCTTCGATCAAAGATAAAAATTTGTTTTGCGTCTGAAAAAGTGCGTACTAGTTTGGGTACCTTTCGAGTAACTGTCGTAATTTGTGGGGGATACATTTATTGTGATTAGTGTGTTGCGTACCGGGTATAAATTGAACTAATGCAGACACATAACCAAGCGAAAAGTAGGCGGCCCAACAACTTAAGCAACATGGACCAAGGGGATAATTTGATTTCGGATATTAACGCGTCGAACGGTTCCGAAAATGCATTGGGGAATACTTCAGAGGAAATTCAAAACAGGACGAACGGGCTCATATCAGAGCCAGACATTAATTTGCCTCCAACTAACCAAATTGATTTGGCAGAACTCATAAAAGCCCTATTGCATCAAAATATAGAAAACGCAGAGAAATCAGAAAAATCGTTCCGAGAACAAAAAGAATCATCCGAAAAATCGATCCGAGAGCTAGGCGAACAAATGACGCAGAAATCTGAAAAATCGATCCGAGAGCTAGGCGAGCAAATGACGCAGAAATCTGAAAAATCGATCCGAGGGCTAAGCGAACAAATGACAGAGAAATCTGAAAAATCGATCTGTGAGCTAGGCGAACAAATGATGCAGAAATCTGAATAATCGATCCGCGAGCTAGGCGAACAAATAGACGAAAAACTAGTCCAGCAGACAAATACAGTCGACAAGTCGATGCAGAGAGTGTCTGATGATATCTCACAAAGAATAAACAATTTGGCAAGTGAAATAAAAAGCGATATTATGAAAGAATTAGGCCGTACATTTGAACAAATCGATGACCGTCTGCAAGCCTTAGAACAGGGCAAGCAGAGTCGCGATGCAGAATCGAAAGAGAGCGAAGCTAGGCGAACAAATAGACGAAAAACTAGTCCAGCAGACAAATACAGTCGACAAGTCGATGCAGAGAGTGTCTGATGATATCTCACAAAGAATAAACAATTTGGCAAGTGAAATAAAAAGCGATATTATGAAAGAATTAGGCCGTACATTTGAACAAATCGATGACCGTCTGCAAGCCTTAGAACAGGGCAAGCGGAGTCGCGATGCAGAATCGAAAGAGAGCGAAGAACAGCTACTTAGGAATTTCCAAGCGCTGAGAGAACAATGCCAAAGGGAACTCCAGCAGGTACTCTCAAGGGTTTAGGAGGCGGAAACGCATTGTCCCGCGTCCGTTAGCAGCACAGTAGCGGACAACCGTCAAGCGATTCACACACTCGAACAGCAAGTAGAACAATTGAAGCAGACTGGGGCGGAGGACAACAGACAAATACATGATAAGATTGCGGCATTAGCGGACATCGTAGGCACGATGAAGGTGACAGAGAGCGATAACAATACTACAAAGGTAGCGGTCGCAGAGACCTAAGAAGTGCGTTCGCTTCTTAGATTTCAGAAGGGACAGTTCGAAGTGAACAGGCGGCACAAAGCTGTAACAGGCGAATTACAAGAACGTGTGGCACATCTGGAAAGCCGCATTGGGTGTGATTCCGAACTCGCCAATAGCACCAATAATAGCCATACGAACAGTGCAGAGAGGGACTCCGGCCACGAGGGAGATTTTGACGACAGGGAAGAATGTATTTTGAGGGGCAGACATGAGAAAAATAGAAACATTCAAGGGCCTCACCAGGAGGAAATGCGGGGATTTGATTTCAAACATTTACTCACGGTGAGAAAGTTTGAGATATTTCGAAATTCGCAAAAAAGAATACATCCATGAGCATGGCTCGAGCAATTTGAGTTCTGTCTTCCCCCCGACTGGGCAAGTTCACATAAGATAGAATATATGTGTGGCTATTTGGAAGGCGAACCGGCGGTTCGCATGAGGTCGGCAGCACGTCACTGCAACTCCACTCGGGAGTTTCGACAAGCCTTTCTGTCCGCCTATTGGTCGGAAGCGCCACAAGATAGGGGCAAGCATGGCATAATTATGCTGCCAAATTTGAACCAGTCTGGTTTCGGCAGCCCAGCACGCCTATTCGACCACATGCTGCAGGCAAATCAATTTCTATATGACCCATACGGGCCTGCGGAACTAATTAGGATATGCATCACCAAATTGCCGATGCACTTGCGCCACGTCATTCTTGCGGGACAATGCAAAGAAGACGTGGAAATGTTTAAGACACTTCTCCAAGAGTTGGAATATAATACAGCAGAATGCCCGCCTAATCAGGCACAAAGTTATTACGGGGCACAGCAGCGCGATCGCAGTCGTGGCCGTAGTACTAATCAACGGCGTGACTGGTCGTCGCGACGCGAACGGAACAATAATCGGGACCGGCCGTATAGAAACTGGGGTAACAGTCGCAAACACAGGTGAAACAACGGAAATGATCGAGGACGTGGACAGGATCGTATACGCTACAGGTACGACAACCAGAATCGATACTACGATGAACACAGTGGGAATAGGATTGTAGGCGGAGCAGCACATGATGTTGAAATTCGGCCGGCCAACCCTAGACATAATCCAGCAAATGGAAATGAACAAAACCGGCAATGACAAATGATCCGCGCAGAAGGCGCCCAATCGGAACAATTGAGCGACATGGCAAATGAGTACATAGGGTATATAGACAGGACAGTGAGGAGTAGAGGGGACGGAGAGGAGAAAGAATTGATTAGTTTAAATTTGTGACATATGCATTTTGAATAATATGTTGGTAAAAATATTGATAAAGATGTTTCTGTGTGATTGATTGAAGTGATGTTTGCGGTTTTTTTTTTCCTTGTGCAATTATGATTTAGGTGGGTTCAAATGTGAAGATAAAAGGTTTCTTTGTGAACAAGTGAATTGCTGTTTATGGTTTTTTTGTGTAAATTGAAAATAGTCGCTCCTGAGAGAAGCAAGATCTATGTTGAATTAATGCAAAACTTAGGGGAATATCCGATCTGTGGGTATTATGGGACTGGCAAACCCAGGTCCCCAGCTGTTAGTAGCCTTGTTTCCGATTTTCTGCTTTCAGTGCTACTATCTATCTATTACTATTCTATATCTGTCAGTATAAATGAGGATCTCTTACTGTAGTATGCGTGCTGTATGAATATTTTAAGATAGGAGAACTCTAAGAAAGGAATGAGTAAGTTTGGAATCTTGAAAACAGGATGCGATAATACGATTGTTTAACCAATGGCTTCCCAATATACGCTAATACGTTAATATTGATGATATATGTCTTTTTTGTTCTTTATAGCTGAGTACGTAAATATTTCTAAATATTCCTCTACAAAGGAAAACCCAGGAGTTTTGCCCCAGCTTAATTCTCGTACCACTGAAAATAGGAGTGAAACAAATAGTGTCTGTGGCATTGAAAAACAGCTAAAACTGTTAAAATTGAACAAAGCTCCAGGGTCCAATGGAATTCCTATTAAATTCTGCACCCAATGCACAGTTTAGTTAGCCACTCTGTTAACTATGGTCTATCATAGATCCCTCAAACAAAAAACTATGCGCAGTAGTTGTTCTGTGGATTTCGTAAGTAGATTGACTACCTTCAAGGTGACAGAAGAGTTGTGGTTCGTGTAATTTGCGTGGCCCTGAAATAGTATTATGGCAGTCAAATGACGAGCAGTTTTTCAGCAAATGGAGAATGGAACGGAAATATGTATCCTTTTTGTAGTCTTGACTGATGTTGAGCCAGAGCCTGAAAAATTATTCTGCTTTAATACTTGTCCTAGAAAAGCGACGTTTATGTGTTTTGCTGATGCTGTGAGCATTACAGCTTACTGTTTTCGCTGGTGCAGGATGCACTGCAGCCTATATGATTTGTACTGAGGAAAATTCCCTCTTGAAGGTAGAGGAAGATTAAATAATTTTGATTATGGGACCGAAGGAAAGCTTGGTTTAAGGTAATAAGGATGAAGCAAAACATTTGTCATTTAAACTACAGGAGAATTCGGATCTTTTGTGTCTGTTGTAAGTTCAATGTGTTAAGATGAAACTGTTTTACAGAACAGAAGAGACCACAATTTTGCCATTCATGAGAAATGAATCCAGAATAACCACCACAGGCGAAATAACTGATTTGGAAGCGAAAGATAACTTAAAGAAGGAACGAAATGGGTAAGAAAATGTAGTATAACCTGTATAATAAAAATATTTTTGCCCTTCTCAGAGTCACCTGTGTTATTAATTCTTGTGATAACGTAATTTTAGATGAAATTTTCTTACTTTTTTATGTGTGAATATATGAGTATGATAAATGTATAATTACGAGTCTCTTATCAGGTGTGTCAGCTGGTATAAATGTTTTGGCGTGTAAATAACCATTGTTCTTTTTACTGTGTATGTTTAAGGAAAGTTTCTCCATATTTATCATGTGACAAGACATATGCGGCGAGTGTCAGGAAGAGGACGAATTAGAACAATGTTGTAGTGGTGTTAAGGGGATACGGAATCACCTATCCCCGCAATGTTAATATATGCCTACTATAGGGAACATTTTCTCACAAACTACTGGAGACAGAGAGGTAAAAATTTTACTGTATGTGCATTCATATGTTACAACAATACTGAAACAACAGTTTATTGTCAAAGTATTTTCTTACAGAGATATTGTACATTTATTTTTAAGTAAATTTTTTCCATCGCTTTTTACTAGACTATCACCCCTAAGTCTTTTGTAAATCAAGTAATTAAAAAATCGTTGTTTCAGTATGTAATAGGGACCTATGTCACTACGTCATAAAAATTTCAGACTTCTAGGTTGACCAGTACCTGAGATAATGTTCCTAGATGAAGTAAAAAGTAAACTTACGGGAAACGGAGAAAGAAGATTAAAACATTCCTGATCCGTAGCTAATACCCCCTTCACAGTCTTCATAATCATCTTCAAGTCTTCTTTTGGCACCCCTCTGCACCTGTCTTGCTTTTTTCACTAATGTCTTGATTATATTATCAGCATGCCTTAGTCTGTGCTGATCTAAAAAGAACATAGCACGTACCGTACGGGAACCAACACACATACCCAACTTTTGAAGGACCTGGCATTTAGTTATATTTCCAAGATTGAAGGTTGCCACAGCATCATACACACCAAAATGTAGTGTATTAATTCCGACAAACACTGTTTTTGGGAGACGATGCCATATCACACTATTCAAGCACTCGTTGGGGTTCTGCGTTTTTCCATGAAGACATTTCATCAGAAGACTTCTGTCAGCCAGATCTCTGAAAATGGGCTTTATTTCTGCCATGATGGCTGATGGTAGACTGTGGTGGTGAATGTATTTCTCTCCTGTTGTTAGTCCCCTATTGTATTTACACCAGCTGTTTTCACCTTTGGGGCACAAACCATGTTGTGGATGCTCATCCGTGGATGCGGTGTGGAAATATAAAGCCCATATAGCTCTCCTCATTTCTTCAAGATTGCCTGTATTTTGCCTGATTGCAAGGCCATAGCAGTTCTGAATGTGGTCTATTATGGAATCAGTCAATCTTCCTCTGCCATCCAAGGTTTTCCCATCATCTAGTTTTTTCCCTTTCATAACTGATTTTAACCTTCTCAGCCTGGCACCCATTCTCTTCTGCACATGTCCTATACATTCAAGTTTGCTTATATTTACACTGTTCCCATATGGTTTGCTTTCCAAAACTTCTTTGAATGCTTTAGAGTCACCATCTCCCAGATATTTGACATAGCGAACATTATACCACTGTGAAGAGCGATGAAAAATTTTCTTCACCCCAGCAACCTCCATGCCACCACTACTACCATAATAATTAGCAATACAGTCATCACTGTGTTCATTTTTCAGCCTGCCTGTGCACCTACAGTATTTAGACATTATTGCAACATCAATAACCTTGCCAGTATCAACACTAGTTGCTGTTACAACACCATTGTTGGAGGTGTGGCCCCTTTTCTGCCACGTGCCATCAAACGCCACTGTGAGGTCACGACTGCCGTCATTTTCTTCCACTGCTTCTTCCACAGCAACCTGCATTGACTTCTGTGCTACATCTTCAACTGCAGATCCTAGTACATAATTGTAAGCTTCAAACTTTGAAGGTGCACTTGGAAGATTTAGAACACCACATAGCATATCACCAGCTGCTTTGCCCTTACCAATTGCTCGCAATCCATAAACTAACCTAATATTTACACTATAAAGTTCAGTTTTCTTGTATCCATTATTTACAGTTACTGAAACCGAACTTGGAAACTTACAGCTGTATTTACAAACACTGCATATTAAATTAAACTGGGCAGCCAGGCCAACATGGGATTCTACTTTCAGAGAAACGTTTCCATGACATTTTTTGCAGCACAAACTGTTTTCAAGAGCTTCACACAATATATTCGTATCAATGAGTTCAAAAACTTCATTCCCTCTATCAAGTAAATTATATTTCTCTTCCAAATCTCTTAGTTTTTTATGAGAAGCACTGTTTTCATTTGGTGTAAGTTCGTTCGGCAAATCAGTAATAAGTGGATTCACATTTTCCAACAGTGATGATGATGAACTGCTTTGCTTTGCTAATGAATCATTATTTCTTTTCTTTTGCCAGTTCACACGCTTTTTAAATACTTTTGCTTTAGCTCTAGGCATTTTCACTGCGAAAAATGAAGCACTAAATACGAAATAACTCAACAACAACTACTTTCTTATATCACACTGTTTACAAAACAGTCCCGCCACAAAGTCAAAGAGTAACTTGAGGAAACCAGAGAGAAACATTTTCGGGCAACTAGTGTATAAATAGTCGCTGGAAACCGGGATATTTGAATTCATGTCACTTTAAAGGTACTGCCAAAAAGTTCATGGTCAGCCACGAGAGACGTGTATAACTAAAGCGCAATACCCGATCTCACAAATATATAAAAATAAAATAGTTATAATTGTAGTAGAGCTATGTATGATACGTCATTTTAAAGAGGAAACATGGCAGAATATAATACGCCAATAAAAAAAAATTCGATTTTTTAACCCAAAATCCGATTCCGTATCCCCTTAACACTTTGTTGAAGTAGCATTGAAGTAGCTTGTTGGATTAACTAGTAGTGCATAGAAGTAGAATTTTGAGTAATACATGTTTATGGATAGTTAGTTTGTAGTATAGACAACAGGTGTCCATGTGTGTGTGTGTGTGTGTAAATAACATGTGAACCCTATGCTGCCCTGACCTATACTTGCACAAGGCATAATCCTATTCATTTTAGTGAATTAATAAGTAGCATTTGATTTATTAAAATGGAAGTGAACCACATTAGTGATGTGGATTTGCATATTATATTGTCAGATCATTTAATTTTTATTTTTATACTGTCAAGTCATTTCACTTTTATTTTTTATATTGTCAAGTCATTTAACTTTTATTTTTATATTGTCGATTCATCTAACTTTTTTTATTTAAAAAAAATTATGTCTCACTTTTGTTCTTAAAAATTGTGAAAGACAGTACTAAGTGGTGTTATGTATGACATTTTGTAATCACACAACTATGATGAACAATTTCTGTGAATGCAGTTGAGAACGTGAAAGCGAACCGGCTAAACTCTTACATGACAGAGGGAGCAGCGAGGAGGAGGGCTAGTTGTAAACTGGCGGGTTTCCCAGCAGGACAGACTGTCAACAGGGCCACTTCGGGAGCGCGGTCGACCACAAAAGAAGGGTACGCGGCAAACACTTTCCCTTGCACCCGGAGCTAATGGCCGGCCACACCAGTGCGACCCTTCGTGGAGGTGATGACCTGAGATGGCCGAGCAGTCCACCACGCGGAAATCCATCTGCTGGCAACGCACCACACGCATGCGACCGTGACAAGACGGCCGCGGTGAAACGACAGAAGACAGGGGATGAAGGGGCTTGGAGCCTTTTGACACGTACTGTCCAGAGAAAATGGCAGACTTCAACGACGCCTATCAACATTTCCTGACGGATGCTCACTGTCAAGCGACAGTAAATCATGGTTCGATGTTCTCTGTTCGCTAAGGGTGCACAAAGAAGAGCCATTAAGTTTCATCCTTGCCCAGGAATATCAAACCGGCGAGCCAATTGAGGATAACTAAAGAATGTAACAACACAAGGGGCGTGGAGCCTTTTGACACATACTGTCCAGAGAAACTGGCAGACTTCAACGACGCCTTTGTAAAACATGTTTTTCCTCTTATCTTTTTTTTGCCTTTGCGGATTGTGCATTGCAATGTTCTGCTTTATAATACTGATATTATTTTCATGTTTTTTTAATTGCTGTGGCACCTTCGCTTTTTTCATAAATTTTACTTGTTAATAGTCATAAATTTTCCTGTGATCAGTTGGCTCTTGCAATGAGCAAATACTGGTGAACGCCATAAGGATAACAACCAGAAATTGGTTTCATATTAATGACACAGGAACCATTGTTTTTACTTCCTGACCGAATTAGGTTTACACTATCTTTTAAATAGGTGTCACATGTTTCTGTTGTTTTTCTCTTTGAAATTGGTAGATCCTAAAGACGTGTAGATATTATCGTGTTTTAGCAAGTAGCTGGTGACCTTTTGCCTATTCTTTACATTTTTTGTTTAAGTTGGGTGTGAGAAGCCTGCTTGGGGATGTCCTAGCATGGCCAGAAAATTCCCTGCACAGTCTTTTCCCGGAGCGTTGGGGTTATGAAAGGTCTCTGTTGGATTCCTTTCACGTTACTTTCTTAAATCTGTTGTCATTTACGGCATTAATTCCTCTTCTAAATTTACTGTGGTGTTTCTGTGTATCTGGGAGGAGACTGAGCAGTGAAACGTGTTACCTTTACACATAAACAAGAACGATCTGTCACACTACTACACTTTAAAACACAGTTTATATGTAATTCATGTCACACAGTCTCATACGGAACCTACATCCGCTTTCTTTTATATACTGTACACGATAAGATACTGTCATCCCCCTTCCCTTCAGTGTGAGAGGATGAATGAGCAAATGTATTTCTAGTTGCATCCTGGGTGGTAGCAGACAAGCCTGTCTGCTAGAGAACAGTTGGACCAACGTCGGAACAGGTAGCTACACTTTCTAAAAGCAGAGAGGTTTCTATTCTTAGTGTGGTCCTATCCGTCCCTTGTCATGTTGGTATAGGAAGCTGCCTCTCTGGTCACTTCCGTTTGTATTTGTGAGGCTCCCTCAGGAAGGGACCATGGCATTCTGTCCGCGGCGAGCGTCTGAAGTGGTAAGATCTCCGGCTAAGTGCGTGTCTGCTAAGTCCGTAGGGCAATGGATTTCTTAATTTCAGCCTAACTGAAAATTTAATCACCTTTACCTCAGGTTTGGATCTAAAATATCTAATGTTATCTTAAATTGCAACGCAGTGTATTTCGAGTGTGAAGTTCAGAATATCCTCCAGTAGTTGCTTTGTCACTATTTTGTGAGTAAAGTGGAACCATGTGTTGATCAGTAACTCTAACTAAGGTCATCAATCTTAAATGCGAATGTTCGTGAGATTATAACGTCTCGTCTTGACAATATTTTTCAATATAGCAACTTCTCTTTACGTTCAACCCACGTGGGGTGTACTTTGTGAGACCAGGACCACGTGCTTATACAATTGTTTGACCCATCAGGTTAATAGTAAGACGATAGTAACCAGTCCGAGGTTTTTTTTTTTTGCATTTCGATCTAATATATTTTAATTATCAAAATTATTGTGGAGTTACACTCTTTGTGTAAACCAAGCTGACCACGTGAAGCATGTAGTGTAATCATCAAAGTAGCCCTCAGCTATTCTTTTCGGGACGACACAGAGAGTTAGTATGAATTTAGTATACCAGTGTGTGGTAATTTCATGACGGACAGGATTGCGCTACGAACGTAACTTCTTTGGGTGAAAACTGAATCGGTTGGTTGTGGTTAATTTCCTCTTGCATATGTTTCAACGTTCTTCATGTGTTATTTTATGAATGCAGTGTTGTATGCAGTCTCCCAATCTTGGCTCCATATTTGATGTGTTCCGTAAGATTACAAACTCACATTTTTACAATCCTTAATAGGCCACCAGTTTAGTTATGAATCAAGTTTAATATGCTGAAATTTCAATGATCAATGTTAAAATAAATTTCCAAATATAAACTGATTTATTTCTTTTTATTTAAATTCTCTTATATATATATATATATATATATATATATATATATATATATATATATCACCGGTTGTTGTATGACTATTAAAAGATGATAATTAATGTTAGTCTGGTTGGGAATTTGGTAAGCTAGACTGGATACCTGGTGAAACAGTTGCTCAGTAATGCAAGGTTAACTTCCCCAGACAGCTCACAGCTTTTAAACCGCTTTTATTGTCTATCAGGACCACTTTCAGAGCAAGTTAAAGCAACAACATTGCAATATCACAATTACTGGAATGATAGTGTTTTTGTATCGTGTTTGTGTGCCATTTAAAGGTGAAATTTTATACTGATGGCGATTCTCAGGGTTCATTTTGCTGTAATACTTCTAAGTGAAGTTCGGAACAGACAGCTGTTTACATCCAGTAAACGAAATTGTAATTCAATCGACTGAACCTTCCAAAGATGAAAGTGTAAGCCCTAGAAAGGCGTCATGAAGAGAAATAAAAGTGGCTTTCAAAGTTAATTGTTTTAACTTAGCTTTTATGTCATAATCAGTCGCAGTTTCCAAAATTCTGTTCAACATGGACGACATGCTGTGATCATTATATTACTTCCATATGTTAGAGGAAGCTGATTTCCCGCAATTTTCATGTCCATTCGAAAGGCAGCTTCACTTTTGTCCAACAGTTCGTCTAGAGAAAAATCTACAATCGTCGGCGTTATTTTCGAAAGAAGAAAAAAATTATTTTCATCGACGCCTCAATTTACTCTATAGTCAGACATAAAGCTATTTTACGTGGGAAAAATAATGCCGACATCTGCTGCTGTAACGTGAGCCACCCAAATTAATCATTGACTTAATTGATGGACTCAGTACGCTTTTCCCTGCACATTTGTACTGAGACCACTGCACTTGAAATTGCGTTTGACTGTGGGAAGACAGCTTATGTCAATAAGGTCTGTGGTATTATCACCCATTCGTATAAAGAACAACTGGTTCTGACTGAGAAGTTGGTAACTGTTGGGCTTCATGCCCATTTTGAAACATCATTAGATGGGCAACAATCAATTTTTCAGCTAATCCTTTCTTTCTTTTTATGACGGACAGCCTTCTCATCCTTCCTTTTTAAGCTCGTGTTGCTAATCATTCAAAGGCTTTTTGTTTCTTTTCGGTCACTGTACTACGACTCTCGGGACCACCAGCACAGATAAAATTGCACAAACTGACCATTTTTTCAAAACAACTAATGTACGGAAACCACTGGACGAGAGTACAAGAAAAAAACGAGGTTTCATTAAAATTAGGTGGGTCCGATCCAGGATGATAGTGAAGGATGGGTGAGGACGGAATCTGTCAAAAGAATACCTCGTGCCTCTTCAGTACGGGGCATGGAAAACATAGGCTGAGACAGAAATAAACGGAGTAAGTGAATGAGAGCAAAGAATGTAAGCGAGAACGCAAAAACATGAAAGTATTCAAGCCAGATAGCGAAAAGCGCATTCAAGCTAATTGTATCGAAGCGAGAGTGCTCCAAATCTACTCGTCACTTAAGGGAGTATCGTTTCCGACTTATGAGGGAAAAATTAAATAATTAAATCAAAGGGAGGAAAACTGGTGTTTATCCTAACAACAGCATGAAGCAACAGATTTTTTTAATTTTTGCAAAACTCTTCACTAACACCCCTTTTTCATCACCATTTGACTGAACCGTTCTTCCTATTACAGTATCTTCTTTTTCGTTTACCAGATACTTTTGTAGTTTAAAGCTTCCTATTTACTCCACACCTAAAGCAGCATAAACTGATGAATTACTTTCCATGATGTGGGTTATTAGAAATCCTCTTTCTTCTACAAACTGGAGTGTTTCTACAGTTATCCACTACAACTCCTGCGAGTGAGAGAGGTGGTATCCTTAGGTTCCTGACGACAGGACTTAGCACTAATATCCTCAGTTAAATCTTACATGTCTTTGCAGTTCCTCGTGGTTTGGAGCCATGCGCAGCCGACTCAGTTCGGTAGCTGTCATCTCTCCCTCCCCTTCATTTCCTGTGCACGTATACCAAAACGACGCTTTACTAGATTATGCAAACACTCATTGCAATCAGAAATACAATACAGATACAGTCAAGCTTCAGAACGTTAAAGAAGGAGATCAGTTAGTTAGTTAAATTCATGTTCGGCAGATCATATTCAAGGTAAGCGTTATGGCAAAGTTCCTGAAACTAAAACGTTTTAGCAGGTTTACTGTAAGATTTTCTCAGTTTTAATTTTCATCATTATGCACGTTCAAGAAGTCAGAACTTTCTGCCCAACTTATTGTTTTTTGTTGGTAAACTTCTTTGACAGTACGTGGGGTACTTTTGGCAGTACACATCTGGATGAGCCGTGTGTTTTGTTAATTTAAAAGCTAGTCTATTTGCGCAAAACCAGTTAATAATTTCAGCAAAAACGTCATTTATTGTTTTTCCTATGGATACTTCTTTGATTAACGTGACGATATTGCTTGGAACTTCAGCGAAAAGGAATAATTTTGCCTCCTGATTCAAATAATACTGTAAATCGGTATCGTAGAGTAAGAACAGGAAGACAACGCAGACCTAATACCAAGTATGTCTGTGAGAAAGGAGAACCTCTCTCTCCTTCGCGCGCGCACACACACACACACTCACTCACACACGCCCACACACACACCCACACACCCACGCACCCACACACACATACACAGGCGCGCGCGAGCGCACTTTAGGTCGGTTATAAAGATTGGATTTCAATGGTGGCATCATTGGTCAGCATTTCGATACAGCCTGCGTGTATGTTCTGATAGATAGATCCAAATATCTTTAGATACCGGAAGAAAACGCAGGCTGAAAGTTTGTTTGCCTAAATACATCTTACGTTCATATTTTGTTCTGACCATTGTATTCATCGCTAGTCCAAGAAAAAAAGTGTTTAGTTAAACATATCACTTTTAAGTTTCTCACTGGTAGAGAAAACAGTACAAATAACATGCCTTGGAAACATCAGACTGGCAGTAACGCAGAGATAATTGTTGTGGATTTCTTGAAAACAATGAAGGAGGAAACGACGAATCATTCGCGAAATAGCCATCAGGGAAAAATTAGAGAAATTTGGGCCTATACGAAGGCGTACTTGCCGTCCGTCTTCCCGTATACCATTCGCGAATGAACCAGGAAATGGATAATTGGTAATGGTAACCTACTTACCCTCCACCCAACGTCTTAAGGGTGTATATGTACAAAGAGTGTGAGAAGGAATTTTTTTTTTTTTTCGCAACTGCGAGAGAAGTCTCGGTTTGCTCGGCCCTTCTCCCGTGGGGTACTTTTCGTACACAGGCAGCACACTTCCGCATCCACTGAGCAAGAAGTGTGCGGCGGTGTGGAGGTTATTGCTGTGGACAAATTACTGTAATTACTGCTCCCCAGCCGTCTGCACTGGGAATCTCCGGCCTCGTTCCACTGTCTCCAACATATCCTGTTGTTCACCGAACCACAGACACGTTAGGCATTCCCTCAGTTTCCAGGCCTCGGAAATAAATTCTTCTTTTGTATACAGTCTGATACTAGCAGTCACTTCTGTCAGTAGCCGTACTTTTCCCACTGTACCTTCGGGATACCATAATAAACGTCCACAAGTAGCAAAAAGCAACCAGATGAATTATCTTAGAAAAATTTTCCATCCCAACTAAAGCACATATGGAAACTAACCCTTCCACTTACTTATTAGCCGGTCAGTAACAAGGAGAGAGAAGAATTTTCTATTTAATTTTTTGACAAGATAGAGGTTACGATGTCATCATCAGGAAGTAATACAGAATCCGAACTACTTTAGTAACGTTTTCATGGAAGTAGTTTGGCGAAAACATGTCGCAACCAAAACTTATCTGAGTAATCAGACAGAAATGATTAATTAAAAGGATTAGAGACCAAGGGGAAGAATGAGCAATGTACAATCACGCTTTCATTATAAAGAACGTGTGATAAGGCCATTTAAGTAGCCAACAATAAGTAACTCAGGCAATTGATACAGTTGATATGAATTAGATTCTGATATGTGAGGAAAACAAATGGCCCTGAGCACTATGGGACTCAACTGCTGTGGTCATTAGTCCCCTAGAACTTAGAACTACTTAAACCTAACTAACATAAGGACATCACAAACATCCATGCCCGAGGCAGGATTCGAACCTGCGACCGTAGCAGTCGCACGGTTCCGGACTGCGCGCCTAGAACCGCGAGTGAGGAAAACAGCAGACGTGAATAGGAAAATTCTGGGTTCGTTCTATTCAATTGTTGGAAAAATTACATCACATGTCTGTTGTTGTTCATCCTCTCTTGTCCCCGTTCATTACAACGGATGTAAAATAATGTTTATGATCAAGAGAGGAATCGAAGACCTCGATGTAAGAAGAAGATGACTCACATTTTACAAATTTATTGGGAGGATGAAGAACTAATTTAAAGAATCTAGACATGGTACATGGTGCTATCGTTTATACAGGTTCAGTAAGGGTTTAAATGTTACCCAGTAAGCACAAGAAGAGTAATTTTTTCCCATTACATAGCGTTCTTGCATCGAGTCTTCAATTCAGTAATTATAAGATAGCTGCCATAAGTGACTGAAGTTATGAAAGTCAAAATAAACAATTTTTACGTTGAAGCGTACTGTGTGTTGCTGATTTTTGCCATAGTGATATAAATCTTCATCATCTTGTGCACGTGTTAGGCTTTCCCTATTACGTCTACTTGTAGCTACTGGTCTAAGTCCTTCCATGTTTCTTCTTCCTGCTGTTTTATATTTCCGTAGTATCTCTGGTAAACCGACATCCGTTTTTTTTATTTAGAGGCATCAGTCCTAATTCTGTTCGTATTTCGGTATTAAAACTTTGATCTTGTCTCGCGTACGCAGCTGAGACACCTCATCTGTGCCCTCTGAACTATTAGTACGTCCTTCCAGTTCTGACTCTGGTTTCGCTTCCATACATTACAACTGGGAGCGAGAGTGTTTTATAAAGTTTGCAAGTGCCTCTGCCCTACATTCATCTTATAGTAACTTCATTAAGCTAAATTTCTATCTCTTATCTTGAAATTCAGCTTCGTCGCCATGCGATATATTGCATCCTAAGTATTTGGGAGTTGTTACCTGCTCTACTGTTTTCTCATTTATTACTATTCAGGCTATAATTTTGATTTTGCCATTAAACACCATAACCTTCTTTTTTCGTCAGACACATGCAGGTTATATTGAACATATAGATTCTTTGTAGTCGATACATGCTCTTCATACATTATTTTCACTGCTATAAGTCATCTGATAATCTGCAGATAGCGTCGTCAGTGTATAGTCTGGATCTTTAAGATTGAAAGCGTAAAATGCTTGTTCATTTATCCACCCCAAAACAATTTTGTTTATTCAGCTCCCGTACCGTTTCATACTTTTTTATATGTCTCAAAACGAATTCTATCTCGTCCTGCTTTGTGTTATCGACTATAATATATTCTTATCTAACTGTCTTACCTCTTATTCTGTAGTTGTCCACAGAGCTTTATAGAAGCCTAACCGCTGATTTTCTTGCGTCATGTGGATTGTTACTGTGCCTCTTACCTGACTTAAGATGCTGCAAATTCTTATAAGCTGACTTATAGACCTCACGTACATTTGTTTCAGTTTTAGAGATGTATGTGTCCCAACTTTCTTGTTGACATTTTCTAGTATTTGTTTTATTGCCTATTTCTAAACGCTTCATTCTTTCCATCGAAGGGTTTCTACAGCAGATTTTGCATGGGGGCTTAATTAAATAAAATGCAAATAATTTTAATTTTTAGTCGCTGTTTGTCTGATTACGAAGTCTCGTAAACGGTTGGCCCTGACTAGTATTAGTACGCAATCTGACTGCATAGAATAACAACAAAGAATGAAAGGAAACTTCCGTTAACACAATTAATTAATTAAGTCCCCAGCAACTATAAAAGCTACGAAACAACAAAGCACAGGTGTAACTGTTCTGTATGTGGAAGTGTGATTCAACGTACACATCTGGCACGGTTCTTCCTCAATACGACAAAATATTTTAAACAACATTTACAATGAAGTAATTAAAAAACCAGAAATACTATAATTGCACATAGAAACCAGAATTACAGTCTAATACACGAACACAAGCCAGATGCTTTGTTGACTGAACCTGAGACCAAGAGGCATTGTTATTTAGGAAATGTGAAATAAAAAAAAAGTTTGTTACCTTCACATATATTGACGAAAAATACACTGTGATCATTACAACATCCCCAATCGAACAGCATCTGGTGTCTTGCCCATCACAACAACTGCACACGACATGCTCACAACTAGTACTGCTATCGACATCCTCTCAACAAGCACAGCCCGCGGCAACCTCAGAACTACTACTGCCCACGGCAACTTCTGAACTACCACTGCCCAGTGGAGGCGGCAGAATAATACCCTTTGGTGCAATTTCTGGCGCTGTGACTCAGTGTAGCCACCTTTCAATTTTTCAATAATATTTCTGATATTCTTCATTCATCTTCAGTGATATGAACTGGTTCAGTTAAACTTTCTCTTACTTTTATTTATTTCTGGTTTAGGTCTCGTATTGGTTCTTTTTGCAGAAGATACAGTTTCCCCTGTTCATCTAATGTTTTACATCAGTACGTTTGTTCTTGTATGTACCAGCTTTCTAGTAAATTTATTTCTGAAATTATCAAGTGTTGCCTGCTGTATTCGTCGTTTACTCGAAAAACTGTTATGTCTGTGATCAGTTTTGGTGTGTACTCATTGGCTAAAAAGTACTGTAAAATGTTTTTCTGACACCTTACCGTCAACGTTAATTCGTGCATATGTTTATGCTTAAAATAGGAGCTGGTGATTATCAGCCTGTTGTAAGCCACGAGATCACTTAAGACTACAGTACTTATCTTCATTTTTTCCGTTTTCCGTCATTCCTTATTAGCTTCAAAATGCATGGGAGTATGTTCTGTGTTTGCAGCTAAATGAAAGAGAATTTGTTTTTGTCATATGCGTTTTGCTTCTTTTATTTATGAAGTATCTTCAGTGACCTGTAAGACATGTTTGTTTTTATGGATATAACAAGTGCATAGTGTAGTAGTGACTTGTGTGTAACTATGTTACGTTTTCCCCTGTTGTTCTCTTTTTTTAGGATGGGGGGGTTAAAGCAACTTTTTCAGCACAAGATTCATGTGGTAAAATTATTCTTTGGTGTGACATAGGATCTACAACATTGCTAGTCCATGTGTGCGGTCCTGCAGATGTGCTTACTCGGTCCCCATACCCCAGACGGCCCATTTCCAGCGTTTTTTTCACGTACATTTATTACACCTCTTGACTGGCGATTTTCATTGTGTGTTGTGCGCGTCTATTTTTACAGTGTGTAGTGTCGATAACTGTCGCTACGTGTTTATCTTTGGTCTTTTGTTTGCGTTATGCGTGCGTCTGCTATTTGTTCTGTTGTTTTGTGTGCATACGTATGTGTGTATGTCTGTGTGTGTGCTTTGTTATGTGTTAAATTGTTGTTATTTGTGTGAGTAAATGAAATGTGTGTGTGTTCTGAATATGTTGTAAATTCTGTTTGTTATTGTTTTAGTGACTAATACGTTCAGTGAGTTATTGTTTATATTGATTTGTTCATTAATTGTTTTCTTGTACATTAGAAGGGCTCTCGGAATATCAAAGTTTTCCTGTGATATAACGAGTTTTTTTGTTCCAATTATTTTTTCATGTCCTGTTGCATGTTGGATGGTTCATGTCCATTATCAGGTGTTCAGGAATTGGCTTTGTACCTAGTTTTGAAAGTCCTGTTTGTCATTCCCAGATATACTGATTTGCATTCTTGACATTCTACTCCTTCCGCCGCCGAGCAGTGTGTCAGCAGTGCGCAAGTAGCAGCATTACTACATTTACTAGGCAGTCTTGTATTTTAATAACCGTTTAAATTTTGTGTCGATTTCTTTGCGCTCTCTGTTGATTAGTTCAGACGTTCTTTGCACAACAGTTTTTAGCATGGATAGGGACTGCAACTGCTGTGTTCGGATGCAGGCTGAGTTGGCATCCCTTCGCTCCCAACTTCAGGCAGTGTTGGCTTCGGTCACACAGCTTGAGGCTGTTGCCAATGGGCATCACTGTGGGGGTCCGGATGGGGTTTGTCGGGGACGGCCAGCTCGTCCCACGCATCCCCCGATCAGACTACGACTGTGGTTGCCCGGGATACTGCCCGCATTGAGGCTGATCCCTCACCTGTGGTAGAGTGGGAGGTCGTCTCAAGGTGTGGCAGGGGGCGAAAGACATTCCGGAGGGCCGAACGGAAGGCCTCTCCAGTTTGTCTGACGAACTGGTTTCAGGCTCTGTCTCAGGCTGATACTGATCTTCGGCCTGACATGGCTGCTTGTCCTGTTCCAGAGGTTGCCCCTCAGTCTGCAAGATCCGGGCGGTCGCAGAGGGTGGGCTTACTGGTAGCTGGGAGCTCCAACGTCAGGCGCGTAATGGGGCCCCTTACGGAAATGGCAGCAAGAGAGGGGAAGAAAACCAATGTGCACTCCGTGTGCATACCGGGGGGAGTCATTCCAGATGTGGAAAGGGTCCTTCCGGATGCCATGAAGGGTACAGGGTGCACCCATCTGCAGGTGGTCGCTCATGTCGGCACCAATGATGTGTGTTGCAATGGATCGGAGGAAATCCTCTCTGGCTTCCGGCGACTATCTGATTTGGTGAAGACTGCCAGTCTCGCTAGCGGGATGAATGCAGAGCTCACCATCTGCAGCATCGTCGACAGGACTGACTGCGGATCTTTGGTACAGAGCCGAGTGGAGCGTCTGAATCAGAGGCTGAGACGGTTCTGCGACCGTGTGGGCTGCAGATTCCTCAACTTGAGCCATAGGGTGGTGGGGTTTCGGGTTCCGCTGGATAGGTCAGGAGTCCACTACACGCAACAAGCGGCTACACGGGTAGCAGGGGTTGTGTGGCGTGGGCTGGGCGGTTTTTTAGGTTAGATGGCCTTGGGCAAGTACAGAAAGGGCAACAGCCTCAACGGGTGCGGGGCAAAGTCAGGACATGCGAGGACCAAGCAGCAATCGGTATTGTAATTGTCAACTGTCGAAGCTGCGTTGGTAAAGTGCTAGAACTTCAAGCGCTGATAGAAAGCACCGAAGCTGAAATCGTTATAGGTACAGAAAGCTGGCTCCTTTTACCGACCTCTCGACTAAGCAGCATTAGTGGCAGAACAACTGAGAGAAAATTTGGAATACATTTCACATAAATTTTCTCAGCATGTTATAGTCTTAGGTGGAGATTTCAATTTACCAGATATAGACTGGGACACTCAGATGTTTAGGATGGTTGGTAGGGACAGAGCATCGAGTGACATTATACTGAGTGCACTATCCGAAAATTACCTCGAGCAATTAAACAGAGAACCTACTCGTGGAGATAACATCTTGGACCTGCTGATAACAAACAGACCCGAACTTTTCGACTCTGTATGTGCAGAACAGGGAATCAGTGATCATAAGGCCTTTGCAGCATCACTGAATATGGAAGTAAATAGGAATATAAAAAAAGGGAGGAAGGTTTATCTGTTTAGCAAGAGTAATATAAGGCAGATTTCAGACTACCTAACAGATCAAAACGAAAATTTCTGTTCCGACACTGACAATGTTGAGTGTTTATGGAAAAAGTTCAAGGCAATCGTAAAATGGTTTTAGACAGATACGTGCCGAGTAAAACTGTGAGGGACGGGAAAAACCCACCGTGGTACAACAACAAAGTTAGGAAACTACTGCGAAAGCAAAGAGAGCTTCACTCTAAGTTTAAACGCAGCCAAAACCTCTCAGACAAACAGAAGCTAAACGATGTCAAAGTTAGCGTAAGGAGGGCTATGCGTGAAGCGTTCATTGAATTCGAAAGTAAAATTCTATGTACCGACTTGACAGAAAATCCTAGGAAGTTCTGGTCTTACGTTAAATCATTAAGTGGCTCGAAACAGCATATCCAGACACTCCGGGATGATGATGGCACTGAAACAGAAGATGACACGCGTAAAGCTGAAACACTAAACACCTTTTTCCAAAGCTGTTTCACAGAGGAAGACCGCACTGCAGTTCTTTCTCTAAGTCCTCGCACAAACTAAAAAATGGCTGACATCGAAATAAGTGTCCAAGGAATAGAAAAGAAACTGGAATCACTCAACAGAGGGAAGTCCACTGGACCTGACGGAATACCAATTCGATTCTACACAGAGTACGCGAAAGAACTTGCCCCCCTTCTAACAGCCGTGTACCGCAAGTCTCTAGAGGAACGGAGGATTCCAAATGATTGGAAAAGAGCACAGGTAGTCCCAGTCTTCAAGAAGGGTCGTCGAACGGATGCGCAAAACTATAGACCTATATCTCTAACGTCGATCTGTTGTAGAATTTTAGAACATGTTTTTTGCTCGAGTATCACGTCGTTTTTGGAAACCCAGAATCTACTATGTAGGAATCAACATGGATTCCGGAAACAGCGATCGTGTGAGACCCAACTCGCTTTATTTGTTCATGAGACCCAGAAAATATTAGATACAGGCTCCCAGGTAGATGCTATTTTTCTTGACTTCCGGAAGGCATTCGATACAGTTCCGCACTGTCGCCTGATAAACAAAGTACGAGCTTACAGAATATCAGACCAGCTGTGTGGCTGGATTGAAGAGTTTTTAGCAAACAGAACACAGCATGTTGTTATCAATGGAGAGACGTCTACAGACGTTAAGGTAACCTCTGGCGTGCCACAGGAGAGTGTTATGGGACCATTGTTTTTCACAATATATATAAATGACCTAGTACATAGTGTCGGAAGTTCCATGCGGCTTTTCGCGGATGATGCTGTAGTATACAGAGAAGTTGCAGCATTAGAAAATTGTAGCGAAATGCAGGAAGATCTGCAGCGGATAGGCACTTGGTGCAGGGAGTGGCAACTGTACCTTAACATAGACAAATGTAATGTATTGCGAATACATAGAAAGAAGGATCCTTTATTGTATGATTATATGATAGCGGAACAAACACTGGTAGCAGTTGCTTCTGTAAAATATCTGGGAGTATGCGTGCGGAACGATTTGAAATGGAATGATCATATAAAATTAATTGTTGGTAAGGCGGGTACCAGTTTGAGATTCATTGGGAGAGTGCTTAGAAAATGTAGTCCATCAACAAAGGAGGTGGCTTACAAAACACTCGTTCGACCTATACTTGAGTATTGCTCATCAGTGTGGGATCCGTACCATATCGGGTTGACGGAGGAGATAGAGAAGATCCAAAGAAGAGCGTCGCGTTTCGTCATAGGGTTATTTGGTAACCGTGAGAGCGTTACGGAGATGTTTAATAAACTCAAGTGGCAGACTCTGCAAGAGAGGCGCTCTGCATCGCGGTGTAGCTTGCTCGCCAGGTTTCGAGAGGGTGCGTTTCTGGATGAGGTATCGAATATATTGCTTCCCCCTACTTATACCTCCCGAGGAGATCAGGAGATCACGAATGTAAAATTAGAGAGATTAGAGCGCGCACGGAGGCTTTCAGACAGTCGTTCTTCCCGCGAACCATACGTGACTGGAACTGGAAAGGGAGGTAATGACAGTGGCACGTAAAGGGCCCTCCGCCACACACCGTTGGGTGGCTTGCGGAGTATAAATGTAGATGTAGATGTAGATGTAAAATACCTGCTCCTTTGTACGAGTATTTATCTGATTGCATGTTGTTTGTAAAAGTCACTGGAGTTTGTTTCTTGTTCTGTATGAAATGTGTAATTCTTGTTTGTTTAGCATATTTGCTAGTCTGAGTGTGATTTGTGTTTCTATGTTAAAGTGTACCATTTCTTTCCGTTAGCCACGTCATGAATGTTACTGGTTTGTGGTTCTGTTGTGCTGTAGTGTCTGTATTGTTTGTGAAGTTTTGTGGTTCACGTATTCTCCGGTTGTTTTCATTTTTCTTTAGTTGTGTTTTGAATTTGCTGTTGAGTCTTTGTTCTATGAGGGTGCTATAACTACTGTTTGTGGCTATTAGTTGTACTGAAAAAAACATGAAAAAACATAACATCGTAACGTACTTGTTAATGGAACATAAGGCACTAATTAACACACACACACACACACATATATATATATATATATATATATATATATATATATATATATATATATATATATATAATCAAACATGTATTATAGGCTGCTGAGGATGCTTCACAAATAATAGAAGCGAAAAACTTAAAGCAAAAAAACAAACATTTAGCTGCGAAGATGGAACATACCTCCACGAATACTACTTCCGTTTAGCATAGCTTCTCGTGTAATTTCTATTAAGTTTCTAAAGTCCATTAGCAATTCTGGCACTAAAGCGTCCCGCTTTTTACGTGTAACTTCTTCCAACTGCTTGATCTAATATGCCCTGCAAATCTTTATAAGAAGAGTCTGTTTCGTCCTTCCAACACTCTACCGGTGATAGGCACCATTTAATAAGACGTTTTGTCTATCCACGTAGGATCTTGCAGATAAATCTCTCATTTCTTCCTATCTATGATGCGATCCTGCCTCTCCATTTTTTGTTTCCTAACAATGCCACCCCATTCGTTATTCTGCACTGCACAACAAAGCGTACTTGCTATCTAACGTTTTTTTACTCTAAGACCTTTTCTTGGTTTTCCTAACCACCGCAATACTTAATTTTTTTAATAATACTACTTTCTCTGCCAAAGAGAAGAATACGGTGCGGGACGGAAAGTGGTAGATGTGATGTAGATGTACAGACAAAAAAACGATTGCAATTTCAGAAAAAACTGAATGATTGATTGAGGAGAAAGAGCTTTACAGACGGAGCTAGTCAGTAAAGTGTTGGTCCACCTACAGGCCTAATGCATACAGTTATTCGTCCCGCCACTGATTTATAAAGTTCTTGAATATCCTTGTGAGTGATATCGTGCCAAATTCTGCCCAATTGACGCCTCAGGTTGTCAAAATCGCGAGTTAGTTCCAGGCCCCTGCTCATAATGCTCCAGAAGTTATCTGTGGGGAGAGACCCGGCGAATGTACTGGCCAAGGTGGGGTTCGGAAAGCACAAAGACAAGCAGTAGAAATATATGAAGATGGTATCTGTTCTTTCGGACATGCCCGAACTCTTACGGAACTCGGTAAGATTGTCTGCCGCGAGTAATGAGTGTACTGGTCAGGGGCACTACGAATGTAGTGTGTGGACATTAAGTTGAGAATGTAGGTCTCACGGGGAGCGTGCAAGGGATAAATCCCTGCAGTCGCACTATCCTCCGTGCCCTCGGTGGCTCAGATGGATAGAGCGTCTGCCATGTGAGCAGGAGATCCCGGGTACGAGTACGAGTCCGGGTCGGGGCACACATTTTCAACTGTCCCCGTTGATGTATATCAACGCCTGTCCACAGCTTAGTGTCTTGATTTAATTATCATTTCAAGCAGTAGACATTCTCGCTTTGTGCGAGCAGGCAATATCTTGCTGAAATATTATCTCAGGGTGGCTTACCATGAAGGGTAACAAAACAGTGCTTAGAATAACATCGACGTGTCACTGTGCTGTAAGTGTGCTGCGTATGACAACCAAAGGGTTTCTGATATGAAAAGAAACGGTACTCCAGACTATCACAACTGGTTGTCGGACCGTATGGCAGGCGAATGTCTTGGTATCTCACAACTGTCCAGGAGTCTCTTACCCAACGATAAACACATTTTTGTGTCGCACAGGTCTATGGTAGGCAAAATTGATTGTCAAGTGCCACTAGCGCTAAGAGAGTGAAATGCGGAACCCTTCATCACTGTCTGAACATTGTTGAGCAGCCGCGCACTGATTAGAAACGACTACTGAAGCGCATAAATCCGATTAGCATTTACACTATTGGCCATTAAAACTGCTACACCACGAAGATGACTTGCTAAAAGCGCGAAATTTAACTGACAGGAAGAAGATGCTGTGATATGCAAATGATTAGCTTTTCAGAGCATTCACACAATGTTGGCGCCGGTGGCGACACCTACAACGTGCTGACATGAGGAAAGTTTCCAACCGATTTCTCATACACAAACAGCAGTTGACCGGCGTTGCCTGGTGAAACGTTGTTGTAATGCCTCGTGTAAGGAGGAGAAATGCGTACCATAACGTTTCCGACTTTGATAAACGTCGGATTTCAGCCTATCGTGATTGCGGTTTATCGTATCGCGCCGTTGTTGTTCGCAATGGTCGAGATGCAATGACTGTTAGCAGAACATGGAATCGGTGGGTTCAGGAGGGTAATTGGGACGCCGTGCTGAATCCCAACGGCCTCGTATCACTGAGTCAACAGATGGGGACGTTTGCAAGACAACAACCATCTGCACGAACAGTTAGACGAAGTTTGCAGCAGCATGGAGTATATGCTCGGAGACCATGGCTGCGGTTACCCTTGACGCTGCATCACAGACAGGAGCGCCTGCGATGGTATACTCAACGACGAACCTGGGTGCACGAATGGCTAAACGTCATTTTTTCGGATGAATCCAGGTTTTGTTTACAGAATCATTATGGTCGCATCCGTGTTTGGCGACATCGCGGTGAACGCACTTTGGAAGCGCGTATTCGTTATCGCCATACTGTTTTATCACCCGGCGTGATGGTATGGGTTGCCATTGGTTACACGTCTCGGTCGCCTCTTGCTCGCAGTGACGGTACTTTGAACAGTGAACGTTACATTTCAGATATGTTGCGACCTGTGGCTCTACCCTTCAGGCCGGTCGCGGTGGTCTCGCGGTTCTAGGCGCTCAGTCCGGAACCGCGCGACTGCTACGGTCGCAGGTTCGAATCCTGCCTCGGGCATGGATGTGTGTTATGTCCTTAGGTTAGTTAGGTGTAAGTAGTTCTAAGTTCTAGGGGACTGATGACCACAGATGTTAAGTCCCGTAGTGCTCAGAGCCATTTGAACCATTTTGAATCTACCCTTCAGTCGATCCCAGCGAAACCCTACGTTTCAGCAGGATAATGCACGACCGCATGTTGCAGGTCCTGAACGGGCCTTTCTGGATACAGAAAATGTTCGACTGCTGCCCTGTCCAGCACATTCTCCAGATCTCTCACCAATTGAAAACGTCTGGTCAATGGTGGCTGAGCAACTGGCTCGTCACAATACGCCAGACTCTACACTTGATGAACTGTGGTGTCGTGTTGAAGCTGCATGGGCAGCTGTACCTGTACACGCAATCCAAGCTCATTTTGACTCAATTCCCAAGCATATCAAGGCCGTTATTACGGCCAGAGGTGGTTGTTCTGGGTACTGATTTCTCAGGATGTATGGTCCTGCACACCAACTGGGAGAATAAGAACATGGAAGCTGAAGTTGTTTCGCCAGTCACCTGTGGCAGAAGTTCTGGTCTTGTTTCTCTCAGAGCGTGGTAATATAGGTGTACGTCAATTGAATGTATTTCTTAAAAAAGGGAATTGAGGTACCGTATACATGGTGTTACATGATAACATCAAGTCATGTGCTGGGTGTGAGGATACACAGTTAAGACAACAAAATTCCATCAGCAACAGCAACAAAAAGGAAATCACTAAAAGCCGTGGTCATAAACAATTCCTTAAAACTACATCTTTGTCATCAAATTCTAAACGATTAATGTCCACCGCAGTACATGTTTGTAGCAGCCCTTGAAAGGACTACTGAACAGACTCAACAAATTCTTTAGGTATGTAAATGCTGCAGCAATGCAATGTTTCAATTCCCTAACTGTTTGCAGAACTTTTGCATAAACTTCATCTTTGAGATAACCCATCAGAAAGGAATCCAATCGGTAATATCTTCACACACTAGCCAGCTACCAGGAAAGAGCTAGGCTAGCGCTTTCCTACCCACAACCGAGCAGCATGCCGGGCATCCATCGTGCTGACAGTATTTACATCTATTTATTTTCAACTGACACATCCTCTGGTAGAGTCGGTAGCACTTCCGTAACACATTCTGCGTATCTTTTACGCGTTCAAGTTTCTTCAGTGATGTAAAGACCGACCACGTAGTCTCCAACAGTCTCGCACAAAACGTTCACGCTGCAGTGTTACTTATGTTCAAGCTAACTTAGCCAGTGCATATTCTGAGAAGTCGAGTAATGCATATTTCTTACACTGAGGTTTTAGTTATACGTAAGGGTACAATTTTTGGAGAAATAACCCATCGACCTGATGTCTCATCAGAGCCGAGAGATAGATTTTCATCTCAAATGTTAACGGATGGAAGATGGGGAGGGGGGGGGGGAAGACAGGGCCACTGCCGTCCCCTCCTGGAGTCTGGAGTACAGGGTTTTATTCATTACAGTATTTCTCACCCGCTAAGCACGACCATAAATTCTCTGGACTATAAAAAGTTTTTTCTGACACCTATAAAATGTAGTACTTGTGGAATGACACGTCTCGAAAGTGTCCAATTCACTAATATAAAAAAATGACAATCCTAGAATCTTGTCCCCTCTGCTCCCTTCACTCCCATGGATAAATTTCACCGGACTTCAATGTACATAAATGCTTCGTTGTATCTATATATATATATATGTTTATATCGTCCATACTGAAATGTGGCTTGGAAACTACGACTGTCTGTAGCAAAAAAGATAAATTATAACAATGATTGTGTCAATCACTTTTATTTTCTCCCATACGCGTTTTTAGGATTCACACTATGATTTTCAGGGGGGTCAATGGATTATATTACATTTTTGTTTCCTCGATGTTGCCAGCTGCGTGTTTCTAGTTTCGTTTCACTATAAATAAGATATAATTGGGACTTCTTAACGTAATTTGGCACAGGAATTACAAATTTTAAACAAAAAGAACTTTGAAGTCGCCATAAATATACATTTTCATATCGAGATACACTGCCTTGTGAGTCAAAAAACATTCATTATAAGCGAAATTGATTCGCTAGAAGTAAAGTAATGCAAAAGGCGCAAAATTCAATTTCAAAGTTGCTAGAGAATGTCTGCAGAGGGAGCCAATTTCTCAAAACTCGAGCAATACTGAAGTTATTTAACTACACAAGCAAATAGTTAGGCAAAGCATTAAACATTATACTCAATAGCCTCCCTTCTGCAATGTAAAATATCAGTTAAATAATTACCAACCTCACAGAATAACATAAGATTTTAATCAGATAAAGAAGCCAGCTAACTTCAGAAGTAGATATGACACGACGTACCGTTTACAAGTCTTAAGCGAAATAATGAAACTGAGCGAGGGAAATTAATTGTCTCCGTGTCTATGAATTAAAAAACATCAACTGGTAGTGAAATCTGGACTAATAGAAAGCTAAACTAAATTCCATTTGAACAGGCCTTGGAAGGCCCAACGGCACCGACCGGCCGCCGTGTCATCCTCAGACCACAGGCGTCACTGGATGCGGATATGGAGGGGTATGTGGTCAGCACACCGCTCTCCCGGTCGTATGTCAGTTTACGAGGTCGAAGCCGCTACTTCTCAATCAAGTAGGTCCTCAGTTGGCCTCACAAGTGGTGAGTGCACCCCGCTTGCGAGAAGCGCTTGGGCGACCGGATGGTCACCCAACCAAGTGCTAGCCCAGCACGACAGCGCTTAACTTCGGTGATGTGACGGGAACCGGTGTTACCACTGTGGCAACGCCGTTGGCCGAAATCTGGACTAATAACCCTTCGGAAGTAGAGCATTGATTGAAAGTACGTTAATATGCTGTAGCATTTACGTTATGCATCAATGTTACATCTCACATCAGATATCACTATGTTAATGAGAAACGAAAGAACAATAGAGGAGTGAGAGTTGGAGATTCTATTCAACCACAAAGAGTCTCAACAGTCAAAATATTCTCAGATATCCCGAAGGAATTTTTCATCTCCTTCTAGGAAATGAAATAAGAAATGCAGGTTATTACAACGCACTTGAACTACATCCGTTAAGCATATAAAATCTGATCACAGTTGTAGCCTACTGATTTCCCAAGTGCAGATAACCCTCAAAAACGAAATGTGATCGTAATAGTGAAGGTGTTAGACCATATTTGAATACCGGCTGTAATTAAACTTAAAGAGCCCCGGCCAACATTCGCGCTGCCGGTGCACGCTCGCGTTCCACGAGCGCAGTCGAATCTTCTGAGCGCTGCGGCATTCCCCAATACAGCACTGTTCCGAGCGGCTGTGAGTGAGACGGTTATATGCCAAAGGCTGCACACGCAGGAAGCTTGGGAAGACAACACAGTGCAGCTACTTCTAACAGGCGAATGCTATAGCATACTTTTGTAAGCACGGGATTATTATGTGTGTCTATTTTCAATTTTTATTTTTCTGCCAAAGCAATGAGTTTTAGATGACTAAATAAATTGTACAGTGGTAATACAATGAGCAGAAAATTCAGGAATTTAACATAGCATTGTGACGCCTATGAACTTATACACATATCGATTTTAGAATGTGTCATATATTTGGAACTACGGTTCATGTTGCAATCAAACATGTGGAACTGCACAGATGTAAGTGTATTAAATCCGAAAGTTGGCGAGACTTCATCAGTTTCATAAGAGAACATAAGACGTTGCCACACGTTGTTGAACTAAACACTGAGATAACTTTAGTGGCTTTAATGTGCATACGAGGGTACTGCTCATGGGGTAACATTCTATAGAAGTCTTGTACATTCTTGGACTGGATAAACAGGTCGTTGAGCTATGTTCTCCACTATACGTCCACCACCTCAAGCTGGAGGTACGGGAGTAAATTAGCAGAGAAAAGCTAAAATGTTCTAACAAATATATAAAAATTCGTCTCAGTTGTACAATGTCTTGGAACCTCTTTGAGCACTCATGATGAAATATCTCAATTACTGAAAGGTATTCAGTCATGTCTGAGGCACAAATTACTGCTCTGAGTTGTGGTCAATGTTTCGTGTCATGAACCTTAAGTTGATTTTTCCACAAGATTAATTTTTGTTTGCTAGCATAAATGTTGTCCATCACATGTGTTACCAAATGATTTGCGATGTTGTTGTTGTTGTGGTCTTCAATCCAGAGACTGGTTTGACGCAGCTCTCCATGCTACTCTATCCTGTGCAAGCTTCTTCATTTTCCAGTACCTACTGCAACCTACATCCTTCTGAATCTGTTTAGCGTATTCATCTCTTGGTCTCCCTCTATGATTTCTACCCTCCACGCTGCCCTCCAATACTAATTTGGTGATCCCTTGATGCCTCATAATATGTCCTACCAACCGATTCCTTCTTCTAGTCAAGTTGTGCCACAAATTTCTCTTTTCCCAAATTCTGTTCAATACCTCTTCATTAGTTATGTGATCCACCCATCTAATCTTCAGCATTCTTCTGTAGCACCACATTTCTAAAGCTTATATTCTCTTCTTGTCTAAACTATTTATCGTCCACTTTTCACTTCCATACATGGTTATACTCCATACAAATACTTTCAGAAACGACTTCATGACGCTTAAATCAATACTCGATGTTAACAAATTTCTCTTCTTCAGAAACGCTTTCCTTACCATTGGCAGTCTACATTTTATATCCTCTCTACTTCGACCATCATCAGTTATTTTACTCCCCAAATAGCAAAATTCATTTCCTACTTTATGCGTCTCATTTTCTAATCTAATTCCCGCAGCATCACCCGATTTAATTCGACTACATTCCATTATCCTCGTTTTGTTTTTGTTGATGTTCATCTTATATCCTCCTTTGAAGACACTGTCCATTCCGTTCAACTGCTCCTTTGCTGTCTCTGACAGAATTACAATGTCATCGGCGAACCACAAAGTTTTTATTTCTTCTCCATGGATTTAAGTTCCTACTCGGAACTTTTGTTTTGTTTCCCTTACTGCTTGCTCAATATACAGATTTAATAACACCGGGGATAGGCTACAACCCTGTCTCCCTCCATTCCCAAGCACTGCTTCCCTTTCATGCTCCTCGACTCTTATAACTGCCATCTGGTTTCTGTACAAATTGTAAATAGTCTTTCGCTCCCGGTATTTTACCCCTGCCACCTTCAGAATATCAAAGAGATTATTCCAGTCGACATGGTCAAAAGCTTTCTGTAAGTCTAAAAATGCTAGAAATGTAGGCTTGCCTTTCCTTAATCCATTCTCTAAGATAAGTCGTAAGGTCAGTATTGCCTCACGTGTTCCAACATTTATACGGAATCCAAGCTGATCTTCCCCGAGGTCGGTTTCTACCAATTTTCCCATTCGTCTGTAAAGAATTCGGGTTAGTATTTTGCAGCCGTGGCTTATTAAACTGATAGTTCGGTAATTTTCACATCTATCAGCACCTGCTTTCTTTGGGATTGGAATTATTATATTCTTCTTGAAGTCTGAGGGCATTTCGCCCAGGTCATACATCTTGCTCACCAGATGGTGGAGTTATGTCAGGATTGGCTCTCCCAAGGCCATCAGTAGTTGTAATGGAATGTTGTCTACTCCCGGAGCCTTGTTTCGACCTAGGTCTTTCAGTGCTCTGTCAAACTCTTCACGCAGTATCATATCTCCCATTTCATCTTCGTCTAATCCTCTTCTATTTCGATAATATTGCCCTCAAGTATCTCGCCCTTGTATAGAACCTCTATATACTCCTTACACCTTTCTGCTTTCCCTTCTTTGCTTAGAACTGGGTTTCCATCTGAGCTCTTGATGTTCATGGAAGTGGTTCTTTTTTCTACAAAGGTCTCTTTAATTTTCCTGTAGGCAGTATCTATCTTACCCCTAGTGAGTTAAGCCTCTACATTCTTACATTTGTCCTCTAGCCATCCCTCCTTAGCCATTTTGCACTTCCTATCGATCTCCTTTTTTGAGACGTTTGTATTCCTTTTTGCCTTCTTCATTTACAGCATTTTTATATTTTCTCCTTTCATCAATTAAATTCAATATTTCTTCTGTTACCCAAGGATTTCTACTAGTCCTCGTCTTTTTACCTACTTGATCCTCTGCTGCTTTCACTATTTCATCTCTGAAACCCATCAATTCTTCTTCTACTGTATTTATTTCTCCCATTTTTTGTCAATAGTACCCTAATACTCTTCTTGAAACTCTCTACAACCTCCGGTTCTTTCAATTTATCCAGATCCCATCTCCTTAAATTTCCACCTTTTTGCAGTTTCTTCAGTTTCAATCTACAGTTCATAACCAATAGATTGTGGATAGAGTCAACATCTGCCCCTGGAAATGTCTTACAATTGAAAATCTGGTTCCTACATCTCTGTCTTACCACTATATAATCTGTCTGACACCTTCAGTATCTCCAGGCTTCTTCCATGTATACAACTTTCTGTGATGATTCTTGAACCAAGTGTTAGCTATGATTAAGTAATGCACTGCGCAAAATTCAACTAGGCGGCTTCCTCTTTCATCCCTTAACCCCATTCCATATTCTTCTACTACGTTTTCTTCTCTCCCTTTTCCTACTATCGAATTTCAGTCACCCACGACTATTAACTTTTCGTCTCCCTTCGCTATCTGAAAATTTCTCTTACCTCATGACACATTTCATCAATCTCTTCGTCATCTGCGGAGATAGTTGCCATATAAACTTGTCCTACTGTGGTAGGCGTGGGCGTCGTATTTATCTTGGACACAATACTGCGTTCACTATGCTGTTTGTTGTAGCTTAATCGAATTCCTACTTTTTTATTCATTATTAAACATACTCCAGTATTACACATATTTGATTTGTTCATCCTGCCACCGAACTTCCCTAATTCCCACAATATCTAACTTTAACCTATCCATTTCCCTTTTTAAATTTTCTAATATATCTGCCCGATTAAGGGATCTGACATTCGACGCTCCGACCTGTAAACGCCAGTTTTCTTTCTCCTGATAACGACGACCTCCTGAGTAGTTCCCGCCCGGAGATTCGAATGGGGATTATTTTACCCTCGGAATATTGCACCCAAGATGACGCCATCATCATTTATCCATACAGTAAAGCTGCATGCCCTCGGTAAAAATTACGGCTGTAGTTTCCCCTTGCTTTCAGCCGTTCGCAGTACCAGCAGAGGAAGGCGGTTTTGGTTGGTGTTACAAGGTTACATCAGTCAATCGTCCAGACTGATGCCCCTGCAACTACTAAAAAGGCTGCTACCCCTCTTCAGAAACCACACGTTTGTCTGGCCTCCCAACAGATACCCCTCCGTCGTGGTTGCACCTACGGTACGGCTGTCTGTATCGCTGAGGCATGCAAGCCTCCCCACCAACGGCTAGGTCCATGGTTCATGGGGCGGGGGATTTGTGATATCAAGAGTAAAATATTTTGTCACCACTCTACTTTTATTCTTTAATGGACACTTTCATGTCACCCGGCATTCACTGCCATTTGTCAGAAAACAAGCGTATCGTATCGTCTTTGGGGTTGTTGGTGTAATGACGCCCCAAGGAATATTTTCCCATCTCATAATAGCGCGATTGTGTACTGAGCCTTCTGTGTGGCCTTTAAACGATACGATAAGTAAGACATTTGCCATTCAGCGTTGAACGAGTGGCTTCTCCACTTTTTATTATTCAGACAAGTGCGTACAACTAAAATTTGGTATAACGCAAGTCAGTCGGCAATATGCCTGTCCTCTGCCAAGGTGATTGTTCAGTTCTAGCGGCGTGTGACTGCCCCCTTCATTCTCCTCTCCTTTCCCAGTCCTCAGCGCCACTCGCCGCTGCAGCTGCGCTCGGGACGCTAAGCAGGAGCGCTCACTCTCACGCAGCCATGTTTAGCCAGGCCTGAACTAAAGATATCAGCAAATAAAATATCGCAAAAGAATTGTACAAATTCACAATGAAATCCTGGCCAAGACTAAAGTCAGCACAATTGTTATTCGCGAATTGTTATATGCAGACGATGGAACTCTGGTAGCAAACTCAGAGGGTGAGCTCCACTATCTAATCAACAAGTTATCACATGCATGAGGAAAATTACGTCTTACTATCGGCCTCCAAAAGAGTAAGATCATGGCGCAGGGAACCACCAACCTTCCATCCATCAGCACCGACGGCAATCCTCTCCCGGTAGTTGATGATTTTACCTACTTGGGATCTACAATATGTAGCAACTTGTCTGTGGACACTGAGATTACCAACAGAATTGCAAAAGTATCGGCTGTCATGGGTAGATTGAAAAAGAGAGTATGAAAGACTGGACTACTCACATTAAAAACTAAATTACAAGTATACTGTATAACGCTTGTGTTACCAGCACCCTTTTGTATTGCTGTGAGGCATGGACAACTCTTGCTAAACACAAATCCTGACTGAACAAGTTCAGTCTCCGTTGCCCCCGGAGGATCCTTCAGATCTCTTGGAAGGATAGAGTACACAACACCGAAGTGTTGCGGCTCCCAAGCCCAACCAGCATTCATGCACTCCTGAGCCACTGACATCTAAGGTGGCTGGGACAATTCAGGCAAATGGATCATGAGCGGATATCGAAAAAAGTGCTGTACGGATTACTTCTGGAGGGTGTGAGGCCAGTAGCAAAAGCACACCTTCGCTTCAAGGGTGTCTGCAAGAGGGGTCTGACCAAGGCCAGCATCGATCCAAGTCAGTTGGAAAATACAGCTGGTGACCGGGTCAAATGGCGACAAGTTGTGCGCAGTGGGGTTGAGTTTGCAGAGAACGAACGCTTGCAAGAAGACATCAGGAAGTGAGCACGACGGGAGGAGAGAGCAGCCTCTGGTGGAAGTCCTTTGCATTTCAAGTGCCCAGACTGCAGTAGAGACTGCCACTCTCGAGTGGGCTTTTCAGCCATAGCAGATGCTGCAGAGTCTGAACCAACTATGCTACACCATCATCTTCGAGGATAGACGGATGACATGTAGCCATATAACAATGAAAACATAGCCTCAGTTTGACGGATTTTCTTTCATTTAGGGTAGATAAAGTCAGTGAGTGGATGGACATCAGGATAAGAAAACAGTGAAAATGGTTCAAAAGTACTTTTGATAAACATGTTTTTGAGACTAAGCATCTGATGTTGCTGAAGAGAATAGCAGAAAATTAGACCGTAACAGCAGCTCTAATGTTCGACAACGAGACATAGAATTTTAATGTGAAACTGCAAAACAAACTGTCGATTGCTCAGGGAGCAATAGAGAGCTGCAGATTGACATCCGCTATAAGTATAGGAAAACAACGAATTGATCAGGGAATAGGCTGGAGAAAAACGTGTATTTATGATTGCAGTGAAAATGAAATGGGGTTAGGCGAGGCAAGTTTTTAGGAAAATGGATGGTAGATGGACCAAGGAAACATAAGAGATTATATTGACTGACTAGACTTGAATGCTGTGCGTTTACTGGGTACAATATATTCTGTGCTAAGCGTCCCTACATTTACATTCCGAGCACGTAAAGTGTTCTTCACAGCATTTTTCCCATTCTTATTTACTAGAAACTCTATCTTGTCCTAACTTCTGTGTTAAATTTTCAATTTGTACTCACACAACTTGATATTCGTTTTCTGTTAGATAGTAACTCATACTAACTTCGAGCTTTGTGTTTCACTTGAACTAAACAAGATGTGCCTTGCAATCGACGTAATACTACTGAGCTCTAACAAGGGGACCGCCGCTACTCGTCACCGCCGATTTACTCTGTGTGCAGGGCTCGGCGAGAAATGAAAGTCACAGAAGCTGGAGCTCCAGATGGCCAAGCGTATAGAAAGAAAAGTAGCATTTTTGGTGCTGGTCAAACGAGCCACGAACCATTCACGTTAGCGTAATCTTCACGCAGAAGTTGGGGCAGCGAAAAGAGTGTGCAACAGTAATGCGAGAGTCGCTGGGTTAAATCTCTATCAGTACATCTTTTATTTTCAGGTTTTATGTTACTTCCACTGCAGATAAACTGAAATAATGTTCAATGTATTCTATTTATTAATATTTTCATATAATTAATTAAAACGAAAGGAAAATTTGGGATTGCAAATAATTTTGTAGGAAGTAGTTGTAAAGCAAAGACGAGAATTTCCTATTTAAAAATTTTAAGGTTGATGATTTACACACACTATGGTGATATTCTACATTTACACCTACATGATTACTCTGTAATTCACAGTTAAGAGCCAGGCAGAGGATTCATCGAACCGCCTTCAAGCTATTTCTCTGCCGTTCCACTTTCGAACGGTGCGCGTGAAAAACAGGAATTTAAATCTTTCTGTGCAAGCTCTGATTTCTCTTATTTTAGCATGATGAACATTTATCACCATGTAGGTGAGTGCCAACACAATATTATCGCAATTGCAGCAGGAAGTTGCTTATTGAAGTTTCAGGAGAAGATTCTGCCGCAACGAAAAACGCTTTTGTTTTTATTATTTCCACCCCAATTCATGTATAATCTTCGTGGCACACTCTCCTCTAATTCGCGATAATACAAAAGGCGCTGACGTTCTTTGAACTTTTTCGATGTCCCCCGTCAGTCGCATCTGATGCGGATGGTACAGCGCGGTACAGATGGGCCCAACAACATGCCGAATGGACCGCTCAAAATTGGCATCACGTTCTCTTCACCGATGAGGGTCGCATATGCCTTCAACCAGGCAATCGTCGCAGACGCGTTTGGAGCCAATCTGGTCAGACTGAACGCCTTAGACACACTGTCCAGCGAGAGCAGCAAGGTCGAGGTTCCCTGCTGTTTTGGGGTGGCGTTATGTAGGGCCGACGTACGCCGCTGGTGGTCATGGAAATCGCCGTAACGGCTGTACGATACACGAATGCCATCCTCCGACCGACAGGGCAGCCATATCGGCAGCATACTGGCGAAGAATTCGTCTTCATGGACGACAATTCGCACCCACCTCGTGTACATCTTGTAAATGACTTCCTTCAGGATAACGACATCGCTCGACTAGAGTGGCCAGCGTGTTCACCGGGCATGAGCCCTATCGATCATGCCTGGGTTATATTGAAAAGGGCTGTTTATGGGCGGCGTGACCCACCAACTACTTTGAGGTATCAATGACGCATTACCGTTGAGGAGTGGGACAGTCTGGAGCACCAGTGCCTTGATTAAGTTGTGGATAGTATGCCACGACGAGTACACGCATGCATCAATGCAAGAGGACGTGCCACTGGGTATTAGAGCTACCAGTGTGTACAGCAATCTCGACCACCACGTCTGAACGTCTCGCTATATGGTGGTACAACATGCAGTGTGTGGTTTTCATGAGCAATAAAAAGGGCGGAAATGATGTTTATGCTCTACAAATGAAACCAACTGTGGGTATAAGAAAAGCAGAAGAAGACAAGGAAAGTTTTAAATCGATTGCTTTTCTGCCAAACGTGGGAAGCCTGTTGTCAAAAATAGGACGAAGACAGCAGCACTGTTAGGTTCCGTTAAAGATGAATTGGTGCTTCGGAAGCCTGGGGTTTACAAGATCCCGTGTGAATGCGGCCGTTCATACATCCGACAGACGACACGTACTGTCCAGGAGAGATGCACAGAGTACCACAGGTACACCCGGCTCTCACAACACACCGCACGGCAGTACTCCAGATGGGGGTGGACGATCGTGGTGCAAGCACTCTCTTTACTAGACCTGTTGCACGTTCTAAGTGTTCTGCCATTAAATTTCAGTCTTTGGTTTGCTTTACCGAACGTTATCTATGTGATCGTTTCACTTTAAGTTATGCTCAATTATAATCCCGAAGCATTTTGTTGAATTTTCAGCCCTTAGATTTGTTGGTTTATCGTGTAACCGAAATTTAGCGGGTTTCCGTTAGTACTCATGTGGATGTCTTCAGACTTTCCATTATTTAGATTCAATTGCCACTTTTCGCACCACGCAGATAACTTGTATAAATCGTATTTTGATCATTTGATGACTTTAAAAATAGGTAAATGACAGCATCATATGCATAAAAATCTAAGAGAGCTCCTCAGATTGTCTTCTAAATCATTTACGTAGATCAGGAACAACAGAGGGCCTATAACACTTCCTTGGGGAACGCCAGATATTCTTTTTGTTTTACCGGATGACTTTCCGGCAGTTAATACGAAAAGTGATCTTTCTGACACGAAATCACGAATCCAGTCACACAACTGAGGCGGTACTCCGTAGGCACGCAATTTGATTAGAAGACGCTTGTGAGCAACGGTGTCAAGAGCCGTCTGGAAATCTGAATATACGGAATTATTCTGACATCCCTTGTCGATGGCACTCATTACTTCGTGACAGTAACGAGCTAGTTGTGTTTCACAAGAGCGGTATTTTCTGAATCCGTGCTGACTATCTGTCAATAAAGCGTTTTCTTCGAGGTAATTCATAATGTTCGAGAACAGTGTATGTTACACAATCCTGCTCCAAATCGAAGTTCGTGATAATTCTGAGGATTACTCCTATTTCCTTTCTTGGGTATTGATGTGACTTGTGGAACTTTCCGGTCTTTGGGTACCGACCATTCGAAGAGCGAGCGGTTGTTAGTGACGGCTAAGTATGGAGCTATTGCATCAGCCTACTCTGAAAGGAGAAAAAGGGGAAAAAGTAATTTTCTCGGAATCTTTCACACTTTATACGCCACGTTTTTGGAATTACATGGTTGTTTTCAAGTTTCTATAGAAAAACGGTATTTTCACTGTGTTCTCACAATATTCTCGAAAAATTCACATAAGCCGATCAAGAGCTACGTCTAGCAACAGAATGAGTTCGATATCTGTAGCTAATCTTGCCCCCAACACCGATGGCCCTATTTTACCTGCACCAGAATCTAATTTTCCGCTTGCAGCTACAGAGGCCTGCTCGAAGGTGAAAAATAAACTAACGGAATACGAAGTCCTGTACGCTTTAATTGCAGTCCCTACTTGGGAAGTTACTTGCAGCGTTCTCGTGGGCTCTGTTATTACTATTATTTCTTGGAAATTTATTGCCGGCCGAAGTGGCCGCGCGGTTCTGGCGCTGCAGTCTGGAACCGCGAGACTGCTACGGTCGCAGGTTCGAATCCTGCCTCGGGCATGGATGTGTGTGATGTCCTTAGGTTAGTTAGGTTTAACTAGTTCTAAGTTCTAGGGGACTAATGACCTCAGCAGTTGAGTCCCATAGTGCTCAGAGCCATTTGAACCATTTTTTTTTTTTTGAAATTTATTTACAATCCCAAATTTGCCTTTACTTTTCATGTCTTTTATGACAGTATTAATAAACACATTATACTACACATTATTTAGGTTATTTCGGTCTGAGAAATGTGAAAAATGAAAATATACAAAAAATTCCCCATAAGGACTGGATCCCACAACCTTATGAGTGTCGTCCTGTATTCTTTCCACTGCACCAACATCTGAGTGGGTAATATGTTAACATTAATGCCTTGTGCCTCACCCAGTCCGCACAAAAACTGTTATTTTTTTCCAGAAGCTTGACCGTTAGGACCTCTCATCTCTGTCATTTTAATTTCTGGCCAAGCTCCGCATATACCATAAATTTGGTCAAAATCAGTGACGAAGAACAGGCGTGATCCCCTTTTAAGTCGCAAGTACGATTGCTTTAGTTAGTTTCTAACATAAAAATGAACTTGGATTTCCACTACATCGACGTTTTTGTGACTCAGAATGAATGAAGAGCGCTTTCAACACTACTGTCGTCATCTCATGGATGCTTCATCACAACATTATTTTACCTTTGATTGTTTTCAGAATGGTTTGATAATTAAAGCGACCAAACAACTAGTTCCCTACATGTTTTACACCTGAAGTTCACAAATGCTTCGACGCTAATCGTTCATTTCTATACGCCCTCGTTACACGTTCTCATACAACTTTTTTCCGTTTTTCACAGAAAAATTAAATTTTCGACCACGTACAAACAACTGCCGTTACTCCTCTTACGTAGTTCTTAATGTCTCGCTGCGCCAAAAGTCAAGCGATTAGTGCCGCTCACATACAGACTTCACAGCTATTCTCGGATCCGTTGCAGTTATGATGTTCAGGCATTTTTCATTACGTTTCCGTTATACGCTGCCTTTATTCGTATTTCACAGATACAGATTTGCAGAAATTAATTCAGCTTCAAATTGCCAGTGGAACTGGTAATCTTCACAGACATATTTTTGTACCTTTCATTCGAAACCAAGATGAAAATGTGAAAAATTATGTCCAGGGGAATAAGTACAACGTATTAGTTTTACTTATGACACTACAGTTCTATCATAGGCCGCAAAGGATTTGGAAGATCAATTTAAAATATGTTGTAAGATGAACAACGACTAATGTAAAGGGACGATAATGGAATACAGGCGAATTAAATCAGATAATGATGACGAAATTTGTTTAGGAATCTTGACATTAATAGTAGTAGATAAGTTTAGCTATTCTGGCAGCAAATTAACTGACAGTGGGTGAAGTAGAGAGAGCCTGAAATTTTTACTGACAATAGCAAGAAAAGTATTCTGAAAAAGTGAAATATTTTTAACATCTAATGCAAATGTAATAGTTAGGAAATCATTTCTTAAAAGTATTTTTTCTGGTGCTTAATCATGTTCACAAGTAAAATGGGAACGATAAATGATAAACAAAGGAGAATATATATATTTGAAATGTGGTACTGCAGGAGAATGCTAAAGACTAGATCGGTAGATCGTATAATTAATGGAGAAGAACTGAAAATATGTGGGAGGGAAGAAATTTATGGCGCATTTTGACTGAAAGGACGCATAGGTTGATAGGACTAATACTGAACCATCAGTTAATAGTCAGTTTGCCACTGGTGAGAAATGTGTGAGTGAGCGGGGAGGGGACAGCGATTGTAGAGGCAAGCCAAAGTTTAACTAAAGTAAGCACGTTAAAATGTATGTAGGTTGTCGTGGTTGTTCAGAAATGAGGAGGCTTGCACACTGCAGACTGGCGTGAAGAGTTGTATTAAGATCGTCTTAAGACTCAAGCCTACAACATGCAAAGTTTGCTGAACCGTGGGTGTATCCTAACGTATCAAAAGAAGACATAACAGTCTAAGTAACAATGAGGCACTAGAAGTTGGCAGCTTTATTACTATGTTCAGTTTAGATCGCTAATATTTTTGTTTCATGTCCTTCACAAATAATTGGCTTCGGTGGTTGTCCATTATTATATATGTTAAAAATTAAACAAATGCAGTGTTACAATCTCCAATAAGATACAGGTACAACGCAGACAAAAATGGTACTTACCACACCGTCACGACGTAAACCTACTGACTCAAAGAATCTATTGATATTTACACGATAAATAAAGTGCAGTCGTTTCCTTTTAAGTGATCTGTTGATGGACAGCACTTGAACTAGACGTATAAGAGCGTAGAAAACGAAAACCTTCCCCATCTTGAGTACAAATAAAACAAAAAATACCAAAACAAAAAATGACTCTGAGTACTATGGGACTTAACATCTGTGGTCATCAGTCCCCTAGAACTTCGAGCTACTTAAACCTAACTAACCTAAGGACATCACACACATCCATGCCGAGGCAGGATTCGAACCTGCGACCGTAGCAGTCGCGCGGTTCCGGACTGCGCGCCTAGAACCGCTAGACCACCGCGGCCGGCAATACCAAAACATCCTCAAATTCAAATACGAACACACTCAATGCCGGCTTTGATTACTGATGTACAAAAATGTACTTTAAAATCGAGCTGATCTCACTACCAGTTCGAAACAGGCAGGGGACAGGGTTAGTACCGAATACTTCACTTGAAAAAAAAAATGTTTTGGAAAGTCCCCAAATACTCATGTTACTAGACAGCAAAAGTCCTTTATTCTCCTGTTGCCGAAAGGATGCAAAAGTCCACTACGAAGATTGTAATTCCTGGCCAGTTATAACTGTTTGCCACTCGCAGATAATTTCGATTATGGCTGATACGTGGCTTAAGAGTTTAAATGTTGTAAAATAAAGGGAAATAAAAGCACTTGGTAGTTTTCTCTCCATATTTCTCTATCTTTAAATACAGCATGTTAAAAATGTTTTCCTTTTTCTTACAAGATATCCTACTCACTACGATTACAAAAAATTAGTACTTTAAACATACATTTTGGACAAATATTTCTTGAGTCATCGGCCATTTCACTTGTCTCTAGTGTCGTCAATATTGAATGGTGTAGGCTGTCTTTCTGCTCATGTTCACTGCTCGTGTCCAACTGTCTGGGTTTCTCTCTGTAGATAGTCCTTTGACTATCGTGCTGTTGTCATACACAGCAGTCACTACTGTCTCCTATATCCAACAGTCTGTGTGTATTAGTTAGGGGCCGTGTTGAAATCAGAACAAAACTGTTGGCCACGTGGCATGTGAGAACGTAAACAGTGTGCTATTATTCCACGAGGACAATGGCAGACATAGTGTTCCGCTTTGGCTTAGTCGACGGCGTCGATTGACCGACATCTTAAATCTACATCTACATCTACATTTATACTCCGCAAGCCACTCAACGGTGTTTGGCGGAGGGCACTTTACGTGCCACTGTCATTACCTCCCTTTTCTGTTCCAGTCGCGTATGGTTCGCGGGAAGAACGACTGTCTGAATGCCTCCGTGCGCGCTCGAATCTCTCTAATTTTACATTCGTGATCTCCTCGGGAGGTACAAGTAGGGGGAAGCAATATATTCGATACCTCATCCAGAAACGCACCCTCTCGAAACCTGGACAGCAAGCTACACCGCGATGCAGAGCGCCTCTCTTGCCGAGTCTGCAACTTGAGTTTGCTAAACATCTCCGTAACGCTCTCACGGTTACCAAATAACCCTGTGACGAAACGCGCCGCTCTTCTTTGGATCTTCTCTATCTCCTCCGTCAACCCGATCTGGTACGGATCCCACACTGTTGAGCAATACTCAAGTATAGGTCGAACGAGTGTTTTGTAAGCCACCTCCTTTGTTGATGGACTACATTTTCTAAGGACTCTCCCAATGAATCTCAACCTGGTACCCGCCTTGCCAACAATTAATTTTATATGATCATTCCACTTCAAATCGTTCCGCACGCATACTCCCAGATATTTTACAGAAGTAACTGCTACCAGTGTTTGTTCCGCTATCATATAATCATACAATAAAGGATCCTTCTTTCTATGTATTCGCAATACATTACATTTGTCTATGTTCAGGGTCAGTTGCCACTCCCGGCACCAAGTGCCTATCCGCTGCAGATCTTCCTGCATTTCGCTACAATTTTCTAATGCTGCAACTTCTCTGTATACTACAGCATCATCCGCGAAAAGTCGCATGGAACTTCCGACACTCGATCTGAAAAACGGGTTGGTCAAGGAGGCACAGTGGTATAGCCCACCTGTTCATCATCAGTTTTCTTCTGTGTTAGCTAACAGTGTTCGTTTCCATTTCTGGCGATCCACCAATTCCTTTTCAATACTGCTTTACTTGCTGCCTTTCTTCACACCATCCAAAATTCGATATCCCTTCCTCCTTTTTCTCATATTCTCTTCCGCATACACTTCTAAGACTGTCTCATACGCCCTTTCTTCCGTAACATGTGTCGTCCTGTTTGTGTTCCTCATTTTTGTTACACAGTATTTGTCTCTGCTCTCCCACACTACTCAGTACCTCCTCACGGTTCACCGTACCTATTCTTCTTACTCTTCCATTCTCCGCCACGTCCTTATCTCAGAGGTCTCCAAGCTTACTTTATCTTCCTCCCTCATGGTCTACTTTTCAGCACCACACAGGAGGACACAATACTTTCAAGAATCTTTATCTCAAACCTGTATCCATATTTCTACCAAAACCTTCCCTTTCGTAAAAATTGTCTCTTTTTACCTTCGCAGTGTACACATCACTTGTATGTCTTTTCTTTTATCAGTATACACTGTCCAATCACATTAATATTACCACCTGTCAAAAGCCGTGATAACCATATTCTTCCTGCGCGGACCGCTGCAGGAAGAGAGCAATGAATTTCTGGAACGTACCGGCCGAGATGTGAAGCCAGTAAGACATCAGGTTTCTCGGTTGAGAATCCACGGCTCGATCAGCCCGATCGAATCGGTCCACAGATTCTCGATTGGGAATAAATATATGGAGTTTTGTGGTCAGGGGAGTACGGAAAACTCATCCTGCCGCAATTACAACCTCGCACGTACACTGCGAACTGGGTGACACGTTGCACTGTCCCGCTTGTTTCTGCCACCGCGCCGAGGAAAAAAAAAACTGCCTGTAGGCATTGAAATGGTCCTCAAGGAACGACACACATTTGTGCTGATCCACTGTCCCTTCCAGAATGACGATACCTCCCAGGGAATGCTACGAAAACATTCCACAGACCAGAACGCTCCCTTCTCCGGCCTGACCCTCCAGACGATTGTTGCAGAGTGTTTACTTCCAGAAATTTAAGCCTTACACGCCAATGGCCAGCTGTCCGATGGAGTATAAAACGTGAATAATCTGAAAAGGACATCTGTTATCACTCATTAGATGTGCGTTTGTTGTATTGGCGTGTATATTCCAGCATTCGTCGCCGGTGAGCAGTAGTCGCCATGGGTACATGAACCAGGCACTTGTTGCGGAAGTGCATACGCAACAATGTTCGCTAAACGGTCGTCGATTAGACACAGTGCATAGCCGCTCGGTTCATCATGGCGGTCAATTGCTCTACAGCTGAACTTCTGTTCGCCTGCACACATCTTCGCAGACGCCGTTTCCCCATGTCATCTATGACTCGCGGTGAGTCACAGTTGCCTCGGAGCCGGTTTTCGATAGCTCCATTTGGCCGTGCACGGTATACTTCAACTACGGCGACACACGAAAAGCTTAAAAACTTAGTTATTTCGGAAATGCTTCCACCCTTGGCCCGAAAGCCAATGATCAGGCGGGTTTGGACGTCAGATAGATGGCTCCGTTTCCGCATTACGACGACGACTGCGCTGTTTCCCGCGTCCCATCGAGACGCTTTTTCTACCCTCTAGTGTTAATGCTGCCACCTGCCGTCTGTGGGTGGTTATTGCACGTTGATATCGAACATAGGCGGTGTTCATATTAATGCGACTGGAACGTGTTTCTCTTTCTCAAATTACTCAAGATTCCTATTGTAATTCCTGTAAATGTTTTCTTTCTAAAATCAAACTGCTCCTCATCCAAGTTCAGTCCCATTACCTTTTCCTTTCTTTTGGAAAAACTAGTAGAAGCCGACCTCGTGGATGATCAGTTTGGATTCAAAAAAAAAAATGGTTCAAATGGCTCTGAGCACTATGGGACTCAACTGCTGAGGTCATTAGTCCCCTAGAACTTAGAACTAGTTAAACCTAACTAACCTAAGGACATCACAAACATCCATGCCCGAGGCAGGATTCGAACCTGCGACCGTAGCGGTCTTGCGGTTCCAGACAGCAGCGCCTTTAACCGCACGGCCACTTCGGCCGGCGTTTGGATTCCGAAGATATGTTGGAACACGTGAGACAGTACTGACCCTACGACTTATCTTAGAAAATACATTAAGGAAAGGCAAACCTACGTATCTAGCATTTGTAGACTTAGAGAAAGCTTTTGACAATGTTGACCGGAATACTCTCTTTCAAATTCCGAAGGTGGCAGGGGTAAAATATAGGGAGCGAAAGGCTATTTACAATTTGTACAGAAACCAGATGGCAGTTATAAGAGTCGAGGGGCATGAAAGGGAAGCAGTGGTTGGGAAGGGAGTGAGACAGGGTTGTAGCCTATCCCCGGTGTTATTCAATCTGTATATTGAGCAAGTAGTGAAGGAAACAAAAGAAAAATTCGGAGTAGGAATTAAAATCCACGGAGAAGAAATAAAAATTTTGAGGTTCACCGATGACATTGTAATTCGGTCAGAGACAGCAAAGGACCTGGAAGAGCAGCAGGACGGAATGGACAGTGTCTTGAAAGGAGAATATAAGATGAACATCAACAAAAGCAAAACGAGGATAATGGAATATAGTCAAATTAAGTCGGGTGATGCTGAGGGAATTAGATTAGGAAATGAGACGCTTAAAGTATTAAATGAGTTTTCTATTTGGGGAGCAAAATAACTCATGATGGTCGAAGTAGAGAGGATATAAAATGTAGACTGGCAATGGTAAGGAAAGCGTTTTTGAAGAACAGAAATTGGTTAACATCGAGTATAGATTTAAGTGTCAGGAAGTCGTTTCTGAAAGTATTTGTATTTAGTGTAGACATGTATTGAAGTGAAACGTGGACGATAAAAAGTTTAGACAAGAAGAGAATAGTAGCTTTAGAAATGTGGTGCTACAGAAGAATGCTGAAGATTAGATGGGTAGATCACATAACGGAGAGGTATTGAATAGAATTGGAGAGAAGAGAAATTGTGGCACTACTTGACTAGAAGAAGGGATAGATGGGTAGGGCATATTCTGAGGCATCAAGGGATCACCAATTTAGTATTGGAGGGCAGCGTGGAGGGTAAAAATTGTAGAGGGAGACCAAGAGATGAATACACTAAACAGATTCAGAAGGATGTAGGCTGCAGTAAGTACTGGGAGATAAAGAAGCTTGCACAGGATAGAGTAGCATGGAGAGCTGCATCACACCAGTCACTGGACTGAAGACCACAACAACAATACCATTTCCAGTTTTTTTCGCATCTCCGTTACTATGTCTTTGGCTGCATGTTAAATAAAGACCGTTGTCTCGTTCTCACTTCATTTCTTGGTTCACTTTTCTTGGTGCTGGAACAATTACCACACACAAAATATTCTCTTTCCCTTTGCAACTGTCATACGTATTTTTACATAAATTCAATATTTCCTTTATTACGACAGCTTCCAAACTTTTCTTGCTTCCAAATCGTATTTGTATCTTTCGCTTTCCCATTTTTCATTGCATCTAATGCGTCATTTACTTCTTCGATTATGATCGCTGGCTCTTTCTCATCAAAGTCTACATTATTCAAGGATTCTAGTTTAAGAGTTGTTTGTTTGTGCTCTGTATAATACAGATGTTTTGAATACTTTTAATTATTTATTTCATTTAATTTTTTTCGCTGGAGAAATTCCTCGCGATCTTCGTACACTTTATTTTAGTCTTTGCATAGTAGCAATTCCAAAACGATTTTGTTGCCTTCTTGTACCTTCTACTTTCTTCTTCATTCCGTTTCCGTGCCTTTCTTCCAGCATTGTAAAATCAGTGCTGGCCGGTGTGGCCGAGCGTTTCTAGGTGCTTTAGTTTTGAACCGCGCGACCGCTACAGTAGCAGGTTCGAATCCTGCCTCGGGCATGGATGTGTGTGATATCCTTAGGTTAGTTAGGTTTAAGTAGTTCTAAGTTCTAGGGGACTGATGACCTCAGATGTTAAGTCCCACAGTGCTCAGAGCCATTTAAACCATTTGTAAAATCAGTATCGTTTCTGTGATTACTCCTTGGTGGCTTACATTTGTAGCTCCTCCTTCTGTTATTTTTCAATCTGTATTCGTCGCTACTAGCTCTCTCTCCCTCCGGAAGTCAACAAGCCATTCGCGTCTATCGTTGTTTGTTTGTACGACCACGTCTTCCTACAACGGTTCCCACTGTCCCTTTCTCCATGAGGGCATTGTAATCACCCATTACCGTCTAACAGCTTCATTGATTCTCATCAATGATTTTCTCTGTTGTGCTCTATGTTTCGTCCAGGAGTTAGTCATCATGTTCTGAAATTACAGTAAGGATTTGATTAATGAAAATGTCTTTTTGTTCTCTTTCAGCCATACGTCGATAATCCTGTCATCTGCATAGCCTACATTTTCCACAGACGTAGCCAATTCCGTTTTCATAAGCACTACTACTCCACTCCTTCCTTTAAGTTGTCTTCTGAAACAGTCCATTACACGTTCATATCGCTAAAGCTTTCCACGTACATCCGAGCTCGTATCACCTACTTCTTCTGGATTCTTATTATTTCTTTCCATTCGTTCATCTGATCTTAATTCGTTACATTTTTGCTTATGAGATTATTTAAAGTCGATAACGGGTACACGTAACAGCAGCATGTGGCCCACGTATGAGACCAAATATGAGGGCAACAAGTCGTGTGCGCACGATTTCGTGAGTCTTTGATAAGTGGGCCGAGGGACGCGTTGGTATAAGTGGTTAACACACTGAGCGTTTTCGGTGTTGTCAAGAGACACTGGTTATCATAGGACAGAATAGACCACAGTATATCAACGAGATTGGTTTCCCGAATAGGAGGGATATATGTATTCCACACGGAAGAGTTTGGCGATGAACAGAATCAGTGCAGTGAGAATATAAGTTTCTGACTGGAGGAAAATCTGTGGGACAGAAAGTGACAGAAGTAACGTAAAGAGGAACAATGGATGTGTTTCTTTAGTACACACGTGACGGATAGGTTTCGCTACACAAAGACTGTACTCGTCTTACGTAATCATTCGATTAGAAAATGAAACATCACCCACAGTAGTGGCCATACTCGAGTCATCTCTATTTGTAAAACAATGTTGCCCCTTTTACCCCTTGATTTATGAAACGGCAATTTATTGCCGTTCCCAGTGCTCTCCACTCGTGTGCTGACATTTATGAACGTGCGGAGCAGGAATTGGCAATCGTGACGCGTCCCCCCGGGGTCGTCCGCCACCCACCGGGGCTTTAGTGAACTCCCTGCCGTTATCTATCAGTGGGTAGCATTTTCTGAAGAGCGATCGTGACTCAGTCAATGACTCTATCTTGGAAAGATTCGACGAAGATTAGGCAGTAGCTGCAGTATGTGATTGACCTAAGGAAGGCATCACCGAAGTACAAATTCCAGTCGCTTTAAGACTTTCATTTGAATTTCGGAATAGACTGTTCGAAGGCAAGTCAGAAAGACTATGTAACTTGAGCAAACCATCGAGCAAATATCTACATGAAAACTGATAACTGTGATGTGTGCGGCAGAGGGTGCTTTTCGTTGTAAGTTACGGTTTCTTCGAGTCCTGTTCATAGATGGTATGGGTAACGATAGACTACGTTTACGCCTTGGTAAGAGCTGTTATTTTTCTGATGCTGTGCACCTGAAGTCTACGGCACAGATATGTCGCAGGCTGAAAAATATTTGTAGACTCTATCTTGAAAACTGGTTCTTTGACTTTTATAATTAAGTTTACAAGAGCGGCGCGGCGCCTTTCTTCGACGGTCCAAATCTTACGGGTTTTCAACATTTCTCTTACAGTACGTCACCTGTCATCCAACTATCATGCTAGGCCAACCTGTAGTTGCAGTACACATTTCACCAATATTCAAGTATTGGCAGGAAAAGAAATTTCCTTTCATCTTGTTTCGCAGGGAAACGGCCGTTTCTCAGAATCACTCCAAGGAATCGTAACCTACTACCGCCTTACGTATCACTGATCCCATGTGATCTATCCACTTCATTATAAGCATCTACTTGTGACATGATAAACCCGATTTTTATCTTTCTTCTTTGCCTTTCCAATAGCGCACCAGAAAGGAACCGTGAAATTGGAAACCTTAATAATTAGTGGACGGTGTTTATTCAACACTGTGTTCTACTCACAATTTTGGATTTCCTTTTCCACACATATTCACTAAACTTCATGTCCTACTGTTGAGGCGATGATCAGTTTCTTAAATTTGCAACCCGAGGAGCACATAAAACAGGCTAGCTCTCACGTCTAACAACAGCCCAGTCACAGAATTTACCAGATAAGCTATAACGTTGTTGAGCACAGGTTTTAGAAACATTATTAATGAACCGACTGTTGTTATAAAAGTCTTTAAAACGAAATATTGAGTTTGGTACACACCACATTTCACATTTATGTCATCTGTCACGTGTGTCTTGCAATAATCCATCAAAAAAAGCTGCACAGAGACATTTCAATTGATCCAACCCTTTACGAAGCAGTGAACCGTTCCAGTCAAAATGGTGGTCCAACTTTTCTGTTATTTACAGCATGGATCAATCAAGATATTCATAAAGTTCAATTAGAGAATTCACTAGTGGGTTCTAGACAACGACATTACCATGTTTTTGTGGATACTTATACACGTATTGTCGCGGAAAGTTTAAAGTAGTGGATGCCTCACACAGCCTTTTAAGGAAAGATTTCTTATGGAAGTCAAGTGAGTGATTATTGGGAACGGACTGTGGATTTGGTTGGTATCTGATTGTTTAATGGCTGGCGTATGAATAAAATGTTATTTCGGAAACTACATAATCATTTGCAAAATACTAGGTCAGATTTTGCTACTATCGACTATGAGTATTAGCAGTAATTTTGTTTGTGAAACATATAGGGGTCTAGGAAGCAAAACATATTATGAAACCATGTTATATAGTCGTGTTCGGTATAGGTGCGACTTCCATATTTAAAATAACTTTAAACTGCGCAGAAATCTTATTTAATATCTTAATCAATAAAGTATGCCAATATGAACATAAAATTCAAGCCAACAGAAAGGTAATGGCAAAGATTTAAATTTAACAAGCCCAGAGTAAAACTCTACTATGGAACATGTGGCTACTTCTGAACTTTAATGTTAATTATTCGGTAAATTATATAGTTTCAAAGAATCTGAAATTGTTATTGAACATTTGGAATATCAGTCTTTCTAATGTCTGTTGTATGAATGTTGAGTTCTACCGCGTAGCTCACTACAAATTTACTCCAGCGTGTTGTAGTAAGAACTTCAGTTACTCACAACTTTTGAGCAGCAAAACAGGAAAGTTTCCAACCGATTTCTCATACACAAACAGCAGTTGACCGGCGTTGCCTGGTGAAACCTTGTTGTGATGCCTCGTGTGAGGAGGAGAATTGCGTACCATCACATTTCCGACTTTGATCGAGGTTGGATTGTAGCCTATCGCGATTGCGGTGTATCGTATCGCGACATTGCTGCTCGCGTTGGTCGATATCCAATGACTGTTAGCAGAATATGGAATCGGTGGGTTCAGGAGGGTAAATTGAACGCCGTGCTGGATCCCAACAGCCTCGTATCACTAGCAAATGTTCAAATGTGTGAAACCTTATGGGACTTAACTGCTAAGGTTATCAGTCCCTAAGTTTTCACACTACTTAACCTAAATTATCCTAAAGACAAACACACACACCCATGCCAGAGGGAGGACTCGAACCTCCGCCGGTATCAGCCGCACAGACCACGACTGCAGCGCCCTAGACCGCTCGGCTAATACTGCACGGGTATCACTAGCAGTATAGATGACAGGCATCTTATCTGCAAGGCTGTAACGGATTGTGCAGCCACGTCTCGATCCCTGAGTCAACAAATGGGGACGCCTGCAAGACAACAACCATCTGCACGAACAGTTCCAAGACGTTTGCAGCAGCATGGACTATCAGCTCGGAGACCATGGCTGCGGTTACCCTTGACGCTGCATCACAGGCAGGAGAGCCTGTGATGGTGTACTCAACGACGAACCAGGGTGCACGAATGGCAAAACGTCATTTTTTCGGATGAATCCTGGTTCTGTTTACAGCATCGTGATGGTCGCATCCGTGTTTGGCGACATCGCGGTGAACGCACATTGGAAGTGTGTGTTCGTCATCGCCATACTGGCGTATCACCCGGCGTGATGGTATGGGGTGCCATTGGTTACACGTCTCGATCACCTCTTGTTTGCATTGACGGAACTTTCAACGGTGGACGTTACATTTCAGATGTGTTACTACCCGTGGCTCTACCATTCATTCGATTCCTGCGAAACCCTACATTTCAGCAGGATAATGCACGACCGCATGTTGCAGCTGTTGTACGGGCCTTTCTGGATACAGAAAATATTAGAGTGCTGCCCTAGCCAGCACATTCTCCATATCTCTCACCAACTGGAAACGTCTGGTCAATGGTGGCCGAGCAACTGGCTCGTCACAATACGCCAGTCACTATTCTTGATGAACTGTGGTATCGTGTTGAAGCTGCATGGGCAGCTGTACCTGTACACGCCATCCAAGCTCTGTTTGACTCAATGCCCAGGCGTATCAAGGCCGTTATTACGGCCAGACATGGTTGTTCTGGGTAGTGATTTCTCAGGATCTATCCACCCAAATTGCGTGAAAATGTAATGACATGTCAGTTCTAGTTTAATATATTTGTCCAATGGAAACCCGTTTATCATCTGCATTTCTTCTTGGTGTAGCAATTTTAATGGCCAGTAGTGTAAATAACTACATCATCGATGAAGATATTGAATTGCAAGTAATACTATCCTTTAAATCGTTAATGCATGCCATCATGAACAGCAACGGTGTTATTACACTTTTCTGGGGCACATCATGTATTACATCAGTACGTGTAGACGGTTGTTCGTTCAGGACACCGTGAGGAGTGTTGCTTGTCAGTAATTTTTCCATGCAGTAAAATTTCTGGTTATTTTACACAAAGGAATGAAGTGTCTTTAGAAGGATCAAAAGCTTTCATAAGGTCTTGTAACAATGAATAAACGCGATTTTCTCTGTCCGTGCCTCTAAGAGTATCATGTGCGAAAAGACAGGGAAGTTTCACTTGATAGATATTTCCGTAATCGGTGCTGATTTCGACATAAGACGTTATTTTTTGAGGTTGCGTTTCAACTCGGAGTATTTTCAAGTGTTTTTCTACAGCCACAATTCCTGATAAAAAACTTGAGGATCCAAATGGAGAGGAGCAAATGAAATGGGACTTCGCAGGCTGGGAGGGTATCAGGTGTTATTTTGGTGACTATAAAATCGAGTCAGATTTACAAAAATCTTGGCTGTATGATATCACTTATGACTACTACGTTACGCCCCATCTGACTTGGATGCATGCACTGATTCGGTGAAGGTGGTCATAAGGCTGTTGTACTCTGTCCTGAGGCAAGCCACTATGAGGAAGCCGAAAGGCACGCGTTTAAGCTCACGCAGGCTGGCGTGAGGTCTGGAACAAGACAAGGAATTTAGACTAGCAAAAAACGTACGTATCTTCTGGAATACTTAACTTTAATCCATAATTGGTGAACATCGGTCTGACGGTACATGCATCACAAGATAAATATCAAATGATAATGGCGCCTTGCTAGCCGTAGCAAATGACGTAGCTGAAGGCTATGCTAACTATCGTCTCGGCAAATGAGAGCGTAATTTGTCAGTGAACCATCGCTAGCCAAGTCGGCTGTACAACTGGGGCGGGTGCTAGGAAGTCTCTCTAGACCTGCCGTGTGGCGGCGCTCGGTCTGCAATCACTGATAGTGGCGACACGCGGGTCCGACGTATACTAACGGATCGCGGCCGATTTAAAGGTTACCACCTAGCAAGTGTGGTGTCTGGCGGTGACACCACATATGTGATATCACGTATACTGGCACGGGGACAGAGCTGACGAGGTAACACCCCAGCTGGTCAGACACATATTCGACAGGTGACAGCTCTAGGGATATTTCTGTTTCCACACTTCGCATACAGCTCACAAAGGCACGTTTCATATCAGACGAGCTGTACTGTTGAAAAATTGCGATACGATACTGTCGCATGCGAGATAACACATGGAACCCAGTACGTTCGTGCGAACGTACCGTTGTACCGTCGGAGTTCCCTCAAGCACTTTCAGCTGTGATCAGAATTTATACCCGATGGCTCCTTATGAGTGCTGTTGAAAAATATCGATGTATTAATGTATCGATATCTTTTCCAAAATTTGTGTATATAAATCGGCGATATCTTGCCCTCGATGTATCTATACATCGATATCACTGGGGCAATATCGAGTGACGATATTTTTATTTTATGTTATATTTTTTTCACAATTTTCGGCACATATTTGAAGATTCTTTTGAAATTGTAGTAGAGCATAATTTTTCTTTCACTATGTGAAGGTGTCATACTACTTTTTGAGCTTTCATCACGTCTAATCTTTCTCTTTGTCTGTGTCAAGCACGTATATCTGGCATAAGAGAAGTAGTCTGATTGCACTATAGGGAGGCGGGGGAGGGGGCGGGGGGGGGGAGGGGCGCAACTAGTGTGCTGTTTCTTCACGTCGGCTTTCTTCTAAAACAGTTACTGAAAATGATGAACATAAATCTAAATCACAAGACTGGTTTTTGCGGTTGGCGGAGACGTGTGTGGGTAAATGTTGACATAATAGGCGCTTAGCGTTACCAACAGAAACTGCAACGCTTAGTTTCACCACGCAGTTTTGACATTACAAGTGATAGGTTGGTGGAGATGGCAGGAATGAAAAAAAAAAAAAAAAACAGGGAAGTCGACATGAAGCGTTCCGGACAAATCTGATATGTAACGAAAGCGAACGACGGATTCACCGGATACCTTTAGGCAAGAGTTGTACCTTTGCTTAAGAAAGGTAATGCAGAAGAAATAGAAAATTTCCGGCCCATTTCCCTGCTGTCGGCATTCTCAAAAATATTAGAAGTAATTATGAATTACCTGAATAAATACAATCTATTAAGCGAATCACTGTTTGGTTTCCGAAGTGACGAAAACACAGAGTCAGTCATCGTACAATTCACAAATGTTGTACTTGATGCTCTTGATAAAGATGAATGTGTCACAGGCATATTTTTGGATGTTTCTCAGGCCTTTGATACAGTCGACCATAACATTCTACTCAATAAATTAGAAGCTTTAGGAATAAAAGGGGTCGCTAATGACTGGTTTCGATCATACCTAGCAGATAAAGTACAAACACTAGAGATAACACATACTTCAAATATATTTAAACATTTAGTAAAACTCTTATCAGAACCAAAAACTTTAATATAGGGGTTCTGCAAGGTAGCATATTAGGACAAATACTATTCCTGATATGCATCAATGACTTTCCCAGTAGTGTTACTCATGGTGAAAAAAATTCTCTTTGCTTATGACAGTAATATTACAATCACTCAGAAAACAACAGAACTCCTTACAGACAAAGCAAATGAAACTCTCAAGGAACTTTATGATAGGTCAATAAGAAACAAAGTGATATTGAACATAATGAAAACTAATGCCATGAATTGCAGTTTGAAGAGTAAAAATGACAATGTTAAATTAAATTTAGATGGCACCTCTATATACTGTGTAACAAATGCAAAATTTCTAGGAGTGATTATTGATTCTCAGTTGAAGTGGTGTGAACACACAAATGTACTTATGAACAGAATGTCATCAGCATGTTATGCCCTTAGAATGCTATCATCAGTGTGTAACATGCAGTGTCTTTTAGTTACATACTATTCACCTGCACACTCGGTTCTTAGCTATGGCATTCTTTTTGGGGAACAAATGAACAAAATATGAACACAATTTTCAAACTCCAGAATAGAGCCATAAGAATAATAATCATAAATAGTAGCCGAGCTCATTGTAAAGCTCTGTTCAAAACACGGCGGATTTTAACTGCTCCATGTGATTACATTTACCAGTCAGTTGTACACATTAAAAATAACATTAGTAATTACTGTTCAAACAGCTCTGTCCATAACCATGGAACAAGAGCTAGACTCAACTTACATTGACCAATAAAAGATAAACATAAAACTCAAAACAGCATTTTCTATCAAAGAATAAAACTTTACAATAAATTACCAAAAGAGATTGAAGAAATTACAAAGATACACTTATTTAAAAAGGCAGCTAAGAAGTACCTCTTATGCAACACATTTTATACATTGAAGGATTAATTAGATAAAACACAGTAGGAGTTTGGTAAAAAAAGTGATATCTATAAATAACAATGATTATAAAACATCCAGCATTCCACATAACACCTTCACACTATGTTTTTTTTTCCTTCTTGTTTCCTTTTCTAGAAGTACTTACCCCCAAGCTATGCATAGCACAATACTAACACCTCTTCCCCTTTCTGAGTTCAACATCTCACTCATTGTAGAGGTATGTTGACTCAGTTTTTCAGGATAGCAAATGGGAAGTTGCAGTTCAGAAAGTGGCCCAGAGATCACCTGTGTGTGTTTGTGTGTGTGTGTGTGTGTGTGTGTGTGTGTAGTGAGTGAAGTGTTATGAAATGATGTGTGTATAGTGTATGCAGTGACTGATAGTGAGATACGAGTGAACAGTATGGCATTACATTATTTAATAAGTTATTTGTAAAAAAAATATTGTATACCAAGAGTAAATCTAATGATTGGCTCTAAATAGAAGTCTGTAAATGTGTGTGTGTACGAATTAGCTTTTTTAAAATTGGTCTAAACTTGTAAATAATTTGACATATGCTATAACCTTGTAAAAAGAGATCTACGGATGAATAAAGCTACTACTACTACTACTACTACTACTACTACTACCTTCTAATGTGCCACTTACCTGCATTTATCATTGTTAGCAAAATGGTTATCGCCAATCGTGAACGTGCATCCTTTCTTCTCCTTTCAGTTCTTCCTCTGAAGAGGATAGCCAGGCTGCTAGATTGCTGATGTACAGAATATCTAATAATAAATCAATACTTAAACATACAGTTTTAAACCGGCAGTATGTTTACAGTGTGCAGCCGATAATTTCATAGGCCGGTAAGTCGATATATTTTCTGTCAATATATCGATATGTCGATACTTGTATTCAACTCATCGAGTGGATAATATGATATTTTTTAGTTATAGATATATCGAATTCCCGATATTTTTAAAAATATCAACAGTGCTATTCCCCATTCCATAACGCTAGGGGCATAACAGCTGTGTTTCTCCAAAACATTGGACGAATGGGATCTCTCCCCAGGTCGCCGCCGTACTCCCCGACGATGGTCATCTTGATAAGTGCAGGACCGTGATTCGCCTCTGAACACAATGCGGAAACATTCATGAGCAGTCTGTACTTTGCGGTCACTGCATCACTATAGATGCAGCGGTTCGTGTTGTGGTGTTAGCAGCAGAATATTAATGCGACTTTATTTCCTCAGTCAGGTTGCTGCGAGTTTTCCACCTATGGTGTGGAACGACACAGAATGTTGTATAAGTCGATTAATTATTCTTCTCGGATGGCAAGCACTAATTTGAAGGGGTTGCGGTGTGTTTGGTGCATAATACCGCCATCTTCCCTTGTGGTTGTCAGACTTGGTCTATCAGAGCCTTGACGATGAGTATTCCCGCCCTTACGTTCCCATGCAGTCCAACATTGTGTGTTTGTCATATCCGAACGGTTATTTGAGATTCGACCAGCCGCCCAAATGGAGACTCGGACTGCGGCCCCTTTCCAACTCTGTCAGGAGCTGATGATGGTGTCTCACACGTTCACACAACATCCCTGCGTCCTTCACAGTAATGACTCGACATGTGGCGCTGTTCCTGCTTCTTCTATACCCTAATGGGCCTGGTAAACACGAACAACATTAACGCATCCTGATGGCCATTCTACCTGTCACAAAAAATTCTAGATCTAAATTATTTACATACCGCCGATGGTATGCGAAAAGGTACTCTGACATCCTACCAAATCTACTTTTCTGTCAGGCAGTGTACATGTGAATGCTGTAGGTAATTTTTTACGTTACGTTCTACTTCCTTTATTTATGAGAGTGGCCTGTGATCTGTTCCAACCACGAAGTACTTATTTCTGTCCAAGAAATCTGAGGTAACTTATGTCCACTCTTCAAGATTTTTACCTCGAAACAGAACAAGTATTCAATCCGGCCTTTGGGCCCTATTAAGTTCTTAAGCTATTTATCTACCCTTGTCCACCCATAGAGAAAAGGTTACAAAAAATGGCTCTGAGCACTATGGGACTTAACTTCTGAGGTCATCAGTCCTCTAGAACTTAGAACTACTTAAACCTAACTAAACTAAGGACATCACACACATCCATGCCCGAGGCAGGATTCGAACCTGCGACCGTAGCGGTCACGCGGTTCCAGACTGTAGCGCCTACAACCGCTCGGCCACCTCGGCCGGCATACAGAAAGGATGCACTTAAAAAGAAGTGATGTGGTGAAAAAGACGATCTCTGTAAACCTGCCGGAATGAGTTTTCATAGGAAAGTTCCTACAAAGTAACATCGGTGTAATAGATGACTGTTCGCAGTGGAAACTAAAGGAATTAATATTGTGCTGTGGTCAAATTATTAACGTTTCGCAATAGATGGCTTACTTTAAAGTAATATTTATGATTGAGAGGCGTAATATGTAGGTTTTTCTTGTTTCCCAGGGTGCACTATTTGAAGATGCACCTCGTCTTTTAGTGACTGCCATCTCATACAGGAATGCTTGGTGGTAGACCAAATAGCCACTATAAAAAACATTCCACCCTAACACAACACTTAACAATGACTGAAAATTTTCGGATCCATCGTATAAAATAAATTATAGCCAAATTATAAGTGAAAATGCCCTCACATAATGGAAAAAGTATTCCAGAATATCCACGAAACTAAACAGTGGTAGCAACACAATTAATAGTAGATCATAGTTACCATACTGAGCACATACATCTAACTGTGGTGTATCCATGGTGCAAATGTGTAATTTGTTATAAAGATTGCGGCATTATGAGCTTAGAGTTTTTTCTGTCTTATTAGATACTGCAACAGTATAACACATGATGATATGGAACATTCGTAGGAAACTCGAAAGAATGACCATGTAAAAATATTAAGAGCATTACAAAAATATAAAAACATTAAATTAATGAATAAAATATCTTTTCAAAATACCACACTGTGCAACTACTTGAAAGATGAGTAAATATTCAACTTAAAAAGTCCCATGGGATCGAGAAAAATGTTCAGTGACAGATACAGCGTGTACCATTTATTTCCGTTCTCGAAGAGTAATTTTTATGTGCCATACTAAAGAAGAGTTCAATTTAGTTTCATCAACCCATCAATCCAGTTGTACACAAAAACCGAATATTTCTCTCTTTGTATAGTTTCGCTTCCTCTCGACGGCTAATTATTAAAAATGTTCAAATGTGTGTGAAATCTTATGGGGCTTAACTGCTAAGGTCATCAGTCCCTAAGCTTACACACTACTTAACCTAAATTATCCTACGGACAAACACGCACACCCATGCCCGAGGGAGGACTCGAACCTCCGCAGGGACCAGCGGCACAGTCCATGACTGCAGCGCCCTAGACAGCTTGGCTAATCCCGTGCGGCGTTAATTAATACAGATGGTGCTGTAAATCATCCGTTCGCTTGCTGCAAGAATTTCATTTTGTCGAATTATGTTGAAGAAAACAATCAGCAACCTAAGACTTACAGTAAAAACAGTCAACGGTCCAGTCGCATTAATGTAAGCACCGCGTACGTTCGACGTCAAAGTACAGTAACCACCCAGAGACGGCAGTGGCAATATTAGCAGTTGAGGGTATATAAATTGTGTCTGGACGGAGACGGACACGGAAAATGGTCCAATCGTTGTCGTAACGCGCAAACAGAGAAATTTATCGGACGTTAAAAAGAGGAGGACCATTGACTTTCGGCCCAAGGGTGGAAGTGTCTTCGGAACGGATAAGTATGTAAACTGTTCGCATGCCGTTGTGGTTAAAGTGTGCCGTGCATGGTAAAAAGGCGCTATCCGAAACTGGCGCCGATTCGGGCTATACAAGACACGGGTGAACGAAGGCTACAGGGATGTGTACGGGCGAACAGACGTCCAACTGTTGGGCAACTGAGCGCCGAATGAACCAGTGGGCTACCAACAACGTCTCCTCAACGACGGTTCAGCAAACATTGCTGCGTAAGTGGCTCCGCAACAGGTGGTTGGTTCATCCACCCATGCTGACTGATGTTGATCGGTGACGAAGGCTGAAGTTTGCACGCCAGTACCGCAACCAGATATCCACAGAGGGACGACAGGTGGCCATTTCAGATGAATCACGGTTTATGCTCAATCGGCGTGAAACGTCTGGAAGTAAACACTCTGCAATCATTGTCGGAAGGGTCCAGGCCAAAGGAGGGAGCGTTATGGTCTGGGGAATGTTTTCGTGGCATCCCTGTATGGTTTCCTCAGTCTGGGAGGCACGATGGATTAAAACAAGTGGGCGTCTATCCACGGGGACCATGCCCACGACTACATGCAATTTGTTTCTCCTCGCCACGATGGCATCTACTGGCAGCACAATGTAATATATCACACAGTTCGCAGTGTACGTGCATGGTTCGAAGAGCGCGAGGATCTTTATCTTAATTTTATTTACACGTCAAGTTCCGTAGGGTCAATTGAGGAGCAAATCTCCAAGGTCATGGAACGTGCCAATACATGAAATTACAACATAAAAGTAATAACAGATAAAATAAAATATTTATGAACCCGAAGAAAGTCAAGCCATAAGTTTACCTAAACGAAATCAACAATAGAAATAGTAGCAACTTAATTCTTCAAGGAACTCCTCGACAGAACAGAAGAAGTGACCCATGAGAAAGCGCATGGATTACTGCTAAGATTTTTGAATTCTAGTGGTAGGTTATAGAAAATGGATGCAGCAGTACACTGCACACATTTCTGTACAAGAGTTAAGGAAGTCCGATCCAAATGCGGGTTTGATTTCTGCTTAGTATTAACTGAGTGAAAGCTGCTTTGACTTGTGAATAAGCTAATATTGTTAACAAGAAAATAATGACAGTAAGGAATACGTATACATCCATCAGAAAATATTTGCACCACCTCGGTACCAATAGTTCCGGAACTTGTACCGAAAATTTGAATAGAAACCAACAAAACATCATTTCAGCCCTTTTTATTGCTCATGAAAACCCCACGTTGCGAGACCTTCAGAGATGATGGTCCAGATTGCTATGCACACCGGTACCTCAAATACTTAGTAGCACGTTCTTTTATATTCATGCATGCCTGTATTCGTCGTGGTGTACTATCCACAAGTTCATCAAGGCACTGTTGGTGCAGATTGTCCCACTCCTCAACCGCGATTCGGAGAAGAACCCTTGCTAGATAACGTCGTCCATATACAGCCCTTCTCAATCTATTCCAGGGAAGTCTGATAGGGTTCGTGTCTGGAGAACATGCTGGCCACTCTAGTCGAGCGATGTCTTTATCCAGAAGGAAGTCATTCACAAGATGTGCACGATCGGGGCGCGAATTGTCGTCCATGAAGAATGCCTCACCAATATGCTGCCGATATGGTTGCACTGTCGGTCGGAGGATGCCATTCACGTATCGTACAGCCCATACGGTGCCTTCCATGATCACCAGCGGCGTACGCCGGCCCCACATAATGCCACCCCAAAACAGCAGGGAACCACCGCCTTGCTGCACTCACTGGACAGTGTGTCTTAGGCGTTCATCCTGACCGGAATGTCTCCAAACAATTCTCCGGCGATTGTCTTGTTGGAGGCATATCTGATACTTGTCGGTGAAGACAACGTGATGCCAATTCTATACGCTCCATTCGGCATGTTGCTGGGCCCATCTGTACCGCGCTGCATGGTGTCGTGGTTGCAAAAAAAATGGACCTCACCATGGACGTCGGGAGTGAAGTTGCGCATTTTGCAGCCTATTGCGCACAGTTTCAGTCGTAACACGACGTCCTGTCGCTGCCCGAAAGCATTATTCAACATGGTGCGTTGGCTTTGCTGTCAGGGTTACTCCGTGCCATAATCCGTAGGTAGCTGTCATCCACTGTAATAGTAGTCTATGGGCGATCTGAGCGAGGCATGTCATCAGCAGTTCCTGATCTTTGTATCTTCTCCATGTCCGAACAACATCGCTTTGGTTCACTCCGAGACACCTGGATACTTCCCTTGTTGAGAGCCCTTCCTGGCCCAAATTAACAATGCGGACGGCATCCATCCGCAATATTGACCGTCTAGGCATGTTTGAACTACAGACAAGACGATTTGTCTATCTCCTTCCTGGTGCAATGACTGGAAGTGATCGGCTGTCGGACCCCCTGCGTCTAATTGGCACTGCTCGTGCATGGTTGTTTACATCTTTGGGCGGGTTTAGTGACATCTCTGAACTGTCAAAGGGGCTGTGTGTGAGGTACAATATCCAGTCAACGTCTATCTTCAGGAGTTCAGGGAACCAGGGTCATGCAAAACGTTTTTTGGTGTGTATGTATCGACAGGCCAATGTCAAAATACCCAGATTCGTGACAGGGGTCGACAAGAGGTTCGTGAACTTACACCACATATTCCCCGAACCACCCGTTTCTGAGTCAAAAATATCCTTTTAGAATGGCAAGTGTTACCCCGAAATGTAATACCATATGACATAAGCGAATGAAAATAAGCAAAGTAGACTATACCGTACAACCCTGGCCACCAATATCCCCGGATTTTAACTCAATCGAGAATCTGTGGGACCACCTCGACCTGGCTGTTCGTGCCATGGATCCCAAGTCGAGAAACCTGGAGTCGGCGTGGCTCCACATCCCTTTCAGTACCTTCCTAAACCTCAGTGACTCTCCTCCTGCTCTCTTGCAGCAGTTCACAATGAAAAGGGTGCTTATTTAGGTTTTTGACAGGTCGTCACATTACTGTCACAGGACAGTGAAGGTGCGGTTGATTCCTCACACTAAATCTCAAAAACCTATTTTGAATTCATGAGGAAATATAGAAACTCGATAACGAACTTTTTAGGATTTGGATCTGAAAACTCTCTGCTGGAATACCAGATGACACTCTGAACTCTGTATATGTGATTATTGTAAATCTCTGATCGTTCCACTCTACCCAAAATAAAAGGAAAACTCTACGTTTTTACAATATTAGTATGTCGACTTTGATGACCGAATGTTAGGTTGTCAAACTATGGTCGATATTTAGTACTTTCCTAAAAAGCAACAAAAAGTGAAAAGTATACGTCAGGTATTTTTTACAATGATCGGGCACTGAGGTACCGGGTTACTTTCGTGAAAAGGCCCACGATTAAAGTCCAGAATTTGCCTTTCTGCGCATACTTGTCTTCAGGGCTTGTCATGGTGAATCTGTGTCAACACAGTAATGGAGCGTGATCTGTTTCATAGTTTCGATATTAACTAAATTACAGACCCACACCCTTTGAAACCTCTATTTTAGGGCGGTTACAAGCCTATAATGCGCGCATGCTTCGTTATTATACGGGCGTGTAGTTATAGGGCCGACACGACTCCGTTACCGCCGGAGATGCGGCCAGATAAGTGTTACAAGGTCGCGTCGCGAGTAGCTGCCTGCTGCGGTGTGCAGTGGTGTGGTATCGTGCGGTGTGGGCCGCCGCCGACTCACGACTTGGTGTCTGCGCAGAAAGCCCTGTCTCGCCTGCACTCTCTGCTTGCGGTCAGCGACGTCAGGTGACTGTTGCATATTTTACCTCTCACTCGGAAAAGCACTATGAGAGGCGGTCATCAGGTTTTAATTATCAACTCGTAAAAATATAATGACGTAATTATATTTTGTAGTTTGACATACATGTCTGCAGTGATGATACACACTGAAATCAAAATGGCGCCTACCATTGATAAAGTGGATCATAGGGCGCTGATTCGGTTTTGGCAGCAACGGAAATATTTATAAATTATAGAGTGCAGCAATTAGTCGTCCTTTTTAGATTTTATTGTGCAAATCCAGATATCGGCTAGTAGCTATACATTCTCAATGCGCTATTTTTTATTCTCAATGCATATAAGTCCCTGTCGTTCAGGCGGCAGACACAGTTCTTTGAATAGTATAGTAAATCTGGATTTATATTATAAAATCTAAAAAGGCTCAAATGGTTCAAATGGCTCTGAGCACTATGGGACTCAACATCTTAGGTCATAAGTCCCCTAGAACTTAGAACTACTTAAACCTAACTAACCTAAGGAAATCACACACACCCATGCCCGAGGCAGGATTCGAACCTGCGACCGTAGCAGTCCCGCGGTTCCGGACTGCAGCGCCAGAGCCGGCCGAAGTGGCCGTGCGGTTAAAGGCGCTGCAGTCTGGAACCGCAAGACCGCTACGGTCGCAGGTTCGAATCCTGCCTCGGGCATGGATGTTTGTGATGTCCTTAGGTTAGTTAGGTTTAACTAGTTCTAAGTTCTAGGGGACTAATGACCTCAGCAGTTGAGTCCCATAGTGCTCAGAGCCATTTGAACCATTTTTTTGCAGCGCCAGAACCGCTAGACCACCGCGGCCGGCAAAATCTAAAAAGGACGACTGATTGCTGCCCTCTATAATTTATATGTCACATCCGTTGCATCTGTGTCTGACCTATCCAAACGGCTAAGGAAATCAACGGGATTATCACTTTATGGATACTCCTCCTATATGTTAATAAACTCCTGCTTTTTGTGGATGCAATGATGACCATACAAGGTAGAGATGATCAGTGAAGTAGAGGGTGGTTTGTTTAAAGACCTCACGAAGATGAATTACTACTTTACAAAATGAGGCCTGGAACGTAGTCTACTAAAGAAGGAATGAGTTGCATTACACCCCAATAAAAAGAAGGAATCGTTCACAGGATTACAAAAATAAGAAATCCACATAGAAAGGAGAACTATCACACAATCAGCTAATAGCTTAGCAATAATAATACACCACCGGCCGAAAGTTTTCCATTGCTTCTAATAAAATTATACACAGGATGCATCAAAAAACTTCATTCGATTTGGCACGTCTATATTTCTGAAACAAACAAACATACACTATGTGATCAAAAGTACCCGCACATCCCCCAAAAACATACGCTTTTCATATTGTGTGCATTGTTCTTCCACCTACTGCCAGGTACTCCATATAGACAATGTGAGGGAGCAGAATGGGGTACTACGTGTCATACGTCTGTACGCGAGATTACCACACTCCTAAGCATCCCAAGGTCCACTGTTTACGATGTGATAGTGAAATGGAAACGTGAAGCATCACGTACAGCACAAAAGCGTACAGGCCGACCTCGTCTGTTGACTGACAGAGACTTCCGACAGTTGAAGAGTGTCGTAATGTATAATACGCAGGCATCTATCCAGACCATCACACAGGAATTGCAGACTGCATCAGGATCCGCTGCAAGTACAATGACAATTACGCGGGAGAAGAGAAAACGGATTTCATGGTCGAACGTCTGCTCATAAGCCACACATCACGCCGGTAAATGCCAAACGATGCCTCGCTTGGTGTAAGTAGCGTAAACATTGGACGATTGAAAAGTGGAAAAACGTTGTGTGGAGTGACGAATCACGGTACACAATGTGGCGATCCGATAGCTGGGAGTGGCTATGGTGAATGGCCGGTGAACGTCATCTGCCAGCGTGTGTAGTGCCAACAGTAAAATTCGGAGGCGGTGGTGTTATGGTGTGGTCGCGTTTCTCATGGAGGGGACTTGCACCCCTTGTTGTTTTGCGTGGCACTATCACAGCTCAGGCCTACATTGATGTTTCAAGCGTATTCTTGCTTCCCATTGTTGAAGAGAAATTCGGGGATGGCGATTGCATCTTTCAAAACCATCGAGTACCTATTCATAACGCACGGCCTCTGGCGGAGTGGTTAAACCACAATAACATCCCTGTAATGGAATGGCCTCCACAGAGTCCTGACCTGCATCCTATGGGACATCAATGGAATGTTTTGGAACGCCGACATCGAGCCAGGCCTCACCCACTGACATCGATACCTCTCCTCAGAGCAGCACTCCGTGAAGAATGGGCTGCCATTCCCCAAGAAACCTTCCAGCACTTGATTCAACGTATGCATGCGAGAGTGGATGCTGTTATCAAGGCTAAGGATTGGCGAACACCTTAGCGAATTCCAGCAATGCCGATGGAGGATGCCACTTACATGTAAGTCATTTTCAGCTAGGTATCCGGATACTTTTGATCACATAGTGTAGGTGTTCAATATACCCCCTTGAGATGCATGACATATGTCAATGCGGTATTCAAACTGTTCCTTCACTGTAGCGTGCGTGTCTTGAGTTACAGCTTCCACAGGTGCTGTTATGCGATGTCTCAGTTCATTCACATAGACAAACTTTTTTTGTAAACCCCCGCAAGAAATAAACGCATACAGTCAGGTTCGTTGAACTTGAAGGCCAGTAATGTAAGGCCGTACACAGTGTACATCCCAGAACACTGCCACTATCACTATCTTAACAAATGGTTCAAATGGCTCTGAGCACTATGGGACTTAACATCTGTGGTCATCAGTCCCCTAGAACTTAGAACTACTTAAACCTAACTAACCTAAGGACATCACACACATCCATGCCCGAGGCAGGATTCGAACCTGCGACCGTAGCAGTCCCGCGGTTCCGGACTGAGCGCTTAGAACCGCTAGACCACCGCGGCCGGCGCACTATCTTAGTAGACTGTGACTTTGAATTTGTTTCGTTCTTGGGAACCAGTATGTTTCCACTCCATAGAGGCCTGCTTGGTTTCGGGCGTGAAATGGTACGCCCACGACTCATCACCCGTGACGATTCCTTTCAGGGAGTCATGCCCTTCTGGGGAGTTACGCGTTAAGTGATCCAGTCTTGTCATCATTTGCTCACCCTTGTGGTTGTCTGTCTGGTTCTTAGGCACCCAGCGAACACTAACTTTACGAATTTTCAACGTATCATGAACAATTTCGTACACTGCACCATAGCAAATGTTGAACTGCTGCGGTAACATTGGCAGCTGCACACGCCGGTTGTGAAATTGCTGCCTCAGTGGCTCCGACATTATGTGGGATTGCAGCTGTTACCGGCCGCCCGTAGCGTAGCGGATCACTAAGGGTCACCTCTTCCTTTTGGAAGAGTGCATACCGCCTGGAAGCATTCCTGTGGTCCATGTCCTTGTGAATTTCGCTCGGTTCATGCCCTTTGGTGCACAAATTTCGAACTACACTTCTCTACTCTTCATAATTTGACGACAGGAACAATAGCACCATGTTTGTTTCGTAGTTCAGGCTTTTGTCGCTAGAGCTGTACTTGAAAACAAAATACCCCAAACGTCAGACTGTATCGTCGTGAAATTGGAACATTACAGCTGCAATATCACGAGAGAAAAAAAATATTGTGCGTTACTTTGTGGTCCTCCCTCATGCTTTTACAATCAACTGGTCGATATCCCACATTTCTCTCTCTCTCTCTCTCTCTCTCTCTCTCTCACACACACACACACACACACACACACACACACACACCACACACGACTGAAAATCATAACCGATATGTTTGGGTTCCGTCTGTTTTGAACATCCAACCCGTTGTTATCTAATGTGAAAATACCTCAGATCGAATAAGTAGGAAGTAATGTGTTGCGCAGCCAAAATACAAGTCTAAAAGCAGCACATGGAAATTTTCTAGTTATTTGAAAGGCACTGGGAGCCTGCGGAAATGGTGAGGAGGAGCCCTGAAACGAATAGAGCAAATTAAGTGGGCTCTCTGCCAGCTGTTGCTCTTGATCCAAATATCCTTCCCAAAGAAACTGCGAGATCGTCTTGAGTGAGTGAGGCAACGTTGATCGCATTTCATTTGCAAACAGCTTCCACCAGAATTGAGTGTCACTTCATCTGCATACTAACCAGCGGCTTGGAGAAGAGGTATGGCAATTTCGAACTCTGTCGTTAGGTTGTGATGTGACATCAGGGCCATAGGATACTTTTTAAAGAACTGTCTTCACTCGTAAAGCAGCCTTTACAAACCATGGATAGCTGAGTGTAAGGAATATGCATTTCTGAACATCTGAGAGCCCGCAACATTGAAGCAGGCCGACCGTCAGAGGTCGTGGAAGGTGAACTTTTTGTGCAGGATTATTGGCCTTACTTAACTGAGGAAACCTTAACCGATAAAGGATACGTACAATTTCTCACCGAAGACTTCCGGATATCCTACGTTAGCGCTAGATTACTAAACCGTTGTAAAACTTATGAATGCAGTAGTGTCAAAACTGAACATTTTGTATTTAATTTTGTACGTAATATACTATTGGGGATGTAATAATTGTAATTAAGTAGTGCTAACCCATAAATTATGACTTCCTTTGAATAAAATATGTAGTGACAAACTTCACGATGTTTTAGTAGCAATATAACATTTTCCCCCTTTAGTTCAAATGGCTCTGAGCACTATGGGACTTAACTTCTGAGGTCATCAGTCCCCTAGAACTTAGAACTACTTAAACCTAACTACCCGATTCCTGACTGTAGCGCCTAGAAACGCTCGGCCACCCCGGCCCGCCCCCCTTTAGTGTTTTAGGGTTAAGTACCAAGTGTAAACAGCACTTAATGGACGTATTGTCTGCAATGGACGTATTTCTCTGAGGTAAGTCTGTGTTCGAATTCCGACGAGCCAAGACCATTTAACACGCCGAATTGTTGCAGTGTGTGTAGCGATATCAAAGGAATTTTGTCAGTATATCCAGAAGGCATTGCACCAGCAACTACAAACCTGTATTGTTGTAGACAGTGGGTATCTCGAACACCTTCGTCCGTAGTTCGTGGTCTCGCGGTCGCGTTCTAACTTCCCTACCGCGGCGTCACAGGTTCGATTCCCGGAGGGGTCAGGGATTTTCACCTGCCTCGCGACGACAGGGTGGTTGTATTGTCCTCATCATTGCATCTTCGTTCATGAAAGTGGCGAGACTGTACTGAACAAAGGTTGGGATTTCGTACGGGCGCTGATAAGCGCACAGTTGAGCTCCCCACAAACCAAACATCATCATCATCGAACACCTTCCATAAGGTCCGTTGTTTTTGAAGTTTGTTTTCATAACGTAACTATCTGTAAGTAACTATAGTTTAAGCTATAAATAACTATAGCTTAAGTATATGCATTAACTGCCGAAACTAAAAATGATAGCCATGGTGTCAGTAAACTGAAAGTAAGTGAAGCTAAAGACCAATTATAAGACGTCAGCAGAAGTGAATATTTTCTTGTAACGCTATGCCTGGGTTATCTAAATGTGTTATACCATCAGAACGGAAGACACTTCATCATTGCTTGTGAAACATTTTATGAACATCCTTCTGCAGAATCCCATACATAGTCTTTCCGAACAGCACCAACTGTTTCCTCGTTAGCTGTGAAATTTATTGAAACAACGGGAATATGTTATTTTTTTAAAATAGAGGATATTTGCTGTGATACTAGGTGAAATTTACCAAATGTATGTGGTAGGTGAGACAAAGGCAGCGTCTCGTAACACGCTGTCTTACAGTGGCGACACAACTGAAGGTATAACCTAGGGTTAAGTACCAAACCAGTGACCAAGGGAGTTTAACTTAAAGAAAGTATGTGTAAAATTAATTCTGAAAGCCATTGGGTGGCGTGATACGTAGCCATTTTGCAACACCAAGTCACGTGGCAAGTAAACCAGATATGCCGATATCAAAGAACCGAATCTACATCTACATTTATACTCCGCAAGGCACCCAACGGTGTGTGGCGGGGGGCACTTTACGTGCCACTATCATTACCTCCCTTTCCAATTCCAGTGGCGTATGGTTCGCGGGAAGAGCGACTGCCGGAAAGCCTCCGTGCGCGCTCGAATCTCTCTAATTTGACATTAGTGATCTCCTCGGGAGGTATAAGTAGGGGGAAGCAATATATTCGATACCTCATCCAGAAATGCAACCTCTCGAAACCTGGACAGCAAGCTACACCGCGATGCAGAGCGCCTCTCTTGCAGAGTCTGCCACTTGACATTGCTAAACATCTCCGTAACGCTATCACGCTTACCAAATGACCCTGTGACGAAACGCGACGCTCTTCTTTGAATCTTCTCTATCTCCTCTCTCAACTCGACCTGGTATGGGTCCCACACTGATGAGCAATACTCTAGTATAAGTCGAACGAGAGTCTTGTAAGCCACCTCCTTTGTTGATGGAGTACATTTCCTAAGGGCTCTCCCAATGAATCTCAACCTGGCACCCGCCTTACCAACAATTAATTTTATATGATTATTCCACTTCAAATCGTTCCGTACGCATACTCCCAGATATTTTACAGAAGTAACTGCTACCAGTGTTTGTTCCGCTATCATATAAGCATACAATAAAGGATCCTTCTTTCTATGTATTCGCAATACATTACATTTGTCTATGTTAAGGGTCTGTTGCCACTCCCTGCACCAAGTGCCTATCCGCTGCAGATCTTCCTGCATTTCGCTGCAATTTTATAATGCTGCAACTTCTCTGTATACTAAAGCATCATCCGCAAAAAGCCGCATGGAATTTCCGACACAATCTACTAGGTCATTTATATATATTGTGAAAAGCAATGGTCCCATAACACTCCCCTGTGGCACGCCAGAGGTTACTTTAACGTCTGTAGACGTCTCTCCATTGAGAACAACATGCTGTGTCTTGTTTGCTAAAAACTCTTCAATCCAGCCACACAGCTGGTCTGATATTCCGTAGGCTCTTACTTTCTTTATCAGGCAACAGTGTGGAACTGTATCGAACGCCTTCCGGAAGTCAAGGAAATTAGCATCTACCTGGGAGCCTGTATCTAATATTTTCTGGGTGTCAAATAACGCGAGTTGGGTCTCACACGATCGCTGTTTCCGGAATCCATGCTGATTCCTACAGAGTAGATTCTGTGTTTCCAGAAATGACATAATACGCGAGCAAAAAACATGTTATAAAATTCTACAACAGATCGATGTCAGAGATATAGGTCTATAGTTTTGCGCGTCTGCTCGAGGACCCTTCTTGAAAACTGGAACTACCGGTGCTATCATTTGGAACCTTCCGTTCCTCTAGAGACTTGCGGCACACGGCTGTTAGAAGGGGGGCAAGTTCTTTCGCGTACTCTGTGTAGAATCGAACTGGTATCCCGTCAGGTCCAGTGGACTTTCCTCTGTTGAGTGATTACAGTTGCTATTCTATTCCTTGGACACTTATTTCGACGTCAGTCATTTTTTCGTTCGTGCGAGGATTTAGAGAAGGAATTGCAGTGCGGTCTTCCTCTGTGAAACAGCTCTGGAAAGGTGTTTAGTATTTCAGGTTTACGCGTTTCACCCTCTGTTTCAATGCCATCATCATCCCGGAGTGTCTGGATATGCTGTTTCGATCCACTTACTGATTTAACGTAAGACCAGAACTTCCTAGAATTTTCTGTCAAGTTGGTACATAGAATTTTACTTTCGAATTCACTGAACGCTTCACGCGTAGCCCTCCTTACGCTAACTTTGACATGGTTTAGCTTCTGTTTATCTGACAGGTTTTGGCTACGTTTAAATTTGCAGTGAAGCCCTCTTTGCTTTGGCAGTAGTTTCCTAACTTTGTTGTTGAAGCACGGTGGGTTTTTCCCGTCCCTCACAGTTTTACTCGGCACGTACCTGTCTAAAACGCATTTTACAATTGCCTTGATCTTTTTCCGTAAACACTCGACATTGACAGTGTCGGAACAGAAATTTTCGTTTTGATCTGTTAGGTAGTCTGAAACCTGCCTCCTATTACTCTTGCTAAACAGATAAACCTTCCTCCCTTTTTTTATATTCCTATTTACTTCCATATTCATGGATGCTGCAACGGCCTTATGATCGCTGATTCCCTGTTCTGCGCTTACAGAGTACACACGATATAAATAGTTTAAAAAACTAAACTGAATGGAATATTCAATAAGTTGACAGAACTACTCTTTGGGCCAAATGAATGAATTCTGATCTGTACCCAAGTACGCGACAACGGACACCGTAAGACATCACTCGCAAAGACACGCCGAGCATTCTTCCGGGCGCGGCACTCACAGTAACTTCGGTAAGTATATCACTGAAAATTTGTGCATAAATTTTCGAGGGGCGATCAGTAAGTAATGCAGCTTTTCTTTCTAAAGGCAGGCTGATTTTATTCGAGATTCCAATACACCATATTATTCAGCACTCTTTTAGCTACAGAACTTCACTCTTCATCATAATCTCCGTTCAATTCGACGGCCTTACTCCACTGTGAGGGCTTGTGTGCCCGCATGGCGCCATTCTATCGGTTGATGTCGGAGCTAACGTGCTGCTGCATCAATAACCTCCCCATCACACACGTACTGCTTCCCGCTAAGTGCACCATTCACTGGGCCAAAGAGATGGAAGACGAAAGGTGCGAGATCCGAGCTGTCTGGTGGATGAGGAAGAACACTCCAATGAAGTTTTGTGAGCTCCTCTCGGGTCCTCATAGGTGTATGAGGCCTTGCGCTGTCACGGACAAGGAGCAGTTCATTGGCATTTTTATGGCGACGAAGTCGTTCAACTCGTTTCTTCAGTTTCCTCAGGGTAGTACAATAAACTTCCGAGTCGATCGTTGCACCCTGAGGGAGAACATCAAACATATTATTCCCTTTAGAGTCGCAGAAGATCGTCGCCATGAGTTTACTGACTGCGGGTACGGATTTGAACTTCTTCTTCGGAGGACTATCCCATGTTTGTTTCCGGTTCGAAGTGATGAACCCATGTTTCATTGCCTGAGACGGTGTTGCATGGAAAATTCTCACGATCTTCCTCGTAAGGTGCAAGCAGTTCCGCACAGATGGTCCTCCGTTTCTCTTTACGGAGTTCTGTTACGTGGTAAGGAGTGCAGGAGGCACACACCTATGGGTACCCCTACTGGACGAGTGTGTCAGCACTATCAACAGAGACTTCCAGTTGTGTAGCGTGGTGTTTGATTGTGATCCGTCGATCACCTCGAATGAGAGTGTCCGCACGATCCAATACAGCATGAGTCACAGCTGTGTGCGGCCGGCCGTCACACGGGAGATCAGACACGTTTGCGCGACGTTGCTGCGATCATGACAGACGACTCGCTCAACAACTCACCGTGTTTTTGTTCACTGCTAGGTATTCTGCAAGCGCTTACCAAAATCTGTGACGCTCTAGATTTCTGCCAAAAGAAACAGCTCCGTGCTTCAACGCACTTCCGTTACAGAAGCCATTTTGAGGATTGCGTATGGGGCAGATACCTGTCGGAACTGCATGAGATTGTAGGAACTGAAGTGGGAAAAATCCATGATGTCCCACTACAAATTACACATTTTTTCAGCCGAAGCTGGCCCTGAAAAAAAAGTGTTGCTTTACTTGTTGATCGCCGCTCGTAAATATTTCCCGAACACTGACTGAAATCACTTGCAAATACGCTATAACGGATAGTACCAATAGCATCAACTTTCTCACTAAACAGCAAACACAGCTATTGACTCCGTTTAATACCACACGTCTTACCTACTCCGCGACGAGTATAGCACACTTGTTCAAATGCTTAACGCAGCGCACAATGTCTAATCAGGAGTGCTGCAATCGGCATCCTGTACAAGGAAGCAAAACACATGACCTCCTTTAAACTTCAAAGACTGTACTGCCTAACGAAACAGTTTGTAGAAGATCTTTCGTACCGAATACCGTCCTTGCATAGCTTCATCAATAACTAATTCGCGAAATAAAGCGATGAAATAATTTACAATAGAATGCAGAGGTTTTACAGGCAACTTTAAGCGCAATGATACAAACAGAATTTTATGCAAGGGCTTATCGTCATTTGCTTTTGTGGTTTCCATGTTATTGCTGTTGATGACCTTGTAATTTTACAGTTCTAGTGCGTGTGTCCAAATTAGACTCGTCAATATTTTTGTCCTACAAGCATTTCTAACATTTCTGGCTCGAAATTAATTCAGCAAAGGTGGTTTATTAAATACTATCAATGTTAGCTCCTAAAACAGCAGTTTTGCTTAGTTTACTGCTTAGTAAGCAATGTAAATACAACTACGAAAGTATCCTGTGAACACTGAAAGAAATGCCACAGGTTACGCAACAAATCTTTTATGCATAAATCAGCACCATAATGATTGACATAAATCCACACGATGACTGAGATACAATCACCTGAAACGTGTAATGGAAAGTACGAGATAATAAATATGACTGGTTACAGATATTTATATCTTAAATTAATAAATCGTACTCAAATCAGAAGTTACTTGCCTTCCACTTGGTGTGTAGTTCGAACCACATATAGCAGAGTTGATTATTAATAGCTTTAAACTAGACTTATGTCAAGGATTCTGGATTTCTATTAGCCTCTCGAAACTGCTCCAATATGGAGAGCTCCATCTCCCAGATGCAACAGTTTCATATAATGACACCAACTTCAGCGTAAGATAGCTATCGGCTCATGTCTGAAACAAGTAAATACAAAATATTATAATTCCTCCGAAACGGTATAACGTGTTTTGGGCAGTGACTCATATCACTTAATAAAAGCAAGTCTTCTGGTCCAGACTGTATACCAATTAGGTTCCTTTCGGAGTATGATGATGCATTAGCTCCATACTTAACAATCATATACAACCGTTCGCTCGACGAATAATCCGTACACAAAGACAGGAAAATTTCACAGGTGACTCCAATATTAAAGAAAGGTAGTAGGAGTAACCCACTAAATTACAGGCCCATATCGTTAACGTCGATATGCAGCAGGATTTTAGAACATATATTGTGTTCTAACATTATGAATTACCTCGAAGGAAACTGTCTATTGACACATAGTCAACATGGGTTTAGAAACATCGTTCCTGTAAAACACAACTAGCTCTTTATTCACATGAAGTGCTGAGTGCTATTGACAAGGGATTTCAGATCGATTCCGTATTCCTGGATTTCCGGAAGGCATTTGACACTGTACCACACAAGCGGCTTGTACTAAAATTGCGTTCTTATGGAATATCGCCAGTTATGTGAGCCGGCCGGGGTTGCCGAGCGGTTCTAGGCGCTACATTCTGGAACTGCGTGACCGCTACGGTCGCAGGTTCGAATCCTGCCTCGGGCATGGATGTGTGTGATGTCCTTAGGTTAGTTAGGTTTAGGTAGTTCTAAGTTGTAGCGGACTGATGATCTCAGATGTTAATTCCAATAGTGCTCACAGCCATTTGAACCAAGCCAGTTATGTGACTGGATTAGCAATTTCCTGTCAGAGAGGTCACAGTTCGTAGTAATTGACGGAAAGTCATCGAGTAAAACTGAAGTGATTTCAGGTAATGTTATAGGCCCCTTGCTGTTCCTTATCCATATAAACTATTTGGGAGGCAGTCTGAGCAGCCGTCTTCGGTTGTGTGCAGATGACGCTGTCGTTATCGACTAAAAAAGTCATCCGAAGATCAATACAAGCTGCAAAATGATTTAGAAAAAATATCTGAATGGTGCGAAAAGTGACAGTTGACCCTAAATAACGAAAAGTGTGAGGTCATCCACCTGAGTGCTAAAAGGAACTCGTTAAACCTCGGTTACACGATAAATCAGTCAAATCTAATGGCCGTAAATTCAACTAAATACCTAGGTATTACAATTACGAACAACTTAAATTGGAAAGAACACATAGAAAATGTTTTGAGGAAAGCTAACCAAAGACTGCTTTATTGGCAGAAAACGTAACAGACCTACTAAGGAGATTGCCTACACTACGCTAGTCCGTCCTCTTTTAGGATACTGCTGCGCGGTGTGGGATCCTTACCAGATAGGACTGACGGAGTACATCGAAAAAGTTCAAAGAAAGGCAGCACGCTTTGTATTATCGCGAAATATGGGAGAGAGTGTCACGGAAATGATACAGGATTTGGACTGGAAATCATTAAAAAAAGGCGTTTTTCGTTACGACGGAATCTTCTTAGCCGGCTGGTGAGACCAAGCGGTTCTAGGCGCTACAGTCTGGAACCGCGCCACCGCTACGGTCGCAGGTTCGAATCCTGCCTCGGGCATGGATGTATGTGATGTCCTTAGGTTAGTTAGGTTTAAGTAGGGGACTGATGACCTTAGAAGTAAGTCCCATAGTGCTCAGAACCTATTTGCATCATTTTGAATCTTCTCACGAAATTCCAGTCACCAACTTTCTCCTCCGAATGCGATTTTGTTGACACCGACCTACATAGGGCGGAAGGATCACCACAATAAAATATGGCAAATCAGAGCTCGTACGGAAAGATATAGGTGTTGATACTTCCGCGCGCTATACGAAATTGGAATAACAGAGAATTGTGAAGGTGGTTCGATGAACCCTCTGCCAGGCACTTAAATGTGATTTGCAGAGTATCTATGTAGATGTATATCTAGATGTAGATGAAACGCATTGGAATTTTTCTCTTTGTGAGTTACAGTACTAGCGGCAGATATGACTGTTTCAATTTGAAAAGCGAAGTTGGCACTGAGATCTTTGTAGTTAACATAGCTGTGACAAGAAATTATACATTGCTAATGACCTTCTTACAATAAAATGCATCTATGTGAAAACAGACCTGCGATATCGTACAAGATTCTATGAATATTTAAGTTGAACACCTTCATGAATCTACTGGTGCGCAAGTTACTTCTTCGCCTTGTTACAATGGTACCGTACTGAACTGGAAACCATTGCCCACATCGTAAACGACTGCCACCAGCGAGCATTATTGTTTTGCACTATACAGAGCGTAGCAGAGTGTAATTGGTACCATTATTACCGTTTGTATGGCCTTTTTTTATTAGCATAGTGAGCGATGGAGATATGAGGACCAGTTTCATCTGTATGCGCCCGAAACTCTCTTATTCTGTTGATGCTATACGCGGGATGGCGGCAGCAGTGTTGTAACATCGCCTTCTTCGAATTTCGTTTCCCTAATTTGTAAAATAGAGCTTGGCGATAACAAGTTAGTTTCTTTTTCCGAATACTGTCTTTTATGTTTTCCCTGGATCTCTGTTGCATACCGTACGGACTGTAAGAATGACATGTAATGGGAAGAAAATTATTGAATTGCTTAACATCAAATTAGGTAACGACACAATAGTAGGACAAGTGAAATAAACCTCCGGTCCAAACGAAAGCAGTCTACAATAAAGGAGCTCTAGTAATATTAGATATTGATATGGAACTAAAGAAAAAATTCCTGAATGTGTACGTCTCTAGTACAGAACTATATGGAGATGAAATGAGGAAGATTAGAAATCCGGGAAGAAGAAAATGTGGTGCTATCAAAGAATGTTAAATACTAAGTGGACACCTAAAGTTCGAAATGAAGAAGTACTAAAAATAACAGGTGAGGAGCGAAGTCAATGAAGGACCCTTACGTAAAAATTGACAGGTTAGTGGAACACAAGGAATTGGGCGCTGGAAGAAGCAGTATACGGGAAAGTGATAGGTTTTGTATCCCGCCTGGAAGACGCGCGCGTGGGTTGGACCAGGAAAAGGTAAAACACGTCGGTACTGCTGTATGAACTGAAATCCCCTTTACTCAGGCAGTAAGAATGCATAACTTGTAATGAGGTGCGAAGCTGAAGCGAAGTGTCCTTGATGGCTGCACCTGATGAAATGGGCAGAATCTGTAGCGATGCTCGTAGAGCTGCACAGCACCAGCTAGAGGGCGCTGTCGTCGGTGTCTCGTGGTAGTCCCAACCTTTGAAACTATGCCGTGGCATCGTTGATACTACAATAGAGGTAGACACAGTTTAGGTAAAGCAAAACAAGAAGACGTTGTGAGTACTTAGATATGAAAACATTACCACAATATACCGCAAAGATAGCAGACACCAAAAAAATCTGTCGAAAGGATAATGACTTTTAAAAACAGTAAATAAAAAGTAAAGGAAAAAAAACAGAGCTGATACTATTCTAGCAGTGTCTCTAAATTAGCTCCATGTCTAGCTGATATGAACTCCAAAAAGTATCCAAAAAGTATTCTAGACATGGTTGCTCTAGCAACTTGTATTAGACATCCTTTACAGATGTAAACCACTTTCACAGAAACCTTTGAACAAATATATGTCTTGCGTTTACTTTCCTTTATACTGATTTCACCAGTCGTATTCGGGAGGACGACGGTTCAATCCCGCGTCCGGCTGTAACCTCCCCCTCACTTATCGACCTTAATGACAGTGAAAAATTAAACCGCGTGTACCTAATGGGAATTTTGGAAAAGCAATCGTCACCGAAGTTAATCTGTCGGTAAAGAGGGAGGAAAGGGTTACATCTAAATGAAAGGAAAAATGCAAATGAAACTGGTGGAAATTAATTTTGAAAAGGGGTAAAGTTAATAAAGAAAGTAAATGTGCGGCCGTTACGTCAACAATTAACTAGCAGTAATTAGATATTTGAGATTTGGGGGAAATCACGGTCGCCTGTCCTAAGGACATTTACTATAGTAACTGAAAAAGAAAGGTTATTACACATATAATTAGCACTAGAAGCGTGGCAACTGAAGGTTGACACGTGTAGTGTGAAAACTGAAAGTTTGTCAGAAGTAATAAATTTCGCTACACTCTGACTTAATTTAGCAAAAGAATTAATAAAACCGGAAAATCGAAAGTTAATTTAGTGACTGAAGTTAATAGTGAGCTTTCTTTCTGAAGCACATCGAAATCCAGCAGAATACGGTTAGTCTTGGACTACCTCAACAATCATTTCAAAAGCAACTTGACTCTACGCAATTTAGAAACAAGAGATTTAACTTTGAACTTGAATTAAATGATTCTGAATAATTAACAATAATAAAATTTAGTACGTACCAAGCTGAGCTGCAGTCACAGGTAAGCTAAAATATGCTAACAAAACTCGCACTCTTAATTTGTGCTTGTGTAATCTAACTATTGTAGCCAGCTATGCTTTAACTGCACTTGGAAACTAAAGTAATGAAATGCAATGATAGTACTTTAATGCTGGCGTCTGAATTTCAACGACACTCGGTTTCATTTCGGAAAAGGAAGGGACCCTGCTTGGTAATGCAATTGGGACAATGAGCAACAAAGGTTCATGCTGAGTTGCTGTAATTTTGCGAGGCAAATGGAACAATTTGAAAAGCTGAGGTCTGCCATACAGTTCTGAAACTTTACGCGCTTTTAGTCTTCCTTGTTAGTTGATTGAAGGTTTGAAGCCGTCGATCGAGGAGGTGGCGACGGTCACTCATTGTCGGCCGTCGCTGTTGCAGAAGCTGGATGTTGGCGCGCCTTCTTCTCGACACGGTCACCAAACGAAACGGGCTCTTGATGTGCGCCGGCTAATGCTTCCCGTCCGCGACACCGTGCCAGAAACTAACATAGCAAGTCGAGCGCAATTACATGCTGCTAAACCCCGAAAGCGCGGCAACTCGCGGGAGCGTCACACCACACCCCTGCTCCACTCGCTACTCCAGCCAGACCCCAACTGCTCTGCCCGCGCTCCACGCGGCAGAGTTCACACTACCAAAGATCCTACACACTTTGATTCTTCACACGACCTATCGATGTAATCGTTCGATAGCAGTTTTCCCTAGGCAAGACCCAGCGTAAAAATACAAATAATATTTACGAAACAAACCAATTATACATCGACATAAATGCATAAATATATATATATATACAAATAGTAAAACAATTACAATATACGAAGACACAGAAATGTTATATATTCAGGTGACAAAAATAGGAAAAAATTATAGTACAATAGACGGAAATAGGAGGATATGCATTTCCGGCGTTACACGTGCCCCACATTGTCTGAGGATGTTCGTGTAACGTAAACAGACTCAGAAAATGTCCAAAAAAAGAAACAGCGGAAATGCATATGCTCAAAACATCAAAACAATTCAGCATTCGTCTAATTAACCATAAACCAATTTAGACAATAATAATTGAGTGGAGACACTCCTAATCTTATTCCAATCTGTCATCTTGCACAAAATAAAACAGGTTGACAACATATTAAAATTCATAGAAAACGTAGAAAATGGTTTAGCTATTCTAAAATCAAAATTCCCAGCAGTATCAAGAAATGGAATACTATTTACAAAATTAATGAGATTACATGGTCATAGAAAACAGGTATATCAAAATACGCAAATCAATAATTAATTACATAGAATACGTATTTTATATAAACTTTTCATAATTAATATTTCGTCATGAGAGTCCACTTAACGCTAAACAAGAAAATAAAATACAGTAGATCGACAAAAACATAAATATTGACAGCAGAAATCTTTCACATCAGCTGTCCGGGAAGAAAAACAACTCCGCCTTCCGTACTCGCAAGTACAAAGAATGCCGACAGCGGCACAAGAGCCGACAGCGACCCAAGAGCCGTCAGCGGCTCCACCTTGCCAGTATTGTTGCGCCCGCCTGTGCGGCACGCTTGATCTCACTCGCCTGTGTAGCGGCATTTCCAGAACGTCCGTTTCACTGAATTCTTTAGGAAAACTCACTCCCGAGTAATCTCAAGGAGTCCCTTAATACTATCACAGTGGATAACTCAACACTGTCCATCATCACACGCATGTACTAGCCTGAAACTTAAAACAGCGTCTAAGTACATCGGCAATGACTAGTAAAACACACATTCATGAAATCTGACAGCTAGTTACAAAAGCATATTTACATTCCTTAATCTACTGTGACTCAGCTGAAAACTTAAACTAGCAGCTTGGATTTTTCAATTGGTTAAAACGTCTAATCAAAAATTAATTACTTGTTAATTACAAGTTCTTTAATGACCTCTAGGTCAGGCAAAAGCATCGCAACATGGCACATCCTTAAATCTTACACTCTATATTACATACTGTACAAATTACCCATTCTGTGGTATTAATCAATCCTAGGTTGGTACAATTTCAAGTCTACAATATTCCGTACACCTAATCGTTTTCCAGAGCTTGGATACTCTAAGCAATAAGCATTTGTGTGAGGTATACCAATGACTTTATATGGTCCATTATAAACAAACTTAAATTTAGAGATTTCATTGTCTATCTCGCTTGATTTCTCATGAGCTTTTACAAGAACTAAGTCTCCGATTGCAAACTTAGCAAAACGCGCTTTAGCGTCATGACGACGTATGCGAGCATCGGCTTTTAGCTTAATTACTTCTCGCAAACGATCTTTTTCACACCAATACTAATGTCAATCCGTGGAGGGAATTTGATTATCTCTTCCAATTCACTTTCTACACTTTTGTCAATGCCGAAATTACTCACGTTACGGCAGTTCAAACTCATTCCTACGTCAATGTTATCCGGCCAGTTAACAATGTGTATAGGCTGGTATTGCCTATGCACACCGTCTCCTGCCTCGTCAAAACCAACTACCATTGTTTTACCTAGTGACATACATGTCAAAGTTTTGCTTTCGCAATTAATCACTGCATGGTACTTTAATAGCCAATCTAACCCGATAATTACTTCCGTAGTTAAGTCTGGCACGACGACAAACTCTTGCTCAAATCGTGCCCCACATATCTCGAAGTTGACAAAAATCTGTTTTGTGACCGGTTTACTGGCCTTCCCAGTAGCACCGATAATTTTCACTCCTGTTACTGACAACTACGATACCAGGTCTGTCTTTCAGTAACTCAAATATTTTCCCAGATACAGCACTCAATTCTGCACCGGTGTCAATCAACACGTTTAGTTGTAGGTCGTGCATATTAACAGACACTACTATCTGTCTACACTTGTCCTCGACTGTTTCTTTATTTTCCCACAGTAAATCCTCGTCTATATCCAGGTCATTCCAGAAAAAAACCATCCGGCTTTGATCCTAAATCCGGTTTATCTGGCGGCTTTTTCAGCCTCTGTTCACATACAGTCTTAATTTCAACACGTTTGTCCTGAGGCTTAGTCTGTAGCTTCGCCTCCAATACCGAAACCTTTTCCTCTAACTCGTCAACTAGTGAGTGTTGCCCTGCTATCATTCCACTAATTGTCACCTTCGTTGATTCCACTTTGGCCAGATTGATATCATCCGCCAATCTACCTGGAGGAATGTGCCCAGTAGTCTCTGCAATTACTTCCGCTAGATCTGCGCAACCCACACTGCTATCGTCTGGCCGTATAATGTCAGCTCTAACCTCATACACGCTGTAATCCACATGCTTTTCTACCAATCGTGTCCGGCTATCACTAAAATTTTCGTAATCTTTCTCCTCAATACTTTCGCAATGTTTAAACTGGAGTTTTGCGTCGGATGGGTCGGCTACTTCTACCACTGTAACTTTCGGTAAAGTCTGCCGGTTAGGGCCAGAACTTTCCGTTACTACTTCAACAGCCAACTCCTGCGGGACGAAACACGACGAATCTTGCTCGTGCTCCCCATTAACATCAACTATTTCTAGTAAAGTCTGCCGGTTAGGGCCAGAACTTCCTATCACTTCACAAATACTATCTTCCTGTGGGACGAAACGCGGCAAATCCTGCCCGCGCTCCCCATAAACGCTTCTCCCATACAGACCCCTATAATCTCTTAGTTCGTCGTATAAGCGACCGAACTGCCTTAACCAGACCTCATCCCTCTCTGCATCCCCTCGCTCGATGACGGACGTTTTATCCGACATCTGATCTTCTCTCAACACTTGCGAATCATTCTTAAACTCAATCTCCAGTTTCGCTGTGGGTATTACAGCTACCACTTTATAATCGATTTCCGGAACACTACTTAAATTGTTCTCACTGACAGTGAATGTACTTCCTACTGCCGTGTATACAGCTGATCTACTACTTGTGGGCGCACGCCTTTCTCCTAACACTGGCACACTCTCCCGCCGTTGATTATTCCACACGGACTTTTCATAACGACGACACCTGGGTTTTCTCCTGTTATTGGGCCGCCAAAATTTCTCCACGCCCGGTCGGCCCCTCACCGGCGCGGCTAATGGTTTCCCTGTCTCGTCCCAGCAGATACGGTCCCCGGATGCTGCTGAGGCGGCTGATCACACCCTCTGGCGTTATTACTATTCTGTGAAGCCCGTATCACGTTAGTATGATACTGGTTTCCGTCATTCCTGTTATTATTTGCATTGTACCGATTGTCATTACGGCCCGAACCACTATTGTTATTGCTGCCAAGATTGCGGTATGCATTATTCCCATAGTTATCATTGTTGTGGTTGCTGCGGTACACGTTGTTGTTACCACGACCTCTACCAGTATCGCGATTATTGCGCCAATTGTCCTCGTCCTCCACTCTTTCCAGGAAATCATTTATTGTCCTGTAATTGCTTCCTACGTAGCGTTTTGTATCATCTGGAAGCTTCCTGTAGAGTTCCCAGACTATTTCGGATTCCGTGCGGCGATCACGCAAATATTCCAACTTGCGGATCCAGCCCTCACAAAACTCCTTCATCGAGCCGCGCGAATTCGCATCGAAAGGCCTCGATACGACAAATTCGCGCCAGACACTTTGCTGTTTTTGCTCTGACCAGTATTCAGCCAGAAACAAATTTTTGAACTCGTCAAAGGTCAGGTTCGTAATGTTGAGGTTTAAGCCCCAACGCTTGGCATCACCAGCCAACACATCAATAACCGCATTAATTTTTCTCTCATTAGTCCATGATCTGGGTAAAACTCTTTCACAGTTTTTAATGAAATCCGTCGCGTGTATACCGCCTTTTTTCAAGGGGTCGAACCGCTCCTCTTTCGTCAACAATTCCGAACTATGTGCACAGATTGGCACATAGCTCTGTTTTTCTTCAAGTTTCTTTTCTAATTCCGACACTCTCGTAATCACTTGGCAAGTGGTTGTCGCAAGCGTTTCCACTTCCCTCTTTTTCTCTTCGCAGGTATTAGCCTGCTTCCTCACTTTGGTATCTACTTCGGATACTAAAACCTTTAAAGTTTCCACCTTCTGTTGATCGTCTTTTCTCACTAATTGAATTTGTTCCGTCACCTTATTCTCGATGATCGGAGCAACTGCGTCTCCTACACTTTTCTCGATTCTGCTAATTTCGGAATTAAAACGCGTATTTATGCTCGCAATTTCCGCCTGAACGCCTATCATTTCCTGTTTAAGATTACCGATTTCGGTATTAATCACAACAATATCTTCTTTGATTTTATCAACTTTTGTGTTAACAATTCCAAAATTGTTGTTAACAACATTAATAGCTTTGTTCTGATTGTCTAGCTTCCTGTCAATTTTTTCAGACTGAGCTTTAATTTCTGCCGATTGAGTTTCTATCTTGCTAGACTGAGCCTTGATTTCGTTAATCAAAACATTCAATAAATCAGTTAAATTCCCGGAAACTACCGGTTTTACTTCCGTAGCAGCTTCCTCTTTAATTGTCCCCCCGTATTCGTCATCAAGGGATTCCGATTTGATTTTCTCTTCCGATTCCGAAACATTTTTTAATGTTTGGAATTCCATTTCTGCTCTTTGTTGCGTCTCGGCGGTCGCGTCTTTCATGCTAGCCGCCTGCCCCTGAACAATGGGTACCGCGGTGCGTGTTTCCCACTGTTCGACCGATTGTTCCGTACCCAAGTCTACCAAATTTTGGTAATTGTTGCCTTCACTCATTTTAATAATTTTCAATATAAATAACAAATCTCAAATCTAATTAGGATTCCTCAGACTAATATTCTCGCTGACGTATCGACCATTTTGTAACCAGTACTTTGTTACGAGATTTGCACAATGCAAAATTCGTGTCCAGAACAACCTCAAATTTGAAGATTGTCCTGTCACCAGGTCGCCACGTGTAACCTCCCCCTCACTTATCGACCTTAATGACAGTGAAAAATTAAACCGCGTGTACCTAATGGGAATTTTGGAAAAGCAATCGTCACCGAAGTTAATCTGTCGGTAAAGAGGGAGGAAAGGGTTACATCTAAATGAAAGGAAAAATGCAAATGAAACTGGTGGAAATTAATTTTGAAAAGGGGTAAAGTTAATAAAGAAAGTAAATGTGCGGCCGTTACGTCAACAATTAACTAGCAGTAATTAGATATTTGAGATTTGGGGGAAATCACGGTCGCCTGTCCTAAGGACATTTACTATAGTAACTGAAAAAGAAAGGTTATTACACATATAATTAGCACTAGAAGCGTGGCAACTGAAGGTTGACACGTGTAGTGTGAAAACTGAAAGTTTGTCAGAAGTAATAAATTTCGCTACACTCTGACTTAATTTAGCAAAAGAATTAATAAAACCGGAAAATCGAAAGTTAATTTAGTGACTGAAGTTAATAGTGAGCTTTCTTTCTGAAGCACATCGAAATCCAGCAGAATACGGTTAGTCTTGGACTACCTCAACAATCATTTCAAAAGCAACTTGACTCTACGCAATTTAGAAACAAGAGATTTAACTTTGAACTTGAATTAAATGATTCTGAATAATTAACAATAATAAAATTTAGTACGTACCAAGCTGAGCTGCAGTCACAGGTAAGCTAAAATATGCTAACAAAACTCGCACTCTTAATTTGTGCTTGTGTAATCTAACTATTGTAGCCAGCTATGCTTTAACTGCACTTGGAAACTAAAGTAATGAAATGCAATGATAGTACTTTAATGCTGGCGTCTGAATTTCAACGACACTCGGTTTCATTTCGGAAAAGGAAGGGACCCTGCTTGGTAATGCAATTGGGACAATGAGCAACAAAGGTTCATGCTGAGTTGCTGTAATTTTGCGAGGCAAATGGAACAATTTGAAAAGCTGAGGTCTGCCATACAGTTCTGAAACTTTACGCGCTTTTAGTCTTCCTTGTTAGTTGATTGAAGGTTTGAAGCCGTCGATCGAGGAGGTGGCGACGGTCACTCATTGTCGGCCGTCGCTGTTGCAGAAGCTGGATGTTGGCGCGCCTTCTTCTCGACACGGTCACCAAACGAAACGGGCTCTTGATGTGCGCCGGCTAATGCTTCCCGTCCGCGACACCGTGCCAGAAACTAACATAGCAAGTCGAGCGCAATTACATGCTGCTAAACCCCGAAAGCGCGGCAACTCGCGGGAGCGTCACACCACACCCCTGCTCCACTCGCTACTCCAGCCAGACCCCAACTGCTCTGCCCGCGCTCCACCCGGCAGAGTTCACACTACCAAAGATCCTACACACTTTGATTCTTCACACGACCTATCGATGTAATCGTTCGATAGCAGTTTTCCCTAGGCAAGACCCAGCGTAAAAATACAAATAATATTTACGAAACAAACCAATTATACATCGACATAAATGCATAAATATATATATATATACAAATAGTAAAACAATTACAATATACGAAGACACAGAAATGTTATATATTCAGGTGACAAAAATAGGAAAAAATTATAGTACAATAGACGGAAATAGGAGGATATGCATTTCCGGCGTTACACGTGCCCCACATTGTCTGAGGATGTTCGTGTAACGTAAACAGACTCAGAAAATGTCCAAAAAAAGAAACAGCGGAAATGCATATGCTCAAAACATCAAAACAATTCAGCATTCGTCTAATTAACCATAAACCAATTTAGACAATAATAATTGAGTGGAGACACTCCTAATCTTATTCCAATCTGTCATCTTGCACAAAATAAAACAGGTTGACAACATATTAAAATTCATAGAAAACGTAGAAAATGGTTTAGCTATTCTAAAATCAAAATTCCCAGCAGTATCAAGAAATGGAATACTATTTACAAAATTAATGAGATTACATGGTCATAGAAAACAGGTATATCAAAATACGCAAATCAATAATTAATTACATAGAATACGTATTTTATATAAACTTTTCATAATTAATATTTCGTCATGAGAGTCCACTTAACGCTAAACAAGAAAATAAAATACAGTAGATCGACAAAAACATAAATATTGACAGCAGAAATCTTTCACATCAGCTGTCCGGGAAGAAAAACAACTCCGCCTTCCGTACTCGCAAGTACAAAGAATGCCGACAGCGGCACAAGAGCCGACAGCGACCCAAGAGCCGTCAGCGGCTCCACCTTGCCAGTATTGTTGCGCCCGCCTGTGCGGCACGCTTGATCTCACTCGCCTGTGTAGCGGCATTTCCAGAACGTCCGTTTCACTGAATTCTTTAGGAAAACTCACTCCCGAGTAATCTCAAGGAGTCCCTTAATACTATCACAGTGGATAACTCAACACTGTCCATCATCACACGCATGTACTAGCCTGAAACTTAAAACAGCGTCTAAGTACATCGGCAATGACTAGTAAAACACACATTCATGAAATCTGACAGCTAGTTACAAAAGCATATTTACATTCCTTAATCTACTGTGACTCAGCTGAAAACTTAAACTAGCAGCTTGGATTTTTCAATTGGTTAAAACGTCTAATCAAAAATTAATTACTTGTTAATTACAAGTTCTTTAATGACCTCTAGGTCAGGCAAAAGCATCGCAACATGGCACATCCTTAAATCTTACACTCTATATTACATACTGTACAAATTACCCATTCTGTGGTATTAATCAATCCTAGGTTGGTACAATTTCAAGTCTACAATATTCCGTACACCTAATCGTTTTCCAGAGCTTGGATACTCTAAGCAATAAGCATTTGTGTGAGGTATACCAATGACTTTATATGGTCCATTATAAACAAACTTAAATTTAGAGATTTCATTGTCTATCTCGCTTGATTTCTCATGAGCTTTTACAAGAACTAAGTCTCCGATTGCAAACTTAGCAAAACGCGCTTTAGCGTCATGACGACGTATGCGAGCATCGGCTTTTAGCTTAATTACTTCTCGCAAACGATCTTTTTCACACCAATACTAATGTCAATCCGTGGAGGGAATTTGATTATCTCTTCCAATTCACTTTCTACACTTTTGTCAATGCCGAAATTACTCACGTTACGGCAGTTCAAACTCATTCCTACGTCAATGTTATCCGGCCAGTTAACAATGTGTATAGGCTGGTATTGCCTATGCACACCGTCTCCTGCCTCGTCAAAACCAACTACCATTGTTTTACCTAGTGACATACATGTCAAAGTTTTGCTTTCGCAATTAATCACTGCATGGTACTTTAATAGCCAATCTAACCCGATAATTACTTCCGTAGTTAAGTCTGGCACGACGACAAACTCTTGCTCAAATCGTGCCCCACATATCTCGAAGTTGACAAAAATCTGTTTTGTGACCGGTTTACTGGCCTTCCCAGTAGCACCGATAATTTTCACTCCTGTTACTGACAACTACGATACCAGGTCTGTCTTTCAGTAACTCAAATATTTTCCCAGATACAGCACTCAATTCTGCACCGGTGTCAATCAACACGTTTAGTTGTAGGTCGTGCATATTAACAGACACTACTATCTGTCTACACTTGTCCTCGACTGTTTCTTTATTTTCCCACAGTAAATCCTCGTCTATATCCAGGTCATTCCAGAAAAAAACCATCCGGCTTTGATCCTAAATCCGGTTTATCTGGCGGCTTTTTCAGCCTCTGTTCACATACAGTCTTAATTTCAACACGTTTGTCCTGAGGCTTAGTCTGTAGCTTCGCCTCCAATACCGAAACCTTTTCCTCTAACTCGTCAACTAGTGAGTGTTGCCCTGCTATCATTCCACTAATTGTCACCTTCGTTGATTCCACTTTGGCCAGATTGATATCATCCGCCAATCTACCTGGAGGAATGTGCCCAGTAGTCTCTGCAATTACTTCCGCTAGATCTGCGCAACCCACACTGCTATCGTCTGGCCGTATAATGTCAGCTCTAACCTCATACACGCTGTAATCCACATGCTTTTCTACCAATCGTGTCCGGCTATCACTAAAATTTTCGTAATCTTTCTCCTCAATACTTTCGCAATGTTTAAACTGGAGTTTTGCGTCGGATGGGTCGGCTACTTCTACCACTGTAACTTTCGGTAAAGTCTGCCGGTTAGGGCCAGAACTTTCCGTTACTACTTCAACAGCCAACTCCTGCGGGACGAAACACGACGAATCTTGCTCGTGCTCCCCATTAACATCAACTATTTCTAGTAAAGTCTGCCGGTTAGGGCCAGAACTTCCTATCACTTCACAAATACTATCTTCCTGTGGGACGAAACGCGGCAAATCCTGCCCGCGCTCCCCATAAACGCTTCTCCCATACAGACCCCTATAATCTCTTAGTTCGTCGTATAAGCGACCGAACTGCCTTAACCAGACCTCATCCCTCTCTGCATCCCCTCGCTCGATGACGGACGTTTTATCCGACATCTGATCTTCTCTCAACACTTGCGAATCATTCTTAAACTCAATCTCCAGTTTCGCTGTGGGTATTACAGCTACCACTTTATAATCGATTTCCGGAACACTACTTAAATTGTTCTCACTGACAGTGAATGTACTTCCTACTGCCGTGTATACAGCTGATCTACTACTTGTGGGCGCACGCCTTTCTCCTAACACTGGCACACTCTCCCGCCGTTGATTATTCCACACGGACTTTTCATAACGACGACACCTGGGTTTTCTCCTGTTATTGGGCCGCCAAAATTTCTCCACGCCCGGTCGGCCCCTCACCGGCGCGGCTAATGGTTTCCCTGTCTCGTCCCAGCAGATACGGTCCCCGGATGCTGCTGAGGCGGCTGATCACACCCTCTGGCGTTATTACTATTCTGTGAAGCCCGTATCACGTTAGTATGATACTGGTTTCCGTCATTCCTGTTATTATTTGCATTGTACCGATTGTCATTACGGCCCGAACCACTATTGTTATTGCTGCCAAGATTGCGGTATGCATTATTCCCATAGTTATCATTGTTGTGGTTGCTGCGGTACACGTTGTTGTTACCACGACCTCTACCAGTATCGCGATTATTGCGCCAATTGTCCTCGTCCTCCACTCTTTCCAGGAAATCATTTATTGTCCTGTAATTGCTTCCTACGTAGCGTTTTGTATCATCTGGAAGCTTCCTGTAGAGTTCCCAGACTATTTCGGATTCCGTGCGGCGATCACGCAAATATTCCAACTTGCGGATCCAGCCCTCACAAAACTCCTTCATCGAGCCGCGCGAATTCGCATCGAAAGGCCTCGATACGACAAATTCGCGCCAGACACTTTGCTGTTTTTGCTCTGACCAGTATTCAGCCAGAAACAAATTTTTGAACTCGTCAAAGGTCAGGTTCGTAATGTTGAGGTTTAAGCCCCAACGCTTGGCATCACCAGCCAACACATCAATAACCGCATTAATTTTTCTCTCATTAGTCCATGATCTGGGTAAAACTCTTTCACAGTTTTTAATGAAATCCGTCGCGTGTATACCGCCTTTTTTCAAGGGGTCGAACCGCTCCTCTTTCGTCAACAATTCCGAACTATGTGCACAGATTGGCACATAGCTCTGTTTTTCTTCAAGTTTCTTTTCTAATTCCGACACTCTCGTAATCACTTGGCAAGTGGTTGTCGCAAGCGTTTCCACTTCCCTCTTTTTCTCTTCGCAGGTATTAGCCTGCTTCCTCACTTTGGTATCTACTTCGGATACTAAAACCTTTAAAGTTTCCACCTTCTGTTGATCGTCTTTTCTCACTAATTGAATTTGTTCCGTCACCTTATTCTCGATGATCGGAGCAACTGCGTCTCCTACACTTTTCTCGATTCTGCTAATTTCGGAATTAAAACGCGTATTTATGCTCGCAATTTCCGCCTGAACGCCTATCATTTCCTGTTTAAGATTACCGATTTCGGTATTAATCACAACAATATCTTCTTTGATTTTATCAACTTTTGTGTTAACAATTCCAAAATTGTTGTTAACAACATTAATAGCTTTGTTCTGATTGTCTAGCTTCCTGTCAATTTTTTCAGACTGAGCTTTAATTTCTGCCGATTGAGTTTCTATCTTGCTAGACTGAGCCTTGATTTCGTTAATCAAAACATTCAATAAATCAGTTAAATTCCCGGAAACTACCGGTTTTACTTCCGTAGCAGCTTCCTCTTTAATTGTCCCCCCGTATTCGTCATCAAGGGATTCCGATTTGATTTTCTCTTCCGATTCCGAAACATTTTTTAATGTTTGGAATTCCATTTCTGCTCTTTGTTGCGTCTCGGCGGTCGCGTCTTTCATGCTAGCCGCCTGCCCCTGAACAATGGGTACCGCGGTGCGTGTTTCCCACTGTTCGACCGATTGTTCCGTACCCAAGTCTACCAAATTTTGGTAATTGTTGCCTTCACTCATTTTAATAATTTTCAATATAAATAACAAATCTCAAATCTAATTAGGATTCCTCAGACTAATATTCTCGCTGACGTATCGACCATTTTGTAACCAGTACTTTGTTACGAGATTTGCACAATGCAAAATTCGTGTCCAGAACAACCTCAAATTTGAAGATTGTCCTGTCACCAGGTCGCCACGTGTAACCTCCCCCTCACTTATCGACCTTAATGACAGTGAAAAATTAAACCGCGTGTACCTAATGGGAATTTTGGAAAAGCAATCGTCACCGAAGTTAATCTGTCGGTAAAGAGGGAGGAAAGGGTTACATCTAAATGAAAGGAAAAATGCAAATGAAACTGGTGGAAATTAATTTTGAAAAGGGGTAAAGTTAATAAAGAAAGTAAATGTGCGGCCGTTACGTCAACAATTAACTAGCAGTAATTAGATATTTGAGATTTGGGGGAAATCACGGTCGCCTGTCCTAAGGACATTTACTATAGTAACTGAAAAAGAAAGGTTATTACACATATAATTAGCACTAGAAGCGTGGCAACTGAAGGTTGACACGTGTAGTGTGAAAACTGAAAGTTTGTCAGAAGTAATAAATTTCGCTACACTCTGACTTAATTTAGCAAAAGAATTAATAAAACCGGAAAATCGAAAGTTAATTTAGTGACTGAAGTTAATAGTGAGCTTTCTTTCTGAAGCACATCGAAATCCAGCAGAATACGGTTAGTCTTGGACTACCTCAACAATCATTTCAAAAGCAACTTGACTCTACGCAATTTAGAAACAAGAGATTTAACTTTGAACTTGAATTAAATGATTCTGAATAATTAACAATAATAAAATTTAGTACGTACCAAGCTGAGCTGCAGTCACAGGTAAGCTAAAATATGCTAACAAAACTCGCACTCTTAATTTGTGCTTGTGTAATCTAACTATTGTAGCCAGCTATGCTTTAACTGCACTTGGAAACTAAAGTAATGAAATGCAATGATAGTACTTTAATGCTGGCGTCTGAATTTCAACGACACTCGGTTTCATTTCGGAAAAGGAAGGGACCCTGCTTGGTAATGCAATTGGGACAATGAGCAACAAAGGTTCATGCTGAGTTGCTGTAATTTTGCGAGGCAAATGGAACAATTTGAAAAGCTGAGGTCTGCCATACAGTTCTGAAACTTTACGCGCTTTTAGTCTTCCTTGTTAGTTGATTGAAGGTTTGAAGCCGTCGATCGAGGAGGTGGCGACGGTCACTCATTGTCGGCCGTCGCTGTTGCAGAAGCTGGATGTTGGCGCGCCTTCTTCTCGACACGGTCACCAAACGAAACGGGCTCTTGATGTGCGCCGGCTAATGCTTCCCGTCCGCGACACCGTGCCGGAAACTAACATAGCAAGTCGAGCGCAATTACATGCTGCTAAACCCCGAAAGCGCGGCAACTCGCGGGAGCGTCACACCACACCCCTGCTCCACTCGCTACTCCAGCCAGACCCCAACTGCTCTGCCCGCGCTCCACGCGGCAGAGTTCACACTACCAAAGATCCTACACACTTTGATTCTTCACACGACCTATCGATGTAATCGTTCGATAGCAGTTTTCCCTAGGCAAGACCCAGCGTAAAAATACAAATAATATTTACGAAACAAACCAATTATACATCGACATAAATGCATAAATATATATATATACAAATAGTAAAACAATTACAATATACGAAGACACAGAAATGTTATATATTCAGGTGACAAAAATAGGAAAAAATTATAGTACAATAGACGGAAATAGGAGGATATGCATTTCCGGCGTTACACGGCCATTCTGATTTAAGTTTTCCGTGATTTCCATAAATCACTCCAGGCAAATGACGGGATGGTTCCTTTTAAAAGGCACTGCCGACTTCCTTCCCCGCCCTTCCCTAATCCGATGAGACCGATGACTTCACTGTCTGATCTCCTCCCCCAAACAACCCCCCCCCCCCCCACACACACACAGCTAACTGATTTCACCCACCTTCGCAGGTGAGGTCAGTAACCCACGCCCGTACAATGGCGCTCGAGGTGGAGGTAAGCCGACTCGAAACCTGGTGGTGGAAAATTTTCAGTGCTTGTGTTTGACCGATAAGGGGAGGACAGGCGGTGGTGCAAAGTTCCTAATCATCTGCCTTCGCACCAGTGCCCTGCTTTACATTCCGTCGGTCAATGGGTGCATTAGTCTAGTCCCCCCTCTAGGTGCTATTCGAGAGCAGCCGGCTATCTGCCGGCAGCCTCTCCCTTCCCTTCATCCACCAAAACGTAAACCCAAAACTACGCTGCTGAGGTCGCACATTCATTCACACGACGCACTTGACACTTAATGCAATTCGGAGGAAGGCAACAGCAAACTACTCTGCCTCCACTAGGACCTTGCCAAGAAGGGCGATGCAGGATTTCTGCATCTGCTCCCCTACACTCATTCCCTGAGTATGGGAATATTTTCGCTATAATGAGTTTAGATGTTCCTCCCATTTCTTACAGATAAATATTTACATTGAACATATATATGACACTAACCTTGCAATTGGTCACTTTATGGTTTGAGGAGATACGAGGGTGAGTCAAATGAAAACCTTAAATATGTAATAACAAATCGAAATTTCGCGCCGTTATCCTGTAAGTTGGTAAGCGTGCTGAAAACATCGTGCAGAATGGCCTGTAGGTGGCAGCATAGCGCAGATGAACACCTACCGCAGCAGTATCAGTATAAAGATGGCCGCCCCACTTGCGACTTGAACCAGGGAAGAACAGCGTTCTGTTATTCGGTTTTTGCGTAGTGAAGGTGTCAAACCTATTGAAATTCATCGACAAATGAAGGTTCAGTACGGTGATGCATATTTGTCACAGCAGCAAGTCTACGAATGGAGTAGGAAGTTCGCAAATGGTATGACTTCAGTGGAAGATGCTCCTCGTCTAGGTCAGGCACAACGAGTTGTGACTCCACAGAACGTGCGCAGCTCGTGGTCGTGCGGTAGCGTTCTCGCTTCCCGCGCCCCGGTTCCCGGGTTCGATTCCCGGCTGGGTCAGGGATTTTCTCTGCCTCATGATGACTGGGTGTTGTGTGATGTCCTTAGGTTACTTAGGTTTAAGTAGTTCTAAGTTCTAGGGGACTGATGAGCATAGATGTTAAGTTCCATAGTGCTCAGAGCCATTTTTTGAACTCCACAGAACATTGCAGCAGTTGAAGCCATATTGAAGGAAAACAGCCGAATGACATTGCAGCATGTTTACAGATTAGTCATGGGTCAGCACACTACATTGTGTGCTCCAGTTTCACAAAATGTCTGCAAGATGGGTGCCACGGCAGCTGATTCCTGAAATGAGAGAACGACGTGTTGATGCTTGTGAAGAATTACTTCGGCGCTTTGAACGAGAAGGTGATGGCTTCCTTGCAAGAATCGTTACTGGGAACGAAACCTGGGTTCAGTTCCACCAACCGGAAACGAAGAGAGCGAGCAAGGAATGGATCCCTTCCTCAATTCCTCATCACCAAAACCTAACCAGGGAAGGATATGCTGACTCTCTTTTGGGACAAAAAAGGCGTCATTTTTTAGCATTACGTGCCTAGAGGGACCACTGTCACCAGTGAATTATAGACAGATCTCCTAAAAAATCATCTGCGGCCTGCAACGAAATCAAAGCGACGTGGATTGCTGTCAGCAGGTGTCCTTTTGCAACATGACAATGTAAGGCCCCACACTGCCCGTACAACAGTTGCAACAATCACAGACCTGCATTTTTAGTGTCTTCCTCATCCACCATACTCACCAGACCTTGCCCCAAGTGATTTCCATATGTTTGGACCATTCAAAGACGCAATGGGAGGAGAGAAGTTCCGTTCTGATGAAGAGGTACGCCACGCGGTGCATGAGTGGTTGCGCGGACAACCAAGAGAATTTTTTCTATTGGAATTTATGCACCTTGTAAGCGCTGGAGGACTTGCATTGAGCGTGGGGGAGATTATGTTAAAAAATAATACAGCTTTGTACCACTTCTGCACAATAAATAATATTTTAAAAATATTTAAGGTTTTCATTTGGCTCACCCTCGTACATACCACTCCGTAGGAGCCATGTATGTCGCGACGTCTCCTTACTGACGAATAGCTACAAATTAAGCTATTTTTAGTAAGAACACAGACATGGTGGAGGATTCCTATTTAGTTTGCATGTGGCGAATCAAGCAGAGGGACGACACGAGAGAGCAAATACCTTCTCGGACGCAAATATGCAAGTTCCACGGATCGCTGATCTACGTTTGAAGTGCCGCACGAGTCATATATATATATATATATATATATATATATATATATATATATATATATATATCTTGATCAAAAAGTCAGTATAAATTTGAAAACTGAATAAATCACGGAATAATGTAGATAGAGAAGTACAAATTGACACACATGCTTGGAATGACATGGGGTCTTATTAGAATCAAAGAAATACAAAAATTCAAAAAACGTCCGACAGATGGCGCTTCATCTGATCAGAATAGCAATAAATAGCATAACAAAGTAAGACAAAGCAAAAATGATGTTCTTTACAGGAATATGTCCACCATCTTTCCTCAACAATAGCGGTAGTCGAGGAATAATATTGTGAACAGCACTGTAAAGCATGTTAGGAGTTATGGTGAGGCATTGGCGTCGGATGTTGTCTTTCAGCATCCCTAGAGATGTCGGTCGATCACGATATACTTGCGACTTCAGTTAACCCCAACGGACTGAGGTCTGGGGACCTGGGAGTCCAAGCATGACGAAAGTGGCGGCTGAACACACGATCATCACCAAACGACGCGCGCAACAGATCTTTCACGCGTCTAGCAATACTTTTTTTTTTTTTTTTTTTTTTGTTCTAATAAAACCCAGTGTCATTCCAAGCATCTGTGTCAATTTTTACCTCTCTATCTACATTATTCCGTGGTTTATTAAGTTTTCAAATGTATACTGACTTTTTCCCCCCATGAACCATGGACCTTGCCGTTGGGGGGAGGCTTGCGTGCCTCAGCGATTCAGATGGCCGCACCGTAGGTGCAACCACAACGGAGGGGTATTTTTTGAGAGGCCAGACAAACATGTGGTTCCTGAAGAGGGGCAGCAGCCTTTTCAGTAGTTGCAGGGGCAACAGTCTGGATGATTGACTGATCTGGCCTTGTAACATTAACCAAAACGGCCTTGCTGTGCTGGTACTGCGAACGGCTGAAAGCAAGGGGAAACTACAGCCGTAATTTTTCCCGAGGACATGCAGCTTTACTGTATGATTAAATGATGATGGCGTCCTCTTGAGTAAAATATTCCGGAGGTAAAATAGTCTCCCATTCGGATCTCCGGGAGGGGACTACTCAAGAGGACGTCGTTATCAGGAGAAAGAAAACTGGCGTTCTACGGATCGGAGCGTGGAATGTCAGATCCCTTAGTCGGGCAGGTAGGTTAGAAAATTTAAAAAGGGAAATGGATAGGTTAAAGTTAGATATAGTGGGAATTAGTGAAGTTCGGTGGCAGGAGGAACGAGACTTTTGGTCAGTTGATTACAGGGTTATAAATACAAAATAAAATAGGGGTAATGCAGGAGTAGGTTTAATAATGAATAAAAAAATAGGAGTGCGGGTTACCTACTACAAACAGCATAGTGAACGCATTATTGTGGCCAAGATAGACACAAAACCCATGCCTACTACAGTAGTACAACTTTATATGCCAACTAGCTCTTCAGATGATGAAGAAATTGATGAAATGTATGACGAGATAAAAGAAATTATTCAGGTAGTAAAGGGAGACGAAAATATAATAGTCATGGGTGCCTGGAATTCGTCAGTAGGAAAAGGGAGAGAAGGAAACATAGTAGGTGAATATGGATTGGGGGGAAGAAATGAAAGAGGTTGCCGCCTTGTAGAATTTTGCACAGAGCATAACTTAATCATAGCTAACACTTGGTTCAAGAATCATAAAGGAAGGTTGTATACCTGGAAGAATCCTGGAGATACTAAAAGGTATCAGATAGATTATATAATGGTAAGACAGAGATTTAGGAACCAGGTTTTAAATTGTAAGACATTTCCAGGGGCAGATATGGATTCTGACCACAATCCTTGGTTATGAACTGCAGATTGAAACTGAAGAAACTGCAAAAAGGTGGGAATTTAAGGAGATGGGACCTGGATAAACTGAAAGAGGGAGAGGTTGTACAGAGTTTCAGGGAGAGCATAAGGGAACAATTGACAGGAATGGGGGAAAGAAATACAGTAGAAGAAGAATGGGTAGCTCTGAGGGATGAAGCAGTGAAAGCAGCAGACGATCAAGTAGGTAAAAAGACTAGGGCTAATAGAAATCCTTGGGTAACAGAAGAAATATTGAATTTAAATGGTGAAAGGAGAAAATATAAAAATGCAGTAAATGAAGCAGGCAAAAAGGAATACAAACGTCTCCAAACTGAGATCGACAGGAAGTGCAAAATGGCTAAGCAGGGATGGCTAGAGGACAAATGTAAGGATGTAGAGGCTTGTCTCACTAGGGGTAAGATAGATACTGCCTACAGGAAAATTAAAGAGACCTTTGGGAGAAGAGAACCACTTGTATCAATATCAAGAGCTCAGATGGCAACCCAGTTCTAAGCAAAGAAGGGAAGGCAGAAAGGTGGATGGAGTATATAGAGGGTTCATACAAGGGCGATGTACTTGAGGACAATATTATGGAAATGGAAGAGGATGTAGATGAAGATGAAATGGGAGATACGATACTGCGTGAAGAGTTTGACAGAGCACTCAAAGACCTGAGTCGAAACAAGGCCCCGGGAGTAGACAACATTCCATTAGAACTACTGACGGCCTTGGGAGAGCCAGTCCTGACAAAACTCTACCATCTGGTGAGCAAGATGTATGCGACAGGTGAAATACCCTCAGACTTCAAGAAGAATATAATAATTCCAATCCCAAAGAATGCAGGTGTTGACAGATGTGAAAATTACCGAACTATCAGTTTAATAAGTCACAGCTGCAAATTTCTAACGCGAATTCTTTACAGACGAATGGAAAAACTGGTAGGAGCAGACCTCGGCGAAGATCAGTTTGGATTCCGTAGAAATGTTGGAACACGTGAGGCAGTACTAACCTTACGACTTATCTTAGAAGAAAGAGTAAGAAAAGGCAAACCTACGTTTCTAGCATTTGTAGACTTAGAGAAAGCTTTTGACAATGTTGACTGGAATACTCTCTTTCACATTCTTAAGTTGGCAGGGGTAAAATACAGGGAGCGAAAGGCTATTTACAATTTGTACAGAAACCAGATGGCAGTTATAAGAGTCGAGTGGCATGAAAGGGAAGCAGTGGTTGGGAAGGGAGTGAGACAGGGTTGTAGCCTCTCCCAGATGTTATTCAATCTGTATATTGAGCAAGCAGTAAAGGAAACAAAAGAAAAATTCGGAGTAGGTATTAAAATTCATGGAGAAGAAGTAAAAACGTTGAGGTTCGCCGATGACATTGTAATTCTGTCAGAGACAGCAAAGTACTTGGAAGAGCTGTTGAACGGAATGGACAGTGTCTTGAATGGAGGATATAAGATGAACATCAACACAAGCAAATCGAGGATAATGGAATGTAGTCAAATGAAATTGGGTGATGCTGAGGGAATTAGATTAGGAAATGAGACACTTAAAGTAGTAAAGGAGTTTTGCTATTTAGGGAGTAAAATAACTGATGATGGTCGAAGTAGAGAGGATATAAAATGTAGACTGGCAATGGCAAGGAAATCGTTTCTGAAGAAGAGAAATTTGTTAACATCGAGCATAGATTTAAGTGTCAGGAAGTCATTTCTGAAAGTATTTGTATGGAGTGTAGCCATGTATGGAAGTGGAACATGGACGATAACTAGTATGGACAAGAAGAGAATAGAAGCTTTCGAAATGTGGTGCTACAGAAGAATGCTGAAGATAAGGTGGGTAGATCACGTAACTAATGAGGAGGTATTGAATAGGATTGGGGAGAAGAGAAGTTTGTGGCACAGCTTGACTAGAAGAAGGGATCGGTTGGTAGGACATGTTTTGAGGCATCAAGGGATCACAAATTTAGCATTGGAGGGCAGCGTGGAGGGTAAAAATCGTAGAGGGAGACCAAGAGATGAATACACTAAGCAGATTCAGAAGGATGTAGGTTGCAGTAGGTACTGGGAGATGAAGAAGCTTGCACAGGATAGAGTAGCATGGAGAGCTGCATCAAACCAGTCTCAGGACTGAAGACCACAACAACAACAACAACAAGTGACTTTTTGATCACCCGGTATATGGTGCCCATAGTTAAAGTTCCAGTTCGAAATAGCTGCAGAAAGAGGACCACTGCTCAAAATGATGTCAAATTTTAACAGCGTAATTACTGACGCGGGGAAAACGTCAGGCGACAACAACATTTTGGAACTGTAACTTTAATTATGCACACCTTACACGCCCCTCTCCCACACCTCCCACACACACACACACACACACACACAAACACACACAAACACACACACACACACACACACACACAAACACACAGTGTGTACTTGGTTGTTTGTTTGTTTGTGTGTGTGTGTGTGTGTGTGTGTGTGTGTGGTTCTTCAGTGATGTAGAGAGACAAATTAATTGTTTTGCGTGTCGCGACGTTGAAATTGTGATTGATAAAACGTGTTGATGTGATTAGTACACTAATGTAGACGTCTGATGCTAATACACGGTTCATTAATACGGATGGATGTCTGATATTCTTTAAAATAAGTTAGCATTGTGGTTTTGAGATTCCTGACAGCAATGGCACTGTGGAGAAAACTCCGGCGCAGACTCCCAAGAGGTCCAGGTCGAAAAGTATAAAGACGAAATTTCATTAAAGCCAATACTGCTTCTGCAAGGCATTGAAACACTGATCGCCTTTTATAATGCGGGAGACTGCTTCCTGCGCCTTCAGTTACCCACAGCTGCAGACCGTGCAGCACTTTTCAAGAGAAGTGCCTGCCGTCGCGTGGAATTTGCGACTAAGCGAACCATCGCCGGTGCACAAATGTGAGCAATTCTGCCTCTAATGTTAGTAATTCACGATGGTAAACGTGTAACAAAAACCCTCCGGGGATTCCCAGTAATGGGTCCTTACTGGTGATAATAGCACGCCAGGCGAGGCCCGTCCGGCATTATCCCCGACTATTAGCCTTGTCGTGGGTTGCACTGAAAATCGCAATTAACTCAATTTTTCGTGCGCGGTGTGAGCGTGAGAAGGGCGTTTACGAAACGCCGCCGCCGCCGCCGCCGGAGTGGCTGGCGCATGCGCGCAGGTCGGCGCCTCCGCTCGTGGAGTCGGCCGGTGGCGCAACGCGGGTCCTTCCGCGCCCGCTGAATGCATAAGCAGCGGCGGCGCCGCGCAACTGTGAAACTGGACCGCGACACAGGCAGCGCCTAAATAAGGACCAGTCGCGGCGGAAAGCGGCCAGCAGGCGCCTCGCAGCGGCCTCGCGTACACAGCGCCTTGCGCAATACTCCAGATGCACACGGGATAGCCCTCCTATGTGGATACTACTTTCTGGGCAGTTTGTAGTACACAACAGCATCGCCTTGTAAATTTTTACAAATTACAGTAGATGACACTACTGAGGTGTGACAAAAGTATTGTTTTAACATACTCAGTTCGCCAGAAAATTTCCCTGACAGGTTTTTTTTAAAATAGAACGCACTTATTAAATAGTCCCCTTCACCATCTACAGGGTGAAATGTGTTTAAACAGACAAACTCTGGGAGGTTGTAGAGACCATCAAAGCAAATATTTTTCCCTAATGTCATTTTTTCCTATGAACAGTATTTCAACCGGGACAAGAAGATATATCTGGCGGCAAATTAAATAAAACCAACAAACACTTCTCCATTTTTATGACCAAGAGACAACACATTAACACAACCCAATTTCAATTACAGTAGACTTACGAAAATGTCTCCATTGACACGTAAACAAAGGTTACACTGTCGGATCATGTTCTGTCTGACACGGTCAGAAACATCAGTAGTGTCCTGAATTGTTCCACACACAAAAAAATGGGGATAGAGCAGGCCATGATACAGGACCACGTCTGCCAATCCACGTGTCTGGGAACCGTCGGTCCAGGAATCGACGCACAAAACGACTGAAATGTGCCGGCGCCCCGTCATGTTAGAACCACATGCGTTGTCTTGCAGGGAGCGGGACGTTTTCCGGCAATTCTGGCAATGCTCTAGCGAGAAAATTTTAGTAGTGCCTGCCATGTAATGGCCCAGTTACCAGATACAGCCCATTAAACACCGACCCACACATTAACGAAGAACCGCACTTGATGAGCGCTAGTAACTGTGGCATGTGGGTTATCCTCACTCCAAACATGCGAATTGTGCATGATGAAGATTCCATCACGCCCGAACGTTGCTTCATCGGTAAACAACACAGAGAATGGATATGTAGGATGCATTTCACACTGTTCCAGGTACCACTGCGAAAACTGTGCTCTGGATGGATAATCAACTGGTTCCAGGTTGTGGACACGCTGTAAGTGAAAATGGACGTAACAACTGCTCTCGGAGGACTGTTCTTACAGTCGTCTGATTCGGCACCACTTTACGTGCAATTGCGCGAGTGCTGATTGAAGGATCCCGCTTCACATGCTGCAAGAGAGCTTCCTCAAATTGCAGCGTTCTTACCGTGCGAGCGCGTCCCTGTCCAGGTAATCTGCTAAATGATCCAGTCTCACGCAGATATTGGTACACAGCAGCAAAGGTCGTATGATGCGGGATACGGCGATTAGGATATTGTTGTTGATTAACCTACTGTGCAGCTCGTCCGTTGTGGTGCGCTGCGTACTACGCACCAGTCATGTCAGTGTACTCACTGCAGGTGTATCGCTCCATTAGTAAACAGCGACAATGCACTACTACACTGGTGGATAGCAGTTTCCTACAACTGAAGAGCGTAATACGGCCTCCGCCGGTTTAAATAATCCTCCGAGGAAAAAATGACATTAGGGAAAAGTATTTGTTTTGATGTCCCCTACAAGCTCCCAAAGTTTGTCGGTTTAAATACTTTTCACCCTGTATACACAGTTGCCAGCGTTTCTGGAAGTCTTGTAAGCAAGCAGGGAAATTTTCAACTGCTTATTTGTAACAGCCCGTTGCATGTTTGCAATATCTTGATAAAGCTTTGGTTTAAGTGTTTTCAGAAACAATCAAACTCGCAATGCCAGAGATCGGGTAAATATGGCGGATGTGGGAGGGCAATAACATAATGTTTGGCCATATTCTCGGTAACTGATAAAGCAGTACGGGGTCTTGAATTATCATGCAGTACGAACTGAATCGTCCCCTTAGAAAAATTATGAATTACTGTGCTGGTAAACTTATTACGTAATTTGATTTTCAGACAGCTGAGTAAAACTGAACGCACTCAGACACTTCTCTCTTTGCGTATTCTGATCATCACTAAACTGACACACAATATTTTTAGCGCAACGCAATCTGACTTTTAATAATCCCTACAAAAGAATTGCCCTGACTAACAATAACCTATACCTTTCATGAATCATTAACCTCACAAAAATCTAAGTTACTCGAACTACTGCAATCAGCGAGCGCCAATACTGTCAGCTAAATGAAAGATTCTAACTATTGACGGCACTAACTACTTATAGACGTAGTTAGCAAATGAAAGATTTTGGCAGAGAACAAACAATGTATTTACCTTAATAGCGTTCAAAAGTCATAATATACAGGGCGATTCAAAAAGAATACCACAACTTTAAAAATGTGTATTTAATGAAAGAAACATAATATAACCTTCTGTTATACATCAATACAAAGAGTATTTAAAAAGGTTTTTCTTCACTCAAAAACAAGTTCAGAGATGTTCAATATGGCCCCCTCCAGACACACGAGCAATATCAACCCGATACTCCAACTCGTTCCACACTCTCTGTAGCATATCAGGCGTAACAGTTTGGATAGCTGCTGTTATTTCTCGTTTCGAATCATCAATGGTGGCTGGGAGAGGTGGCCGAAACACCATATCCTTAACATACCCCCATAAGAAAAAATCGCAGGGGGTAAGATCAGGGCTTCTTGGAGGCCAGTGATGAAGTGCTCTGTCACGGGCTGCCTGGCGGCCGATCCATCGCCTCGGGTAGTTGACGTTCAGGTAGTTACGGACAGGTAAGTGCCAATGTGGTGGCGCTCCATCGTGCTGAAATATGAATTGTTGTGCTTCTTGTTCGAGCTGAGGGAACAGCCAATTCTCTAACATCTCCAGATACTGTAGTCCAGTTACAGTAGCACCTTCGAAGAAAAAGGGACCAAAAACTTTATTGGCTGAAATGGCACAGAAAACGTTCACCTTAGGCGAGTCACGTTCATACTGAGTTGTTTCCCGCGGATTCTCAGTGCCCCATATACAGACATTGTGACGGTTGACTTTCCCGTTAGTGTTGAAAGTTGCTTCATCACTAAATCTTTGAAACGAAAGATTCATCGGTTTCCATTTGAGCTAGGATAAAATCACAGAAATCGATTCTTTTAATCTTATCAGCTGCAGACAGTGCTTGAACCAATTTCAGACGATAAGGTTTCATAACTAACCTTTTTCGTAGGACTCTCCATACAGTTGATTGTGGAATTTGCAGCTCTCTGCTAGCTCTGCGAGTCGATTTTCCTGGGCTGCGAACAAATGCTTGCTGGATGCGTGCTACATTTTCATCACTCGTTCTCGGCCGTCCAGAACTTTTCCCTTTGCACAAACACCCATTCTCTGTAAACTGTTTATACCAGCGTTTAATACACCACCTATCAGGAGGTTTAACACCATACTTCGTTCGAAATGCACGCTGAACAACTGTCGTCGATTCACTTCTGCCGTACTCAATAACACAAAAAGCTTTCTGTTGAGCGGTCGCCATCTTAGCATCAACTGACGCTGACGCCTAGTCAACAGCGCCTCAAGCGAACAAATGTACAACTAAATGAAACTTTATAGCTCCCTTAATTCGCCGACAGATAGTGCTTAGCTCTGCCTTTTGTCGTTGCAGAGTTTTAAATTCCTAAAGTTGTGGTATTGTTATTGAGTCACCCTGTATATCTATAATTTGTGACATCAGTTTGCCAAATATCCTCTTTCTGACGGACACACGTCCAGCTCGTCCGATGATATTAACATCTCAAAACTCTGGCTTCTCTCTCCCCACAACCTCCACTGCTGGCGGCTCACCTGCAACTCCGCAACGCTACGCGCTGTTCACATCCAACTGCCCAACACTACAATAGCGAATATTCCAACAATGCCAACCAGCCACAGATTGCACACAGCAGTCAGTGATTTTCATACAGAGCGCTACGTGGCGTTACCAACATAGAAACCTAAACAGCCTACTTACAGAACCAGTCCTGAGAATGGCACAAACGAGAGCGGCGACGTCGAATTGCTTGTCGCAAATGCTTCAAGTCTTAAATGCAACGAGTTTGGTTCACTGTTTGAGTTGGAGGGACATACTCATGGTGAACTGATCCCTTACTATCAAAGAATACGATCAACATTGTCGTTTGACTTTTTTCGAGGCTACCAAAACGCCGCCATTCAGCACTTTGACGCCTCATGTGAGGGTCATAGTGAAAGCACCAACTTTCATCCCCAGCAATTATCTTTGACACAAATGAGGGATCACATCTGGCTCTATCCAGTAGTTCAGTAGAAATTCTTCGTCTTGGATTCTTTTTGTTCGTTTGATAGTGTATGAGGGATCATTTTTAGCATTAAGTTTCCGTTTCCCTACATATTTGCGTAAAATCTTATGACGAACATCACGATTCAAATTAAGTTCTTCTGATATCGCACGCACGGTTACATGACGGTCTTCTTGCAATAAATGCCTTAGAAGTTCCACGCTTGCATCGGCATGAGTTGTAGATGGGCGACCAGCTCTAGCATTCTCTTGCACCGAATGTCTGCCTTCACGAAACCTTTTGTGCCATTCGAAGAGGCGACTTCTTGAAAGTGCCTCGTCTGTGTATTCTTAACCTTTGTTCACGTTTCACTTGGGATTTTCCTGAGCTTAACGCAGAAGTTAATGTTCACTATTTACTCACAGTCAGCGCCCATTGTGCCACACTAAATAGTGCGCCAAGAACCCAAACAGTGTGTGGCTAAGCAGAGCCGTGCTAGCTAGTAAACTTACGCGGAATCATGATCAAGGTTATTTCAAGCACGCTCACATAGCAGGTAACATAAAAATTACATTTGTTCCTTCTCAGTACTGCGAACTCAGAAATAATAAAAAAAACCTGTCCTGGAAGTTTTCTCACAAGAGGGTGTATATCACTCAGGTGTATCAGAAACATTGGCTGAATAATTAGTTCAAGTGAAGTAGTCATAAAGTGTTAATTATTCCCTCGAAAAAATAAAGTACGTATCAGTATGCATGCGAGAATATCTATATATAATACGTTCACGTACGCCGTGCATCAAAACGAGGATTTTCGGTGCTCATACCTCAGCTTCTACTGGCGATAAAAAGGTAGGGTCAAATCTTTTGGACAGCCCTTGGGCTGGGACCATTTGTATACCCAACGGAAGGATCCCTTAAGTGTCACTATCCCACTGTATAGGGTCAAAATATGAATTTTACACTCTTCCTCTTGCTTGGGCAAATGGAGCAAATAGGGTGATTCTTTTTGCTTTTGATGTGCTGTACAGTGAGCTTGATGGGACTTATGGAGACATCATTAGTTTGTGAGTGATCCCTCGGAAAACTTCACAAAAATGGTTTCCTTACTATATTTTCGACATCACCAGCGGACCAAAACCCAGCCGAGGATTCCAAGGCGTCTAGGCATGGAAAATGGCTGAAGTTGTTACGATATATTCCTAAGATCCCGATCTCAAACAACCTTGAGAATTTATTCATATCTTTATCCATTTCCGAGATACAAAAGTTCAAAGTAGTTTATGAAGTGACGTAACACTTTCCGTTATCATCTGAGAATCCCAAGTTGTAGCTCTGAAGCACAAGCAGATCTTCTTTTGCACATAAAATCTGGTCTGAGGTGTAAAATAATTTTGCGTTATTTCAGTTTAACTTAAGTAAAACATGTAAATTGAACTGATTAAAAAATTTCTTTTCGTATCAGTTGCATGACGTACTGCAACAGAGAAGAGTAGGCGACAGCGGAAAAAGTGGTCCTAGCGGAGCACAAAAAGCGCAGGTACGTTTCTGTTTATTTAAAACACTGCTTGAAAAGCCGCGTACCAGTTGTTTCATCCTGCCTTCTCAGCACCTTTAAAAATATTCCGAAAATTTTTGGCATGGGAGCGTGTGGGCACTTTTTTATGTTGAGAGAGAAGAAGACAGTGACAGTAGCAAAGAGAAGGGAAACTTATAAATACCGGAAGATAGTACAGAGTGGTCCTGTTACAGAAAGAGCGAAGGGGACAATGACAGTGAGAGAGAAAGAGCGGGTCACAGTGGTGGTGGAACATAACTGGTGTTCATAGAACAGTGTTAGGAAAAGAGTAAAGAAGAGTGTGCGAGGGGGGAGGAGGAATAAATTGGAAATGGGTAAAGTCAGTGATAATGAGACACTCTAATGAGGAAGAGAGGGACAATGACAATGAGAAGAGACTGTAGCAGTAGGGCAAGATGAAGGGGACTGTGGCTATGGTATGGGGACAATAAGAGAGAGAGCGTGAAAATGTTCGCATGCCAAAATTTTTTGAAAATTTTTAAAGATTGTGAGGAAGGCAGACTGAGGTAGCCGGTACCACAATTTTCAGTCAGAGTCTTTTAAACAAACAGGAACATTGTCGCATTTTTTGTGCTCTGTTAATTATTTGTTTGTTTGCAGTTACTTCTCTACAGCCCTAGTAAACACCAGAAATCGCTGCCCCACAGTATTTTATCATGCCGTTGCAATAGTGGAAGTTTCATTCATCTGTGGATCACTTTGCCAGGAATACTGGACATGTCATGCTATTACCATCTGAGAAAAACAAAATTAACACAACAGAATGAATTTCACTCTGCAGTCGTGTGTGCGCTGATTTGAAACTTCCTGAGACATTAAAACTGCCCTTCAGATCGGTATGCGAACCTGGGACCTTCTCCCTTTCTTTGGCAAGTGCAGCACCGACTCAGCCATCCAAGCACATCGCACGACCCGTCAGCGCAGCTTTATTTCGCCAGTACATGTCAGGGCAGGAGGAAAGTCGTACTTGCATAGCTCAGTCGGCAGAGCACTTACCGGCGGGAAGTTAAGGTCCCAGCTTCGAGTCTGGGACCGGAAAACAGTTTTATTCTGCCAGGAAGTTCGAAAAATATCGTAATTCGTTTATACATGCTTATACATACTTCCGGATCTAGTTTGACAAAGATGGGACAGGCAATCACCATTTCGCCATTTTCCTAAAGTAATTTAGAAGGGGAGGGCCTGACGGGTAGGTGACCGATCTAGGTCAGTCAGGTTTTGCAAGGACGTTCTGTATTGAAAGAAAAGAAACAATACGATTTGGTGTTTTGCTAGACACTCCCTAGTTTTTGAAAATCGAAATCAAAGCTGATCACGGAAATCACATTTTCAATCCTAAATATCGAAAGATCGTTTACTAACGAACATTTTTATTAATGTAATATGGGGTCCAAGGTTAGTGATGTAGCTGGGGTATCAGTTATCGTGCATTTCTAAAACAACGAAGTCGGCGGCCGAGCGGTGAAGGCCATACTATAGAAAACTTAATTTTATCCATTGTTTTTCAGTGTTTCATCCGCGACTGTTTTACTTTCGTGAAATGAAGAACAAACCACCTTCGGTCACAAGTTGAGTTTATTTACTGCACTATGCATTTCGAGCCCTGGAGGCTCATCTTCAGGTGCTTTTTAATGATTTACATCAGGTTTTTTAGTTGTTTGCCTGTTGATATTACATTTATGTGTTACAACATGGTATATTGTAGATATAAGTTTAACAGCGTTAATAATATGAAACTAACTTACAGTTTAACATTGTATAATGTCTGTTTCTGTTGTGCAGTTGGTATACACAATACACAAAGCAGACATCATACAATGTTAAACTGTAACTTAGTTTCATATTGTTAACGCTGTTAAACTTATACTACAATATACCATTTTGTAACACAAAAATGTAATATAAACAGGAAAACAACTAAATAACCTGATGTAAATCACTAAAAAGCACCTGAAGATGAACCTCCAGGGCTCGAAATGCATTGTGCAGTAAATAAACTCAACTTGTGACCGAAGGTGGTTTGTTCTTCATTTTACGAATTCAAAACTGATTGTCTATGTTCGGTTCTTAGTCTAGATAATTTTTGATTCTATAGTTTTTCGCTGTAGCTGATGATATTCTGATAATGGGAGTACTTTTCTTTGCTTTTTTGAAATAAAACATAGGGACGTGTGATGAATAATCATGTATACATAACGTACTGACAGTTACTTCATTGTGCCACATGATGCGCTATGACAGTACTTTCATAGATGATAATGCTCAACCCACCTGCATGGTGATATTAATACCACCTAAATGTACCTCTCCTTGTCAATCGTGTGATAGTTTGTCCACACAGGTGAAGAATTTCACCGCCCGACTTCAAAATCATGAGAAATCATAGTAGAGCAGAGAATTACAAGGTAGGGTGGACGCTATCAAAATTCATGCGTTGGTCCACAGCCAGTTGTCCTCGCCTGCCTTTCAAGATGTACAGTTACCGGTTGGTGCGCATCCAGATTGATATCAGACCGATCTGATTTTAGCAACGTGAATCAGATGTGTTTTCCAGGAACAAGGTACTGAAAAACATGAGAGTGCGGCGAGATTTCGTTCGTTGGTGCGAGAAATATTTATGTTTTGCCTGTTTCTATGATAAATTTCACCCCAATCATTGCGAAAAGGCTCACGAATAAATATCAGTTAGGACTGTGCAATAATATACTTTAGGTGTATTTTTGAAGTATGTATTACGATGAAAATAACTATCAACGTATTATATATATATATATATATATATATATATATATATATATATATATATATATATATATATATTTGTTTGATTATTAACCACACCTCGGTGTTTTTACTTCATAAAAAGACAAAGAAAAGGATTCCACTCATCAGTATATTATCACCGGGAAAGTATCGAATGACGGAAAGACACGAGCAAAGATCGAAGACGGACCCGCAGTTTGAGAGCCTTGACTGAGCGACCGCCGACCTCGCTGTTGGACGCGCAGAGTGAGGCGTACCCACGGTACGGTATGAAAACATAAAACGTTAATAATCCTAACGTTATTGACTTTGCATCCCATATTATATTAACAAAGAATATTTTATTGTATACGGTCTTTCGATGTGTAGCATTGAAAATACTATTTTCCTTCATCAGCTTTGACCTCTATTGTTCCAAAAACTAGGGAGTGCCAAGTAAAAAGCTGAAACAATTGCCTCTTTATTTTCAGTGTAGGAAGTTCTTGTAAAACTTGATCAAAATCGGTGACCCATATGTCAATCCCCCCCCCCCCTCCTCCCCCTTGTCAGTGTAATCTTTATTCTACCGACTAGAAGGCTATTCTCTTTGTAAAAGTGCTACCTCATTCGGCGTATAATGCTGTTTTCAAAGTTCTAAGAGGCTAGTGCGACGTTGTGCTTCCATTTCTTACTCCCAGTCACTGCACACACTGCACTCACATCACACATGTATTGTTTCACGATGTAACACTGTAGTACATACACTGTCACCTGGCGTCAAGACCAAGTGTCAATGTTTGTTTTCCATTTTGTGTACCCAAATTCCCAGTTGTTAACCTAAAAAATTTGGTTAGTATCCCTCTGAAATGAGTGAGATTTTGAGCTCAAAAAGAAGATGAGATATTAGTAATATACACTACACGGCTTTGTGATTAAGGTTTTTCAGGAGAGAGACCAAAAAAAGAAAATGAAACAGGAATTTATAGTGCTTCAATTCGCTTACAGCAGCAGAATAAATGTTGCAGTTGTGTCAGGCTGATTAAGGTGCAGTCTTTAGTCGCCTGGATTCGCTTGACTTAGCTGCAACATTTTCACTGCTGTCGAAAATTAAGTATTACACCATAGTACCATGCAGCAGTATGCTGTGTTTGTTCTGGCTCCTCGAAGCGACGTGTTGCGGTATTGAGGCAAGGGTATTTCGTGAGTACCAGGACTGGGGACACGTACCTGCCAACAAACAAATAATGAAATAAGTAATTTTATATTTTCGAGGTGATAATTATAACATCAAGACTACACAGTCAGGTCGTTTAAATATCTGGGCGTAACGTTGCAAATCGATATGAAATGCAACAGGCATGTGAGAACTGTGGTAGGGAAGGTGAATGATTGACTTCTCTTTATTGGGAGAATTTTAAGAAAGTGGTGGTTCACATGTAAAGGAGATCGCATATAGGACGCTGGTGCAACCTATTCTTGAGTACAGCTCGAGTGTTTGGGATTCGTACCAGGTCGGACTGAAGGACGACATCGAGGCAGTTCAGAGGTAGGCTGCTAGAGCCGTCCGCTATGGCTGAGCGGTTCTACGCTGTTCAGATCGGAACCGCGCTGCTGCTACGGTCGCAGATTCGAATCTTGCCTCGCGCATGGATGTGTGTGATGTGAGGCTGCGGAAGAGGTTAGGAGGGAAGCTTGTCGTGTGTTGACTGGGGCCCGTCCAACCAAGTGGAACATTACAGCAGCTGAGGCGGCTGCTTCACGTTCACTCAGAATGGATCCTCATATTGTTATTTTACCTGCGGACAAGGGGAATTCCACGGCTTTGCTGAACAAGCACGATTACATTCAAAAGACGCAGTGTCTACTTTCTGATTCGGCGTATCGCAAAATCGGTGCTGACTCTACTAAGAGTGTTGAGAGAAAGACTAATAGCCACCTGAAGAAAATTTCTTTGTCACAGGAGACTATCAAGAGTCTTAATTCTTACTGTGCTGTACCACTTAGATTATATGGCCTCCCTAATGTCCATGAAGTGGCTGTCCCGTTGAGGCCTATTATTTCTAATATTGGTGCTCCGACATATCGTGTAGCTAAACATCTTGCTAGTTTGTTGAGCCCACTAGTAGGTAGGTGTGAACACCACATTAAGAACTCTGCAGATTTCTTACGTCGATTGCAGGGACTGCGTTTGAATGACTCTGATATTTTAGTCAGTTTTGATGTGGTTTCTCTTTTCACTCGCGTTCCTCTCTCTGATTCGTTGCAGCTAATTGAGGTTAAGTTTAGTGTCGAGTTAACAAATTTGTATCGACATGTGCTGACTTCCCCTTAAATTCAATGGTCAGCACTACGAGCAGACTGATGGAGTTGCAATGGGAAGCCCGTTGTCACCTATTGTGGCCAATTTGTTTATGGAGGACTTTGAGGAACGTGCATTGGAGTCAGTGACCTTGAAACCTGCGTGTTTTTTCAGATATGTAGACGATACTTTTGTTGTTTGGCCTCATGGTAGTGGGAATTTAAACCGGTTTTTGGAACACCTGAGTTCAATCCACCAGAATAATCAGTTCACTATGGAGGTGGAAAAGAATGGATGCCTTCCCTTCCTTGTGTTGGTCAGAAGGAAGACTGATGGTACGTTGGGACACTCCGTTTATAGGAGGCCTACCTACTCACAATGACTTGTATCTGCGAGCTGAAAGTTGTCACCATCCAGCTCAGCGTGAAGGAGTACTTCGTACCTTGGTTCAGAGGGCCCACGTTATCTCAGACCCTGAAAGTTTGGCAGCGGAGCTATCACATCTTGAAGTCACCTTACGTCACAATGATTGTAGTGAGAGGCAGATCAAACGTGCGTTGCGCTATCAGCCTTCTGTGCAACGGGTGAGTGACGATAGCAACGAAGTGGCACCTAAGTCTACGGCCTTTTTGCCTTACGCAGGAAGCATTTGCAACAGGAATGGCCTATTTTGCTTGAATATGATGTGAAATGTGTTTCTCGACCACCTTCTAAGATTAAGGCCCTGTTGGCGTCCGTAAAAGATGATCTTGGTTTGCGTAAGGCTGGTGTTTATCGTATTCCTTGCAGTTGTGGCATGTCATATATTGGTCAGACAATCACGACTGTGGAAGACCGGTGTATTGTACATAAGCGTCACACGCGCTTACAACAACCGAGCAAATCCGCTATTGCAGGACATTGCCCTGACACCGGTCATCCTATGGATTACAACAACACGGAGATTCTGGCTTGCACGTCCAGGTATTGGGATAGTGTTATTAAGGAAGCTGTTGAAATTAAACTATCACGCAACCTTACAAACAGATATGGTGTATTTCGTTTAAATGTTGCTTGGAATCTGGCTCTGTCCCTCGATCAAAAAACAGAGGAGCAGACTTAGTGCTACCTCACCTGTTGATTAATAGTCACTATCGATATTTCTGATGTTGGTTATCTTTGGTTGTGTGTTGACTCTGCGGTTACTTGTTCTGTGTGTGATATCTTCCTTGTTTCTCCTCTGTGAACCGAGGTATTAAATTGCCTTGCACATTGCTTCCTGCTTGCAGTTGTGCCTTGAGAATGGCAGGGTGTGCTCCTGTCGAGATATCGGCGGTGGTCGACGACGTCACCCGGCAGCAAACCTGTAAATTATTTGAACATTCAATTCGCCGGGAAAAGTTAAGGTCTCACATCAGTAGATAATTCGTGTCATATTCCAACCTCAAATTATTCACCTAGAGGGCTCGGTAATATTCTTTTCCGTCATTACTTGCTTTCTATGGAATCTTTTACCTGTCTCACACGGATTAATAATTGTGTTATGGCTGGCTCTCGTATAATTCTGAGGGAATGCCGTCTATTGCAGGGGCCGTGTTTCGACCTACGTACGTCTTTCAGTGCTCTTTCAAATTCTTCTCGCAGTACCGCTCTTACCATCACATTTTCTTCTTCAAAGGTCAAGGACATCCATTTTAAGATAGTTCTTTGCGTCTTATAGTATACCCTTTTAATGAGAAAAGTTAAAACAAATTAAAAAGTATTGTTTACGATATAAATGTAATATAAAGCCTCAGATGATGAACACGGAACCAAGGCAGAAACTTTCTCGACATCGTTACATTTTTATTTATTTGAATTTGAATTAAGTGAGAAAAGGAAGAGTTCGTGATACCTAGGTTAACAACAGAATCTCCGACTCGCAAGTCAGCCACGGTACGACCTGCTTCAGCTGAACTGCCATGCGCAAAGACGATTTGGGTTGATCTCAGGACTGCGAAATTCATGCCCACAGTGTGCAACTACAATACATGAAGCGTTTTTGTCGTAGATCTGTTTGTCATCTGCTCATTATACACACTAACATTTCGAGGTGTACAGAAAATGAAATAGCATGCAGATAATTCCGAAAGCATCGTTACGTACTATTTTTCATGCATAGCAATATACAAGGTGGTCCATTGATAGTGACAGGGCCAAATCTCTCACAAAATAAGCATCAAACGAAAAAACTACAAAGAACGAAACTCGTCTAGCTTGAAGGGGCAAACCTGATGGCGGTATGGTGGGCCCGCTAGATGGCGCTGCCATAGGTCAAACGGATATCAAATGCGTTTTTTTTTAAGTAGGAGCCTCCATTTTTTGCTACATATTCGTTTAGTACGTAAGGAAATATGAATGTTTTAGTTGGACCACTTTTTTCGCTTTGTGATGGATAGCGCTGTAATAGTCACAAACGTATAAGTACGTGGTATCACGTAACATTCCGCCAGTGCGAACGGTATTTGCTTCGTGATACATTACCCGTGTTAAAATGGACCGATTACCACTTGCGGAAAAGGTCGATATCGTGTTGATGTATGGCTATTATGATCATAATGCCCAACGGCCGTGTGCTGTGTATGCTGCTCGGTATCCTGGACGACATCATCCAAGTGCCCGGATCGTTCGCCGGATAGTTACGTTATTGAAGGAAACAGGAAGTGTTCAGCCACATGTGAAGCGTCAACCACGACCTGCAACAAATGATGCCCAAGGAGGGGTTTTATCTGCTGTCGCGGCTAATCCGCAGATTAGTAGCAGACAAATTGTCCGAGAATCGGGAATCTCAAAAACGTCGGTGTTGAGAATGCTACATCAACATCGATTGCACCCGTACCATATTTGTATGCACCGGGTATTGCATGGCGACGACTTTGAACGTCGTGTACAGTTCTGCTACTGGGCACCAGAGAAATTACGGGACGATGACATATTTTTAGCAAGCGTTCTATTTAGCGACGAAGCGTCATTCACCAACAGCGGTAACTTAAACCGGAATAATATGCATTATAGGGCAACGGAAAATTCACGATGGCTGCGACAAGTGGAACATCAGCGGCCTTGGCGGGTTAATGTATGGTGCGGAATTATGCGAGGAAGGATAATTGGCCCCCATTTTATCGATGGCAATCTAAATGGTGCAGTGTATGCTGATTTCCTACGTAATGTTGTACCGATGTTACTAAAAGTTGTTTGACTGCATTACAGAATGGCGATACACTTCCAACATGATGGATGTGCGGCACATAGCTCGCGTGCGGTTGAAGCGGTATTGAATAGCATATTTCATGACAGGTGGATTGGTCGTCGAAGCACCATACAATGGCCCGCACGTTCACCGGATCTGACGTCCCCAGATTTCTTTCTGTGGGGAAAGGTGAAGGATGGATATTTGCTATCGTGATGCACCGACAACGCCTGAAAACATGCGTCAGCGCATTGTAAGTGCATGTGCGAACATTACGGAAGGCAAACTACTCGCTGTTGAGAGGCATGTCGTTACACGTATTGCCAAAATAATTGAGGTTGACGGACATCATATTGAGCATTTATTGCATTAACGTGGTATTTACAGGTAAACAAGCTGTAACAGCTGTGATAAACCTTTTGCATTTCCTTTATGTTTTCGTCTTCTTTAAAGGCAAAGAGACAAGATGAAGCGGTAGCCCATCATAGAGCCTATGCCTACCGTCATGTATTTTTTGACTTTCAGTTGTTAATAAACAGAGGATTTTTTCTGGTACCAGTAGGAGGAAGGAGGGAGTCGCGCTCAGCTAGTGAACGAGTGAGAAGCACGCCATTTTTAGCGAGTAATTGTAGACCGCCATTTTGGGGTCGCTATGAATAAGTGAGGAGTATGTATTTCATATGTGCACCGTTTAGAAAAATACAGTATTGTTTTATTAACTGAAAGGTCGTGTGAGTTGTTATTTCAAATAGTACAATAATTACAATAACTGAAGCCCACCTGTGTACTTTGGAAAATTACGAAGATCCGATAAGCTTAATAGGAACACGGTCAAGACTTCAAAGGTGAACGCGGCGACCAAACGTAGCATTATAAAGAATGGTAAGCACAAATCTACAGCGGAGAAAGAAACGACTTCTCCCTGCAAAATAATATGAACTAATACGAACTTATTTCCAGGCATAGCTCAGCTTATTGTGCTTGTCATTCACGTCGAAAAATTAATCTCATTAATTCAATACATTTAAAAAGCCACGCATTTTATTATCATCTATTCCATTATTTTATTATAATATACAGCATGCGTTCTCAAAAATAAGTTCACAAAGGTACACGTATCACATAGGAATAACCGAAATAAAATGTTCAAACGTACCTACGTTTAATTTAAAAAAAAAAAAACCTACCTGTTACCAACTGTTCGTCAAAAATTGTGAGCTATATGTTTGTGACTATTACAGCGCCATCTATCACAAAGCGAAACCAGTGGCCCAACTAAAACATTCTTATTTCTTTACGTACTACACGAATATATAATAAGAAATCGGGGTTGCTATTTACAAAAAAAAAAAAAAAAAAAAACGCATTTGATAACCGTATGACCTTTGGCAGCGCCATCTAGCGGGCCAACCATAGCGCCGTCTGGTTTCCCCCTTTACGCTAGACAAGATTCGTTCTTTGTAGTTTTTTCGTTTGACGCTTATATCGTGAGATATTTGGCCCATCACGATCAATGGACCACCCTGTACATGGAGTTAACACTACTTTTCTGTAACTCGCAAACGAGTTTTAAATAAGAAATATTATAGTTGTGTAGCATCTGAAAATACAGTTGACTTGCCGAACATATTGAACATGAGTTAAGAGTCCCACGATCACAAACATAAATTCCTTTATTTTCGAAACGGCTACGTGATGACTGTGGCTAATGGCATGGAGGGCATCGCAGGGACTGCTAAGTAATGTGACTTAACAGCTCTCGGTATTCCTCCTCTTTGTTCGCTACTTTCATTTACAGCAGAATATATAAAAACAAACAGTGTATAAGATTAATTACGTGTATGTGATATTCTGTGCAGCGGAGGAGGAACAATAACGTATAACCTCAATAAGACAGCTTCATTGCACGAAAAGCAGAAAATCACACATGCATAGGACACAAAAAGTATTCATGTAAACAAAGACACTTGAAAATTAGAATAAATTCTCAAAATGCCTTCTGCTAAATATGAAAAAGTAAGTAACTTGTGCAGTTTTTCATTAAACAAATCGCAAGTCACACTAATATCCACTGTAGAGTGACCGTCACAACTCTGACTGAGTCGAATACGTTTGGCCACTGAGAATTACTCCCTTTGGTACAGAGTCAAGCGGCTTTTCTGTGTATAAGCTCACCCACGCAGTTCATTTTTCTAGAACAGTGTCTCGCAAAATGGCTAAGCGTGATTTCACTGCAGTGTTTTACGTAGTGTATCATCTAATAGCTAGTACAGTTATCGCCCTCGCAGCAGGAGGAAGTCCTCTCGAGAGGAATGAGACGTGACTAAGCAGCGAGCAGCAGGGCAGAGAAGCCTGCAGGCGACGTCCGCGCTGCTCCACAGTGTGTGCGTTTTCGTGGAACACAGGAGGCGCCACGCAGCTGCTACGGTCGCAGGCGTCCCAATGCACGTTCAGTCTGACCGTGGGGAACTGACGTCATTGGCTCAACTTACTCCTAGGTCTGTACATCGTCCCATGTCCAAAACATCTGCTTTGTTGTCTGCTGACAAGTCCAATTAACCACTACACGTGGCATCGTTGTTAATGCAAGTATTGGATGGCACGGAAGAACCTACCTGAAAACCACCTGGAAATATGTTTTCTGCATATACTTTTCTACATCTACATATATATTCTTCTAGCCACCAAGCGGTGTGGGGCCGAGGGCACAATTCGCGCCAGTTATATATCTCCCCCCCCCCCCCCTCCGTTCCATTCGCGGATCGCTTCAGGAAAAATCGACTGTCTGAACGCCTCAGTACGAGCTCTTAATTTCCCCTATCTTTGAATGGTGATCACTGCGCGATTTGAAAGTTGGTAGTAATAATATATGCTCTACATCCTCGCCGAAGATCGGATTTCGGAATTTAGTGAGCAACCCCTTCCGTTTAGCACGCCGTCTATCTGCAAGTGTGTCCCAATTCAAACTTTCTGTGAGATTTGTAACGCCCTCCCGATGGCTAAATGTACCAGTCACGAATTTTGCCGCTCTTCTTTGGACCTTCTCAGTCTCTTGAATCAGACCCAACTGGTAAGGGTCCCATACGGAAGAACAATACTCTTAAGACTGGACGAACTAACGTATTGTAAGCTATTTTCTTTCTCGAAGGACTGCGTCGCTTCACGATTCTACAAATAAACCGCAATCTAGAGTTCGCCTTGCTCGTTACTTGTGTAATCAGATCATTCCATTTGAGATCATTTCGAATAGTCACACCCAGATACTTGACGGATGTTACCGCTTCCAAAGACTTGGCATTTAGTTTGTACTCGTACATTAATGGGGATTTTCGCCTTGTTATACGCAGTAGGTTACACTTACTAATTTTGAGAGATAACTGCCAGTCATTACACCACCTCATTCTCATCCTCATTGATTTTTTCACAAATTTCGTGTGATACTACTTTCCTGTAGACTACAGCATCATCGGCAAACAGTCTAATGCCGCTGTCAGTACCATTAACCAGATCGTTTATGTAAATCGTAAAAAGCAGCGGACCTATAACGCTGCCCTGGGTCATACCTGAAGTTACGCTTGTTTTTGTTAAAGTCACCCCGTTCAGGGCGACATACTGCTCCCTGTCTGTTAGAAAACATTCTGTCCTACCGCACAAGTTATCGGATAGACAGTAAGCTCGCACATTTTGGAGCAAGCCACAGTGCGGAAGTGAGTCGAACGCCTTTCGAAAGTCGGGAAATTCGGCATCAACCTGCGAGCCGGTATCTAGAGCCTGTTGTATATCATGCACAAAGAGGGCCAGCTGTGTCTCGTATGACCGCCGTTTCCTAAAACCGTGCTGGTTTCTGCAGATGAGCTTCTCAGAGTGTAGAAAGATCATTATGTCTGAACACAAAATATGTTTCATGATTCTACATCACATCGATATCAGTGAAATTGGCCGGTAATTAAGTGCATCCGATTTTCTACTCTTTTTATACATTGCTATGACCTGGGCATTCTTCCAGTCCCGTGGAACTTTTGAACGTCACCTGGGCGAGAGTGGTTACCAACGAATCCTCCCTCTTCATAAATGCGATATTTAATCCCTGTCGTCCAGACACTATTCTTAGGTCAGTGTCAGGAACAATGTTGACTCTTTACCTATAAACATAAATGGTATTAATCAAATAGAGACGTAATATTTCAGCAATTGTGCCAGTACCAAAACTATTTTATTCAGCGCCTTCGAGGAATCCGTGCTAACTGTATCCAGGATCGACCGAAGGTACCAAGAACGCGACTCATGGTTGAGAGACTACGTGGAAAATACGGAAGAGGCGGTTTTAATAAGACCTCATTAATAATATTAATTAGAAGATCGAGCATGGCGGCGCTGTTGTAAGACACTGGACTCGAATTCCATAGAAATGCGGCCCAAATATTTACAGTGTGTTTGACTGTTATAGGTTCAAACGCAAGAGGCGAGTAGAGGACAACGAAAGAAACAAATAATCCTAATAAACATGCACCCGGAAACCAACGGTTTCCCTAATACAATCTACGAGAGACGTTCAATTAGTAGAGCAACACTTCTTTGTTCTGAAAGCCGGTTGCTTTTATTCAGGATTCCAATAAACTATATTATTCCCTACTCTTTTAGGCAACAACGTACTCTCCGTTGGACGGGGCTCCTCACGCCTTGTTATTGGGAGAGCCTGTAAGTGCGCATGTTACCACTCTACTTGTTGACGTCGAAGCCAACGTCTTGCTGCGTCAGTCACGTCCCCATCATTCATGCACTGTTTCTCGAGGAGTGCAGCCTTCATTGGGCCAAACAGATGGAAGTCGGAAGGTACGAGATCCGGGCTATAGGGTACGTGAGGAAGACCAGTCCAATGAAGTTTTGTGAGCTCCTCTCGGGTGCATAGACTTGTGTGAGGCGTTGCGTTATCGTGGGGAAGAAGTTCGTTTGCATTTTTGTGGTAATGAACACGCTAAAGTCGTTTCTTCAATTTCCTGAGGGTAGCACAGTACACTTCAGAACTGATAGATGCACCATGAGTTAGGACACCAAACAAAATAACCTCTTTAGAGTCCCAAAAGACCGTCACCACGACTTTGCCCGCTGAGGGTGGGACATTGAACTTCTTCTTCGGATGAGAGGTGGTGAGGCGGCCCTTCGTGGAGTACCGTTTTGTTTCCGGTTCGAAGTGGTTAAGCAATGTTTCATCGCCGGTGGCGATCAGCTTCTTAATGCCCTAAGCATTTCCGCACAGATGGGCATTCATTGTTCGTTATGGTATTCTGTTAGGCGACGAGGAACTTGTCGGGCACTCATCTTGGAGTAACCCAACTGGTGGGCAAGTGTGTCAGCACTACCGACAGAGTAGTCCAGTTTTGCAGCGAGTTGGTTGACTGTGATCTTTCGATCACATCCAATGAGAGTGTCCGCACGTTCCATCGTCGCAGTAGCCACAGCTGAGTGCTGCCAGCCGGCATGCGGGAGATGGGATAGGTTTGCGCAGTCTTGTAGCGAATATGACAAGACACCTCGCCCAAAGGCTCACGGTGCTTTTGTTCACTGCCACGTTTCCGCACACTGCCAACAAGTGCCTGTGAATATCTGAAGTGCTCTGGTTTTCCGCCAAAATAAACACAATAACAGCTCTGTGCTTCGAACGGAAGTCCGTTACAGACGGCTACGTACAGTACTACGTACACTATCAGAACTTTATGAAATGGGACGGCCTGAAGCGGCAATATTCCACCATGTCCTACAACAAATTCCGCGTTTTTTCAACGAAATCTGGTCGACGAAACGGATATGAAGCATTGCTTATTCAATGCCTCTCCCATGGTACAAGGAAATCATATTTTGTTGTGTTTATTTACAGACAATAATTAACTATAAAACGTCGTTAACTTAAAAACATTGATAGTAAAGCACTGTCAAATGGAAAGGGTTACCACAGAATTTCATTAGACTGAGAGAGTTTGATGTAATGTAACTTAAAAGATAAGTATTATTAGATATTTGTTTACCGAAACCTTCGTGACATAGCTTTATTTTCGTTTCCGAAAGAGGAACGGCCATCAAAAACAGAATACTACCTTCTTCGAAGGCCTCTTTGCTTCGAGTATGAAGACAGAAAACCGAACTCTCTCTCACCTGAACACAGTTTCGAGTAGAGCCAGGAAACATAAATTAAGTTGACTGGGACAGAGGTATTGCGACGCCTAATATGAGGTGGTTGTTGTGTTCTTCAGACCAGAGACTGGTTTTATGCAGCTCTCCATGCTACTCTATCCTGTGCAAGCTTCATCTCCCAGTACCTATTGCAACCTACATCCTTCTGAATCTGCTTACTGTATACATCTCCTGGTCTCCCTCTACGATTTTTACCACCCACACTGTCCTCCAGCACTAAATTGGTGATCCATTCATGCCTCATAACATGTCCTGCCAACCGATCCCTTCTTCTAGTCAAGTTGTGCCACAAATTCCTCTTCTCCCCAATTCTGTTCAATACTTCCTCATTGGTTATGTAAGCTACCCACCTAATCTTCAGCATTCTTCTGTAGCACCACATTTCTAAAGCTTCTATTCTCTTCTTGTCGAAACTATTTATCGTCCATGTTTCACTTCCATACATGACTAAACTCCACACAAATACTCTCAGAAACGACTTCCTGACATTTAAATCTATATTCGATGTTAACAAACTTCTCTTCTTGAGAAATCCTTTCCTTGCCATTGCCAGGCTACATTTTATATCCTCTCTACTTCTACCATGATCAGTTGTTTTGCTCCCAAAATAGCAAAATTGCTTTAGTACTTTAAGCGTCTCATTTCCTAATCTAATACCCTCAGAATCACCCGGCTTAATACGACTACATTCCATTATCCTCGTTTTGCTTCTGTTGACGTTCATCTTATGTCCTCCTTTCAAGACACTGTCCATTTAGTTCAACTGCTCTTGCAGGTCCTTTGCTCTCTCTTACACAATTACAAAGTCATCGGCGAACGTCAAAGTTTTTATTTTTTCTCCATTGATTTTAATTCCCACTCCGAATTTTTCTTGTGTTTCCTTTGCTGCTTGCTCAATATACAGATTGAATAACATCAGGGAGAGGCTACAACCCTGTCTCACTCCCTTCCCAACCACTGCTTCCCTTTCATGTCCCTCGACTCTTATAACTGCCATCTGAGTTCTGTACAAATTGTAAATAGCTTTTCGCTCCCTGTATTTGACCCCTGCGAACTTCAGAATTTGAAAGAGAGTATTCCAGTCAACATTATCGAAAACTTTCTCTAAGTCTACAAATGCTAGAAACATAGGTTTGCCTTTCCTTAATCTATTTTCTAAGATAAGTCGTAGGGTCAGTATTGCCTCACGTGTTACAACATTTCTACGGAGTCCTAACTGATCTTCCAGGAGGTCGGCTTCTATGAGTTTTTCCATACGTCTGCAAGCTATTCGTGTTAGTATTTTGCAGTCGTGACTTATTAAGTTGATAGCTCGGTAATTTTCTCATCTGTCAACACCTGCTTCCTTTGGGATTGGAGTTATTATATTCTTCTTGACGTCTGAGGGTATTTCGCCTGTCTCATACATCTTGCTCACCAGGTGGTAGAGTTTACTCAGGGCTGTCTCTCCCAAGGCTATCAGTTGTTCTAATGGAATGTTGTCTACTCCCGGAGCCATGTTTCGACTTATATCTTTGTGTCTAAGGTATATGGTCTTAAATAAGATTCCCTGTCTCTGTGTCGATTTTAAAAATGACGTTAAAATTCTATACAAAACTTTCTGTTCTCTCTGTCGCTTCCTTGAGTACACAGTGTCACCACAGCTCTTCGTCTCGATAAGACAACTTAAGCCAAACTGTGTGAAGGAGCACAGACACATTAATTTGCCACAGTCTCTGATCCAACTGTCTTCGTACACATGGATGTAAATGTCTATTGTTGGGCCAATGGAAACGATACTGCTGTAATAGAGCACTTTCATGAGAGCACTTAGCTCAGGTGGATCGCAGTATTTTCATACATTCTCCGACGTTGGCAGCGGAGGGTGTGTTGACACTTCCAGTAAGAAATGTCCACTTGAGAGAGGCCACACTTCTCGTGTTCCGACTGGCACGCGAGGCCGCGAGGTCGCGGCCGTGCAGTCGACGCCTTTCCCCCACCCTGCCCCCTGAAGCTGATGAGAGCGTCTTGTGTTAATGGCCGGCATTTGTCAGAGGCGGCCCAATGAAAGGCCCGTAACGAATTGGTCAGGGGGATCACCGGCCGGCTGTCGTGAGTAACGGACCAGCGCTGAGTCGAGTGCTCGCATTGAGGGACCCCGGCTGGCGCGGCTGCTCAAGGACGCTGCAGTCAATAGCGGCGCAGCCTCTCATTGTGCCTCGTGATAAATTCAGCCCGTCATACTGTAAAAGAGAAAATACATTCGAAACGTAATGTGCCTAGAATGAGTCGTTCTCCACGCACGTCAGTGAAGACGTAACGTGGAGCGAGGAGTAGGTGCCTTCAGTCTAGGTTCCCATTTCTTAAGACATGCGAATTTAAAAAAATATGATTCAATCGAAATGTCTCAAAACTCAAATGGTTCAAAGGGCTCTAAGCACTATGGGACTTAACATCTGAGGTCATCAGTCCCCTAGGACTTAGAACTACTTAAACCTAACTAACCTAAGGACAACACACACGTCCACGTCCGAGGCAGGATTCGAACCGGCGACCGTAGCGGTCGCGCGGTTCCAGACTGAAGCGCCCAGTACCGCTCGGCCACACCGGCCGGCTCGAAATGTCTTAGTTGTTTTTACGGTACCTCGTAAACTTGTTACAAATTACTTCATCCATCTGTAAGTGTTTTCGTTGAAAAAAAAATCAGCAAATAGAAGCACAAAAGAAATGTCTTTTTTATCGGTTTCAGGCACCTAGTATCCTTCTTCTGAAGTTCAGAATTATCGCTAAGAATGCCATAACTCTAACCTTCTGAAAACAGGCACGAGATACATGAAAACAGTAAAGAAACAAAATTTATTTTTTTCAAGTGGTTGCTGATTTTTTCCACAAAACACTTGCTGTGTAATTCAGTACGGCAGATGCTAGACTGAGATTCATTGGAACAATCCTCCGGAAATGCAGTCCTTCAACAAAGAATGTAGCTTAAAAAACATTCTCGAATATTGCTCGTCAGTATGGGATCAGTACCGGACAGGATCGAGAGAGGAAATAAAGAAGATCCAAAGAGGAACACCACGTTTCGTTATCAGTTTATTTAATAAGCGGGAGAGCGTCACAGTGATCATAAAGCAAATACAGTGGCAATCGCTGCAAAGAGGTGTTCTGCACCACAGTGTGGGTTATTGTTCAGAGAACATACATTCCTCGAAGAGTCAACAAATATATTGATGATTCCTATGTATATCATGCGAAAATACCGTGAAGATAAAACTAGAGAGATTCGAGCCCACACTAAGGCTTACCTGTAATGGTTCTTCCCGCGATCTATTCTCGACTGGTACAGAAAAAGGCGGAAGTGACAGTGGTGCACAGTTCCCTCAACCACGCACCACCAGGTGGCTTAAGGAGTAAAGATGTAGCTGTAGATGTAGATCATATCCGACCGGACCAAATGTCAAACATTGCAGTACCAATGAGGAAGAAATACGTATCTTCCATGAGACTGCGATAAAGAGCAGCAGACTTATAATGCGACTTTCTGAAGGTGTACCGCGCACATGACGTGACCCCAAAAGCTGTCCAGGGCAGTCCCTGTCACAAACAACGTGGTGAGTTCTGTTTTTTGGTGCATGACTTTATCCACAGATCAAGATCCATCTGTTGGTCTCACTAAGAAGAGCGCGAGTTCCAAGTTATGAAGGAGTCTCTAGCAAGGAACATTTCACTGAACCACATCTGTTTTAACAAGATGTTTTACCTCGACACAGATAGTTCCGGTTATGCCAATTGTACTAGGAACAAGGTGAGGAAGAACAGAAGAAACACTCAGCCATGTGCTTTGCGAGTCAAAGTTAAGTGATTGCAAGGAGAGGTACATTGTGACTGAGAACGAGTTATTAGTAGTAGTTTGAAGCCAGTACAGGTTCCGACAGTATTTACTAGGCCTCAGCTAAAGGTAGCAACCGACCACCGGGTGCCAACACTTCTGAACTGTTGTCAGAACTTGAATTCCAGATTACTTCGCTTGGCATTCGCCTTGCAGGAATTTAGTTACACCATCCAGTGCATGCATTGAAGGAATAATATATCCCCACATGCGTTAACCTTCTTCCTCTTGGAATGCCTGACGAGTATCTGGACCGCTCAGGGAGTAAAGAGATCGATATCCGCTGGATTAAGAAGGTCGTGGGTGATGCAGAAATGAGGTGTACATTCCGCGACATAGCTCCTCCTGTCAGACGATCCTAAGTTTCTGGAGATTAAGAATCAAGTACTCAAAGATCGACTGAGTGAGTCGGTATGTGCGAGCTACCCTTTGCTGGACAGTGTGTCAGGACGCAGTTTGGCAAGAAGACAAAGATGGCAACAGAATCTGGGTTTTTCCCCTTGAGATAGAAGTCTTCTGGTCGGAGGTGACCTGCTGTGCACGACAGGCTGTAACCTGTGCGCTACTAAGCCGTTATCCACCCCCTACCCCTTTCCATCCACAAACACAAACACTTGCCGAGGGTGGATCACGTCTGAGGCCCGATCTGCCACAATGAAGTCCTCCCAGTAAGTAGATTAGTTTACTGAGTAATACAAATGCTAACACTCAACCAGGGCAACCATTTAGATTAAATTAAGATTTGCGATAGAATAAAGCTACCTCACCATTAAGAAAGAATAGAGGAAAGCGAGAAAACTACCAATATTTATATTGTTAACTTTTTTACTATGTGGAAGGAACTTAGATTGTGAAAGTTGTGAAAGTAGGTACCAGGACTTGCTGGACTTAAAACAAACACTGGAGGCAACACAACAATGTCAATCTCGACGTCTGTTTCTTCCAGAAACTCCCAGGGGCTGCAAGAAAGGGAACAATGCCTGGATATTGACGACGAATCTTTGTGGGTAAAACGCATTTGGCAGGTAGCATTCTTTTGAGGGTAATTGCCCAAGATGGTGGAAAACGAAACAATATAGAAACTAAGTGGAGATTGTAAGCATTCATTGTAAAACAGAAAAGGATGCAAAGAATATGTAGTACTTAGTTGAACGTTAGTATTAATGGAAAATCGAGACTGAAACGTATTCTTTGCATTAGTGAAGTTGTCAATTCAAATGGTTCAAATGGCTCTCAGCACTATTGGGCTTAACTGCTGAGGTCATGTCCCCTAGAACTTAGAACTACTTAAAGCTAACTAACCTAAGGACATCACACACATCCATGCCCGAGGCAGGATTCGAACCTGCAACCTTAGCGGTCGCGTGGTTCCAGACTGTAGCACCTAGAACCGCTCAGCCACTCCGGCCGGCTGAAGTTGTCAATGATGATGAAACTGCACGAGTGCTAGGAATTCAGGAAATGAGGTGGCGCTACTCTGAGGGGAGAAAGGCAACCGCAAGGAAACGTAGTTTTAAGGAAATTCAGGCTTTTTTTGTATGTATATTGTCTTGTTTTATTTTCGTAGTTATATCAAACTCGTAACTGTAAAGCCTGGAGGAGCCTGAGAAAGGCCATTTCGCAACTGAACCACCGCGATATCTGTGTCACATTTATCTCCTTCAGAGTGTGCTGAACAGGAAGACATCTCAGAGGACTAAAGAAATTGACGAGGGCTGTGCAGTTTAAAGCGACAGCAGCTGGATGTGAGCAGATGCCCCTAAAGGCCCCAGACAGGAGGTAAACAGATGGCCGAGGCACCGAAGGATAGGCTGCAGTGAACGGGTAGCAGCCTCTGGTTGCCATGGCATGGACATGCCCGTGGGAGAGGTGACTGGCAGCGGCTGGCTACCGTCGATGGACAGGCCGCTGGGGCTCCACAACTGGTCACCACCTGCGGCTGAGCTGCTCTGACACTTGTGTAGGTGCCACGATTAGTGTTCCCATACAGGGGACCAAAGTGTAACTTACAGACCCTGCCCAAGAACTAAGCGAACGTGCTTGGCGTGGCCAAGCGAGGGGTCCATAGCGCCCCATGAAAATACAGTACATTCAGTGCAGTTTCATTCTTTTTTTCTGGCAAGGATCACGTGTTTCAAAGGGAACTCATAAAATACCTTTCTTATTACTGGATACCGCTACCAGTGGAACATTGTTCCACTTTTGTAATTGCGTTAGAATTTTTGTTTAAGTGCTTGTGCACACAGGTAGACCTGAAGGAAACATCGTTTTTTGTTGAGCTTGTAAATATTTCTTGTCTTTGATGTGGTTATGTTGATATTGCTTGACTCTGACGATTAGGGAGGGCTTCTGTCACCCTGATAGTCAACTGCTCTCAGAATCAAACAAATGGAGGGAGCAGTTATGACACAGAGATTGTTTGAAGGCATACCACATGCACGATGCGCCACAACAGCTGTCTGTGGTAGTCCTTATCACAAAGAAAGAGGAACAAATTAAATTAATGTCATAATTCCAATTCAGATTTGTGTTACTAAATTCCACGCTTATTGATGACTAGCCTTTTCCCCGCAGCTTCACAAGCACATGCTTTTGTCATAAATTGCCCACAACGCCTTCCCCTTCTCTGTTTACACCTCTCCTTCTGTAATTCTGTCTCTTCATCTCCTTCTCCTCCCTCTCTCTCTCTCTCTCTCTCTCTCTCTCTCTCTCTCTCTCTCTCTATCTCTATCTCCTCCTCCTCCTCTCTGTGATTATGTTGTCCTCAACTCTCTCTCTGTCCATCCCCTCCTCACTCCCTCTCTCTATCACCTCCTCCCCCTCTATGTGGCGGTCTCCTCTTACTATCTGAACATCTCCTGCCCCCTCTCTGTCCATCTCTTCCTCATCCCTCTCTCTGTTCATCTCCTCTGTCCACTTTATGTGATGTCCACCTTCTCCACCTCCACAGTCTCTGACTCTCTCTCCCTGCCGCCCCGACCACTCTCTATCCTCCTCTCCCTTCCTGTTTCAACCTTCCTTCCCCTTATTGAGTATCCACGCCACTGCCTCCCACTCTGTCTATGCATCCCTCCATTCAGGGTAATACTACAACAATGCAACACACCTATCATGGAGCGTAACATACAAGTTGGGAGCTGGAAAACCTTTCTTATGCCGGACATGTAGGCTTGCATTGCAATGTAGGACAGTAAGACAGACCGATACTACTACTCACAGCATGCCAGTCATGCAGGGCACCCTATAAGCCAGGGGTTGAAAAATATACTTTTTAGCCCATATCTCCGCACCTATTGGCGGTAGGAGGTTGTAAACCCACAGTGCAGGTACTCTCAAGGCCGCTGTTTCTGTGTTCATTGCTTGAAATCGATCCAAGGGTTTAGGAGAACATCCCAGACATACATACACACATACACTCTACTTTATATGTATAAGAGATAATCTCAGACTGGACAGATCATTAATTCAAAAATCATAGAACTTAATCAATGCATTTATGCAAATATATCAGTTTTCCTGAGCCAATGGAAGCCTATGCGTGGGGGCATCGAATGGAGGTGCAAAATAATTTCCATAGTCACCATTCATTTGCTTTAGAAAATGCACGTTGTTATGGTGGTGTTCAGTCAGAAGACAGGTTTAATGCAGCTCTCTATACTGCTCTATTCTGTGCAAGCCTCCAGTACAAAATGGTGAGCCCATGGTGTCCCAGAATGTGTCCTATCAACCGACCCCTCTTTAGGTCAAGATGTGCCACGAATTCCTTGTCTTCCCAATTCTGTTCAGTATCTCCTCATTAACTGCGTGATCAACCAATCTAATATTCAACATTCTTCTGTAGTACTGCATTTCTAAAACTCCTGTTCTCTTTTTATCTAAACTGTTTATCGCCCATGTCTCACTTGTAACGTCTTGTAATAAACAAAGACAATATATTATGTAATAATTAAAATATTAGATGTGTCATATTGTGTCATTATGTAAAATTATGTATTATTTTCTTTATTTTTTTATTTTTGAGAACGTCTGTGTCGGCGAGTAATAAGACCGACACAGAAGATAAATGTTGTACAGAGATCACCAACTGAATTTGTATATAAGGCATGATGTAATGCAATGTCTTTGTCTTCTTAATCTGAAAGCTGTGAGATAAAGATCTCCTGTTATTGTCGTAGAGAGCGCGAAGGTAGCATTCTTTTGTCGAGATTGTGAATTGGACGCCATTGCGCGTGAATGTACACAGGTCTGTAATTATTAAGATATTTAAATGTTTAAATAGAGTTGTTTAAATGAAAACTTGTATTACTTAAATGTTAAAGTGTGCCTGCCTATTATCCCATCCTGTTAAGATATTTTTCAGCCATATAAAAATATTATCTGTGGAGCTGAGCTGTGTGGAGAAAGAAGAGCCGCTGCCGCGGCGTATTTAAACGACTTACAATATAGTCGAGTATACCGCAAGGAAGCGGTAAAATAATAGTAAAAAATAATATTATTTCTTTTAGCTCCCAGGCTGGCAGTGAAGATCAGCAGATTTTATGATGTGTTGCAGGTTGACGCGGGCTGCTGATAGGATATAATTTTCAGTGCAAATAATTTTATGTACCTAAAGAATCTGATAGGAAACTTGCTGTGCTCCGTTCTGATCTGGCTAAATTTTATAGTGAATACGTAATTTTCTTTAATGAGAGTCTCATGTTCTTGGGCTAGCCGTGGTATGAAATAGCATTTTAGTAAGAAATAAAATCCACTGCAAACTTGTATTTGTGAACGATCGTACGAACTGTAACATCAGTGATCATAGGACATTAATTTCAACTTTGAATAATTACGAAGTAGGAAAGATATATTGATACTTAGCATGAGTTGCAGTTACTAAAAAATCGTTCTTTAAATTGTAGGCCAGATTCAGAACAATAATACTTCCATCATTTTATTTTGCTAAAAAAGGGTAACGATGATAAAGCAATTAAAAGCACAGCATTGTTAAAAGAATTTCACGTCACTCTTCCCATATATTTTTATAAAAGCAACAATTAACGAAAGAAAAGTCGGCAACAGCTATAGTAGTTTTTTTTTAAGAGAGGAGACGTGAAACTGGCGCCCAAAAACGCGGGGCCCGAATTTGCAGTGGCCACAATTATAAAATTTTATGTATTTTCTTTCAGTGTCTATTGTTATGTAGGTGTATATGTATATGTATTTAGTGTTAAATGTATGTATATCATGATCTATGCTATGTATTAATGAATGTTCAAACACTCTTACATGACAAAACGTACTACTGCAAACGAGTTTGAGAAGACGATCCTGATTGTACTGAGAAGCTCTAACGACTACGTAATCCGGGGGCAGCCGGACCCCGAGATAATAGAAACTAAAGGTAAGACTACAGTGTAGTTGTCCTGTTTGTAGAAGTTGAGCTCCAGTGAAGTAATCTCATATCGCTAGTGGTGTGCATATTGTACGTAGTTTGATGTTAGTATTTGTGACAGGACAAAGTTGATGTAGATAGTAATTTTTAGTGTGCAGTGTAGTGTATATAAAGTGATGTATTTTGTGTGCAAGGGGAAAAACTGTTAGATTTTGTGTTTTAGTAAGCAATTTAGGAATATGGTTAAGTTGCGTAGTCAACGTCCAAGCAATATGGATACTGAAGAACAACAATTAGCTAGTGAAGGAAATGTGGAACCGGGTGCCTCAAGTAGTACTAGTACTCCCTTTGAAGATATAACTGGCGAAAATGTGGGGGCAGGGCCACAGGAAGTAGTGCCACCGCCCACTAGTCATCAAGTCGATGTTGATAAAGAAATTGTACCACCACCAGAAAAGCAGGAACCAGAGAGTGGTAATCTGCCTGGTGGGTATGCAATTCAGGCTATATTAGAGCGTGTGCTAGATTACCAGGCAAAATTTGCGCAACAGCAAGTTGAGCGAGATCGCCGGCAAGCTGAGCGAGATCGTAAGCTAGCAGAAAATTTACTTGCCCAGCAAGCCGAGCGAGATCGCCAGCAAGCCGAGCGGGACCAGCAACTTGTGCAATCGTTAGAAAATATGAAAAAAGAGATAGCAGATATGAAAAAGAATTACGAGTCGATACCTAAGGCCGTGCAGGAGCTGACTGAACAGGTCACCCACCTGCAAGTAGCAAACACTAACATGGTAGATGAAATAGGTGTCTTAGCCAACAGAGTAGAAAAGCTAGAAATAGATTCCACACAGCTTGTAGAGCAGAAGTGGAATGAACAGGCAAATAAAATTGAAACAGAATTTAACTCATGGCTAGAAGTGAAGGAGACTGAGATTGACACGAATATTAATTCTAAAGTAGAAGCAGCAATAGCGAATAGAGATTCAGAATCGTTCAGTACCGCCGTAAATAGTCAGGTACAGAACGATGTGCAAACCATTAAACAAATACTCAGTGAGGATATTCCGCAGTGGCAAGTGAATGTTAACAAACGGATAACCGATCTGGAGAAGGGTTTAGCACAAAGCAGGAAACAAGTGGAACAGGAACCTCTGTCGCCAACAGCCCATGGTTTTGGCAACGCACAAACTTATATGCGATACAACAATGGGGAATCTGTAGTCGATAATGCGAAGAGCTGTAACTCCGGTTCGGAGCATACAGCATATGTCCCAGCAGCAAACCCATGTAGTTCAAAAATATTAGTGGAAGAAAGTTTAATTAAAAATAGACAATTTCAAACATTTACTACTGAAAGGAAATCAGTACACCCAGTGGTATTTATAAAAAGCTTTAAAAATATCTTACCCAGTGTATGGAACGAAACACAGAAAATACAATACGTAATGTCGTACATTCAAGGTGACGCAGCACTGTGGGCTACAGAAGTAGCAGACAGCTGCAAGACATACGAACAGTTTGAAAGGGCATTTTTATCGAAATATTGGTCGCCTTGTATACAAGAGCGACTAAGAAAAGAGGTATATAATCCCGAACCGTACTCACCCCGTCTTGGGAATTTGAGGCGGTACTTTGAAAAATATATAAACAAAACACGCTACTGGGACGAGCCTATATCACCGAGAGACATAATAAGACTACTCAAATCCCATTTACCAATTCAGATCAAGGAGAAGTTAATACATGTACCAGAAAGCGACATGGAAAACTTCTTGTCGGTCCTAGATTCCATAGATTTAATACAGGAAGATGTAAAATCGGCGTGCGACCATTTGCGGAATAATGGGTCGGGATGTAATCACGACAGAAACAGTAGTGCACAGAACCACAACCATAGAAATGGTGGGGGTGGTGGCAAGCGACAAGAACAATCGCAAAATGGTAGTAACGGTAGAGGCCAAAACGGGTATGGACAACCAAATTATAACAAAAAGCGTCGATTTGACGACAGATACGAATCCGGAATGTCAGGGACCAACCGCTGGAAAAATGCGCGAGGTCAGTGGCAGAGTAATTATAATGATAGTAATCGAAATTGGCAACAGAATCAGTGTAGAAGCCCAGAGCGACAGGCTAGTGACCGGTATGACAACAATAGACCACCACCGCAAAACGCGCCTATTGCGCAGCCGTGGCGGCCTACAAATCAGAACGTACATATAGTGGAGGTCGCGGACAATAGCCGTCCAAGTACCTCCCAAGTAACTAATCCAACAAACTAGAATCGGCCTCGATATGCTCTCCATCGACGGCCGAGGGATGGAGTGAGAGCAACTCGAGTAATAACAGTAATAGACCTGGGATACGCATGCTGCGATACAACGAAGGTGTCAGTATGGATAAAGATCTGCTGAACGAATCGCACGAATGTAAGAAGGATAATAACGAAAATGTGCAAGCTATTATTGAAGCTAGAATCAATGATGTTGCAGTAAACATAATTATCGACACAGGTGCCTCAGTAAGTGTGATGAGTATGGAGCTATTTAAAGCACTGGGAAAGGGACATAGTATTCCGACCTTCCCGGTTAATAATTGTAAGGTGTCTGGAGCCATTAGTGCACAGAGCCAATCAGTTAAGTACCAGGTGCAGGTGGAGATTTATAAGGAGGGCGAAGCCATAGTGAGCTCGTTCCTCGTGGTTAAAGGATTGAAGGTGGCCTGCATTCTGGGAGTAGATTTTCTCCGTGAGAGGGACGCATTGATCGACCTCTCCGTGGGGAAACTAAGCATAATTAATAGGGGTAGAAGGATTGAATTATCTATGATGAAATCGAAGAAGGTACTTGTGCCGTGCTGTAATCGAATCGATATCAAAGGTAGGAACCCTTGGGTACTACACATCGATGATTTCTCACATGCAACAGACCTCTATTACCCGAATTTAGAGGATCAAAATTTCGAAACAAATGTTGAGGCATTTCAGACTAAAGTGCACGAATCGGAAGGTTTAAATGATACGCAAAAGCAACAGTTGACGCAGCTGCTATCGGAATATACTATGGTATTTACCGACCGTCCAGGAATAGTTAAAGGGTACCACTATCACATAGAGGTGATACCCCATAATACATACTGTCGCGCAACCTACTCCATCCCTTGGTCGAGGAGGGAATTAGTAGCCAAAGAGATTCAGAAGATGTGAAGTTATTGATTCAGTGACACATAACATATAAAGAGTAATAGGTGTAAGAAGATTTTAATTGTGTTTTAGAATATAAGTGTGTTAGTATTTAGAAAGAAATTTGTGTGTAATGAAGTTGGGAGGAAGTGGAATCAGAAAGTGAGCAATAGCTTACACAGGACAGATTTTGTTTACAGACAATTAGTCATTAAGATATTATGTGCTTATTAAACAATGAACAATTTTCTTGTTGTATAAAGGATTAATTTCTTGAACCATTTTCTATGTGTAGTGTGTAAGTGCAATTAATGATGCAATCTTATAGAGTAAGGGAATTGCTGTAATTGTATTAGGATAAGAAACCCTGAGAGAGAGAGTCTTTACTAGCCAGACATTGACTTTGCAATATGCAACAATGATGTAATGTGATGTTGGCTGCCAGTAGTGATTTGAGAACGACACTGGAGCAGAACCTAATTAAAAACGAGCCCGTTCCGTGGAAACTCCGTTCTGTATGTAGCAATGCTTCAATTGAAGCCTGTGTACTTGGTACACGACCTTGAATATTCATTACGCGATACGCGAGTTAAGTCAGACAATGCAGAACCTACACTGTAGTCATATAGGAAAAATCATTAAAAATAATGTTATTGCTGAACGAAGTATTTATTGAACAATATGCCCGAGTCAAGCTGTCATGCACATGGTAAAATCTGTTTGATAGATGGGTGATAACCAGGCAAGCTACACTAAGAAAAAAAATATGTATAAAAAAATTCACACACCGTTAAAAAAAATTTACAAAAGGGCCAAATACGCCTAGTAACAATATGAAAAATATGTTGTGATAAAGTGAAAACCAATAAATGCTATGTAAATCAGAGTGACTATGCAAAGAACAGTTAAAAGGTGTTAAAAAATAAACTGTGTGTATAAACACTTAAGGACAGGACGGAATATTGTGTGTAGTAGGGACAGAAAATGACTGTTGTATCTGCACCAATATATACGTCGATAAATCTAGTGTTGAGTGATAGACTGTCCTAGTGCAGCGCTCAACGAACAATAGACAGTGTATAAAAACAGTAGTTATTGATCCGTTTGGAGACGATTTACACAAACATCGCTCAACGGAGACATGTACTATGAGTGTAACGAACCATTTTCGCGTGTTGAAAGACGCTCTGGCAGTGCATCAACCGTGGAAGTGAGTGAAAACGTGTAGTACAATGTGCGTGTGACGAACTCTGAATACCAGTGTCACGATGCCACAAAAAACCTGTTATCACGCCAAAACATCCTGTGCATACCAGTGAAGCGACGGCTTACTGAACAATAAACGCTTTTAACAAATTGCCTCTTCTTCCACAGCTAGTAATCTGTGTCCTTAAAGACAGTACACCGTTGTGGAATGTTTGTTTCATGCGCCACGACGGGGAGCCATGCGGAGAAGCAGAGACGAGTGCCGTGCCGCCATCCAGCCGGTTGCGGTAAACCACTGCCACTCGCCGACAACAGCGAATGGTTCAGCGCGGTTCGCGACTGCTTGGGCGCCACGCTAGCACGACCTCACTGTTATTGAGAGCCGGTCGTCGAACCCAGCGGCCGTCGGTACGCGGCGTTCCAGACGACGCTACTCAACAATTGCTTCGCGCCGCCAGCTCCATACCACATTGTTGTCATTCAAATGAACTATTAACTATATGTATAATGTGCTAACATGGATGGTGTTTAATGGACACGCAATGACGTGATAAACATTTTTTTGTTGTTATCCAACACGAACTCACAATATTCATGGATTTAGTGATGTATCGATCTAATATGTTTGCGTCATGTTAATGAAAGGTACTCGCACGAATGCTAGACATTTTAAACCAACTGTCGCGAGTAAGTGCAAAGACGGTTCATTATACTATTGTAAAAATGTGTAATAAGTGACCTTCATAACAATCCAGAATACAAGTAGTATATTGATAACAAAGAGACTAAAAGTGTAGCATGCTATCACAAATAGCCTTTGTTATATGTGGACATTGAATAGAGTCTAAACTTTTCGTGAGATGACCATGGCTCCGGCGCAGTTTTCCCAGGTTTTCTGATCGCACGTAGCCCGAATGGGGGAGCCAAATAAATGTAATGACCCTGGGACTAGGTTGACGGTCACCTCGCAAAGTGTAAGAACAGTATACGAAGTGTAATTAAACCTACAGTGTAAAAGAACTGAGTAGTGTAAAGTGAATGTTCCAACCAAAGTAATAAACCATAAACAAGACAGACGTTAGTGGCAGCATATTGCCGAACATTTTCATCGTTAGTCAAATGCTGCCAGGGGGCAGTGTAACGTCTTGTAATAAACAAAGACAATATATTATGTAATAATTAAAATATTAGATGTGTCATATTGTGTCATTATGTAAAATTATGTATTATTTTCTTTATTTTTTTATTTTTGAGAACGTCTGTGTCGGCGAGTAATAAGACCGACACAGAAGATAAATGTTGTACAGAGATCACCAACTGAATTTGTATATAAGGCATGATGTAATGCAATGTCTTTGTCTTCTTAATCTGAAAGCTGTGAGATAAAGATCTCCTGTTATTGTCGTAGAGAGCGCGAAGGTAGCATTCTTTTGTCGAGATTGTGAATTGGACGCCATTGCGCGTGAATGTACACAGGTCTGTAATTATTAAGATATTTAAATGTTTAAATAGAGTTGTTTAAATGAAAACTTGTATTACTTAAATGTTAAAGTGTGCCTGCCTATTATCCCATCCTGTTAAGATATTTTTCAGCCATATAAAAATATTATCTGTGGAGCTGAGCTGTGTGGAGAAAGAAGAGCCGCTGCCGCGGCGTATTTAAACGACTTACAATATAGTCGAGTATACCGCAAGGAAGCGGTAAAATAATAGTAAAAAATAATATTATTTCTTTTAGCTCCCAGGCTGGCAGTGAAGATCAGCAGATTTTATGATGTGTTGCAGGTTGACGCGGGCTGCTGATAGGATATAATTTTCAGTGCAAATAATTTTATGTACCTAAAGAATCTGATAGGAAACTTGCTGTGCTCCGTTCTGATCTGGCTAAATTTTATAGTGAATACGTAATTTTCTTTAATGAGAGTCTCATGTTCTTGGGCTAGCCGTGGTATGAAATAGCATTTTAGTAAGAAATAAAATCCACTGCAAACTTGTATTTGTGAACGATCGTACGAACTGTAACATCAGTGATCATAGGACATTAATTTCAACTTTGAATAATTACGAAGTAGGAAAGATATATTGATACTTAGCATGAGTTGCAGTTACTAAAAAATCGTTCTTTAAATTGTAGGCCAGATTCAGAACAATAATACTTCCATCATTTTATTTTGCTAAAAAAGGGTAACGATGATAAAGCAATTAAAAGCACAGCATTGTTAAAAGAATTTCACGTCACTCTTCCCATATATTTTTATAAAAGCAACAATTAACGAAAGAAAAGTCGGCAACAGCTATAGTAGTTTTTTTTTAAGAGAGGAGACGTGAAACACTTCTACACATGGCTACAATCCAGACAAATACTTACAGAAAAGTACTTCCTAAGGCTTAAATCTATATTCAACGTTAACAAATTTCTTTTCTTCGGAAACGTTTTCCTTGCCAATGTCTGTCTATATTTTATATCCTCTCAATTTCGGCCATCATCAGTTATTTTTCTGCCCACATAGCAAAACTCATCTATTATTTTATCTGTTTGGTTTCCTTATCTAATTATCCAAACATTACCTGATTTAATTCGACTGCATTACAATATCGCTGTTTTGCTTATGTCCTTTCAAGACACTGTCCCTTCCATTCAACCGCTCTTCCAAGTCCTCTGCTGTCTCTGACAGTATTACAGTGTCATCCGCAAACCTCAAAGTTTTTATGTCTTCTCCCTGAACTTTAATTCATTCTCCACATTTTTCTTTTGTTCCCTGTATAGCTTATTCAATGTACAGACTGAATAACATCGGGCATGGGCTACAACCCTGTCTCACTCCCATCTCATCCACCTCTTCCCTTTCATGTCCTCGATTCTTATAACTGCCGTATGGTTTCTGTACGAGCTGTAAATAGTCTTTTGCCCCCTGTATTCTACGCCTGCTACCTTCAGAATTTGAGAAAAGATTAGTCCAGTCAACCTTGTGAACAGGTTTCTCCAAGTCTGTAACCTATGTTCTAAGATAAGTCGTAGGGTTAGTATTGTTTTGCTTGTTCCTACATTTCTTCGGAATCTCAGCTGATATTCCCAGAGATCAGTTTCTACCAGTTTTTATATTCTTCTTTAAAGAATTCGTGTTAGTATTTTGCAACCATGACTTATTAAACTGGCAATTTGCTAATTTTTACACCTGTCAGCAACTGCTCACTTTGGAATTGGAATTATTACATTCATCTTGAAGTCTGAGGGTATTTCACCTTTCTCGTGCATCTTGCACACCATCTGGAAGTGTTTTGTCATGGCTGACACTCCCAACGCTATCAGTACCTCTAACGGAATGTCATCTATCCCACGACGCCCTTGTTTTGACACAGGTCTTCCAGAGCTCTGTCAAACTCTTTTCGAATTATCGTATCTCCTACATCATGTTCATTTACATCCAGTTCCATTCCTATAATATTGCTATCTCGTTTGTATAGAACCTCTATATACTCTTTCCACCACAAAATGACGAAATTCTTTAAAGGTTCGTTGACGCTAAATTTGAATTTAAGTTGAAGCTATTTTTTGATGGATGCATACCAGATTCTCCTTCATTCATGGAACTGTCGACGAAACACGCCTCCAATTCTCAGCGTGAAAGAGACTGTGCCAACTCTCCGAGCGAGGCTGGAACAATGGTTCACTTCCTCGCCCTGTCATGTCGCTTGCGGGAACTTATATTGGTTAACTGAAGACGCACACTACGGTGCAGCGTCCGGTATTACAAATGGTTTGAGAGACACTCTCTAATCTCACTTAGTTGCTGATCCCCGAACGAGTAGTCGTCGTAGAGTGTAGAAGGGTGGCAGTAACCACCATTTCGATATGTAAGCGGTGCTTTCCATCACCTTTGGAACAGCCTTGTGGTAAGATAGTCTGGTTTGGTCAGCATGTTTTGCATTAGAAACGCGCAGAAACTACAGTGGTTGCGTTGTGGGATCACGCTGCTTTTCACCAGGAGAATCTCTCTGTCGTTCGGCATCTGACCTAACTCCCTCCGTTCGGCCCTTTTGTTAGGACCCTGACGTAACACGGAGCTCGTTGCTAGCAACCCTCAGTTTCTTGATTCATTTCAGTCAAACATTCATCACTCTTTCTAGGAAATGGACCTATTTCCGTGAATATTTATCGTTGTGTCTGGCGTCTTTATCTTTTTTCTTTATACAAATTAGATCTTTATCCTACAGCAAGGCGGCATCTTGCCAAGTCATCCAGAACTGTGGATGCTTTCTATAAAACAATGCGACGGAGCACCTTGCATTTGTTTCTCTTCCTGACATATATATTCAAACTGAAACTCATTTACTGGTTACCATTGTAATGTACATTTCCCACGGACTCTGTTTTCTTAATTGAACTATCAATTAGGAGGTGAAACACCTTCCAGGAGGAGAATCCTGACCTCTTCACAGTCCAGGAACAAATATTTGTAAGAGAGACACTCGTCGTTCTTGTGGAGTTGTCAGTCAACCATCTGGCACCTACGCAGGTAGCGTATATGGGAATGCTCAGCAGATACGTTGGCTGCTGGAGGAAGTAAAATAGTCAAGATGAACCAAAACTAACAAATGAAACGGAATAAGCGTCTGTAGTGGATATCAAGGGTGAGTTGGTCAGCATGTTTATAACCAGTCACTGCAGCTGTCTTTTCTATTCTAGACGATGTCCGTTCCTCGTTTTAATCCTCCAGTGAACAAATAATCTTGAATAGAAGCTACAGCTATTTCTTAGACCAAAGAGAAAAACTCTCCATTAATTAACCAAGACAGCCGTAAACAGACGGCAAACGGGAAGTCCGATTCTGCTAGACACGGGAAGTAACGTATAGTGCGAAAATTGTTCACTCGCACCATTTCGCCCAAGACTGTCAACCAGCATTGGCACCCCGAACATTAAAACCACATTTCATCCCCGAAAATTACAAAAACTGTTCACAGAACTAAACTGTCAAAAGATCCAAATACTAGCCCTCCAAAAACTAGATTCATCAAGGCAAACACAGTTCACTGTGGAAAGTACCATATTTTCAAAGTCGCAACGAGAAACGTTTATCTCTGAACTGAAGCATGGCTAGAGCGGGCGAGGGGACTTGTTTGCGGAAGAACTCTCTCGTTTCCGTGGCCAGTGTAAGGAAGCGAGGTGCGTCATCAAGTTAAAAATGTGATAGCCATATTAAAGTTAGCTAAGAAAGGGGGAGGCGCAATAATGTCACGTGTGATTTACGCAGAACGTATGCTTCGTTGATTATTTCATGTAATTGGAGGAATAATCACCGATAATGAACTTTACTTAAGCCTGAAAGGTAGAATTGTGATTTCAGTATTGTGAAAAGTTAATCTGGAAATCATATCGACTGATATTCAATAATAAGTTCCAAAAGTGTTGTGAAGCTTGATTTGAACCGTTATTATTCAGTGATTTAACATTCTTTGGTAGTGCATAGGCGTAGTAACGGTTATAACCGTACTCGTATTGGTTAAGAGAAAGCTGTTATTGTTAGAAATTCTGCCACTAATTAAATAGTTCGACTGTCGAAAATTAAGTTGTGAGAACGTTGTACTATAGAGAGCTTACAAACGTCCTTGAGAAAATTTCCCAGAAAAGAGAAGACTTGGAGATTCCCTATCGGCGAGTACCAGATCGGCCACACAGCCGTTTCCTTTCTCCTATGGAACGAAGCACACGATGTCCATGTACCTACTAGGCCAAACACAGACACATCACTATTTAAAACGAATTTTAAAGGACTGCCGATGAAAGTCAACCACAAGATAAGAAAGCTATAGACATCTGAGAAAAAGAAGAATAAGAAGAATATTGAAGAAACAAATTGGAAAGAGGAATGGGATAAAGAGCAGGAGGACACTAGGAGAAAATTTCGCATCAAAATCTTAAAGGCTGAAGCATTAATCCCCCTGTAGCTGAACACCAAATGTGGAAAATGAGTACAATGAAAAGCTGCCTCCCTTATTTATAACAGTAAAAAAAAAACATAAAATAAACACCACCTTTACGAACTCAGGAAGACAAGTGAAAATCAAGAGGGAGTACCCAAATGAACAGTTGGATTCCACTGAAGAAAATTTTCGTAATTGCAACGGAAATGATTTCGGCAAGACTTTCAAAGGGGGATCCCAGGATACACCGTTCAAAATTTATGCTTTCCAAAACCAATTGGAAAACTTAAACTCAGGAATCTCTCAAAAGACCTTAAATTCCTCTAGAATCTCCATCACAGGCGCTAGAAGAAATCCAGAGATGCAGTCATCGCCTGAAGACAATAGGGCATGAGGAGAAGACAGTATCACAGCTCACTTACTGAAGAACTTTGGACCAAATTCTCATAAAGAACTAAGAGCAATCTTCGCTGTAATCTATTGGTCAGAGAAGCTACTCAATGACTTGAAATAAGTCCTCATTCATTCAGTGCACAATATGGGGAACAAGACAAAAATGTACAAATATCGAACAATCTTCCTCCTTAAAGTAACCAAGAAAATTTTCTCAGCTAGTTTCCAGCAAAGAACGCTAGACCCACTGTAACACAAAACTGGTGAATACCAAACAGACTTCTGCCCTAATAATCAACTATCCGTATAACAAATCACTTGCTTCTTTCATGCCATTCAATCGACAGAAAATGTCTCATTTCATTGTCGAAGTATAAGAACTTGATCAGAATTGCAAACATTATTAAAAGCACACCAACAACAGGTGAAACGTTAAATTTGTGGGTGCAATATCTGCCCCTATGTGATCAAAATCAGCGCTGATTGTGTCACTTTACATGTGCGCTCCACTTTCATAACGTTCTTGACAAAGTCATCCGAGAGTAAGAAAAAGAACTGAAAATTCAATACAGATTCAGAACAATTTTAAATTCGTATAGCTTGGGCGACAGAAGATGTCTGTAAAATTTTAGACAAATTGGTCATATTAATTCTAGTACCTTCCGCCGCGGAAGGCGAACACGCGCCAGAACAAATGGACGTGGTCAGCCGATAGAGGGCTCCGCCTCCACGGCGGCTATTCCGTGCAGCGGCTCTCGCGCAGCGAGGGCGCCACCGCTACGCCACATAAAGACAGCGGCCAATAGCCGCTCCCTCCGGTTTCGTATTTAGGAACCCCCTCTTCCCTAGTCCAGCTCCCCGATGATCCCCAGTTCGATTACTCCCTCTGCCCGGATGTCCCCGTTCGAACTGACACCTCTGTCCCTCCCCTCGCACCTGGTTTCCAGTACTTGGACAACATTGCACACACGGAACTCAATGCCCCTATCACTACACAGGATCTCATTGTTACACTCCGCACGAAACGCAACACCGCTCCTGGTCACGATCGTGTCACCTACCGTCAGGTTTGTGAAGCCCCTGTCTCTTTCCTCTCCACACTGGCCAGGCTCTACAATGTAGTCCTGTCCACCAGTTACTACCCCGACGTGTGGAAAACCTCCCGTATCCTGATGTTCCTTAAAGCTGGTAAACCGCCGTCTCCTCCTACCGTCCCATCAGCCTTACCTCGGTCTTCAGCAAGGTCCTGGAATCTATCATCACCCGCCGCATCTACCAGCATCTCCGCCAGCACCGCCTCCTTCCCGTTACCCAGTGTGACTTTCGGCCGTCCTTCTCTTCCGACGACCTTCTCCTTCACCTCAATCATCTCCTTTCCGAACAGCTTAATTCCCGTCGCTCCGCAATCTTCATCTCCCTGGACCTCGAACGTGCTTATGACCGCGTGTAGCATTCCGGTCTCCTCTTGAAGCTCCAAACCTTCGCCCTTCCCATTAAGTACGTCCGTCTGATCGGCTCCTTTCTCTCCCACCGTCCTTCCTACGTCACCATCCATAACACGGATTCTTACACCTTTTTTTCCCTCCGCCGGTGTGCCCCAAGGCTCCGTCCTCTCCCCCCTTCTGTACCTTTTGTATACGGCGCATATGCCGCCGCCGTCACCACCCGTCCACCTCCTCCAGTTTGCTGATAACACTGCCTTCGTTGCCCTTGCCCCCACCCTGCAGCGCTCCCAACACCTTCTCCAATCCCATCTTGACCGGTTCACCGCTTGGTGCAACCAGTGGTTGCTCAAGGTCAATCCCTCCAAAACCCAGGTGATCATTGTAGGCAAAACCACCCCTTCCTTCCGCCTCCCTGATTTCTATCTTACCATCTATGGCTGTCCTATCGCTCTCAATCCCACCCTTAAGTACCTTGGCGTCACCCTCGACCGTCGCCTCTCCTGGACTCCCCATCTCCGGACAATCCAAGCCAAGGCACGCTCCCAACTCCATCTCCTCGAGCTCCTTTCCGGCCGTATGTGGGGTCTGGACCCCTCCACCATCCTCCACACCTATAAATCCCTCATCCGCCCTATCCTTTGTTACGCCCATCCGGCCTGGATCTCCGCCCCCACTACCCTTTATAAATCCCTCCAAATCCTTGAACGCCATGCTCTCCGCCTCGCCTATCGCATCTGTCTCCCCTCCCCCACGTGGATCCTGTATGATCTCATCCCCTTCCCCCACCTCCTCCTTTTCCTTGAAAGGATACGGATCCTGTACATCTCCCGCAAACTCGATCTTCCTCATCCGCTAGTCTCACCCATCCTCTCCCACCCCCGCCCACTGCCACGCCTGTATTCCCACATCCCACCCGGTCTCCATCTCTCCACCCTCCTCACCCTCTCCCAAGGTGGCTTCCGCCAGCTCCCCCTCCCTGATGATGTCCTCCTCCCCTCCATCTATCCCTCCTATCAACTTTGATCCTCCCCCCCACTTCCTGTGTCCTTTCCTTTAGGCACCCTCCCTCCCTTCTCTTTCCTCCCTTCTCTTTCCTTTTCCCCCATCCCCTCCCTCCTTCCCTCTTCCCCCAGGCTTCCCCTCCCCCTTCCTCCCTTCCCCCTATCTCCCCTGCCCATGGCATCTGCTCTCCCCTCTCCCTCTCCCACCCTCCCACTCCACCTCTCTTGGCACGTCCCTGGACTCGTACACAGTTAGTGAACATTCGCGCGCCGGAGATCAACGCCTCGTGATCTGTGTGTGCCGTCGTTTTGTGCTTAAGTGCTTCAGTGTTATTCGTTTTGTGCACCTACGTTCACGTGTGACAATTTTCGTCTCTGTCTGTGTCCAAGTGTCTGAACAATTTTATCTCGGACTCTACGCCCGTGAACGGCACCTTGTATTTTAAAAAGTGTTTGTCTCCGTTTATGTGTCCACCATGTTTTTTCTCTAAATGTCTTCATGTGTATATTTGTGTTTCTCTGCGGCCAAAGAGTGGCGTCGTATGCTGCTGCAGGCCTGCCTGTAATACAGGTTTCAAAATAGCAGTAAAGAAAAAAAAACCCTAGTCCAGCCAGTCTGGTACTCGCTCTCTCGCTCTGGATTTGTTTATATCTCGGCGGTACGGCGTCCTGGTCGTTGCTCGTTGTTGACATTTGCCTGGCTCTGGTTCCGAGTGGATTTACGTTTGTTGTTTGGTGTTGTGGTTTCCACAAGCCTCCGTTGTTTATCTCTTCCTTGTTGTGTCGCTCATAGTCGGTCGTGGTCGGTTGTTGTCAGTTGTCGTTGGTCTGTCGTCCGACTCGTCCTGTGTTTACCCGGTGGTGCGTGCTCCACCGCCGGCGGCTTCCCCGCCTTGCGGCTCCGATCCGCAGCCCAAGGCGTTCCCGGTGTTGGTTGTGGTTACAACATTAATAAATGACGAGGACACTGCAATCAAACAGAGCGAAACCATCCAAGGAAACGTGGAAAAAGGTAACTTAAAAATTTTTCTTCCAAAAATCGTAATACCTGTGTTCAAAATTAGCCATCCAAAAATGGTCCACAAAGTATGATCATCTCGAGAACGTTCCATCCTTCATTTACCTAGACGAAATCATTGAACCTACTGGAGCAGTAGCTCAAGGGGGCCTAGGGAAGAACTCACGTGCTCTACAACAGAAAATGACGCTCCATATACACAGAAACTAGACAGTACAAATGTTAACCAGTTGGATGCCCTGCGTCACACTTACTAGACGTTATGGAAAATATCCTGAAAGAGAAACGCAATATTATTAGAACTAAGCTCGGCCAAAATAGAATGCAAGGTGTTTACAAACTAAGAAAGTGGAAAACAACAAAAAACTTTATACAATCTTTTGGCAGATATTCGGACAAGAAGATTAAAACGCATCCGCAGACATTCAGATCTATTTGCAAAATCTAAGCATAAATGGAGCGGCTCAAAACTATACCCTGCATTCAAAACTCTAAAAAAGACGAGAATGTGTCCAGTTAAATCCCTCAGAAGCTGTAAACAGATACTCGCACAGACAATAAATTGGCAAATGGAAAGTGCAGTCGGAGGCTGAAAGACAAGTATAAAATTAAGTGCAGAAAGAAAGAGAGCCAGGTAGGGGAAAGAGAGATGACACCGTAATTCAGGAAAATGTTTTATTAGTTTAGTGTGGTCCAGTGAGGTCCAATCGCACATGATGATGATGATGATGATGATGATGATGGTAATACATGATAAAGGCTCCGCCAACCTGGGACCTAAGGTTCCAAGATTGCCCTTCACAAGTCAGAATAAAGTAGAAGCTATAGAGGAGTAACAGCTCTTCATAAAAACCTTGGTTCAACTGGCCCAACCTATGGTACCGCGGAAGGGCCCCTTGTCAGGGTTACGGTGAACCCCACAACGGCAACAAAGACACTACACCACGGTGGTACGAACAGAATATTTATACTGATGTGAATGCGTAACAATGAACTATAAGCTGCACACAATAAAGGTACTTTAAAGACGTATAGTTATGAAAATATTAGGTACAATACAAACTACCGGTGGCTGGCAGATGAGAAGTAATTAGGACGTTGACAAAAGTAGGGAAAGATCTATAAAGAAACACCGTCAAAGAATCGGAAATGATGGACAGAAACATTTTCAAGAACAAACTATTAAAAAATAAAAGACGTTCAATGAGGAAGAAATAAGAAATCGAAAAATACATGGACAGAAGAAAGGGAAAGACAATATGGAGAGAAGATGAGAGTACAGGAGAAATTGAAAACTACTAGTAAAGAAGAGGAATTGAAGTTGTTACTGATACTTGATACTCAACACAAAAATTAAAAAAAAAATAAACACGATAAAGATGAGACTGCGTTTCTACGTCTTTAGTCGGAGTGGTAACGTAATGAACATTGCAGCTATTCACCAAAGCATGTAAAAACAAGTTGTGAAAACATGGTTACGAACAGGTCATGTGCTAGGCGATAAACTGACGCGGAGAATCTAGCTTGTGCATTCTGCGGGCGACAATGTTCGCGAGCACATAAGAGTTACGAGCATGCGACAGTTTCGTCTTCATTGGGCCAGCTGTGTCCGTTGGATAAACCGACAGCGAGTGGATCGCGCCTAGTGGATTATGGCCTCCTCTCGAGAAACTGATACGCTTTCTAAAAACTTAACAAAGAAATTGTCGTATCTTTGGTAGTGTTTTGAATAATGAGGGAACAGACAGAGTTGACTGCGAGAATTTTGTTCGTCGGACATAAATAACTCAGGTTACAACTACGAAGCTTAATTACAGATTAATAAAAGATACATTCCTAATAAAGAAATGGAATCGAGCATTGTAAAAAAAAAGTCACAATTTGACTGGAAGCCACGATATTCACGAAGTGGCCGTGCGGTTAAAGGCGCTGCAGTCTGGAACCGCAAGACCGCTACGGTCGCAGGTTCGAATCCTGCCTCGGGCATGGATGTTTGTGATGTCCTTAGGTTAGTTAGGTTTAACTAGTTCTAAGTTCTAGGGGACTAATGACCTCAGCAGTTGAGTCCCATAGTGCTCAGAGCCATTTGAACCATTTGAACCACGATATTCACTTCAAAGTTACAATAAAAGAAGAAATTTATTTTTCATGAAATAATTATAGCTACTATCGCAAAATAAACTTTAGCTATGTAACTGAAGTGGTTCCTGCGTTACACAGTTACGAATATACGAGGAGACTTCAGAAAGTTCACCTTACTATGGCAGACCAAGTACACGTTGTCGAATATTGTACCACACTTCAAAGTTACACAGATACATGACACTGTTTTTCAACATGGCCACCAAATGTTTTTAAACAACAGTTGGAACGTTCTTCCAAACACACAATTTCTGGGCGATAGAAATGTGCTCCTTTGTCAGGGAACCATTCGAGAACCGCAGTAGGAACGCCGTCATCGTTGGGAAATCTCTTTGCCACCAGATACTCTCCCAGCTTGTCAAAAAGACGGAAATCGCTTGGCGCAAGATTTAAACTTCCAAACAGTTTCACCCTCGTCTGTGCGGCCTCGGCCAAATTGTTAGCTCTACATCGCAACAGCAGGATGCGAAATTGCATTTGGCCTATATACCGCCAAAAACTCGATGTGGCTGTCCGCAGTTCAAACGTGTTGCCGACGAGAAACGTACTGTCCTCCATATTTCAGCTTTGTAGTACTGCAGCAGAAATGTGTTTGCAAGAAACTCCTAACATATACTCTCTTGTGACAATAAGTCACTCTTGTTACAGAATGGTCCTAGAGTGGGACGACATCTGTAATTTACTTTCGGAGGTCCTTCCGTATTTATGCATCAGGAGTAAAACGAAGTGGTTAATGTATTTTGACCAAATAGTTTTTAACACAAGCAAATAGGAATCATCGAACCTTTAATATTTTCCGTCAATTTCGGAACAATATAACGCACTCCAGGAATTTCACTATTAACGTTCCAGCTACGTACAAAAATCCCAACAAGGTCAGACGCAGTACTCCGATCCACGACCGCTTTCACATTTTGCAATAAACATGGCTGATAACTACACGAAATCTTAGAATGAGGCCCGAAACGGATAATATAGTAGGCTACACTGTTTTGACAGTCAGCAGAGGTGCTTTTATTCCGTAAATACGAAAACGAACAACTCTGCATAGAAATAAAAATCACAATACGCTTAAAAAGTAATGTTACAGTTGTCATTGCCATTGAGTCATTGGTCAAAGCCGGCGGCTACAGTACAAATTCTTCTTTACCATACATTCAGCCATTCGACTTTTACTGCCTTGTCTAGTATAATAACAGCGTCCAGAATTTTAATACGTTAGTAATCAGTTAAATTAGACGCACTTACCTGCAGTATGAACGGCTAGTGAAGGTCGGTGACAGCCAAAAGTGAGCTTGTCGCGACTGCTTCGCGCTCCTGCCAAGACTAATCACGTGATTTGAATTTGTTTACGTTTCTGTGGCAACGTCTCAGTATTGTTGGAGTTCTAGGCAGCTATGGCTTTCAGTCTCTGTTGCGGCAGTCATGTGTCGCTGAAAGGAGTACGGCGGCACTGTGTAGCGTGTCTCGCATTTGTGATGACGGCGGCGACGTATCGAGGAATGAACTGTACGCGGCACCAAATGTGTTGTGGTAACCAACAGGATCTACGAGAGCACAACGGTCGCACGCAGTTCAAGGAAATGGTCGCGTGTGCGTCCCAGACGTGCGCAGCTCATTCTATGGCATGCAAGTTCTACATTTACTTCAACATACATACTCCGGAAGCCACCGTATGGTGCATGGTGGAGGGTACCTTGTACCACTGTTAGTCATTTCCTTTCCTGTTCCACTGTCGAACAGAGCGAAAGAGAAACGACAGCGTATTTTCCTCCGTACAAGCCTTCATTTTTCTAATCTTACCTTCGTAGTCCTTTTGCAAAATCTACGTTGGCGGCAGTTGAATCGTTCTGCAGTCAGCTTCAGATACTAGTTTTCTAAATTTTCTCAATAGTGTTTCGGGGAAAGAGTGTCTTCTTCCCTTCAGGGATTCCCATTTGGTTCACTAAGCATCTCCGTAATATTAAGCGGTTGATCGATCCTAGCGGTAACAAATCTAGCAGAATACCTCTGAATTGCTTCGATGGCTTCCTTTAATCCGACCTGGAGGGGATCTCAAACACTAGTGTTCTTTATAAGGCCTCCTTTATAGATAAGCCGCACTTGTCTAATATTCTGCCAACAAACGCCGCCCCTGCTACCGTTCTTACACGCTCGTTCCATTTCATGTCGCTTTACAACGTTACGCTTAGATGTTTAATCGAAATGATTCTTTCATGCACACTAGACTCGTATTCGGAAGGACGAAGGTTCAAATGTTCGTCCGACCATTCAGATTCAGGTTTTCCGTGTTTTCCCTAAATCGCTCCAGGCAAATTCCGAAATGATTCCTTTGAATGAGCACGGCTGATTTCCGTTGGCGGCCGAGCGGTTCTAGGCGCTTCAGTTTGGAACCGCGCGACCGCTACGGTCGCAGGTTCCAATCCTGCCTAGGCCATGGATGTGTGTGATGTCCTTAGGTTACCAGAATGAGATTTTCACTCTGCAGCGCAGTGTGCGCTGATATGAAACTTCCTGGCAGATTAAAACTGTGTGCCCGACCGAGACTCGAACTCTGGACCTTTGCCTTTCGCGGGCAAGTGCTCTACCATCTGAGCTACCGAAGCACGACTCACGCCCGGTACTCACAGCTTTACTTCTGCCAGTATCTCGTCTCCTACCTTCCAAACGTTTACAGAAGCTCTCCTGCCAGGAAGTTTCATATCAGCGCACACTCCGCTGCAGAGTGAAAATCTCATTCTGGAAACATCCCCCAGGCTGTGGCTAAGCCATGTCTCCGCTATATCCTTTCTTTCAGAAGTGCTAGTTCTGCAAGGTTCGCAGGAGAGCTTCTGTAAAGTTTGGAAGGTAGGAGACGAGATACTGGCAGAAGTAAAGCTGTGAGTACCGGGCGTGAGTCGTGCTTCAGTAGCTCAGATGGTAGAGCACTTGCCCGCGAAAGGCAAAGGTCCCGAGTTCGAGTCTCGGTCGGGCACATAGTTTTAATCTGCCAGGAAGTTTCGTCCTTAAATTAGTTAGGTTTAAGTAGTTCTAAGTTCTAGGGGACTGATGACGTCCGATGTTACGTCCCATAGTGCTCAGAGCCATTTCCGTTGGCACACTTTGAACGTTGGGAACTTTCACTCCGTCTCTAATGGCTTCGACGTCGACGGGAAGTTAGACCATAATCTTCCTTCCTTCCTGTGTATCAAGCAGCACATTAGTGACCTGGCATTCAAATATTACGCGGTTGTTTTTCCTTCTCATCCGCACTAACTTCCATTTTTCAACATTTAGTACAAGCTGCTATTCATCACACCAACTAGAAATCTTGTCTAAGTCATCCTGCATCCTCATACAGATACTCGACGGCGACGTTTCCCCGTACACCCACATTTTTATAAGCAAACTGCCGCAGATTGCTCCTCACCTTGTCCATAGGGAAAAGTTTTCTCGTCTGTCGTCTTGGAGCTTCCGTAGCGTCGGACGAACTCCCGTTCGTACATTGTAATTGCATTGATATGGCACTTTTGTAACTCCCGTGTGCTGCTTGGTCTTTGCTGCCCAAAGCCAAAATTAAATAAACAAAGATAAGTTCTGATCATACACTGTAGGCTTTCACGGCCGGCATTGTCTCCACTTAAAACTTACGGGCTGGTATAAAACTCTCCCCTGACGTTTCGGCTCCGACCGCGGGCGACATCCTTCGAGGTAAAGTGGCGAACTGCAAAGAAAACTCGAGGAAGCGCTGATTATGCAGGCAGTCCAAAGGGCGCCACTGTCCACCACGTGGCGTCGGCTATGAGACTGTCTCTGATAATGCCAGCATTCTCGATTGAAAGTAATCGATCGTCTCGTTTTTCCGGTGCAACCTGACATCCAAATTTTATCCAGTTTAACACCTTCCTCTTTCGTGTCAAAATTATTACCATTTTTATCGATCTCGATAGCCTCTCTATACATGCGCGCATAATAATGAGAGGTCTTAGGTGTGATGCTCGACTCGCTGAATTTTATTTCATGATTACCTTCCTGGAAAACATGTTCTGCTGCGGCAGATTTATTCGTGTGATCCAGGCGACATTTATCTTATGTGCAATCAGACTTCTCTATGTGGCACTGAGGGGTGGGGGGTATAAACGTGTCCACAACTACAAGGAATTTTGTATTTTATGTCGTGCATCTTTTGCCGATCTTAAATATTCTTTTATTTTACTGGTGGGTCTGCAAGTAGTTTCCACCCCACACTTGCTTAACACTTTCGCAATGCGATCTGTCTGTTCGCAACCGCGGCCTCACGCTTAGCCCCGTGCCCTGCGCTAGACAAATCACGCGACGAGTTACTCCGTACACTTCTTCCGAAAAGTTTGTTGACAACCACCGGATTACTTCTATACCCTTAACATACACAACACCATGCTAAGTAACCGTTATCAGCATCACTTTGACCCGCGAGATAGGTTTAAAATAATTATTTTTCTATTCCCTTAATCAGTGTCCTGCAGCAATCCACATTCTTTTGAAAGACTCAAAGATCCGACCGTTGGGTTGGAAACGGAGCACCGTAAAGAGTCACCAACCGTAGGTGTCACCCCATCTTATTATCAAATGGTTCAAATGGCTTTGAGCACTATGAGACTTAACATCGGAGGTCATCAGTCCCCTAGAACTTAGAACTACTTAAACCTAACTAACCTAAGGACATCACACACATCCATGCCCGAGGCGGGATTCGAACCTGCGACCGCAGCAGTCACGCGGTTCCGGACTGAAGCACCTAGAACCGCTCGGCCACCGCGGCCGGCTCTTATTATCTAAATTTGCTCTTATCAAAAGAAGCGAGAGATTAATTAGTTGTTTGGAAACTGTTCTTATATGTATTTTTGTAAAATGTTGTAGAGATAGTGCTTGAAAATATCTGAGCAGTTGAATCCGGTCAAAGTCAGCGAGTTTACTACAGACGGACGACTGCAGAGCTGCTCCTAGCGGCAAAGGTAACATCACGACGCAGGTGGCCACCGCAAGACGCAAACGACTGCCGCAAAGAAAAACCAACTATTGCTAAAGGGGAATATACGGCTGAGCTTTCGATATACCTGTGTGAATGTGAGAATGATCGACATCGGTTGGACGGTCTGATCGCTCCCCAGGGGCTCATATGCGTGTCATAAGAGGTGTCGCGCTTTGGGTAACTAACAGGACAAGGGTGGCCATAGCAAACATGAGAAGTGGCAGTCGCAGCTCACAGAAACTAACGACGAGTGTGATCATCGAACTATGGAATGAAACAGTGTTCCACACTAATGCCTGTTTATCAAAAAGTTTCCTGCTAACATATACATCAATAACAGAATATTATAGCTTCTATTTAATCTTAAGAAATGCAGAGAATACGGAAACTGACAATTATGGACATGGGACAGTACTAATCTAGCATTTCAATATCCCCGGAAACACTGAATAGTTTAGACGGATGGGATAAAGTCGTAATCTATGAGTGAGTTACAGAAAGATAAACCCACAGTAGATACACAGTGATCGCCTGAATCCAGAAGAATGAAAAGCCAGCTCAGGAAAACAATGTCAATGATAGTCACGAATGAGCCTTCAGTTCCTTGAGGAAAGCATATAATTCGCGGGATATACAAGATTCTGAATATTCTTGATCCTAACATCGCGCCTCTAAACGCTCGGTAATTCTCACACCCTGTTGGCCCAGGCTGAAATTTGTCACCATATGCAGCACTCATTAGCATGGGGAGCTGCGAGCACCGTGACCTCTTGCTAGAACAGCCCTTTTTCTACACCTGCAGATTCTATCCTCTCTTCTACGTGTGTCTCTAGTCGAAGTGTTCTCTCCCGAGTTTCCAAACTAAGTGGTCTCTTCAGACACTGATTTCTTTCTTCTTTATAGACTAGTAATTCTCGAGTACCAATATTTTAATGCTGGCCAATGATGTTTTTGTCAACAAGAATACTATTCTCCTCCTAGGAAAAGCTTTACAACATTAACCAATCGGTTTACTCCCACTTACACAGTTCTTAAACATTTCTGAGTTACTATTCCATTCTGCAGGAAAATTTTCTGTTCCAACCAATACGCTCGTCCCCAAGTTAACGTTTCTCGGAAACTGGTGATCCGTCTTCCTCTTCTCTACTATTTTTAAGATACGCCAGTGAGGAACCCTCTTACAACTTTTTGGACAAGAATGTGTTCACCCCATGCAGAGCAGCGCAAGGAAATATGTTCATCAATTTTCAAAGAGAACAAAGTTCCTGTCCACAATGCCACTCCATCGCTTCTTATGGTATGCAGAGATCTTTATTTGTTACTGTGTTCCCCCACACACCGTTCTCAGCGGGTGACTGTTATACACAAAACAAAGTTGGCTTGTCACCCTGTTTCTTACAGTCTTTTCTCTGATGACCCATCTCCCCACAATGCGAGCAAAACTGACCATCAGTTCAACGTAGTCATGTGTTCCAGTTTGTAGTAATTATTGCTCCTCTAAACGACAAAGTAATCTCAGTCATTCACAAACTTTAAGTCAACGTGCAGCTTCTGTTAAGGGATTATCCGAACCTGCACCTTCGGTGATACGTCCGGTACGTGACGTGCTGTGGGTTTGTTCCTTGACTCGGCCTATAATGTTATTCTATAACATCTGCATGCAGATCTACAGCTATACTCCACAACTCACCTTATGCTGTGTGGTAGAGAGTATTTCAGGAACCACCATCTGACTTCTACTATTTGTTCCACTCGCGAATAGCGCGCAGAGCGATGGATTGACAGCAGCCCTTTGCATTAGTTCTAGTTTCTAGAACTTTCTCGTTGTCGTCATTTCGCGAGACGTAAGTGGGGGGAAGCAGTACGTTTCTCGACTTTCCCCGGACAGTAATCGCTATGAATTTCAATGGACATTTCCGTGACACACAATGCTACACTTGTAGCGCCTGCTATTGGCGACTGTTCAACATCTCCGTCTCGCGCCGCATAGGCAATCCCGTGACGAAACGGACCGCTCTTGGTTGGATCTTGCTTATCTCTTCTATTAATCTAACCTTTTTTATAAACCACTGCTTTCGTGGCTGAATTACATTTCCTTGCGATACTTCCTATGAGTCTTACTTTAGATCTGCGTCCCCTACTATTTGTTTCATATAGTCATTCCTCTTAAGTTCGCTTCGGATGGTTACTCCCAAGGTATTTTCCAGCAATTTTACCAGAAATGTAACTGTACAGCAGTATGTATAAGCTATATGTTACATTTATTTGCTTTCAGGGTCAACTGCTGGTCCCTGCACAAACATCAAAAATGTTCAAATGGGACTTAACTGCTAAGGTCATCAGTCCCTAAGCTCACACACTACTTATCCTAAATTATCCTAAGGACAAACACACCCACACCCATGCCCGAGGGAGGACTCGAACCTCCGCCGGCACCAGTCGCACAGTCCATGACTGCAGCGCCTCAGACCGCTCGGCTAATCCCGCGCGGCGCACAAACATCAATCCTCCGCAGGCCTTCCTGCAGAATGCTGAAGTCTTCCGACGTTGCTGTCTGCTTAAGACAACAGCGTCATCTGCAAATCTCTTCGAAATTCCGATGGTACCCATTACATCATTTATACATGTACACACATCAAAAAAGTTTTGCTTCACCTCGGTTCCGAGAGTTCCGGAACCTATAGAGAAAACTGGAATAGAGATCAACATAAACATCGTTTCAGCCCTTTTTTTTGCTCATGAAAAACACACATTGCATGTTGTACCACCATACAGCGAGACCTACGGAGGTGGTGGTTCATATTGTTGTACATACCGGTACATCTAATACTCCGTAGCACATCGTCTTGCATTGATGCATCCCTGTATTCGTCGTGGCATACTATCCACAAGTACATCAAGGATCTATTGTTCGAGATTGTCCCAGTCCTCAACTGCGATCTCGTGCGGATCCCTCAGTGGTTGGTGAGTCACGTCGTCCATAAACAGCCCTTTTCAATCTATCCCAGGCATATTCTATAGTGTTCATGTCTGGACAACATGCTGGCCACTCTAGTCGAGCGATGTCGTTATCCTGAAAGAAGTCCTTCACAAGAAGTGCACGATGGGGGTGGGAATTGTCGCCCATGAAGACGAATGCCTCGCCAATATGCTGCCTATATGGTTGCACTATCGGTCGGTGCATGGCATTCACGTATCGTACAGCCGTTACGGCGACTTCCATAACCAACAGCGGCAAACGTCGGCCGCACATAATGCCACCCCAAAACAGCAGGGAACCTCCACCTTGCTGCACTCGCTGGACAGTGTGTCTAAGGCGTTCAGCCTGACCGAGTTGCCTCCAAACACGTCTACGACGATTGTATGGTTGAAGGCATATGTGACACTCATCGGTGAGGAGAACGTGATGCCAATTTTGAGCGGTCCATTCGGCATGTTGTTGGGCCCATCTGTACCGCGCTACATGGTGTCTTGGTTGCAAAGTTAGACCTCGCCATGGACGTCGGGAGTGAAGTCGCACATCATGCAGCCCATTGCGCACAGTTTGAATCATAACACGACATCCTGTGGCTCCATGAAAAGCATTATTCAAAGTGGTGGCATTGTTCTCAGGGTTCCTCGGAGCCATAATCCGTAGGCAGCGGTCATCCACTACAGTAGTAGCCATTGGGCGGCCTGAGCGAGGTATGCCATCGACAGTTCATGTATCTCTGTAGCTTCTCCATGTTCTAACAACATCGCTTTGGTTCACTCCGAGACGTCTGGACACTTCCCTCGTTGAGAGCCCTTCCTGGGGCAAAGTAACAATGCGGAAGCAATCGATCCGTGGTATTGACTGTCTATGCATGGCTGAACTACAGACAACACGAGCCGTGTACCTCCTTCCCGGTGGAATGACTGGAACTGATCGGCTGCCGGACCCCCTCCGTGTAATAGGCGCTGCTCATGCGCGATTGTTTACATCTTTGGGCGGGTTCAGTGACATATCTGAACAGGCAAAGGGACTGTGTCTGTGACACATTATTCACAGTCAACGTCTGCCTTCTGGAATTCTGGGAACCGGGGGTGATGCAAAACTTTTTTTGATGTGCGTGTATCGTAAACAGTAACGGTTCATTCACTCTTCCTTAGTGAATTCCTGAAATTCTTTTCATTTGCTGCTGTGTTGAGTTCTATTTGCAAACCACAAATCTGGTAAGACACTTCATAAGCATTTTTTTTTCTCCACTAAGCGGCAGGGCGAGATTGTATCAAAACCTCCCTGAGGTCAAGTGATACGTCATATGAGTCCCTAAACCTGCGGCGCTCTGAATCTCATGGACGAATAGGGGGTGCTCAGGTTCACAATATTTCTGTTTTTGGAATTTCCTTTGATTTTTATAGAGGAAATTTTCGTTTTTCAATTACGCCATGATCCTTGGGCGTTAAACATGCTCCTAGATAACAGAACGCAGCATGTCATTCTCAATGGAGAGAAGTCTTCAGAAGTAAGAGTGATCTCAGGTGTGCGGCAGGGGAGTGTCGTAGTACCGTTGCTATTCACAATATACATAAATTACCTTGTGGATGACATCGGAAGTTCACTGAGGCTTTTTGCGGATGATGCTGTGGTATATCGAGAGGTTGTAACAATGGAAAATTGTACTGAAATGCAGGAGGGTCTGCAGCGAATTGACGCATGGTGCGGGAAATGGCAATTGAATCTCAATGTAGAGAAGTGTAATGTGCTGCAAATACATAGAAAAAAAGATCCTTTATCATTTAGCTACAATATAGCAGGTCAGCAACTGGAAGCAGTTAGTTCCATAAATTATTTGGGAGTACGCATTAGGAGTGATTTAAAATGGAATGATTATATAAAGTTGATCGTCGGCAAAGCAGATGCCAGACTGAGATTCATTGGAAGAATCCTAAGGAAATGCAATCCGAAAACAAAGGAAGTAGGTTACAGTACGCTTGTTCGCCCACTGCTTGAATACTGCTCAGCAGTGTGGGATCCGTACCAGATAGGGTTGATAGAAGAGAGAGAGAAGATCCAACGGAGAGCAGCGCGCTTCGTTACAGGATCATTTAGTAATCGCGAAAGCGTTACGGAGATGATAGATAAACTCCAGTGAAAGACTCTGCAGGAGAGACGCTCAGTAGCTCGGTACGGGCTTTTGTTGAAGTTTCGAGAAAATACCTTCTCCGAGGAGTCAGGCAGTATATTGCTCCCTCCTCCGTATATCTCACGAAGAGACCATGAGGATAAAATCAGAGAGATTAGAGCTCACGCAGAGGCATACCGACAATCCTTCTTTCCACGAACAATACGAGACTGGAATAGAAGGGAGAAACGATAGAGGTACTCAAGGTACCCTCCGCCACACACCGTCAGGTGGCTTGCGGATTATGGATGTAGCTGTAGATGTAAATGTAAATGTAGATAAGTCTAAAACAGATTGGCTTGAGCGATATTGGCCTACAATATCCGATGGTCGACCCCTGCTGAAAGCGGCAGTGATACGGCTTTATATATATATATATATATATATATATATATATATATATATATATATATATATATATATATATATATAAAGCGTATAACAAACTGCTGCTCGGAGAGGAGCAAGTCGTTTCGCATAATGTGGGTTGAATCTTGCAGGTGACTCATCTGGTCTAGTTACCTTTTAACTACTAAGCGATAATAGCTGCTTTTCTATTGCCGCGTGGAATGCTCGCGTGGTTAGAAACGCCATGCAACGGGTTGCGCGGTCTCTCCCGCCGGAGGTTCGAGTCCTTCCTAGGGCATGGGTGTGTGTGTTGTTCGCGGCATAAGTTAGTTTACGTCAGTTTTAATAGTGTGTAAGTCTAGGAACCGATGACCTCAGCAGTTTGGTCCCTCAGAAGTTCACACGCATTTGAACATTTTGCTTCTCTATTCTATGACCGTTTATCACAGTATCTCCCATTCTGGCGTTCGTGCAGTGATCACAAGGAGGGACTGTATTACTATATTCTGCAGTAATAGAGTTTCGGGAGAATGGATTCAGTATTTCTACCTCCTAACTGTTATCTTCCTTTTCGGTGCCAGTGTGCTCACTGAGTGATCGAGTAGATAACTTCGATCATCTTTCTTATTTTACGCAAGACTAAAACTTTTTGGGGTTTTTAGTGACATTGGTCGGCAAAATTTTACTTTAAAACCCGTTAAAGATTCTAATGCTCTCCAAATTCTCATTTTCGCTTCGTTCAGCTTTTCTTTGACAACTGGGTTTTGACTTTGCTTGAAACTGTGATGAAGCTTTCTTTACTTTCGTAGAAACTTGCTAACACGGCTATTAAACCACGGCAGGTCTTTGCTACACCGCAAAATCTTGCTCGAAACATTTTTGTCTAATACTTATTGAACGATGCTTTTGAACTTCATTACTTTTTGCTCCATATATATGTCCCCAGAACTGAAAATTTGACGTTCACCACTCAGAAACTTGTGTCCTGCTACGGTTTTTAAGAAAAGATATGTTCCGTTTTTTTAACTGTCGTTATAACATCCTTAGTCATTGATGCTATCACAGACGTGTGACATCTGATCCCATCTTCTCCGTTAAATGAGCTTAGAAGTTTAGGTGAGTTTATTGGTGGGAGATCTAAGACGTTACGATCACGAATTGATTATCTGTCTCCTCTAAATAATTTTTGGAAATGACATTCAGAATGAAGTCATATGAATTCCTGTCTGTGACACCATATTTCATCGCATGACTCTCATTCTATAGGTGAGAAACTGAAGGCTCGCCCTATTACAATGGCGTTCTCTCAGTTACATCGCCCTTGTATAGACCCTCTATATACTCCTTTCACCTATCTGCTTTCCCTTCTGTGCTTAGAACTGGTTTTCCATCTTAGCTCATCATACTCATACACGTGGTTCTCTTTTCTCGAATGATCTCTTTAATTTTCCTGGAGGCGGTATCTATCCTAACCCTAGTGGTATTTGCCTCTACATCCTTACATTTGTCTTCTAGCCATCCCTGTTTAGTCATTTTGCGCTTCCTGCCGAGCTCATTTTTGAGACGTCTGCATTCCTTTCTGCCTGCTTCAATTACTGCTGTTTTATGTATTCTCATTTCATCTGCCTGCTTCAATTACTGCTGTTTTATGTATTCTCATTTCATCAATTAAATTCCATGTCTCTCCTCTTACCGAAGGATTTCTACTAGCCCTCGCCTTTTTAACTACTTGATCCTCTGTTTCCTCCACTACTTCACCTCCGTTCTTGTCAGTCGTTACCTAATGTTCTCTTTGAAAATCTCTACAACCTCTGGTTCTTTCAGTTTATCCAGGTCCCGTCTCCTTAAATTCCCACCTTTCTGAAGTTTCTTCAGTTTTAATCCACAGTTCATAGCCAATGGATTCTGATCACAGTCTACATCCGACCCGCAAATGTCTTACAATTCAATATCTGGTTCGTAAATCTCTGTGTAACCATTACATAATCTACCTGAAACCTTCCAGTGTCACCAGGCTAACACGTATACAACCTTCTTTCGCGATTCTTAAGCCAACTGTTACCTATGACTAAGTTATGCTCTGTGCAGAATTCTACGAGGCGTCTTCCTCTTTCACTCCGTATCCACATTACATATTCACCTACTACTTCTCCTTCTCTTCCTTTTGCTACAATCGAATTCCAGTCCCCCATGACTATTAAATTTTCGACTCCCTTCACAATCTGAATAATTTATTTTCTCTCATCATAAATTTCTTCAATCTCTTCGTTATTTGCGTAGCTAGTTCGCATGTTGTTGTTGTCTTCAGTCCTGAGACTGGTTTGATGGAGCTCTCCATGCTACTCTATCCTGTGCAAGCTTCTTCATCTCCCAGTACTTACTGCAACCTACATCCTTCTGAATCTGCTTAATGTATTCATCTATTGGTCTCCCTCTACGATTTTTACCCTCCACGCTGCCCTCCAATGCTAAATTTGTGATCCCTTGATGAATAAGAACACGTCCTACCAACCCATCCCTTCTTCTAGTCAAGTTGTGCCACAAACTCCTCTTCTCCCAAATTCATTGAATACCTCCTCATTAGTTATGAGATCTACCCATCTAATCTTCAGCATTCTTCTGTAGCACCACATTTCGAAAGCTTCTATTCTCTTCTTGTCCAAACTATTTACCGTCCATGTTTCACTTCCACACATGGCTACACTCCATACAAATACTTTCAGAAACGACTTCCTGACACTTAAATCTATACTCGATGTTAACAAATTTCTCTTCTTCAGAAACGCTTTCCTTGCCATTGCCAGTCTACATTTTATATCCTCTCTACTTCGACCATCATCAGTTATTTTGCTCCCCAAATAGCAAAACTCCTTTACTACTTTAAGTGTCTCATTTCCTAATCTAATTCCCTCAGCATCACCCGACTTAATTCGGCTACATTCCATTATCCTCGTTTTGCTTTTGTTGATGTTCATCTTATATCCTCCTTTCAAGACACTGTCCATTCCGTTCAACTGCTCTTCCAAGTCCTTTGCTGTCTCTGACAGAATTACAATGTCATCGGCGAACCTCAACGTTTTTACTTCTCCATGGACTTCAATACCTACTCCGAATTTTTCTTTTGCTTCCTTTACTGCTTGCTCAATATACAGACTGAATAACATCGGGGAGAGGCTACAACCCTGTCTCACTCTCTTCCCAACCGCCGCTTCCCTTTCATGCCCCTCGACTCTTATAACTGCCATCTGGTTGCTGTACAAATTGTAAATAGCATTTCGCTCCCTGTATTTTACCCCTGCCACCTTCAGAATTTGAAACAGAGTATTCCAGCCAACATTGTCAAAAGCTTTCTCTAAGTCTACAAATGCTAGATATGTAGGTTTGCCTTTCCTTAATCTATTTTCTAAGATAAGGCGTAGGGTCAGTATTGCCTCTGGTATTCCAACATTTCTGCGGAATCCAAACTGATCTTCGCCGAGATCGACTTCTACCAGTTTTTCCATTCGTCTGCAAAGAATTAGTTAGTATTTAGCAGCTGTGACTTATTAAACTGATAGTTCGGTAATTTTCGCATCTGTCAACACCTGCTTTCTTTGGGATTGGAATTATTATATTCTTCTTGAAGTCTGAGGGTATTTCGCCTGTCTCATACATCTTGCTCACCAGATGGTAGACTTTGTCAGAACTGGCTCTCCCAAGGTCGTCAGTAGTTCCAATGGAATGTTGTCTACTCCCGGGGTGTTGTTTCGACTCAGGTTTTTCAATGCTCTGTCAAACTCTTCACGCAGTACGTATCTCCCATTTCATCTTCATATACATCCTCTTCTATTTCCATAATATTGTCCCCAAGTACATCGCCCTTGTATAGACCTTCTATATACTCCTTCCACCTTTCTGCTTTCCCTTCTTTGCTTAGAACTGGGTTTCCATCTGAGTTCTTAGTATTGATAGAAGTGGCTGTCTTTTCTCCAAAGGTCTCTTTAATTCTCCTGTAGGCAGTATCTATCTTACCCCTAGTGAGATAAGCCTCTACATCCTTACATTTGTCCTCTAGCCATCCCTGCTTAGCCGTTTTGCACTTCCTGTCGATCTCGTTATTCTTCTTCTACTATATTTCTTTCCCCAATTCCCGTCAATTGTACCCTCATGCTATCCCTGAAACTCTGTACAACCTCTGTTTCAGTCAGTTCATCCAGGTCCCATCTCCTTAAATTCCCACCTTTTTGCAGTTTCTTTAGTTTTAATCTACAGTTCATAACCAATAGATTGTGGTCAGAGTCCACATCTGCCCCTGGAAATGTCTTACAATATAAAACCTGGTTCCTAAATCTCGGTCTTACCATTATATAATCTATCTGATACATTCTAGTATCTCCAGGATTCTTCCATGTATACAACCTTCTTTTATGATTCTTGAACCAAGTATTAGCTATGATTAAGTTATGCCTCGTGCAAAATTCTAACAGACAGCTTCCTCTTTCATTTCTCTCCCCCAATCCAGCTTCACCCACTATGTTTCCTTCTCTCCCTTTCACTACTCTCGAATTCAAGTCACCCATGACTATTAAATTTTCGTCTCCCTTCACTACTTGAATAATTTCTTTTAGCTTATCATACATTTCATCAATTTCTTCATCATCTGCAGAGCTAGTTGGCATATAAACCTGTACTACTGTAGTAGGCATGGGCTTGGGGTCTATCTTGGCCACAATAATGCGTTCACTATCCTTTTCGTAGTAGCTCACCCATGCTGCTATTCATTATTAAACCAACTCCTGCATTAACCGTGTTTGATTTTGTATTTATAACCCTGCATTCACCTGACCAGATGTCTTGTTCCTCCTGCTACCGCACTTCACTAATTCCCACTGTATCTAACTTTAACCTATCCATTTATCCTTTTAAATTTTGGGATCTGACATTCCACGCAATGATCCATAAACGCCAGTTTCCTTTTTCCTGATAACGATGTCCTGTGGAGTCACCGCCCGGAGATCCGAATGGGGTATTATTTTACCCGAGGAATATTTTATCCAAGAGGATGCTATCATCATTTAACCATACAGTAAAGCTGCGTGCCCTTGTAACGCCGGAAATGCATATCCTTCTATTTCCATCTATTGTACTATAGATTTTTCCTTATTTTGTCACCTGAAGATATGACATTTCTGCATTTATGTTTGTTTGTTTTGTGAATATTATTTGTATTTATACGCTGGGTCTGGCCTAGGGAAAACTATGCTATCGAACGACTACATCGATAGGTCGTGTGGAGAACCAAAGTGTTTAGGATCTTTGGTAGTGTTAACTCTGTCGCGTGGAGCGCGGGCAGAGGGAGGGGCTGGCTGGAGTAGTGCAGTGGAGCAGGTGTGTTGTGTGACGCTCCCGCGAGTTGCCGCGCTTTCGGGGTTGGGCAGCATGTACACTCCTGGAAATGGAAAAAAGAACACATTGACACCGGTGTGTCAGACCCACCATACTTGCTCCGGACACTGCGAGAGGGCTGTACAAGCAATGATCACACGCACGGCACAGCGGACACACCAGGAACCGCGGTTTTGGCCGTCGAATGGCGCTAGCTGCGCAGCATTTGTGCACCGCCGCCGTCAGTGTCAGCCAGTTTGCCGTGGCATACGGAGCTCCATCGCAGTCTTTAACACTGGTAGCATGCCGCGACAGCGTGGACGTGAACCGTATGTGCAGTTGACGAACTTTGAGCGAGGGCGTATAGTGGGCATGCGGGAGGCCGGGTGGACGTACCGCCGAATTGCTCAACACGTGGGGCGTGAGGTCTCCACAGTACATCGATGTTGTCGCCAGTGGTCGGCGGAAGGTGTACGTGCCCGTCGACCTGGGACCGGACCGCAGCGACGCACGGATGCACGCCAAGACCGTAGGATCCTACGCAGTGCCGTAGGGGACCGCACCGCCACTTCCCAGCAAATTAGGGACACTGTTGCTCCTGGGGTATCGGCGAGGACCATTCGCAACCGTCTCCATGAAGCTGGGCTACTGTCCCGCACACCGTTAGGCCGTCTTCCGCTCACGCCCCAACATCGTGCAGCCCGCCTCCAGTGGTGTCGCGACAGGCGTCAATGGAGGGACGAATGGAGACGTGTGGTCTTCAGCGATGAGAGTCGCTTCTGCCTTGGTGCCAATGATGGTCGTATGCGTGTTTGGCGCCGTGCAGGTGAGCGCCACAATCAGGACTGCATACGACCGAGGCACACAGGGCCAACACCCGGCATCATGGTGTGGGGAGCGATCTCCTACACTGGCCGTACACCACTGGTGATCGTCGAGGGGACACTGAATAGTGCACGGTACATCCAAACCGTCATCGAACCCATCGTTCTACCATTCCTAGACCGGCAAGGGAACTTGCTGTTCCAACAGGACAATGCACGTCCGCATGTATCCCGTGCCACCCAACGTGCTCTAGAAGGTGTAAGTCAACTACCCTGGCCAGCAAGATCTCCGGATCTGTCCCCCATTGAGCATGTTTGGGACTGGATGAAGCGTCGTCTCACGCGGTCTGCACGTCCAGCACGAACGCTGGTCCAACTGAGGCGCCAGGTGGAAATGGCATGGCAAGCCGTTCCACAGGACTACATCCAGCATCTCTACGATCGTCTCCATGGGAGAATAGCAACCTGCATTGCTGCGAAAGGTGGATATACACTGTACTAGTGCCGACATTGTGCATGCTCTGTTACCTGTGTCTATGTGCCTGTGGTTCTGTCAGTGTGATCATGTAATGTATCTGACCCCAGGAATGTGTCAGTAAAGTTTCCCCTTCCTGGGACAATGAATTCACGGTGTTCTTATTTCAATTTCCAGGAGTGTAATTGCGCTCGACTTGCTATGATAGTTTCTGACACGGTGTCGCGGACGGGAAGCATTGGCTGGCGCACATCAAGAGCCCGTTTCGCCTGGTGACCGTGTCGAGAAATCGCGCCAACATCCAGCTTCTGCAACAGCGACGGCCGACAATGAGTGACTGTCGCCACCTCCTCGATCGACGGCTTCAAACCTTCAATCAAGCAACAAGGAAGACTGGAAGCACGTAAAGTTTTAGAACTGTATGGCAGACCTCAGCTTTTCAAACAGATCCATTTTCATAACTAAATTACAGCAACGTAGCATGAACCTTTGTTGCTCATTGTCCCAATTGTATTACCAAGCAGGGTCCCTTCCTTTTCCGGAATGAACCCAAGTGTCGTTGAAATTCGAACGCTTTAATTTCAAAGTTCAGTTAAGGTATTCATAGCTGGCTACAATATTTAGATTACACAAGCACAAATTAAGAGTGCGAGTTTTGTTAGCATATTTTAGCTTACCTGTGGCTGCAGCTCAGCTCGGTACGTACTAAATTTTACTATTGTTAATTGTTCAGAATCATTTAATTCAAGTTCAAAATTAAATTTCTTATTTCTAAATTGCGTGGATTCAAGTAGCTTTTGAAATGATTATAGAGGTAGGCCAAGACTAACCGTATTTTACTGAATTTCGATGTGCTTCAGAAACAAAGCTCACTATTAATTTCAGTCACTAAATTAACTTTCAATTTTCCGGTTTTATTAATTCTTTTACGAAATTAAGTCAGAGTGTAGCGAAATTTATTACCTCTGACAAACTTTCAGTTTTGACACTACGCGTGTCAACCTTCAGTTGCCACGCTTCTAGTGCTAATTATATGTGTAATAACCTTTCTTTTTTCAGTTACTATAGTAATTGTCCTTAGGACTGGCGACTGTAATTTCCCCCAAATCTCAAATATCTAATTACCGCTAGTTAATTGTTAACGTAACGGCCGCACATTTACTTTCTTTATTAACTTTACCCCTTTTCAAAATTAATTTCCACCAGTTTCATTTGCATTTTTCCTTTCATTTAGATGTAGCCCTTTCCTCCCTCTTTACCGACAGATTAACTTCGGTGACGATTGCTTTTCCCAAATTTCCATTAGGTACACGCGGTTTAATTTTTCACTGTCATTAAGGTCGATAAGTGAGGGGGAGGTTACACGTGGCGACCTGGTGACAGGACAATCTTCAGATTTGAGGTTGTTCTTGTCACGAATTTTGTATGGTGCAAATGTCATAACAAACTATTGGTTACAAACAGGTAGTTACGTCAGCTAGATTAAGTAGTGGGAGGAATCCTAATTAGATTTGAGATTTGTTATTTATATTGAAAATTATTAAAATGAGTGAAGGCAACAATTACGAAAATTTGGTAGACTTGGATAAGGAACAATCGGTCGAACAGTGGGAAACGCGCACCGCGGTACCCATTGTTCAGGGGCAGGCGGCTAGCATGAAAGACGTGACCGCCGATTCGCAACAAAGAGCAGAAATGGAATTCCAAACTTTAGAAAATGTTTCGGAATCGGAAATGAAAATCAAATCTGAATACCTTGATGACGAATACGGGGGGACAGTTAAAGAGGAAGCCGCTACGGAAGTAACACCGGTAGTTTCCGGGAATTTAAGTGATTTATTGAATGTTTTGATTAATGAAATCAAGAGTCAATCGGCAGAAATTAAAGCTCAGGCTGCCAAGCAAGAAGCTCAGGCTGAAAAAATTGAACAGAAGCTAGACAATCAGAACAAAACTATTAATGTTGTTAACAACAATGTTGGAGTTGTTAACACAAAAGTTGATAAAGTGAAAGAAGATGTTGTTGTAATTAATACCGAAATCGGTAAGCTTAAACAGGAAATGGTAAGCGTTCAGGCGGAAATTGCGAGCATAAATACTCGTTTTAATTCCGAAATTAGCAGAATCGAGAAACGTGTAGGAGAAGCAGTTGCTCCGATCATCGAGAATAAGGTGACGGAACAAATTCAATTAGTGAAAAAAGAGGATCAACAGAATGTGGAACCTTTAAAGGCTTTAGTGTCCGAGGTTGATGCTAAATTGACGAAGCAGGTTAATACCTGCGAAGAGAAAAAAAGGGAAGTAGAAACGCTTGCGACAACCACTTGCCAAGTAATTACGAGAGTGTCGGAATTAGAAAAGAAACTGGACGAAAAACAGAGCTACGTGCCAATCTGTGCACATAGTTCGGAATTGTTGACGAAAGAGGAGCGCTTCGACCCCTTGAAAAAAGGCGGTAGACACCCGACGGATTTCATTAAAAATTGTGAAAGAGTTTTACCCAGATCATGGACTAATGAGAGAAAAATTAATGCGATTATTGATGTGTTGGCTGGTGATGCCAAGCGTTGGGGCTTAAACCTCAACATTACGAAACTGCCTTTTGACGAGTTTAAAAATTTGTTTCTGGCTGAATACTGGTCAGAGAAAAAACAGCAAAGTGTCTGGCGCGAATTTATCGTATCGAGGCCTTTCGATGCGAATTCACGCGGTTCGATGAAGGAGTTTTGTGAGGGCTGGATCCGCAAGTTGGAATATTTGCGTGATCGCCGCACGGAATCCGAAATAGTGTGGGAACTCTACAAGAAGCTTCCAGATGATACAAAACGCTACGTAGGAAGCAATTACAGGACAATCAATGATTTTCTGGAAAGAGTTGTGGACGAGGACAATTGGCGCAATAATCGTGATACTGGTAGAGGCCGTGGTAACAACAACGGGTACCACAGCAACCACAACAATGATAACTATGGGAATAATGCATACCGCAATCTTGGCAGCAATAACAATAGTGGTTTGGGCCGTAATGACAATCGGTACAATGCAAATAATAACAGGAATGACGGAAACCAGTACCATACTAGCGTGATACAGGCTTCGCAGAATAGTAATAACGCCAGAGGGTGTGATCAGCCGCCTCAGCAGCATCCGGGGAGCAGATCTGCTGCGACGAGACAGGGAAACCATTAGCCGCGCCGGTGAGTGGCCGACTGGGCGTGGAGAAGTTTTGGCGGCCCAATAACAGGAGAAAACCCAGGTGTCGTCGTTACGAAAATTCCGTGTGGAATAATCAACGGCGGGAGAGTGTGCCAGTGTTAGGAGAAAGGAGTGCCCCCACAAGTAGTAGAGCAGCTGTAGACACGGCAGTAGAAAATACATTCACTGTCAGTGAGAACAATTTAAGTAGTGTTCCGGAAATCGATTATAAAGTGGCAGATGTAACACCCACAGTGGAACTGGAGATTGAGTTTAAGAATGATTCACAATTGTTGAGAGACGATCAGATGTCGGATAACACGTCCGTCATCGAGCGAGGGGATGCAGAGAGGGATGTGTCTGGTTAAGGCAGTTTGGTCGCTTATACGACGAACTAAGAGATTACAGGGGCCTATATGGGAGGAGTGTTTATGGGTAGCGCGGGCAGGATTTGCCGCGTCTCGTCCCGCAGGAAGGTAGTGTTTGTGAAGTGATAGAAAGTTCTGGCACTAACCGGCAGACTTTACCAGAAATAGTTGATGTTAATGGGGAGCACGAGCAAGATTCGTCGTGTTTCATACCGCAAGAGTTGGATGTTGAAGTAGTAACGGAAAGTTCTGGCCCTAACCGGCAGACTTTACCGAAAATTATAGTGGTAGAAGTAGCCGAACCAACCGACGCAAACCTCCAGTTTAAACATCGCGAGAGTATTAAGGAGATAGATTACGAAAATTTTAGTGATAGCCGGACACGATTGGTAGAAAAGCACATAGATTACAGCGTGTATGAGATTAGAGCTGACATTATACGGTCAGACGGTAGCAGTGTGGGCTGCGCAGATCCAGAGGAAGTAATTGCAGATACTACTGGGTACATTCCTCCAGGTAGATTGGCAGATGAGATCAGTCTGACCAAAGAGGAATCAACGAGGGTGACAGTTAGTGAATTGATAGCAAAGCAACACTCACTAGTTGACGAGTTACAGGAAAAGGTTTCGGTATTGGAGGCGAAGCTACAGACTAAGCCTCAGGACAAACGTGTTGAAATTAAAACTGTATGTGAACAGAGGCTGAAAAGGCCGCCAGATAAGCCGGATTTACGATCAAAGCCGGATGGTTTTTTCTGGAATGACCTGGATATAGACGAGGATTTACTTTGGGAAAATAAAGAAACAGTCGAGGACAAGTGTAGACAGATAGTAGTGTTTGTTAATATGCACGGCCTACAACTAAACGTGTTGATTGACACCGGTGCAGAATTGAGTGCTGTATCTGGGAAAATATTTGAGTTACTGAAAGACAGACCTGGCATCGTAGTTGCCAGTAACAGGAGTGAAAATTATCGGTACTACTGGGAAGGCCAGTAAGCCGGTCACTAAACAGATTTTTGTCAACTTCGAGATATGTGGAGCACGATTTGAACAAGAGTTTATCGTCGTGCCAGACTTAACTACGGAAGTAATTATCGGGTTAGATTGGCTATTAAAGTACCGTGCAGTGATTAATTGCGAAAGCAAAACTTTGACATGTACGTCACAAGATAAAACAATAGTAGTTAGTTTTGACGAGGCAGGAGATGGTGTGCAAAGGCAATACCAGCCTATACACATTAACTGGCCGGATGCCATTGACGTAGGTATGAATTTGAACTACTGTAACGTGAGGAATCTCGGCATTGACAATAGTGTAGAAAGTGAATTGGATAGTGTTGTAGATGGTGTGTCAAACGTAACACACGAACAAAGACGAGGCCTGTATGAAGTAATAATGAGGAATAAGAGTGTGTTTTCAGACAAACCGGGACTTGTGGAAGAGAGAATCAAATTCCCTCCACGGATTGACACTAGTATTGGTGCGAAAAAGGATCGTTTGCGAGAAGTAATGAAGCTAAAAGCCGATGCTCGCATACGTCGTCATGACGCTAAAGCGAGTTTTGCTAAGTTTGCAATCGAAGATTTAGTACTTATAAAAGCTCATGAGAAATCGAGCGAGATAGACAATGAAATCTCTAAATTTGTTTATAATGGACCATATAAAGTCATTGGTATACCTCACACAAATGCTTATTGCTTAGAGTAGCCGAGCTCTGGGAAACTATTCAGTATATGGAACATTGTAGACTTGAAATTATACCAACCTAGGATTGATTAATACCACAGAATGGGTAATTTGTACAGTATGTAAATATAGAGTGTAAGATTTAAACGATTTGCTAGATTTCCATGCTTTTGCCTGACCAAGAGGACATTAAAGAAGTTGTAATTAATAGGTAATTAATTTTTACTAAATGATTTAAGAGAAACTGATTATTAATCTACTGAAAAGTCCAAGCTGCTAGTTTAAGTTTTCAGCTGAGTCACAGTAGATTAAGGAATGGAAATATGATTTTGTAACAAGCTGTAAGATTTCATGCATGTGTGTTTCACTACTCATTGCCGATGTACTTAGACGCTGTTTTAAGTTTCAGGCTAGTACATGTGTGTGATGATGGACAGTGTTGAGCTATCCACTGTGATAGTGTTAATGGACTCCTTGAGATTACTCGGGAGTGAGTTTTTCCGAAAGAATTCAGTGAAACGGACGCTCTGAAAATGCCGTTACACAGGCGACTGAGATCAAGCGTGCCGCACAGGCGGGCGCAACAATACTAGCGAGACGGAGCCGCTGTCGGTTCATGTGCTACTGTCGGCATTCTTTGCACTTGCGAGTACGGCAGGCGGAATTGTTTTCTTTTTCCGGGCACCTGAAAGAATTCTGCTGTCAATATTTATGGTTTTTTCGATCTGCTGAATATTATTTTCTTGTTTAGCGTTAATTGGACTCTCATGACGAAATTATTAATTATGAAAAGGTTACATAAATATGTGTATAATATGTAATTAATAATTAATTTGCGTATTTTGATATACCTGTTTTTTATGACCATGTACTCTGATTAATTTTGTAAATAGTAGTACATTTCTTGATACTGCTAAGAATTTTGATTTTTTGAATAGCTAAACCACTTTCTATGTTTTCTATGAATTTTAATATATTGTCAACCTGTTTTCTTTTGTGTAAGATGACAGAGTGGAATAAGGTTAGGAGTCTCCACTCAATTATTATGGTCTAAAAATTGGTTTATGGTTAATTAGCCTAAAGCTAAATTTTCTTGATGTTTTGAGCATATGCATTTCCGCTGTTTTTTTTTTCCTTTTTGTGACATTTTCTGAGTCAGTTTACGTTACACGAACATCCTCAGACAATGTGGGGCACGTGTAAAGCCAGAAATGCCTAACCTTCTATTTCCATCTATTGTACTATAGATTTTTCCAAATTTTGTCACCTGAAGATATGACATTTCTGTCTCTTTTTATATTGTAATTGTTTTACTGTTTGTATATATATATATATATATATATATATATATATATATGTTGGTTTGTTTTGTGAATATTATTTGTATTTATACGCAGGGTCTGGCCTAGGGAAAACTATGCTATCGAACGAATACATCGATAGGTCGTGTGAATAAGCAAAGTGTTTAGGATCTTTGGTAGTGTTAACTCTGTCGCGTGGAGCGCGGGAAGAGCAGAGAGAGTCTGGCTGGAGTAGTGCAGTGGAGCAGGTGTGTTGTGTGACGCTCCCGCGAGCTGCCGCGCTTTCGGGGTTGGGCATCATGTAATTTCGCTCGACTTGCTATGATAGTTTCTGACACGGTGTCGCGGACGGGAAGCATTGGCTGGCGCACATCAAGAGCCCGTTTCGCCTGGTGACCGTGTCGAGAAGGCGCGCCAACATCCAGCTTCTGCAACAGCGACGGCCGACAATGAGTGACTGTCGCCACCTCCTCGATCGACGGCTTCAAACCTTCAATCAAGCAACAAGGAAGACTGGAAGCACGTAAAGTTTTAGAACTGTATGGCAGACCTCAGCTTTTCAAACAGATCCATTTTCATAACTAAATTACAGCAACGTAGCATGAACCTTTGTTGCTCATTGTCCCAATTGTATTACCAAGCAGGGTCCCTTCCTTTTCCGGAATGAACCCGAGTGTCGTTGAAATTCAAACGCCAGCATCATTCGATTTCACTGCTTTAATTTCAAAGTTCAGTTAAGGTATTCATAGCTGGCTACAATATTTAGATTACACAAGCACAAATTAAGAGTGCGAGTTTTGTTAGCATATTTTAGCTTACCTGTGGCTGCAGCTCAGCTCGGTACGTACTAAATTTTACTATTGTTAATTGTTCAGAATCATTTAATTCAAGTTCAAAATTAAATTTCTTATTTCTAAATTGCGTGGATTCAAGTAGCTTTTGAAATGATTGTAGAGGTAGCCCAAGACTAACCGTATTTTACTGAATTTCGATGTGCTTCAGAAACAAAGCTCACTATTAATTTCAGTCACTAAATTAACTTTCAATTTTCCGGTTTTATTAATTCTTTTACGAAATTAAGTCAGAGTGTAGCGAAATTTATTACCTCTGACAAACTTTCAGTTTTGACACTACACGCATCTAGTGCTAATTATATGTGTAATAACCTTTTTTTTTCAGTTACTATAGTAATTGTCCTTAGGACTGGCGACCGCAATTTCCCCCAAATCTCAAATATCTAATTACCGCTAGTTAATTGTTAACGTAACGGCCGCACATTTACTTTCTTTATTAACTTTACCCCTTTTCAAAATTAATTTCCACCAGTTTCATTTGCATTTTTCCTTTCATTTAGATGTAGCCCTTTCCTCCCTCTTTACCGACAGATTAACTTCGGTGACGATCGCTTTTCCCAAATTTCCATTAGGTACACGCGGTTTAATTTTTCACTGTCATTAAGGTCGATAAGTGAGGGGGAGGTTACACCCTCGGGAAAAATTACAGATGTAGTTTCCCCGTGCTTTCGGCCGTTCGCAGTACTAGCACAGCAAGGCCGTTTTGGTTAGTGTTACAAGGCCAGATCAGTCAGTGATCCAGACTGTTGCCCCTGCGACTACTGATAAGGCTGCTGCCCCTCTTCAGGAACCACATGTTTGTCTGATCTCTCATCAGACACCCCTCCGTTGTGGTTGCACCTACGGTATGGCGATCTGTGTCGTTGAGGGACGCAAGCCTCCTAACCAACGGCAAGGTCTATGGTTCATGGAGGGCCAATACTAAATACTCTTACCAAATTTGCCAACCTCTGTAAAGAATAGAGGATGGCCCCAGAATGCAAGCAGCAGGCGTCATTGGTGCTGGCATGTGCCACTACTTGCAGCCAGCTGCAGACATTGCGTTAGATAGTTGCCACCAGTCTCTCCTCCATGACTTGGGCGAGACTTGTCAGCAAACATACCTAGTGCACACCGACATTCTTTCCCAGTCGGCTTGCTATTTCCCTAAGGCGCTCCACTAGCTGACTAATTAGCATATTGTCCCTCTACACTTGTCAAGACTGGCTTGGGAAATCGGCGGCTGGATCAACAGGAGTGGCATGTCATGCTGGTTCAAATTTGTTACCGGCACTGGTAATATTTCCTATCTGTCGCTGAGGCTTAATGTTCCACTTTTACCCTTCACCCAGAGACATTCGAATCCACCTCTCTCCACCTTGCACCTTCAAGTGACGTCAGACCGGTCAGAGGTTTGAAACCCGTAACAAACAAACAGATCTCAGCAAAAAATAAAATTACCCGACTGTGGTGCTACTGATGTTGAGGTGCAAGAAAAATGTAAGAGGAATAACTAGAACTAAAATTTGCTCTACAATGTTCCCTCTCTATCTGAAGGTCACAGAACCCGCAAACACTTATATCGAAAAAATAAATCATCACACTGAAAACAGATGTATCAGCAGTTACGTTTCACTGGAAAGTCAGTTCACGCAAAAGATAATGCACGAAAACTAAATAAATGAATAAAAAATACGCAAGCTCTTAGAATATGTAAATAAGCACTAGTCAAACCACATAAAAAAAGAAGGTAGTATTGACTTCTTGTCAGGAGCTCGTGAGAAAGCACTAATGTAAACGCTGCGAACATAAGCAAACTGTTGCTGCTACTTTCGCCTGCGTACCTGGAGCTCAACTGGATGTTCAAATACTATTTGCAATGGTCGCGAAATTCAAAACGATTTCTTCCATTTTCTTAAGATAGTCCAAGTTTTGCCGAAAAATAGGGTCCTGGACTTCCTTGAGTCTGTTCATTAGGGTATCATATGCTGTATTCTATGCTGCAGCTGTGTTTGGTGATTCGCACATTACTTCCTACACTTTGGTTGCTTGTTCTTGATATCTACACAGTCTTGTTGTGTTTCGCTGCCACCAAAGACGGCTGTGTTTTTAGTATTAATTGGGATTGTAATCATCCATTGTTGATAATTGTCACCCACGACGAGTCCTGTGCTCGCTGAACCAGCAACTTTGGCCATGTGATTGTTGGAGGTAGAGAAAGACCAGCAGGTGGTTGTGCGCGTTGTCGTTTTATTAGATAATAAAGGGAAGTTCATAGTCTGCGTGAACAGCGCAGCCATACAAATTGAAGTACAATGAAGCTATGGGTAAAACCATCTGTTTGTGTACTAACTGCCAACTTCGTGTTGCAGATTAAGTTGAGCAACCAAGATCCAGGATGACAAGCACTGTAAGCTGAAGTCGAAAGCGACGGCGTTCGAGTTTAGGCTCGTTCTGTGTTTCTACGTCACGCATCCTCCAGCAGCTAATGAGCGTTCAGTAGTGTTCTGAGCGCCCTACAGTGAATGTCATACCCAGTGTGAGCATTAAATGTGATCGTATAGTGTCATTTTGTGCCATTTTATTCCATCTGTTTCGAGTTGTCATGGCTGATGGTGGTGCAAAGCACACATTCTACACAAGCAAGTATACACATAATTTTCAGGGTACAACTTACATCACGTGTATGCGCGTACGGCAACTGTCGCTTGAAACCGGCAGCAATGCAATAATGCAATCCCCGCCCGTTTCTAGGGAAAGAATTTGATACAACCCGTCGGCTTTGACTAATGGCGTGACAAGTTACCACTGATGATACATTGCAAAGATGTTAAAGCTTAGATGAATGTTGTGAAACAAATGACAGCAGTACAGAGTAAACAGATCGTGGACGTACATCAGTTACATCCATATTTCGAACGTAATGTTACGTATATCACTTTTTTCACAGTAGAAAAGCTTCGTATCCTACTCTTCAATTGACCTTTATAGGTCAACTGCAGGATAGGATACTAGTGCTAGCGAAAGAAGAAAAAAGGCGATATACGTAACATTGGCATCAAGTCCCTCAGATGACAAAAATTTTACCTATTCCGGTTTCTTCGTCTTCGCTAGTACTAGTATCAGCAGAAGAATAGGATACTAGTACTAGCGAAGGCGAAAAAAGAGACAAACGTAAATTGTGTATCCTATACTTAAGATAACCTATATTGGTCAGCTGAAGAACAGGGTACTAGTACTAGCGGAGTTGAAAATAGCGACAAACGTAAAATTTGTATCCTGCACTTCAGTTGAACCCCATGTCCGGCACTTCAGTCGACCTATGTAGGTCAGCTGAAGAATAGGATACTAGTTCTAGCGGAGGTGAAAAAGGTGACAAACTTAAGATTTGTATCCTGTACTTCAGCTTAACTATGTAGGTCAGCTGAAGAATAGGATACTAGTTCTAGCGGAGGTGAAAAAGGCGACAAACATAATATATGTATCCTGTACTTCAGCTTAACTATGTAGGTCAACTGGCGGATAGGATACTAGTACTAGCGGAGATAAAAAAAGCGACAAACGGAAAATTTGTATCCTGTACTTCAGTTGACAGCTGAGGTACAGGGTGCCAGTGTTATGTAATTCGCTTTTTTTTTATGTCGCTAATACTAGGATCCTGTTCTGTAGCTGATCAACATAGTACGAGATACGAATCATTAGCAGAGGATACAGCGATTGGAACGACTCACTATCAGACAAAGGTACGAGTATAGCTGAAAACAGTACACAAATGATTTAAAATTACCACAAGCGATAAAAATTTTACAGAATTTTTGACTCTTAATTAGATATTCATTTACTTCTGTTTGCGATTATGATGCTTCACCACAGAAGATAACCGATTTCTTATCTATGGCTCGAAAATAAACCAATTATTATACGAAGTCGCTGTCAAAGTCGTAGAGTTGTATCCCATTCTTCAGTTGACCCCGTTTCTCAACCTGCGCTAACCGCCTCTTTCATGGATCGGACTTTCGGGCTATTTACGAATGACATAGGATCCTTACCTTTATGGTAGTACAGGAAAATTTCAGTAATGGTGCACTAGACTTACGTCTGTAGTAGCTATTAAACAGACATCGTATTAACTGGATTATCGTCCATCGTCCGATTGCTGCCTGATTTATAATCTCCCGGTTCTACGACTTTTTTTCTGAATGGTTTTCCCGCCTGTGTCATCAGCTGTTTTGATGATAAACGTGTTTGTCTGCTTAGGGACTGATTTGGAAATGTCAACTGCTGGTGCGAATTTCAACTTCTCGGCTCCTGCTACGGCCGCGCATGCCTGCACGTGTTACAGGCTACCTGTTTCGGTAGCATGAAACTCAATTGTTCTTTTGTAGGCTCTTGTACCATAGAAAGTAAGGGAAAGGAAGTTGTTATGAATGGCCGGTATCTTCTTTCCTCAACACAAATTCACACGTGGATTAATACTGTTCCTTATTTACACTAACTGGCAGTATTTACTGAAATGGAATAGAGTCCATGTTCTGTGGTACAAGTTCATCAGTAATAGTCCTCTTGCAGACAATATAGGTAATCCTGCTATAGTCACTAATCTGGTTGCTATGTACTGTCGTAGCCTGTGATTCGAACGGAGCCTGCTCGACAATATACTAACAGACGCCCACTGGGATTAGTTAGTCTGGGAGGCCCTCCAGTCAGCGCCGGCGGCCTAAATACTTGCTGTCGAGAGGGCGCTGGCAGCGTGTTGTTTGTGGGCGTGTCTCTGGCCTCTCTCGTGATAGGTGCACTTGATCCACCGCCCACTATCGATCTTCGTGCTACATCTTTGTCGACCGGTCTTCTGGTGACAGCTTATGCCAGCACATCTGTGTTCAATCAACTGCCAGTTTTCGTCAGTGCTTTGCAGATACTCTACTTTACACGTTTCAGCTTAACTACTTACTTACCTACTTACCCAGGTAACGTATCTTGACATGTTGCCCATCTTGACTGTCTGCATATCTAATATGTGAGCTCCCATGGCCTGGAACGCCACACTAGTCAGCTACCTGTGGGGGGAAAACACGCTGCACTGGCGCAATTGTTTTGAGTTTGGCGCCTTCCTGTTGTGAAACTTGTGGATGGTGGTCACTCTGAAAGCGTAGAAACTTCCTGAACTGTATCTCAGACTGGATGATAAATCCAAGAACGAACAACAAAAAGAGAGAGAAACGCTGCTACCAATAGCGACTGACATTCTGGGAGAAAATAGGCATGGATCTGACAAAATACAGATATACATACTTTTGTACGTATTTGTAAGTCAGGCGAAGCAGTACAATAATCTGTACGATTTGTTAAAACTTATCACAGTCTTGATCGCAGTAAAATATCATCACAGCTTGTTGATTAATAGTTTCAGTAAGCTAGCAATCACCCTAAATTATGCTTACTAAAGAAGCAAAATAGACACGATTTGAGTTATACTTAGTAACTATGGTTTTGAGGCCAGTATTATACTTAGGTATTGATTCTTCAGTAAGCATGACCTGAGGTTGGTTGCTAGTCAACCGAAAGTGTTCAAATGGCTCTGAGCACTATGGGACTCAACTGCTGTGGTCATGAGTCCCCTAGAACTTAGAACTACTTAAACCTAACTAACCTAAGGACAGCACACAACACCCAGCCATCACGAGGCAGAGAAAATCCCTGACCCCGCCGGGAATCGAACCCGGGAACCCGGGCGTGGGAAGCGAGAACGCTACCGCACGACCACGAGATGCGGTCCCGAAAGTGTTAATCAGCAAGTTGCAAATATATTTTTTCCGATCAGAGCTTAAAATTTTCGACATACCTATTTTCTGGCTCTGTGGCTCTGTGCCAAACTGCGGATTAAAATGTCCGGAGTTGCCGCCCTAGCTTAGTTCTAGGATTTTAAACTGTCATTACTTTTTTCACCTCTCACAGTGTTAGTTACTGTGAAAAAAAGGTAGCTTGCATGGAGGTCGGTACTTAGTGCTAGGCAGTAGTGTCCCTTACAACCGATTGGATAAGTCAGTTCAGAAGCTGGTGGAAGCTAGGGGGTCCATGCCAAGTAAATCGCTGTGGCGCACAAACCTGCTTTCGGGCTATTGATAATTTTACCTTGCCTTTGTTACTTTCGCCACTACATTACAAGACGTAATGACAGCATTCTAATTTAGTGAAATTCAGCTTTTAGCTGTTACAAAATGTGCACGGATGATGTTACCATGGACAAGACCCATTTATGACCGTAGATGACTCCATACGTGTGTGTGTGTGTTGTGTGTGTGTGTGTGTGTGTGTGTGTGTGTGTGTGTGTGTGTGCGTGTAGTGTAGTGTGTGTTTGTGTGTTTGTAGTGTGTGTGTGTGTGTTTGTAGTGTGTGTGTGTGTGTGTGTGTGTGTGTGTTTGTAGTGTGTGTGTGTTTGTAGTGTGTGTTTGTAGTGTGTGTGTTTTCGTGAAGCACTGACGACTCTGCAAGTGCGCTGTTACGTAGCAAACACACTGCGTGTCCGTGTCGTGATCTTGCGTCCCTCGCTTGTTGCTGGCATTAAGACAAGTTGGGAGAGTCTGAAGACGCGTTGGGAGAGCTGTACACTAGAAACAGGTTAAACAGCGACCAAAAGCTGTAAGACTCAAGATCCTCCAGTTCGTGGCCAAGGAACTATGTAAATGGCCAGGTAAAACAAACGTTATTTATTCTTCATCGTGAAGTCGAGGAGTTACCTTCTTAATCTCACCCATTACTCTCTGCGCGGTTGTAGTGACGGAAAGGTGAATGTAAATTACAGCTCGATCCATAATTCAATAGATGTTCGTGGCGTGCCTATCGATCTCGCAGTGTTCCGCAGATTGGCCACACAACTTGCGGCTGAAATACCACGAAATGTTCAGTTTCACTGCAGTCGTGAATACTTTTACGCAATGGACACAAATTTTATAGCTGCTTAAAAAGCGGCTGCCGCACTCTGATCTCACTACAGCACCTCTACCTCCACCTGCACTCTGATTAATAGAGCAGAAAATTTTAGCAAGAAGGAAGCTGAGAAATGTGAAATACACTATGTGATCAAAAGTATCCGGACACCCCAAAAACATATGTTTTTCATTTAGGTGCATTGTACTGCCACCTACCAGGTACTCTGTATCAGCGACCTCAGTAGTCATTAGACATCGTGACAGAGCAGGATGGGCTGCTCGCGCAACTCACGGACTTCGAACGTGGTCAGGTGATTGGGTGTCACTTGTGTGATGCGTCTGTACTCGAGATTTACACTCTCCTAAAAATCCCTAGATCCACTGTTTCCGATGTGACTGAAGTGGAAACGTAAAGGGACATGTGCAGCACAAAAGCGACCTAGACTGTTGACTGACAGAGACTGCCTACAGTTGAAGAGGGTCGTAATGTGTAATAGGCAGACATTTATTTAGACTATCACACAGGAATTCCAAACTGCATCAGGATCCATTGCAAGTACTATGAGAGTTAGGCGGGAGGTGAGAAAGCTTGGATTTCATGGTAGAGCGGCTGCTCATAAGCCACACATCACGCCGGTAAATGCCAAACGATGCCTCGCTTGGTGTAAGGAGCGTCAACATTGGACGATTGAATAGTGGAAAAACGCTGTGTGGAGTGACGAATCACAATGTGGCGATCCGATGGCTGGGTGAGGGTATGGACAATGCCCGGTGAACGTCATCTGCCAGTGTGTGTAGTGCCAACAATAAAATTCGGAGGCGGTGGTGCTATGGTGTGGTCATGTTTTTCATGGAGGGGGCTTGCACCTCTTGTTTCGCGTGGCACTACCACAGCAAATGCCTACATTACTGTTTTAAGCACCTTATGGCTTCCCACTGTTGAAGAGGAATTCGATGATGGCGACTGCATCTTTCTACACGATCGAGCACCTGGTCATAATGCACGGCCTGTGGCGGAGTGGTTACACGACAATAACATCCCTGTAATGGACTGGCTTGCAAATAGTCCTGACCTGAATCCTACATAACACCTTTGGGATGTTTTGGAACGCAGGCACGCAGGCTTCGTGCCAGGCCTCATCGACCGACATCGATACCTCTCCTCAGTGCATCACTCTGTGAAGAATGGGTTGCCATTCCCCGAGAAACCTTCAAGCACCTGATTGAACGTACGTCTGCGAGAGTGGAAGCTGTCATCAAGGCTAAGTGTGGGCTAACACCATACTGAATTCCACCATTACCGATGGAGGGCACCACGAACTTGTAAGTCATTTTCTGACAGTTGTACAGTGCAAGAGGATTTTACCATGAACTAATCCCTTCCGGTAACCGGCTCTCCATCTCTGAATGATCTGTTGGGAGCTACATGCACAGTGTCAGAATATACCTCAGCGGAAGGAAGAATTTTAGTTGCTTTTTTTTTAGTAATTCACATCTATATTACAAGCGAGGCCTTACTTTATCTCATTAGTTACCCCAAGCAGACTGTAGTATGTTACCATGTTAATCCGATGAAAAGATTACATATCAGTCGTCTGTTATGAAACACGATCAAGTGCTCTGAGACAGTAGTTAAGAATGTGGTTCAAATTCTCTTCCAGACATCTGACCTTCTGTGATTTTTCCAAATCGTTTCAGGCGAATAGAGGTAATATTATTTACGAAAATTGCGTCTACTAATTTCTAAACCGAAGTCAAACTGAGTTCATACTCTGTTTCTATTTCTCTCAACGTCCCTCGTTCCTTCCCGCTTGCAATAGCAACTGTTGATATCTTGACAAGTATATCTGAAATTTGTTTTGTTGATTTTGCGTTGTCTGTCTTGATTCTTTGACGAATATAAAACTAAACTCCATCCGAACAAGCCTTTACCCAACGGTAAAGACCGACCGCCGTGTCATCCTCAGCCCACAGGCGTCGTTGGGTGCGGATATGGAGCGCATGTGGTCAGTACACAGCTCTCCCGGCCGTATGTCAGTTTCTGAGACCGGAGCCGCTACTTCTCAATCAAGTAGCTCCTCTGTTTACCTCACAAGGGCTGAGGGCACCCCGCTTGCCAACAGCGCTTGGCAGACCGGATGGTCCCCTATCCAAGCGCTAGCCCAGCCCGACTGCGCTTAGTATCGGTGATCTGACGGAAACCGGTGTTACCACTGCGGCAAGACCATTGACTTGACGAATATCAGAATACCGTATTTTAGTACTGCTGATCAGTCGAGGTGGTTGTGCAGAGCAGATCTAAGAAATAAGATTAGCTGATCCAGTCTTCTATTAGAAAGTGAAGGAGAATTCAGTCTGTCTACAGTAAAGTGTCTCGTCATATTAATGTCACCGCCACCTAGGTACGACGTCAACGTGCAATAATCACTCACATCAGTAGCAGTCGGTGGTATGTGAAGCATGTAGGGGGGGGGGGAGTGGGGGGGGGGGAACGCGAATAACAGTGCAGTCGTTGTGATAATGCGGAAACGGAGCGATTTACCTGACGCCCAAAATGGCATCATCGTTGGCTTTCGGGCCAAGGTTGGAAGCATTCCCGAAACGGCTACGTTTGTAAACTGTTCGCCTGCCCCCATGGTTAAAGTACCATGGAAGGCAAAATTGTGCTATCCAAAACAGGCGGCGAGGCAACTGTGATGTACAACGGGCCGTAGATGACAGGGACGAATGCGGAGATGTGTACGGGGGAATAGTTGTGCAACTGACCGCCCAGATGAGTCAAGGGCGACCAGCAGTGTATCCTCAACAATAGTTCAGCGGACGTTTCTGCGTATGGGCCTCCGCAGCAGGCGCCTGGTTCATTCAGCCATGCTGACCGCTGTTTCTCGGCGACAAAGGCTGGAATTTGCACACCAATACCACAACTGGACGTCTACTCAGCGCCCATTTCAATGAACAGATGGCGTTGGTGTGCCCGACGTGAAACATTTGAAAGCAAACACCCTCCAACCAGGAGGAAGGGTTATGGTCTGAGGAGTTTTCCGTGTCAATCTTTGGGTGATCTTATCATTCTGGAAGGCACAAAGGGTCAACACAAATATGCATCTATTCATGGGGACCACGTCCATCTCTGCAAGCCATTTGTTTTTCCTCGGCACGATGGCATCTATGAGCAGGGCAATCCAACGAGTCGCAGAGCTCTTAGTGTACGTGCGTAGTTCGAAGAGCACCAGCATGATTTTACGGTTCTCCCCTGGACACCAAGTTCACCCAATCAAGACTCTATGAGCCCACTTCGATCGGACTATTCGTGCCATGGATTCTTAACCGAGAAACCTGGCGGAGCTGGCCATGGGACTGCAGTCGGCATGGCCCTGCATCCCTGTCGGTACATCCCAAAACCTCACTGACTCGCTACTTCCTGCACGTCTCGTGCAGCAAAACGTGTTATTCAGGCTTTTGAAAGGTGGTTACATTAATACGATTGGACGAGATACATGGTGAAAAGTATTTTAACCGATAAACTCTGGGAGGTTGTAGGGGACATCAAAACAGATACTTTTCCCTAATGTCATTTTTTCCTATGAGGAGTATTTAAACCTGTAGAGGAAGATTTCTCTGGCGGCAAATTAATTAAACCAACAAACACTTTTCCATTTTTTTATGACCAAGAGACAGCACATTTACACAACCCAATTTCAATTACAGTAGATTTTCGAAAATGCCTCCATTGACACGTAGACAAAGATTACACCGTTGGATCGTGTTATGTCTGACACGGGCAAAAACCCCAGGAGCATCCTGAATTGTTCCTGCTGCTGCTGCTACTATCCGGGCAAACAGATCCTCTTGTGATGCAACAGGAGTTGCGTAAACAGGTTGCGCATCTCTCCCCACACAAAAAGTCCAGAGGGGACATATCTGGGTATCTGCAGTCCATGGTACAGGACCACCTCTGCCAATCCACGTTTCTGGAAACCGTCGATCCAGAAATCGACGCACACGATGACTGAAATGCGCCGGCACCCGTCATTTTGGAACCACATATGTTGTCTTGAAGGGAATGGGACGTCTTCCAGCCATTCTGGCAATGCTCTGGCGAGAAAATTGTAATAGCGCCTGCCATTTAATGGCCTAGGTAGCAGATACGGCCCAATTAAACAATCCCCAACAACACCAACCCACACATTAACGAAGAACCACACTTGATGAGTGCTAGTAACTTTGGTATGTGGGTTATCCTCACTCCAAACATGCTAATTGTGCATGTAGAAGAATCCATCACGCCCGAACGTTGTTTCATCGGTAAACAACACAGAGGATGGAAATGTAGGATGCATTTCACTCTGTTCCAGGTACCATTGCGAAAATTGTGCTCTGGGTGCATAATCAACTGGTTCCAGTTTGTGGACACGCTGTAAGTGAAATGGAAGTAAAAATTGCTCTCAAGGGACTGTTGTTACACTCGTCTGATTCGTCCCCATGTTACGTGCAATTGCACGAGTGCTGACTGAAGGATCCCGCTCCACTTGCTGCAAGACAGCTTCTTCAAATTGCAGCGTTCTTGCCGTGCGACGGTGTCCCTGTCCAGGTAATCTGCTAAATGACGCGGTTTCACGCAGACGTTGGTACACCGCAGCAAAGTTCGTATGATGCGGGATACGGTGATTAGGATATTGTTGTTGATAAATCCGCTGTGCAGCTCGTCTGTTGTGGTGAGCTACGTAGTACAAACCAACCATGTGTACTCAGTCCAGGTGTATCGCTCCATTAGTAAACAGAGACAATGCACTACTACACTGGTGGACAGCAGTTGCCTACAACTGAAGAGCGTAATACGCCCTCTAACAACTGAAGAGCCTAATACGGCCTCCACCGCTTTAAATAATCCTCCGAGGAAAAAATGACATTAAGGAAAAATATTTGTTTTGATGTCCCCTACAACCTCATAGAGTTTGTCGGTTTAAATACTTTTCACCCTGTGTAATGTGGAGTAATTTTATTTTACTGTTTTAAAAGCCTATGTACATTATACAGACCATAAAACAACTACTTCCATGAATTCACAATAATACCAATTTGAAACACACTCACTCACATTACAAAAGGTTCTAAGTGTCTCTTCTATGTATAGTGCGTGTTTCTCAGACAAGTGTGTATCATGCTACGCTCATATTGTTCTACGTGTTTCAGAGCTATTTCCGTCTACGTTCATACTCTGCAAACCACTGTGAAATTAAGATACTTCCAACTGTCCCACGTAAGAGGGGCTTTTCCCGCTCCATTCGAGGACGGAACGCGAGAAGGACTGTCTAAATGCGTCTGAGCGGGCAGCAAATAGTTTGATCTTGCTTTCAGAGTCCCTACCTGCTTTTATATCAGTACATACAGGGCTCCCGGGGAACAAGTCCCTGATTCCAAAATTAAATACCTCGTAAACTAAGATCGACAGACGACTGCAACAAACGATATGTTTAATTTGAAAGCTGCATAATTTTTATACAGAAACTACACAGAAGTTCAGAAATAATTCGAAAAAATTCTAGCAAATGCGGTACTAATCGCAAATACGTAGGGCCTGTAAATAACTCGCCGCAGCTCGTGGTGGTCAGTTCCACCGTTTAAATGAGAAAAAAGATTAGAGATGGAAGAAAAAAATGGCTCTGAGCACTATGGGACTTAACTTCTGAGGTCATCAGTCCCCTAGAACTTAGAACTACTGAAACCTAACTAACCTAAGGACACCACACACATCCATACCCGAGGCAGGATTCGAAACTGCGACCGTAGCAGTCCCGCGGTTCCAGACTGTAGCGCCTAGAACCGCTCGCCCACACCCAGAAGGAAGAGGTTAAAATCATGCATTCTACTGAAAAACGTGTTTTCCTGGTTCTTGGATACCGCAAGTTAGAATACAGTCGTGCGGCAACAAGACTCAGTTTTCAAAAATGGTTCAAATGGCTCTGAGCACTAGGGGACTTAACTCTGAGGCCATCAGTCCCCTAGAACTTAGAACTACTTAAACCTAACCAACCTAATGATATCACACATCCATGCCCGAGGCAGGATTTGAACCTCCGACCGTAGCTGTCGCGTGATTTCAGACTGAAGCTGTTGTGGCGTAACAAGCTAGCTACGCCACACTGAGAAGTAGCCGGAAGGGCACGCGTCAACTCTCGCCGTCTTGCGTTAAGTCTGAAACAGGATACGTGATGAAAGCTATAAAGAAAAGAACGGAGCTTCTCGTATACTTAACTTTAATTTCTTGTTGTACATTGCTCTTGATAATACAAGTGAGACTCTCTCCAGATATGGTTGACTGCGCCTTGCTAGGTCGTAGCCATGGACTTAGCTGAAGGCTATTCTAACTGTCTCTCGGCAATTGAGAGAAAGGCTTCGTACGTGTAGTCGCTAGCAATGTCGTCCGTACAACTGGGGCGAGTGCTAGTCCGTCTCTCTAGACCTGCCGTGTGGTGGCGCTGGTCTACGATCACACAGTGGCGACACGCGGGTCCGACATGTACTAATGGACCGCGGCCGATTTAAAGCTACCACCTAGCAAGTGTGGTGTCTAGCGGTGACACCACAGAAGCGCCTAGAACCGCTCGGCCACACTGGCCGGAGGACTCAATTTTAAAACACGGTTTAATGTAATACTGAGACAGAGCCTACACATGTTTCCACGCAAAATTTAAAGTCACCAGGCCACACCTGTATGGGCTGTGCGACAGAGGGCTCACCTTGAAAAGCATATTCTCACAATGTTTGATACCGAAGGATTGGATTTTGGCTACGTCTGATTCACAGTCAATGCACGCTTCCATCAGAATGGAGTCGTGGCATTTATGGGGTTCCACATATCTTCATTTGTGTGAAACAGAACCACTGTATTTTCCCGAAGTTAATGTTTGATCTGCGGTCACTATTTTGAAACCAGGACAATTTGTTGCCCCACAGCTACAAGTTGGAGTATCGACCAGGCACCGTGTGGTTCGCGCAAGAAGGGCTCCGCCCACATCGCGCTGAACAGGCGTCTCGCTTTCGGGATGAATACTACGGGAACAGAATTACTGCGTTGGATTATTGCAAATTTACTGGGGCACAATGAAGACACTGTGAACCGGAATCATTTCAACAAGCTGGGTGGGCCTGAATAGGAGTCCATGTGACATTTGAATCTATTTCTTTTGAGACACTAGAGGATATAGTGCAAAATTTCATTATTCGCTTGCACAGCCTCCATACAGGAAGTAAATAAATAAATGTCGTGTGACTAGGGCCTCCCGTCGGGTAGACCTTTCTTAGAGTGCAAGTCTTTCGATTTGACGCCACTTTAGGCGACTTTCGCGTCGATGGGGATGAAATGATGATGATTAGGACAACACAACATCCAGTCTCTAAGCGGAAAAAATCTCCGACCCAGCCGGGAATCGAACCCGGGCCCTAAGGATTGACATTCTGTCGCGCTGACCACTTTTTTGTTGTTTTTTTTTTTAGTTGCATCCGCTCTGGGCGGACGTTGTAAGACATCCGTTAAGTTCGTTATGAATCGATTAACTCAGTTTTTTATTACAGAAGGCAGTTAAACCCTGTGACCAAACACGCTGAGCTACCGTGCCGGCAACCACTCAGCTACCGGGGACGGACTATGCAGGAAGTGGTTGACATTTCGAAGAGAGTGCGATGTGAATGTAAAGACAGGTTGCAAGAGTCAGTTTTAATTATGTACGCTCATACTTTACGAGCTGCACAGCGTATAGTGCCATCTTTCGGCATCTTTTCGATCTATTCCGAAACTTCTGTATAAAATTCCTACAGATTTCACGACAAACATACCTTCTGTTGCACTCGTCCAACTATCTTAGTTTTCGAGATATTAAGTTTTGAAATCAAATACTCCTGCGCTGGACATCCTTCAAGTTATATGTGTACAGCTTTTGACTGGAAACACTCCAGCAGGAGTTCAAGACTTATGTTATAATTTCGCCCCCCCCCCCCCTCCGCACAATACACCCACGCGCACGCACGCACATGAAACGGGCGGTGAACTGTATATTTTATAAACAGTTATAATTACTGGAACGAAGCTTCTGGATAGGGCTCATACGAAAATAGGTAGGAAATGTACTGTATTGGCAAATATATTTATTAACTACCAACTGAGAAGATTATACGTACGGTAGGCCATTACAAGTTTACAGTTGATGAGCCGACGCTCGAAAATAAGTGAAACGCCCACTCACGGCAGATTTAAGTTCTCGGACCAAAGGACAGTTGTAAGTGGTGCTGATAGTGGTTAATGACAGTGTCAGTGGTGCCATGAGGTTTACCACTGCAAATAAAGAGTGGCAGTAGCAACCCGACTTCGAACAGAGACCTGTTATCATCTCTAGTACACTTCAGGCGCGTTTCTTAAAAAGGTGGTAGAATCAGCTACGCTCGTATGCACAGAAAAAGCTGTTTTAATCATGGAAATGATGGAACTTAGTTCATCGCAAGGCCGAGGAACCTGTATGAGACACACACTTCAAACATAGTGTAATACAGATTCGTGCAAGCAAACAAGATGCATAATATCCATAAATATCATTAAAAATGGATTTAGGTATGTGTGTGTGTTTACCACATCTCCTCCCAAACCACTGAACTGATTCAAGCCATATTTTGTACACACATCCTTTACTGTCAGACAACAATCGCTGTGCGATTGATGACTACTTACCCATCATAGTTCAGCAGATATGTCGTCATAAACAATGTGATGCGTGAAAAACTGCGTCCTGATTCATGAAGTTTAAATTTATTATTTCTGTGGTACTATTTCTATTCACAATAAGTTTCGCAGACGGCATGCACATATGCCGCTAAATGTACCTACAAAATTATATCATGGTACCACACATAAATGAAGAGATAAGACGTTATAAGCACAGAGATGCATGAAAAATTGCCGCGTAATGCATGACTTCTAAATTTATTACTTCTTTCGTACTAACTCTACTTGCAAAATATTTCGTAGACATTATTCTGATATGGAGGTGAATGTACCTAGAAAATTATATCATTGTATGACACACAAATGAGGATATATGACGTCATAAACTCTGAGCTGTGTGAAAAACTGCAGCATGGTGTACGACTTTTAAATTTATTACTTCTTTTCTACGAACTCTATTCGCAGACAGCATCATCCACAAATGCCATTGAATGTACCAACGCAAATATATCATTGTACGACATGTAGTTCAAGAGATACGAGTATTACGTCTGAACACTGACATGCGCATCATGCATGAAGTTTTGATACATTTGTTCCGTACTACTAACAATCAGACATTCCTACTGCCGAGTAAACATAAGGAAATCTCTGTCACCCGACAACGCTTTTGACAGTTGCTTTCAACTGCGAAGCGGAAACAGCTGCGGGCGAAAACAATAGCCATCTATTGAGCTATGAAGAGGCGTTGCCGTAGATACGTGTACAAAATCTAATTTCAGGCAAGTGAAGCAGCTGCGCTCACCGTACAGAAACTGTTTCATAATTTCAAAGGTGTCGTCTCGAGTACATGAAAATGAAATATTTTTGACATTAGACCACAAACACAGTGCATTCTTTGTTTTCGTTTCTAATAGAATATTGGCAATGTGAATATCCGGGCAATGTCGAGTTTGTCAGCTAGTGAGTAGATAAAGTACATCCACTTAAGTATCTTGTAGTACAGCTTCTATGGAATCTACAGACCAACAGGAATCACAGTCAAAACTTCCATATCATTTCACTTAGTAAGGGCAACCTTGAAGCTGTATTGATGGATTTCTGGAAGTCAGAATCACGAAACACTTTTCACCTCTTGCGCCGCCACCTACAGTAGTAGGACTTGTCCGGAGATCAGATTGACATCATTCCTGTTCCATACTTGATCCTACACGCAATCTATCTGAACACACGAAAGCCGCACGGTCTTAGGCGCCTTGTCACGGTCCACGCGGCTCCCCCTGTCGGAGATTAGAGTTCTCCCTCGGGCACGGGCGTGTGTGTCGTCCTTAGAGTAAGTTAGTTTCAGTTAGATTAAATAGTATGTAAGCTTAGGGACCGATGGCCTCAGCAGTTTGGTCCCATAAGACCTTGACACAAATTTCGAAAAAATTTCCAAAGACACACTCAAAGAACCTTTCTTTGTCTGTTCGTTTCTTTATTTTTCCGTATGTTTCACTGTATTGCTAGGAGAAACATGAACGATGCCACCTTACAGTCGTCATCCTTTCATAGTGGTCTTCCATCTCATGTCTATAATACGAAATAAGCCCGTTGGACATCTGCTTGACCACTCTGAAGCACTATAGATACCGCATAGCTCGTTCCAGGAGGTCACGTGACGCTTCATCCCTTACGTAACTCACAGCAGTGAAATAGTGCTTACGAGCTACTCCGTTCTAGGAATCAGAGCATTAAAATGAGTGGACGTGCAGACACTACAGAATATCGGAAAGGAGATATCGTGTTGAAGGTGCCTTTGGCCACGCCGTGAACGAAGTACCCAGATTTGGTGGGTGTATCAACGCGAACTGTCCAGCTTGCCCACACGGAATAGTATACAACTCGCAGGCATTTCACTCCTCTTAAGAACAGTGGTTTTAAAAAAGATTCCTACCGGCAAAGACAGCAGACGACTGTCAGCGTTTGTGAATTAGTAATCGGTTTCAAGCACGACGGAAATGCTGTTGTCAATTAATCCAAGTTCGTCTCAGTCAGAGGTGTACAAATTCTCCTTCCAGCCTGCCTGCCCCTCCGCTGCAACCATTAAAGCAGCTCGACCTGCCGCAACGGAGACACAAGATTACATAAGTACTCAAGTACAGTGGCTAAAGCGGGCCAACTTGGGTTTCCGAAAGCCTGGGAAGTTTCACAGGACCCGTTCTGCTTGCTGCACCAGACAAGTTGAGCTGTCGATCCATCGTGACTACAGGTTTGCCACTTACATTTTTGAGTAGGTAACTTCACTGCAGCTCAGCTGACTTAACGGTGGGACCAGGTAGACGAACAAACTACTCTTAAAGGAGATGCAATGGACATTAAGAATTAGGGAATATGTACCAGTCACAAAACAGAGCCCAAGTCCAGCATGTGAAAAGTTCCCGTGCGTTTATGACGCAGCCTCAAATAAATCGGTAGGTGTCTCGCAATGCAAATTGTGTAAAAATTTACTAGAAACTCATTCGAGAAGCTATAGTATGTTATGGTATGTCTGTAGATTTGAGTAGCACTTTCCTCACTCCATAATTTCCTTTTTAAAAAACGAACGCTTAGTGGCTGACAAGTGTGTGGAAATGCGTGCTAAAAACTTGAGGCCATTTAGAGTGTACAGGTTTCATAAGTTCAAGACAAACATTGATTGAAATAGGAAAAAAGTTTGGCTCGACGGATATTAAAAACGACATTCTGGTTGTATGAAATATAGTGGGAAGAAAGCTTAGTACGAAAGAAAAGCTTCTTCTTCGTGATATGTACTTCTTAGATTAACGTAATGTGAAACCGAACTTCGTGTTTGCTGAAACGCATTTAGAATGACCTATTTTGGCCACTTAGAATGAATTCAGGGAACCCGCAATACATATCCAGGAAAAATTAACTAAAATTATTATAACTAGGTTCATGATTGGCTGAAACACTAGACTCCCTAAACCTTACTTTAGCTCGTGTTGCAGTGTGAGAGACATCTTAAGGTTGGTAAGTGCATAGGATCTCTATTTCCAGAGATGGTTTCGATTAGTGTAGAAAACATACATTAGAGGTAACCCGATGATGATTCGAATTGAGAATAGCCAGTACTAGCCGAAAGAGTGTGACGTTGCAGAGAAAACAGTTCTTATCGAAGTTAAGAAACAAACCCGAAATACACCGGAAAGGAAAAAAAAGGACATACAAAATCCACAGTTTTCTGGCCTACAATAACCCAGAACGATTGTGTATCGTATATTGGGCCCCGTCTTGCGATACTGAGGCAAAAAACGTGTGAGCCGTAATCATAACACTACAGTGGAAGCGAAGAGAATAAACCGCTACGTTACGTAGCACCGCGGGAAGACGGACAGGCAAGAAAGATTCCCTTAGCCCGCTTGGGTTGGCCATAGCTTGGCTTGGATGGGAGTAAAGCATCTTGTCCGTTTGTCTGATAACAGGCAGCAGCTTGCCTGCCTGGCTAACAAACAAGCATTGTTTCAACCACTTTTCCAGTGAACATGTCGAAGGGAACTGGATTCAGCGACATTTGTATCCAGGTAACTCGCAAAAGACCGCTGCTTACACAGCCATACAAATCTGTACATCTTCAGTGGGTCAAACAACACAGAAGCAGGCCGTTATCTGACTAGAGGCGAGCTGTATGATCCGACGAGTCGTGATTTTGCACCTTTTCAAATGAACGAACGTCTCCGGTGCACCGTGTCAAACGGTGCTAACGCCGAAGATGGTTCTGTGATGTCATGGTGTTTTTTTCTTTTTTCCTGCTGTCCTGACTTAGGCCCACCCATGCAGGTTGCCGTGAACATGGACTAAGATGTTCATTTCAAAATTATCAGTTACGACGTGTCACATTTCCATCTACATCTTCAGGACGAGTATTCTGTGGACATTCCCGTTTTCCAAGATCACAACAGCCATTATCACAGGGCTACAGCATACAATTCTGTCTGATGAATCCTCAGCTCCCTACCACACGTCGAGTGGCCTGCTTGATTACCCGGTCTTAGTCCCATAAGAATGTCTGGGACTATTCGGAACAACGAATCCCACTTTGCAATCAAAATCCTCGCAATCCGAGAGTGTCGTTGTTGAGTAACTGTAGAATGATGCAAGTTGACTTATACAAAATCTCTAATTTATGAATGGCAGCTAGCTCTAAATGTGGAAAAACGTAACTTAATCCGGATGAGTAGGAAAAACAAACCCACAGTGTGAAAGTACAGCATTAGTAGTGTGCTGTTCGACAGTCACTTCGATTCAATATCCAGGCGTAACCCTGCAAAGCAAAATGAAATGGAATGAGAAGTAAAAGCTGTAGTGAGGAAGGCGAATGATAGACTTCGATTTATTGGGATACTCTTAGAAAAGTGTGGTTCACCCGTAAAGGAAGCCGCATACAGGACACAACTACGACCCATTGTTAAGTACTGCTCAAGTGTTTGGAATGCGCCAAAGGTCAGTTTAAAGGAAGACATTGAAGCAATTCAGAGGCGGCCTGCTAGACTTGTTACTGTTAGATCTGAAAAACACGTAAGTCTTACTGACGTGCTTCGGGACCTCAAATGGCAGTCCCTGAAAGGAAGGCGATGCCCTTTTCGAGAAGCGCTATTGAGAAATAGTTTTTGATGCTGCTGAGAAACAGTCATACAACAAAAAAAAGATCAGTATACACCGATTAAACCTGTTTTTACTAAATATGACGTGCTCCCAATATCACCTACTGTTCTTTTTACAAGATGATGATTTTACATGGGAGTCAATACATTTTTCATAATTTGTGGCCAATGTTCAAATGGTTCAAATGGCTCTAAGCACTATGGGACTTAACATCAGAGGTCACCAGTCCCCTAGAGTTAGAACTACTTAAACCTAACCAACCTAAGGTCATTACACACATCCATGCCCGAGGCAGGATTCGAACCTGCGACCGTAACAGCAGCGCGATTCCGGACTGAAGCAACACGCACTATACGGTGTCTTGCGGAGAATGTATGTGTATGTAGATTTAGATTAAGTTTTGGCCCAGGGTACTCGCTCAAAGATATATCACGTCCATCGAATAGAGAATATTACCCATATCGTTGAGGAATGACACTTCCCAGTGAATAAAATAGATATTTATGAAGGATTTGAGTACACCAAGAATTTGAACAATATGAGCTTCGAACTCGCGCAAATTACGAGACAAGAAGATCCAATCCGTGCGCGAACTTCATACCTGTAGTGACTGCGCAGCATCTGGGTGATGGCGGCCAAGTGTAGCGGTGTGCCAGAGCATTGAGGCCGGCAGGAAATGCCAAGGCAACGGGTCGGCTCGCTAATTGCTATCATCTCGGACACCCTGGCGCGCTGCGCCGCGTCCGCGAGAGCGGCAGACATCACCCATTCGTTTGGCGCCGCCCTCTCAAGCAGGAGATGCTCCCGACCTTGGCGCCGAACTGGGACAAAAAGTAACGAGCCACCACTTGCAGGCAGACCTTACGAGAGGGACACATTAGCGCTACTCACCTCTCAGAGGCACTGCTCTCACTTGCAAGGACGAGCGGTTTCATTCGAAAATTGCAGTGAGCGGCCATCAGTGTTGTTCGGAGAAGCACTGTTGCAACTTCACTCATAGCTACATTGGTAACGACACACAAGTTTCGTAATTATAACAGCTATAGATGTATCTCTGATATATTTATGTATAGAGAGCAATACACAGAATATTTTAAAGAAATGTACATCTACATCTACGCTACTGGACATTAAAATTGCTATACCAAGAAGAAATGCAGATGATAAACGGGTATTCATTGGACAAATATATTATACTAGAACTGACATGTGATTACATTTTCAGGCAATTTGGGTGCATAGATCCTGAGAAATCAGTACCCAGAACAACCACCTCTGGCCGTAATAACGGCCTTGATATGCCTGGGCATTGAGTCAAACAGAGCTTGGATGGTGTGCACAGGTACAGCTGCCCATGCCGCTTCAACACGATACCCCAGCTCATCACGAGTAATGACTGGCGTACTGTGACGAGCCAGTTGCGAGGCCACCATTGACCAGACGTTTTCAATTGGTGAGCGATCTGGAGAATGTGCTGACCAGGGCTGCAGACGAACATTTCCTGTAACCAGAAAGGCCCGTGCAGGACCTGCAACATGCGGTCGTGCATTGTCCTGCTGAAATGTAGGGTTTCGCAGGGATCGAATGAAGGGTAGAGCCATGGGTCGTAACACATCTGAAATGTAACGTCCACTGTTCAAAGTGCCGTCAATGTGAAGAAGAGGTGACCCAGACGTGTAACCAATGGCACCCCATAGCATGACGCTGGGTGATACGCCAGTATGGCGATGACGAATACACGTTTCCAATGTGCGTTTACGTCGATGTCGCCAAACATGGATGGAACCATCATGATGCTGTAAACAGAACCTGGATTTATCCGAAAAAATGACGTTTTGCCATTCGTGCACCCAGGTTCGTCGTTAAGTACACCATAGCAGGCGCTCCTGTCTGTGATGCAGCGTCAAGGGTAACTGCAGCCATGGTCTCCGAACTGGTAGTCCATGCTGCTGCAAAAGTCGTCAAACTGTTCGTACAGATGGTTGTTGTCTTGCAAACGTCCCCATCTGTTGACTCAGGAATGGAGACGTGGCTGCACGATGCGTTACAGCCATGCGGATAAGATGCCTGTCATCTCGACTGCTAGTGATACGAGGCCGTTGGGATCCAGCACGGCGTTCCGTATTACCCTTCTGAACCGAACGATTCCATATTCTGCTAACAGCCATTGGATCTCGACCAACGCGACCAGCAATGTCGCATTACGATAAACCGTTATCGTGATAGGCTACAATCAGACCTTTGCAAAGTCGAAAACGTGATGGTACGCATTTCTCCTCCTTACACGAGGCATCACAACAACGTTTCACCAGGCAACGCCGGTCAACTGCTTTTTGTGAATGAGAAATTGATTGGCAACTTTCCTCATGTCACACGTTGTAGGAGTCGCCACCGGCACCAACCTTGTGTGAATGAATGCTCTGAAAGGCTAATCATTTGCATATCACAGCATCTTCTTCCTGTCGGTTAAATTTCGCGTCTTCGTGGTGTAGCAATTTTAATGGCCAGTAGTGTACATCATACTCCCCAAGCCATCTAACAGTGTGTGGCGGAGTGTACTTCTGGTACCTCAAGCTGATACCATCTTCCTTGTCCACTCTCGAATGGCACGAGGTAAGAATGATTGTCGGTAAGTCTCTGTACTAGCTGGCTTCTCAAATCTTATCGTCTGTTCATCTCGGTAGCTACGGGAATAGCGAAGGGGCCGGAGTCGAACATTTTCTCCGGTTGGAACTTCTGTTCTCCTCTATCAGTCCTACTTGATACGGATCCCAGATCGATGAACAGTACTCAAGAATCAATCGGACAACCGCCTGGTAAGCCAATTCTTTCGTAGGTAAGCTGCATTTCATAGAATTCTTGCTGTAAATCTCTGTCTGGCCTCTGCTTTTCCTATTAGTTGTTTTATATGGTCAATCAAATTCGGGACGCTCTAGAGAGTTACTCCTGGACATTTTACGGTATGTACTATTTCCAGAAATTTGTTATCAATAGTGTAGTTGTTTAATCAGTGATCAGTTTAATAAGCCACGGCTGCAAAATACTAACACGAATTCTTTACAGACGAATGGAAAAACTAGTAGAATCCGACCTCGGGGAAGATCAGTTCGGATTCCATAGAAATGTTGGAACACGTGAGGCAATACTGACCCTACGGCTTATCTTAGAGAATAGATAAAGGAAAGGCAAACACACGTTTCTAGCATTTGTAGACTTAGAGAAAGCATTTAACAATGTTGACTGGAATACTCTCTTTCAAATACTGAAACTGGCAGGGGTAAAATACAGGGAGCGAAAGGCTATTTACAGATTGTACAGAAATTAGATGGCAGTTCCAAGAGCCGAGGGGCATGAAAGGGAAGCAGTGGTTTGGAAGTGAGTGAGACAGGGTTGTAGCCTATCCCCGATGTTATTCAATCTGTGTATTGAGCAAGCAGTAAAGAAAACAAAAGAAAAATTTGGAGTAGGAATTAAAAAACCATGGAGAAGAAATAAAAACTTTGAGGTTAGTCGATGACACTGTAATTCTGTCAGAGAGAGCAAATGACTTGGAAGAGCAGCTGAACGGAATGGACACTGTCTTGAAAGGAAGATATAAGATGAACATCAACCAAAGAAAAACGAGGATAATAGAATGTAGTCGATTTAAATCGGGTGATGTTGCGGGAATTAGATTAGGACATGAGACACTTATAACTGTAGCTGAGTTTTGCTATTTGAGGAGCAAAATAACTGATGATGGTCGAAGTAGAGAGGATATAAAATGTAGACTGGCAATGGCAAGGAAAGCGTTTCTGAAGAAGAGAAATTTGTTAACTTCGAGTATAGATTTAAGAGTCAGGAAGTCGTTTCTGAAAGTATTTGTTTGGAGTGTAGCCATGTATGGAAGTGAAACGTGGACGATAAATAGTTTAGGCAAGTAGGGAATAGAAGCTTTCGAAATGTGGTGCTACAGAAGAATGCTGAAGATTAGGTGGGTAGATCACATAACTAATGAGGACGTATTGAATAGAATTGGAGAGAAGAGAAATTTGTGGCACAACTTGACTAGAAGAAGGGACCGGTTGGCAGGACATGTTCTGAGGCATCAAAGGATCACAAATTTAGCATTGGAGGGCAGCTTGGAGGGTAAAAATCGTAGAGGGAGACCAAGAGATGAATACACTAAGCAGATTCAGAAGGATGTAGGCTGCAGTAGGTACTGGGAGATGAAGATGCTTGCACAGGATAGAGTAGCATAGAGAGCTGCATCAAACCAGTTTCTGGACTAAAGACCACAACAACAGTGTAGTTGTACAGTAGAGGATTTCTTCTGCTATGTATGCGCGACGTGTTGCATTTATTTACGTTCAGGGTCAACTGTCAGAGTCTACAACATGCATCAGTCCTCTGCGAGTCATTCGACAAATCGATACTGTCTTCCGGCGTTGCTTCCTTTTTATGGACAACCGTGTCATCTTCGCCAGGTCTTAAAGAGCTTCTTACTCCTTCTACTAGATCATTTATGTACATAGTAAACAATAATGTTTCTATCAAATGGGTCAAATAGCTTTAAGCACTATGGGACTTAACATCCGAGGTCATGAATCCCCTAGACTTAGAACTACTTAAACCTAACTAACCTAAGGACATCACCCACATCCATTCCCGAGGCAGGATTCGCACCTGCGACCGTAGCAGCACCGCGGTTCCGAACTAAAGCGCCAAACTCCTTCGGCCACAGCCAGCAATGGTCCTATCACACTTCCTTTGGGTACTCCGGGAATTGTCTTTACATCTGTAATTTTTTTCCGTCAAGAGTAACGTGTTGAGTTCTGTCTATAAGGCAGTCTTTGATCTGGTGCAAAATCTGGCCCGATACTCGGTAAGCTCGTATTTTTTGACAAAACAGCATTGCGCGACGACGTCAAATGCCTTTCTGAAATCAAGGAATTAAAACATCTCTATCTGTCTCATTGCACTATGGATGGTTCTCATTACGACTTGTTTTTCGTGATGAATGTGGTCTGTGATCTGTAATAAGTATTTCGCAACCTTGCCATGATTCAGTAATTAAGTTCGATGTAGATGCGCATTTATTTGAAAAAGATGTCCTACCAAAATATTTACATAGAAGATCACGAACAGAAAAATGTATCAATCGATTATAAATCTGTATTATGTAAACATTTGCAAGCCTGAAACAGTGACTGTAGTCATGTTAGAATTGTGAATGTTCGTGGGTGACCCGCAGCTTTGTCCGATGTACGGAATAGAGAAAGAAACGGAGAAGACAAGACGTCTTTGACGTTCGTGTCCAACCAAGGTGGACGGAGTTTTGCGACGGACACGCTAACCGGCTCACTGGTCTGCTAAAGAGGTCCAAGCGCGCTTGTGAGAGGGTAAATTGAGAAGTTCTCGGAATGGAATAGAAAGAAAATCTTAATTTTTGAACTTAGTATCCATGTACATTAATGTACTTGGTCCAGCGATGTTCCAGTGCCTTGATACCACCCCGAAAATTAGATACCTCCAACTCTGAAAAATACCTGTCAACTTCAGCTGTTAGCTCTTCGTTTAAAGAGAATCTCTCCACAGAGGAAATGTTTCTGCTTGGGGAAGAGACGGAAGTGTGATGGGCTCAAATCAGACAAATAAGGCGGTTGTTGTAACAATTCATAACTAAGTTTATGTACTATTGCCAAGGCAATGACACTTGTACTTGAACACACATTGTCTTGATGAAAGATGACTTTCTTCCTCTCCAAGTCTGGCCTTTTCTCGCGTATCTTTTGTTGTAGTTGGTCCAGGAGGTTAGTGTATTATTGTTTCGTAATTGTTTCATTTGTGGTAGTAACCGGAGCAATATATATTGTTAGTTTCTCTGAAAACGGATCAAAATTATTCGAAGATTTCCATTCTGATGTGTTTATGATCCTTCGTTAAGAGTCGCAGCACCCATTTTTAGCAGATAATTTCCTCATGTCTAGTATCACTGTCAAAATGTTATATACCCGTTCAGACGATATCCGTACAGCTTCAGAAATTCTCGCACTTTCAGTCGGCGATCCTTTATGACCATTTTATGCACTTTTGCAATAATTTCTAGAGCAGAGGCACATCTCGGCTGACCACTATGCGGATCATCTAAGATGTCTCGTTCAAAGGGAACTTGTTTGTTCACTTGGAATCAGTTGACGATGAAGGAACCAAGACCCCAGTGTTTTCTGAAAATCATCAAGAATTTCCTTTGTATTCATACCTTTCTTTACAAAGTACTTAATCACTGCTGCAATCTCAATTTTTCCATTATCACAAATCACTACACGGAAACAACACAGAGACTTCCGCACCAAAGATCTCTACCCATAGCACTGACGGGTCACTTCTTCACTCATAAAAAAAGACCTATTATTACGCGGCAACCTCGTTGTGCTGGCGCTGATATCTGGTGGTGATTCCGCGAACCTTTCAAATTACCCTCGTAGTTTGCTAACAAATGGGATTTGCTCGTAATCATGCGAATATATGCGCCGTCTGCCACTCCATCTTTTTTGTATGGTTCTCGTCAAAACGCACGGCATCATTCCACATTCATAGTACCACCTAGTTTCAATGTGAACATGAACCGATCTCTTTAGTGATTGAGTACCGTCACATTTACTTAATGCTGTGATCTTTCTACTGATTTCGAAGTTACCTGGTTTTATCCCTGGGCTGCGATTACTTGGCATTCCTCTCAATGCATATAATCCTCGTCCTTTGTGATGCTTTCCTGGGGGTAGGAATTATTGTTTGTCGTCAGAACAGAATTTTAAATAAATCTATTTTCTCATCAAGCTAATTCATAAATACGTAGCGATGATATTTAAATAATAATACGCCAGCTACACTGCTATCACGTATATGTATCTTTAATTAAGAATATCATATTTATCTTGAACGTGCTGTATGAATGGGTTTTTACTGTACTGATACCATTCAGTGCGCGACTGTGACTGGTTTCAGTTGTCTTTAGTCTTGTATCCTACACCAGTTCAATTCGCGTCCAAATCGCAGTATCGATACGGTGTCTGAGAAACTGCGACCGGCAACAAGACACAGTACCTCCCGGTTCTGCAGACTCTGTCAGCATCTGCAGCTCGTGGTCTAGTGGTTAGCGTTGATACCTCTAGATAACGTGGTCCTGGGATCGATCCCGGGCTGGGGAAGGGATTTTTCCCTGTCTGGGGACCATCTCGTCATCATTCAGGCACATGGTGAACTTGACAGTGTAAAGACAGGGAATTTGTGCTGGCGCTGATAGCCATGCAGCTGATAGCCACACAAACCAACTATCATCTTCATCATCAGAGTGCAAGCCGATGGTACAATGAGTGCTTCTTCAGATGGAGCTCTGCATTTAAATACGCGCCATCGGTCATGTACTGCCTCTTGCATCTTATCATTTTCCTGTGTTTTGGATTCTGTTTCTAGACAGCAGTGCACTACGTGAACTCAGTCGTTACTGGACAGTTGGAAGTGACCATTGTTCCACCGGTAGCCGCGTCACGTGTGCGGTGTGTAGAATGACACCGAATTCATGCCAGCTGTCATGAGCAATACAGTAAAGTTAAAGCTTTTACAATGTAGAATGGAATACTCTCTTTGAAATTCTTAGGGTAGCACGGGTAAAATACAGAGAGCAAAAGGGCGAAAGACTATTTACAGAAATAAGATGCCATTTATAAGAGTCAAGGGGCATGAAAGGTAAGCAGTGGTTGAGAAGAGAGTGAGACAGAGTTGTACCCTATCCCCGATGTTATTCAACCTGAACATTGAGCAAGCAGTGAAGGAAACTAAATAAAATTTGGAGTGGGAATTAAAGTCCTGGAAGAAGAAACAAAAACTTCTAGGTTTGCCCATGACATTGCAATTCTATCAGAGACAGCAAAGGACTTGAAAGAGCAGTTGAACGGAAGGGACAGGGTCTTGAAAGGAGGATATAAGATGAACCTCAACAAGAGCGAAACGAGGATAATTGAATGCAGTCGAATTAAATCAGGTGAAGCTGAGGTAATTACGTTATGAAACGAGGCACTTAAAGTAGTAGACGAGTTTTGCTATTCGGACAGCAAAATAACTCATGATGGCGGAAGTAGAGAGGATATAAAATGTAGACTGGCAATGGCAATACAAGAAGAAAATAGAAGCTTTTGAAATGTGGTGCTGCAGAAGAATGGCTGAAGATTAAGTGGTAGATCACGTAAGTAATGAAGTACTAAAGAGAATTGGGGAGGAAAGAAATTTGTGGCACACCTGACCAGAGGAAGGGATCGGTTGGTAGTACGTATTCTGAGAGTTCAAGGGATCACCAATTTAGTACTGGAGGGAAGTGTGTGTGTGTGTGTGTGTGTGTGTGTGTGTGTGTGTGTGTGTGTGTGTGTGTGTGTGTGTGTGTGTCGGGAAGGGGAGGGGGGTGGGAGGAACAGTCTTATAGGGAGACCAAGAGATGAATACAGCAAGCAAATTCAGAAGGATGTAATTCGTAGTAGTTAGTCGGAGATAAAGACGCTTACACAGGATAGTGTAGCATAGAGAGCTGCATCAAACCAGTCTCTGAACTAAAGACAACCGCGTGGGATTAGCCGAAAGGTCCAAGGCGCTGCAGTCATGGACTGAGCGGCTGGTCTCGGCGGAGGTTCGAGTCCTCCCTCGGGCATGGGTGTGTGTGTTTGTCCTTAGGATAATTTAGGTTAAATAGAGTGTATGTAAGCTTAGGGACTGATGACCTTAGCGGTTAAGTCCCATAGGATTTCACACGCATTTGAACATTTTTGAACTAACAACAACAACAACAACAGTAAAGTTATGTTGCTTATGTGTCCAATTAGTACTTAATTCGTCTATCATCTCTCATTTATGTTATTTCAAAGTGCTTTTAAATTGTTGTACGTGTGACTTGGACGGAGATTATTTCGTGTTTGCTGATTGTCGTTCCGCATCAACCTTCAAAGATATGCAATCTTTAATATGAGTGGTAATCCGTGTGTAAGGCCGCAATTGTGAAAGATTACTTGCTTATTAATTCGTTAGATTAAGGAGCTTACGCCGATAACAGGCAAGTGTAGTTCAAAACTGAATAAGCAAGCGTGTAAGTGCATAACTGCTAAAGATCGTATAGTATAATAATGCCACATTTGGTGAAGTTTAGCGGCAACTTTCCCAGTTCTAATTTCATACAGAAGGCACCTCTGAAAACTTCGTCTCTGGCGTGATGCTAAACCCTTATTTTTCGTCCTAGCAGTTAGCCGAACGGTACACTACTTACTTCTGAATGGGAAATGATGAAAATACAGTGGAAATGAGTATTATTACTTCCGTCTGGAATAGGTCCGTTGTATAGGAAATCAGTACGCTCTGGTAAAATGAAGATTTAACATCTCATCGCTAGCGAGGTTATTACAGACGGAGCACGGCCTCGGGGTGGTGAAGGCCGGAGAAAATCGGACGTGTTCTGTTGAAGGTAATCATCCCGGTATTCCTCTTACGCAATTTACAAAAACCACAGAAAATTTGAAATTGCGCGGCCAAGCGTCTTCCACACAGTGTCCGACCACTGAGACACTTCGCTTTATTGCCCTCTGCAGCAGATAGCTACGCGACTCAAAGATAAGGAAAACCGTGCATGTGACTCATCACATCTCAAACTTTTTTTTCACTTCCGCTGTGATCAGAACACACACAGGGCAGCATTATCGAACGCACTGACGCTGTTCAGATACTGGTTGCACTCCCGCCAGCGTTTATCGCCTCATTGTCGTTGGCAAACACTGGGAATGTTCGACGTAGGGCTGTGGACGGCCGACGAAGGGTAATGACTCCTCAGTAGGACTACTTAGGTCTAGCTCTTACTGCATGATGGAACATAACCATCTCGGAATTTGCGAAGGAATGGTGAGGGGGGAGAGAGAGTGCCGAACAAATTACGCGACATATTGCTCCGAAGAATTGTTACGACGGTTTGGTCGGCTGACTCGTATTGTTAATAATCCTCAGCACTGTCACACTTCATAAAAATGTCTTTATAGGGTCACAATCATCGCTTTTACCAACGAGACTGAGTTAACTTTCTCACTACACCAATCATTAAATTCCACTGGACTGGAAAATGTACTCCGCTATCTGTTCATACATCACCTCCAGCTGATTGCCAGCAACTTTCAAAAAACCAAACAGGCTAGCAGTTCAAGATCAGGAGGTCGTAATTCGCACAAGATACTTCGCGGTACAAATTTGCAAAGACACAAAATATAATGTATTAACTTCAATTAGACTTAACTAAGGCAGTCTCTTTCATTACACATCATTTCCAGCCAGTGGCAGATACAGAAAAACCTCAGCGAGGGCGAGATAAAGATGTCTTGAGCTACCTTTACTTTTACCGTAATAAAAAAAAAATCACGTTGCACACAAAGTTTAAGAAAGTTTCAAGATTATACACTTATACAAGACAATGCCATCTTATGATATAAAAAGTTACAATTGCGGTTCTCTTCCTTAAATGATGAATTCTGTGCCCCTACTCTTCCTGGAAAATTGGTTAATTACATCGTCAATAGGACAATCAATGTCAGGGTGAGTGTTCAACAGAGCTAAGCCATTAAGTCGATCCTCCTCCATTGTCGATCTCAGCCACATCTTTGTACGCCTTAGTATTGAAAAACTTTTTTCTGCTGTGGCAATAGATGCAGGTAGACAAGGAAATATTTTGTACAGCGCGTGCAAAGTAGGATAGTCAGATCTAAAACAAATAGACAACGCTTGAATAACAGAATCAAGATCATTAAGGACGTTTATGCTCGTTTGCTTATATTGAAGAATCTCTCTCATTAGTCTCCTTTTAGTTACAGAGAGTGATAATTCTTCAAAGAATGAATAGCGTGCGGGTTGACTGCCAGGGGCGGCGCGGGTGGCAAAGTGGGCCGCCCAGCAGAGGGGGGTCGCCCCCACATGTATCCGCGACTGTTTTCAGCTGTCCAGACGCTCCGCTATTAAGCCCGAAACCTATTTCGACCAACAAATACGTAAGCTGCATCGCAGCGGTGCGAACTTCTGTCTTCGAGGCTGTAGCGTATTTAATTATTTGGCTTTACGCGTCTTACTTATCGTCGATTCCAGATTAAATTTGGCTACTTGGATGCGAACACAGTATCTAACTGATCTTTAAAGAATTCATATACTAAAGCGGTCGAATTTTCGGCACTAATTCCTATCTTTACTAGTGACGTGTATTCAGTCTGGTCTCGTAACATGCACAGATTAATAAGTACAGTTGATATAATTACTACTCGTATGTCAACCAGAGATATAAAATCCCTGCCACCTATCTGTTTGCAATATGTTCCTGCACCTCCAATATTAACGTTCACTTAAAATAAAGTTATAATTTTAATTTCTGAATTGAGTATGGACTCGTTCTAATCGGGAAATCTCATCGCTTTTTCACTGATGGATAAAACTGTCAAGTTTCACTTAATAAATTCAAGCCCGTCCTAACGTCAGACAGCCAAAGTAACACCCAGCTGCGGGGTATCGGCCAGCACAATCACTGACAAAGGGAATAAGTCACTCTCAATTACAGCCTTGTGGCTATCCTTTATAACTTCAAAAACTCGAAGTCAGTATGTGCACTCGTAACAATGGATACACAGAGATATTTTGTTCTTACGCGTCTTCATTAATTATAGTTTTGACTTTATATGCCTGATGAATATTATGAATTCTTTGTGTATACGACTCTCAAAGCACTTTCCTTAGTACATTTACATGAAGTAGCATCACTAACTGGTTTGTATTCACTTAAACACTTTCAATAGGTTTACTTCTGAGAACGTTATACATTCTTTGCCACGCAAACCTAGAAACCAATTATCTAATGTTTGAATCATTGTGGCTTATTATAAGTTGATGGATACTAAGCTCAATCAATACTGACTAGTTTTCTTTTCATATAACATTTTTTCGCAACTTTAAATTGTCAAAAAAAACAGTGGCCACAGCAAAAAAGTGTAGCTTCCGGAACCTCCTCGTTTCGGGTGGCCGTCGGCTCTTTCACAATTACGTCCGGTGACGTCAGCGTCTGGTATACAGGTGAAGATCACCTTCGGCTGGCACTTAAGTTGCTGCGTCCCTCATTAAACACAAAACAAACAAATACAGACTTTTTAGAGTTTTCAGTAAAATTTGAATATGGCATAAGTAAATATTTCATTTACTGTATAACACTTAAAACTGCTAGGCAATTACTGGTACTTACCAGGTGCCGATGCTGTGGTCGGACTCGTAATGATGATAGAGGGAAATAACACATTTCATCACAAAACACCAAGTAGCAAGATTCACCTGTTAAATGGGAAATGTCTTATCGAAATTCCACAGCTGTCCATCTGAACCGAATGTGAATTGCTGTAGGTTTTTTGTACTGACAAAACCAATTAGTGTATCATGAGGGATTGCTTGCTACCGACCCAGGCATGTTAAAATACGTTTAACCAACAGCTACAGACCATGGTGCCCATGGTGGTCACTAGTCGACTCCTCGATTTTGGTATCTCCAAACCGCTGTACAAAATTTGTTGCATCATTTAGCTTTCTCAGCAGGTCAACTTCAGGAGTAGAGATGCAGATATCTCATTGGTTAATTGCAGCTCCAGCTACTACGAACTCCTCTGCAAGTTCCTCCTTCGTTCCAGAAAAATTTATTTCCAACATGTGCTGGAAAACACCTAATGTTATGGCAAAGTATCTAACTTTTCAGCCAAGGTAACAAGCCCCGACCTCTTAGACGTAATACAAAAGTTGAGGACATCATCCCCATGCTGTACAAAATCCCTCATTCAACAGATAGTGGAAACTACATTGAAGAGCCAAAGAAACTGGTTCATCCGTCTACTATCTTGTAGGGTCCCCGGGAACACGCAGAAGGACTCTATTAATGTGTCAAGAAGTGCTGTAGGGAATTGACACCATGAATCCTTCAGGGCTGTCCATAAATCCGTAAGAGTACGAGGAGATGGAGATCTCTTCTGAACAGCACGCGGCAAGGCACCCCAGATATGCTCAATAATGTTCATGCCTGGGGAGTTTGGTGGCGAGTGGAAGTTTTTAAACTCAAAAAAATGTTCCTGCAGCCACTATGTAGCAATTCTGGACGTGTGGGGTGTCACATTGCTCCGCTGGAATTACCAATGTCCGTCGGAATGCACAATGGATTATAATGGATGCAGGTGATCAGACAGGATGCTTACGTACGTGTCGCCTGTCAGAATCGTCTCTAGAAGTATCTGGGGTCCCACATCACTGGAACTGCACATGCCCCACGTCATTACAGAGCCTCACCAGCTTGAACAGTCCCCTGCTGACATGCAGGGTCCACGGAATTATGAGGTTGCCTCTATACCCGTACACGTACATCCACTCTATACAATTTGAAACGAGACTCGTCCGACCAGGAAACATGTTTCCAGTCGTCAAGTGTCCAATGTCGTTGTTGTTGGGCCCAGGCGATGTGTAAAGCTTTGTGTCGTGCAGTCATCAAGGGAGCCCATATGGTGTTTCGTTGAATGGTTCGCACGCTGACACTTGTTGATGGCCCAACATTCAAATCTACAGCAATTTGCGGATGGGTTGCACTTTTGTCACGTTGAACGGTTCTCTTCAGTCATCGTTGGTCTCGTCCATGCGGGATCTCTTTCTGGCCGCAGCGATGTTGGATATTTGATGTTTTACCGGATTTTTGATATTCACGGTACATTCATCAAATGGTCGTAAGGGAAAATCCCCACTGCATCGTTCTCTCGGAGGTGCTGCGTCCCCCCTATTGCACCGACTATAACACCACCTTCAAACTCACCTGATTCTTGATAACCTGCCATTCAAGCAGCAGTAACCGATCTAACAACTGCGATAGTCGCTTGTTATTTTACATAGGCGTTGCATATCGTTGTGCCGTATTCTGCGTGTTTACATATCTCTGTATTTGAATAAGTATGCCTATAGCAGTTTCTTTGGCGCATCAGCCTAACTCCGGCTTCCACAGCAGCCGAGTGCACAAGCTCAGGGGCGCTGCCTGAAACGATACGTTACAAAACTCTGTAGAGCAACTGGCTGCCTTAATCATTTCTAACGGTGAAAAGTGTAACGGAGTTTTATAGTATCTGGAGTGCGTAACAAACTTCTCGATATGTACCTGCTCATAGGAGAGCTCGGAGCAGCACTATCATTAGCAAGTGAACAACGTGCGAAAGCAGAATGACTGCAAAGAATGTGCTCCTTACATTTCAGTCGACCACCATCGTCAAACAAGCAAAACAAAAAAACAAAAAAAAAATCGTTCCAACGAGTTTCCTACTAGTCTTCTTTGGGAAACTCGTTGAAATGTTACTTCAAGACGATTCTGCCCTCGGCCAACAAGCCGAGAAAATTTCATCACTGCAGAGCTACTAATTTTCTCCTAAAGACGATGAGTAGGAACCTCATTAAAATGTTGCTTCCAAAAGGCTGCATTCTCATATAGTACAACTACAGTTTGCAGAATATTTGTAATCATCAGGAGGAAAATTGGCAGTCTCTAAAATTTAGAGAAATATCTTGGGAAGTGGAGTCCCCGTGTAAGGTAACATGACAGATAGACACCAACAACTTCACACCTTATTTGGTGGGCGTATAGAATACCATTAATGTACACAAACAGAGAGGTGAACTACTGCTAGAACGTGTCAGATTTTGGAGAAGTTGTAAGAGGTGTTGTTGATCCAGACGTTATCATCATGAAATACACCCTTTTCGACGGCCAATAAAGAACTCACTTCTTGTAGATGAAGCAATCTACCACAATGTGTAAGGACTTCTACGGGGCTGTTTCTATAGAGTACCCCACGTTTCAAGTGCTCTTAATGAAAATGGTTCACATCAGCATCCACCATGAACACACCCAAATTTGTACGCAGCTCTTCCATATCGACTGCAAATAATGCTCCTGATGTAAGTTGTCGACATCAAATATGCGTGACAGTTAAGGTAATGATTATCATCGGCCATTTTACATATACGGCTGGATGTAGGCCTACTCTGGACATTCTCATGTATTACAGTTTTCATGTCCACGCATGTGTGCTGTACCTTCGTGATTTTAAGTACCGTCCACCTACCTTCGGTTAGGGCGGCGTCTTGTTCTCTACAAGTATCTCTTGGAATCCATCTATGAACATAATTGTTATATCTACCTCGAATTCCCTCTGACCACATGTCCATTTCATATTCGGCAGTTAAAGTTCTCTGATCCAACTGCAATGGCGTCCTGACTTGCTTTGCGTACCATGGGGAATCAGTAGCATCGCATATTAATTTTTTTTGTATACATCTCTCAATTGCTGTCGATACTATTTCTTTGAATTTTAAATCACATCTGGTATACGTGTACGCAGTCAGATTTGAAGAAGTAAAGACTCTTATCTAGTAAGGTGTCGGGAGAACTTCTGTCTGCTTTCTCAAACAGAATTATTTTGCATTTCTTTTTCGTAGGTTTGATTGTTACGGTATTCAGTCTAGCTACAACAACCTTACGGTACAGTCACTAGTCCCTGTAGCTGTCATGATAATAAGGAAAGAACGACGATTGGGTTTAACGTCCGGTCGACATCGAGGTCAGTAGAGACGGAGTACATGCTCGGATTGCGTCACGGGTGAGGAAGGAAACCAGCCGTGTTCTTTCAGAGGAATCATCCCGGCATTTTCCTGTAACGGTTAACGGAAATCACGGGAAACAAAAAATATGTACGGCAGGACCCAGGTTTGAACCGTCGTCCTCCAGAACGCTAGTCCGGTGCGTGACCTCGCTCGGTTTTATGATGCTTCCTTTTTGTTCTGGATTAATTGTTGCTAAGAGGTCAAGAATGGTGTCGCAACCAGTTAAACACTTCGAATGGCTTCTGAGCTAGCTGTTCAAAATAATTTTCTGTGAAGGGATTCAGTACGATTTTGCAAGTTTTATTCCTACTACTGACTTCAAAAATATGTTATCGCCAACGTATCGAGGGTAGATTGAAGTCACCACCAACTATAAGTGTATGAGTGGGATACCCATCTTTGAAATAACACACAAGTCTTCTTTGAACTTTTCAGCAACTATATCATCTGAGTCGGAGGGCGGGGTGGGTGCATGAGACGGAGGGGGGGGGGGAGGAGTCGGTAAAAAGGAAGCAATTGTTAACTAATTCCGGTTGTCAAGTATCACCTTTACCTGTTCTATCTCATAGGATCTATCTACCTTAATTTCACTACAAGATAAACTGCTTCTGACAGCAATAAACACTCCACCACTGATTGTATATAACCTATGCTTTCTGAAACCGGTTAGTTCCTTTGTAAAAGTTTCGGCTGAACTTTTTTCCGGCTTTCCCCAGCTTTACGTACCCATAACGATTACGGTTTCAGTGCTTTCCATTAGCGCTTGGAGCAGAAAAAAACACAACTAGTTCTTTATACTCATGAAGTAATAAGTGCTATCTACAGGGGATGTCAAATTGATTCCATATTTTTAGACTTCCAGAAGGCTTTCGACACCGTTCCTCACAAGCGTCTTCTAACCAAACTGCGTGCCTACGGAGTATCGCCTCAGCTGTGCGACTGGATTCGTGATTTCCTGTCAGAAAGTGCACAGTTCGTAATAATAGACGGAGATCATCGAGTAAAACAGAATTAATATCCGGCGTTCCCCAAGGAAGTGTTATAGGCTCTCTACTGCTCCTGATCTATATTAATGACATAGGAGACAATCTGATAGCCGTCTTAGATTGTTTGCAGATGATGCTGTCATTTACCGTCTTGTAAAGTCGTCAGATGATCAAAACGACTTGCAAAATGATTTAGATAACATATCTGTATGGTGCGAAAAGTGGCAATAGACGCTGAATAAAGAAGAGTGTGAAGTTATTCACATGAGTACTAAAAGAAATCAGCTAAACTTTGATTACGTGATAAGTCTCACAAATCTGAGGGCTCTAAATTCAACTAAATACTTAGGGATTACAGTTAAAATAACCTAAATTGGAACGCTCACATAGATAATATTGTGGTTAGTGCAAACCAAAGACTGCGATTCATTGGCAGAACACTTAGAAGGTGCAACAGGTTTACCGAAGAGACTGCTTGCACTACGCTTGTCCGCCCTATTCTGGAGTATTGCTGTGCGGTGTGGGATCCGCATCAGGTGGGACTGACGGGTGACATCGAAAAAGTACAAAGAAGGGCAGCTCGTTTTGTATTATCGCGAAATAGGGGAGATAGTGTCACAGACATGATACGTGAATTGGAGTGGCAGTCATTAAAACAAAGGTGATTTTTGTTGCGACGGGATCTTCCAACGAAATTTCAATCACCAGTTTTCTCCTCCGACAGCGAAAACATTCTGCTGTCACCCACCTACATAAGGAGAAATTATCATCACGATAAAATAAGAGAAATCTGGGCTCACACATAAAAATTTAAGTGCACATTTTTCCCATGTGCCGTTCGAGAGTGGAACGGTAGAGACAGCATTAAGGTGGTTCATTGAACCCTCTGCCAGGCACTTTATTGTGAACAGGAGAGTAATGACGTAGATGTAGATGTAGCTTTGGTTGTTTTCCCACACAGCTATGACATTTTAGAACAACAATTGTGATTGTTCCTATGTCTGCTCTTTTCCTGTGTTCTTCCTACGCCTTTTAAGACTAATGCCTTTCTGATCTTTCTTGAGACCTTCTAACTTTAAAACCTCCCAGGCTCCTCCACACAGCCCGTGCTACCCGTTAAGTGTTTCCTGCGTGTTGTGGACTCCTGACCTATTTAGCGGAACCGGGAAATCCGCCAGCGTATGGTGAGAGTCAAGAAACCTACAAGCTACATAGCTGTAGAACCGTGTGATCCTCTGATTCAGGCACTCCGCTCGGCTCTATACCGAAGGATTACAGGAGGTTCTGTCGACGATGCTATAGATGATGACCTACGCTTTCATCTCACGTGACCAGGTCACGGGTAAACGACCACCATTCAGTGGTGATAGAGATGACTTCAGCCATGTGCTACAACCCATTTTCATGAACATTATCCTATTGTACAGGCCCGAAAATGGTTGGCACTTTCCCTGAATAGAGAAATCTCGACCGCCTCTGGGTCACACATCTCACGACAGGTACTGTTACATGGGCTTTGGACGCTCGGTGACACACTACAAGCGTTAGCCTAACACTGCATGGCTCTACGATTGTGGAGTCTAGTCCTCTGTAAGCCATCTCTGGAAGAATGGGTTGGTGTCAGGGTCATGTATGGGTCGCAGGTGCCCCTTGACAGTGAGTCTCGAACACTCGTTGGACAATACACAATTCAAGGGACTAATGAGATGACAATGTTGTCTCGTAATGAGTTTGGAGACACCTCAGCACGCTACTTAGGGAAACAGTGGCAGCTGCGCTCCATTGAGATAATGTCCTGCGGCAATATGTGCTGCCATTTTTGTGGTTGATATTGACCTTATTTCTATCTGAGCAATTGTAGTGCCCAACCTCACAGAACTAGCTTGGCAGATAGACTTATCTTTGGTAAAAACTGTGCATCATCGTTATAGCATATGTATACAGTAATACTGACAGTCTAGGTGCTTACGTAGACAAATAACTATATACGTATTTTCCAGAAGTCTTCGTTTGCCTTCGAGTGGGTGCGCTTACGTATAAAGTGTGCCAATGACAAATAACATCTTGCATTGTTCCATTCTCATTTTGCAATTAAAAGCCCATATCTGTTCCTTCATCAGCCAACACAGCGATAAGTTGTCATACGCCCAAGTGAGCAGCAGTAATATAAAATAAACAGGGAGCTGGGTAAGAAAAACTCTATGATCCATGCAAGAAAATGACTCATATTCCGAGCTAGTAGCACAATCCCACAATTAGCCAGTTGTCTAAGAGATAATTAGCAACTAAATAACCTAGGATCTGATGCATCTGCCCTATTTAAGGCTTTGATTTTATTGTTGTTTAACTAAACTGTGCTGTAGCTCATATAATGTAAGTTTATTTCATCGTGGTTTAATTCAACTAAGATTAAACTGTGATCTTGCTCATACATGTTTGCCTTGGTAGCAAAGCTATTTCTTAAACGTGTGCAAAGAGCTCCTGTTCGAGGGTTAAAAAAGAGTAGCAAGCCACGTCTGAATATGATTAATATCAACCACGTACATTTATGGAGAAACACATTGCAGGAATCATTAAATTTTAGCTTGCTTATCACAGCACACTTCTTTGATATGTCATTTCTTATTACTGGTACACACACTCATGAAGTAGCTTAGTAATTACACGTGACATCTGAACAATGCGGCGAATTTCCTTTCTCCACTTGCACAAATACAGCCAAGGCTGGAAAGAAAACAAAAGTTAAACATGAAGCTTTGTATGTGTTTTAAGTGTCAATTGCAAAAAGGAGAGGCCGGCCGCTGTGGCCGAGCGGTTCTAGGCACTTCAGTCCGGAACCGCGCTGCTGCTACGGTCGCAGGATCGAATCCTGCCTTAGGCATGGATTGTGTGATGTCCTTATGTTAATTAGGTTTATGTAGTTCTAAGTCTAGGGGACTGATGGCCTTAGATGTCAAGTCCCTTAGTGCTTAGAGCCGTTTCTGAAAAATTTCACCAAACTGTCTGCTGAACAAGTGATGTATGACACTGGAGATTTATGTTGGTATAACACGCTACCAGTGTTTTCTTTTTTAATTTTCTGGACCATCAATTAGTTTTTAAGCTAAAATAGACTCATCATCAGATGGTGGTGTTACAGTAAATAATGTTCGTGTGATGCCTCCGTCTAATGGTCAGCCTATACTATTTGATGATACAGAAACAAATCATTTCACAACTAAAACACCGACTCGTAGCGCATTATACCAACATAATTCGCCAATTTAAATCTTAGTTGCAGTTAGATATGCACAATGAATATAGCGAATTTATAACGTGATTGAATTGTATCCAGCAACTGACATTCATTGGTAGACAGGAATAAATGAGAACAGAGGATGGTTAACTTGTAAATCAAAACACAGGCAATAATGAAGGAAGTGAAATTGGACTCACAAATGCTCTAAAACAATTTATCTGTGTTCAAAAGTAAAAACAAAATAGAAATATGCCCGAGCAAATAGGCAAATATTGGTTCAACGCATTGCAAAGTAATTATTCTTTATGATTGTCTGGAGGGAAACGTGAAGTGTAATATTAGCGTTTATGCTCAGTTGATGTGTGATAACTATGTAGGAACTTTGTAAAAAATCAACTCTCGCAATAGATGATGTTGGTATTACGTCAGATATTGAGTAATAAATATCAGAAAGTGTCGTAGGTACATTGCGTTTTTATGTTATCACTTAAGCTTAGAGTTTATTCTTTCAAAGAACACATCGTAACAGGTTAATACAATGGGTCATTGTTGAGGATTCCATGTAAGTGCTATAGGAAATAATGTAGCCAGTTTATTCAGACACGAAGTAGTATCAGCATCCGGTTACATTCTTTTTTCACGCAAGGAATTATAAACAACTTTTCATTGTGTTGAGCAAAAATAGGCTCAGATGTCACAGTATTAACAGAGGAAAGAGTTGACAGAGGGCGCAACCTCTGAAGCTCACAGGAAGCTCGTGGGTCGTGAGTCTCCTGCCTTTCACCGGCTCGGCCCACACCTGCAGTCGACGGTCCGCCAACCAACGCAGGCGAGACTGCGAGGAGCGCGGCTGCAGCGGCAGCGGCTGGTGTCGACACTATCGTAGTCAAGAACTGAACAGTCCTATAGGGAGGTGTCGGACCCTCGCTGGGAGGCCTGGAGCGTTCCTACTGTCTGCCCCTCGGAGCCTCCGTGGCCTTCCGCGAAACCACACTCGCGGTCGTGTCCTGCATACACGGACTGTTGGAAGTAAAAATGTCGTGTGACTAGGGCCTTCAGTCGGGTAGGCAGTTCGCTGGGTGCACGTTTTTCGATGTGACGCCACTTCGGCGACTTGCATGTCGATGGAGATGAAATGATGATGAGTAGGACAACACAACACCCAGTCCCTGAGCGGAGAAAATCTCCGACCCAGCCGGGAAAGGAACCCAGGCCCTTAGGATGGACATTCTGTCGCGCCACCCACTCAGCTACCAGGGGCGGACACTGTTGGAGATGCTCTGCGTGCGAGGCAAATTGCGCGTAGTACTGTTGCGCCGTTTTAACTGGAAAAAATTTTGGCGGACGCGCATTATTCTCTGTTCTGCTGGACTATCTATCATTCTAAATAACGGACGTCAACCCCGCATTCACCCGGGGGACAGGGTTAAACTTTTCGTAACTCCAAAGTCAATAAGGCCCTGTAGCTATCTAACTACACACATCAGAAAAGTTTTGCGTCAACCCGGTTCCCAAAACTCCTGAAGATAGACGTTGACTGTGGATATTGTATCACAGACACAGTCCCTTTGACTGTTCAGAGATGTCACTAAACCCGCCCAGAGATGTAAACAACCATGCGTGAGCAGCGCCTATTAGACGGAGGGGGTCCGACAGCCAATGATTTCCAGTCATTCCACCAGGAAAGACGTACACGGCTCCTGTTGTCTGTAGTTCAGCCATGCCCAGACGGTCAATTCCGCGGTTCGATCGCATCCGCATTGTTACTTTGTGCCAGGAACGACTCTCAACAAGGCGTCTCGGAGTGAACCAAAGCGATGTTGTTCGGACATGGAAGAGGTATAGAGAGACAGGAACTGTCGATGACATGCCTCGCTCGGGCCGCCCAAGGGCTTCTCCTGCAGTGGATGACAGCTACCTACGGACTATGGCTCGGAGGAAACCTGACAGCAACGCCACCATGTTGAATAATGCTTTTCGTGCAGCCACAGGACGTCATGTTCTGACTCAAACTGTGCGCAATAGGCTTCATGATGCGCAACTTGAATCCCAATGTCCATGGCGAAGTCCATCTTTGCAACCACGACACCATGCAGCACGGTACAGATGAACCCAACAACGTGCCGAATGGACCGCTCAGGATTGTCATCACGTTCTCTTCACTGATGAGTGTCGCGTGTGCCTTCAAGAAGACAATCGTCGAAGACGTGTTTTGAGAGAACGTGGTCACGCTGAACGCCTTATACACACTGTCCAGTGAATGAAGCAAGGTAAAGGTTGCCTGCTGTTTTGGGGTGGCATTATGTGGGGCCGACGTACGCCGCTGGTGGTCATGGAAGGCGCCGTAACGGCTCTACGATACGTGAATGCCATTCTACGACCGACAGTGCAACCATATCGGCAGCATATTGGCGAGACATTCGTCTTCGCGCCCCCATCGTGCACATCTTGTGAACGACCTCCTTTAGGATATCGACATCGCCGACTAGAGCGGCCAGAATATTCTCCAGACTTCAACCGTATTGAACATGCCTGGGGTAGATTGAAAAGGGCTGTTTATGGACGACGTGACCCACCAGCCACTCTGAGGGATCTACGCCGAATCGCCGTTGAGGAGTGGGACAGTCAGGACTAACATTGCCTTGGTGAACTTGTGGATAGCATGCCGCGACGAGTACAGGCATGCCATCATGCAGGAAGACATGCTACTAGATATTAGAGGTACCCTCGTGTACAGCAATGTGGACCACCATCTCCGAAGGTACATGCGGTACAACATGCAATGTGTGGATTTCATGAGCAATAAAAAGGGCGGAAATTATGTTTACGTTGACCTCTGTTCCAATTTTCTGTACAGGTTCCGGAACTCTCGGAACCGACATGATAGAAAAGTTTTTATGATGTGTGTAATTTCACGGTAGATTACGAAATCCCAGCCATTGGATTGTAATAGGCTCAGCAATAACAATTTATACTCAGACTGCAGCTGACCAATAGAATTTCTCACCGATAACCAGTAACGAAACAGGCGAAGTTAATCTCCGCGTTCTGGCCCAGAGGAGCCAACCGCCATCGACCGATCCCCAGTGGCGACTTTCGGATGCGGTATGTGAGGGCTTGTGGTCCGCACACCGCTCTCCCTGCCGCTGTCGGCCTTGAACACCCGCAGTCTCTCACGCAAATAGCTCTCAGTTAGCATCACGAGGCTGAGTGCACGCTGTTCCAGTCCTCCCACAGAGAAAAATTGCCTAGTAGTACGGGGAATCGAACAGCAGTGCCTCTGCGTAGGAGTCAGACACGCTGATCACTGAGCTACGGAGGTGAACAAACAAAACAGGAATATAGCACAAAGTCATAAGAGTCATTAAAAAAACATCACTCTCAAATATACACATAAACAAATGAAATTTATTTGCACCAATTAAGCTAAGTTCAACACAACCTGCACCTTGACTCTACACTATGTTCTGAGGAATCTCTTTTTACAGAACAGTTCCCCGCTGTCTCATCCGCAACACTCGCGGGTCAGTCGCCGGCGGTCGGGAACGCTCCGTCTGTTCTGCCCGTATCCTGTACTGCACCGAGTAAAACAAGAGTTCAGCTAGTTTCAACTTCAGAAACAAAGAAAGCAGCACCTCTGCTGTCCCACTGAGCACACCACATATATCTACGCCACACGAGAACTATTGGCCAGTTCCCTAATTTCGAGAGCACTCTGAATGCTCCGGGAAAATATTTAACCTTACACATTCCAGTCAGAATCAGAAGCAGAATGTAGGAATTCCCATTGGCCTGCTCCTGCCTGTAGCGCTTCTGTAATTAGCCGCCTTCAGACATGACTTTAAGAACTTTGTCTGCATTGGATGCCAGAAAAACCAGTCATCACGAGGAAATAACTCTCCCCTTAGCCAGACATGTAGGCTCCAGTCGCAAAGCATTCAGGAGGTTTAGCAAAAGACTGGCTCGTCAGCGCCATTCTGAAGAAAATACTCCTTCACCGAGAACCCTAGTTGTCGTAGACAATAGCCAAATAAAGAACACACAGGTAAGGCCAGGGAGTGAGATGCTATCTCGAGAACACAGTGGATGTAGTGGTATTGACACGGCGGTGTGCATAAGTAAAAGTCCCAAACTGAATCTGGGTCTTTTGCGATAGCGAAGCTTTGATTGGCCAGAGCCGTGTATTCAGGTTTGTTTCACTGCGATTCGTTATCATGCCCATTTGTTTAACTCTTAATCCTTGGATGGTTCCTCTTTGCTTCCTGAGACTACGGCTCAACATATTAATCAGTTAAGAAAAATAAGCTACACATTAAGTAAAATTTTAAGACGGGATATCGCCTTGAAAACTGACCAGTAATTTTGAAAGTGAATCTGTATTTGCTATTAAAACCATTCACAAAATGCGAACTCTCTTGTAGAACAGGATGTGAAAATTTGTGCCAGACGCGGACTGTTTTCCCACTATACGCTAGCGGTCGCCTTAACCGCTTTCTTCTTTTTTCTTTTCCTTTCTTTTTTTCTAAGGAAGTAGAGCAGTCATCTGCATGACTGACCTACTCCACTCCGTTTTTTATTTTTTTATTTTTATTTTTATTTTTACGTGGAGCAGGAATACCGATCAAACAAAACATCTGTGTTCTTGCAATGTGTAGGGTAAAAAAAGTAACTAAACAAAAAAAAAAATGAAACATAAATAGACCTAAAGGCTGGCTTCCGAAGGAACCAACATTTGACACTACATCCGCTGCTACCATCGAGCAACATGTCCATGGATCCTTCTAACCCACCATTGGGGCCAGGCACGTCTACAAAAAGAAAGGGTTCATTGATTTGGTCAGTTGTTCTGGTCTGTATCACAAAACTAACATGCACATGTGGTTAACTTGTCATACCCGGCACACCCCAAATGTGGGGAGGCTCCAAGAAGACACACCGCAGATACTTTATAAAGTATTGGTGGTAGCGTGAGTGCCGGCGTAGACGTGTGAATCGTTCCAGTAGGAAGGTCCAAATAACGAGAATGTGTTTGTCATCATCATGATTGAGACACAATATGGTCAAACCCTTGATCTATATCACCGCATTGATCTTAGTATGTGGATAAAACGTCATATCTGGCATAAGAAGAGACATTGGAGTCACTGCTGTGGGGGGTTGTTCGTTTAATTAGGGTGAACATCAGTCTCGTCAAACTCCACACCTCAGCGGCAGACCAACATTGCAGACGGTGTTCATCTGTACCAGTTAGATGGCACTGGGGACATAATGGGGAATCGACTGTATCTGTGGAATGGAGTCTCTGGTGAATCATATATTTGAAGTTGACCACTAGATACCAGGCCGCTCTGGCATCAGAATCGAGAAGAGTGCCATCCACGGAATGCCGCACCATTGGACAAGTAACCAAGGGTAGATGACTTTCAGTCGGAGTCTGGGAACGACGTTGCATCATATGGCAATAAACATCATTCGCCCACTGCAGCCACTCACTCGGAAGGTCAGCGTTGAGATAAGTGAAGTCCACAAATAACTCCTTTAGGTGAGATAGTGTCGGCGAAATACGCGCCACTGCAATGGGTGGTTCGTGAGAGGCAGGGGCCAATCCTTCAATCAGAGTTCTTGTGTAGCTGCGCTGGCGGTGGGTCCACTTCTTCATCATCGTGGTGACATATAATACAGATCCTCAAATCCACACACTGACGATTGCAAGACCGTCGTTTGTGACAGGGAGTGTGAGCAGGTCGTAACGCATTTTGATGATCACTCCCACACTGGTAAAGTAACCAAAGATTGCTGTAAACTGCTTGCTATCGTCTTCAGCATCGGCAGGACCGTGGCCACATGGGGTGTCCTGAAAGTCAGATAGATGTTAACATAAGCCACCCGCCGGATCGCAGCAAGTTTCTACTGACATGTATACGTATGCCTTGCAGGAGATGAATATAGGTAAGTATGCCATCTGTCGACTGTCACTTGTAAAGATAACCCCAGACATTTAACTGTATCTCAGGGTGGGTATCGACCAAGCTCCCTTCCGGGAAGCCGCTGCCAACGACCATCGCTCCAGACTTCTTCAAGTTCCAGTGGCTTCCTGCTACGGCGCCCTAATGGGAAATCCAGTCTTGTGACCGTCGGAGTTGGTCTGGCATATGCACTAAAAGCACCAGTCGTCAACACATGCATGGCAGGAGAAGGTATCGTCTCTGAACGTAATTCCCTGCAGCCAACATCATAATGTGTGTAACAGTGGCTCATTTTCAATGGTATACATAACCACCGATCGGTCGATAGTGATATTGCCTACTATATGCCATAACCTGAGAAGTCGCGCCATAGAAGGCGCTTGATGGTGTCTATTAAGGACTGGGGGAAGGTCAGCTACCGCAGCATCTTCTCAAGATAACCGTGTCATACCCTATCGAAAGAATAGTCGAAGTCTGCTGACGCTATGGCTTCACGTATGAGACAAGTCTCCACCTGTGCAATTGCAGTAATAACTGAACTCCATCTGTGTGGTGCTGTGATATCTGCGACACTGCCGATCTGTTGAGACGACTTGGTGTAGGATACTCCGAATATGGGCTGCCCTAATTGTTGTAAATCTCTTGAAAACGCTGTTGGGCATCGTAAGAGGCCTGTAATGGTCGACTCCTCTTCTGGCAGACGGGTTTGGGACCTACATCAGGATGCTGTCAATAATGTCAGGTGGCATCTACACTGCAGGGTTCATCTGTTCTTCGGATATTGTAACCCATCAGGGCATCACCATCGTGAAACGTATGATATCATACAACTCTATCGGCAGACCATCTGGGCCTGGCGATTTGTTGGTCGCCCCTTTGCTGATGACCTCGGAGACGCTGTTATGGAGTCCGTGAAGGCCACCACCACGCTTCCATCGAGGGTCCGAGGCAGCAAGTGGAGGACTCCATCCGTCGCCATACCATCCTGGACTTCTGCGGCGTAGAAGCGCTGGTAATTGTCCAAGAAGGCGTTGCCGACGTCCGTTTGGGCCGACAGGCGCCTGCCATCCGGCATATCTAGCATGGGGGTCAATGCTCTTCAACATCTGCGACATTCGCGGACAATGTGATGCATGACTGGCGGTTCACCCCCGATCCGGTCTTGACTACGTGCGCCCGGAAGCGTGCCCTCAAGACGATGTCATGTGAGCGTTGTGACTCTTTCTTGCAATCGATGAACCTCTGCCAACCTGGTTACGGTGGGGTTGGCCGGTATCTCCCGTAGTAGCATAAAATAGTAGTCCAAGGTATGCCGTTGTAAATACATAGCCCCTCGACCGCAGTTCATCTTGAATCGTCGCAGAGCTGGTTTCGCGCAATCGAACCACCACTGGATCTTGGAGGGAAGCGTCGGATACCGCCTCTCACAGTTCCTCCAGGTATCTGCTGTCTGCACCGCCCCGGCCTCCAGGACCAACCCCAAACTTCCATGTTCCACAATATGTGTCTTATGATTCTCGCATACGCAGAGACACTAGTCTTATAAAGCGGTACTTTTTGCTTGCAAAAACGAGGTAGAAGATTTTTTTTTTTTTTTTTTTTTGTCTTGTGTGTATAGTTGAGAGACTGTTGAATCCATGTTTCCGACTCGGAAACTTTGCATTCTACTGAGGATGTTACCCTTACCAAAATGAAAGGCATTAAATTTTGTGTCGAATGACCTATTTAAATGTCAGAATCGGTGTAACCGTTTGGCCACAGTCAGTTGTCGAAGTTCGTCCATTTTTACCAGCTTAACTAAAAAGTCTGGCCCAAGGGCTGTAACTCAAAAACAGCTACTCCTAATGACAAATTTCAAGTTATCAAAGTTGTATAGCATGAAATTGCATCTTACAAAAGCATCCAGTCTTTCAGTTTTAGGCACCATTAAATGTTCTTACACTTGAAAGCGAAAGTAATTCCATTTTGTTGTTTTTCTGTCCAGTCAAAGTTATTGAATGAAATGAAGACTGCTCTCTATTGAGCATTTATGTGTCCTCTATGTATAACTTTTAACTTTCTTCATTCATGTGTATTTTTATTCTGCTTTATCCATGCCGTAAGTGGTAAGATTGGGCTGCTAAAAAGAAACCCAAACACGTAGTACTGACGAATATGTATTTACATACGAGTAATATAAAATTTTGTTACAAATTAAGAAATAGAAGGGCATGACAACACGCAAAAACAATTTAAATATCAGAGATTGACAGTTGATGAAATTTCAGTTCCGTCGAGGTCGTTTGGCACACTGCAGCAGACGTTAAAATCGGTGTTATCAGAGATGAACCGGATGAATCCTTCACTGGGTATGTTAGCACACTCTCATCGTGCAATCTAGGACGTCTCAAATATTGAAGCTTCCATATGCGGAGCTACGAATCCCATTACACTAAGAGTTATTTTTCAAAATCAACGACCCAAAGAAATAGAGCAGTGATTCAGGGCCACTGATTGGACATCGGGCAATAAATCATCAGGTGGGAGGGCGGGGGAGGCATATTGAGATGTACACTACTGGCCATAAAATTGCTACACCACGAAGATGACGTGCTACAGACGCGAAATTTAACCGACAGGGAGAAGATGCTGTGATATGCAAATGATATGCTTTTCAGAGCATTCACAGAAGGTTGGCGCCGGTGGCGACACCTACAACGTGCTGACATGAGGAAAGTTTCCAACCGATTTCTCATACACAAACAGCAGTTTACCGGCGTTGCCTGGTGAAACGTTGTTGTGATGCCTCGTGTAAGGAGGAGAAATGAGTACCATCAAGTTGCCGACTTTGATAAAGGTCGGATTGTAGCCTATCGCGATTGCGGTTTATCGTATCGCGACATTGCTGCTCGCGTTGGTCGAGATCCAATGACTGTTAGCAGAATATTTAATCGGTGGGTTCAGGAGGGTAATACGGAACGCCGTTCAAGATCCCAACGGCCTCGTATCACTATCAGTCGAGATGACAGGCATCTTATCCGCATGGTTGTAACGGTTCGTACAGCCACGTCTCGACCCCTGAGTCAACAGATAGGGACGTTAGCAAGACAACAACCATCTGCACGAACAGTTCGACGACGTTTGCAGCAGCATGGACTATCAGCTCGGAGACCATGGCTGCGGTTAGCCTTGACGCTGCATAACAGACAGGAGCACCTACGATGGTGTACTCAACGACGAACCTGAGTGCACGAATGGCAAAACGTCATTTTTTCGGTTGAATCCAGGTTCTGTGTACGGCATCATGATGGTCGCATCCGTGTTTGGCGACATCGCAGTGAACGCACATTGGAAGTGTGTATTCGTCATCGCCATACTGGCGTATCACCCGGCGTGATGGTATGGGGTGCCATTGTTTACACGTCTCGGTCACCTCTTGTTCGCATTGACGGCACTTTGAACAGTGGACGTCACATTTCAGATGTTACGACCCGTGGCTCTACCCTTCATTCGATCCCTGCGAAACCATAAATTTCAGTAGGATAATGCACGACCGCATGTTGTAGGTCCTGTATGGGCCTTTCTGGATATAGAAAATGTTCGACTGCTGCCCTGGCCAGCACATTCTCCAGATCTCTCACCAATTGAAAACGTCTGGTCAATGGTGGCCGAGCAATTGGCTCGTCACAGTACGCCAATCACTACTCTTGATGGACTGTGGTATCGTATTGAAGTTGTATGGACAGCTGTACCTGTACACGCTATCCAAGCTCTGTTTGACTCAATGCCCAGGCGTATCAAGGCCGTTATTACGGCCAGAGGTGGTTGTTCTGGGTACTGATTTCTCATGATCTACGCACCCAAATTGCGTGAAAATATGATCACATATCAGTTCTAGCATAATTTATTTGTCGAATGAATACCCGTTTATCATCTGCATTTCTTCTTGGTGTAGCAATTTTTATGGCCAGTAGTGTATCATAAATCTGTGTACGGATGTCCTCGCGAAGTATGTCGTTCTCAGACGATCTTCTGATGGATCTGATAATTTGCTGTAATAAGAAACTATCAAACAGTATTTTATAGCCAGTACTTTTGAATCACACTACTCCGCTCTTTTTATATCTGTCAACACCGATCATTTCTTCACAGTACTTTCGTAAGAGTCGGATTTTTATGGTCCCTACATCTGCCTCACAGCCTTTCGTGATTTGGTCATTTATCTCCAGCAAAGAACTGGCACTCTTCTGATTGTTCTATGCAGGAAGAAATCATTTACATTGCTTGATCTGTCCGTGTGGATCAAGGACTTCCTCCTTTTCCTCCACGCCTGACTAGCCGCTTAAAATCCCTCTGACATAATCTAAGATATTGAGCGTTTTTAGCACAAAATTCCTCATCCTGAATACGTTCCAGTACTTCGTGAACCCACTCATGGCTTCGCCTTTCAGCTACCCCAGTAACAGTATCTCTTAATTCAAGTTTCATAACTTTATGAAAACATTTACTTTGCATAGAGAAGTCTCCTAAATTTCTCCCAATTAGCAGCAAATTCCTCGCCACAATAAAAGCAGTGTTCATTAAAACCAAATACTTTCTTGCATGATCGAAGATTCGACGTTGACGGTGCAGGGCCTTTTGCCAGAGACTATCTAATCAGCTTTGGGTTCTGTACTTCTTCTGACGAGCGCTCTGCATTTCAACTTCAGCCAGACCAATTATACGATATGGTGCAATATCCCTACCCTTACTGGATTCTAGCAGCGTTTCCAGTCCTTTCTGTTTCACTTCAACCCCACGACCATCTGCCAAATTGCCATCGCATATAAAACACACCCCTACAGGATGGAGCAGTCACTTTAAGTGCACTCATCGCACAAGGAAAATAAACTCAAACGTGGAACAATAATTTTGCAAGTCGCAAGGAGTTTTGAGTGCATCGCTCGCACAACACAAAAAAGACTGGGCACGGCTGACCGTGGAAACAATAACAAAGAATTGGAGCGAATGACAGCCTCTGTTGTTTACGACATGCCAATCGAGGGAGATCGTTAGGTACCTCTGTCTTCCTATTGGAAATTTCATTTCACTGAGTAACTTTGACTTACAAACAACAAAACGAAATTACTTTGGGTTTCAGGAGTGTGAACATTTAATACTGCCTAAAACTGAAAAATTGGGTGCTTTTGTAACATGAAATTTCATGCCCTACAACATTTTTTAACTTGAAATTTGCCATTTGGAGCAGCCGTTTTTGAGTTATAGGCTTTGGACCCGAAGTTTTAGCGATGCTGGTAAAAATGAATGAACTTCGACAACTGACTGCGTCCAAACGGCTGTACCTATTTTGACATTTAAATACATCATTCGATGCTACATTTGATGCTCTTTCCTTTTGGGAAGCCCAACATTTTTGGTAGGAAGCATACTTTTTGAACAATAACGGAAAACCTGAAAAGAGTGCCAATATTTCTGGTTTTTTAGGCCACAAAGAGTTCTCCCGAGGGTTTTGGAGGTCGGATACTGTCAGCAATGTACACATTACAAAAAAACTTTTTTTGTGACGCCGTTACTGGACTACATTGTTTTGTTCGTAAGACTGCCTTGCTTTGACGTGAAATACAGTAGGGCGGTGTCTGTATTTTACATTGTCTGTATAGTTCGATGCAATGTCCGAAGGAATATTGTGTCGAAGTATACAGACACTGTAAAATACAGACACTGCATTAATGTGTATGCCTCATCTGCCAGTCCATTAACATAACGTCAAATTACTGTCAACTTCAGTCCGTCTGTACTTCTCTTCCTGTGCAAGGGACTGAAATTATCTCACCCTAAGTTACGGCATACATTCATCTACGCCTAGAACTGTATGTACCTCAACAGCCAAAGATCGATTTGTGGAGGAGAATGCTGAATGTAACAGAACGATTTCCTCGACTCTTCCTCCCCCAATTCCAGTTCCCCATCGAGGACCTTGTGCGTGAAGAGAGGTTACCAGTATATCCCGTAAACGCTGTGATTTGTCCCATTTTGCCCTTGTGATAACTGCAAGAAATACACACCCGGAGGAATTTACAGACTCTTCGTTGTAATTCAAAAACAGTGTTTTAGTTTTAAGAGTAAGATTACACAAGATGCGCAGTGCATTTCTTAACACATCTCGTATCGCAGTTTGGTGTGCATTTGCCTACACTTTAACATTAACTAAAGAAATCCGCATCCAAGCACAGAGTTCTCGTTTTGCATTTTTTCTCTTTGCCAAGCTGAAGAACTGTATTTAGCAATACATCGAACGACGGTTCTTTAAGTGACGTTTTGCGTTAGTGAATCAAACCATCTTATGATAATCCACGCTTTCTACTTACCACCGACGGTGCAGTTTTAATGGACCAGTAAGACACAGTGGGTTTGATTCATCATCGCAGGATCATGCCGGCGAGTAGCGAAAAACGCTTTCTTAGAAAATTTGGAAATATGTGGTAAGGTCCTATTGGACCAAACTGCTGAGGTCATCGGTCGCTAAGCTTACGCACTACTTAATCTAACTTAAAGTAACTTACGTTAAGGACGACATACATACCCATGCCCGAGGGAGGACTCTAACCTTCGACGGGGAAAGTCGCGCGGAGCGTGACAAAACGCCTGAGACCACGCGACTACCCGCGCGGCCCATTCTTAGATATCTGAATGTTGTTACAAACTCCCGTGAGATATCGTCTCTTGTGTAGTGAAACAGTATTGCCAGTTTGTCTGTTTCCTTTCTTTCCTATTCTGATTTATGTTATTGCATCAAGCACTGATCATATTCAAGTCTCCCTGAATCTAACAACATTTTTCTTTTAAAAACAGTATCGCAATTATCTACAAACAGTCTCATAGAGCTATGCACATTGGCTACTAAGTATTCCCCATACGTCATGTACGCTAACGGCTCTCATGAACTGTGACAAAGTTGCAGCGGAAACCGACAGTGATCGAAGAACATGTTTATATACAGGGTTAACCAGGACTCCACCGACAAACTTCCAAAGATAGTACTATGACGCAAAAAAAAAAAAAAGTATCTAGCTAACATATCCTCTAAAACGCATACTTTAAGAGCTATGAGCTCTTGTCCAATGGGAGAGATGGGATTCGCAGTTGCGGAAGTGACCAAGTGCTAGTAGCTCATAAGGTGGCATTGCAGCAGCCCGTGTTTCTGGACTTCCTTCTTTATTTGGTCCACAGTACCATATCTGAAAGTTTGACGGGGGATTTATGGTTCGCATTGTATATTTATTCCAATTATGTATCACAATTCTTTTGTATCAGGTTATTGATTTGGGCCAGTAATTACTGTTACCTACGCTGTAAAACGTGGTTAAAAAAGTAGGAAGTATTCGGGTCTGAAGGTCGTCATGTCTGGTGGACGTTAATAGTCCGGTAAAAAAAAAAAAAAAAAAAAAAAAAAAAAAAAAAAAAAAAACACACAACTTTGTGGTCCATAACAAGCAAGGGTCTTTTCATATTTCATTGAGAGACACAGAACGCTAATTTGTCTCATAACTGCTCATCACCTTTGTGAACATCGATTTTTTTCTGTCTGGCCATATACGAGTACCTAATCCTGTAATCCTGTATTAAGCGAGCACAGAGATTTTACGATCGAGGTGAAATTATACCGTGGACATTCCAAAAATAAAGGACCATGGCATTATCCTGTACTGCGCTATCAGTACCCCTCTGGATCTTCTGAAAGAACAGAGAAGCCAAGTTTCAAATGATCGATGTTTGCACAAAGTGTGCTCACACCTTCAACTAGTATAAACACACTCCATCACGAAGTATGGAACAACCGGTTTTCTTCTTTTTCTTAGAGTATCGATGACAACCATTAAAATGAAGTGTAGCACCTCAGCACGTGCACTGCTGGTGGGCTTACTGAAGCCAGATCCTGTTGCATCACGGTGCCTGAGGAGGTGGCGAGTATGGGGCACTGAAGGAATTAGCTCATCGTCTCCTTAGCACCATGCGCATAGGACACACTTTGGTTGTCGCAGAGTTCCAATTTTAACTTGGTAGTTTCGCTTCGACCATTTCCAACGCGAAGACGATTACGTGATCTTCAAGTTGGCCATGGCAGTCTCTTTCCTGTGGGTAACTCCTATTTTGGCGGTATCCAATCAAAGTTAGCTCTCCCCTGCACCTGTTGCAAAGACTTTGCTCCTTTCTGATTTGGTTGTTGTCATGTGGTACAGTTCCGGCCAGAACTTGTATCTTCTGGATTGGAGTTAATGCAACGCATCCTGTCACCTGGTGGCCAGTTTAGTGAAGACCAGTGTCAACCTATTTTGAGTGGCACGATTGTATGACTCAGGGGAAGCATATTTTCCTACCGAGTAACACGAGGGTAGAGCTGATGTCCGAAACAAGCATGAGCTTACTGCCCAACTTGTGTCTTTGAGTTTTTTTTAATATACTGTTTCGTGCTGCGACCTTTCTGGCATAGTCACACTGATCCTTAATGTCAGACTTCTATTAAGAATAGCCCCGAGGTATTTAGGGTATATTTATGATTGAGTGGAGTTACCAGCCATAACGCTTTTAAATTGCAGTTGGCATGTCTGTTGCGGAGGTGGAAAACCCTGACTATTGTTTTACTAGATTTACAGGCAGTGGACTTTGTAATACTCTCCCAGCTCATCAACAGCAGGCAAATGTTGTCTTTCGACGCCTTGCCTTAGGCTGGGTATGAAGACCACGGCATCAATAACTGAGGTGAATCCATGTACGTGCAATTATTATTAAGCAGCTATGAACGATGTAGTTCACGCCGAAAATCAGTTCAAGGAAACAGTTTAAGCTGAATGTAGGAAGTCAAAGGTGGGTAGATTTGCTAGATCCGATTTTCCTATGATGTATACCGTGTGAAGATGAGCTGTTGAAGCCACTACGCCCATACACAGTAAGTACCGTGATTCTATTAGTATATTATGGTAACAGGCTGAAGTTCAGAAGCAGCACTGCAATAAGCCAGTTGGCAAGCAGTTCTCTGAGCTGTAGATTTAACACGCTGTGTCCCCCGAATGAATTTTAAAAATTGTATGCCAAAACTGTAAAAGATTGAACAGCTGTATTTCTTCTAGAAACAACCACAGTTACATGCTGTTAATGAAAATGTTCAAATGTGGGTGAAATCTTATGGGACTTAACTGCTAAGGTCATCAGTCCCTAAGCTTACACACTACCTAACCTAAATCATCTTAAGGACAAACACACACACCCAAGCCCGAGGTAGGACGCGACCTCCGCCGGGATCAGCCGCACAGTCCATGACTGCAGCGCCTGAGGCCGCTCGGCTAATCCCGCGCGGCTGTTGTTAATCGCGACCGGTTTCACACACATGTAGGCCATCTTCAGAAACCATACGCTGCCTAAGACTTTCTGATACTGAAGATGGGCAATATTTCGCCGAATCCGGTCAAGATTATAAGCGCATTATACTGATTGTGTCTAGGGGAAGTATTAAGAACTGTATAAAACACGTCAATCACTTTTCTTTTGGACAGACGCCGGAAGTGGTGGGAGTTGTAACAGGCAAAACGCAACATAGTATAGGAAGTGAAGAAGGAAATTGTTACTAGGTCACTAACCATGCATTCGCACAGCAGTTATTCCTGAAGCGTCCGAGGTCAGGCGCGGCAATCGGCCCACGGGGAAGCTACAAACAATGGACAGTGATTAGAAGCCTTGACTCGCGGCAGTCCTCTTCACTGACAGTGCGTGTATCACGGGCATCTCGCCGATTTCGAATGAGGGTTAATTACTGGGTTGCGGCCAGCTGCTTTATCCTGCCGTTTGGCTTGAGTGTAGTCAGCAATCATCGAGGGTCAGGCACCTCGACAGGGCCACACAGCAATGGAAGCTGTATGCATAACCGCTCCGAGCATGTCTTGTCAGCCCAAGGACGGTACTTGGTGCTTCACGGAAATGAAACTTCACGGCAGATTAGAACTGTGTGCATGACGGAACTCGAATATGGGGTCTTTATCTTCCGCTTGCAATTGCTGTTTGGGCTGCGCTATTCTAGCACAATTCATGAGCCGTCCTCGTAACTCTACCTTTGCTAGTGCCTCACCTAACTTCCTAACTTCACAGAAATTCCTCAGCGTATCCTGCTGAACACGGCTTGGCCGTGTCATTCTGCGAAGTTTATTGGATTATTTCCACTCAACGCTTCCTATATTTCATCAAGTTCGTTAGAGATTATTGTGTAAACCGTTCTCCACAGTTGTTCAACACTGAAAAAAAAATTGTCCCAAGAATGCAGCCCATTTGTGGGTAACTGGCTTCCTCGTTGATTTGGTTTGTGAGCCTGTAGTTATTGTTCGACGTGTGAAATTTAAAGCGTGTGTGTGAAAAATCTATCACGCCTAAGAGCTCAGGATGAGATGGCAACCGGTCGGTACCGTTGCGCCTACAAGACCTGTTCGGCCGGTCTTTCTTCTTCTTTTTTTTTTTTGCGTGAAAAATCGTTCTACAGAACGTATCATCAAATGTATAGAAGCAGAAAAAATACGCCTGTTTCCTTGAAGTATTGTCTGGACAGTTTGTATACAACAATTACTAGTGTATTCTAAGCCTTTTTTTCGGGGGGAGGGGGGGTGCAAGATTTTTGTTGGTTATGGTGAAATATTGCTGTAAGCGCTATATAAAAACTGTTATTCGGTGTCATGGATATTCTTTCCTGTACGGTTTTGAACGTTTCATTGCTTCATTAAATCAACAGGAAAAAATATACCGTACTAATGCTGATTTCCAAATTTGTTTCTTGCTATCCAATTTTAGTACGGTTACTAGAATGGATGCTGAAAATAGAAATGAGTTGAGAGTCTCACCTAGGTTTGTTATTCATGTAGACTATTTTGTTCATTTTCATCCGCATGGAGAAGCTCATGCGATGTTATATTATATGCCACTGCCAACGGCAAAATAATGACTGTATTTATATCTGTCCTCTGTTACCGTTATTTTCGAGTTAGTGGCCTTCTTGTTCTTGTGGTCTTCAGCCCAGAGACTGGTTTGATCCAGCTCTCAATGCTACTCTAGCCTGCCCAAGCTTCATCATCTCCGAGTAACTACGGCAACTTACATCCTTCAGAATATGCTTAGTGTATTCATCCCTTGGTCCCCCTCTACGGCTTTTACCCACCATGCTTCCCTCCAGTACTTAACTCGTGATCCCTTGCTCCTCAGCACATGTACTACCAACCAATCCCTTCTTCTAGTCCAGTTGTGCCACAAATTTCTCTTCTCCCCAATTCTGTTCTGTACCTCCTCGTTAGTTACGTGCTCGACCCATCTAATCTACAGCATTCTTCTGTAGCACCACATTTCGAAAGCTTCTATTCTCTTCTTGTGTAAACAATGTATCGTCCATGTTTTACTTCCATACTTGGCTACACTCCATACAAATACTTTGAGAAAAGCGTCCTGACATCTAAATCTATACTCGATGTTAACAAATTTCTCTTCTTCAGAAATTCTTTCCTTGCCATAGCCAGTCCACATTTTATATCCTCTCTACTTCGACCATCATCGGTTATTTTGCTCCCCAAGTAACAAAATTTATTTATAACTTTAAGTGTCTCATTTCCTAACCTTATTCCATCACCATCACCCGAATTAATTCGACTACATTTCATTATCTTCGTTTTGCTTTTGTTGATGTTCATCTTATATCCTCCTTTGAAGATACTGTCTATTCCGTTCAACCGCTCTTCCTAGCCCTTTGCTATCTCTGACAAAATAAAAACATCATCGGCAAACCCGAAAGTTTTTATTTCTTCACTATAGATTTTAATTCCTACTCCAAATTTTTCTTTTGTTTCCTTTACTGCTTGCTCAATATACAGATTGAATAACATCGGGGATAGGCTACAACCCTGTCTCGTTCCCTTCACAACCACTGCTTCCCTTTCATGCCCCTCGACTCTTATAACTGACATTTGGTTTCTGCACAAATTGTAAATAGCCTTTCGCTCCCTGTATTTGATAACTGCCTCTTTCAGAATTTGAAAGAGAGTATTCCAATCAACATTGTCAAAAGCTTTCTATAAATCTACAAATACCAGAAACGTAGGTTTCCCTTTCCTTAATCTATCTTCTAAGATAAGTCGTAGAACGATTGTAGCCTCGCGTGTTCCAACATTTCTACGGAATCCAAACTGACCTTCTCCGAGGGCGGCTTCCACCAGTTATTCCATTTGTCTGTAAGGAATTCGCGATAGTATAGTGACTTATTAAACTGATAGTTCGGTAATTTTTACACCTGTCAACCCCTGATTTCTTGGAATTATTATATTCTTCTTGAAGTTTGAGGGTATTTCCCCTGTCTCATACATGATGCTCACCAAATGATAGAGTTTTGTCATGGCTGGCTCTCCCAAGGCCAACAATAGTTCTAATGGAATGTTGTCTACTCCTGGGGCCTTGTTTCGACTTACGTTTTGCCGTGCTCTGTCAAATTCTTCACGCAGTATCATATCTCCTATTTCATCTTTATGTCCTACATGAAGTTTGTAGGCATACATAATCGGTCTGTTCGATTACACAAGTTGCTCATACAAACATCCTCATTACAATGGTCGTGTAGGCCGTTACTCGACTCATCTCTGTCGAAACTGTTTCGCAGTGATTAACTTGATGTGCGCTCCAATTCAGCATCTCTGCGTCTTTAACTGTTAATGTCGTTCCAATCATCAACGTTAACTTTTAATTTTCGTGCGTCACTCGAATATTTTAAACTGCTGGGAATGAGATTGCTGTTGGTCATACTTGTGCTGTACAGAATTTTTCCAATGGACTTCGTGCGAAATGCCGGGCTATTCAGGAAGGAAGAACGGATTTTTAAGTTGTTTATCACAAACAAACTATAAAAGATAGAAACACATTGCGCATGTTACTGTATAGAGGAAGATTCAAAGTTTTGACACAGCTAAGCTGTTGTTTTTTTATAGCAACAGAAATCATTCTGTGTGTTGGAGTTTCTGCGACGTCCGTCAATTGTTCAAGAGCAAAGTGCATTCCGCCGTCGATTCATCAAGAAGCCGCCTCTGCATAAGCATATTTATGACTGGTATACAAAATTCTTAGAAGCTGGTTGCGAAAGCTTAGGAAGAGCACTAGTCAGTCACACACGTCTGATGAAAATGTCGAGCACATGCGAGATGCTCACACATGGAGGGAGCCCTTTAAGTCCAGAAGACAGGCACACCAGGAACTTGAGATTCTTCATAACAACGGTGGGGCGTGTTCTGATATGACGCCTGCACATCAAGCATTACGAATTTCTGCTAATGTAGTAACTGTGCCCCGGCGACCATAATAGAAGGTACGAATTTGGCATGTCAGTTCTCCAGGGTATGGCAGAGGACACTCTTTTCGAACGACTCATGCTTTCGGACGAATCGACGTTTCATCTGTCGGCTAAAGTAAACTGCGATGATTGGTTGCAAAATTCTAGCGTCGTCGTCGAATATAGAGGAGACTCATCGAAACTGAATGTGTTTTGTACCGTTTCTGTTCACAAATATTATTGGCCTTCCTTTTTTGTAAAGGAAACTGTAACAGGAATGTCATATCTGGACATGCTGTAAAATTGTTTATTTCCTCAACTTCACGAAGATTCCAGTGATTCATTTTTATGCATAACGGCTCCCCACACTTTCACTCTGAGATGCGGAGTTATCTTAATAACATAATTCCACAACGTTGGATTTGAAAAGGTGCACAACAAAATCTTGTTCATTGATTTTGGCGTTCCATATCTCCAGACGTCACACTTTGTGATTCTCTGTGGAGGTACATAAAGACAGAGTCTTTGTCCCACCCAGTGCAGCTTCTCTTCAAGACCGGAGAAATCGAATTGTTGAAGCTATCGATTCAGTAAACAGAGACCTATTGATTCGTGTGTAGAATGAAATGGACAACCCTTTCGATGTTTCTCGAGCAACGCATGGTGCTCATGCTGAGTTTATGGTACAGTGTCTGTATGAACACAAAACATTGGACCTTCCGCAATATAGTGACATGTGCCATGTGTTTGTCTATCATAGTTTGTCTGTAACTAAGAACTGAAATCTGTTCTTTCTTTTTGAATCACCCTGTACGTTACTGTTAACGCTTGTATTGGAACACCTCAATGGATACCGTGACAACTACAGGGCATTTCAAAAAGTTTCAGCCATTTACAAAAGACCATCTTCTACATCAATAAAGGCAGAAACTAGGAGCACTAATTTATACAACGAAATTATAAGTTTACCTTAGCGCCAACTGTAGGTTGCTACTTCGTATGGGTACCGAAAGGGTCTCATTGCAAACAACACATAGCCAACAAGCTAGTTCATCTGACTTTGTTTTTTCACAATTCCGAGGACATACCGAAACTTCAGTTTCTCAAAAGAACGTAAGAACACTGCACTGGCACTTGCATGTATGAGCGTTTCTTAAAAGTGACCTTGCTTCAACGATATATCGGCAGTAAGGCGCATACGAATCTCTCATTGCACTGTTGGTGCACAAGGTCACTTAATCACATGATGATTTTTTAAAAAAATTTTTTGCTGTTTGGAAATCGGCTGTTGTCTTCTGCTTCCTAGAACTTAGGGTGAACTTGTACGCCGCATAGCAGCAGCAACAACTGCAGTAGCTCCAGACATATTCCACAAAGTGTCGAAGTGTGGGACGATTTTGACTATCTGGCTGTTTGTCGTGCGTCCAGCGGGGGCCACACTGCAAATATTCTGGAAGGTAAATGAAAACTTTGATTCTAAACGTCGTTATACAAAGTACCTCTCCGTTGTACGTGCATTTGTGTGAAATATATAATCTCGTAAAGTAGGAAGATTCTTTTGGAAATTAAGAACATTTTAGTCCTTTGCGTAAGCTATATTTAACCCCTAGTATTCATGTGGAAGATAACGTATTGTGAAATTGGCTATATGTTTTTCATAGAACCTGTTTATTACGGGCAGAAGTGCAATTCGTAAATAGCATTACTCAATGAAAAACCCAACATTCTGCGCGCGCGCGCACACACACACACACACACACACACACACAAACACACACACTTCAGTCGAAATCTTTTAGAACGGTTTGTATTTAATTCTGTTGTTTTGGAATCCATTCCTTCCTCCATCATTCGCCATCACCAAACTCAGTTTCCCCTGTTTATTATCTGATTATTGCCAAACAAACGAGGACGTTACTTATCAACGTCCTCTGAATAAGGATGTCATTAGAGGCGGAGCACAAGTTCGGATTCGAGAAGGAGAGGGAAAGATATCATTTCGCTGTCAGTCTTAGTCGATTTATGGATACCATGAAAGATTTAAATTCAGATGTTTGGACGGGAATTTGAAATCACTGCTGTCCTAAAGCCAGTAAATATCTACCCACAGTTGGTTTGTTTAGACTCGACTTTTCTGTGATGTTTACTATATAAAGTTCTACAGCCCGCAAGCCACGTTTTGGTGTGTGGTGGACCGTGTTTCTCGTAGCACTATCTGTTTCTGGCTTCCTTGTTTCATCCACGAAATGACGCATGGAAAGAATGACTCTTGGGAAAAAAGCTCAGTGTTAGCTATAATTTCTTGAATTTTCTTGTTGTGGTCATTTTGCGAAACCTATGTGGCATGAAGTAATATGTTATCTGATTCCTCCGGGAATACACACACTCTGAATTTTGATAGTCAACTTCTCCGTCATGCACAACGCCTCTCTTGTAGCGTCTGCCTTCTGCAGAGATCTCCGCAAAGCTCTAGTGCTGGCCAAAGGATCCGGTGACGAACGCGGCGCTCTTCGTTGGATCTTGTCGATCTCTTTTAGTAATTCAACCTGGTAAGGGTCCCAGATTTACGGGCAATATTCAAGAATCCATGAAACAATTGTTTTGTAAACCACTTAATTCATGGCTCTGAGCACTATGGGACTTAACTGCTGTGGTCATTAGTCCCATAGAACTTAGAACTACTTAAACCTAACTAACCTAAGGACATCACACACATCCATGCCCGAGGCAGGATTCGAACCTGCGACCGTAGCGGTAGCGCGGTTCCAGACTGAAGCGCCTAGAACCGCTCGGCCACTCCGACCAGCCTTAATTCATGGATGCGTTAAATTTCCTAAGGATTCTTCCTGTGAATCTTAGCCTGACATCTGCCTTTTCTACAATGTTTCGTATAGTCATTCTTCTTTACGTCGCAGCGAATGGTAATCAGTAGGTACTTTACAGCAGTTACCGTTTCCAATTATTTGTTACCAATACCGTAATTGTAAAGATCTTTTTCTGTTTGTGAGTGATGTGTCACATTTTTTTACCTTCAAGGTCAATTGTAAATCCTGCGCGAGTCGTCAATCCCCAGCATGTCTTCCTGTAATTCGCTGGCGCCTGTTATTGTTGCTGCCATTTCATAGCCAATCGCGTTATTTGAGGACGTTCTCACTGGGCATCTGACGTTATCTGCTTGATAATTAATAATCATTATTATTAACGGTAACCGTCCTAGCTCACTTCCTTGGGGTACTCCATAATTACTCTTACATCTGTCGTTTTGTTAAGGTAATAGGAATGTGTTGGTTTCCATCAGCAAGGATCTCCTTAAGCCAGTCTCATATCCGGTCCTATATCGTATGTAATTCAGTAAAAGACAGTGTGGAACAGTATCAAATGCCTTCCTGACGTTTAAGAAACACGGCATCAACCTGGACACCGATGCGAACGGCACTCTGCATCTCATCGACGAACAGAGAGAGCTGAGGTTTCCAAGATATTTGTTTGCGACATCCATTATGATGTTCATAGAGGAGATTTCATCAATAACTTCATACAAGTGAGCATAAAACCTGTTGCATAATTTTTCAATTGTCTCGACGCGCCGATATTGGTCTACACTAATGTGCCTCTGCCCTACTGATCTTCTTCAGAAAGAGAGTGACCTGCACTTTTTTCCAGTCGTTGGGTACCCATTGTTGCTCCAGCGACCTACTGTTAGAAGGGGTGTAAGCTCTCTGGCATAATCTCTGCAGAATATTATAGGTATGTAATCAGGTCCAATAATCCAAAAACAGGAAAGTCTCTGCTGCAAGTTTTATTAATAATACGCAACTGGAGCTGTTAGCACATCTTCAGATTATTTTGAGCACCGGAGACCACATTCGACCCACTTAAAAGCGACTGATATGGTGGAGTTACAGCAGGGTCGCAATCGCCAAATAGGAAAGCTAAACAATGGCAATATGCTGGGAGAAGATAGATTAGCGAACGCAGCCATGAATCACAACGGTAAATAAATACTGCTCTGTTGTTGTTGTTGTTGTCTTTAGTCTTGAGACTGGTTTGATCCAGCTCTCCATGCTACTCTATCCTGCCCAAGCTTCTTCATCTCCGAGTAACTACGGCAACTTACATCCTTCAGAATGTGCTTAGTGTATTCATCCCTTGGTTCCCCTCTACGGTTGTTACCCACCATACTTCCCTCCAGTACTAAACTCGTGATCGCTTGATCCTCAGCACGTGTACTACCAACCGATCCCTTCTTCTAGTCCAGTTGTGCCACAAATTTCTCTTCTCCCCAATTCTGTTCGGTACCTCCTCGTTAGTTACGTGCTAGACCCATCTAATCTACAGCATTCTTCTGTAGCACCACATTTCGAAAGCTTGTATTCTCTTCTTGTGTAAACAATGTATCGTCCATGTTATACTTCCATACTTCGCTACACTCCATACAAATTGTGGTGTCACCGCTAGACACCACACTTGCTAGGTGGTAGCTTTAAATCGGCCGCGGTCCATTAGTACATGTCGGACCCGCGTGTCGCCACTGTGTGATCGTAGACCGAGCGCCATCACAGGGCAGGTCTAGAGAGACGGACTAGCCAGCCCAGTTGTACGGACGACATTGCTAGCGACTACACGTACGAAGCCTTTCTCTCATTTGCCGAGAGACAGTTAGAATAGCCTTCAGCTAAGTCCATGGCTACTACCTAGCAAGGCGCCATTATCCATATCTGGAGAGAGTCTCACTTGTATTATCAAGAGAAATGTACCACAAAGAATTAAAGTTAAGTATACGAGAAGCTCCGTTCTCTTCTTTATAGCTTTCATCACGTTTTCTGTTTCAGACTTCACGCCAGTCGGCGTGTGTGTACGTGTGCCTTTCGGCTACCCGTCACTGTGGACTGGCTACCTAATCAGTCCCCTACACAAATACTTTGAGAAAAGCGTCCTGACATCTAAATCTATACTCGATGTTAAGAAATTTCTCTTCAGAAATTCTTTCCTTGCCATTGCCAGTCTACATTTTATATCCTCTCTACTTCGACCATCATCAGTTATTTTGCTCCCCAAATAGCAAAACTCCTTTACTACTGTAAGTGTCTCATTTCCTAATCTAATTCCCTCAGCATCACCCGACTTAATTCGACTACATTCCATTATTCTCGTTTTGATTTTGTTGGTGTTCATCTTATATCCTCCTTTCAAGACACTGTCCATTCCGTTCAACTGCACTTCCAAGTCCTTTGCAGTGTCTGACAGAATTACAATGTCATCGGCGAACCTCAAAGTTTTTATTTCTTCTCCATGGATTTTAATACCTACCCCGAAATTTTCTTTTGTTTCCTTTACTGCTTGCTCAATATACAGATTGAATAACATCGGGGACAGGCTACAACCCTGTCTCACTCCCTTCGCAACCGCTGCTTCCCTTTCATGCCCATCGACTCTTATAACTGCCATCTGGCTTCTGTACAAATTGTAAATAGCCTTTCGCTCTCTGTATTTTACCCCTGCCCTCTTTATTCCAGTTCACATTGTCAAAAGCTTTCTCTAAGTCCACAAATGCTAGAAATGAAGGTTTGCCTTTCCTTAATCTATTTTCTGAGATAAGTCGTAGGGTCAGTATTGCCTCACGTGTTCCAACATTTCTACGGAATCCAAACTGATCTTCCCCGAGGTCGACTTCTACCAGTTTTTCCATTCGTCTGTAAGGAATTCGCGTAAGTATTTTGCAGCTGTGACTTATTAAACTGATAGTTCGGTAATTTTGGCATCTGTCAACACCTGCTTTCTTTGGGATCGGAATTATTATATTTTTCTTGAAGTCTGAGGGTATTTCGCCCGTCTCATACATCTTGCTCACCAGATGGTAGAGTTTTGTCAGGACTGGCTCTCCCAAGTAGTTCCAGTGGAATGTTGTCTACTCCCGGGGGCCTTGTTTCGACTCAGGTCTTTCAGTGCTCTGTCAAACTCTTCACGCAGTATCGTATCTCCCATTTCATCTTCATCTACATCCACTTCCACTTCCATAATATTGTCCTCAAGTACATCGGCCTTGTGTAGACCCTCTATATACTCCTTCCACCTTTCTGCTTTCCCTTCTTTGCTTAGAACTGGGTTTCCATCTGAGCTCTTGATATTCATACAAATGGCTCTCTTTTCTTCAAAGGTCTCTTTAATTTTCCTGTAGGCAGTATCTATCTTACCCCTAATGAGTTAAGCCTCTACATTCTTACATTTGTCCTCTAGCCATCCCTCCTTAGCCATTTTGCACTTCCTATCGATCTCCTTTTTTGAGACGTTTGTATTCCTTTTTGCCTTCTTCATTTACTGCATTTTTATATTTTCTCCTTTCATCAATTAAATTCAATATTTCTTCTGTTACCAACGGATTTCCACTAGCCCTTGTCTTTTTACCTACTTGATCCTCTGCCGCCTTCACTACTTCATCCCTCAGATCTACCCATTCTTCTTCTACTATATTTCTTTCCCTCATTCCTGTTAATTGTTCCCTTATGCTCTCCCTGAAACTCTGTACAACCTCTGGTTTAGTCAGTTTGTCCAGGTCCCATCTTAAATTCCCACCTTTTAGTAGTTTCTTCAGTCTGAATCTACAGTTCATAACCAATAGATTGTGGTCAGAGTCCACATCTGCCCCTGGGAATGTCTTTCAATTTAAAACCTGGTACCTAAATCTCTGTCTTACCATTATATTATGTATCTGACACCTTCTGCTCTAGACAACGCATATTCTGAATCGTGTGGGCGCAAAGTAGACTGATGTCAGAACGAAACTTCTGAAGTCAATCGACTGTGAAGCTCACTCGGTTCAGAATATGCGTTGTCTAGGGCAGTGATCTATGGCTGTGATCGCTAACCTATCTCCGCCCCGCATATTGCCATGATTTGTCTTTCCTATGTTTATAATTGACGACTGCTGCCTTCGCTGTAACACCGTCATATCAATAGCTTGTAAAGGTGTTTAATGCGGTTTCCGTTCGAAGGGTCTCTGCATGAGCCTCATCACGACTTTTCCATTTGCCACCTCAATTGTTGGCACAAACGGTGAATTAGCCTAGATGTAAAGAACAAAAGGGAAAAGACTGAGCAGCTGAGTGTGTTTGTGGTGACCACAGTACACTGTCCATATTTCGTTTTAACATTTAATTAGGTTATTGGTACTTGTCGGGGCCGCACTCGCATGTCTGAAACATTTAAGTGCCATTTTTCAATGTATCTATTCTTTCTTCTTCTTGTGAGATCAGTTGAATGTATGAATGAGAGTGTGCAAGGTTCAAAAATGGTTCAAATGGCTCTGAGCACTATGGGACTCAACATCTTAGGTCATAAGTCCCCTAGAGCTTAGACCTACTTAAACCTAACTAACCTAAGGACATCACACACACCCATGCCCGAGGCTGGATTCGAACCTGCGACCGTAGCAATCCCGCGGTTCCGGACTGCAGCGCCAGAACCGCTAGACCACCGCGGCCGGCAGTGTGTGCAAGGATTTCAGTGTGTAGATCCGTGTGAGTGTAGAAGTCTTCCTCTGTGTCATAACAGCCAACTGTAGGAAACACGTACCAGGTAACAAAGAGGTTTCTGTTTGACTTGGACGAACCTTTTGTATAGGTTCGCACCACAATAGGGGTCTCTCTGAGCACTTCCGTAGGTACGGGGAGCCGTTTTTGGTAGGAGAAGGAATACTTGTGGAGTGTTACGTGGGACGCGGCACGGGTTGGCACTGAGTAACTGAACAAAACTTTTCAGTCCATTTACTGAATTTACGCAGACCAGACTTCTTATGATTTTTAGTCAGTTCAGTAAGCAAACTTTTACTTTCTAATTCACTGAACGCTTCTGGTAATGCTCTCCTCACTCTCATTCTTGCTTCGACTAGCAAGTCGCCGCAGTGGCGTCAAATTGAAAGACTTGCACCCGGCGAACGGTCTACGCGGCGGGAGGCCCTAGTCACACGACATTTATTTATTTAACTCTTGTTTATAAATTAGACTTTTATTTCGTTTAAACCTGTGGTGAAGCTCTCTTTGCTATTTTAGAGACTTTTTACATGGCTGTTGTTCCACGGTAGGTCTTTACCGTTCCTCAAAACCTGAAGATCTTACTCAGCACATATTGCTCTACGGTGTGGTATACAATCCTTCTGAATTCCATCCATATTGCTCCACGTATTCGTCCATGGAGCAGAATCTTTGATTTCGACTATTAAGACACTCTTCAATTTGTATCCTGTCACTCTTACTAAGTAAAAATATATTCCCACCTTCTAGACATTTCTTTTAACACAAGTAATCACCAATGCTGTCAGAGCTTTGCAGTCTGGTTTGTGCTCCTCCGCATTAACTGATTCGAAAAGTTCAGATCTCTTTGTTACTATAAGGACTTAGACATTATCCTCTCGAACTGGTTCGTTAACTACTTGCTCGAAGTAATTTTCGTACAAAACATTCAGAATAAGGTCACACGTATCCCTGTCTCTGACACCAGATTTTATCGCATTGATCCCATTCAAGAGCCGGCAAATTTAAGTCTCCCTTATTGCAGTAGCGTTATCGGGAAAGTTATTCATGATATCCTACAAGTTCTCTTTGAATCGATCACATCAGCCCCTGACGCAAATGGTTCGCAAAATCACCATTACCATGTCTGATACATATCTGATGCATAATTTTTAAATCCACTACATTGGTATAACCGTAATGCTGTTACTTTTCTATGATGCGTAATAATTTGTACTACAGATGCAGCACTGCAATCCGGCAGTCGATTCGTGGGGCTCTAAGACGCTAACGTTTTTATTAGTAAATTGAAAATCAACGTCCTTTTTCTCTAATGTGTAGACAGCGTGAGCTAACTTTTTACCAACAAATTAATCAGCAACTATAAACTAAGGTACTGGCAAAAAAGAAAACTGGAACTAAACGCTACTGTTTTCTGTAATAATTTTTACAGTAAAAGCTCAAAATTTCTGTCTCTAACCCTGCTAGTGTGATTTCCTCGGAGTATTGTTTAGCTCTCTCTCTAGAAGATTCCTAATGTGTTGCGAATGATTGCTGCGAGCAAATCTTGAGATGCATTGACCTCCTAACCGCCCGCGTCTCGTGGTCGTGCGGTAGCGTTCTCGCTTCCCACGCCCGGGTTCCCGGGTTCGATTCCCGGCGGGGTCAGGGATTTTCTCTGCCTCGTGGTGGCTGGGTGTTGTGTGCTGTCCTTAGGTTAGTTAGGTTTAAGTAGTTCTAAGTTCTAGGGGACTTATGACCACAGCAGTTGAGTCTCATAGTGCTCAGAGCCATTTGAACCATTTTGAACCTCCTAACCCTCGCCGTTGATTGGCTGCTGTTTTTGGTCGTATCTGCGTAGTGGAGCACTTTCTGCATATGGCTATGAGGCGCAGTTTCCTCTATTCGATGTTCCCTTCTTACTTGAGCATATTATTAGGTATTATTTCTGCACTCAGCATTCTCTATTCAGATATGGGGACTTCCGTTGTTTCTCGTATCAGCTTTCCTTTCCATAAAGTGGCCACTACACCCGTTAAGAAAGCTTCATTATTATGGAACCTCACACTGAACGCTCCGTCAATTAGTTTTTAGTAAAAGAAATCTTTATATGATTTACAAGTAGAAAAAAGACACCCAGGACGTAATAAAACTCAACTTTTACTTATTTTTTAACTAGCCTGAAGAAGTTCTGAATGTCAGATGCGAATCTGAAAGTTCAGTGTGAGGCCTGACTATGGTTTATTGTAAAAAATCAAATGTATGTGAAATCTTATGGGACTTAACTGCTAAGGTCATCAGTCACTATGCTTACACACTACTTAACCTATAAGGACAAGCACACACATCCATGCCCGAGGGAGGACTTGAACCTCCGCCGGGAGCAGCCGCAGCTTTATTGTAAATGGCATTAAGTCGATCACTCACCAATTACGTAGATACCCAATTTCAAATCTCCTGTGGATAAACTTATCTTTTAGTCTTTTTTTTTGTCAGGGATTGCGGGTCTACGGCTTCATACGTTGTCTAGGAGTTTCTTAACGTTAAGCCTAGTTTACACGACGACATTGGATTGCGCCATTCGTCACGTGGAATGAGTTGCACGCAAGTGTTTTCATATATGATTGTAGACACGGTGACACCAGTATAAACTTCACTTTCGTCGTTTTGTGGGTCCCTGAGTCGTGTCGGGAATGAAAGTTTTGGCAGCTGCATGTCGCACGAGTTGTGATGGAGTTAAAGCTTGTTGCGTGGAATCGCTGCATTAGAAAAAATAAGAAACGTGTTTCGATTCGTGACTGGATGAAGAAAAGACGTCAACTCGGTTGCTCAGCATCCTTGCTGAAATAATTTATAACGGAAGATCCAAGAAGTTCTTTTATTTACCATAGAATGTCACTAGAACTATTCACGTTTCTTCTAAATAGAGTTAATTATGCGATAAGGAATAAAGGTACTGTAATGCATGAAGCACTGTCGCCAGAACTGAAATTACATATCATACTGCGTGCATTACAATCGAGAACACTCGGCATGCTATAAGATACGGTTTTAGTTGGTGATGACGCTATTTCATTAACACCAATAATTATTAACATTAACAGTAATAATTATTAAAAATAATTACTCGAAGCAGGCCGCATTAAGAAGAAAATGGTTTGCAAACTACTCCCTTGAAGATAGATCTTTACAGTGGCAATACTTCAAAATTCCAACATATTTGAATGGGGAGCACTGCAGCGGCGTTTTAAATACATGAATATTGAATAAAGTATGCAGCTTCTTGAATTTGTATAGCCTTCCCTCCTGCCAACAATATTCCTTAACAAAGAGTTGGCCTACTCGAACGATGGTATTTTAGTCTTGAAGACGAGAGCACTGCCACAGCTTGAATTACACTTGCTTGTATTTTTCTTAATTCAGTTGTATATGTGCTCCTAACTAATTTTGACCTGCAGCTCAGATATTGTCAAACCATCTATGTTATGATCACACATGACAGTCTCAGCGGCAGCAATATGTTGCTTATTTTTGTAATCAGTGTCACTGAAATCCCACAAAACCCTATGCAAAGCATAGATATCCAAAATGCGAATATTATTCTCCGTTCCCCACTTCATATTTCAGTTTGTCTACAGTCTACGAACACACACAACCTCAAAACTCGTGCAACTGGTGTCGCCAAAGTTGGAACACGCCGAAAGTGTTTATTTTCACCAACGAGTTCCGCAAATGGGTAGTTCTGAGGGATGAAGTAGTGAAGGCAGCAGAGGATCAAGTAGGTAAAAAGACGAGGGCTCGTAGAAATCCTTAGGTAACAGAAGAAATATTGAATTTAATTGATGAAAGGAGAAAATATAAAAATGCAGTAAATGAAGCAGGCAAAAAGGAATACAAACGTCTCAAAAAATGAGATCGACAGGAAGTGCAAAATGGCTAAGCAGGCATGGCTAGAGGACAAATGTAAGGATGTAGAGGCTTATCTCACTAGGGGTAAGATAGAAAAGACCTTTGGAGAAAAGAGAGCCACTTATATGAATATCAAGAGCTCAGATGGAATCCCCAGTTCTAAGCAAAGAGGGGAAAGCAGGAAGATGGAAGGAGTATATAGAGGGTTTATACAAGGGCGATGTACTTGAGGACAATATTATGGAAATAGAAGAGGATGTAGATGAAGATGAAATGGGAGATACGATACTGCGTGAAGAGTTTGACCGAGCACTAAAAGAGTTGAGTCGAAACAAGGCTCCGGAAGTAGACAACATTCCATTAGAACTACTGACAGCCTTGGGAGAGCCAGTCCTGACAAAACTCTACCATCTGGTGAGCAAGATGTACGAGACAGGCGAAATACCCTCAGACTTCAAGAATATAATAATTACAATCCCAAAGAAAGCAGGTGTTCACAGATGTGAAAATTACCGAACTATCAGTTTAATAAGCCACAGCTGCAAAATACTAACGCGAATTCTTTACAGACGAATGGAAAAACTGGTAGAAGTCGACCTCGGGGAAGATCAGTTTGGATTCCGTAGAAATGTTGGAACACGGGAGGCACTACTGACCTTACGACTTATCTTAGAAGAAAGATTAAGGAAAGGCAAACCTACGTTTCTAGCATTTTTTGTAGACTTAGAGAAGGCTTTTGACAATGTGAACTGGAATACTCTTTCAAATTCTAAAGGCGGCAGGGGTAAAATACAGGGAGCGAAAGGCTATTTACAATTTGTACAGAAAACAGATGGCAGTTATAAGAGTCGAGGGGCATGAAAGGGTAGCAGTGGTTGCGAAGGGAGTGAGACAGGGTTGTAGCCTGTCCCCGATGTTATTCAATCTGTATATTGAGCAAGCAGTAAAGGAAACAAAAGAAAAATTTGGAGTAGGTATTAAAATCCAGGGAAAAGAAATTTGAAGTTCACCGATGACATCGTAATTCTGTCAGAGACAGCAAAGGACTTGGAAGAGCAGTTGAACGGAATGGACAGTGTCTTGAAAGGAGGATATAAGATGAACATCAACAAAAGCAAAACGAGGATAATGGAATGTAGCCGAATTAAGTCGGGTGATGCTAAGGGAATTAGATTAGAAAATGAGACACTTAAAGTAGTAAAGGAGTTTTGCTATTTGGGGAGCAAAATAACTGATGATGGTCGAAGTAGAGAGGATATAAAATGTAGATTGGCAATGGCAAGGAAAGCGTTTCTGAAGGAGAGCAATTTGTTAACATCGAGTATAGATTTAAGTGTCAGGAAGTCGTTTCTGAAAGTATTTTTATGGAGTGTAGCCATGTATGGAAGTGAAACATGGACAATAAATAGCTTGGACAAGAAGAGAGTAGAAGCTTTCGAAATGTGGCGCTACAGAAGAATGTTTAAGATTTGGCGGGTAGATCACGTAAAAAATGAGGTGTTGAATAGGATTGGGGAGAAGAGACGTTTGTGGCACAAACTGACTAGAAGAAGGGATCGGTTGGTAGGACATATCCTGAGGCATCAAGGGATCACAAATTTAGCATTGGAGGGCAGCGTGGAGAGTGAAAATCGTAGAGGGAGACCAAGAGATGAATACACTAAGCAGATTCAGAAGGATGTAGGTTGTAGTAGGTACTGGGAGATGAAGGAGCTTGCACAGGATAGAGTAGCATGGAGAGCTGCATCAAACCAGTCTCAGGACTGAAGACCACAACAACAACAACATTGAAAACATTATTTTAAGTAAAAACTATTACCAACATAGAGATCATTTGTGGTTCTATTGAAATACCTCAGTTGCTTTAAAAACTTGATTAAAAATGTATCAAAATTATGATGAGCAGTTTTCTCAAGGCAGTCCTTGCTGGGTTAACGGGGGGATCCTAGCCTCCACAAAACCCATTATGTCACTGAGAATAAGAGACGTTTCTGCCTACCAGCACATGTTAGTAAAGCTAGGGATAATTTCTTAAAGACAAACCATATATAAAAACATGAAGAACATGAAGTAAACAGATGAAGTAAATATAAATAAAAATATGGACGAGTAACTTCAAGCAATTTTATTTACTTGCAAAAGTGTCAGTGGCGTCACATCCGAATCGACTTCAATTATGTAAATTTAGGCTGTGACGGACAAAGCAGTTTTCGCCGAAAGCAATGAACTGGCAACAGATCGATTGACCGTGAGAAATCTCGGAATTATGGAAAGAGCCGTGAGGTGAATAGAATTATACACATCAACGTAAGTTTTACATCACCCAGATATGACGTGCAAGCGAGTTGCTATTTTGATTGTTCCTGTACTGATCATATCTCCCATGACATTGTAAAAGTACACACAGTTGCGCGAGCGCTGTCTACAGGTAGAAAGCCGCACTTAATAGGCTGCAGCATTTCAGCTGCAAGTAAAATAGCAGAAGGGACTCATTAATCGGCTGTCTGTTGAACAATAGAGAGAACATTCATCATGGCACGAAGGGCAATCACGGAGCGAAGTGGCGCAGCAGTGGCTAGCACACTGGACTCTCATTCAGAAGCACGTCCGGTCATCCAGATAGAGATTTTCCGTGATTTCCATAAATTGCTCCAGGTAAATTCCGGGATGGTTCCTTTGATAGGGTACGGCCGACTTCCTGCCCCATCCTAGACACAATCCGAGCTCGTGCTCCGTCTCTAATGACCTCGATGTCGATGGTCCGTTAAACCCAATCTTCCACCATTCCTGTATGACGGACAACCGTGACCAATAATAATCGGATCTGCATCATCACTTTAACGTACAGGAATCAGCGAAGTTGTTCGACGTGTACACTTGAGGCAAAGTGATGAGATGCGTACATAGAACAGATTCCGATTGACAAGTAGTGTTGACGGTTTGCACCACACCGATCTCCTGTATTCTGCAGATGCACAGGATAGTCAAAGGAAACCTGGGCTGCGAGCTTCAGAACTAAACTCGGCCGTCGAAGAAACAACACGACTTTACGTACCTCATGAAACTTTTAGGAGTCATTCCCGACGACCACGGCGAACACTAAGTCGTCCACCACATCACCATGGACACCCTTACAGTTGGGCACGAAATCATGCAGAATTGACGCTCCAGGACTGCCATTTGGTGTTTTTTTATAGATGAATATCGTGTCTGTCTGTATCCTGAAAATAGCTCACGACTTGCTTAGACAACTCTGTGATACCGAACTCCTTCGACACTGTGCCTCACATGTGCTACAAGACGGTGGTGGAGCGATATTTTCGGGTGGCATTACATGGGGCCATCGTTCTTCACTATGGTTGTCGAGGGCAGATTAACTGCTCTGCGGTGCTGGGACGAGATTCTACAGCCATTATTGGAACCCTATCGCCAACATTTTGGTGACAATTTCATCTTGATGAATGATCACTCTATTGCTCATCACGCTGTTATCGTAAACACGTTGCCTCAGCAAGCCAAGATCGACAGGGTGGGTGGCCTGCCCGTTTGCTGGACATGAACCCAATCTAACATGCTTGGAATCTATTGAAACGAGCTGTTTTTGGAAGCCGATACGTTTTCTGTGCGATATAATGTAGAACCGCCACTGAAGAGTGGAGCGATTTGGACCAGGGCTGGTTTGATGATGTCATCGACGATACATATCACAACGTGTGACGTTGCTCGGGAGAGCTGTGGAAATCTGTAAACAGACGATTTTGTTGTTATATTTTTTTATCTGAACACGTTGCAAATGAATATGTACATATATCTCAGAGCTAGTTTTTTTATGAGCCATATACACTACTGGCCATTAAAATTGATTCACCACGAAGATAACGTGCTACAGACGCGAAATTTAACCGACAGAAAGAAGATGCTGTGACATGCAAATGATTAGCTTTTCAGAGCATTCACACAAGGTTGGCGCCAGTGGCGACACCTACAACGTGCTGACACGAGGAAAGTTTCCAGCCGATTTCTCATACACAAACAGCAGTTGACCGGCGTTGCCTGGTGAACCGTTGTTGTGATGCCTCGTGTAAGGAGGAGAAATGCGTAGTTTCCGACTTTGAGAAAGGTCGGATTGTAGCATATCGCGATTGCGATTTATCTTACCCCGACATTGCTGCTCGCGTTGGTCGAGATCCAATGACTGTTAGCATAATATGGAATCGGTTGGTTCAGGAGGGTAATACGGAACGCCGTGCTGGATTCCAACGGCCTCGTATCACTAGCAGTCGAGTTGACAGGCATCTTATACGCATGGCTATAACGGATAGAGTAGCCACGTCTCGATCCCTGTGTCAACCGATGGGGACGTTTGCAAGACAACAACCATCTGCACGAACAGTTCGACGACGTTTGCAGTAGCATAGACTATCAGCTCGGAGACCATGGCTGTGGTTACCCTTGACGCTGCATCACAAAGAGGAGCGGCCTTCGATGGTAACTCAACGACGAACCTGGGTGCACGAATGGCAAAACGTCATTTTTTCGGATGAATCCAGGTTCTGTTTACAGCATCATGATTGTCGCATCCGTGTTTGGCGACATCGCGGTGAAGGCACATTGGAAGAGTGTATTCGTCATCGCCATACTGGCGTATCACCCGGCGTGACGGTATGGGATGCCATTGGTTACACGTCTCGGTCACCTCTTGTTCGCATTGACGGCACTTTGAACAGTAGACGTTACATGTCAGATGTGTTACGACCCGTGGCTCTACCCTCCATTCAATCCCTGCGAAACCTTACATTTCAGCAAGATAATGCACGACCGCATGTTGCAGGTCCTGTACGGGGATTTCTGGATACAGAAAATGTTCGACTGCTGTCCTGGCCAGCACATTCTCCAGATATCTCACCAATTGAAAACGTCTGGTCAATGGTGGCCGAGCAACTGCCTCGTCACAATACGCCAGTCACTACTCTTGATGGCTCGCATCTCGTGGTCGTGCGGTAGCGTTCTCGCTTCCCACGCCCGGGTTCCCGGGTTCGATTCCCGGCGGGGTCAGGGATTTTCTCTGCCTCGTGATGGCTGGGTGTTGTGTGATGTCCTTAGGTTAGTTAGGTTTAAGTAGTTCTAATTTCTAGGGGAGTGATGACCATAGATGTTAAGTCCCATAGTGCTCAGAGCCATTTGAACCATTTTTGAACTACTCTTGATGAACTGTGGTATCGTGTTGAAGCTGCATGGGCAGCTGTAACTGTGCACGCCATCCAAGCTCTGTTTGACTCAATGCCCAGGCGTATCAAGACTGTTATTACGGCCAGAGTTGATTCTTCAGGCTACTGATTTCTCAGGATCTATGCACCCAAATTGCGTCAAAATCTAATCACATGCCAATTCTAGTATAATATATTTGTCGAATGAATACCCGTTTATCATCTGCATTTCTTCTTGGTGTAGCAATTTTAATGGCCAGTAGTGTATTTGGAAATAAATGCCCGATACAAAATTTTTGCTGGTGTGTGTGCATCGAACGTGTTACTTTTCGTTTGGGCAGGACGCGGGAAACAGCGGGAAGTGTTCCCAGTGAGAGTGCAGCAGCGCCCTCGTCCTCGCTTGGAGACACCAGGCTGGAGACGTCCGCAGGCGGCAACTGTCTGTCTCCGGTGGGCCATTAGGGGACGCGTGATGTGTGGGGCGGTGCAGCAAGTTGCACGAGGACGCGCTCTGCGTGGGCGGCGGACACCGGAGGCAGTGAAAAACACGGCACACTCCACGCCTCCACAGACCTCGTCTTCTTCCGCCCGCAGCCAGCAGCGGGATGTTCCACGCATGACACATGCGCAGTGTCCGACGTTGCGAAGGTACGAAAAAAAGGATAGTGGCCTCTTGAGTGCCGTTGTCGCTGCGGCTCGTTATTCGGATTGTAGCAGGTGGCGTAATTGTTTTTAACGTATTAGGAGTGGACTTAAATAAAAGCACGAGAAAATCTTTGCGCTGTTTAACATTCTGTAGTGACATGCCAGTAGCATCAGCTCACAGATTTTTTTTTCACAGTTGCAATCTTGAACATTAGAGAGTACCGGTAGTACAGTTACTGACTAATTCGGATACTGTTGTTTGGGGTCAGTGCTGCAACTAACTGTTTCAGTCTCTGCATGATGAAGAGACTGATCCCGAAATGCTCTTTCTATGATCAAGCATGGCTGAATTTATCTGCGTTGCTGAAACCGTCAAAAAAATCAACGATCGAAAAGAAGAACTGTCGGCACTTCTTTGTTTGAAAGCGATCGTCTCTAATCCTGTAGCAAGTGCCGTGGCAGAGAATTCAACGCATTTTCAAAGTCGATAGTCACTACAGTAAAGATGTGGGGAAAGTCTCAACCGAACCAATGATTTAATAGGAATTAAAGGTGTTTGGCGAAAAATGATGGTGGTGTGCAGGTTTACTGTTCTGGCTGTTCTTTAGCCTAAGAAGAGGTGCTAGTCTGTGGAAATTCAAAACTTGTAGCTTTTTAGTATGAAAAGTTGTCGGCGTTGAAAATCTGCTGTTGCAGAAAGTGCAACTCTAATACACAAGGCACCGGAACGCATCTGCTAAAGCCAGGCATGATGATTCCAGGCACATAGTTTAACCTGTAAGAACCGTAAGATCTGACGTTACAAATACAAAGACGGAAAGAATCGTTATTTGATTGACGTATTCTATACATTAGCATGTACAGCTCGAGTTATAGCACCGAAAAGTAGGAAAAGATGTTAACATGTAGGCATGTAAGGATCTTGCAACTTCCAAACAATACGAACACGAAAATTTATTAAAATCACAATGAAGAGGGAAGGTAGGCTACGAGAAATTACATATTGAGAACTGAGGTAATGTGATGCACTTAGAGGTCCTACGATCACGTCCTAGCATGAGGTGACTTGGTCGAGCGGAGAGAAAACCGCGCCATTGGGTGATTACCAAACGTGTCAGAGTGCTGGTTGTAGGACTGAAGGAGAAGTGATGACTGCGACTACGCCCACCCGTGGTCTGGGGGTGGCGTAGTTGGTTAGTACTAAAACAGTCTTCGGTTCGGGTTCGCAACCGGCCACCGCTTGTATTTTGATTAATAATCAGCATTAGCGGCCGAAGACTTCCTGCATAAGAAATCACTCTCATTCTGCCAACAGCCTTGTCAAAGACGGCGAAGGAGCGGACAGCGGTTCAGGGCACTCTCTCGTCCTGGGGGTAGGAAACTGTTCCTAAAAGCAGAAGAATCAGTAATGATCAACTGCATGGGGACGCAGAAGACAATGGAAACCACTGCATTAAAGACACAAAACGTATATCCATAGGAGCTGTGCTCTGTCACTGAAGAAAGTGTCATGATGATCTCTCCATTGGCAAAAGATTACGGAATAGTTCCCCATTCGGATCTCCAGGATGGAACCGCTACGGGGGAGGTTACCATGAGAAAAAGACTGACAAACAACGAAACGATAAGGTTCCACGAGTCTAGGCGTGGAAGCTTGAACGTGGTAGGGAAGCTAGAAAATCTGAAAAAGGAAATACAAAGGCTCAACCTAGATATAGTAGGGGTCAGTGAAGTGAAATGGAAAGAAGATAAGGATTTATGGTCAAATGAGTACAGGCTAATATCAACAGCAACAGAAAATGGTATAACGAGAGTAGGATTCGTTATGAGTAAGAAGATAGGGTGGAGGGCGGGTTACTTTTAATGCTTCAGTGATAGGGTTGTTCCGAGCAGAATCGACAGCAAACCAACGATGGTTCAGGTATATATGCTGACGTCGTAAGCTGAAGATGAAGAGATACAGAAGGTATATGAGGATATTGAGAGGGTAGTACAGTACGTAAAAGGAGATGAAAACGCAGTAGTCATGGGGGACTGGAATGCATTTGTACGGGATGGCGCAGAGGAAAGGGCTACAGGAGAATATGGGCTTGGGACAAGGAATGAGAGACGAGTAAGATTAATCCAGTTCTGTAATAAATTTCAGTTAGTAATAGCCAATTTTCTGTTCAAGGATCACAAGAGGGGAAAGTATATTCGGAAAAGGCCGGTGACACGAGGAAATTTCAATTAGATTACGCCACTGTCCGCCAGAGATTCCGAACACAGATACTGGACTGTAAGGCTTACCGAGGAACAAATATAATCTCAGCTCACAATTTAATAGGTACAGAGTATAGACTGAAGTTTAAGGGATTAGTCACGAAGTATCCATATGCAAATAAGTGGGGTACGGAAGTACTAAGGAATGACGAGACCTGCTAAGCTGTAGATACAGCAATGAGGAATAGCTCAGTAGGCAATACAATTGATACTAATTCATCTCTAAAATAGGCAATCACAGAAACTGGAAAGAAAAACCTAGGTACAAAGAAGGTAGCTGCGAAGAAACTACAGATAACGGAAGAAATACTTCACTTGATCGAAGAAAGAAGGAACTACAAAAATGGTCAGGAAATTCAGGAATAGAGAAATACAAGTCACTGAAAAGCGAAATAAATATGAAGTGCAGGGAAGCTAAGACAAATGGTTGCATGAAAAATGTGAAGAAAACAGAAAGGAAATGATTCTAGGAAGGACTGACTCAGCATATAGGAAGTCAAAACGATTTTCGTTGAAATTAAAACCATGGGTGGTAACATTATAGTGCAACGGGAATTCCACTGTTAAATTCACAGGAGAGAGGAGACAGATGGAAAGAGTACATTGAAGGCCTCTATGTGGACGACGATTTGTCTGATTTGATAGAAGGAACGAGTGGATTTAGAAGAGATAGGGGATCCACTATTAGAATCAGAATTTAAGAGAGCTTTGGAGGACTTAAGATCAAATAAGGGAGAAGGGATAGGTAACATTCCCAAAGAATTTATAAAATCTTTGGGGGAAGTGGCAACAAAACCACTATTCACGTTTGTGTATAGACCGTATGAGTCTGGTGACATACCATCTGACTTTCAGAAAAATATCATCCAGACAATTCCAAAGACTGCAAGAGCTGACAGTCATGAGAACTATCCCACAATCAGCTTCACAGCTCATGCATTCAAGTTGCTGAAAATAATAAAAAACAGATGCATGGAAAAGAAAATTGAGGATATGTTAGATGACGATCAGTTTGGCTATGGAAAAGGAGAACTCGCCAGAGAGGCAATTGTGACGTTGTGGTTGATAATGGAAGCAAGACTAAAGAAAAATCAAGAGCCAAGACGGAATAATAAGAGTAGGCGACCAAGATCGACGTGATTGCCCCTACCGTTCAGTCTTTCATCGAAGTTGCAGTCATGGAAATAAAAGAAAGGTCCAGGAGTGGGATTAAAATTCAAAGTGAAAGGATATCGGTGACAAGATTCGCAAATGACATTTCTGTCCTGAGTGAAAGTAAAGAAGAATTACACGATTTGCTGAATGGAGTGAACAGTTTAATGAGTACAGGATTTGGATTGAGAGCAAATCGAAAAAAGGCGAAAGTAGCACAGGCCAGCGATGGAAAAACTTTTTTGCTGAAAATACCTTATTCTTATGGTTTTTAGGGTGCGAAATCCAAATACGATACTTAAAACACTGTCACCTACCATTTCTTCACATTTTACAGTTTAATTTGTTAAATTAAGCGATTTTTTAAAGAATTTAACAGCTTTTATGTAGTTAAAATAATTTAAAAAGGAGGTGTAATAAATGTAGATGACGTTGGTAGCACTGCTGGAAAACATTTTCTTGCAAAAAAGGTCGATTCTATTTTTGTGTTACAGAAAGTGTTTTGTTTACTGTCAACCAAACCTCACTTTCCGGTTTCCTGTACATGTGCTCAGTACAATGTCTAGTCGTGTTTGTAAAAGCTCTGCTGACAGGTTTTGTTATATTTGTGGTGAATTTGTGATTAAAAAACACTAAAGAAATATTACAGACTCTGTGAAAAAGGTTTATCTATCATACTTTGGATCTAAACTTGGTGATCAAGATAAACCTTGGGCGCCGCATAAGGTATGTTATGGTTGTGTTGAAGATCTGAGAAAATGGTCCAAAAAGGAGAAAAAAGCCTTTAGATTTGCTGTTCCTATGATATGAAGGGAGACAAGAAATCATTCCGATGATTGCTACTTTTGCAGTGTTCATATTACTGGTCATAATTCGAAAAGCAAGAAGGTAATAAGCTACCCTAACCTTCCGTTCGCCATCCGACCAGTAGGGCATGGTGTAGATTTGGCGGCTTCTGATCCAACAGTTGATTTAAATTCTATCCCAACAGAAGAATTTTCTGATGTACGATCTGATTTATATGAACCAGATGATGATGCATTACATTGAAATACAGAAAGTCTAGAGTCAAAATTGTTTACTCAGACCGAGCTTAACGACTTGGTTAGGGATGTGGGCATAACGAAAGAAAAAGTTGAATTGCTTGGCTCTAGAGTAAAAGAAAACTTTTTGAGAGTTGGAACCAGCCTATACATCTATAGAAAGAGAGAGTAGAAATTTTCCAAGTTGTTTCAACAAGAAGATGATTTAGTGTACTGCTCAGACATTTCCGGTCTGATGAATGAGTTTGGTATTGAATGCAAAAAGGAAGACTGGAGACTGTTTATTTATTCATCCAAAACTAGTTTAAAGGCTGTATTATTACACAATGGTAACAAGTATGCATCTATACTTGTTTGACATTCTGTTCATATAAAAGAAAGCTATCAAAACCTAGAAATAGTGCTAAATAAAATAGGCTGTTCTGCGCATGGTTGTATAATATGTGGCGATCTAAAAGTAGCATGCATGATCCTGGGTCAGCAAGGTAGCTTTATTAAATTTCCATGTTTCTTGTGTGAATGGGACAGTAGGGCTAGGGATCAACACTGGTGCAGAAAGAAGTGGCCTGTGAGGGTGTCTTTAAAACCTGGCGAGAAGAACATTCTTCGTAAAAACCTTGTAGATCCAAGAAACGTACTCCTACCACCTCTACATATAAAGTTAGGCTTAATGAAACCGTTTGTAAAAGCTTTGCCGAAATATGGACCATGTTTTAAGTATCTCTGCCAAAAGTTTACATACCTTTCAGAAGCTAAACTAAAAGAAGACGTCTTTGTCGGTCCTGACATTAGAAAATTGACATTTGATGTTAACTTTGAATCCACAATGACCTTAAATGTGAAAGAATCATGGGTACCATTCAAGAAAGTCGTTAAGAAGTTCTTAGGACATGAAAAAGACCCAGAATATGTTTCTATTATAGTTACAATGTTAAAGGAGTTTAAAATTTTAGGATGTTTAATGAGCCTGAAAGTTCACGTTTCGAACAGTCACCTAGATTACTTCCCGGACAATATGGGAGATGTTAGCGAGGAGCAAGGAGAGCGTTTTCACCAGGACATTAAAGTGATGTAAAAACGCTAGCAAGGCCGCTGGAACAGCAACATGATGGGGGGGGGGGGGGGGGGGCGGGCTACTGTTGGACACTTCACTGAGAAGTTCAGCAAGTGACTCATCGTACAAAAAGCTACACAAGAAGCTTCAAAGAAAAAAGAGATACAAACGAATTCCAGCTGTCAAGTGTAATCTCTATTAAAATATATTATTGTTTTAAGTAGCTTACTGTAAATACACTCCTGGAAATTGAAATAAGAACACCGTGAATTCATTGTCCCAGGAAGGGGAAACTTTATTGACACATTCCTGGGGTCAGATACATCACATGATCACACTGACAGAACCACAGGCACATAGACACAGGCAACAGAGCATGCACAATGTCGGCACTAGTACAGTGTATATCCACCTTTCGCAGCAATGCAGGCTGCTATTCTCCCATGGAGACGATCGTAGAGATGCTGGATGTAGTCCTGTGGAACGGCTTGCCATGCAATTTCCACCTGGCGCCTCAGTTGGACCAGCGTTCGTGCTGGACGTGCAGACCGCGTGAGACGACGCTTCATCCAGTCCCAAACATACTCAATGGGGGACAGATCCGGAGATCTTCCTGGCCAGGGTAGTTGACTTACACCTTCTAGAGCACGTTGGGTGGCACGGGATACATGCGGACGTGCATTGTCCTGTTGGAACAGCAAGTTCCCTTGCCGGTCTAGGAATGGTAGAACGATGGGTTCGATGACGGTTTGGATGTACCGTGCACTATTCAGTGTCCCCTCGACGATCACCAGTGGCGTACGGCCAGTGTAGGAGATCGCTCCCCACACCATGATGCCGGGTGTTGGCCCTGTGTGCCTCGGTCGTATGCAGTCCTGATTGTGGCGCTCACCTGCACGGCGCCAAACACGCATACGACCATCATTGGCACCAAGGCAGAAGCGACTCTCATCGCTGAAGACGACACGTCTCCATTCGTCCCTCCATTCACGCCTGTCGCGACACCACTGGAGGCGGGCTGCACGATGTTGGGGCGTGAGCGGAAGACGGCCTAACGGTGTGCGGGACCGTAGCCCAGCTTCATGGAGACGGTTGCGAATGGTCCTCGCCGATACCCCAGGAGCAACAGTGTCCCTAATTTGCTGGGAAGTGGCGGTGCGGTCCCCTACGGCACTGCGTAGGATCCTACGGTCTTGGCGTGCATCCGTGCGTCGCTGCGGTCCGGTCCCAGGTCGACGGGCACGTGCACCTTCCACCGACCACTGGCGACAACATCGATGTACTGTGGAGACCTCACGCCCCACGTGTTGAGCAATTCGGCGGTACGTCCACCCGGCCTCCCGCATGCCCACTATACGCCCTCGCTCAAAGTCCGTCAACTGCACATACGGTTCACGTCCACGCTGTCGCGGCATGCTACCAGTGTTAAAGACTGCGATGGAGCTCCGTATGCCACGGCAAACTGGCTGACACTGACGGCGGCGGTGCACAAATGCTGCGCAGCTAGCGCCATTCGACGGCCAACACGGCGGTTCCTGGTGTGTCCGCTGTGCCGTGCGTGTGATCATTGCTTGTACAGCCCTCTCGCAGTGTCCGGAGCAAGTATGGTGTGTCTGACACACCGGTGTCAATGTGTTCTTTTTTCCATTTCCAGGAGTGTACAAACCATGCTTATGTTGTAACAAAGCATTTCATTAATTTCCCCGTTTACCGTATAGCATTGGATTTTTTCAGCATATTGCTCGAAAACTATGGGCGATACAAAAAAACTAAAGCTAGATTTGGATTCAGTTCATGAAAATCTATTATGATCGGGTATCAAAGTGAAAACGTTTTTCTAAAAAAAATTTTCGTTGGCCTGTGAAATGAGAAATAGCAGAAATGAGAAAAGCGAGAAGCCAGGATTGATAGTCATGAACTAGATGAAATTAAGGAATTCTGCTACGTAGGGAACAAAATAACCAATGACGGACGGAGCAAGGAGGACATCAAAAGCAGTCTATCACTGGCAAAAAGAGCATTTCTGGCCATGAGAAGACTACTAGTATCTAACATTGGTCTTAATTTGGGGAAGAATGTACGTCTGGAGCTCAGCATTGTATGGTAGTGAAACATAGACTGTGGGAAAACCGGAACAGAAGCATTTAAGATTTGGTGCTACAGAAGATTGTTGAAAATTAGGTGGATTGATAACATAATATATATATATATATATATGTGGCAATGCAGCGGTGGTATATATATATATATATATATATATATATATATATATATATATATATATATATATATTACGCCCATAACGGCCGTAAATATCTACTAGTAATTATGTCAGTAAGCTGTATTACGTCAACAACTCTAATTTTACTGCATCAACTGTTGATACTAGTACTTATGCCATTTATATTGTACTGTTTCTTGGACTAGTTTTACTTCCTAGAGTCTCTCCTGGTTTTGTTGATGATTTAGTTAGTCCACATAATAATACAGATGTGTAGTGTTTTGTTTTATTCTAATTTGTTGCTGACTTAATTTGCACACATTATTTTTAAAGGTTAACTTCACTTTGTTCCACTGAATCCTCTTGAGCGACTGGCTCGAACATTTTTGCATTTCTTTTCTGCGGTAGTTGTCAGTTGTTGTTACAATCGCATTTTCACGCACAGGAACGTCTAGAATGATCAAAATAGACAGGTAGCAACGTTGTGGTAGACCTCTAACATTTCTCTTAATCGTTATTCCTTTCAGAAAAACCATTTTTCTTTGCTACAAACACGGCTGTGTTTTTCTTTTTAATTTTGTTTCAGAAAAAGATTTTTGCTGTAATAACGACAGTTTCCGTGTGTGATGTAGTGTTTCTCTGAGTTCTTGTTGTAGGTACAACAATCTCAATAAGATGCAGACAAATCAGGTTATCTGTGGTCTATAAATGAAGGATTAAGAACATCAGAAATAGTCAAAAACAGAAACAAACTCTTTACGAAATTCAATCTGTAAGACTTTTCATTGTGTCATTTGTTGTGCTTAGTGTGCTGAAATGGAATAACCTACTGATACGTGACAAGAGGCATTTATCTTTGATTGCGTAAGTGGTGTTTACTTGTTTTTGATAAAAACGTTTTGCTACGGAGTGATGGTAAGCAAACTACAATATTGCAATGTGCGGAAGATAGTTTGTTGCATTTGAAAATTATTTACTCAAATCCCTGCTGACGAGATAATACAACGTCATGCCAAATCCGCACAAACAATCTCAGGTGCATACGTTTTCACGTACGCATGAAGTCGAGGATATAAAGGACATAATTTGTTTTCTTATTTTTCTGTAAGCTGCGAACGACATCGGTATCATTTTCCACAAGATACCGAATCAAACAACGCAACATATGAACGGTGGTATTGCTATTCGAAAATTGTTTTCGCCAGTTGCTCAAGTGGTCTATACAAAGTTGTGGTAACTGCGTTCTTGGCAACAGTTTGCTAGAGCACTAAAGAGTGAGAAGGTGCACATAACTACACATAACGTGACAACCTTTTACTGGCAAACAACGAAGGTCAGTTCGCCGCACCTTACTGTGCTCGGATGCAGCGTGTATTGTCGCTGACGTCATCTTCACTTGCGAATGAATTTAAATGGGTATTAAGGTGGAATCCCTGAATTGTATTTTATGGCACCTTGCTGCACCTTCCACGAAGGACAAAAAAAAAAAGGCTAACGATTTAAGGCCACTATGTGGTAATGCAGCATGACAATAAAGTGACTAAATCGAAACAGGTTGGTGGCCTGCATCTCGTGGTCGTGCGGTAGCGTTCTCGCTTCCCACGCCCGGGTTCCCGGGTTCGATTCCCGGCGGGGTCAGGGATTTTCTCTGCCTCGTGATGGCTGGGTGTTGTGTGATGTCCTTAGGTTAGTTAGGTTTACGTAGTTCTAAGTTCTAGGGGACTGATGACCATAGATGTTAAGTCCCATAGTGCTCAGAGCCATTTGCTTTCGAAACAGGTTGCGCCTCTTGTTAACATTTTCGTTTCCTGCACGCACACGAGGCCAGCTTGTTACTGTTCTTCTTCGAGAAAGGTGGCCACAGTGGCAAGTTGAATATTTTACTTTATTCTGCGACTAAGTAACACATCATGTATTTCAGTTATACTTCGTTATTACAGTTGTACACAATAATCTACGACTTTCATGGGTCTATTTTCCTTTTCATCTGCAGTTGTACTCGATAGTAATTGATGCCTGGGATACCCATCAGCAGATCTTAGGCACGTGGTTCTGGATGGGAGGGAATACTTCAACGTATATTCATATAAGAAATCAATACGACCAGAGGATACGTATAGCATTTTTATAAATCTTCAGAGTTAGTTGGTGTCTTGCAGAGGCACTGGATTCCCATTCACAAGGAACGAGCCCCCGGAAAATCCAGTTTACCAATCTCTCTTCTGAAGCTCTTACAGAATGCCAGACACTACTGCACTGCAGTCTGATGCTATCATAATCCGATCTTTAAACTGAGCCCCTCTTTTTAATGTAACATTCTTTTCATCTTGCGCAAATGAAAGGTCCATTTAGTCAACGCGGAAACATGACGCAGAAGTTCATTCAGCTCCAGTGGTGAGTGTATAAGAGAGGCAAAGGGCATGACGGTTTGGTTCTCTGTTAAAATTCCGAGAGCGTATTTCCTTAGAAGTGACAATGTGTATATTATTTCCTGGTACGAATATCTTTCTGAAAGGCCATGAAAGTAAAATCAGAGCGTATAGGTGTAATTTACAACCATTCCTGATTGATAGAAATTATAAGACACTGAACTGACAGCTGTTCCATGTTTTTCGTAATCAGAAGGATGATGTTACGTGACAAACTTCTTATCTGAAGGCGGTAAATGAAAATCAGATTCTGTGATCCTCTTGTGAACATCTTGCGGTAGTGTCCTCAACTACAAGTTAAACGTCGAAGTGCAACAAATTATTAAACCAAGCATGCTGTATTAACGTAAACAGATCGTCAAAAGCCTTTTCGTTAACTGCAGCAGATAATTATATATTTAGCTATTAGTGAAGTTGCTAAACGTTTAATGTCTTAATGAGCACCGAACGTCTGCTTTGAAAGTCTTGATAACAGATCTCTTAGTTATTTCTTTATTCATGTACAATTCATTTTACAATGATATTGTTAGGTACATCAGCATAACATAGTCAAAAATGTTACAAAACCATACGTGGAGTAATATCGTTATTTACAATCCTAGTTTCACACGAAATTATTAACAATGCTATTCGTACTTAAATTAATCGTGGTATTTCAAGTCGAAACTAATGAGTCGCTGTTAATTTACGTCTCATCATTACTCTCTCCTCAAAGAACGCACTCACACACACACACACACACACACACACACACACACACACACTGTAAGGTGTCAGGCAAATCCAACACCTTCCATGAAAACCCTTACATGATAAGCAAATCCAGTAGTATGTCACATAGCTCCGAATAAATCGTGACATTAAATTAACCAAAGTAATACGAGTGACGAGTGAGCAAATGGAACACCACAGACTAACACAAGAATGCCTAAATGCATGTCATACCTTCCCACCGTGAGACAGACGCAGTTCCGAGGGGAGAAACGAGAACAGAAGCCGAGAGCAGAACCGTGTTAAGCTGGAAGGCCCTACGATAAGGGACGGACCCCCACGTCGCCAGCTAAGCGCTAGGACCACTCCCCAGCCCATGTTAAAAGCTAGAGCCCTCCAGAAGAACAGTATAGATCTTACGATAACACAAAAAGGGTTACCCCAGCCTCAAGTTTTAGCGTGAGACTTTTTCGCGTCTCTGTTACGTCAGGACCACCCACCAGCCCATGTTAAAAGATAGAGCCCTCCAGAAGAACAGTATAGATCTTACGATAACACTAAAAGGACCACACCAGCTGCAAGTTTTAGCGTGAGACTTTTTCGCGTCTCTGTTACGTTGCAAACTTCAAAAATATTGCCCCACCACGAAAAGTATAACGTTTCTCATTGCATAGACAGAATTTTTGTAGGCGGAGCTTAAGGTTAACATTGAGACCCTGATTGGTCAGATTAAACACAGCCAGATAGTTTTTTAAAACCAACTTCGGTAAATTGTAGTAAGGAGAAGTTAGGACGGAGAGTTGCTTCCGAGACGGCGAGGTGAGCGGAGCTGTGCTTTCCACCTCCCCCTGACGAACACCGACAAGGTAATGAACGCACGCGATGCCGCATAACAGCGCATAAAGCTTCACTCAGAACTGCAGAAGCCTCATCTGTTACACCCCCTTTTTTGCGTAATACTAGTGTCGATCGTCAATTATGGCTCATGGTGTTCACATTTGCCACTTGAAGTAAAAATCTGAAACGCGATGATTTTTCTGTTATATAGTTATTGAGAAGCCACATCAGCCACTGTAATTTTCGATAAGTTAGATAAGTAATTAAAGATAATTGAGGGTCACTGTAGACCATTTTGATAGTTCTCTCTTTTGTGAAACTTAGTTTAAACTTAGAATATATATGTGATATGGCATAGGCCATCGTTCGATCCATTGTAGAACTTGGAAACCCATTCAGGGAATATTCGTTCACATTTTTGTTGAACGCCGTTGGTTTTTACCAGCCTGTATTAAAACATTCCGTTTTATCAATAGTGCAATTTATAAACAATGTTTTGTGAGTAGAATAAAATTTCCAATGGTAAACTTAACTGCTTTTTCGACGTTATTTTACCAGCTAACTAAAAATAGGAAAGCCTTGAACCCTTTCCACTAAATTTAGTTAGTATTAAGATTCTTTTACAGGGAGTGCAGTGGAGCTGACGCTGAAATCATTAAGTGTTTGGTTATATCATCGCTAGTCCCTCTGAACTCTTCTGAACTCTACATGTCAAGTGTGGTCTGGCGTCTCCTTACCAGCAACAGGTCCCAGGTTCAAACTAGTCAATTCCCTAAAAAACACGCTCAGAGCGTCGTTGCGCGAAAGTGGTAGGGAGACACGATATAGAACAAACAGACACCATGCAGAATGTTAGAACATACACATATTCCTTTCAGCTTATGCCTTCCATTACGTTCTTCACACTTCACACTTTGTCTACCTGAAAAAAAAAAAAAAGAGAATTATCACCCTCCACAGAACAGGATATGATGAGACGAAGACCACGATATGAGGTTAGCTTTATCCAGTTCATGTCTAGGGCGTTTGATATGACAGTAATTTGAAAGTAAACAGGGAGATGACATGTTTCGTTACTTATTTGTGTTGTATTTTGCAATTCAGCCATGTCTTACAGGTAAGTGACTGTAACAATGCATAGAGATATGATGTGGAACGACCATAAATTTTGATGGTATGTAAAGCAAACGGCAGGCAGCGATTCATAGTTTGGGTACTGCTCAAGAGTAACTTATCATGCAAAAACGATAACATACGAATCCCTTATATGACCAACAGATGAAAACTGTCGTAACTAATCGAATACACATACGGTTAGACTGGGCATGAAGCGTGACCAAAAATAGACAGTGGGAATGTTCCTTCTTTGGTTGGCGAAAGAGTGTGTATACAGACGTACAATTATCTAGTTTACTTGATGAAAGGGTGGAAAATTCCCTTTAGCTATATGGCAAGTAGTACTTTAAAGTAAACGAGCGTTCGTGATTTTCAGTTATAAGTAATTATTTTCTTGATATTCATGTAAATACAAAGCTAGAAGACGGAGATAAGCAATATCTACTTAACACATATGAAGAAGCTACATTTTTTTATGTAACCGCTTTCTTTTTACTGTATCTGTTAGATAACAATTGTTTTTAATTTATGTTGTTTTCTTTAACTGTACTGTCAACAGCTTGTTACAAAAAAATTAACATAATATACATAGAGAAATCACAATGCAATTGGTTTGAGCAATGATTTAAGATTGTATTAAAGAGTCCATTTAGAGAGAATACTCATACACTGAGATGACAAAAGTCGTTGGCTAGCGACATGTATATATAAAGATGGCGGTAGTATCGCGTACACGAGGTATAAAAGGGCAGTGGATCGGCGGAGCTGTCGTTTGCACTTGGGTGAGTGATGTGAAAGGGTTTTCGAATTGATCATGGCTGCACGACGGGAATTAATGGACTTGTAACGCAGGATGGTAGTTGGAGCTAGACACGAAGGCCATTGAATTTCAGAAATCGTTAGGGAATTCATTATTCCGAAATCCACAATGTCAAGGGTGTGCCGAGAATACCGAATTTCAGGCATTACCTCTGACCGTGGACAATGCAATGGACGACGGGCTTCACTTAACGACTGATAGCAGCAGCGATTTTGTAGAGTTGTCAGTACTAACAGACAAGCGACACTGCAGGATATAACCGCATAAATCAAATTAGGACAGTGCGGCAATGTTTCGCGATAATGAGCTATGGCAGCAGACTGGCTGCGCGAGTGTCTCTGCTAACGGCACGACACTGCCTGCAGCGCCTCTGTTTGGGTCGTGACCATATCAGAGGAAGAGGAGGAGTTTAGTATTCAACGTGCCGTCGACAACAAGGTCACTAGAGAAGGAGAACAAGCGCGGATTAAGGAAGAATGGAGAAGGAAAGCGTACTTGCCCTTCAGAGGGAACCATCCGAGCATTTACTTTAAGCGATTTAAGGATATCATGGAAAATCTAACTCAGGATGGGCGGACGCGGTTTTGAACCGTCGTCCTCCCGAATGCCAGTGTGCTTACCACTGAGCTACCCCGCTCGGTGTGACTACACTCCTGGAAATGGAAAAAAGAACACACTGACACCGGTGTGTCAGACCCACCATACTTGCTCCGGACACTGCGAGAGAGCTGTACAAGCAATGATCACACGCACGGCACAGCGGACACACCAGGAACCGCCGTGTTGGCCGTCGAATGGCGCTAGCTGCGCAGCATTTGTGCACCGCCGCCGTCAGTGTCAGCCACTTTGCCGTGGCATACGGAGCTCCATCGCAGTCTTTAACACTGGTAGCATGCCGCGACAGCGTGGACGTGAACCGTATGTGCAGTTGACGGACTTTGAGCGAGGGCGTATAGTGGGCATGCGGGAGGCCGGGTGGACGTACCGCCGAATTGCTCAACACGTGGGGCGTGAGGTCTCCACAGTACATCGATGTTGTCGCCAGTGGTCGGCGGAAGGTGCACGTGCCCGTCGACCTGGGACCGGACCGCAGCGACGCACGGATGCACGCCAAGACCGTAGGATCCTACGCAGTGCCGTAGGGGACCGCACCGCCACTTCCCAGCAAATTAGGGACACTGTTGCTCCTGGGGTATCGGCGAGGACCATTCGCAACCGTCTCCATGAAGCTGGGCTACGGTCCCGCACACCGTTAGGCCGTCTTCCGCTCACGCCCCAACATCGTGCAGCCCGCCTCCAGTGGTGTCGCGACAGGCGTGAATGGAGGGACGAATGGAGACGTGTCGTCTTCAGCGATGAGAGTCGCTTCTGCCTTGGTGCCAATGATGGTCGTATGCGTGTTTGGCGCCGTGCAGGTGAGCGCCACAGTCAGGACTGCATACGACCGAGGCACACAGGGCCAACACCCGGCATCATGGTGTGGGGAGCGATCTCCTACACTGGCCGTACACCACTGGTGATCGTCGAGGGGACACTGAATAGTGCACGGTACATCCAAACCGTCATCGAACCCATCGTTCTACCATTCCTAGACCGGCAAGGGAACTTGCTGTTCCAACAGGACAATGCACGTCCGCATGTATCCCGTGCCACCCAACGTGCTCTAGAAGGTGTAAGTCAACTACCCTGGCCAGCAAGATCTCCGGATCTGTCCCCCATTGAGCATGTTTGGGACTGGATGAAGCGTCGTCTGACGCGGTCTGCACGTCCAGCACGAACGCTGGTCCAACTGAGGTGCCAGGTGGAAATGGCATGGCAAGCCGTTCCACAGGACTACATCCAGCATCTCTACGATCGTCTCCATGGGAGAATAGCAGCCTGCATTGCTGCGAAAGGTGGATATACACTGTACTAGTGCCGACATTGTGCATGCTCTGTTGCCTGTGTCTATGTGCCTGTGGTTCTGTCAGTGTGATCATGTGATGTATCTGACCCCAGGAATGTGTCAAAGTTTCCCCTTCCTGGGACAATGAATTCACGGTGTTCTTATTTCAATTTCCAGGAGTGTATATCGGTTGGACCTGGAACCGTGGCCTGGTCAGATGACTCCTGATGTCAGCTGATAAGAACTGATTGTAGGGTTTGTGTGTGGCGCAGCCCCCACGAAGCCGTGGACTCAAGTTGTCAACAAGATACTGTGCAAGATGGTGGTGTCACCATAATGATGTGGTCTGTGTTTACATGGAATGGACTGGGTTCTCTTATCCAACTGAAGTGTTCATTGACTGTAAATGATTATGTTTGGCTACTTCGAGACCATTTGCAGCCATACACGGATCTCATGTTTCAAAACCATGACGCCATGTCACCGAGCCACAGTTGTTTGCAATTGGTTTGACGAACATTTCAAACGAATGATATGGCCATCCAGATCGCCCAACAAGAATTCCATCGAACATCTATGGGACGTAAACGAGCACATCATCGTGCAAATCATCCTGCATCGACAAAATTTCCGCAATAATAGGCTATAGAGGTAGTATGGCTCAGTATTTCTGCAGGAGACTCCCAACGACTTGCCGAATTCATGCCATGTCGAGTTTCTGCACTACACGCCACAAAATAAGGTAGCATATTAGGACCAATACTGTTCCTGATGTACATCAGTGATTTTACCAGTAGTGTTACTCATGGTGAAAAAATTCTCTTCGCTCATGACAGCAATATTATAGTCACTGAGAAAGCAAGAGAACTCCTTGCCGATAAAGCAAATGAAACTCTCAAGGAAGTTTATGACTGGTCAATAAACGATAAAGTGATATTGAACATAAATAAAACTAATGCCATGAATTTCAGTTTGAAGAGGAAAAATGACAATGTTAAATTAAATGTAAATGGCAGCTCTGTAGACTGTGCAACGAATGCAAAATTTCTATGAACGAATATTGATTCTGAGTTGAAGTAGTGTGAAATGTCATCAGCATGTTATGCCCTTAGAATCCTATCATCAGTATGTAACATACAGTGTCTTTTGGTCACATACTATTCATATGCACACTCAATTCTTAGCTTTGGCATTCTTTTTTGGGGAACAAATGCATTAAATATAAACACAGTTTTCAAACTCCAGAAAAGAGCCGTAAGAATAATAACCAAAAATACTAGTCGAGCTCATTGTAAAGATCTGTTCAAAACACTGCGGATTTTAACTGCTCCATGTGAATACATTTACCAGTCAGCTGTACACATCAAAAATAACATTGGTAATTACTGCACAAACAGCTCTATCCATGACCATGCAACAAGAGATAGACTCAACTTACATTTACCAAGAAAAAATAAACATAAAACTCAAAACAGCAGTTTCTACGAAGGAATAAAACTGTACAAAAAATTAACAAGAGATTAAAGAAATTGCGAAAGTACACTTATTTAAAAAGGCAGCTAAAAAGTACCTGTTATGCAATACATTTTATACATTGAAGGATTACTTAGCTAAAACAGAGTAGGGGTTTGATAAAAAAAGTTATACAAATAAATAATAATAATAATAATGATTATAAATTATCCATCATTCCACATAACACATTCACATGGTTTTGTTCCTTCTTTTTTCCTTTCTAGAAATACTTACACCCAAACTGTGCATAGCAAAATACTAACACCTCTTCCTCTTGCTGAGCTCAACATCTCACTCGTACAGAAAATGGCCCAGAGAGCACCAGTGTGTGTGTGTGTGTGTGTGTGTGTGTGTGTGTGTGTGGTGAGTGAAGTGTTATGAAACAATGTGTGTATAGTATGTGTAGTGACTGATAGTGAGATATGAGTGAACAGTGTGGCATTACATTATTTAATAAGATATTTGTAAAAAAGTATTGGATACCAGCAGTAAATCTAATGACTGTCTCTAACTAGAAGTCTGTAAATATATGTGTATACGAATTAGCTTATTTTAAATTGATCCAAATTTGCAAATACTTTGACATGTCATATATTCTTGTAAAAAGAGATCTACGGATGAATGAAGTTAGTACTACTACTATTAGAATGCATCCTATGACTTTTGTCACCTCAGTGTAGTTAAATAATTCTGACATGATATCAACGCTAGACAAAATATAATATAAAAAGAAACTCAAGACATTGGGTAGCGTACATAAGGGGATTAGAGTGTTTATACATTCAAGACAGTACACCAAATTTAGTATACACACGTCACTATCTCGTAGATAACCAAGAAGGCTTTGAGTATTTGAGTATGCTCATGACATTATAGAAATGGCGAACTTACTGGATAGAGCAACTTCAATTTACATTTTTCTGTGCTTCTAGGAAACTGCAGGATAACAGAAATTGGTTTACACTACCTGCTTTCTTTTGAGTGTCGCAGAAAGTATTACCCTCAGTGTTAACAGGGACAAGTTAAATCGTGGTTAGCATGCATTTTTATCAAGACAGTTATGAGCTGCATGCTAGGTTACATTCATTTGATGCAAACACAAATAATAAGCAGGGTATATTGATAGTTCATTCAATAACATGATTTGAGATGTCTCCACTGCCTCCATGTAATTATTAAACATGGTCGTTTCCGCTTATTAAAAGTTAAAAATTTGTCACTGTCTAATTTTTTCTTAATTTGTAACTTCTCATGACGTGTTTCGGGTTATTCCATTATCAGATCTGCGGTGTAAGAATATAGTGTAAGACAAAACAGAGAAATATACGTTGCAATGGAGCAGTGAAGCCGTGTGAGACACCTTTAACACCGGAAAGCAGTATCTTGTCACTTATTATCATTCCATTACATATCAGTGCCTAAACTGGCTCAGGCAATACAACGTGTCATCAGGTAAACCATCTTTTCCACTAGGCGGCGTTAGTAACAGTATCAAAGTTTCTATTACAACAAGCATATCTGTCATAGGTCAATGCCTATTACAAGTTGAAAGGTCTCTGTTGGATTCCTTTCATGTTAATTTCTTAAATCTGTTGTCATTTATGGCATACATTCCACTTCTAAATTTACTGTGGTGTTTCTATCTGGGAGGAGACTGAGCAGTGAAACGTGTTACTTTTACACATAAACAAGAATGATCTGTTACACTACTACACTTCAAAACACAGTTTATATGTAATTCATGTCACACAGTCTCATATGGAACCTACATCCGCTTTCTTTTATATACTGTATATGATAAGATACTGTCATCCCCTTTCCCTTCTGTGTGAGAGGATGAATGAGCAAATGTATTTCTAGTTGCATGCTTGATGGTAGCAGACAAGCCTGTCTGCTAGAGAACAGTATGACCAACGTCGGAACAGGTAGCTACGCTCTCTAGAAGCAAAGAGATTTCTATTCTTAGTATGGTCCTGTCCGTCCCTTGTCATGTTTGTATAGGAAGCTGCCTCTCCGGTCAGTTCCGTTAGTATTTGTGAGGCACCCTCAGGAAGAAATTTTGGTCTTATGTCAAAGCGGTAGGTCGATCAAAACAAAATGTCCAGACACTCTGTGACCAAAATGGTACTGAAACAGAGGATGACAGACTAAAGGCCGAAATACTAAATGTCTTTTTCCAAAGCTGTTTCACAGAGGAAGACTGCACTGTAGTTCCTTCCCTAGATTGTCGCACAGATGACAAAATGGTAGATATCGAAATAGACGACAGAGGGATAGAGAAACAATTAAAATCCCTCAAAAGAGGAAAGGCCGCTGGACCTGATGGGATACCAGTTCGATTTTACACAGAGTACGCGAAGGAACTTGCCCTCCTCCTTGCAGCGGTGTACCGTAGGTCGCTAGAAGAGCGTAGCGTTCCAAAGGATTGGAAAAGGGCACAGGTCATCCCCGTTTTCAAGAAGGGACGTCGAACAGATGTGCAGAACTATATACCTATATCTCTAACGTCGATCAGTTGTAGAATTTTGGAGCACGTATTATGTTCGAGTACAATGACTTTTCTGGAGACTAGAAATCTACTCTGTAGGAATCAGCATGGGTTTCGAAAAAGATGGTCGTGCGAAACCCAGCTCGCGCTATTCGTCCACGAGACTCAGAGGGCCATTGTCACGGGTTCAAAGGTAGATGCTGTGTTTCTTGACTTCCGCAAGGCGTTCGATACAGTTCCCCACAGTCGTTTAATGAACAAAGTAAGAGCATATGGACTATCAGACCAATTATGTGATTGGATTGAAGAGTTCCTAGATAACAGAACGCAGCATGTCATTCTCAATGGAGAGAAGTGTTCCGAAGTAAGAGTGATTTCGGGTGTGATGCAGGGTAGTGTCATAGGACCGTTGCTATTCACAATATACATAAATGACTTGGTGGATAACATCGGAATTTCACTGAGGCATTTTGCAGATGATGCTGTGGTCTATCGAGAGGTTGTAACAATGGAAAATTGTACTGAAATGCAGGAGGATCTGTAGCGAATTGACGCATGGTGCAGGGAATGACAATTGAATCTCAATGTAGACAAGTGTAATGTGCTGCGAATACATAGAAAGATAGATCGCTTATCATTTAACTACAAAATAGCAGGTCAGCAACTAGAAGCAGTTAATTCCATAAATTATCTGGGAGTACGCATTAGGAGTGATTGAAAATGGAATGATCATATAAAGTTGATCGTCGGTAAAGCAGATGCCAGACAGATTTATTGGAAGAATCCTAAGGAAATGCAATCCGAAAACAAAGGAAGTAGGTTACAGTACGCTTGTTCGCTCACTGCTTGAATACTGCTCAGCAGTGTGGGATCCGTACCAGATAGGGTTGATAGAAGAGATAGAGAAGATCCAACGGAGAGCAGCGCGCTTCGTTACAGGATCATTTAGTAATCGCGAAAACGTTACGGAGATGATAGATAAACTCCAGTGGAAGACTCTGCGGGAGAGACGCTCAGTAGCTCGGTACGGGCTTTTGTTAAAGTTTCGAGAACATACCTTCACCGAAGAGTCAAGCAGTATATTGCTCCCTCCTACGTATATCTCGCGAAGAGACCATGAGAATAAAATCAGAGAGATTAGAGCCCACACAGAAGCATACCGATAATCCTTCTTTCCACGAACGATACGAGACTGGAATAGAAGGGAGAACCGATAGAGGTACTCAGGGTACCCTCCGCCACACACCGTCAGGTGGCTTGCGGAGTATGGATGTAGATGTAGATGTAGAAGGGACCAGGCCAGTCTGTCCGCGGCGAGCGTCTGAAGTGGTAAGATCTCCGGCTAAGCGCGTGTCTGCTAAGTCCGTAGGACAATGGATTTCTTAAGTTCAGCCTAACTGAAAATTTAATCACCTTTATTTCAGGTTTAGCTCTAAAATATCTAATGTTATCTTAAATTGCAACGCAGTGTACTTAAAGTGTGAAGTTCAGAATGTCTTCCAGTAGTTGCTTTGTCACTACTTTGTGAGTAAAGTAGAACCACGTGTTTATCAGTAACTCTAACTAATATCATCAATCTTAAATGCGAATGTGCGTGAGATTATAACGTCTCGTCTTGACAATATTTTTCAATATAGCAACTTTCCTTTATGTTCAACCCACGTGGGCTGTACTTTGTGAGACCAGTACCACGTGCTTATACAATTGTTTGACCCATCAGGTTAATAGTAAGACGATAGTAACCAGTTCGAGGTTTTTCTTTTGTAAATTGCTTTTCGATGTAATTTATTTTAATTATCAAAATTATTGTGGAGTTACACTCTTTGTGTAAACCAAGTTGAACATGTGAAGCATGTGGTGTAATCATAAAAGTAGCCCTCAGCTATTCTTTTCTGGAAGATTTCACAGAGAGTTAGTATAAATTTAGTACACCAGTGTGTGGTAATTACATGACGGACAGGATTGCGCTATGAACGTAACTTCTTTGGGTGAAAATTGAATCGGTTGGTTGTGGTTAATTTCCTCTTGCATATGTTTCAACGTTCTTCAGGTGTTATTTTATGAATGCAGTGTTGTACGCAGTGTCCCAATCCTCTCTATTTGATGTGTTCCGTAAGATTACAAACTCACATTTTCACAATCCTAAATAAGGCACCAGTTTAGTTATGAATCAAGTTTGATATGCTGAAATTATAACGGAACAATGATCAATGTTAAAATAAATGTCCAAATATAAACTGATTTATTTCTTTTTATTTAAATTGTCTTTTTATATATACATCACCGGTTATCGAAAAATGAGTACTAAAAGATCATAGCCGGCCGGTGTGGCCGTGTGGTTCTGGGCGCTTCAGTCTGGAACCGCGTGACCGCTACGGTCGCAGGTTCGAATCCTGCCTCGGGCATGGATGTGTGTGATGTCCTTAGGTTACTTAGGTTTAAGTAGTTCTAAGTTCTAGGGGACTGATGACCACAGATGTTAAGTCCCATAGTCCTCAGAACCATTTGAACCATTTTTGAACTAAAAGATCATAATTAATGTTATTCTGGTTGGGAATTTGGTAAGCTAGACTGGATACCTGGTGAAACAGTTGCGCAGTAATGCAAGGTTAACTTTCTCAGAGAGCTCACAGCTTTTAACCCGCTTTTATTGTCTATCAGCACCGCTTTCATAACAAATTAAAGCAACAACATTACAAAGTACACGTATTATTTAATTTCAGTTATATAAAAAATCAGTACAGGATCAGTAACATGTAAAAGCAACTAATACATGATACATAAAATTACAAAAATTAAAGCACTTAAAAGGTACTAATGGAGGAGCAGTGCTGTTATTGGAATTCCAAAAAACCTCTACCATATGTAGCCGAGTGGCCGAAGATGTTTGTAGTGTCTAAACTGTCATTACATTTATATTACAACTTGCCAAATGAAAGCGGTGTCTTTTAACTAAACTGTAGTGTGAGAAATATATAATGTAATTCTGTAACACTTATGTAACAACTATTTAAAACAAGATATTTAAAAATAATACAAAGAATTCTTTAACAAGCCATCGACTGACACAGGGTGTGACCCTACGCTATTGATGACAGACAACTGCAGACAGCGTCTGTCGTAAAATATCTAGGCGTAACTATACAGAGCGGCCTTAAGTGGAATGACCACATAAAACAGATAGTAGGAAAAACAGATACCAGACTCAGATTCATCGTAAGAATCTTAAGGAATTGTAACTCATCCACGAAAGAAGTGGCTTATAAGACGCTTGTTCGCCCGATTCATGAGTATTGTTCGTATATCTGAGATCCTTATCAGGTAAGATTGATAGAGGAGATAGAGAAGGTCCAACGAAGGGCGGCGCGTTTCATCATTGGGATGGTGAAGCTGGCGAGAGAGCGTTACGGAGATGCTAACCAGGCGCCACTGACAGACGTTATAAGAAAGGCGTTGTGCAGCACGGGCAGATTTACTATTGAAATTTCAGGACAGCACTTTTCAGGAGGAGTCAGACAACATATTACTTCCCCCCACATACATCTCACGTATTGACCACGAGGAGAAAATTCTAGAAACTAGAGCCAGTACAGAGTCTTTCCGACAATCATTCTTCTCATGCACTATTCGCAAGTGGAGTAGGGTTGGAGGGATCAGATTGTGTTACCGAAAGTACCCTCCGCCATATACCGTTATGTGGCTTGCAGAGTATGAAAAAGATGTAGATGACAATAAATGACTAAACATAACATCGGTAAAATGTGTAAAATGTAGGATGGAGGGGCCAGGAGCATTTCTTAGGAGAACCTTATGGGATGCCCCTTGTTTATTTGGAAAGGAGTGCTGCGTATATGGGAAATATATACAACTTTACAACACATAATATGTAACAGTCAACATGCTGCAGTTCTTATCGATATCGGTGAAACGTCACGCCTCATCCCAGGCACACAAGATTAAACCTCATCCTTGTCACGACGACAATTGCAAAATACAACGCGTAGCACCAAACCCAGCTTTAAATTACGGGAAAGGGGAAGCAGGCACATTTATTACGGTAACTACATGGGTGTTGTCCTGACATTAAGGTGGAATACGGCGCAAACAGATAGAGATTGAACTTCAGGCGTAACGTAACCAAATCAACAATATTATATCAGATAAGGAAAAAGGTCGTTGCTGTTCGTATCAGTGTCATGGGGCGAGGCGAGTCGAGGTACAGTATTTGGAGTACAGTATGTGGAGTACAAAATGGTTCAAATGGCTCTGAACACAATGGGACTTAACATCTGAGGTCATCAGTCCCCTAGAACTTAGAACTATTTAAACCTAACCAACCTAAGGACATCACACACATCCAAGCCCGAGGCAAGATTCGAACCTGCGACCGTAATGGTCGCGCGGTTCCAGACTGTAGCGCCTAGAACCGCACGGCCATCCCGGCCGGCGATGTGAAGTATAGAAGAAGCTCGTAACAGGTGCTTTTCTTTTGTTAATGTACACGTTGAATTACTGTAGATATTCGTTGATGGTTTTTTTTTCTCGATGGGATCTAATCAACAAATGATGAGTGAATTTCAAGAAAGGAAATTTTTTTTTTAAGAGAAAGAGCTTTTAATGCCTAGACCGTAATTTTCCTATTACAGCTAAAGTATGATTTCTAATTTCGGCTGCTTTCTACAACCATCTTCAGATCGTTCAAAATGTAAAAAAAGCGATGAATATGTATCGGAAAGCATCATTATCTGTAGTCATATAAAGACACACATTCGTAAATACCAAGCCAATGACAGTACGTAGTTTAAAAACATTACCGTGACCAAACCAGGTTGTATCCCGTAGTCTCACAGAATGACGGTAACAATGAAGAAATTTGGCCAGATGCATGAGTGAAAGTTACATGAAGCAACTGACCATTTTCCTTCATTATTGCCGTTATCCTCCGAGACTACAGTATACAACCTGGCTTGGTCACGATAATGTTTTTAAACTACGTACTGTCATTGACTTGGTATTTACGCATGTGTGTCTTTACGTAACTAAAGCTAGTGATGCTTTCCGATACATATTCATCGCCTTTTTTACATTTTGAACGATTTTAAGATGGTTGTAGAAAGCACACGAAATTAGTTACCATACTTTAATTTTAATAGGAAAACTTCGAACTGTGCTTTAAAAAGTTTCTACTAAAAAAATTTTAATTTAACTACATTAAGACCACCGTCTCCTACTTGACAACGTAAGGCTTCTGTAATGTGTGAATTAGCAGCTTTCTGAATTACAAGTGATGTGACAGTATTTTCTTTGCCATCCTAAAACACGAGTTCTGAAGGCTCTACCCAGGTAACATTTGGAAGCCTCTTTCGCGATGCAGTTTTTACAAGGAGTACAGTTCCCTTGGTCATCTGTAAGTTTGTGCTAGTCACTAAACGGGTTTTTGCAGCTCAAGTTTACGAAACCCGCTCACCGCCCTCTCTTTTATGACGCGCCGTTTACTGGCGAGTGCCCTGTGGAGTGTTTGTGTTACTTTCTGGACACGCTGGTTGCGCAGTTCCTTTCTTGCGCTCATAGCGTATGCTAAGTCATATCCTAGCTTTGTCACCGGCGGCGGCTGCTTTGGCCTAGTTTCTTAGACGCTATTGAGAAATGCCTTCGTGTTCACCTTCTTCTTCACCAAATGTACTCCATCATTTCGTCACTATTTGTTGGGTTTGTTAGCTAGAGAACACTGCAATTGCTCTAGACTTGATCTCGTTTATACTTGACCTTAACATAGTTCAAATCATGAATTAAATATTAACGTAGTTATCTTTATTTTCCTTTCGACATTTATTCAGTTTTGAAAACTACACTTTGAAAACTACCACCAAGACGTATTAACACTTGTCTTCGACTGTCTAAATGCCTCTGTAATGTACGTCACAGGCTGTGCCCAAACATATATCTGTATGTCGTGACTCCTCTCTGCACGTATTCGCTGTCAAAAAGTTATTTCACTGTTTATGGCAGGCATACATATTGTATCAATACCATCAGTATCCTCACTTGCAAATGCTTCAATGGAAGAACTTGTTAGCTCAAATTTCTTAGATCGTTTCACCGTAGTCATCATACGATACATGGACGTAAGAAATGGTACTCATTACTAACTGAATTAGAGACAACGACCTGTAAGCCTTTGCTTTGATGACGGCGATGACGTGTCGTGGTACGGACACCACGAGATGCCAAAAGCAACAGGGAGAAAGCCAGCTCTATGACTGCTCAAATGGAGACGGCGTCTCACAGGGATCGGTCGAAACTGGGTTCAAAGTGCTCTGGTTTCCCGCAATGAAGGTTACAAATCTCCCGACAAGGTTTGAGGTGATGCGAGATGAGGACCACACAAGCATTCTCATATTAGTGGAGTGTTCTGAAACATTTCTGACACAAATAAAGAAGGAAGTGTTTGCAGTAGGTTGGTTAATTCGTGGGAGGGGACCAAACAGCGAGGTCACGGGTCCCATCGGATTAGGGAAGGATGGGGAAGGAAATCGGCTGTGCTTTTTCAAAGGAACCATCCCGGCATTTGTCTGAAGCTATTTAGGGAAATCACGGATAACCTGAATCAAGATGGCCTGACGCAAGTTTGAATCGTCGTCCTTCCGAATGCGAGTCCAGTGTGCAAACCACTGCGCCACCTCGTTCGGGAAGGGGTTAGCATTTTCTCGCTTAAGCACAGGCAGCTTACATGTGACAGAAACGGTGATAACTGGTGGCTACCAGAGATACGAAACCTATTAAGTCAAGTGACGTACAGGGTAAATTTCGCTTTGCCTACTACCGTTAAATAAATTGACTGCCTTACATGCATCAGTCTAAGTAACTTTATCTACATATTTCATTTGTAAAAAATACTGGGTTTTCATTTTAACTGAAGACATTGAAATAACTTAAAAACTACACAGCGGATCAAGAAAAATTCATACTCGAATTTGTTTGTCTCAGAGAGGACATCCAATGATACCACACTGGAGCCCCCACTCAACCCCTGTATGGGTGGCGGGAGACAACTTTGAAACCTTCAGTGGGAGCCCTCGTTATTTATTGCAGATTACGAATCTGCGGCAAAATTTACATACGTTTTCCTGAACCATTTTCTTCGTTTCCCCACAGATGGCGTTGTAATCGGAAGAATAGAAATGGGCACACAATCATAATTTACGACATACTATTCAGTATCCGTTTAATACCCAATGGCACACGGGACCCCACCTCCATGCTGTGTGGGCAGGACAGGCCAGTATTTCATAGCTTCTAATTGGAAACCCCATTTGCAACGTGGTATTCCTCCGACATATCGAACAGAGAACTACTAGAGGCGCCGCTGTGGCCGTGGCTCGAGGCGAACCCTGCTCTAGTTTTCTAAGTAGAGCAAACGTTCAAATGAGGTAGCGCCTACTTAGTGATCCGCTTCTCGAATGAGCGTTCACAGGACAAAAGCATATCTGCGGGAATGTCAGCACAGGAGTTGTAACCTTATTTGTCCGTCACTGACATAGAAGATCGCAAATCTTCTTTCTTCCCCGTCCCATAATTGACAGAAATTACAAAAATGTGAATTTTCTTTTACCACCCATACACTCCTGAGAATGTAACATCGACTGATTTGCAATTACGCGCCCCAATTACCGGCAGCTGCGTTGATGAATACTCAGCATCTCGCAAGGATAACTACAAGATCAAAAATACTATATAAGTTGTTGGAAGTGGTTAAGACTTGGTGCAAATCTCACTTCTGAGCGCACAAAGAGCTCTAAGCGCAGAAATCTGCATGGAAAGCGAGTTGATGCAATACAGACCGAAAACGATGGCCAAGATGCCGTCTCCAAGTTCGTACCGCTCAGTGGCTGAAGGCGAAGGTCTCTTTCTCCACAATTCTCCCGTCTTCCACCCGTACGAAAACGCGCGGGAAGAATACTCAGTTTTGACCAATGTCGAACGCTCTAACATCGCCGAAATCCCCCTGACCGCGACCTGCCGGCAACGGCGGCCTGGCGGGCTACAGCCAGCTGCAGACTTCATATTCCACAATTCACAACTTCCGACACTTTTCACCAACGCTTTAAGTTGGTGACTTAATCATGCAGACATGCAGGGAATACTACTCGAGAGGGCTTCATATTCCTCATAATTCAATAAAGTCATGATCTGATGCCCTTGTCAGTCCCTTTATTATTAATACTAATGTTGGTAAGCTAACGTGTAAGTGCCCAAATCCTGGCACCTTACAGCGTTTCTGATGGGATCGACCATGTCTTCACAGCCTGTTGGCACTTGCTGGTACACCTTATCTTTTAAATATCCCCACACAAAGAAATCCGGCGACCAAGGGGACCAATTAATATGGCTACTTCTGCCGATCCACCGACCAGTGTAAACTCAGTCTAGTACCTCCCGTGCTTTAATTCCGTAATGCGCTGGGCAACTGAAACCACTTACGTTGTCAAACGTTCAGGGCAACATCCCACAGTGGTATCGGTAGTTTCTGTTCGACATTTGCGTCCATTAAACTTGTAGTCGGTAAAATATGGACCAATGAGTTTGTTCGCCATGATTCCACACCATACATTAACCGGCGACGGACGTTGATGGTCAACTTTCCGTAACGACTGGGAATTATCTACACCACATTAATGCAGGTTATCCCGGTTAACGATTCCGGTTCGTGACTATAGACTCATCGGAAAATAGTACCTCGTTTGCGTTTGTTGACGTACCCATTCAGAAAACACTACACGGTTATGGAAATGGGCGCCATGAAGTCCTTGATGCAGTGACAAGTGGTATGGATGATACTTACGACGATTCAGTGTTTTGACAATACTACCTACGGACATAACAGAATCGCGGTGTATTGGCCGGACGCTTATCCACGGGTTGTGTTGCGCTGCCGTTAGCACAGCTATGTTATTAGCCTCTCCCGTAACACTTTTTCTTCGTTTCCTTTCTCCGGTTTGTACGCTGCCATCAGACATAAAGGCGAACGAGAGTGAGCTTTCTCTGAAAAACGCTCGGCATACAACGCAACAGCAACCATAACGTTTCTCCTACATTCTCTTTAAGTCAGGAGCATTCCAGTGTTTTCTTCTGTGGTTGCTACACTCATCATTCACTTGCACGTCTGTTATCCAAATGATAGGCAGGTCAGCAGACACAAACATAGCGCAATTAATGTAATGTTTAGATCCGCTCTCTGTTCTACGTCTGCACAGTACGTGAGCTCCGATCGCAGTGTGCTGACTATTACGGTACGTCGTGGTTCGTTACACGGCCACGGCGGCGCATCGAGTAGTCTCGTGTTCGATATGTCGGAGGAATACAAGGTTGCGAATGGGATTTCCAATTACAAGTTACGAAATACTGGCCTCTCCTACCCTTGCAGCATGGACCATATTCAAGGGCCATTGAGTAACATGTCGTAAATTACGATTGTGTACCCATTGCTATTCCTCCGTCTACAGTGCCATCTGTGGAGAAACTAAGAAAATGTTTCAGTCAAAACACGTAGATTTTGCATAGAATCGTAATGTGCATTAAAGAAACGGCAGTTCCCATTGAAGATTTCAAAATTGCCTCTAGCCACTCTCCGATGGGGTGGGGTGGGGGGTCGAGTGAGATATTATTGAATGTCCCCCGCCGAGACAAACAAATTGCAATTATTTTTTTAGACCTGATGGGTAGTTTTCGAGATATTTCAATGTCTTCAATTAATGTGAACACTTGTATACGGAAATGGCCATGAGTCACGAAAATCATAGAGATAGTAAGAGACTGTTCCCATTTATGTCAAAATTCGAGACCATTTTCTGAATTCAGAACTAGTGGACTACCATGAGCGAAATGACCACCAATGTAATCTGAAACTTGATTGTGGCCAACTAAACTCGGGCTATTCATATATCAGCTGTGGCAAGAGGTAACTAGGTTAATTAGGCAACTCTAGACTATCGATAGGCTTTCAGTTTAATACTACTCCGACACTTTCTGAAGAAAATAACACATTTACGTGTTTCAAGTTACATTTTTTGAAACATTTAGGTAGCTAACTAGTGTCGTGCATAACATAGTTCTTAGGAAATCGATGACTGTGAGGGACAGTTGTACGCTCTACAAATTTTGCCACAGAAATTGTTTCACCCTTAATTGTAGGGTAGATATTTAAGTAAGTTGCGCAATATTTTGTCTTTTTCCACTACCTTGTTCTAATTTGCGATAGCGATTTAAACATAGCTCTTACACAGTCAATAGCTGATTCTCTTATTTACGCCATAAAATCACTTCTTTGGGTGTTAATAGCTTAAGTTCTTAAAATGAATTTGTTCACGGAATTCAAAGAAGCTCAAATATGCCACATCGTCCCCAGAACAAATCGTGGCTCTTTTTCTCAGTCAAGTGGAAGGCTTGAGCCACAGATTTCGTAGGTTGTGAGACAAGCCCGGAAGCCAGGCTCCAATTTTATAGATTTTCGCCATAGGTTTGGGAAGTGTAGTGTTCTTCTAAGGGGATCATGGATACATTACATATCAGAGGCTGCTTCGAGGTTGGCTATTGTGTGTAGGACGATTCCTCGTCTGCCCCCAGATACTGATAGCTAACTCCATCTTGAAACTTATTGTAAGACCTAAGGAACAGCCACCAACAGATGAGGATACTAAAATTCAAACTATGAACTGCCGAAGCATCCGCAACAAAGTACCAGAGTATAAAAATTTCTAAAAAACCAATGAAGATCACATGGTACGGTAAGCTGGTTAAAGTTCGAAATTTCCAGCAGTAAGATTTCTTAAGTCAAGCTAAGTATACGTCGGTGGGGTGTGCTACTGGGAGGTTGAACTGTTGTACTTGTCGCAGTACTCAAGAAAAAAAAAATCTAGCGGGATATAAATGGAAGCTGAATGCGATGCTGCTTGGGGTTGACTTGGTAGAAAAGGATGATCGTGAAACCGGAGCTCTCGTTTTCTTTCGATCAGCATCCTCACCTTCAAATGTTCTAAATAAGGAACTTATTGATATTCTATAGCTCTCAACACGTATCACTCCCGTGGAGACTGCTAATCAAAATTAACTAATTACAGCACGCAAGGAGGCTTTTAAGCAGTCATTCTTATCTTGCTCCATACAGAAATGGGGCGGGAAAGAACCCTGATGTGTGACACAATGGAACGCTGCTCTTTGTGTTGGCTTTCAGATCGTAAGTGTAGATGTAGATGTATAACTGATTACTTGTATCGAGAAAATTTTTACACAGCACCTGTGTAATGCTGCAGATCACATTCTAACATTCTGCTTGGTGTCTGTTTGTTCTATATCGTGTCTCCCTTCCACTTCCGCGCAACGACGCTCTGAGCGTGTTTTTTAGGGAATTGACTAGTTTGAACCTGGGACCTGTTGCTGTTAAGGAGACGCCAGACCACACATGACATGTAGAGTTCAGAAGAGTCCATTGAGACTAGCGATGACATAACCAAATACTTAATGATTTCAGCGTCAGCTCCACTGCACTCCCTGTAAAAGAATCTTAATACTAACTAAATTTAGTGGAACGTGTTCAAGGCTTTCCTATTTTTAGTTAGCTGGTAAAATAACGTCAAAAAAGCAGTTAAGTTTACCATTGGAAATTTTATTCTACTCACAAAACATTGTTTAGAAATTGCACTATTGATAAAAGGAAATGCTTTAATACAGGATGGTAAAAACCAACTGCGTTCAACAAAAATGTGAACGAATATTCCCTGAATGGGTTTCCAAGTTCTACAATGGATCGAAGGATGACCTATGCCATATCACATCTATAATCTAGGTTTAAATTAAGTTTCACAAAAGAGAAAACTATCAAAATGGTCTACAGTGACCCTCAATTATCTTTAATTGCTTATCTAACTTGTCGTAAATTACAGTGGCTGATGTGGCTTCTCAATAACTATATAACAGAAAAATCATCGCGTTTCAGATTTTTACTTCAAGTGGCAAATGTGAACACTATGAGCTTTCATTGACGGTCGACACTATTATTACGCAAAAAGGGGGTGTAACAGATGAGACTTCTGCAGTTCTGAGTGAAGCTTTATGCGCTGTTATACGGCATCACGTGCGTTCATTACCTTGTCGGTGTTCGTCAGGGGGAGGTGGGAAGCACAGCTCCGCTCACCTCGCCGTCTCGGAAGCAACTCTCCGTCCTAACTTCTCCTTACTACAATTTACCGAAGCTGGCTTAAAAAAACTATCTGGCTGTGTTTTCATCTGACCAATGAGGGTCTCAATGTTAACCTTAAGCTCCGCCTACAAAAATTCTGTCTATCCAATGAGAAACGTTACACTTTTCGTGGTGGAGCAATGTTTTTAAAGTTTGCAACGTAACAGAGACGCGAAAAAGTCTAACGCTAAAACTTGCAGCTGGTGTGGTCCTTTTAGTGTTATCGTAAGATCTATACTGTTCTTCTGGAGAACTCTAGCTTTTAACATGGGCTGGGGGTGGTCCTGACGTAACAGAGACGCGAAAAAATCTCACGCTAAAACTTGCGACTGGGGTGGCCCTTTTCGTGTTATCGTAGGATCTATACTGTTATTCTGGAGGGCTCTAGCTTTTAACATGGGCTGGGGGGGTGGTCCTAGCGGTTAGCTGGCGACGTGGGTGTCCGCCCCTTATCGTAGGGCCTTCAGCTGAACACGGTTCTGCTCTCGGCTTTAATTCCCGTTTCTCCCCTCGGAACTGCGTCTGTCTCACGGTGGGAAGGTATGACATGCATTTAGGCATTCTTGTGTTAGTCTGTGGTATTCCATTTGCTCACTCGTTACTCGTATTACTTTGGTTAATTTAATGTCACGATTTATTCGGAGCTATGTGACATACTACTGGATTTGCTTATCGTGTCCGGGTTTTAATGGAAGGTGTTGGATTTGCCTGACACCTTACAACATATCAGTTATTACTAGAACTTACTGATTAATGATACTTAAAAGTTAATGAATTCTGATAAAGTGCGCCCTCCCCCCATGAACCATGGACCTTGCCGTTGGTCGGGAGGCTTACGTGCCTCAGCGATACAGATAGCCGTACCGTAGGTGCAACCACAACGGAGGGGTATCTGTTGAGAGGCCAGACAAACGTGTGGTTCCCGAAGAGGGGCAACAGCTTTTCAGTAGCTGCACGGGCAACAGTCTGGATTATTGACTGATCTGGCCTTGTAACACTAACCAAAACGGCCTTGCTGTGCTGGTAGTGTGAGCAGCTGAAAGCAAGAGGAAACTGCGGCCGTAATTTTTCCCGAGGGTAAGCAGCTTTACTGGGTGGATAAATAATGATCGCGTCCTCTTGGGTAAAATAAAATAGTCCCCCATTCGGATCTCCGGGCGGGGACTACTCAGGCTGACGTCATCAAGAGAAAGAAAACTGGCGTTCTACGGATCGGAGCGTGGAATGTCAGATCCGTTAATCGGGCAGGTAGGTTAGAATATTTAAAATGGGAAATGGACAGGGTAAAGTTAGATATGGTGGAAATTAGTGAAGTTCAGTCGCAGGAGGAACAAGACTTTTGGTCATGTGATTACAGGGTTATAAATACAAAATCAAATAGGGGTAATGCAGGAGTAGGTTTAACAACGAATAAAAAAATAGGAACACGGGTAAGCTGCTACAAACAGCATAGTGAACGCATTATTGTGGCCAAGATAGATACGAAGCCGAGCTCACCACAGTAGTACAGATCTATTTGCCAACTAGCTCTGCAGATGACGAAGAGACTGATGAAATGTGTGATGAGATAAAAGAAATTATTCAGATAGTGAGGGGAGACGAAAATTTAATAGTCATGGCTGGCTGGAACTCGACAGTAGGAAAAGGAAGAGAAGGAAACGTAGTAGCGGAATATGGAATGGGAGTAAGGAATGAAAGAGGAAGCCGCCTGGTAGAATTTTGCACAGAGCATAACTTAATCATAGCTAACTCATGGTTCAAGAATCATGAAAGCAGGTTATATACAAGGAAGAAGCCTGGAGGTACTGGAAGGTGTCATATAGATTATATAATGGTAAGACAGAGATTCAGTAACTAATGACAGCCTTGGAGGGCCAGGCCTAACAAAACTCTACCATTTTGTGAGCAAGATGTATGAGACAGGCGAAATACCCTCAGACATCAAGAAGAATATAATAATTCCAATCCCAAAGAAAGCAGGTGTTGACAGATGTGAAAATTACCGAACGGCTGCAAAATACTAACACGAATTCTTTACAGACGAATGGAAAAACTGGTAGAAGCCGACCTCGGAGAAGATGTGTTTGGATTCTGTAGAAATGCTGGAACACGTGAGGCAATACTGACCCTACGACTTATCTTAAAAAATAGATTAAGGAAAGGCAAACCCACGTTTCTAGCATTTGTAGACTTAGAGAAAGCTTTTGACAATGTTGACTGGAATACTCTCTTTCAAATTCTAAAGAGGGCAGGGGTAAAAAACAGGGAGCGAAAGGCTATTTAGAATTTGTACAGAAACCAGATGGCAGTTATAAGAGTCGAGGTGCATGAAAGGGAAGTAGTGGTCGGGAAGGGAGTGAGACAAAGTTGTAGCCAATTCCCGATGTTATTCTAACTGTATATTGAGCAAGCAGTAAAGGAAACAAAAGAAAAATTCGGTGTAGGAATCAAAATTATTGGAGAAGAAATAAAAACTTTGAGGTTCGCCGATGACATTGTAATTCTGTCAGAGACAGCAAAGGACCTGGAAGAGCAGCTGAACGGAAAGGACAGCGTCTTGAATGGAGGATATAAGACGAACATCAAAAGAAGCAACACGAGGATAATGGAATGTAGTCGAATTACATCGGGTGATGCTGAGGGAATTAGATTAGGAAATGAGAGGCTTAAAGTAGTAAAGGAGTATTGCTATTTGGGGAGCAAAATAACTGATGATGGTCGGAGTAGAGAGGATATAAAATGTAGACTGGCAATGGCAAGGAAAGCGTTTCTGAAGAAGAGAAATTTGTTAACATCGAGCATAGATTTAAGTGTCAGGAAGTCGTTTCTGAAAGTATTTGTATGGAGTGTAGCCATGTATGGAAGTGAAACGTGGACGATAAATAGTGTGGACAAGAAGAGAATAGAAGCTTTTGAAATGTGATGCTACAGAAGAATGCTAAAGAGTAGATGGGTAGATCACATAACTAATGAGGAGGTACTGAATAGGATTGGGGAGAAGAGACGTTTGTGGCACAACTTGACCAGAAGAAGGGATCGGTTGGTAGGACATGTTCTGAGGCATCATGGGATCACCAGTTTAGTACTGGAGGGAAGCGTGGAGGGTAAAAATCGTAGAGGGAGACCAAGAGATGAATACACTATACAGATTCAGAAGGATGTAGGTTGCAGTAGGTACTGGGAGATGAAGAAGCTTGCACAGGATATAGTAGCATGGTGAGCTCCATCAAACCATTCTCAGGACTGAAGACCACAAGGATAACAACAATAAAATGCGCATACGCGTTGTGAAGTAACAGAGATTGGACTGGAAGAATGACTTTGTGTAACTATACAGGCGTCAACAGAGTTTATAAAGATGCATCCTATACACTTTAATACTACTACAGTATATCCTACTGCCCTGATGGACTTACAAATATCTGCAGGCCCATTTAAAAATTACTTATGCCGGACTCTAGATAAGCTCTTTTCAAACTTTTGGACCACGACTCCCTTGACCTGAACGCATTCACCCGCGGCTCCTTTCGCATGTGGCAACCGGACTTATGTATGTGGTAAATAAACTTGTTTCTCTTGAACAATATACGAGTGAAGATGTTTCCTGCTTCTATATAATTTTCAAGACATTCCCCGTGAAATCCAGTGAGAGTTACTGTAATAATTTAGGGAAATATGCCCGGCCCCCAAATCAATCCACATTTGTTGAAAGCATTTCGACTTAAGTGTCGACTTCTAATGATGTTTATCATTTCTATCACTGATTGGAGAACCTCATGAAGGACACGTCTGTGATTCTTGGCGAATAATAAAATTGTGTTTCAAAACAGCATGACGTACCTCATTATGGATCTGAGCTCGCAATCCGGCGTCGAAGCCAGCGATACTACGATCTCTATCTGTATACACGCCTACACAGTTTTTACAAATAATTTTGTTTGCTTCCATAAATGAGTGTAGTATTTCAAAGAGGTCTGTTAGTTTGTTGCAAAATTTATTTTCCTGCAGAAAAGAAAAAAACCTTCGTGAAATTTGTTGTCATGTATAAACTGGAGTAGCAAATTAGATGACTACTGAAATGGCAGTCTGCATTTTCATCGAAAGAAATAGCAACGTTACCGCTACCTTCGAGTATTTCACGCAACTGATCACTAATATCCACAGCCATGTCGAGTATTCGACGACAAACAGTGTTTTCTGACAAAGGCTCGCTTGCCAGTTGTTTAGGAACTAACTCATCTTTTGAAACAGATACCACGTTCAGAGTAGCTGATAAAATAAAGTCTCACACTATGCTCTTTGCTACACGGTAGGCAATATTGTAAGATGAAAGAAGAACCTTTGTATGAATCGTGGCCCGTTCAGTGGAAGTTCTCTTGTTCTGTCACTTTTCTCAACTCGTGGTTTGTCTACCAGACTGCTTTGATCTGACTCCAATTGTAGTTTTATTATACATTGAACTGCCAAAAAAGGAAACTGGTATAGACAAGAGTATTCAAATACAGAGATATGCAAACAGGCAGAATACGGCGCTGTGGTAGGCAACGCCTCTGTAAGAAAACAAGTGTCTGGCGCAGTTGTTGGGTCGGTTACTACCGCTTCAATAGCAGGTTATCAAGATTGAAGTGAGTTTAAACGTGGTATTATGGTCGGTGCAATAGCGATTGGACGCAACATCTCCCAGGTAGCGATTAAGTGGGGATTTTCCCGTAAGGCAATTTCATGAGTGTACCGTGAATATCAGGAACCCGGTAAAACATAAAACTCCGAAATCTCTGCGGCCGGAAAAACATCCTGGAAGAACGGGACGAACGACGACTGAAGGAAATAGTGCTACGTGTCAGAAGTGCCACCCTTCCGCAGATTGCTGCAGATTGCTGCAGATTGCTGCAGATTTCAATGCTGGGCCATCAACAAATGTCAGCGTGTCGACCATTCAACGAAACATCATCGATATGGGCTTTCAGAGCAGAAGGCCCACTCGCCTCGGCCCGTCAACATCGACATTGGACTTTTGATGATTGAAAACATCGACGAGTGTCGTTTCAAATTGTATCGAGCGGATGGACGTGTACGGGTATGGAGACAACCTCATAATCCACGGACCATGCCTGTCAGCGGGGTACTGTTCAAGCCGGTGGAGGCTCTGTAATGATGTAGGGCGTGTGCAGTTGGAGTGATATGGGACCCCTGATACGTCTAAATACGACTCTGACGGGTGACACGTTCGTAAGCATCCTGTCTGATCACGTACATCCATTAATGACCAGTGTGCATTCCGACGGACTTGGGCAATTCCAGCAGGACAATGCGACACCCCTCACATCCAGAATTGCTAGAGAGTGGCTTCAGGAACACACTTCTGAGTTTAATCATTTCTGCTGGCCATCAAGCTCCCCGGACGTGAACGTTATTGAACATATTTGGGATGCCTTGCAACGTGCTGTTCAAATCTCCACCCCATCGTACTCTTGCGGATTTATGGATAGTCCTGCAGGATGCATGGTGTCAGTTACCTCCAGCATTATGCATTATTTAGACGTTAGTCGAGTCCTTGCCAAGTCGTGTTGCGGCATTTCTGCGCGCTCGCGTGGGCCCTACACGATATTAGCCAGTTACTTTGGCTCTTCAGTGTGTTAAGAAGCATGCTCTCAATAGTTAGAACCAACTGAGACACTGTGGTCGTTCTTCATTTCCAATAGTAGTAAATGTAAAACCGAAATTCAAATGTAGCCGTACTTCCTGTATTTTCGTCAGTTCGTGTCCTTAGAACTGCATAATACGCTTGAAACATCACATTTTGGACTTACACTTAGAAGTTTGTCCTTGCAAAGAGAAACGCAAATCACAGAAGACAGACAACAATTATCAATGTTCAGAATGTGCCTGCTAGATTACACTAGAGTCACACACGATGTTTCTTTACTCAGAAAGCAAATAAACCAGATTATTATTTTTATGAAACCACCATGACTCATCTACTGTAAGGCCACGTCTTAGAGACCATCCGCTTACAACAGTAACAGTGGCAAAGTTGCTGAAAGTTTTCACAGTACAATGCTTGACTATAAACCAGTATTCATGAAGGAGTATACTGAATTTTTTGTAGGCACTTCACATTGTTTCATTATACAGATTCTTCGCATTACATAACAATCAGAAATTACTAGACATTCTGTCATCGATTAGAGGGTGTTCCTCAAGTTGGCTGTCTGTGGCACTGATAGCCAGCAACTCAAATTTGATTGCGAAACGACGTATCCGCAATCTTATTTGTGGTTCAAATGGTTCAAATGGCTCTAAGCGCTATCGAACTTAACATCTGAGGTCATCAGACCCCTAGACTTAAAAGTACTTAAACCTAACTAACCTAAGGACATCACACACATCCATGCCCGAGGCAGGATTCGAACCTGCGACCGTAGCAGCGCGGTTCCGGACTGAAGCGCCTAGAACCGCTCAGCCAAAACAGCCTGCTTCTTATTTGTGACTGAAAACGTAAAAATAACTGCGTCATCGCCCCGAGAACGTGAACGCTGTATGCATGGCAGTGCGTGGCAACAGTGACTGAAACTAGGCCTTCCGCAACAGACACTCAGGTTGTGACATCTGACGTCACGCGCCTCGGGTGAGGTGACGGATGGGCTCCGGTTTTCACTTTTACCGTACACAGTGATTCACCCGCGTGCGTCTGCCCTGTCCTGTCCTACAGCTCGAGCGTTGACGGTAACACGCGCTGACGTCACGTCTACCCCGCCTGACATACAAATATATTTGTCGTCGCTCAGCCACGAACTCCGCCCACATGTAAGCGTCACATTATTAATGGATTCGTTCCTTGTTTCCGCTGTGATATTTCCATTAGGTGATTGTATCTCCTTCACGTGTTATTTATGGGCGCTTCCTACCTACAAACATGACACCCTATTAGGCTTGACTGCGGACAACAGCGTCACCTGCTGCTGCGGCAGCCATGTACATCGTCGAGCACCGCCCAAACGCTGTCTGTTGATAGAACTGCTGTCAGATGAATTTCTGGCACGATGAGACGTAAAAATACCACGTAAGTCTTTCCATTGCATTAGGGTGTTGGTAAAAGCGCACACAACGGAGTGAGGTCAAAAACTGTGGAGACCGACAGCCTGGATGCTGGTTAGAAATCTGCGACTCCAGACAGATATCTGTTAGCCTCAATTTCGGCGGTTTTGCGAAGATGCCAGCTCAAAACCTGTTCTGCTAAAGAAAAATGTACAACGCTGTTCCAGTGGCCTTAGGCGGTTTGGCAGACTACGAAAGTTTGGAAAGACGATAAGCCGTAAAGATATTCGTCACAGTTATGATTGGTTTGATGTCACTCGGCGTCCGTAAGTGAACCGAAAACTGACGAATCGTGACCAATGAAGTGAAATACAGTTCCTGGTTAGGGTGTGATGATTTAATAGTGGAGATCATAGTAGCACAGGCAGTAATATCATACTGTAAAGAAAAGGGCATAAAATTTCATTCTTACCAATCCATAGCCTGTCTCTTTTTCCGTAGTATTTCCAGTATCTTTTCAAGCAAAGCGCTGGTACGACTTCTTGCTGAGGTCCCACCCGATTCCTTTCCAGACTATCCTGAATTAAACATGTGCTCTGTTTCTGAGTAATTTCTTCACTTCCGGACGAATAATTGAAATCCTATTTTCCTACCCCTCTTTTTATTTCTAATAACATTAGCCCATTACCGATTTCATCGCAACACGCAACGTTTCTGTTGTCATCTAGAATGTTACTTCATCTGTTTGCTGTTCTTGTCTCGTTCCGCGCTTATTTGATGGGAGGAGCACGAATTTCAAACTGTTTACTGATATTCAGGATCTGTACTGTGTGTGTGAGATGGCAGTAAATTATACAGGGCGTTACAAAAAGGTACGGCCAAACTTTAAGGAAACATTCCTCACACACAAAGAAAGAAAATATGTTATGCGGACATGTGTCCGGAAACGCTTACTTGCCGGCCGCGGTGGTCTAGCGGTTCTAGGCGCGCAGTCCGGAACCGCGCGAGACTGCTACGGTCGCAGGTTCGAATCCTGCCTCGGGCATGGATGTGTGTGATGTCCTTGGGTTAGTTAGGTTTAAGTAGTTCTAAGTCCCATAGTGCTCAGAACCATTTGAACCATTTTTTGAAACGCTTACTTTCCATGTTAGAGCTCATTTTATTACTTCTCTTCAAATCACATTAATCATAAAATGGAAACACACAGCAACAGAACGTACCAGCGTGACTTGAAACACTTTGTTACAGGAAATGTTCAAAATGTCCTCCGTTAGCGAGGATACATGCATCCACCCTCCGTCGCATGGAATCCCTGATGCGCTGATGCAGCCCTGGAGAATGGCGTATTGTATCACAGCCGTCCACAATACGAGCACGAAGAGTCTCTACATTTGGTATCGGGGTTGCGTAGACAAGAGCTTTCAAATGCCCCCATAAAAGAAAGTCAAGAGGGTTGAGGTCAGGAGAGCGTGGAGGTCATGGAATTGGTCCGCCTCTACCAATCCATCGGTCACCGAATCTATTGTTGAGAAGCTTACGAACATTTCGACTGAAATGTGCAGGAGCTCTATCGTGCATGAACCACATGTTGTGTCGTACTTGTAAAGGCACATGTTCTAGCAGCACAAGTAGAGTATCCCGTATGAAATCATGGCGGTGAATATATATATATATATATATATATATATATATATATATATATATTGAAATTCAAACGTAACTGCATTATAATATTTTTCAGAATGGAAAATAAAAATATACTACTGACGGCAGTAAAAAAATTGCTGAAATATGTTTGGAAAAATTCCAGCAAACAGTGTCTTGCGTAAGGCGGAACGCCTCACTGACTCGAAAACATTATATACCTACTTCCAGCGTGAACTACAACCACAGTGATAGTTAATATTCTCATTGGGTTGTTGGAATGTTAGAAGCCTTGAGTTATTTAAAACGAGGCCATATCGTGACCCGTCGAAGAAGACTAAACGGCTGCAGTCAGCTATTATTCTGGTTCTGTGTTGTTTCGCCCACTGAAGACCTGTAACTTTACGTGCGGCTGTGAACAATGGCCTTTTGTGCGACATCCGACTCCAAACGCGTATTGCATCCGGTTACATTTGCAACGTTCGCTCGCTAATTGGTTGAGATGTACGTGCATTCACTGGCAATTCGTCCCGGGTTTGAAGCCGACTGTCGTTGAGAAGGCGTGACAATTGCCTCCGGTCCTTGTCGGTTAGGATAGGTTTACGAGCACTGTTCTTACACCGTGTTACGTAGCACGGAGTTGCTGGCACAGCCGTTCTTGTAGACACGTCTGTCTGCCTTTTCTTGATACAGCATCAAATGGGGCAATCTCATTCACGAGTCCTCTGAAACATCCCTTCGGTTCAGGAATGCTACCGTCGATAGGTATTTTGTGAGAGCGCTATTGCGAGATGGTAAGCGGCAGAATTGTAGAGCTATCACAGGAACTTCCTTGAACTATAGTAGTATTCATTTTGTCCTCATTGTTTTACCGCCTCTTTTTTCAGCAGTTACAGCTGTACAAGTCATGTATAGCCTAATACCGTCTTTTGCGACTGCAATAGAAGTCTTATTAAGACCGAACTAGTTTCACTTTATGTTGATGCATCTTGAGTCGTCACTGTAACAATGTGATTGTTCTTACAATTTCGTTTGCTAGGATCATGAACAGCTTACATGCTTTAAATTACTGCTGTGTACAGTGTTACATTATTATCATTTCTCACGGTTCTGTTCTCTTTTTTTGTCATCAGTCTTCTGACTGGTTTGCTGCGGCCCGCCACGAATTTCTACGTAATTCCTGACGTTCTTGTATACAGTGTTACAGACATGTTGAAGAAAATCAACAGACAACTCTTGATGGTAGGCGTAAACTAACCTGAAAAAGCGTGGTTTCAAAGTTTGGAAGAAGTGGCTTTAAATAATGACTCTAGGAATACAGGGTGACCCAAAGGTCCGTGAACATTTGAAAATTCGATGCGTAGTGAAATAATATACGAGGGTAAGTCAATTATTATCCGGAAGGTAGTTAGAAAATTTTATTGTAATCAAATAGATAACTTACAAGAACATCAATTTTCGACATAGTCTCCTTGCGTTCCAACGCACTTGGTCCATCGTTGAACAGGCTTCCTGTTGCCCTCATTAAAGAAGGTTCTCGGTTGAGCTGCGAGCCAGGAATGCACCGCTTCTTTCACTGTTTCGTCCGAGGCAAATCGACGGCCCCTTAGTGCTTGTTGGAGTGGACCAAACAAGTGATAGAAGGGGCACGATCGGGACTATATGGAGAATGATCCAGTACTTCAAATTTGAGTTTCTGGAGCGTTTCAGCAGTGTGGGCAGCAGTATGCGGGCGGGGATTGTCGTGCAGTAACACCTTTTGACAGTAATCCTCGGTGTTTGCTTCGAATTGCAGGCTTTATCCTGGCAGTAAGCATCTCATTGTAACGTTTATTGTCGAATCCTTTTCTCCATGATGTTCCAGTACTGGACCTTGTGCGTCTCAAAAGGCCGTAAGCATCAGTTTTCCTGCGGACGTTTTTCTTGAACGGCGAATTTGGATGTTTCCATTCCATGCTTTGCCATTTACTTTCCGCCTCGTAATGATGGATCCTTGTTTCGTCTCCAGTAATGATCCTGCCAAAGAAGTTTTCGGTTACCACAGTGATCCAAACGTTTTTGCAGATGTCCAAACGTGTTTGTTTATGCAACTGTGTGAGTTGTTTAGGGACCCACCTTGCACAAACTTTATGAAACCCAAGTCTGTTGTGTATGATTTCGTAGGCAGATACATGACTAATTTGCAGACGATGTGACACTTCGTCAGTAGTGAATCGCCTAAGAGAATCATTTCACGTGAACGCTCAACGGTCTCTTCATTTGTGGCGGTAAACGGTCGTCTGGCTGCTTCATCGTGCGTAACACTTGTGCGACCATTTCGGAATTTTTCAATCCATTCGAAGACACTCCGTTGTGGCAAAACACTGTTCCCGTACTGTACCGAAAGACATCGACGAATTTTGGCCCCTGATACGCCTACCGACCACAAAAAAATGGATCACTGAACGTTGCTCTTCTTTGGTGCAAATAGACAGCGGATCAGCTATGATTAACAGCATGGCAGCGATAACGAAACTAACCAAGCAGCTTGAAAATCGGAAAGGTGTAACAACAAATAAATAAAGTATGCGTTATCAACGTAAAACGACAGTATTACCAAAATAAACAAAAATATAACTAAACTGCGGAAAATAATTGACTTACCCTCATAGGTAGAGGGGTAAAAATTAACACACGTACTTGATATGATATGAGATTTTATTGAAATCAAAAAAGCCCTCAAAATGACCAAAAGGTGTCGCTTCATATGGTGCAAAAGCAATAATTGGTATGACACTTGATTTTTAGCAAATAAGATTTCTGTATAACAAATGTTAAGATTTCAGCCGTCATTCATCCACAGTACCTGTAGTCAATGGACAATGTTGTGAACAGCACTATACGGCATGTCAGTAGCTATGGCGTGGAATAGCCGTTGACTGTTGTCTTTTAGTATCCCTCATGAGGTCGGGCGATCGCGGTAGACTTGCGACTTCAGGTAGCCCTACAACCAAAAATCACAAGGATTGAGGTCTGGGGAATTGGGAGGCCAAGTATGACGGAAATGGCGGCTCAGAAAGCTATCCACAACGAACGAGGTGCGCAAGAGACTTTCACATGTGTAGCAATATGGGGAGGAGCGCCATCCTGCTTAAAAATCGTACCTTCCAGCAGGTGTTATCAGCCAGACTAGGGCTGATGCCATTCTGAAACATATGGGTGTACCTCACACCCGTCACGCTGATATCCTGAAAAGGAGCACGCCACATTTCCCTAAGATTATTCTAGGGTTTTCGGTAGCCCATGTTCTGCAGTTGTGTGTATTCTCATGGAGCGTCAATAACATGTTCCTGTACTGCACCGTTTGTTGGCTGGTTTTTGAAACAGACTTTTGGGTCACCCTGTTCTACAGCCCCCTACGTATCACCCAGAAGAGATCGCGAGGAGAAGATTAGATTAATTACAGCACACCAGAAGTCATTTAAACAATCGCTATTCCCGCGTTCCAAATCTCTAACAACTGGTACAATGAGTATCCTATGCCATGCACTCCACAGTGTTTTACAGTATAGCTGTAGATGTAGACATGTGTACGGTTTTATGACACAACTCTGTCACGGACATAGAATATATTTACTATTTTGAGTTTTGTAGGCCCACTGTCATCTCGCCGTTTCGTGTACATTGTTTTGGTATGATTCAAGTGGTCCAAATAGCTCTGAGTACTATGGGACTTAACTTCTGACGTCACCAGTCCCCTAGAACTTAGAACTACTTAAACCTAACTAACCTAAGGACATCACACACATCCATGCCCGAGGCAGGATTCGAACCTGCGACCGTAGCGGTCGCGCGGCTCTCTCGCGGCTCCAGACTGCAGCGCCTAGAACCGCTCGGCCACGACCCGGTCGGCCGATGGAATGGGACGTGCCCCCTATTGCTCTGTGTGTCTGTTTATATTTATCGAATAGTGTGTGTCTGTGTGCTTGTATTTATGTACATGTGTATGTCTGTAATTTTGTTTTTCTTATTTCATTTTTAATTTTTTATTTATAAATGAATTTTTACGGGGAACGTTATGTCCTCGTTTTGTGTGTGTGTGTGTGTGTGTGTGTGTGTGTGTGTGTGTGTGTGTGTGTGTGTGTGTGTCTGTGTGCGTGCGCGAGTTGCATGTAGGGAATTATTATGTCCCAACTTTCTGTAGAATTTATTTCTTGACTGTGGTACAGAGGGCGGTGAACTAGAGTGGTTACATTGCCTAGTTTATAATATAATTTTTTAAGTAAAGCACATTGGCAGTAGTTGCTGACAACAACTTACCTGAAGGGCTGAAGGTATTGCAAAACAGTCGCCAGTCATCGGAGCTCATTTATAAACGCGACTCGTCAGTGATGACAATTCTACTCCAGTCAGTGGAATTCCAAGCCGAAGGCGTGTCTGGAGACGCCCCAGACAGCGATGGGATACCAATCTGACTCGCCACCATACAGCCCGACAACCAGGAATGTTGATCTGAAATGACATTTATTTTCATAGCAGGATTCCATTGGTTGTCATCTACGGCACTCTCACAACACAGCTGTACGTCAACGATATCTTACGTCCCATTTTGTTACCGTTCACCTCAAGACAACCCTGGGCTTACATTTGAGTTAGATAACACCCGCCCGCACACGGCGAGAGTTTGGCCGGCCGGAGTGGCCGAGCGGTTCTAGGCGCTTCAGTCTGGAACCGCGCGACCGCTACGGTCGCAGGTTCGAATCCTGCCTCGGGCTTGGATCTTTATGATATCCCTAGGTTAGTTAGGTTTAAGTAGTTCTAAGTTCTAGGGGACTGATGACCTCAGAAGTTAAGTCCCATAGTTGTTGTTCGGTTGTATTTGGGGAAGGAGACCAGACAGCGAGGTCATCGGTCTCATCGGATTAGGGAAGGACGGGGAAGGAAGTCGGCCGTCTCCTTTGAAAGGTACCATCCCGGCATTTGCCTCGATCGATTTAGGGAAATCACAGAAAACCTTAATCAGGATGGCGGGACGCGGGATTGAACCGTCGTCCTCCCGTAAGTCCCATAGTGTTCAGAGCCATTTGAACCATCTTAATGGCCAGAGTTTATACTGCTTTCTTCGTTTTTGCCAAACCCTGCCTTGGCCAGGAAGGTCGCCGGATCCCTCCTCATCTGAGGACGTTTGAAGCGCTATTGACATTGCTCTTCAACCAGCTCTGGGTTTTGCCAGTTTGACGGAATTGTACACCATAATCTTCAGGAGGACACTCAGGAAATCTGCCAACCAAGGTCAAGCCGGATAACTGCTAGCATAAGGACCAGAGAAGGGCCAACACGTTATTAGTTTGCTCAAATTCGGATGTCCCGGCTCCTAAGTTTCTGAAATTATCCCCTCGTTTCTCCATTGAGCTCTTTCTCTTGATTAAATCATCCAGTTTTCCCGAAATTGTAATCATTTGTTTGCCTGTACATGTACGTCACATCTATCGATTTCCGTCCCATTCTTGTGTGTGTGTGTGTGTGTGTGTGTGTGTGTGTGTGTGTGTACATGAATTCCCTGACAGAGGGTTTGTCGAACCAAACCACCTTCTGGACTGTTTCTCTACCGTTCCACTCTCCGAAACGCGTATGGGAAACATGAATGCTCAAATATTTCCGTACGAGCCTTGATTTTTCTTCATTTATTATGATGATTATTTCTTTCTATGCAGGTAGGCGTCAATAAAATGTTTTCGAGTTCAGAGAAGGCAGTTGTTTGGAATTGCTTGAAAAGATCTTTCCGTGAGGAAAAACGCCTTTTTTTAAAAAAGAAATTGTAGTCTCCACAACTCACTTTCATATCGATGACACTTTCTCTGCCATTCCGCTGTAGTACAAAACGATGTGCTCCGTCAATCCTATCCGGTTAGGATTCCATAAAGCACAGCAACACTCCAGCTAGAGTATGTAGTCTTTAGCAGACATGTAGCAACTTTTAAGAGTTCTGCCAATATAACGCAGTCTTTGGGTCATCTTCCTCACAACGTTTTCTACATCATCGTTGAAATTTAAGTTGTTCATAATGGCAATTTCTAGGTATATAGGCGAACTGACGGGCTTTAGATTTGTCTGATTTATGTGTAATGCAAGTTTTAACCGATTTAGAAAAACTATGACCTTTTATAAAAAAAAAAATGGTTCAAATGGCTCTAAGCACTATGGGACTTAACATCTGAGGTCATCAGTCCCCTAGAACTTAAAACTACTTAAACCTAACTAACCTAAGGACATCACACAGATCCATGCCCGAGGCAGGATTCGAACATGCGACCTTGGCGGTCCCACGGTTCCAGACTGAAGCGCCTAGAACCGCTCGACCACTCCGGCCGGCCACTTTTTACACCACACACATACCGTGTCTAAATCATTTTGCAATTGGTTTCGAACTTCGTATGATCTGAATAGATGCTAAATCACTGCATCATATACAGGCAGTCTAAGAGGGCTGCTCGGATTGTTTGTATAGATTACGAACAGCAGACGGCGTATTACACTTCACTGAGGACCGCCAGATAACACTTCTGTTTTACTTGAAGATTTTTCGTCGATTACTACGAACTGTGGCTTTTCTCAGAGAGAAAACATAGCGCTTCAATCTAAATTCAGCTGTTTGTTAAACGCTAGTTTAGATTCTTATTAAGCTATTTCGCAATTAAAACAACTGTTATTGCCTAATCATACGTTTAGTAATGAAAAGTCTTCGCATGTACCTTTTGTAGCTACCCACAAGCATGTAGACGTCACAGATACAGTATTTATCCCACTAGTCGGCATGGCCGTAGGCAGTGTGCACTTAAGGGGCATGTTCTTGCATAGTAGCAATAATAGCAGCGCACCAGCGAATGAAAGAATATATTTTCCTCTCTCGACATCAATTATAAAGCTATACGCCACGAAGCAAGTAAATGGATAAAGTTTGGGAACGGTTAATCGTTACGTGTATTTTTTGAGAGGGAGTCCGTACAGCCGTCTCACAGAACAAAAGGATCCGGTCCCTTTTAGCCGGTAACATTAAATTTATGTGTTTGTTTCGTCATTCAGCGCCGTCACGTATACACTGAACAGTTAAGTTCATTTATACAATTTTTAACATAATTTTCAACTACGCCACCTTCATAATCATGTAAAGCCAACAACGGATATTATTTTCTCCAGTATTCTCTGTATCATACGGAGGTTCCAGTTCTTACTTTTAATTTCAGTTGACTTTGCAGTACCAAAGATTAACAACTTTTATACACGTCTTATTCCGATCTCCAAGTATGATAACCTACCAAGAGTGGGCAAAACGTGAGTTCTGATTTTGTGTATGGATTGAACGAGAATGGGCAACGAAATCAGTCGTGTTCTTGACCAAGGGCGTCGCACGCACGTACACCGTAAACGATTTAGGAAAACCACAGGAAATTTAAATGTCGGTTGTTGGATTGGAATTTGTATCCTGTTCCTCCAGATGGGGAGCCCATTGCGTTGGGCTCTGCACCGACTAACATGGCGACTGTGGTGGTACAGCAAACCTAAGGAAAAGTGAGAGCAGAATGTGTCGAATACAGTCTAATACAGAGGTTATCTAAAGGCTAGGACCTACACGTCTCTGTGGCCAGACGTTTCTCGTTACCTCTACATTTCTGCAAATGTGACTCGGCAATTCAAACATTAAATCCATATTAACTCTAGTTTCGGTCATCAAATTGCAATGGCATTTTGTATCACTGTCTGACAATGATTAGATCGAAATATTACATTTCCATGGAGATTAAATATAAGTCGACGGCTCCAAAATACCCAATTTCACACAGAAACGTAATATTCATGATTCCAGAATAGATAATCAGGAAATCGTGAGCATTTTCAAACAAAATCAAGATTTTCTTCAAGGAAAAAAATTACATTTAGTTTTAATTGCTCTGTTATTGTTTCTTGATTTACTTATAGTTAAAATTATGAACAAACAGAGGTTTGATTCAGATGAAAAGCAAAACCGAACGTTTCATCAAGGTTTCAGACCTTATAATTTTACAGAATATATACCAAAATAAGATGATGCAGAACTATATAAACTGCGCTTGTTTTGTTATGACTGAAACCGTATTGAAACTATCTTCGTGATGAAACAGATTATATTGAAACTGTCTTGAAGACGAGAGAGATTAGCCAAGCGTAAAGTAGTACTGGAAAGGACTACACTTACTTCGTAGCAGTCACTGCATCTATCATGGGTCATTTTAAGACAACAAGCCCGTCCAGCACAAAACTGCGTGGAATTAGCGTTTGCGCAGTAAATATATTCTGTTTTGGGTAATAAATTACATTTTTGTTCATATCTTAGGAATAAATAAAGAACTGTAAATTTGAAATATATCAGGGCCTCGTTCACCACCTCAGTTCATGGAAGAACTCAGCCCCTTTCAGGCAAGTGAAAATCTACGTGAAACTGTGTTATTTCTCCAACCTTTTGCATCAAGAATACTGCATTTCTCATTGATGGCTTCTATCTGTGGCTGGAAGCTCTTGTACAATGAATTAGTTTGGAATTTTCCGATGTAACGTCTACAAATGTGTTTCCTGTGTGCTAAAATTGTTGTACATCTTCACTCTTTCGCTTTACGTTTAGTGAAAGAGCTCATTTGGTTTTCAGAGACGCAATACTCGTCGAATCGTCGTTTTTTAAGAAATTTATACAGTTACGATCATGAATAGATTTTTGGGACCGAACCCCTGACTCTGAAGATATAATTGCTGAACAGTTCCAAGAAAACTTGAGTCTCATTTCAAATAAGTACCCTGCTCATACAATTATAGTCGGTGGTGACTTCATTCTACCCTCGATATGATCGAAAAATTATACTTTGAAAACCGGCGGCAGGCATAAAACGTCATCCGAAATTGTACTGAATGCTTTCTCAGAAAATTATTTTGAATAATTAGTTCATGAGCCCACTCGAAGCGTAAATGGTTGCGATAGCATACTTGACCTTTTAGTAACAAATAATCCTTGACAAATAAGTATTGTGACGAATACAGGGATTAGCGACCAGAAGGTAGTTGCTGCTAGGCTGAATACTTTAACACCTAGAACTATCAAAAAGAAACGCAAAGTATACCTACTTGAAAATCTGATAAAAACACTCTTAATGCCTTTTTTAAAGACAGTCTTCACTCCTTCCCATCTGATCATGTAAATGTAGAAAAGTTGTGGAATGTTTTCAAAGAGATAGTGTCGACAGCTTTGAGAGATACATACCACATAAATTAATAAGGGATGGTACTGATCCCCCATGGCACACAAAACGGGTCAGATCGTTGTTGCAGAAGCAACGGAAAAATATACATCAACGTAACATTCCCAAGATTGGCAAAGTTTTACAGATGTTCGAAATATAGCGCGTACTTCAATGCGATATGCTTTGAAAAATTTCCACAAAGAAATTCTGTCTCGAAATGTGGCAGAAAACCCAGAGATTCTAGTCATACATAAAGCACACCAGTGGCAAGACGCAATCAATACCTTCACTGCGCGATTACAACGGTGAAGTCACTGATGACAGTGCCACTAAAGCAGAGTTATTAAACACGGTTTTCAGAAACTTCTTCACCAAAGAAGACGAAGTAAATATTCCTGAACTCCAGTCAAAAACAACTGCAAATATGAGAGACATAGAAGTAGATATCCTCGGTGTAACAAAGCAGCTTAAATCACTTAATAAAGGCAAGGCCTCCGGTCCACATTGTATACCAGTCAGATTCCTCTCAGAGTATGCTGATAAAATAGCTCCATATTTAGCAGTTATATACAACCACTCGCTCACAAAAAGATCCGTACCTAAAGACTGAAAAATTGTTTAAGTCACACCAATACTCAAAAACGGAAGTAGGAGTAATCCGCTTAATTACAGGCCTATATCACTAACGTTGATTTGCAGTAGGGTTTTGAAACATATACTGTATTCGAACATTATGAAGTACCTCGAAGAAAACGATTTATTGACACGTAGACAGCACGGATTCGGAAAATATCGTTCTTATGAAACACAATTACCTCTTTATACTCATGAAGTAATAAGGGCTATCGACAGGAGATTTCAAATTGATTCCATATTTTTAGATTTCCAGAAGGCTTTTCCTCACAAGCGTCTTCTATCCAAACTGCGTGCCTACGGAGTACCGCCTCAGGTGTGCGAGTGGATTCGTGATTTCCTGTCAGAAAGGTCACAGTTCGTAGTAATAGGCGGAAAGTTATCGAGTAAAGCAGAAGTAATATCCGGCGTTCCCCAAGGAAGTGTTATAGGCCCTTTATGGTTCCTGATCTACACTCCTGGAAATGGAAAAAAGAACACATTGACACCGGTGTGTCAGACCCACCATACTTGCTCCGGTCACTGCGAGAGGGCTGTACAAGCAATGATCACACGCACGGCACAGCGGACACACCAGGAACCGCGGTGTTGGCCGTCGAATGGCGCTAGCTGCGCAGCATTTGTGCACCGCCGCCGTCAGTGTCAGCCAGTTTGCCGTGGCATACGGAGCTCCATCGCAGTCTTTAACACTGGTAGCATGCCGCGACAGCGTGGACGTGAACCGTATGTGCAGTTGAAGGACTTTGAGCGAGGGCGTATAGTGGGCATGCGGGAGGCCGGGTGGACGTACCGCCGAATTGCTCAACACGTGGGGCGTGAGGTCTCCACAGTACTTCGATGTTGTTGCCAGTGGTCGGCGGAAGGTGCACGTGCCCGTCGACCTGGGACCGGACCGCAGCGACGCACGGATGCACGCCAAGACCGTAGGATCCTACGCAGTGCCGTAGGGGACCGCACCGCCACTTCCCAGCAAATTAGGGACCCTGTTGCTCCTGGGGTATCGGCGAGGACCATTCGCAACCGTCTCCATGAAGCTGGGCTACGGTCCCGCACACCGTTAGGCCGTCTTCCGCTCACGCCCCAACATCGTGCAGCCCGCCTCCAGTGGTGTCGCGACAGGCGTGAATGGAGGGACGAATGGAGACGTGTCGTCTTCAGCGATGAGAGTCGCTTCTGCCTTGGTGCCAATGATGGTCGTATGCGTGTTTGGCGCCGTGCAGGTGAGCGCCACAATCAGGACTGCATACGACCGAGGCACACAGGGCCAACACCCGGCATCATGGTGTGGGGAGCGATCTCCTACACTGGCCGTACACCACTGGTGATCGTCGAGGGGACACTGAATAGTGCACGGTACATCCAAACCGTCATCGAACCCATCGTTCTACCATTCCTAGACCGGCAAGGGAACTTGCTGTTCCAACAGGACAATGCACGTCCGCATGTATCCCGTGCCACCCAACGTGCTCTAGAAGGTGTAAGTCAACTACCCTGGCCAGCAAGATCTCCGGATCTGTCCCCCATTGAGCATGTTTGGGACTGGATGAAGCGTCGTCTCACGCGGTCTGCACGTCCAGCACGAACGCTGGTCCAACTGAGGCGCCAGGTGGAAATGGCATGGCAAGCCGTTCCACAGGACTACATCCAGCATCTCTACGATCGTCTCCATGGGAGAATAGCAGCCTGCATTGCTGCGAAAGGTGGATATACACTGTACTAGTGCCGACATTGTGCATGCTCTGTTGCCTGTGTCTATGTGCCTGTGGTTCTGTCAGTGTGATCATGTGATGTATCTGACCCCAGGAATGTGTCAATAAAGTTTCCCCTTCCTGGGACAATGAATTCACGGTGTTCTTATTTCAATTTCCAGGAGTGTATATTAACGACATAGGAGACGATCTGAGTAGACATCTTAGATTGTTTACAGATGATGCTGTCGTTTACCGTCTTGTAAAGTCATCAGATGATCAAAACGACTGGCAAAATGGTTTAGATAAGATATCTGTATGGTGCGAAAAGTGGCAATTGACCCTGAATAAAGAGAAGCGTGAAGTTATTCGCATGAGTACTAAAAGAAATCAGCTAAATTTCGATTACGCGGTAAGTCACACAAATCTGAAGGCTCTAAATTCAGCTAAATACTTTTTGCTGTATACATGGAAGAAGCCTGGAGATACTAAAAGGTATCAGATAGATTATATAATGGAAAGACAGAGATTTAGGAACCAGGTTTTAAATTGTAAGACATTTCCAGGGGCAGATGTGGATTCTGACCACAATCTATTGGTTATGAACTGCAGATTGAAACTGAATAAACTGCAAAAAGGTGGGAATTTAAGGAGATGAGACCTGGATAAACTGAATGAACCAGGGGTTGTACAGAGTTTCAGGGAGAGAATAAGGGAACAATTGACAGGAATGGGGGAAAGAAATACAGTAGAAGAAGAATGGGTATCTCTGAGGGATGAAGTAGTGAAGGCAGCAGCCGATCAAGTAGGTAAAAAGACGAAGGCTAATAGAAATCCTTGGGTAACAGAAGAAATATTGTATTTAATTGATGAAAGGAGAAAATATTAAAAAGGCAGTAAATGAAGCAGGCAAAAAGGAATGCAAACGTCTCAAAATGAGATTGACAGGAAGTGCAAAATGGCTAAGCGTGGATGGCTAGAGGACAAATGTAAGGATGTAGAGGCTTGTCTCACTAGGGGTAAGATAGATACTGCCTACAGGAAAATTAAAGAGACCTTTGGAGAGAAGAGAACCACTTGTGTGAATATCAAGAGCTCAGATGGCAACCCAGTTCTAAGCAAGGAAGGGAAGGCAGAAGGGTGGAAGGGGTATATAGAGGGTTTATACAAGGGCGAAGCACTTGAGGACAATATTATGGAAATGGAAGAGGATGCAGATGAAGACGAAATTGGAGATAAGATACTGCGTGAAGAGTTTGACAGAGCACTGAAAGACCTGAGTCGAAACAAGGCCCCGGGAGTAGACAACATTCCATTAGAACTACTGATGGCCTTGGGAGAGCCAGTCATGACAAAACTCTACCATCTGGTGAGCAAAATGTATGAGACAGGCGAAATACCCTCAGACATCAAGAAAAATATAATAATTCCAATCCCAAAGAAAGCAGGTGTTGACAGATGTGAAAATTACCGAACTATCAGTTTAATAAGTCACAGTTGCAAAATACTAACGCGAATTATTTACAGACGAATGGAAAAACTGGTAGAAGCGGACCTCGGGGAAGATCACTTTGGATTCCGTAGAAATGTTGGAACACGTGAGGCAATTCTAACCTTATGACTTATCTTAGAAAATAGATTAAGGAAAGGCAAACCTACGTTTCTAGCATTTGTAGACTTAGAGAAAGCTTTTGACAATGTTAACTGGAATACTCTCTTTTAAATTCTGAAGGTGGCAGGGGTAAAATACAGGGAGCGAAAGGCTATTTACAATTTGTACAGAAACCAGATGGCAGTTATAAGAGTCGATGGACATGAAAGGGAAGCAGAGGTTGGGAAGGGAGTAAGACAGGGTTGTAGCCTCTCCCCGATGTTATTCAATCTGTATATTGAGCTAGCAGTAAAGGAAACAAAAGAAAAATTCGGAGTAGGTATTAAAATTCATGGAGAAGAAGTAAAAACTTTGAGGTTCGCCGATGACATTGTAATTCTGTCAGAGACAGCAAAGGACTTGGAAGAACAGTTGAACGGAATGGACAGTGTCTTGAAAGGAGGATATAAGATGAACATCAACAAAAGCAAAACGCGGATAATGGAATGTAGTCAAATTAAATCGGGTGATGCTGAGGGAATGAGATTAGGAAATGAGACACTAAAAGTAGTGAAGGAGTTTTGCTATTTAGGGAGTAAAATAACTGATGATGGTCGAAGTAGAGAGGATATAAAATGTAGACTGGCAATGGCAAGGAAATCGTTTCTGAAGAAGAGAAATTTGTTAACATCGAATATAGATTTAAGTGTCAGGAAGTCGTTTCTGAAAGTATTTGTATGGAGTTGTGCCATGTATGGAAGTGAAACATGGACGATAAATAGTTTGGACAAGAAGAGAGTAGAAGCTTTCGAAATGTGGTGCTACAGAAGAATGCTGAAGATAAGGTGGGTAGATCACGTAACTAATGAGGAGGTTTTGAATAGGATTGGGGAGAAGAGAAGTTTGTGGCACAACTTGACTAGAAGAAGGGATCGGTTGGTAGGACATGTTTTGAGGCATCAAGGGATCACAAATTTAGCATTGGAGGGCAGCGTGGAGGGTAAAAATCGTAGAGGGAGACCAAGAGATGAATACACTAAGCATATTCAGAAGGATGTAGGTTGCAGTAGGTACTGGGAGATGAAGAAGCTTGCACAGGATAGAGTAGCATGGAGAGCTGGATCAAACTAGTCTCAGGACTGAAGACCACAACAACAACAACACTTAGGGATTACAGTTACAAATAACCTAAGTTGGAACGATCACATGGATAATATTGTGGGTAGAGCAAACCAAAAACTGCGATTCATAACACTTACACAGGTCTACTAAAGAGACTGCTTACACCACGCTTGTCCGCCCTATTCTGGAGTATTGCTGTGCGGTGTGGGATCCGAATCGGATGGGACTGACAGGTGACATCGAAAAAGTATGAAGAAGGGCAGCTCGTTTTGTATTATCGCGAAGCAGGGGAGATAGTGCCACAGACATGATACGTAAATTGGAGTGGCAATCATTAAAACAAGGGCGTTTTTCGTTGCGACAGTTTTCTCTTCCAGTTGCGAAACATTCTGTTGCCACCCACCTACATAGGATGAAATGAACATCACGATAAAATGAGATAAATCAGGGCTCGCACGGAACAACTTAAGTGCTCGTTTTTCCCGCGTGCCGTACGAGAATGGAACGATAGAGAGACAGCTTGAAGTTGGTTCATTGAACCCTCTGCCAGGCACTTTATTGGGGATAGAAGAGTAATCACGTAGATGTAGATTTAAACGTTTAATGTATGAAGCTGATAAATTTATAGAAAACATGTGAACAGGTACGACAGAAAAAAAATCACAAAATTGGTTTGTAGTGACACGAACTATAATATTTTGCCAGTTTCCTTACAGAGGTATTCTGTTTTATGTGGAGTACCACGGACATAGCTATGCTCAATCTGCGCCACGTGTCTCTGCATGCAGCAGAAGGCCGCTCCGCTACAGTAAAAGCTGTGGAAGTCCCCAGTGGTTTGACAGTTCTGGCACTTCCCAACCAACACTACTTTCTACCTTAATGGTACTGCCTCAGCAGCAGTGTCGTCACCGTAACCGACGTCTCAAGTACTGGAAAATAAACGTTTACAATTACAGAGATATCAGGAGTTCTAACATTTTTGCCTGTAACGGCTTTTGAAGACCTAGTTTCTTACGATGGGAGCTAGTGGTGGCTTTTTCTTTGAGCTGTCGCAACACTCGGTGAGACAGACTTTCTGTAGGACCGTAATCGGCCGATGATCATAAAGAGTAAATATGCTTGTGGTACAGAACTGTATGACTCACAAACTCCTATCGTGAAATTTCAACAATAGAAATTTAGCTTCCATTGTTGTAGTGCTACTACAAAAAGTCTTCCACCGACTATGAGCTTGAAATTATCTATTCAAATATTTAATGTCAGTTGATATATGCGGTAACACGTGTGATGCTGAGAATAACGTGATTCGTCAGTATGTAAGTCTTAGAGCAATACGTATAAACATCCGGTTCGGGAAGTTCTGATGAATTTAATTGAAATTGTATCATTAGTAGCTCCGTGTTCGAATAGTACACAGTTCTGTAAGTTTTTATCATCTGCGTTGACACGACAAATGGAATAATTACTGACACATCAAATGCATAGAATTGCGGATTATAGGAATTTTTCTACTTTTTTAACAAATGATGTTGAAAGTGGCGTACCTCGAAGCATTCATATTCTTCCGATCCATTAAGTGTGAAAAAAGTGCAAACCACGACTGAAATATATACGAAAGCAATGTTGCATGTCGTCGTTGCTTGGGAGATTCTGGGGGTGTTTTCAGTCACATAATTAGAAAGGTTTCCGTCCTTCACTCAGAGTGTCTTGCGTTTAGCTGTGGAGAGCGCGTGAGAACTTTTCAGAAGTCATATGTATTGCTGACGACGAAGAGGGTGAAACTCGGACACGGCACTTAGTCTGCTACTCTCGTGTAGCACTAACGATCATAAAACTGTCACAAACCCTCATCCCACGGGACACTGCGGAGAGCTTTAGAATTTAATAAAGACACTGTCTCTGTCTGGTGATCACCGAACTGTACTTCACTACTTCTTCCTTTTTACGGCTTAATACGGCGACGAAGATTTTCGCCACTAGGATTTGAAGCAGCCACCGCCACACAGGACTTGACCTACATTGCAGAGGTGCTAATTTGACATGTCACTGCCGTTGTTTTCTGGGATGGCATCATTAGCAACTAAACTTTCAAGTCCCTTTGTTAGTACGTGTGTGACATAGTTCGATCGCTAACTTGTTGATAGCTACCACTGTTGACGCAAAGAGAATGAAAAGAGACAAGTACCTAGAATTAGTTTTTATTTTCATTTTATCATAAAATACTTTAGTTGAACGATGCCGAGAGAACACTTCTTTGTCTAATTTTTCTGACAGTGTTTTGTGAACATTTTCTTTTCGGGAATTTACTTACTGATTTATCAAGCTAATAACTTGTTTTTCTCGTGATGTTCTGCTTAAATTACATCATATTACATGTTCTGCTCGTTATATTTTCTGACATCTTCTTGTAAACAGTTCTGAAAAAATTTTCCAGTACACTCTACAGCATTTTTCTGTGAAATATTCTTAGCCATCTCCATACCGACTGCCGATGAAAGAGCTTGTTTTGGGCGTTAGACGTATTGATCCTTAATCCCATACTAAAATATATAGTAATAAGCCAAGTTAAATCTTTACAGAGAAGCCAAAAGTTTCAGTATCAAGTTTTCTGCAGAGAAGTAGTGTGTCAGAATTATCTCTGCATTTGGAAGTATGCAAGATAGTTACAGCCTTGAATGTGTCACATTTAGTTCTAATCTGGAGGCAAAATTACGCCACATAATACCCCACTTCACTTACAACAACCGACCTTCTGGCCGATTTTTGTCTACACAGTTAGCTGTTTTTTAAAGGTTGTCGTCTTGTTTTCACCTGTTAAAATCTTATGCCTGAAAATGGCTTAGTGCCGAAATTGCAGTCCTAAAAAGAAAGTCTATAAGCTGAAAGCAAGATGAAAACTTTTGCATAATTTATAGTAGTTATGGGTCCATGTTAGGAGAAAATAAAATTGGCTGGGTTATTCCGGTAATGTGTCTCAATCACCTGAAACTGTGCAACTATAAATTTCGCAATACAAATCTTCTGTGGCCCTGAAAGGGTCACCAAGAAGAAGCTCTTTTAACTTTAAAATTACGTGAGTGACAAGCATTTTATATCGTTAGTGAATCACCAAACATTTGACTTTTTTTTTAAATTGGGTTGATATTAAGGAAGAGTATGAAGGCATTTCTTCCTGTGTTATCAATATTATGGACATCAATTTTCCTTTTAAACTGTAATGGATTAATTTCAAGAGGTATTTCATCAGACAGAAGAATTAGTTTGAAGCTGAAGCTAAAAATAAAAACTCCTTAAGTCATGTCTTCCGAATGGTATGGGTGAATGTGGCATTTCACTGTTAGTGTACTCTTTTGTACAATCAAAACATTTTTTGAAATGAATTGCCGAAGGATATAGTCACATAGAACATCATCGAATGACAGACAATTTAAATTAGCCAATTTTACACAGAAATGCAATGACATAATATGAGACTTGAATTGATGGGTTAGAAAATGTTATTTTCCGGGACTGTCCTTTTATCCTATATTTTTGTGGTTTCTATTACGTCAGAAATCCCTCACCGCCTCCAGCGTACCCCTCTCCATTTCAATACAAATGTGATTTTAATTTTCGTGTAACTAATGAAACCTGTTCCAGAACAGTCTTCTTGTTTTGTGACTCAGTAATAAAAGACGTTTGTTAACTATAGATGTGTTTTATCTTCACTCTCCCACCTCCGTTCCTCTGATACTCTTATCGCATGAAACTTGATGGTATTAGTTTAGCTGTCAGTTCCAGCATTTTATGTTTGTTTCTTAACGATATCAGCGTTTTCTTGCGCCAGAAGAAATTAAGTATTTATGAGCCATAATATTTTACTTTCACCGGTATTCGTGCAGTAATATGAGGCTGCAGAAGTACATGAACGTACCCCGTGTTTCAAACATAGCTCTGGTACTAAAGTTTACTGCTCCCAACATGCTTTCAAACAACCCGACATACTAACATGTAACAAGCTTGTAAGTAACAGCAGAAACTCAAATAATCCTATCCATTATACACTAAACAGAAAAGCTGAAGTGTTTGGTCGGAATGCTCTTTATATTTGATTATATTTTCCAAAACGGAAAATAACCGCTGAAGCCGTAAATGGATATTAATGATCACAAACCAAATGATAGTGTTTACTGATTGTTTGTGTCTAGTTGAATAACGATTCAAAACGTCGCGAAGGCCACCAAGCAGATAGGCCAAATAATATACGTGAAAGTGAAGGATCTATTTCGTTGAACATCTAGAAACATATAGTTCGTCACTCACGAGAGTCACTGATATAACAAAACCTCATTCTGTATCATCAAAGCCATAAACACACTGCCGGCGGACAAAAAGCAACTAACAGTGAGTTGCATTATTTCAAAATATGAACACAGAATGTCATTAGCTTCCGTTTCGCAAATTATCTCGTTATATGGCTTCATGGATTAAAACTCTAATTATTACCATGACAGGTTAGTATTTCCCTCTGTGAATAGACCTCTACTATTTCAGTAAGCAGTTATCTTTCATTTTTTAACAATTGTCCTATAGTCATTTAATATAAAGCCGACAACGGCAGACAAATAGCTAGTACTTTGTTATTCAAAATACAGCAAAGCTTTCGAAGTATCGATATTACTGTTACTTCTATCATGCCCGTTAACAGAAATAGTTCCGCGTTTTCAGATAAATTCACAAAACTCACAGGCAGTGGGGGAGTAGATATAATTACAGGACCATAATATGGCCAGTCCGCACATATCTGCCAGATTTAAGATTTACTTTTAAGATTTATAAAAGAGGAAGAAGAAATGATGTGAGAGGATGATGAATTGTAGGGAAGATGGAAAAATTTTGGTTAAGATGTAACACAGAAGTATACAACCTTATAAAAAAGAAATGTTACAGATGAAATTAGGAACTGAAGAGGAACATACTATGAGCACATCGAAAAGCTGTGTCTTTGCAGACTCAAATAACTGTAAAAAATTTGAAAAAGTTAAGCTGGAATCCAACCGTCTTGGAAAAGTGCAGGGAGGACAAGAAGAAAACAATATAAAGAAACAAAAGTTTGAAGAGTGGATAAACTGCGGAAGACGAAACGGTCCAAGAACGTAGGGAAAAGTGAGAGTAGAGAAAGAGAAGAAAAAAATAAACATATAAAATGATAATGAAGAGAAGCAAACATGGGGGCGTAAATGACGTCCTTAGCTGATGTGTAACGGAAGACGACGAAGTTATTTCTGGGCACATAATTAACTTCAGGTAAATACTGTCCTAAACCTATCTATACACTGTTGAAAGTTCTCGTCCCTGGTGGTATTAACGAAACAAGGTGGACGCTACATCTCAGCAGCTTATATCATACTGCTTCTGGATGGTAGAGCCGAAAGTTTAAACGACGAGTTCCGAGGCAAACAATGTACTGTCAGTGCAATGCCATGTAATGATTGGGCACCGTTAGTCAATTAGTTTCCTATTTCATAAAGTGATTGGTCTCACATATAAGTTTGGTATATGAATCTTTGGTATCTGGATCGACTGTGAGCGAGCAGCGACGTTGTAAGCTGTATCGCATAAGTTAAGTGAGTATCTTTGAGCTGCGAGAGGGTGCAGATAATGTTTAGCTTTGGTAGAAAGAACTGTCGAAGTGAGGAAGCTATGGAAGTATTGTGATTCAAATTTAATGTCTCAGATTATCATTTTGTTCAGTCAACATGATTATGAAACTGATTTGAGAAGGAATAAATCTATTGGAGTGTCAGGTTTTGTATTATCGCAAAATATGGGAGAGAGTGTCACAGAAATGATACAGGATTTGGGCTGGACATCATTAAAAGAAAGGCGTTTTTCGTTGCGACGGAATCTTCTCACGAAATTCCAATTACCAACTTTCTTCTCCGAATGCGAAAATATTTTGTTGGCACCGACCTACATAGGGAGGAACGATCACCATGATAAAATAAGGGAAATCAGAGCTCGTAGGGAAAGATATAAGTCATCCCATGTAGGTTTTCACGGCCGGCGTCTTCATCAGTAAACACTTCCGAGCTAAATTGCCGTGGTCGATCTGTAGAACTTCTTCTCCCTGACGTTTCGTTCTCAACTACGGAGAACGTCTTCCGAGGTGAGTCGACGACTGGCTGCTAGGAGCTGGGGCCGCCGCTTATATGGAGATCGTAGAGGGCGCCACCGCACGTCACGTGGCGTCGATGTGTAGCTATCTCTGTTTTCTCGATTGCAGGCAGTCGATTGTCACGTGATTGATGCAACGTCGACCGCCATATCTTGTCCGATTTTAATCCTTCTTCTTTACGATTAAAATTGTATTGATGTTTGTGGATTTTAATTGCCTCTCTATACATACGTGTATAATAATGCGACGTCCACGCTAGCACGCTTGTCTCACCAAATTTTATTTCGTGATCTCCATCCTTAAAAACATGTTCCGCTATTGCCGATTTGTCGATATGTCCCAAGCGACAGTTTATTTTGTGCTCCGTCAAACGTGTATTGAAGCTTCTTTTTGTAGTTCCTATGTAAACCCTGCCGCAACTACACGGAATTTTATATACCCCTGGGGTGGCTAGGGGGTGACGAGCATCTTTTGTTGATCTTAGGCATTCACTAATTTTCTTAGTAGGTCTGAAAATAGTCTCCACCTGAAACTTGGCTAATACTTTCCCAATGTGATCCGTGATGTTATGGATGAACGGAAGAAATACTTTTCCAGCTGATGGTTGTTGCTGTCTCCTATTCTTAGGCATTTTTGTACTTGGGTGAAGTGCTCAGTTAATCTCGTTTCTCGTATAACCATTTTTCGCAAAAGCCATTCGTAAATGATTTAGTTCTTCTTGTAAGTAGCCTGGTTCACAAATATTATTGGCCCTATCCACTAGTGTTTTTATGACCCCCCTCTTTTGGCTAGGGTGGTGGTTTGAGTTCTTATGGAGGTAGCGATCAGTATGTGTACCTATCCTGTAGAACTTATGGCCTAAGGTCCCATCCGCCCGTTTGATAACTGATACATACAAAAAGTTAAGTTGTCCATTATTCTCTTTCTCCATGGTAAATTTGATCTTTGGGTTGATGCTATTTAAGTGCATCAGGAAAACACTCAAGTCCTCTTCCTCATGATTCCATATTACAAAGGTATCATCCACATACCGATACGACTCCGAGGGGCTTTTTGTGGCCGACTGCAGTGCTTGATGTTCAAAATATTCCATGAATAATTTCGCAATTGCGGGGCTTAGGGGGCTTCCCATGGCTACCCCATCAATCTGTTCATAAAATTCACCATTGTACTGAAAATAGGTCGAGGATAGACAGTGTTGGAACAAGGCCACTATATCAGTAGGGAACATATCTTCTATATGAGAGAGAGCTTCATCAACTGGAACCATAGTGAACAAAGACACTATATGAAAACTGACAAGGATGTCATTAGGACCGACAGTAATTTCCGTCAATTTCTCAATGAAGTGTAGAGAGTTTTTAATATGACTTTCAGTTTTGCCTATGTAAGGTTGTAACAAAGAGGCAAGGTGTCTGGCTAGTTCTTGGGTAGGAGATCCAATTGCGCTGACTATCGGTCTCAAAGGAACATCAGGCTTATGTATCTTTGGTAATCCATATAATCTCGGAGGATAAGCCTCCGTTTTACAAAGATACTTTTTAACTTATATAGGAATGGAAGACTTTTATCAGACGATTGGTGGCATTCAGCACATTCGTTGTGGGATCCTTTTTCAACTTCTTGTATGTGCTGGGTTTCAGGAGATCACTGATCTTCTTGTGATAATCCTCAGTATTCATTAACACAGTAATATTTCCCTTGTCAGCAGCAACTATAATAACATTCTTGTCTACATTGATCTCCCGCAATGCCTTCCTTTCCCGTTAAGACAGATTGCTGCTGGGTGGCTTAGCTTTACGTAATATCCTGGAGGTTTCCATCCTAATTTCATCAGCAGAATATATTAGCAATAATCTCCTCCATAGGAACCTTGGATGGAGTAATTGCAAAATTCCCTCCTTTAGACAGAACAGAAAGTTCTTCCTTAGACAATTCTTTTTCCGATAAATTAGTAACCGTTTGAGTATTGTTTGGAATTGAGGGAAATTACTGTCGGTCCTAATGACATCCTTGTCAGTTTTCATATAGTGTCTTTGTTCACTATGGTTCCAGTTGATGAAGCTCTCTCTCATATAGCCGATATGTTCCCTACTGATATAGTGGCCTTGTTCCAACACTGTCTATCCTCGACCTATTTTCAGTACAATGGTGAATTTTATGAACAGATTGATGGGGTAGCCATGGGAAGCCCCCTAAAACCCGCAAATGCGAATTTATTCATGGAATATTTTGAACATCAAGCACTGCAGTCGGCCACAAAAAAACCCTCGAAGTGGTATAGGTATGTGGATGATACCTTTGTAATATGGAATCATGAGGAAGAGGACTTGAATGATTTCCTGGTGCACTTAAATAGCATCAACCCAAAGATCAAATTTACCATGGAGAAAGAGAATAATGGACAACTTAACTTTTTGTATGTATCAGTTATCAAACGGGCGGATGGGACCTTAGGCCATAAGTTCTACAGGAAAGGTACACATACTGATCGCTACCTCCATAAGAACTCAAACCACCACCCTAGCCAAAAGAGGGGGTCTTAAAAACACTAGTGGATAGGGCCAATAATATTTGTGAACCAGGCTACTTACAAGAAGAACTAAATCATTTAAGAATGGCTTTTGCGAAAAATGGTTATACGAGAAACGAGATTAACTGAGCACTTCACCCAAGTACATAAATGCCTAAGAATAGGAGACAGCAACAACCATCAGCTGGAAAAGTATTTCTTCCGTTCATCCATAACATCACGGATCACATTGGGAAAGTATTAGCCAAGTTTCAGGTGGAGACTATTTTCAGACCTACTAAGAAAATTAGTGAATGCCTAAGATCAACAAAAGATGCTCGTCACCCCCTAGCCACCCCAGGGGTATATAAAATTCCGTGTAGTTGTGGCAGGGTTTACATAGGAACTACAAAAAGAAGCTTCAATACACGTTTGACGGAGCACAAAATAAACTGTCGCTTGGGACATATCGACAAATCGGCAATAGCGGAACATGTTTTTAAGGATGGAGATCACGAAATAAAATTTGGTGAGACAAGCGTGCTAGCGTGGACGTCGCATTATTATACACGTATGTATAGAGAGGCAATTAAAATCCACAAACATCAATACAATTTTAATCGTAAAGAAGAAGGATTAAAATCGGACAAGATATGGCGGTCGACGTTGCATCAATCACGTGACAATCGACTGCCTGCAATCGAGAAAACAGAGATAGCTACACATCGACGCCACGTGACGTGCGGTGGCGCCCTCTACGATCTCCATATAAGCGGCGGCCCCAGCTCCTAGCAGCCAGTCGTCGACTCACCTCGGAAGATGTTCTCCGTAGTTGAGAACGAAACGTCAGGGAGAAGAAGTTCTACAGATCGACCACGGCAATTTAGCCCGGAAGTGTTTACTGATGAAAGATGTAAGTGTTCATTCTTTCCGCGGGCTATACGAGATTGGAATAATAGAGAATTGTGAAGGTGGTTCGATTAACCATCTGTCAGGCACTTAAATGTGATTTGCAGAGTATCCATGTAGTTGCAGATGTAGATGTATATGAGATGAATACAATAATGATGTTACCTTTTCTTCACTATTGCTGCGCCATCGAACTACCTTGGTTATTGTACTGAAAGTTGTTGGATTTAAGAGATAGTAACGTGTGTTGTTTGGATGTTGTGAAGTTCACTAAATTTAAAATGGCCTTCAGAATTTTTTCTCCATATACAAGAAAACATAGTGTTATCATTTTTGTGAATATTTCATTTTCTTACCCACCTTTCTCTTACAATTCTTTCTGCTGGATCATCCAAACTAGTATGTTCGATAAACTGTTTGATTCACAGTTAACAGTGAACTCATTGCACCTCACGAGTGTCTCTGTATAGATGTAGTAACTTGCAGCTTTAGCATAGCGGTGAGCAAGACAGAGCAGTACTACAACGCGTTATCCAGATTTGCGCAAAACAGAGGCAAGGAGAAAAGATTATGATTTATTTTTTTAGTTATTCAGTCATGGTCAACTTATGTTATTCAGAGACAGTTTTTTTGGTCAGATTTTTAAAAGCCACTTACTCTCGGTTTCATGTCAAAGTTAGTTATTCAGGCAGTTTATACTTTTCGAAATTCTTGCTTTTAGATTGCTAACTTTCACAGTATGAAAGACTTCCCTTTTCATTTCGACAATTATTATTACAGCGCAGCTTTGCCTTCACGTTACGACAATACAAGTTTCATTGCGTGATTTCATTTATTATCACAGCTCAGGCTTACAATCAAGAACAGTGTAGTTCAGACATATTTTTATTTATTTAGATAACTTCCAAAAGTACCATGGTATTCCTGGACGGTGGAAAACATGGGGACTCTATGTTAGAGTGCACTGTGGGAACGGACTGTTTATATTTGTTCAGGAAATGTATGTTCTTATACCGAGAACATCGAGGTGATACAGTAGCGAGGGGCGAAAGAAAGGTTACTAGGCGTTGTGGACACACTTGATCAGTATCATCTGCTAGCAAGTCCCTTCTTCTAGAGAAATGATGGTGCATATAGAAGCGTACTTAATGATTCCGACAGATTCTGAGGGCGAGGTTGGGAGCTCACCCGATCCACGCCCACTACGTGTTCGCATGTTGGCCCAACGTCGTCATCGATTCCGATAGCAATGATCATCGAAATCGGACCGAGTATCAATGGAAACGTTTTCCCTGGTCGGATAATTCACGTTTCATGTTCTAGGTCAATTGCCGTGTGCAAATACACCGTTACTTTGGAACACCGTTACTCTAAACACGCTCCATGCCATACACGTATGCCGGTGGCATTGTGCTATGGGGGATCTTCACTTGGACTTCTGTAGGACGTGCGGCAGCAATCAAAGGCACCGTAACAGTTGTGGACTGCATGAATATTGCTGCGGAACACGTGCGTCCTTGGAGCTTATTGTCTTCCCTGTCGTCGATGGCATTTTTCAGCAAGACTGCTGTCCGTGTCACAAGGCCAAAATCGTGCTAAAGTGGTTTGAGGAGCATATCAATGAACTCACGTAGATGTCTCCGCCGCTAAATTCATCTGATCTGAAGTGGTGGAACAAACCTAAGACACTATCGGGCTCCAGTCCGGCGCCTACAAACCACCAGTAGATAATATACAAGAACAGCGCGACCCGTGCAGAGACACGTGGCGCCACATGCCTTCGGATACGTGTGAAGCACTTTGTGGCACACAGCACAAGGCCAAAATCGTGCTAAAGTGGTTTGAGGAGCATATCAATGAACTCACGTAGATGTCTCCGCCGCTAAATTCATCTGATCTGAAGTGGTGGAACAAACCTAAGACACTATCGGGCTCCAGTCCGGCGCCTACAAACCACCAGTAGATAATATACAAGAACAGCGCGACCCGTGCTGAGACACGTGGCGCCACATGCCTTCGGAGACGTGTGAAGCACTTTGTGGCACACAGCATCGCTGCTGTAACATCTACAGTACGCTACGAAGCAAGTGGTCATAATCTGTTGGCTCATCAGAGCTGCACACTTTTCATCTATCGTGGCGTTTTTATTGAGCCTATTAACATGTGGAGCTTTGGACCTTACTGTGACAAAATCGTCCTCCTCGGTGTTACATTTCATGGTACACGGCATAAATCTAAGCGTTGACCTACATTTCCTTACCTGAAAGGTTCACATCGTTAAACATACGAGGGCGTGCTGAAAAGTAATGTCTCCGAATTTTTTATTCTGTCTTCAATATCTGTTGAGGTATTAAATATCATGCATATTAGTCGGACGTCTTTCCCGCTTATGTGACGCAAGTTGGAGTCTTCTGCCGCTAGAAGGATTCGAATTGAAGCGTGTAACATGGCCGTGTGTAATGGAACTACGTCGCTGAATGAGAGATAGCCTGCTGTAATCTAGTTTCTAACTGTAGACAACGGGATTCCAAATGAAATCCGTCTAAGAATGAAAGCTGTGTATAATCAGTGTTAAATCGTCATCAGTAATGTGCGTCGGTGGGTTGTTTGTGCTCGTAAAGTCTGAAGCGATGGCGCTAATCTCAACGTGTGTGGCAGAGCTTTAAGTGTCCAAAACTAAAAGAATACGTATCAGGACTTCACTTTGGTAGTGACGAAGTGGTGCAAGCAGAGGTAAGGTTGTGGCTGCGCCAACAAAGTCGCACGTTCTAGAGTGACTCTACAAACTGGTCTCTCGTTGGAAGAAATGTCTTCGCCGCCAGAAGGACTATGTTGATGAATAACTATGTAGAAATGAAAAAGGATGTAGGATGTTAATAACGTATGTTTTATTCAAAAAGCGTTAATAGTTTTCGCTTAAAAATCGTATGATTCTAGGCCACAACACACAGTGCAGCCTCTTACACGCTCTCTATCCGCTTAGTGTCAGACGTGCTACCCGACATCCGAGTTCACTGTCACGACGTCGTATTCTGTATCATACATCATAAACTGTACCGGGCCTTACTTCATTAAAAGAGACCTAGGAGAAACCGTATCCGTGTTTGTTTGGTGATCCTAAAGCTGAGTACAGAAGCAGAGGAGCCGGAACAACGCATGACTGAATCAATAAAACGGACGTAGAGAGACGTACGCAGATCACAGAGGTTAACTTCAACCAGAAAAATATTCGAAATTGTAAAGGAACTTAATAATTCTTTTCTTATTGATAAATTTATAGATAATTATTCGACTCTCATACCAAAGATTAGTTTGAAAAGCATTTAACATTGATGGATAAAAGAAGATTTACTTTCTTCGTTTATTAGTTTTAGTAATAGCTACCTTTCGTTGTTCTCATGTCCTGGTCATTTGAAGTATAAACGAAATGCTCGTCAAATTCAAGAGAAATTGTGATAAATAATGAAAGCAACTTCTGAAACAATATGATTTTTTCATTTACTGTACTATGGATCCCAGATCCTGTAACCCTGGAAGATTATTATTATGTTACTTATAATCAGTCTTGATTGCAAAATTTTTATTCATATGACCGGTTTCGGTTCATCCAGAACCATCTTCAGATCTGATATTTCGGATTATAAGTAACATTGTAAAATCACTGATTGCTGCTATCCTATCGGACACTGTCTGTTTTTGCAAAGATTATTATTATTTTTATTTTGAATGGAGGATTTAGATCGAGACAACGAACTTCACCACGGTGCTGCTCAGCAATAGAGGTTCGTGAACGTGTTGTTCTTTTTCCCTTCGTGGCCGCCAATGTTAGTTTCAATATTTAGTTCATATTTGTCGCGACTCTCAGAACCTGCTATCTTTCTTTTCATTTAAGTAGGAAGTCCGATTATTTCCTTTCTCAGATGAATAAATGCATTTTAACCACAATTCTTTTTACCCAGGCCACGGGGAATGATAGTACTTATAACATACATGCCTCTATCCCGATAGTACGTTTACATACACCGGAGTGTGTACCGACGTAACTATACTTGTGACCCATTCCCTTACAGTATTAATTCTTATTCTGAACCACTCACTCGTGAATGTACGTGCCCTCTTATTTTGTATAGTCAGTCGGGTGTAATGCCGGCCGGAGTGGCCGTGCGGTTCTAGGCGCTACAGTCTGGAGCCGAGCGACCGCTACGGTCGCAGGTTCGAATCCTGCCTCGGGCATGGATGTGTGTGATGTCCTTAGGTTAGTTAGGTTTAATTAGTTCTAGGTTCTAGGCGACTGATGACCTCAGAATTTAAGTCGCATAGTGCTCAGAGCCATTTGAACCGTTTGAACCATCGGGTGTATTCCTTAATAACATTACTTTTAATATTCACTGGCTTAGTTTCCACAATTGACCTTTGACTGTGTCGTACCGGGGCTTCACGCGAAATATTTATTACGCGACAATCATACTCTCTCTCATTTCAAAATTACGACACCGGCTGACTAAGCTTCTAACAATTTAACAGGGACGTTGCAAAACGATAGAGAACATTTACAAGATGTGAGTGTCCAACCAAGGGGAAGATCTGTGTCAGTTACCGAGGTGTTTTCTTCTTATTGATCTGCACAAAAGCAAAGTTTTATGGTGCACTTCAATGTTATACATTTAGAATAGTTAGGATATTGCAGTGCCTGCGTTATTCCAAATTACGATGCCAAGTTCCTACCGACGTACACGTGTTTTCGAGTCCCAGTCCGACACAAATTTTCATTGTAGTCATTCCGTTGCACAGCTGATAGTTGTCCATATTAGCAAGTGCGAATACATTTCATGTGCCTCGTAACGGCTGTCGTCACCGCAGTGTCTACTGCTTCGGACATGTGGACCGGGCAAGCGCCTTTCAAGTAGAACGTCTCCCCTGCGCGGGAATATGTATAATGGACATACGAGTACGTGTTTTGCAGGCACATAGTTCACTTCATGCATAAGTTGGAGTCTGACGTGAGACGAGCTCGGATAGCCAAAGCGCTTCAGGCGACCGCTCGCGGTAAGTGGGAAATCCGGGTTCGAGTCCTGCTCCGGCACAAACTTTCATTGTTGTCATTCAATTGCACAGCTGGTGGTTCTTAATATTTGCAGCTGCGAGTATATGTTCCATATGTCTCGAATAGTGTCGTTGCCGATGTCTGTCATATACGAGTAATTTGGCATGACTCATTTTAATATTATAGATGGATTCGCTCACTCTCTGTACTGTATTGACCTTCCTGGAAGAAAATACTTTTACGCTACCACCCACACCGCACAAGTAATGGTGTCATATCTGTTAAAGGCCTGGGACTGCGGCGGCCGATGGACTCTGCTGAGGGCGGCAACACAAAAGCTGCAAACCTTAGAAGGAAGCACACCGGATCTCATTAGCTAACATAAATTTCACTTGTTCGGCACCGCCAAACAAATAACGAATAAATGTCTTCTAGACAAAGTTCAATGTAAATATCGCCTTTACTTCGGCGTAGAAGGAATTCAGGTATAAACTCTGATTGACCTTCTTGGTAACATCGTTTTACCCAAACAAACCCTAAGTCTATAGGGAAGCGAAAATATCGACTGTTCAGAAATATTAATCCAATTTCATAAGGTTATATGTTCCACATGAATGAAGGTAGAAACTGGTTATTATGATGACTAGCAGATGGGGCTAAGAAGTTTGTTACACTATGCAACATGATTTCGATTTTTGCATAATTTTCGTTGTTCGTGAAGTAGTTTTTTGCACTGATATCACACCTGTTCTTAGTTTATTTTTCCATCACATATAAATTTTTCTTAAATCAGGTAAATTCATCTTCAGTTTTAACGTAAGTTCTACACAGAAAATTTTTATTGCAAATAAAGTAATTTTTTTTAGTAATACGGAACAGCTGATCTCAATTCACAGACGCATCAGGCCCTTAGGCGGGAATGTTTAGTTCATTGCTGACGTGCAATAGAGTTGTGAGGTTATATTTGTAGTGTTAATATAGTTTTTCGGTTTCTTTGAAATGGGTTCCCGCAAGTGTATGAATAACCCAAAGTATTGTGTTTTGTCTGTAGCTACGTAACTGCTTAGTAAATGCGAGGCATTAATAGTTTCGAGAAAAACGTGAACTGGACATGCTTTGGTGTAACGCTTTTTAATCAAGACAAAAGCTGGGCACCGCACAAGGTACGCCGCACATGTATTGAGGAATAACTTACACCGTGGATAAATGACAAGACGAAATATGTGCCTAATTCCCATGGTTTGGATGGAGCCACAAAATCATTTATATGGTTGGTATTTTTGTATCGTTAACGTTGAAGGTCATAATGCAAAAAATTAGAAGGTTATAAATATCCCAACATTGCTGTGGCCGTACGAGCAGATACCCATAGTGAATCTCTCTCCATTCCAATTCCGCCTATCATTCTGGACGTCTCGTAGGAGAAACTTAAGAAAGCGATCTCTGAGGGGCCACAGATGAGAAATTTAATGAAAGACAATTTGAAAACATTATGAATCCAGTAACAAAAACATGCTTGATTTAGTTTAAAGAAGCATTGTCCAAATTTTTCGGTAACAACAAACATTCAAATTATAAAACCATGTTTAAAACAGTATTGTAGAGTTTCATGCAGTTGGGATAATAACCAGCGCGTGACGCTTCATTTTCTACTTTAACATACTTTTATTTCCCCTGCGAACCTTGTTAGTACCAGAGAAAACAAAGAGAGCAGTTCCACCACGACATCAAGGAGATGGAAAAGATGTACCAGAGAAGGTGGAATGCAAAAATGATCGCTGACTATCGGTTTACGCCAGTGAAAGATGGCACTAGTGGAAGGAAACAATTAAGCAAGAGAAGTTTCGGCCCATGTCAGAAAGAACTTGACGTACTGAAATCCTTGACGCGGAAATTAAATTTTCATACATGTGTTTCTGTAATAATTACGAGCATTTGTAAGTGATCATGTACCGTTGTTTACTCTAATGCAATGTGTAATGCTTCTATGCAGGATTACACAACGATTTTCAATGCAATTAAAAAATTCCCTATTAAAAAACGTGATTTAAGCTAAAACTTCAGACGTCGTTTATAAAAAAAATCTAACGTGTTACAGAAAACCAAAATCAGATTTGAAATGAAACTGAAAAATACCTTAAATATCACCTTACAGTCGTAAAACATTGTTTCAAATGTTTTAAAATGCAGCATACTGTTAGCAAAGGAATTTTTCAATGGTATGTCTTTAACATGTACACACATATAAGCAGGGCTTTCTTTTTACAGTTTACCTTCCACAAATGTCCGAACTTCGCTCCGCCATGAAAACTGGGATCCAGGAGGCCAATGGAGCAACGCAAGATCCGTACGCAACTTACGCTGTTGAAAATGCAGTGCTCCTCTCTCGACGAAAATCACGCCAGACAGTTGAAAGTGAATTTCACCTGTTGAAACGGAGAATGCAAAACTCATTTTATTGCCGCGATACCGCCTTCTCGGCCGGCCGGAGTGGCCGAGCGGTTCTAGGCGCTACAGTCTGGAACCGCGCGACCGCTACGGTTGCCGGTGCGAATCCTGCCTGGGGTATGGATGTGTGTGATGTCCTTAGGTTAGTTAGGTTAAAGTAGTTCTAAGTTCTAGGGGACTGATGACCACAGTAGTTAAGTCCCATAGTGCTCAGAACCATTTTGAACCGCCTTCTCGTGTGACGCACATCTTTTAGTTTGGATGCGTTAGGCAAAATTCATCCCAAGTCCCTACGTTCGTAATCGTACAGAGATATGGTCTTGTGAAAGCGGCTGAATCTTTTTCAGAAACACAGTAGAAAGTGACGATTTTAACAGAGTATTTCGTAGAACTAAGTGACTGGTAACAAAAATGTTCAAATGTGTATGAAATCTTATGCGACTTAACTGCAAAGGTCATCAGTTCCTAAGCTTACACACTAATTAACCTAAATTATCCTACGGACAAACATACACACCCATGCCCGAGGGAGGACTCGAACCTCCAACGGACCAGCCACACAGTCCGTGACGACTGGTAACAGTAAACTTGTTGTTTCATTTAAAGAACTAAGTTCGTTAGAGATTGGTGGCTGATTGTTAAGACAGGGCAATCTAGTTCAATCTAGCACGCCGTCAGTGATTTTTACAATGAAATGTAAGATTTCGAGGTTACTGCTTACAGGTGAATATGAAAGGGAATCCGGCCTTTTTTTTCTTTCCAACATTACTATACTCACTATACTAAAGTAACTTTACTTCAGTCATGATCTCCGACACTTCTAGGTACGAATGGCATAGTGTATCGTTAATCATAGTACAGTGTCTTTGACAATGTTATGGCGATATCAAATTTGAATAACAGACAAACTAATAGCGTAACGAAGTTGAGCGTTTTACATAAGGAACAACATTTATTGAAGTTTACTTATGAAATACTTCATCGGACAAATGACGAACATTCGAGCATACACACTATTCGTTGGTGTTTCACCCATTTTTGAACACATCTATCGTACCTGCTGAAGGAATTCTGGAAGCTTGACGGTCGGAGTACACTCTTGCCTTCAAATAACCCAACAGGTAAGACTCCGGCATGCTTAAATCAGGCGACCGAGACAGCCATTCGGAACAACCGCGATCGGAAATCATGCGGTTTCCGAATGATTCATCGAGAGCTTACAAGGTCTTGTTGGATGTGCGGCATGTCGCTACATCTCGTTTTAACCAGCTTTCGTTAACTAACGACGAGGCCTTGCCTCTAAACTGCCACGCACACGTTCGATGTTCTCGGCAGTAGGAACGGTTTTCCAAGGGACGGTTGACATTCGATTCGCTGCCCTGGCAGTTGCACTGGGGTTTATTATCCAGTTAGATACTGTTTCACGGAAATGGCTATCGCGATTGAATCTCGAAACTGTTACTAACTGCACTTTGAACGCGCACGATAGATTCGCCGTAGCGATAATAGCGCTCCACCGTGATCGCACGATCTTGCTTTGACCAGTACGACGTGTGTTTGGGATGAAGCTTGACACACTGCGCAACTAATAGACGTCTCTGTATCTTGTTTTTAGCGCCCGTTATTCAAACCTGAAATCGTCAAAACATAGTGGAACATCCGGTACTTACTTTTTTTTTTTTTTTTTTTTTTTTTTTTTAAAGAATCAATTTCTGACTGGTTCGATGCGGACCGCCACGAATACTTCTTGATCGCAGAGTAGCACTTTCAACCATATCTTAAATTATTTGCTGGATATATACCAATCTCTGTCTTCCTCTACAGTTTGTGCCCTCTACACCTTCCTCTAGTACCATGGACGGCATTCCCTGATGACTTAGCAGATGTTCTGCCATCCTATACCTTCTCCTTGTCAATGTTTTCCACATGTTCCTTTCCTCTCCGATTCTGCGCAGAACCTCCTCATTTCTTACCTTATCATTCCACCAAATTTTTAACATTCGTATGTAGTACCACATCTCAAATGCTTCAAATCTCTTCTGTTCAGGTTTTCCCAAAGTCCATGTTTTGCTACGTGATCGAAACAATATTCTCAGAAATTTCTTCCTCAAATGAAGCCCTATGTTTGATACTAGTAGACTTCGGTTGGCCAGGAATACCCTTTCTGCCAGTGCTAGTCTGCTTTTGATGTCCTCCTCGCTCCGTCCGTCATTGGTTATTTACTGCCTAGGTAGCAGAGTTCCTTAAAGTCATCTAATTTTTGACCATCCGTCCTGATGTCAAGTTTCTCGCTGTTCTCGTTTCTGATGCTTCTCATTACTTTCGGCTTTCTTCGTTTTACTCTCATCCATATTCTGTACATACCAGACTGTTAATTCCATTCAGCAGATCATGTAATTCTTCTTCACTTTCTCTGAGGATAGCAATGTCATCAGCGAATCGTATCATTGACATCCTTTCTCTTTGAATTTTAATTCCACTTCTGAACCTTTCTTTTATTTCCATCATTGCTTCTCCGATATATAGATAGAAAAGTAGGAGTGAAAGACAAAATGCCTGTCTTACACCCTTTTTAATCCTAGAGCTTCGCCCTTAGTCGTCCTCTTTTATTATTCCCTCTTGTTTCTTGTACATATTGTATATTACCCGTCTCTCCCTATAGCTTACCCCTATTTTTCTCAGAATTTCTAATATCTGGCACCATTTTACACCGTCTAACACTTTTTCCAGGTCTTTATTTTTCTTTAGTCTTGCTTCCATTATCAATCGCAACGTCAGAATTGCCTCTCTGGTGCCTTTACCTTTTGTGAAGCCAAACTGATCGACGTCTACCACGTCCTCAATTTTCTCTTCCATTCGTCTGTATACTATTCTAGTCAGCAACTTGGATGCATGATCTGTAAAGCTGATTGTCAGCTCTTCTGAAATGTGTGGATGACGTTTTACTGAAAGTCAGAGGGTATGTCACCAGACTTATACATTCTACATACGAATGTGAATAGCTGTTTTGTGGGCACTTACCCCAATGATTTTAGAACTTCTGATCGAATGTTATCCATCCCTTCTGTCTCATTTGATGTTAAGTGCTCCAAATTTCTCTTAAACTCTGATTCTAATACTGGATCCCCTATATCTTCTAAATCACCTCCTGTTCTTTCTTCTTTCACATCAGACAAATTTTCCCCCCCTTAGCGACCTTGAATGAACTTTTTCCATCTATTCGTTCTCTCCTCTGCATTTAATAGTGGGATTGCCGTTGCACTCTTAATGTTACCGCTGTTGCTTTTAACTTCACCGAATGTTGTTCTGGCTTCACTTTATGCTGAGTTAGTCCTTCCGACAATAATTTCTTTTTTCCATTTCTTTACAGTTTCCATGCAGCCATTTCCTCTTAGCTTCTCTGCACTTCCTATTCATTTGATTCCTCAACGATTTGTATTTCTGTAGTCCTGTATTTCGCTGAACATGTTTGTACTTTCTTCTTTCATTGATCAACTGAAGTATTTCTTCTGTTATCCATGGTTTATTCACAGTTGCCTTCTTTGTACCTATGTATTTATTTGCAACTTCTGTGGTTGCCCTTTTTAGAGATGTCAATTCCTCTTCGAGTAATGCCTACTGAGCTGTTCCTTATTACGGTATCTACAGCCTGAGAGAACTTCAAGCTTTCTCGTCATCCGTTAGTACTTTTGTATCCCACTTCTTCGTGACTAATCTGTTGAATTTCAGCCTACTCTTCATCACTGCTACATTATGATCTGAATCTGTATCTACTTCTGTGTAAGCCTTACAATCCTGTATCTGCTTTCGGAATCTCTGTCTGACCATACTATCTGAAATCTTCCCGTAGCACCCGGTGCCATGAATTTATTACATGAAGCATAAGCACAACAAGATAATCGCCACCTGGAGCTGCTTAATATCTCTCATACATTACCATTACTCGTAATTAGTTTACTTGATACAAAAACAACAAATGAAAATATCTTAACTGCGAGGGACTACTATGTCAAACACTTATAATTTGTAGGGCTACTACAGTTTCATGTCGCAAACCATTTATGAGGATTTCAGTATGTTCCAAGACGTAAAATGTAATTTCTACGTTTTTATCGCAGTTTTATTGCTTAGCATCTTATGTGAACTTATTATAAAAAAAAAACAGATTTTAGGAACGAGAAAATTCCTCTGGGAATTAGTTACGGTACAGTGAAGGATCATTAAGCAAGAACTAAGGAACGAATATTTCATGTTCTTGAGTAACCTTCCGAAAATGTCTATTGATAGAGGGCAAGGAGATCAGTGTTTAACGTCCGGTCGACAAAGAGGTCATTAGAGGTGCAGCACAAGTTCAGGTTAGTGTAGAATGGTGAAGGAAATAGGCCGTGACCATTTAAAGGAACCGTCCCTGCATTTGCCAGAAGCGATTTAAGGAAATCACGGAAATCTTAGGTCAGGATGGCCAGACGCGGGATTGAACCGTCTTCCTCCCGAATACGAGTCCAGTGGACCAACCACTGCGTCACCTCGCTCGGTGTATCTATTGATCATAGCATACAGCCGCTATCGACTGACCTGTTAATGGTTACCACTTCTTTAGTAGTCTCTAATTTCGAATATTTTTAGCACAGAACGAAACATACATGAGAGAATGTACATCTTCTTCTGGGCGGTCGTGGTAAGTTGAACAGTTACTTCTTATGGATACATTAACGCGTGTGTTACAGCGAACTCATATCGTGCTTTACCAGCTTTCAATGATGTTTGCTCATTCACTTCTTCACAAAACATGATACGCGTAGTTTCAGTTCGATAAGGCACATCACGTTGTGCGGACGTGTAGGCAATTGACAATGTGATATCATCGACTGAGCACGCGTGATACATCGAACAATTAAAGAAGGGCCACGAGAAATCTTTTAAGAAACGGAGGAAGGGAGCCTGGAGTTCAACACCTCGTCGACGACAATATGGTTAGCGACAGGATCCGGCCGCTGTCACCGAGCTGTTCTAGGCGCTTCAGTCCGGAACCGCGCTGCTGCTACGGTCGCAGATTCAAATCCTTCCTCGGGCATGGATGTGTGTACTGTCCGGGGGTTAGTTAGGTTTAAGTAGTTCTATGTCTAGGGGACTGATGACCTCAGATGTTAAGTCCCATAGTGCTCAGAGCCATTTGAACCATTTAGCGACAGGCCACAAGATCGGACTGAACAAAGAAATAGGCCGTGTCCTCTCCAAACGAACTCTTCGCCTTACACCGTTAAGGAAAACCACAGACATCTTAAATGTAGATCGCCGGGTGGGACTTTGAACTGCATTCCTCCCGAAAACCAGTCAAGTGTCACAGCACTGCACCACATCGCTCTGCTTTTCCATTAGGCCTAAATAATTCCGCCTTCGTTCCTTGAATGTTTCTTGAGTCACTGACAAAGACACTTACTATGTTAGTGGTAGCGGGAACAACAGGAACACCTTATGCTGGGTACAGTCTATTTCAATGCAATGTAGTGCACCCTGTAATTAATAGCGAAGATTTGAGTACTAACAGCAGAAGACGTCTTATGGGGTAGTTGCAGTAGCTAGCTGTTAACGACATACATTATACTAACGACACGAAGCAGGGATGATAATTTTGTGTGGCTCAACGAGCGCGTTCAAGTCTTTCAGTTGGTTGCCATTTTGACGGCCTGCGTGTCCCTAATTTAATATCGTTATTAAACACAATAGATACATATGGCTGTATCTGAGTTATGCTTTCATCAGTCTTTTTTTATTAATGTGTTTAGTTGATGAATTCTGCTTTTAGACTTTGCTAGATGGTATTTGGGGCACAGCTTGTTGCACAATTTACAGGTGCAGTCTGCACTGGTAATGTGAGTTCCAACAAGGTCTCTAAAGTCTGTGTCAGTAGTTCACATGAAATTCCTGATACATTAATCTAAATGAGAGCTAATTATAGACTTAAAACAACAATGTTACTCAGTTTGTGTGAAAAGTTTTGATCATAATAATATTTCTGTTAACATACTTGATTATTTGCAGTTCATTTTCTTTTCAGCGCATTCAAGATCAAAGTGAACTACAAACTTCTATTAAGAGGAATTCCAATTTTGTTTTCACTTCATTATTGTGATGTTCTTGTTGACATGTTATTATTCAACTTATATTGAAAATCTTTTATCATGGCTATAAAGAAATGTAATTACAATATCACTTAATTTTCATTTAAGTTTTTTTTTCACAAGAATGTGGAATACTAAATAAGTACAGTTTGATAAAAAAGAGTAAAATTATAAAAATCACGAAGCAGAACTTAAATTAGCAAAAAAAAAATGCATACATTATGAGACAAGTTTCACTCTACAAGAAAACTTGAATATTAAGAAATAAACTATGCAATTATAAAAGAAAAACGTGTGAAACCATGATTTTTTGTCTCTAGGTGTTTATCATCCATGTTGAAAAATATGCCTTCTGCTACTTGGTCGGTTTTGATACTATACGTTTCAGTTACTGATTTCAGCGCAGAAGTATAAAAATATTTAACAATGTAAAGTCTCATTTGATTAAAATGTATTGAACATTCTTGATATGTCGAAGGTCATGTAACTGAAACAATAGTTGAATAGGGTTGTAACCTATCGCTACGTTTTTCAGTGCCGTGCGGGATTAGTCATGGACTGTGCGGTTGATCCCGGCCGAGGTTCGAGTCCTCCCTCAGGCATGAGTGTGCGTGTTTGTCCTTAGGATAATTTAGGTTAAGTAGTGTGTAAGCTTAGGAACTGATGACCTTAGCAGTTAAGTACCATAAGATTTCACACACATTTGAACATTTATTTTGTTTTTCAGTATGGACATGGGGCAAGCTGTTAAGGAAGCCAAGGGGAAACTTTGGGAAGGGAGAGGAAATAAATGCTTTTAGCTTTCCTAAACACATCGTAATCCTGTGCGAGATGGTAAAAGGCTTGGAAGGAAAATCAAACGAAATAAATTGTGTTTTGAAAAGAGGTTACAAAAAGAATATCAGAATAGCAAAACAGTGGCAACGAAACGTAATCGAAATAAATCAGGCGCGGCTGATGAAATCACTTTAGGAAACGAGATACTGAAAGTAACTGTTTTCCTAGTTGGGTAGCAAAATAACTGATGAGTATAAACAATACTGAAATACTGACTGACAGTTGGAAGAAAATCATTATTAATGCCTTCGGTCCTAAAACATTTTAAAAATAGAAAAAATATTTGCACTTTTTCACGTCTAAATGGACCTACTTATAGTATATTTGGGCAAAATTGAAATTTGTCATACTTGATTTAAAATGTAATAAACCGTCTAATAAATAGGACATAAGGTCTATTGGGTAGTTGAGTATGAGCAATAAGATGTCAATATTTACATGCTTTATAACTTTATTTATTGCGAAAGACTTTTCCAGAAGTGAAATTTTTACAAAATACAGGTATCTACACATAATATTAATAATTTTAACTACTCATATTATGATTTACAGAAAAATTAATAAGTTGAACAGTTACAGAAAACAATTTGTATAACATTCATTTCGTATAAGAAAGCCTCAAAAAAATTTGCATCTCTTTTTAGGTAAAGATGAACATCATATTTTGACCAAATTATTTTTGATTTACCTTGACATTGGGTGTTTTAGATCTACCTCCATCTTTGCATTCATCTACATCTGGGAGATGGTTAATACCACCATATTGTACATTTGATGGAGTTCGTCTCTCTGCTCTGGATTTTCTCTATTCAATCAGTTTTTCATCTTCTTCACTGCTAGGCTTGGCTCTTTTTCTCTTTGTGTTTTTCCCTGCCCTCAGCGATTTTCAGCCACATTCATTGGAAAATTCAGAAAGTCGAGTACTTTGTAGTCTTAAATTTGGTTTACTGTTGACTGAAGGAAAATCAATAGCGTGCATAAGCATCTTTAGAGTCCATATTCTGGATCTAATAAAGATTCTGTACATTGCTTGGTTGTACAGCTTAACTGTTTCCGGGTGCCTGATTTTTACATATATTCTCTATGATTTATCCCATCATCAACCCCAACAAAATTTGAACCCAGTACCACAGTTCTGTTACCAAATAACATTGTCAGCACTACATTACTGCCTCATCTGACAACCTTGTCAGAAAATCCTCTCTTCTTCTTTCTGATATCACTGTCATTGATCAGAGTAGGAGAAGAAAAACTGTTTGAACGAAATTTTCCAGTAACAAAAATTTTTCTGTGTTTTAATGCTTGAAGAAGATCATAGAAGAAAAGAAATTGTCATAATATAGCTTGTGCCCTTCACTTGTTTTATTCAATCACACAAATGGAGAACGGCAGATGCAACTAAATCAAATATTATCTTATTCTCTTCGTCAAGCTTCGTAAAACTACCCTGATAAATTAGGAAATCATAAGAAACACCAATTCTATCAGCCAAAACAAATATGTTAATTCCCCAAGAAGATGGCTTACCCTTCATATACCGCTTGATTGAAAGCTGACCTTTAATTTGAACCATCTGTTCGTCAATATAATAAAGATTCTTCAAGGGAGAGTTGTAACAATCTTCTTCTGATGGCATAATACACAGGACGAACTTTATACAATTTGTCAGTTCAATCTGCAGAGCGTTCCAAATTGTTGACAATATGCAGAGCATTGGCGCAACTGGATAATCCTATGTCTAGTATGAAAGAATAAATCTATTCCAATACACTTTTCCCAACACATTGTCACGAGAGGAAATTTTAAGTTTCCTGACGCTATATGATTACTTATGACTGCTTTTATTTCATCGGCATTTGTTGTTCTGAAAATTGTGTTTCCGGATTGTAACTCGTATATATTTATGTTTCCCGAAAACATTTCCCACCGTTTTTCATTATATATTTCATAAAGTAACTCACATGTTCTTTTTTAACTTGATGATCAATAAAGCACTGACTCTCAAAGCGAATAGGAGATGACCAAGGGTGACGTCTATACTTTATTTCCTATTTCCTAGTGAGATAGTCATACTGTAGTTTCCTAATACCCATGGTCTTTGTATGTATATTTACCTCGTTTGATTCTTCCTCACTTTCAGGATATATTGGACATAAGGAAATGTGTATATTGCAATGATTAATACGTAAATATAACTTACCTAGAGAAATTCGCAACGGGTCCGCCATCTTAGCTGCTTTCCGATGTTGTGCTCTATTCCAGCAAGAGAGGACAGCAAGGAACACGAAACTAAAAGCGACAGATGTCCAGTAAACAGCCACTGGGTTTCCGTGGTGAACGAAATCATTTCCTGCTATAAAATGCATAAAAAAGTCAGTATCCAATATCTTGGACACAAAGTCTGAGATTGTTAAAACAGGATATAAATTTATGTGTTAGGAAGCCTTTCTGTATTTGCCTGTAGTCTCGTCTTCTACGAAACTCAAATATTGGCGACAAACTGCTGGTACAAGACTAGAATAGAAACGTGGTGTTACAGATGAATTCTGGAGATAAGGTAAGTAGATCAGACAGTTAATGGCATGGTGAGGTGCTGAACAGAAGTGTGGGAAAGAGATAATTGTGGCACACCTTGATTAAAAAGAGGGATCGGCTGATAGCACTCATCCAGAGGTCGATTTGGTTTTAGAGAGAAGTGTGTGTGTGTGTGTGTGTATGTGTGTGTGTGTGTGTGTGTGTGTGTGTATGTGTTGGTGAAGGGGGAGATATTGTTGAGGGAGACCAAGGCTTGGTTAAATAAGAGGTTAAAATGAATGAAGAGGCCGGTCGCTGTGACCGAGTGGTTCTAGACGCTTCAGTCTGGAACCGCGCTGCTGCTACGGTCGCAGGTTCGAATCCTGCCTCGGGCATGGATGTGTATGATGTCTTTAGGTTAGTTAGGTTTAAGTAGTTCTAAGTTCTAGGGGACTGACGACCTCAGATGTTGAGTCCCATAGTGCTCAGAGCCATTTGAGCCTGCCTCGGGCGTGGATGTGTGAGATGTCCTTCGGTTAGTTAGGTTTCAGTAGTTCTAAGTCTAGGGGACTGATGACCTCAGATGTTACGTCCCATAGTGCTCAGAGCCATTTGAGCCATTTGAATGAAGAGACTTGGACGGGATAGATTAGCTTACAGAGTTGCATCAAACCTGCTCTCTGACCGAAGATGCTTTCTTGATTCCTTTACACGTCGCAGAGACCCTTATCTCCGGGATCTGTGAAATCCTACTGATGTAATGTAACGGGTTAATGCAGCTGACACATTAATGTAGGTTCAAGTCTGCGGTGCAGCTACACTGCTATCCAAAATTAAAACTAGAAACGGAAATTTTGGAAGGTTGTGTTTATTTTGCCGCAAGACAATATAAACAGGTGACAGTAATGTAAAGAGTACATAATGTAAACAACTGCATCATATATAACGGTAGACAATCATGTTCGTCGTTTCTTCCAGTTTGTCGGATCCGCACACAGTGTGGGGAGTGACCATCTCTGGTAGCAATACAGGTCTGACAACGACGGGGAACTCTGTAAATGATGTCATCAGTCTCATGTTGAGACAAGAACGCCCGTTCTTCCTGCAGAGCAGCTCGCAAGTCTTGGAGAGTGGTTGGTGGATTTTGAGGTGATGCAACGCGTCTCACTAGCGCATCCCAGATGTGATCTATGTGATTTAAATCGGGGGAGCGAGCAGACCATGCTGCGCGTGCAGTATCTTCCGTTTTCAGGGAAACATCAACCACCTGGGCTCTGTGAGGTCGAGCATTATCGTCCTACAGTACGTAGTCTGGGCCCACAGATCCTGGAAACAACCACACAAGAGGTCCCAAGATCTCGTCACGACAACTGACAGCAGTTAAACCTTGCTGACTCATCTATACAATTCCATGGGGGGGGGGGGGGGGTGTTCAACTGGTCAAATAAATTTATTAAAAGAAAATATACAGCTGGGTTTAGTGTTATTTTGTAGGCATACACTTAAAGTTTTTGTCTTGAACTAAAGATGTTGTATGTGGCTTCTGTTGGTTATCCTGCACACATCCCATCGGCAGTCGGTTTATTTCCAAACTCGTTGTAGCATTGCAGGTGTAATTTGCTCAGTGGCGGCGTAAATTCTTGCTCTAGGTTCAGGTAGAGAAACCGGCACATGAAGTGGAAACACGATATTCTTGATGAATTCCCAAAAAAAAGTCGAGTGGCGTCAGGCGTGAGGAACCTGGGGACCACACAATTGGCACATCACAGCCAAACCATTGATCTGGGAAGCAAACACTGAGAAAATCCCGGACATCAGGCAGGTAGTGTGGTGGTGCACCATCTTGCATGAAGTAAACATTTCGTTCTTGGTCATCCTCATTGATCAGTGGTATCAAAAATTGTTGCAACCTGTCTAGGTACACTATCCCGTTCATGGGTCCCTCACTGAAAAGAAGAAGCCATACACTTTTTTCTTGCTCAATGCACAAAAAACGTTCAGTTTAGGGATATCACGAATATGTTGCAATGGTTGATGTGGATTTTCACTGCCACAAATCTACAGTTATGTGTGTTAACCGTGCGGTTTAAGTGAAAGTCGACTTTTCACAAAGGATGACTTTGTGCAAGAAATGTTCATTCTCATGTAATCGATTTAATATATACACATAGAAGTTCTTGAGAGAAATTTCATCAGTGTCTTTTATTGCTTGTAGCATCGTCAATCTGTACGGTTTAAAATGCAAACGGTTTCTCAACACACACCAAACAGTCGTATGTGGGATTTGCAGTTCGCGAGATGCACTCAGGGTCTATTTCGTAGGGCTGTTGACAAAACGTTGTCTCACTCGCTCAACGCCTCGTCAGATGTGCTTGGACGACCTGATGATTTCCCATGTCTTATCGAGCACCCTGTTTCTACAAAACATTTATGCCACTCATAAACTGTAGGCCTGCTAGGAGGATCTTTAGTGTACTTGGTACGGAAATTGCGCTGAACTGTTATCGCCGACTTCGATTCTTGAAACCAAAACGCGCAGATCTACGCTCTGGTCCTGTGAAGGCAGCCGTCTTTAACGCAACTGCCGCTAGCGCTCCTTCCGATGCGATCCGGCAGTGTCAAACTACGCGAGACAAAATTTGATGTATTTGTCTACAAATTGACACTACTATCACCTCTGTAGGTACTATGAATTAATTTATACGAATTTTCAAAGTTGTAAAGTCCAGTTTGAAACACCCTATACTAGGGATCATCCTCGATATCGGTCTGTTCCCACTGTTTGGCTCCAGAAATCGTGTTCAACATTCACTGCAGATGCAGATCCGTCGAGAATCACTCTCCAGGCAAAATCAAGACTCATCTGTAAGAGAATATTAGCCCATCGTTCGACCATGCAGGTTACATGTTGACGCCTCCACTAGAGACATTTCTTTCTATGAAGACGGGTCAGAGATACACATAAAGTAGCTCTCTGACATTAAACACCACTCTGCTGAAGCCTTCTGCACAACGTTTGTCGCGATACAACACGTCCAGTGGATGCAGCGAGGTCAGACACCAGTTGTTGTGCAGTACTAAGGTGTCATAGGTGGTCAGCCCTGCCCTGGTCTTTGAGATACAGTTTCGGTCTATAAACTGTCACCACGTCCGAGAAACAACTCTGGCCTTCTACTGCATAGATTCTAGTAGGCGTCTTATCTGTACTATATTGCAGAGTCTGTGACTGTACACGACGCCTTTGGATGTGGGACTTCCTGGCAAACCTTTGGCGTGGTTGTCCGTTGACCGGAATGTCATCTTGCGTGCAGAACACAGTCGTACGGACATCTGTTGACAGTTGTATGATTATATCGTGAATTAAACACAGGATGGGGAAATAGCTGTTTGTTGCTACTTAACTTCTTATTTTTGTCAATTTCAGTGGAATACATTAGGAAACTCGGCTATTATCACTGTTCACACCTCCTAATAACATACTCCACATAAAAATGTTGGTCACTTGAACTTAATAGGATACGAAAATAGCCGGCCTGGTTGTCCGAGCGGTTCTAGGCGCTACAGTCTGGAACTTCGCGACCGCTACGGTCGCAGGTTCGAATCCTGCCACGGTCATGGATGTTTGTGATGTCCTTAGGTTAGTTAGATTTAAGTAGTTCTAGGGGACTGATGACCTCAGATGTTAAGTCCCATAGTGCTCAGAGCCATTTGAACCATTTGATATGAAAATAATAGACTGTCCAGTAAAATTTACTCGCTGTAATTATGTATAATAACACACCGCTTTACAGTTAGTCACCTCTTCCCATCAATTACCGGGCAATAAAAAGTACAGATGTCACACCTCTGAACCAGGACTTTAAATTTCATTAGATATTCAGGAGAGGTGTATATTCATTGCGTCTGGAGCATTATATCGCTGGCTTCACCACATATTTACCAATAATATAATGTCCTTTTACCGTTTACATGTCATTAACAGCCCTTCTAAAAAGCGCACATTAATTGGCACTGTCTGCGAGTTCAGACAGCACGGCTGGAAGGCTTTGTTAGTAACTGATGGCAACGAGCCTCTTAAGTCTTTCACTGTACAGCTGGGCTACAGTTTCTACTTTTACAGCAAATGATAATGACAAGGAGCCATGTCTGTTGTAGATCAGGGTAGAAGGGATACTGAAGTTCTGAGGAACGCTGAGATGCGTTTGAAGATCCCTAAGGACGTGGATACTGCGCTAAGGAATACGAGGGCAGGCAGTTCAGTCGAAGAGTAGTGGACATCTACAAAAAGGGCAATCACTGACGTTCGACAGACAAACATAGGTACGAGGAAGGTGACAGCGAAGGAACCTTGGGTAACAGATCATACAGTTCCGCTGGTCGCCAAAAGAAGGTACTTCAGAACTGATCAGGAAAAGACAAGAATACGGTCGTATAAATCTCTTAGGTACGAAAAAAATAAGAAGTGCAGGGAAGCGAAGGTTAAATTGCCGCCGGAAAAATGTGGAGAAATCGAAAAAGAAATGATCGCCGGCAGAAATGACCTAGCTTATAGAACAGCTATAAAAACCTTCAGTGAAATTAAAATCAGAGGTGATAACATTAAGAGAGCGACGGGAATTCCTCTGTTAAGCGCAGAGGAGAGGGCGGATAGGTGGAAAGCGTATAATGAAAGCCTTTATGAGGGGGAGGACGTGTCTGACCTGATGTGATAGAAGAAGACTCAGGAGCCGACAGGGAAGAGATTGAAGAACCAGTGTGAGAGACAGAATTTGAAAGAGCTTGTAAGACTTGGATCAAATAAGGCAGAAGGGATAGATAACTTTCCAGTGGTATTCCTAAAATCAGTGGGGAAGTGGCAACCAAGGACTTATTAAAGTAGTAGTAGTAGTAGTAGTAGATGTTGTTGTTGTTGTTGTTGTTGTTGCGGTCTTCAGGCCAAAGACTGGTTTGATGCAGCTCTCCATGCTACTCTATTCTGTGCAGGCCTCTTCATCTCCGAGTAACTACTGCAACCTACATCCTTCTGAATATTTTGGTCTCCCTCTACGACTTTTACCCTCCACGGTTCCCTCCAGTACTAAATTCTTGATCTCTTGATGCCTCAGAAAGTGTCCTACCAAGCGATCCTTTCTTCTAGTCAAGTTGTGCCACAAATTTCTTTTCTCCCCAATTCAGTTCAGTATCTCCTCATTAGTTGCTTGGTCTACCCATCTTCTCTTCAGCATTCTTCTGTAGCACCACATTTCAGAAGCTTCTATTCTTATCTAAACTGTTTATTGTCTTTGTTTCACATCCATCCATGGCTACACTACGTACAAATACTTCCAGAAATCACTTTCTGACACTGAAATCTAAACTCGACATTAACAAATTTTTCTTCTCCAGTAACTCCTTCCTTGAAATCGCCAGTCTACATGTTATATCCTCTCTACTTCCACCATCTTCAGTTATTTTGCTGCACAAATAGCAAAACTCATCTGCTACTTTAGGTGTCTCATTTTCTAATGTAATTCCTCAGCATCACTTGTGTAACTCGAGTACAATCCATTATCCCCGTTTTGCTTTTGTTGATGTTCATCTGATATCCTCCTTTCAAGACGATGTCCATTCTTTTCAACTGTTCTGTCAAGTCCTTTGCTGTCTCTGACAGAATTACCATGTAATCGACAAACCTCAAGGTTCTCCCTTCATTTTGATTCCTACTCCCAATTTTTCTTTGGTTTCCTTTACTGCTTGTTCAGTGTACAGACTGAACAACATCTAGGATAGACTATAACTCTGTCTCACTCCCTCCTCAATCACTGCTTCCCTTTCGTGTTCCTCCACTCTTATAACTTCCATCTGGTTTGTGTACAAATTGTAAATAGCCTTTCGCTCCCTGTATTTTACCCCTGGCACCGTCGGAATTTGAAAGAGAGTACTCCAGTCAACCTTGTCAAATGTTGTCTGTAAGTCTACAAATGCTATAAACGTAGGTTTCCCTTTCCTTAACGTAGCTTCTAAGGTAAGTCGTAGGGTCAGTACTGCCTCGCGTGTTCCTACACTTCTACGGAATTCAAACCGATCTTCCTCGAGGTCGGCTTCTGCCAGTTTTTCCATTCGTCTGTAAAGAATTGGTGTTTTAAAGTTAGTGTGTTGAATGTCGAGATTGGTGGCGTACCATGACTTTCGGAGTAATGTCATTTACGCAATTCCGAAAATAGCAAAGGCCGATTACTGCGAGAATTATTGCACAATCAGGTTAACAGCTCACGCATTCAAGTTGCTGAGAACAATAATACACAGATGAATGGAAAAGAATATCGCCGATCTGTTAGATGGCGATCAGTTTGGTTTTAGGAAAGGTAAAGACACCAGAGAGGGGGTTCTGATGTTGTGGCTGACAACTGAAACAATACTGAAGAGAAATCAAAGCCCGCTCACAGGATCTGTCAATTTAGGAAAAGCGTTTGACTTTGTAAATGCCGGCCGCGGTGGCCGAGCAATTCTAGTCGTTACAGTCTGGAACCGTGCGACCGCTACGGTCGCAGGTTCTAATCCTGCCTCGGGCATGGATGTGTGTGATAACCTAAGGTTGGTTAGGTTTAAGTAGTTCTAAGTTCTAGGGGACTGATGACCTCAGATGTTAAGTCCCGTAGTACTCAGAGCCACTTGAACCATTTTTTAACTTTGTAAAACTGGGCAAGCTGTTCGAAATTCTGAGGAATATAGCAGTAAGCTATAGGTAAAGACGGATAATACACACTATGTACAAGAACCGAGAGGGAAAAATGGGTATGGCCAAGAACGAAGTGCTCGGATAAAAGGGGTGTGGCAGGGATGCAGCCTTTCGCCCCTACTGTTGAATCTATACATCGAAGAAACAGTGGCGGAAATAAAAGAAATGTTTCGAGTATGGGATTAAAATTGAAGGTGAAAATATATCATCGTTAAGAGTCGCCGACGACATTGCTATCCTCAGTTAATGTAAATAAGAATTACAGGTTGGTTCAATCTGAGCACTATGCGACTTAACTTCTGAGGTCATCAGTCGCCTAGAACTTAGAACTAATTAAACCTAACTAACCTAAGGACATCACACACATCCATGCCCGAGGCAGGATTCGAACCTGCGACCGTAGAAGTCGCGTGGTTCCGGACTGAAGCACCTAGAACCGCACGGCCACCACGGCCGGCACCCTGTTCTTTTACATGTAGCTGTTTCTAACAGTTTTCGAAAAGGATGGAAGGTTAGGATGAAACTGCCAACGAGATGGTCATAACAAACGCAGCACAAGCTTGGGATGGAGAAGTATGCCGTGCCCATTCACTGGACTCATCCTACCATTTTCCTTTTGGGAAAACAGGGAAAGCTTAAATTTGTATTGCCTTTCTCCCGAATACAATGTCTTAACACTGCGTGAAGAGTTTGACAGATCACTGAAAGACCTAAATCGAAACAGGGCCCCGGGAGCAGACAACAATCCATTAGAACTACTGACGGCCTTGGGACAGCCAGTCCTGACAAAACTCTATCATCTGGTGAGCAAGATGTACGAGACAGGCGAAATACCCTCAGACTTCAAGAAGAATATAATAATTCCAATCCCAAAGAAAGCACGTGTTGACAGATGTGAAAAATTACCGAACTATCAGTTTAATAAGCCACGGCTGCAAAATACTAACACGAATACTTTACAGACGAATGGAAAAACTGGTAGAAGGTGACCTCGGGGAAGATCAGTTTGGATTCCGTAGAAATGTGTGTAGTAATCGTATCCCTGCCGCTATTGGCACTCAAGTTAGTTTTTGTTCCTATGCCCACAATTTTAGGTTGAAATCGCTGTCTCCCCTGGTTATAACGCCTCCTCATTAGGCACTGGTGAGCAAATTCTGTATTGCGCCTACCCTTTTCGCTTGATGATCTTGGGAGTTATATCCCGAGGCAAAAAATCACTTATGCTCTACAAGTTGGCTAGAGGGGAATTAAGGGTGCAGGCAGACATTACAGAGGCCAGGGTAGCCTTCGCCACTTTATGTTGAGCAGAATTAAAAGCAAATTTAATCCAAGATAGCGTGCCGTCCCACTTAGTTCGAGACCTGGCATGGTAGTCGATAAGACGGGCCTCAGGGCTTCTGTTCACACTTTCGGCGATAGAGGGCTGAGGATAACAGGGGATAGTAGTGATATGTTTGAGGGCATCACCAAAGCAAAACCATTAAACTCCTTCATCACAAAGGAAGGGACTTTGTCATTCACGAGGTCTTTAGGTAGTCCATGTATGTAAAAGAGTCTAGAGAGCTGGTGGATGGTAACCGCTGCAGTAAGCCCCCGTCTAGTGACAAGCGAGAAGAAATGGACAAATGTGTCTACTACAATGAACACATAATGATGCCACCCGTTCGTATGGGGAAGAGCCCCCAGGTAATTAATAAACAACTTATCCATGGGGCATTGCTCTTGCATGAGTTGTGACTGAGTTTTCCCATCTTACTCAGGTCGCACTTCCCCACCAGCCAGCAGACATCCTTATGTAATGACAGGTAAGTCACATTTGCCGTACCTTAGCCATGGCCTTGTGAAGCCCGAGATGCCTACCCCCTCCCCCCCCCCCCAAAGAAAAAAATCATGAAAGTAATAAAAAATGGATGGAACAAACCTCGCAATCAACATCAGTGTATCTCCCGACATCCCAACAAATTGTGCCCTTCTTCAACAGATAATCGTATAACCATACCAACAGACGTTCTCTAACAGGTCTGAAAAGTGGGTTCTGCCCCTGTTTACACTTAAGGTAGGTAAAAAGATCTGGTACCTCGGCCAAGAGACTACAAACAGGATTCACGCACGAGGAGTGATAGCCTCCTACACCCCCGGCATCTTCCTCAAACTTGCCATAAAGTGCGTCAGCGATGTGATTGTCAGACCCCTTAAAGTGACGAATACTGAAGCCCTTCTGGCGATCCTGCTAGTTTTCCTAAAATAATTGGCCATGATGATAAATCTAGTAACCCCATCTTGTTCCTTGGGGGAGGAAAATATGGTAAGGCCAAGGTACGATCCTGATCAGTTCTACTTTCATCGCTAAACAGGAGATGACCCAAGAAAGAAATTTCCTGCGTAGCCAGTGTAATCGGTTAATCTAGTTGCCTGAAGCTGCAACAACTCTACCTCCAGATGACACAAATGTTGGTCAAATGAATGGCTATATACAAGAACATCACCAAGGTAGCTATAAACATAATTGACTTAAGGAAGCCCAGGACATGATATAACAGGCGCGACAGCAAAGGTGCCCCAGTAGATAAGCCAAAGGGGACCTGACTGAACTCACACACGTTCCAATCGGTGCAAAATGCAGTAATGTGCTCAGAATTCTGGCTCAACTGTATCTGGTAATAGGCTTGGTTACGAAAAGCATAGTGAAGTAAGAATTCTCATAATATCAAGTGAAACAGGTGTCCAGGTCAGGAAGCGCCAAAGATTCCAGAATGACCTTTTGATTAAGTACTCTGCAATCAGTAATCGGACAGTAGTCTTTACCTTGTCCCTTAGAGGCAGAAATATTGGGGGAAGCATAACGTGATTGATCTTTTATCGCAATATCCTCACTATCAGGACTGATAATAGATATGGAGCTGCAGCACATGTAAGGTGTCAAACAAATAATACATCTTACACTGAATTCCTGAAACAATTCACGTTATGTTGATACGTCACACGAAACAGTCACGTGAAAATGTACGAATTTTATTGATAGGTAAAGCAAATAAACAAGCCGGCATTTTGTGAATATGGACCACTAAAACCCACACTCATAATTGCAAACAAGTAATTTCCCAGTCCCAAGCTACGAGACTCACTTCTGAGGGAAGGAGAATTTTATGACGGCTATGTCCATCCCATGTAGGCTGAAAACATTCATAGCAGGACACTTAACGGACACAGTGAGATGCTGGAGCAACTGCGTAGGCCACTGGCAAAAGCACCCCTTGTCCCTGCTTTTAATAATGACCCTTTGGAAAGCCTTTCTACAGGAACGCGGCGTGAGATGCCATATAAACATCTGGAGAAACCCAACTCAAAACATTGGTGACTCCCTGTAGCCACCTGTGTTCAAACTCGCATGAAAGAAAAAGTTTTTTATCTCAGTATTACATAGCATAAGTTAAACTCAGCCCTACGAAAGCAACGACACCTGTGATAGGCTACAAAACTCTAGTGGGTGGAGCTGTAACAAGTACGAATGCCCTGATTGTCTAGAAAGAAAACACGTGGCCACCAGCTTTGATATAGGCAAATTGCAGACAGAGTAATTCGCTTCTTCTCTTGCAGCAAATCGTCCAGTGGTTGAGCAAGCCGACTCGCGCTGTGCTGAGACCATTGCAAGAGTCATTATGTGGACACTTGTTCACAGCCTCATCTTAACTCATAAGGAGCTAAACTGTAAAGTCTCCTAGTATGGAGAATCGCACTGAGCACTGACAGTTAACGCTTGCAAGCGATTTGAGGGCAATGAAGTACGTGCTATTATAGCCAAAAGGCGTGTACCATGCCAATTCAGTTAGCTAGGTAATAACTAGGAGTCTCGGCTTCACTGAAAACATAGAAAATGTATCTGAGTGGTGTTTAACAGTTGAGAGAGATTTAGAATAGATTCTCAGGTTCATATTACGCGCTGACAGCTCCCACAGCCGCCGCTGACGCAAGGTAAATATCAGAAAGTGATATTCAATTGCCATTCAGAACTGTGGTTGTCTCCATCTCTCCCACTTTTTTTACATTCAACCATGAGCTGTAGTTGAACATATTCACGACTGTAGCGCTTAATTGAAGCAGAAATGGAAGATATCCGATTCAATAAAAAGCATTGATCAGCCACTATAGAGTGCTTTATACTCTTGAATTACGGAATTGTTTTAACTGTGTAATTCTTTTTGATTGCTCTTTACCGATCCCCATTCAATTTCGGGTATTTTCATTCTGCATTTCGGCGTAATTCATATCTCTGGCCCCAATTGTATTTAATTTGTTTCTATTTTTATCGACCACCAGATATGGTCATCACCCATCTTATCATTAAAGAACCTTAGAATCGTTAAGAATTTCTCTTCACAGTTGTGAACACCCAACGTGAATATTTTACTATCCTGTACGTATTTTTGTTAACATTGCTGTATCATGAAGTCATACATAAAGTAAAAATAAACCTTAATAACGAAAATCTAAGATTTCTGTTAGCGATAACGTTTGCTTTACATGGAGTGTAGTGGAACCGACATTGGCCTCATAGTCTGATTACATCACTGTCCGTACTGCTCTTCTGAACTCTGCATGTGTGTGATGGTATCTTCGTACCTTAATGGCCATAGGTTCAACACCAAATTCCTAAAACACTCACAGAAGTTCTGCAAGGTTCGCAGGAGAGCTTCTGTAATGTTTGAATGGTAGGAGACGAGATACTGGCAGAAGTTAAGCTGTGAGGACGGGGCGTGAGTCGTGCTTGGGTAGCTCAGATGGTACAGCACTTACCCGCGAAAGGCAAAGGTCTCGAGTTCGAGTCTCGGTCCGGCACACAGTTTTAATCTGCCAGGAAGTTTCACATCAGCGCACACTCCGCTGCAGAGTGAAAATCTCATTCAAGTAGGGGACTGCTCTGTTAAAATAAATCAACATTTACATCCTCGATAGCCTTACCCAATCAGCTCGCCTCCCCTTCTGAACCCAAAGTCCTTGCAGTAACTTGTAACCTCTTTACCTCGCTGAGCAATTTATTAACCACATCCTCTTGTTCACTACTAAGCTTAAGAGTCATAATGAAAGAGCTGGGCCTGAATCCTACACATCTGTGTACAGGCAGGTTGACTAACCATTTAACACTGTCCTTTAAGAAAGCTGACAAATTTAAAGCAAGATTTTTAAAAGTCTAATGTAACAGTGACTAGCAATAACTTAGTAAATACGTTTAAAGAGATTTATATGTCTTGAGCTAACAGAATGGTTGTAAATTACAGACCACTACAGGACAAATACCTTTGAGAGAGCTGACAAAGTTAGGCAAATACAAGGGATAGCAAATGGCGCAGCTCACTACGGAAAAGTTGATGCAGAAAGGGCATGACAGTAAATGGGATCCAAGCCATAAGGCAAAAATACGCGAAATTTGAAAACCATTTAGGCCCACATAAAGCAGTGCAAAAAATACTTAAGCAGCAGTCACCGTGCCACAAGAGCAGCTTCAAACAAGATAACCGCAGTGGCGAATCCCAAATGCCGGCCAGTAATATTGTGCCACCGGTGCACCCACCCTTGTCAGTCCGGTTCAATCGCACACATAGGCTGCAGAAACAGTAGCTGACCTATCACGCAACAGTAGGGCGCTCGTAAAATAAGCATCATGCTACAAGAAGATGCCTAGAAAGGCCAACAGCTTAAATAGTACGGAAACAAACTTTCAGCAAATAGCTGCCTGAACAAGCAATCCAGAATAAGATACAAAAACAGCCGGCAGACGGTGATTAACAGACTAAACTAAGAATTTCAAGAATAGTACAGTTTGAACACTGGTGAGAACCAAGACTAGTACCGGGTGATCAAAAAGTCAGTATAAATTTGAAAACTGAATAAATCACGGAATAATGCAAATAGAGAGGTAGAAATTGACACACATGTTTGGAATGACGTGGGGTTTTATTAGAACCGAAAAAAATACAAAAGTTCAAAAATGTCCGACAGATGGCGCTTCATCTGATGAGAATAGCAATAATTAGCATAACAAAGTAAGACAAACCAAAGATAATGTTCTTTACAGGAAATGCTCAATATGTCCACCATCATTCCTCAACAATAGCTGTAGTCGAGGAATTATGTTGTGAACAGAACTGTAAAGCATATCCGAAGTTATGGTGAGGCATTGGCGTCGGATGTTGTCTTTCAGAATCCCTAGAGATGTCGGTCGATCATGATACAGTTGCAACTTCAGGTAACCCCATAGCCAATAATCGCACGGACTGAGGTCTGGGGACCTGGGAGGCCAAGCATGACGAAAGTGGCGGCTGAGCACACGATCATCACCAAACGACGCGCCCAAGAGATCTTTCACGCGCCTGCATAAACATCTTATGTTCCAGCAGATGTTTATCAGCCAGGCTGGGGATGATTCGATTCTGTAACATATCGGCGTACTCTCTCACCCGTCACAGTAGCAGTTACTGACATTTTGCTGTCCAGCGTCATCTGTCGGATATTTTGTGAACTTTGTTTTCATTTTTGGTTCTAATAAACTCTCATGTCATTCCAAGCATGTGTGTCAATTTTTACCCCTCTATTACATGGTTCCGTGGTTTATTAAGTTTTCAAATTTATACTGACGTTTTGATCACCCTGTATACTAATATAACCAAACTACAAACATAGTTCAAGTAGACTTTAAATAACAATTTTGAACTTTCGTTCCGACTTTAAATACTGTTTCTGCTAATAATATAATGACCAGATGCCAGTACAAGTCGGCCCGCAGACTGAATAAGGCTCCAAGAACTAGGTAAGGAATCTCGCCTTACAACACGTAAGGGTACCAACAGAGAGTCTTTTACAGCTCTCTGGCTGCACACCCAGTACGCTAATACATCTGTCTAGATCAGAATCTAAAACAGAAATGTTCACGACAGCGCCAGTAGCACCTGCGACCACCGTCGTATTCCCACCGCTCGCACAGACAATGGCAGTAATAATGTTAGGCATCATTTGGCAATGAGAAAAGCTATTAAGGGAAAAGGTTCGCCACGGCGAAAACACCTCTGCCGGAGGTATCTTAAAAGCAAACACACTATCACGACAATTTTCACACCCGGAGATCACAACTAAGTTACTTTTCGGGAATGTAACACAGGGCGCTCAGCGAACACCGAGATATTTAGACTCTAACAGTTTCTACATTGAAGCGCCAAAGAAACTGGTATAGCCATGCAATTTCAGAGATGCGAAAACAGGCAGAATACGGCGCTGCGGTTGGCAGCGCCTATATAAGATAACAAGTGTCTGGTGCTCTTGTTAGATGCCGGCCGATGTGGCCGAGCAGTTCTAGGCGCTTCAGTCTGGAACCGCGCGACCGCTACGGTCACAGGTTCGAATCCGGTCTCGGGCGCAGATGTGTGTGATGTCCTTAGGTTAGTTAGGTTGAAGTAGTTTTAAGTTCTAGGGGACTGATGTCCTCAGATGCTAAGTCCCATAGCGGTCAGAGCCATTTGAACTTGTTAGATCGGTTACTGCTGCTACAATGGTAGGTTATCAAGATTTCAGTGAGTTGTAACGTGGTGTTATAGTCGGCGCACGAGCGGTAGGACATAGTATCTCCGAGGTAGCAAGGAAGTGGGAATTTTCCATACGACCATTTCAAGAGTGTACCAGTAAAACATCAAATCTCCGACATCGCTGCGGTCGGAAAAAGATCCTGCAATAACGGGACCAACGACGACTGAAGAGAATCGGTCACGATAACAGAAGTGTAACCCTTTCACAAATTGCTGCAGATTTCAATGCTGGGCCATTAACAACTGTCAGCGTGTGAACCACTCAACGAAATATCATCGAAATGGGCTTTAGGGCCTAAGGTCGATATGGGATTTCGGAACTGAAGGCCCACTTGTGTACCCTTGACGACTGCACGACACAAAGCGTTACCCTTCGCCTAGGCAACTCCGACACTGGAGTGTTGATGAATGGAAACATGTCGCCTGGTCGGACGAGTCTGGTTTCAAATTTTATCGAGCGGATGGACGTGTACAGGTGTGGAGACTACCTCATGAATCCATGGACCCTGCATGTCAGCAGGGGACTATTCAAGCTGGTGGAGGGTCTTTAACGGTGTGGGACGTGTGCAGTTGCAATGATATGGAACACCTGATCTGTCTATATACGACTCTGACATGTGACACGTACGTAAGCATCCTGTCTGATCATCTGCATCCATTCATGCCCATTGTGCATTCAGACGGACTAGGGCAATTCCAGCACGACAATGCGACTCCCTACATGTCCAGAATTGGTACAGATTGGCTCCAGGAATAATGCTCTGAGTTTAAACACTTCCGATGCTCACCAAACTCTCCAAACATGAACATTATTGAGCGTATCTGGGATGCCTTGTAACGTGCTGTTTAGGAGAGATCTCCACCCCGTCGTACTCTTACGGATTGGTTGGTTGGTTGCTTTGGGGAAGGAGACCAGACAGCGAGGTCATCGGTCTCATCGGATTAGGGAAGGAGTGGGAAGGAAGTCGGCCGTGCACTTTGAAAGGAACCATCCCGGCATTTGCCTGGAGCGATTTAGGGAAATCACGGAAAACCTAGCCCGCATCTCGTGGTCGTGCGGTAGCGTTCTCGCTTCCCACGCCCGGGTTCCCGGGTTCGATTCCCGGCGGGGTCAGGGATTTTCTCTGCCTCGTGATGGCTGGGTGTTGTGTGCTGTCCTTAGGTTAGTTAGGTTTAAGTAGTTCTAAGTTCTAGGGGACTTATGACCACAGCAGTTGAGTCCCATAGTGCTCAGAACCATTTGAACGGAAAACCTAAATCAGGATGGCCGGACGCGGGATTGAACCTTCGTCCTCCCGAATGCGATTCCAGTGTCTAACCACTGCGCCACCTCGCTCGGTCTTACGGATTGATAACAGCCCTATGGGATTCACGGTGTCAGTTCCCGCCAGTGTTGCGACACTACACGATATTAGGCAAATGTGCCAGTTTCTTTGGCTCTTCAATGTATATAACACAATACGGCTCGACAACGAGGAAAGAGGTGCCCTTTCAACGCACTTCAGTCACAATACAATTCGCTTCAGTTGCTACGGTTCCCTCAGAGAGAATCGGTCAAGACACTGTGCACTGGCGCATGACAACACAAGTTCCCTCCTAACGATCTCCTTGCTCCTCGCCCCGGTGTCTCTCCGTTCCGCACTTCCCCACCTCGCAAACATTTCAAACTGGAAGAAGCGCCGCAGGAGCACCGCCCGGCCAGAAGACCAGCAGAAAAATGAACCAGAGATTCGATCTTCTGATTGCAATTGATACGAACCAGTACGGCTCATTTTTATGTGACGAGTCGGCCTTCACTAACCTCAGTGCGATTAACCAACAGCATGCGTTATAGGAATGTTGAAAACCCACAGTGTTTACGCCAAGTTGAACATTTCCATTTGTGGGATGTGAGTGTTTGGTGTGGAACACCTCGTGAAAACACATTCGTCTATTCTTCATCCATGGCACCTTAAATGGCGATAAAGAGTGAACATTCTTGGAGGAGATCTCCCAGTATTCATTGAAGAATTTCCCTTGGACTTCCGACGAAGAATATGGTTACAACGTGATGGTTATCCAGCACATTTTTCTGCAGCAGCACAGTAAGTATTAAATCACGCACACAAACGTCAGTAGGTTAGAAATTGTGATCCAGTATGTTGTCCTGCAAAATCGACAGATCTTCCTTGGCCTCACTTTTGTTTGTGGGATTTCTTGAAGAGTAAAATCTATAATGAAGTCCCAACATCGCGCAAGGAGATGAATCAGCGTATCATCAATGCATAAGAGCAGATTACATCGGAAACACTTCTTAATTATGTCGAATCATTCCATATGGGGACAAATAAGTGGATCGACGGGGGTGGAAACATTTTTGAGGAGTTACTGTGAATTAATTCCTACAAACAAGCACCCATTTAGTGAGACGTGTGAGGACACACCTGAATTTGGAACTCAACTCTGTTATTTGTCGATCAGAGGCCATCTACCTCGCAATAACAGAAAGGCTGCATGCAAATATTAACAATTTTTTCCTGTAGAGTCCGAATCTGCAACAAAAATCAGATACGCCTATTTTATATTCCAGAGTTGCTTCCCCTCCTCAGACCCTAGGAATGACGCAGAGTATCAATGTTGGTATCGCTGGATATCATTTTCAAAAGGTTCAAAGGGGTCTGAGCACTATGGGACGTAATTGCTGAGGTCATCAGTCGCCTAGAACTTAGAACTAATTAAACCTAACTAACCTAAGGACATCACACACATCCATGCCCGAGGCAGCATTCGAACCTGCGACCTTAGCGGTCGCGCAGTTCCAGACTGTAGCAACTAGAACCGATCGGCCACTCAGGACGGCCTCTTTGGTAATAAATTTAAAGAGACGAAACTAGCGGCATCATTGTAAAGTTTAAAGAGGTAGGTGAATATTAAGTATATATTTTTATTTGTTTGTTTATGTTTAGTATGAAAAACCACGCCACAAGAACGTTATTTGTGAAAAAGACTGAGAGATACAAAAAATTCGACTTTAAATTGTTAGTGCCTGGAAAATTTCCACATTTTTCAATGTATCATATGTGTTTTTGTGTTTAGCTTTAGAATATTCGTAATTTATTGTCAAACATTGCTTTGAGGGTGTGTAGGGAGGCCATCTTTGGAGGAGTGAGATGGAGCGACCCTAAAGAGCCGGACATGCCACCCATCTGGGTGTAATATTGGGTTGGTAGCCGTGATGGGAGACAAGTATGTATGTAGCGACGTACGAAATCGAACAAATCGAGCCCAATATAGTGGTTTAGGACAGTGTATTTTGTGAACTATGAACAGACTGTCAAGTTCCGTGATCGCGACATATGAATTTTATAGTGAAGTATTGTAGCATCAGTTAATAACGGCCACTCTTACGTAGAAGCTCCTCAGACTGCATTTTAAGTGCTTAGTCAATATAGTGAAGGCTATTCGTGGAAAAATAGAAATAAACTACTTGTTCAACTTACAAATCAACTTGAGTGACTCAATATTTTTAAATTTCACTGCAATACCTGCCTGCATTGTTTTTTCATGTTTTATTTCAGCTTGAAAACTGAGTTTACGACCGGTGTCAGCTAGCACCCTATGACGAAAAACGTAGCCAAACATTGAAACCAGCCACATCTCTGGGCCGCTCAATTAAGCTGAGTGTTTAGTGTAGCAAATAGATATATATTTCCGTCCCATAGCACGTGGGCGCTCGAGCCAACTATACAATCTGCAGTACGTAGTGCCCGGTACCGTCGTAGACTGCATCTTCCACATTAACACATAAAGATCCAGTTTTTCGCAGGTGCCTATATGCACACGAAAAAGCAGTGAACCAACAAGATGCACATCGAGCGACTCCTTATCGGTTGAATCTATCCATAGTATTTCTGTGTACCAGTGTAAAGGACAGCTAAAGCTGCCCTAAGCGTAACGGAGCAGTATTGATTTCAAATTTGGAGGCAATGACATAAGGAGGTCACTACGGCTGCTAACAGCAGGCGCTGTGAGCAAATGGGAACAAGACAGGAAGCGCATTTCCAGAAATGTACACAATTTTCAGTGCAATGCACATACGAAACTAATTGAGACAAAGAACGAAACGAAATCTAATAACTCTGTAATGAGTCTTTGAAGACTGTGGGTCCCTTATACCAAAATATTGAACAACCTTTGAAAATTTGTCGCTGGAGTTCTGGTTCATCCTATACAGTAATGGGAATAAGTGCAGATATTACAGTTGGTGACTGAGTACGGTGCACTCAACAACATTACATGAGTATTTACGTCATCTGCAGTCTGTTAATTATAGATGCTACAAATCATACGTTTTTATGGTGGTTAGTACCTCCAGTTACATGTGGCAAGAACAAGCAAATGATGCTTGTTTTCCCCTGGGCAGCAGCCAGGTGCTGATGTGTGGATGCGTCTACACATAACGGTAAGGCTATATTTACAGGAGTAGTCCACTTATTGGTGTATTTACGACTGTGCACAAAACGTCAAGTCGTAAAGTTTGTGACTCAGTTGTGGGAAGACTGTTCAACGCAGAGGAAAAACAACCAACACAGTCGTATGTGTACATAGTGAAATACAACGTATAAAACTATATGCACTCACACCCATTGTAACACCATATCTCTATTGCTCTACTGATTTAATTTGCTTTTGTTTTATTTAATGTTACATCGTTGAGCTTCTGTAAATTTTGTTTGATCGAATCGATAACAGAAAATTGTATACTCCTTTCTTTGTAAAAAACTTTGATGTCATGGTCTGATTCTATGCAATGTAGTATATCTGTCATTTAATTCTTTGTCTCAATTCGAGGGAGACAAAACTTACTGTATACATTTGGAATTTAGGTGAATAATTTTTTGTAGAAATACTAATATGTGCAAATGTTCTGTTTTATTTAAAATGTTTGTTTCCTGTTATGTAAAGTGCTGACCTTCACTTAGGATTCTTAGTTATGTGGTATGTAAGAGGTAGTGTGGTTCCCCTCGGGAACGGAGCTTAGTAGCGCGCTCAAGTTGTGGTTGGCTAGGTAGAAAAGGTGGAACAAAGAGTCAGTCGGGGTCGAGCTACCAAACTGTGCATTGCCATGTAAAAGTTGTATATTGTGCTGGTTCCGAGAGAGGCTTTTCCTGCCGCTTATCAATGCCTCGGATGGATGGATAAATAGCTGGAACTATTCTGGAATTGGTATCTATCATCGCCACCAAGAAGGGACAGAGTCCAGCTATTCTACCTACAAACCCACCTACCAACATACAGTTGCCACCACATTGCGCAATCACTCTAACGGAGTACTATAATAATGTACAGTGAAGGATCAGCTTATTGGATGTTTTAGTGTGCACAAATATAAGGTAACTTATAACTGAATTTATGTACCTACCTTGATTTTTTCCCTATCACAACACCTCTCAGGTTCCTCTCCATTTGAACTATGATTACGGAGTGTCCTAGTTTGTGGAAAGATTGAAAGCCTCAATCTTTGGTAAGAAGGGAATATTCAGATTTACTGTGGATTTAGTGAAATTGTGGGAGGTAGTAAATGTAGTTTTGTGAAGTTTTAAAGTCACCTATTTAATCATTTCCTTGAAAATAGAAGACTGTGGTAATAAAGACAATTTGCTGTCTCTTTTAAAGATTAAGTTCTTACAACTGAGACTTATAAAGTTTTGCTTAGTTAATGATCATAGTGCTGCCTGTAGTGAATTTTAAAAGGTGAGTCAGTTTCTTGTAAATTTGTCAACATTGTCTGTCACTGTAGTAAAAGCCGTGAAATGCATTTATGGAAACTTATATACTCATGTTTGCTAAGTGTTTGTCTCTCTTGTGTATTGGAAGTGCATATTAACAGTATAACAGGATCCACAGTTTGTCTGTAGAAGTAACCTGTTAATGAGTTCCATTCAACTTTTATTCTTAATAGAAAAGTATTTAGTTGAGAGAGACTTAACCTGTGATCAGTTCATAAGTTTGCAGTGAACTACATTAACGATTTTATGTCAGCTAGGAAAATGTGTGAAAAATAATAGTGTGTAATGTTATCTGTTATACTTATGCAAATAGTCTGTTCTGCTCTGTCAGCTTCCAATCTTAACCGTGAACATATGCAGGTTTCAGAGTTCATTGCACTCGCGTGTGGCAAAATATAGGTTGTGTTTGTCTGTTGAAGTTACTCATACCTATTTTCTTAAACAAGAATGTTAATCATTCTCTTGCCTAATTAGGCTGGCGACCGTTTTGATTATTCTTTAAACAGCGTAGCTAGGTAAAACATTATTTGTTATTGTTAGAATAATTACGTAATTCTGACTTTCACTTCCGATAAGCCACCTCCGTTAGGTACAACGCGGTCAATATAACAAAATTCCTCTGAGAGGGTAACATTGCTCTGCTGCTTCATACTATAATTACTAGAATAAGAATAATTTCTTTATACGAACTGCCTTAGGCTTTGGGGTTGTGGTATAGTAGTAGCAGACAGGAGTGTTATACGTGGCTTTTCCGTGCCAGGACATTGTTCTGTTGTGGCACAGTACGTAATAAGCCAGACTTGGTATTTGATTGATCAAGCTACATAAATGATGCAGGAGTGTTATACCATTACATCCATCATATATGTGAGTTGTTTTGCTCTTGAAGTCAAAATATGACTTTTCTCAGAAGAAAACTGACAGATTCTAAACAAGGGTGTTCATTGCCTTTGCATCATTACAATCTCTACAGCAGAGATTATTGCTTTCACAAGCATCAGAGAATTAACTGAAGTGATATTATTTCTGGTGCTGTCGTTTGTGCTGGGACAATCGTCATGGGTTCATGCAGGACACCAGCTCATTTGTCCCTGCTATAATGGCATGTGGTACGCTTATTAAGTCATCCTTAACATGGCGTCTTTTCTTTTTTAACTCGTTATTCTTCTGACTGGTTTGATATGGCCTCTCGTGTGCCAACCTCTACATCGCAAGGTAGCACATACAGCCTACATCCTCATTTATTTGTTGCATGTATTCCAGTCTCTATCTTCCTCTACACTTTTTGTCCACTACAGCTCCCTCTACTACCATGGAAATCATTCCCTGCTTTCTAAACAAATATCCGATCATCCTGATCCTTCTCCTAGTCAGTGTTTTCCACATATTCCTTTCCTCTCCGATTCGGCGCGGAACTTCCTCATTCCTTACCTTATCAGTCCACCTAATTTGCAATATTCGTCTGTAGCAGTACATCTCAAACGCTCAGATTCTCTTCTGTTCTGTTTTCCCACAGTCCATATTTCACAACCACATAATGCTGTCCTCCAAACGTACATTCTGAGAAATTTCTTCCTCAAATTAAGTCCTATGTTTGATACTAGTAGACTTCTCTTGGCCAGCAATGCCCTTTTTCCCAGTGCTAGTCTGCTTTTGATGTCCTCCTAGCTGTCAGTCTTTGGTTATATTGCTGGCTAGCTAGTAGAATTCTTTACCTTTATCTCCTTCGTGATTATCAATCCTGATATTAAGTTTCACGCTGTTCTCGTTTCTGCTACTTCTCATTACTTTCGTCTTCCTTCGATTTAGTCCCAGTCCATATTCTCTACACATTGGATTGTTCATTCGGCTCAGCAAATCATGTAATTCATCTTCACTTTCACTGAGGATATCAATATTGTCAGCGAAACATATCATTGATATCCTTTCACTTTGAATTTTAATTCCACTTCTGAAGCTTCCTCTAATTTAGATCATTGCTTCTTCTATGTACAGATTGAACAGTAGGGGCGAAAGACTACATCCCTGTCTTTCACCCTTTTTAATCCGAGCTCTTCGTTCTTTGTCGTCCAGTCTTATTAAATCCTCTTGTCTCTTCTACATATTATATACTACCCGTCTCTCCCTATAGCTTACCCCTATTTTCCTTAGAATTTCGAACATCTTGCACCAATTTCCATCGTCCAACGCTTTTTTCCAGGTCCACAAATCCTATAAAAGTATCTTGATTTTTCTTTAGTCTTGTTTCAGTTATCAACCGCAACGTCAGAAATACCTCTCTAGTGCTTTTACCTTTCCTTAAGCCAAATTGACTGTCATTGGACATGTCTTCAGTTTTCTTTTCCATTCTTCTGTACATTGATATTTTTGAAAACCCTCATTGCAGTTTTGTAAACCCTCGTCGCCAGTTTCGTAAAGGCCTCGTCGCTACATCTGTGGAGGTTGAGTTGCTACGATTGTTACGGTAGGCCGAGTTTCTGAGTTCGTGAAATGACTTCTAATACAGTACACCACTACGACAATATCTCTCTGCTATTATTACGTAACTATGCCCAAGGGTCAGATAACAGGATAGGAGAACGAAGGTTCTAGAACACTCCAACAAATTAGTAACGAAGTCACGCAGATGAGTTAAGAAGGTTTACTTATGTTTGTGAGTAGTTGAATAATGAAATCTGCAGCACTACATGTAATGGAACACAAAAAGGCTCTCAATGGACAAGTGTAAATAGTAGTAGGTAAACTTCACTGTACCTAGCAAATGCAGTTTACAACAACTGTCTGTTCACTTCTAAGAGTTCACTATCTAAGTTAGCCATGGATCATGATGTATAACCAAGTGAGCGAGAGCTGCTTTTCTGCCTTCCGAGTAGGCTTCTGTCGGTTGTAGTCTGCTCATTGGGGGGGTTGTACTCGGCCGGCAGCTGGCTCAGGCGAAGTGCATATCTTCATCCTCAGGGCCGCCCGTGGCGCTAGTGGAACTCTCGCAAGTGGCGAGTCTCTACGGCACTCACACCATCTCGCATCTTTGCGCCTGTGATGCTTTTGCCCTGGCTGTGTCTTGTTCGGACGACACAGCAATTGTTGACAGAAACTTGGATGCATGAGCTGTTAAGCTGATTATGCTGTAACTCTCTCACTTGTCAACTCTTGCAGTCTTCGGCATTGTGTGGGTGACATTTTTCTGAAAGTCTTATGGTATGTCGACAGACTCATACATTCTACACGCCAACATAAATAGTCGCTTTGTTGCTACTTCCACCAATGATTTCAGAATTTCTGATGAAATGTTACTATTCCTTCTGCCTTATTTGATCGTATGTTCTCCAAAGCTGTCTTCAATTCTGATTCTAATTTTGGATCTCCTCTCTCTTCTAAATCGACTTCTGTTTCTCCTATTACATCAGACAAACCTTCTCCGTCACAGAGGCCTTCAGTGTAATCTTTCCACCCATCCGCTCATTCTTCTGCATTTAACAGTGGAATTGCTGTTGCTCTCTTAAAGTTATCATCCTTGTTTTTAATTTTACTGAAGGTTGTTTTGACTTCCTATGTGCTGAGTCCTTCCAACGATCACTTCTTTTTCGAGTTCTTCACTGTTTTAGGTGCAGCCATTTCGTCTTATCTTCCCTGCAATTCCTGTTTATTTCATTCTTCAGCGACCTGGATTCCTGTACACCTGAATTTCCATGGAAATTTTTGTACTTCCTTGATCAAGTGAAGTATTTCTTCTCTTACCAATGGTTTCTTCGCAGTTACCTTCCCCGTACCTATGTTTGTCTTTCCAGTTTCTGGTTTACAGGCGCTTATTGTTGCCGCCACTGATCTTGGGATTGGCGAGACCCGATAGATTCGAGTGACTTTATTTCGGTGATATCCCATCTGCCTGTGAGGAAACTTAGTTTCTTGGGATACTGTGAAGAGAACAGGCCGAGACAGTCGACAGGAATACACGGAGTTAGAAAGGAGTGGAGTGCTTTGAAAAAAGCTGAGAATGTAAATCGTTCTTACGCCAACAAAAGCTGTGAGGTCAATAAAGAGAGTACATAATGCTGAGATCGTAGTGACAGCCATGGGCTCAGTCAGCGCCTCCTAAAAAATGAGGTGCTGGCTTAGGACAGAATTCTGACGAAGGTAATGTGCACATGTTAAGTTACAGTGGTCTGTGTATCAGCTTAAGAGATCACAAAAACGCACAAGCAGCTGAGGTGGAGTGAAATAGAAAGACTAGCAACAGACCGAACTACCCAAGACTACGTATCCCGGCCAATAACTCTATTCGATCATTTCATTTCATATCTCTATATAATCAAACTAAATATTACAGTTATTTGCCCTGAAACATGGCCTACGTTCACCTTAGTCTGGCAGTATTTCTGTGACTACCGTCGGTCTAGTGAACACAAGTTCAGCATCTTGGTTCAAATGGTTCAGATGGCTCTGAGCACTATGGGATTTAACATCTGTGGTCATCAGTCCCCTAGAACTTCGAACTACTTCAAACTAACTAACCTAAGGACATCACACACATCCGTGCCCGAGGCAGGATTCGAACCTGCGACCGTGGCAGTTGCACGGTTCCGGACTGAGCGCCTAGAACCGCTAGACCACCGCGGCCGGCTTCAGCATCTTGGGGGAGGAGTGGACGTCACTGCTAGAAGGGAGGCAGTCATCAGTTCTGCGTCTGTCGCATCATCGTCCGCCCCAAGTTATTGCCACATTTCCTGATACGGCGATGACAGATACAGCAATGACGTTGAGACGTAAAGTGCGAGAAGTTTGGAGGAGCCGACGCACACAGGACACAGCCTAGTATGTAAAGCAGGACTCCTGTGATGGGCTCGTAGTGGCTTTCAGTTGTCCACATCGGTGTCGGTGTTGTCGTCGCATTCTGTGCCTCACTCTGTGGTGGTCATTGCTACTAACTTCAGATCACGAGGTCGGTTTCGATTTCTGAACGGTTCAGCGTATTCGATAATAGTGGCTTTCAATTGACAGTCACGATGACATCTTTGCTTTTAGGGTAGCAAGAAATCTGGAACAAGACGGCCTAGGACTCGATGTTCCTGGAATTTGTAAAATACACACTAAGACAAAAGAACGACGCAGAACGAAGGATTTATCCGAAAGGGTCGAAATAGTTGGATGTGATGTGCATGTACAGACAAACAAATGATTACAGATTCAGAAAAATTAGATGATTTATTCAAGAGAAAGAGATTCACGAACTGATGAAGTCAGTAACGCGTTCATTCACGTCTGGCACATACGCAAGCGGTTAATCCTGAAGGATATCGTGCCAAATTCTGACCATTTGCAGTTTCAGATCGTACGAATCCCGAAATGGTTGTTGGACCCCGCCCATAATTCTCCAGACGTTCTCTATTGCTAGGGATAAAGCGACGTCGTTGTCCTTGTGTTTGCCAAAAGTAGTGTTGTACAAGCATGAATACATTCCATAGAAACTCTTGTCGTGTGCGGGCAGGCATTACCTTGTTGAAAATAAAGAAGAAGATGGCGGCTTGCCATGAAGGGCAACAAAACGGGGCGTAGGATTCTCACGTACCGGTGTGCTACGTTATGTCATCAAAAGTATCCGGACACACCCAAAAAGATACGTTTTTCATATTAGGTGCATTCTGCTGCCACCTACTGCCAAGTACTCCATATCAGTGACCTCAGTAGTCATTAGACATCGTGAGAGAGCAGAATGGGGCGCTCCGCGGAACTAAAGGACTTCGAACGCGGTCAGGTAATTCGGTGCAACTTGTGTCATACGTCTGTATGCGAGATTTCCACACTCCTTAACATCCCTAGGTCTACTGTTTCCGATGTGATAGTGAAGTGGAAACGTGAAGGGACACGTACAGTACAAAAGCGTACAGTCCGACCTCGTCTGCTGACTGACAAAGACCGCCGGCAGTTGAAGAGGGTCGTAATGTGTAATAGGCAGACACCTATCCATATCATCAAATAGGAATTCCAAGTTGCATTAGGATCCACTGCAAGTACTATAACAGTAAGGCGGGAGGAGTGATAACTCGGATTTCATGGTCGAGCTGCTGCTCATAAGCCACACATCACGCCGGTAAACGCCAAACGACGCCTCGCTTGGTGTACAGAGCGTAAACATTGGACGATTGAACAGTGGAAAAACGTTGGGTTGAATGACGAATCACGGTACACAATGTGGCAACCAGATGGCAGGATGTGGGTATGATGAATGCCCGGTGAACGTCATCTGCCAGCGTGCGTAGTGCTAACGGTAAAATTCGGAGGCGGTGGTGTGATGGTGTGGGCGTGTTTTTCATGGAGGGGGCTGGCACCCCTTATTGTTTTGCGTGGCACTATCACATCACAGGCCTACATTGACGTTTTAAGCACGTACTTGCTTCCCACTGGTGAAGAGCAATACTGGGATGGTGATTTCACCTTGCACGCGATCAAGCACCTCTCCATAATGCACGGCCTGTTGCGGAGTGTTTACACGACAATAACACCCTTGTAACGGACTGGCCTGCACAGAGTCCTGACCTGAATCCTACAGAACACCTTTGGGAGGTTCGGAACGCCGACTACGTGCCAGGCCTCACCAACCGACATCGATACCTCTCCACAGTGCAGCACTCCGTGAAGAATGGGTTCCCATTCCCCAAGAAACCTTCCAGCACCTGATTCAACGTATGCTTGTCATCAAGGCTAAGGGTGGGCCAACGCCATATTGAATTCCAGTATTACCGATGGAGGACGCCACGAACTTGTAAGTGATTTTCAACCAGGTGTCTGGATACTTTTGATCACACTTCAATCAAGGGGGTCCTTCTACGAAAATAAATAGCGCCCCGGCCCACCACTCCTGCTTGTCGGGCTGTGTGGCAGGCGACAGTCACTTTGGTATCCTTTTGGTGCCTAGGGGCCTCTCCAGACATTCATCGATGGTTCAAATGGCTCTGAGCACTATGGGACTTAACATCTATGGTCATCAGTCCCCTAGAACTTGGAACTACTTAAACCTAACTAACCTAAGGACAGCACACAACACCCAGCCATCACGAGGCAGAGAAAATCCCTGACCCCGCCGGGAATCGAACCCGGGAACCCGGGCGTGGGAAGCGAGAACGCTACCGCACGACCACGAGATGCGGGCGACATTCATCGGCTTTGAATCTCATTGACTGGTGTAGATCTGTGTTCAGTGAAGAATACCGCAGCGAAGACGTGAATGCAGACGCCCCAGGCAGAGGTGGGATACCAACCTTACGTTCACCCACTACACGGCCAGAGAGGCGAGAATGATGGTCTGGGATGCCATTTATTTTCATTGTAGGACCCCTTAGGTTGGCACCCGCGGCGCGCTTACAGCACAATGGTACATCGCCGAAATTATACGTCCAGTTTTGTTGCACTTCATGGCAAGCCATCCTGGGGTTACTTTTCAGCAATATAATACCCGCAGGCACACGGCAAGAGTTTCTACTGCATGTTTCCACGCTTGCCAAACTCTGCCTTGGCCAGCAAGTTTGCCGAATCTCTTCTCAACCGAGAACTTTTGGAGCATTATGGGCAGTGCTGACCAACCATCTCGTGACCTTAGCGATCTAGCGCTCCAGTTGGACATAATTTGGTACGATATCGCTCAGGAAGACTTCAAAAAACTCTCTCAATAAATGGTAAGCCGAATAAACTGCCTGCATAAGGGCCAGAGATGGACCAACGAGCTACTGACCTACTCAATTTGTGAAGCTTTTCTCTTCAACAAAACATCCAGTTTTTCTGAAATTCTAATGGCTTGTTTGTCTGTAGGTGTACATCACATCTGCCGATCTCCGTCGCATTCACATAAGTGGTGTGTAGATTATTCTTTTTTGCTTAAGCGTGTATTTTGTAGCAGTTGCCTTCGTACGGCAATACGAACCATAACGCTCCACAGAGGACCGGCACTATGCCAAGTAACGCTATTTCGACAAATCAGCAAACAGACTAAAAAACAAACACACGATTATGTTTGAGGAAACGGAAATATTACACCCATCCATCTATATTTTGAGATTCTGGTATCAAAGAAACCATTGTGATCAGAATGTATAACAACAACCTCAACCGTGACTGTGGCTACCCAGTGTTAGTGGTGCATGGAAACGAACCCTCGATGCTGAAAGGCGACAGAGAAATCTGCTCTCATTTTCCACCTAACGAAATCAGCAGCGGTGCTAACGTTCATTAGACAAAGACATCGACATAATCTCTCGTATTATATGGGAGTCCCTTGATTTCATGACATAATTCGATCAACCAAATAAAGTACCTAACGGACTACTGATATCTCTTGACGATAACAGCAGAGTTGGTCGTCGAAAGTTTGAGACTGAATACAAATCTGGCGCTGAAAGAATTCTATGAGCCATTTATTCGAGTGGTAGATCTGGTCGGGAACTCTGTAAGCGATACGAACAAATAAATTACCGTCCAGGTCGCTGCCGTGGGAAATGCGGCGGAAACAGTAACTCCAAGATATCGCAGCACTGCGTGAGCTGCGACGCACTGTGTGCTACAGACGTCGCAGTGGGGTGAACGCACTTGGCCGGTTTCGCTACGCCGTATATATTATTCATGATGCCGTCTCTGGACCTCTTTAAAACATGCGCAACACCTTTTCATGCAAATCTCGAAGCTTATGTCAGTGGAACGGGAGAAAGCAGTACGAAGTCGGCACGGCAGGGTCGAGTGTGGATGAGCGGAGGTGTGGTCTACGCTTTAACCGTGCTAACGCCTCCCCGGCCGCGGCAATCTGGCGGGCGTTACGCAGTTTTTGGCGCGCTGTAAAACGCTAATTATATTTGTGCGCGTCTGCTAATTTCGGTACACAGCTTTTGTAAACATGACCCTTTCTTTCTTCATTGTGCTGTGTGCGTAGAATTTTGTGCCTAAAGTAATAATTAGAGCGTGCCCAGATTATTGCGTAATAGGCTAAAGTGTTGGAGTAGCAAGTATGTGGCCAGTTACTGACGTAATCTAGTCGCGGAGCTGTCGTAACAGAGAGAGAGGACAAAGTAAGTGTGTTGAGAACCAGGACTGCGCGTCTGACATAACGCGAGTCGCCATTGCGAGCTGCTACCTACTCTCAGGTACAGGGCGACGTTCTCTGCCTTGTACTTGATTGCTTGCTGGACCGATGATTTACATCATAGTTCAGCTGCGAACATAATTCGATTCTTTATTGTTTTCTTTTTTTTCTTTTGAGTCATCAGTCTTGATTGGTTTTATGCGACCAACCGCTTCACCTCATATCAGCGCTTGAAACCTATGACCTAAATTACCTGCTGGATGTATTCCAATCTCGGTCTTCCCCCACAGTTTTTGCCCTCTACCAGGGAAGTCTGTCCCTGGTGCCTTAACAAATTTCCTATCATCCTGTCGTTTCTCCTTGTCAGTGTTTTCCACATATTCAAAAATGGCTCTGAGCACCATGGGACTTAACTTCTGAGGTCATCAGTCCCCTAGAACTTAGAACTACTTAAGCCTAACTAACCTAAGAACATCACACACATCCATGCCCGAGGCAGGATTCGAACCGCGATTGTAGCGGTCGCGCGGCTCCAGACTGTAGCGCCTAGAACCGCTCGGCCACTCCGGCCGGCTCCACATATTCACTTCCTCTCGGATTCTGTGCCGAACCTTCTCATTCCTTACCTTATCAGTCACCTAATTTTCAACGTTCGTCTGTAGCACCACATCTCAGATGCTTCGATTCTCTTCTGTTAAGGATTTCCCACAGTCCACATTTCACTACCATACAATGCTGTGCTCCAGACGTATATTCTTAGAAATTTCTTCCTCAAATTAAGTCCTATGTTTGATACTAGTGGACTTCCCTTGGCGAGGAATGCCCCATTTGCCAGTGATAGTCTGCTTTTGATGTCCTCCTTGCTCCGTCCGTCATTGGTTATTTTGCTGCCTAGGTAGTAGAATTCCTTAACATCATCTACTTCGTGACCATCAACCCTGATGTTAAGTTTCTCACTGCTTTCATTTCTGGTACTTTTCATTACTTCAGTCTTTCTTCGATTTAGTCTCAGTCATTATTCTGTACTCATTAGACAGTCTATTCCATTCAGCAGATCATTTAATTCTTCTTCACTTTCATTCAGGATAGCAATGTCATCAGCGAATCATATCATTGATATCTTTTCACTTTGAATTTTAGAGCTACTTGAACCTTTCTTTTATATCCATCATTGTTTCTTCGATGTACATATTGGATACTAGGGGCGAAAGACTACATCCCCGTCTTAGACCCTTTTCAAATCCAGCATTTCGTTCTTGGTCGTAAACTCTTATTATTCCTTCTTGGCTCTTGTACATATTGTACATTACCCGTCTCTCCCTACAGCTTACTCCTATTTTTCTAAGAATGTCGATCGTCTTGTACCATTTTACATTGTCGAACGTCTTTTTTAGGTCGACAAATCCTATGAACATGTGTTGATTTTTCTAGTCTTGTTTCCAATATCAACCGCAACGTCAGAATTGCCTCACTGGTGCCTTTGTCTTTCATATAGCCAAACTGATTTTCATCTATCACATCGTATTCTTCTATACATTATTGTTGCCAGTAATTTGGATGCATAATCCGTTAAGTTGATTGCCAGATAATTCTCGAACTTGTGTGGATCACATTTTTCCGAAAGTAAGACGGTATATTGCCAGACTCATAAAATCTAGGCCCCAACGTGAATAGTCGTTTAGTTCCCCCGATGATTTTAGAATTTCTGGTGAAATGTTATCCATCCCTTCTGTCTTATTTGATCTTAATTTCTGATTCTAATATTGGATCCTCTATCTCTTCTAAATCGACTCCTGTTTCTTCTTCTATCACATCAGACAAATGTTCCCACTCTTAGAGGGCTTCCATGTACTCTCTCCACCTATCCGATCTCCCCTCTACATTTATCAATGGAATTCCGGTAGCACTCTTACTGTTACCACCCTTGCTTTTAATTTCACTGAAGGTTGTTTTGACTTTCCTATAAGCTGAGTCAGTCCTTCCGATTATCATTTCATTTTCGATTTCTTCACATTTTTCATGCAACATTTCGTCTTAGCTTCCCTGCACTTCATGTTTATATCATTCTTCAGCGACATGCATTTCTGTATTCTTGAATTTCCCTGAACATTTCTGTAGTTCCTTCGTTCTTCAATCAGCTGAAGTATTTCTTCCGTTACCAATGGTTTCTGTGCAGTTATCTTCTTTGTACGTATGTTTTCCTTTCCAGCTTCTGTGATTGCCCTTTTTAGAGATGTCCGTTCCCCCTCAACTGCACAGCCTACTGAGCTACTCTTTCTTGTTGTATCTACACCCTTAGAGGACATCAAGCGTATGTCGTCATTCCTTAGTACTTCAGTATCCCACTTCTATCCGTATTGATTCTTCCTGACTAGTCTCCTGAACTTCAGCCTACTCTACATCACTACTCCATTGTGATTTGAGTCAATATCTACTTCTGGGTACCCCTTACAATCCAGAATCTAATTTCGGAATATCTGTCTGACCAAGATGTAACCTAACTGAAAATTTACCGTATCACCCAGACTTTTTCAAGTATACACTCTCCTGTTGTGATTAATGGCCAGAATATTCGCTACTGACAGCTAGAATTTATTACAGATCTCAATTAGACTTTCTCGTCATTCATTCCTTGTCCCAAGCCCACACTCTCTTGTAACCTTGTCTTCTACTCCCTCCCCTGCAACTACATTCCAGTCCCCCATGACTATTAGACTTTCATCTCCCTTTGCGTATTGTATTACCTTTTCAATATCCACGTATACTTTATCTATCTCTTCATCGTCAGCTTGCGATGTTGGTATGTATACCTGAACTATCTTTGTCGGCGTAGGTTTGCTGTCGATTTTGCTAAGAGTAACCCTATCACTGAACTGTTCACAGTAACACACTGTTCACCCTACCTTCGAATTCTTAAGGAATCCTACTCCAGTTATACCACTTTCTGCTATTGCCGATATTACCCTATACTCATCTAACCATAAATCCTTGTCTTCTTTCCATTTCACTTCACTGACACCTACTATATGTAGATTGAGCCTTTGCATTTCCCTTTTCAGATTTTCTAGCTTCGCTACCACATTCGATATTCTGACCTCCACGCCCCGACTCGTAGAACGCTATCTTTTCGTCGATTATTCGGTCTTTTTCTCATGATCACCTCCTCGGAAGTCCCCTCCCGCAGATCTGAATGGGGACTATTCCAGAATCTTTTGCCGATAGAGAGATCATCATGACACTTTATCAGTAGCAGGCCTCATGTCCTTTGAAGACACATTATGTGTCTTTAATGCAGTGGTTTCCATTGCCTTTTGCGTCGTCACACTGTTGATCACAGCCGATTCTTCCGCATTTAGGGGCAGTTTCCCACACCTAGGGCAATAGAGTGCCAGAAACCTCTGTCCGTTCGTCCGACCTCTTTGAAAGGGCCGTTGGTTGAATGAGGGTGACTTCTTATTCCGGAAGTCCTCGACCGCCAATGCTGATTATTAATCAAAATTTAAGCGGTGGCAGGTTTCGAATGCGGGAACGAGGAGGTTTTGATTATGAATCAAAAACGCTACTCTTAGACCACGGGTACAAAATTTGGATTTCACATTGTGGCGAAATAAACTGAGTTTACAAACAATCAAGTAAATAAAACTTTATTATCTGCCAATATGTTGGTAGCGAATTGACGCCAGTGTTGGGGCTTGCTGGTCAGTGATTCAGTGATGCTTATTAATTTATTCAGGCAGCTTCTCATTTTGCCTCACGAGGTTATAGGAACCGTGTTCAAGAATCAGTAACTGTAAACTAATTACAAATCGTTACCACGAACTAAACTCAGGAAATATGCTGAAGTGACAAAAGTCATGGGTTAGCGATATGCACCTTCACACATGAGGGTAGAATCGCGTACACAGTGTACACTACTGGCTATTAAAATTGCTACACCACAAAGATGACGTGCTACAGACGCGAAATTTAACCGACAGGAAGAAGATGCTGTGATACGCAAAAGATTAGCTTTTTAGAGCATTCACGCAATTTTAGCGCCGGTGGCGACACCTACAACGTGCTGACATGAGGAAAGTTTCCAACCGATTTCTCATACACAAACAGCAGTTGACCGGCGTTGCCTGATGAAACGTTGTTGTGATGCCTCGTGTAAGGAGGAGAAATGCTTACCATCGCGTTTTCTACTTTGATGAAGGTCGGATTGTGGCCTATCGCGATTGCGGTTTATCATATGGTGACCTTGCTGCTCGCGTTGGTCGAGATCCAATGACTGTTAGCAGAATATGGAATCGTAGGGTTCAGAAGCGTAATACAGAACGCCGTGCTGGATCCCAACGGCCTCGTATCACTAGCAGTCGAGATGACAGGCATCTTATCCACATGGCTATAACGGATCGTGCAGTCACGTCTCGATCCCTGAGTCAACAGATGAGGACGTTTGCAAGACAACAACCATCTGCACGAACAGTTTGACGACGTTTGCAGCAGCATGGACTATCAGCTCGGAGACCATCGCTGCGGTTACCCTTGACGCTGCATCACAGACAGGAGCGCCTAAGATGGTGTACTCAACGACGAACCTGGGTGCACGAATGGCAAAACGTCATTTTTTTCGGATGAATCCAGGTTCTGTTTACAGCATCATGATGGTCGCATCCGTGTTCAGTGACATCGCAGTGAACGCACATTGCCCGCATCTCGTGGTCGTGCGGTAGCGTTCTCGCTTTCCACGCCCGGGTTCCCGGGTTCGATGCCCGGCGGGGTCAGGGATTTTCTCTGCCTCGTGATGGCTGGGTGTTGTGTGCTGTCCTTAGGTTAGTTAGGTTTAAGTAGTTCTAAGTTCTAGGGGACTGATGACCATAGGTGTTAAGTCCCATAGTGCTCAGAGCCATTTGAACCATTTGAACGCACATAGGAAGCGTGTGTTTGCCATCGCCATACTGGCGTTTCACCCGGGGTGATGGTATGGGGTGCCATTGGTTACACGTCTCGGTCACCTCTTGTTCGCATTGACGGCACTTTGAACAGTGGACGTTACACTTCAGATGTTTTACGACCCATGGCTCTACCCTTCATTCGATCCCTGGGAAACCCTACATTTCAGCAGGATAATGCACGACCGCCTGTTGCTGGTCCTGTACGGGCCTTTCTGGATACAGAAAATGTTCTACTGCTGCCCTGGCCACCACATTCTCCAGATATCTCACCAATTGAATATGTCTGGTCAATGGTGGCCGAGCAACTGGCTCGTCACAGTACGCCAGTCACTACTCTTGATGAACTGTGGTATCGTGTTGAAGCTGCATGGGCAGCTGTACCTGTACACGCCATCCAAGCTGTGTTTGACTCAATGCCCAGGCGTATCAAGGCCGTTATTACGGCCAGAGGTGGTTGTTCTGGGTACAGATTTTTCTGGATCTATGCACCCAAATTGCGTGAAAATGTAATCACACGTCAGTTATAGTATAATATATTTGTCCAATAAATACGCGTTTATCATCTGCATTTCTTCTTGGTGTAGCAATTTTAACGGCCAGTTGTGTATAAAAGGGTAGTGCTCTGGCGCAGCTCTCATTTGTATTCAGGTTATTCGTGTGACAGGGTTTCTGACGGGAATTAACAGCGCTTGAACGCGGGATGCTACTTGGAGGTAGAGGCATGGGACATTCTGTTTCGGATATCGTTAGGGAATTCAAAATTCCGAGATTCACAGTGTCAAGAATGTGCGGAGAGTACCAAATTTCAGTCACTACCTCTCGCCACGGACAACGCACTGGCCGACCTCTCTCAATTAGCCACCTGGAGCAGCCGCGTTTGCGTAGAATTGTCAGTCCTGAAGTGCAAGAAACTTTGCGTGAAATAACCACACAAATCCATGTGCGACTACGACGAACGTATCGGTTATGACAGTGCGGTGAAATCTGGCGTTAATGGGATTTGGCAGTGGACGACCGATGCGAGTGCCTTTGCTGACAGTACTACATCGCCTTCATCTCTTTTCCTGGGCTGTTGACCTTATAGGTTGGACTCTAGACGTCTGGAAAACCGTGGCCTGATCCGCTAAGTCCCGATTTTAGTTGGTAAGAGTTTAAGGTAGGTTACGAGTGTGGTGCGGACCCCAAGAAGTTGTCAATAAGGCACTGTGCAAACTGATGATGGCTCTATAATGATGTGAACTATATTTAAATGGAATGGGCTGGACCCTTTGGTCCAACAGAACCGATAACTGACCGGATATGATTATGTGCGGCTACTTGGAGAGCATTTACAACCATTCATGGACTTCATGTCCCATAACAATAATGGAATTTTTATGCATGCCAATTCGTCGTGTCACTGGGCCACAATTGTTCGCGATTGGTCTGAAGAACATCCCGGACAGTTTGAGCGAATGGTTTTGCCACCCAAACTGCCCGACATGAGTCCCATCAGACATTTATGAGACATAATCTAGAGGTCATCTCGAGCGCAAAATCCTGCACTTTCCCAATTATGAACGGCTATAGAGGCAGCATTGCTCAATATTTCTGCAAGTGACTTCCAACGACTTGTTGAGTCCCTGCCACGTCGAGTTGCTGCACTAGGCCAGGCAAAAGATGGTCCGGGGCAATATTAGGAGGTAACTCATGACTTTTGTCACATCAGTCTATTTGTCAATAATTAGCGTCATTAATTAGTAATTGTGAAACAGATTCATTAAGCGCCTATAGTCTGAAATATCGGAGAGTAAAAATTCTGCATATATCGGATCGTAATACGAAGCTTATACTACTTCATAGTATGTTTCACCAACACAGTCATCATATATTAACGTTACTGTGTCAGTTCTCCACGTGAGACTACAAACACTGGCATCCTCGTTCTAAAGTTTTAGTTCTTTAATGTAACTACTCGACCACCTTTCTTGTAATCCACTCTCTACCACTCTCTGCACTGTAACGTATTTTAGTGGTTCAAATGGCTCTGAGCACTATGGGACTTAACATCTGAGGTCATCAGTCCCATAGAACATAGAACTTCTTAAACCTAACTAACCTAAGGGCATCACACAGATCCATCCCCGAGGCAGGATTCAAACCTGCGTATTTTAGTGGCAACAGGATTTAAGCCACCATAAATTGATCCATAAATTGTTTCGATGATGGCACTGACTGGATTATAATACCCTTTATTTTACCTCCATTACTGTACACTGTCGTCTGTGAGGCAATTAAAAAGCGTTTGTGCTGTATAAAGCATCAAATGGACATAAATATGTTAGACCCCGATAAGTCATTAAATGACACACCCTCAAGTACTTTCATATGTTTTAGTGCTTTACTTTATCACTGTTTTTCTACAAACACGTGCTATCACGTGGTCAGTTTACAAGTTTGGTAACGAAGTCGTCGTCCTGTGACGTTGCAGATTAAGTCTCTGTTAATGTTTGTGGAAAAGTTGCAAGGAGAAACAGCTCTGTATTATAAAGATAGTTTGTATTAAACAATTATATTTTATGTAAAGCAGAGTGCAATAAATTACTTTTCCCGTCCATTTGTTAACAAAAATGAAGAAAGACAACTCTGACTACACTGCAGAAAGTGACACAGTAGCTATAGGTGGCCAACCGTGGTGTGTATTACCACTCTCAACTTACTTTTGTTGTCGTTCAACCATTGACAAAAGTTATTGTCTTCACTGTAGGTGTTCTCGAGTGAGTAAGAAGTTCCTCGGTTCACTTTACACTATTGAATCTTACGTTATGCAATTCTGACTTCATTGAAATAACTGATCTGTTGACGATTAAAAAAAACTATTTTTTATTAATGAAACACACCTACACTGGCCTAATATTTTACAATATTTAATATTCGTTACACGGACTGGTTGTCAGCTGTTACGCCATCAAGTACAAAGATAAATATGTGGTGCAGTGAAATTTCGTTGGATTTAATATTTTAAATTAGTGATTTTACACATTATCTTCACTTCCAGAGATGAAAATGTTAATGTTAGAGTTAGAAATAAACTAAGAGCACTTATTTCAGTGTAAATGCGATGTAATATTATTTAACTAAGATACTATGTGTGACACGTTAACTAATGAATTATAGACAAATTACAACAGTTGTACATTGAAGAAATTAATTGACCAATAAACTTTGGTGATATATTCCAAACATGTGGCTGAACAAAATAATCTTGTCTTTAATAGGTCCTAAATTACTAACAGATTAACTTTAATAGCGATATTAAACTGATGAATGAAGCAGCTGTGATCATACAAAGTAATATTTTTTTTAACACAACGAGAGAAATTGTAGTAAGGAGAACGGGGCATTTAAATAAGAGGGCTAATTTACAACTTGGCCTGAATGGGAGTATGAGTAGTATTTGCATTTATAAGTGCCGAGTCAGGGAACTGTGTCTGGATTGATGGACATGTGTTTATCAATTTCCATTGCTTAAAGATAGTTCATCTTCATTCATTTATGGATGTGATGTAATATTTCATGTTTCACCTTGTAACTATGATCTTCTTCTATGCAGGTGGTGTGCAAAAGCAGAGTCTCTTTTTCTAAGTTTCCAACTTCTGTAATGTTCCTTGAAACAAAAAATGGTTCAAATGGCTCTGAGCACTATGGGACTCAACTGCTGTGGTCATTAGTCCCCTAGAACTTAGAACTACTTAAACCTAACTAACCTAAGGACATCACACACATCCATGCCCGAGGCAGGATTCGAACCTGCGACCGTAGCCGTCTCACGGTTCCGGACTGCGCTCCTAGAACCGCGAGACCACCGCGGCCGGCAATGTTCCTTCAACCGGGTACATATTTCCCTGCCAGAATGTCGTATACAGAATTTGCCAGAATTGCAAGTAATTTTGTGTATTGCACTCTTTGCATAAGCTGGTGTGCTGTCTTTACCATTGGGCAAAATGTGTCAAACACTGTTGTGCACATAAAATGATGTTTTTACCTACCTGGATTTAAGCTTTCTGCAATCAAACAAATAGCATCATACAATGGCTATCCTCCTACCGTAGTGGATTACATCATACACCAAAAGCCGGTGTACTCTCTTCTTTACAACGTCCTTGACCCGCCTTTTCAAGAAAGCAATGAATGATGCACAATTCCATAAAAGTGTCACTAGATGTAGCTAGAAAGCTTAAATCTACTACGTAAAAATCAGAAATTGATAATCTTGCTATCACGTAACCCCGTCATTTCAGAGTTCTTTACTTGATGTAAAACTGACTAAACTCGTCGTGCAAGAGGGGGCGCCGCTGGAGTCTATGTGTACGCAACATATTCCTGCGATCGTAAAACCTTTTTTAGAGTTCCGTACCTCAGTCGGTGAAAACGGCACCCTTACAGGATCACTTTATTGTCCATCTCTCTGTCTGTCTGTCTGTCCGCTCGATTATTAAGACACCTTTTCCTCATGAACAGCCAGACGTAACAAGATGAAATTTATGTAATGTACTCAGGTTTATGGTATCTCAGCAGTGTAAAACATATAAGCTTCTAAGTCAAGGCAGTCAACGAATACGGCCATAAACGATCACATATTTTGATACTATCAGACTCACTCATGAAAACCTGTAGGACACTGCTGTTGACCTAGAATCATTGAATTAGGCAAGGGGAAAGGTTTGACAAGTAAAGGGAAAAAAATCTGATAACCGATAAACTGTAATTATATTGCATAAAAATATTTTTTGCCGTTACACACTAACTTTGCAACATCAGGAACTACTGTAAGAATTTTTTGGTTTTCAGTAATAGGTAGAGTGGTTCATTAGATACGTTTGAAAATATTTCAGCTGGCTGAGCTACGATTAAATGAAGTCCTCTGCAGCTGTGAAAACGAAGCCTTTGCCTTCTAGCGGTGATAGGCATAAGGCCGTCCGACTACCGCCTGACAGTGTATTCCTACGACACATACAGCAGATGTAATTTTTCAAAGTAAATTAATACTGACAATTGATGCCAAATTGCACTTCCATTGTTTTGAATGAGGTTCCGGTATCCTACAAAACCGTGCGGCTGGTCCCGGCGGAGGTTCGAGTCCTCCCTCGGGCATAGGTGTGTGTGTTTGTCCTTAGGATAATTCAGGTTAAGTAGTGTGTAAGCTTAGGGACTGATGACCTTAGCAGTTAATTCCCATACGATTTCACACACATTTGAACATTTTTTTATCTTACAAAATATCCAGTGAACCTCTCCACAGTACAATTCGACAGCTGGGTAACAGCAGTTGCCCTATGGTTGGCTGAACCGTTTCCTTCTCTGGAGGTTTGCACATAATCTTAAGAGTAATCGCAACAGGGACGAGAGCAAACGAAGTCGACGCATCTGCAAATGCGATTTGGCACAGTTCGTTATTGTAGCTGCAGAATTAATAAAATAAATGAAAAATTACGATGGCGAATGGAAAATTGCACATAAAATTTTAATTTAGAAACTGAAATTAAAAGTGCGGTTCTAGGCGCTACAGTCTGGAACCGAGCGACAGCTACGGTCGCAGGTTCGAATCATGCCTCAGGCATGGATGTGTGTGATGTCCTTAGTTTAGTTAAGTTTAATGAGTTCTAAGTTCTAGGCGACTGATGACCTCAGAAGTTAAGTCGCATAGTGCTCAGAGCCATTTGAACCTGAAATTAAAAGATATTCGGAAGTCTTGGAATTCTCAGGACCAATATCATGCCAGTACTGATATCGATAACAAGCAAAAATCGTCCAGATTTTCTATTACTGGGACGGATGAACTATCTATACACATAATTAAGTCTGTACTGAACCTTTAGTGCGCAAGTCCTACTCGCACTTATCTTTTTTTTACAACTCGGGAGGTTGTACTCACCCTGTGGCATATACTGGGAAACAGATTCTAACACACATTTATAGCATTTGAAGATTTAGAGAAAACTAATGTTTATTCGAATAGACTGATTGAAATTTTGAAGGTAGTACGTACTTTTCCATACATGCGACCGCTGTGGAAAGTTGCTCCGGTGGGCAGAGCTGTGGCACTTGGGTTATCTGAACATGAGAAGACTGGAGGTTTAGGGAGAAATATTGAACCTCTGCCAAATATCTTTTAAAAGAAAACCACCCATATAATGTAGATGGGGAAGTTTTACATGCTGTTAACAAAAACAGATGGAAGACCCAGCAGGAAATACTGGCCATCAGTGAACGTATGGCACAGAATACCAGGTTAATATCAAATGTCCTGTTCCCTTTTTCCATTCCGTAAAATTATGTTAATTATACAAATATTAGATGGAATTTGTGAACTCAGATTTATTTTTCATCTCTTGTTACATATATCTTCACAGAAAGAAACTATAAGCAGTCTACAAGTCATCATTTTTGTGTATTTTGTATACGTGTATTCTGTTACATTTGCGAGCCGCGCTTCACATTATATGTGTTTACGATATTCATTTGTCACTGCTGCTGGCCTAGGAAGCGGAAAACCGGTTCGTATAAAATAAGTGTAATCTTGCTTAATATTAAGTTTTTTCTACTGAATACTGTTATCTGTTTATCCAAGCACCAACGAGGAATTCTATTTGCGTTATGAAGGGAAAATAGTGTTCAAAAGAGCTCAAAGATGAGTACCAAGAAAAGTAAAACATTGATAATGGAGAGTATTTGAATTAAAACAGGCGATGCTTAGTAAATTAGATTAAGAAATAAGAACTAAATTTAGTAGCAAGATATGCTGTTTGTACAGTGAAATGCCAAACTATGGTCTAAATACACAGGAAATAAAAGATAGGCAGCCAAAGGCGAGAGTAGCGTTTCTGAGAAAGAAAAATTTGTTAACATCCAATATAAATTTAAGTGGTAGGAAATCATTTCTGAAGATATTTATACGGAGCATATCCTCTTACCGAAGTGATACGTGGCCAATAAACAGTACAGACAAGAATACAATAGAAGCTTTAAGATTTGGTACCACAGAATAATGCTGAGGATAGGTCGGATGTCAGATAATCACTAAACAGTATCTGAATAGGAACGCCGAGAAAAGAAATTTGTAGCACAACCCTGACTTAAGGAACAAATCAATTCATAGGACATCGAGTGAATCATCAAGAAATAGTGAATTTGGAAATGGAGGAAAGTGTGCGGGAGAAGTGAGGTTAAAATTGTACTGCGAGACTTATGTCTTAAGTACAATGTGAAGGTCCGTATATATACACATGTTGCAGTAGGTATGCTGAGCTGAAGAGGCTTGCAAAGCGTAGACTAACATAGAAAGGTGCATGAAATTAGTCTTCGGACTGATGCTCAAAACAACATTATTAACAACAGCAACACTGATTTTTCATTTGCTAACGAGATGGTAGAGAACTTTGCAGTGATTGCTTTACGTGTTTTAGTGACGCTGGATGATATAGAAAGAGAGGCAACAATTTTATTTTTATAGCTAAGAGTAGTTCTCAACAAGGAAAATGGAAACAGAGGTAATGAAGGTGATGATACCGAGAAAGAGACGTATCACTGGTGATATTTGAAAAATAGTGTTTCTAATGGAGATGTTTACAATAACGGGACCGTGAAGAAAACATAAAAAGTCATTACTCACTTGAAAGGGGTATGGAACAAGAAGGACAAGGGAAAAACGACAGGACTCGCTGGAATGAGGCTGGGATCGAGTGTTATACGATATGGATGATTTGAAAGGTGTATGCCAGGACGAATTGCTTGGGAAACGTGAGATGGTTAACGTTTCTGTGGGAAAGGATGGATGAGGGATGGAAGGAGCGATGTGGGTGTTGTGATGTATTAGGGTACCAGGATGGGTCATTAGTCGATGGGTTATTAGCACTTGGTGTGTGTTTTTCTAATGATGTTCTGATTTCTAACGAATTCTATTAACAGAAGAAAGTGTGGGCACTGGAGACGTTCGTATAGGGCAAGTGCGTGTGCAACAAAATAACGGAAGGTAGGAGGATACTGTATGCGATGTGAAGCGCATTTTGTTTTAGTTTTTCGAAGTATCTGTAAAATACTGGAGGACGGAAAATCCTAGCAATACCAGTGTAAGATGCAACTAACGAATGAATGATTTGTAGGTAAGGATAAATGTATGTGGATGCAGACCGTTACCGCAGACTGTATGTACTTTTGGTTTGTTGTGGCGTTGAATCTGATAATGAGGTGGGTTTTCCACTTTATCTTTCTATCTAAGGTTAGTCCTACGTATTGTCCTGTGCTAATAAGGGGAGTGGATTGGCTGAAGATAGAAAAATGAAAATCAGGACGATAGAACCACCGAGTGACGAGACCAAAGACCGTGTCTTCGGACTGGAATCTCATTGAGTGGGGTTGCATTGTCTTGGCTGATAAGTCCCATTTCGTATTGAGCCCGATGACCAGCAAAAACGTGGCTGGAGTCACCCCAGACAGCAGTTGCATACCAACCTCAGTTTCCCGCTATTTGCCCCGGCATCCAAGAGTAATCGTCCGGGGTGCCATTGGTTGTCGCCCGCGACATCCTTATAGCACAGTAGTACGCTGACGATATTCGACATCACGTTTTATTGTCCTTCGTGGCAAACCATACTGGGTTTACATTTTAGCAAGGTAATGTCTGCTCACACACGGCGAGAGTTACTGCTGCATGTCTTCGTGCTCGCCAAACCCTCGTAAAAACGTAGGAAAAAAAGGATCTACCTCCGACCTTAGATATCTTCTCCTTTTAGCTGCGTCTAAGTACTGTGGTCTGAGGAAACGTACAGTGAACAATAGTGGAGACAGCACTTACAGCAAACAGCTTAGCGAATAGCATCGTCGTGCGTCTTTCACCGAGTAGACTAGTGCTCAACTACGATAAATACAGTTATTTGGTTTTTGCCACACAGTCCCTTTGTGACTCTTCTCAGTATAATAGCATACCGCGCCAGTGAGTAAGCACATTTTAATGCCTCCTTTGATGTGGAGTAGCAGAAAGGCAGAAAGAGGAACAGCGGCATGCGTAACATTCAGATTTGGAATGACACTGTGGTAGAATAAGTCAAACATTTTTTTTTTCTGTATTGGAAGTAAGATTATTTATTGATGCTCAAATATGTAAGGTGTCAGAATTCGCTTGGTCAATGCGAGGAAATGTTCTTTTAATATTTTTAGGCCACTGAGGAAAAAGTTTCTCAATGCGTGCGTCTGTAGGTCAAGTATCTTATGCGAGTGAAACGTGAACCGTATGCGATCTGAAGAAAAACGAACTTGAAGCATTTGAAATGCAGTACAGCACATAACGGCACCCAGGCTAATGCCACAGTCCTTCATTTACAGAGGCATTCGATACAATTCCTCACTGTCGTAGAATGAACAACAGACGAGCTTACGGAATACCGCCCGGCTTTGTCGTTGGATTCAGAAGACAGAAATCAACACATTGTCACGAGGCTAAAAAGTCATACTTAAAAGTAACTTTTAGAGTAAAAAGATGTATGTAAACGACATCGGAAGCTATGTGAATCTGTTCTCGGATGGTGCAGCTGCTGCTTGTAGCAGTCTCAACGCGAGTAAACTGTAGCAAAGTGCTGGAAGACTTACGGAGGAGCGACGCATGCGATGACTGTCAACAGAACCAAACTCCGAAGGGGAAGGGATTACTTTTAATATTATGAGAACGTACTTTCCAAGAAAAGTCATGCAACGTATTACTTCCTGCCATATTCCTCCTGCTAAATGATCATGATGTGAAAAAATTTCGTCCTCTTTCGTTCGATTATCGTCAGTCATTCCACCTCCCCCCCCCCCCCTCTCCTCCTGTCCCCATTTGTAAATAGAATGGGAAGGATGAGGAAATGATAGCGAGACAATAAGTTTCACTCAAAGCACCCTCTACGACATACAGTTAGTAAGACTATAGAGAATGAAATTACATGCAAAGGTGCTACTGCTGAAAAAGGATCACATGAAGTAGATGAACAAAAAGTAGTGAAGAATAGGCGAAGAAAGGGGCTGATGGAGAAACCTTACCAGAAGAAGGCTAGTAAGAAATTCGCTATGGTGTTCAGGGGTAGCTAACTGAGTGCTGGAAGGAATGGTAGGGAGTCAGAGTTGTAGAGCCAGCCGAATAGCGGAATTTCTGACCCACATTATAGTAGATTGTCAGGTATAGTAGCAATGAAGACAAGAAAAGGTAAACGGAAGAAACATGGGAAACAGCATCAAACCAGCCGTAAAAATGACGAGAAAAAAATTATTGATATAACATGCGAAACCATTTAGCGAATCAAGATTAATGTATCTCCTACAGAAACAGATAGGGTTAGATTTCCAACTGTAAAATGACGCTTATGTAGTACTACAAGACGACACTAACCAAATTTATGTATCTTCGCTTCTTACAATGGACATGGGTTTAATCGGTTAGATAATTTAGCATTCTATTTCTCAAATACGTGATGTCAGCAAGTATCTGAGAAGATTACACGAATCAATGAAGTTGTTTATTTGAGCATCAAGTAATACAAACATGAAGAGCTGAAGTAAACCATAGTTATGCGCACACCAATTTTAAAAATTAAAATCGTACGATAGAGTTTGTTGGCGCATCACTGGTAGACTAAATTTATTTTACACAACAGTGGATGTATATATGAACTACCAAAACAGCAGCGGTTTTAAGTGATCCATTGTTAAGTGCCACAGTCATTATTTAAAAATAATGTCTAACTTGATACCTACATGACATGCAAACAAATTTACCTTAATTACAAGCAACAACCATCATTATTCACTATTGTCATCATTACTGGTATCCTCCTAAGATTCTACACAAGAAACAGAGCCATTTCCTCATTGTGCATCATCCTCGCTGTCGTTCCACAGTACATCGTATTCACTGCCGTCCTTAGTACTTGAAGAAGAGCATTTCTTGTAAGATTTTACGATTGCTTCTCTTGATTGACGACAATGACGTTATCAGGGAACAAATTTTCATTTCTACATGTCTTGCGGTGCGTTTTCGGCTTGCAGCGTGATTGCCAGCATCATACTTGTACGATGATTTGGTGCTTTGATATTAATTTTTTTGTTCCCTTCTCATCAAGCGTGTAATTACGTTGCGTATCAAACCAAACTGACGTCTCATCAGCGTTGCCTATTTGGCCCATCGAAAAATACTTCTCTTTCCGAAGTGTGATGACATACCACTGAAATTCTTGAAGTTTTTTCTCGAAATCCTGTGGATACTTTTGGCATACTACTGTATGGCATCGTGCAGACAAGTGCGCCCGTTTGATAAAGCGATCTATCCATCCATGGCTAGGCTTAAACTCTTGCCCCGGTATATAAATAACGGCAGCCGCCTCTTTTGCTTTGTTTCTTGTCGCTAATAACAGGTTGTCCATTCTTCGTCTTTCCGCAGACGAATTCCATAACTTTTACTTCATTGTCAGGAAGTCTTCCTTTGCGAGGGCCAGTTGAGCCATGCTGTAGCTTGCGTTCTGTTTGTAGGTTTCCGCCCTCTGTTGCAGGCCAGACGTATCGTTTAATTGAGATGGCTGCGGTTGTTTGTCTGCTTCTCGTGGTGACTGGCGCCACTCGGTTTCGAAAGCGTTGCCTGTCCGCTAGTGGCAGCAGCGGCGGGTATCGATATGTAGTAACTGTTGCCCTGTCTTTGGAGCGACGTTGTTGTTTTGACGGGTCGTGTTAGTGTGCAGTTCGGTTGGGGACTCAGGAGGAGCCAGGTGTGCGCAGTGCGAGAAGACGCTGGGACAGCTGGCGGCGCACATGAACTGTCAGATCGAAGGCCCGTGGTCACGAGGTTCCACGACCTCGTCTTAAACCGGATACAGCAAGTTTTAAGTTGTGTGCATTTGGATTAAAGTAGAGAAACTTCCAGCATCGTGAGATCTTGCGAATCTCCAGTTGCTTGGGTTCGTGTTGCTGCTCGTAGTGTTGCCGAGGCGAAGAGCAGCGAGTGGAGTGCTTGGGGAAGACGGGTCTGATTAGCTTTCCTGCACTTCTAATTTCTGTTTATTGCGTTTAGTTTGTTACCATTTGTTCAACCAGCGGTATTTTTCCTGCCTCGTGGCCGCTAACGACCCAGTTATCTGCCCTGGGGGTTAGTGTATGTTACGGCAGTGCACGTTTCCTCGCCTTGTCGCTGCTGTACGGTGAGGCTCGTAGTTTTGACAGCTTTCTTGATTGTAGGTTGGTTGGAAATTCTTCTACTCTGGTGGTAGTGTCTCGTTCCAGGCGCTCTAAGCACAGTATTCTGCGGGCAGAGTACAGACCACCAATTCCAGCTTTGGCGTACTTTCACATCTTTGCATTTGGTTTATTGGACATCAGGTAGCTTCAGTAAGATTATCATTAGTCATTCGTTGGACTGCCACTAGTCTGAGCTACCATCTTGTGAAGTGAATGCAACTCTTGGCTTCCTATCTCATCGCTCGCGAAAGTGTTTTTTGACAGATCTGCTCAGAGGTCGATTCCTGGTGCACCGTCTGTAACTGGTCCTTGTGTTTTATTACTGTATTTGCTATTTTATTGTATGTTTCTAAATTTTTTTATATAATTGCCATTCTTGGCGCTACAGCTGGTTTAAATGATTGTGCTACCAAGTTTACCATCATTTTGACTCATCCGTTTGGTGATCAGTTGCTAGTCCTTTTAAATTAACCTTTGCTGTTTTACTGTATGTTCTTTTTTTAAAATTTTGCATATAATTGCCATTATCGGTGTTACAGCAGGTTTAAATGGTTTTGCTACCAAGTTTACCATCATTTTGTCTTATCCGTTTGGTGATCAGCTGCATGTCTTTTTAAATTAATCTTGCTATTGCATTGCTGTTTTACAGTATGTTTGTTGAATTTTGTTATAATTGCCGTTCTTGGCATAAAAGGCCTTCAGCCATGACTGTGGTTACTTGCCTTAAAATTCTAATTGGGGTCACATTGGATTATTTTAAAACATTATTTGCTGTGTCTGTATTTTATGCTCATTTGTTTATTTATTGCTGAGTCTGGAATTACCGTTTTAAAATAAATGTGTTTAATTGCAAAAGGGAACCAACAGTAACTGATTACGGCGCCGTCCACAATCATAACCGAATCCTTGCCTTTCTTGACGACGAGGTTTCACCAGTGTATTTCTTTCTAATACCGGTAGTACCAAATAATGCCAATTTCTGTTTCTTCCGTAAGCTAACGTTACCCTCTGCTATATTAAACTTTCCTCTCGCCCTTTTATTACTATATTTTTCAGCATAAAGAATTACTTTACGCTTGAATGTAGCATCATACGATCTTCTTTTGTGCTCACCTATTTCTAGGCTCCCTAATGCAAACACACTCTGCAGGAATAGGCCAACTGTAATGTAACGAAGTTGAGAATTACAACAGTGTATTGTGAAGTAAAGAACAGTACCTAAATTTCAATAATGTTGCCGGCGGAAGACAGATTCAAGTTTGTATTCGAATGTAAATCGCCATCAATACTTATGTGCATCCCAATTTTAAATACTGCATATGGAGAAAAATAAAAGATCTCATTTAATTCGCATAAATACGGTATTTACAAAGCTTAAGAAACAAATAATTTTTCAAGAGTACCTGAGAACTGAGGATACTGTAGTAATAGTTTATCAGGTTTTTGTTGTTTTGATCTTCAGCCTGAAGACTGCTTTGATATAGATCCACGCTAGTCCATCCCATGCAAGCCTCTTCATTTCCTGTGTAGATACTGTAACTTCCATAGTTTTCAACTTGCTTACTGCAATCAAGCCTTGGTGTACCACAACTATTTTTCACATCTCACTTCTCTGCATTTCTGAAATGTCGATTACTTGATGCCTCAGGAAGAGTTCCGTCAACCGATAACTTCTTTTCATTAAGTGATGTCATAAATTCCTTTCTCCCCAATTTGATTAATGTGGTAGAGGATATTATTTTATCTGGGTACACTTTTTGACTTTCGCCTTTAACAGAAATTTAATATGTCACATTGCCTTCAATCCAGAAGAGTGTTGCACTCAGCGACTGTTATATTGACTTGTAAATAATAGATTTCAGCTATCAGTCGTGCTTCCTAAGTCTTTTATTGGCAGATCTAGATTTGTAGACGGGGAGATAGGGCGTTTTGCATTCAAGAAACAGACACGTACTCCTGAAAACCTGGTTACCGGTTTGGCTGAAGCTGCAGCCATTATTCGTGAAACTCCCCCTTTTTTTAGTGTCTAATCAACCCGTAGATGCCAGTTGCGCGTCAGTGTAAACGGAAGACATTTCTAGCAACATTCCAAGAACAATATTCATCATACGGCTGTTTGAACAATGTCTGAACTTCACTGGTGACTAAACCTTCATGAATCGCTAGCGGAGAAATGATGCACCTGCGCCAGTTCGTCGCATCAACAAGTGATCCATTTTCTCTCCTGTAAACAGTATAAAATTTTGCAGACGCAGCTGTTTTACACTATTTTTATAAATTCTTTCGTACCAACGCTCTTCACATATTTGGAATCTTGTGGTAGGTATTAAATTGTTTTTAAAATGACGTAAGATTCGGAAGAAGATTGTGAAGTTCAAAGATTCATTCTCAAGATTTTTGTTTAGGATTGTTGCATCTTATTCACTCACATGAAAACTGTAGTCACATACTGTCATTTAGGGTACCATAGGTATTACAAAACACATATTGTCATAAAAATGGCTGCTTACGGTACAAATGAAGGTACTAATAGCAATCTTCACGAACATATTGTCCCTAACCTCATTCAATTAAATAACCTTGAAGGCAGATACGTTTTTGGCGTATGTACTGACAGTTCTCCAAAGAACCATGGAGAGGGTGGCTTGTGTGCGTAAACGATACAGTCAGCCTTATCATAGGTGCAACCACAGCAGAGGAGTAACTGTGAGGATGGCAGACAAACCTGTGTTCCTGAAGTGGAGCAGTAACATTTTCCACAGTTGCAGGGGAAACAGTCTTGATAACTGACTGATCTGTCCTGAAAGATTAGCCAACATGACCGCGATATTTCGATGCTATGAACGGCTGAAAAAATAGGATGTTACGGCGTAAAGTCAGCGCCGGCACGCCCGTCGGGAGCGACAGGGAAGAGAAGGCTGTGAAAAGGTCAGCCAATCGCAAAATGATCGACCTTCCTTCCAGGACGACAACGCGACAGCAGCGGCCCCTAGGTGAAGAAGACATAAGCGCCGCTCCCAATTGGTGGCAGCCCACTTCGATGGCAGCTTCAATGTTAGCCACTTCGATAGCAGTTCAAGTCAGACTTTTGTCAGTTAGAGATCAGCAGTCACTGCAAAGACTGATTATTTGGTATGTCACCCTTTGCTTGCGACACATCTGTGTAATTGCCAAAAGTTAAAGTATATTAATTATTTTGTTTTAATAAAACTTATTAATACGAATAGTTTGATTGTGTGTGTAGCGAACCGATTATGCAGGATTCCTAGACACAGCATGGAAAACTACAGCCTTTGTATTTCTCAAGGACATGCCACTCAACTATATGGCTTAATAATGAGAGTGTCCTCTTGGGCAAAGTATTTCGGAGGTAAAAATATTCATCATTCGGATATCCACGCAGGTATTATTCTGGAGGATGTTGTCATCAGGAGAAAACATAGCTCTCGTTCTACAGATCAGAGCGAGGAATTTAGGTCCGTTATTTAGATGGGTTGCATAGAGAACTTAAAGAGGGAAATGGACAGACTGAAGTTGGGGTAATCAGTGAACTGTAGTGGCACAGGTCAGGGGAATTCATGGCAATAAATACAACGTCAAATAGCGTAGTGAAAGAATAGCTCTGTTGTTGTTGTTGTTGTTGTTGTGGTCTTCAGTCTTGAGACTGATTTGATGCAGCTCTCCATGCTACTCTATCCTGCGCAAGCTTCTTCATCTCCCAGTACCTACCGCAACCTACATCCTTCTGAATCTGCTTAGTATATTCATCTCTTGGTCTCCCTCTACGATTTTTACCCTTCACGCTGCCCTCCAATGCTAAATTTGTGATCCCTTGATGCCTCAAAACATGTCCTACCAACCGATCCCTTCTTCTAGTCAAGTTGAGCCACAAACTTCTCTTCTCCCCAATCCTATTCAGTACCTCCTCATTAGTTACGTGATCTACCCACCTTATCTTCAGCATTTTCTGTAGCACCACATTTCGAAAGCTTCTATTCTCTTCTTGTCCATACTGGTTATCGTCCATGTTTCACTTCCATACATGGCTACACTCCATACAAATACTTTCAGAAACGACTTCCTGACACTTAAATCTATACTCGATGTTAACAAATTTCTCTTCTTCAGAAACGATTTCCTTGCCATTGCCAGCCTACATTTTATATCCTCTCTATTTCGACCATCATCAGTTATTTTACTCCCTAAATAGCAAAACACCTTTACTACTTTAAGTGTCTCATTTCCTAATCTAATCCCCTCAGCATCACCCGATTTAATTTGACTACATTCCATTATCCTCGTTTTGCTTTTGTTGATGTTCATCTTATATCCTCCTTTCAAGACACTGTCCATTCCGTTCAACTGCTCTTCCAAGTCCTTTGCTGTCTCTGACAGAATTACAATGTCATCGGCGAACCTCAAAGTTTTTACTTCTTCTCCATGAATTTTAATACCTACTCCGAATTTTTCTTTTGTTTCCTTTACTGCTTGCTCAATATACACATTGAATAACATCGGGGAGAGGCTACAACCCAATCTCACTCCTTTCCCAACCACTGCTTCCCTTTCATGCCCCTCGACTCTTATAACTGCCATCTGTACAAATTGTAAATAGCCTTTCGCTCCCTGTATTTTACCCCTGCCACCTTCAGAATTTGAAAGAGAGTTTCCAGTTAACGTTGTCAAAAGATTTCTCTAAGTCTACAAATGCTAGAAACGTACGTTTGCCTTTTCTTAATCTTTCTTCTAAGATAAGTCGTAAGGTTAGTATTGCCTCACGTGTTCCAACATTTCTACGGAATCCAAACTGATCTTCCCCGAGGTCCGCTTCTACCAGTTTTTCCATTCGTCTGTAAAGAATTCGCATTAGTATTTTGCAGCTGTGACTTATTAAACTGATAGTTCGGTAATTTTCACATCTGTCAACACCTGCTTTCTTTGGGATTGGAATTATTATATTCTTCTTGAAGTCTGTGGGTATTTCGCCTGTCTCATACATCTTGCTCACCAGATGGTAGAGTTTTGTCATGACTGGTTCTCCCAAGACCATCAGTAGTTCTAATGGAATGTTGTCTACTCCCGGGGCCTTGTTTCGACTCAGGTCTTTCAGTGCTCTGTCAAACTCTTCACGCAGTATCTTATCTCCCATTTTATCTTCATCTACATCCTCTTCCATTTCCATAATATTGTCCTCAAGTACATCGCCCTTGTATAAACCCTCTATATACTCCTTCCACCTTTCTGCCTTCCCTTCTTTGCTTGGAACTGGGTTGCCATCTGAGCTCTTGATATTCATACAAGGGGTTCTCTTCTCTCCAAAGGTATCTTTAATTTTCCTGTAGGCAGTATCTATCTTACCCCTAGTGAGACATGCCTCTACATCCTTACATTTGTCCTCTAGCCATCCCTGCTTAGCCATTTTGCACTTCCTGTCGATCTCATTTTTGAGATGTTTGTATTCCTTTTTGCCTGCTTCATTTACTGCATTTTTATATTTTCTCCTTTCATCAATTAAATTCAATATTTCTTCTGTTACCCAAGGATTTCTATTAGCCCTCGTCTTTTTACCTACTTGATCCTCTGCTGCCTTCACTACTTCATCCCTCAGAGCTACCCATTCTTCTTCTACTGTATTTCTTTCCCCCATTCCTGTCAATTGTTCCCTTATGCTCTCCCTGAAACTCTCTACAACCTCTGGTTCTTTCTGTTTATCCAGGTCCCATCTCCTTAAATTCCCACCTTTTTGCAGTTTCTTCAGTTTCAATCTGCAGTTCATAACCAATAGATTGTGGTCAGAATCCACATCTGCCCCTGGAAATGTCTTACAATTTAAAACCTGGTTCCTAAATCTCTGTCTTACGATTATATAATCTATCTGATACCTTTTAGTATCTCCAGGATTCTTCCAGGTATACAACCTTCTTTTATGATTCTTGAACCAAGTGTTAGCTATGATTAAATTATGCTCTGTGCAAAATACTACAAGGCGGCTTACTCTTTCATTTCTTCCCCCCAATCCATATTCACCTACTATGTTTCCTTCTCTCCCTTTTCCTACTGACGAATTCCGGTCACCCATGACTATTAAATGTTCGTCTCCCTTCACTATCTGAATAATTTCTTTTATCTCGTCATACATTTCATCAATTTCTTCATCATCTGCAGAGCTAGTTGGCATATAAACTTGTACTACTGTAGTAGGCGTGGGCTTCGTGTCTATCTTGGCCACAATAATGCGTTCACTATGCTGTTTGTAGTAGCTAACCCGCACTCCTATTTTTTATTCATTATTAAACGTACTCCTGCATTACCCCTATTTGATTTTGTATTTATAACCCTGTAATCACCTGACCAAAAGTCTTGTTCCTCCTGCCACCGAACTTCACTAATTCCCACTATAACTTTAACCTATCCATTTCCCTTTTTAAATTTTCTAACCTACCTGCCCGATTAAGGGATCTGACATTCCACGCTCCGATCCGTAGAACGCCAGTTATCTTTCTCCTGATAACGACATACTCTTGAGTAGTCCCCGCCCGGAGATCCGAATGGGGGACTATTTTACCTCCGGAATATTTTACCGAAGAGGACGCCATCATCATTTAATCATACAGTAAAGCTGCATGTCCTCGGGAAAATTTACGGCTGTAGTTTCCCCTTGCTTTCAGCCGTTCGCAGTACCAGCACAGCAAGGCCGTTTGGGTTAATGTTACAAGGCCAGATCAGTCAATCATCCAGACTGTTGCCCCTGCAACTACTGAAAAGGCTGCTGCCCCTCTTCAGGAACCACATGTTTGTCTGGCTTCTCAACAGATACCCCTCCATTGTGGTTGCACCTACGGTACGGCTATCTGTATCGCTGAGGCACGCAAGCCTCCCCACCAACGGCAAGGTCCATGGTTCATGGGGGGAGAATAGCTCTAATAATAAATAATAAAATAGGAAGGCATTTAAGATACTGTGAACAGCTTGGTGAACGCACTATTAAAGCCAAAGCAAACGATACAACATCGACGGCAGTGGTACAAGTTCACACGTCCAGTAGCTCCGCAGATGAGGAAGAGATTGAAGTAATGTATGACAAGATGAAAAAAAATATTCTGTTGCTTAGGAGAAAAGAAAATTTAACTCTTTTAGGGGACTGGAAACCGATAGTAGGAAAAGGAAGGGAAATAAACTAGTAGGAGAACATGAACTGGGTGGAGTAAATGAAAGGAGAAGCCGCCTAGTAAAACTTTGCACATAGGAAAGATTAATCCTTGGCAACCCTTGGATTAAGAATCATGAAATAAGTCTGTAAACGTTGAAGAGACCTGGTGATAGCGGTAGGTTTCAAACAGACTACATAATGATAAAACAGGGAATTCGAAAGCATGTATTAAGGAGCTGCAAAACATTTCGAGGGTGGACATGGACTCTGATAATTTATTTGCTTATGAACTGAGGATTAAAACGCATGAAATCTCCTAAATGTAGGCATTTAAAGAGATTAGACCTGGATAAATTAAAAGAGCCATAGGTTATGAACGGTTCAAAGGGACCATTACGCCACAGTTTAATGAAACAGATAAAAGTAGTACAATAGAAAATTAGCAGGTTCTCAGAAATGAAATAGTAAACACAGCAGATTATTAATCAGGAACAAATATCGAGCCACCAAAAACCCTTTGATAACACACGAACTATTGATTGTAACTGTCGAAAGATGAATATATAAAAATGCAACAAATGAGTGAACCAAAAAAATAATACAGATGTCTTAAAAATAAGCGGAACAAAAAATGGAAAAGGTAATCGATAAATGGCTAGGTGATAGATACATAGTTGTAAATGCCTGTATGTGTATGAGAAAGACAAATGGCACCAACAGGAAAACTAAAAAAAAAAAAACATTTGGACTAAAGAGAAGCACCTGTATGAATAGTAATAGCTGAAAGGTGTAAGGAATACATAGGATGACGATGTACGAGAAATGAACTACAAGACAGCACTACTATATCGGAAGAAGAGTAGATACAGATGTAGTGGGAGATACGGCACTGCTAGAAGAATTTGACAGACCGCTGAAAGACCTAAGCCAAAAGAACAATCGTGGAGTGGACTACAAACCACACCCACAGAGTTATTGAGATACTTGGGAGATGACAGCCATGTTAAAACTATTCCATCTGGTATGCAAGATGTATGAGACAAGAAAAAGATCCTCAACCGTCAAGAATAATGTAATAATTCCAATTCCAGAGCAAGTGCTGACTGTTGTGAATATTACGGATCTTTCATTTTGATAAATCATATTTACAAAATACTGACAGAAATTATTTTCAGAATACTGGAAAAACTGGTAGAAACCAATCCTGTGAACGATGAGTTGGGGTTACATAAAATGTAGGAACAGGTGGCATCGTACTGACCCTAAGACTTATCTTGGAAGACAGATAAAGACAAAACTACAATTATAACATTTTTAGGTTTACAGAAAGCTTTGATAATGTTGACTGGAATATGATCTTCGACATTCTGAAGGTGTCAGGTAGAAAATACATGGAGCGTTTCGTTATGTACAACATACTGAGCAATCTGTGAAGAAATTTGAACAGAGCGTAAAGAAATTAAAACTTTTGAAAATAAACAATTTTTTCAGCCTTCAGTTGCAAGGTAATTTTTACTCGTTTACCTAGGTTTTGATTCCAGTAATGGAATCTTCTTCAGAACCTATAAATTAAACCACATACGGACATATATTACTCACTGAAATGCATCATCAGTCTAATGATTGAATAATAAAGAAATCGTGATACTTACAAAAAATTAAATTATTTTGAGAGCTTTGTATTTCGTAATATGCTTGGTAGTGACACATAGTTGCTAAGGCGTTTTTATGTTAAAGACATTTAATGCTTAGCACGCATGGATTCGACACAAATTTTTTAGTTACTGTAGCGGGGCTTCGCCCTCTTACTATAATATTTAAATGTAAAAAAAAATTTATACCTTGGCTTTGTAGTTTGTTCTCAGGTAAATTGTTTAATGTTGCCATACCAATAGATAGGTTTGTCCATTTGTAAGACGGCTTTCAGTCACATTTGTTTATATGTATATTTGCTCTAAATAATTTTGAGACAGTTTGTCTCTCGCGCCTGCGTTTGCGCTTGCGCCGCGGAACTGCTCGCGACGCCTAGTTTCCGTTCCGCTCACATGTGGTCCTTATTTCTGGTCGGCGTAGCTTCGTCTACGTTCGCCTTAATGGTTTTAATTTTGACAGACATTATCTTATGATTATGCGTCTTTATTGTTTTCATTTTTAATCTGTGACATGGCCAGTGTTTGGCTCTCAAAATAATTTAATTTTTTGTAAGTATCACGATTTCTTTATTATTCAATCATTAGACTGATGATGCATTTCAGTGAGTAATATATGTCCGTATGTGGTTTAATTTATAGGTTCTGAAGAAGATTCCATTACTGGAATCGAAACCTAGATAAACGAGTAAAAATTACCTTGCAACTGAAGGCTGAAAAAATTGTTTATTTTCTATAGATATACGGTTGCTGACGCGCTGCATTATGTTAAAGATTTGTAAAACTTTTGAGTTGTTACTATAACGACAGGCAATTCTGTATACATTAGATTGGAAAATGAGACATTAAAAGCAGTATAAGAGTTTTATTGTCTTAGCAACATAAAAAGGAAAGAAAAACTGACTATAGCCGAAGGAGGGAGGATATGTCAGTAAAATACAGACCTCTGATAGCAAGATGAGCATTTCTGATAACAGAAATTTCTTAGTGTGTAAAATAAAGTTAACCGATAGCAAGTGTTTCCTCACGTTTTGGTCCGGAGTGTAGCCTCGTACGTAAGTGAAACGTGGGCGATAGGTATCTCAGATAAAAGAAAATTAGCTTTTGAAACTGAGCCGTGGCGGTCTGCGTGAGGATGCGCGCGTGATGCTACTAACGCCACTTGTGCGCACGTTCCATCGACTCTGGCCCTCGTCGTATCATCTTTGCTGGGTCATGTTTTTCCCTTGGAGCTGTGTGGTGGTGAACGGTGTGTCCAAACGGAGCTGGACGAGTGTGGATGGAGTACTCGGCGTCCTGGCGAGTGCAGCGGTTTAACACCGCTGGCGGTTCGGCTGTGGGGATCCGTGTTTCCCTCAGCGTTGACCGCTGCTGACGAGGAGTTCAGTGGGTAAGGAGCGGCTCTCTTCGCGTGCAACCTGGTTACGACGTGCATCAGTCAATTGTGGTGTGCCAAATACGCCAAGATGTATTCAACAACTTGTTAGAAGCAAAGGGGGAACAGGCCAGAGTTGTCTGGTGCCTATCTGGAGTCCTGAAGCTATTAGCTTCTTTGGCATTTGTTTGAAATTATCTATGAAGACAGTTTAGTGAGTACAGTACTTCAAGATTGTTAACCCTCCCCGGTATGAGCTGGCCAGGAATCCACTTTCTTATGCCTTTGGTGCTATGAGTCTCAGTCTGGAGGTTTTGCAATTTTAATTTTGTACTTGAAATCACGGTTTGTTATTATTGAGTATTTGATACTACTGACTGTAATTTGTTTGTTGTAGACCTCATGGCGCTTCCCAGGGAGAGTTATTGGATTTGGGCTGTAACTAAAGTTCAGTGTGCTCAGCCTAAAGGTACGCACGTGTGGGTAATGTGTGTGTGTTTGTTTGTATTTGCACACTCTCTTACTCCGTGTTGAGGAGCCCTTCGGATTATCAGTGTACAGTTTAACCGGCCTTCTGCCATTTGCTGCGTATCCCTATTACTATGTCTGTTAGTCCCTAAGCGGTCCCAGTAAAAGTATACCTTTATTTTTGTAAATATTATTTGAACTATTATGTAATTATTCTTTTAAATGACCTTGTACATTGAATCTTTATTGTTGACGAGGTTAACTTGCACTGTTATGAGCGGGCCACCCCCATATTGAAGTTTTAATAGTTGAATTGTCAGTTTCTCGTTTAAGTATTACTGTGGATGTTAACTTTTATCAAACCTGTTTTGGTTTTTGTTGTTTGGCATATGTATAGACAGCAGTTGACGCGTTGCTGTTCTGCTGCTCCGGGACAGCGACGCGTTTTCCTTCTGCTTCGGCGGTCTTCCCATAATCGCAAGAGGCTTAAGTGTTCGCAGCTCATACGTGAGTCTGATGATCCTCCATTCCAACTTCAAACTGAGTAACTTGTTGTTGTTCTTTTGGTATCGTGCTACGGCGGGGGTGTCGCCGGATTAGGAAGTAATTTCAAAAAATGGCTCTGAGCACTATGGGACTTAACAGCTGAGGTCATCAGTCCCCTAGAACTTAGAACTACTTAAACCTAACTAACCTAAGGACATCACACACATCCATGCCCGAGACAGGATTCGAACCTGCGACCGTAGCGGCCGCGCGGTTCCAGACTGAAGCGCCTAGAACCGCTCGGCCACCATGGCCGGCAGGAAGTAATTGACTCAGTCATTCTGTTATTACAAGGCCCTTGTAGGGGGCCGGTGAAAGTCTTTGGGTTAACTGAGCACTGAGTTACTTGATTTTTTTTAAAAAATGAAGGGTTTAATTGTCATTATCATTTTAATTAGGTTTAAGGAGCCAGGTAGTTTATTTAAATACTTAATGTGATTCATGTGGAGCTAACTTGGAGCCAATCAGTGAAATACTATTGTTCATACGGTTTTACACATGACCAGCCTTCGTGCAGCTTGGCTGTACGTTGTATATATCAGAGCAGAATAACAAATGGAGATGTACGCAATTTAATGTTTTTTTTTTTATTTAATGTTTGCTGAATTCATATTCAAGTCGTGTTGTGTGATTGGCCCACAATTATGATCCGGAAGCGGGGACAGACTGCCGCAGCATGTTTATTTAATTAATTAACTTTTTGTAGTCTGGCCTCCATTGTGTTGCACAGTTGACATTTTTTGAGTATTATTTCTAATTTTATGTATAATGCAAATGTCCTTATGCCTTGCGAATTTAATGTAAAATTCTCAACCGCTTATACGTATTTCACAAGAATTTGGGTAACTGTCAATTGACTCACGACTGAATTGTTATTAAATTAAAATATTTGTTTGGAAATGTTAAATGACGCATCAAGTTGGGCCACACTTCTATGTGTTTTCTTTAAATTAATTCCGATCCTTGTTCTTGCTCTCAGAAACGTAGAACTACAGGAGAATGCCTAAGGATTATATGGGCATATATAACAAATAAGGAGGAGATATGGGAAATTGTTATACTTAGAGTATATTGTACGATTTTGTTTGGTCGGTATTTCAGTCTACTGACTGATTCTAGACTGACAAGGAGTGCGCACTAGAGATCCCCATAACCAGTTCGCTCAATTTCCACGGATTTTGTTGTAATTAGCCATGAGATTGTGTTTTGCCCAATATTTGTAAATTTTTCGCGTTCTATGCATGTAAGTGCTGCGTAATATCTACATCTGCATCTGCATGATTACTACGTAGTTCGGATTTAATTGCCTAGCACAGGATTCATCCAACCACCTTCAAGTTATTTCTCTATCATTCCACTCTTGAAGAGCATGCAGGAAAAACAAACAAATATTTCCCTGAGAACTGTTTTCCCTTGTTTTATTGTGATGATCATGTCTCCCGAAGTAGGTGACCGCCAACAGAATAGTTTCGCACTCTAAGGAGAAAGTTGGTGACTAGAATTTCATGAGAAGGCCCTGCCGCAGCGAAAAAGTCTTTGTTTAAATGACTGAAACACCATTTCATGAATTATACCCATGGCCCTCTCTCCCCTATTTCGCGGTAATACAAAACTAGCTGCCCTTCTCGGAACTTTTTCGACGTCTTCCATACCGCACAGCAATACTCCATCAAAGAACATACAAACATAATTATAAGCAGTCTCTTCAGTAAACCTGTTACATTCCCCAAGTGTTACAACATATCGCAGTCTTTGGTTTGCTTTCCCCACAACGTTACCTTTGTGATCATTCCAATTTAAGTTACTCATAACTGCAGTCCGTAAGTATTCAATTGAGTTTACAGCCTTTAGACTTGTGTGATTTACCGTGTAACCGTGGTGTAGCGGATTCCTGTTGTACTAGTTAAGCTATTTGGAATATGTTGTTAATTCTTCACGCACAGAATTTTATGATGAGTAAAGTCCTATATATTTCTAGATCTATTTATATAACATGTGGGCAGTTATGCAATACCACGTCGGCCATCTACCAACCTGTGCCTTGAAACAGAAGAGCATCATTTGCCACAGAAGACGAAATACTTGCAAATGAGCTGAGTTTCTTTAACGTCTCAACAATTTTACCCGGCTCGAAAACCTAAATTGTTTTTACTTTCTAATAGCTTTCCTTTCAAAATATATTTAACTTTTAACTGGTTTTTGATAACATTTCTGCTTAGTTTGATTTCACTTACTGATTATTGGTGTGTAGCAGAATAATACTATAAGAAAAAGACTGCTAAGTACCCTATTGACAAGATTTTCTCGACTGCGAAGTTTTCAAACAGCAGTCAAATGTTTGTTTCAATTTCAATTTCTTGCTCGGAACATGTAATGTTACATGCATGAGCATTTTCAACTAAGTATAAAATTTTTTCAATTACTTATTTTTAGTTTACATTATAATTCATGTCAAATTCAAGTTATAAGGGCGTTTTTGATAAGGCACTGCTTGACACACTTTTTAAAAGTATCCCCTGTCAATATCTTAATTTCATTTGCTAACAAGTTATTAAAAACCGACTCCTTTGACATAGGGGCTTCTCTCTGTTACAGTTAATCTTCTGTCAACCATATGAAAGTCTTTTCTATGCCCTGTTTCATAGTCATGAATATCCATGTTTCTTTTTTATGACTTTACTGTCTTCTTTCACTAGCATTATAATTTCTAGTATGTACATGGCATAAATTGTGAGAATATTGTGTCTGATGAATAGGGGTTTGCAAGGAGTTCCTGGTGTAACTTTTGCTATAATCCTCAAGACTCGATTCTGCAATATGAAAACCCTTGTTATGTTAGTTTGACATGTCCCACCCCACAGTACCATTCAGTAAGACAAGAAAGAGTACATTAATCCATAATACACAGTCTTTGGGGTTTCAGAATTAAAATATGTAGACGACCTTCTTAATACATGCAGACTGGTGCTATTTTTTTACAGACATAATCAGCTTGCAGCTTCCATGAAAGTCGATCATCTATGCATAAACCCAAGAATTTACAATCTGCACAGGTTTTTGGTATAATTGCATCAATCACAGTATTTTATCTGTTTGGGCTGCTTGGTTCAAAGGAATAATATCATTTTTTACTATGTTTACTTATAGGTTGTCTCTTTAAAAGCGAACTATTGCCTTTTCAATAACGTTATGTATCTCATCAACTAAGCTAGACTCAGTATCTGCACAGCAGACAGCAGATTTATCGTCTGCATACATAGTGACTAATAGCTTATTGTCAAGAGAACTTGGGAAATCATTTACGTACCACACGAATAGGACTGGACCTTAAATACAGCCCTGAGGAACACCAAAATGTGTGTTTCTTATACTTGACCTTCTCCTCTCCAGTATTTCTCCATTACAGTGTATAATCTCTGTGCACTGCTGTCTACACTTCAAACATGTTTCTAGCAGTTGCATGAGTTTTCCAGTGACACCACTCCTCGCAATTTTTGATTAGAGCATGTCATTATATACTCCAGCAAAAGTCCTTGAAAGGGCCAGGAATACTCCTGCTGCTTGCGATTTTTCATTTATTTTTTCAAGTACAAAATGGACAAACTGTAATGCTGCTAACATTGTACTTCGACCTCTCCTGAAACCATTATGGAAATCATCTAATATGTCAGCATTGTTGTAATCTTCCAAGATTTTTTAAAATATTATTTTCTCTATCAGTTTGCTGAAAGTTGAGATTAGGGCAATGGGTCTGCAGTTCTGTACATGTTTTATTTCCCCCTATTAGCGTATTGGTTTAAGTACAGCCAGTTTCAACTTGTCAGGGAACACACCATCTTCCAGAACACAGTTTATTAGATGAACAAGTGGTTTAATTAGGTCATGTTTGCATTTCATCCCTAGATCTGCAGAAATTTCATCAAATCCTGCTCTTTTTTTTTGTTTATGAGGCTATTAACAAGCTTCAGAATGTGTTCACTGCGGGTAGTATACTGCAGTTCTGTTTGTAACTGGACTCAAATGTGTGCTGTGTATCCCGTTTCATAAAGACATCATTTTCGACAGAATCTATGAAGTAATTATTAAAAATATTGCTGACTAGTAGGGGTTCAGAGATATCACCATTATTCGCAGTTAATTTTACATTATTAATTTTAGTTTCTGTTTCATTTTTCCTGATTTTTTTTTTTACGATTGACCACGAAGTCTTTGAAAAATTATCTGAACTTCGTATCTGTTGGCTGATTCTTTCTGTTTTTCATCTCCCGACTTCTTTGCGGTACCTTAATTTGTACTGCTTGTACAGTTCTTTACGCAACTCTGAGTTAGTCAATCTGTGTAAGCTGTACATGTTTTCCATTTTTTTCCTTCAGATCTATTGTTTTAAAATTTAATGGCACAGATTTTTAAAGGTTGATATTTCTGAATACTTACATTTTTAATGCCTCTATTTAAGTGGTCAGTCAGAATTTCTGTGAACGTTTTCCATTTATTGTTGACCCCACTTGTAGTAATAACTGACTCCCATGATTCCTGGCTTAAGCTATGTCTTAGTGTATCATTGTTGTTCGCAGATAGTATTTGTGTGCTAGTATATTTTTCTTGGTTTGAATTTGGCATTACATTTTAGCACTAGTGTTCGGCCTAAATGATCTGAGAGGTGACCATTTATGACGTCTGTATAGATGATGCGGTCATAGTTTGTGATAACATGATCAGTTGAACTACTGTGTGTGTTAGCTATTCTGGTGGGTACTAGTCCAAGAAGATCTTTAATCCCATAACACAGGAAATAATGTGTAAAGCTTTAGCTTTCCCGATCGTCATGTAAAGTGTTGATATTCAGATCTCCCAGTAGGACAAGATAATGTTGCACCTTCGAACAGCTTTTCACGTTTGGAGAAACCTTACTTTTCTGGAGTAATTTTGTAATTTCAGAAAAAGACAGCAGCACATAAAATGTAAATGTGGTGTCACCGCCAGACACCACACTTGCTAGGTGGTAGCCTTTAAATCGGCCGCGGTCCGGTGGTATACGTCGGACCCGCGTGTCGCCACTGTCAGTGATTGCAGACCGAGCGCCGCCACACGGCAGGTCTAGAGAGACGTCCTAGCACTCGCCCCAGTTGTACAGACGACTTTGCTAGCGATGCTACACTGACACATACGCTCTCATTTGCCGAGACGATAGTTAGCATAGCCTTCAGCTACGTCATTTGCTACGACCTAGCAAGGCGCCATTACCAGTTTCTATTGAGATTGTTATTAACGAATCAACAAGAGCGATGTACACCAATTATGGATTAAAGTTAAGTATTCTAAGAACTACGTTCTTTTCTTATTAGACTCAACTCCTTTAATTGTTCCAGACCTCACGAGAGTCTGCGTGAGCTTTGAACGCGTGCATTTCGGCCTCCTCTAGCAACACGGTGTTGGCTCTTCTGCCAACACTACAGTAAATGCCATAGTTTATAAATAGGAAGAAGAAAATATATTAAATTTGTAAATAATAGATTTCAGCTATCAGTCGTCCTTTTTAATATTTTTATTGGCAGATCTAGATTTCAGCTAGAAACTAGCCATTCTCAATGCACTATAATTTTTGATCAATGCATTTGATGCCTGTTGATCGGGCTTCATCCACAGTTTCTCGAATAACTATTCAGCTCATTCGTACTGAACAGTTCGCACACTGCGTGGACTAAGAGTTTTCCGTAGGTCTGCTCTAAGGAAATCTCCCTTACATTGCGACCTTCAGGCCTTTTGAACGTGACGTGATTTCGTAACTTCCTCCCTGGTAACTGCAGCTGCTCGACTATTGCATAGCGCCTTCCCATAAATGCAATTATTGTCAGTAAATTCAGTTAGACTGTAATCAGTTATCAAGAGGCTTTATACGTCAGTAAAAACGTTCTTGTAAACACAAGATAAAAAATAATAATGTTATTGTTCATCAAGGTGTGTGGACCCTGCCAGCAGTAATGAAAACCTACCTTTCCTAGCAGTGCGATAAACTGTGTCGCAAATCAGATTCCACTGTCGACTTGAAACATACCAAGCAGTGTAAACAACCGTGAACGTTGGCAGAAGGCAAGGCCCTTAAGGACCCATATCGGAAAATGGTGGACTTGTGACATTTGTGGCACACAGCAATATTATTTCCTTTTATTTCTTCTTTTATCTCTAGAAATTTGTGCGCATATTTTTCTTTCACATGCTGTATTTACATACCATACATTATGTAGATAGTCATTATAAATACTTGATGTAAGGCACACTGAGTTCGGTCTTTGTGAGATGTTTTTCGCACTAATTTAGGCAAATGCTTGGCTGGTTCTTCATTTACGCCTAAAAAAATGCGACGCACACGCAGTTACAATACAACACACGGACCAAATTTTCCTGGCTTCACAGATTGATTTCGCTGATGTCTTCCCTCCCTCACGATTGTGGCCACGGAAAAGGGCATTCGTCTACAAAGTTGGAATAAAATAAAATGAAGTTTCCAAGTCATGAAAATAACGAATCCTGGGAGTGTGGATAAACCCAAGGAAAGAGAAAGATACACAGAAACAGGTGATAACATCAGACGCTGCGTCTACAAATTAGCACAGTCCGAAAAATGGTACGCCGTCGAAAAACCAGTTTCAAAATACAAAGTAATTGCTAGACACGGTAGTTATGTTATTTGATCGAAGCTAGTTTATCCGTGACATTAATATTGAACGGATACAACTCTGCCGTTACGCGTAGATAGACATAAGTTACGACACGGACGTGAGTACAGAGAAAAAAATCGCAACGCGTCGAATGTGTATACGGCTCTATTAGCAGAGCGCTGAGTAACAAGGTAAAGGTAAGGTTGCAGTGATCTTAAGAGACAGAAGTAACACTTGATAACCTTTGAAAAAGGACTAGTAAAATATCCAAACAGTGGAAACGGAGTGTCTAAGGAAAGTCAAAGAATGGTAGAGGTTGGACAGAATCAGTAATCATCAAAGAAAACCAAACAACGTTATTCAAAGTGGACGAAGATTAGAAAATACAGGAACAAGTAGAAAGATAAGCTCAACAGGAAGTCAACACAAAATACGGCCCTAGTGGCCTAATAGATGTTGTAAGACCTCGGTAACGACGGATAAAACTACCTTAGCTACACCATGAAGAAAAGAAGAAGAACATAAATCTATTCCGATGATCAAATTAGAACTTGTGTTATTGTGCACTTTGCACCCAAAAAATGAAAACAAAATTTCATTGGTATCAAAGCCATCTCAAGGCAGATCGGACAGTTAATAATACCGCCTTTATATGTTTTGGTTCGCACCTGACGTACTGCATAATTACATACGTAAAGCTACCACAGGTTGTGAAACTTCCTGGCAGATTAAAACTGTGTGCCGGACCTTTGCCTTTCGCGGGCAAGTGCTCTAACGACTGAGCTACGCAAGCACGACTCACGCCCCGTCTCGGTCCGGCACACAGTTTTAATCTGCCATGAAGTTTCATATCAGCGCACACTCCGCTGCAGAGTGAAAATCTCATTCTACCACATGTTCTTTGGTGTGCCGTCGTCCCAGTATGTGACGCAGCTTGTCATTTAGACACTTCTTCTCACAAGCGAATATAGCAAAGTATAAATTGACATTATTTTGCTGTGCAGCAGCCGTATGATGTACTGAAGCTGTAAAGCGTGCACTTGTGGAACAGATACGCAAAGAATATGGCGAATGTTCACGTTAAGATGCACACAGCGCCTTACAGATTTCGGATTCGTCTGGATGAAGGGCCTCCGTCTGCAATGCTTCGTTGACGAAATTCTGCGACTGAAGAAAGACAATTAGGCAAATGTAGATACATTCGATGGTAAATGCAATTTGCTTCCTGCGCATAATCAATCAAGACATACGCAACCGCTCTCCATTCTACACCGATTCGCTTTGGCCGTAGTAGCGGCATGGCGTGCTCAGCTGTTGATTTGTTGTATAGTGGCTTGGCAATTTTGTCCTTGTAACCTCTTGATTTTGTCTTCTCACCCCGATTCTTAACTCTTTCACGCAATACGTGCAGACATCTGAAGCCCCTGCTTAGCGCTCGACGCTTTGGTTTGTATTAAGCCTCATTATGCTTTTGCATCCCGGAGTTTATACTTTATTAGACGTTAACCTCACTTCCTTATAGACAGTAAGCAATATTAAGTGCAAGGTAAGCACTAGAGGAAAAATCTAGCTAGTTGCAACATTCTGTGCAAAAAATTAAGCCTGTACTTCGGCTAAGGAGGAGAACACGCCAAGTGCCATAACCTAGTTTCCCAGAAACTTTGTTCAGTGGAGGAGGTGTCTAAATAAGCGAATACATGTCTGGCCTATCCATAGATATTCGACCCATTCTGAAAAAACGACGATCAAAATTTTCGAGGTATTTTCTGTGCCTTTTTCGGAGCATGATCGTTAGACGAATTAGTGGTTACAGTGGTTAGTGTCGCCGCTTTCTAATTTTACGACCCGTGCTCCAAAACCGATTATTACTTTTTCTGTTTTCTGTTTATATAGCCATGTTTGCTGAAGATTACTACAGGAATATTTTAAATTGTATAATCATATAACATTATCCTTATTCGTCTACTAACTCCATGTCAGATGAATGAATAAAAAATAAAAAAAGAGTGAGAATATTTTGTGAAATTGTTTTCGGTGAAAGTGCTGTAGTGTATCTTGATTCATAATCGATTGCAAGCGCCAGTTTTCAGAAAAGTGAACCATTATGCGTGGTTTGCCGCGAAAGTTTTGTCAATGCGGGAAATCTTAAGCTTTATTAACGACTTTTCTTTCGTGAATGAGGTTCATACGAAGAAATGTCACTGTGGCAAACGTGCCATCGTGCGATGCGCGTGTTGTTTGTCATATCTGTGTATCGATTGTGTCTACGATCGGTATTATCCAAGGGAATGCACCAAATATTTCTGAAGAATAAACATATGAATAAAAAATAAGAATCAATATAAGAAATGACTTGAGAATTAAATGCCAGAGTATGAGAATTTAAAAAGATTGTAACCGCTCAACATACCATACACACATATATTACATAATAAATGTCTGATATTTATTGCGAAGTTCAGTTGTAATTTTACAATTAATACAACACCCTTGTAGCTTATAATTTGATATGAAACATTCGGACGGTGACCTCCTGCGGACGTGGATACATAAATGAAAACAATAAAAGTAAAATAACTGAAAATAAGATGTGGTTTTGAACACGCAGTTGAAAAGCCACAACGCTGAACACTCAGCCGTCATTTCATCCGACAATTTCGCACTATGAAAGGCACATGAAGTGTCTCTAAAATACCTCGAAAACATTGACCGCCATTTTTTCAGGAACGGTCATCTAAGGATACGCCGAGACGCGTGTTCCCTCATTTTGACTCCCCTTCCACTAAGCGAATTTATGGGAAATTGGGTGATGACCATGTTCTCATTGTATGTATATCGCTTATTAGGTAATCTTTATTGGTTTACCAATCAAGCGTAACTGTGCTGTACAACAGTTATATCGCGTGAGGGCAAAAAGTCTTCGTTAAACTAACACAGTAATCTCATCTCTACGAAAAATATTACTGGACAATATTTCTCCCTCACAGAATTGAACTAAGACTCAAATTTTTTAACGATAACATAAGTCCTGCGCAGAGGTGAAGTATGTTCTTTAACGGACACTAGCTCCCATTGTCTAACGTAGACAGCTCTTTCCCGATCCTGTTCTTCGGCATTGCGGGCAAGTTGAGCAGATCATCATTCTCGTTACGACACAGCGAATAAAATTGCCTTCTGAAAAGGGTACGATCCTGTCAACAAGCGACGTTGACTTGTGGGCGTCGAGGAATCTCGTCTCTGTGGCGAAACGAAGAGCGATCTGAATTACTGATGGCGGTGAAATGTGACAGTCGAGCGCTCAGGCGAATATCCTTGGAACCTAGCCTCATGTCTCGAAAGCCCATAACGGTTTCCTCTTCTGTTTAAAATAGCAGCGGACGTTTTACAGCCGCAGCAAGCTGACACAGGCATTCCGTTCCTTGATGTTCAAGCATGAACTCTTGTGAGTAGCGATCACGCACGCGTTAATGGCGGTACATTCCCTGGCATTTAACATCTCGCCAACCATTACGGACGATTACACGTTGTTACGACACCGTAATGTGGACTGTAACAGACCCCACTATAACGCCGCTTCGAGGGAACAGTGGATATTTCGTGCAGTTTACGGATATTCTTCGTAGTGTGGAATTACACACGAGCAGTGGGCAACATTCTACTAATAACATTTCGTTCCATGGAAGATAATGTAGTGTAAACAATGGCTATGCCATGGGGATAATTTATGACGCTAGAGTGCCGAATGGATCGTGCGTTTCATTCTACTCACATAAACATAAATTCACTGCTGAAAAATGAGTACGCTCTAGGCGTATGCGATTTCTGCTCATACTGTGCACAGAAAGAGACATTAAATTATGCACAATTTATTTCTATCGAATAATTTACGTTTTAGCTAAAAATGTCTAAACAGTAACGAATTAAACTGTCCGGTAGAATTCTAAGTCGCTGAAGGTGTAGTGGGTAGATTCCCGCGTTCAAGACATGTAGTCCATCTTTAAAGACTGAAATGATTGGTATTCGAATTCATTCCAGTCTTCACATGAATATTTTCTTCTGGGTCCCTTACAATAATCATAAAACCCAAGAGCTGCCGCACATTCGGATTCATTGCAACGAAACAAAGGAAATTTCGAGGGTTCACTTACCAGTCTACCGCTCTTTACCCACGTGTCTGCCGCTCTTTACTTAAATTGACCTTTTTTTTGCCTGTCGGCGTAAAGGATGGGTATGTTCCGCTGAATATTTAGCTGAGAAATTCCCAGCAGGAACATGGGAAGCAAACTGATGCAATTTGGTGATGACATTATCGAGAGTGGGAAAGTACCGACACCGACTAACTGTAGAGTGGTTTAGGGTGACTTTGCCAGCGCCTTTATACTATGAATGCAGTCGATTAAATATCGAGGTGTAGCAAAACGATATGAAATTTCAGTTATTCGAGAAGACTGCGTAAATGAAGTACTGCTCGAGTGTTCGGGTTCTCCAGCAGGTAGGATTAAACGAAGAAATCGAAGCAATTCATAGGCGTATTCTTAGATTATTGGGTGGTCTGATTAGTAAAACAATGTTACAGAAACATTACATGCGCTTAAATAGAATTCAATGGAGAAATTTTTTTTTTCCTCCATGAAACCTGTAACCTCCCCCTTCCTAATCGGCCTACCGCACGCGGCGCATTTTCTTTTTCTTTTTCTTATTTTTATTTGCTGATTTCATTCTGACATTTCATACTCTACATTTTACAGTGAGGAAAGAATCTACACTACTTACTGATAATAATTTTGAATACAAGGGGGAAAAGGGATACCACGTAATATTTTTAATACAAAAAATACAGATAATACAAAAAAATACTGCTAAGCTACAAAAAGGGATAATTAAACGTTCTCCAGCCCACCAGTGTAATGAGTCTCCAGAATCTTAAGAAAGTTAATGGCAAAGAAATTCAAGCAAATGATTACTGACGTGGCAACAGAATGTTGTCACGCTTTTCCACAACACAACAGCTTGCAAGAAAATAAATGAATGAGAAAGCACTGAGTTAGCAGTTAGTTAATCTGAAGTACTAAATTTTGGAAGTAAAGTTAAATGGAGTTGCTGGTTAAATAAACGATTGACTGTAACCAAGACTGTTTCGTAAAAAATAAGTTTCAGTAACCTCAGCATAACGTAATGGAAAATTTGGAGAAAGGCAAGCAATTTACGTTTAATTTTTGAAAGACTGAATTTAATTTACTTTTAACAAATGAACAACTGATTTACTTTTAACATAATGTTGTGTACATAGTTCCGCGTAGTCAGCGCGTACACAACTTTCCCACTAGAGCGCGCCCCGCTAAGCACAATAGCGCAGGCGCAGCGCTCGTCCATCTCCGCACTACGAGCGGATCACACTCGAGCAGTGATACCTGAACGCTCGAGGTATTATAACGAGTGTACAGACCTCTGATTAGTCAGTCTGCATTAGTCTGCATTAGTCTGTAGTCTATAGTCAAGTTTCAGTCTGCGCCTAATAAGATTATCACATTCCTGTACATAGACATGAAGAAAAATGTATAGACACTTTGTCAAGTATCAGAGATATGTGAGAATAAGATTAAGGAACCAAGACCAAAGGAACTTCAGATTGTCAATTGTAAATAGCATCCAGAATCAAGTTAAGTAAGGTTTATGATTGTTATTATTTTAATAAATGTGTGTGAAAATTAATCAAGTTCTGTTTGAAGTTGGTCACCGTCAATCTGCTACTCTAAGCGTGCAAGTGGCATTTCTATCGTCTGACCTAACGGTAGAAGGTAAACACGCCACGATAAGACCACGAGACATATTGCTGACACTCGCCTACTTCGTTAGAGCAACAAGTCAAATAATCTGATGGTGTGTGTACCGAAGGTCTTACAGTACGCACACCACACATAACAATAAGGTACACACCAAGCCAGCAGAAGTCACTCGCTAAGCTAAATAAATTTGTGCTGTATATTTAGTTGTAAGTTTTGCCAGCGAAATTTTAATTAATGTAAGTGGTTGAAGTTAATACTGAAAACTGTAAATCAGTTAAGCCTCTGTTATGGAATACAAGAATGAGCAGTTACCGAAGGAGCAAAATTTAGACTGAACTGGCAGTAACTAGTTAATCAATTTTCACATTTTTAAGACACACGGTGATTGCATGGAAAAGAGAAGGACCCTACTAGGTAATAATGTCTGAGGACAATACTAACACAGGTGCTCTACAAGTTTTAGGTATTGCAAATTATTATTGAGGAAAATTATTAACGTTTGCGAAAGAAATGCCACTGGGTAACGGCTGTGCAATATCAGTAACAATCTTACGATGATGTAGCTGTGTGGACGACGTAGAATGCAGCCGACGACAACAATGAGCTGCCGCCGTTGCTTCTGCTGGTTGAGTACCACGAGTCGTCTCCAGAGCCACGGATAATTATGGGACAGGCAACAGGTAGAACAGATCTGCAGCTTCCTCTGGCTGTCCACTCCTACCGTGCTCTCAGTAATCGCGGGTTAACGAATCAGGTGCGCCTACACTGGCGCTATCATAGCTGCACACTGCGTCTGTGGGAGTGGCCAATAAACGGTCCCGCACCCTTTCATGACTCAAGCTGCTCTGCTTCCTCTCTGCTCGCAGTGTGACACAGACTCTCCATAGGCAAAGATGAACATCGGCACAGCTACTGCCATTTCGTCGTTGCTATCGATACACTAAAAATTAAATTCCCTTGGCCATTACCCAACAGTTTACAAGACTTACATTATAATTACAATCAGTTATATATCAATAAACACTTCCGGGCTAAGTTGCCGTGGTCGGTCAGTAGAACTTCTTCTCCCTGACGTTTCGTTCTCAACTACGGAGAACATCTTCGGAGGTGAATCAACGACTGGCTGCTAGGAGCTGGGGCCGCCGCTTATATGGATATCGTAGAGGGCGCCACCGCACGTCACGTGGCGTCGATGTACAGCTATCTCTGGCTATCGTCTGTTCTCTCGATTGCAGGCAATCGATTGTCACGTGATTGATGCAACGTCGACCGCCATATCTTATCCAATTTTAATCCTTCTTCTTTACGATTAAAATTGTATTGATGTTTGTGTGTGAAATCCACAAACATCAATACAATTTTAATCGTAAAGAAGAAGGATTAAAATTGGATAAGATATGGCGGTCGACGTTGCATCAATCACGTGACAATCGATTGGCTGCAATCGAGAGAACAGACGATAGCCAGAGATAGCTGTACATCGACGCCACGTGACTTGCGGTGGCGCCCTCTACGATATCCATATAATTGGCGGCCCCAGCTCCTAGCAGCCAGTCGTTGATTCACCTCCGAAAATGTTCTCCGTAGTTGAGAACGAAACGTCAGGGAGAAGAAGTTCTACTGATCGACCACGGCAACTTAGCCCGGAAGTGTTTATTGATGAAGACGCCGGCCGTGAAAGCCTACATGGAATGAATCAGTTATATACATTCACAAGTAAATACACTATTTCAGTCATTATATGTATATTAATTATAGTTTCTGTAATAAAGATTACAGATCCAGAATTAGAAGCACAGTACAAGTTATCAACGAATCTTAAACGGAGCAGAATTTTGGTTAGTGCAGGAAGTCCTTTATCTGCGTTTTCGGTGTTACAAACGCTAGAAAGGACGTTAGGCAACCAGCATCTATGTCAGACAATTCTGTTTCCTCCAACGTTTATATCATATAAGAACCTAATTGACAAAGTAAACGACATTTGGGCTCGTACAGCTGCATTTCTCTCTCACTCTGTGAGTGAGTGGAACAGGGAAAAGGGAGACTAGAAATTGTACAGGATACCGAGCGCGATACACACTGTACAGTGGACTGAGAAGTATGTATGTAGTTGCATACATACACTACTGGCCATTAAAATTGCTACACCAAGAATAACTGCAGATGGTAAACGGGTATTCATTGGACAAATATATTATACTAGAACTGACGTGTGATTACATTTTCACGCAGTTTGGGTGCATAGATCGTGAGAAATCAGTACCCAGAACAACCATCTCTGGCCGTAATAACGGCCTTGATATGCCTGGGCATTGAGTCAAACAGAGCTTGGATGGCGTGTACAGGTACAGCTGCCCATGCAGCTACAACACGATACCACATTCCATCAAGAGTAGTGAATGGCGTATTGTGACGAGCTAGTTGCTCGGCCACCATTCACCAGACGTTTTCAGTTGGTGAGAGATCTGGAGAATGTGCTGGCCAGGGCAGCATTCGAACATTTCCTGTATCCAGAAAGGCCCGTACACGACCTGCAAAATTGCGGTCGTGCATTATCCTGCTGAAATGTAGGGTTTCGCAAGGATCGAATGTAGGGTAGAGCCACGGGTTGTAACACACCTGAAATGTAACGTCCACTGTTCAAATTGCCGTCAATGCGAACAAGAGGTGACCGAGACGTGTAACCAATGGCACCCCAACCATCACGCCGGGTGATACGCCAGTATGGCGATGACGAATACACGCCTCCAAAGTGCCTTCACCGCGATGTCGCCAAACACGGATGCGACCATCATGGTGCTGTAAACAGAACCTGGATTCATCCGGAAAAGTGACGTTTTGCCATTCTTGCACCCAGGTTCGTCGTTGAGTACACTATCGCAGGCGTTCCTGTCTGTGATGCAGCGTCAAGGGTAACCGCAGCCATGGTCTCCGAGCTGATAGTCCATGCTGCTGCAAACGTCGTCGAACTGTTCGTGCAGATGGTTGTTGTCTCGCAAACGTCCCCATCTGTCGACACAGGGATCGAGGCGTGGCTGCACGATCCATTACAGCCATGCGGATAAGATGCCTGTCATCTCGATTACTAGTGATTCGAGGCCGTTGGGATCCAGCACGGCGTTCCGTATTACCCTCCTGAACCCACCGATTCCATATTCTGCTAACAGTCATTTGATCTCGACCAACGCGAGCAGCAATGTCGCGATACGATAAACCGCAATCGCGATAGGCTACAATCCGACCTTTATCAAAGTCGGAAACGTGATGGTACGCATTTCTCCTCCTTACACGAGGCATCACAACAACGTTTCACCAGAGAACGCCGGTCAACTGCTGTTTGTGTATGAGAAATCGGTTGGAAGCTTTCCTCATGTCAGCAGGTTGTAGATGTCGTCACCGGCGCCAACCTTGTGTGAATGCTCTGAAAAGCTAATCATTTGCGTATCACAGCATCTTCATCCTGTCAGTTAAATTTCGCGTCTGTAGCACGTCATCTTCGTGGTGTATCAATTTTATTGGCCAGTATTCTAGATGTACATTTTTTCATATTCCCTACCATGTTAATTTTTGCGCAGTGCTAAGACGACTTATAATATTAAAAGATATAGCTTATACGTAAATTAAATAACTGTTTAGTTGGAAACATCGGATATGTTACTTCAAATGATGGAGCTAGTGTGTTACTAAAACTTGTCGGGAATAAAAACATGTTTCTCCTTAACATATTCTTCCAGTAGAAACTATATAGGGAATGGAATGGGCAAGGGCTAAATGAAATAGACAACATTTTACATAAACTGAAGAAAGTGTGCCGGCTGTTGTGGCCGAGCTGTTCTAGGCGCTTCAGTCTGCAACCGCAATGCTGCTGCAGTCGCTGGTTCGAATCCTGCCTCGGGCATGGATGTGTGTGATGTCCTTAGATTAGTTAGGTCTAAGTAGTTTTAAGTCTAGGGGACTGATGACCTCAGACGTTAAGCCCCATAGTGCTTAGAACCATTTTTTGAAGAAAGTGTATGTGATGCGACGGTACTAAGGTACTTTATGATTAGAAGTCGTAACTATGTAAAAATAGACGCCAAGTAAAAAGAAAATAATTATAATAATAATAAAGAGACTCATCAGGCAGGAAGCCGAAACATTAGATTATGAAACCTTCTTTGAGGCAGGTATACTGTATTAAATTAACCAGCATGTTCAGTATGTACGATAAATACAATTATTTAACAACGATGAATACACAAAGAGCAAAAGGTTCTGGTACAAGGTAAGTTAAAGAAAAGGAAACCTCAAATGGAACGAAGCATTTACTAAAGAAAAGGCGTAATTTTTAACGAACAGTGGCAATGATGATAAACAGATCTATTTGGAAATATTTTCGCGCGGATATGAGAAAATGAACTGAAAGTTTGATAAGACGGATAGTCGGAGAAATAGACGTAATTAGAAAACGAAACAAATCCTTACATTGGGTAGCCACCAGAAGTTAATCAGTTAAGATGGCAAATGCCACAATAACTAAAAAAAGAGAGAACATTACACAAGCACTGGAATATTTATTTAAGTGTTCATCAGTTCTGGAAATTAATCAGGAATACCCATATTTAATAATGAAAACAAGGACAATGCGGAAGTTTGCTGGATGAGGCACATAAAACATCTGACTTATAAAGAAAGGGAATGCACCCTTTGGCTTTGCCTTATATCCACCCTGCTTTGTCCCACAGTAATTATTTTACTTCCAAGGTAACAGAATTCATTAATTCCATGTGTTACGTGACCCTCAATTTTGCTATCAAGTTTATAACTAATCTCTGCTCTTCACGCGGGAATTCTTTTGGTACTCTCAATGTTGACACGTTTGATTTGAATTCCCTTTACTTTTCTCTGAACTGAGGCTATCCTTCCGATGAAATGAGCGTATGGCATTCGTGGCCGGGAGACCCCTCGCGGGGCGGTTCGGCCGCCGCTCCACAGGTTCTTTAACGCCACTACAGCGACTTGCGAGTGAATGAGGATGAAATGATGATGAAAGACACACAACACCCAGTCATCACGAGGCAGAGAAAATCCCTGACCCCGCTGGGAATCGAACCCGAGACCCCGTGCGCGGGAAGCGAGAACGCTACCGCAAGACCACAATCCGCGGACATCCTTCCGATGATCATTATTTTGTCAACGTTGGCGTGTGATCATTGCACCATTCATTACATTCACATTAACTGAGGATGGCAATGTCAGCAGCGAATCTTATCATTCTCATTCTTTCACACTCGGGTACAATAGGTGAGAAAGATTTCATCCCACCCTTAGGTCCACTTTAATTCGAAACTTCTCTCTTGGCCTATCATTCTCTCTCTACACCGTAAAGCTGTTTTTCTGAAAATTTCACATATCTTGCAACAATATTTCCTAGGTCGACGAATGTTCTGAAAGTGTCTTCATAAACCTCATTTCTTACTTCCAATATAAAGCGCAGCGTCAGAAATGCCTCTCTGGAACATTTAAGTTTCGTAAAGGCAACCTGATCGTCATGTAGTAGATCATTAATTTCTTGTCCTGCTTTCGCCAGCAACCTAGATGCATGAACTATTGAGCACATCGTGCAATATTTTTAGCATTTATCTGGCTCTGCTAGCTTCTTAATTGTTTGGATGAGAATTATATTATAGCGATGAGTGATGGTCTGTCTCCAGTCTCAAAGATTCTGCTCACTAACCTTACTAACTGCTACTTGCTCCAAAGATTTTAGAAATATAGATGGATGTTATTTACCACATCTTGCTTGTTGCATCACTACTCTTCAAAAGCTTTGCCATACTTTATTACTGGATCCCTCATGTCTTCGAAAGCGACATCCATTACTTCTTCTACAACGTCAACAGACAGTTCCGTCCCATTACAGACACCGTTAGTATACTCTGTCTTCTTACACGTTCTCTCCTCTGCAGTTAATGGGAGAATTCATTTCGAACGCTCAATGCTGACAAGTTTGCTTTTAATTTACTTTATTTTTCTCTGTACTGAGTCTATTATTCCGATGATCGTTCCTTTTCGATTTCCTTACATTTACCCGCATCCGTTCCATTTTACCTTCCCCGTCTTCCTTCTGATTTCATACACATATGATCTTCCTTTTCCTAAGAATTGTTGTATTTCGCTGTTCTCATTTCCGCTATTTCTCATTACTTTCGTCTTTCTTCAATTTACTCTCGGTCCATATTGTGGACTCATTAGGATTTTCATTACATTCAGCAGATCTTGTAATTCTTCTTAACTTTCAGTCAGGATAGCAATGTCATCAGGAATAGTATCATTGACACACTTTCACATTGAATTTTTATTCCATTCCTGAATCTTTCTTTTATTTCCATCATTTCTGCTTCTATGTACAGATCGAATAGTAGGGACGAAAGACTACATCCTCGTTTTACACTCTTTTTAGTCTGAGCACTTCGTTATTGGTCGCCAACTCTTATTATTCCCTCTTGACCCTTGTATATATTGTATATTACCCGTCTCTAGCTATGGCTTACCCCTCTTTTTCTCAAAATTTCGATCATCTTGTACCATTTTACATTGTCGTACGCTTTCTCCAGGTCGACAAATCCTATGAACGTGTCTTGAGTTTTCTTTAGTCTTTCTTCCGTTGTCGACCGCAATGTCAGAATTGCGTCTCTGGTGCCTTTATCTTTCCTAAAGCCAAACTGATCGCCATCCAACAGATCCTCCATTTTCTTTTGCACTCTTCTGTGTATTATTGATGTCAGCAACTTGGATACAAGAGCCGTTAAGCTGACCGTGCGATAATTCTCACCCTTGTCGGCCCCTGCAGTCTTCCGAATTGTGTGGATGATATTTTTCTGAAAATCAGATGGTATGTGGCTAGACTCATAGATTCTACACACCAACTTGAACACTTGTTTTGTCGCCACTTCTCCTGGTGTTGTTAGAAATTCTGATAGAATGTTATCTATTCCTTCTGCCTTATTTGATTTTAAATCCTCCAAAGCTCTCTTCACTTCTGATTCTAAAACTGGAATCCTTATCTCTGCTAAATCGATCCTGTTTCTTCTTGTATCACATCAGATAACTCTTCCTCCTCATACAAGCCTTCAATGTACTCTTAGCACGTATCCGCTCTGTCCTCTGAGCTTAACAGTGGAACTTCCGTTGCAGTCTTAATGTTACCACCTTTTCTTTTAATTTCACCGAAGGTTTTTTTCACTTCCCTGTATGCTGAGCCGGCGTAAGAGAAGCAGTTCCAAATGTGAAATACTAGTAAGTTAGTAGCGGGTGTAACCGCCAGCATGTTGATGCAAGCATGCAAATGCGCATGTATTGTGTTCTTCAGTTGCCAGGCGTCATCTGTTGAATATAGTTCCATGCCTGTTGCATTTGGTTGTTCAGTACAGACCGGTTAATAACGTTTGGGGACGACGCTCGAGCTATCGTCCGATGATGTCCTGTATGTGCTCGATTGGAGACAAATCTGGTGATCGAACAGGCCAAGGCAACCTGCCTACACTCTGTAGAGCATGTTGGGTTACAACAGCTCCATGTGGGCGAACGTTATATTCATGTAATGGTGTTCACGAATGGCAGCACAATTCACCGAATCACCAATTTGACGCCCAAATTAGCACACAGGGTTTGTGGGATAACCGCGAGTGTGTTCCTGCTGGCATGCGAAATCGCACTCCAGACCAAAATTCCAGGTGTAGGTCCAGTGTGTCCAGCACGCAGACATGTTGGTTTTAGTCCCTCAACTGTCCTCCTTCTAACCGACACATTGTCATCACTGGTACCGGGGCAAAATCAGATTTCATCAGAAAAAACAGCAGGCCTCGACCTTGCCCTTCAATTAGCTCTCGCTTGACACCACTGAAGTCGCAAATGGCGGTGGTTTCGGGCCAGTAGAATGCACACTGCACGGTGTCTGGACCGGGGCTGTCCTTGAAGTAATAGATTTGTAATAGTTCGTTGTGTCACTGTGATGCCAACTGCTTCTCAAATTCCTGCTGCAGACGCAGTACGATGTGCCAGAGCCATCTGGACAGTGCACGTAGTCGTCCGGAGCATGGTTTTCTTGCGACTGTGCATTCTCGTCACCGCCGCCTCCAGCAATCTTGTATAGTGGCTACATTGCTGACAAATCTTCAAGCAATAACACAGAAGTAACATTTACCTTCTCGTAGCCCTGTTTCACGACGTCATTCAAACTCAGTGTGGTGTTGATAATGGTGTCTTTGACGTCTTGAAGGTATTCTTGACTAACATCAACTCACCACGACAGTCGTAAAGGTATCTAACGCTCACGACCGTTACAGTATAAATTTAAAGTAAACCTCATTTGCATCTTCATTGTGGTGCTACTACCGCCCGTGTTATGCGACAGACGTGAAATTAGAACAGACATCATCTTCCAGGTGTAGAAATACGTCTACCAACTTTCGTTTATGTAACACAACTTCTTCTTAATGTTGCGATTTTTTTCGGTCACTATGTTTCCTTTCCTGCCACTCAGACACTCCATACTCCGACGCACGGGATGTTACCTTCTACATCTACATCTACATTCATACTCCGCAAGCCACCCAACGGTGTGTGGCGGAGGGCACTTTACGTGCCACTGTCATTACCTCCCTTTCCTGTTCCAGTCGCGTATGGTTCGCGGGAAGAACGACTGTCTGAAAGCCTCCGTGCGCGCTCTAATCTCTCTAATTTTACATTCGTGATCTCCTCGGGAGGTATAAGTAGGGGGAAGCAATATACTCGATACCTCATCCAGAAACGCACCCTCTCGAAACCTGGCGAGCAAGCTACACCGCGATGCAGAGCGCCTCTCTTGCAGAGTCTGCCACTTGAGTTTATTAAACATCTCCGTAACGCTATCACGGTTACCAAATAACCCTGTGACGAAACGCGCCGCTCTTCTTTGGATCTTCTCTATCTCCTCCGTCAACCCGATCTGGTACGGATCCCACACTGATGAGCAATACTCAAGTATAGGTCGAACGAGTGTTTTGTAAGCTACCTCCTTTGTTGATGGACTACATTTTCTAAGCACTCTCCCAATGAATCTCAACCTGGTAACCGCCTTACCAACAATTAATTTTATATGATCATTCCACTTCAAATCGTTCCGCACGCATACTCCCAGATATTTTACAGAAGTAACTGCTACCAGTGTTTGTTCCGCTATCATATAATCATACAATAAAGGATCCTTCTTTCTATGTATTCGCAATACATTACATTTGTCTATGTTAAGGGACAGTTGCCACTCCCTGCACCAAGTGCCTATCCGCTGCAGATCTTCCTGCATTTCGCTACAATTTTCTAATGCTGCAACTTCTCTGTATACTACAGCATCATCCGCGAAAAGCCGCATGGAACTTCCGACACTATCTACTAGGTCATTTATATATATTGTGAAAAGCAATGGTCCCATAACACTCCCCTGTGGCACGCCAGAGGTTACCTTAACGTCTGTAGACGTCTCTCCATTGATAACAACATGCTGTGTTCTGTTTGCTAAAAACTCTTCAATCCAGCCACACAGCTGGTCTGATATTCCGTAGGCTCTTACTTTGTTTATCAGCCCTTCTTAATAACTTCCTTGTATTTGCAGTTTTCGCCGAGATTTCCACTTTGTCAATGAAACGCATGTTTCTCGCAGATGCACATTGTGTTGTGTGTTGTGGTCTACAGGGCGAAGACTGATTTGATGCTGAAACTTCCTGGCAGATTAAAACTCCTTTCTTCCAGGAGTGGTAATTCTGCAAGGTTCGCAGGAGAGCTTCTGTGAAGTTTGGAAGGTAGGAGACGAGGTACTGGTGGAATTAAAGCTGTGGGGGCGGGGCATGAGTGGTGCTTGGCTAGCTTGGTAGAGCACTACCCCGCGAAAGGCAAAGTCCCGAGTTCGAGTCTCGGTCCGGCACACAGTTTTCATCTGCCACGAAGTTTCGTATCAGCGCACACTCCGCTGTAGAGTGAAAATTTCATTCTTGATTTGATGCTGTTTCCTACGCTAATATATCCTGTGCAAGCCTCCGATGTCAGCAGCAGTTCTGAGGGAGTGCTGTCTACTCCAGAGGCTTTGTTTCGGCTTAGTTCTTGCAGTGCTCTGCCATACTCATCTCGCAGTGTTTTATATCTCATGTAATCTTCATCTGCTTCCTCTTCCCCTTTCTACAATATTGAGTTGCATTTCATTTACTTTATACAGATACGCATTATGTGTCTTTATTGCAGTGGTTTCCATTGCCTTCTGGGTCGCATGTCGTTGGTCATTGATCATTCTTGTGTCTTTGTAGGTAGTTTCCGACTGCTAGATCAAACTTGGTGTCCTGAGACTCGATCCATTCTTACTTCCTGCATGACCAGGTCTATTGCAGATTGAGTGTGACTTCTTGTATAACAGACTTCAGGTGCCTTCGGGTCGTTATGAAAGGCAACGAGGACACTATCTCTACAGTACGGTCACCAAGTGAACAAAGTTTCATCGTAATGAGTATTTACAGCATACTTGCGAGTGAAGCTAAGAACCAAAGTTGAAGCTATTCTATAACTATTCTGTTTCACCAGAAAGGAAACAAACGAGACATAAAAAGATAGCGATCTATCTATCCCCTTTCCGTAATATACAAGACATTCACTAGACGTATCACTCGTCAGCCACATAAAGACTAAATACTTATCAAGCAAAGAAGTAGTAACGCTTTTAGTTTAAATTACCATTGTGTCAGGGATTCATTTTACGTTTACATTACGCGTTCATATGTGAACTAGTAATTCCTATCCGCTGCCGTTTACACATCTCAAAACAGAAATTCATCTACGGAATATAATGAATTGTTAAGGAGGAACTTTTTCAGGTCGTTTTCAAATTTAATCTTGCTACCTGTAAGATATTCGTATCATTGCATAACTTTAGTGGGTAGCATTGTGCACACCTTTTGTGCTAGAGACGACCTTAATGTGTAATAAAGAATGTAATTTTTCTTCTGATGCTGTATTTACGTACATCATTGTTCCTTCTGAACTGTTGTGGGTCAGTTATGAGGGAATAAATACAGTGTGAAGCAACAGTTGCAATACCTAACTTATTAAACAGATGTCTTCAAGATGATCGTGGATGAGCACCACATTAATCCTGCAGCACATTTTTCAGCAATGAAACATTCTTTCTTAAAAATGAGTTACCCTAAAACTTTATTCAATATTTGTTTATCGAATAAAAGTGCGCAAAATAAATTAACTTACTGATTTGTCTCTGCCCAAGATTTGCACTTATTCTAAGTGCGAATGTGGCTGAACTAGGTTGTTTTATGCGTTCAAAAACATTTTTTTTTGCTTTGTTTAATTTTTCATCAATAGGGAAATCTAAATTTTTTTTTATGTTTCCATCCTAGTTCTCATTTCTTCATTATGTGCCACACTTATCATTGGCGTAGTTCTGCACAGAACTGAATACGTTGCGTCTTTTTTAAATTGAGAGTGAGACCATTTGCGTAAAACCACTCAACGATAATTTTAAGTACATTATTTATATTTCTTCTGTTGGTCTATGTATGTCTGGATTTATCAATCCAGACTGTTGGTCTATGTATGTCTGGATTTATCAATCCAGACATACATAGACCAACAGAAGAAATATAAATAATGTACAATGCTAGTACCGTTTGCAAAAATAACTAATTCTGCTTATTGAATATTAGACAGAAGCTCATTTACGGATATCGGAAACGATAATGCACCTAACATTGAGTCCAGTGTAAATCAAAAGTGATTTCTCCCCTGTCAGATGAATCAATCCTGCTTATATTGGTTTAGTTGTTAAGTACTACTTCCTGCATTCTTTTGGTTGGAACTAACATTCCCATTGTTTGACTATACCATCAACTCCATGAAATCACAGCTGATCGCAAGCACCTACCATTCCGTAGCAATGAAGTGAGGCAACTGTTCCCAAAGGGATGCAGGGGCGAATACGAATACTGGCCTTGTGATCTGAAGGGTATGAGAGATAACGAAAGGAAACCAAAGAACAAAATAAAGGCTGTTTATCTCACGACTCCTACTGAGTAATCAAGTCTGTCTTAAGTGAATGTAATTTCCTGGTTTTCCGTATTAGGTCCGCATCAAAAGACGGGAAGTTATAGATAGTAGGGGAGCAGGGTACCCCACTCGTTTATGGGTTTTTTGACAATTCTAGGTCACCCACATGACACGTGTTAAGGTCACTGTCTCTGAAGCAATTTTATAACTTAAAAATGGTGGGAAAATCAGAACCACCTCAAACTGACAATTATCATGGTCACCAATCATGACACATGTCCACCCACGCCTCAAGATCTGCCCACGCCCCTAGGGCAGAAAAGTCAAGGTCTCCTGAGACTGGCACATTTCGAAGTCACCCATCATTACACGTGTCCATTTTGGAGAACTACCTACTGTAGCGAGCAGACTGAGATGGCTTGAAAATGCAGAGTTAAACATGAAATGACAGATATAATTCATTTCAAGTTTGGTGAAATACTGAGAAAAGCTATTAAACTACTAGATTTTAATAAGAAAAGGTGTTATGTATCATTGTCATTCCCTTTAATTCCGTTTGGTGAAAGTTTTCCTCAATCACAGCACCTTCGATAATTTCGTCAGCGCTATAACTCCAAAATGTCCTAATTGCTCGTAACAGTAAATTTCTTTCTGTGAATTCTGCTCCTTTCCCCGTTAGACAGTACTGGAGATGAAACTGACTTATTTCGAAAACCGGAGTTACATAATTGTTCGATTCGCCAGCCAGAGATTGAACTACCTGTTGCCTTTCTGCGCTCCCGTGGAATAACAGTGAATACCAGCGCTTCAGTGTGCTTCCCAAGTAATCAACTGTGCTGGCGGAAGCGGCTAGCCGTTCGCGTGACTTATGAAGTGGGTGGGAGTGGGAGCGGCGCGATTCCTCCTAGCGGGCCGTCTTCTCGTGGTAGAGGGCCAAGTACATGCTCCTGCGCAACAGTTGATGTAGACGGTATGTCAAACAACAGTACGCACCTGCTGCAACACCACCCAATTTTCAACTTTGTTGCTGTATCGTAGGCTGAGACAGCCTGAACTATCTTCGAGTGAGGCCGCCAAGTCGAGTATCCAGGTTCGATTCCTGGTTACTCAAAGAAGTTTTCTTATGTAGGGGGACTGTGAGGTGATGTCCTCACCCCCATTAGTGCAGGTGAGTGTTTCGAGAAACAACTCTTTCGTATTCTAATTTTTAGTTACGTGTATAGGATGAGTCACGTAAGACGTAACACCCCTTTTATTTCGTGAGTGGTTACACATATCGAAACGTGGTTTCCGGTAAATGTTAGAGCGTCGAGGTCAACGTATTTTTTGTTTGGTTTATGTTCTTAGCACTCGTTTCAACAGAGATATTGAAGCAAGTTCATTTTTTAAATCGAATCGTAAACGTTTCATAACTGCATTCGATAGATCTTGAGTATACAATTACAGTGATGTACAGCGTGTTAATACTGACGTTGAAACACGTCGTAAAAATTTCGAGAAATGTCCTAGAATTTGAGAGCACGGTGGCTGGAACCGCGAAGCAGTGGACTCGTACAACACTGCGTCAGAATGTCAACATGTTTGCCTATTTACTCGTCTTATCTCTGCTTCAACATTCGTTGCATGCAGCCATGTACACTATTGAGGATAAGTTGGATACACTACTTTTATACGGTGAATATACAAGAAATGGTGTAGGAACAGTGCAGTGGTATAGGACTATTTATCCGGATCGCCAATGTCCGACGCGCCACTCAGTTTCACGGATTATAAAAACACTAGTGCGGACAGGCTACTTAAACATCAAAAAGAGGACATGAAAGAGGAGTGCAGCTGGGAGAGAACAAGAAAAATCTGTTTTGGCTACGACGCTAATGAATCCGCACAGCGGTACGAAACATAATGTCAAGGAATGTGGAATCAGACAGAGGAGTGTCATTATCACCCTGCATCGACAGAATTTCCATCCCAACAGTCTGTTACTACACCAGGTGCTCGATGGCTGTGATTTAAAACGTCGGACAGAAATTTGTCCGTTTACCTTTCAGGAAGTGAGAGACGACCCTACGTTACCCAACGTGTGCTCTCTGCCTATGAAACAATGCTTACTAACCATGCTGATATACATTTGCATACATGCACTACCGTGCAGCCGAAATCCACATTGACTTCGTCAGTGCAACATCAACGGCCATGGAGAGTAAACTTTTCGTGCGGCATTATAGGAAATTACTTGTGGGACCTTACTTCGACTCTGGACTTCTAAATGGACATCCGTAAGCACACTTTCTAACGAACACTCTACTGGTTATTCTAGAAGACGTACCACTGGATATTCGACAGTGTATGTGGCTACACACGGCTGTTGTCCAGCTCACTCGTCCCATGTTGCAACGGAAATACTGAATGAGAACTTTCCTGGACGTTGGAAAGGGCGAAATTCTCTTGTCAAATGGCCCACGAGGTCCCCCGACATGACTCCTTATGATATCTTTCTTTTGACAGCACTCAAATATGTAGCGTATGACGAAGCCCCAAATAGCCAGACGATATTTGTCGTCGAATCACAAGTGCATGCTGTAACATATCATACATTGTAATTACATCTGTTCATCGTTCTTTAGAACGGCGACTGCAAATATGCCTTTTACTTCATGGTCAACAGTTTGAGCACTTGCTTAAATAAAAGGATAAAAATATTTTTTTGCAGGAAAAAATTTTGGTTATGTGATTTTGGTGGTTACCGTATCACTGTTAGTAAGTTGTTTATTTCATTTAAGCGTGTACGAAATTGCATTGCTGTAATAATTAAGCCGAAAGCGTGTTCTGCAAGTAGCTGGTAACACTGGCATTACGCGCTTACATTCAGCATGAAACGACGTTTCATTAAGAAGAATATCTATTTATCGGTGTACTGTTGGTCACCTAAGTATGTTTAGTAAAATGCTTAGTTCAAAGCATGTATCCCATATAATATACTTTCGAGTAATGTAGATAAAGAGAGTTGTCCGACAGCATATATATTACCTCTAGGAAGCACATAGCCACGTACAGGAAAAGATAAATGAAATCTTCCTTCTTACATTTAGATATTTAATACAGTACTTGCTTTTTGCAAATCATAAGACCTCTTTATTTTTGAAGAATGAACAGGCAATTTCTCTGTTGCAGCTCACAAAAATATGGGAAGATACACGATAGTTTTCCTATGTCATTTGTGATACGCTAGATTCTAGCCTATGTCGTATTTCCATATACAACACCCGTAGAATTCCGCACAGCCACATAATGAACAAAATACGAGCGTAATGATTATTAGATCAGCTGTATGACGGGATTGAGGAGATTCTAGCAAACAGAACAGATACGGGTCATTGTCAGCGGAGAGAAAACTTCGAACATATAGTAAGTTCGAGTAGGAAGGCACTTGTTACATTGACTGTCCAGATCAAGAGCTAACTGAAAAACCCGAAAGATTGTGTTTTAGAAGTAGAGAGCTTGGTTGATTATTCTGCTACCGTAAATTTTAAATATCTAAAATGCTTCAGCCTTGTTCGCACTGGTGCATCGGTCTTTGTGATTACAAAAACGAGCAGGTTCTATATAATTACGGTGATTAGTAGTTATCTCAATGAGGTAGCCGTATTGGTGGCTCAACAAATCAAGTCGAGGCCAACTGACTCTAGTCATGACACAAACTCACCGACACTTTCAAAATAAGTACTTTTAAAAAATTAGCACTGATGCAAGAAAATGAATAAGTACAACAGAATATATCTGTTTGATCCGTACAGACAGAGGCTACGACAATAGCAGATAAAGATCGAAGTGAAAAGAGAATGTAGCGAGACAAAAAAAGAAGATGTATCCAGAGTTATCAACGTTCTAACCTTAGACACTCTCCTAGTTTGTATCATAAAACAAGATATGTTTCAGTAAATTTTTACTGCAGCTGTCCTCGTAAAATAAATTACAAAAAAAAATTGTCTCTACAGGGTGTACCCAAGAGCTTGTTACTGGACGATTACTTTCCACGATGTATATAAATGACCTAGTGCATAACGTCGGAAGTTCGACGAGTCCTTTCGAGGGTGACGCTCTTGTACGTATACGGAAAAATAGCAACGCTAGAAAATTCTAGAGAAATGCAGCAAGACCCGCAGCGGATCGACGTTTGGTGCAGAGATTGACAACTGCCAGTCACCTTATACAATATGACATATAGCGCATAAATAGAGAGAAATAGACATTATTAATAGCTAAGGCTATTCGTACATAGCGATTTAAAGTGGAATAGCTTCACAGATCATTTCACAGGTAAGGCGGAAGCGAGACTGCGATTCACGGGCAAAATCATAAGGAAATACAGTCGATCTACATCGGAGGTATCTTACAAAACCCTCGATCGATTGAAACTTTGGCCCATTAGTCTGGGCTCCGTACCAAAGAGGATTGATAGAGGAAGTAGATAAGACGCAAAGAACAGCAGCGCGTTTCTTTTACAGGTTCGTTCAGTAAGTGCGAAAGTGTCACTGAGGTGCTCAGCCAGGGAGGCGCTCTGCGTCAGGATGCAGAACAAATTTCAGTAGCAGGGATTTGTACAAAGGTAACCAAAATAGTCTGTTTAACATGGTTCTATGTGCAGCATTCATTGCAACTATGTAAATTTCACGACATGACCATGAAGATAAAATTAGAGTTTCGAGCTCACCCGAAAAATTTACAGCAATCGTTCTTCCCGAGGAGTATTCGCGACTATAAAAGGAAAAGAGGGAAGCGATACTGGTACATAAAGCACTCTCCGCCACCGACCGTAAGATGGCTGGCGAGTATAAATATAGATGTAAATGTAGAACATTAATTGCGTTTGAGCTTTGTTACAGTTGAAATTCCTTGTAGATTTTCGTGTCATCGTATGAGGAAACTCTGAACAAACTTTAAGCCTTTATTAACGACTCTGTCAACTGCTGCAGTACTTATATTAGGCGGCTACTTTCATACCTTACAGGTTCATACTCAATCCTGGAATACTGAGACTGCACTGACAGTGTCTGATCTTAACAATAAGCACCAAGGTGTCATCACCAGAGACCGGTTTATATGCATTTGCATGTTGCATATGCACTTGCATATTTGGCTCCTTTTCGCCGATTATTGCATACTTTAACTAAAAACTAGTGACGATGCATATTTTCGCTCTATGTTTACAACATTTCAAAACTTTAGACGAGCGGTCTCTATCTCGACTTAGATTTGATGTCTCACAGATTGACCGCGACGTAGAACGCCGTGCAATTGCTAACTAAGAGGCCACTGACCAGCGAAATCACTACAGAAGAGGAACAGGAGCAGGCAGGCAGAGTCAATGCTCCTGCGTCCGAGTCCCTGGTTAAATCTCCTTCGCTGTCATACCGTACGCGTCTGCAACAATTTAATAAAACTACACAAGCTTTCTGTTGCACATCGATTGTTTCAGTTTAGCTTTCTATTTACTTGTACACAGTTGAACGTGTTTACGAAGTGTAGTGTGTATCGTGTTGTGCGCCATGCTGCCCGAAGAAATAAACGTCGTTTCTTGGATAGCTGAGCATCCTGGAAAATTTGTATATGACGGAACTGTTTTATATTGTCGAGTTTGCGAGAAAAACGTTTAGTGCAAAAAAAAAAAAGTTTCAAATAGACGAGCAGGTCAAGACAAGTCTTCATATCGCAGCAATACAGAAGAAAGTACCACGACAAGGACATTTGACAACAGCAAGTTTCAGTAGCAGGGATTTGTACAAAGGTAACCAGAAGTGTCAGTTTAACATCGATCTATGTGCAGCATTCATTGCAAGCACTAGCCCTCTTCACAAACTTACAAACGCTATCCGCAAAGGCTTCCTGCGCAAATATTGCGTAAATCAAAATGTACCAGATGAATCAACATTGCGTAAAAATTACACACCGACAACTTACGTACATTTTCTGGAAGAAATACGCAATGAACTCAAGGACAGCATTATCAAGATTTCAGTTCACGAAACTACAGATACTTGTGACCGTTACGTTGCAAATTTAGTTATTGGTACATCAAAATAAGAGCCGTCTTCTTCCTATTTAGCGGCCTGCAAAGAACTTGTAAATAATTCTACGATCACCAGATTAGTGAATTAGGATATTAGAGAAATATTTCCAGAATCTTCTGCAGATTAAAGGGCGTTTGTATTTATTTCAGATGCTGTTCCCTATATGATCAAAGCAGAAAAGTCTCAGAGTGTTTTATCTCAATTTGATTCATGTGACGTGCTTCGCTCATGGAGTACATGCATGGCCTTGCTGAAGAATTGCGTTCCATGATGGCGAATATAAATGAACTGGTTTCATCCACAAAGAAAGTATTACTAAGGGCTCCTGCTCGCATCAGGACCTACAGAGGAAAACTACCAAATGAGCCTTTACTTCCCGAACCAGTGATGACTCGTCGGGGCACGTGGGTCGAGCTGTGCTGTTGTACAATGAACACTTCGAGGCCATTAGAGGGGTAGTAAACGACTTCGATAGTGCAGATACTTTGGCAGTTGACCAGTGCAAGGAAGCTTTTAATGATTCCGGAATTAACAAAAACATTGCTGCGATTAGCATTCATTTTTCACTATACCTGCAAGTATTAGAAAGCTTTAAACACAAGGTTTGGCTTTGAATGAATCTGTTCAGTTAATGAATAAATTTGTTCTAATGGACTCTTCATTGCCGGAGGTAGTCCAAAGAAAACTTAAAGAAAAGTTTGAATATACGTTAAACAATAACTCAGGCTTTGAACCCTTGTGCCAAATTGATAGTTTTATTAATGGGGTGGGTGAACCTTTGCCAGAAGGAATAAGTGCCAACAAAGCACCCAAATTCAAATACTGCCCAGTTACCTCAATTGATGTATAACGGTCCTTTTCTGTTTTCGAAAATGTTTTGAGTGATCAAAGACACAGTCTTGCTACCCGACATTTGGAACATTAATCGGTCGTTTATGTTTACAATAGAAGAAAAATGTAAAATATATTGTAAATGATGCTTTGGTCCAATAGTATTAATTAAAAGTTAATGCTGTTCAAAAATATTCATGATTTTATGCTGTTTTTTAAATAAATATTACAAAGTTTTTGAGCATGCCCCTCTGTATGCAATATATCTCGAAGTTCGTTCTTTACATGTCGATTGTCTCGCTACGACTCACTCGACTCGCATCCACTTGTTACCGACAAGAACAGCGAAGAAGAAACAATTCTCGAAACACGTTATGCGTCCCCATTTTGCAAATTTTTAGAAAATAATTCCAGAAAGGCACCCTTCCTAACCTCTACCACAAAGTATTCAGAAAATGATATCAGCGTTCTAAATGTACCAAGTTTTCGTGTGGCCGTCGCTCTTCCTCGTAACTGATATGCGCAGGTTCGACTTTGAGTTATAATGCACGCAGTAACTAACATGTTTCTTAATTATTGATCATGCACATTTCGCACTTTTCATGCATTTTTAAGCATTTTGCATGATATTTGCATGGCTATTTTAATGTTTTTATGATGTTTATAATCCGATCTGTAGTTATGACTTGCTTTATTAACGGATGTCACAAACCACGCGCGCCTCTTACCGAGTCAAAGTCGAACTGTATTTTCCACACTAGATCAGGCTCTCTGGCATCCACGTTTCACAAAAGCCCGGAAATGAAATAAGTGATCACCTTGAGGCTAACGTGCGTTTAAAGTAATATTAGTACTTACAGTTTTTTTTCGCCCTCCACCGTTCTTCTACAGGGTAATGTATTCTACATGAAATGCGCAATACGTGTTGCTATATACGTTTATACCGAAATGTCCAACTGGAAACCGCACCGTGAACTGCTAGCGCCATCGCGTCTGTACCTGTGAATTCCACTCGAGCCGGGACATCACTGCGCGCACTCGCAGGGCTTCTTTCACGAATGCCTCGCATAAAGAAATGCGTTATATGCGAGCTGCTCAGAAGATGGACTGCGCTGCTGCCTGAACGAAATACATTCTTCAAATAAGTACGTGCTGGCGAAAATACACTGTGTGAACAAAAGTATCCAAACACCCCCAAAAATATACGCTTTCCGTATTAGGTGCATTGTGCTGCACCTACTGCCAGGTGCTCCACATCAGTAGTCATTAGACATCGTCAGTGAGCAGTATGGGGCGCTCCGCGGAACTCACGGACTTGCAAAGTGGTCAGGTGATTGTGTGTCACTTGTTTCCTACATCTGTACGCGAGATTTCCACACTCCTAAACATCCCTAGGTCCACTGTTTCCGATTTGATAGCGAAGTGGAAACGTGAAGGGACACGTACAGCACACGTACAAGCCGACCCCTTCTGTTGACTGACAGAGACCACCGACAGTTGAGGAGGGTCGTAATGTGTAATAGGCAGACATCTATCCAGACCATCACACAGGAATTCCAAACTGCATCAGAATCCACTGCAAGTACCAAGACAGTTACGCGAGAGGTGAGAAAACTTGCATTTCATGGTCAAGGGGCTGCTCGTAAGCCACACATCGCGCCAGTAAATGCCATACGACGCCTCGCTTGGTATACAGAGCGTGAAGGCTGGACGATTGAACGGTGGAAAAACGTTTTGTGGAGTGACGAATCACGGTGGCAATTCGAATGGTGAATGCCCGGTGAACATCTGCCAGCGTGTATAGTGCCAACAGGAAAACTCGGAGGCGGTCGTGTGATGGTATGGTCGTGTTTTTTTGGAGGGGGCTGGAACCCTTTGTTGTTTTGCGTGGCACTATCACAACACAGGACTACACTGATGTTTCAAGCACCTTCTTGCTTCCCATTGTTGAGGAGCAATTCGGGGATGCATCTTTCAACACTATCGAGCACCTGTTCATAATGCACGGCCTGTGGCGGGGTGGTTACACGACAATAACATCCGTGTAATAGACTAGCCTGCACATAGTCCCGACGTGAATCCTATAAAACACCTTTGGGATGTTTTGGAACGCGGACTTCATGCCAGGCCTCACCGACCGACATCGATATGTCTCCTCAGTGCAGAACTCCGTGAAGAATTTCCCAAGAAACCATACAGAACATGGATCTGCCAGGAAGTTTCATCCAGAACATGTTCGAACGCATGCCTGCGAGAGTGGAAGCTGTCATCAAGGTTAAGGGTGGGCCAACACCGTACTGGATTCCAGCATTACCGATGGAGCGAGCCACGAACTTGTACGTCGTTTTTGGCCAGGTGTCCGGATACTTTTGATCACACAGTGTGCATGTTTAAATCCAAAGGTGCACATAAAACACCATCCGAAACTGTGCTAAAGGCAATCTCTGAAAATTATTTCTAGCACTAAGTTCATGAGCCCACAGGAATAATGAACTATTGTGAAAAACACTTGACATCTTAGCAACAAATAATCTACAGCAGTTGGGAGATTTATACCAAATAAATTAACAAACGACAGAGATTATCCCTCTTGATACACAAAATGAGCCAGAAAACTGAAGCAGAAACAACGGAATGAGCATACCAAAATCAAACGAATGCAAAATCTCGAAGACTGACGAACTTTTACAGAAGCTCTAAATTCACTAAGAGATGCTTATAATGGTTTCCACAAAGAAACTTTGCCTCGAAACTTGGCAGAAAATCCAAGGAGATCCCAGTCGCAAAGGATGCTAGTGGCAAGACAAAATCAGTGACTTCTCTCTCTAACTCTTTACTCACACTAAGTGTTGCGCTATTGACAAGAGATTTCAAATTGATTCCGTATGCTATTTCAAAATTTCCTAAAGGTTTGTAATGAAATTACGTGCTTATTCGATATAGTCTCAGTTATGTGACTGAATTCGTGATTTCCTGTCAGAGAGGTCACAGTTCTTCGTAATTAACGGAAAGACATCAGGAAAACAGAAATGATTTCTTGGTTCTCCTAGGTAATGTTATACGCCCTCTGCTGTTCCTTATCTGTTGTTGTTGTTGTGGTCTTCAGTCCTGAGACTGGCTTCATGCACCTCTCCATGCTATCCTATCCTGTGCAAGCTTCTTCATCTCCCAGTACTTACTGCAACCCACATCCTTCTGAATCTGCTTAGTGTATTCATCTCTTGGTCTCCCTCTACGATTTTTACCCTCCACGCTTCCCTCCAGTACTAAACTGGTGATCCGTTGATGCCTCAGAACGTGGCCTACCAACCGATCCCGTCTTCTAGTCAAGTTGTGCCACAAACTCCTCCCCTATTCTGTTCAATACCTCCTCATTGGTTATGTGATCCGCCCATCTAATCTTCATCATTCTTCGGTAGCACCACATTTCGAAAGCTTCTATTCTCTTCTGGTAGAAAGGTGTTATCGTCCATGTTTCCCTTCCATACATGGCTACACTCCATACAAATACTTTCAGAAACGACTTCCTGACACTTAAATCTATACTCGATGTTAACAAATTTCTCTTCTTGAGAAACGCTTTCCTTGCCATTGCCAGTCTACATTTTATATCCTCTCTACTTCGACCATCATCAGTTATTTTACTCCCTAAATAGCAAAATTCCTTTACTTTAAGTGTCTCATTTCCTAATGTAATTCCCTCAGCATCACCCGACTTCAATCGACTACATCCCATTATCCTCGTTTTGATTTTGTTGATGTTCATCTTATATCCTCCTTTCAAGACACTGTCCATTCCGTTCAACTGCTCTTCCAAGTCCTTTGCTGTCTCTGACAGAATTACAACGTCATCGGCGAACCTCAAAGTTTTTATTTCTTCTCCATGGATTTTAATACCTACTCCGAATTTTTCTTTTGTTTCCTTTACTGCTTGCTCAATATACAGATTGAATAACATCGGGGAGAGGCTACAACCCTGTCTCACTCCCTTCCCAACGACTGCTTCCCTTTCATGCCCCTCGACTCTCATAACTGCCATCTGGTTTCTGTACAAATTGTAAATAGCCTTTCGCTCCCTGTATGTTGCCGCTGCCACCTTCAGAATTTGAAAGAGAGTATTCCAGTCAACATTGTCAAAAGCTTTCTCTAAGTCTACAAATGCTAGAAACGTAGGTTTGCCTTTCCTTAATCTTTCTTCTAGGATAAGTCGTAAGGTCAGTATTGCTCACGTGTTCCAATATTTCTACGAAATCCAAACTGATCTTCCCCGAGGTCCGCTTCTACCAGTTTTTCCATTCGTCTGTAAAGAATTCGCATTAGTATTTTGCAGCTGTGACTTATTAAACTGATAGTTCGGTAATTTTCACATCTGTCAACACCTGCTTCCTTTTGGATTGGAATCATTATATTCTTCTTGGAGTCTGAGGGTATTTCGCCTGTCTCATACATCTTGCTCTCCAGATGGTAGAGTTTTGTCAGGACTGGCTCTCCCAAGGCCATCAGTAGTTCTAATGGAATGGTGTCTACTCCCGGGGCCTTGTTTCGACTCAGGTCTTTCAGTGCTCTGTCAAACTCTTCACGCAATATCGTATCTCCCATTTCATCTTCATCTACATCCTCTTCCATTTCCATAATATTGTCCTCAAGTAAATCGCCCTTGTACAGACCCTCTATATACTCCTTCGACCTTTCTGATTTCCCTTCATTCCTTAGAACTGGGTTTCCATCTGAGCTCTTGATATTCATGCAAGTGGTTCTCTTTTCTCCAATGGTCTCTTTAATTTTCCTGGAGGCAGTACCTATCTTACCTCTGGTGAGATAAGCCTCTACATCCATACATTTGTCATCTAGCCATTCCTGCTTAGCAATTTTGCACTACCCGTCGATCTCATTTTTGAGACGTCTGTATTCCTTTTTGCCTGCTTCATTTACAGCGTTTTTATATTTTCTCCTTTCGTCAATTAAGTTCAATATCTCTTCTGTTACCCAAGCATTTCTACTAGCCCTCGTCTTTTTACCTACTTGATCCTCTGCTGCCTTCACTACTTCATCCCTCAGAGCTACCCATTTATCTCGTACTGTACTTCTTTCCCCCCATTCCTGTCAATTGTTCCCTTATGTCCTCCCTGAAACTCTGTACAACCTCTAGTTCTTTCAGTTTATCCAGGTCCCATCTTCTGATATTCCCACCTTTTTGCAGTTTCTTCAGTTTTAATCTACAGTTCATAACCAATAGATCGTGGTCAGAGTCCACATCTGCCCCTGGAAATGTCTTACAATTTAAAACCTGGTTCCTAAATCTCTGTCTTACGATTATATAATCTATCTGATACCTTCTAGGATCTCCAACATTCTTCCATGTATACAACCTTCTTTCATGATTCTTGAACCAAGTGTTGGTTATGATTATGTTATGCTCTGTGCAAAACTCTACCAGGCGGCTTCCTCTTTCATTTCTTAGTCCCAATCCATATTCACCTACTATGTTTCCTTCTCTCCCTTTTCCTACTCTCGAATAGTCACCCATGACTATTAAATTTTCGTCTCCCTTCACTACCTGAATAATTTCTTTTATCTCATCATACATTTCTTCAATTTCTTCATCATCTGCAGAGCTAGTTGGCATATAAACTGGTATAACAGTAGTAGGCGTGGGCTTCGTGTCTATCTTGGCCACAATAATGCGTTCACTATGCTGTTTGTAGTAGCTAACCCGCACTCCTATTTTTTTATTCATTATTAAACCTACTCCTGCATTACCCCTATTAGATTTTGTATTTATAACCCTGTAATCACCTGACCAAAAGTCTTGTTCCTCCTGCCACCGAACTTCACTAATTCCCACTATATCTAACTTTAACCTATCCATTTCCCTTTTTAAATTTTCTAACCTACCTGCCCGATTAAGGGATCTGACATTCCACGCTCCGATCCGTAGAACGCCAGTTTTCTTTCTCCTGATAACGACGTCCTCTTGAGTAGTCCCCACCCGGAGATCCGAATGGGGGACTATTTTACCTCCGAAACATTTTACCCAAGAGGACGCCATCATCATTTAATCATACAGTAAAGCTGCATGTCCTCGGGAAAAATTACGGCTGTAGTTTCCCCTTGCTTTCAGCATTCGCAGTACCAGCACAGCAAGGCCGTTTTGGTTAATGTTACAAGGCCAGATCAGTCAATTATCCAGACTGTTGCCCCTGCAACTACTGAAAAGGCTGCTGCCCCTCTTCAGGAACCACATGTTTGTCTGGCCTCTCAACAGGTGCCCCTCCGTTGTGGTTGCACCTACGGTACGGCCATCTGTATCGCTGAGGCACGCAAGCCTCCCCACCAACGGCAAGGTCCATGGTTCATGGGGAAGGTTCCTTATCTATATAAACGATTTGGGAGACAACACGTCTTAGGTTGTTTGCAGATGACGCTGTCGTTTAGTAAAATCACCAGAAGATCGAAACAAATTGCAAAACGATTTAGAAAATATATCTTTATAATTCAAAAATTGGAGGTTGACCCTAAATAATGGAAAGTGTGAGGTCATTGACACGAGCGCTAAAAAAACCATTAAACTTCGGTTTTACGATAAATTAATCAAAACTAAACCCGTAAATTCAGCTAAATATCTAGAAATTAAAATTACGAAGAACTTAAATTGGAATGAACACACAGAAAAAATTGTGCGGAAGGTAAAGACTGCGTTTTATCGGGAGAACACTTAGAAAATGTAATAGATTTATTTAACAGACTGCCTACAGTACGCTTGTCAGTCCTCTTTCGAAGTACTGCTGTGCTACCAGACAGGTTTAACGGAGTACTCCATTAAGTTCAAAGAAGAGCAGCACGTTTTGTACCATCCCGAAATAGGGGAGCGAGTGTCGCGGACATGATACAGGATTTGGTGTGGACAACATTAAAACAAAGGCGTGTTTCGTTGCGGCGGAATCTTGTCACGGAAATTCAATCACCAACTTTCACTTCCGAATGCGAAAATATTTAACGTCTACCCATATATGGAGAAACGATCATCATAATAAAATAAGGGGAATCAGAGCTTGCACGGAAAGATATAGATGTTCGCTTTTTCCGCGCTCTGTTCGGGATTGGAATTATTGTGAAAGTGGTTCGAAGAACCCTCTGCCAGGCACTTAAGTATGATTTGCTGAGTATCCATGTAGATGTAGATGAAGTACTATTTGAGATGGCACCGGTCGGCACCAGACAATAGCTGGGAAGTGAACCCTCTCCTGGCAAGAAGTTCTATTCCGTTTCATCGCCATTTTCAAGCTCCACTTGGAGGGTTGGTACATGTTGCTGCCAGTCTGACGAATGAATATATCCTCTTTTCTACGTAAAAACAAGGGAAAGCCATGGAAACATCCCGCTCAAACCTTGCATTAGGCACCATTACAATTCCAGAGGTTGGTACTGGTTTTGAGCAGTCTACCTCCGTTGTTAGGCACCAAACCCACACCGTGTCTGGTGGCGGGGGCATCACATTGGACTGGAAAGTACCTAATTTATGGAGGGAAGCAACGGATTTTCTCACCTCAGGGAATAACTGGGAGGCAGCCTCCGCTTTGATGTGCACATGGAGACGCCAATTTTACGCAAGCACCCTCAGGGGAAAGCTGAGGCGTCCAGCAGCATCTGTGTCTGTGGAAAGTGGATTAGTGCCGGCCACTGACCGCAACAAACATTTCGCGAAACGACCATTTCCCGAAAACTGGCAGCTATTGAGACGCCTTGAGAAACCTTCAGCCGACTTTACGGGCCTGCCAGGTTCTCCTGACCCACTCCTTTCTGACGAGAAATCTATTACTTGCCGCTCCCACAAAATGTACCAAGGTCACGAAATTAATTATTGCGTAATCGTGACGTACCTGACAGAAAATCGCAAACAGTCGTGTCAGATCATCCCTCCGTCTCTCTTCATATAGGAATAAAATCCCCATTTTACATAGCAACATTGATTGGCCACTTGATTAAGGTATCTAAAAATCATAATAATCGATATAGGGAATCGGAAGTAAAGATGAGGTCCCGTTGCAGTGTTCAACTAGAGTTACATGATCTGGCTAGGCGTTATGTTGACACTACAGATTGTTTTATACAACAAGGAAACCATCGGAAAATGTGAGAATAATTTCAATAACTTTTGCGTAACTCAACTTTTGCACTTTCGCTAAATGTACAACAGATACAGACACAGATATGCGTAAACTACTGGTCCCAAACATAGATTTAAATTGCTGCTAATTAGTTTCTCAGCCTGAGTTGACAGTGCTAGCCTGATTTCATAGCTGCATTGCGTATGTCTTACAAAGTTATGGAATTTCTGTGCGTGATTATATGAGAACCTAGGTATAACATACAGAGTGATTTTTTCCACCGTGTAAAAACTCTGGAAATTGACCGGTCAGAGGATACGTAACAAAAATGGTTTAATGAACTTATGTCCGGAAATGCATGGTTTCCCATGCTAGGGACCATTTGTTCAATAATACATTGTTTCAGAGATTGCTGTCTACTACACGCTGTACCATACAGCCACAGTTCCGGTATCTGTTGAAAATGATTTCTATAGGCCTCAACGCACGCACGTACGTGACATAGCATGTTCTGTCTCACCGCCACGCTGCATGCGAACAGTTTCAAAGGCGGCATGGATTCGCTGCTCCAGTGTCTCCACAACCGGAATGGGCCTGAATACACGATACTTTTGAGATGGCTCCATGACCAGAAATCGCACGGTTTGAGATCTGGTGAACGAGCAGGCCATGCAACTGGACCATCCACCGAGGGAAGACAAGATTGAGATGTGTCCGGACCTTAACGGGACTGAAGGACCATCATGTAGCAGCCACATATCCATACGAACTATCAATTGCACTTCTTATAGCAGGGGAGGCAAAGTTAACTGCAAGAAATGCCTATAGGTCCGCCCTGTTAGGTAACGTGGAAGAAAGACTGGTCCCAAAATGCGGCCGCCGATTATCCCGGTCTACACATTGCGGATAGACCGTTGCTGATGCTGTCACCATACCACGAGGTCTCAGCGTACTATCCTTCAGGTGGCTGTTATGAGAGTTGAAGATTCCACTCCGTGTAAAGGTGGTCCTATCTGTGTATAGAATGGACGACACAAATCTCTGAATTGTGGTTGCCTGGTGACAAAACTGGTCCCGATGTGAAAATTCTGTCGATAGTTAGCCCTGCACACGCTGTAAATGATAAGGGTAGTAGGAAGTTCCACACGGTGGTCTGGATTACCCTGTACTGGCAGGAGGTCTCCTTGCACAGTGTTAACCATGTTTTCCCCATGTCTCGTGTCCAAACATTTCGTGTACGTCTTTCATAATTTCCTGTCTTCTGAAACGACACTGTCTCCGACAAACCGTGAAATTCTCTTGCAAACATTGAGTGCTGTGGTTGTTGTCTGCGGGGATACGTCTCCTGATACAACCCTGTTGCCTGCCGCCCGTTGCCATTTGCCTTTCCGTAAGTAAACACCACGTTGGCAAGCTCTCGATTCGAATACGGGACAATTGTGTACAACGCTATATCACATCCGATGGAATGTGAGTCACCAAGAGAAGTAAATTGGACACAACATTACCAATTACTATGGCAGGAGAAAGCGCTAGGGCATGACGTATCAGGAATCTTACCATCCTCTAGAAGGAGACCATGCATACTGTAAATGTGGCTGCGTGGTAGAGCGCATAATACACCGGAGTGTCTGTAACAATGTATGATCGAATAAATGCTCACCGGCATGGAAACCATCCATTTCAGGACATAAGTTCATTAGCCCATTTTTGTTTCGTATCCTTTCATCGATCTATCACTAGAGTTTGTACATTGTGAAAAGAAATCCCCCTGTAAAAGTGCTATGCATCAGTGTCCGCCTTTGTCCAATGGATACTAGTTTTATAATACTTTAAATAATGTAAGTAAAAATTGTTATGTGAAACTGCAAGCACTCAAATTAAAATTTTCTTCTCTTTGAGAGTGTAATGCTCTATAAAGACAATGTTCTTCCCATTTACTGCAGTGGTATAACGTTACACCAAGATGTGTTTGCATATGAATGAAGAAAGTGCCATATAAACAGAATTTTGTTTTTAACAATAAAGTTTGAACATAGTATTTCATCTTACAGTACAAAGGCCCTGTGAGTCCATAATAACTAAGAAAATGTAAGGTGAAATTAAACTTGTTTACGTAAGATGAAAGTATATTAAATAACTGTACAGCTACGTTAAACAGAGCTCAAGCAAATATGGTGCCAAAAGATAAAAAATAAAACTTATTTCTTAATGTGTGGTGACTTATGCTACATGTTCAGTTAATAAAATAATCATCCATTTACTCCACATTCAACTATATTCTACTTACTGTCGCCTTAATATTGACTAATGTATACAAATTATTTTCCAGAAACGAGGACATCCACACCAAATAAAACAGAAATTTCTCTATTTGAGCATGCTCTCAGTAACAACGGAGTTTTTCACAGATCGCGTGTGTGTGTCTTCTCGTATTGGAACTGCGTCACATGATGCTGTCTCAAAATTGTCTCGGTTCGAAGTCCGCAGGTGGCTGTCATGTGTGAACACCCGATTCTACGCGGACACTGCGACAGAGATGTGGCAAGTGACGGCAGCTTCCTGTGACATATTGTTTTGGCCCCAAGTCAGCTAAGCGTCCAGCCGGCCTTCTTTGTGTCGGAAACTCATTTGCAGCTGCGTGGCAGGAAACCCCTCGGACTTGCTTCTCAAGTCTCCTCTGCAGTAGTCGGAAAGAAAACCGTTAGAAATGTCGTAGACACAGACATTTTTACATCACCAATTGGTAAACTTCCATGTAAATTCTTGGCCATCTATGATATTTAAAGGAAAGTTGAAACGGTGCAAACGTGTAGAAATTAGGAAAAAATTTTCAGTGTACAATCCCATATTTAAATTGATGTAAACGACAGGGCAATGCTAATTCAAAAGCAAAACAACTCACAGAAATTTAAGTGCAAAGTGCAAGGCCTTTCAAGTTCTCTTTAGTTTCATAAAATAAAGAAGTAATACCTACAAAAATTAACTGTAATTTACTGGTGGTCTTCCATTTTGTTAGTCCAAGCCATAAATATTGGTAAGATGTGCACTAATCAGGGGAAGTTCATAAAAGGTGGCGAAAATTAGCTCAAGACAATATGTTCTAGCTGTCATGGGTAGTAAGCTTTCACAAGTGGCACACAGAAAAACGATAGTACCTGTCACATATAAGGGCATGACTGCTCAAAGCACTTTTTGGCAAGCCGGCCGTTGTGGCCGAGCAGTTCTAGGCGCTTCAGTCTCGAACCGCGCGACCGCTACGGTCGCAGGTTGGAATCCTGCCTCCGGCATTGATGTGTGTGATGTCCTTAGGCTAATTAGGTTTAAGTAGGTCTAAGTTCTAGAGGACTGATGACCTCAAGTGTTAAGTTCCATAGTGCTCAGACACATTTGAACTTTTGTCAAAAACCGGCGTCTGACAAAAATAGTTCATTTAGAAAATACCCCAGCGTATTTATTCATAGCTGGCAATAGGCTGTGTTTCTCAAAACATAATCTGTAGTGTGTCATTTGTTCAATGAGAACATCAAACTCCGCAAATCTTCCACATGCCATATACAGGGTGACAGTTAGTGAACTACATGAAAAGAAACATAAATTAGTTACAAATTAAGGCTTGCACACACTTTATTCAACATGTAAACGTTACTACAGATATTCGGATTTAGATTATGTCATGTTTCATATGCCTGCCATCATTGGCGTTGGTCGAATAGCGAAATGCTGTCGATGACCTACTCATTGGCTGTTTTGAGTTCAGCAATGATTTTTGGGCTACTTCTGTACACCTTGCCTTTAATATAGCCCCACAAAAGGAGTCGCATGTGTTCAGATCCGTAGAATAGTCCAGATCTGTAGAATATTGCGGCCAATCGAGGTCCATGCCAATGGCCTCTACATAACTCAGAGCCAGAATGCGGCCCCCAAAGTGCTCCTCCAGGACATTAAACACTCTCCTGCTTCCATGGAGTCGAGCACCATCTTGCGTGAACCACACCTTGTCGAAACCAGGGTCACTTTGGATAATGGGGATGAAATCATCTTCCAAAACCTTCACGTACCGTTTGGTAGTCACCGTGCCATCAAGGAATATCGCATCGATTATTCCGTGACTGGACATTGCCCACCACTCAGTCACCCGTAGAGGTGAAGAGACTACTCGACCGCAAAATGCGGATTTTCAGTCCCTGAAATGCGCCAATTTTTCTTACCGACAAACCCATCCTAATGAAAATGGGCTTCATTGTTAAAGCATCTACATCTACGTGATTACTCTGCAATTTAAAATATAGTGCCTGTCATAGGGTTCAATGAGCCACCTTCAAGCTGTCTCTCTACCGTTCCACTCTCGAACGCCGCGCGGGAAAAACAAGCACTTAAATTTTTCTATGCGAACCCTCTTTTCTCTAATTTTATCGTGATGATCATTTCTCCTTATGTGGATGGGTGTCCACAGAATGTTTTTGCAATCAAAGGAGAAAATTACCGATTGAAAAGTCATGAGTCGATCCTGTCGCATCAAAAAACGCCTTTGTTTTAAAGATTGCTACTCCAATTCACTTCGCGATAATACAAAACGAGCTGCCCTTCCTTGTAGTTTTTCGATGTCATCCGTCCGTCCCATCTGATGCGGATCCCACACCGCACAGCAATACTCCAGAACAGGGCGGAGAAGCGTGGTGTAAGCAGTCTCTTTAGTAGACCTGTTGCACCTTCTAAGTGTTCTGCCAGTGAATCTCAGTTTTTGGTTGACTCTGCCCACAACATTATCTATGTGATCGTTTCAATTTAGGGTATTTGTAATTGTAATCCCTAAGTATTTAGTTGAATTTACAGTGTTCAGACCAAACCATACTAATTCCCATCATGCCCCGCGACCACCCTTGCAGTTTGAACGTCCTAACGCAAACCGTTCAGAAGTTGTGACAAATTTATTTCATATATTTCAACTCGCTGACTGCCGCTCTTTCATCTTTAAATTATAAAAATGCCAAGCCATGTATATGTGGTGAGGATTAAAAAAGGTAAATGAAAAGATAACACATGGATGCTCGGGCACAAATTTACAAACAAAAAATAATAATTACGCTGTCTCAATATTGACTGCAGGCGCGCTTAACAGTGACACAGTATTGTCCCACAAGACCTTCAGTGCACATAACTATTAACCGTAAGTGACCAGGTACATGTAAAATCATAGTAAGCCTTATTCCTAATACAGGCGTAGTGGGAAGCGTGCACATCTCCAGCACCTCATCTCCTAACAGTATATTAAACGCAGTACAAAATTCAATACTGATGGTTTAAGAGTACAGAATTGCAAATATATACGTCTAAGTGTCCTAGCATAATCAAGAATTGAAGTCTACTCATTTCAGTTTGGAGCCCCATCTCCAACCCCTATGATCTCTAGTTCAAAAATGGCCCTGAGCACTATGGGACTTAACTTCTGAGGTCATCAGTCCCCTAGAACTTCGAATTACTTAAACCGAACTAACCTGAGGACATCACACATCCATGCCCGCCACTCCCCTGTTTTCCCTTTCTTTTGACCAATCTTGCGCAGCATATGACTGACTAAATCTATCATGATTGGTTCCTTACCTCTAATTGCACCTGGCCTTTTTCCTGTTTGGTTCTGTGGCCTATTCTAGTCCCTAACTCAAAATTTCTCTTTCGCGTGCTCAGCTTGAAATGGACTGCTATGTGACCGTCTGTAGGCCGCAAAATTCTCTATCTTCATTCAAGTATTCGTCCACATTCGTTATGATCAATTTGAATGTTTCTGTATCACCTTTCTCTACACAGAATAGGACATTTCATTGATGAAGAGCTTTATTAGATCGCCGGTATTGTAGGGATGACTAAATGTTCATTTCGTTTCAAAATAGCATTAAAGAACACCGATTACGTTTGGAGTCGTGTAGCTGACAGGGACTGGGCTTTCATTATACTTACGCACAATCTTTTCTGTTCTGCGGTTGACAGGTACAGTTTCATCACTTCTGCCTCAGATCTTCAAACGTTCTGCACCTTCTTATAACTGGCAAAACTTGAGCAATTACTTCGCTGCTTATCTGGCTACTCATAAAGACTAACTTCCGCCGAGCTGGTCAGGAATTTGGTAAGCAATCCATGAACTGAGCGATCCACATTTTTGGGCCATGTACGCTCTCGATATTCAATAGAAAATGCAATTCAGCTTCTTTGGCTGTAGCTGAGCAACAGCCAACTCAATGTTTCGTCAGAGGGCAGGTGCACAATCTGCAGCATCCGTTTAACGCCGCTCCAGGTCAGCTCTGTCTCAGCTGTTTCCGATTGATGGCCATCCAAGGTCAGTGCCTGGCAGTTATGTGGGACATGGATGTTGTGAGCAGTTGTCAGAACTGAATAGTATTTTGAGTGTACGTCTGCAATGCCAATCTGTCAGTTTACATACAGAAGAAACACAACTCTCGAATCTTGTGGAAGGCGGACTTGGTGTTATGTGAGACGTTTGGTATCCATGGAAATTGATTATGACTGAATCATAATGACTCTCTTGGCGATCACCTTAACGTGTAGACTGTCCGGGAAGAAAGTTCAAGTTATCTGCCTTTCTGCGAAGTGTTTACACTGTATGTTCTATGCTTCAGTTGACCTCATTGTTGCTAAGATGAATTTGCCGGTAACTGCATTCGTAAATTTTGTTTCGCTTCATGCCTATTCCTGTCTGTTACCTTTATGCTCTGTGGTTAATTCATGAATATTATGAGTTGTTCCTGTAATGTATAGTTAGCATAACGGCAAGTTCTGTTGTGTGTCACAAATATTTCTGATTATTGGGGTCGAGCTCGATTTAAAATTATGAGTATTATTTATGCTGGACTGTGTGTTGTAGGGTTAAATACATTAGAGTTAGTTGAAATCAATTGACATAGTTTCCTAAATTTGTTTGTACATTTTTTATCGTTGGCCACTTCTTTTGTAGGGTTCTTTGATAGTGTTTCAATGCCTGCTCTGGGCTGATAATTATATGTCCTTTTAACGTTAGCTTTCTGTTACGCAATATCTGCTAATGGAGATTTTTCTCTGTGTTTTAGTTAAACTATGTTGAAACTGAACCTCCAGTGTGAGTCGAAGCTTAGTGGTTTACTATCTTCAGTTGAATTGTTCAATATCTAATTCTAGAACTGTATTGTTGATTTGTTTGCTTTCGGGGATTCTTAATACAGTAGCTTGCTATCCTCATTGAAATTGTTCAATTTTAAATTCTAAAATTGTACTGTTTATAGGTTTGCATTTATTGAAGTTTCTCAGAATTACTAAAGATCTACTAAACAAATACATAAATATTTGCAGAAATATTTTCAGATAGGTGATTGTTTTTTTCTGTTTCGAATGTTAAAAATTTAAAAAAAGTTGGTGCCTTAACTCTGCCAGCTCGTCGCTAGCTGCAGCAATCCAGATTTTATGTGCATTTCTCCATCTGCACTTTAGGTTAGGAATTTTCGCTGTGAAAAAAAAAAAGATTGTCGTTAGAATCTTGTCCGCTGTGATGCACAGACTCTGACGCAATACCTATTTCTCCCACCACATGCCTTGGATGCACTGGCGAAGCTTCAGCGCTGGACTGCGAACATTATCCTTCCATTGTACGGCTCGAGCAGGAGGAATGCTTTCTACATCCGATTCTATCTGCGTCGTGATTCGCGTTCTAGCACTCTCTTCTCTTAATTTGTCCAAGTGTCGTGAAAGCGTGACCTATTCTTCCGTGACATCAGGTACACTCCACTTCTCTAAAGTCTGCACTCTTTACGAAAGTGAAGTGTATGCTTCCTCACTTTCTCCTATAGTGAGTGTAAAATCCATTCCTGCTGCTCCAACCCTGACCAAGATGTCTATTGTTAGCTCTTCTGAGTTGTTGTTTAGTGAACTGAAATTGGAATCTAATTTTTTTGCGAGTACTTCCATCTCTTTCTTGAATTGCTTTCCTTCGGTTACCTGAATCCCAAGGTATGAGATTAACATTGCACAATTTCTTTTGATGCAACTGAATCATTTTAGTAAGTAACCTTCCTAGCCTCCTTTGAATGAGCTCCACCTGCTCTAGCCATAACACAGAATTGAATAATTGGATAATAAACCCTGAGAAATACCGCTACCGTCAGTTGATAAAAAGCAAAACAATTCAAATCAAGCCCCAAAAATTTTCACACACAACCAAAGTCTTCATATACATCATAAAAGGAAATCCCACAAAATAAATACACAGGAAAATACAGAAGAATATACGCTTCTTCTGCGCTACGCTAGCAAGGCTTATTCTGCAGCCACTGTTAATGCGCACGAAAACAGGGAAAAAGAGATGCGCACGACAACTTCTGTACTCCAAGATGCGCTTCATTAAGACTTTCTAATTGCGAGACACGCAGTAAACCAAAGGAAAGTATCCAGGCATAATCGCCATGATATTTATAGGCTGTATTTTAATATTTTTTTAACGGACGTCTAATTAGCTGATTCCGTGCCAGTGCAAATTAAGTGTAAAATGTGCACTTTCTACTACACAGAATCCATGGCACAATCAACAAGTATAGTGACAGAATTAACTGACCTGAAAGAGGTCGAAATAAGCTCCAACAGCTTGTGCATCAACTATGTACATCAACTACTCCTGCTATGAAAGCATGTGTGCATTTGACACTCGTTACCGCCTATGCATCTCTTCTGTTTCTAATAATGCTACTTGGCCACTGAACACAACGGGAACGCCTCAAAAACGAGCAAACATATTACAAATCAGCTGGTTATATTTACCATTAAAGGGTTGCCTAAACAAAGGTAAATTGTAGGACATGAAGCATCTGACTATAAGTCAGATTCAGATCGCAAAACGTCGATTTAATCTAATCAAATAAACGACTGATCATGAGATGTACAGAGGTATGTTCTGAAAAGTGTTGCAAACTAAACAATAAAATTATTCTAGGTTCTGTGGGACCCACATGTACACACACCAAAGTTTTGCATCACCCCAGATACCAGAACTCCTGAAGATATACGTTGACTGTGGATATTGTATCACAGAAACAGTCCCTTTGATTGATCAGAGATGTCACTAAACCCTCCCAAAGATGTAAACAACCATGCATGAGCAGCGCCTATTAGACGGAGGGGGTCCGACAGCCGATCAGTTCCAGTCATTCCATCAGGAAGGAGGTACACGGCTCGTGTTATCTATAGATCAACTATGCCTAGACCGTCAATACCGCGGCTCGATCGCGTCCGCAATGTTACTTTGTGCCAAGAAGGGCTCTCAACAAGGTAAGTGCCCAGGCGTCTCGCAGTGAACCGAAGCGATGTTGTTCGGATATGGAAAAGACACAGAGAGACAGGAACTGTTGATGACACACCACCAACAAAAATAATCTTTTTAATGACTAGAAACATATGTCGATATTTGCTCTTTATATATATATATATATATATATATATATATATATATATATATATATATATATATATATATAAATGTTGTAATGGGTATAAGGGCAGGTATTTTTATGTATGGTACTTTAATATGTACATACACCAGCGTATTACTTGTTTTCTCTATGTGTCTTCTGGCAAACACATCACCCTACTATCTGATGTTTTCCGCATGGTGGTAACTGCACTGCGCAGTGGACTATGCATATTATTTTTGACCGTCCTTTTGTTTCCACACATCCACACTTCAATATCTGATCTGCTGCCGAGAAGGAAATAAAGTTTCCGTGTGCCACATGTATTTGTGGGTACTAACCAACCTAAAAACATATCAAGAGTAAATCGAGAAAACGTATAGTTGTGACGACCACGGCGGACAGAGCCATCACACCGACATCATCTCAGACGCCGTCCCAATTTGTTCCACCGCGCGACCGTGGCGCGGGGCGCGGACGGCGGTGGGAGCGCGCTGCGGAAGGAGGGTATTTAAATCGGCCGCCGCCGCGACCTAACCCAGTTCCCCTGGGCAGCCATAGCGTACGGATCTCCGTGCCGGCACGTTCACAGGAGCTCAGTCCGATGATCGCCGAAATATTGTGCCCGTTGGACACTGTAGACCGGCAGTACACCCGTGGATATTTTGATTAAAAACATACGATTTGCAATAGCTATGATTATTAGTTTGCAAATGACGTAAATACTGATGCATTATTGTTCAGTCACCAGCAGAAATATCTGCACTTATACCCAGTACACCTGCCGGCCGCGGTGGTCTAGCGGTTCTAGGCACTCAGTCAGGAACCGCGCGACTGCTACGGTCGCAGGTTCGAATCCTGCCTCGGGCATGGATGTGTGTGATGTCCTTAGGTTAGTTAGGTTTAAGTAGTTCTAAGTTCTAGGGGACTTATGACCACAGATGTTGAGTCCCATAGTGCTCAGAGCCATTTGAACCATACCCAGTACACCTACTCTTTGGATGTGATACATATCAAACATATTCACTGAAGAGCAGGATGTTTGTACCAGCAATACCCTCCACCTGTATGAGGAGAGAATGATGTAACAATAACACAAGGAAAAATTATCTTATACCTTACATTGTACACAATTTCCTTGCAGTGCACTGTCTACATGATATTGCCAGTCTTGAGTTGTGGTCGCACCTAATTGCATACTAAAACATGATGTGGCCAAGGCGCTGGTGAAAAGCAGCAGCGTTAGAGAAAACAGAAGCAACAGGAATGCTGCCTGGGATGTGTTTCGCAAGCCTCGAAACAGATTACGTGGTGGCTCGAACAGTAACTTCTTCCTGAAGAGCGAATCATGGCATGCCAGGCGCGAAAGGTCGTGCCCACGAGTGGGCGCCATCAAAAGGCCTGCGCGATTACGCGTGGCCATAACTCAGCCGCGGGATAATTAGAAGCGCAACTACAGTACGTACCAGCACTGGCGGGCAGCCAGCGGCCGAGCGAGGTGTGGGCGAGGCAGCAGCCATCACTCAGCGCCCTGTTCCTCCTGTTCTGTGGACTTTCTCGCGCTGTTTGAGAAGCCTGCCTTCCGCGGAGGGCCGAATATTGCCGTCACATCCGCTGCGTATGCTGAAAGGACCATTTGTCAGCCAAACATGGAAGACACGCGCCACCTAAAAAAAGTGCTTTAATAATATCTGATCAGTCAGAATGGCGATCGATAGGAAGAAATCAAACTCACTAATTTTAAACCTGTAATTGGCAAGCTTCAATGCTCCATCTTAAACTGTTTTCAAGTGAATTTTGGAGTAGAAAATGATTTTTGATTCACGTGATTAATTTAATATTTCTAGAGTGTATCACATTCGATGCAAAAGCTGTGTCCAGATGTGGTACAACAGGATCGTCGACGTGAATATACAGGGTGTTACAAAAAGGTACGGCCAAACTTTCAGGGAACATTCCTCACACACAAAGAAAGAAAATATGTTATGTGGACGTGTGTCCGAAAACGCTTACTTTCCATGTTAGAGCTCATTTTATTACTTCTCTTCAAATCACATTAATCATGGAATGGAAACACACAGCAACAGAACGTACCAGCGTGACTTCAAATACTTTGTTACAGGAAATGTCAAAATGTCCTCCGTTAGCGAGGATACATGCATCCACCCTCCATCGCATGGAATCCCTGATGCGCTGATGCAGCCCTGGAGAATGGCCTATTGTATCACAGCCGTCCTCAATACGAGCACGAAGAGTCTCTACATTTGGTATCGGGGTTGCGTAGACAAGAGCTTTCAAATGCCCCCATAAAAGAAAGTCAAGAGGGTTGAGGTCAGGAGAGCGTGGAGGTCATGGAATTGGTCCGCCTCTACCAATCCATCGGTCACCGAATCTATTGTTGAGAAGCTTACGAACATTTCGACTGAAATGTGCAGGAGCCCCATCGTGCATGAACCACATGTTATGTCGTACTTGTAAAGGCACATGTTCTAGCAGCACAGGTAGAGTATCCCGTATGAAATCATGATAACATGCTCTATTGAGCGTAGGTGGACGAAACTAAAATGAGCTCTAACATGGAAATTAAGCGTTTCCGGACACATGTCCACATAACATCTTTTCTTTATTTGTGTGTGAGGAACGTTTCCTGAAAGTTTGGCCGTACCTTTTTCTAACACCCTGTAGATAGTGTAATTGGCCATAGTATCAAGTAATAACATAATCTCGTTGTGTTATACTAAATGATCTGAAGTATGTTAATCAAGAGTGATTAAATCCACGTGTGGAAGTTTGAGGTAAAAACAGTGAAAATAAACTTACTGTCCAACTTAAAATCAATATGTGTGCAAAAAGTAAGATCAAAACCATTAAATAGACGTCGCTCCCTAGCCTTAAATGTAGTTCGCATAAATATATACTACCAGTATTGTTGAATAATAAGTATGCATGTATTTAGTCTCTAGAATAACACCGATACACGAAACCCTTGTAACTCGGGTAATATTGTAAATGAACACGTGTACACTAAATGTCAAACTTGAATGTAGCACCTGGTGTCTTTATCGAGCATTTACAATAAAGCACATTAGTGATAGGTTTGCATGCATCGTGTAGAAAGGCGAGTTGCAACTCTGCCCAATTCAGAATTAAAATAAATTATTACAAGAGAAGTCACAATCTGCAAAACGTGGCAAATGCACCGCATTGTTCAAATGTGTGTGAATTCCTAAGCGACCACACTCCTAAGGTCATCGGTCTCTAGACTTACACACTAACTAAACTAACTTATGCTTACAACAACACACACACCCATGCCCCAGGGAGGATTCGAACCTCCGACGGGACGGGCCGTGCACCTATTTAATGGGAGCATGTGCAGCTACTGTTTTACAAATTAACAGAGAAACTGTAGTGAACCATAAGTGGAACAACACTTCATTTTAAGCAGCAAAATAGACAGCTTTCGTAGTTAAGAACCTGACCATATTTAGGAGTCTGTATTAAAAATCTCCGCTTAGGTCACACCTCAAATCATTGTAGGATTCCGGGAGAGTGTTGAGATGACGAAACAATTATAGTACTTGACTGTTCTGGATTGAAAATAATGTCTACCGATTTGTTGTACGGTGTGATCAAAAACAGACTAAAAAGCCCGTAAGGTTTTTGCAGGCGACGTTTTGCTGAGAAATAACTGTTACTAAAAAAATTCGATACGTTGCGCCGTTTTAGAGTTATTTATCGTTGAAGTTAGCCGATTAGGTCGTTGTGTACGCAAATCCAAGCACTTGGATACGCTAGAATACGATAAGGTACAGACATATGTGGGTCTGTGAGTTACCACTTGCTCAAATGCTCGATTATCAGTTAAAATGTGACTTTGACGGAGACGATAAATTTAAACTAGTGAGCAAAACCCACGTTTGTATGGCATGAGGAAACCAAACGAAGAACAAGTTTGGCGATCCTGCCTCTTGCAGGCAACTTGTATTTGAGCGCACGACGACCTGATCGGCTAAATTCAGTGCTAGATAATTCGTAAACGGCGCAACGTACTGCATACTTTCATAACAATTATTTCTCTCCTCAGACTCCCTTACAACTCCCTTTCAAGCTCTTCAGACTGCTTCGGATCACCCTGCATATCCGTTCCGATATTCATATGACTCCCTCTTTGTGACAAATGTCATTAGGTGCTTGAAGTCGAGAGGCTGCAGTTCCAGACGGTATAAAATTTGAAAGACGAGGGTCTGGAGTATTTATAAAGTACATTACAATTGTCTGTTCGATTGTACATTGATAAAAATTTATCAAAACAACAAATATTTACAATAACTATCTTGTTATCACGTTACTTTACTTTCGTTTATTTAGATTCGGTTACGTAAAAATATATTCTGAAATCAAATTAATATTTGGTCTTGTAGTAATTCTTTATTTGTCTACAAAAGAGGTCCTTCTTCTTATGCTACCATAGTCCAGCGGCTTTCTATTATTTACTGCAAGATCTCTTTGCATCTATAACGTTATACACCTCATTTTATTGACTAGGACGTAGGATGTGACATTCCCATTGCATTTGGATGAGGTACTCTGCCCATCTTATATGCATTTTCAAAAATTTCGTCAAAAATTCTCTATCTCGTCATTAGTACTGAGTGATTTTTCTTCTTCTTTCATCAAGCCTCTTCAGTGTGAAAACATATTCTGATACTTCAGTAACTAATTGCTTAACTCTCATTTTACAGTTCTATCAATTACTTTAATTTACTTAACTGCAACAACATTTAGGGGTTTGATGCTTTTGTTTCAAAATTTTACTCATCACTCTTTCTTTTCTGTGACGTAATTTCATTTTTATTGCACTCCCACTGAAAAACATTCACTCATCACTTCACGTAATATCGATTCTGTGCCTCTTTGCTAGGACTGAGGCTATTAACAAACTTCATTTCATTCTTAAAACCATTTACCAACAATGGCATACCGCCCTTCTGACCACTTCAGCTGAGGTCACAAATTGGGCACAGCGCTTCAATGCTCAGCTCTACTTCGACCTCTATGCGAGGGTGCTGCGGTGCTCATAGAGCGGGCTAGTCTTCTGGAACGCTCCCATTCGTCACTGCGGGTTGCAGAGACACCTCGCTAACGTCTGATGTATCGATGTGCGTTGTCGACATTGGTCTGACACCACGACATACGGACGATACCACAGTTCTGGTATTTTCTTCTTTGTTTGTCATTTTGTTATTAATTCCTTTTATAAAGATGCATAACTTGCTACTGTGTCCAATGATCACTACTCTTTCAATACTATCGACTTTAACTCTCACAATAATTACATGATTCCCTTTACTCCTGAACCTTGTTTGTTTCCTCCTAGACTTTTTCATGATTATTTGGGTCTGTTATCTTGAGATTCTGAAGTATCTCAATCATTATCTTGTTTCTCAACATGGAAACACGATCGCTCATCAGTGTTTCCTCTGTCAGATTCGCTGTTTGGTCCGCTATCGTGAAAATGTGAAACACTTCATACCTCTTTTTCTTATAAAACAGATTCTCTATCTCTCATCGTTTACGTTGTTATGATTTTTGTTCTCATTATCCATCTTACACCATTTCAGTCATTTCCCTACTTACCATTTTCTGACAAAGCATGCACCTGACAAAGGACATTCAGAACATTCCTAGCTTTCCTTCTGTGATTCCTTATAAGTCGTAATTTTGTTTTAGTAAGAAATTTGTGGAAATTACCGACTTTCAAGTCGTTGTCTGCGTTGATGACACTTCCCCTTTCCTCATTTAGTATTACTCTGATTTTCAATTTTGAATTGAAGTTTTTATTTACATTTTCACGAGGAAGGTCTCTGCCCATGTTACTAAAACCACTGTTCTCATGCCGAATATCATTTATATTTTAGCCGGCCGGTGTGGCCGAGCGGTTCTAGGCGCTTCAGTCTGGAACCGCGCGACCGCTAAGGTCGCAGGTTCGAATCCTGCCTCGGGCATGGATGTGTGTGATGTCCTAAGGTTAGTTAGGTTTAAGTAATTCTAAGTTCTAGGGGACTGATGACCTCTGATGTTAAGTCCCATAGTGCTCAGAGCCATTTTGAACCATCATTTATACACTCCTGGAAATGGAAAAAAGAACACATTGACACCGGTGTGTCAGACCCACCATACTTGCTCCGGACACTGCGAGAGGGCTGTACAAGCAATGATCACACGCACGGCACAGCGGCACACCAGGAACCGCGGTGTTGGCCGTCGAATGGCGCTAGCTGCGCAGGAATGTGTCAATAAAGTTTCCCCTTCCTGGGACAATGAATTCACGGTGTTCTTATTTCAATTTCCAGGAGTGTATTTTGAAACACCTCCTCTGCATTGCCGACAGCCCATCTGTCGAGAGAACCTAACTTAACAGATAATGTGGACTGTTTATCTGGATCTAACTTATTATTTACATTAGGGATTGTTATTTTACTTTATTCGATCTCCTTACTGACAGTAATTCGCAAAGTATTAATGCCTCTCTCATTTTCAGTGACATTTTTATCTGTTTCAATAGGGGGTATTTTATTTGTACTCAACCTGTTTACCGACTTATTCCTTATTAACTTTTGTTTTTCCATAAAAGTAGTAGTATTTTTTTATTTAGTTGTTTAAAATTTTTGTTATCAATCCTAACTAATTCTTCTAATTTTTCAGTTAGAGCTGCCTCCATTTTGTCTGTGTCTCCTTGATACCCTTCCTTATTTCATCCATGTTTTTTAGTTTCTTGTTTAGTTTCCTTGATGTTCTTTCTTACTTCATCCAATGTTTTGTTAGTTTGTTTGTTAGCTTGCTTGATATCCAACTTTACTTCGTAACATCTACCTATAAACATTTGTGTCATTTATTTCGTACTACTGCTTATACTGTCGTTTCGAAGAGGTTCATCTTCATTGATAACTACCAGAATATTTGCTTCAGCAATTTTATTTTTTGAGCCTATAGCTTGTAGAGACATTTCCTGCTCTTCATTTTCCTGTAACTCACTCACCCTGTATACCCTTATAATTTTTTTCTGTTCCAACCATAACATACGTCAAAATACGTAATTTCTGACATTTCACTAATGTGAACCATGAATTAATTTTTGTAATTTCTTGCACTATCCAGATGAAGTATCTGGTTGAAGAATATGCCACTGCCGCATCTTCACTCCAAACTCTGAAACTCTGCAACTGAGCCCCCTTAGCATCCTATATTTTCCAGCTGTCACCTGGAATAATTGCCGCGCGCTCTTTAAGCGTAGCAGTTCTTCCTGCGGTCACTTGACTGGCCTGCTATGATTGTGTTCCACCTTCTTCCTCATGTTGCCTTTGTGATGAGTGGTCGTGGTACTTCACTCATTCATAATCTTTGAACGCGTTCTTCATTTTTCTTTGACGTGAACTGCAACAAGTCCTTCTCATACTCTTCGAAGCATATAATTATAATAATTGCTATTTGTTCCGTAGTATAAATAGTTTACTACACAGTGGTACGGTAGTAGTAAAGCTTTAATAACAGGCTCCCCCTAGCATTTAGTACACTGAAAGTGGGCTTTAACCATTAATATTTGTCAAATAAAATGTCGTAGTTTCGTGACTAAATGTTGGTGGTTCCCCGTCGTTGAGAACAACCGAGTTAGATTCACTCTGACAGTTTACTCAAGCTTCGTGACACCACTGGCGTACTTGAGTATCATATGGCGGGTTCAGCCTCGGGTTCAGTCTAACTCTCTGTGTTGCGAAATTGGAAACTACTTCTTACTTATTGCCTTAGCACTCTACGTGCTGCCCAACAAAGCGATTTACTCCTATTAACTACGGTGTGATAAAATTAGCAAATAAAACATCGAAAATAATGGGAATGTCAGACCTTCCATAGGGGCGGTGCTGAAAACTGTGTGATATAGAAGCATAGCTCAGGAATGTCTGGAGCATTTTCAATCAAATTTTGTACATATTTGACTCATTAATTTTATCATTTGTATAAAATACTGCGTGGGTAATATAACCCTACCTACCACCCCAAAGAGTGGGTGTGGGTATGAGAAGCCGTGACACGTAAAATTATTCGATAACGACAAATATCAGTATGGAGTCCATAGTTTCTGTGGTCTCTAGGCTTAGTGGTGACAATTTTGATGACGTTTCCTCTCTGTGTGTGTTTTGGGAGGGGCGGGTTGGATGGAAAGACAATTGTATATTATATTAGCTCATTTATGTAATGCCTCAGGCAGTTCCTACCAAACTCGAAAAAAAAAAAATTACTGTGACAGTGAGTACCCCCCCCCCCCCTCCCCGCAGCACCTCTTATGCTGAGGGTTCGAATGAAGATGTGTGACAAAAGCATAACTCACGGACTACTGAAACCCGTCTCAAAACATCTGGGTGTATATACTAATGGGGAAAAAATGGCAAAACCAAGAAGGAGATGTGCGACACAAATGAAAGTTGGTAGGCGTCTTTCTACGTCTGAAAGATGATGTCTATTCAAATTTTTCGCCAGTCGCATAAGAATTCCGCTAGTAGCACCACAATGAGGATGCAAATCTGATTTCCTTTATATCACACGCTGTACCGGTCGTGGGCATTAGTTACGTTTGTGATTAGACGAGTTGAGTTGATGCTACTCAAGAATGCCTTTAAGGCGACAAAACGCCATTATCAACGTAAGTTTGAACGAGGTCGTGTAGTAGGCAACGAAAAGCTAGATGTTCCTTCTAGGATACTGCAGGAAGACTTCGCAAGAATGTAGCCACAGTATATGACTGCTGGCAGCGGTAATCGCAATAAGCGGTGGTCGGAATAAGACCGGGTTCCGCACAGCCACATGGCACGACTGAGAGAGAAGAACATAATGCTCGAAGCCGGGCCCTGGCGCATCGTACTGCAGCATTTTGAGCAGCTACTGGCAACACAGTGACACAAAGAACAGCTGCAAAGCGGTTACTTCAAGGACGGCTCCGAGCCATACGCCCTGTTGCGTGCATTCCAGTGGCCCCAAACCGCCTCCATTTGCGACCGGAATGGTGTCAAGTGAAAGTTCATTGGAGGGCAGGGGCCGGCCTGTTGTTTTCCGATGAAATCTGGTTCTGCCTCGGTGCCAGTGATGGTCGTGTGTTGGTTAGAAGAAGGCCAGTTGAGGGCCAGGTACCAGCCTGTCTGCTTGCTGGACACACTGGACCTACAACTGCAGGTATGATATGGGGTGTGAATTCGTGTGGCAGCGGGAGCACTCTCGTGGTTATATCACGCACCCTGGATGCAAATTTCTACGTCAGTCTGGTGATTCGATCTAGTGTGCCGCCATTCATGAACAGTATTCCAGTGGGTGTTTTCCAATAGGATAACGCTCGCCCACTTACCGCTGTTGTAACCCAACGTGCTCTACAGAGTATCGACATGTTTTCTTGGCCTGCTTGGTTATAAGATGTGTCTCCAGTCAAGCACATATGGAACATCATCGGATGATAACTGCATCGTCATCCACAAACAGTACTAACCGTTCCTGCACGACCGACCAAGTGCAATAGCATGAAAGTCCATCACACAGACTGACACTCGGCCCCTGCTCAACACAATGCATGAAATTTTGTATGTTTGCATTCAACGTTCTAGCTGTTACACCTGTTATTTATAAATCAGCATTTAACATTTGCAACTTCTTACCTCGCGCCTACATTAATCTCTGGCCTTGCAATGTTAATCAGTTAAATATGTCATCTAGACAGGTGTATTCCAGAAATTTAATTACTCTACATTAACTATTTTTTGATGCTGCGATTTTTTTCCGTCAGCGTATATCAATCAGTTCTTGTATAAAAGCGCTGTGGCAGTAAGACGATTCTCCTGGCCCTAGAGATGACGCCAGGGATAAAATGGTGGAGAGACGTAAAATCATTCTAAAACGACCTCTTCGTATTTCTTTCTTGTATTTAGTTGTCTTGGAGTACTTGAAAAGTATGAACTGCGATGTGTCTATTTTTGTTCTGTTCAATGTGCCAGTCAGGTCGTGACAAACATGACTGCAGCCAGCTAATAATTTTGTCAACGTGCTGCGGGACCTAAGATCATGTCACATGTCTGAATTCCACAGACAAATTTAACGTCCTCTCTGGAGTGGTGTGGAGTGGTGTCTTGCACATATGTGTATGTATTATATGTGACATAAGCGTATGCGGTAGAAGCCGCAGCTGAAAAGCTATTATCATTTTTAACATAAGGAGGCGTGTTAAATTCTCTCTGCGTCCGATCAAGCCTCGCAAGTTCCAACGGTACCGACCGATCGCCGTATCATCCTCAGCCCATGAGCATCACTGGATGCAGATATGGAGGAGCATGTGGCCAGCACACCAAAGTCCCGGCTGTTTGTCAGTTTACGAGACTGAAGCCGCTACTTCTCAGTCAAGTAGCTCCTCAATTGGCCTAACCAGGGCCAAATGCACTCCGCTTGTGAACAGCACTCAGCAGAAAGGATGGTCTTCCATCCAAGTGCTAGCCAAGCCCGACGGCACTAATCTTCGTTTGTCTGACGGGAACCAGTGTTACCACTGCGGCAAGGCCTTCACTAAGAAGAAGTATCAGGAGCCATAAAATTAGTATTCAGTATTTCAGACTGATATGTCAGCAGCATCTGCTCGCGGAGCTGTACACAGACTCAAACTGGACCCTTATGAAGTAAGGGTAGAGCGTCGAGTGATGCTATAGAGTCCCTGTTGCTCTACGTCATTACTGCAGACTATGCATAATAGATGTCTTGGGACACGTTATGCCACGCCTGCTAGACCTCTTCAAGTAGTTACGTAAGTGTAGGTTTATGAGACGCACAATTAACTTCTCGTCCGATCACATCCCACATCTGCTGAACTGAAAACAAGTCTGGAGATTGCAAAAAATTGTTCAAATGGCTCTGAGCACTATGGGACTTAACATCTATTGTCATCAGTCCCCTAGAACTTAGGACTAATTAAACCTAACTAACCTAAGGACATCACACAACACCCAGCCATCACGAGGCAGAGAAAATCCCTGACCCCGCCGGGAATCGAACCCGGGAACCCGGGCGTGGGAAGCGAGAACGCTACCGCACGACCACGAGATGCGGGCTGGAGATTGCACTGCACGCCTTGCAGAGCACGTTGAGTTACATGGGCAGTGTGTGGGAAGAACTGGTCTAAAAACATCCAGCACGTACCAAATGCTGGTTAGTGTCCTCTCCAGAAACATCAAAGGTTCACAAGAATTGTAGCTTATCGCATCCCAAACCATGAGGCCTGGGGTGAAGCCAGTGTACCTTCGACAAACGCACTCTCCAAGACAGCACTCCCCACGTCATACATTGTACACGCAGACAACCATAACTTGGGTGCAGACAGATTCTGCTTTCATCACTGAAGACCATGCGTGACATACCATCTTCCAAGTGGCCCTCTGACTACGGCAGTCGAGCCATTCTCGTCGATGCTGTGGCGTGACTGGAAGGTGGGGTAGAGCTGTATGAGTCCATAGCAACACTGGAAATAATCGGTTCGCAACAGTTCATGTTGACACGTCTGTACTTTGGTAGCTGTGCGATATGCCACTGTTGCCTTTACAACACGATTATCCTCGCGGGGCGTCTGTACTACATGGAGTCCAGAATTCCGTCTACAGGTGTGAGAATGTTACCGCCACTGCCAGCATCGTCGCACAATTGACGCAGCACGTAATAGTTGTGTGGCTGATCTCCGAAAGCACTATACCGCCACTCCGGAGGCCACAACATGACGGCTTTCAAACCCGCCCGGTTGGCTGTAGGAAGCACGGGTGCACCCCCGTGGCACAGCTACAACTGCCATTTCCTGTACGAGTTCTGTGACTATTTAGGCAGGAAGAGATGTCTGTGCACTCCTATAAAACTACCGAATTTATTTGTTTAATGCTCCAATCTAAGTGATATTTGCCAAGTTCGGTCTCAACTTCGTAGTTGGTGTCGGATTTGTGGCCGCGAGCATGTATACATTTAGTGAGTTCATGTGCCACTTTCTGCCTATACTACACTCCCGGAAATTGAAATAAGAACACCGTGAATTCATTGTCCCAGGAAGGGGAAACTTTATTGACACATTCCTGGGGTCAGATACATCACATGATCACACTGACAGAACCACAGGCACATAGACACAGGCAACAGAGCATGCACAATGTCGGCACTAGTACAGTGTATATCCACCTTTCGCAGCAATGCAGGCTGCTATTCTCCCATGGAGACGATCGTAGAGATGCTGGATGTAGTCCTGTGGAACGGCTTGCCATGCCATTTCCACCTGGCGCCTCAGTTGGACCAGCGTTCGTGCTGGACGTGCAGACCGCGTGAGACGACGCTTCATCCAGTCCCAAACATGCTCAATGGGGGACAGATCCGGAGATCTTGCTGGCCAGGGTAGTTGACTTACACCTTCTAGAGCACGTTGGGTGGCACGGGATACATGCGGACGTGCATTGTCCTGTTGGAACAGCAAGTTCCCTTGCCGGTCTAGGAATGGTAGAACGATGGGTTCGATGACGGTTTGGATGTACCGTGCACTATTCAGTGTCCCCTCGACGATCACCAGTGGTGTACGGCCAGTGTGGGAGATCGCTCCTCACACCATGATGCCGGGTGTTGGCCCTGTGTGCCTCCGTCGTATGCAGTCCTGACTGTGGCGCTCACCTGCACGGCGCCAAACACGCATACGACCATCATTGGCACCAAGGCAGAAGCGACTCTCATCGCTGAAGACGACACGTCTCCATTCGTCCCTCCATTCACGCCTGTCGCGACACCACTGGAGGCGGGCTGCACGATGTTGGGGCGTGAGCGGAAGACGGCCTAACGGTGTGCGGGACCGTAGCCCAGCTTCATGGAGACGGTTGCGAATGGTCCTCGCCGATACCCCAGGAGCAACAGTGTCCCTAATTTGCTGGGAAGTGGCGGTGCGGTCCCCTACGGCACTGCGTAGGATCGTACGGTCTTGGCGTGCATCCGTGCGTCGCTGCGGTCCGGTCCCAGGTCGACGGGCACGTGCACCTTCCGCCGACCACTGGCGACAACATCGATGTACTGTGGAGACCTCACGCCCCACGTGTTGAGCAATTCGGCGGTACGTCCACCCGGCCTCCCGCATGCCCACTATACGCCCTCGCTCAAAGTCCGTCAACTGCACATACGGTTCACGTCCACGCTGTCGCGGCATGCTACCAGTGTTAAAGCCTGCGATGGAGCTCCGTATGCCACGGCAAACTGGCTGACACTGACGGCGGCGGTGCACAAATGCTGCGCAGCTAGCGCCATTCGACGGCCAACACCGCGGTTCCTGGTGTGTCCGCTGTGCCGTGCGTGTGATCATTGCTTGTACAGCCCTCTCGCAGTGTCCGGAGCAAGTATGGTGGGTCTGACACACCGGTGTCAATGTGTTCTTTTTTCCATTTCCAGGAGTGTATAACAGGAGCTCGCAGTTTCATCTATTGTCTTACTGGGTGTTTATACCACAAAATTGACTGTGTTTTTCTGTTGTTTGAAAAGGTGATGGCCTCTTAATCTTAATTGTTTTCCTCCCAGTGGGAATTATTTTGTTTTTGTTGCTACTATCCTGTACGCGGCTGTAATGTTATTCACTCGCTTACCCCTCGCCCACTTGTGGGGAGTTTCATACAATTTGTGGTTGGCAGACGAACTTCCTGCTTGGTAACAATACCAGAAACTGTACTTAGATTTTGAGCGAGTTACAAGTTTCATTGATTTTTGTCCGTTAACACACTGCAAAATTATTTGCGGTGCTTGTTTCTCTTGTTACTGTAATTTTGACTGTCGTTCGCCAGCGTTCAGTCTGTAGTAGAGGCCTGTCCCAATTCCTGTACTACATTCTGCATTTCTCAGTTACTTTTGGCTCCCACTTTTGTTTCTTTCGGTGGGACTTGCTTGGAATCTGCCTGGTTAATAGAGCAGCCAATAGCTCAATACAAGTAAAAATATCTGCTAGATTTCAGTTTTCACAGCACTTGGTCACAACAGTCAAGATTAGGTATTTTGTTTATGAGAAATTCATCGATAGTGCGTAACAATGGTTCATTCTGACAGCGTGTTAATTCTGCAAATATTAGCTGTTCAGTTTACTGCATTGTATTCACCTATTTCGACAATCTCCTGACATATTATCAGGTTAGTAAGTATTATATTCAAATGATTTATGTTTTTATGTTATACTTTCTGACATGTCCCACACCTACGAGAATCATCTCATTTTTTGGGTCTATGGAACGAGAACTGAATCTAATCTAATCTAATCTCTAACTAACCTAAATGGGACAATGATTCCTTAGGAAGGGTACGGCCGACTTCCTTCCCCATCCTTCCCTAATCCGATGGGATCGATGACCTCAATGTTTGGTCCCCTACCCCTGATCAACCTACCAACCAAATAACCTACAGAAGAAGCAGCAGTAATTATTTAGTATAGACATTGCGTCGCCTTGAAGGTACCTATTGTGATTTGGAACTTACTTATAAATGTTTATTAAACTTACAAAATCCTGATTATTGCACAGCGCTACTGCCTTACGTAATCACGTCAAGATGGTGATATGTTGATGAGTGTTGTAACAACTGAAGTGGGCGATACGCTGCAATAATAATTATGACGTTTTCCGTTGAATAAACGTTTCTAAAAGATTGTAACTTAACTTATATTACTATAATAAGCGTAGGTTAATATGTCTTGAATGTATTGTTAATGATGACGAAGCCGACAGAAACTGCAGAGAATGAAATCTACTGTCGTTTCACAGCCTAACGGCCTACTTCTTTTCAAATGAGTCAAGGTGCCCATCGAGCAGTAAAGCGCCATCGGCAGAGCCAGAAGCCCTCACACCAATAGACACAACGTAGAGGTTTGTTGATTCATCCAGAGAAGTGGTGCGAATTCTGGCGTAAGCGACATTACGCCATCATACCTTCTCCCCGTTGCTGCGCAAGAATAGATCAAAATTTCTGTAACCACAAGGATTCGAACTCATAGCTTTCTGGTAGATCGCCAGAGACCTAGACTGCGGCGGCGAGTACAGGAGCCGTCTTGGGAAGAAGTGGGGTTCAAATTTGCGTCGCAGCGAATTAATTTCAGTTTTCTGCAAATCAGTTCATGCAAATCAGTTCATTTGTCTATCTGGATGGTCTCTTTTATTCGTCTGTCGCTGTCTGCGTGCTCTGTTAAGCTTACAAAATTACTTCAGATTCGGTACTTTACTTCGTTAATTACTTTGCACTGCAACGTACTCTACCAGTATCCAACCCCGAAAAAAGCGCGACCTTTACAGATCTCGGAAGGAGTCCCATTATAAAATTTTCAGCACGTCGAATCAGCGTTTAGCAACAGTAGCACATCATTGGTGGTTTTCCCTGCTTCTATACTAAAAGAAAAAAAAGTCATGTCTTTTAAATGCTGGTAGATTCGCCAGCGCCTGGAAGGGCATCTGAATTACCGTCATTTCACAGTTATAATCCGAAGATTTCTGTGATATAACGTACGTCCCCTCGGTGTTTTGCATCTAATGATTATAATGACTTGATTATGAGGCAGTCGTACTGACCGTGAGTAAATTACTTAAGATTTCGGGTAAGGTACGGTACTAACAATGCTGCAACAGTGTGGACTACTGTAGTCATCCGAAATACCACTCATGATTTTACTACATTTACGGGATTCTTATTCAGTTAAGCGGAACCCTTGGTAAATAACGCTAAACGAAAATTATCATTTTCTACTCTGCTTAGGTATATTTGGTGAAGAATCATTGACACTGTTCTAAGTACTAACATTTCAGGGCTCATTCACTGAAACATAAATTTGAAACGTTGTGGGAAAGCATGTGCAATAACTGTTTCAAACACGCCCTGTTTGCTCTTTCGTTAAATAATAAATTCTTGGTACGCTATAATTGGAAATGTTTCACGAAAGAGAATTCACAATACTGCCGAAAACTCTAAGTGAACAAATTGCCATTAATCATTATGTGCCAGTTTTAATATCGAATATTATTTGCATTAATTACCTATAAAATTTCGCGCCGCATTCAGAAAGAATATGTTGTACTTAGAATTATGCTTTATCATAATCTCTTAGAATAAGAACTTCAGTAAGTAAATGATGCTGCCTGCAGTTTACTCTCCTGTCTGGGAGAGAATATCGCAAAAAATTTCTGTCGATTTGCACCGTCATCTGAAGAGCAATACAATCGTTATTTTTATTTTGCACTGAGGTAGTCTATCGTTTAAGAGAAAACTTAGTGGCATCTATTGATAGCTTGCTACTGCCTTCCTGCTAGAACATCTCTCTGGACGGTGGATTCCGCATGGCCTGACCTACGGACCGGATCTTATGTCCTTGGAGTTCCGGCGATCTCCAGTGATCAAAAGTCACATTCGTGAGAAAAGATTGCAATCGGATTGCGATGTGAACAGCTAGGAGAAAACACGAATGTCTGAGTGCTGTCTGCATTCTAGTATCGCTTCCCACCGTCGACATTCTGACAGTGGCTGTGAACGTACAACGCGTCACGACATGTCTCTGCACTGCCCTCTATTCTGTTGCTAAATGTTGTGTTGTTATCATGAATTCTAAAGGTTCGCTGTTTACTCCATGTTTAATATATGTAGATATTTGACAATCCACTTTAAGATGAACGAGAAATTGCTATTGAGATGTTTGATAATGCACAAAGGCGACAGAATTGTAAAGGTAGTTAGAAATTCAACTAAATGTTACATAAACTCAGGCACAATAACCAGTGGTATACCAAAACACGATACTAAATTTCCCGCATATTACAGAGAGCAGACTGCAAGAGATTTCTATAAAAACTATCATGAATAAATGAAAGGCTACCAGCACAATTTTCTTTAGCAGTTCTGTATTTTAAAGGTACACACAGTATATGTTGACTGAAAGGGAAACAGATCGTAATGTAGTGCAGGAACGCGAATCATGCATAAAATATCCTCCGTGTTCTTTTTGTGTCAAATTAGAATTCGTTTTAAAAACGTTGATATACACAGCTACAACTGTTTCTGATAACAATAACGCGAATTCAATGTTGCAACGACCATAGCACGTGGTCACAAAAACGGCTTTTCGAACTGAGATGTTAATATAGCACTCTCCACGAAACGGAAACGTATAGATGTCCGACCAATCATAAGCCGATGCAACTAACACGCTTCTTCCCTTCTGTAGGGCTACACCTAGCAAAATTGCTTGGGTCCTCGACAGACATTTCATACGATGCGTTTTCATACTGTCAAAGAACTTGCTGCACCCAGTTAAAGACAGCTCCCTGAAATTTATAACATCCTCTGTGAGTATGAAAGCAACGATATCGACTATTCAGTCCGTACAGTTTCCGTTCGTAGTGCCGAACACCAACGACACATTAAAAACCTTGATGCAGAAAGATCATCAAATTTCTGATGTCAGCCTCACTGATTAACGAACAATTTTCTCTGATGAAACAAACATCATGCGCCTCTCGCATGCATCAACCGACTGTTACTCCGTCAAGTAAGAGGCTGTAGAGGTCAACACGAGCACCAAATTTAAACGTATGTGCAAATTCATTTGTAGTGATGCACTGAAGAAACTTCTTGGCGGAGAGAAACAACAGAGAATTTTAAGAAGTTGTTTACACATTAACGGCTGCCACTAGAACGACAGACATCGACACGTCTCTATCAGCATGATGGAACTATTTGTTACTGACAAAGAAGACTGAAGTTAATGCTGAAAGCTCGAACTGTTACTGCAATCTGGGTGGCCAGAGTATCAGGAATATTTTGACATACCTTCTGAAGGTAACGTGCAAATTTTAGAAAGAACGTGAAATTATGTAAGAGTACATATGTATTTGGATGGGGTCCGCCTTTAGCAAAACACAAATTTTGTTTTTTGTCCCCAGCTGGTGAACGGTGACAGTGACAACTCAATACACAGAACTTGACAGTGAAGAAGATGAAGGAAAAACGAAACGTAAGTGAAACATAATGTAAATACACACACACACACACACACACACACACACACACACACACACACACACTCGACCTTTCACATAAAATTAATTAATTTCAGGCATAGTCATAATAGTTTATAAATCGTATTTTTGTATAAATATTTTGTCTATATGGTTGCAGATGACAAACTGTAAAGAAAAACGGACATGTAAAAACGTAATGCAGCAGGAAAACCGCACCATGTAGCAAAAAGGTATGAATACATAATTTTATGTGCTCTTCAAAAATCTCTAATTACGATTTAAGCACTAATATTTATATGCATATAAACAGCAAAGAACATTCCTCATATTTAACAGCCATAAAATAAAAAACCCACTGGTGATGCTGCAACTGCAGTGAAACATGTTTGGGGACAAAAAACAAAACTGCGTTTTGCTAAAGCGGACCCCATACAGAAACATATAACTTGTTAAAGCAAACACAGATAATAGAGCTTCAACCTCAAGACGATTATGTAAGAGTAGTTGTGTGTCGTCTTTCTGAGTAAATAAACCTGGGTACTTTCGAAAAACTAAAACAAAATCTTTACTCAGAAGCTTTTGGAACTGACATGACAGAAATCATAAACAAAATCTTCCAGTATGTGTAAGTAAGATAGCTTATTGTTTCTTAAAAATGTAAGACTTTTGGAACATCTTGTATGACATTTCGCATCTATCGTCGAAATGGATCTCAAGCAAATCGGCTAAAACAAACTGATGTTATATAACATTTAAAATAATGTCTCCGCAATTAATCTTTCAATTAAAGTACGGTCAGCGTTTGCAAATATTTGAATTTGCACACCAAATTAAATATTTTGTCTCCTTTAATCGAACAGGACAAATACAGAACGAAAATTAAGAATTAGAATAATATGCGACGGTGTAATAGAAATGTTACTTCGCTACAACACGAAAGTACCTGTTGTACAACATGTCAGAATCGCTGCATTAGCGTTACAATACTAGTTAGCAGCCATTTTTACCAACATTTATCGAGTTATAATGGTTCTGTGTATTTCGAAGAGGCGAGAGCACCCGTTCATTATTGGAACTTATTTGCAAGACTACATTGTTTTGCTAATGTAGTTATCCGCTCAGTTCAACCAGATTATGTATTTATGGATAATTTGGTATTCTATCAGTGGCAGACCACATGAGCAGCTTCAACATACGAGGTGCAACAGTAAAGTAATGAGACTGATGTGAAAAAAAATATTGCTTGCCGTTTTTGTCAAGTTTAGAGTTGTTTCCCTAAACGTAGTTCCCCTCTGATTGCACACATCTTTTCCAGCCTTTCTGCCATTGATAGCAACATTTCTGGAACTCATCTTCTGTAATATCCTCCAAGACCCTCATCACAGCTTTTTGGACATCTTGTGATGTTTGGAAATTGTGTCCCTTGACTGCCATTTCGACTCTTGGAAATAGAAAAAAGTCGCACGGAGCGATATCTGGTGAATAAGGTGGCTGCGGAAGTACTGAAATTTGTTTTCAGGTTAAAAATTGGCGTACTGACAGAGCAGTATGGGATGACGCATTATCGTGATGCAGAATCCCATTATCAGCAATGTTGGCATGGACACGAAGAACTCTTCTACGAATTCTTTCTAAAATTTCTTCGTACTAACATTGGTTAACTGTTTGTCCAGGAGGCACCCACTCTTTATGAACAATTCCCTTGGAATCAAAGAAGCGCACAATAATGCATTTCACTTTTGACTTTGACATGCGAGCTTAATTTGGTCTGGGTGATCCCTTTGAGCACCATTGCGAACTTTGGCGTTTTGTCTCTGTATCGTACTGAAAAATCCAACTTTAATCACCATTGATAACGCGGCTCAACAATTCTAGATTGATTTCCGTTTATCTAAAAGATTGGCTGCCACATTTTTCCGTGTTTCTCACTGTTGTGGTGTGAGATTTTTGGGGACCATTTTTGCACAAATCTTTCTCATACCAAGATCTTCAGTTTTTATTAGAAGAACCGTTTCTCGATTGATTTTCAGTTCTTCTGCAATCATTTTCACGGATAATCGTCGATCAGATCGTACGAGTTCACGTACCCCGGCCGTGTTGACATCCGTCCGTGAGGCTGATGGTCGTCCACTGTGGTCTTCATCTTCAACATTCGCTCTGCCTTCACTAAACATTTTATGCCAATGAAAAACTTGAGCACTTGACATAACCTCCTCTCCAAAAGCCTTCTAAAGCTTACTGTAAGTTGTCGTCGCGTTTTCACCCAATTTAACGCAAAAAGAAATGGCATACCGTTGCGCAGTATTATGCGGTTCCATTTCCGTGACGAGACACAGAAACACGTGTTAACTTATTACAGCACAACTCACTTCTGAGCAATTGCATCGATGTGCCCCATGGACTACAACCAGCTTATAAACCATGGTGAAAGATATTGTGCCTATGCAAGCCTGCAGGGTTGCCACATCTTGCAAAGAAAATCAGTCTCATTACTTTATTGTCACACCTCGTACGTCTATTTTGTGCAGCTCTCCTGGATTAAGTTCCCAACAGAATACCACACAAGAACAATACCAAGACAATACACAAAAGACCAGTCACTATGTACTGTACAGTGGAAAGCAAAAGAAATTCATCGAAGGAAATTCCATGCACGTTGAATCCCCAAAAAGAAATGAACCACGATTTACAGAAAATTTAGTCTTCGTGACTGTAACGTAGCTGTAAACGAAACTTAAATGATGCCATCCGGTGAATGTTCTGTGTGTAATTCATTTCTTTTACGCCTTTCTGAACTAACAATGAATTTTCAATGCATCATGTTGCATTTCAATGGAAAAATCAATCCCTTTCTTTCTTTTCTTTAAATCTTGAATGTTTTTCGTCTGCACCCATGGAAACCTTCTGCATTCTCTAAAACAGTTTTTATCCCTTAATATTTGCTGCCACATCACAGAAATGTGTAAACAAAATGACAACAAGAAAACTTCTCATTTGTTAT